>NC_092418.1:20153749-22706249 GCF_040894005.1 Engystomops pustulosus
ATGAGATAGATAGATATTAGATAGATATGAGATAGATAGATATGAGATAGATAGATATGAGATAGATAGATATGAGATAGATAGATAGATAGATATGAGATAGATAGATATGAGATAGATAGATATGAGATAGATAGATAGATATGAGATAGATATGAGATAGATATGAGATAGATATGAGATAGATAGATATTAGATAGATAGATAGATAGGATAGATAAATATGAGACAGCTAGATATGAGATGGACACAGTTATTTATTCTGTTGATCAGAGAAAATGGTGAAGAATAAAACCTCACTAGAAGATGACAGATATTTCCATTGTACTGTATATCTTAGTGAGTATCCATAGGAATAGCAGAGGTAGCAGTCACACAGCCCGGGGGCCCCGGAGTCCTGTCTATCACACAGAAGACTATTATAAGGGCACATGGTATTGGGGGGCCCAGGATTTGTGTTCTGTGTATGAATGTGTCTCCTCTGTCTCTCAGGTGCAGTTCGGGCTTCCAGTATCTTCCCTATCCTCAGTGTCGGCCTCCTATTCTTTGGGGGTCTCTGTGTTGCTGCCAGTGAGTTTTATAAGAACAAGCACAATGTCATTCTCAGTGCCGGCATCTTCTTTGTCTCTGCAGGTGAGTACTGATACAGATTCTCAGATTTTGGTATATCTGAACCCCTGTACAGCCATGGAGTAAAATATACTAGATTTCACCTCTATAAACCATTCCTACCACCCACAAGTTTAGTCCCTTCTAGCATGGCATAACTTAGACAATATCCTGCTCCATATGCTACCAGGGGCTCAAGTCTCAGCTGGGCCGATCTAGTGTTTGGGATTAATCCACTGGACCATTAAACGACATAGATGAAATCTCTACTATCAACCCCATGCTGCTCCAGCACCTTATCCTCAACTTAATCATCCAAAACAGGATATGACCAATCACTGGCCTCAATGGTGCAGGGGCCATAGGAGACCCTCTACTCCGTATCTAGCCAATACTGGATATGGAAGGAACACGACCCATGGAGCAGCAGTGGTAGATAGATGCGCTTTATCTTAAATCACCCCCCCCCCCCCCTAGAGTTTTACAAATCTCCTTTACTCTTGTCCTGATTATTTTTGGATTTACCTAATGACTTTTTTTTTGGTTTCAGGCCTCAGCAACATAATTGGGATTATTGTCTACATTTCTGCCAATGCCGGAGACCCTGGCCAAAGCGACTCCAAAAAAAGCAACTACTCCTACGGCTGGTCCTTTTATTTCGGGGCCCTGTCTTTCATCATTGCCGAAATGGTTGGAGTTCTAGCGGTGCACATGTTCATCGAAAAGCATCGGCAGATAAGAGCCAAATCTCATTCCGACCTCTTTAAGAAATCTGCCTTTACCCGGATACCGAGCTACCGGTATCGCTTTCGTAGACGTTCCAGCTCCCGCTCCACAGAGCCCCGTTCTAGAGACCCTTCTCCCGTAGGTAAAAGTTTTAACCCCATTCCCACCAGCGATATCTCCCTCTATACCTTAACCGCCCGAGACCCTACCAAGATGACTGTGGGATCGTTACTGAATTCTGAAAGGGAGCATAACTTCCTTCAAGTTCACAACTCCATCCCCAAAGACTACAAGGAGTCCCTACACAACAACCCATCCAACAGGCGCACCACACCAGTCTGAGGAACGTGACCTAAAAACCAAGTATGGAGGCAACCGGAGACAGTCATAGAGCTGTTGGCTCTTTACATTTCAACAAAACCACAACGCAGCAGGATAAAAAACAAGAATAAAAATCCACAAAACGTGTCACTTCCTGTATGGAATGTTACTTCCTGTGCAGAATGTTACAACAATTCCGGAACCATAGGAGCTTATATGGCGGACCGTACGTTGTAATTACTGCCCCGTAGGACGTCGGGAAGACTGGCTATGTTATATAAGTGTTATATTGTGCTTTAGGATGATATAGGAACTTTTTATAAGAATTTTAGGTATATTTCGAAAGTACCTTCCCCATAAAATTTGCTCTTTCAAAGCGGGCAGAGCTTGGAGTTGGAGATAACCCTGCGTTGAGAACGTTTCGTTATATGGAGGATTCTGAAGAGAAGTAGATAAGGATACGTCACCAAAAAATTTTGGGGTAGAACTACGACAATATCCTCCTATTGATTGTATAGCCAAGGGATGAGGCAGTAGATGACACCGCGTGAGGGATGTGTAGCGCCTGTCTAGAATATATTATTATGTATCTTAGAGGTACACGAACACACGAGACGATGCGGGAGCGAATTCCATGCGCAGCACGTTGGTGCTAACGACTTTCAAAATTTTATTTATTTTCTTAAGCCAAAAATATATAAAAAAAAATAAAACTATTAGAAGTGTTGAGAAAAAGCGACGCTCGGTAATCTCCCCCACGCAACATTCGAGAGGGTTTGTAAAGTGCTGTTTTGACAAGTGTGGGGGTGGCGCTGACGGGTACACTGCTGATGAGGACACCATGGGCCAATCAGAGAAAGCAGACTGTGCATCAACAATTTTTGTAAAAAAAAAAAGTTTTTGACTGGAACATGCAACAAGTCGAGACTTTGTGATGGATGGATGCGACAGATTTGATACATAGGACCTCACGGACAAAGGGGTTCTAATAGTGAGAGGTGCGGCTTCAAATGGCCATGTAAGGAAATTCGTATAGACTTGGAACCGCCATCCATTTCCATGGTGATGACAAAGCAGATCTGCAGCATGTACCGATCAGCGCAGAGTGGGAGAGATTCCTGGTTGGGCTCCAAGACAACATTCCAATATTTTTTTGGTTGTATAACTAATTATAATAAATAATAGCAAACATTCTGGTCTGATAATACTTGCTCAGAGGAAGATGAAGGTGGTGGGCGTCATTGTGTGAGCTAACCAATGCCTTAAAGGACATCTACCACCAGGATGACGGATTGTAAACCCAGCACAATGACATACTAGTGTGTGCCCCCTCTGGCAGGCTCTGCTCTTCTTTTAGCTTCTATTTCCCTTGTTTTTAAGAAAAAATGTTTTAAAAATTATGCAAATAAGTCTGAGGGGCTCCAGGCTCAATAGATGTTAATGGAACCTGGAGTCCCTCAGGCTCATTCGCATAATTTTGAAAACCTTTTTTCTTACAAACAAGGGCATAAGAAGCTAAAAGAAGAGCAGACCCCGCCTGAGGGGGGCACACACTAGTATGTCAGTGTGCTTGGTTTACAATCCTTCATCCTGGTAGTAGATGTTCTTTAAGCTATGCCTTAAAGGGTATCTGTCAGCAGGTTTGACCATACTAACCTGAAGAATGTGTTATGTATTGTCCCTGGGGAGATGTGTAATCAGAACTTTGTGTATGGTGTTAGTAGCAGCAGGATTGTGCTATATGGATTAACATTACAGGATTATGGACTTGGGAGCTTGTCCTCACACTGCTGTGCGACCGTGCTCTCTGCAAACAGTGTTAGTTTTTGGTCCCTGGAGGGATGTGTAATTGACCTTTGCGTCTGCGTTTTTTAGCAGCAGGACTGTGAAACATGGATTTATATTTTAGGGTTACAGACTGGGGGCTTTTCATCACAACGTTGTGCTCTCTGCAGCCAGTGTTAGGTATCTCTAGAGAGATGTGTAATCAGAGTGTAATTATGTATGTTGTTAGTAGCAGCAGGACTATGAAATAGGGATTTACATCCTCACACTGCTGTGTTCTGTGAATGCAGCTGCCTTCCAGGCCCTGCCCACTGTTGTTGATTGGATGCTTCAGCAGTCTTTCAGAAAACACGGGAGGACCTCTAGAGCAGTGTAGAGGGCTCAGAGTACAGCAGTGTGAGGACTCAATATAGTTGTGGGTACCAACCACTAAATCTTGTGGTATTTCGATATTAATTGAAACCTTTAATTCCAATGCAAACAGAGCAGGGATTCAGGGATTGTAACATATTATTGGCCATCTATTTAAAGACTATAGTTTAGATATTTCTGACATTTTACAAAGGTGCCCCTTCCCAAATCTGGAAGTGTTCACTCTCTCTCTGTATCTCCCCTACAGGGGACATGAAGCATTAGCCCATTAGGTCCTTTTACATCAATGGGGCTTATTTACAAAGGGTCCGTGGATCGCATTTCCGCCAGACCTCCTGACATTTTTGGGATTTGCGTTGCTGGGACAGGTATTTAGAAGGGGATTATGTTGCACGCGATCGGATCTTGCCGCAGCCGCGCTGGCTTTCATGCGACGGAAATCGGGGGGCGGGCTGTCCGACTGATTTGGACTGAGCACGAAATTTAAGATTAAAATTGTGTCGCAACCAATGCACTTACATGCAGCAGGAAGAAGAAGGTGAACTCCGGCGGACCTGAGCGGGGTAGCGACACATGCAGGATATCGGGCCCACAATGGGGCTCATTTACTAAGGGGCCGAATCGCGCACTTTCGTCGGGTTTCCCAACGACTTTCGATTTACAGCGAATTGCCCTGGGATTTTGGTGCATCGGTGCCGGCTTTTACATGACACAAATCGGAGGGCGTGGCCGTTGGCCATCCTGACGGATTTAGAAAAACCAAGGAATTTAAAAAACAATTTGTGTCACATGTTCAGCACTTACATGCACCGGGAAGAAGCAGGTGAACTCCGGGAGACCTCGGCGCAGCAGCGACACCTGCTGGATATCGGGCGCACGACCTTAGTGAATCCCGGCAGAACCCGAAACCTCGTCGGAAAATGTGCCGCTGGATCACGACTGGACCGGGTAAGTAAATGTGCCCCAATGTTAGTGAATCTCTCCACAGGGCATTATACACTTTAGGGAACTCCTCCGGACGGGTAAGTAAATGTGCCCCAATGAGTTGATAGTATAACACACATCAGGACACGTCCTCCATAGTGACAGACGCTCTGAGTAACCATTTCCTGACCTGCTATGAGATGAGGAGCCATAAATAACACAAAATTTGGGTTTGATAGAAATTGGGTTTCCTAAACTGGAACTACCCTTTAACTCAGGGTGCGGTTTTAGGAGTTTCCCCAAACTGGACAGAGCCTTCGAAGGGGTTGTCCCAAGTCTTTTGTTCTTCTGCTACTTCTGGGACCAACTGATAAAGACAATAGGGGTCCTGTTCCCCAAATCAATGGAGCTACCGGCTTAGAATTTTCGGGAGTTGCATAGACAATTAAGGCAGAAGCAGGACACGTGCTTGACCTGCCGCACCATCAGTTTGGCAGAGCAGAACCCCCTGTTCTCATGATCTATGGAGTTGGACCACGCACCAGTTAGATGCTGTGAATAGCGGATACTAAACTTGGGAAACCCCCTTTAAATGCAAATCTGTGGAGCTCATGTCATGTAAACCTTGTCCTGAAGTCTACATCTGTCCCACATGGCTCAGGGCCATATAGAGGAGCGCACACTTCATAGCTATCAGCTGCCAATCTGCCTTTGTGGGACATAACAATGGTGTGATTTTGATTTATCACTGACATTGTTGTCCCAGCCTCCTCTGTTTGCTGATGAAACCCGCACGGATTTATGTGTGCGTCTTATGATCGCGGCACGTTTATCTGGGGTACGATTCAGGGGGAGGGGGGGGGGGGAGGCAGACGTTTATCTCTTGTTCCTTCTCTCTTGGATCTCCCTCCTGCCCCTTCTTACTGTCTGTGGTTTATTTGATTGTTCCTGCAAAAATCTCCACTCGCGGTAAAATGCTGCAGATGATTAATTTGCTCGGATTAAGAGACTATTTTATTTTCTAAGTGAGGTTTAAAATTAATATTTGTACAGAATATCAATGATGTCTTACACCTGAGCCCAACCATCACATGCAGGAGGATTAACTGATACCTTCTAAGATTGCATGAAACATGTACAAGAATATAACTACTATAATACTGCCCCCTATGTACAAGAATATAACTACTATAATACTGTCCCCTATGTACAAGAATATAACTACTATAATACTGCCCCCTATGTACAAGAATATAACTACTATAATACTGCCCCCTATGTACAAGACTATAACTACTATAATACTGCCCCCTATGTACAAGAATATAACTACTATAATACTACCCCCTATATACAGGAATATAACTACTATAATACTGCCCCCTATGTACAAGAATATAACTACTATAATACTGTCCCCTATGTACAAGAATATAACTACTATAATACTGCCCCCTATGTACAAGAATATAACTACTATAATACTGCCCCCTATGTACAAGAATATAACTACTATAATACTGTCCCCTATGTACAAGAATATAACTACTATAATACTGCCCCCTATATACAAGAATATAATTACTATAATGCTGCCCCCTATGTACAAGAATATAACTACTATAATACTGCCCCCTATGTACAAGAATATAACTACTATAATACTGCCCCCTATGTACAAGAATATAACTACTATAATACTGCCCCCTATGTACAAGAATATAACTACTATAATACTGTCCCCTATGTACAAGAATATAACTACTATAATACAGCCCCCTATGTACAAGAATATAACTACTATAATACTGCCCCCTATGTACAAGAATATAACTACTATAATACTGCCCCCTATGTACAAGAATATAACTACTATAATACTGCCCCCTATGTACAAGAATATAACTACTATAATACTGCTCCTGTGTACAAGAATATAACTACTATAATACTGCCCCCAATGTACAAGAATATAACTACTATAATACAGCCCCCTATGTACAAGAATATAACTACTATAATACTGCCCCCTATGTACAAGAATATAACTACTATAATACTGCCCCCTATGTACAGGAATATAACTACTATAATACTGTCCCCTATGTACACGAATATAACTACTATAATACTGCCCCCTATGTACAGGAATATAACTACTATAATACCGCCCTCTATGTACAAGAATATAACTACTATAATACTGCCCCCTATATACAGGAATATAACTACTATAATACTGCCCCCTATGTACAAGAATATAACTACTATAATACTGTCCCCTATGTACAAGAATATAACTACTATAATACTGCCCCCTATGTACAAGAATATAACTACTATAATACTGCCCCCTATGTACAAGACTATAACTACTATAATACTGCCCCCTATGTACAAGAATATAACTACTATAATACTGCCCCCTATATACAGGAATATAACTACTATAATACTGCCCCCTATGTACAAGAATATAACTACTATAATACTGTCCCCTATGTACAAGAATATAACTACTATAATACTGCCCCCTATGTACAAGAATATAACTACTATAATACTGCCCCCTATGTACAAGAATATAACTACTATAATACTGTCCCCTATGTACAAGAATATAACTACTATAATACTGCCCCCTATATACAAGAATATAATTACTATAATGCTGCCCCCTATGTACAAGAATATAACTACTATAATACTGCCCCCTATGTACAAGAATATAACTACTATAATACTGCCCCCTATGTACAAGAATATAACTACTATAATACTGCCCCCTATGTACAAGAATATAACTACTATAATACTGTCCCCTATGTACAAGAATATAACTACTATAATACAGCCCCCTATGTACAAGAATATAACTACTATAATACTGCCCCCTATGTACAAGAATATAACTACTATAATACTGCCCCCTATGTACAAGAATATAACTACTATAATACTGCCCCCTATGTACAAGAATATAACTACTATAATACTGCTCCTGTGTACAAGAATATAACTACTATAATACTGCCCCCAATGTACAAGAATATAACTACTATAATACAGCCCCCTATGTACAAGAATATAACTACTATAATACTGCCCCCTATGTACAAGAATATAACTACTATAATACTGCCCCCTATGTACAGGAATATAACTACTATAATACTGTCCCCTATGTACACGAATATAACTACTATAATACTGCCCCCTATGTACAGGAATATAACTACTATAATACCGCCCTCTATGTACAAGAATATAACTACTATAATACTGCCCCCTATGTACAGGAATATAACTACTATAATACTGCCCCCTATGTACAGGAATATAACTACTATAATACTGCCCCCTATGTACAAGAATATAACTACTATAATACTGTCCCCTATGTACACGAATACAACTACTATAATACTGCCCCCTATGTACAGGAATATAACTACTATAATATTGCCCCATATGTACAGGAATATAACTACTATAATACTGCCCCCTATGTACAAGAATATAACTACTATAATACTGCCCCCTATGTACAAGAATATAACTACTATAATACTGCCCCCTATGTACAGCAATATAACTACTATAATACTGCCCCCTATGTAAAAGAATATAACTACTATAATACTGCCCCCTTTGTACAAGAATATAACTACTATAATACTGCCCCCTATGTACAGGAATATAACTACTATAATACTGCCCCCTATGTACAGGAATATAACTACTATAATCCTGCCCGTATGTACAAGAATATAACTACTATAATACTGCCCCCTGTGTACAAGAATATAACTACTATAATACTGCCCCCTATGTACAAGAATATAACTACTATAATACTGCCCCCTATGTACAGGAATATAACTACTATAATACTGCCCCCTATGTACAAGAATATAACTACTATAATACTGCCCTCTATGTACAAGAATATAACTACTATAATACTGCCCTCTATGTACAGGAATATAACTACTATAATACTGCCCCCTATGTACAGGAATATAACTACTATAATACTGCCCCCTATGTACAAGAATATAGCTACTATAATACTGCCCCCTGTGTACAAGAATAAAACTACTATAATACTGCCCCCTATGTACAAGAATATAACTACTATAATACTGTCCCCTATGTACAGGAATATAACTACTATAATACTGCCCCCTATGTACAAGAATATAACTACTATAATACAGCCCCCTATGTACAAGAATATAACTACTATAATACTGCCCCCTATGTACAGGAATATAACTACTATAATACTGCCCCCTATGTACAGGAATATAACTACTATAATACTGCCCCCTATATACAAGAATATAACTACTATAATACTGCCCTCTGTGTACAAGAATATAACTACTATAATACTGCCCCCTATGTACAAGAATATAACTACTATAATACTGCCCCCTATGTACAGGAATATAACTACTTTAATACTGCCCCCTATGTACAAGAATATAACTACTATAATACTGCCCCCTGTGTACAAGAATATAACTACTATAATACTGCCCCCTATGTACAAGAATATAACTACTATAATACTGCCCCCTATGTACAGGAATATAACTACTATAATACTGCCACCTATGTACAAGAATATAACTACTATAATACTGCCCCCTATGTACAAGAATATAACTACTATAATACTGCCCCCTATGTACAGGAATATAACTACTATAATACTGGCCCCTATGTACAAGAATATAACTACTATAATACTGCCCCCTATGTACAAGAATATAACTACTATAATACAGCCCCCTATGTACAAGAATATAACTACTATAATACTGCCCCCTATGTACAGGAATATAACTACTATAATACTGCCCCCTATGTACAGGAATATAACTACTATAATACTGCCCCCTATATACAAGAATATAACTACTATAATACTGCCCTCTGTGTACAAGAATATAACTACTATAACACTGCCCCCTATGTACAAGTATATAACTATTATAATACTGCCCCCTATGTACAAGAATATAACTACTATAATACTGCCCCCTATGTACAGGAATATAACTACTATAATACTGCCCCCTATGTACAAGTATATAACTACTATAATACTGCCCCCTATGTACAAGAATATAACTACTATAATACTGCCCCCTATGTACAAGAATATAACTACTATAATACTGCCCCCTATGTACAAGAATATAACTACTATAATACTGCCCCCTATGTACAAGTATATAACTATTATAATACTGCCCCCTATGTACAGGAATATAACTACTATAATACTCCCCCTATGTACAGGAATATAACTACTATAATACTGCCCCCTATGTACAGGAATATAACTACTATAATACTGGCCCCTATGTACAGAAATATAACTACTATAATACTGCCCCCTATGTACAAGAATATAACTACTATAATACTGCCCCCTATGTACAAGAATATAACTACTATAATACTGCCCCCTATGTACAGCAATATAACTACTATAATACTGCCCCCTATGTAAAAGAATATAACTACTATAATACTGCCCCCTTTGTACAAGAATATAACTACTATAATACTGCCCCCTATGTACAGGAATATAACTACTATAATACTGCCCCCTATGTACAGGAATATAACTACTATAATCCTGCCCGTATGTACAAGAATATAACTACTATAATACTGCCCCCTGTGTACAAGAATATAACTACTATAATACTGCCCCCTATGTACAAGAATATAACTACTATAATACTGCCCCCTATGTACAGGAATATAACTACTATAATACTGCCCCCTATGTACAAGAATATAACTACTATAATACTGCCCTCTATGTACAAGAATATAACTACTATAATACTGCCCTCTATGTACAGGAATATAACTACTATAATACTGCCCCCTATGTACAGGAATATAACTACTATAATACTGCCCCCTATGTACAAGAATATAGCTACTATAATACTGCCCCCTGTGTACAAGAATAAAACTACTATAATACTGCCACCTATGTACAAGAATATAACTACTATAATACTGTCCCCTATGTACAGGAATATAACTACTATAATACTGCCCCCTATGTACAAGAATATAACTACTATAATACAGCCCCCTATGTACAAGAATATAACTACTATAATACTGCCCCCTATGTACAGGAATATAACTACTATAATACTGCCCCCTATGTACAGGAATATAACTACTATAATACTGCCCCCTATATACAAGAATATAACTACTATAATACTGCCCTCTGTGTACAAGAATATAACTACTATAATACTGCCCCCTATGTACAAGAATATAACAACTATAATACTGCCCCCTATGTACAGGAATATAACTACTTTAATACTGCCCCCTATGTACAAGAATATAACTACTATAATACTGCCCCCTGTGTACAAGAATATAACTACTATAATACTGCCCCCTATGTACAAGAATATAACTACTATAATACTGCCCCCTATGTACAGGAATATAACTACTATAATACTGCCACCTATGTACAAGAATATAACTACTATAATACTGCCCCCTATGTACAAGAATATAACTACTATAATACTGCCCCCTATGTACAGGAATATAACTACTATAATACTGGCCCCTATGTACAAGAATATAACTACTATAATACTGCCCCCTATGTACAAGAATATAACTACTATAATACAGCCCCCTATGTACAAGAATATAACTACTATAATACTGCCCCCTATGTACAGGAATATAACTACTATAATACTGCCCCCTATGTACAGGAATATAACTACTATAATACTGCCCCCTATATACAAGAATATAACTACTATAATACTGCCCTCTGTGTACAAGAATATAACTACTATAACACTGCCCCCTATGTACAAGTATATAACTATTATAATACTGCCCCCTATGTACAAGAATATAACTACTATAATACTGCCCCCTATGTACAGGAATATAACTACTATAATACTGCCCCCTATGTACAAGTATATAACTACTATAATACTGCCCCCTATGTACAAGAATATAACTACTATAATACTGCCCCCTATGTACAAGAATATAACTACTATAATACTACCCCCTATGTACAAGAATATAACTACTATAATACTGCCCCCTATGTACAAGTATATAACTATTATAATACTGCCCCCTATGTACAGGAATATAACTACTATAATACTCCCCCTATGTACAGGAATATAACTACTATAATACTGCCCCCTATGTACAGGAATATAACTACTATAATACTGGCCCCTATGTACAGAAATATAACTACTATAATACTGCCCCCTATGTACAAGAATATAACTACTATAATACTGCCCCCTATGTACAAGAATATAACTACTATAATACTGCCCCCTATGTACAGGAATATAACTACTATAATACTGGCCCCTATGTACAGAAATATAACTACTATAATGTGCAAGCAACAGAAAAAATATATTTTCGGTAACAGCTCACCCCTCTGAAGACTGCAGTAATCCTGATGTGAGATTTGGGCTGGGTGCACGGAAAGTCCCTGTAACTGGTCCGGGAATCCAGTATAATACAATAGTAGTTATGCAGACAAGGTATGGTAGGGCGGGAGATCCAGCACTTAGGAAGGCATAAGGTTGAGAGAACGCTGTTAAGACATGGTAGAAAACTTTATTCTTCTTCTTTCTTTAAAAAATATACATGGTGAGGAACATGGAATCACAAAAAAAAAAAAAAACAACAAAAAAACACGAGACAAAAAAGAAAATTAGCAAGGTAACGCGTTTCGGACTATAGCATGTTTAGTCCTTAATCATACCTGACCTGCTTGTGTCCGCTCAGAGTTTAAGTAATGAAAAAGACTCGTATTCACGAGCGGGTTTCCGGCGTGAAAATGACACGCCCGGTAACATGTAAATTGGAAGCTAACTCTAGTACCTGATTGGGTGAAAAAAAGTTTAGACAGTTATGTTAGTAGAAATAGAGTAAATCCTGTTTATAGTTGAGACCTTTGGGGAAACGTGTATCTAAACTCAAAATCCAATACACTTCTCGGGATAATAACATTTTTTTCCAGTCTCCGCCTCTACTTGGGCGTGTGACTTGCTCTATAGCAGTGACTGACATCCCACTCATTGATCCTGAATGTTTCTCCTTAAAATGTTTGGAGATGCCCGATAAATTTCGGGTACTGGAGACCGTGTGTGGATTAGCACCGGTGATATGTTCACTGATGCGATCCTTTAGTTTCCTTACTGTGCAGCCCACGTATTGTAAGGAGCATTTGGAACACTGAATGAGATATACCACATGGGTCACAATTCAGGTAAGTTCTAATGTTGTACGTTATGTTGGTACTAGTGGAAGAAAAAGTGGCAGTTTTGTTGATAAATTTACATATATTACATCGGGAGCCACCGCATCTGTAGCAACCTTTAATCTGTAACCATGAGCTTTTGGAGATATTGTTAGTGAAAGCATTAGAAACCACCATGTCACCAAGGGTTTTGGCTCTGGTAGAGACATAATTTATGCCCTTGGATAATATGGTTTTGAGAGTGGGATCATGCTGTAAAAGCGGCAGATGTCTTTTGATAATTTGAACAATGTTAGAAAATTGAGTATTGTATTGCGTGCTAAACGTGAGCCTCGACTGTTCTGATGTGTTTCTATTTTTTGGTTTTGACTGTAAATACATCGAACGTGGTTTACGGTTCACTATTCTGATGGCACGTTTACAAGAGTTTCTGGAATAACCCCTCATTTTGAGTCTATGTGTGATGTTTAAACATTCTTGTTTGTATGTTGTGTCTGTCGTACATGCTCTGCGGGCTCTGATATATTCCCCAATAGGGAGGTTTTTGATAGTATGCGGGGCATGACAACTCGTAGAGTGGAGTAGTGTATTCCCTGAAGTCTTCTTCCGATATAGTGTATTGGATTTTGAGTTTAGATACACGTTTCCCCAAAGGTCTCAACTATAAACAGGATTTACTCTATTTCAACTAACATAACTGTCTAAACTTTTTTTCACCCAATCAGGTACTAGAGTTAGCTTCCAATTTACATGTTACCGGGCGTGTCATTTTCACGCCGGAAACCCGCTCATGAATACGAGTCTTTTTCATTACTTAAACTCTGAGCGGACACAAGCAGGTCAGGTATGATTAAGGACTAAACATGCTATAGTCCGAAACGCGTTACCTTGCTAATTTTCTTTTTTGTCTCGTGTTTTTTTTGTTGTTTTTTTTTGTGATTCCATGTTCCTCACCATGTATATTTTTTAAAGAAAGAAGAAGAATAAAGTTTTCTACCATGTCTTAACAGCGTTCTCTCAACCTTATGCCTTCCTAAGTGCTGGATCTCCCGCCCTACCATACCTTGTCTGCATAACTACTATAATACTGTCCCCTATGTACAAGAATATAACTACTATAATACTGTCCCCTATGTACAGGAATATAACTACTATAATACTGCCCCCTATGTACAAGAATATAACTACTATAATACTGCCCCCTATGTACAAGAATATAACTACTATAATACTGCCCCTTTTGTACAGGGATATAACTACTATAACACTGCCCCCTATGTACAAGAATATAACTACTATAATACTGCCCCCTATGTACAAGAATATTACTACTATAATACTGCCCCTTATGTACAAGAATATAACTACTATAATACTGCATCCGATATATATGAGTCTATGACACTTCCCAGTTATTGATGACAATTGGATTATTTTGGGCTCTCCCCCGTGTAGCCCCCATCTTGGCGGTGCCCTCCACATATAACAATACAGCAATAAACATGTCCCCCGTCTCCAGCTGCTGTGATTAGAAAGGAAATCTACACTGACGAGAGATATTCAGGATCCTGTCTCCCGCCGCCAACATGACGAGGCGGCCAAGATCCTGAAAACCACAGTAATAACAGGAACTCATCAAGAGACGCTCAAAAAGGAAGCCGCGCCATTCAGGGAGATAAATGCATCATTTAGCTGGGACACAAAACAGGAGATTTCTCCTCGTTTCCCCCTCTGCTCTATGTTTGTCTCCACTGCTCGGAGATGTCTTGTGTCTCCTATTATCCTGCGCCGGGCGCCTGCAGCACCTTGATCCTTCCTCCGCTGCGATGACAGCGCCAGCCACTCAGGTCAATGTATAAAAGCATCAAAGGATGGAAACGTCCGCAGAATCGGCAGCGGGATAATGATCTGCCTAGCGCTTTCTGTCGTGTACGTATTTTTTTTTGGTACTTTTTATGCAATTATTTACTGCAAGTGCACAGTGCCAGGAAGGAGGCGTAAAGCTCCAATTTAATGTATGGAGGGCTAAAATAAATAGCACATTAAGGGCTTTGCACCAGTTTTCCGTCAGATTTTGCATGGTTTTTGCACTAATCATCATGCGACACAAAGGAACAGGTCAGGACAGGTGGCACAGGTACAGAGACAGATATCCAGGAACAGGTCAGCATAGCACAGGTACAGAGACAGATATCCAGGAACAGGTCAGGATAGGCGGCACAGGTACAGAGACAGATATCCAGGAACAGGTCAGGATAGGTGGCACAGGTACAGAGACAGATATCCAGGAACATGTCAGGATAGGCAGCACAGGTACAGAGACAGATATCCAGGAACAGGTCAGGATAGGCGGCACAGGTACAGAGACAGATATCCAGGAACAGGTCAGGATAGGCAGCACAGGTACAGAGACAGATATCCAGGAACAGGTCAGGATAGGTGGCACAGGTACAGAGATAGATATCCAGGAACAGGTCAGGATAGGCGGCACAGGTACAGAGACAGATATCCAGGAACAGGTCAGGATAGGTGGCACAGGTACAGAGACAGATATCCAGGAACAGGTCAGGATAGGCGGCACAGGTACAGAGACAGATATCAAGGAACAGGTCAGGATAGGCGGCACAGGTACAGAGACAGATATCCAGGAACAGATCAGGACAGGTGACACAGGTACAGAGACAGATATCCAGGAACAGGTCAGGATAGGTGGCACAGGTACAGAGATAGATATCCAGGAACAGGTCAGGATAGGCGGCACAGGTACAGAGACAGATATCCAGGAAGAGGTCAGGATAGGTGGCACAGGTACAGAGATAGATATCCAGGAACAGGTCAGGATAGGCGGCACAGGTACAGAGACAGATATCCAGGAACAGGTCAGGATAGGCAGCACAGGTACAGAGACAGATATCCAGGAACAGGTCAGGATAGGTGGCACAGGTACAGAGATAGATATCCAGGAACAGGTCAGGATAGGCGGCACAGGTACAGAGACAGATATCCAGGAATAGGTCAGGATAGGCGGCACAGGTACAGAGACAGATATCCAGGAACAGGTCAGGATAGGCGGCACAGGTACAGAGACAGATATCCAGGAACAGATCAGGACAGGTGACACAGGTACAGAGACAGATATCCAGGAACAGGTCAGGATAGGTGGCACAGGTACAGAGATAGATATCCAGGAACAGGTCAGGATAGGCGGCACAGGTACAGAGACAGATATCCAGGAAGAGGTCAGGATAGGTGGCACAGGTACAGAGATAGATATCCAGGAACAGGTCAGGATAGGCGGCACAGGTACAGAGACAGATATCCAGGAACAGGTCAGGATAGGCAGCACAGGTACAGAGACAGATATCCAGGAACAGGTCAGGATAGGTGGCACAGGTACAGAGATAGATATCCAGGAACAGGTCAGGATAGGTGGCACAGGTACAGAGACAGATATCCAGGAATAGGTCAGGATAGGCGGCACAGGTACAGAGACAGATATCCAGGAACAGGTCAGGATAGGCGGCACAGGTACAGAGACAGACATCCAGGAACAGATCAGGACAGGTGACACAGGTACAGAGACAGATATCCAGGAACAGGTCAGGATAGGTGGCACAGGTACAGAGACAGACATCCAGGAACAGATCAGGACAGGTGATACAGGTACAGAGACAGATATCCAGGAACAGGTCAGGATAGGCGGCACAGGTACAGAGACAGACATCCAGGAACAGATCAGGACAGGTGACACAGGTACAGAGACAGATATCCAGGAACAGGTCAGGACAGGTGGCACAGGTACAGAGACAGATATCCAGGAACAGGTCAGGATGGGCGGCACAGGTAGAGAGACAGATATCCAGGAACAGGTCAGGATAGGCGGCACAGGTACAGAGACAGATATCCAGGAACAGGTCAGGATAGGAGGCACAGGTACAGAGACAGATATCCAGGAACAGGTCAGGACAGGTGGCACAGGTACAGAGACAGATATCCAGGAATAGGTCAGGATAGGTGGCACAGGTACAGAAATAGATATCCAGGAACAGGTCAGGATAGGCAGCACAGGTACAGAGACAGATATCCAGGAATAGGTCAGGATAGGCGGCACAGGTACAGAGACAGATATCCAGGAACAGGTCAGGATAGGCGGCACAGGTACAGAGACAGATATCCAGGAACAGGTCAGCATAGGCGGCACAGGTACAGAGACAGATATCCAGGAACAGGTCAGGATAGGCGGCACAGGTACAGAGACAGATATCCAGGAACAGGTCAGCATAGGCGGCACAGGTACAGAGACAGATATCCAGGAACAGGTCAGGATAGGCGGCACAGGTACAGAGACAGATATCCAGGAATAGGTCAGGATAGGCGGCACAAGTACAGAGACAGATATCAAGGAACAGGTCAGGATAGGCAGCACAGGTACAGAGACAGATATCCAGGAACAGATCAGGATAGGGGGCACAGGTACAGAGACAGATATCCAGGAACAGGTCAGCATAGGCGGCACAGGTACAGAGACAGATATCCAGGAATAGGTCAGGATAGGCGGCACAGGTACAGAGACAGATATCCAGGAATAGGTCAGGATAGGCAGCACAGGTACAGAGACAGATATCCAGAAAAAGGTCAGGATAGGAAGCACAGGCAAAGAGACAGATATCCAGGAACAGGTCAGGATAGGGGGCACAGAGACAGATATCCAGAAATCGGTCAGGATAGGCAGCACAGGTACAGAGACAGATATCCAGGAACAGGTAAGGATAGGGGGCACAGGTACAGAGACAGATATCCAGGAACAGGTCACGACACGTGGCACAAGTACAAAGACAGATATCTAGGAAGAGGTCAGGATAGATGGCACAGGTACAGAGACAGATATCCAGGAACAGGTCAGGATAGCACAGGTACAGAGACAGATATCCAGGAACAGGTCAGGATAGGAGGCACAGGTACAGAGACAGATATCCAGGAATAGGTCGGGATAGGCGGCACAGGTACAGAGACAGATATCCAGGAACAGGTCGGGATAGGCGGCACAGGTACAGGTACAGAGACAGATATCCAGAAACAGGTCAGGATAGGCGACACAGAGACAGATATCCAGGAACAGGTCAGGATAGGCGGCACAGGTACAGAGACAGATATCCAGGAATAGGTCAGGATAGGGGGCACAGGTACAGAGACAGATATCCAGGAACAGGTCAGGACAGGTGACACAGGTACAGAGACAGATATCCAGGAACAGGTCAGGATAGGTGGCACAGGTACAGAGATAGATATCCAGGAACAGGTCAGGATAGGCAGCACAGGTACAGAAACAGATATCCAGCAACAGGTCAGGAAAGGTGACACAGGTACAGAGACAGATATCCAGGAATAGGTCAGGATAGGCGGCACAGGTACAGAGACAGATATCCAGGAACAGGTCAGGATAGGCGGCACAGGTACAGAGACAGATATCCAGGAATAGGTAAGGATAGGCGGCACAGGTACAGAGACACATATATAGGAATAGGTCAGGATAGGCAGCACAGGTACAGAGACAGATATCCAGGAACAGGTCAGCATAGGCGGCTCAGGTACAGAGACAGATATCCAGGAATAGGTCAGGATAGGCGGCACAGGTACAGAGACAGATATCCAGGAACAGGTCAGCATAGGCGGCACAGGTACAGCGACAGATATCCAGGAACAGGTAAGGATAGGCGGCACAGGTACAGAGACAGATATCCAGGAATAGGTAAGGATAGGCGGCAAAGGTACAGAGACAGATATCCAGGAACAGGTCAGGATGGGCGGCACAGGTACAGAGACAGATATCCAGGAACAGGTCAGGATGGGCGGCACAGGTACAGAGACAGATATCCAGGAACAGGTAAGGATAGGAGGCACAGGTACAGAGACAGATATCCAGGAATAGGTCAGGATAGGCAGCACAGGTAGAGAGACAGATATCCAGGAACAGGTCAGGATAGGCAGAACAGGTACAGAGACAGATATCGAGGAACAGGTCAGGATAGGCGGCACAGGTACAGAGACAAATATCCAGGAAGAGGTCAGGATAGGCGGCACAGGTACAGAGACAGATATCAAGGAACAGGTCAGGATAGGCGGCACAGGTACAGAGACAGATATCCAGGAACAGGTCAGGAGAGGCGGCACAGGTACAGAGACAGATATCCAGGAACAGGTCAGGATAGGTGGCACAGGTACAGAGACAGATATCCAGGAACAGGTCAGGATAGGTGACACAGGTACAGAGATAGATATCCAGGAACAGGTCAGGATAGGCAGCACAGGTACAGAGACAGATATCCAGGAACAGGTCAGGATAGGCCGCACAGGTACAGAGACAGACATCCAGGAACAGGTCAGGATAGGCAGCATAGGTACAGAGACACATTTCCAGGAACAGGTCAGGATAGGCCGCACAGGTACAGAGACAGACATCCAGGAACAGGTCAGGATAGGCGGCACAGGTACAGAGACAGATATCCAGGAATAGGTCAGGATAGACAGCACAGGTACAGAGACAGATATCCAGGAACAGGTCAGGATAGGCGGCACCGGTACAGAGACAGATATCCAGGAATAGGTCAGGATAGGCAGCACAGGTACAGAGATAGATATCCAGGAATAGGTCAGGATAGGCGGCACAAGTACAGAGACAGATATCAAGGAACAGGTCAGGATAGGCAGCACAGGTACAGAGACAGATATCCAGGAACAGATCAGGATAGGGGGCACAGGTACAGAGACAGATATCCAGGAACAGGTCAGCATAGGCGGCACAGGTACAGAGACAGATATCCAGGAATAGGTCAGGATAGGCAGCACAGGTACAGAGACAGATATCCAGGAATAGGTCAGGATAGGCAGCACAGGTACAGAGACAGATATCCAGAAATCGGTCAGGATAGGCAGCACAGGTACAGAGACAGATATCCAGGAACAGGTCAGCATAGGCGGCACAGGTACAGAGACAGATATCCAGGAACAGGTCACGACACGTGGCACAAGTACAAAGACAGATATCCAGGAAGAGGTCAGGATAGATGGCACAGGTACAGAGACAGATATCCAGGAACAGGTCAGGATAGCACAGGTACAGAGACAGATATCCAGGAACAGGTCAGGATAGGAGGCACAGGTACAGAGACAGATATCCAGGAATAGGTCGGGATAGGTGGCACAGGTACAGAGACAGATATCCAGGAACAGGTAGGGATAGGCGGCACAGGTACAGAGACAGATATCCAGAAACAGGTCAGGATAGGCGACACAGAGACAGATATCCAGGAACAGGTCAGGATAGGCGACACAGAGACAGATATCCAGGAACAGGTCAGGATGGGCGGCACAGGTACAGAGACAGATATCCAGGAACCGGTCAGGATAGGCAGCACAAGCACAGAGACAGATATCCAGGAACAGGTCAGGATAGGCAGCACAGGTACAGAGACAGATATCCAGGAACAGGTCAGGATGGGCGGCACAGGTACAGAGACAGATATCCAGGAACAGGTCAGGATAGGCAGCACAAGCACAGAGACAGATATCCAGGAACAGGTCAGATTGGGCGGCACAGGTACAGAGACAGATATCCAGGAACAGGTCAGGATAGGCGGCACAGGTACAGAGACAGATATCAAGGAACAGGTCAGGATAGGCAGCACAGGTACAGAGACAGATATCCAGGAACAGGTCAGGATAGGCGGCACAGGTACAGAGACAGATATCCAGGAACAGGTCAGGATAGGTGACACAGGTACAGAGACAGATATCCAGGAACAGGTCAGGAAAGGCTGCACAGGTACAGAGACAGATATCCAGGAACAGGTCAGCATAGGCAGCACAGGTACAGAGAAAGATATCCAGGAACAGGTCAGCATAGGCGGCACAGGTACAGAGACAGATATCCAGGAACAGGTCAGGATAGGAGGCACAGGTACAGAGACAGATATCAAGGAATAGGTCGGGATAGGCGGCACAGGTAAAGAGACAGATATCCAGGAACAGGTCAGAATAGGCGGCACAGGTACAGAGGCAGATATCCAGGAACAGGTCAGGATAGGCAGCACAGGTACAGAGACAGATATCCAGGAAAAGGTCAGGATAGGGGGCACAGAGACAGATATCCAGGAACAGGTCAGGATGGGCGGCACAGGTACAGAGACAGATATCCAGGAACAGGTCAGGATAGGCAGTGCAGGTACAGAGACAGATATCCAGAAACAGTTCAGGATAGGCGGCACAGGTACAGAGACAGATATCCAGGAACAGGTCAGGAAAGGTGGCACAGGTACAGAGACAGATATCAAGGAACAGGTCAGGATAGGCGGCACAGGTACAGAGACAGATATCCAGGAACAGGTCAGGATAGGCAGCACAGGTACAGAGACAGATATCCAGGAACAGGTCAGGATAGGCAGCACAGGTACAGAGACAGATATCCAGGAATAGGTCGGGATAGGCGGCACAGGTACAGAGACAGATATCCAGGAACAGGTCAGGATAGGCGGCACAGGTACAGAGACAGATATCCAGGAACAGGTCAGGATAGGA
Source organism: Engystomops pustulosus (assembly GCF_040894005.1). Lineage (NCBI taxonomy): Eukaryota > Metazoa > Chordata > Amphibia > Anura > Leptodactylidae > Engystomops > Engystomops pustulosus. The sequence goes on from NC_092418.1 coordinate 20,175,387, forward strand.
GGCACAGAGACTGATATCCAGGAACAGGTCAGAATGGAAGGCACAGGTACAGAGAAAGATATCCAGGAACAGGTCAGGATAGGAGGCACAGGTACAGAGACAGATATCCAGGAATAGGTCGGGATAGGCGGCACAGGTACAGAGACAGATATCCAGGAATAGGTCAGGATAGGCAGCACAGGTACAGAGATAGATATCCAGGAATAGGTCAGGATAGGCGGCACAAGTACAGAGACAGATATCAAGGAACAGGTCAGGATAGGCAGCACAGGTACAGAGACAGATATCCAGGAACAGATCAGGATAGGGGGCACAGGTACAGAGACAGATATCCAGGAACAGGTCAGCATAGGCGGCACAGGTACAGAGACAGATATCTAGGAATAGGTCAGGATAGGCAGCACAGGTACAGAGACAGATATCCAGGAATAGGTCAGGATAGGCAGCACAGGTACAGAGACAGATATCCAGAAATCGGTCAGGATAGGCAGCACAGGTACAGAGACAGATATCCAGGAACAGGTCAGCATAGGCGGCACAGGTACAGAGACAGATATCCAGGAACAGGTCACGACACGTGGCACAAGTACAAAGACAGATATCCAGGAAGAGGTCAGGATAGATGGCACAGGTACAGAGACAGATATCCAGGAACAGGTCAGTATAGCACAGGTACAGAGACAGATATCCAGGAACAGGTCAGGATAGGAGGCACAGGTACAGAGACAGATATCCAGGAATAGGTCGGGATAGGTGGCACAGGTACAGAGACAGATATCCAGGAACAGGTAGGGATAGGCGGCACAGGTACAGAGACAGATATCCAGAAACAGGTCAGGATAGGCGACACAGAGACAGATATCCAGGAACAGGTCAGGATAGGCGACACAGAGACAGATATCCAGGAACAGGTCAGGATGGGCGGCACAGGTACAGATATCCAGGAACCGGTCAGGATAGGCAGCACAAGCACAGAGACAGATATCCAGGAACAGGTCAGGATAGGCAGCACAGGTACAGAGACAGATATCCAGGAACAGGTCAGGATGGGCGGCACAGGTACAGAGACAGATATCCAGGAACAGGTCAGGATAGGCAGCACAAGCACAGAGACAGATATCCAGGAACAGGTCAGATTGGGCGGCACAGGTACAGAGACAGATATCCAGGAACAGGTCAGGATAGGCGGCACAGGTACAGAGACAGATATCAAGGAACAGGTCAGGATAGGCAGCACAGGTACAGAGACAGATATCCAGGAACAGGTCAGGATAGGCGGCACAGGTACAGAGACAGATATCCAGGAACAGGTCAGGATAGGTGACACAGGTACAGAGACAGATATCCAGGAACAGGTCAGGAAAGGCTGCACAGGTACTGAGACAGATATCCAGGAACAGGTCAGCATAGGCAGCACAGGTACAGAGAAAGATATCCAGGAACAGGTCAGCACAGGCGGCACAGGTACAGAGACAGATATCCAGGAACAGGTCAGGATAGGAGGCACAGGTACAGAGACAGATATCAAGGAATAGGTCGGGATAGGCGGCACAGGTAAAGAGACAGATATCCAGGAACAGGTCAGAATAGGCGGCACAGGTACAGAGGCAGATATCCAGGAACAGGTCAGGATAGGCAGCACAGGTACAGAGACAGATATCCAGGAAAAGGTCAGGATAGGGGGCACAGAGACAGATATCCAGGAACAGGTCAGGATGGGCGGCACAGGTACAGAGACAGATATCCAGGAACAGGTCAGGATAGGCAGTGCAGGTACAGAGACAGATATCCAGAAACAGTTCAGGATAGGCGGCACAGGTACAGAGACAGATATCCAGGAACAGGTCAGGATAGGTGGCACAGGTACAGAGACAGATATCAAGGAACAGGTCAGGATAGGCGGCACAGGTACAGAGACAGATATCCAGGAACAGGTCAGGATAGGCAGCACAGGTACAGAGACAGATATCCAGGAACAGGTCAGGATAGGCAGCACAGGTACAGAGACAGATATCCAGGAATAGGTCGGGATAGGCGGCACAGGTACAGAGACAGATATCCAGGAACAGGTCAGGATAGGCGGCACAGGTACAGAGACAGATATCCAGGAACAGGTCAGGATAGGAGACACAGAGACTGATATCCAGGAACAGGTCAGAATGGAAGGCACAGGTACAGAGAAAGATATCCAGGAACAGGTCAGGATAGGAGGCACAGGTACAGAGACAGATATCCAGGAATAGGTCGGGATAGGCGGCACAGGTACAGAGACAGATATCCAGGAACAGGTCAGGATAGGCGGCACAGGAACAGAGACAGATATCCAGGAACAGGTCAGGATAGGCAGCACAGGTACAGAGACAGATATCCAGGAACAGGTCAGGATAGGCAGCACAGGTACAGAGACAGATATCCAGGAATAGGTCAGGATAGGCGGCACAGGTACAGAGACAGATACCTAGGAACAGGTCAGGATAGGCGGCACAGGTACAGAGGCAGATATCCTGGAACAGGTCAGGATAGCCAGCACAGGTACAGAGACAGATATCCAGGAACAGGTCAGGATAGGGGGCACAGAGACAGATATCCAGGAAAAGGTCAGGATGGGCGGCACAGGTACAGAGACAGATATCCAGGAACAGGTCAGGATAGGCAGCGCAGGTAAAGAGACAGATATCCAGAAACAGTTCAGGATAGGCGGCACAGGTACAGAGACAGATATCCAGGAACAGGTCAGGATAGGTGGCACAGGTACAGAGACAGATATCAAGGAACAGGTCAGGATAGGCGGCACAGGTACAGAGACAGATATCCAGGAACAGGTCAGGATAGGCGGCACAGGTACAGAGACAGATATCCAGAAACAGGTCAGGATAGGCAGCACAGGTACAGAGATAGATATCCAGGAATAGGTCAGGATAGGCGGCAAAGGTACAGAGACAGATATCCAGGAACAGGTCAGGATGGGCGGCACAGGTACAGAGACAGATATCCAGGAACAGGTCAGGATGGGCGGCACAGGTACAGAGACGGATATTCAGGAACAGGTAAGGATAGGAGGCACAGGTACAGAGACAGATATCCAGGAATAGGTCAGGATAGGCAGCACAGGTACAGAGACAGATATCCAGGAACAGGTCAGGATAGGCAGAACAGGTACAGAGACAGATATCGAGGAACAGGTCAGGATAGGCGGTACAGGTACAGAGACAAATATCCAGGAATAGGTCAGGATAGGCGGCACAGGTACAGAGACAGATAACAAGGAACAGGTCAGGATAGGCGGCACAGGTACAGAGACAGATATCCAGGAACAGGTCAGGAGAGGCGGCACAGGTACAGAGACACATTTCCAGGAACAGGTCAGGATAGGCAGCACAGGTACAGAGACAGACATCCAGGAACAGGTCAGGATAGGCGGCACAGGTACAGAGACAGATATCCAGGAATAGGTCAGGATAGACAGCACAGGTACAGAGACAGATATCCAGGAACAGGTCAGGATAGGCGGCACAGGTACAGAGACAGATATCCAGGAATAGGTCAGGATAGACAGCACAGGTACAGAGACAGATATCCAGGAACAGGTCAGGATAGGTGGCACAGGTACAGAGACAGATATCCAGGAATAGGTCAGGATAGGCAGCACAGGTACAGAGATAGATATCCAGGAATAGGTCAGGATAGGCGGCACAAGTACAGAGACAGATATCAAGGAACAGGTCAGGATAGGCAGCACAGGTACAGAGACAGATATCCAGGAACAGATCAGGATAGGGGGCACAGGTACAGAGACAGACATCCAGGAACAGATCAGGATAGGCGGCACAGGTACAGAGACAGATATCCAGGAATAGGTCAGGATAGGCAGCACAGGTACAGAGACAGATATCCAGGAATAGGTCAGGATAGGCAGCACAGGTACAGAGACAGATATCCAGAAACAGGTCAGGATAGGCAGCACAGGCACAGAGACAGATATCCAGGAACAGGTCAGGATAGGGGGCACAGAGACAGATATCCAGAAATCGGTCAGGATAGGCAGCACAGGTACAGAGACAGATATCCAGGAACAGGTCACGACACGTGGCACAAGTACAAAGACAGATATCCAGGAAGAGGTCAGGATAGATGGCACAGGTACAGAGACAGATATCCAGGAACAGGTAGGGATAGGCGGCACAGGTACAGAGACAGATATCCAGGAACAGGTCAGCATAGGCGGCACAGGTACAGAGACAGATATCCAGGAATAGGTCAGGATAGGCAGCACAGGTACAGAGACAGATATCCAGGAATAGGTCAGGATAGGCAGCACAGGTACAGAGACAGATATCCAGAAACAGGTCAGGATAGGCAGCACAGGCACAGAGACAGATATCCAGGAACAGGTCAGGATAGGGGGCACAGAGACAGATATCCAGAAATCGGTCAGGATAGGCAGCACAGGTACAGAGACAGATATCCAGAAATCGGTCAGGATAGGCAGCACAGGTACAGAGACAGATATCCAGGAACAGGTCAGCATAGGCGGCACAGGTACAGAGACAGATATCCAGGAACAGGTCACGACACGTGGCACAAGTACAAAGACAGATATCCAGGAAGAGGTCAGGATAGATGGCACAGGTACAGAGACAGATATCCAGGAACAGGTCAGGATAGCACAGGTACAGAGACAGATATCCAGGAACAGGTCAGGATAGGAGGCACAGGTACAGAGACAGATATCCAGGAACAGGTCAGGATAGGAGGCACAGGTACAGAGACAGATATCCAGAAATCGGTCAGGATAGGCAGCACAGGTACAGAGACAGATATCCAGGAACAGGTCAGCATAGGCGGCACAGGTACAGAGACAGATATCCAGGAACAGGTCACGACACGTGGCACAAGTACAAAGACAGATATCCAGGAAGAGGTCAGGATAGATGGCACAGGTACAGAGACAGATATCCAGAAATCGGTCAGGATAGGCAGCACAGGTACAGAGACAGATATCCAGGAACAGGTCACGACACGTGGCACAAGTACAAAGACAGATATCCAGGAAGAGGTCAGGATAGATGGCACAGGTACAGAGACAGATATCCAGGAACAGGTAGGGATAGGCGGCACAGGTACAGAGACAGATATCCAGGAACAGGTCAGCATAGGCGGCACAGGTACAGAGACAGATATCCAGGAATAGGTCAGGATAGGCAGCACAGGTACAGAGACAGATATCCAGGAATAGGTCAGGATAGGCAGCACAGGTACAGAGACAGATATCCAGAAACAGGTCAGGATAGGCAGCACAGGCACAGAGACAGATATCCAGGAACAGGTCAGGATAGGGGGCACAGAGACAGATATCCAGAAATCGGTCAGGATAGGCAGCACAGGTACAGAGACAGATATCCAGAAATCGGTCAGGATAGGCAGCACAGGTACAGAGACAGATATCCAGGAACAGGTCAGCATAGGCGGCACAGGTACAGAGACAGATATCCAGAAACAGGTCACGACACGTGGCACAAGTACAAAGACAGATATCCAGGAAGAGGTCAGGATAGATGGCACAGGTACAGAGACAGATATCCAGGAACAGGTCAGGATAGCACAGGTACAGAGACAGATATCCAGGAACAGGTCAGGATAGGAGGCACAGGTACAGAGACAGATATCCAGGAACAGGTCAGGATAGGAGGCACAGGTACAGAGACAGATATCCAGAAATCGGTCAGGATAGGCAGCACAGGTACAGAGACAGATATCCAGGAACAGGTCAGCATAGGCGGCACAGGTACAGAGACAGATATCCAGGAACAGGTCACGACACGTGGCACAAGTACAAAGACAGATATCCAGGAAGAGGTCAGGATAGATGGCACAGGTACAGAGACAGATATCCAGGAACAGGTCAGGATAGCACAGGTACAGAGACAGATATCCAGGAACAGGTCAGGATAAGAGGCACAGGTACAGAGACAGATATCCAGGAATAGGTCGGGATAGGCGGCACAGGTACAGAGACAGATATCCAGGAACAGGTAGGGATAGGCGGCACAGGTACAGAGACAGATATCCAGAAACAGGTCAGGATAGGCGACACAGAGACAGATATCCAGGAACAGGTCAGGATAGGCGACACAGAGACAGATATCCAGGAACAGGTCAGGATGGGCGGCACAGGTACAGAGACAGATATCCAGGAACCGGTCAGGATAGGCAGCACAAGCACAGAGACAGATATCCAGGAACAGGTCAGGATAGGCAGAACAGGTACAGAGACAGATATCCAGGAACAGGTCAGGATGGGCGGCACAGGTACAGAGACAGATATCCAGGAACAGGTCAGGATAGGCAGCACAAGCACAGAGACAGATATCCAAGAACAGGTCAGGATAGGCAGCACAGGTACAGCGACAGATATCCAGGAACAGGTCAGGATGGGCGGCAAAGGTACAGAGACAGATATCCAGGAACAGGTCAGGATAGGCAGCACAGGTACAGAGACAGATATCCAGGAACAGGTCAGGATAGGTGGCACAGGTACAGAGAAAGATATCCAGGAACAGGTCAGGATAGGAGGCACAGGTACAGAGACAGATATCCAGGAATAGGTCGGGATAGGCGGCACAGGTACAGAGACAGATATCCAGGAACAGGTCAGGATAGGCGGCACAGGAACAGAGACAGATATCCAGGAACAGGTCAGGATAGGCAGCACAGGTACAGAGACAGATATCCAGGAACAGGTCAGGATAGGCAGCACAGGTACAGAGACAGATATCCAGGATTAGGTCAGGATAGGCGGCACAGGTACAGAGACAGATACCTAGGAACAGGTCAGGATAGGCGGCACAGGTACAGAGGCAGATATCCTGGAACAGGTCAGGATAGCCAGCACAGGTACAGAGACAGATATCCAGGAACAGGTCAGGATAGGGGGCACAGAGACAGATATCCAGGAAAAGGTCAGGATGGGCGGCACAGGTACAGAGACAGATATCCAGGAACAGGTCAGGATAGGCAGCGCAGGTACAGAGACAGATATCCAGAAACAGTTCAGGATAGGCGGCACAGGTACAGAGACAGATATCCAGAAACAGGTCAGGATAGGCAGCACAGGTACAGAGATAGATATCCAGGAATAGGTCAGGATAGGCGGCAAAGGTACAGAGACAGATATCCAGGAACAGGTCAGGATGGGCGGCACAGGTACAGAGACAGATATCCAGGAACAGGTCAGGATGGGCGGCACAGGTACAGAGACGGATATTCAGGAACAGGTAAGGATAGGAGGCACAGGTACAGAGACAGATATCCAGGAATAGGTCAGGATAGGAAGCACAGGTACAGAGACAGATATCCAGGAACAGGTCAGGATAGGCAGAACAGGTACAGAGACAGATATCCAGGAACAGGTCAGGATAGGCGGTACAGGTACAGAGACAAATATCCAGGAATAGGTCAGGATAGGCGGCACAGGTACAGAGACAGATAACAAGGAACAGGTCAGGATAGGCGGCACAGGTACAGAGACAGATATCCAGGAACAGGTCAGGAGAGGCGGCACAGGTACAGAGACACATTTCCAGGAATAGGTCAGGATAGGCAGCACAGGTACAGAGACAGACATCCAGGAACAGGTCAGGATAGGCGGCACAGGTACAGAGACAGATATCCAGGAATAGGTCAGGATAGACAGCACAGGTACAGAGACAGATATCCAGGAACAGGTCAGGATAGGCGGCACAGGTACAGAGACAGATATCCAGGAATAGGTCAGGATAGACAGCACAGGTACAGAGACAGATATCCAGGAACAGGTCAGGATAGGCGGCACAGGTACAGAGACAGATATCCAGGAATAGGTCAGGATAGGCAGCACAGTTACAGAGATAGATATCCAGGAATAGGTCAGGATAGGCGGCACAAGTACAGAGACAGATATCAAGGAACAGGTCAGGATAGGCAGCACAGGTACAGAGACAGATATCCAGGAACAGATCAGGATAGGGGGCACAGGTACAGAGACAGACATCCAGGAACAGATCAGGATAGGCGGCACAGGTACAGAGACAGATATCCAGGAATAGGTCAGGATAGGCAGCACAGGTACAGAGACAGATATCCAGGAATAGGTCAGGATAGGCAGCACAGGTACAGAGACAGATATCCAGAAACAGGTCAGGATAGGCAGCACAGGCACAGAGACAGATATCCAGGAACAGGTCAGGATAGGGGGCACAGAGACAGATATCCAGAAATCGGTCAGGATAGGCAGCACAGGTACAGAGACAGATATCCAGGAACAGGTCACGACACGTGGCACAAGTACAAAGACAGATATCCAGGAAGAGGTCAGGATAGATGGCACAGGTACAGAGACAGATATCCAGGAACAGGTAGGGATAGGCGGCACAGGTACAGAGACAGATATCCAGGAACAGGTCAGCATAGGCGGCACAGGTACAGAGACAGATATCCAGGAATAGGTCAGGGTAGGCAGCACAGGTACAGAGACAGATATCCAGGAATAGGTCAGGATAGGCAGCACAGGTACAGAGACAGATATCCAGAAACAGGTCAGGATAGGCAGCACAGGCACAGAGACAGATATCCAGGAACAGGTCAGGATAGGGGGCACAGAGACAGATATCCAGAAATCGGTCAGGATAGGCAGCACAGGTACAGAGACAGATATCCAGAAATCGGTCAGGATAGGCAGCACAGGTACAGAGACAGATATCCAGGAACAGGTCAGCATAGGCGGCACAGGTACAGAGACAGATATCCAGGAACAGGTCACGACACGTGGCACAAGTACAAAGACAGATATCCAGGAAGAGGTCAGGATAGATGGCACAGGTACAGAGACAGATATCCAGGAACAGGTCAGGATAGCACAGGTACAGAGACAGATATCCAGGAACAGGTCAGGATAGGAGGCAAAGGTACAGAGACAGATATCCAGGAACAGGTCAGGATAGGAGGCACAGGTACAGAGACAGATATCCAGAAATCGGTCAGGATAGGCAGCACAGGTACAGAGACAGATATCCAGGAACAGGTCAGCATAGGCGGCACAGGTACAGAGACAGATATCCAGGAACAGGTCACGACACGTGGCACAAGTACAAAGACAGATATCCAGGAAGAGGTCAGGATAGATGGCACAGGTACAGAGACAGATATCCAGGAACAGGTCAGGATAGCACAGGTACAGAGACAGATATCCAGGAACAGGTCAGGATAGGAGGCACAGGTACAGAGACAGATATCCAGGAATAGGTCGGGATAGGCGGCACAGGTACAGAGACAGATATCCAGGAACAGGTAGGGATAGGCGGCACAGGTACAGAGACAGATATCCAGAAACAGGACAGGATAGGCGACACAGAGACAGATATCCAGGAACAGGTCAGGATAGGCGACACAGAGACAGATATCCAGGAACAGGTCAGGATGGGCGGCACAGGTACAGAGACAGATATCCAGGAACCGGTCAGGATAGGCAGCACAAGCACAGAGACAGATATCCAGGAACAGGTCAGGATAGGCAGAACAGGTACAGAGACAGATATCCAGGAACAGGTCAGGATGGGCGGCACAGGTACAGAGACAGATATCCAGGAACAGGTCAGGATAGGCAGCACAAGCACAGAGACAGATATCCAAGAACAGGTCAGGATAGGCAGCACAGGTACAGAGACAGATATCCAGGAACAGGTCAGGATGGGCGGCACAGGTACAGAGACAGATATCCAGGAACAGGTCAGGATAGGCAGCACAGGTACAGAGACAGATATCCAGGAACAGGTCAGGATAGGTGGCACAGGTACAGAGACAGATATCCAGGAACAGGTCAGATTGGGCGGCACAGGTACAGAGACAGATATCCAGGAACAGGTCAGGATAGGCGGCACAGGTACAGAGACAGATATCAAGGAACAGGTCAGGATAGGCAGCACAGGTACAGAGACAGATATCCAGGAACAGGTCAGGATAGGCGGCACAGGTACAGAGACAGATATCCAGGAACAGGTCAGGATAGGCAGCACAGGTACAGAGACAGATATCCAGGAACAGGTCAGGAAAGGCGGCACAGGTACAGAGACAGATATCAAGGAACAGGTCAGCATAGGCAGCACAGGTACAGAGAAAGATATCCAGGAACAGGTCAGCATAGGCGGCACAGGTACAGAGACAGATATCCAGGAACAGGTCAGGATAGGAGGCACAGGTACAGAGACAGATATCAAGGAATAGGTCGGGATAGGCGGTACAGGTAAAGAGACAGATATCCAGGAACAGGTCAGAATAGGCGGCACAGGTACAGAGGCAGATATCCAGGAACAGGTCAGGATAGGCAGCACAGGTACAGAGACAGATATCCAGGAAAAGGTCAGGATAGGGGGCACAGAGACAGATATCCAGGAACAGGTCAGGATAGGCAGCACAGGTACAGAGACAGATATCCAGGAATAGGTCGGGATAGGCGGCACAGGTACAGAGACAGATATCCAGGAACAGGTCAGGATAGGCGGCACAGGTACAGAGACAGATATCCAGGAACAGGTCAGGATAGGAGGCACAGAGACTGATATCCAGGAACAGGTCAGAATGGGAGGCACAGGTACAGAGAAAGATATCCAGGAACAGGTCAGGATAGGAGGCACAGGTACAGAGACAGATATCCAGGAATAGGTCGGGATAGGCGGCACAGGTACAGAGACAGATATCCAGGAACAGGTCAGGATAGGCGGCACAGGAACAGAGACAGATATCCAGGAACAGGTCAGGATAGGCAGCACAGGTACAGAGACAGAGACAGATATCCAGGAACAGGTCAGGATAGGCGGCACAGGTACAGAGACAGATATCCAGGAATAGGTCAGGATAGGCGGCACAGGTACAGAGACAGATACCTAGGAACAGGTCAGGATAGGCGGCACAGGTACAGAGGCAGATATCCAGGAACAGGTCAGGATAGGCAGCACAGGTACAGAGACAGATATCCAGGAAAAGGTCAGGATAGGGGGCACAGAGACAGATATCCAGGAAAAGGTCAGGATGGGCGGCACAGGTACAGAGACAGATATCCAGGAACAGGTCAGGATAGGCAGAGCAGGTACAGAGACAGATATCCAGAAACAGTTCAGGATAGGCGGCACAGGTACAGAGACAGATATCCAGGAACAGGTCAGGATAGGTGGCACAGGTAAAGAGACAGATATCAAGGAACAGGTCAGGATAGGCGGCACAGGTACAGAGACAGATATCCAGGAACAGGTCAGGATAGGCGGCACAGGTACAGAGACAGATATCCAGAAACAGGTCAGGATAGGCAGTACAGGTACAGAGACACATTTCCAGGAACAGGTCAGGATAGGCAGCACAGGTACAGAGACAGACATCCAGGAACAGGTCAGGATAGGCGGCACAGGTACAGAGACAGATATCCAGGAATAGGTCAGGATAGACAGCACAGGTACAGAGACAGATATCCAGGAACAGGTCAGGATAGGCGGCACAGGTACAGAGACAGATATCCAGGAATAGGTCAGGATAGACAGCACAGGTACAGAGACAGATATCAAGGAACAGGTCAGGATAGGCGGCACAGGTACAGAGACAGATATCCAGGAATAGGTCAGGATAGGCAGCACAGGTACAGAGATAGATATCCAGGAATAGGTCAGGATAGGCGGCACAAGTACAGAGACAGATATCAAGGAACAGGTCAGGATAGGCAGCACAGGTACAGAGACAGATATCCAGGAACAGATCAGGATAGGGGGTACAGGTACAGAGACAGACATCCAGGAACAGATCAGGATAGGCGGCACAGGTACAGAGACAGATATCCAGGAATAGGTCAGGATAGGCAGCACAGGTACAGAGACAGATATCCAGGAATAGGTCAGGATAGGCAGCACAGGTACAGAGACAGATATCCATAAACAGGTCAGGATAGGCAGCACAGGCACAGAGACAGATATCCAGGAACAGGTCAGGATAGGGGGCACAGAGACAGATATCCAGAAATCGGTCAGGATAGGCAGCACAGGTACAGAGACAGATATCCAGGAACAGGTCACGACACGTGGCACAAGTACAAAGACAGATATCCAGGAAGAGGTCAGGATAGATGGCACAGGTACAGAGACAGATATCCAGGAACAGGTAGGGATAGGCGGCACAGGTACAGAGACAGATATCCAGGAACAGGTCAGCATAGGCGGCACAGGTACAGAGACAGATATCCAGGAATAGGTCAGGGTAGGCAGCACAGGTACAGAGACAGATATCCAGGAATAGGTCAGGATAGGCAGCACAGGTACAGAGACAGATATCCAGAAACAGGTCAGGATAGGCAGCACAGGCACAGAGACAGATATCCAGGAACAGGTCAGGATAGGGGGCACAGAGACAGATATCCAGAAATCGGTCAGGATAGGCAGCACAGGTACAGAGACAGATATCCAGAAATCGGTCAGGATAGGCAGCACAGGTACAGAGACAGATATCCAGGAACAGGTCAGCATAGGAAGCACAGGTACAGAGACAGATATCCAGGAACAGGTCACGACACGTGGCACAAGTACAAAGACAGATATCCAGGAAGAGGTCAGGATAGATGGCACAGGTACAGAGACAGATATCCAGGAACAGGTAGGGATAGGCGGCACAGGTACAGAGACAGATATCCAGGAACAGGTCAGCATAGGGGGCACAGAGACAGATATCCAGAAATCGGTCAGGATAGGCAGCACAGGTACAGAGACAGATATCCAGGAACAGGTCACGACACGTGGCACAAGTACAAAGACAGATATCCAGGAAGAGGTCAGGATAGATGGCACAGGTACAGAGACAGATATCCAGGAACAGGTAGGGATAGGCGGCACAGGTACAGAGACAGATATCCAGGAACAGGTCAGCATAGGCGGCACAGGTACAGAGACAGATATCCAGGAATAGGTCAGGGTAGGCAGCACAGGTACAGAGACAGATATCCAGGAATAGGTCAGGATAGGCAGCACAGGTACAGAGACAGATATCCAGAAACAGGTCAGGATAGGCAGCACAGGCACAGAGACAGATATCCAGGAACAGGTCAGGATAGGGGGCACAGAGACAGATATCCAGAAATCGGTCAGGATAGGCAGCACAGGTACAGAGACAGATATCCAGAAATCGGTCAGGATAGGCAGCACAGGTACAGAGACAGATATCCAGGAACAGGTCAGCATAGGCGGCACAGGTACAGAGACAGATATCCAGGAACAGGTCACGACACGTGGCACAAGTACAAAGACAGATATCCAGGAAGAGGTCCGGATAGATGGCACAGGTACAGAGACAGATATCCAGGAACAGGTCAGGATAGCACAGGTACAGAGACAGATATCCAGGAACAGGTCAGGATAGGAGGCAAAGGTACAGAGACAGATATCCAGGAACAGGTCAGGATAGGAGGCACAGGTACAGAGACAGATATCCAGAAATCGGTCAGGATAGGCAGCACAGGTACAGAGACAGATATCCAGGAACAGGTCAGCATAGGCGGCACAGGTACAGAGACAGATATCCAGAAACAGGTCAGGATAGGCGACACAGAGACAGATATCCAGGAACAGGTCAGGATAGGCGACACAGAGACAGATATCCAGGAACAGGTCAGGATGGGCGGCACAGGTACAGAGACAGATATCCAGGAACCGGTCAGGATAGGCAGCACAAGCACAGAGACAGATATCCAGGAACAGGTCAGGATAGGCAGAACAGGTACAGAGACAGATATCCAGGAACAGGTCAGGATGGGCGGCACAGGTACAGAGACAGATATCCAGGAACAGGTCAGGATAGGCAGCACAAGCACAGAGACAGATATCCAAGAACAGGTCAGGATAGGCAGCACAGGTACAGAGACAGATATCCAGGAACAGGTCAGGATGGGCGGCACAGGTACAGAGACAGATATCCAGGAACAGGTCAGGATAGGCAGCACAGGTACAGAGACAGATATCCAGGAACAGGTCAGGATAGGTGGCACAGGTACAGAGACAGATATCCAGGAACAGGTCAGATTGGGCGGCACAGGTACAGAGACAGATATCCAGGAACAGGTCAGGATAGGCGGCACAGGTACAGAGACAGATATCAAGGAACAGGTCAGGATAGGCAGCACAGGTACAGAGACAGATATCCAGGAACAGGTCAGGATAGGCGGCACAGGTACAGAGACAGATATCCAGGAACAGGTCAGGATAGGCAGCACAGGTACAGAGACAGATATCCAGGAACAGGTCAGGAATGGCGGCACAGGTACAGAGACAGATATCAAGGAACAGGTCAGCATAGGCGGCACAGGTACAGAGAAAGATATCCAGGAACAGGTCAGCATAGGCGGCACAGGTACAGAGACAGATATCCAGGAACAGGTCAGGATAGGAGGCACAGGTACAGAGACAGATATCAAGGAATAGGTCGGGATAGGCGGCACAGGTAAAGAGACAGATATCCAGGAACAGGTCAGAATAGGCGGCACAGGTACAGAGGCAGATATCCAGGAACAGGTCAGGATAGGCAGCAGAGGTACAGAGACAGATATCCAGGAAAAGGTCAGGATAGGGGGCACAGAGACAGATATCCAGGAACAGGTCAGGATAGGCAGCACAGGTACAGAGACAGATATCCAGGAATAGGTCGGGATAGGCGGCACAGGTACAGAGACAGATATCCAGGAACAGGTCAGGATAGGCGGCACAGGTACAGAGACAGATATCCAGGAACAGGTCAGGATAGGAGGCACAGAGACTGATATCCAGGAACAGGTCAGAATGGGAGGCACAGGTACAGAGAAAGATATCCAGGAACAGGTCAGGATAGGAGGCACAGGTACAGAGACAGATATCCAGGAATAGGTCGGGATAGGCGGCACAGGTACAGAGACAGATATCCAGGAACAGGTCAGGATAGGCGGCACAGGAACAGAGACAGATATCCAGGAACAGGTCAGGATAGGCAGCACAGGTACAGAGACAGATATCCAGGAACAGGTCAGGATAGGCGGCACAGGTACAGAGACAGATATCCAGGAATAGGTCAGGATAGGCGGCACAGGTACAGAGACAGATACCTAGGAACAGGTCAGGATAGGCGGCACAGGTACAGAGGCAGATATCCAGGAACAGGTCAGGATAGGCAGCACAGGTACAGAGACAGATATCCAGGAACAGGTCAGGATAGGGGGCACAGAGACAGATATCCAGGAAAAGGTCAGGATGGGCGGCACAGGTACAGAGACAGATATCCAGGAACAGGTCAGGATAGGCAGAGCAGGTACAGAGACAGATATCCAGAAACAGTTCAGGATAGGCGGCACAGGTACAGAGACAGATATCCAGGAACAGGTCAGGATAGGTGGCACAGGTAAAGAGACAGATATCAAGGAACAGGTCAGGATAGGCGGCACAGGTACAGAGACAGATATCCAGGAACAGGTCAGGATAGGCGGCACAGGTACAGAGACAGATATCCAGAAACAGCTCAGGATAGGCAGCACAGGTACAGAGACACATTTCCAGGAACAGGTCAGGATAGGCAGCACAGGTACAGAGACAGACATCCAGGAACAGGTCAGGATAGGCGGCACAGGTACAGAGACAGATATCCAGGAATAGGTCAGGATAGACAGCACAGGTACAGAGACAGATATCAAGGAACAGGTCAGGATAGGCGGCACAGGTACAGAGACAGATATCCAGGAATAGGTCAGGATAGGCAGCACAGGTACAGAGATAGATATCCAGGAATAGGTCAGGATAGGCGGCACAAGTACAGAGACAGATATCAAGGAACAGGTCAGGATAGGCAGCACAGGTACAGAGACAGATATCCAGGAACAGATCAGGATAGGGGGCACAGGTACAGAGACAGACATCCAGGAACAGATCAGGATAGGCGGCACAGGTACAGAGACAGATATCCAGGAATAGGTCAGGATAGGCAGCACAGGTACAGAGACAGATATCCAGGAACAGGTCACGACACGTGGCACAAGTACAAAGACAGATATCCAGGAAGAGGTCAGGATAGATGGCACAGGTACAGAGACAGATATCCAGGAACAGGTCAGGATAGCACAGGTACAGAGACAGATATCCAGGAACAGGTCAGGATAGGGGGCACAGAGACAGATATCCAGAAATCGGTCAGGATAGGCAGCACAGGTACAGAGACAGATATCCAGGAACAGGTCACGACACGTGGCACAAGTACAAAGACAGATATCCAGGAAGAGGTCAGGATAGATGGCACAGGTACAGAGACAGATATCCAGGAACAGGTCAGGATAGCACAGGTACAGAGACAGATATCCAGGAACAGGTCAGGATAGGAGGCACAGGTACAGAGACAGATATCCAGGAATAGGTCGGGATAGGCGGCACAGGTACAGAGACAGATATCCAGGAACAGGTAGGGATAGGCGGCACAGGTACAGAGACAGATATCCAGAAACAGGTCAGGATAGGCGACACAGAGACAGATATCCAGGAACAGGTCAGGATAGGCGGCACAGGTACAGAGACAGATATCCAGGAATAGGTCAGGATAGACAGCACAGGTACAGAGACAGATATCCAGGAACAGGTCAGGATAGGCGGCACAGGTACAGAGACAGATATCCAGGAATAGGTCAGGATAGGCAGCACAGGTACAGAGATAGATATCCAGGAATAGGTCAGGATAGGCGGCACAAGTACAGAGACAGATATCAAGGAACAGGTCAGGATAGGCAGCACAGGTACAGAGACAGATATCAAGGAACAGATCAGGATAGGGGACACAGGTACAGAGACAGATATCCAGGAACAGGTCAGCATAGGCGGCACAGGTACAGAGACAGATATCCAGGAATAGGTCAGGATAGGCAGCACAGGTACAGAGACAGATATCCAGGAATAGGACAGGATAGGCAGCACAGGTACAGAGACAGATATCCAGAAACAGGTCAGGATAGGCAGCACAGGCACAGAGACAGATATCCAGGAACAGGTCAGGATAGGGGGCACAGAGACAGATATCCAGAAATCGGTCAGGATAGGCAGCACAGGTACAGAGACAGATATCCAGGAACAGGTCACGACACGTGGCACAAGTACAAAGACAGATATCCAGGAAGAGGTCAGGATAGATGGCACAGGTACAGAGACAGATATCCAGGAACAGGTCAGGAAAGCACAGGTACAGAGACAGATATCCAGGAACAGGTCAGGATAGGAGGCACAGGTACAGAGACAGATATCCAAGAATAGGTCGGGATAGGCGGCACAGGTACAGAGACAGATATCCAGGAACAGGTAGGGATAGGCGGCACAGGTACAGAGACAGATATCCAGGAACAGGTCAGCATAGGCGGCACAGGTACAGAGACAGATATCCAGGAATAGGTCAGGGTAGGCAGCACAGGTACAGAGACAGATATCCAGGAATAGGTCAGGATAGGCAGCACAGGTACAGAGACAGATATCCAGAAACAGGTCAGGATAGGCAGCACAGGCACAGAGACAGATATCCAGGAACAGGTCAGGATAGGGGGCACAGAGACAGATATCCAGAAATCGGTCAGGATAGGCAGCACAGGTACAGAGACAGATATCCAGAAATCGGTCAGGATAGGCAGCACAGGTACAGAGACAGATATCCAGGAACAGGTCAGCATAGGAAGCACAGGTACAGAGACAGATATCCAGGAACAGGTCACGACACGTGGCACAAGTACAAAGACAGATATCCAGGAAGAGGTCAGGATAGATGGCACAGGTACAGAGACAGATATCCAGGAACAGGTAGGGATAGGCGGCACAGGTACAGAGACAGATATCCAGGAACAGGTCAGCATAGGGGGCACAGAGACAGATATCCAGAAATCGGTCAGGATAGGCAGCACAGGTACAGAGACAGATATCCAGGAACAGGTCACGACACGTGGCACAAGTACAAAGACAGATATCCAGGAAGAGGTCAGGATAGATGGCACAGGTACAGAGACAGATATCCAGGAACAGGTAGGGATAGGCGGCACAGGTACAGAGACAGATATCCAGGAACAGGTCAGCATAGGCGGCACAGGTACAGAGACAGATATCCAGGAATAGGTCAGGGTAGGCAGCACAGGTACAGAGACAGATATCCAGGAATAGGTCAGGATAGGCAGCACAGGTACAGAGACAGATATCCAGAAACAGGTCAGGATAGGCAGCACAGGCACAGAGACAGATATCCAGGAACAGGTCAGGATAGGGGGCACAGAGACAGATATCCAGAAATCGGTCAGGATAGGCAGCACAGGTACAGAGACAGATATCCAGAAATCGGTCAGGATAGGCAGCACAGGTACAGAGACAGATATCCAGGAACAGGTCAGCATAGGCGGCACAGGTACAGAGACAGATATCCAGGAACAGGTCACGACACGTGGCACAAGTACAAAGACAGATATCCAGGAAGAGGTCCGGATAGATGGCACAGGTACAGAGACAGATATCCAGGAACAGGTCAGGATAGCACAGGTACAGAGACAGATATCCAGGAACAGGTCAGGATAGGAGGCAAAGGTACAGAGACAGATATCCAGGAACAGGTCAGGATAGGAGGCACAGGTACAGAGACAGATATCCAGAAATCGGTCAGGATAGGCAGCACAGGTACAGAGACAGATATCCAGGAACAGGTCAGCATAGGCGGCACAGGTACAGAGACAGATATCCAGAAACAGGTCAGGATAGGCGACACAGAGACAGATATCCAGGAACAGGTCAGGATAGGCGACACAGAGACAGATATCCAGGAACAGGTCAGGATGGGCGGCACAGGTACAGAGACAGATATCCAGGAACCGGTCAGGATAGGCAGCACAAGCACAGAGACAGATATCCAGGAACAGGTCAGGATAGGCAGAACAGGTACAGAGACAGATATCCAGGAACAGGTCAGGATGGGCGGCACAGGTACAGAGACAGATATCCAGGAACAGGTCAGGATAGGCAGCACAAGCACAGAGACAGATATCCAAGAACAGGTCAGGATAGGCAGCACAGGTACAGAGACAGATATCCAGGAACAGGTCAGGATGGGCGGCACAGGTACAGAGACAGATATCCAGGAACAGGTCAGGATAGGCAGCACAGGTACAGAGACAGATATCCAGGAACAGGTCAGGATAGGTGGCACAGGTACAGAGACAGATATCCAGGAACAGGTCAGATTGGGCGGCACAGGTACAGAGACAGATATCCAGGAACAGGTCAGGATAGGCGGCACAGGTACAGAGACAGATATCAAGGAACAGGTCAGGATAGGCAGCACAGGTACAGAGACAGATATCCAGGAACAGGTCAGGATAGGCGGCACAGGTACAGAGACAGATATCCAGGAACAGGTCAGGATAGGCAGCACAGGTACAGAGACAGATATCCAGGAACAGGTCAGGAAAGGCGGCACAGGTACAGAGACAGATATCAAGGAACAGGTCAGCATAGGCGGCACAGGTACAGAGAAAGATATCCAGGAACAGGTCAGCATAGGCGGCACAGGTACAGAGACAGATATCCAGGAACAGGTCAGGATAGGAGGCACAGGTACAGAGACAGATATCAAGGAATAGGTCGGGATAGGCGGCACAGGTAAAGAGACAGATATCCAGGAACAGGTCAGAATAGGCGGCACAGGTACAGAGGCAGATATCCAGGAACAGGTCAGGATAGGCAGCAGAGGTACAGAGACAGATATCCAGGAAAAGGTCAGGATAGGGGGCACAGAGACAGATATCCAGGAACAGGTCAGGATAGGCAGCACAGGTACAGAGACAGATATCCAGGAATAGGTCGGGATAGGCGGCACAGGTACAGAGACAGATATCCAGGAACAGGTCAGGATAGGCGGCACAGGTACAGAGACAGATATCCAGGAACAGGTCAGGATAGGAGGCACAGAGACTGATATCCAGGAACAGGTCAGAATGGGAGGCACAGGTACAGAGAAAGATATCCAGGAACAGGTCAGGATAGGAGGCACAGGTACAGAGACAGATATCCAGGAATAGGTCGGGATAGGCGGCACAGGTACAGAGACAGATATCCAGGAACAGGTCAGGATAGGCGGCACAGGAACAGAGACAGATATCCAGGAACAGGTCAGGATAGGCAGCACAGGTACAGAGACAGATATCCAGGAACAGGTCAGGATAGGCGGCACAGGTACAGAGACAGATATCCAGGAATAGGTCAGGATAGGCGGCACAGGTACAGAGACAGATACCTAGGAACAGGTCAGGATAGGCGGCACAGGTACAGAGGCAGATATCCAGGAACAGGTCAGGATAGGCAGCACAGGTACAGAGACAGATATCCAGGAACAGGTCAGGATAGGGGGCACAGAGACAGATATCCAGGAAAAGGTCAGGATGGGCGGCACAGGTACAGAGACAGATATCCAGGAACAGGTCAGGATAGGCAGAGCAGGTACAGAGACAGATATCCAGAAACAGTTCAGGATAGGCGGCACAGGTACAGAGACAGATATCCAGGAACAGGTCAGGATAGGTGGCACAGGTAAAGAGACAGATATCAAGGAACAGGTCAGGATAGGCGGCACAGGTACAGAGACAGATATCCAGGAACAGGTCAGGATAGGCGGCACAGGTACAGAGACAGATATCCAGAAACAGGTCAGGATAGGCAGCACAGGTACAGAGACACATTTCCAGGAACAGGTCAGGATAGGCAGCACAGGTACAGAGACAGACATCCAGGAACAGGTCAGGATAGGCGGCACAGGTACAGAGACAGATATCCAGGAATAGGTCAGGATAGACAGCACAGGTACAGAGACAGATATCAAGGAACAGGTCAGGATAGGCGGCACAGGTACAGAGACAGATATCCAGGAATAGGTCAGGATAGGCAGCACAGGTACAGAGATAGATATCCAGGAATAGGTCAGGATAGGCGGCACAAGTACAGAGACAGATATCAAGGAACAGGTCAGGATAGGCAGCACAGGTACAGAGACAGATATCCAGGAACAGATCAGGATAGGGGGCACAGGTACAGAGACAGACATCCAGGAACAGATCAGGATAGGCGGCACAGGTACAGAGACAGATATCCAGGAATAGGTCAGGATAGGCAGCACAGGTACAGAGACAGATATCCAGGAATAGGTCAGGATAGGCAGCACAGGTACAGAGACAGATATCCAGAAACAGGTCAGGATAGGCAGCACAGGCACAGAGACAGATATCCAGGAACAGGTCAGGATAGGGGGCACAGAGACAGATATCCAGAAATCGGTCAGGATAGGCAGCACAGGTACAGAGACAGATATCCAGGAACAGGTCACGACACGTGGCACAAGTACAAAGACAGATATCCAGGAAGAGGTCAGGATAGATGGCACAGGTACAGAGACAGATATCCAGGAACAGGTCAGGATAGCACAGGTACAGAGACAGATATCCAGGAACAGG
This sequence comes from Engystomops pustulosus, assembly GCF_040894005.1. Taxonomy (NCBI): domain Eukaryota; kingdom Metazoa; phylum Chordata; class Amphibia; order Anura; family Leptodactylidae; genus Engystomops; species Engystomops pustulosus. Next base: position 20,196,913 of record NC_092418.1, read on the forward strand.
TCAGGATAGGAGGCACAGGTACAGAGACAGATATCCAGGAATAGGTCGGGATAGGCGGCACAGGTACAGAGACAGATATCCAGGAACAGGTAGGGATAGGCGGCACAGGTACAGAGACAGATATCCAGAAACAGGTCAGGATAGGCGACACAGAGACAGATATCCAGGAACAGGTCAGGATAGGCGGCACAGGTACAGAGACAGATATCCAGGAATAGGTCAGGATAGACAGCACAGGTACAGAGACAGATATCCAGGAACAGGTCAGGATAGGCGGCACAGGTACAGAGACAGATATCCAGGAATAGGTCAGGATAGGCAGCACAGGTACAGAGATAGATATCCAGGAATAGGTCAGGATAGGCGGCACAAGTACAGAGACAGATATCAAGGAACAGGTCAGGATAGGCAGCACAGGTACAGAGACAGATATCAAGGAACAGATCAGGATAGGGGACACAGGTACAGAGACAGATATCCAGGAACAGGTCAGCATAGGCGGCACAGGTACAGAGACAGATATCCAGGAATAGGTCAGGATAGGCAGCACAGGTACAGAGACAGATATCCAGGAATAGGTCAGGATAGGCAGCACAGGTACAGAGACAGATATCCAGAAACAGGTCAGGATAGGCAGCACAGGCACAGAGACAGATATCCAGGAACAGGTCAGGATAGGGGGCACAGAGACAGATATCCAGAAATCGGTCAGGATAGGCAGCACAGGTACAGAGACAGATATCCAGGAACAGGTCACGACACGTGGCACAAGTACAAAGACAGATATCCAGGAAGAGGTCAGGATAGATGGCACAGGTACAGAGACAGATATCCAGGAACAGGTCAGGAAAGCACAGGTACAGAGACAGATATCCAGGAACAGGTCAGGATAGGAGGCACAGGTACAGAGACAGATATCCAAGAATAGGTCGGGATAGGCGGCACAGGTACAGAGACAGATATCCAGGAACAGGTAGGGATAGGCGGCACAGGTACAGAGACAGATATCCAGAAACAGGTCAGGATAGGCGACACAGAGACAGATATCCAGGAACAGGTCAGGATAGGCGGCACAGGTACAGAGACAGATATCCAGGAACCGGTCAGGATAGGCAGCACAAGCACAGAGACAGATATATATAGGAACAGGTCAGGATAGGCAGCACAGGTACAGAGACAGATATCCAGGAACAGGTCAGGATGGGCGGCACAGGTACAGAGACAGATATCCAGGAACAGGTCAGGATAGGCAGCACAGGTACAGAGACATATATCCAGGAACAGGTCAGGATGGGCGGCACAGGTACAGAGACAGATATCCAGGAACAAGTCAGGATAGGCGGCACAGGTACAGAGACAGATATCCAGGAACAGGTCAGGATAGGCGGCACAGGTACAGAGACAGATATCCAGGAACAGGTCAGTATAGGCAGCACAGGTACAGAGACAGATATCCAGGAACAGGTCAGGAAAGGCGGCACAGGTACAGAGACAGATATCCAGGAACAGGTCAGCATAGGCAGCACAGGTACAGAGACAGATATCCAGGAACAGGTCAGTATAGGCGGCACAGGTACAGAGAAAGATATCCAGGAACAGGTCAGGATAGGAGGCACAGGTACAGAGACAGATATCAAGGAATAGGTCGGGATAGGCGGCACAGGTACAGAGACAGATATCCAGGAACAGGTCGGAATAGGCGGCACAGGTACAGAGACAGATATCCAGGAACAGGTCAGGATAGGCAGCACAGGTACAGAGACAGATATCCAGGAACAGGTCAGGATAGGCAGCACAGGTACAGAGACAGATATCCAGGAATAGGTCAGGATAGGCGGCACAGGTACAGAGACAGATATCTAGGAACAGGTCAGGATAGGCGGCACAGGTACAGAGGCAGATATCCAGGAACAGGTCAGGATAGGCAGCACAGGTACAGAGACAGATATCCAGGAACAGGTCAGGATAGGGGGCACAGAGACAGATATAAAGGAACAGTTCAGGATGGGCGGCACAGGTACAGAGACAGATATCCAGGAACAGGTCAGGATAGGCAGCGCAGGTACAGAGACAGATATCCAGAAACAGTTCAGGATAGGCGGCACAGGTACAGAGACAGATATCCAGGAACAGGTCAGGATAGGCGGCACAGGTACAGAGACAGATATCCAGGAACAGGTCAGGATAGGCGGCACAGGTACAGAGACAGATATCCAGAAACAGGTCAGGATAGGGGGCACAGAGACAGATATCCAGGAACAGGTCAGGATAGGCGGCACAGGTACAGAGACAGATATCCAGGAACAGGTCAGGATAGGCGGCACAGGTACAGAGACAGATATCCAGAAACAGGTCAGGATAGGGGGCACAGAGACAGATTTCAAGGAACAGGTCAGGATGGGCGGCACAGGTACAGAGACAGATATCCAGTAACAGGTCAGGATAGGAGGCACAGGTACAGAGACAGATATCCAGGAATAGGTCAGGATAGGCGGCACAGGTACAGAGACAGATATCCAGGAACAGGTCAGAACAGGCGGCACAGGTACAGAGACAGATATCCAGGAACAGGTCAGTATAGGCGGCACAGGTACAGAGACAGATATCCAGGAACAGGTCAGCATAGGCAGCACAGGTACAGAGACAGATATCCAGGAACAGGTCAGGATAGGCGGCACAGGCACAGAGACAGATATCCAGGAAAAGGTCAGGATGGGCGGCACAGGTACAGAGACAGATTTCCAGGAACAGGTCAGGATATGCGGCACAGGTAGAGAGACAGATATCCAGGAACAGGTCAGGATAGGGGGCACAGGTACAGAGACAGATATCCTGGAATAGGTTAGGATAGGTGTTAAAGGTACAGAGACAGATATCCAGGAACAGGTCAGGACAGGTGACACAGGTACAGAGACAGATATCCAGGAACAGGTAAGGACAAGTGGCACAGGTACAGAGACAGACATCCAGGAACAGGTCAGCACAGGTGACACAGGTACAGAGACAGATATCCAGGAACAGGTCAGGATAGGTGGCACAGGTACAGAGATAGAAATCCAGGAACAGGTCAGGATAGGCAGCACAGGTACAGAGACAGATATCAAGGAACAGGTCAGGATAGGCAGCACAGGTACAGAGACAGATATCCAGGAACAGGTCAGGACAGGTGACACAGGTACAGAGACAGATATCCAGGAATAGGTCAGGATAGGCAGCACAGGTACAGAGATAGATATCCAGGAACAGTTCAGGATAGGCGGCACAAGTACAGAGGCAGATATCAAGGAACAGGTCAGGATAGGCAGCACAGGTACAGAGACAGATATCCAGGAACAGATCAGGATAGGGGGCACAGGTACAGAGACAGATATCCAGGAACAGGTCAGCATAGGCGGCACAGGTACAGAGACAGATATCCAGGAATAGGTCAGGATAGGCGGCACAGGTACAGAGACAGATATCCAGGAATAGGTCAGGATAGGCAGCACAGGTACAGAGACAGATATCCAGAAAAAGGTCAGGATAGGAAGCACAGGCACAGAGACAGATATCCAGGAACAGGTCAGGATAGGGGGCACAGAGACAGATATCCAGAAATCGGTCAGGATAGGCAGCACAGGTACAGAGACAGATATCCAGGAATAGGTAAGGATAGGGGGCACAGGTACAGAGACAGATATCCAGGAACAGGTCTCGACACGTGGCACAAGTACAAAGACAGATATCTAGGAAGAGGTCAGGATAGATGGCACAGGTACAGAGACAGATATCCAGGAACAGGTCAGGATAGCACAGGTACAGAGACAGATATCCAGGAACAGGTCAGGATAGGAGGCACAGGTACAGAGACAGATATCCAGGAATAGGTCGGGATAGGCGGCACAGGTACAGAGACAGATATCCAGGAACAGGTCGGGATAGGCGGCACAGGTACAGGTACAGAGACAGATATCCAGAAACAGGTCAGGATAGGTGACACAGAGACAGATATCCAGGAACAGGTCAGGATAGGCGGCACAGGTACAGAGACAGATATCCAGGAATAGGTCAGGATAGGGGGCACAGGTACAGAGACAGATATCCAGGAACAGGTCAGGACAGGTGACACAGGTACAGAGACAGATATCCAGGAACAGGTCAGGATAGGTGGCACAGGTACAGAGATAGATATCCAGGAACAGGTCAGGATAGGCAGCACAGGTACAGAAACAGATATCCAGCAACAGGTCAGGAAATGTGACACAGGTACAGAGACAGATATCTAGGAATAGGTCAGGATAGGCGGCACAGGTACAGAGACAGATATCCAGGAACAGGTCAGGATAGGCGGCACAGGTACAGAGACAGATATCCAGGAATAGGTAAGGATAGGCGGCACAGGTACAGAGACACATATCCAGGAATAGGTCAGGATAGGCAGCACAGGTACAGAGACAGATATCCAGGAACAGGTCAGCATAGGCGGCTCAGGTACAGAGACAGATATCCAGGAATAGGTCAGGATAGGCGGCACAGGTACAGAGTCAGATATCCAGGAACAGGTCAGCATAGGCGGCACAGGTACAGCGACAGATATCCAGGAACAGGTAAGGATAGGCGGCACAGGTACAGAGACAGATATCCAGGAATAGGTAAGGATAGGCGGCAAAGGTACAGAGACAGATATCCAGGAACAGGTCAGGATGGGCGGCACAGGTACAGAGACAGATATCCAGGAACAGGTCAGGATGGGCGGCACAGGTACAGAGACAGATATCCAGGAACAGGTAAGGATAGGCAGCACAGGTAGAGAGACAGATATCCAGGAACAGGTCAGGATAGGCAGAACAGGTACAGAGACAGATATCGAGGAACAGGTCAGGATAGGCGGCACAGGTACAGAGACAAATATCCAGGAATAGGTCAGGATAGGCGGCACAGGTACAGAGACAGATATCAAGGAACAGGTCAGGATAGGCGGCACAGGTACAGAGACAGATATCCAGGAACAGGTCAGGAGAGGCGGCACAGGTACAGAGACACATTTCCAGGAACAGGTCAGGATAGGCCGCACAGGTACAGAGACAGACATCCAGGAACAGGTCAGGATAGGCGGCACAGGTACAGAGACAGATATCCAGGAATAGGTCAGGATAGACAGCACAGGTACAGAGACAGATATCCAGGAACAGGTCAGGATAGGCGGCACAGGTACAGAGACAGATATCCAGGAACAGGTCAGATTGGGCGGCACAGGTACAGAGACAGATATCCAGGAACAGGTCAGGATAGGCGGCACAGGTACAGAGACAGATATCAAGGAACAGGTCAGGATAGGCAGCACAGGTACAGAGACAGATATCCAGGAACAGGTCAGGATAGGCGGCACAGGTACAGAGACAGATATCCAGGAACAGGTCAGGATAGGCAGCACAGGTACAGAGACAGATATCCAGGAACAGGTCAGGAAAGGCGGCACAGGTACAGAGACAGATATCAAGGAACAGGTCAGCATAGGCGGCACAGGTACAGAGAAAGATATCCAGGAACAGGTCAGCATAGGCGGCACAGGTACAGAGACAGATATCCAGGAACAGGTCAGGATAGGAGGCACAGGTACAGAGACAGATATCAAGGAATAGGTCGGGATAGGCGGCACAGGTAAAGAGACAGATATCCAGGAACAGGTCAGAATAGGCGGCACAGGTACAGAGGCAGATATCCAGGAACAGGTCAGGATAGGCAGCAGAGGTACAGAGACAGATATCCAGGAAAAGGTCAGGATAGGGGGCACAGAGACAGATATCCAGGAACAGGTCAGGATAGGCAGCACAGGTACAGAGACAGATATCCAGGAATAGGTCGGGATAGGCGGCACAGGTACAGAGACAGATATCCAGGAACAGGTCAGGATAGGCGGCACAGGTACAGAGACAGATATCCAGGAACAGGTCAGGATAGGAGGCACAGAGACTGATATCCAGGAACAGGTCAGAATGGGAGGCACAGGTACAGAGAAAGATATCCAGGAACAGGTCAGGATAGGAGGCACAGGTACAGAGACAGATATCCAGGAATAGGTCGGGATAGGCGGCACAGGTACAGAGACAGATATCCAGGAACAGGTCAGGATAGGCGGCACAGGAACAGAGACAGATATCCAGGAACAGGTCAGGATAGGCAGCACAGGTACAGAGACAGATATCCAGGAACAGGTCAGGATAGGCGGCACAGGTACAGAGACAGATATCCAGGAATAGGTCAGGATAGGCGGCACAGGTACAGAGACAGATACCTAGGAACAGGTCAGGATAGGCGGCACAGGTACAGAGGCAGATATCCAGGAACAGGTCAGGATAGGCAGCACAGGTACAGAGACAGATATCCAGGAACAGGTCAGGATAGGGGGCACAGAGACAGATATCCAGGAAAAGGTCAGGATGGGCGGCACAGGTACAGAGACAGATATCCAGGAACAGGTCAGGATAGGCAGAGCAGGTACAGAGACAGATATCCAGAAACAGTTCAGGATAGGCGGCACAGGTACAGAGACAGATATCCAGGAACAGGTCAGGATAGGTGGCACAGGTAAAGAGACAGATATCAAGGAACAGGTCAGGATAGGCGGCACAGGTACAGAGACAGATATCCAGGAACAGGTCAGGATAGGCGGCACAGGTACAGAGACAGATATCCAGAAACAGGTCAGGATAGGCAGCACAGGTACAGAGACACATTTCCAGGAACAGGTCAGGATAGGCAGCACAGGTACAGAGACAGACATCCAGGAACAGGTCAGGATAGGCGGCACAGGTACAGAGACAGATATCCAGGAATAGGTCAGGATAGACAGCACAGGTACAGAGACAGATATCAAGGAACAGGTCAGGATAGGCGGCACAGGTACAGAGACAGATATCCAGGAATAGGTCAGGATAGGCAGCACAGGTACAGAGATAGATATCCAGGAATAGGTCAGGATAGGCGGCACAAGTACAGAGACAGATATCAAGGAACAGGTCAGGATAGGCAGCACAGGTACAGAGACAGATATCCAGGAACAGATCAGGATAGGGGGCACAGGTACAGAGACAGACATCCAGGAACAGATCAGGATAGGCGGCACAGGTACAGAGACAGATATCCAGGAATAGGTCAGGATAGGCAGCACAGGTACAGAGACAGATATCCAGGAATAGGTCAGGATAGGCAGCACAGGTACAGAGACAGATATCCAGAAACAGGTCAGGATAGGCAGCACAGGCACAGAGACAGATATCCAGGAACAGGTCAGGATAGGGGGCACAGAGACAGATATCCAGAAATCGGTCAGGATAGGCAGCACAGGTACAGAGACAGATATCCAGGAACAGGTCACGACACGTGGCACAAGTACAAAGACAGATATCCAGGAAGAGGTCAGGATAGATGGCACAGGTACAGAGACAGATATCCAGGAACAGGTCAGGATAGCACAGGTACAGAGACAGATATCCAGGAACAGGTCAGGATAGGAGGCACAGGTACAGAGACAGATATCCAGGAATAGGTCGGGATAGGCGGCACAGGTACAGAGACAGATATCCAGGAACAGGTAGGGATAGGCGGCACAGGTACAGAGACAGATATCCAGAAACAGGTCAGGATAGGCGACACAGAGACAGATATCCAGGAACAGGTCAGGATAGGCGGCACAGGTACAGAGACAGATATCCAGGAATAGGTCAGGATAGACAGCACAGGTACAGAGACAGATATCCAGGAACAGGTCAGGATAGGCGGCACAGGTACAGAGACAGATATCCAGGAATAGGTCAGGATAGGCAGCACAGGTACAGAGATAGATATCCAGGAATAGGTCAGGATAGGCGGCACAAGTACAGAGACAGATATCAAGGAACAGGTCAGGATAGGCAGCACAGGTACAGAGACAGATATCAAGGAACAGATCAGGATAGGGGACACAGGTACAGAGACAGATATCCAGGAACAGGTCAGCATAGGCGGCACAGGTACAGAGACAGATATCCAGGAATAGGTCAGGATAGGCAGCACAGGTACAGAGACAGATATCCAGGAATAGGTCAGGATAGGCAGCACAGGTACAGAGACAGATATCCAGAAACAGGTCAGGATAGGCAGCACAGGCACAGAGACAGATATCCAGGAACAGGTCAGGATAGGGGGCACAGAGACAGATATCCAGAAATCGGTCAGGATAGGCAGCACAGGTACAGAGACAGATATCCAGGAACAGGTCACGACACGTGGCACAAGTACAAAGACAGATATCCAGGAAGAGGTCAGGATAGATGGCACAGGTACAGAGACAGATATCCAGGAACAGGTCAGGAAAGCACAGGTACAGAGACAGATATCCAGGAACAGGTCAGGATAGGAGGCACAGGTACAGAGACAGATATCCAAGAATAGGTCGGGATAGGCGGCACAGGTACAGAGACAGATATCCAGGAACAGGTAGGGATAGGCGGCACAGGTACAGAGACAGATATCCAGAAACAGGTCAGGATAGGCGACACAGAGACAGATATCCAGGAACAGGTCAGGATAGGCGGCACAGGTACAGAGACAGATATCCAGGAACCGGTCAGGATAGGCAGCACAAGCACAGAGACAGATATATATAGGAACAGGTCAGGATAGGCAGCACAGGTACAGAGACAGATATCCAGGAACAGGTCAGGATGGGCGGCACAGGTACAGAGACAGATATCCAGGAACAGGTCAGGATAGGCAGCACAGGTACAGAGACATATATCCAGGAACAGGTCAGGATGGGCGGCACAGGTACAGAGACAGATATCCAGGAACAAGTCAGGATAGGCGGCACAGGTACAGAGACAGATATCCAGGAACAGGTCAGGATAGGCGGCACAGGTACAGAGACAGATATCCAGGAACAGGTCAGTATAGGCAGCACAGGTACAGAGACAGATATCCAGGAACAGGTCAGGAAAGGCGGCACAGGTACAGAGACAGATATCCAGGAACAGGTCAGCATAGGCAGCACAGGTACAGAGACAGATATCCAGGAACAGGTCAGTATAGGCGGCACAGGTACAGAGAAAGATATCCAGGAACAGGTCAGGATAGGAGGCACAGGTACAGAGACAGATATCAAGGAATAGGTCGGGATAGGCGGCACAGGTACAGAGACAGATATCCAGGAACAGGTCGGAATAGGCGGCACAGGTACAGAGACAGATATCCAGGAACAGGTCAGGATAGGCAGCACAGGTACAGAGACAGATATCCAGGAACAGGTCAGGATAGGCAGCACAGGTACAGAGACAGATATCCAGGAATAGGTCAGGATAGGCGGCACAGGTACAGAGACAGATATCTAGGAACAGGTCAGGATAGGCGGCACAGGTACAGAGGCAGATATCCAGGAACAGGTCAGGATAGGCAGCACAGGTACAGAGACAGATATCCAGGAACAGGTCAGGATAGGGGGCACAGAGACAGATATAAAGGAACAGTTCAGGATGGGCGGCACAGGTACAGAGACAGATATCCAGGAACAGGTCAGGATAGGCAGCGCAGGTACAGAGACAGATATCCAGAAACAGTTCAGGATAGGCGGCACAGGTACAGAGACAGATATCCAGGAACAGGTCAGGATAGGCGGCACAGGTACAGAGACAGATATCCAGGAACAGGTCAGGATAGGCGGCACAGGTACAGAGACAGATATCCAGAAACAGGTCAGGATAGGGGGCACAGAGACAGATATCCAGGAACAGGTCAGGATAGGCGGCACAGGTACAGAGACAGATATCCAGGAACAGGTCAGGATAGGCGGCACAGGTACAGAGACAGATATCCAGAAACAGGTCAGGATAGGGGGCACAGAGACAGATTTCAAGGAACAGGTCAGGATGGGCGGCACAGGTACAGAGACAGATATCCAGTAACAGGTCAGGATAGGAGGCACAGGTACAGAGACAGATATCCAGGAATAGGTCAGGATAGGCGGCACAGGTACAGAGACAGATATCCAGGAACAGGTCAGAACAGGCGGCACAGGTACAGAGACAGATATCCAGGAACAGGTCAGTATAGGCGGCACAGGTACAGAGACAGATATCCAGGAACAGGTCAGCATAGGCAGCACAGGTACAGAGACAGATATCCAGGAACAGGTCAGGATAGGCGGCACAGGCACAGAGACAGATATCCAGGAAAAGGTCAGGATGGGCGGCACAGGTACAGAGACAGATTTCCAGGAACAGGTCAGGATATGCGGCACAGGTAGAGAGACAGATATCCAGGAACAGGTCAGGATAGGGGGCACAGGTACAGAGACAGATATCCTGGAATAGGTTAGGATAGGTGTTAAAGGTACAGAGACAGATATCCAGGAACAGGTCAGGACAGGTGACACAGGTACAGAGACAGATATCCAGGAACAGGTAAGGACAAGTGGCACAGGTACAGAGACAGACATCCAGGAACAGGTCAGCACAGGTGACACAGGTACAGAGACAGATATCCAGGAACAGGTCAGGATAGGTGGCACAGGTACAGAGATAGAAATCCAGGAACAGGTCAGGATAGGCAGCACAGGTACAGAGACAGATATCAAGGAACAGGTCAGGATAGGCAGCACAGGTACAGAGACAGATATCCAGGAACAGGTCAGGACAGGTGACACAGGTACAGAGACAGATATCCAGGAATAGGTCAGGATAGGCAGCACAGGTACAGAGATAGATATCCAGGAACAGTTCAGGATAGGCGGCACAAGTACAGAGGCAGATATCAAGGAACAGGTCAGGATAGGCAGCACAGGTACAGAGACAGATATCCAGGAACAGATCAGGATAGGGGGCACAGGTACAGAGACAGATATCCAGGAACAGGTCAGCATAGGCGGCACAGGTACAGAGACAGATATCCAGGAATAGGTCAGGATAGGCGGCACAGGTACAGAGACAGATATCCAGGAATAGGTCAGGATAGGCAGCACAGGTACAGAGACAGATATCCAGAAAAAGGTCAGGATAGGAAGCACAGGCACAGAGACAGATATCCAGGAACAGGTCAGGATAGGGGGCACAGAGACAGATATCCAGAAATCGGTCAGGATAGGCAGCACAGGTACAGAGACAGATATCCAGGAATAGGTAAGGATAGGGGGCACAGGTACAGAGACAGATATCCAGGAACAGGTCTCGACACGTGGCACAAGTACAAAGACAGATATCTAGGAAGAGGTCAGGATAGATGGCACAGGTACAGAGACAGATATCCAGGAACAGGTCAGGATAGCACAGGTACAGAGACAGATATCCAGGAACAGGTCAGGATAGGAGGCACAGGTACAGAGACAGATATCCAGGAATAGGTCGGGATAGGCGGCACAGGTACAGAGACAGATATCCAGGAACAGGTCGGGATAGGCGGCACAGGTACAGGTACAGAGACAGATATCCAGAAACAGGTCAGGATAGGTGACACAGAGACAGATATCCAGGAACAGGTCAGGATAGGCGGCACAGGTACAGAGACAGATATCCAGGAATAGGTCAGGATAGGGGGCACAGGTACAGAGACAGATATCCAGGAACAGGTCAGGACAGGTGACACAGGTACAGAGACAGATATCCAGGAACAGGTCAGGATAGGTGGCACAGGTACAGAGATAGATATCCAGGAACAGGTCAGGATAGGCAGCACAGGTACAGAAACAGATATCCAGCAACAGGTCAGGAAATGTGACACAGGTACAGAGACAGATATCTAGGAATAGGTCAGGATAGGCGGCACAGGTACAGAGACAGATATCCAGGAACAGGTCAGGATAGGCGGCACAGGTACAGAGACAGATATCCAGGAATAGGTAAGGATAGGCGGCACAGGTACAGAGACACATATCCAGGAATAGGTCAGGATAGGCAGCACAGGTACAGAGACAGATATCCAGGAACAGGTCAGCATAGGCGGCTCAGGTACAGAGACAGATATCCAGGAATAGGTCAGGATAGGCGGCACAGGTACAGAGTCAGATATCCAGGAACAGGTCAGCATAGGCGGCACAGGTACAGCGACAGATATCCAGGAACAGGTAAGGATAGGCGGCACAGGTACAGAGACAGATATCCAGGAATAGGTAAGGATAGGCGGCAAAGGTACAGAGACAGATATCCAGGAACAGGTCAGGATGGGCGGCACAGGTACAGAGACAGATATCCAGGAACAGGTCAGGATGGGCGGCACAGGTACAGAGACAGATATCCAGGAACAGGTAAGGATAGGCAGCACAGGTAGAGAGACAGATATCCAGGAACAGGTCAGGATAGGCAGAACAGGTACAGAGACAGATATCGAGGAACAGGTCAGGATAGGCGGCACAGGTACAGAGACAAATATCCAGGAATAGGTCAGGATAGGCGGCACAGGTACAGAGACAGATATCAAGGAACAGGTCAGGATAGGCGGCACAGGTACAGAGACAGATATCCAGGAACAGGTCAGGAGAGGCGGCACAGGTACAGAGACACATTTCCAGGAACAGGTCAGGATAGGCCGCACAGGTACAGAGACAGACATCCAGGAACAGGTCAGGATAGGCGGCACAGGTACAGAGACAGATATCCAGGAATAGGTCAGGATAGACAGCACAGGTACAGAGACAGATATCCAGGAACAGGTCAGGATAGGCGGCACAGGTACAGAGACAGATATCCAGGAACAGATCAGGATAGGGGGCACAGGTACAGAGACAGATATCCAGGAACAGGTCAGCATAGGCGGCATAGGTACAGAGACAGATATCCAGGAATAGGTCAGGATAGGCAGCACAGGTACAGAGACAGATATCCAGGAATAGGTCAGGATAGGCAGCACAGGTACAGAGACAGATATCCAGAAACAGGTCAGGATAGGCAGCACAGGCACAGAGACAGATATCCAGGAACAGGTCAGGATAGGGGGCACAGAGACAGATATCCAGAAATCGGTCAGGATAGGCAGCACAGGTACAGAGACAGATATCCAGAAATCGGTCAGAATAGGCAGCACAGGTACAGAGACAGATATCCAGAAACAGGTCAGCATAGGCGGCACAGGTACAGAGACAGATATCCAGGAACAGGTCACGACAAGTGGCACAAGTACAAAGACAGATATCCAGGAAGAGGTCAGGATAGATGGCACAGGTACAGAGACAGATATCCAGGAACAGGTCAGGATAGCACAGGTACAGAGACAGATATCCAGGAACAGGTCAGGATAGGAGGCACAGGTACAGAGACAGATATCCAGAAATCGGTCAGGATAGGCAGCACAGGTACAGAGACAGATATCCAGGAACAGGTCACGACACGTGGCACAAGTACAAAGACAGATATCCAGGAAGAGGTCAGGATAGATGGCACAGGTACAGAGACAGATATCCAGGAACAGGTCAGGATAGCACAGGTACAGAGACAGATATCCAGGAACAGGTCGGAATAGGCGGCACAGGTACAGAGACAGATATCCAGGAACAGGTCAGGATAGGCAGCACAGGTACAGAGACAGATATCCAGGAACAGGTCAGGATAGGCAGCACAGGTACAGAGACAGATATCCAGGAATAGGTCAGGATAGGCGGCACAGGTACAGAGACAGATATCTAGGAACAGGTCAGGATAGGCGGCACAGGTACAGAGGCAGATATCCAGGAACAGGTCAGGATAGGCAGCACAGGTACAGAGACAGATATCCAGGAACAGGTCAGGATAGGGGGCACAGAGACAGATATAAAGGAACAGTTCAGGATGGGCGGCACAGGTACAGAGACAGATATCCAGGAACAGGTCAGGATAGGCAGCGCAGGTACAGAGACAGATATCCAGAAACAGTTCAGGATAGGCGGCACAGGTACAGAGACAGATATCCAGGAACAGGTCAGGATAGGCGGCACAGGTACAGAGACAGATATCCAGGAACAGGTCAGGATAGGCGGCACAGGTACAGAGACAGATATCCAGAAACAGGTCAGGATGGGCGGCACAGGTACAGAGACAGATATCCAGGAACAGGTCAGGATAGGCAGCGCAGGTACAGAGACAGATATCCAGAAACAGTTCAGGATAGGCGGCACAGGTACAGAGACAGATATCCAGGAACAGGTCAGGATAGGCGGCACAGGTACAGAGACAGATATCCAGGAACAGGTCAGGATAGGCGGCACAGGTACAGAGACAGATATCCAGGAACAGGTCAGGATAGGCGGCACAGGTACAGAGACAGATATCCAGAAACAGGTCAGGATAGGCAGCACAAGCACAGAGACAGATATCCAGGAACAGGTCAGGATAGGCAGCACAGGTACAGAGACAGATATCCAGGAACAGGTCAGGATGGGCGGCACAGGTACAGAGACAGATATCCAGGAACAGGTCAGGATAGGCAGCACAAGCACAGAGACAGATATCCAAGAACAGGTCAGGATAGGCCGCACAGGTACAGAGACAGATATCCAGGAACAGGTCAGGATGGGCGGCACAGGTACAGAGACAGATATCCAGGAACAGGTCAGGATAGGCAGCACAGGTACAGAGACAGATATCCAGGAACAGGTCAGGATAGGCGGCACAGGTACAGAGACAGATATCCAGGAACAGGTCAGGATAGGCGGCACAGGTACAGAGACAGATAACAAGGAACAGGTCAGGATAGGCGGCACAGGTACAGAGACAGATATCCAGGAACAGGTCAGGAGAGGCGGCACAGGTACAGAGACACATTTCCAGGAACAGTTCAGGATAGGCAGCACAGGTACAGAGACAGACATCCAGGAACAGGTCAGGATAGGCGGCACAGGTACAGAGACAGATATAAAGGAACAGGTCAGGATAGGCAGCACAGGTACAGAGACAGATATCCAGGAACAGATCAGGATAGGGGGCACAGGTACAGAGACAGACATCCAGGAACAGATCAGGATAGGCGGCACAGGTACAGAGACAGATATCCAGGAATAGGTCAGGATAGGCAGCACAGGTACAGAGACAGATATCCAGGAATAGGTCAGGATAGGCAGCACAGGTACAGAGACAGATATCCAGAAACAGGTCAGGATAGGCAGCACAGGCACAGAGACAGATATCCAGGAACAGGTCAGGATAGGGGGCACAGAGACAGATATCCAGAAATCGGTCAGGATAGGCAGCACAGGTACAGAGACAGATATCCAGGAACAGGTCACGACACGTGGCACAAGTACAAAGACAGATATCCAGGAAGAGGTCAGGATAGATGGCACAGGTACAGAGACAGATATCCAGGAACAGGTAGGGATAGGCGGCACAGGTACAGAGACAGATATCCAGGAACAGGTCAGCATAGGCGGCACAGGTACAGAGACAGATATCCAGGAATAGGTCAGGATAGGCAGCACAGGTACAGAGACAGATATCCAGGAATAGGTCAGGATAGGCAGCACAGGTACAGAGATAGATATCCAGAAACAGGTCAGGATAGGCAGCACAGGCACAGAGACAGATATCCAGGAACAGGTCAGGATAGGGGGCACAGAGACAGATATCCAGAAATCGGTCAGGATAGGCAGCACAGGTACAGAGACAGATATCCAGGAACAGGTCACGACACGTGGCACAAGTACAAAGACAGATATCCAGGAAGAGGTCAGGATAGATGGCACAGGTACAGAGACAGATATCCAGGAACAGGTCAGGATAGCACAGGTACAGAGACAGATATCCAGGAACAGGTCAGGATAGGAGGCACAGGTACAGAGACAGATATCCAGGAATAGGTCGGGATAGGCGGCACAGGTACAGAGACAGATATCCAGGAACAGGTAGGGATAGGCGACACAGGTACAGAGACAGATATCCAGAAACAGGTCAGGATAGGCGACACAGAGACAGATATCCAGGAACAGGTCAGGATAGGCGGCACAGGTACAGAGACAGATATCCAGGAATAGGTCAGGATAGACAGCACAGGTACAGAGACAGATATCCAGGAACAGGTCAGGATAGGCGGCACAGGTACAGAGACAGATATCCAGGAATAGGTCAGGATAGGCAGCACAGGTACAGAGATAGATATCCAGGAATAGGTCAGGATAGGCGGCAAAAGTACAGAGACAGATATCAAGGAACAGGTCAGGATAGGCAGCACAGGTACATGGACAGATATCCAGGAACAGGTCAGGATGGGCGGCACAGGTACAGAGACAGATATCCAGGAACAGGTCAGGATAGGCAGCACAGGTACAGAGACAGATATCCAGGAACAGGTCAGGATGGGCGGCACAGGTACAGAGACAGATATCCAGGAACAAGTCAGGATAGGCGGCACAGGTACAGAGACAGATATCCAGGAACAGGTCAGGATAGGCGGCACAGGTAGAGAGACAGATATCCAGGAACAGGTCAGGAAAGGCGGCACAGGTACAGAGACAGATATCCAGGAACAGGTCAGCATAGGCAGCACAGGTACAGAGACAGATGTCCAGGAACAGGTCAGTATAGGCGGCACAGGTACAGAGACAGATATCCAGGAACAGGTCAGGATAGGAGGCACAGGTACAGAGACAGATATCAAGGAATAGGTCGGGATAGGCGGCACAGGTACAGAGACAGATATCCAGGAACAGGTCAGAATAGGCGGCACAGGTACAGAGACAGATATCCAGGAACAGGTCAGGATAGGCAGCACAGGTACAGAGACAGATATCCAGGAACAGGTCAGGATAGGCAGCACAGTTACAGAGACAGATATCCAGGAATAGGTCAGGATAGGCGGCACAGGTACAGAGACAGATATCTAGGAACAGGTCAGGATAGGCGGCACAGGTACAGAGGCAGATATCCAGGAACAGGTCAGGATAGGCAGCACAGGTACAGAGACAGATATCCAGGAACAGGTCAGGATAGGGGGCACAGAGACAGATATAAAGGAACAGTTCAGGATGGGCGGCACAGGTAAAGAGACAGATATCCAGGAACAGGTCAGGATAGGCAGCGCAGGTACAGAGACAGATATCCAGAAACAGTTCAGGATAGGCGGCACAGGTACAGAGACAGATATCCAGGAGCAGGTCAGGATAGGTGGCACAGGTACAGATACAGATATCAAGGAACAGGTCAGGATAGGCGGCACAGGTACAGAGACAGATATCCAGGAACAGGTCAGGATAGGCGGCACAGGTACAGAGACAGATATCCAGGAACAGGTCAGGATAGGCGGCACAGGTACAGAGACAGATATCCAGAAACAGGTCAGGATAGGGGGCACAGAGACAGATATCCAGGAACAGGTCAGGATGGGCTGCACAGGTACAGAGACAGATATCCAGTAACAGGTCAGGATAGGAGGCACAGGTACAGAGACAGATATCCAGGAATAGGTCGGGACAGGCGGCACAGGTACAGAGACAGATATCCAGGAACAGGTCAGGATAGGCGGCACAGGAACAGAGACAGATATCCAGGAACAGGTCAGGATAGGCAGCACAGGTACAGAGACAGATATCCAGGAACAGGTCAGGATAGGCAGCACAGGTACAGAGACAGATATCCAGGAATAGGTCAGGATAGGCGGCACAGGTACAGAGACAGATATCTAGGAACAGGTCAGGATAGGCGGCACAGGTACAGAGGCAGATATCCAGGAACAGGTCAGGATAGGCAGCACAGGTACAGAGACAGATATCCAGGAACAGGTCAGGATAGGGGGCACAGAGACAGATATCCAGGAATAGGTCAGGATGGGCGGCACAGGTACAGAGACAGATATCCAGGAACAGGTCAGGATAGGCAGCGCAGGTACAGAGACAGATATATAGAAACAGTTCAGGATAGGCGGCACAGGTACAGAGACAGATATCCAGGAACAGGTCCGGATAGGTGGCACAGGTACAGAGACAGATATCAAGGAACAGGTCAGGATAGGCGGCACAGGTACAGAGACAGATATCCAGGAACAGGTCAGGATAGGCGGCACAGGTACAGAGAATGATATCCAGGAACAGGTCAGGATAGGCAGCACAGGTACAGAGATAGATATCCAGGAATAGGTCAGGATAGGCGGCACAGGTACAGAGACAGATATCCAGGACCAGGTCAGGATAGGCGGCACAGGTATAGAGACAGATTTCCAGGAACAGGTCAGGATAGAGGGCACAGGTACAGAGACAGATATCCAGGAATAGGTCGGGATAGGCGGCACAGGTACAGAGACAGATATCCAGGAACAGGTCAGGATAGGCGGCACAGGTACAGAGACAGATATCCAGGAACAGGTCAGGATAGGGGGCACAGAGACAGATATCCAGGAACAGGTCAGGATGGGCGGCACAGGTACAGAGACAGATATCCAGGAACAGGTCAGGATAGGCAGCGCAGGTACAGAGACAGATATCCAGAAACAGTTCAGGATAGGTGGCACAGGTACAGAGACAGATATCCAGGAACAGGTCAGGATAGGTGGCACAGGTACAGAGACAGATATCAAGGAACAGGTCAGGATAGGCGGCACAGGTACAGAGACAGATATCCAGGAACAGGTCAGGATAGGCGGCACAGGTACAGAGACAGATATCCAGGAACAGGTCAGGATAGGCAGCACAGGTACAGAGATAGATATCCAGGAATAGGTCAGGATAGGCGGCACAGGTACAGAGACAGATATCCAGGAAAAGGTCAGGATAGGCGGCACTGGTATAGAGACAGATATCCAGGAACAGGTAATGATAGAGGGCACAGGTACAGAGACAGATATCCAGGAATAGGTCGGGATAGGCGGCACAGGTACAGAGACAGATATCCAGGAACAGGTCAGGATAGGCGGCACAGGTACAGAAACACATATCCAGGAACAGGTCTGGATAGGGGGCACAGAGACAGATATCCAGGAACAGGTCAGGATGTGCGGCACAGGTACAGAGACAGAATCAAGGAACAGGTCAGGATAGGCAGCACAGGTACAGAGACAGATATCCAGGAACAGGTCAGGATAGGCGGCACAGGTACAGAGACAGATATCCAGGAATAGGTCAGGATAGGCGGCACAGGTACAGAGACAGATATCCAGGAACAGGTCAGGATAGGGGGCACAGAGACAGATATCCAGGAACAGGTCAGGATAGGCGGCACAGGTACAGAGACACATATCCAGGAACAGGTCAAGATAGGTGGCACAGGTACAGAGACAGATATCAAGGAACAGGTCAGGATAGGCGGCACAGGTACAGAGACAGATATGCAGAAACATGTCAGGATAGGTGGCACAGGTACAGAGACAGATATCCAGGAATAGGTCAGGATATGCGGCACAGGTACAGAGACAGATATCCAGCAACAGGTCAGCATAGCACAGGTACAGAGACAAATATCAAGGAATAGGTCAGGATAGGCGGCACAGGTACAGAGATAGATATCCAGGAACAGGTCAGGATAGGCGGCACAGGTACAGAGATAGATATCCAGGAACAGGTCAGGATAGGCGGCACAGGTACAAAGATAGATATCCAGGAACAGGTCAGGATAGGGGGCACAGGTACAGAGACAGATATCCAGGAACAGGTCAGGATAGGCAGCACAGGTACAGAGACAGATATCCAAGAACAGGTCAGGATGGGCGGCACAGGTACAGAGACAGATATCCAGGAACAGGTCAGGATAGGCAGCACAGGTACAGAGTCAGATATCCAGGAATAGGTCAGGATAGGGGGCACAGGTACAGAGACAGATATCCAGGAATAGGTCAGGGTAGGCAGCACAGGTACAGAGACAGATATCCAGGAACAGGTCAGGATGGGGGCACAGAGACAGATATCCAGGAACAGGTCAGGATAGGGGGCACAGAGACAGATATCCAGGAACAGGTCAGGATAGGGGGCACAGAGACAGATATCCAGGAACAGGTCAGGATAGGCGGCACAGGTACAGAGACAGATATCCAGGTACAGGTCAGGATAGGCGGCACAGGTACAGAGACAGATATCCAGCAACAGGTCAGGATAGGCAGCACAGGTACAGAGACAGATATCCAGGAACAGGTCAGGATAGGCGGCACAGGTACAGAGACAGATATCCAGGAACAGGTCAGGATAGGCGGCACAGGTACAGAGACAGATATCCAGCAACAGGTCAGGATAGGTGGCACAGGTACAGAGACAGATATCCAGGAACAGGTCAGGATAGGTGGCACAGGTACAGAGACAGATATCCAGGAACAGGTCAGGATAGGCGGCACAGGTACAGAGACAGATATCCAGTAACAGGTCAGGATAGGCGGCACAGGTACAGAGACAGATATCCAGGAACAGGTCAGGATAGGCGGCACAGGTACAGAGACAGATATCCAGCAACAGGTCAAGATAGGCAGCACAGGTACAGAGACAGATATCCAGGAACAGGTCAGGATAGGCGGCACAGGTACAGAGATAGATATCCAGGAACAGGTCAGGACAAGTGGCACAGGTACAGAGACAGATATCCAGGAATAGGTCAGGATAGGGTGCACAGGTACAGAGACATATAATCAGGAAGAGGTCAGGATAGGCGGCACAGGTACAGAGACAGATATCCAGGAACAGGTCAGGACAGGCAGCACAGGTACAGAGACAGATATCCAAGAACAGGTCAGGATGGGCGGCACAGGTACAGAGACAGATATCCAGGAACAGGTCAGGATAGGGGGCACAGGTACAGAGACAGATATCCAGGAACAGGTCAGGATAGGCAGCACAGGTACAGAGACAGATATCCAAGAACAGGTCAGGATAGGTGGCACAGGTACAGAGTCAGATATCCAGGAATAGGTCAGGATAGGGGGCACAGGTACAGAGACAGATATCCAGGAATAGGTCAGCATAGGCGGCACAGGTACAGAGACAGATATCCAGGAATAGGTCAGGATGGGGGCACAGAGACAGATATCCAGGAACAGGTCAGGATAGGGGGCACAGAGACAGATATCCAGGAACAGGTCAGGATAGGCGGCACAGGTACAGAGACAGATATCCAGGAACAGGTCAGGACAAGTGGCACAGGTACAGAGACAGATATCCAGGAACAGGTCAGGATAGGGGGCACAGGTACAGAGACAGATATCCAGGAAGAGGTCAGGATAGGCGGCACAGGTACAGAGACAGATATCCAGGAACAGGTCAGGATAGGCGGCACAGGTACAGAGACAGATATCCAGGAACAGGTCAGGATAGGCGGCACAGGTACAGAGACAGATATCCAGGAACAGGTCAGGATAGGGGGCACAGAGACAGATATCCAGGAACAGGTCAGGATAGGGGGCACAGAGACAGATATCCAGGAACAGGTCAACATAGGCGGCACAGGTACAGAGACAGATATCCAGGTACAGGTCAGGATAGGCGGCACAGGTACAGAGACAGATATCCAGCAACAGGTCAGGATAGGCAGCACAGGTACAGAGACAGATATCCAGGAACAGGTCAGGATAGGCGGCACAGGTACAGAGACAGATATCCAGGAACAGGTCAGGATAGGCGGCACAGGTACAGAGACAGATATCCAGCAACAGGTCAGGATAGGTGGCACAGGTACAGAGACAGATATCCAGGAACAGGTCAGGATAGGTGGCACAGGTACAGAGACAGATATCCAGGAACAGGTCAGGATAGGCGGCACAGGTACAGAGACAGATATCCAGTAACAGGTCAGGATAGGCGGCACAGGTACAGAGACAGATATCCAGGAACAGGTCAGGATAGGCGGCACAGGTACAGAGACAGATATCCAGCAACAGGTCAAGATAGGCAGCACAGGTACAGAGACAGATATCCAGGAACAGGTCAGGATAGGCGGCACAGGTACAGAGATAGATATCCAGGAACAGGTCAGGACAATTGGCACAGGTACAGAGACAGATATCCAGGAATAGGTCAGGATAGGGTGCACAGGTACAGAGACAGATATCCAGGAACAGGTCAGGATAGGCAGCACAGGTACAGAGACAGATATCCAAGAACAGATCAGGATGGGCGGCACAGGTACAGAGACAGATATCCAGGAACAGGTCAGGATAGGCAGCACAGGTACAGAGTCAGATATCCAGGAATAGGTCAGGATAGGGGGCACAGGTACAGAGACAGATATCCAGGAATAGGTCAGGATAGGCAGCACAGGTACAGAGACAGATATCCAGGAACAGGTCAGGATGGGGGCACAGAGACAGATATCCAGGAACAGGTCAGGATAGGGGGCACAGAGACAGATATCCAGGAACAGGTCAGGATAGGCGGCACAGGTACAGAGACAGATATCCAGGAACAGGTCAGGACAAGTGGCACAGGTACAGAGACAGATATCCAGGAACAGGTCAGGATAGGGGGCACAGGTACAGAGACAGATATCCAGGAAGAGGTCAGGATAGGCGGCACAGGTACAGAGACAGATATCCAGGAACAGGTCAGGATAGGCGGCACAGGTACAGAGACAGATATCCAGGAACAGGTAGGGATAGGCGGCACAGGTACAGAGACAGATATCCAGGAACAGGTCAGGATAGGGGGCACAGAGACAGATATCCAGGAACAGGTCAGGATAGGGGGCACAGAGACAGATATCCAGGAACAGGTCAGGATAGGCGGCACAGGTACAGAGACAGATATCCAGGTACAGGTCAGGATAGGCGGCACAGGTACAGAGACAGATATCCAGCAACAGGTCAGGATAGGCAGCACAGGTACAGAGACAGATATCCAGGAACAGGTCAGGATAGGCGGCACAGGTACAGAGACAGATATCCAGGAACAGGTCAGGATAGGCGGCACAGGTACAGAGACAGATATCCAGCAACAGGTCAGGATAGGTGGCACAGGTACAGAGACAGATATCCAGGAACAGGTCAGGATAGGTGGCACAGGTACAGAGACAGATATCCAGGAACAGGTCAGGATAGGCGGCACAGGTACAGAGACAGATATCCAGTAACAGGTCAGGATAGGCGGCACAGGTACAGAGACAGATATCCAGGAACAGGTCAGGATAGGCGGCACAGGTACAGAGACAGATATCTAGCAACAGGTCAAGATAGGCAGCACAGGTACAGAGACAGATATCCAGGAACAGGTCAGGATAGGCGGCACAGGTACAGAGATAGATATCCAGGAACAGGTCAGGACAAGTGGCACAGGTACAGAGACAGATATCCAGGAATAGGTCAGGATAGGGTGCACAGGTACAGAGACATATAATCAGGAAGAGGTCAGGATAGGCGGCACAGGTACAGAGACAGATATCCAGGAACAGGTCAGGACAGGCAGCACAGGTACAGAGACAGATATCCAAGAACAGGTCAGGATGGGCGGCACAGGTACAGAGACAGATATCCAGGAACAGGTCAGGATAGGGGGCACAGGTACAGAGACAGATATCCAGGAACAGGTCAGGATAGGCAGCACAGGTACAGAGACAGATATCCAGGAACAGGTCAGGATAGGCAGCACAGGTACAGAGTCAGATATCCAGGAATAGGTCAGGATAGGGGGCACAGGTACAGAGACAGATATCCAGGAATAGGTCAGGGTAGGCAGCACAGGTACAGAGACAGATATCCAGGAACAGGTCAGGATGGGGGCACAGAGACAGATATCCAGGAACAGGTCAGGATAGGGGGCACAGAGACAGATATCCAGGAACAGGTCAGGATAGGCGGCACAGGTACAGAGACAGATATCCAGGAACAGGTCAGGATAGGGGGCACAGGTACAGAGACAGATATCCAGGAAGAGGTCAGGATAGGCGGCACAGGTACAGAGACAGATATCCAGGAACAGGTCAGGATAGGCGGCACAGGTACAGAGACAGATATCCAGGAACAGGTCAGGATAGGCGGCACAGGTACAGAGACAGATATCCAGGAACAGGTCTGGATAGGGGGCACAGAGACAGATATCCAGGAACATGTCAGGATAGGGGGCACAGAGACAGATATCCAGGAACAGGTAAGGATAGGCGGCACAGGTACAGAGACAGATATCCAGGTACAGGTCAGGATAGTTGGCACAGGTACAGAGACAGATATCCAGCAACAGGTCAGGATAGGCAGCACAGGTACAGAGACAGATATCCAGGAACAGGTCAGGATAGGCGGCACAGGTACAGAGACAGATATCCAGGAACAGGTCAGGATAGGCGGCACAGGTACAGAGACAGATATCCAGCAACAGGTCAGGATAGGTGGCACAGGTACAGAGACAGATATCCAGGAACAGGTCAGGATAGGTGGCACAGGTACAGAGACAGATATCCAGGAACAGGTCAGGATAGGCGGCACAGGTACAGAGACAGATATCCAGTAACAGGTCAGGATAGGCGGCACAGGTACAGAGACAGATATCCAGGAACAGGTCAGGATAGGCGGCACAGGTACAGAGACAGATATCCAGCAACAGGTCAAGATAGGCAGCACAGGTACAGAGACAGATATCCAGGAACAGGTCAGGATAGGCGGCACAGGTACAGAGATAGATATCCAGGAACAGGTCAGGACAAGTGGCACAGGTACAGAGACAGATATCCAGGAATAGGTCAGGATAGGGTGCACAGGTACAGAGACATATAATCAGGAAGAGGTCAGGATAGGCGGCACAGGTACAGAGACAGATATCCAGGAACAAGTCAGGACAGGCGGCACAGGTACAGAGACAGATATCCAGGAACAGGTCAGGATAGGCGGCACAGGTACAGAGACAGATATCCAGGAACAGGTCAGGATAGGTGGCACAGGTACAGAGATAGATATCCAGGAACAGGTCAGGACAGGGGCACAGGTACAGAGACAGATATCCAGGAATAGGTCAGGATAGGGGCACAGGTACAGAGACAGATATCCAGGAACAGGTCAGGACACGTGGCACAGGTACAGAGACAGATATCCAGGAACAGGTCAGCATAGGCAGCACAGGTACAGAGACAGATATCCAGGAACAGGTCAGGACAGGTGACACAGGTACAGAGACAGATATCCAGGAAGAGGTCAGGATAGGCGGCACAGGTACAGAGACAAATATCCCGGAACAGGTCAGGATAGGCGGCACAGGTACAGAGACAGATATCCAGGAACAGGTCAGGACAGGCGGCACAGGTACAGAGACAGATATCCAGGAACAGGTCAGGATAGGGGGCACAGGTACAGAGACAGATATCCAGGAACAGGTCAGGATAGGCAGCACAGGTACAGAGACAGATATCCAAGAACAGGTCAGGATAGGTGGCACAGGTACAGAGTCAGATATCCAGGAATAGGTCAGGATAGGGGGCACAGGTACAGAGACAGATATCCAGGAATAGGTCAGCATAGGCGGCACAGGTACAGAGACAGATATCCAGGAATAGGTCAGGATAGGGGGCACAGAGACAGATATCCAGGAAAAGGTCAGGATAGGCGGCACAGGTACAGAGACAGATATCCAGGAACAGGTCAGGACAAGTGGCACAGGTACAGAGACAGATATCCAGGAACAGGTCAGGATAGGGGGCACATGTACAGAGACAGATATCCAGGAAGAGGTCAGGATAGGCGGCACAGGTACAGAGACAGATATCCAGGAAAGGGTCAGGATAGGCGGCACAGGTACAGAGACAGATATCCAGGAACAGGTCAGGATAGGCGGCACAGGTACAGAGACAGATATCCAGGAACAGGTCAGGATAGGCAGCACAGGTACAGAGACAGATATCCAGGAACAGGTCAGGATAGGTGGCACAGGTACAGAGATAGATATCCAGGAACAGGTCAGGATAGGCGGCACAGGTACAGAGACAGATATCCAGGAACAGGTCAGGATAGGTGGCACAGGTACAGAGACAGATATCCAGGAACAGGTCAGGATAGGCGGCACAGGTACAGAGACAGATATCAAGGAACAGGTCAGGATAGGCGGCACAGGTACAGAGACAGATATCCAGGAACAGATCAGGACAGGTGACACAGGTACAGAGACAGATATCCAGGAACAGGTCAGGATAGGTGGCACAGGTACAGAGATAGATATCCAGGAACAGGTCAGGATAGGCGGCACAGGTACAGAGACAGATATCCAGGAAGAGGTCAGGATAGGTGGCACAGGTACAGAGATAGATATCCAGGAACAGGTCAGGATAGGCGGCACAGGTACAGAGACAGATATCCAGGAACAGGTCAGGATAGGCAGCACAGGTACAGAGACAGATATCCAGGAACAGGTCAGGATAGGTGGCACAGGTACAGAGATAGATATCCAGGAACAGGTCAGGATAGGCGGCACAGGTACAGAGACAGATATCCAGGAATAGGTCAGGATAGGCGGCACAGGTACAGAGACAGATATCCAGGAACAGGTCAGGATAGGCGGCACAGGTACAGAGACAGATATCCAGGAACAGATCAGGACAGGTGACACAGGTACAGAGACAGATATCCAGGAACAGGTCAGGATAGGTGGCACAGGTACAGAGATAGATATCCAGGAACAGGTCAGGATAGGCGGCACAGGTACAGAGACAGATATCCAGGAAGAGGTCAGGATAGGTGGCACAGGTACAGAGATAGATATCCAGGAACAGGTCAGGATAGGCGGCACAGGTACAGAGACAGATATCCAGGAACAGGTCAGGATAGGCAGCACAGGTACAGAGACAGATATCCAGGAACAGGTCAGGATAGGTGGCACAGGTACAGAGATAGATATCCAGGAACAGGTCAGGATAGGTGGCACAGGTACAGAGACAGATATCCAGGAATAGGTCAGGATAGGCGGCACAGGTACAGAGACAGATATCCAGGAACAGGTCAGGATAGGCG
Organism: Engystomops pustulosus; assembly: GCF_040894005.1. Taxonomy (NCBI): domain Eukaryota; kingdom Metazoa; phylum Chordata; class Amphibia; order Anura; family Leptodactylidae; genus Engystomops; species Engystomops pustulosus. The sequence goes on from NC_092418.1 coordinate 20,223,706, forward strand.
GCACAGGTACAGAGACAGACATCCAGGAACAGATCAGGACAGGTGACACAGGTACAGAGACAGATATCCAGGAACAGGTCAGGATAGGTGGCACAGGTACAGAGACAGACATCCAGGAACAGATCAGGACAGGTGATACAGGTACAGAGACAGATATCCAGGAACAGGTCAGGATAGGCGGCACAGGTACAGAGACAGACATCCAGGAACAGATCAGGACAGGTGACACAGGTACAGAGACAGATATCCAGGAACAGGTCAGGACAGGTGGCACAGGTACAGAGACAGATATCCAGGAACAGGTCAGGATGGGCGGCACAGGTAGAGAGACAGATATCCAGGAACAGGTCAGGATAGGCGGCACAGGTACAGAGACAGATATCCAGGAACAGGTCAGGACAGGTGGCACAGGTAGAGAGACAGATATCCAGGAACAGGTCAGGATAGGAGGCACAGGTACAGAGACAGATATCCAGGAACAGGTCAGGACAGGTGGCACAGGTACAGAGACAGATATCCAGGAATAGGTCAGGATAGGTGGCACAGGTACAGAAATAGATATCCAGGAACAGGTCAGGATAGGCAGCACAGGTACAGAGACAGATATCCAGGAATAGGTCAGGATAGGCGGCACAGGTACAGAGACAGATATCCAGGAACAGGTCAGGATAGGCGGCACAGGTACAGAGACAGATATCCAGGAACAGGTCAGCATAGGCGGCACAGGTACAGAGACAGATATCCAGGAACAGGTCAGGATAGGCGGCACAGGTACAGAGACAGATATCCAGGAACAGGTCAGCATAGGCGGCACAGGTACAGAGACAGATATCCAGGAACAGGTCAGGATAGGCGGCACAGGTACAGAGACAGATATCCAGGAATAGGTCAGGATAGGCGGCACAAGTACAGAGACAGATATCAAGGAACAGGTCAGGATAGGCAGCACAGGTACAGAGACAGATATCCAGGAACAGATCAGGATAGGGGGCACAGGTACAGAGACAGATATCCAGGAACAGGTCAGCATAGGCGGCACAGGTACAGAGACAGATATCCAGGAATAGGTCAGGATAGGCGGCACAGGTACAGAGACAGATATCCAGGAATAGGTCAGGATAGGCAGCACAGAGACAGATATCCAGAAATCGGTCAGGATAGGCAGCACAGGTACAGAGACAGATATCCAGGAACAGGTAAGGATAGGGGGCACAGGTACAGAAATAGATATCCAGGAACAGGTCAGGATAGGCAGCACAGGTACAGAGACAGATATCCAGGAATAGGTCAGGATAGGCGGCACAGGTACAGAGACAGATATCCAGGAACAGGTCAGGATAGGCGGCACAGGTACAGAGACAGATATCCAGGAACAGGTCAGCATAGGCGGCACAGGTACAGAGACAGATATCCAGGAACAGGTCAGGATAGGCGGCACAGGTACAGAGACAGATATCCAGGAACAGGTCAGCATAGGCGGCACAGGTACAGAGACAGATATCCAGGAACAGGTCAGGATAGGCGGCACAGGTACAGAGACAGATATCCAGGAATAGGTCAGGATAGGCGGCACAAGTACAGAGACAGATATCAAGGAACAGGTCAGGATAGGCAGCACAGGTACAGAGACAGATATCCAGGAACAGATCAGGATAGGGGGCACAGGTACAGAGACAGATATCCAGGAACAGGTCAGCATAGGCGGCACAGGTACAGAGACAGATATCCAGAAAAAGGTCAGGATAGGAAGCACAGGCAAAGAGACAGATATCCAGGAACAGGTCAGGATAGGGGGCACAGAGACAGATATCCAGAAATCGGTCAGGATAGGCAGCACAGGTACAGAGACAGATATCCAGGAACAGGTAAGGATAGGGGGCACAGGTACAGAGACAGATATCCAGGAACAGGTCACGACACGTGGCACAAGTACAAAGACAGATATCTAGGAAGAGGTCAGGATAGATGGCACAGGTACAGAGACAGATATCCAGGAACAGGTCAGGATAGCACAGGTACAGAGACAGATATCCAGGAACAGGTCAGGATAGGAGGCACAGGTACAGAGACAGATATCCAGGAATAGGTCGGGATAGGCGGCACAGGTACAGAGACAGATATCCAGGAACAGGTCGGGATAGGCGGCACAGGTACAGGTACAGAGACAGATATCCAGAAACAGGTCAGGATAGGCGACACAGAGACAGATATCCAGGAACAGGTCAGGATAGGCGGCACAGGTACAGAGACAGATATCCAGGAATAGGTCAGGATAGGGGGCACAGGTACAGAGACAGATATCCAGGAACAGGTCAGGACAGGTGACACAGGTACAGAGACAGATATCCAGGAACAGGTCAGGATAGGTGGCACAGGTACAGAGATAGATATCCAGGAACAGGTCAGGATAGGCAGCACAGGTACAGAAACAGATATCCAGCAACAGGTCAGGAAAGGTGACACAGGTACAGAGACAGATATCCAGGAATAGGTCAGGATAGGCGGCACAGGTACAGAGACAGATATCCAGGAACAGGTCAGGATAGGCGGCACAGGTACAGAGACAGATATCCAGGAATAGGTAAGGATAGGCGGCACAGGTACAGAGACACATATATAGGAATAGGTCAGGATAGGCAGCACAGGTACAGAGACAGATATCCAGGAACAGGTCAGCATAGGCGGCTCAGGTACAGAGACAGATATCCAGGAATAGGTCAGGATAGGCGGCACAGGTACAGAGACAGATATCCAGGAACAGGTCAGCATAGGCGGCACAGGTACAGCGACAGATATCCAGGAACAGGTAAGGATAGGCGGCACAGGTACAGAGACAGATATCCAGGAATAGGTAAGGATAGGCGGCAAAGGTACAGAGACAGATATCCAGGAACAGGTCAGGATGGGCGGCACAGGTACAGAGACAGATATCCAGGAACAGGTCAGGATGGGCGGCACAGGTACAGAGACAGATATCCAGGAACAGGTAAGGATAGGAGGCACAGGTACAGAGACAGATATCCAGGAATAGGTCAGGATAGGCAGCACAGGTAGAGAGACAGATATCCAGGAACAGGTCAGGATAGGCAGAACAGGTACAGAGACAGATATCGAGGAACAGGTCAGGATAGGCGGCACAGGTACAGAGACAAATATCCAGGAAGAGGTCAGGATAGGCGGCACAGGTACAGAGACAGATATCAAGGAACAGGTCAGGATAGGCGGCACAGGTACAGAGACAGATATCCAGGAACAGGTCAGGAGAGGCGGCACAGGTACAGAGACAGATATCCAGGAACAGGTCAGGATAGGTGGCACAGGTACAGAGACAGATATCCAGGAACAGGTCAGGATAGGTGACACAGGTACAGAGATAGATATCCAGGAACAGGTCAGGATAGGCAGCACAGGTACAGAGACAGATATCCAGGAACAGGTCAGGATAGGCCGCACAGGTACAGAGACAGACATCCAGGAACAGGTCAGGATAGGCAGCATAGGTACAGAGACACATTTCCAGGAACAGGTCAGGATAGGCCGCACAGGTACAGAGACAGACATCCAGGAACAGGTCAGGATAGGCGGCACAGGTACAGAGACAGATATCCAGGAATAGGTCAGGATAGACAGCACAGGTACAGAGACAGATATCCAGGAACAGGTCAGGATAGGCGGCACCGGTACAGAGACAGATATCCAGGAATAGGTCAGGATAGGCAGCACAGGTACAGAGATAGATATCCAGGAATAGGTCAGGATAGGCGGCACAAGTACAGAGACAGATATCAAGGAACAGGTCAGGATAGGCAGCACAGGTACAGAGACAGATATCCAGGAACAGATCAGGATAGGGGGCACAGGTACAGAGACAGATATCCAGGAACAGGTCAGCATAGGCGGCACAGGTACAGAGACAGATATCCAGGAATAGGTCAGGATAGGCAGCACAGGTACAGAGACAGATATCCAGGAATAGGTCAGGATAGGCAGCACAGGTACAGAGACAGATATCCAGAAATCGGTCAGGATAGGCAGCACAGGTACAGAGACAGATATCCAGGAACAGGTCAGCATAGGCGGCACAGGTACAGAGACAGATATCCAGGAACAGGTCACGACACGTGGCACAAGTACAAAGACAGATATCCAGGAAGAGGTCAGGATAGATGGCACAGGTACAGAGACAGATATCCAGGAACAGGTCAGGATAGCACAGGTACAGAGACAGATATCCAGGAACAGGTCAGGATAGGAGGCACAGGTACAGAGACAGATATCCAGGAATAGGTCGGGATAGGTGGCACAGGTACAGAGACAGATATCCAGGAACAGGTAGGGATAGGCGGCACAGGTACAGAGACAGATATCCAGAAACAGGTCAGGATAGGCGACACAGAGACAGATATCCAGGAACAGGTCAGGATAGGCGACACAGAGACAGATATCCAGGAACAGGTCAGGATGGGCGGCACAGGTACAGAGACAGATATCCAGGAACCGGTCAGGATAGGCAGCACAAGCACAGAGACAGATATCCAGGAACAGGTCAGGATAGGCAGCACAGGTACAGAGACAGATATCCAGGAACAGGTCAGGATGGGCGGCACAGGTACAGAGACAGATATCCAGGAACAGGTCAGGATAGGCAGCACAAGCACAGAGACAGATATCCAGGAACAGGTCAGATTGGGCGGCACAGGTACAGAGACAGATATCCAGGAACAGGTCAGGATAGGCGGCACAGGTACAGAGACAGATATCAAGGAACAGGTCAGGATAGGCAGCACAGGTACAGAGACAGATATCCAGGAACAGGTCAGGATAGGCGGCACAGGTACAGAGACAGATATCCAGGAACAGGTCAGGATAGGTGACACAGGTACAGAGACAGATATCCAGGAACAGGTCAGGAAAGGCTGCACAGGTACAGAGACAGATATCCAGGAACAGGTCAGCATAGGCAGCACAGGTACAGAGAAAGATATCCAGGAACAGGTCAGCATAGGCGGCACAGGTACAGAGACAGATATCCAGGAACAGGTCAGGATAGGAGGCACAGGTACAGAGACAGATATCAAGGAATAGGTCGGGATAGGCGGCACAGGTAAAGAGACAGATATCCAGGAACAGGTCAGAATAGGCGGCACAGGTACAGAGGCAGATATCCAGGAACAGGTCAGGATAGGCAGCACAGGTACAGAGACAGATATCCAGGAAAAGGTCAGGATAGGGGGCACAGAGACAGATATCCAGGAACAGGTCAGGATGGGCGGCACAGGTACAGAGACAGATATCCAGGAACAGGTCAGGATAGGCAGTGCAGGTACAGAGACAGATATCCAGAAACAGTTCAGGATAGGCGGCACAGGTACAGAGACAGATACCCAGGAACAGGTCAGGAAAGGTGGCACAGGTACAGAGACAGATATCAAGGAACAGGTCAGGATAGGCGGCACAGGTACAGAGACAGATATCCAGGAACAGGTCAGGATAGGCAGCACAGGTACAGAGACAGATATCCAGGAACAGGTCAGGATAGGCAGCACAGGTACAGAGACAGATATCCAGGAATAGGTCGGGATAGGCGGCACAGGTACAGAGACAGATATCCAGGAACAGGTCAGGATAGGCGGCACAGGTACAGAGACAGATATCCAGGAACAGGTCAGGATAGGAGGCACAGAGACTGATATCCAGGAACAGGTCAGAATGGAAGGCACAGGTACAGAGAAAGATATCCAGGAACAGGTCAGGATAGGAGGCACAGGTACAGAGACAGATATCCAGGAATAGGTCGGGATAGGCGGCACAGGTACAGAGACAGATATCCAGGAATAGGTCAGGATAGGCAGCACAGGTACAGAGATAGATATCCAGGAATAGGTCAGGATAGGCGGCACAAGTACAGAGACAGATATCAAGGAACAGGTCAGGATAGGCAGCACAGGTACAGAGACAGATATCCAGGAACAGATCAGGATAGGGGGCACAGGTACAGAGACAGATATCCAGGAACAGGTCAGCATAGGCGGCACAGGTACAGAGACAGATATCTAGGAATAGGTCAGGATAGGCAGCACAGGTACAGAGACAGATATCCAGGAATAGGTCAGGATAGGCAGCACAGGTACAGAGACAGATATCCAGAAATCGGTCAGGATAGGCAGCACAGGTACAGAGACAGATATCCAGGAACAGGTCAGCATAGGCGGCACAGGTACAGAGACAGATATCCAGGAACAGGTCACGACACGTGGCACAAGTACAAAGACAGATATCCAGGAAGAGGTCAGGATAGATGGCACAGGTACAGAGACAGATATCCAGGAACAGGTCAGTATAGCACAGGTACAGAGACAGATATCCAGGAACAGGTCAGGATAGGAGGCACAGGTACAGAGACAGATATCCAGGAATAGGTCGGGATAGGTGGCACAGGTACAGAGACAGATATCCAGGAACAGGTAGGGATAGGCGGCACAGGTACAGAGACAGATATCCAGAAACAGGTCAGGATAGGCGACACAGAGACAGATATCCAGGAACAGGTCAGGATAGGCGACACAGAGACAGATATCCAGGAACAGGTCAGGATGGGCGGCACAGGTACAGAGACAGATATCCAGGAACCGGTCAGGATAGGCAGCACAAGCACAGAGACAGATATCCAGGAACAGGTCAGGATAGGCAGCACAGGTACAGAGACAGATATCCAGGAACAGGTCAGGATGGGCGGCACAGGTACAGAGACAGATATCCAGGAACAGGTCAGGATAGGCAGCACAAGCACAGAGACAGATATCCAGGAACAGGTCAGATTGGGCGGCACAGGTACAGAGACAGATATCCAGGAACAGGTCAGTATAGGCGGCACAGGTACAGAGACAGATATCAAGGAACAGGTCAGGATAGGCAGCACAGGTACAGAGACAGATATCCAGGAACAGGTCAGGATAGGCGGCACAGGTACAGAGACAGATATCCAGGAACAGGTCAGGATAGGTGACACAGGTACAGAGACAGATATCCAGGAACAGGTCAGGAAAGGCTGCACAGGTACTGAGACAGATATCCAGGAACAGGTCAGCATAGGCAGCACAGGTACAGAGAAAGATATCCAGGAACAGGTCAGCATAGGCGGCACAGGTACAGAGACAGATATCCAGGAACAGGTCAGGATAGGAGGCACAGGTACAGAGACAGATATCAAGGAATAGGTCGGGATAGGCGGCACAGGTAAAGAGACAGATATCCAGGAACAGGTCAGAATAGGCGGCACAGGTACAGAGGCAGATATCCAGGAACAGGTCAGGATAGGCAGCACAGGTACAGAGACAGATATCCAGGAAAAGGTCAGGATAGGGGGCACAGAGACAGATATCCAGGAACAGGTCAGGATGGGCGGCACAGGTACAGAGACAGATATCCAGGAACAGGTCAGGATAGGCAGTGCAGGTACAGAGACAGATATCCAGAAACAGTTCAGGATAGGCGGCACAGGTACAGAGACAGATATCCAGGAACAGGTCAGGATAGGTGGCACAGGTACAGAGACAGATATCAAGGAACAGGTCAGGATAGGCGGCACAGGTACAGAGACAGATATCCAGGAACAGGTCAGGATAGGCAGCACAGGTACAGAGACAGATATCCAGGAACAGGTCAGGATAGGCAGCACAGGTACAGAGACAGATATCCAGGAATAGGTCGGGATAGGCGGCACAGGTACAGAGACAGATATCCAGGAACAGGTCAGGATAGGCGGCACAGGTACAGAGACAGATATCCAGGAACAGGTCAGGATAGGAGACACAGAGACTGATATCCAGGAACAGGTCAGAATGGAAGGCACAGGTACAGAGAAAGATATCCAGGAACAGGTCAGGATAGGAGGCACAGGTACAGAGACAGATATCCAGGAATAGGTCGGGATAGGCGGCACAGGTACAGAGACAGATATCCAGGAACAGGTCAGGATAGGCGGCACAGGAACAGAGACAGATATCCAGGAACAGGTCAGGATAGGCAGCACAGGTACAGAGACAGATATCCAGGAACAGGTCAGGATAGGCAGCACAGGTACAGAGACAGATATCCAGGAATAGGTCAGGATAGGCGGCACAGGTACAGAGACAGATACCTAGGAACAGGTCAGGATAGGCGGCACAGGTACAGAGGCAGATATCCTGGAACAGGTCAGGATAGCCAGCACAGGTACAGAGACAGATATCCAGGAACAGGTCAGGATAGGGGGCACAGAGACAGATATCCAGGAAAAGGTCAGGATGGGCGGCACAGGTACAGAGACAGATATCCAGGAACAGGTCAGGATAGGCAGCGCAGGTAAAGAGACAGATATCCAGAAACAGTTCAGGATAGGCGGCACAGGTACAGAGACAGATATCCAGGAACAGGTCAGGATAGGTGGCACAGGTACAGAGACAGATATCAAGGAACAGGTCAGGATAGGCGGCACAGGTACAGAGACAGATATCCAGGAACAGGTCAGGATAGGCGGCACAGGTACAGAGACAGATATCCAGAAACAGGTCAGGATAGGCAGCACAGGTACAGAGATAGATATCCAGGAATAGGTCAGGATAGGCGGCAAAGGTACAGAGACAGATATCCAGGAACAGGTCAGGATGGGCGGCACAGGTACAGAGACAGATATCCAGGAACAGGTCAGGATGGGCGGCACAGGTACAGAGACGGATATTCAGGAACAGGTAAGGATAGGAGGCACAGGTACAGAGACAGATATCCAGGAATAGGTCAGGATAGGCAGCACAGGTACAGAGACAGATATCCAGGAACAGGTCAGGATAGGCAGAACAGGTACAGAGACAGATATCGAGGAACAGGTCAGGATAGGCGGTACAGGTACAGAGACAAATATCCAGGAATAGGTCAGGATAGGCGGCACAGGTACAGAGACAGATAACAAGGAACAGGTCAGGATAGGCGGCACAGGTACAGAGACAGATATCCAGGAACAGGTCAGGAGAGGCGGCACAGGTACAGAGACACATTTCCAGGAACAGGTCAGGATAGGCAGCACAGGTACAGAGACAGACATCCAGGAACAGGTCAGGATAGGCGGCACAGGTACAGAGACAGATATCCAGGAATAGGTCAGGATAGACAGCACAGGTACAGAGACAGATATCCAGGAACAGGTCAGGATAGGCGGCACAGGTACAGAGACAGATATCCAGGAATAGGTCAGGATAGACAGCACAGGTACAGAGACAGATATCCAGGAACAGGTCAGGATAGGTGGCACAGGTACAGAGACAGATATCCAGGAATAGGTCAGGATAGGCAGCACAGGTACAGAGATAGATATCCAGGAATAGGTCAGGATAGGCGGCACAAGTACAGAGACAGATATCAAGGAACAGGTCAGGATAGGCAGCACAGGTACAGAGACAGATATCCAGGAACAGATCAGGATAAGGGGCACAGGTACAGAGACAGACATCCAGGAACAGATCAGGATAGGCGGCACAGGTACAGAGACAGATATCCAGGAATAGGTCAGGATAGGCAGCACAGGTACAGAGACAGATATCCAGGAATAGGTCAGGATAGGCAGCACAGGTACAGAGACAGATATCCAGAAACAGGTCAGGATAGGCAGCACAGGCACAGAGACAGATATCCAGGAACAGGTCAGGATAGGGGGCACAGAGACAGATATCCAGAAATCGGTCAGGATAGGCAGCACAGGTACAGAGACAGATATCCAGGAACAGGTCACGACACGTGGCACAAGTACAAAGACAGATATCCAGGAAGAGGTCAGGATAGATGGCACAGGTACAGAGACAGATATCCAGGAACAGGTAGGGATAGGCGGCACAGGTACAGAGACAGATATCCAGGAACAGGTCAGCATAGGCGGCACAGGTACAGAGACAGATATCCAGGAATAGGTCAGGATAGGCAGCACAGGTACAGAGACAGATATCCAGGAATAGGTCAGGATAGGCAGCACAGGTACAGAGACAGATATCCAGAAACAGGTCAGGATAGGCAGCACAGGCACAGAGACAGATATCCAGGAACAGGTCAGGATAGGGGGCACAGAGACAGATATCCAGAAATCGGTCAGGATAGGCAGCACAGGTACAGAGACAGATATCCAGAAATCGGTCAGGATAGGCAGCACAGGTACAGAGACAGATATCCAGGAACAGGTCAGCATAGGCGGCACAGGTACAGAGACAGATATCCAGGAACAGGTCACGACACGTGGCACAAGTACAAAGACAGATATCCAGGAAGAGGTCAGGATAGATGGCACAGGTACAGAGACAGATATCCAGGAACAGGTCAGGATAGCACAGGTACAGAGACAGATATCCAGGAACAGGTCAGGATAGGAGGCACAGGTACAGAGACAGATATCCAGGAACAGGTCAGGATAGGAGGCACAGGTACAGAGACAGATATCCAGAAATCGGTCAGGATAGGCAGCACAGGTACAGAGACAGATATCCAGGAACAGGTCAGCATAGGCGGCACAGGTACAGAGACAGATATCCAGGAACAGGTCACGACACGTGGCACAAGTACAAAGACAGATATCCAGGAAGAGGTCAGGATAGATGGCACAGGTACAGAGACAGATATCCAGAAATCGGTCAGGATAGGCAGCACAGGTACAGAGACAGATATCCAGGAACAGGTCACGACACGTGGCACAAGTACAAAGACAGATATCCAGGAAGAGGTCAGGATAGATGGCACAGGTACAGAGACAGATATCCAGGAACAGGTAGGGATAGGCGGCACAGGTACAGAGACAGATATCCAGGAACAGGTCAGCATAGGCGGCACAGGTACAGAGACAGATATCCAGGAATAGGTCAGGATAGGCAGCACAGGTACAGAGACAGATATCCAGGAATAGGTCAGGATAGGCAGCACAGGTACAGAGACAGATATCCAGAAACAGGTCAGGATAGGCAGCACAGGCACAGAGACAGATATCCAGGAACAGGTCAGGATAGGGGGCACAGAGACAGATATCCAGAAATCGGTCAGGATAGGCAGCACAGGTACAGAGACAGATATCCAGAAATCGGTCAGGATAGGCAGCACAGGTACAGAGACAGATATCCAGGAACAGGTCAGCATAGGCGGCACAGGTACAGAGACAGATATCCAGAAACAGGTCACGACACGTGGCACAAGTACAAAGACAGATATCCAGGAAGAGGTCAGGATAGATGGCACAGGTACAGAGACAGATATCCAGGAACAGGTCAGGATAGCACAGGTACAGAGACAGATATCCAGGAACAGGTCAGGATAGGAGGCACAGGTACAGAGACAGATATCCAGGAACAGGTCAGGATAGGAGGCACAGGTACAGAGACAGATATCCAGAAATCGGTCAGGATAGGCAGCACAGGTACAGAGACAGATATCCAGGAACAGGTCAGCATAGGCGGCACAGGTACAGAGACAGATATCCAGGAACAGGTCACGACACGTGGCACAAGTACAAAGACAGATATCCAGGAAGAGGTCAGGATAGATGGCACAGGTACAGAGACAGATATCCAGGAACAGGTCAGGATAGCACAGGTACAGAGACAGATATCCAGGAACAGGTCAGGATAAGAGGCACAGGTACAGAGACAGATATCCAGGAATAGGTCGGGATAGGCGGCACAGGTACAGAGACAGATATCCAGGAACAGGTAGGGATAGGCGGCACAGGTACAGAGACAGATATCCAGAAACAGGTCAGGATAGGCGACACAGAGACAGATATCCAGGAACAGGTCAGGATAGGCGACACAGAGACAGATATCCAGGAACAGGTCAGGATGGGCGGCACAGGTACAGAGACAGATATCCAGGAACCGGTCAGGATAGGCAGCACAAGCACAGAGACAGATATCCAGGAACAGGTCAGGATAGGCAGAACAGGTACAGAGACAGATATCCAGGAACAGGTCAGGATGGGCGGCACAGGTACAGAGACAGATATCCAGGAACAGGTCAGGATAGGCAGCACAAGCACAGAGACAGATATCCAAGAACAGGTCAGGATAGGCAGCACAGGTACAGCGACAGATATCCAGGAACAGGTCAGGATGGGCGGCAAAGGTACAGAGACAGATATCCAGGAACAGGTCAGGATAGGCAGCACAGGTACAGAGACAGATATCCAGGAACAGGTCAGGATAGGTGGCACAGGTACAGAGAAAGATATCCAGGAACAGGTCAGGATAGGAGGCACAGGTACAGAGACAGATATCCAGGAATAGGTCGGGATAGGCGGCACAGGTACAGAGACAGATATCCAGGAACAGGTCAGGATAGGCGGCACAGGAACAGAGACAGATATCCAGGAACAGGTCAGGATAGGCAGCACAGGTACAGAGACAGATATCCAGGAACAGGTCAGGATAGGCAGCACAGGTACAGAGACAGATATCCAGGATTAGGTCAGGATAGGCGGCACAGGTACAGAGACAGATACCTAGGAACAGGTCAGGATAGGCGGCACAGGTACAGAGGCAGATATCCTGGAACAGGTCAGGATAGCCAGCACAGGTACAGAGACAGATATCCAGGAACAGGTCAGGATAGGGGGCACAGAGACAGATATCCAGGAAAAGGTCAGGATGGGCGGCACAGGTACAGAGACAGATATCCAGGAACAGGTCAGGATAGGCAGCGCAGGTACAGAGACAGATATCCAGAAACAGTTCAGGATAGGCGGCACAGGTACAGAGACAGATATCCAGAAACAGGTCAGGATAGGCAGCACAGGTACAGAGATAGATATCCAGGAATAGGTCAGGATAGGCGGCAAAGGTACAGAGACAGATATCCAGGAACAGGTCAGGATGGGCGGCACAGGTACAGAGACAGATATCCAGGAACAGGTCAGGATGGGCGGCACAGGTACAGAGACGGATATTCAGGAACAGGTAAGGATAGGAGGCACAGGTACAGAGACAGATATCCAGGAATAGGTCAGGATAGGCAGCACAGGTACAGAGACAGATATCCAGGAACAGGTCAGGATAGGCAGAACAGGTACAGAGACAGATATCCAGGAACAGGTCAGGATAGGCGGTACAGGTACAGAGACAAATATCCAGGAATAGGTCAGGATAGGCGGCACAGGTACAGAGACAGATAACAAGGAACAGGTCAGGATAGGCGGCACAGGTACAGAGACAGATATCCAGGAACAGGTCAGGAGAGGCGGCACAGGTACAGAGACACATTTCCAGGAACAGGTCAGGATAGGCAGCACAGGTACAGAGACAGACATCCAGGAACAGGTCAGGATAGGCGGCACAGGTACAGAGACAGATATCCAGGAATAGGTCAGGATAGACAGCACAGGTACAGAGACAGATATCCAGGAACAGGTCAGGATAGGCGGCACAGGTACAGAGACAGATATCCAGGAATAGGTCAAGATAGACAGCACAGGTACAGAGACAGATATCCAGGAACAGGTCAGGATAGGCGGCACAGGTACAGAGACAGATATCCAGGAATAGGTCAGGATAGGCAGCACAGTTACAGAGATAGATATCCAGGAATAGGTCAGGATAGGCGGCACAAGTACAGAGACAGATATCAAGGAACAGGTCAGGATAGGCAGCACAGGTACAGAGACAGATATCCAGGAACAGATCAGGATAGGGGGCACAGGTACAGAGACAGACATCCAGGAACAGATCAGGATAGGCGGCACAGGTACAGAGACAGATATCCAGGAATAGGTCAGGATAGGCAGCACAGGTACAGAGACAGATATCCAGGAATAGGTCAGGATAGGCAGCACAGGTACAGAGACAGATATCCAGAAACAGGTCAGGATAGGCAGCACAGGCACAGAGACAGATATCCAGGAACAGGTCAGGATAGGGGGCACAGAGACAGATATCCAGAAATCGGTCAGGATAGGCAGCACAGGTACAGAGACAGATATCCAGGAACAGGTCACGACACGTGGCACAAGTACAAAGACAGATATCCAGGAAGAGGTCAGGATAGATGGCACAGGTACAGAGACAGATATCCAGGAACAGGTAGGGATAGGCGGCACAGGTACAGAGACAGATATCCAGGAACAGGTCAGCATAGGCGGCACAGGTACAGAGACAGATATCCAGGAATAGGTCAGGGTAGGCAGCACAGGTACAGAGACAGATATCCAGGAATAGGTCAGGATAGGCAGCACAGGTACAGAGACAGATATCCAGAAACAGGTCAGGATAGGCAGCACAGGCACAGAGACAGATATCCAGGAACAGGTCAGGATAGGGGGCACAGAGACAGATATCCAGAAATCGGTCAGGATAGGCAGCACAGGTACAGAGACAGATATCCAGAAATCGGTCAGGATAGGCAGCACAGGTACAGAGACAGATATCCAGGAACAGGTCAGCATAGGCGGCACAGGTACAGAGACAGATATCCAGGAACAGGTCACGACACGTGGCACAAGTACAAAGACAGATATCCAGGAAGAGGTCAGGATAGATGGCACAGGTACAGAGACAGATATCCAGGAACAGGTCAGGATAGCACAGGTACAGAGACAGATATCCAGGAACAGGTCAGGATAGGAGGCAAAGGTACAGAGACAGATATCCAGGAACAGGTCAGGATAGGAGGCACAGGTACAGAGACAGATATCCAGAAATCGGTCAGGATAGGCAGCACAGGTACAGAGACAGATATCCAGGAACAGGTCAGCATAGGCGGCACAGGTACAGAGACAGATATCCAGGAACAGGTCACGACACGTGGCACAAGTACAAAGACAGATATCCAGGAAGAGGTCAGGATAGATGGCACAGGTACAGAGACAGATATCCAGGAACAGGTCAGGATAGCACAGGTACAGAGACAGATATCCAGGAACAGGTCAGGATAGGAGGCACAGGTACAGAGACAGATATCCAGGAATAGGTCGGGATAGGCGGCACAGGTACAGAGACAGATATCCAGGAACAGGTAGGGATAGGCGGCACAGGTACAGAGACAGATATCCAGAAACAGGTCAGGATAGGCGACACAGAGACAGATATCCAGGAACAGGTCAGGATAGGCGACACAGAGACAGATATCCAGGAACAGGTCAGGATGGGCGGCACAGGTACAGAGACAGATATCCAGGAACCGGTCAGGATAGGCAGCACAAGCACAGAGACAGATATCCAGGAACAGGTCAGGATAGGCAGAACAGGTACAGAGACAGATATCCAGGAACAGGTCAGGATGGGCGGCACAGGTACAGAGACAGATATCCAGGAACAGGTCAGGATAGGCAGCACAAGCACAGAGACAGATATCCAAGAACAGGTCAGGATAGGCAGCACAGGTACAGAGACAGATATCCAGGAACAGGTCAGGATGGGCGGCACAGGTACAGAGACAGATATCCAGGAACAGGTCAGGATAGGCAGCACAGGTACAGAGACAGATATCCAGGAACAGGTCAGGATAGGTGGCACAGGTACAGAGACAGATATCCAGGAACAGGTCAGATTGGGCGGCACAGGTACAGAGACAGATATCCAGGAACAGGTCAGGATAGGCGGCACAGGTACAGAGACAGATATCAAGGAACAGGTCAGGATAGGCAGCACAGGTACAGAGACAGATATCCAGGAACAGGTCAGGATAGGCGGCACAGGTACAGAGACAGATATCCAGGAACAGGTCAGGATAGGCAGCACAGGTACAGAGACAGATATCCAGGAACAGGTCAGGAAAGGCGGCACAGGTACAGAGACAGATATCAAGGAACAGGTCAGCATAGGCAGCACAGGTACAGAGACAGATATCCAGGAACAGGTCAGGATAGGAGGCACAGGTACAGAGACAGATATCAAGGAATAGGTCGGGATAGGCGGTACAGGTAAAGAGACAGATATCCAGGAAAAGGTCAGAATAGGCGGCACAGGTACAGAGGCAGATATCCAGGAACAGGTCAGGATAGGCAGCACAGGTACAGAGACAGATATCCAGGAAAAGGTCAGGATAGGGGGCACAGAGACAGATATCCAGGAACAGGTCAGGATAGGCAGCACAGGTACAGAGACAGATATCCAGGAATAGGTCGGGATAGGCGGCACAGGTACAGAGACAGATATCCAGGAACAGGTCAGGATAGGCGGCACAGGTACAGAGACAGATATCCAGGAACAGGTCAGGATAGGAGGCACAGAGACTGATATCCAGGAACAGGTCAGAATGGGAGGCACAGGTACAGAGAAAGATATCCAGGAACAGGTCAGGATAGGAGGCACAGGTACAGAGACAGATATCCAGGAATAGGTCGGGATAGGCGGCACAGGTACAGAGACAGATATCCAGGAACAGGTCAGGATAGGCGGCACAGGAACAGAGACAGATATCCAGGAACAGGTCAGGATAGGCAGCACAGGTACAGAGACAGAGACAGATATCCAGGAACAGGTCAGGATAGGCGGCACAGGTACAGAGACAGATATCCAGGAATAGGTCAGGATAGGCGGCACAGGTACAGAGACAGATACCTAGGAACAGGTCAGGATAGGCGGCACAGGTACAGAGGCAGATATCCAGGAACAGGTCAGGATAGGCAGCACAGGTACAGAGACAGATATCCAGGAAAAGGTCAGGATAGGGGGCACAGAGACAGATATCCAGGAAAAGGTCAGGATGGGCGGCACAGGTACAGAGACAGATATCCAGGAACAGGTCAGGATAGGCAGAGCAGGTACAGAGACAGATATCCAGAAACAGTTCAGGATAGGCGGCACAGGTACAGAGACAGATATCCAGGAACAGGTCAGGATAGGTGGCACAGGTAAAGAGACAGATATCAAGGAACAGGTCAGGATAGGCGGCACAGGTACAGAGACAGATATCCAGGAACAGGTCAGGATAGGCGGCACAGGTACAGAGACAGATATCCAGAAACAGGTCAGGATAGGCAGTACAGGTACAGAGACACATTTCCAGGAACAGGTCAGGATAGGCAGCACAGGTACAGAGACAGACATCCAGGAACAGGTCAGGATAGGCGGCACAGGTACAGAGACAGATATCCAGGAATAGGTCAGGATAGACAGCACAGGTACAGAGACAGATATCCAGGAACAGGTCAGGATAGGCGGCACAGGTACAGAGACAGATATCCAGGAATAGGTCAGGATAGACAGCACAGGTACAGAGACAGATATCAAGGAACAGGTCAGGATAGGCGGCACAGGTACAGAGACAGATATCCAGGAATAGGTCAGGATAGGCAGCACAGGTACAGAGATAGATATCCAGGAATAGGTCAGGATAGGCGGCACAAGTACAGAGACAGATATCAAGGAACAGGTCAGGATAGGCAGCACAGGTACAGAGACAGATATCCAGGAACAGATCAGGATAGGGGGTACAGGTACAGAGACAGACATCCAGGAACAGATCAGGATAGGCGGCACAGGTACAGAGACAGATATCCAGGAATAGGTCAGGATAGGCAGCACAGGTACAGAGACAGATATCCAGGAATAGGTCAGGATAGGCAGCACAGGTACAGAGACAGATATCCATAAACAGGTCAGGATAGGCAGCACAGGCACAGAGACAGATATCCAGGAACAGGTCAGGATAGGGGGCACAGAGACAGATATCCAGAAATCGGTCAGGATAGGCAGCACAGGTACAGAGACAGATATCCAGGAACAGGTCACGACACGTGGCACAAGTACAAAGACAGATATCCAGGAAGAGGTCAGGATAGATGGCACAGGTACAGAGACAGATATCCAGGAACAGGTAGGGATAGGCGGCACAGGTACAGAGACAGATATCCAGGAACAGGTCAGCATAGGCGGCACAGGTACAGAGACAGATATCCAGGAATAGGTCAGGGTAGGCAGCACAGGTACAGAGACAGATATCCAGGAATAGGTCAGGAGAGGCAGCACAGGTACAGAGACAGATATCCAGAAACAGGTCAGGATAGGCAGCACAGGCACAGAGACAGATATCCAGGAACAGGTCAGGATAGGGGGCACAGAGACAGATATCCAGAAATCGGTCAGGATAGGCAGCACAGGTACAGAGACAGATATCCAGAAATCGGTCAGGATAGGCAGCACAGGTACAGAGACAGATATCCAGGAACAGGTCAGCATAGGAAGCACAGGTACAGAGACAGATATCCAGGAACAGGTCACGACACGTGGCACAAGTACAAAGACAGATATCCAGGAAGAGGTCAGGATAGATGGCACAGGTACAGAGACAGATATCCAGGAACAGGTAGGGATAGGCGGCACAGGTACAGAGACAGATATCCAGGAACAGGTCAGCATAGGGGGCACAGAGACAGATATCCAGAAATCGGTCAGGATAGGCAGCACAGGTACAGAGACAGATATCCAGGAACAGGTCACGACACGTGGCACAAGTACAAAGACAGATATCCAGGAAGAGGTCAGGATAGATGGCACAGGTACAGAGACAGATATCCAGGAACAGGTAGGGATAGGCGGCACAGGTACAGAGACAGATATCCAGGAACAGGTCAGCATAGGCGGCACAGGTACAGAGACAGATATCCAGGAATAGGTCAGGGTAGGCAGCACAGGTACAGAGACAGATATCCAGGAATAGGTCAGGATAGGCAGCACAGGTACAGAGACAGATATCCAGAAACAGGTCAGGATAGGCAGCACAGGCACAGAGACAGATATCCAGGAACAGGTCAGGATAGGGGGCACAGAGACAGATATCCAGAAATCGGTCAGGATAGGCAGCACAGGTACAGAGACAGATATCCAGAAATCGGTCAGGATAGGCAGCACAGGTACAGAGACAGATATCCAGGAACAGGTCAGCATAGGCGGCACAGGTACAGAGACAGATATCCAGGAACAGGTCACGACACGTGGCACAAGTACAAAGACAGATATCCAGGAAGAGGTCCGGATAGATGGCACAGGTACAGAGACAGATATCCAGGAACAGGTCAGGATAGCACAGGTACAGAGACAGATATCCAGGAACAGGTCAGGATAGGAGGCAAAGGTACAGAGACAGATATCCAGGAACAGGTCAGGATAGGAGGCACAGGTACAGAGACAGATATCCAGAAATCGGTCAGGATAGGCAGCACAGGTACAGAGACAGATATCCAGGAACAGGTCAGCATAGGCGGCACAGGTACAGAGACAGATATCCAGAAACAGGTCAGGATAGGCGACACAGAGACAGATATCCAGGAACAGGTCAGGATAGGCGACACAGAGACAGATATCCAGGAACAGGTCAGGATGGGCGGCACAGGTACAGAGACAGATATCCAGGAACCGGTCAGGATAGGCAGCACAAGCACAGAGACAGATATCCAGGAACAGGTCAGGATAGGCAGAACAGGTACAGAGACAGATATCCAGGAACAGGTCAGGATGGGCGGCACAGGTACAGAGACAGATATCCAGGAACAGGTCAGGATAGGCAGCACAAGCACAGAGACAGATATCCAAGAACAGGTCAGGATAGGCAGCACAGGTACAGAGACAGATATCCAGGAACAGGTCAGGATGGGCGGCACAGGTACAGAGACAGATATCCAGGAACAGGTCAGGATAGGCAGCACAGGTACAGAGACAGATATCCAGGAACAGGTCAGGATAGGTGGCACAGGTACAGAGACAGATATCCAGGAACAGGTCAGATTGGGCGGCACAGGTACAGAGACAGATATCCAGGAACAGGTCAGGATAGGCGGCACAGGTACAGAGACAGATATCAAGGAACAGGTCAGGATAGGCAGCACAGGTACAGAGACAGATATCCAGGAACAGGTCAGGATAGGCGGCACAGGTACAGAGACAGATATCCAGGAACAGGTCAGGATAGGCAGCACAGGTACAGAGACAGATATCCAGGAACAGGTCAGGAATGGCGGCACAGGTACAGAGACAGATATCAAGGAACAGGTCAGCATAGGCGGCACAGGTACAGAGAAAGATATCCAGGAACAGGTCAGCATAGGCGGCACAGGTACAGAGACAGATATCCAGGAACAGGTCAGGATAGGAGGCACAGGTACAGAGACAGATATCAAGGAATAGGTCGGGATAGGCGGCACAGGTAAAGAGACAGATATCCAGGAACAGGTCAGAATAGGCGGCACAGGTACAGAGGCAGATATCCAGGAACAGGTCAGGATAGGCAGCAGAGGTACAGAGACAGATATCCAGGAAAAGGTCAGGATAGGGGGCACAGAGACAGATATCCAGGAACAGGTCAGGATAGGCAGCACAGGTACAGAGACAGATATCCAGGAATAGGTCGGGATAGGCGGCACAGGTACAGAGACAGATATCCAGGAACAGGTCAGGATAGGCGGCACAGGTACAGAGACAGATATCCAGGAACAGGTCAGGATAGGAGGCACAGAGACTGATATCCAGGAACAGGTCAGAATGGGAGGCACAGGTACAGAGAAAGATATCCAGGAACAGGTCAGGATAGGAGGCACAGGTACAGAGACAGATATCCAGGAATAGGTCGGGATAGGCGGCACAGGTACAGAGACAGATATCCAGGAACAGGTCAGGATAGGCGGCACAGGAACAGAGACAGATATCCAGGAACAGGTCAGGATAGGCAGCACAGGTACAGAGACAGATATCCAGGAACAGGTCAGGATAGGCGGCACAGGTACAGAGACAGATATCCAGGAATAGGTCAGGATAGGCGGCACAGGTACAGAGACAGATACCTAGGAACAGGTCAGGATAGGCGGCACAGGTACAGAGGCAGATATCCAGGAACAGGTCAGGATAGGCAGCACAGGTACAGAGACAGATATCCAGGAACAGGTCAGGATAGGGGGCACAGAGACAGATATCCAGGAAAAGGTCAGGATGGGCGGCACAGGTACAGAGACAGATATCCAGGAACAGGTCAGGATAGGCAGAGCAGGTACAGAGACAGATATCCAGAAACAGTTCAGGATAGGCGGCACAGGTACAGAGACAGATATCCAGGAACAGGTCAGGATAGGTGGCACAGGTAAAGAGACAGATATCAAGGAACAGGTCAGGATAGGCGGCACAGGTACAGAGACAGATATCCAGGAACAGGTCAGGATAGGCGGCACAGGTACAGAGACAGATATCCAGAAACAGCTCAGGATAGGCAGCACAGGTACAGAGACACATTTCCAGGAACAGGTCAGGATAGGCAGCACAGGTACAGAGACAGACATCCAGGAACAGGTCAGGATAGGCGGCACAGGTACAGAGACAGATATCCAGGAATAGGTCAGGATAGACAGCACAGGTACAGAGACAGATATCAAGGAACAGGTCAGGATAGGCGGCACAGGTACAGAGACAGATATCCAGGAATAGGTCAGGATAGGCAGCACAGGTACAGAGATAGATATCCAGGAATAGGTCAGGATAGGCGGCACAAGTACAGAGACAGATATCAAGGAACAGGTCAGGATAGGCAGCACAGGTACAGAGACAGATATCCAGGAACAGATCAGGATAGGGGGCACAGGTACAGAGACAGACATCCAGGAACAGATCAGGATAGGCGGCACAGGTACAGAGACAGATATCCAGGAATAGGTCAGGATAGGCAGCACAGGTACAGAGACAGATATCCAGGAATAGGTCAGGATAGGCAGCACAGGTACAGAGACAGATATCCAGAAACAGGTCAGGATAGGCAGCACAGGCACAGAGACAGATATCCAGGAACAGGTCAGGATAGGGGGCACAGAGACAGATATCCAGAAATCGGTCAGGATAGGCAGCACAGGTACAGAGACAGATATCCAGGAACAGGTCACGACACGTGGCACAAGTACAAAGACAGATATCCAGGAAGAGGTCAGGATAGATGGCACAGGTACAGAGACAGATATCCAGGAACAGGTCAGGATAGCACAGGTACAGAGACAGATATCCAGGAACAGGTCAGGATAGGAGGCACAGGTACAGAGACAGATATCCAGGAATAGGTCGGGATAGGCGGCACAGGTACAGAGACAGATATCCAGGAACAGGTAGGGATAGGCGGCACAGGTACAGAGACAGATATCCAGAAACAGGTCAGGATAGGCGACACAGAGACAGATATCCAGGAACAGGTCAGGATAGGCGGCACAGGTACAGAGACAGATATCCAGGAATAGGTCAGGATAGACAGCACAGGTACAGAGACAGATATCCAGGAACAGGTCAGGATAGGCGGCACAGGTACAGAGACAGATATCCAGGAATAGGTCAGGATAGGCAGCACAGGTACAGAGATAGATATCCAGGAATAGGTCAGGATAGGCGGCACAAGTACAGAGACAGATATCAAGGAACAGGTCAGGATAGGCAGCACAGGTACAGAGACAGATATCAAGGAACAGATCAGGATAGGGGACACAGGTACAGAGACAGATATCCAGGAACAGGTCAGCATAGGCGGCACAGGTACAGAGACAGATATCCAGGAATAGGTCAGGATAGGCAGCACAGGTACAGAGACAGATATCCAGGAATAGGACAGGATAGGCAGCACAGGTACAGAGACAGATATCCAGAAACAGGTCAGGATAGGCAGCACAGGCACAGAGACAGATATCCAGGAACAGGTCAGGATAGGGGGCACAGAGACAGATATCCAGAAATCGGTCAGGATAGGCAGCACAGGTACAGAGACAGATATCCAGGAACAGGTCACGACACGTGGCACAAGTACAAAGACAGATATCCAGGAAGAGGTCAGGATAGATGGCACAGGTACAGAGACAGATATCCAGGTACAGGTCAGGAAAGCACAGGTACAGAGACAGATATCCAGGAACAGGTCAGGATAGGAGGCACAGGTACAGAGACAGATATCCAAGAATAGGTCGGGATAGGCGGCACAGGTACAGAGACAGATATCCAGGAACAGGTAGGGATAGGCGGCACAGGTACAGAGACAGATATCCAGGAACAGGTCAGCATAGGCGGCACAGGTACAGAGACAGATATCCAGGAATAGGTCAGGGTAGGCAGCACAGGTACAGAGACAGATATCCAGGAATAGGTCAGGATAGGCAGCACAGGTACAGAGACAGATATCCAGAAACAGGTCAGGATAGGCAGCACAGGCACAGAGACAGATATCCAGGAACAGGTCAGGATAGGGGGCACAGAGACAGATATCCAGAAATCGGTCAGGATAGGCAGCACAGGTACAGAGACAGATATCCAGAAATCGGTCAGGATAGGCAGCACAGGTACAGAGACAGATATCCAGGAACAGGTCAGCATAGGAAGCACAGGTACAGAGACAGATATCCAGGAACAGGTCACGACACGTGGCACAAGTACAAAGACAGATATCCAGGAAGAGGTCAGGATAGATGGCACAGGTACAGAGACAGATATCCAGGAACAGGTAGGGATAGGCGGCACAGGTACAGAGACAGATATCCAGGAACAGGTCAGCATAGGGGGCACAGAGACAGATATCCAGAAATCGGTCAGGATAGGCAGCACAGGTACAGAGACAGATATCCAGGAACAGGTCACGACACGTGGCACAAGTACAAAGACAGATATCCAGGAAGAGGTCAGGATAGATGGCACAGGTACAGAGACAGATATCCAGGAACAGGTAGGGATAGGCGGCACAGGTACAGAGACAGATATCCAGGAACAGGTCAGCATAGGCGGCACAGGTACAGAGACAGATATCCAGGAATAGGTCAGGGTAGGCAGCACAGGTACAGAGACAGATATCCAGGAATAGGTCAGGATAGGCAGCACAGGTACAGAGACAGATATCCAGAAACAGGTCAGGATAGGCAGCACAGGCACAGAGACAGATATCCAGGAACAGGTCAGGATAGGGGGCACAGAGACAGATATCCAGAAATCGGTCAGGATAGGCAGCACAGGTACAGAGACAGATATCCAGAAATCGGTCAGGATAGGCAGCACAGGTACAGAGACAGATATCCAGGAACAGGTCAGCATAGGCGGCACAGGTACAGAGACAGATATCCAGGAACAGGTCACGACACGTGGCACAAGTACAAAGACAGATATCCAGGAAGAGGTCCGGATAGATGGCACAGGTACAGAGACAGATATCCAGGAACAGGTCAGGATAGCACAGGTACAGAGACAGATATCCAGGAACAGGTCAGGATAGGAGGCAAAGGTACAGAGACAGATATCCAGGAACAGGTCAGGATAGGAGGCACAGGTACAGAGACAGATATCCAGAAATCGGTCAGGATAGGCAGCACAGGTACAGAGACAGATATCCAGGAACAGGTCAGCATAGGCGGCACAGGTACAGAGACAGATATCCAGAAACAGGTCAGGATAGGCGACACAGAGACAGATATCCAGGAACAGGTCAGGATAGGCGACACAGAGACAGATATCCAGGAACAGGTCAGGATGGGCGGCACAGGTACAGAGACAGATATCCAGGAACCGGTCAGGATAGGCAGCACAAGCACAGAGACAGATATCCAGGAACAGGTCAGGATAGGCAGAACAGGTACAGAGACAGATATCCAGGAACAGGTCAGGATGGGCGGCACAGGTACAGAGACAGATATCCAGGAACAGGTCAGGATAGGCAGCACAAGCACAGAGACAGATATCCAAGAACAGGTCAGGATAGGCAGCACAGGTACAGAGACAGATATCCAGGAACAGGTCAGGATGGGCGGCACAGGTACAGAGACAGATATCCAGGAACAGGTCAGGATAGGCAGCACAGGTACAGAGACAGATATCCAGGAACAGGTCAGGATAGGTGGCACAGGTACAGAGACAGATATCCAGGAACAGGTCAGATTGGGCGGCACAGGTACAGAGACAGATATCCAGGAACAGGTCAGGATAGGCGGCACAGGTACAGAGACAGATATCAAGGAACAGGTCAGGATAGGCAGCACAGGTACAGAGACAGATATCCAGGAACAGGTCAGGATAGGCGGCACAGGTACAGAGACAGATATCCAGGAACAGGTCAGGATAGGCAGCACAGGTACAGAGACAGATATCCAGGAACAGGTCAGGAAAGGCGGCACAGGTACAGAGACAGATATCAAGGAACAGGTCAGCATAGGCGGCACAGGTACAGAGAAAGATATCCAGGAACAGGTCAGCATAGGCGGCACAGGTACAGAGACAGATATCCAGGAACAGGTCAGGATAGGAGGCACAGGTACAGAGACAGATATCAAGGAATAGGTCGGGATAGGCGGCACAGGTAAAGAGACAGATATCCAGGAACAGGTCAGAATAGGCGGCACAGGTACAGAGGCAGATATCCAGGAACAGGTCAGGATAGGCAGCAGAGGTACAGAGACAGATATCCAGGAAAAGGTCAGGATAGGGGGCACAGAGACAGATATCCAGGAACAGGTCAGGATAGGCAGCACAGGTACAGAGACAGATATCCAGGAATAGGTCGGGATAGGCGGCACAGGTACAGAGACAGATATCCAGGAACAGGTCAGGATAGGCGGCACAGGTACAGAGACAGATATCCAGGAACAGGTCAGGATAGGAGGCACAGAGACTGATATCCAGGAACAGGTCAGAATGGGAGGCACAGGTACAGAGAAAGATATCCAGGAACAGGTCAGGATAGGAGGCACAGGTACAGAGACAGATATCCAGGAATAGGTCGGGATAGGCGGCACAGGTACAGAGACAGATATCCAGGAACAGGTCAGGATAGGCGGCACAGGAACAGAGACAGATATCCAGGAACAGGTCAGGATAGGCAGCACAGGTACAGAGACAGATATCCAGGAACAGGTCAGGATAGGCGGCACAGGTACAGAGACAGATATCCAGGAATAGGTCAGGATAGGCGGCACAGGTACAGAGACAGATACCTAGGAACAGGTCAGGATAGGCGGCACAGGTACAGAGGCAGATATCCAGGAACAGGTCAGGATAGGCAGCACAGGTACAGAGACAGATATCCAGGAACAGGTCAGGATAGGGGGCACAGAGACAGATATCCAGGAAAAGGTCAGGATGGGCGGCACAGGTACAGAGACAGATATCCAGGAACAGGTCAGGATAGGCAGAGCAGGTACAGAGACAGATATCCAGAAACAGTTCAGGATAGGCGGCACAGGTACAGAGACAGATATCCAGGAACAGGTCAGGATAGGTGGCACAGGTAAAGAGACAGATATCAAGGAACAGGTCAGGATAGGCGGCACAGGTACAGAGACAGATATCCAGGAACAGGTCAGGATAGGCGGCACAGGTACAGAGACAGATATCCAGAAACAGGTCAGGATAGGCAGCACAGGTACAGAGACACATTTCCAGGAACAGGTCAGGATAGGCAGCACAGGTACAGAGACAGACATCCAGGAACAGGTCAGGATAGGCGGCACAGGTACAGAGACAGATATCCAGGAATAGGTCAGGATAGACAGCACAGGTACAGAGACAGATATCAAGGAACAGGTCAGGATAGGCGGCACAGGTACAGAGACAGATATCCAGGAATAGGTCAGGATAGGCAGCACAGGTACAGAGATAGATATCCAGGAATAGGTCAGGATAGGCGGCACAAGTACAGAGACAGATATCAAGGAACAGGTCAGGATAGGCAGCACAGGTACAGAGACAGATATCCAGGAACAGATCAGGATAGGGGGCACAGGTACAGAGACAGACATCCAGGAACAGATCAGGATAGGCGGCACAGGTACAGAGACAGATATCCAGGAATAGGTCAGGATAGGCAGCACAGGTACAGAGACAGATATCCAGGAATAGGTCAGGATAGGCAGCACAGGTACAGAGACAGATATCCAGAAACAGGTCAGGATAGGCAGCACAGGCACAGAGACAGATATCCAGGAACAGGTCAGGATAGGGGGCACAGAGACAGATATCCAGAAATCGGTCAGGATAGGCAGCACAGGTACAGAGACAGATATCCAGGAACAGGTCACGACACGTGGCACAAGTACAAAGACAGATATCCAGGAAGAGGTCAGGATAGATGGCACAGGTACAGAGACAGATATCCAGGAACAGGTCAGGATAGCACAGGTACAGAGACAGATATCCAGGAACAGGTCAGGATAGGAGGCACAGGTACAGAGACAGATATCCAGGAATAGGTCGGGATAGGCGGCACAGGTACAGAGACAGATATCCAGGAACAGGTAGGGATAGGCGGCACAGGTACAGAGACAGATATCCAGAAACAGGTCAGGATAGGCGACACAGAGACAGATATCCAGGAACAGGTCAGGATAGGCGGCACAGGTACAGAGACAGATATCCAGGAATAGGTCAGGATAGACAGCACAGGTACAGAGACAGATATCCAGGAACAGGTCAGGATAGGCGGCACAGGTACAGAGACAGATATCCAGGAATAGGTCAGGATAGGCAGCACAGGTACAGAGATAGATATCCAGGAATAGGTCAGGATAGGCGGCACAAGTACAGAGACAGATATCAAGGAACAGGTCAGGATAGGCAGCACAGGTACAGAGACAGATATCAAGGAACAGATCAGGATAGGGGACACAGGTACAGAGACAGATATCCAGGAACAGGTCAGCATAGGCGGCACAGGTACAGAGACAGATATCCAGGAATAGGTCAGGATAGGCAGCACAGGTACAGAGACAGATATCCAGGAATAGGTCAGGATAGGCAGCACAGGTACAGAGACAGATATCCAGAAACAGGTCAGGATAGGCAGCACAGGCACAGAGACAGATATCCAGGAACAGGTCAGGATAGGGGGCACAGAGACAGATATCCAGAAATCGGTCAGGATAGGCAGCACAGGTACAGAGACAGATATCCAGGAACAGGTCACGACACGTGGCACAAGTACAAAGACAGATATCCAGGAAGAGGTCAGGATAGATGGCACAGGTACAGAGACAGATATCCAGGAACAGGTCAGGAAAGCACAGGTACAGAGACAGATATCCAGGAACAGGTCAGGATAGGAGGCACAGGTACAGAGACAGATATCCAAGAATAGGTCGGGATAGGCGGCACAGGTACAGAGACAGATATCCAGGAACAGGTAGGGATAGGCGGCACAGGTACAGAGACAGATATCCAGAAACAGGTCAGGATAGGCGACACAGAGACAGATATCCAGGAACAGGTCAGGATAGGCGGCACAGGTACAGAGACAGATATCCAGGAACCGGTCAGGATAGGCAGCACAAGCACAGAGACAGATATATATAGGAACAGGTCAGGATAGGCAGCACAGGTACAGAGACAGATATCCAGGAACAGGTCAGGATGGGCGGCACAGGTACAGAGACAGATATCCAGGAACAGGTCAGGATAGGCAGCACAGGTACAGAGACATATATCCAGGAACAGGTCAGGATGGGCGGCACAGGTACAGAGACAGATATCCAGGAACAAGTCAGGATAGGCGGCACAGGTACAGAGACAGATATCCAGGAACAGGTCAGGATAGGCGGCACAGGTACAGAGACAGATATCCAGGAACAGGTCAGTATAGGCAGCACAGGTACAGAGACAGATATCCAGGAACAGGTCAGGAAAGGCGGCACAGGTACAGAGACAGATATCCAGGAACAGGTCAGCATAGGCAGCACAGGTACAGAGACAGATATCCAGGAACAGGTCAGTATAGGCGGCACAGGTACAGAGAAAGATATCCAGGAACAGGTCAGGATAGGAGGCACAGGTACAGAGACAGATATCCAGGAACAGGTCGGAATAGGCGGCACAGGTACAGAGACAGATATCCAGGAACAGGTCAGGATAGGCAGCACAGGTACAGAGACAGATATCCAGGAACAGGTCAGGATAGGCAGCACAGGTACAGAGACAGATATCCAGGAATAGGTCAGGATAGGCGGCACAGGTACAGAGACAGATATCTAGGAACAGGTCAGGATAGGCGGCACAGGTACAGAGGCAGATATCCAGGAACAGGTCAGGATAGGCAGCACAGGTACAGAGACAGATATCCAGGAACAGGTCAGGATAGGGGGCACAGAGACAGATATAAAGGAACAGTTCAGGATGGGCGGCACAGGTACAGAGACAGATATCCAGGAACAGGTCAGGATAGGCAGCGCAGGTACAGAGACAGATATCCAGAAACAGTTCAGGATAGGCGGCACAGGTACAGAGACAGATATCCAGGAACAGGTCAGGATAGGCGGCACAGGTACAGAGACAGATATCCAGGAACAGGTCAGGATAGGCGGCACAGGTACAGAGACAGATATCCAGAAACAGGTCAGGATAGGGGGCACAGAGACAGATATCCAGGAACAGGTCAGGATAGGCGGCACAGGTACAGAGACAGATATCCAGGAACAGGTCAGGATAGGCGGCACAGGTACAGAGACAGATATCCAGAAACAGGTCAGGATAGGGGGCACAGAGACAGATTTCAAGGAACAGGTCAGGATGGGCGGCACAGGTACAGAGACAGATATCCAGTAACAGGTCAGGATAGGAGGCACAGGTACAGAGACAGATATCCAGGAATAGGTCAGGATAGGCGGCACAGGTACAGAGACAGATATCCAGGAACAGGTCAGAACAGGCGGCACAGGTACAGAGACAGATATCCAGGAACAGGTCAGTATAGGCGGCACAGGTACAGAGACAGATATCCAGGAACAGGTCAGCATAGGCAGCACAGGTACAGAGACAGATATCCAGGAACAGGTCAGGATAGGCGGCACAGGCACAGAGACAGATATCCAGGAAAAGGTCAGGATGGGCGGCACAGGTACAGAGACAGATTTCCAGGAACAGGTCAGGATATGCGGCACAGGTAGAGAGACAGATATCCAGGAACAGGTCAGGATAGGGGGCACAGGTACAGAGACAGATATCCTGGAATAGGTTAGGATAGGTGTTAAAGGTACAGAGACAGATATCCAGGAACAGGTCAGGACAGGTGACACAGGTACAGAGACAGATATCCAGGAACAGGTAAGGACAAGTGGCACAGGTACAGAGACAGACATCCAGGAACAGGTCAGCACAGGTGACACAGGTACAGAGACAGATATCCAGGAACAGGTCAGGATAGGTGGCACAGGTACAGAGATAGAAATCCAGGAACAGGTCAGGATAGGCAGCACAGGTACAGAGACAGATATCAAGGAACAGGTCAGGATAGGCAGCACAGGTACAGAGACAGATATCCAGGAACAGGTCAGGACAGGTGACACAGGTACAGAGACAGATATCCAGGAATAGGTCAGGATAGGCAGCACAGGTACAGAGATAGATATCCAGGAACAGTTCAGGATAGGCGGCACAAGTACAGAGGCAGATATCAAGGAACAGGTCAGGATAGGCAGCACAGGTACAGAGACAGATATCCAGGAACAGATCAGGATAGGGGGCACAGGTACAGAGACAGATATCCAGGAACAGGTCAGCATAGGCGGCACAGGTACAGAGACAGATATCCAGGAATAGGTCAGGATAGGCGGCACAGGTACAGAGACAGATATCCAGGAATAGGTCAGGATAGGCAGCACAGGTACAGAGACAGATATCCAGAAAAAGGTCAGGATAGGAAGCACAGGCACAGAGACAGATATCCAGGAACAGGTCAGGATAGGGGGCACAGAGACAGATATCCAGAAATCGGTCAGGATAGGCAGCACAGGTACAGAGACAGATATCCAGGAATAGGTAAGGATAGGGGGCACAGGTACAGAGACAGATATCCAGGAACAGGTCTCGACACGTGGCACAAGTACAAAGACAGATATCTAGGAAGAGGTCAGGATAGATGGCACAGGTACAGAGACAGATATCCAGGAACAGGTCAGGATAGCACAGGTACAGAGACAGATATCCAGGAACAGGTCAGGATAGGAGGCACAGGTACAGAGACAGATATCCAGGAATAGGTCGGGATAGGCGGCACAGGTACAGAGACAGATATCCAGGAACAGGTCGGGATAGGCGGCACAGGTACAGGTACAGAGACAGATATCCAGAAACAGGTCAGGATAGGTGACACAGAGACAGATATCCAGGAACAGGTCAGGATAGGCGGCACAGGTACAGAGACAGATATCCAGGAATAGGTCAGGATAGGGGGCACAGGTACAGAGACAGATATCCAGGAACAGGTCAGGACAGGTGACACAGGTACAGAGACAGATATCCAGGAACAGGTCAGGATAGGTGGCACAGGTACAGAGATAGATATCCAGGAACAGGTCAGGATAGGCAGCACAGGTACAGAAACAGATATCCAGCAACAGGTCAGGAAATGTGACACAGGTACAGAGACAGATATCTAGGAATAGGTCAGGATAGGCGGCACAGGTACAGAGACAGATATCCAGGAACAGGTCAGGATAGGCGGCACAGGTACAGAGACAGATATCCAGGAATAGGTAAGGATAGGCGGCACAGGTACAGAGACACATATCCAAGAATAGGTCAGGATAGGCAGCACAGGTACAGAGACAGATATCCAGGAACAGGTCAGCATAGGCGGCTCAGGTACAGAGACAGATATCCAGGAATAGGTCAGGATAGGCGGCACAGGTACAGAGTCAGATATCCAGGAACAGGTCAGCATAGGCGGCACAGGTACAGCGACAGATATCCAGGAACAGGTAAGGATAGGCGGCACAGGTACAGAGACAGATATCCAGGAATAGGTAAGGATAGGCGGCAAAGGTACAGAGACAGATATCCAGGAACAGGTCAGGATGGGCGGCACAGGTACAGAGACAGATATCCAGGAACAGGTCAGGATGGGCGGCACAGGTACAGAGACAGATATCCAGGAACAGGTAAGGATAGGCAGCACAGGTAGAGAGACAGATATCCAGGAACAGGTCAGGATAGGCAGAACAGGTACAGAGACAGATATCGAGGAACAGGTCAGGATAGGCGGCACAGGTACAGAGACAAATATCCAGGAATAGGTCAGGATAGGCGGCACAGGTACAGAGACAGATATCAAGGAACAGGTCAGGATAGGCGGCACAGGTACAGAGACAGATATCCAGGAACAGGTCAGGAGAGGCGGCACAGGTACAGAGACACATTTCCAGGAACAGGTCAGGATAGGCCGCACAGGTACAGAGACAGACATCCAGGAACAGGTCAGGATAGGCGGCACAGGTACAGAGACAGATATCCAGGAATAGGTCAGGATAGACAGCACAGGTACAGAGACAGATATCCAGGAACAGGTCAGGATAGGCGGCACAGGTACAGAGAGAGATATCCAGGAACAGATCAGGATAGGGGGCACAGGTACAGAGACAGATATCCAAGAACAGGTCAGCATAGGCGGCATAGGTACAGAGACAGATATCCAGGAATAGGTCAGGATAGGCAGCACAGGTACAGAGACAGATATCCAGGAATAGGTCAGGATAGGCAGCACAGGTACAGAGACAGATATCCAGAAACAGGTCAGGATAGGCAGCACAGGCACAGAGACAGATATCCAGGAACAGGTCAGGATAGGGGGCACAGAGACAGATATCCAGAAATCGGTCAGGATAGGCAGCACAGGTACAGAGACAGATATCCAGAAATCGGTCAGAATAGGCAGCACAGGTACAGAGACAGATATCCAGAAACAGGTCAGCATAGGCGGCACAGGTACAGAGACAGATATCCAGGAACAGGTCACGACAAGTGGCACAAGTACAAAGACAGATATCCAGGAAGAGGTCAGGATAGATGGCACAGGTACAGAGACAGATATCCAGGAACAGGTCAGGATAGCACAGGTACAGAGACAGATATCCAGGAACAGGTCAGGATAGGAGGCACAGGTACAGAGACAGATATCCAGAAATCGGTCAGGATAGGCAGCACAGGTACAGAGACAGATATCCAGGAACAGGTCACGACACGTGGCACAAGTACAAAGACAGATATCCAGGAAGAGGTCAGGATAGATGGCACAGGTACAGAGACAGATATCCAGGAACAGGTCAGGATAGCACAGGTACAGAGACAGATATCCAGGAACAGGTCGGAATAGGCGGCACAGGTACAGAGACAGATATCCAGGAACAGGTCAGGATAGGCAGCACAGGTACAGAGACAGATATCCAGGAACAGGTCAGGATAGGCAGCACAGGTACAGAGACAGATATCCAGGAATAGGTCAGGATAGGCGGCACAGGTACAGAGACAGATATCTAGGAACAGGTCAGGATAGGCGGCACAGGTACAGAGGCAGATATCCAGGAACAGGTCAGGATAGGCAGCACAGGTACAGAGACAGATATCCAGGAACAGGTCAGGATAGGGGGCACAGAGACAGATATAAAGGAACAGTTCAGGATGGGCGGCACAGGTACAGAGACAGATATCCAGGAACAGGTCAGGATAGGCAGCGCAGGTACAGAGACAGATATCCAGAAACAGTTCAGGATAGGCGGCACAGGTACAGAGACAGATATCCAGGAACAGGTCAGGATAGGCGGCACAGGTACAGAGACAGATATCCAGGAACAGGTCAGGATAGGCGGCACAGGTACAGAGACAGATATCCAGAAACAGGTCAGGATGGGCGGCACAGGTACAGAGACAGATATCCAGGAACAGGTCAGGATAGGCAGCGCAGGTACAGAGACAGATATCCAGAAACAGTTCAGGATAGGCGGCACAGGTACAGAGACAGATATCCAGGAACAGGTCAGGATAGGCGGCACAGGTACAGAGACAGATATCCAGGAACAGGTCAGGATAGGCGGCACAGGTACAGAGACAGATATCCAGGAACAGGTCAGGATAGGCGGCACAGGTACAGAGACAGATATCCAGAAACAGGTCAGGATAGGCAGCACAAGCACAGAGACAGATATCCAGGAACAGGTCAGGATAGGCAGCACAGGTACAGAGACAGATATCCAGGAACAGGTCAGGATGGGCGGCACAGGTACAGAGACAGATATCCAGGAACAGGTCAGGATAGGCAGCACAAGCACAGAGACAGATATCCAAGAACAGGTCAGGATAGGCCGCACAGGTACAGAGACAGATATCCAGGAACAGGTCAGGATGGGCGGCACAGGTACAGAGACAGATATCCAGGAACAGGTCAGGATAGGCAGCACAGGTACAGAGACAGATATCCAGGAACAGGTCAGGATAGGCGGCACAGGTACAGAGACAGATATCCAGGAACAGGTCAGGATAGGCGGCACAGGTACAGAGACAGATAACAAGGAACAGGTCAGGATAGGCGGCACAGGTACAGAGACAGATATCCAGGAACAGGTCAGGAGAGGCGGCACAGGTACAGAGACACATTTCCAGGAACAGTTCAGGATAGGCAGCACAGGTACAGAGACAGACATCCAGGAACAGGTCAGGATAGGCGGCACAGGTACAGAGACAGATATAAAGGAACAGGTCAGGATAGGCAGCACAGGTACAGAGACAGATATCCAGGAACAGATCAGGATAGGGGGCACAGGTACAGAGACAGACATCCAGGAACAGATCAGGATAGGCGGCACAGGTACAGAGACAGATATCCAGGAATAGGTCAGGATAGGCAGCACAGGTACAGAGACAGATATCCAGGAATAGGTCAGGATAGGCAGCACAGGTACAGAGACAGATATCCAGAAACAGGTCAGGATAGGCAGCACAGGCACAGAGACAGATATCCAGGAACAGGTCAGGATAGGGGGCACAGAGACAGATATCCAGAAATCGGTCAGGATAGGCAGCACAGGTACAGAGACAGATATCCAGGAACAGGTCACGACACGTGGCACAAGTACAAAGACAGATATCCAGGAAGAGGTCAGGATAGATGGCACAGGTACAGAGACAGATATCCAGGAACAGGTAGGGATAGGCGGCACAGGTACAGAGACAGATATCCAGGAACAGGTCAGCATAGGCGGCACAGGTACAGAGACAGATATCCAGGAATAGGTCAGGATAGGCAGCACAGGTACAGAGACAGATATCCAGGAATAGGTCAGGATAGGCAGCACAGGTACAGAGATAGATATCCAGAAACAGGTCAGGATAGGCAGCACAGGCACAGAGACAGATATCCAGGAACAGGTCAGGATAGGGGGCACAGAGACAGATATCCAGAAATCGGTCAGGATAGGCAGCACAGGTACAGAGACAGATATCCAGGAACAGGTCACGACACGTGGCACAAGTACAAAGACAGATATCCAGGAAGAGGTCAGGATAGATGGCACAGGTACAGAGACAGATATCCAGGAACAGGTCAGGATAGCACAGGTACAGAGACAGATATCCAGGAACAGGTCAGGATAGGAGGCACAGGTACAGAGACAGATATCCAGGAATAGGTCGGGATAGGCGGCACAGGTACAGAGACAGATATCCAGGAACAGGTAGGGATAGGCGACACAGGTACAGAGACAGATATCCAGAAACAGGTCAGGATAGGCGACACAGAGACAGATATCCAGGAACAGGTCAGGATAGGCGGCACAGGTACAGAGACAGATATCCAGGAATAGGTCAGGATAGACAGCACAGGTACAGAGACAGATATCCAGGAACAGGTCAGGATAGGCGGCACAGGTACAGAGACAGATATCCAGGAATAGGTCAGGATAGGCAGCACAGGTACAGAGATAGATATCCAGGAATAGGTCAGGATAGGCGGCAAAAGTACAGAGACAGATATCAAGGAACAGGTCAGGATAGGCAGCACAGGTACATGGACAGATATCCAGGAACAGGTCAGGATGGGCGGCACAGGTACAGAGACAGATATCCAGGAACAGGTCAGGATAGGCAGCACAGGTACAGAGACAGATATCCAGGAACAGGTCAGGATGGGCGGCACAGGTACAGAGACAGATATCCAGGAACAAGTCAGGATAGGCGGCACAGGTACAGAGACAGATATCCAGGAACAGGTCAGGATAGGCGGCACAGGTAGAGAGACAGATATCCAGGAACAGGTCAGGAAAGGCGGCACAGGTACAGAGACAGATATCCAGGAACAGGTCAGCATAGGCAGCACAGGTACAGAGACAGATGTCCAGGAACAGGTCAGTATAGGCGGCACAGGTACAGAGACAGATATCCAGGAACAGGTCAGGATAGGAGGCACAGGTACAGAGACAGATATCAAGGAATAGGTCGGGATAGGCGGCACAGGTACAGAGACAGATATCCAGGAACAGGTCAGAATAGGCGGCACAGGTACAGAGACAGATATCCAGGAACAGGTCAGGATAGGCAGCACAGGTACAGAGACAGATATCCAGGAACAGGTCAGGATAGGCAGCACAGGTACAGAGACAGATATCCAGGAATAGGTCAGGATAGGCGGCACAGGTACAGAGACAGATATCTAGGAACAGGTCAGGATAGGCGGCACAGGTACAGAGGCAGATATCCAGGAACAGGTCAGGATAGGCAGCACAGGTACAGAGACAGATATCCAGGAACAGGTCAGGATAGGGGGCACAGAGACAGATATAAAGGAACAGTTCAGGATGGGCGGCACAGGTAAAGAGACAGATATCCAGGAACAGGTCAGGATAGGCAGCGCAGGTACAGAGACAGATATCCAGAAACAGTTCAGGATAGGCGGCACAGGTACAGAGACAGATATCCAGGAGCAGGTCAGGATAGGTGGCACAGGTACAGATACAGATATCAAGGAACAGGTCAGGATAGGCGGCACAGGTACAGAGACAGATATCCAGGAACAGGTCAGGATAGGCGGCACAGGTACAGAGACAGATATCCAGGAACAGGTCAGGATAGGCGGCACAGGTACAGAGACAGATATCCAGAAACAGGTCAGGATAGGGGGCACAGAGACAGATATCCAGGAACAGGTCAGGATGGGCTGCACAGGTACAGAGACAGATATCCAGTAACAGGTCAGGATAGGAGGCACAGGTACAGAGACAGATATCCAGGAATAGGTCGGGACAGGCGGCACAGGTACAGAGACAGATATCCAGGAACAGGTCAGGATAGGCGGCACAGGAACAGAGACAGATATCCAGGAACAGGTCAGGATAGGCAGCACAGGTACAGAGACAGATATCCAGGAACAGGTCAGGATAGGCAGCACAGGTACAGAGACAGATATCCAGGAATAGGTCAGGATAGGCGGCACAGGTACAGAGACAGATATCTAGGAACAGGTCAGGATAGGCGGCACAGGTACAGAGGCAGATATCCAGGAACAGGTCAGGATAGGCAGCACAGGTACAGAGACAGATATCCAGGAACAGGTCAGGATAGGGGGCACAGAGACAGATATCCAGGAATAGGTCAGGATGGGCGGCACAGGTACAGAGACAGATATCCAGGAACAGGTCAGGATAGGCAGCGCAGGTACAGAGACAGATATATAGAAACAGTTCAGGATAGGCGGCACAGGTACAGAGACAGATATCCAGGAACAGGTCCGGATAGGTGGCACAGGTACAGAGACAGATATCAAGGAACAGGTCAGGATAGGCGGCACAGGTACAGAGACAGATATCCAGGAACAGGTCAGGATAGGCGGCACAGGTACAGAGAATGATATCCAGGAACAGGTCAGGATAGGCAGCACAGGTACAGAGATAGATATCCAGGAATAGGTCAGGATAGGCGGCACAGGTACAGAGACAGATATCCAGGACCAGGTCAGGATAGGCGGCACAGGTATAGAGACAGATTTCCAGGAACAGGTCAGGATAGAGGGCACAGGTACAGAGACAGATATCCAGGAATAGGTCGGGATAGGCGGCACAGGTACAGAGACAGATATCCAGGAACAGGTCAGGATAGGCGGCACAGGTACAGAGACAGATATCCAGGAACAGGTCAGGATAGGGGGCACAGAGACAGATATCCAGGAACAGGTCAGGATGGGCGGCACAGGTACAGAGACAGATATCCAGGAACAGGTCAGGATAGGCAGCGCAGGTACAGAGACAGATATCCAGAAACAGTTCAGGATAGGTGGCACAGGTACAGAGACAGATATCCAGGAACAGGTCAGGATAGGTGGCACAGGTACAGAGACAGATATCAAGGAACAGGTCAGGATAGGCGGCACAGGTACAGAGACAGATATCCAGGAACAGGTCAGGATAGGCGGCACAGGTACAGAGACAGATATCCAGGAACAGGTCAGGATAGGCAGCACAGGTACAGAGATAGATATCCAGGAATAGGTCAGGATAGGCGGCACAGGTACAGAGACAGATATCCAGGAAAAGGTCAGGATAGGCGGCACTGGTATAGAGACAGATATCCAGGAACAGGTAATGATAGAGGGCACAGGTACAGAGACAGATATCCAGGAATAGGTCGGGATAGGCGGCACAGGTACAGAGACAGATATCCAGGAACAGGTCAGGATAGGCGGCACAGGTACAGAAACACATATCCAGGAACAGGTCTGGATAGGGGGCACAGAGACAGATATCCAGGAACAGGTCAGGATGTGCGGCACAGGTACAGAGACAGAATCAAGGAACAGGTCAGGATAGGCAGCACAGGTACAGAGACAGATATCCAGGAACAGGTCAGGATAGGCGGCACAGGTACAGAGACAGATATCCAGGAATAGGTCAGGATAGGCGGCACAGGTACAGAGACAGATATCCAGGAACAGGTCAGGATAGGGGGCACAGAGACAGATATCCAGGAACAGGTCAGGATAGGCGGCACAGGTACAGAGACACATATCCAGGAACAGGTCAAGATAGGTGGCACAGGTACAGAGACAGATATCAAGGAACAGGTCAGGATAGGCGGCACAGGTACAGAGACAGATATGCAGAAACATGTCAGGATAGGTGGCACAGGTACAGAGACAGATATCCAGGAATAGGTCAGGATATGCGGCACAGGTACAGAGACAGATATCCAGCAACAGGTCAGCATAGCACAGGTACAGAGACAAATATCAAGGAATAGGTCAGGATAGGCGGCACAGGTACAGAGATAGATATCCAGGAACAGGTCAGGATAGGCGGCACAGGTACAGAGATAGATATCCAGGAACAGGTCAGGATAGGCGGCACAGGTACAAAGATAGATATCCAGGAACAGGTCAGGATAGGGGGCACAGGTACAGAGACAGATATCCAGGAACAGGTCAGGATAGGCAGCACAGGTACAGAGACAGATATCCAAGAACAGGTCAGGATGGGCGGCACAGGTACAGAGACAGATATCCAGGAACAGGTCAGGATAGGCAGCACAGGTACAGAGACAGATATCCAGGAACAGGTCAGGATAGGCAGCACAGGTACAGAGTCAGATATCCAGGAATAGGTCAGGATAGGGGGCACAGGTACAGAGACAGATATCCAGGAATAGGTCAGGATAGGCAGCACAGGTACAGAGACAGATATCCAGGAACAGGTCAGGATGGGGGCACAGAGACAGATATCCAGGAACAGGTCAGGATAGGGGGCACAGAGACAGATATCCAGGAACAGGTCAGGATAGGCGGCACAGGTACAGAGACAGATATCCAGGAACAGGTCAGGACAAGTGGCACAGGTACAGAGACAGATATCCAGGAACAGGTCAGGATAGGGGGCACAGGTACAGAGACAGATATCCAGGAAGAGGTCAGGATAGGCGGCACAGGTACAGAGACAGATATCCAGGAACAGGTCAGGATAGGCGGCACAGGTACAGAGACAGATATCCAGGAACAGGTAGGGATAGGCGGCACAGGTACAGAGACAGATATCCAGGAACAGGTCAGGATAGGGGGCACAGAGACAGATATCCAGGAACAGGTCAGGATAGGGGGCACAGAGACAGATATCCAGGAACAGGTCAGGATAGGCGGCACAGGTACAGAGACAGATATCCAGGAACAGGTCAGGATAGGCGGCACAGGTACAGAGACAGATATCCAGCAACAGGTCAGGATAGGCAGCACAGGTACAGAGACAGATATCCAGGAACAGGTCAGGATAGGCGGCACAGGTACAGAGACAGATATCCAGGAACAGGTCAGGATAGGCGGCACAGGTACAGAGACAGATATCCAGCAACAGGTCAGGATAGGTGGCACAGGTACAGAGACAGATATCCAGGAACAGGTCAGGATAGGTGGCACAGGTACAGAGACAGATATCCAGGAACAGGTCAGGATAGGCGGCACAGGTACAGAGACAGATATCCAGTAACAGGTCAGGATAGGCGGCACAGGTACAGAGACAGATATCCAGGAACAGGTCAGGATAGGCGGCACAGGTACAGAGACAGATATCTAGCAACAGGTCAAGATAGGCAGCACAGGTACAGAGACAGATATCCAGGAACAGGTCAGGATAGGCGGCACAGGTACAGAGATAGATATCCAGGAACAGGTCAGGACAAGTGGCACAGGTACAGAGACAGATATCCAGGAATAGGTCAGGATAGGGTGCACAGGTACAGAGACATATAATCAGGAAGAGGTCAGGATAGGCGGCACAGGTACAGAGACAGATATCCAGGAACAGGTCAGGACAGGCAGCACAGGTACAGAGACAGATATCCAAGAACAGGTCAGGATGGGCGGCACAGGTACAGAGACAGATATCCAGGAACAGGTCAGGATAGGGGGCACAGGTACAGAGACAGATATCCAGGAACAGGTCAGGATAGGCAGCACAGGTACAGAGACAGATATCCAGGAACAGGTCAGGATAGGCAGCACAGGTACAGAGTCAGATATCCAGGAATAGGTCAGGATAGGGGGCACAGGTACAGAGACAGATATCCAGGAATAGGTCAGGGTAGGCAGCACAGGTACAGAGACAGATATCCAGGAACAGGTCAGGATGGGGGCACAGAGACAGATATCCAGGAACAGGTCAGGATAGGGGGCACAGAGACAGATATCCAGGAACAGGTCAGGATAGGCGGCACAGGTACAGAGACAGATATCCAGGAACAGGTCAGGATAGGGGGCACAGGTACAGAGACAGATATCCAGGAAGAGGTCAGGATAGGCGGCACAGGTACAGAGACAGATATCCAGGAACAGGTCAGGATAGGCGGCACAGGTACAGAGACAGATATCCAGGAACAGGTCAGGATAGGCGGCACAGGTACAGAGACAGATATCCAGGAACAGGTCTGGATAGGGGGCACAGAGACAGATATCCAGGAACATGTCAGGATAGGGGGCACAGAGACAGATATCCAGGAACAGGTAAGGATAGGCGGCACAGGTACAGAGACAGATATCCAGGTACAGGTCAGGATAGTTGGCACAGGTACAGAGACAGATATCCAGCAACAGGTCAGGATAGGCAGCACAGGTACAGAGACAGATATCCAGGAACAGGTCAGGATAGGCGGCACAGGTACAGAGACAGATATCCAGGAACAGGTCAGGATAGGCGGCACAGGTACAGAGACAGATATCCAGCAACAGGTCAGGATAGGTGGCACAGGTACAGAGACAGATATCCAGGAACAGGTCAGGATAGGTGGCACAGGTACAGAGACAGATATCCAGGAACAGGTCAGGATAGGCGGCACAGGTACAGAGACAGATATCCAGTAACAGGTCAGGATAGGCGGCACAGGTACAGAGACAGATATCCAGGAACAGGTCAGGATAGGCGGCACAGGTACAGAGACAGATATCCAGCAACAGGTCAAGATAGGCAGCACAGGTACAGAGACAGATATCCAGGAACAGGTCAGGATAGGCGGCACAGGTACAGAGATAGATATCCAGGAACAGGTCAGGACAAGTGGCACAGGTACAGAGACAGATATCCAAGAATAGGTCAGGATAGGGTGCACAGGTACAGAGACATATAATCAGGAAGAGGTCAGGATAGGCGGCACAGGTACAGAGACAGATATCCAGGAACAAGTCAGGACAGGCGGCACAGGTACAGAGACAGATATCCAGGAACAGGTCAGGATAGGCGGCACAGGTACAGAGACAGATATCCAGGAACAGGTCAGGATAGGTGGCACAGGTACAGAGATAGATATCCAGGAACAGGTCAGGACAGGGGCACAGGTACAGAGACAGATATCCAGGAATAGGTCAGGATAGGGGCACAGGTACAGAGACAGATATCCAGGAACAGGTCAGGACACGTGGCACAGGTACAGAGACAGATATCCAGGAACAGGTCAGCATAGGCAGCACAGGTACAGAGACAGATATCCAGGAACAGGTCAGGACAGGTGACACAGGTACAGAGACAGATATCCAGGAAGAGGTCAGGATAGGCGGCACAGGTACAGAGACAAATATCCCGGAACAGGTCAGGATAGGCGGCACAGGTACAGAGACAGATATCCAGGAACAGGTCAGGACAGGCGGCACAGGTACAGAGACAGATATCCAGGAACAGGTCAGGATAGGGGGCACAGGTACAGAGACAGATATCCAGGAACAGGTCAGGATAGGCAGCACAGGTACAGAGACAGATATCCAAGAACAGGTCAGGATAGGTGGCACAGGTACAGAGTCAGATATCCAGGAATAGGTCAGGATAGGGGGCACAGGTACAGAGACAGATATCCAGGAATAGGTCAGCATAGGCGGCACAGGTACAGAGACAGATATCCAGGAATAGGTCAGGATAGGGGGCACAGAGACAGATATCCAGGAAAAGGTCAGGATAGGCGGCACAGGTACAGAGACAGATATCCAGGAACAGGTCAGGACAAGTGGCACAGGTACAGAGACAGATATCCAGGAACAGGTCAGGATAGGGGGCACATGTACAGAGACAGATATCCAGGAAGAGGTCAGGATAGGCGGCACAGGTACAGAGACAGATATCCAGGAAAGGGTCAGGATAGGCGGCACAGGTACAGAGACAGATATCCAGGAACAGGTCAGGATAGGCGGCACAGGTACAGAGACAGATATCCAGGAACAGGTCAGAATAGGGGGCACAGAGACAGATATCCAGGAACAGGTCAGGATAGGGGGCACAGAGACAGATATCCAGGAACAGGTCAGGATAGGCGGCACAGGTACAGAGACAGATATCCAGGTACAGGTCAGGATAGGCGGCACAGGTACAGAGACAGATATCCAGCAACAGGTCAGGATAGGCAGCACAGGTACAGAGACAGATATCCAGGAACAGGTCAGGATAGGCGGCACAGGTACAGAGACAGATATCCAGGAACAGGTCAGGATAGGCGGCACAGGTACAGAGACAGATATCCAGCAACAGGTCAGGATAGGTGGCACAGGTACAGAGACAGATATCCAGGAACAGGTCAGGATAGGTGGCACAGGTACAGAGACAGATATCCAGGAACAGGTCAGGATAGGCGGCACAGGTACAGAGACAGATATCCAGTAACAGGTCAGGATAGGCGGCACAGGTACAGAGACAGATATCCAGGAACAGGTCAGGATAGGCGGCACAGGTACAGAGACAGATATCCAGCAACAGGTCAAGATAGGCAGCATAGGTACAGAGACAGATATCCAGGAACAGGTCAGGATAGGCGGCACAGGTACAGAGATAGATATCCAGGAACAGGTCAGGACAATTGGCACAGGTACAGAGACAGATATCCAGGAATAGGTCAGGATAGGGTGCACAGGTACAGAGACAGATATCCAGGAACAGGTCAGGATAGGCAGCACAGGTACAGAGACAGATATCCAAGAACAGGTCAGGATGGGCGGCACAGGTACAGAGACAGATATCCAGGAACAGGTCAGGATAGGCAGCACAGGTACAGAGTCAGATATCCAGGAATA
Source organism: Engystomops pustulosus (assembly GCF_040894005.1). Taxonomy (NCBI): domain Eukaryota; kingdom Metazoa; phylum Chordata; class Amphibia; order Anura; family Leptodactylidae; genus Engystomops; species Engystomops pustulosus. The sequence goes on from NC_092418.1 coordinate 20,267,455, forward strand.
GGTCAGGATAGGGGGCACAGGTACAGAGACAGATATACAGGAATAGGTCAGGATAGGCAGCACAGGTACAGAGACAGATATCTAGGAACAGGTCAGGATGGGGGCACAGAGACAGATATCCAGGAACAGGTCAGGATAGGGGGCACAGAGACAGATATCCAGGAACAGGTCAGGATAGGCGGCACAGGTACAGAGACAGATATCCAGGAACAGGTCAGGACAAGTGGCACAGGTACAGAGACAGATATCCAGGAACAGGTCAGGATAGGGGGCACAGGTACAGAGACAGATATCCAGGAAGAGGTCAGGATAGGCGGCACAGGTACAGAGACAGATATCCAGGAACATGTCAGGATAGGCGGCACAGGTACAGAGACAGATATCCAGCAACAGGTCAGGATAGGTGGCACAGGTACAGAGACAGATATCCAGGAACAGGTCAGGATAGGTGGCACAGGTACAGAGACAGATATCCAGGAACAGGTCAGGATAGGCGGCACAGGTACAGAGACAGATATCCAGTAAGAGGTCAGGATAGGCGGCACAGGTACAGAGACAGATATCCAGGAACAGGTCAGGATAGGCGGCACAGGTACAGAGACAGATATCTAGCAACAGGTCAAGATAGGCAGCACAGGTACAGAGACAGATATCCAGGAACAGGTCAGGATAGGCGGCACAGGTACAGAGATAGATATCCAGGAACAGGTCAGGACAAGTGGCACAGGTACAGAGACAGATATCCAGGAATAGGTCAGGATAGGGTGCACAGGTACAGAGACATATAATCAGGAAGAGGTCAGGATAGGCGGCACAGGTACAGAGACAGATATCCAGGAACAGGTCAGGACAGGCAGCACAGGTACAGAGACAGATATCCAAGAACAGGTCAGGATGGGCGGCACAGGTACAGAGACAGATATCCAGGAACAGGTCAGGATAGGGGGCACAGGTACAGAGACAGATATCCAGGAACAGGTCAGGATAGGCAGCACAGGTACAGAGACAGATATCCAGGAACAGGTCAGGATAGGCAGCACAGGTACAGAGACAGATATCCAGGAACAGGTCAGGATAGGCGGCACAGGTACAGAGACAGATATCCAGGAACAGGTCAGGATAGGGGGCACAGAGACAGATATCCAGGAACATGTCAGGATAGGGGGCACAGAGACAGATATCCAGGAACAGGTCAGGATAGGCGGCACAGGTACAGAGACAGATATCCAGGTACAGGTCAGGATAGTTGGCACAGGTACAGAGACAGATATCCAGCAACAGGTCAGGATAGGCAGCACAGGTACAGAGACAGATATCCAGGAACAGGTCAGGATAGGCGGCACAGGTACAGAGACAGATATCCAGGAACAGGTCAGGATAGGCGGCACAGGTACAGAGACAGATATCCAGGAACAGGTCAGGATGGGGGCACAGAGACAGATATCCAGGAACAGGTCAGGATAGGGGGCACAGAGACAGATATCCAGGAAAAGGTCAGGATAGGCGGCACAGGTACAGAGACAGATATCCAGGAACAGGTCAGGATAGGGGGCACAGGTACAGAGACAGATATCCAGGAAGAGGTCAGGATAGGCGGCACAGGTACAGAGACAGATATCCAGGAACAGGTCAGGATAGGCGGCACAGGTACAGAGACAGATATCCAGGAACAGGTCAGGATAGGCGGCACAGGTACAGAGACAGATATCCAGGAACAGGTCAGGATAGGGGGCACAGAGACAGATATCCAGGAACATGTCAGGATAGGGGGCACAGAGACAGATATCCAGGAACAGGTCAGGATAGGCGGCACAGGTACAGAGACAGATATCCAGGTACAGGTCAGGATAGTTGGCACAGGTACAGAGACAGATATCCAGGAACAGGTCAGGATAGGCGGCACAGGTACAGAGACAGATATCCAGGAACAGGTCAGGATAGGCGGCACATGTACAGAGATAGATATCCAGGAACAGGTCAGGACAGGGGCACAGGTACAGAGACAGATATCCAGGAATAGGTCAGGATAGGGGCACAGGTACAGAGACAGATATCCAGGAACAGGTCAGGACACGTGGCACAGGTACAGAGACAGATATCCAGGAACAGGTCAGCATAGGCAGCACAGGTACAGAGACAGATATCCAGGAACAGGTCAGGACAGGTGACACAGGTACAGAGACAGATATCCAGGAAGAGGTCAGGATAGGCGACACAGGTACAGAGACAAATATCCCGGAACAGGTCAGGATAGGCGGCACAGGTACAGAGACAGATATCCAGGAACAGGTCAGGACAGGCGGCACAGGTACAGAGACAGATATCCAGGAACAGGTCAGGATAGGGGGCACAGGTACAGAGACAGATATCCAGGAACAGGTCAGGATAGGCAGCACAGGTACAGAGACAGATATCCAAGAACAGGTCAGGATAGGTGGCACAGGTACAGAGTCAGATATCCAGGAATAGGTCAGGATAGGGGGCACAGGTACAGAGACAGATATCCAGGAATAGGTCAGCATAGGCGGCACAGGTACAGAGACAGATATCCAGGAATAGGTCAGGATGGGGGCACAGAGACAGATATCCAGGAACAGGTCAGGATAGGGGGCACAGAGACAGATATCCAGGAACAGGTCAGGATAGGCGGCACAGGTACAGAGACAGATATCCAGGAACAGGTCAGGACAAGTGGCACAGGTACAGAGACAGATATCCAGGAACAGGTCAGGATAGGGGGCACATGTACAGAGACAGATATCCAGGAAGAGGTCAGGATAGGCGGCACAGGTACAGAGACAGATATCCAGGAACATGTCAGGATAGGCGGCACAGGTACAGAGACAGATATCCAGGAACAGGTCAGGATAGGCGGCACAGGTACAGAGACAGATATCCAGGAACAGGTCAGGATAGGGGGCACAGAGACAGATATCCAGGAACAGGTCAGGATAGGGGGCACAGAGACAGATATCCAGGAACAGGTCAGGATAGGCGGCACAGGTACAGAGACAGATATCCAGGTACAGGTCAGGATAGGCGGCACAGGTACAGAGACAGATATCCAGCAACAGGTCAGGATAGGCAGCACAGGTACAGAGACAGATATCCAGGAACAGGTCAGGATAGGCGGCACAGGTACAGAGACAGATATCCAGGAACAGGTCAGGATAGGCGGCACAGGTACAGAGACAGATATCCAGCAACAGGTCAGGATAGGTGGCACAGGTACAGAGACAGATATCCAGGAACAGGTCAGGATAGGTGGCACAGGTACAGAGACAGATATCCAGGAACAGGTCAGGATAGGCGGCACAGGTACAGAGACAGATATCCAGTAACAGGTCAGGATAGGCGGCACAGGTACAGAGACAGATATCCAGGAACAGGTCAGGATAGGCGGCACAGGTACAGAGACAGATATCCAGCAACAGGTCAAGATAGGCAGCACAGGTACAGAGACAGATATCCAGGAACAGGTCAGGATAGGCGGCACAGGTACAGAGATAGATATCCAGGAACAGGTCAGGACAATTGGCACAGGTACAGAGACAGATATCCAGGAATAGGTCAGGATAAGGTGCACAGGTACAGAGACAGATATCCAGGAACAGGTCAGGATAGGCAGCACAGGTACAGAGACAGATATCCAAGAACAGGTCAGGATGGGCGGCACAGGTACAGAGACAGATATCCAGGAACAGGTCAGGATAGGCAGCACAGGTACAGAGTCAGATATCCAGGAATAGGTCAGGATAGGGGGCACAGGTACAGAGACAGATATACAGGAATAGGTCAGGATAGGCAGCACAGGTACAGAGACAGATATCCAGGAACAGGTCAGGATGGGGGCACAGAGACAGATATCCAGGAACAGGTCAGGATAGGGGGCACAGAGACAGATATCCAGGAACAGGTCAGGATAGGCGGCACAGGTACAGAGACAGATATTCAGGAACAGGTCAGGACAAGTGGCACAGGTACAGAGACAGATATCCAGGAACAGGTCAGGATAGGGGGCACAGGTACAGAGACAGATATCCAGGAAGAGGTCAGGATAGGCGGCACAGGTACAGAGACAGATATCCAGGAACATGTCAGGATAGGCGGCACAGGTACAGAGACAGATATCCAGGAACAGGTCAGGATAGGCGGCACAGGTACAGAGACAGATATCCAGGAACAGGTCAGGATAGGGGGCACAGAGACAGATATCCAGGAACAGGTCAGGATAGGGGGCACAGAGACAGATATCCAGGAACAGGTCAGGATAGGCGGCACAGGTACAGAGACAGATATCCAGGTACAGGTCAGGATAGGCGGCACAGGTACAGAGACAGATATCCAGCAACAGGTCAGGATAGGCAGCACAGGTACAGAGACAGATATCCAGGAACAGGTCAGGATAGGCGGCACAGGTACAGAGACAGATATCCAGGAACAGGTCAGGATAGGCGGCACAGGTACAGAGACAGATATCCAGCAACAGGTCAGGATAGGTGGCACAGGTACAGAGACAGATATCCAGGAACAGGTCAGGATAGGTGGCACAGGTACAGAGACCGATATCCAGGAACAGGTCAGGATAGGCGGCACAGGTACAGAGACAGATATCCAGTAACAGGTCAGGATAGGCGGCACAGGTACAGAGACAGATATCCAGGAACAGGTCAGGATAGGCGGCACAGGTACAGAGACAGATATCTAGCAACAGGTCAAGATAGGCAGCACAGGTACAGAGACAGATATCCAGGAACAGGTCAGGATAGGCGGCACAGGTACAGAGATAGATATCCAGGAACAGGTCAGGACAAGTGGCACAGGTACAGAGACAGATATCCAGGAATAGGTCAGGATAGGGTGCACAGGTACAGAGACATATAATCAGGAAGAGGTCAGGATAGGCGGCACAGGTACAGAGACAGATATCCAGGAACAGGTCAGGACAGGCAGCACAGGTACAGAGACAGATATCCAAGAACAGGTCAGGATGGGCGGCACAGGTACAGAGACAGATATCCAGGAACAGGTCAGGATAGGGGGCACAGGTACAGAGACAGATATCCAGGAACAGGTCAGGATAGGCAGCACAGGTACAGAGACAGATATCCAGGAACAGGTCAGGATAGGCAGCACAGGTACAGAGACAGATATCCAGGAACAGGTCAGGATAGGCGGCACAGGTACAGAGACAGATATCCAGGAACAGGTCAGGATAGGGGGCACAGAGACAGATATCCAGGAACATGTCAGGATAGGGGGCACAGAGACAGATATCCAGGAACAGGTCAGGATAGGCGGCACAGGTACAGAGACAGATATCCAGGTACAGGTCAGGATAGTTGGCACAGGTACAGAGACAGATATCCAGCAACAGGTCAGGATAGGCAGCACAGGTACAGAGACAGATATCCAGGAACAGGTCAGGATAGGCGGCACAGGTACAGAGACAGATATCCAGGAACAGGTCAGGATAGGCGGCACAGGTACAGAGACAGATATCCAGGAACAGGTCAGGATGGGGGCACAGAGACAGATATCCAGGAACAGGTCAGGATAGGGGGCACAGAGACAGATATCCAGGAACAGGTCAGGATAGGCGGCACAGGTACAGAGACAGATATCCAGGAACAGGTCAGGATAGGGGGCACAGGTACAGAGACAGATATCCAGGAAGAGGTCAGGATAGGCGGCACAGGTACAGAGACAGATATCCAGGAACAGGTCAGGATAGGCGGCACAGGTACAGAGACAGATATCCAGGAACAGGTCAGGATAGGCGGCACAGGTACAGAGACAGATATCCAGGAACAGGTCAGGATAGGGGGCACAGAGACAGATATCCAGGAACATGTCAGGATAGGGGGCACAGAGACAGATATCCAGGAACAGGTCAGGATAGGCGGCACAGGTACAGAGACAGATATCCAGGTACAGGTCAGGATAGTTGGCACAGGTACAGAGACAGATATCCAGCAACAGGTCAGGATAGGCAGCACAGGTACAGAGACAGATATCCAGGAACAGGTCAGGATAGGCGGCACAGGTACAGAGACAGATATCCAGGAACAGGTCAGGATAGGCGGCACAGGTACAGAGAGAGATATCCAGCAACAGGTCAGGATAGGTGGCACAGGTACAGAGACAGATATCCAGGAACAGGTCAGGATAGGTGGCACAGGTACAGAGACAGATATCCAGGAACAGGTCAGGATAGGCGGCACAGGTACAGAGACAGATATCCAGTAACAGGTCAGGATAGGCGGCACAGGTACAGAGACAGATATCCAGGAACAGGTCAGGATAGGCGGCACAGGTACAGAGACAGATATCCAGCAACAGGTCAAGATAGGCAGCACAGGTACAGAGACAGATATCCAGGAACAGGTCAGGATAGGCGGCACAGGTACAGAGATAGATATCCAGGAACAGGTCAGGACAAGTGGCACAGGTACAGAGGCAGATATCCAGGAATAGGTCAGGATAGGGTGCACAGGTACAGAGACATATAATCAGGAAGAGGTCAGGATAGGCGGCACAGGTACAGAGACAGATATCCAGGAACAGGTCAGGACAGGCGGCACAGGTACAGAGACAGATATCCAGGAACAGGTCAGGATAGGCGGCACAGGTACAGAGACAGATATCCAGGAACAGGTCAGGATAGGTGGCACAGGTACAGAGACAGATATCCAGGAACAGTTTAGGATAGGGGGCACAGAGACAGATATCGAGGAACAGGTCAGGATAGGGGGCACAGAGACAGATATCCAGGAAGAGGTCAGGATAGGCGGCACAGGTACAGAGACAGATATCCAGGAACAGGTCAGGATAGGTGGCACAGGTACAGAGACAGATATCCAGGAACAGGTCAGGATAGGCGGCACAGGTACAGAGACAGATATCCAGGAACAGGTCAGGATAGGCGGCACATGTACAGAGATAGATATCCAGGAACAGGTCAGGACAGGGGCACAGGTACAGAGACAGATATCCAGGAATAGGTCAGGATAGGGGCACAGGTACAGAGACAGATATCCAGGAACAGGTCAGGACACGTGGCACAGGTACAGAGACAGATATCCAGGAACAGGTCAGCATAGGCAGCACAGGTACAGAGACAGATATCCAGGAACAGGTCAGGACAGGTGACACAGGTACAGAGACAGATATCCAGGAAGAGGTCAGGATAGGCGGCACAGGTACAGAGACAAATATCCCGGAACAGGTCAGGATAGGCGGCACAGGTACAGAGACAGATATCCAGGAACAGGTCAGGACAGGCGGCACAGGTACAGAGACAGATATCCAGGAACAGGTCAGGATAGGCGGCACAGGTACAGAGACAGATAACTTCGGAGCATGGTCAGGGAGTATCACAATCTGATTCTATGGAGGATGGGGTTAGCAAAGTACTAAACCACCAAAGCCTGAATCCAAAACTGAACATCAGGGGACCAATGTACTGTTCCACTGGCCACCAGGGACTATAATCACACTTGCAGTACACTAAGGGTGATGCCACATGTGGCGTTTTGAACACGTTTTTGGTCTGTTTTTAAGCAGTCTGTTAAAAACCGCATCCGTTTTCGACAGGTTTTACCAATTATCTTAATTAAAACTGGTCAAAAACGGATGCGTTTTTTGATGGACTGCTTTAAAAAAACTGAGAAAAAACGGGTTCAAAACGCCACGTGTGGCATCACCCTAAGGAGCATCATGAAATCAGTGGCCTCCAGGGACTATATATATATAACATTAATCTATGGAGTCAGATACAAAATCACTGACCACCAGGCCAAAGACAATACACAGTGCACTAGGGAGCAAGACACTACACCACAGGCCACCAGGGACTAGACACTAATGTGCTGTACACTAAGGAACCAGGGCTCTAAATCATGGTGAAGTCTTATGTTTTATAACAAATCACTTTTTAACGATATATAATTAGCTCGATTTCCCCTCACATTACAGAACGCACACATTTCCATCAGTCACGGCGCGGTTATAAATGTGGATCGCCGTCACGAAATTACATGGCGCCTATAGATGAAAGGAGACACAGATGTGGGGAGGACTCTGCCGTCTCATCCATCACACGTCCCAGGAACTGATAGTGGATGAGCAGTCTTGTAGACCCTTTTAAGGGCCAGATCCTTAGGACAACCCAGAGACAGTGAGCAGAGTTTTCCCCGTTACTTCCTCTGCCCTACAATGTGGAGGAGATGCCAGGAGGACGCCATATGTTCTGCCCGGGTCCCCATCCCCCAGACACAGATTTCACATCACATCTCGTCAGTCTCCTGGCTGATCTCCTGCCGCTCCCTACACGCACAACCGAGATTTCTCTCCTTACTGGGAGCTTCCACCTCCCCAATGTGCCAAGGTCCAACACCGGCATCTGCCCATGGGATCCCTAGGATATGCAGCATTGTCCCCCCCCCCCCCCCATACCACACTGACCGCAGCATTGCCCCACCTCCCACACTGACTGCAGCATTGCCCCCCCACATACTGACTGCAGCATTGCCCCCCCCCCCCCCCCACATACTGACTGCAGCATTGTCCCCTCCCACACTGAGGCTGGCGCCACACGTAGCGCTTTGTCTGCGCTTGCAAACGCAGACAAAGTCGCGCCCACCGGGGCGGGCCTCGGCCCGATCGCATCGGTGTTTCTATGTGTTAATTTCCATAGAAACGCCGATGCGATCGGGCCGAGGCCCGCCCCGGAGGGCGCGACTTTGTCTGCGTTTGCGTTTGCAAGCGCAGACAAAGCGCTACGTGTGGCGCCAGCCTGACTCCAGCATTGCCCCCCCACACTGACTGCAGCATTGCCCCCCCTCCCACACTGACTGCAGCATTGTCTCCCCCCACACACACACTGACTGCAGCATTGTCCCCCCCACACTGACTGCAGCATTGTCCCCCCCACACTGACTGCAGCATTGTCCCCCCTCCCACACTGACTGCAGCATTGTCCCCATGCTAACCCTCCTGGCAGCAGCATTGTCCCATATCCTACCATGTCCCCCACTGACAACAGCATTGTTGCCCTTCAAATACTGATCACCGCTGGTGGCAGCAGCATTGTCCCCCCTCCCTCCCTGACCACCACTGGTGGCAGCAGCATTGTCCCCCCTCCCTCCCTGACCACCACTGGTGGCAGCAGTATCTTTCCCATCCTAACCCTCCTGACAACAGCATTGTCCCATGTATCCCACCATGTCCCCCACTGACATTGTGATCCTTCCCACATTGATCCTAGTGGCAGCAGCATTGTCCCCCTTCCCACACTATACCCACTGGCAGCAGCATTGTCCCCCTTCCTATTATGCCCCCTCCATACCCTGTTATTGACTTTACTAATGGATCCACAAAATCAATGGCTGCCCGTCTCAAAATTAAACCAATTAAACCAACGTCTGGCGATGTTTTCTAGTACTCCTATGGTTTCATGGTATATGAAGAGTACGGATATAATCAATCACAACCTTTTATAACATCCGATCTGGTCTGCAGAGGTGACCATTTCTATCAAACACTGGGCCCCCAGGGTTTTATCTGTTCCTAAAAGTCCATTATATTACCCACTGGGTCTGGACCTCAAATAATCATTACTATGCTACTGCTGGTCTGGATACTTCAAATAAACCTGTTTATAATATACACATTGCTGCAAGTATCCAAAGCTCGATATGTAAGATGGGACCCTCCGTCAGGCTTGTAGACCACTGAACAGTAACACATAGGTAGTCGTGACATTCACCAGTCCAGGGTTTATCAAGCAGATTCCAGGACACACAATTGCAACACCCCTGCCAATGCATAGGCAGGTTGGTAGTTGTAAATAGCGCCCTCTACAGTTAGGGGGAGTCATGCCAGGTGCCTCAGGCCTACTGCCTATCACCCAGGGCACATCTGGAGACTTATGCTCAGAACTGCAGCTCCACCACCCGGACTCAGTTCCATCTGCACCAGCCCAGCTTGAACCTATTGCCAGGCTGTATGTAACCTTCCTGCGGCCGTCTCTCCAGGACTCTTCCAGCTTAAGAATCTGCTGTTAATCGTTTGGCCGTTGCCTGATGCTGAATAAAGAAGTGTAAGTTGATTTGCACAACATTGCCTTTGTCTGATCCCTGGATACGGCTGTTACCACCACGGGCTCCCCATCCATTACCCAGGGACTTATCTTACAGACACTCAGGGGTTGCCACAGGGAGAACCAGTACATCAGCCTCTCCCTCCTTATTTCTTGCACATACCACCTGCTGGAGACCTGCCAGGCTTCCGTTCCCCATACCAAGCACTGTGACATCAGCGTGCCTAGGCCGCAATCGCCAGCCACCAAGAAAAGGCTAGACCCCAGTGGGGGATGTTGTACAATCTTAGGCCAAATTCAGCAGAAAACATACAAAATGTATATCCGGTATGTATCCTGTATACCAACCTTGTCCTACTGGTTTTGCTCTTGTGGTGGATGCACCCTCTGATCTCAGGTAGGTGCTTATTAACAGAGTGACCTACCTGAAGCTCCACATAATTGGAGTGTAGCAGGAGACTTACCTTCCCAACCTGGATCTTCAATCACTACTGAATCCTGGAGACAAACTCCAAATACCAATTATCATGGATTATAGGAACATTACTGAGAGCAGAAGCCGTGATGGAAGATCCCCCTAATCTATACGAAACATAGGTAGGTATAACATAGATATGGGGGGGGGGGGGGGGGTTGGGGGCTTGTGCGGCAGTTCCCCCCCCCCCCCCTTACGCCATCACCAATGGCCGGTGTCAGAGTGGGCGACATTCCTGCCCTGCCTATACTGTCCCAGGCTATACCGCAAACCTACGCTATGCCAGACCTATGGTAGAACTGCCACAACATGCCGGTATATGATAAATCCCCCCATAAATCAGATAGATACAAGAGGGACACATATGAGATAGGGAACAGTTTCACCTGAGCCTCTGATATTGATCTCCTGTCGGCTGTGGATCCCATGAGATGTCTTGAGGAACCTGTGAAGATGATATGGATGACAATGTTATATCCAGAGACTGATAAATCACATCAATAAATAAGAGCCTGGCTACATGCTGCATTCTCAGTAACGCTACCAGCTCAAGGCAATCGTGGCCTTTGCTAAAAAAAAAAAAAAAACTCTGTAGCCAAATATTACACGAAAGGACCTCATCTAAAGTAATTATAAAGGTGGCACCTCCGTCATGCCTGGGGCCTCTCAGACATGGTCCTGGGAGATGAGTTACCCCGCACTTAACCTTATGTTAATCTCTGTCCTTTTTTAGGGGGGTAAAGATCAGCTCTGAGATAATGTCAGTGTGAGCCTGCTGTTCTGTGGTGTTCTGCTGCCCTCTACTGGAGGAGAGGTGCACTGCTTTATACTAGGGTGAATTGCTTCCTACCACTGAGGGGTGAGTAGTGTGACCATGGATATGTCCAGAAGGCATCAGTGGGCAGCGTATATACCCTGGGATTCTTACAAGCAGTGGCATAACTAGGAGAGACAGGGCCCCCTAGCAGGCTACTGCATGGGGCCCCCCTTCCCACCTAAAAAATATACATAATAGTATACTCACACATATAAATACACTCATGTGCACACACAGCATATACACACATACAGTGCCATATGCAACATACTCCCATACAGTGTATACAGACACCATAAACACATCACAGTAAATGTTATATACACATTATGCTGGACATGTGCAGATATAACCGTGCACATCCTCCATTCTTTATTGTGTAAGGATCGGATGACGGGGCCCCCTGACACTGCGGGCCCCGTAGCCAGGGCCGCATCTGCCATGAGGCGAGATGAAAATCTCGCTTCAGGCGGCAGAATGCGGGTCCCTGTAAAGGGCGGCGAAATTCACTGCTCTAAAGTGGGCGATTCGGGCGTCCATTAACGCCCGAATCGCCCACCAGCTAAATAAATCGCGCCTGTCTCTTTAAGACACAGGCGCGATTTATATGCGGAGCGACGCAGCGCCTTTCCGGCAGCTGCGTCGCTCCGTTCTAAGCAGTGACACAGGCGTCATGACGTCACGCGCCTGTGTCACTGTGCGGAGCCGCGGCTCACAGGAGCTCACAGCCGAGTGAACACCGGAGCCGCGCCGAGGGAGCAGCTGCCTGCAGGTGAGTATGATTTTATTATTTTTCATGTATTTAATTAATTGTGGCTAATAATTAATACTGCGGGGGGGGGGGGGGGGGCGCTATATATCATATGGGGCCAGAATTATTTTAAACTGGGGGGGATCATGGAATGCTATGTATTTTATTTGGGGCTATAATTATTTTATACTGGGGGGATGCAATATATATTTATATTATTTGGGGCTATACCGTAATTATTTTATACTGGGGGGGAATGCTATATATATTTATTATTTGGGGCTATGATTGTTTTATACTGGGGGAATGCTATAGATATTATATGGGGCCAGAATTATTTTATACTAGGGGCGGGGGGGGGGGGTTCTGTAAATTTTATTTGGAGATTTGGGGCTATAATTATTTTATACTGGGGGGGGGATGCTATATATATTATTTGGGGCTATAATTATTTTATACTGGGGGGGATGCTATAGATATTATTTGGGGCTATAATTATTTTATACTGGGGGGGGGGGACGCTATATATATTATTTGGGGCTATAATTATTTTATACTGGGGGGGGATGCTATAGATATTATTTGGGGCTATAATTATTTTATACTGGGGAGGGGATGCTATAGATATTATTTGGGGCTATAATTATTTTATACTGGGGGGGATTCAGTATATATTATATGGGGCCAGAATCATTTTATACTGGGGGGTGCTGTATATATTATATATCACTATATCACTAAGCTGGGGGGAGGTATATGGGATACAGTATATTACTAAGCTGGGGGGTTGTATATGGGATACAGTATATTACTAAGCTGGTGGGAGGTATATGGGATACAGTATATTACTAAGCTGGGGGGATGTATATGGGATACAGTATATTACTAAGCTGGGGGGGCTGTATATCGGGTACAGTATATTACTAAGCTGCAGGGGCTGTATATGGGATACAGTATATTACTAAGCTGGGGGGCTGTATATCGGGTACAGTATATTACTAAGCTGGGGGGTTGTATATGGGATACAGTATATTACTAAGCTGGGGGGGCTGTATATCGGGTACAGTATATTACTAAGCTGGGGGGGGCTGTATATGGGATACAGTATATTACTAAGCTGGGGGGCTGTATATGGGATACAGTATATTACTAAGCTGCGGGGCTGTATATGGGATACAGTATATTACTAAGCTGGGGGGCTGTATATGGGATACAGTATATTACTAAGCTGGGGGGCTGTATATCGGGTACAGAATATTACTGAGCTGGGGGGGGCTGTATATGGGATACAGTATATTACTAAGCTGGGGGGCTGTATATGGGATACAGTATATTACTAAGCTGGGGGGATGTATATGGGATACAGTATATTACTAAGCTGGGGGGCTGTATATCGGGTACAGAATATTACTAAGCTGGGGGCTGTATATGGGATACAGTATATTACTAAGCTGGGAGGGGACTGTATATGTGGGGCAAGATTTTATCCCTATATAATGAAGGGATGTGTTATATGTGGGGTAGTGTGCGGTCAGTTGTGTTGTGAGGGGTATATATTATTTAGGAGTACAGTGTTGTTATCCAGGAGACTTTATACTGTAAGTGACTGTGGTATTTTTAGGGACGCCGGGTGGAGATGCTGCACGGAGCTGAAGATATCCGACCGTGAATTCAGCCGTGATACGTCATGGATTGGAGAACCCGGAATAAAGTCCTCCTGATGGAAGAGATTGTCATCTATAAGGTACTAGATGCCACTAATGACTCCCAGATCCTGTAGTCAGTCACACAGTGTCAGGGAGCTGTCTGTAGGGTTGTTAATTGTTAGTAAAGTTTAAGGATTTACTTAACAGGGAGTGGGGGGGGAGGGGGCAGCATTTTAATATTCGCCTCAGGCAGCAAATATGCTAGAATCGGCCCTGCCCGTAGCGGCTGCTACCGCTGTAGTTACGCCTCTGCTTACAAGTGAAGAAGCTTTAATAAAATCCCCTTTTATTAGCATGTGAAGGGTAAGGGTGGTGGGACATGTGGCGTTTTGAACTTGTTTTTAGTCCGTTTTTAGTCATGCGTTTTCAGTCCGTTAAAAACATGCTTTTTTGAAAACGCATCCATTTTTTGTCCGGTTTTCCAAATTATCTGAATTAAAAACGGATATGTTTTCCAAATATGCATGTGTTTTTTAACGGACTGAAAAAGCATGACTAAAACGGACTAAAAACAGGTTCAAAACGCCACGTGTGCCAACACCCTCATTCTTGTAGTCACAGGGAGAAACCTGTCAATGAGGTGTAGGAGGTGGGGATCAAATAGGAGGAATCTGTTCATGTAAATTGCATTTATAAACACTGTAAATATATCGCTAGATAAATAGTAAATGGTAAAGTGAGATAAGAAGCCTGAACTGTATTGGGGCATAACCCCGGGGCTGTATGACATGTTGGGGGCAGATGTATTGTTTGGGCACCTGGTTTATTTTGTGCCTGCATTATCCCTGATGTTTGGCCGCTATTAACCCCTTAAGGACGCAGCCATTTTGTAGCTTAAGGCTCAGCCCGATTTTTTGGATTCTGACTTGCGTCTCTTTATATGGTTATAACTTTTGAACACTGTTACTTATCAAAGCGATTCTGAGATTGTTTTTTCCCCACATGTTGTACTTCATTTTAGTGGTAAATTTTGGCAGATAAGTTTTGCGTTTATTTACAAAAAAAAAGAAAATATGATACATTTTTGGAAAAATTTGCCATTTTCGAAATTCAAAATCATTGCGTTTTCAGGCAGATCGATTTACCACCTAAATAACTTGCTGAATAACATTTCCCATTTGTCTACTTTACATTTTCATAATTTTTGAAATGTCTGGATAATTTATTTTGATGTCACGTGGCTTGCAAATAGAATATCGCTTTTCCGGATTTTCAGAATTGACTATTTTGGGGATAAATACAGTTTTGAATGAAATTTTACATATTTAGCATCAAAAATCCCCTATATAACCAACCCATTTTCAAATCTGCACCCCTCAAGCTATCAGAAACAGCATTTACAAAGATTGTTAACCCCTTGAGATCTTCATAGTAATTGAATCAAAATGGAGGTGAAATTTAGAATGGTCATATTGTTCCCTTATACGTTCATTTAGCCCTAAAATTTACACATTTCCAAAAGATAAAAAGAGAAAACCCACCATACAATTTGTTCTGCAATTTCTCCTGAGTACAAAGACCCCCCACATGTGGCTGTGACTTGTGTTATGGGGGCACAGCGAGGTGCAGAAGGGAAGGAGGGCCCTGCAGCTGCCAGGATTTTAGTTTCCTCATTGGCCCCTTTTGAAGGCTATAAAATTTTCGCTTTTTTGTTATTGGGGCCATGTGATGCCATTTTTTTTGCGGGATGAGATGCTTTTTCCAGTGTTACCATTTTTGGGTTTGTATCACCTATTGTTGAAAATTTAGGAACTTTTTTTGAGGACATGAGTAGAAAAGCATCAATTCTGTACTGGATTTTTTACTTCTTTTTTTTTTGGTGTTCACCGTATAGACTAATAATCATGTTATCTTTATTCTATGGGTTGATACGATTACGGGGATACCAGACATGAATATATTTTCTTACGTTTTACTAAATTTGTCAAACAAAACCCTAATTTGGGGAAAAATCTATCATTTATGTATTGCCGTCTTCCAAGTGGCATAACATTGTTACTTTTTTGGCTACGGAGCTGGTTGATGGCTTGTTTTTTGCGGGACATGTTGTACTTTGCACCAGTATCATGTCGGAGTACATATGGTTTTTTGATCACATTTTATAGCATTTTTTGTGGGATTGAAAAGGTAAAAAGGTTTATAACAGTTTTTTTTTATGGCGTTTATCGTGGGGGTTCAATAATGATTTACTTTTATTCCACGGGTTGTTACGGACGTGGTGATACTATATATGTGGGGTTTGTGTTATGATTTAGACTTTTTTTTTAGTTATATGTCTCTTTATATGTTTTGGGGCTTTTGGGCATTTTTAGTGATTTATTACTTTATTTTTTTATTGAATAACTTTTTTTTTTTTACTTTTTCACTTTTATACCATGGGACATGAAGAAGCAATCATCTGATTGCTTGTTCATGATAATATTCTGCAATACTCATGTATTGCAGAGTATTATCAGTGTCAGCCTATACACTTGCATAGGCTGGCACTGTGCCAGTAAGATGACGTCACAGACGCCATCTTACCGGCAATTCTTGCAGGTAACTCTGGGGTCCAGATCGGACCCCAGAGTTACTATAGCAATGATCGGCGCCCCCCGAAAACGGTTCGGGGGGGGCGATCGTGGGGGAAAGAACCCCCAGCTGCATGTTAGATGCCGCGGTCGCGCTGACCGCGGCATTTAACGGGTTAAGCACCCGCGATCGGAGACAACTCCGATCGCGGGTGTTACACTGGGGTGCCGGCTATCAGTCACAGCCGGCACCCCGTGTTTCCCGATGCCGGTTCAGCTCAGATCTTGAGCCGAACCGGCATCAGCTCAGCGTCCGATATATCGGACGCTGAGCGCTAAGTCACTGCGCTCAGCGTCCGATATATCGGACGCTGAGCGTTAAGAGGTTAATAAAGTCAATCGAATTGCAGTGTGTCACCTAATTAGCATCACAGGAGTCTACAATCTTGTAATTAGTCAGTGGTCTGCATATAGGGTACAGCTACTCACTGTGCTGTATATAAGGCTGCGGCCACACGTCACGTTATCGGACAGTTTTAAAACATGCATTTTCAGACCATTTAAAAACGCATGTGATTTTGACTTGCAACACCCCTGCCATCGTATAGGCAGGCTGGTAGTTGCAAATAGCGCCCGCTCCAGGTCAGGTGCTGTTAAGGGGAGTCGCGAAATCTCTATGAAGGTTCTAGAACCTGCACATCATGTAGTAGCAGATGTAGATCCTGCCTGGAAAAGCGATAGTTAAATGGGTGTAGGATGTTATCCAATTATGTGGCTGTATTGTAAACTGGAGTGTGATTGGAGAGGTGCTACCACCTGACCAGGGGGAGTATAAAACCACTGTGAAGCACTTGGTCCAGTCCAGTCTGCAGGGTTTTAGCTGGTCAGTCTGACCTCATGTTCTTTGCCTGTCAGCAGTCCAGACCACATGGTCAGAGTGAAGAGAGAGTCAGTGTGTAGTACACCCTCAGTGCTGCCACAGAACCCAATCCCAGGATCTGAGTCCGGAGACTCTAACCCAGAGCTGCAGCTTCCACAGTTTGCACACAGCTCCATCCCAGTCATGAGTTGATTTGCACAACGCTGCCTCTATCTGATCCCTGGATACGGCTGTCTACCACCATGGTTTACCCCCCCCCGTTCCCCATACCAAGCACCGTGACATCAGTGCGCCCTAGGCCGGTACTCTGAGCCCCGGCTGTCATTGGGCCCCAAGAAAAGGCTAGGCCCCAGTGGGGGATGTTGCGGATTGTTTACCATGTGTTGGTATTTAATTTGTTTCACATCTTCCTACACTTCTAGAAATGAAGATAAACAGGTTCAAAGAAGCCAAACGCATGGTAAACATACAAAAGCGCATGCTTTTTCATACGGACTGAAAACGCATACTTTAAAACAGTCCAAAAACGCAACATATGGCAGCACCCTAAGGCCGGTGGCACACGTGGCATTTTGAACCCGTTTTTGAATCAGTTTTTGTCAGTTTTTCCCCAGTTACGATAATTATAATAATTGGGAAAAACAGATGAGGTTTTTAACGGACTGCTTAAAAATGGCCCAAAAACGGGTTCAAAACGCCACGTGTGCCACCACCCTAAGGCCGCGGTCACACGTTCCGCTAGCGTTGCGTTCATAACTCTTTGTCAAATGCTGTTTTTTTTTGTTTTTTAGGTGCAAATTTCTAAAAAAAAAAAAAAAGGCACACATTTTTGTGCAATGCCTACCTTTGTCTTCTATGTATGGCCAGGACTGGGGTGTTGGCACAAATCAGTGGGGCTCATTTCTTTACTTGTCCGGAGGAGTTCACAGCATTGTCCTGTCCGACGATCATGCACTGTGCCACGATTCACTAAGCCCGTGCGCCCGATATTCTGCTTGTGTCGCTACCCTGCTCAGGTCCCCTGGAGTTCACCTTCTTCTTCCCGGTGCATGTAAGTGCTTGATTTTGCAACACAATTTGAAAGTTAAATCCTGCGCTCAGTCCAAATCAGTAAGATCATCCGACGGCACGCCCCGAGATTTGATCGCATAACACACAATCCCCTGTTATATATCTGTGACTGCCACACAAAACCTAAAAACACCTATAGTCCGACGGAAGTGCGTCTGCGAGCCCTAATGTTTCATCTGGAAGCAGGAGTTATGCAAAGACAAATTTCGACGCAATGCAGGATTATTTGCTACACGGTGAACTCCAGTGCAATGAATAAAAGCCTCCAAAAATTGCACAAATACCCTAATGTGTCCAAAAATGACTAAAATACAACCAAAAAACATGCATCAGACTAAGATAAATGTGTAAATAGAAGATAGATGAATGGGCAATGATGGATATAGATAAGAAGAGATATGATATTTAAACCAATCATATAGACAAGCAGGAGATGGGTATTAGATGTGAGATGGATAATAGGGTATGAGACAGATCCATTACTCAGTAATGAATATATAACGACACCAGTGGATGGCTCTGTCCTCCACTTGTCTTATATGATAATGCATATCATACACAATTCTTGCTTCCCGCTCCGCCATGCCCCTGTAAATAGCTGTCCCTTCTCTGCTATATACAGTAATAATGGAGCCATTACGTGCTGTAATCACAGCTGTCACCGTCACTAGTGAATTCTATTTGCAGCGTTCGGACTTTCATTACACGGTGAACATCATAAGACTGAAGGCGCGCTGATTAAATGGCGCTTAATGTTACTATTACCCTGTGTAAGGAGCAGGCCGGGCCCCCAGCATCAGCAATACGCACATGTCTGAGGCTGCGTACATCTATGAATAATGGATTAGGAGGGTTCTTGCTTGGTTTACTGTATGAGAGCCATAACAATGAGCCGACCTCCCCACATATGAAGAATATTAATGTGCATTGTACAGATACAGATCCGATTTAGCTTATATAGGGGGTCATTCTCTATGGAAGCCAGGGGTGAGATTATACCTGGACTTGGTGCAGGCTTATACCTGGTGCAGACTTCACACTAGGATAGGTCATAAATACAAGATCGGCGGGGTGCAAACTTTTGCTTAATTTTATGATCGGGGTCTGAAGCTCCATCCCTAATTGAAGTGAAAGGGTGCGGCATCTGCAGAGTGACCATATAGAGCACACCCCGATCAATTTGTAATCAGGTGATCAGTAGGGGTGCCAGACGTTGTACCCTCCCTGGTCTAATCCTAACTTATGGGACAGGAGAGAGAGAAACCCCTTAAAGGGGATCTGCCACTAATGACATATCCCATTAATAAAATAAGGGATAAGTGTCTGATCCCCACTGTGACCCCCAGTGATCACAAGGACAGGGGTCAACAAGTACTAAGTGCTGCATATGAAATGTAGGGGGCTTTCGGAGATAGCTGTCCTAGAAGTATAGGCGGTCCCCCTCTTAAGGACACCCGACTTACAGATGACCTCTAGTTACAGACGGATCTCTCTGACCCCCTGTGACCTCTGGTGAAGCTCTCCAGATGCTTGTAATTTACTTTACTTTAGTCCCATAATAAGCTGTAAGATGTCAGTAATGAAGTTTGATTGATAATCCTTGTTCCACAGCAAAAAATGATGAAAATCTAATTGTCACTGAGAATTCTTGTCTGGCACTACAATTATAAAATATACCAGTTCCAACTTACATACAAATTCAACTTAAGTACAGACGTAAAGAACCAATCCTGTACATAACCCAGGGACTACCTATAAATGGTGATGTGCTTGTGCATGCATCAGCTCTCCATTCATAAGGAGTATTTGTAAGATTGGGGAGCCAGTTAACCTACCAATAAATTTTAAGGGATATGGTAGAAAATCCTCCATCGACAAATTCCACGGGGGACATATACAGGCGGTCCCCTACTTAAGAACACTCGACTTACATACGACCCCTAGTTACAGACGGACCTCTGGATGTTGGCAATTTACTGTACTTTATCCTCAGGCTACAATAAACAGCTATAACAGTTATCACAGGCGTCTGTAATGAAGCTTTA
The DNA here is from genome assembly GCF_040894005.1 of Engystomops pustulosus. Lineage (NCBI taxonomy): Eukaryota > Metazoa > Chordata > Amphibia > Anura > Leptodactylidae > Engystomops > Engystomops pustulosus. The sequence goes on from NC_092418.1 coordinate 20,287,812, forward strand.
GTGTTAATCTTGGTTCTTATGACAACCCAACAGTTTTAAAATCCAATTGTCACAGAGATCAAAAAAGTTCTGGCTGGGATTACAATGATAAAATATACAGTTCCGACTTACATACAAATTCAACTTAAGAACAAACCTACAGACCCTATCTTGTATGTAACCCGGGGACTGCCTGTATCAGAAGAATCTGAGGTAAAACTGGTCTAGTTGCCCATGGAAACCAATCGGAGCTCAGTTTTCATTTTAGAAACAGCTGTGGGGAAATGAAAGCTGAGCTCTGATTGGTTGCCTTGGGCTAGAACAGTTCCGCTCTCAGACACTTCTGATAAATCTCCTCAAAAATTGTCCTTGGTTGGATACTAGGATCAGCAGATGGAAATAATTCCAACATGGAATTCTTGTGATCACCACAGTCATAGCAACTTTTTCATCCACTCATTATTTATCACCTCTCCCACACTGACAGAGAGGATACACCTATTTAAAGACGTTAAAGGGGTTGTCCACTTTACCTCATGTTTTTGTAACCTGTGTGAGGGGCAGGATATTGGGTAATTTACCAATACACATCAATTACCGTATATACTCGTGTATAAGCCGAGTTTTTCAGCACAAAAAATGTGCTGAAAAACGTCCCCTCGGCTTATACACGAGTCAATATATACTTAAAAAATACTGGCGGCGCCCAGCATATACGTCCCCGCAGACGGCCATGTGAATTTACCCTAAGGTGACTACTCTGCTGTCTCAGTGGAACTATAGAAATTGCTGCTTCCTGGTCTAATAGTTATATATTATAATACAGGTGGTCCCCTACTTAAGGACACCCGACTTACAGACAACCCATAGTTACAGACAGACCCCTCTGACCTCTGGTGAAGCTCTCTGAATGCTTTACTATAGTCCCAGACTGCAATAATCAGCTGTAAGGTGGCTGTAATGAAGCTTTATTGATAATCTTTGGTCCCATTACAGCAAAAAATGTTTAAACTCCAATTGTCACTGGGGCCAAAATATTTTTTGTCTGGATCTACAATTATAAAATATACAGTTTCGACTTACATACAAATTCAACTTAAGAACAAACCTCGGGACCCTATCTTGTACGTAACCCGGGGACTGCCTGTATATAAGGTTTAGTAAAATCTGGAATAAAATTTGTTCTTAACCCATATGTGATATATTGTTGTGGATTCAAGTGAATTTTCTCCTATCCCATTGACAGAGTGTAGTACAAATAGGAAGAAAATGCTAGTACAACACTTTGGCTACATTCACACGAACGTATGGGGGACGTATATACGGCCGATATACGCTCCCCATAGAGCATAAGTCACCCTACGGGCAGCACCGTACCGCTCTGTACCCCGTGAAACGATAGGACATTTCCTATCTTTTCATGGCATACAGCGCCGTGCGCCATATATCCTTATGGAGGGGGGCGGGGGTGAGTGGCGCTCACCACTTCCTCCTCTGCCCGCGCGCTGCCGTGTGCCCGCCCGTGCTACGGTACGACTTATGGAAGGGTATTTATCATACACCGGCGCTTGTGCATAGACATATAAGGTGCTCGCCCCTCCAGTGCCACAGGCCATGCCCAAAAATGCCTCCCGTCTGATGTCCAGTAGGGGGCGTTACCTGAAACAGTTGGCTCAACCAGCCTTATGGAAGGTGTGCCCCTGCAAGGACCAAATTGTGACAGACAGATGACTGGATTGGGATGGAGGTTATCTGGACACACAGTTAATTACCAATAAAATGTCATGGCGACCAGGGATGAGAAGTGAAGGCTACACCATCTGATCTGATTCTGCAGAAAAGGAAATATAGGAAAATATAGGAAAAAGTCAAAGGGGTTTACCCTAGAATAGGTCATGAACATGTTAAAGGCGGGAGTATGATACCCAACAGTTCTAGGGGGACCTACAAAATGTAGGATTCATGATCCTAAAACAACAATGAGGATCTACACAAGGGTATGCAAGAATATCAAACTATGAAGTAAGAAGTGTCCGGAAGTGACGGGGCGATGGGGTCACCAGGACCTCCTGTTGTATATACGGTAATTAGGAGCGCAGTCGTGTTCAGCAGCACCTGAGAGAAGCCTTGTTTGTAAAGTAACAATAACCTCCCAGCAAGACTATTCTAAAACATATTTGGGAAAGCAAAGTAAGAAGCATCGCCTCTATGTAACACAGACCTGCTATTATAACCCAGGTGCGGACTACAGGCCGTCATTATATCTCTCCGGAGAGAATCCACGCTGTAATTTTCCAGACAGCTCAGTCCGAGGGGACGCAGTAAAAAGACTTGGCGTGGCAAAGAAGGAAAGATGTCATATAGAGAGAATTCTCCATAAAAGTGTCCTTGAAACAGACTCCATCTTCACAGCGTTGTTTATAGGGGTCTACATAGAGGTCATGTTATTTGCTCCAGAGTGACCTCAAGTTTGGGGTCTAGAGCAATGTCTTGGCTGATTGGCCCTGGTACCTAGTTTCACATTCCTTTGGACGGGGTCCTGGATGCTAAGTATTTTAGCTTCAGATGCCTCTACCTTTGGTTGCAAAGTACATAGAAATATGGGGGCAGATATATCAGACCTTGTATGGCCAGGATTTCCGCTTATTTACCCCCTTACATCACCAGCACACCAAGCGGATGTGAAGGAATCTTTGCCGGTGGCAGAGTGGGGCGTTCCTGTCCCACAACTGTGCATTACCTATAGCCCATGCCAGGAACTAGCGCAGGTTATGGCGCAATTCTACATCAGGCATAGAACTGCCTGGCCACTAAATTAGGAGGCCGGAGCCTCTAGATGTATCCGGAGCAGTGAGGGGCAGGGTTAAAGGACATCTACCACCAGGATAAAGGCTTGTAAAGCAAGCACACTGACATACTGGTGTGTGCCCCCTCTGCCAGGATCTGCTCTCCTCTTAGTTTCTCATGTCCTGTTTTTTTTTTTAAAGGCTTTTAACATTATGCATATGAGCCTAAGGGGCTCTGGGATCCATAGCTGTAATTTAGAGCCTGCAGTCCCTCAGGCTCAATTTGCATAATTTTTAAAGCATTTTTTTCATAAAAACAAGGGCATTTTACTGTGCTCTCCAAATTACTATGGGTCGCTACGATTACGGGGATACCAAATTTATATAGGTTTCTTAATGTTTTCATACATTTACAAAAATTAAAACCTCCTGTACAAAAAAAAATATTTATTTTGCCATGTTCTGGCTTTTTCATACTTCGGTGTACGATGTGTGTGGTGTCATTTTTTGTGACTTTTGATGACGTTTTCAATGCCAGGGAACCTGTCACCAGGGACCTCATTTTCACTAAAGACAGGTTACAGAAGCCCCTCACACCTGCATTGCAGATATGTCTTTGTGCTTTCTCTAAGCATTTACATTACAATATAATTGTGTTTTAACTTATCTTGCACACTGACAGAATCCTCTGTGTAGTCCCAGGGGTTGGGCTTTGGTTTAGATGCATTTAAAAAAACAACATGTGACTTGTCTGTGTTGCAAACTCCTCAGATCTCAGCCCCCACCCTTATAGCTCCTCGCTCACCCACTGATGTCAGCTCTCCAGGCTGTGAGCTCTGTGGAGCAGGAGGGAGGAGCTGTACAGGAGCACAAGGGTGGGGGCTGAGAGCTGAGCAGTCTGCAGCATCTGTCGTCTTTTCTCATCATCGTCACATGACGATGGGTGAAATTTCTGAGGGGGTAGTAGTTCAATCATATTTCATCAGGACAGTCCAGAATTTCTGGATTTCATTAACTCTCTGCATTATCCCTGTGTCTCTCCTTCTGTTGTGTGGAAGATGAGACACTACAATATGAAGGGGAGATAAGGTGCCATAATAAGAAGGGGAGCTGCTGGCTACATACTCACATGCACATATGTAATGTGAGGAAGAATGTGGCACCACTGAGGCCTTTTTCCTTCTTCTTCTTCGCAGAATATTCTGGTGTCACACTGGAGGGTGGGACCTGCAGGAGACATCACTGCGCCCTGCAGTTGAGGACATACACACGCCGCCCACAATCACAGGTGTGCACAGGGACCTGGAGGGGCTGCCCTGTGTCCAGGTATCATCTGCTCTATTCATATTTACCATTAGTGCACTAGATGTGCAATATTCATGGAGACTGGAGCATGGTGACAATCCGTTTTTTCTTTTCTGGTGCACTCAGTGTAAGGCTGCATTCAAACTGCCGTTGCCCGCCGTACGTAGCACGACGGGCAACGGCAGCGCACGGGGAGAGGAGGAGGAGGTGAGCGCAACTCCACCCCTGACCCTCTCCATAGGAACACATGGCGCACGGCGCCGTACTACGGAGAAAGATAGGACATGTCCTATCCTTTTCCAGGGTACGGAGCGGTACAGTGCCGCACATGTTCTGCACCGTACCGCTCCTGTTGGGCGCGGTGTGCCCATTGCCCTCTATGGGGGTCGTATATATCGGCCGTATATACGTCCCCCATACGGCAGTGTGAATGTAGCCTAACAGGCGGGCTCCACACACTAGGCTAAAGGATTCGGGCCTGTGCCCTGGATCACGTGGCCCATGCACAGGATCAGCGGGACTCTTGTCTGGGTCACCTCCTCACTCTCACTTCTATCTGCGCCTCCTCTGATAGAAGCGACTACTGCAGTGGAGAATAAGCCATCAGCTTTGTCCTTCACTACAAATAGCAGGAGACACGGGGACGTCATTACACCGCATCTCCTGCTTCTACCAGCCGACTACAGCGCGAATCGACCCGCACATGGAGGAGAAGAGGAGAGAGGTAGGAAAGGAAGACAGGTGTTTTCTTAATTCAGCGTGTAGGAAGTTGCTAGGGGGGGGGCTCAATTTGCTTGGGGGACAGGGGGTGGGGGACTTTAAATGGGGAATAATTTGCTGGAGAGCTGTCGGGACATTAATTTAATTTATGTGGGTGTATGGATCATTGCTCTGGGGGGGGGGGCTGGGGTGGAATATTAATTTATGGGGGGGGGGGTGACATCCATTGCTGGGGGTAATCCATTACTAGGGAGCTAATGGGAACTTTCATTTCTGGGAAGGGGCATCAATAGCTGGGGGTGGGGCTTGGGGCAACATCAATTGCTGAGAGTGGCTGGTTGGGGAACATCCATTGCTGGGGGGGGGGCATCCCTTGCTTGGGGGGGGGGGGCAGGGGTAGAATTTAAATTTCAGGGGGGGGGGGGTAGGCTGGGGATGACATCCATTGCTTGGGAGGTAATGGGAACATCAATGTCTGGGGGGGGGGGGGGGGTGGAACACATCATTTGCTAAGAGTGGAGTTCATCAATTGTTGAGGGTCTATAGCAGTGATGGTGAACCTTTTAGAGATCGAGTGCCCAAAGTGAGACTCAAAAACCACTAGCATTTCCCAAAGTGCCAACACAGCAATTAAGGCAGTAACAAACTTATTGCTAGCAGAATCTTTGAGCTCTAATCCAACACCTTTTCACTGTTTGGACAGGACCAAGCAGCACAGGATGGGTCACTTTACAATAGCAGGGCACTACTTGGACTATCTAAAACTGCAGGAAGATGCCATGTCTGGCAAACTCTGTGCCTGGGAGACAGCCTGTGTGCCCACAGAGATGCCTCAGAGTGCCATCTCTGGCACCAGTGCCATAGGTTCGCCACCACTGGTCTATAGGGCACATCCATTCTGGGGTGGGGCTGAGGGCAACATCAATTGGTGAGAGGGGCCGGTGTGGGGACATCCATTGCTGAGTGCTCAGGATGGAGTGGAATATTAATTTCTGGGAGAGGAATGTGGATTACACCCATTGCTCCGGGGGGTTATTATTCAGTGGGTGGGGGTATTATTAGGTGGCTCCTCTCACTACACATCATTAGTGAGGGTAACCTTGCCGGGGCTATTATTACATGTTTTGTATTATTCTCCCAGGCACCGCCCACCACACCACGTGCTCAGCCTCTCACAGGCGCATTCGAACGCAAACAACAACCTTTAAAATGGCCGCCGGGAGGGGTCGAGTCGCCCGGCTCACGTGACGCGTGCTTGTCATACCCCGCCCACTCGGCTGTGACGCAGTTACGTCGCCCTCGCTGAGCTGCCTGGAAACCCCGTGAAGCAGTGTGAGTGTGTGAGAGACACGGTCATTCCGCCATTAGCTGCCGTGAGGAAGAAGACACGGAGAAGGAACGAACGAGCGAGGAGAGGACGAGGCACCAGAGGCGTGTACCGGAGAGCGGAGGACGCGGGATTGGGATTGCCGTTACCCCGGAGGCTGTGTCTGGTGTATTGTGCGGACTGAGGCGCGGGAGCCGCACTAGGCCGCAGCCTCCTTCTATTGTGTCTGGGAGGATCCATTGCTTCATTGCCTGGAAGGGACTTGCACGGACTTGTGAGGACTTGCGCTCCATGTGAGGACTGCCCCCGGAGGACTGTGTGGAGGACTGTAGCGGGTTGGGGGCCTGGGGCGGCCATGGCTGGGCTGGTGGCCCGGGTGCTGCTGTGCTGAGGCCTCTGTGTGTGTCTGTGGTGTGTGTGCCGCCTGCTGCTGCTGTGTGTGTACTCTGCCCTACCCCCTCACAGTGTAATAACATGTCGTGTGTGCACTATAAGTTCTCCTCCAAACTCAACTATGACACGGTGACCTTCGATGGCCTGCACATCTCCCTGGCCGACCTCAAGAAGCAGATCATGGGCCGGGAGCGGCTGAAGGCGGCCGACTGCGACCTGCAGATCACCAACGCGCAGACCCAGGAAGGTAACGCATCATTCACCTATCATTTACTTAGTACTGGGGTTACCTGGGCACTGTGCTCAGCAATTTGACAATTCAATATTATTGAATGAAACAACAGGGCACATGCACTGTGAGCACTGGACCCCAGTTTTACTCGACAGTCGGACCCTCACTAATTATCTTGTTCTGTATTCTGTGGCTGGGGGATAACTTGCCAACCTATTAACTGAGTTACCACAACTTGGCTATTTAAATGAATGGGAGGTGCCTACAGAGGATCGGACCTGATGTTTGGGTTCGGCCTGTACAACCCTGACATTGATGACCCAATATTGATGCTTTTGGCCATGGTGACTGGACCATTGGACACAGCTTGTAGCCCGATTGGCATTTTGGACGGCAATTTATCCGCGTCACACAGGCCAAAACGGACGTTGTGTCCGCTCATCTCTAGTCGCCTCCCATTCATTTAAATAGCCAGCGCAAACACCGATATCGGTGATCTACAGTAACCAGATCTTCCCACCACCTATAGATCTGCTGTCTGTTACCTGTAACATGCTCTGTGTAACATCTGCTGATAATGGCTGACTGGCCGATGTTGATCACTTATTTGGTGGATATGTTATCGATATGTTTGACTGCAAAACTATGTGGCTTTGGAAAAGAATTCATTGTTTCTATTTTGCGCTGACTGTACTTAAAACAAGTGACCCCTGTGGTGCTGCGCCAGGATAAGTACGTGTCATACTTGTCCCCTGCTCCCGTGGGGTTTTCTGATAAATTCATTTTAAAGTGATGACTAAATGTTGACTCGCCTGTTGCAAGTTATTGCTACATGTATCACACAACCTTAAGGTTACTTTATATGACCTATTAAAAGCAACAGGAATTTTTTTTATATGGTACAAAACTTTTTTGTTTTTCCTTGTGTAATAATGAAAGGCATTTCAGCCACTTTGTGATGCTATTCTTGTAGTGTGTGGTTTCTGGTTATAAAGTTATTCTGTAGCTATGTGATGGGGTATAAATTGATCTGTGTTGTTACTCCTGCATCTCCATTCATTCTGTGTAGCACTGCTGGAGATGCCTGACTTGGCCACCACTAGCAGCTACATGGGCAGTAGCGGGACGTCATATAAGACTTGGGATAACTTTACAACTGGTAGCATCCCCAAACTTGTGTTAATGTCAGTTTTGTGTACACCCACTTTATGCTTAATTTGTGTCTTCTTTGAGCTGTCTCTGACACTTTGAATTGGATGTTGCTTTTCACAAGGGATGTGATTTGTCAGTGCAAACATTTTCTTAAGATTATGCCAAACCCTGGCATTGATGTACTAATGTACACCAGCCCCTGGCTAGAGTTAGAGGGCATGCTCATCATGTACTGTCTAATGAAGAAAAACCATGTGGTGTTCTATTGGTTGATTATTGATATGTCTAGCAGATCTTTTACTGTGAATGGATTTGTGCAATGTTAAGAAAATAAATAATATTACTGTTGTGGTGACTAATGATTTGTCAGAGGGCAGGGACAGTCTGTACCTGATGTGATTGATTTCAGTTGAATAAATGCAGAGTGAGAGGTTTAGTGACTATGAAAGATCAGCCACTGGTAGTGTGAACATAGCCTTGGTAGGTGTATTTAGTGTGTGAGCAGGTTGGTGGCCAACAAAACTGTAACATTTGGTTTGGATCCATCAGTAGATTGTGGGAGGACACCTCTGCCCCCAACACTTCCTTGTAAGGGGCTGGCTTACTGCATACAAGGGCTAAAGCTTCTGCCCCAGATAATTGGGCTGGAGTGGCCATTGTATAGACCAGTGGTGGCGAACCTATGGCACGGGTGCCAGAGGTGGCACTCAGAGCCCTTTCTGTGGGCACCCAGGCCTTCACCCCAACACAGTTTGCCAGATACAACTCAAGGCTTTCTCCTGTGGTCGAGTATAGCCCAGGATGCGCCATGCTCAGCGCTAATTTAAAGCAACATCCTTGGCTGCCAGGACTACAGGTGGAGCAAGAAGGTGTGGATAGAGATGGATTGTCATTGGAGCTCCGGCTCTGGGTCCCCTGATTCTTCCTCTTCAGGGGACCCCGGAGGGAAGCTTAAATCCAAATTTTCCCATATTTCTATTGTATTGGTGAACTCAGGACAGCAATACGATTGAAACCTGTGATACAGCAGGGATCAATAAGTTACTGCTTACATTGTCATGTTGGCGCTTTGCGACATACAAGTGGGTTTTGGTTGTACCTTGGGCACTCTGTCTCCAAAAGGTTCGCCATCACTGGTATAGAGTAAGTTAGCCTCCTACAAGACTGTGGGGGGAGGATGTCAGATGTGCTGATGGACCCAAACGGAAGATCTATTTAATGGAAGACTAATACAAGTAATACCAGCCTTGTGAAGCGAAATTTATAACTTCACATAACTTTTCTGTTGGCTCGCCATTGCATTTTATATTTTATATTTTTCTTTGTTGGAAAGTGTGTGCTCCAGCAGACATGACCGGGCTCCCGGTGCACTGAGAAGCTTGTTTGCATACAGATACATTTCCTCTAAAATGAGATTGCTGCAAGGTGTACCCGGACAGCAGGAACTACACCAATACAAGCTGAACTGTCCCTGTGTCGTGGGGGTACAGGATGACAGTAGTGAGGTGTGATGTGGAGGGCACAGTGGTCATAACTGGTGTAAAGGACACTTGGATTGTTACATCTCTCCTGATATTCTAAGAGTTCTGAAATAGATCCTTCCTCCACGCACTCTGACCACTCGCATTGTCTAGTCCTCTGTCTATGGGATGTTCTGTTGTGTTGCCCTTCAGTGTGTGCGATGGTTTTGTGAACATCTGGAAATTATTTATTTTCCATAAATGAATTCATCTTATCACCGTACAACAGACTTCACAAACTATTACTCCATCATGTGGCTGGTGGTTTATAAAGCATAGTGCTGCCGTTTCCATTGCTGTTTTTGTTTTCTTCTGGCACAACCCATTATGGTAATTGCCACCTAGTGTGTTGATCAACAAGTTTTGTGGGTCCCTTGTTGGTGATTTCTGAGATTTGCAAAAAAAGCCAAATCATTTATAACTGGACTCCTAGGGGAAAAATAAGTGTCCTGAATTTTAGGGCTAATTCACACCACAGTTATTTCATCAGTTTTGGTAGCTGTTTATGGCCAATAAAAGTAGACGTGGTAACTGAGGTGTGACCTGCACTTTCTCCACCTGTCCTATACTAAGTTTATCTGTGTATTTCAAGTCAATAAAGGACATCTGCTGTCACGAAACTGATGGTAGATGTGTCCTAGTAAGAAGTTCTCAGAGCTTTTATTATAACTCTATCCTGTGAACCCAGCAATATAGTATATTATAGAAGTTATGCAAATTGTCCTGAGGCGCTCAGGCGTCACTCATGCTCATTAGGAAGCCTAGTATTTTGGTGTATGCACACCCTTTCTTAGTGTAGTGGTCCCACCAGTCACCCCAGTGTGCTTGGGGGGGTTGCATACACTTAAATACTAGGCTTCCCGAGGCGTTCAGGTGATGTAGTCTGAACTCCCCTGGCTAATTTGCATAACTTTTATAACTATAACTCAGGATATACTGTAGTTCTAATAAAGTTTCCTCAGGAACTTCTTACTAGGACATCACTAAACTTCTACCATCACTAAACTGTTGGTAGATATCCTTTTAAAGGGGTTTTCCCACAAAACAAGTTATGACCTGACTTGTAGGGAACGCCCTGTAAGTTCCTTCATTTTGGAAGGTTTTACCTGTAGTGTGGGGGCCTGAGTTTCCTACTTACTAGGCAAACCCTGCACTACTGTTCTGGTATAATGTAATGTAAACATTGAGGGCTCACAGTGCAGAATAAAGGATGTGTACTTCATTCCCTGGTTGTTTGTTATGTAACTTTTTTAATTTTTTTTTTTTTTTTTTATTGATTGGCATTCACTTACTGAATCAGCAGCTGTTTTATGGCGATCACTGTGTGGGATATTACTATGGTTTTGCTGTTATGAGTTGCTGTGACAAGTTTAATAATTTGTGAGAAACTATAAATCGATTTTCTTGTTTGGCTTTTAGAATGACAACGTATATAAAACTGTTCTTGTCCTGTGGGGTTGGTTGTGTAGAGGCAGCCCTCGGCTTATTTTGTTTTTATCAGAAAATGTTGTGTGTTTAAAAAAAAAAAAAACAGGAAAAAAAGAAAAGCTTGCTGGTACTTTTGTTCTCCTTCCCCCACAGTGTCCCCTATTTAAGTGTAAATGGAAGGGGGATGTTTGTCACTATCGAAGTATTTTCGCTGGGAGCTGCGCCTTTGTTGTGGCCGCATAACAATAGTATTGTGATGGTTTGATCCCTGCAGTGCACAGGTCTGTGTAGTGGTATCAGCACTGCATATACTGTATATGGTGCAGCTTTCAGCATAAAGAAAGGGAGTGAATGTATTTATTTCACATTTTTAATCTGCAGCAATTACTGATATCCCAATGGAATGACTGCCTCCCTGATGGTGAACCTTGGGTGTATGTATGTGGCTACATGACTGGATAAGCTGGTGCTGAAGTTGTCTTATTAATATTAGTAGTTGGTTTATTAGTGTTTAAGTACTGAACAGCAATACTCATGGGGACTCTTTTTGTACCAACATATTATATGGGTAGGTTATTAGCGATTACACCCAGTACTGATCGCTGTGAGGTCCAGTGGCAGCCTAAATGCTCCATCCCTGTGATGTGCGGCTCTGCTCCTGTTTTAGGAGTTGCAGTCCCCCCTGTATAGTCCCTATACAGGAGACAAAATATATCTACGTGGAGTCCTGCTGTCCCGCAGATCTTGTGGGAACACAATGATCATGGATTATTCATTCTACTCCTATAAGCTCCTCATACTGGAAGCTGCATATTGCTGCTATATTCTGTGTACAGTTGGAAACACAGTGGATTTTTATTTTGTGCATGTTTGGTGCTTTTTTTGCTAAAGCAATGCTTCATCCATCATGTAGTGGTCACTAATAGGTTTATTAATCCTTCCTTTTGTTGTCTAATCACTGCCTTAACCTGGTGCAGTAATGAGGGATGCAGTAGTCATCCTAAGGCTACATTCACACGACCTTTGGGGGGAAGGGGTGTATATATGCAGCCTTATATAAGTCTCCCATAGGCCATCAATGGGCGCACTGAGCGTTAAAGTGCACTGTAATGTTCCTTACCCAGGGAAAAGATAGGACATGTAGCTCTATGGAAAGGGGCAGGGGCTAGCAGCGCTCATGCCCACCGACATTAGTGTGAATGCAGCCTAATACTTCCAAAAATACTTGCTTGTTAGGCTATAGAAAGTGCTGTAAATAGGTGTCGTACATGAACCTCCCTGTAGTACTGGAGGTTTCTCTGGTCGCCCCCACAGAAATGATTAGGTGAAGCTGCTGAGTGCAGTAATAGCTGTAGGTATTCTCTCCAGCTTTAGATGTTTGTGTATCGCTTGTTTAATCTCCATAGTTCCTAGATATTATATTTTCATTGACTGCAATCCTAGAAATCAATGTCCCTGTATTTCTGACTCCTCTTATCCACCCACTGTAGAGTATACAGATGAAGCGGCACTCATTCCCAAGAATTCATCCGTCATTGTCCGGAGGATCCCCATTGGAGGAGTGAAAACTGCAACCAAGACATATGTCATGTAAGTTTTTGTGTAATAGTTGTACAGGAGTAGTTGTTTGCTAAGTAAGTTACATAATCATTGCTGCAATTCTTAGTATGATACTGGGGTTATGGTGGACTCTTACTAGTACAAGATTTTTACCAAAATTTGTCTCCGCACTTTGATGTGTAAATGTCCCCCAATAAAAAGCAAGTAAAGCTCTGTTCACTTTTATGTGCATCCTTTCTGCATGATTTCCATTGCCACTGGCTGGCAGAACCATGTAGTGTGCCATGTGCTGCCCCCTGTAGTCCTGTAAAGCAATGGTCCCCAACTTTTTATTTCCCAGTGCCGGCTGTAAACATACACTTTCTCCAGGGACCGGTGGGTGGGGGGATGCGGTCTGGTGTCATAGTTAAAAATGTACTTGTATTGTCCCATTTCCTGTAGTGTGCCTTCCTCCCATGTCCCCTTTCTTTTAGCTGCCCCCACCCTCTGCTTCCGGTGTCCCCGTTTTTTGTAGTAAAAATGGCTTTTGCCAAAGATTATAGTGTACCTGTATAGTATACTGAGATTAATCTCTTGTCCAACGGGTGTGGCAGGCGCCAAATCCTAAAATCTTTAAAACAAATTAGTCGGGGATAGCTGCTAGTGTACATGTTGGTGTCTTCGCTCTAATTATCTACATATGTCATGCTCATCCATTGAACAGAATAAAGTGTGGCCCTTCTTCAGTGCTTATAACCTGGATGTGCCATAGCTTGTCTCGCAGCACCCTGGTTGTCATACTGAAATACTAATTTCTCTTTTCTTTCTTTTTTATTTGCCTTCCAGAAGTCGCGCTGAGCCAGTGAGTGGAACATCGAAATCAGTATGTAACCCCACAATCTCCCCTTTTCCTTATACCTCTTTATCTCCAGCCCTTTTAAGCTGCAGGCACTGACCTGCCATCCCCCTCCCCCTTGTTGTGATGATGATCACCATGTGAATTATGAATACAATGTATTTGCCACTTATGAGCACTTTGTGTGGAAGTGCCACTGTATTTCATATTGAATGCTGATCTCTATCCTGTTACCCAGGGCCTTGTACCGTCTGTATGACCGGTCACTTTTGTGAACATGATGTCATGTTCTGTTGTGTTATTACTGCCGTATCTGTACTGTGTACTGCAATAAAGTATTCCATGTGATTTGTAGTTTTTTTGCAGAGTATAAAAAATTACATTTGCAAAGGAATGTTTATACAAAATTTACCTGATATTGTGTTTTTCTCATGTGTATTGATTGATTGTTTCTAATGGTTCTGCTATTGAATTTCTTTACATACAATGTTCCTGTTTGTGTTCTGTATAACTATGAGCCAAGTTTATTGCACCTCTCCCTACAGTGGACTAGAGGCTTGTTGTCAGTCACATGAGCCGTGTTCTTCTTAAATATACATAGGCCTGAAAATTTTAGCTTTTCAGTTCTGCTCCGTGATCTGCATGTGTCATGCGTAAGCTAAACTGCTGCCAAGGACACGACAGACTCCCACCCACGCCCCATGCACGATATTGGAGGACATGAGAGTTGTGCTAATTACATGTAAAACATTACAGCACAGCCGTCTACTCTAGTACAGACTATAAGATACCTGCCCTCAAACATCTGACCTAAATTTTCATAGGCCCCCATGGAAGGAGATGCCACTGCCGTGTCTTATCCTAACACTTCACAAATCTTGACTCTGTTCATCCTGTTTTTTTCTCTGCACATCTGATCAGTATGCTGAACAGGCGCAGGGCGAGGAGGAGGGCAATCTGTCACTTATTCACTGTTTGGTAGAAGGACTTGGTTTCTGCAGATAAGGCAATTATTCAGAGACTTGGCATTAACTATTCCCTGGATAATCTGTAGTGTTAGGGGGTCCTTATCAGGTTGAAGATTTTATTTTGGTGCATTTTCAAGCAGAAACTATCTTTACTTTGTAAAGAGAAAATAAATCTAGGTTTATACACCAGGATTGTATTACAATTAAATATTTTCATGTTCTGATATAATCCATATGAAATGCTTAAACTGCACCAAAAACTCCAGCATTGAAGAAAAGATTATACTGCTGTTTTTGTGAGGCTTGTGGAAATCTTCTCTGACTCGTGAGATGAAGATGCTGCATTGCCCAGGTGATTGACTGTATCACTGTCCTATGGTGCACGGTGACCACAGCAGAAAGTCAATCTCAAATTTTATCACCAATTTTGAGGGCAGTTTCGCAATTGGCGTGATTAGTCTGTGATCACGGAACATGAAAAGTGCCTGACCACACTGCTATGTATGACATTGTGTCCGCAGGAGTGAGGTCAATCCTTGACACAAATCGCAAAGCTGCCCTAAGAATTGGTTCTTTATTTTAAAATCTTTATTTTTAATATATAAATACACTGTAAGCAGATCTACACATGTAAGTTGTTGTGTGGATTTGCTGCATGTGGCATTGTAGTTGTAGAATTGAGACAATCCCACACACAAATTGTGAGAGGAAAAAATAGCAGCTAATAAATGACTAGTAATTTATTGCTATAGATCATATGATTGGGCTCCAGCCATAACAAAAGGAGGCTTCTTTCAGACCACATTACTTGTTATATGCTGCAGGAAAGCTTGTGTTGCAAACAGTGTAGGCGTAGCTACATCTGATGTAGTGCAGGAGACAGTCATTTATGTAGTTCCAGCCAAGTTTGTACATTTCAGCTGAAAGCTAGGGGCATTGCATCTCCATAAGTGCCATTGACATGTATAGAGAAGAAGGGACCAGAGCAACCAGATGAAAAGCGCACCTGACACCAGGAATGTCATTTTTAGCTGGTGATAGATTCCAATACCCTATGCCAGTGATGGCAAACCTTTTAGAGGCCGAGTGCCCAAACTACAACAAAGACCCACTTATTTATCGCAAAGTGCCAACACAGAAATTTAAGTTGTAATTTATACTCCCTTCTCTGTCATAGTTTTCATTGATACCAGCCCCTGAGGCACCAATAAAGCAGAAAATAGTCCCGGGTAGAGCTGTCACTTTAAAATACCTCTGTGCACAGTAAGTCCAGGAAGATACTTGGAGTCATCTCTGGTGATGGCCTGAGTGCCCACTTAAAGGGCTCTGAGTGCCACCTCTGGCACCAGTGCCATAGGTTAGCCATCACTGCCCTATGCTATGCTGACCTTAAACATGTCAGCTTTCTGAACTATTTCAGTGCTTTATAATAGTTTATTTTAAATTACTTGGCTCCCTGCTAGCAGCATGTGATGAGTCCATGTGGAGGGGCAGCTGCAGTCTGTGTCAGTCTCCTCTCCTCCAACCAGCTCCCTCCCCACTTCCTGTCATGTGCATTATGCAGGTAAGGGAGAGGGATGGTGTGGAGTGGAGGAAGAATGCCTGAGAACCTTTTAAAAAAAAAAAAAAATTTCAGAATACTGACAAAAGCGTTTTTATACTGGCATAGACTATTGCCAGCCGTCACTCGCTAAAAATGACGTTCCTGGTGACATAAAACTAATTTAAAGTGAAGCAATTTTCTTAATGTAGTTCTGGGTAAATATATCACAACACACATGCACACACACAGGAAATGACCCAGTATCATTGCAGCCAGGCCTTTTCCTTACCTAGCAGAACAGTAACTGCTCACTATATGTATGATACCAGAGGACCCCAGTATAGACACGCAGACATAGGTGGAGAAATAATCCTGTGTGCTTGAAACCAGTAGCATTGACTTTCCATTTCTTAACCCCATGAGAATATTTGTAAATGAAATTTAACAATCTTACTAAATTATAGGGAAGTGAATGGAAAGATGCATCCTAGAGTCCAATATAACTTTGTTGCTGCCCTTGTTGTAATAGAACAAACGGCAGATGCCAAAATCTATTTAGGTCTCCTTTTGTCCCTTTTTAGATGGGCCGTATGCGCTGAACCACAGTTATTTTACTGTTGGGTTACAGTGTCGCCCTACCCCCTTGCAAAGGAAAAAAAAAATAAAAAATTCAAAATCTCTCTTTATTTATTTTATATCTACAGCATGTATATTATTGCTGCAGATTCTCACCTTTGCAGTACAAAGCTTGAAATCCCATGCGTCTCCCCGAGCTGCTGTCACCAGTCACTTGGTAGAACATGTCGATGTCATGGCTGCATCAAAGCACGTTATCACCTAACACTTGGGGTTTATTCAGATCTGGTCGCATGATTTGTGACCAGATCAGACTCCGTAGACTTTTTTGCGATGTGTAGAGAGAGATTTTTTTTTTCTGTGAAAAGTTATACTAAATATTCCAATATACTTTAGAATTCAATTCCTCATGGTTTTCTAGATCTGTTTGCTGTCATTGTCTAGGAAGCTTATTATTATTATTATTATTATTATTTTTTTTTTTTTGCTTTACTTTTGCTAAAAACTGCTCCCTGGTCATGTGATGCCATGCACCTGTGTGACATCACTAGACCAGGGATATAACAAGCTGTTAGCATGTTATTTGTTTTTCCCCTCCTATCCACATGAACATAAACTATGAAACTTCCTATAGAATGACAGCAAGCAGAGATCTAGCAAATAGTAATGAATTGATGCAAAGAGTATATTGGAAAATTGTATAACTTTTCAAAAAACAAACCATATTATAGTTGCTTGTTGAAAGTGGACGACCCCTTTTAAAAGGAATTTGTGCCTGATCCTCTACATGTGTCATTGTGCCACACGTCCAGGCATAGTTGTTCAGGATGAGACCCTGACATCCTGATCTCATTACACCCACTATATGTAAAATACACAAGCCTCACCATACCAGTCTCTGAGCCAGTGTCTATACACCCATGGATGGCTTATATACACTTTCCGATAGGCCCTTTACTGACCTCATCCATTGTTCTCTGGTTTCAGCCTATTTCTGACTGCTACTTGTGTTTAATCCTAATGCCATAAGCTTTTTACCTCGCTGCCTTGTGTCCACACAATACAAGTCTTATCTTTGTATTGCTTATGATATAGTATGACAAAGTTTACCTGTATCTTTTGTCCCAATTATAACACTGATTTAACCTGTTACCCTGAGTGGCTATTGTATTTGCATTCATTGTGCAAGTATATGACGGTTCCTATGCAGTTCTACTTTTACTTTTGAGTTTACTTTATGTTAGTATGTATATAAAATGAGTCACATGTTTTATATAAAAATAAAATTACACTTTTTTTAGCCATTTGTGTTCCTTGGAATGTCTTGCATTTGACAAGTAACCACTGCAGCGATTCTTGTGGATTTTTTTTGTTTTGTTTTAATTTCTGTCTAATTTGAGCCATAATAACACTCACATTGCTGGACTACGTGACCACCGGACATGTAACAGGAGATTTCACTTGTTTTATGGTTTCAAGCAAATAACAGTTGTATATATATATTTTTTTTAATGAAATATTCTATCCTACAAAATGTTTATTTTATTTCTTGTTTTCTCTTCATTTAACAATGATTTCTGTAGCTAAAAAATTGTAATGTGTGTCTTTTTAAACTACATCATGTTCCCGCTGGGGTGTATTCAGTGCTGCTGGAACAGTCTGTAGTTATTGATTTTTACAGGTGAATACACGAGTTTCACCTGCAAACATCAACTTTATCAACAGTCTTCATGCTGTTTTTTTTTTTTTTTTTTACCATTGCCATTTTAACTATTGTCTTAATATACCCTTACCTTGTACATAGATCCATGAGGTGTCTGCACCGCACCATTAGGGCAATTTACATGATAGTTATTTTATTGGTTACAGTGAGCCGAATCCATGTGTGGTCTGTCACAGCAGCTCTTACACATGAGATGTGCACATGTTTCATGTTCAACTATGCCTGGATTTTGGTCCCTAATGAGGGCAGTTTCAGACAGTGGTTGATCATGGAGCATGAGCTGGCTGGATTTCAGTGCCTTGGAAGGGATATCATAGTGCTATGGTCATTGAGGTCCCTGCTTCCCTGAAGAACAGCAGTAGCGAACCTTAATGATTGATCGATGCGGCTGTTAGAGGAAGCAGGGACTCCTTGTATCACGATGCACAGTGTCCCGTCCCTAACACTGCAGTTGGTCCATGAAACGGGACATTGCACTGTCCATGATTAATGGACTAACCAAGCCTGAGACGAAGCATCCATTTTGGAGGTATTTTCCCTTAGAAAAGTTGGGGGACATTTATCATACGGGGTCTTGCCTAGAAATGCTCTTACTAGTGACCGTTCATGGTTTCACACCACCTGTCACATCCCATTTTTGCCAAGTGAGTGTGAAGGGGAAAATAATTGCAATTACTGGCGGATCGCAAGGCATTGTCACTTTTTTATGATTTTAAAGTCCTTGCTGATAAATGTCTCCTATTGTTTTTAGGGGCAGGTACATGTGTGCTGACAGTGGCAGCTGTAGCCAGTCCTTGCCTTTAGTGATTACTGCACGACCACCAGGGACCTCATGGGTCCTTAGACACATTTAACATTGGACAAGCCAGTAAAACTTACTGTGTTGTCTCCCTGCACTTCCTTCACAAGGATGTTAGAACGTCTGTTAATTGGCATATTTTTTTGCATAAATTAATCCATATTCAGGCTTGTGGATTGGGGTCAAATACTCCATATATCTGATAGTTCATGTGTCTGGATAGTGCTGCTATACCACATGTAATGGGTTCAGATATGAACAGATCCTTACACTGTTGATCCTGAGTAGAAAGTGCAGGTTGCAGCCAGTATATTCTATACACGTACATGTCCTGCTACATTGCAGCGTCAGGTTTTAGCTTCTGATACTTGCAGGCACCAGCATACGAGCTCATTACAGCTAAATGCAACATTTGTCCATCTAATCCTGTGAGAACTTTCCTTTCCCCACAGAATGAGATCCTTGGCACTAGAGATATACACCCTGCATGGATCATGCTGTGGATATATAGCTGTATGCATAGCCCCCCATGTGATATGAAGTCTTATTGTATAGTCACTAGCGGGAGGAATTGTGCTACTGTCCATGGCTGGCGCTCCAGCAGTGCCCGTCCTGGCCCGCGTCTGAGGCACTGGACATGCTGTCATTTCCACCGGCTCCTGCCTGATGATTGGTGTATGGCCACTATAAAGCCAAGAGATGTGTTTTTGTTTTTCTACTCGGTTGCTTACATTTACTTTTTTTGAGATTTTACTTTATACAATTATTTACTGAAACTTTTTTTCTCCCCTAAAAATACTCAAACTATTAGTAACTATTACAAGGAGCTTTTTTAAGAATTGACACATTTTTAGCTAAAACTGCCTACTAAGAAAATGCTGGATTTTGGATAATTTGCTGACTATATTGGGACAGTGTTTGGCTGGGAAGTTTATACATTTTATACTGGATTTTGCACATCAAAGCTGAAAGTAACA
Source organism: Engystomops pustulosus (assembly GCF_040894005.1). Lineage (NCBI taxonomy): Eukaryota > Metazoa > Chordata > Amphibia > Anura > Leptodactylidae > Engystomops > Engystomops pustulosus. Next base: position 20,307,635 of record NC_092418.1, read on the forward strand.
CATGTAGGATAGGTAACAGATTTTTAACCTTCACTTGACTTCAGACCAGGACCTCACGCATACAAATGTATGGCTCATCTGGGCCCGTACCCTGGCAATGCATACAGCCGGGTGCAGGAGAGAGAGGAGGGGTGATTACTCCTCACCCTTCCCCTCTCCATCAAAAGCATTGTAGCATCTGTAGCGGTACACTGTAACTGGGTGCCATAGACAGATCACGGGCCCCCACGTTTCAGACTATGGATATTCTGATCAGGTTATCATTTAGCCTATAAATGTACATTGGAGCCTTAGTCCCAATGCTCATCTCTACTATAAACATACATGCTTGGATTGCAGTGGGAAGAGGGTGATCTGCTATCTGACAATGACTTGTCTCCAGTGGCTTTTTACAGTCTAGCTTAGCTGGATAGACACCCAGCCTATATATATGGCACCCGGTCACCAGATAGTTTGTAAATATGGTGTATAGTAGTAGGTCAGACTTACCTGATGGAAATGATGGGCTTAAAGGGGTTATCCGAGTTTACTAATAATTTAGGATCGGACTGGGGTGGGATATTTAAAAATAATAAACGTGTACTTGCCACTTCTGGCGCCTTTGATGTCCCGCAGCGTGGTCCGTTTGATCCGTGCCCCTGTTTGTTTACAGTGGCCACAAGCCGCGCACAGGGAGCTTCCGGCCGGTGATGTGGCGGGCCCCTCCCATCCGTCCCTATCTCTCAGCATTGTAGGGCGCTGGGAGATGGTGTCGGATGGGAGCTGCCGGAAGCTCCCTGTCCGCCCTTGTAATCAAACTGGCGCACAGATCAGATGGACCACAGCACGGGACATCAGCAGGGCCAGAGGAGGTAAGTACACGTTTATTTTTTAAATAGCCCGCCCCAGCCTGGCCCCAAATTATTACTGAACCCGGACAACCCCTTTTAACCCACAATACTGTAATTAATGTGGGTTGCTTCAATTTTGGGAACGGTTTATAAGTAAATCTACCAGCATCAATACATCCCTGTGATATCATTGTATGGTCTCCTGTACCGCTGCATGGACTTTGTTAGATTATCCCACTATAGTCAGCAAATCCACCTTTGGTAAATGATACGTTTTTATCTGTTTGTTTTTTTTTTCCTTTGAATTATTGGAATTTTTTTTTCTATCCTCTATTTCCCGTCCTTCCTGGTCCTCTACACACACACACACACACATCTTTTCTCCTGCTATGTGGGTTACACTGTACATTATACATATTGTATACAATGTATGTTTTCCAAATGTCTAATTCTTGCAATCAGAATCTTTGGTCCTTGTTATGAAATGTTAATGTTACTTTCCCCCGATCTGCTGTATACGCCATTTACTGTGACACTGTACAACATTTGCTTTATTGATCTTTAGTTTATTTTTTTGTTTTTTGTTTTTTTTTATTTTAATACTTGAACGTTTTTTAATTTTCCATAAACAGATTGATGACGCTTCTGCATCTATATCTCTGGCCCAGCTTGCTAAGGTATATGTATATATATTACTGTTCTGTTTCATATTACAGCCTTCTGCCATTCTAGTCTATTTCTCTGTTATATGAAGTTTCTTCATGTGTGAAACGGTGCAGGATTTTTACATTTTTTTTTTAAAAAAAAAAGTAATTTTTTCTCAAGAAGACGAAACTGAGATGTTCTTCATAAGAAGACATTTTGAATTAAACAAATGTAACTTTATTCCTTCTCTGGAGCTTTTTGAAGACTTAACACTACGGAGGAGAATCTGGTGTTTGTCACTGCCGGACTTTAACCCTTCTTGTGCTGAGTTTTGATGGACACTCACCATCTCGGTGCCTGGCCTGTCACTATGGAGTGTTATCACGGTCATTGCTGGGATGTTTGCCTAAGAAAACGCTCAATCTCCATTTTTAGACTGAAGGAATTGGCTGCTATTTTTTGTCATTTGGTCGTTGCACTTTTTTTTTTTTTCCCCCCCCATGTGATGACTTGTATTCTGCTTTTACTATTACCTCCCCCTGAATGGTAAATATCTGTATGATGACGATGCATAAGATGCGGCCGCCTGTTGAAAGTTCTTATTCGTAAATGTAACATTTTGATTTTGTTTATTGTAATAAAAATAATTGAACAGTTTGCTTGTTTTGTGAGTGAGTGCAGAGACCATTCGCTGTGTGCTGGTTAGTATTGGGAGCTGCCCGTGCCACGAGCTGGTACTCACCCATCTCCTCTTCTTATAGCCGCATCCTCCCTCGCTGGCCAAGACAAATACATCTCTTGTTAATGTGGAACAGTCCATGTTTATACCTGCCGAATAGAAAGTATAAAAATGATACAAAATCTGTATAATCCTTTATATCACACAGAGCTACAAGTTCTGTCTGCAGTGATCACAGAGGTCCATTTATTGCTTTGGAGCTTAAATAGAAAAGGCCAAATTCCCACTTACTCATTCTATCTACATGGGGATATGTGCACTGATTTGGGGATCTAGATCTCCTCTTCCTTGTATAGTAATAGGGTGGGTTATGTATCATTTTGACAGCTGTCAGTCACCAAAAGGGGGAGCTCTCTGCATAATTTCTATTGACTTATAGGAATCCTACCATGAGAAATCTGCCATCAGTAGATGTGATGGTAGATTCCTCCTGCATCTGCCCTAATCTTTAATGGTATAATCCAGCAACCTAACTTGTTAATTTATATATTACTATAATAAAGTTTTTTTTAACTGCGGAGGCTACTGGGGCGTGTACTAGCATTAGCTCCCAGTGGCCGGCCAGGCTAGTACACACCCCTGTAGATACTGACTCTAATTTACATATTACTAAAATAAAGTTTAACAAGTTATGTTAGGTTCCAGGATTCTTAAATTACAGGTTGGGGCAAAGGCAGGAAGGAGGAATCTACCATCACATCTACTTCAGGTGATGGACTTCTCGTGGTAGGTTTCCTTAAAGTCAATAGAGTCCAGGGGACTCCAAACCTGTCAGGGCCTTATGGACCGGTGATTTGGTGTCCCAAATTGCTGTGTATGAAATAAAACATGCCTCCCGGCGCGGCAAATGAAGACTGCATAGTATACCCGGGTTTCACTGTGTGAGCGCCGTAGGTGCGGAGCAATGAAGCTGGCATATTATCATAGGTTCACTTGCCGCAACAAGAGATGGGAGTCCTATTTGCTTTACTGGACTCGCATCTAGGTTACTATAAATTTTAGTTTTTGAGGCAACATAAAGGTGAATTTGGGACCCAAAACCGCAAGTCCATACAGAACTGTAGTTGTCTTACGGTCCTAAATTAACCTGATAAGATCCCCTCTAGGCATATACAATGTGTGACAGCTTCCCATCAGCCTGACTATTTCCGTGTAGTAATAGAATTGGGACAGTGAGAGGATGACTATTTAAGTAACTCAGTATAAGTGGTATCACATCAGCAGTTCTGTGGTCTCTGCAGCGGCTCATGACTTTTGTGGATTACCTCTAAACGTCATTTGTGATACGAAATCTGTGAATTATCCTCCAGCCCCCTTCAGTGATGGATTCTGAATTCAGCAAATTGCTTGTGTTCTTACATTGTATATCCCTGAATGTGCTTGACAAGGGCAATTTTGCAGAAATCTGAGCACATCGCTTGTGGGAGAGAAGTTTATACAAAGGATTTCTTTTATTGGGTTGTCGAGGGTTTCAAAAACATCTTCACTTTCCTCCAAAAACCGCTTTATTCACTTCTATGCAGCTGAGCTGCGATACGGGGACACACCATAGTTTTTGGAAGAAAGCAGTTGTGTGTTTTATCCTCCGGATGATATTGTATTATAGATTGTATATATGATGGAAATGATCTTCAGAGGTAAATGGCGCTGCGGTTATTTCATGGCATGTCTATAAGTTGGTCAGAATTTTTAGCTCACACCATGTTAGTGCAGGTTTTAAATCTTAAAATATTGTTCCTATTATGTAGGTTACAAAAAGGGTTGCTTGGTTACCTAAAAGTCATATTCCCTCAACCAGATCTGGACATGTGACCCCTGCAGCCGATCCCTGAGTGTAGCTGTGACCACCACCAATCACCTGGCTGCAGTAGTCACTACTTTGATGGGATGTAGTTGCTGGAGACCACAATACAGATTCGGGGAGATAACATTTTTGTGGCCAGGCAACCTCTTCTTATTTGTTGTCTGTGGCTGACACTAGGGGGAGCCATTGCGGAATGCAGTGATACAATAGTATCTTATAGAAGTCATTACATTAACAATCTGCATCAAAACTCAGGGCCTGACAACATGATGATAAAAAAGTTAAACCATTCATGCTAAACACCTATGACCCATTATCACTGGCAGGGGTTCGGGGCACCCATCCAGGAGGGTTTGGTTTCGCTTGGATTTCATGTTACATTTGGGTCTGCAGCAGTTCTGTACTGTATGGAGTTCATTTTATTATGCTTGTATTCTGCCAGTCCAGGTCTGCATGGATTCCCTCTGCAGGTCACGCTGGCAGTCTCCTTTTTTTTGCCTTTTAACCCCTTGCATGCCATTCTTTGGCCACACGTAGGACAATTCAGTTTCCAAATAGTTTTCAGGTATAAACATGGTCTAAATATAGCTACACATACATTTACCTCTCCAATGCTGATGGTCTTCCGCATTGAATGGGTTTACGTATATCTCCTATCGGTCTAGGTTTATGATTCCCCGCAGCTCGCCCTGGTCTAAGTAGTGTATGGCAGCGTTGAATGTGTGAGTGCCAGCTTGTGTTTGGGCCTTCTGCGTCCTTGTTTCTGTTTTGACTAATTTTTTCTCCTCCCTCAAATAATTGCCTGTTGAACAGACTGCCAATCTGGCCGAAGCCAATGCTTCTGAAGAGGATAAAATCAGAGCCATGATGTCTCAGTCTGGCCATGACTATGACCCCAGCAAGTAAGTGGACGGGAGCTGCACTCCGCCTCACTACCCCATAACAAAATCACATGGGAGCTAAAATAACAATGGTTTCTCCCACTTTTAATTCTTAGCTACATGAAGAAGCCCCTCGGGCCGCCGCCTCCAACATACACCTGCTTTCGATGCTTAAAACCTGGTCATTACATCAAAAACTGCCCTACTAATGGGGTAAGTATAGGTCATCTGTGGGTGTATAGGTAATCTATGGGTGTAGGAAGTGTCCTCCACCTATAAACCACCGCCATGTTTGGTTTTTTTCATGCCTTTGCTTGTATCTTTTATTGATGCATTGATAATTTATTTTTTTCTCTCTAGGATAAAAGCTTTGAGTCTGCTCCCAGGATAAAAAAGAGCACCGGGATTCCTCGCAGCTTCATGGTGGAGGTAGAAGATCCCAATATGAAGGGGGCTATGCTGACAAACACTGGAAAATATGCCATACCAACCATCGATGCGTAAGTTATTGTTGAGAAATTTGTTGAGCTTATGGGATGTCAGACTTAAGAGCAGCAAGTGACAGATCAGCAACATGGGCTCTGTATCTCTTAGCTCACACAGGGGGGGGGCTCAGTTTTCTGTTATTCAGCCTTTCTGCACTGCCTCCTGCTTGAGATGAGCTTCTCACTGTCTGATCTCCCTGCCCCCTGCTTGTAAGAGCTGTGTAAAACAGATTCCCATCTGATACACTGGAGTAGTGCAGCAAGTCATTGTATGGACTCTATTATACCTCTGCCCTTCTGCTTCCTTGGATTGGACTTAAAGGGAACCTGTCACCAGGAGACCCATTTTTAGCACTCCCTCAGTCCTCACAGAGCATAGTACATACACTGCCAAAGTGTTTTTGTATTAAAAATTGGTTTTACAGAAAAAAAGTTATGTTCTAGTGTACCTTTCATTAGCATCTGCTCTGTGACTAGGCAGTTGCCTTTTGGGAGGAGCTGGAAAGGAGCAGTTTTCCCCCCACCCACCCTTGGGGAACTGCTTCTCCATGTGACCTTTTCAAATATATGAAAACACCCATCACTTTCTTAGCTCCTCTACAGCCAATCCCGAGTGAGGGGAGTTATTCATATATTTGAAAAGGTCACATGTTTCCCAAGGGTGGGGGGAAACTGCTCCTTTCCAGACCCTCCCAGGGGACGAGTGCCTAGTCACACAGCAGATGCTAATGAAAGGTATAATATAACATATCTTTTTTTTTCTGTAAAACCAATTTTTAATACAAAAACACTTTGGCAGTGTATGTACTATGCTCTGTGGGGACTGGGGGAGTGCTAAAAATGGGTCTCCTGGTGACAGGTTCCCTTTAAAGGAAATCTACCACTACATAACGGTAAAATGGATCTGTACATATGCACCTATTGTCCTCTTCATACCGATTGCAATGGCCAAATTTGATAGAAAAAGAACTTTATAAAATATGCAAATGAGCAAACATGCTCCGCAGATCATGTCTGTGCTCCGCCACTATAACATGTATTCATGTCCCCGGCCCTACTTGGTCATGGTCCATGACTAAGTCTTAACCAGACGAAACGCGTAGGTCTTTCTACGTCCATGTGCTGCATGTTTTGTGACTTTTTACCCATGAAATAAAGCTGTTGAAATATTGCAAGCGTCCTCCGTGATCGTGCTGGAACTTTCATCTATAGAAGAAAAATATGGATCTGATGATGGGGCCAGGTAACTTCTCTCTGAAACTTAATGTGGAGACGTTACAGTAATAAAAGATAGATATCCACCTTCATTGGGTTTAATGTCCGGGATATGTAAGTTTTCCAATCACTGTGCCACTATATAACATGTACACTAGCAATGGACATGGCTGCAGTACCAGACACACTCCAGACTGCAAATTGAGTAGTAATAATAATCTTTTTGTAGCGCCATCAAATTCTGTAGCACATGTAGAAATAAAATAAGACATTGCTGACTAATAACATTAGGGTTTTCTTTTATTCCTTCTATAATAAATCCATCTCTCCTTATATTACAGTGTGGCATATGCGATGGGCAAGAAAGAAAAGCCCCCCTTTCTTCCTGATACTCAATCATCGTCATCAGAGGAGGAAGACCCCATCCCGGACGAGCTGCTCTGCATGATATGTAAAGACATGATGAGCGATGCCGTCGTAATCCCTTGCTGTGGAAACAGCTACTGTGATGAATGTGAGTAATGTATATTACACAAGGCTCCTCGCTGCCTTCTCTGGCTATAGTATGAAGAAAGGAGCAGAGAATTTGCCACACTTGGCCATTAAAGTGTTAAGGGGATCTATAAAGTTTACTGGAATTTGCCTTAAATCTAGATTTTTTTTTCCTCCCCAATTTCTAGGTATCCGCACTTCGTTACTGGAATCCGAGGATCACACGTGCCCTACGTGTCATCAGTCAGACGTCTCTCCAGATAATTTAATTGCCAATAAATTCTTGCGTCAGGTAAGTGGTACAGCTGAAATTCTGACCGTATCGCTTTCTCCAGTAGAATTACTGATGACTTGGTTAAAGGGAGTCAAAACATTACTGCTGTCTCCTGAAATGGCGCCCCCTCTGTCCAAAGGTTGTGTGGGGTATTGTAACATGGCTCCACCTAAGTAAATGGAGCTGAATTGCAATATGAGGCGCAACCTATAGAGGCAGCAAGTGTATTGGGCTGAATATTGCGCGTGTCCACATTGTCGGATTTCATGACTTGTTCCCTCATTTACTCTTTTGCTTCTTCCAGGCTGTGAATAACTTCAAGAATGAAACCGGTTATACAAAGAGGATTCGTAAGCAGCAGGCCGCATCCCAGCAGCGACAACAGCAAGCGCCTCAACCTACCCGCAGCGCCCCACAGCCGACACGTCCAGCACAGTCCCGCCAGCAAGATCCTCTTATAGCTCCTACTACTGTAGCTCCTACTCCAACTACTACACCCCCAAGCACTGCTGCTACCACCACTTCTGCCACCACCAGCACTGTGCAAGCCAGTGCACAGCCAGCACCAGTCGCGCCACCTACAGAGCCTCCACAGTCAGTACCTGTCCAAAAGGAGAGGGAGAAACCAGAACCAGAAAGACCTTATCAGTAAGTTGGTGCATGTAGTGTATAATAGACTTATGAATTGAGATCATTGGCCTTAATATCTCATGTTTAGCACCTTCCCACTGTGACCCCTTTTTGTCCAGGTAGTCTTTAACTAGGGGTCTGTAAGTCGGATGTCCTTAAGTAGGGGACCGCCTGTATATGTATTTCTAATTGCATTTGTGTTTTCCTAATATTTTAGCCATGAAAAGCGAGAAGGATCTCGTTCTTCTTCTGCTTCTGTCACATCTGGCAGCAGCTTATCATTACCCAACAACCTCCACCTGGGAGACAAGGTAAGTCTCTGCAATCAGCATTCATGTTATACCAAAGCAGAATTTTAAAAATAACCCCTAATGATTATACTACTTTCTTTTAGGGTTTCCATGTTCCAGTGCTCGGACAGATACAGCCTTCTTCGCATTGTCTTCCTCCTCCAAGTGAGTCCTAGTTAGGGTAGTAGTTGTATGAAGTGCCCCCTGTCTATGGATGGTGTGGTGCTCAGCTAGATCTGCTATCGCGCCATTCAGAATGATCAGGCTGTAACAGAACATCTCGTACAATACATAGTGAAGAATAGAGACAATTTGTGCCGAAATCACAGGCACCCTGGATTTGGCAGTATTATTGGATCCAATGGTGATATAAGAGGCGTGTGGATAAGAGAGAACCTGTAAATTTTATTTTAACGCTATAAGAAGAATTTGACCCCCACACTTTTGTATTAAAATTCTCTTGTCCATTTTGTCACATGTGGAAACATTAGGGTGTAAAGTTTTCTTATTTTCGTGTTATGGTATCTGTGCCCTATAAACAGGGCTGAGCATGTAATATCTCTATGGTAAGACCCTTCAGTGGCCAGGCCTCACACCTATGAATACTTTCACCATTTTGATTGTTCTTCCTTCACAGCTCCCCTGATGAGGGCCAATATACCAAGACCTTCTGGACCAAGGCCGCACTTAGGATGGGACGGGTTAGTATAAACATTTAACCAGAAAATTCTTAATTTGAATTAATTGTTTTGTGTGGGAACTTGTTACTCAAGTGCAATGTATGTTTCTTCCAGTCATAGCCGTGGCCGCCACCCTCACAATGATCGTCCACCAAGAAACCAAGTACCATCTCTGACATCTTCGGGTCCCGTGTATGTCCCGCCACCCACTCCTCTCTTTCCTCCACCGCCCCCCCATGGTCTTCAGTTGCCGCCTGGTGTGCCGCCGCCACAGTTTCAGCCACAGTTCACTCCTGGACAGCCTCCCGCTGCCGGCTACAACGTTCCTCCTCCAGGCTTTCCTTCAGCCCCCGCTACAGTATCCGCCCCGTGGGTGAATCCAGCCGTCCAGGCAGCACACGCTAATGCCATTCCTGCACCGTCCCTGGCACCACCATTATCCAAGGAGGAATTCTATAGAGAACAGAGACGACTAAAGGAGGAGTAAGTATGGGGAGGAAATTCAGCATATTCCACATATAGAAGTCATAGATTTTATTGTAGATCATGCACTGATTATATTGCCTGACTTTCTGGTGCTTAAAGTGTGGTTAAGTTTTAGGATGATGGTGGTAAATGACTGATCGGCAACTAGGCAAAAATCTTTCCGATTCATCAAGTACGGGAAAAGGAACCACCTTCTGCTAATGGGGGTGTCCAGGATAATATAACCATAGTCTCATCTCTTTTGCCTCCAGGTTACAGTAGTCACTAGCAATCACCACTGCAATCTGTTGGCAGTGACGTTAGTTTTCATGGTTTAGATTGGCCCTTGCCGCCTGTAATATCCTGGACGTTCCCTTTCAGCATGTGTGATCCTCCCTGACATCTTTCCAATTTGGACAGAACCATCACACCTTCTTACGCAGTAGCTGATCCTCCCGTCCCACTAAAATCTCCTGCTTTTATTGCTGCTCGCCTTTTATGCTGTGGTTTCATGGTATAAAAGCAGTAAAAAAAAAAAAGCTTTTATTTAAAAAAAAAAAAAACTCAGCTGTGGCCTCAATCCCTTTCTATCACTTTGTAGCCTATTCCATCGCTCCTGTGATTAGACAAGATCCTGAAACTGAACACTTGAGGCAACGATGCATAAAGCTCTCTTTTCTCCCGTAAAGACAGCAACTTGCATGTTGACTTTTGTTTTTCTCCCTTTTTTTTTTTTTCGTGTAACCACGCATTTTTCTTTAGAGAGAAGAAGAAATCAAAACTTGAAGAATTTGCAAATGATTTTGCTAAAGAACTGCTGGAATATAAGAAAATTCAAAAAGAGCGGAAGCGATCCTACTCCAGGTAAGAAAAGGATATAAAGCGTAGACGCATGATCTGTCATTATTTTGTAGTTGTTGGGGTGTATTAGAATTGTCATTTCTTGCGTTTTTATGTGTCCATTTTCAGGATTTTGTCTATCACTACCAAAAGGTTCAATTATCCATACCCCAACTCAATGCACGTACCTAACCTTTTCCAGGTTGAGTCAGATACCATTTGCATGCTATGTAGAGGTCATTATTGCATTGCCACCCATCAGGTTGTCACGCTATATCTACGAGACACACAAGCCCTTCATGTTCTGTTTCTTTTGTTTTTTTTAAAAGGTCCAAGTCTCCGTATTCTGGATCATCTTACTCTAAAAGTTCCTACTCGTACTCAAAATCAAGATCTGGCTCTTCAAGGTCCCGTTCCTATTCACGGTCCTTCAGTCGATCACGCTCTAGGTCTTTCTCAAGGTCACCTTCATACCAGAGGAAAGCCCACGGAAAAGGACGGACTTATCGGTCTCGATCCCGATCTCATGGATATCCTCGCTCCAGGTCACGATCTCCCTACAGGAGATTCCATTCTCGATCTAGATCCCCGCCGTACAGGCCGCCTTCTCCTGCTAATAAGAGGTTACTACAGCAAGTCGAAGGGGAACGAGATTACGCGAACCGCCTTCGTGAATTCCCACCATATGACATCAAAGCTTTGTACGGCCGACAGCCAGATCTAAGAGATCCTTATGAAAAGGAAGCGTACAGAGAGTGGGAGCGTAGTTACAGGGACTGGTATGAAAAGTATTATAAAGTGTCTGCACTCGCTGCCATTCCAAGGCAGAGGTCGCCTATTGGTAGGGAAAATTTCCCAGAAAATAGATTTCTCCTTCCACCTCAGGCGCGGAGAGATCCCTCTCCTTATAATCGTGGCCACAGGGACAATTATCCTCCTCCTTTACTACCCAGACTGCGGCCAATGGGTGGTGGATATCAGGAGAAGCTGCTACCACGTGAGCCACACATAAAGGATACCAGAAAATCAAAGGAAAGAGAACCTTTTCTCCAATCTTCTGGAGACTCCAGAGGAAACCGACATAAGAAACACCGCAAGAGGCGGAAAGAAGATGGTGAAAGTGCTTCCAAGACTGGTACTGATGGATCTAGGAGACACAGAGATTCGCATGGGGATGATGGCAAGAGAAATGAACATGTGTTTGTGCCCACTAGCAAAGATGATGCCACCCCTGTTAGAGACGAGCCCATGGATGCAGAGTCTATTTCTCTGAAACCCCTTTCTGATAAGGACAAAAGAGAAAAACCCAGAACAAAAGTTGATAAAACAAAACGTAGAACGGATGGCAACCAGCCCAAGAAGGAAACTTCTTCCAAAGTAGTCAAAGTTGAAAAACCAGACAGTGAGAAAGCTAAACCAGCAAGCACCGAGCCACCAGTGAAGAAGGTCAAAGACGACCCCCCAAAGACTGAAAACTCAAAACATGTTTCAAGTCAAAAAGACGATAAAACCATGTTGCCTCGAAAAGTCCACCTCAAGGTGGTCAAAGAAAGCCAGGAGAAAGTGTCCAAAGACGACAAAAGCAAAAAGGAGCACACAAAAGAAACAAAGTCGGAAAAGCCAACAATTAAGGAGGAAAAAACAAAAAAGGCTCCAGAAAAACCAAGAACTGCGGAGTCCAAACCCGAGAAACGCAAGAGAAAGCCCGATGACAAACCGACGGAAAAGGAAGTGGAGAAACCGGCAAAGGCCATCAAAGTCGAGACCACCGAGGCTCCAAAACCACCTCCGCCTAAAGTGAAATCTGAGGCCGAGATCGTCAAACCCGAGAAGGTCCCGGAGAAGGAGAAAACAACATCAGCAGCGACGGTGAAAAAGATTAAGCTGAACCGTGAGACTGGGAAAAAAATTGCTAACACCGAAGCCGCTGGTGGAACAGAAGAAGCACAAGAGAAAAGTGAGGCCCCCGCCCCGGCCAAACCCAAGACCGAACGTGTTAAGGGCAAAGGACGGAAGAAGATTCCGGCTCCTGATGGATCTGGGTCCACCTTGGTGGATTACACCAGGTAAGAGCAAATGATTGTGTTGGCCTCTCAATTGTTCCATGTGTTTTGCGTCATGACTGAAGGTCTTTTGTGGTATCATCAGTGGGGTTGAGGAAAGGTTCATTATCCTGACAGTCTCCAATATATTGAATTATTCTCTGTTTACATCTGCATCGGAAGCTACGATTCCATCATATTTTATAGAAACAATAGAGATATTCTGCCCAGTGAAAAGACAGGGCCCCAAAATAAACCCCGCAGTCCTTATTTTGGGAGTAGAATAGGTTGTCATGTGCCTGTCCTATCCAAACCTTCAAAATTCTTTACATTCTGGGTTTAATGAGAAAATATTAACATGTAAGGGCTGAACCAGGGCCAGGTAGCTGCTGTGAAGTCATGTATCGTCTGTAAACTGCAGAGTAACCCACTAGACTTATTTATTATCTGTATTTTGGTGAACTTTTGTAGTATTTTATGAAACTTATCTACATAGTTTATTTTACTTGTAGTCATTTTATTACATTTCTCTCAACAGCACAAGCTCCACGGGTGGAAGTCCTGTCCGTAAAGCGGAAGAGAAACAAGACGCCAAGAGAACGGTTATAAAGACTCTTGAAGAATATAACAATGATAATACGGCACCACCGGAAGACGTCATCATAATGATACAAGTTCCACAATCAAAATGGGACAAGGATGAATTTGAGTCTGAGGATGATGAGGCTAAGGACTCGCAGGGAACATCTAATACTGGGAAGCCGATGAGTGTTGTATCCAAACCAGCATCTACCGTCGTTTTACCAGACAAAGAAGAGAAGCCGGGAAGTGAAGGCACACCTCAAGACTCCAGGTCCACCAAGGAAACCCCAGTGACCCAGACCAAGAATAGATCTAAAGATAAAGACAGCCCAGCGACTGAAAAGGAATCATCAGACAAGAGAAAAGGAAGTTCCCAAAATGAGAGCAGTTCTGATCGCAGCCAACAGTCCTCCAAAGATCGGTCATCTGAAAAACAGGAAGGGGGACGTAGCAGCTCCAACAAAGACTTAACTCCCAGCCGGGAGAAGAAGTCTGACCATGGGGACAGCAGAGACAGAAAACAGGATTATGAGAGCAGAGAGCGGGAGAAGAAGGATCATGACCGCGACCGCAAGACTGAACATGAGAGTCGAGACAAAGACAGAAAGAACGATCATGACAAGAGGCACGACCATGAATCCCGGGACAGAAAGACGGAGCGTGACAGCAAGGATCGGGAAAGGAGGCAAGAACACAACAGCAAAGAACGGGATAGGAAACAAGAGCATGAAAGCCGAGAGCGAGAAAGAAGACCTGAGCATGATAGTAAGGTCAAGAAGTCAGACAATGACAGCAAAGATAAGAAGTCCGATTATGACAGTCGGGAGCACAGTGGGTCTAGGAGAAGAGATGAGCGCAGGAGGGAATCTCCGCTCAACAGCAAAGATTCGTCGTCTAGTTCCCAAAAAGAACGACCCAGAGACGACTCCAGAGAACCTAAGAAATCTCAGAAAGAGAGTAAGCGTGATAGCCACAGCCCGGGTCAAGAGCGCAAGCCAAGGGGTGAACAAAAGTCATCCGAATCTAAACGGCAAACCAATAATGATCGAGCGTCATCCGACCGAAGCAGCGAAAGAGGGAAAGAGAAAATCTCCTCCAAACCAAAAAATTCAGAAGAGACGAGTGAAAAGAGATCACACACTAAACGTTCTTCACCAGAGGTAAAGGTCGACAAGGAAGCCTCGGAGAAGACCAAGGCTCCACAAAGCCGATCAACGCGGCTCTCCACAGACTTGACGAAAGACACCGATGAAGCCTCCTTTGTGCCGGATTACAATGAAAGTGATAGCGAAGCTTCTGTCAAACAAGATGACCCTCAGGAAACCAAAAACAAGGACGATGAGCACATGGACACCACTACAGAAGTGGGTGCTAGTAACCTGCCAGCCACTGGTCATAGCAGTCCAGCTGGCAGCCGTAGTCGTAGTCACAGCCCGGGTGACTCCGGCAGCCGCAGCAGCAGTGTCAGCTCAACGGGCAGCCCGGATAAAAAGAAGAGGAAGAAGGAAAAGAAGAAACACAAAAAGCATAAAAAACACAAGAAGCATAAGAAGCACACGGGCAACGAGTCAGAGACTGAGAAGGGCCCGAAACATAAACACAAAAAGAAGAAATCCAAGAAAAGTAAAGACAAAGAGACTGAGAAGGAGGAGGCCAAGGCCAAGCCCCCGGCGCCCGTCTGAGCCGGCCTCGCCTTCTCCCGCCTGTATCCATTTGTATTTTTCATGTAATGTAAGCGCGATCACTATGTAAATAACGGAGAACTGTGCCACGCCTAATATATTGATTCTTTTGACTTTTACATCAGAGCTTTATAAAGGAAATATTTGTACAGAAATCTGTGTCTTGTGACCACATTGCAAATACTTTGGTTCTTATTTTTTTAATTTATATAACTAGGCATTGAATTGGATGGAAATGAGGGCGCTGTGAGCCAGGACAATGGGGCCAGTGAAGCCTGTCCTGTAATATGTGCAGCTTGTGAGGCCATTGGATGACGGGACGGGGCCTTGGTTAGTTTGTTGACCCCAGATACCACTTTGCCTGCCTTGATGGGGTTCACACAACAAACGATATCGGGCACCAATCCCCCTGAATGCTGCCCATATGGCCCAAAATGTACATGTTCTTGTTACTAATAAGGAGTAAGGCCTGTGCTGGAGCATTGGACCTGCACTTTAGTAGCCTCACCCCTGCGGAGGAGGACTGTGATGTCTCAACAAGTCCCTCTACGTATCTAATCCTGCAAGTATTTTCTTTCAGAAAAAAAAAAATCCTAATCCGTTTGAAGCTACATAAAAAAAGTTGAATTTTGCAGAAACTTTTGATAATTTGTGCCATTTTTTTTTCTTCGTACATGACTTAAGGGCATATATCCGGCTGTCATGTAAACCCCCCCACAGTGCACTGCAACGGGTAACGGTTGGGGTCAGGAAAGTTTTGGATGTGAACTGAGAAGTGATGTAAAGTTTTATGCAGACTAAACTGTGAAAAATCTACCGTACCGTAAAGCCTCTATACTGGGTGATCGGGAATGTGCGGTTTTACCAAAAGATCTCTAGATTTTTATTTTTTTGCATGTTTATAGTCACTACAGCCCCTTCCCTCTTATTACCAATGGGTACAGGGTAGCAAAAAGGTTTTACAAATACTATTAGACATCCCCTTTAATACAGTACACACAAGAGAGTCTAAAGTGCTTCGGACTTGGGAACTGAGACACTGCTGTATCTAAAAGAGGAAAGAGACTACTTGACCCTACAGCAGCCCCTGACCTTATGCCTGAGGAAGACCCCCGCTGCAGCACGTTGCAGTCACACCTATATCCCGATGAGTACAGGCCAAGGGTCTAACCCTGCGTACGCTGCCGCTCGCCATGGCTTTCTTTTGCACTTTTTTTTACCAGCTGTACAGTTATTTTTATTTTCAAAACTGTTCTTTTCAGATTTTTTTTTTTTTGTGTATTTTTTTTTCTCCTAAGAATTGGCGCAATGCAGAGAAGGTAACCTAATGCGTCACCCTGAGAAGGATAAGAAAGTGACCCCCTACCTCAGATAAAGCCGTGTAAAATACCCTTTTTTTCTGTGAATAAATGACAATGAATTTAAAGTGATCTGCGATAATAGTCTCCATGTATCTCTTCCTGTTTATTTAAGGGTTAAAACCTGAGTCACCTGAACTGTAAGGTAAATGTAATGCAAGGTCGCCAGATTGTACTCGATTAAACTATCCCCCTCGGGTGGAGGATGAAATTACCTTTCAAGATTTGCCTCTTCTATGTGAGATCTCGCCCATTCACCTAGAAAATAAGTTTACTTCAAAGTCATTGTGAAAACACGCAGAGAAGAGTCATATTTGCCTAAGATGAGACATTCCAGATGCCTCTAACTTGGGTTCCGTGTTGTAGAACATGTTTAAAAAAGAAAAAACCGCCTACTAACACGTTCCTGGTGTCATATTAAAGCTCTAGATCTCAACTTTCAGATCACTTTGGGCTTTTTGTGCTGTGGGCTACAGAATATGAGATACAAATGGGTTAAATCTAATTCCAATTTTTTATCTTTGATATGACACCAGCAGCATGTTTCTAGGCAACACAGAACCCAAGTTAGGGGCATCTGGAATGTCTCATCTTAGGCAAATATGACTCTTCTCTGCGTGTTTTCACAATGACTTTGGAGGAGACTTATTTTCTAGGTGAAAGGGAGAGATCTCACATAGAAGAGGGAAATCTAGAAAGGACATTTCATTTCCCACCTGAGGGACTGTAGTTTAATTTGATAGTCTATTTAAGTTTTAAAGGAAAGCTACCACCAGGATGAAGGATTGTAAACCAAGAACATTGGCATGCATGTGTGTGCCCTCTTTTTAGCTTCTTAAGCAAATATGCAAATGTGCCTGCCATTCCATAGATGACAATGGAGCCTGGAGCCCCTCAGGCTCATTTGCATAATTTGTAAAAAAAAAATTTGGTACAAACAAGGGCATTAGAAGCTAAAAGCAGAGCAGATCCTGCCAGAGGTGGCCCACACCTGCATGTAAGTGTGCTTGGTTTACAACCCGTCATCCTGGTGGTAGATTTCCCATTGATGCTTTATAGCATCCCCTGCCAAATTGTTGTTTTAGAATTTCCACTTAGATAGTTCTCATTTTCTATGTGTCGAGCCCAGTCCAGTGCCTCCTGCTGCCTTGACACGTACATACACGCACACGTACACGTTGGAGACCTAAAAACTAAAAGAAACTAAAACACTCTCCATAGCTGTTAATTTGCATACAGTCTTTCATCCTGGTGGTAGATGTCCTTTAAGCCTGTAGAGGGCGCACAAAGCCTCGGGAGACTTGTACCCGCACTGGACCAAATTTAGGATTCTGGCTCCGGGGCCACTGACTTACTACAAAATGGCTGCCACCGCTGTGACATCACTGCTAACCTTACCACAAGCGGCTGTGAGCAGATGATAATGCTATCACTACAGTGGGCAGCAGAGGGCGCTCACATCTTTTATATACAAGTCTGCTAGGATGTCCCCGATCACACAGGTACATATATGTCTGCTATACACTACTGTGTGCATGACACCCTGCAAATACTGCTGCCTGTCTTACCCAGCAATTCATGTTGGTTCAGATAGTGCTGTGTCTGTGTCTCTCCCTATAAATGATGTAGGTGCAGCTGGTACTCACCTGGTCACACCTATAATCAATATATAGTGGCTTCCCCAATTTGTTTTCCTCTTAATTCTGAGTACAGTTATTACTGCCTACCCTCTAAATTATGTAGATGAAGAGGGCACTATCTGTACCTACAGGAATTACAGAGTAGGCAGTACTATCTGTACCTACAGGAATGACACAGAGGAGACAGCACTTTCTGTACCTACAGGAATGACACAGAGGGGACAGTACTATCTGTACCTACAGGAATGACACAGAGGAGGCAGCACTATCTGTACCTACAGGAATGACACAGAGGAGGCAGCACTATCTGTACCTACAGGAATGACACAGAGGAGGCAGCACTATCTGTACCTACAGGAATGACACAGAGGGGACAGTACTATCTGTACCTACAGGAATGACACAGAGGAGGCAGCACTATCTGTACCTACAGGAATGACACAGAGGAGGCAGCACTATCTGTACCTACAGGAATGACACAGAGGAGGCAGCACTATCTGTACCTACAGGAATGACACAGAGGGGACAGTACTATCTGTACCTACAGGAATGACACAGAGGGGACAGTACTATCTGTACCTACAGGAATGACACAGAGGAGGCAGCACTATCTGTACCTACAGGAATGACACAGAGGAGGCAGCACTATCTGTACCCACAGGAATGACACAGAGGAGACAGTACTATCTGTACCTACAGGAATTACACAGGAGACAGAACTATTTGTACCTACAGGAATGACACAGAGGAGACAGCACTATCTGTACCTACAGGAATGACACAGAGGAGACAGCACTTTCTGTACCTACAGGAATGACACAGAGGAGACAGCACTATCTGTACCTACAGGAATTACAAAGTAGGCAGTACTATCTGTACCTACAGGAATGACACAGAGGAGACAGCACTTTCTGTACCTACAGGAATGACACAGAGGAGACAGCACTATCTGTACCTACAGGAATTACAAAGTAGGCAGTACTATCTGTACCTACAGGAATGACACAGAGGAGACAGCACTATCTGTACCTACAGGAATGACACAGAGGAGACAGCACTATCTGTACCTACAGGAATTACAAAGTAGGCAGTACTATCTGTACCTACAGGAATGACACAGAGGAGACAGCACTTTCTGTACCTACAGGAATGACACAGAGGAGACAGCACTATCTGTACCTACAGGAATTACAAAGTAGGCAGTACTATCTGTACCTACAGGAATGACACAGAGGAGGCAGCACTATCTGTACCTACAGGAATGACACAGAGGAGGCAGCACTATCTGTACCCACAGGAATGACACAGAGGAGACAGTACTATCTGTACCTACAGGAATTACACAGGAGACAGAACTATTTGTACCTACAGGAATGACACAGAGGAGACAGCACTATCTGTACCTACAGGAATGACACAGAGGAGACAGCACTTTCTGTACCTACAGGAATGACACAGAGGAGACAGCACTTTCTGTACCTACAGGAATGACACAGAGGAGACAGCACTATCTGTACCTACAGGAATTACAAAGTAGGCAGTACTATCTGTACCTACAGGAATGACACAGAGGAGGCAGCACTATCTGTACCTACAGGAATGACACAGAGGGGACAGTACTATCTGTACCTACAGGAATGACACAGAGGAGGCAGCACTATCTGTACCTACAGGAATGACACAGAGGAGGCAGCACTATCTGTACCCACAGGAATGACACAGAGGAGACAGCACTATCTGTACCTACAGGAATTACAAAGTAGGCAGTACTATCTGTACCTACAGGAATGACACAGAGGAGGCAGCACTTTCTGTACCTACAGGAATGACACAGAGGAGACAGCACTATCTGTACCTACAGGAATTACAAAGTAGGCAGTACTATCTGTACCTACAGGAATGACACAGAGGAGACAGCACTATCTGTACCTACAGGAATGACACAGAGGAGACAGCACTATCTGTACCTACAGGAATTACAAAGTAGGCAGTACTATCTGTACCTACAGGAATGACACAGAGGAGACAGCACTTTCTGTACCTACAGGAATGACACAGAGGAGACAGCACTATCTGTACCTACAGGAATTACAAAGTAGGCAGTACTATCTGTACCTACAGGAATGACACAGAGGAGGCAGCACTATCTGTACCTACAGGAATGACACAGAGGAGGCAGCACTATCTGTACCCACAGGAATGACACAGAGGAGACAGTACTATCTGTACCTACAGGAATTACACAGGAGACAGAACTATTTGTACCTACAGGAATGACACAGAGGAGACAGCACTATCTGTACCTACAGGAATGACACAGAGGAGACAGCACTTTCTGTACCTACAGGAATGACACAGAGGAGACAGCACTTTCTGTACCTACAGGAATGACACAGAGGAGACAGCACTATCTGTACCTACAGGAATTACAAAGTAGGCAGTACTATCTGTACCTACAGGAATGACACAGAGGAGGCAGCACTATCTGTACCTACAGGAATGACACAGAGGGGACAGTACTATCTGTACCTACAGGAATGACACAGAGGAGGCAGCACTATCTGTACCTACAGGAATGACACAGAGGAGGCAGCACTATCTGTACCCACAGGAATGACACAGAGGAGACAGTACTATCTGTACCTACAGGAATTACACAGGAGACAGAACTATTTGTACCTACAGGAATGACACAGAGGAGACAGTACTATCTGTACTTACAGGAATGACACAGAGGGGACAGTACTATCTGTACCTACAGGAATGACACAGAGGAGACAGCACTATCTGTACCTACAGGAATTACAGAGTAGGCAGTACTATCTGTACCTACAGGAATGACACAGAGGAGGCAGCACTATCTGTACCTACAGGAATGACACAGAGGGGACAGTACTATCTGTACCTACAGGAATGACACAGAGGAGACAGCACTATCTGTACCTACAGGAATTACAGAGTAGGCAGTACTATCTGTACCTACAGGAATGACACAGAGGAGACAGTACTATCTGTACCTACAGGAATGACACAGAGGAGGCAGCACTATCTGTACCTACAGGAATGACACAGAGGAGGCAGCACTATCTGTACCTACAGGAATTACACAGGAGACATAACTATTTGTACCTACAGGAATGACACAGAGTAGGCAGTACTATCTGTACCTACAGGAATGACACAGAGGAGACAGCACTATCTGTACCTACAGGAATTACAGAGGAGACAGTACTATCTGTACCTACAGGAATGACACAGAGGAGGCAGCACTATCTGTACCTACAGGAATGACACAGAGGAGGCAGCACTATCTGTACCTACAGGAATTACAGAGGAGACAGTACTATCTGTACCTACAGGAATTACAGAGGAGACAGTACTATCTGTACCTACAGGAATTACAGAGGAGACAGTACTATCTGTACCTATCTCTCTACAAATTATGAAGGCACAGGCAGTACTGCCACCCTGCCTCTCTACAAATGATGGAGGCGCAGACAGTACTGCCACCTGCCTCTCTACAAATGATGGAGGTACAGACAGTACTGACATGCTGTCTCTCTACAAATGATGAAGGCGCAGACAGTACTGCCATGCTGTCTCTACAAATGATGAAGGCGCAGACAGTACTGCGACCCTGTCTCTACAAATGATGGAGGCGCAGACAGTACTGCCACTCTGTCTCTCTACATATGAGGAAGGCGCAGACAGTACTGCCACCCTGCCTCTCTACAAATGATGAAGGCACAGACAGTACTGCCACCGTCTCTACAAATGATGAAGGCGCAGACAGTACTGCCACCCTGTCTCCCTACAAATGATGGAGGTACAGACAGTACTGCCACCCTGTCTCCCTACAAATGATGGAGGTACAGACAGTACTGCCACCCTGTCTCCCTACAAATGATGGAGGTACAGACAGTACTGCCACCCTGTCTCCCTACAAATGATGGAGGTACAGACAGTACTGCCACCCTGTCTCTACAAATGATGAAGGCGCAGTCAGTACTGCCACCCTGTCTCTCTACAAATGATGAAGGCACAGACAGTACTGCCACCCTGTCTCTCTACAAATGATGAAGGCACAGATATTGGACCCTGGGAGACTGAATGGTTGTTCTACAGATCGCCCCCTTTGCTATTGAATTTACTTTTCACAAACCAAAATGAGGTTTAGTTCCTGATCCATAGTGAACTTTCATAACACAGGGACAAGTGGAAAATATCCTGGTGCTGGGTTATGGTTTATGTACATATGGAGATGTGTAATGATTAACCACGTGTGGGCCATTGTGGTATCTTGTGTACACACACACATCAATCACTTCTTGGCCTTGGATTTCACTATTCAGACTTCTAGCATTGGCCCCGAGCCTTACATAGCTGTCAGCGGGTGATCGGGGTCACTCTGTAACGAGTTAGACTCTCCACTGTCAAGTGGGTGGTGCTACACTGGAGCATAAAGCATGGCACCACCCACTTGACAGTTGGTATTCAAATTAGCCTAAATTTGCAAAACGTTTCCACCCTTAAAGGAGGTTTACATCCTTCTATAGCTCTAATGGCCTACTTATAATATAGGGGTATGGCTCTTGTCTGGACATTGCAGGAGCAGCTGAACTGTGTCCCTCCAACTACATTGTATAGCGGTGGTCATAGATGTCGCTACCCCCCTATCCTATGGGTAGGTAATTAGTAGTATAGCAGCCACAACTCATTTAGACTCCCACCTCCCATAACAGGCGAAAAAGTCATTTATCTGTGCAGTCATTAAGGAGTTAAAGTTTTTTTTTTGTTTTTTTTTAATTTATGGAAATAAATGTAAAAAAAAACCCTAAAATTAAAAACAAAACTCTGGAACTCACCTTTTATTCTTCCCATAGCTGCCTTAGGTCTCACGACACACAGGAGACGTCGTTCAGCCAATCACAGGCAGAGGCAGGTCACTTGGGTGTCTGTGATTGGCTGAGCCGGCGTGTTGTGAGACACCTGGAAGTAAAGGGAAACAGGGACCCGGGCAGCATCTGAATTAAAGGGGAGTCAGATTTCTGATTTTTAATATCACATTAATTTTTAATTTCCCTGAAGAGCCCCTTTAAGCGGTGGGGAAGGAGCTCCCCTTTAAATAAGTCTCTGTATGATAGTAATGGCTGTGGAATTCCCTGCACGGTGTGAGACATCACATGTCGTCAGTGCATGAAAACAACATCACACGAGGGACGAGCGGAGGACGTGTCTATCCTGTGCCCGGGAGGGGACGGGCGGCAGAGCCCTCCGGAGACTTGTCAAGGTGACGACGCCGCAGTCAATCACTCCCTGCTCCGCTCATTGTTCCGTCTCCAGAGCACATGCCGGCCTCAGCAGGGATTCCCGGGAAGGCGTCCAGCTGCTGCCGGTGACTCCGGTGCCTTCATACCGCCAGCCCTGTGCCTGGGAACCCTCATGCAGCTTTATCCTCTAGAGGTAAGTGATGCTTCCAGGACTATATGCAGATTCCCTTGTCTGCCGGGGATCCGTCATGCCGGCTGATTGTTGGTTGGGATGCGACGGGGAGGGGGGATCCGTCAGGTCTAATTATCCCCCTTGTCTGTGCTGATAATAGCAGGTGACTGTAGCGTCATAGACAGGGGGCACCTTAAAAATTAGTGTGAATAAAATTGCTAGAATTATAGAAATTTTTCCGCTCAGCGAGTAATATTTCTATATTACTTGTTATCTATAATTAGCAGTTCTTCTAGACGAGCCTTATAACTGATTATAAAGGGGATCCCCAGCCTTAAACATGCTTATAGGGGTTTCTTGCTTTCTCCTCTCCTGCCCATGGGCATCTAAGCTCCATTCGTCTCTATACAGCTGAGCTGCAATACCAGCACTAGCCATGCTAAGGTGTGGCGCTGTTTTGGGAATAAAGAAGCAAAGCAGACAACCCCTTTAAGGGTGCACAGTCACCTACTCACTCTAATGTTATACTGTAGCAAAAATAATAAGGTTTTACCTATTGTACGCACTTTCAATGCTGGCAGTCCAAATGTGATGATGTATGAGACATCCCGGCTTTTGCGGGATAGAGTCTCCTGGACGCGGGATAGCTGCCGCTGGTACCAGAGGGTCCTCGGGGGAAGTGAGATTATTAGACAGAGGTTTAAGGGGGTTATGAATAGGAGCGGAGCTGCAGTTACATGGATTAGCCACAGCGCATAGAATGGAGCTGTCTTGTTGATTCCTATGATCTCCTACAAACCTGTGGCTACCACGAGGTCGGAGAACCCCTTTAACATTGAATATATAAGCTGGACGAATGGCTAACCTGACCAGAATCCTGCCCCCAGTGGTCACAGGACGCTGTTGCGGCTGAGGCCAGTGATGTTTGGTGTAGGCTTCTGCTTTCTGCCGTGTTATAACCCGCCAGCCAGGCTACACCGCCGATTAATTTGGTGACACTGAGCGGCGATTTGTAACTAATTGTTTCCAATGAGGGATTTGTAGTCACTGCATTGTGTGCTGATCGTCTGCCCCGCGTTACACTGTAATCTCTGCACATCAACTTTGGGCAATTAATCCCATCCATAGAGTTTAATGGGATTGGAAATTAATCAGCCGTCCCAGGAGATGCTTCCAAACACTCATTTGAATAGAAAACGCAGGATAATTTTTTTTTTTTTTTCCTTTCACAAGAGGGGAAAGAAAAAAAATATCTCGTGGGACGAGTTGTATGAGATTGGGTTTAATTGCTGTTTTCATAAGATCTAATTGAGTGATGTAAAGGGATGGACTGTATTAACAAGGGGGGCATCCAACACTTGATTTCGGTTGATATAATTGGGTATGTCTTGAGTTAGGGCTATGGCTGGTCTCAGGTAGGTATGTAACACAACCTGTGTGACGCCCTGGGGCCCCATATATCAAGGGGGCTCCATAAAGTATTACTGGCCAGTGTGCCTAAACTGTATTGGCGTCCACAAGATGTCAATACACTGCGGCAGAGCAGGGAACTGCAGACTACTTTTCCATTTGCATAGGGGCTGTAAATTAGGGGACCCCCAAATGTTACTTTTACCAACTTCCCTCCACAGCTGATTCTGTATCCGGCTCTCACCAATGTGCATTTTCTGGATCCTTCCAGAGCAGGGGTATAATAACAGTGAGGGGCATACGTTCCTTATAATACACTGGGGGAGAGGGGCAAACTCTATAATTCGTAGCTTATACTGATAATGTAATCCTCATCTTTATAGGAGCCCTCCCCAAACATTTGTAAAGGAAATGATACTCCAGGTTAACTGGCAACCACATTGATGTTTCCCGGGTGACTACTTCCGGAGTCCATACAGCTACGATATAGAGGTCATCACAGGATTGTGATCTCACGGAGCCTAGATAGTGGTTCTAATATAAGGGTGTATTCACATAGAAAGTAACTGCAGTTCTGCACAGGACCTTATCTCAGTACAAGCTTAGCCACCAAATTATCTAAATGGAGGGTCCAGACACCCTCTCCCACCCTATCTGACATCTACAGTTCATCTCTTTATGGTCAGGTGGGTGGTCCTGGGTGGAAGCAAGGATCCTGCCAATAGGCAATAGTACAGAACTGCCAGATGAATATAGAAAACCCCCAGGGGTTAGATTTTAAAAAAACACCAACTTACCTCACTCTGACTCTCACGTCACTTTGGTTCTTTCAATTTTAAAGCTCTGCACCCGCCTGGGGGAAATATTATTCAAGGGACCCGCTTCATTCAATGAGTGAACTCTTTGGACTCGGTAACAACAAAGCAAGTGAAGTCTCCTAGAAAACGTATCCTGTGTCAGAGGAAACCACTCATTGGATGAAGCCTAACCTCTCGTCTGGCATCTGGGCCTGAAAGCGAAAGTACTGGGGTGACCCGAACTAGACCGTATTTGGGCACCATGCGTCTAGGTCACGGACCCTATAGGGGTATATTTTGTATGATTCCGATGCGGCGAGGCGCGGTGTGTGTTCTTTTCAAAGGACGTAATGTGTTTGGGTTAAATGGCAGTAATGGAGCTATTTCTGGAAATTTAGGAACGGTTCTGTCTTGGCAAGACAAGCCTAAAACGAGTCTGAAAGCCAACGTCTATCTACCTATTAACGTAAACACCTAGGGAGGGAGCAGGGGAGGCTACCTGACATCCACAGCGCCGCTCATCTGCATCACTGGTCGGGGTCTGCTGACATCTAGACACAATAGCATCTGCTGGCAGAAACAGGAGAAAAAAACAAGTCATATTTATGGCCACATTACGGCAGAGAGACGGCTCATCCAACATCACCGCACGCTCCTCATAAATATAGGATTACAACCCCAGAGGTACGAGGTGTTTGTATCCTGCACCTGAGTGTAAATCTGCCCTGCGCTTCCAGGGGTATATATCATCCTCACTACTAATTTCCCTGGAGGTATTTCTCTTGTAGCTTCTGCGCTGTTAATAACACGACTGCTGCGGCGCCTCTCAAATTTTTGTGATTTTATCTATTTTTTTGTTGCATCTTTCCCCGACGTGCCTGCGAGCCCCGGTGGCATACTGTAAGTGATTGAAGGAAATTGGGATAATGATGGGTAGATCCTGCCTGCCGGTCTGAATCGAGTACTACCCGCTCTGCTCTTTAATCGCCTCCTCCTCATTAAATAGTCTGGCGGAGTACCAGGGCAAGCGGGGACACCTCTCTCCTGCGCCTCCCCCTCCCCGGAGCGTCCTTGAGAGACTGCAGCTATATAAACATAGGAAGGTTGAATAGAGGCCTGTGTGGGATTGTCAGCAGCAATGCAGTGTAATAGAAGATGGGCGAGGGCAGGGGTATAGGAATAGCAGAGGTGCCCATGCCTGTGCCAGCCAAACCCCCCACTATTTATCATGCTAATTATACAATGATGCAATCGCTCTATACAACATCTCGTTATTACATAGGGCCTGCACAGCAAGGGGGCGACTTCAAGGGTGCAGATTGTTCTTCATGGTGTATAGGAGGGTGTCAGATACTCCGCAAGGAGAAGATCATCGATGGATTTTAGCCAAACCTTACTGTTTCCCTCGACATAAGCGGCACTGCTGGTGTCCGGCAACTGCTGACCTTTTCTGTATCAGCTTCTAGAGTATAATTCACACACATAAACACATATATATATATATATATATATATATATATATATATATGATCTTGTGGGTTTACAGCGGCTGATCAGGTTAACTGCATAGTGCTGACAAAATATAAACCAACCCTCTTGTATCGTATTGGCCAACCGTGACTGCCAATACAATCCGACCCAACCCACTTGTATCGTATCAACAAACCATGGGGATTGACCTCCACCAGAGGTTTAGATACCCTATATTTAAGACAGCTGTCAGGTGAGATGGTTATTTCTCGTGACTCTCTCAAACACATGCACACTTGGTTCGGGTGGAAGTGCATGTCTATCGGTTGAAGAGTGACAAAGGAGAGCTGAAACATCGACTTTAGCCGATTCTACTCTCCAAACCTGCCAAAATCAGTGGTGTATGGTGGGATTAACTCTTCTTACCCCATCCAGGACACATGCATGCTTGGCTGTAGTGAGTGTGTATAGCGGCTCCGAAGGAACAGCTGTCTACTGAACTGAACTGAATAGCTGGACCCCCATGAACAATGATCCTGCCTTGTCCTACTCTGGGGCACTCTAGTCTGCTGCTTTCTGACCTGCTGTGACTGATAACAGAGGAAAATAGACCTCCGCGGTGATATTAGCTGCTCCTTTTATAAGCTGAGCTTTTATAAGCTTTGTCTCTGGGGTTTTATGGTCCTATAAAAACAAAAGAGGTGGAGGCCTATAAAGAGGATGAACATCCCGGGTCCTATTAAATCATTTACAAACTGGCTCTGACTACAAGATGCCAGAATAGGAATATTATATAAAAGATGAGTATACAATATAATGCGGGTGATATATTACCTCTCGCTGCGCCCCTCCCCATCTTGTCTTATCCTAAATTCACCTATTTCCCTGCCAATGACCTGCCAGCGGCTCTACACCATTTGTCTCCCCAAGACGCTGAATAATAACAGGTTGTCCCTGAGCAGTGTCTGTACACCTCGCCTAGACCGCGCTGCCCCATAGGATGTCATTGGCCGGAGGCTGAAGGAAAATATCCTCACCTTTAATCACTGAACAGAGTCACTGCAGTAACCTGGTCTGACCACTATGGCGGAGCACGGCGCTGTGTGCTCCCTGTCCCCTTCCATTCAGTCAATCATCTGAATGATGTTGGACCCCACCCCATAATGTGATCTAAAAGGGGTTTTCCAGGTTCCAGCGCTGCGGCAGTCTCCCGGTCTTGGGCAGTGATGAATTCGCTGATGGGGTCACAGGTCACTGTTTGTCCAATCAGTTGCCTCTGCAGACCCAAGCACCTCACTACACCACCCAACTAACATCCTGGGGTCCACCATGGTCACTGATTGGTCAAAGTGCTGCAAAGTTTGGTCCAGGGAGCGGACCCAGGACTCCTGAAGATCCCTGTTAAACGGATCCTGTCACCAGATTTTACCCCAGTAAATGGGTTTTTCCTATGAACTTAAGTTAGTCCCTATCCACAGGATAGGGCCTAGCTTGCTGATCAGTGGTGGTCTCAGTGTGGAGACCCCCAAAGATTGCGAAAAAGAGGGGTCCGATGACCGTTATGCTTCATTAATCGCCGCGCTCTGCAATTTCCGTCAGCTCCATAGAGATTAATGGAGCAGAAGGGTCATGCACGGGCGTCTGTTCCATTAGTCGAACTGAGCAACGAGGGGTCCGACAGACCCCTTGTTTTCACGATCTGTGAGGGTCTCAGTACCGAGGCCGCCACTAATCAGCAAGTTAGGCCCCATCCTGTAGATAGGGCCTAACTTTAGTTTGTGGGCAAACCCCTTTAAACTAGCAGACCCCTCCGGTGGGGGATGAAATGTCCTTTCTAGAATTCCCTCTTTTATGTGAGATCTCATCCATTTACCTATAAAAATCTCCCCCAACTGAATTTCACATGGGATGAGTCAAGTTTAGTGGTTGCAGAGGTGGTGTCACCTAAATGGGTTCTCCAGGCATAGTAAGTTAGACCCTATCCACAGGGTAGTGCCTGACTTGCTGATCAGTCCGGTTCTCAGTAATGAGACCCCCACGGATCATGAAAGTACTCCTGCTGTGCTCTAGATCTGCGGATTAGCCATTCGCGCATGCGCTGGCTGCTCTGTTCATCCCAATGGCGCTCACCGGTATAGCTGTGCACTGTACTCCTTAATCTTCATCAACCCCGTAGAGATAAATAGAGCAGCCAGCGCATGCGTGATCAGCTGCTCTCTGCATCTTGAGCGCAACAGGGGTACAACGGACCCCCACTCTTCAGATCTGTGGGGGTTTCATCACCCGCATTGCACCGATCAGCAAGTTAGGCCTTATCCTGTGGATAGGGCCTAACTTGCTACAGCTGGAGAACCCTTTAAGACCCTATCCTTTGTTCTATAGCACCTAGAAACACACTGCTGGTGTCATATTAAAGATAAGGATCTCATATTTCAGCTTTTCATACTGGTTCTGTGAGCTACAGAACTGCAGATACAGGCAGTTAAAAAACAGGTGAGAACTGCATCTTTATCTGCAAGTCACATTTCCAACTAAGTCTTTAGACATATCTCTGGTTCTGTATTTCTCTGATAAAATGCATTTCTCTTTGATATGACACAAAGCATGTTTCTAGGTGCTATAGAACCTAAAATAGGGGCATCCGAATTGACCCTACCCCTGCAAGGTGAAAATGGGCTGAAAAATGGTCTTTATATAACTTTGAGGGAGATTTTTTTTCTATGGGTAAATGGATAAGATTTCTAAAAAAAAGAAATTTCATCCCCTACCTGAGGGGAGTAGCAGTTTAATCGGGTAAAACCTGGTGACAGGTTCCCTTTAAGGATCTATAGCTACGAAAAATCCCATTAATATTTGATGGGGTCATGAAGTGCTCACAAGAATCCGGGCACTATGAGAGGCGATCTCTCCGGCTCTTATACATTATGTAATAGTAAAGGTTCCCATACAGTACACATCAAGGTTTTCGGGCACCATTTCCCCTTTAAGAGTCTTTTACCTTGGTAAACAAGTGCATTTGTCGTTGCGATGACGCCCTGCAGGCTCACTTTGGCAGACAGGAGATTAGGGCTTGTGACTGGCTATGCTCGGAGGCGACTCTGTATAAATAGACCCTGCTGGGGTATCTGCACCTGCTCAAACATATCTGTCTGGAAGTGCTGAGCGAGGGACGCACGAGCCTCACTACATCTCAGGAGAAATGGATCGCAAAAATTACACTTAGATTTTATTTTGCCGACCCACACGGTATGTGGTTCTGGTTTAGAAGAGACAATTGTATATACTGGGGGAGAAGCAAGTGCTGGGGGTCCGACCACTGGTAGTGCCCACCGCTCCATTCACTTCTATGATATGACACTCCCATCATATACACCCCACTTGGGGTCCCCTTTTAGATTGCTGGGTGTCAGACCACCTTGTGTAAGGAAATACCTCTTTTAGTATCAGTTTCTGGGAAAGCTGGGTGATCAACACATCCCTAGATTTTATCCCATTAAACTACTAGTCCTTTCACATAGAAGAGGGAATTCTACAGTCATCTACCTATAGAAAATCTCCTCCAAAATCACGTGACAATGATCAGAGAAGAGTCACATTTCTTCCGTTCTATAGCAACTAGAATCAAGCTGCTGGTGTCATATTAAAGATAAGAATATCATCTTTCGGGTTACATCACGTTTGTAGTTGTGTGAGCTACAGAACATGCAGTTAAAGGAGATGCAAATGAGACTGTGGGGCTCCAGGCTCCATTAGCACCTATGGAGCCTGGAGCCCCTCAGGCTCATTAGCATACAGTCTTTCATCCTGGTGGTAGAGGTCCTTTAAATGAGAACAGCAATTGGAATTGTATCTGCAGCTCACATTTCCAACTATGACTTTAAAGGGGTTATCCGGGTTTAAATTTTTTTTTATGGCCGGGCTGGGGAGGGATAGTTAAACATAATAAACATGTACTTACCCCCTCCGGCGCCGCCGTTGTCCCGCGCCACGGTCCCTTCGATCCGTGCCCGTTTGTTTACAGGGGCACGGAAGCCACGCACAGGGAGTTTCCGGTCCACGATGTGGACGGCTCCTCCCATCCGTCCCTATCTCTCAGCGTTGTAAGCGCTGAGAGATGGTGCGCATGGGAGCTTCCGGCCGGCCGGAAGCTCCCTGTGCGCCGGTGTAATGAAACCGGCGCACAGAGAAGACGGGCCGCGGCGCGGGACATCGGCAGCACCGGAGGAGGTAAGTACATGTTTATTATGTTTAACTAGCCCTCCCCAGCCCGGACATAAAAAAAAAATTTAAACCCGGATAACCCCTTTAATTGTCTGTATCTTTAGTTATGTAGATCACACAAGCCTGATGGGGTCTCAAAGATGAGATTCTTATCTTTAATATGACACCAGCAGCATGTTTCTATTGAGGATTGCAGCATCTGACGTGACACTTCCCATTCAGACTCTAAACTTGACACGTTCCGGACACAATATGACTCTTCTCCGCTCATAGTCATGTGATTTTGGAGGAGATTTTTTTTTTTTTTTTTAAATCGGTAAATGGGTGAGATTTCACATAGAAGAGGGAATGCTAGAAAGGACATTTCATCCCCCACCTGAGGATCTGCTGACAGGTGCTGCTGTGTAAGTAGTTTATTGTACATACGTATTCCATCTTCTCTTACTGACACATCATGTCAGTAGCGGAGCAGTATGACTGGGGTGGTGATGAAAGAAGCATCAGGGACACAGTTGTTGTGACATTTCATGGAGGGAGCTCACTCACGTAGTGTGAATAGCAGCAGCCCCAGCGACCCGGCACACACACACACACACACACACACACACACGTATCAGTGCACCGCAGAGCAAAGTACGCAGCAAATACCCGGCGCCACATTTGGCAGCGGAGCAGAGGTCATGCACTTGAAGTCAGTTTCTATAATCTGCTCCTGGATGCTGAGGAGCTCATTGTGTTTGGTGACGGTATCTGTCCTGCAGCTGTCACTTGTTTTGCCCTGTGTAACACTATGGGAGCTTTCCCATGTATTCTGTCCCCTCATTACTAATTGGGGCTTCTTTTTTGGAAAGTGATGGCATGGCAGACCCTGACACATGACGCCTTGTCCTCAACATTATAGCCTACAGTCATAGGGAGGTAATGCTTCTATTTACAACCATATGGCGGCTAAGGTGTTAACAGTCACATGATAGTCCTGGGGTATAGTCAGCTTTTGTACCTCTCCGCTTGCTCTTGCCTCATGGCACAGTCATGTACAGCACAGAAGTCCCGTGGCTATGTAAACCAACCTGTAGGCACTTTGCATGCCGCCACATGGGGCGTCTTCCCCTAGAAGCAGCGCTGGGCGCATATCCTGTGCCGTAAATGTCTGTCTTTATGGAAACCATACACATTAGGCGAGTGCCAATGAACCCCCAGCAGTCCGTAACCTTCCACGTTTTTTTTTAACTATTATGAAACTACAACTCCACAGACAGGGATGGAGCATGCTGGGAGTTGTAGTTTCACAATAGCCAAAGTGCTGAAACAGTGATGATGGATTATATGCTGGACCTCGGGATAAGAGAAAGGTTGGGTATGATGAATCTGTGTATGGTAGAGGCTTACACCCTTCTTCATACCTATGCATGCTTGGCTCAGCCAAGGGTGCATGTGCATTGAGGGTTCTGTTGCCAGCCATCTATACTGTAAGGGCATCTTCAAATTCATGTCCCAGTGTTAAGTTTTGGTCCCTGGTTATCTAGAAAAGTTACAAAGACATGTATATTAAAACCTGCTGAAATGTGACCCCACTGAGAAGACCAACCCACATCTATAGGAGCTGAGCTCCCCGGAGAGCGGCCATTATCTCTGGCGTTGTGTAGTCTCTATCCCCAGGCCCGCTCCCTATAACAGACTGTACTGTAATAGATGTGCGTGCTGCCGATACATCATATACTGGGAGCGAGACCAACTAGTGATGGGATTTATTCATAGGACCATGACAAGTCTTTGAAGGGGTTTTCTTAAAATAAGGATGCAATATGAGATTGATGTACATCACTGTGTGTATTATCCCTGTACTGTGACATCACTGTGTGTATTATCCCTGTACTGTGACATCACTGTGTGTATTATCCCTGTACTGTGACATCACTGTGTGTATTATCCCTGTACTGTGACATCACTGTGTGTATTATCCCTGTACTGTGACATCACTGTGTGTATTATCCCTGTACTGTGACATCACTGTGTGTATTATCCCTGTACTGTGACATCACTGTGTGTATTATCCCTGTACTGTGACATCACTGTGTGTATTATCCCTGTACTGTGACATCACTGTGTGTATTATCCCTGTACTGTGACATCACTGTGTGTATTATCCCTGTACTGTGACATCACTGTGTGTATTGTATTATCCCTGTACTGTGACATCACTGTGTGTATTATCCCTGTACTGTGACATCACTGTGTGTATTGTATTATCCCTGTACTGTGACATCACTGTGTGTATTGTATTATCCCTGTACTGTGACATCACTGTGTGTATTATCCCTGTACTGTGACATCACTGTGTGTATTATCCCTGTACTGTGACATCACTGTGTGTATTATCCCTGTACTGTGACATCACTGTGTGTATTATCCCTGTACTGTGACATCACTGTGTGTATTATCCCTGTACTGTGACATCACTGTGTGTATTATCCCTGTACTGTGACATCACTGTGTGTATTATCCCTGTACTGTGACATCCCTGTGTGTATTATCCCTGTACTGTGACATCCCTGTGTGTATTATCTCTGTACTGTGACATCACTGTGTGTATTATCCCTATACTGTGACATCACTGTGTGTATTATCCCTGTACTGTGACATCACTGTGTGTATTATCCCTGTACTGTGACATCACTGTGTGTATTATCCCTGTACTGTGACATCACTGTGTGTATTATCCCTGTACTGTGACATCACTGTGTGTATTATCTCTGTACTGTGACATCACTGTGTGTATTATCCCTGTACTGTGACATCACTGTGTGTATTATCCCTGTACTGTGACATCACTGTGTGTATTATCCCTGTACTGTGACATCACTGTGTGTATTATCCCTGTACTGTGACATCACTGTGTGTATTATCTCTGTACTGTGACATCACTGTGTGTATTATCCCTGTACTGTGACATCACTGTGTGTATTATCACTGTACTGTGACATCACTGTGTGTATTATCCCTGTACTGTGACATCACTGTGTGTATTATCTCTGTACTGTGACATCGCTGTGTGTATTATCCCTGTACTGTGACATCACTGTGTGTATTATCTCTGTACTGTGACATCACTGTGTGTATTATCCCTGTACTGTGACATCACTGTGTGTATTATCCCTGTACTGTGACATCACTGTGTGTATTATCCCTGTACTGTGACATCACTGTGTGTATTATCTCTGTACTGTGACATCACTGTGTGTATTATCACTCTATATGGTGAAGTGCTGTGGGTTCTTAATTTTATTTACATACAAAAAAAACCTCAATAAAAAGAAAACTAGATATAAGACCTGTATCAGCTCATGACATACACAAGTGTGAACCTGGAGTGACCCCGTGCTGTTTAGGCCTGTAATCCTGTGCTGCGGCCCCCGTATAATCCTGCGGTTAGACACACAATGGTCGTGTACGTTCCGGAGGCTTCAAACAGAAAAACAAAAAAAGAAAAAACCCAACAAAAAACTAGGTTTTCAAGGACAATACAAAGCACAAAGCGTCCGCAGAGAGGAGGCTCTCCCCTGGCAGAGTGTAATGTGACAGCACAGCGCCCTCCTCCCATCACAGGTCACATCCGGGAAAGTCACCCCCAAGGTGTCACAGGGAGACCAAATCCAGGCCAGAACACTGAGACCTGCAAACTTCCATTTCATCTACTGAGCAGCTCATGAATTACACAAGAGGGATTGTCCCTACAATAAGTGTTATGTACTGCTCATATGCGGAGGTCTGACGCTTAAGATCCCCACCTATTAAAGGCGAACCCCTTAACTTGAAGGTCGAGCATGCACGTCTGTCCCATTCACTCGGCCGTGCTATAGACAGTGGATGGAGTGGACATGCACGCTCAACCTGCAACTTAAAGGGATATTTTCCAAGGCAGGTATTTACAACATATCCACAGGATATCTCATTCCCAAAATAGGCTCCACCTCTGATACCTGCACCTATCTCACGAATGGGGGTCCGCTCACCACCTTCCTGCAGCAAAGCCGAATGGAGAATACAGCATGCAGGAATGGACACCCTCCAAAATATCCAAGCGTCTACCCCTTTAAGCGGAATAGGACCGCTGGAACGAGCCAAGCGTTGGGGTCATGCATTCCCTATGGCATCCCTATGCTACAGCTGTGCCATAGTCAGGGGAGTCCTCATTCATAAAGCAATCTCCGTTCTCACAAATCGTCAGGATGGGGGTGCCGATCATATAAAATGCAGGAGCATCTCCATCTGTGGTGTAGTGGTAGTCTAGTCGCTCCTGTGCTGCTTCTATGGATCCTATGGATTGGTCATTAGGGTCACTGATTCCCGCGTCATGTGGAGGAATTCTGCATTAGAGGAATTCAGTTTTTGCACCAAATTTTGCGAACATGTACGAATAAACAAACAATATTACAGTATATCCGTGCGCTAGAATTCCTATAGGGTGACGTGTACACAGCAGGATCTATAGGGCTGTAGGTACAGCTCGGCCGCGCTGGTCCCCTCTGTGCTCGGAGCCTATTGTCACTGACTGTGTGCCTGACTGGAATACACATTGACAGCGCCGACTAATTCCCAGCCTCCAATCTCACCTCCGGGCCCCGGGCGGAGGCAAATGCAAGGACGCGACGTCTTATTTACTTCCATCTACTTCTGCCGCGTTTGTCGGGAATATTTACTCCTTGATAAATATGGATGAGCGGCAGATGAAAGGACGGGGGGGTCCGCGGGGCGGCTTTGTGTAGCTGCAGATGTTTAGGCTTCTCCTAATGCCGTGTGATCTAGTAGTAGCAAGTGTGTACGCCGCTTTACAAATGGCAAACACGCGATGGAGGAGTGCGCGCCTCGACATGACGAAAAAATCTTTTTGGGTAAATCTTTACCTTGAAAAGCTGGGTGCCTGCTGAAAGGTCTTCCATCATTACAGATTTAATGGGGGACATTTACTATGGTGTTTCCGCCAGTTTTGTGGCGCTCTCACCACATGTTCTGCTCTCAGACCTATTTATTAGCTGTCGGGGACAGAAAAAATGCCTTTTTCCGTCTGCTCCGACTCTTCTCCGAAAAGGGGCGTGGCTTTGGCGGAGTGGAAACTCAGACACAATTACTATGTGTCGCAGCCCTTTTTGGGCGGTGTAAACTGACGGAAAGTAGACCAAAAGAAAACTGGTCTAGCAGGGACTGTTGGACACATTTCTGGTGCTCGGGACAGATTTTGTCCCAGGGACAGAAAATAGTCTCGGCGCCAGAAATGTCTCTGCACAGCTCCACAATATTAAATGTGTATCTTCTTTCCGAGAGCAGGTCGGTAACAAAGCCAATGCAGACACCGACACTGTAAGTAAATGTCCCCCAATGTGTTTAATACTTGAAGGCTGTATTCACACACTGGGGATATGTCAGACATCACATTAGCCTCTCCATATTATGAAGACGTGCATGCTCTGCCAAGCCCAGTGTGCATGTGGATGTGCATCCAGTTATAGCTGCAGCAGAACAGCGTGAGAACTGATGCAGAGGAGCTGGAGGGGGGGGGGAGTTTTCTAGCAGATCAGTTTAAAGGGGTTGTCCATGGGTAGTAAAACATGGCTACGGTCTTTCACAAACAGCGCCACACCTGGCCATGGCCAACTAAGCTCCATTAATCTCTATACAGCGGAGCTGCAATACCAGCACACACTATGGTGCAGCGTGGCGCTGTGTTTGGAAGCGAGCGGCCATGTTTATCAACCTCCGGACAACCCCTTTAATATCCCTGAGCGCACAAGCTGGAAGGGCACATAACAGTAGAGGGCTATGGCCGATCTCTTCTTGTCTGGGGGTGAGGTTGTGACTGTGGTTTTGAGTAATCTAGAGGCGCGAGCGGCAATTACAAAACCCGCAGTAATGTGGTCGGCCGTCCTCCTCACATCAATCACATCTGTCTAGTGCTGGTGTTACGGTATATCCCACCCCCCCTGTGCCCTATACATGTTATCATCCATTACATATATATAGTGCCAACATATTCTGCAGCGCTGCACAGAAATCCTCAGCATCTGAAGCAATACCTAGGATAGGGCTATGGACTAAGGGTGTTATACACTTACAACTTACAAGAGTGGGGTCTGATTGCTGGGACCCCTAATGATCACACAGTTGGGGTTCTCTATGTGTTACCACCATTTGTATGGGAACGTCGGGGAGGTTGCACTAGCCCCATATAAGTGATTGAATTGGTGCTTAGGGCCCTTTTTGTGATTATGGGCAGGACCCCAATGATGAGACCTAGTGGGCGGTATGTATGGCTGGTCAGATTTCATGGACCGACTACAGTCCCGGGAACAGGATTCCCTAAATAGTATGATGCCTAAGTGTTGTATAAATACGCCTTTATGCACCCCCCAAAATCCCCATTCTGTTGTCGATAACAATGTCATATAAGCTAATCATCTTTTTCCAGTCATATCCATTTCTGGAAAAGCTGGGTGCCAACCTATAAAGCGGACACTCCTCATAGGATGACACCCAGCTTTCCCAGAATTCATACCAGTGTTATCTTGGAAAGATTCAGATCAGGCAAAATAAATCCCAGATGAGATGGGGTCTGGTTCCATAAAACAACATGTAACATGTTCCTAAGAGATGGATCAGTGCAAAGCGATTGACTTCCAGAAGGAGGAGACGTTCTACAAGGTGGAGAAAATAAAAGAGGATTTTTCCACAGAGGATTTAGTGGAAGTTGAATGTAAGTTACTGCAGAGCGCGGAGCCTCCCGCGGCTCGGGAATAGCAGAGCTCGGCAACGCTCCAAGTACAGCGATTCCATTTTACAGCTGGCAGATTTCCAGAATCAGGTTTAGAAGAGAAGCCCAGGAGCGGTCTACCCCCTCAGCCGCATACCTCCCCATAATCTGCTGGGGAAGCATTTCCACACACAATGTCTGTGCCTATATGTTCTGATACAAAGACAATATTTGTTTATCTGTCTGCAAAAGCGTCAAGGAAATTGCCCCATGGGCAACAGGGATCTGGGGAGCAGGGGATTATACAGACAGGGGCTGTGTAGGGACTACCGTCTACTGCAAGGGGCACGGCGACTACCGTCTACTGCAAGGGGCACGGCGACTACTACAAGGGGCACGGCAGCTACCGGCTACTGCATGGGGCACGGCGGATACCGGCTACTGCATGGGGACTACTACAAGGGGCACGGCGGCTAGCGGCTACTGCAAGGGGCACGGCGGCTACCGGCTACTGCAAGGGGCACGGCGGCTACCGGCTACTGCATGGGGCACGGCGGCTACCGGCTACTGCATGGGGCACGGCGGCTATCACAAGGGGCACGGCGACTATCGGCTCCTGTAAAGGGCACGGCGACTATCGGCTACTGAAAGGGGCACGGCGACTACTACAAGGGGCACGGCGGCTACCGGCTACTGCATAGGGCACGGCGACTACTACAAGGGGCACGGCGGCTACCGGCTACTGCATGGGGCACGACGGCTACCGGCTACTGCATGGGGCACGGCGGCTACCGGCTACTGCAAGGGGCACGGCGACTATCGGCTCCTGTAAAGGGCACGGCGACTATCGGCTCCTGTAAAGGGCACGGCGACTATCGGCTACTGAAAGGGGCACGGCGACTACTACAAGGGGCACGGCGGCTACCGGCTACTGCATGGGGCACGGCGACTACTACAAGGGGCACGGCGGCTACCGGCTACTGCATGGGGCACGACGGCTACCGGCTACTGCATGGGGCACGGCGGCTACCGGCTACTGCAAGGGGCACGGCGGCTACCGGCTACTGCAAGGGGCACGGCGACTATCGGCTCCTGTAAAGGGCACATCGACTATCGGCTTCTTTAAGGGGCACGGCGACTATCGGCTCCTGTAAAGGGCACGGCGACTATCGGCTCCTGTAAAGGGCACGGCGACCATCGGCTCCTGTAAAGGGCACGGCGACCATCGGCTCCTGTAAAGGGCACGGCGACTATCGGCTCCTGTAAAGGGCACATCGACTATCGGCTTCTTTAAGGGGCACGGCGACTATCGGCTACTGCAAGGGGCACGGCGACTATCGGCTACTTTAAAGGGCACGGCGACTATAGCCAATGGAAGCCAATAGAAGTGTATGGGGGACGTATAAACCAACTTTGTCCAGTGGTCTCCAATCTGCTGCCTTCCAGCAGTTACAATGCTTCCTCCACCCTAGGGCATGCTAGGATTTGTAGTTCTGTAACAGCTGGATAACGCACACGGATACAGAGAAGATAAGCTCCTATCATCTGCTTTGCTGTTAATTAGCGGGAGCGACCGCCGTCCTGGAATAAAGTCTTCGCCTCGTATTTGCATAACTGGAAGCGAGCGCTGTATTTGTGTTTACATAGGACACGCTGGGTATAATTTTCTAAAATATTATCTCAGTGTTTTTTTTTCCCCTAATAGGAAATAGTAATGATTCCTCTCGGCAGAACGTTGCGATGCTCACACTGTGATCATTTGTATTAAAATATTAATGACTTGCTGTTCCACAACTAAACAGTAACCTGCCAAGAGGAGCTCATTAGTGGTGAGTGTCAGGAGCTGGCGCCTCGCCTGCCACAATGCAGCAATGCACTCACCTTCCCTGCGCCACAATAGGGCCCTTGTCTCAGAAATGTTTCTGTTTACATAAGGGGCTTAAGACGCCCGGGCGAGCCGAGTCCTTTCCAGCTGGGGGGCTCTATTATAGGCGCCTGTCACATATCATTCTGGTGCCCCCCTTACAGATACTTTCCGAAAAATATCCTATTTCCTGAAAACAACAAATCCCTGGTAAACATAAGGGGGTGTCCTGTAAGATAAGGGGATAATGAAGTAGTCGCACATGTGATCTAACACATCTGAAAGGAGGGACTTGGGACCCCCTGAGGGGCCTCTTGCGGACCCTTCACGGTTTGTACCTGCACAGTAGCAGCTTTGCTTTGGGAAAACTGCAGGACAACCCCCAGTTTCCTGAACAGTCTGTGCCCAGACCCCCCTATGGTGCAGCTATAAATCAAGAGCCCCCTTTATTCCTAGGGAACCACTGTACAAAGGTGACATTCCCATCCCAAGTGCTGGAATTTCCAATAATACCGTACACTGAGAGAAACATGACTAATGGGGGCACTGAGCATGGGGGGCGATATCCTGCAGGGGGGGTGGAGCACTGTGTATAGGGGAATTCTCTTGTGGAGGGCACTGTGTATGGGGGGATTCTCTTGTGGTTGGCACTGTGTATGGGGGGATTCTCTTGTGGAGGGCACTGTGTATGGGGGGATTCTCTTGTGGTTGGCACTGTGTATGGGGGGATTCTCTTGTGGAGGGCGCTGTGTATGGGGGGATTCTCTTGTGGAGGGCGCTGTGTATGGGGGGATTCTCTTGTGGAGGGCGCGGTATATGGGGGATTCTCTTGTGGAGGGCACTGTGTATGGGGGATTCTCTTGTGGAGGGCGCTGTGTATGGGGGGATTCTCTTGTGGAGGGCGCTGTGTATGGGGGGATTCTCTTGTGGTGGGCGCTGTGTATGGGGGGGATTCTCTTGTGGTGGGCACTGTGTATGGGGGGATTCTCTTGTGGTTGGCACTGTGTATAGGGGATTCTCTTGTGGAGGGCGCTGTGTATGGGGGGATTCTCTTGTGGAGGGCACTGTGTATGGGGGATTCTCTTGTGGAGGGCACTGTGTATGGGGGGGATTCTCTTGTGGTTGGCACTGTGTATGGGGGGGATTCTCTTGTGGTTGGCACTGTGTATGGGGGGATTCTCTTGTGGAGGGCACTGTGTATAGGGGATTCTCTTGTGGTGGGCACTGTGTATGGGGGGATTCTCTTGTGGAGGGCACTGTGTATAGGGGATTCTCTTGTGGAGGGCGCTGTGTATGGGGGGATTCTCTTGTGGAGGGCGCTGTGTATGGGGGGATTCTCTTGTGGAGGGCGCTGTGTATGGGGGGATTCTCTTGTGGAGGGCGCGGTATATGGGGGATTCTCTTGTGGAGGGCACTGTGTATGGGGGATTCTCTTGTGGAGGGCGCTGTGTATGGGGGGATTCTCTTGTGGAGGGCGCTGTGTATGGGGGGATTCTCTTGTGGTGGGCGCTGTGTATGGGGGGGATTCTCTTGTGGAGGGCGCTGTGTATGGGGGGATTCTCTTGTGGAGGGCACTGTGTATGGGGGATTCTCTTGTGGAGGGCACTGTGTATGGGGGGGATTCTCTTGTGGTTGGCACTGTGTATGGGGGGGATTCTCTTGTGGTTGGCACTGTGTATGGGGGGATTCTCTTGTGGAGGGCACTGTGTATGGGGGGATTCTCTTGTGGTGGGCACTGTGTATGGGGGGATTCTCTTGTGGAGGGCACTGTGTATAGGGGATTCTCTTGTGGAGGGCGCTGTGTATGGGGGGATTCTCTTGTGGAGGGCGCTGTGTATGGGGGGATTCTCTTGTGGAGGGCACTGTGTATGGGGGGATTCTCTTGTGGAGGGCGCTGTGTATGGGGGGATTCTCTTGTGGAGGGCGCTGTGTATGGGGGGATTCTCTTGTGGTTGGCACTGTGTATAGGGGATTCTCTTGTGGAGGGCGCTGTGTATGGGGGGATTCTCTTGTGGAGGGCACTGTGTATGGGGGGATTCTCTTGTGGAGGGCACTGTGTATAGGGGATTCTCTTGTGGAGGGCGCTGTGTATGGGGGGATTCTCTTGTGGAGGGCGCTGTGTATGGGGGGATTCTCTTGTGGAGGGCACTGTGTAGGGGGGATTCTCTTGTGGAGGGCGCTGTGTATGGGGGGATTCTCTTGTGGAGGGCGCTGTGTATGGGGGGATTCTCTTGTGGAGGGCACTGTGTATGGGGGATTCTCTTGTGGAGGGCGCTGTGTATGGGGGGATTCTCTTGTGGAGGGCGCTGTGTATGGGGGGATTCTCTTGTGGAGGGCGCTGTGTATGGGGGGATTCTCTTGTGGAGGGCACTGTGTATGGGGGATTCTCTTGTGGAGGGCACTGTGTATGGGGGGGATTCTCTTGTGGAGGGCGCTGTGTATGGGGGGGATTCTCTTGTGGAGGGCGCTGTGTATGGGGGGGATTCTCTTGTGGAGGGCGCTGTGTATGGGGGGATTCTCTTGTGGAGGGCGCTGTGTATGGGGGGATTCTCTTGTGGAGGGCGCGGTATATGGGGGATTCTCTTGTGGAGGGCACTGTGTATGAGGGTCTTCTCTTGTGGAGGGCACTGTGTATGGGGGGATTCTCTTGTGGAGGGCACTGTGTATAGGGGAATTCTCTTGTGGAGGGCACTGTATATGGGGGGATTCTCTTGTGGAGGGCACTGTGTATGGGGGGATTCTCTTGTGGAGGGCGCTGTGTATGGGGGGATTCTCTTGTGGAGGGCACTGTGTATGGGGGGATTCTCTTGTGGAGGGCGCTGTGTATGGGGGGATTCTCTTGTGGTGGGGCACTGTGTATGGGGGATTCTCTTGTGGAGGGCACTGTGTATAGGGGATTCTCTTGTGGAGGGCGCTGTGTATGGGGGGATTCTCTTGTGGAGGGCACTGTGTATGGGGGATTCTCTTGTGGAGGGCACTGTGTATGGGGGGATTCTCTTGTGGAGGGCGCTGTGTATGGGGGGATTCTCTAGTGGAGGGCGCTGTGTATGGGGGGATTCTCTAGTGGAGGGCGCTGTGTATGGGGGGATTCTCTAGTGGTTGGCACTGTGTATAGGGGATTCTCTTGTGGAGGGCGCTGTGTATGGGGGGATTCTCTTGTGGAGGGCGCTGTGTATGGGGGGATTCTCTTGTGGAGGGCACTGTGTATAGGGGATTCTCTTGTGGAGGGCGCTGTGTATGGGGGGATTCTCTTGTGGAGGGCGCTGTGTATGGGGGGATTCTCTTGTGGAGGGCACTGTGTATGGGGGATTCTCTTGTGGAGGGCACTGTGTATGGGGGGGATTCTCTTGTGGTTGGCACTGTGTATGGGGG
The DNA here is from genome assembly GCF_040894005.1 of Engystomops pustulosus. NCBI lineage: Eukaryota > Metazoa > Chordata > Amphibia > Anura > Leptodactylidae > Engystomops > Engystomops pustulosus. The sequence continues at coordinate 20,350,530 of NC_092418.1, forward strand.
GGATTCTCTTGTGGTTGGCACTGTGTATGGGGGATTCTCTTGTGGAGGGCACTGTGTATGGGGGATTCTCTTGTGGAGGGCGCTGTGTATGGGGGGATTCTCTTGTGGAGGGCACTGTGTATGGGGGATTCTCTTGTGGAGGGCACTGTGTATGGGGGGATTCTCTTGTGGAGGGCGCTGTGTATGGGGGGATTCTCTAGTGGAGGGCGCTGTGTATGGGGGGATTCTCTAGTGGAGGGCGCTGTGTATGGGGGGATTCTCTAGTGGTTGGCACTGTGTATAGGGGATTCTCTTGTGGAGGGCGCTGTGTATGGGGGGATTCTCTTGTGGAGGGCGCTGTGTATGGGGGGATTCTCTTGTGGAGGGCACTGTGTATAGGGGATTCTCTTGTGGAGGGCGCTGTGTATGGGGGGATTCTCTTGTGGAGGGCGCTGTGTATGGGGGGATTCTCTTGTGGAGGGCACTGTGTATGGGGGATTCTCTTGTGGAGGGCACTGTGTATGGGGGGGATTCTCTTGTGGTTGGCACTGTGTATGGGGGGGATTCTCTTGTGGTTGGCACTGTGTATGGGGGGATTCTCTTGTGGAGGGCACTGTGTATAGGGGATTCTCTTGTGGTGGGCACTGTGTATGGGGGGATTCTCTTGTGGAGGGCACTGTGTATAGGGGATTCTCTTGTGGAGGGCGCTGTGTATGGGGGGATTCTCTTGTGGAGGGCGCTGTGTATGGGGGGATTCTCTTGTGGAGGGCACTGTGTATGGGGGGATTCTCTTGTGGAGGGCGCTGTGTATGGGGGGATTCTCTTGTGGAGGGCGCTGTGTATGGGGGGATTCTCTTGTGGTTGGCACTGTGTATAGGGGATTCTCTTGTGGAGGGCGCTGTGTATGGGGGGATTCTCTTGTGGAGGGCACTGTGTATGGGGGGATTCTCTTGTGGAGGGCACTGTGTATAGGGGATTCTCTTGTGGAGGGCACTGTGTATAGGGGATTCTCTTGTGGAGGGCGCTGTGTATGGGGGGATTCTCTTGTGGAGGGCGCTGTGTATGGGGGGATTCTCTTGTGGAGGGCACTGTGTATGGGGGGATTCTCTTGTGGAGGGCGCTGTGTATGGGGGGATTCTCTTGTGGAGGGCGCTGTGTATGGGGGGATTCTCTTGTGGTTGGCACTGTGTATAGGGGATTCTCTTGTGGAGGGCGCTGTGTATGGGGGGATTCTCTTGTGGAGGGCACTGTGTATGGGGGATTCTCTTGTGGAGGGCACTGTGTATAGGGGATTCTCTTGTGGAGGGCGCTGTATATGGGGGGATTCTCTTGTGGAGGGCGCTGTGTATGGGGGGATTCTCTTGTGGAGGGCACTGTGTATGGGGGATTCTCTTGTGGAGGGCGCTGTGTATGGGGGGGATTCTCTTGTGGAGGGCGCTGTGTATGGGGGGATTCTCTTGTGGAGGGCGCTGTGTATGGGGGGATTCTCTTGTGGAGGGCACTGTGTATGGGGGGATTCTCTTGTGGAGGGCGCTGTGTATGGGGGGATCCGCTTGTGGAGGGCACTATGTATGGGTGGATCCACTTGTGGAGGACACTGTGTATGGGGGGATCCACTTGTGGAGGGCACTGTGTATGGGGGGATCCACTTGTGGAGGGCACTGTGTATGGGGGGATTCACTTGTGGAGGGCACTGTGTATGGGGGGGATTCTCTTGTGGAGGGCACTGTGTATGGGGGGATTCTCTTGTGGAGGGCACTGTGTATGGGGGGATTCTCTTGTGGAGGGCACTGTGTATGGGGGGATTCTCTTGTGGAGGGCACTGTGTATGGGGGGATTCTCTTGTGGAGGGCACTGTGTATGGGGGGATTCTCTTGTGGAGGGCACTGTGTATGGGGGGATTCTCTTGTGGAGGGCACTGTGTATGGGGGGATTCTCTTGTGGAGGGCACTGTGTATGGGGGGATTCTCTTGTGGAGGGCACTGTGTATGGGGGGATTCTCTTGTGGAGGGCACTGTGTATGGGGGATTCTCTTGTGGAGGGCGCTGTGTATGGGGGGGATTCTCTTGTGGAGGGCGCTGTGTATGGGGGGATTCTCTTGTGGAGGGCGCTGTGTATGGGGGGATTCTCTTGTGGAGGGCACTGTGTATGGGGGGATTCTCTTGTGGAGGGCGCTGTGTATGGGGGGATCCGCTTGTGGAGGGCACTATGTATGGGTGGATCCACTTGTGGAGGACACTGTGTATGGGGGGATCCACTTGTGGAGGGCACTGTGTATGGGGGGATCCACTTGTGGAGGGCACTGTGTATGGGGGGATTCTCTTGTGGAGGGCACTGTGTATGGGGGGGATTCTCTTGTGGAGGGCACTGTGTATGGGGGGATTCTCTTGTGGAGGGCACAGTGTATGGGGGGATTCTCTTGTGGAGGGCACTGTGTATGGGGGGATTCTCTTGTGGAGGGCACTGTGTATGGGGGGATTCTCTTGTGGAGGGCACTGTGTATGGGGGGATTCTCTTGTGGAGGGCACTGTGTATGGGGGGATTCTCTTGTGGAGGGCACTGTGTATGGGGGGATTCTCTTGTGGAGGGCACTGTGTATGGGGGGATTCTCTTGTGGAGGACACTGTGTATGGGGGGATTCTCTTGTGGAGGGCACTGTGTATGGGGGGATCCACTTGTGGAGGGCACTGTGTATGGGGGGATTCTCTTGTGGAGGGCACTGTGTAGGGGGGATTCTCTTGTGGAGGGCACTGTGTATGGGGGATTCTCTTGTGGTGGGCACTGTGTATGGGGGGGATTCTCTTGTGGTGGGCACTGTGTAGGGGGGGATTCTCTTGTGGTGGGCACTGTGTAGGGGGGGATTCTCTTGTGGAGGGCACTGTGTAGGGGGGATTCTCTTGTGGAGGGCACTGTGTATGGGGGGATTCTCTTGTGGAGGGCACTGTGTATGGGGGGATTCTCTTGTGGAGGGCGCTGTGTATGGGGGGATTCTCTTGTGGAGGGCACTGTGTATGGGGGGATCCACTTGTGGAGGGCACTGTGTATGGGGGGGATCCACTTGTGGAGGGCACTGTGTATGGGGGGATTCTCTTGTGGAGGGCACTGTGTAGGGGGGATTCTCTTGTGGAGGGCACTGTGTATGGGGGATTCTCTTGTGGTGGGCACTGTGTATGGGGGGGATTCTCTTGTGGTGGGCACTGTGTATGGGGGGATTCTCTTGTGGTGGGCACTGTGTAGGGGGGGATTCTCTTGTGGAGGGCACTGTATATGGGGGGATTCTCTTGTGGAGGGCACTGTGTATGGGGGGATTCTATTGTGGAGGGCGCTGTGTATGGGGGGATTCTCTTGTGGAGGGCGCTGTGTATGGGGGGATTGATTCTCTTGTGGAGGGCGCTGTGTATGGGGGGATTCTCTTGTGGAGGGCGCTGTGTATGGGGGGATTCTCTTGTGGAGGGCGCTGTGTATGGGGGGATTCTCTTGTGGAGGGCGCTGTGTATGGGGGGATTCTCTTGTGGAGGGCGCTGTGTATGGGGGGATTCTCTTGTGGAGGGCACTGTGTATGGGGGGATCCACTTGTGGAGGGCACTGTGTATGGGGGGATCCACTTGTGGAGGGCACTGTGTATGGGGGGATTCTCTTGTGGAGGGCACTGTGTATGGGGGGATTCTCTTGTGGAGGGCACTGTGTATGGGGGATTCTCTTGTGGTGGGCACTGTGTATGGGGGGGGATTCTCTTGTGGTGGGCACTGTGTATGGGGGGATTCTCTTGTGGTGGGCACTGTGTAGGGGGGGATTCTCTTGTGGAGGGCACTGTATATGGGGGGATTCTCTTGTGGAGGGCACTGTGTATGGGGGGATTCTATTGTGGAGGGCGCTGTGTATGGGGGGATTCTCTTGTGGAGGGCGCTGTGTATGGGGGGATTGATTCTCTTGTGGAGGGCGCTGTGTATGGGGGGATTCTCTTGTGGAGGGCGCTGTGTATGGGGGGATTCTCTTGTGGAGGGCGCTGTGTATGGGGGGATTCTCTTGTGGAGGGCGCTGTGTATGAGGGGATTCTCTTGTGGAGGGCGCTGTGTATGGGGGGATTCTCTTGTGGAGGGCGCTGTGTATGGGGGGATTCTCTTGTGGAGGGCGCTGTGTATGGGGGGATTCTCTTGTGGAGGGCGCTGTGTATGGGGGGATTCTCTTGTGGAGGGCACTGTGTATGGGGGGATTCTCTTGTGGAGGGTGCTGTGTATGGGGGGATTCTCTTGTGGAGGGCGCTGTGTATGGGGGATTCTCTTGTGGAGGGCGCTGTGTATGGGGGGATTCTCTTGTGGAGGGCGCTGTGTATGGGGGGATTCTCTTGTGGAGGGCGCTGTGTATGGGGGGATTCTCTTGTGGTGGGCGCTGTGTATGGGGGGATTCTCTTGTGGTGGGCACTGTGTATGGGGGGGGTTCTCTTGTGGTGGGCTCCGTGTATGTGTCAGAGCTACCTCAGTTACCTCAGCACATGCATAAACAAACATTTCTGGGCGCGTTTCCTCATAACTTTCATGGACACCTCCCCTGTTTACCTGCTATAGACCGCGCAGCAGATCCGGTTGCTAAGCGGCGGTTGCTAAGGCGGCCATTTTGGAAAGTGGTAGGCGCTCGTAGAGCGGAAGTGCCCGCACGGCGCGGCCTCCTCTTCCGGTTGGAGATTTTTGTGGAGGAAATGGCGCCGGTGGATGTGTTGACCGTGTCTCCAGTGCAGCCTCTATCAGACTGAGGGGCGCTCCGAGGCCGCAGCCCTATGTCCCTGCAGTGCACTTTATATACATGAGGTGAGTGCACATCCGCCATGTTCCCCTTCCGCAGTGGGCTGCACACAGCATCGCCAGCCCGGGCTATAGCGGGGTACACGGCTTTACGTGCAGCGCTATATACACACACCGACCTGCACTGTATATACAGAGAGCCGGGACATCGCCCTATATACTGGCGCTATATATGCATCCATTTACATAGAAATATGTACAGTATATACGTAGTGTGCTACTGGCAGTATATAGATGGATACATCTGGGGACTGAGATGTACAGTGATGTGTAGTATATACACATATTGGCAGCATATGTACAGTATGTATAGAGAGACGTGCTGTATACATAGGGATGCATGCAGTGTGTATTTATATTATATATGTGGTACTGGCAATATAGATATATACATTGGTGCATTTGGATGTAAATGATGTATAGTATATACACATATAGAGATACAGGCAGCATATGTACATAGTTATGTGCAGTATTTATATATAGAGGTATGTTCTGTATATATAGGGATACATGCATTATATATAGACAGTGTGTGTGTATATGTATATTATATATTTGGTACTGGCAGTGTATATATAAATACATTAGTGCATATGGATGTAAATGATGTATAGTATATATACCTACAGAGATATGGGCAGCATATGTACATAGTTATGTGCAGTATTTATAAATATATAGAGAGATATGTGTTGTATATATACATAGGGATACATACAGTATATATGCATGTATAAAGCAGCAGGCACTAAATATATACACTATATTAGTAAGTAGGTAACACCTCCAGACATTTACTCAACGTGCACTCAATATACACCTATATACATGTGTTTTGGATTGCCAGGCTATATATTTGTGTATATATTTATATATATTTTTCTGGCTATGGCAGAGCTTGATCAATACACTTGCATTGATTTTTCTTGTGTAATGTCATAGCAGCTAGCAGCTACACTGTATACATAATATGTTGTGTGTTTTGCTCCTGTATAATCTATACTGTATGATTTAGTAATGATGGAGCACACAATCTCCTGTTATTAGGTATATGCAGTTCTCTCCATACATTGCATTATGATGTATATTTCTGGGTGTAGACCTGCGCTGTCTAGTGAGTCTGCATATTATCGTGGTACTACAGGTCCCAGCGTTGTCTGCTGTGTACACTGCATAGTGTTCTGCATAGGGTGTATGTGCACCGTATCCGCCGTGTTGTGTCATCCCGGGACTAATATAGATTTTAATTGCAGAGAATTGGAAGCTGCAGCTACCAAAGACATTGAAGGAAGTCTGAGGAGGTAAGTGTGTCCCGCGTTGTGTATATTGTTGTCAGCAGCATAGGCGTGACGCTCATTCCCAGGCCCTGAGTCACCACACTTGATTGTTGTGCATGGATACAGCAGCTCTGGGCCATTATTGTTATTAACTAGCTGTGTGCCGGGATACAACCAAACGTTACTTATTGTTGTTCCTGCAAAATTGTGTCCGTATCTAATGGAAATATATGAATCTTTCAGTTGTTTAATTGTAATATTGCACCAATGGCTTTTAAGGTTCTATCTACTCCTTGAAGTTGTTAGATGCAGCTCCAAAGTCTTATCGTGTCACATTCTCTTATAGAATGGGTTTAGTGTTGGTATTATATTTGGGGTCCTGATATGTATCTGGATGTGGGGTCTTATAAGATAGAAGTACAATGGGCATTAAGTAAAAGATTGGGTTCTGCTGCATATTTAGTTTTGGGGTGTTGCAGCTTTAAGGGAGATGTCGAGCCAAATCAATTTCTTCCTCTATCCACAGGATGTGGAATAACTTAACTTAAAGTTCGGTTCACAAGAGCGAGATCTTTCGTACCCCAAATAAACAGAGCAGTCGGTTACCCGTTTCTGCTGCTGTAATCACCTCTATGGCACTGACTGATAGCTGAGTGCAGTACACCACTAGTGCAAAAGTCGGTGGGAGGTGTCAGCGGCAGAGAGTATGTCCTAATTGCTGCTCAGTTCATTTGGGGTACAATGGATTCAGATATAATGGAGCAGTGTGATGATGACTTCTCTATGAGCTGGGGATAAAGTGAGTTTTTCTCTATGTATGTCAGCCATTGAATCATACAGTAAATCCAAATGTATATGTGACCTGTATCCAGCATTGTGCATATGGCCTTGTTAGCCAGCGAGCGACCCGTGGATTAGTTACAAGCTGCCAGCTTTGTGCTCATGGCAACCCCAGCTTATATCATATACTAAATTCATCCCACATTATCTGCATCATGTGAATAAGGCTACAACATCGGCGTCTGTGCTTCCCGACGTTGCTCTTTTTGCTGCGGCTGACGTCTGATACAAAGCAGCAGGTGGACGTGTCCCTGAGCGGCTGCCCCCTGTGCATGGTGTATCAGTGGGGTACCTCTAAAGGGGGAAGTAGAGTGAATAACATACTATATGGCCAGAGTAAAATCATCAGTCTGTCTCTGGACTGGTTAGTCATTATATCACTCTGGAGTATAGTTTATCATGACTGCAATTTTTAGGGGTTGTCCATTTTTACCCCCTGCATATTAGGGCTTATTCAGATGTCCATAAGAGGGAGCAGGACTCCAAGTCTTCTAGTGATCTCTGGTGCTGGAAGTCACTGCCTCCCTGTGGGACTCCTGTGCCAGAAACCTATTTACAGTATGGACAAGGGACTCCTTGCATCATAAATCACTGATGCTTGGAGACCTCCTCCCTGAACAACTTTCAGTCTGTATCTCATGGGCCAAATATCTTCCTTCGAATTAACCATTTGTTGCAGAATCAAGCCTTACGGAGGCTTTAGGGATGTTTAATATAAGTTCATGGGATAAAACTTAAAGGAGTTGTCCAGAGGTTGAAAAATATGGATGCTTTCTTCCAAAAATAGTGCCACCCTGGACTGTGGTTTGTGCCAGTATTGCAACTGTGCTCCATTCATCTACATGTGATGAATTAATTTTTACTCTTAAATCACAGGGTTACGTCCACAGTTTTGCACTTATTTTAGATCCTCGGTGATCTTAGTGCAGCCTGGATCTCCATAGACTTGACTGGATTTCTGCTACATTCATGGGTTAATGTGTAACTGCTCCTAAGCTCAGGCTCAGCATAGAGCAGGTCCTGCAGTGTATTTATAACCGGCACTGATAACTCTGAGTGCATCCAGGGGGCCTCTGCAGCAGGAGATAAGAGCGTCCTCCTACTAGGTATAGCTGAGCGCTCACATTTTCGCCTTCCTTCTAATTACCTTTGGAGCAGCCGGGTCATATTCGAGGTCTGTCATTTGCGCATGACTTCTCGTGTCCGACGAGACCGTATGACTGACTGTGATTGAATGCATTAGCCGGTGCCTACTCTACATGGTCCTTTGTACTCCTGGGGTGCATTGGTATGGTATGCATTCAGCTCTAGCTCATTAGCATATTTATGGACCCTTCTGCGGCCCTCCCACCATCCCTATTTGTAATGTTGCATTGCAAAGACATGGAAATTAGATGGGCGTATCTGATCCTAATCAACCTCCCCCCCACCCCCCCACCCCATCCTCTCCCCAGCGCTCCCTGACTACAGAGCAGCCACAGACACCTGCATCAAATATTCAACGTCACAAAGAAGAAAGGAAAGTGAAAGTCGAGACCTGGAAAATAATTTATTGATGGCCACGGTGGGAGAGTTGTAAATGTATATAGAGTCTCACGTCCTCCTGTATGGGAAGGTGATGATATAGGGCGCTGTCTATACACGTGATGCGGCTTCTGCTGTAACTGAGCGCAGTTTCTTCTGTAATCTCTTCCCTATTAGTAGTATCTCTGTGATAAGCTTCAAGGGCAGAGCTATTTGTTTTTCTCCGGAAAGTGAAGACATTGATATCTGGAGGGAACAAAATAACTTGGCATCTGGTGGCAGGGCTGGAAAACAGCAGAATTCCCCGTCCCAGGATGGGCTATAACACAGGTTAGGATATGCTACTCCTAAATATTGCAGACAAGACTTGCGCTGATCGCTGAGCAGAGGATCTGGTGTCCTGTGGTGACGTGACGTGGCGTGTAGTACGACCACAATAATAACATGCTTAGCAATGTTGTGGTATGACGTTGCATCTCGGCGCTCTGCAGTTGTAGCTCTCAGATTAACAAGAATTCCCATATTTGGGGTGACAATTGCACATTACTGTCACTCTGTAATTCCCCTCCCCCGGTAATGTAAAATTGCATTGACCAATGTTAGTTTCTTATGACGCTGGTAATGCAGTGAGTTCAGTGTCTGTCTCCTCATAGCGGGGATGTACTCATGCATGTGTGCAAATGTCAGGACTCTGAAATACCCCAGGCTGCTTGCCAGGCGGGCACTGAGCTGCTTGGTTCTGTGCCAGCTGTAGAGTACATTCTTACCAGTATAATGCCAGCTGAAGGGACTGAGATTGATTGAATAGACAGCAATAACCTGCTATATTGTCATCACTTCAATAATGATGTCCTTCCATTTTCCTTACTCCTGTCTACAAGTCAAAGGCTCGAGGAACACATTTAGATGTCCCTAGATTTAGGAATGCATATATATTGGAAACTTTGTCTTTTTGTGCATATATTTAAGTTAATTTGACGGCTCTGATCTGTCACACCGCCCAGTATTGACTGTTAGGGTAATGTTCATTTAAATGGGATAAGGCCTAACTCACTGATCAGTGGGGGTCTCAGTGATGAGACCCCCACAGATCATGAAAACGAGGGGTCCGATGGCGTCCTATGTCGCTCCCTCAGACTAATGAAGCAGACGGCCGCGCATGACTGTTCTGCTCCATTAATCTCTATGGAGCTGACGGAAATTGCTGAGCGCTCCACTCACCGATCCCCGTCAGCTCCAGAGATTAATGGAGCAGAACGGTCATGCGCGGCCGTCTGCTTCATTAGTCTGAGGGAGCGACATAGGACGCCATCGGACCCCTCGTTTTCATGATCTGTGGGGGTCTCATCACTGATCAGTGAGTTAGTGTCTAACTTTTTGTTTGTGGGAAAACCACTTTAATAATTTATGCTTGTACAGGAGTAATAACAGAGGAACTGCATAAGTAAACAGATAATACATCACGTTTATTTGCATGTAGTTCATAAACCAGACTTTTACTGCGTGGTAAATGGTAATTTTAATGGGTAAAGTTTATACTGCAGCTAAAGCAACAAAAACTGCTAAAATAACTGTTTTCGGCCATGATTTCGGTGGATGGCCTGAATTTTATGCTTCGCTAACTGTTTGTGGATATGCGTGGTGTTGCTAATGAAAACGTTTCGTTGTATGATGTATTAGACTTGGTCGTTGACCCTTGGACTTTTATCTGCCGCTGTCATAGAGCGTTCAAGGCACTAAACAAACACAACAAACCTCATGTAATACAAGGGGAAGGCAGAGGAGCCAACACTTCTCCTTTACAACCAGCTGCCATCACCTTTACACCACACATAGTTATAGGTACACGCCGTGATCAAGGTATAGATCTGTAATGGTGCACAATCACCCACCTCCAAATAAATCCCAGGCTGGATTGTAGATCTGTAATATTTATTGGTCGCTTGTATATATTCTGACAGCAAATCTTTGCAGGCTCTGGGGCTTTGATGTGACGGATGAGAGGCCGAGATTGTGAGGTTTTTGGTCAGACGGCAAATTGGGTATTTTACTTCCTCCGTGCGCAGGTTTTGCTCCTGTCGGTTGATATGACAGCGCCACCGGGCGGGGGTATGTCACGTGGCGGGAGACTCCATTATTGTGAACCTAAATTTAGACTCCAGGTCCTTGAACATCAAAGAGTAACATGTTAGCGGTCGATGTGGGGCATAGTGAGGAGCCGGCTGTGCGTGTAAATGGGACTAATGATCAGGGAGCGCTGCTGGAAATCCTTCACCAAACCATAGCTGCAAGGGGAAGTGAATGTAGTATAGGGGATAAGTGTCTGATCCCTGCAGGTAGTCAGAATAGGGGCCCCACTTTTAAAACATCATCGCTGTTGCCCACAGCTGGAGTAGAGTTGTCTTCTTGTCCTGTAAAAGTGAATGTGGTCACCTAGAGGCGTGGGACCTCCACCCCTTTGAGGAAAGGCGTAGTTGGACATGTCAGGTTTTAACGAGCTCCTACCTCACTGTTATTTGTGGAAGTGAGCCTGTTCATCTCCCCTCCTGAGGCTATGACTGGGGTACAGCGATCTCTGTTCTCATGATCACTGAGAACCCCACCAATCAGCGAGATAACCATTATCCTGTGGATGAGGGATGTTTTATGTGGCTGTGGAACCCCTTTAAGAGCACATGCATGCTCAGCCGGTCCTGCTGAGGATGTTTGTACGCTGTTGGATCACCTTGTCTCCCAGTTGTTGGCTTATTCCTTTACTGACAGAAGAAATATCGGAGAAATGCCACAATGTATTTGCATTCTTAAAGACCTGTATGAACAGAATGTGAGAAATCCAGTGACACACAGAACAGTATAGACATGATCTGTATACGTGCCTGTAGTGGTGTAGAAGACAAAGGCAGGGATGTGTCTACACGATCCAGTGTCTGGCTGCAGAATCCTCCGCAGTCGTCTCGTCTCTCCGCAGCGTTTGCAGCAAGTGGTTAAATGCGACTATTTGCAGGATCTGCCTAACAATTGTTTTATTGTAGTGGTCCGGAGAGCCGCCAATAATGGGAGGGAATTGTCTAAGGGCACGCTTAATCTTTCTACAATTTGGGTTTCAGAGCCTGGCAATTTAGAGACGCGGATAATTAAAGAGGAACGGTCTCCTATGAGCGCTCGGCTGTGTAATGAAGAGGTTTCCCCGTGTTATTAATTGTAAAATAAGTGGAAGAGAGAATCCTATTAGATTTCCTAGTCTGCGGGGCTGTTATTCCAGCTGTGCGCCTCCTCTGGTGTTTATGTAGGGAAGTGCTAAATTTGGGTCTTGTTTGTGATCTATTTATAGAGAATCGGGAAGAAGGCGATTGTTAGAGCGTGGACTTCTCAGTATTGTAGTCCTGAAAAGGCTTGTGTCTATTGTCTGGGTTGTTAAAGGGATTGTCTGGGGTTATCAATTTTGTTGCAGGCAGTAGGGGCTGACGTGAGATAACTCCACATCTTACCATAGGCTGCAATGGTGACATCATATCATCATCACACTCCTGCTGCAGCACGCTACTAGCCTCAGCTAAACGCTGTTGAGGCCAGTGATAGGTTTCAGCAGTCATGTGACATAACTGCTGTAGCCTCTGTTTGCAAATGGAGGCTGAAAAAGACGGGAGGAGGAGGTATGGCTAGAGCTCTTTTATCTGAGACTTGCCAAAATTGATAATCCAGAACTGCCCCGTTTACCCTATGTAAATGAGATGCTCTGATCCCTTTCCGGCAGACAATCAAATGCCCTGCATGTTGGACAGGTCGCATCTTTTACCACTTTTAACATTATTCGGTGTAGACTTTTACTTAAACGTGACAACCCCTCTACAGCCTCATGTGTTGTCCATCAGCTTTTAGGGTAGGGGTTATATACTGCATTATATATCTACCCTATGCTCCCCTGTGTGAACAGTATATGTGACGCTTGTGGTGTTTTCCTCAGGAGCGCAGCGCAGGAGGAGGAAGTACAGTTAATGGAAGAAAGGAAAAACCGAAAGAACGATAAGAAGAAAAAGGAAGCCGCCTCTAAAAAGGTAGGAAGACGATTGTTGCTGCAGCCCTGACTCTCGAGTGTGTGTCCCCTGTAATGCTCTGCTCATGCGTTGTGATTAGAAAGGATGCATCACACACACACATTCCTGTTGTATTGCGTTTTGAAATGCAATGCGCCGGGGAGGGGCTGTGCCAATCGCATCTGTGTTTTCACGTGTACGATTGGTAAGGAGAGGCACCTGCTTTGCACTGTGTATAGTGTACATGCATCTTGTGAGCTCAGCCTTACATGGCCCGATGATCAGCTAGTGTATATACAGAATATCATGTATGTGAGTGTAAAGGGAGCGCAGCCAGCGGCAGAGTTGGCCGGCATGTAGTGCACTCACTACAGCCAGCGAACTTTCATAAGTGAATGTTTTCAGACTGCTCCCTAATCCATCATACGCCAGCGCACAATAAATGTTCCTCATTGTCAGGACATTGAACTTTCTAGGCAGTGACTAATAGCAGAACTGTTCACTCTGGATAAATGTGCCTTGTGCTCCGTACAGGATTATGTCTGTAATATAGTATTGTAATTATTGTGTTGTTTTCTGTTTCAGGCCTCTGATCAAAAAAACAAAGGTAAGCCCCGGTTTTCAATAATTACTGCAAATATTGGTTATGGCATTGTTATCTGTAATGTGTTTATAATAGTGAGTGCAGCTCTGGGGTATAATACAGGATGTAACTCAGGATCAGTACAGGATAAGTAATGTCATGTATGTACACAGTGACTGCACCAGCAGCAGAATAGTGAGTGCAGCTCTGGAGTATAATACAGGATGTAACTCAGGATCAGTAATGTCATGTATGTGCACAGTGACTGCACCAGAAGCAGAATAGTGAGTGCAGCTCTGGAGTATAATACAGGATGTAACTCAGGATCAGTACAGGATAAGTAATGTCATGTATGTACACAGTGACTGCACCAGCAGCAGAATAGTGAGTGCAGCTCTGGAGTATAATACAGGATGTAACTCAGGATCAGTACAGGATAAGTGATACCACGTATGTACACAGTGACTGCACCAGCAGCAGAATAGTGAGTGCAGCTCTGGAGTATAATACAGGATGTAACTCAGGATCAGTACAGGATAAGTAATGTCATGTATGTACACAGTGACTGCACCAGCAGCAGAATAGTGAGTGCAGCTCTGGGGTATAATACAGGATGTAACTCAGGATCAGTACAGGATAAGTAATGTCATGTATGTACACAGTGACTGCACCAGCAGCAGAATAGTGAGTGCAGCTCTGGAGTATAATACAGGATGTAACTCAGGATCAGTACAGGATAAGTAATGTCATGTATGTACAGTGACTGCGCCAGCAGCAGAATAGTGAGTGCAGCTCTGGGGTATAATACAGGATGTAACTCAGGATCAGTACAGGATAAGTAATGTCATGTATGTACACAGTGACTGCACCAGCAGCAGAATAGTGAGTGCAGCTCTGGGGTATAATACAGGATGTAACTCAGGATCAGTACAGTATAAGTAATGTCATGTATGTACACAGTGACTGTACCAGCAGCAGAATAGTGAGTGCAGCTCTGGGGTATAATACAGGATGTAACTCAGGATCAGTACAGGATAAGTAATGTCATGCATGTACACAGTGACTGCACCAGCAGCAGAATAGTGAGTGCAGCTCTGGAGTATAATACAGGATGTAACTCAGGATCAGTACAGGATAAGTAATGTCATGTATGTGCACAGTGACTGCACCAGAAGCAGAATAGTGAGTGCAGCTCTGGAGTATAATACAGGATGTAACTCAGGATCAGTACAGGATAAGTAATGTCATGTATGTACACAGTGACTGCACCAGCAGCAGAATAGTGAGTGCAGCTCTGGAGTATAATACAGGATGTAACTCAGGATCAGTACAGCATAAGTAATGTCATGTATGTACACAGTGACTGCACCAGCAGCAGAATATTGAGTGCAGCTCTGGGGTATAATACAGGATGTAACTCAGGATCAGTACAGGATAAGTAATGTCATGTATATACAGTGACTGCGCCAGCAGCAGAATAGTGAGTGCAGCTCTGGGGTATAATACAGGATGTAACTCAGGATCAGTACAGGATAAGTAATGTCATGTATGTACACAGTGACTGCACCACAAGCAGAATAGTGAGTGCAGCTCTGGAGTATAATACAGGATGTAACTCAGGATCAGTACAGGATAAGTAATGTCAGGTATATACAGTGACTGCACCAGCAGCAGAATAGTGAGTGCAGCTCTGGAGTATAATACAGGATGTAACTCAGGATCAGTACAGGATAAGTAATGTCATGTATGTACACAGTGACTGCACCAGCAGCAGAATAGTGAGTGCAGCTCTGGAGTATAATACAGGATGTAACTCAGGATCAGTACAGGATAAGTAATGTCATGTATGTACACAGTGACTGCACCAGCAGCAGAATAGTGAGTGCAGCTCTGGGGTATTATACAGGATGTAACTCAGGATCAGTACAGGATAAGTAATGTCATGTATGTACACAGTGACTGCACCAGCAGCAGAATAATGAGTGCAGCTCTGGGGTATAATACAGGATGTAACTCAGGATCAGTACAGGATAAGTAATGTCATGTATGTACACAGTGACTGCACCAGCAGGAGAATAGTGAGTGCAGCTCTGGAGTATAATAAAGGATGTAACTCAGGATCAGTACAGGATAAGTAATGTCATGTATGTACACAGTGACTGCACCAGCAGCAGAATAGTGAGTGCAGCTCTGGAGTATAATACAGGATGTAACTCAGGATCAGTAGGAGATATATGATGTAATATATATACCGGTGCTCTGTTTGTTATGGTCAAATACTTTAGAAGGATGATGAAGCATTTTCGATGGGTTTTTATAATTTATTCCGGATGTGTTTGCCTATTTCCTGTGAATGTGAGGTATGTGATGTGATGGTTCTCTGCGTCCTGCGGTCTGTGTGTGTATAAAGGATGAATGGGCTGAGAAGCTTTTGTTGTGAGGACCTGTGATCTGGAGAGGATACAGCGCATTGTACTGTAATGACTATCACAGTTGTGTTTGCCGCTTTATGATTGTTATTATGTGGTGTTATGTCATTGTATGAGGTTTACACTGTTTGGCTTTCCATGAATAGCTTTGGCCTGTGGGCAGATTTCTGCTGCGGATGACAGATTGGTTTTAGTTACAATAAGAGCAATAAATCAGAAACGTCCTTGATTGTGTAATACGCAGAGGTGAGCAGTCACATATACTGGGAAGCCGAGTCTGACTGTGTGATAACTAATCACTACATGTATGGGGATAGATTTGTAGGCCTGGGGTGCCATGATTTCCTATCTTTTTCTGGAGTAGTCACTCCAGCTCCCCCTCCTTCCTTCACATCACATTCCCCCTTAAAGGGACTCGCACAGGGGGAGATGCCCCTTAAAGGAACTCGCACAGGGGGAGATGCCCCTTAAAGGTACTCGCAACCAATTGCCTCTTTTATTCAGAGCGTAACATTTTTGAGCGGCCGCCCTCACTGTAAAGAAAGTTGATCAATACAAATGAATGGGAGGTGAATGATGGGCAGGCGCTCGGCAGGGTCCTTACAAGCCACTGATTATTCTTCTAAGTCTGATGAGTTTCCTGTAAGTTCTGTGTAAGGGATGAGCTTCCTAGTAGACTCCTCGGGGAAGGGGAAGTTTCTGCCGGTGTCAGCCCTTTGATAATGGAGTCCTGGCCGGCGCTGGCCATTGTCCTGCGATCCGCAGTTCTGGAGTGAGGATGATTTGTGCCCAGAAGTAAATGTGCCTGGTGCAGATAAGTCTGGCCAGGATGTGACCGCCATAATGTGCTTCCACTCTTGCATCTTTATTTCCCTTGGATATATGAGAACTGAACGCTGTAGACTACGGAGCTGTTAATCCCAGGAAGTTCATATCAAGCTTTGCTTTCCCAAGAAGTCTCAAGTACGCACTATGTTTCAGCACTAAACGTCCCCGATATGTAGTGATTGGTAGAAGTGACTACATGGCAATCTATTAATGGTCATGTGGTTTATCCAGCTGCTCTTGTAACACCATGTAATGTTCTGCTCTAGAAACCAGACCCCTCTCTTAAAAATAATCACAAAATAAATCCTGTACTACTCCTTCAAAGAAACATGGTGTTTTGGGACTTCAAAGGGGTTTTCCATGGTCCTACAAGGGGTCCGTGGGGGGGGGGGGGAGGCTTCTATGCAACTTCCTGATGTGAGTCATACAGTGAGTCCTGCTTATTCAAATTTGCTTGCTCTACCCCGCCTCCTTTTTCCTGATTGACAGGTCTTAGTGCTATGATATTCTTCTGTATGGAACAGTCAGAGAGAGCTCTGTTATATTATTGGCCACTTCATGCCATGTGACCAGGGTGATGTCATCTAAGGTCCTGTTACATTTGCAACATCTGATCCCATGAAATGACAGCAGCTTCCATGGAGGATGATTAGGAGTAGAAATCCCTGGAGGGTGCTGTGCTTTCTTGTGATCAGATACATACATGAGGTAGAAGGTGCAAATGTAACAGGACCTTAGATGATGTCACCCTGGTCACATGAGAAGAGGCATGGGCCACGGTGAGTAGCTGGGAGGGGTCAGCTGAGCAGGACACGCCCCCTCTGTTGCTATGTAATAGAAGATAAAGTTGATTTTATTGAAATGTAAGGTAAACAACTTTGAGTTAAAATTAGGGTGTCAATTAGTTAATGGGACTTTACGGGAACCTGTCACTAGCTGTATATGTAACAATGTGGTAACAGGTTCCCTTAAATGACATTACAGTGATTACTCCCATCATGACCATGGGGTGATGGTGGGTGATTGCACATGTTTATGTGCGGGGTCCAGGAGTGATGGTTGCAGGACAGACGTTGCATTTTCTGTGTAATGTAACATTCAGCCGATGTCAACAGCTTTAATGGTCACTTAGGTAATCGGATTGTGAGGCAAGAAAATAAGAGCAACACGGTGAGGAAATGAGGGCTTCCTTCCTACAATTTCTTGCATAACTTTAATACAAAAACAAATCAAGGTGTTGAGAAAAACATTCAGGCCGAAAATGTAGCAATTGCTGCCTCCTTGTGGCGGGGTTTTCCTGGTTCATTAAAAACCTCTCCGTTAGATGGTTTGGTGGGGCAGGACACCCGATGTTGAGGCAGCAAGTAACTTGCTATGACCAAAGCTTATTTGCAGTCACTTCTATGAGAACAGAACCGGACAGAGCCAAGACCCAAGTGTATAACAGCTGATCAGCGGGGGCCGGGGTGTTGCCCCCTATTTATCGGCTATGAGGGCCCTATACTACAGACCTGCAAACTTGCTAAAGTTACAATTTAGGTTTGCTGTGTGTGTAGGCGACAATCCCTTTAAGTTGGCTGATTCACAATGTTGATCTGGAATCTGGCTGTTTTTGGGACCCTGGGCATTCTTGTTGTCTGTTACCATGGAGACACAGCAGTCTGAATAAGGGCTGCTGAAATAAAACTAAAAGAAACTAATTTCAGGCGGAATTCCTCATTTTACATGTGTGTATGGGATTAGGGGTGATTGAACTTTAGACCACTATGTAATATATTCAGCTGATGCAGTCTCGTAACGCTAGGGGTAGACTCTTGTCCCGCACTTGGGTACAGGACGATATTAAAACGGTTACATTCTCGACCTTCGAAGAGTCGCTAGTTTCTGAGGGTTATCACAAGCCGCTCTCTGCAATGCCTGACTGGTTTCTCTGGCTGCCACGGGGTTAAATCCTCCCCGTGGTCTATGGTAACTGGGACTAAAACCCGCTCCAGATCCATGACAATGGCCGCCTTCGCCAGGTCCTGCATTCCCTGATCTCTTGGCGTTGGCTGAATAGCCGGGGGCCGGGGCTGCAGCAGCAGATTCTGTGTCCGCTCCCTACTTGTACCCCTAAGCTTTCCTAAACTCAGGCCCCCCCCCTGTTTTTCGGTGTGACGTTCCAGCCTTGCCGGTGCTCTGCAGTGTGCGCCCCTCGCCTGCATCGTCCTCCTGTTTCCACCAGCGGTATTAATGCTCAGACAGCTGCCGTTATTTATTAGAAGGGAGGGAGACTTGGTGGGAACGGGCCCCTCCGTCAGGAGGAGCTGGCAGCCAGGGCTTCCACTGGAGTAAAATGACACCAATGCTTCTCCTCCATTTTCTCATGAAATCTGCAGAGTGGGAAAGCAACAGGAGTTGGAAACGTCTTTCCCTGGAACGCCGCTCTATAATTGGCGTCTTGAGGGCTTCCTATTTGGATTTCCGGCAGGTTTGTGTCCGTCTCCTTCAGATTTTTCTTTTCCTGCTTGCAAATGCCGACCCTAAAGCTTTTGGCAAGACGCAGACAAAACCGCCCGGGCGGCGGGCGCTGCGATCTGTGTATCTATAGGGGCGATTATAATGAGGGTGGAATTGGCAGCCGCTTCCTACGGGCACCGTAAAGCTGTAATTATTATCACTGGTTTCTTCTTTGTTGCGTTACTGTACAACCGTCCCGGCCAAAATCTTACATTTTGCGAGGCGTAGGGAGCCCTGCAGGGAGCTTGTTGTGAGGGGATTTTGCTTGTGTTGTGGATTTATGGGGCCACGTTGAATTGGGAGGCTTTAGGTTGTTTGTTGTTTGCATGCAGATAAATGGCTCCTAGTGATCCATCCGGCAGTAGGGAGTGATGCTACGCCAACGCTGCAGCTCCTGATAAGTTTGTGCTGCGCACATGCCAGTGCACTGACTCATAGCTGCCGGGGAATCGAAACTTAGTGGTTAATGGCTCAAATTAGCTGCAAGTACTTCAGAAAGTTTGTTGTTTATCTACTATCCTGCAAGCATTGACAAAACTACAACTCCCAGCGTGCACTGCAAAAACTCTGCTCTGCAATCTGGGCTATAGCAGTGCATCCTGGGAGTTGTAGTTATAAATTTATATCCCTCCCCCGCCCCTCCCCCCTCTCTCCAATACAGGCAGTCCCCGGGTTACATACAAGATGGGGTCTGTAGGTTTGTATGTAAGTCGGAACTGTATATTTTATCATTGTAATCCCAGCCATTTTTAAAATCTGTGACAATTGGATTTTAAAAATGTTGGGTTGTCATAAGAATCAATATTAACACTAAAGCTTCATTACAGACACCAGTGATAACTGTTATAGCTGATAATTGTAGCCTAAGGCTAAAGTACAATAAATTACCAACATCCAGAGGTCCGTTTGTAACTAGGGGTCGTATGTAAGTCGAGTGTTCTTAAGTAGGGGACCATCTGTATAGTAAAATGCATCCCTGGCCCAGGGCTTCTGCACCATCCGTGTGTGTATGTGTGTATATAAACTCGGCTTATACTCGAGTCAAAAAAATGAATATATCTAAACTCACCTTTCCGGCGACCCCTGTATATCTTCTGTGTGATCTGTCCGGCAGGGCGGCAGGCTATATACACTGGGGCAGGCTCCGGCTGGCTATATACACTGGGGCAGGCTCCGGCTGGCTATATACACTGGGGCAGGCTCCGGCTGGCTATATACACTGGGGCAGGCTCCGGCTGGCTATATACACTGGGGCAGGCTCCGGCTGGCTATATACACTGGGGCAGGCTCCGGCTGGCTATATACACTGGGGCGGCTGTGACCAATGCATTTCCCACCCTCGGCTTATACTCGAGTCAATAGGTTTTTACCAGTATTTTGTGGTAAAATTAGGGGACTCGGCTTATACTCGAGTATATACGGTGTATATGTATATATATATTATATTATATATTATATTATATTATATTATATATTATATTATATATTATATTATATATTATATTATATTATATTATATTAGAGATTTAGCATATTCTATATGTAGGGGTTTGTCCCCAGGGGATATGGATGTGCTGAAGATTTGTGGGCAGACACACTGGGCATAGTTAGTGATAAGTCAAATTTTGCAGCACAGGTTTGACTTGGCATGCAATTTTTCTGCAGCTTTTTTAAGTGCAATCTGCAGAAAACTATGCAAAATAAATGGACTGATTTTGTGTGGTTTATTGCACCTTGTGAAACTTGCAGCATATCCAGTCTGTCTGAACGTACCCTAAAGGGCGCTACACAGTTTTATGAAAGATACCTTAATAATTTGCATCTATGAAGAACTCTACACAGAAACGTAAGAATATGACCTCTGGATATTGTAGTGTAAATGTGACTTTCGTTATGCGTCTCCCTTGGATGGTCTGTGGGTATACTGTGTTTGGTGCTCTGCAGTCAGCTCTGACAGTGTGTCTGGTTACCAGCACAGAGACTATAGGTCCTGGCCGCACTGCATTGTGGGTAGCGCTGCCCTCCTCCGGCCCGGGATTGTTTGTGTGGCGCAGTCTTTGTTTTGTCTCTTCGTGGCATCCTCTGCTTGTTTACACCCGCGCTACATTCAGCCTCTGTTTTGCTGCAGTGTTTTCTATAATCCGGAGAGCATCATCATTATCGTCCCAACATTTGTACATAGAAGCATCTGACCGTCACTTATGCCTCTACACCTATGCAGAATACACGCATGCTCAGCCTTAGCCAGATGTGAATGATGGGGATTGTGGATCGAATTGCAAGCCTAAGTTTGACCCTACAATGCATACACCCCAAATGCTTGTGTGTGTGTGTGGGAGGGGGGGGTCACTTTTGTTCCCCGTTATGTGAGTGATGAGTAGATTTTGTGTTTGCACAGTGAATTATTTATGATAATGGGTGTAGTAGTTAATTCGGCTTATATTAGGGAGCAATGTTGCAGCAATAATCATGACAATATGAGTAAATACAAGACATCACAAACAATGTGCTGATCTCTCATCATTCTCTCTTCTTCTTGCAGTGCCAGAACAAATACTAAGCCAGCCTCAGCCTGTCAATGGGAACAGTGGCATTTCCACCGTAACCAGCATTCAGAATAATAATGCCAAGCGGCCCACAGCACTCGCTTCACCACAACCACAGCAGCAAGCGGTGTCGCGTTATCCCCGTGAAGTACCACCGCGATTCCGACACCAGGAACAGAAGCCGCCTGTGAAGCGCGGGCAACAGATTCCCGGCATAGCAGCCAGTCTGGGTTTAGCCACTAAAGTATTAAACCAAGAGTCCGAAAGCAGCTCTGCTGTGTGTCAGGAGCGTACATCGCCTGAAGATCAGCCAGGTAACACGTCTTATATTAAAGGGTAGTGTAGCCCTATGTATCAGTGTCATTGTCTAACTCATGTCCCAAGGGTTACACGCATATTGTTTTGTAGTTGTTCCCCGTTGGGTTATCTCATCCACTATCCTTTGCGTAGAACTATCCGATCAGTGGGCGGTCGGACCACCTGGGTGGGTCTAATTCCCACTAATTTGAGTATCCAGTTGAACTTCCCTTGTGCCATTCCATTCATTGCCTATGACACTGCTGAAATAAGCTCAGCACATCACTGAGCTATCTCCAGCACTTGCATAGAGAGATCTCTCAATTAGAAGGAATAGGACCCCAGTCCTGTGATCACAGCGCTCAGACCGCTGTAGGATCACATTGTTGTTCCCCATCCTTGTTATGGGGGGAGGGGGGCGCTCCTCGGTTCTCCTATGTATCTAAAAGGAACACTACAGTGAAAGCCGATTCATTGAATAATGCATGGTGCAAGGCCTGAAGGGAAGAGCATGACTCTAGGTTCTACGAATGCAATGAAAATGAGTCCTGCTCTTCCTTCAGTCTCTGTACCATGTATTATTCACTGAACTGGCTTTGACTGAAGTGTTCCTTTAACATGTGCTAAAGATATCACAGAGAAGGGGTTGCTTAATGCCTCCTAGCATCAGTTCTAATAAAAGACTAACTGCTGGGTGGTTCAGTAACCTCTGACTAATGGCAACTGTAAGGGTAAGTTCAGATCTAGCCACAAAGCTGCTACTTTGCAAAAATATTAAGTTTTATTGATAATCCTCACTCCCATTACAGAAAAAATATTGAAAATCCAATTGTCAATGGGACAAAAAATTTTGTCTGGAGATAAAAATTATAAAATATACAGTACCGACTTGCATACAAATTCAACATAGGTTCCCTTGGGTTTGTCCTTATCTTGTTCTGCCTTCTATATATATATGATATTTATTATACACTGTGGCATACACACTGTGCATTGCAGAGGATGATGCCTGCAGTGAAACATGTGGGAGGTTTGTGTCACGTGCTTTGGCTTCAGCTGCATGTGGCACCCCACAAACCCTCCACGTCTGGACATACCGGAATAGATATAATTCCAACAATCTGCAGCCAGACACAGGAAATTGGCTTTGCATGGTAATAACTAGTTGCACGGCTTGTTGCTAAAATGGAAAAAAAACTTCCTAGTATTGGGAAAGGCCATTACATGGATTTTTGTTCTGATTTAACATACAAGGTCTTTGTGCGGATCGGCACTCGGTTATAAGTTTCAGGTCTTCAGAGCAGGTTCAGACCTCCCATCCCTGAGCGGTAGAGACACCCGGGTAGTGAGGGGGGTGTATGACTTATAGGACATAAAATGTAAAGAGCAATTCCATGTCCTTGCAATCTGCACTACAGTATTGACAGCAGTTGTATCACATGGATGGATTGGATAAAGTAATAACATTTTAATTTTTTGCTTTCCCATAGGCATGCCTCCCATTCGGGATTTGGTGAGCCACTCCCCTAATCAGCTAGGTGAATTTTTATTTTTTTTTAAGCTTTTTTTATTATTATTTTTGTGCTGTGGGCTTCTTGCTTGTGGTTGGATTGCTGCTTGGCTTTGTCCTGTGTATTGGCAGCCGCCTTGCTCCTACTGCTTGTGGCTTCTCAGTAGCTTGCATGTTTGCAAATCAAGCAGAACACTGGATGGACTGATTTTAATACCGTATATATACTCGGGTATAGGCAGAGTTTTTTTGCACAAAAAATTTTATGGAAAACCCTTACCTGGCTTATATTCGAGTCAAACCGGCTATATACTGGTTGGGGGCACGCTCGCTTGCTGGCTGTATACTGGTTGGGGGCACGCTCGCTTGCTGGCTATATACTGGTTGGGGGCACGCTCGCTTGCTGGCTATATACTGGTTGGGGGCACGCTCGCTTGCTGGCTATATACTGGTTGGGGGCACGCTCGCTTGCTGGCTATATACTGGTTGGGGGCACGCTCGCTTGCTGGTTATATACTTGTTGGGGGCACGCTTGCTTGCTGGCTACATACTGGTTGGGGGCACGCTTGCTTGCTGGCTATATACTGGTTGGGGGCACGCTCGCTTGCTGGCTACATACTGGTTGGGGGCACGCTTGCTTGCTGGCTACATACTGGTTGGGGGCACGCTTGCTTGCTGGCTATATACTGGTTGGGGGCACGCTCGCTTGCTGGCTATATACTGGTTGGGGGCACGCTCGCTTGCTGGCTATATACTGGTTGGGGGCACGCTCGCTTGCTGGCTATTTACTGGTTGGGGGCACGCTCGCTTGCTGGCTATATACTGGTTGGGGGCACGCTCGCTTGCTGGCTATATACTGGTTGGGGGCACGCTCGCTTGCTGGCTACATACTGGTTGGAGGCTGTGACCAATGCATATCCCACCCTAGGCTTATACTCGAGTCTTTAGGTTTTTCCAGTTTTTTGTGGTAAAAGTAGTTGCCTCAGCTTATTCTTGGGTCGGCTTATACTCTAGTATATACAGAAAACACAGTTTTTTAATAGAAGGTATCATTTTAGGGGGTGAATGAGACTGATTCCCCCCCAACTTTCCAAATGTTGCACCCACCAGTCCATGGCCAAATAATGTCTTAAAAGGAGTCATTTTGTTTCACTCAAAATGAACCTTCTTAGTTTAGTGTCTTTTTAGTTTTACCCCCATCATACCCCGGGCTGCCTCATTCGTCTCTGTGGAACTGACGGAGGTTGGTGAGCGCTGTACTCGGCAATCTCTGTCAGCTCTGTAGAGGTGAAGGTGGCAGCCAAGCCATGCACAACTGGCTGCTCCGGTCATCTCTAGTACAGTTGGTACATCGGACCACCTGTGGGGATCCCATCCTGTGGGTAGAGACTAATTTGCTTTGTGGGAAAAGTTTTTTTAAGGCTTTTTTCATGCCTATATATTAGCATTCCCTACTTATAATGTGGTTGCATGTCTCTACGCTAGGTGTTCTCCTTCTTTCTCTGCTGCTTTCCCATATACGTAGGGGCATCGGTGCTTTGTGTTTGCATGTGGCATTTACAGACGTATTGTGGGTTTTGGATTTTGGACCCTTACTTTATGAGATGGGGTGAACTCTGTAGAAAGTGGATTACGTTGTAAATAGATGTTGTATTGTGCCCCAGAGCTGCGTTCCTAATTCTGCTAGTTGATATTGCAGATGTCTATAAGAAACAGTAACATGATCAGTATCTGTGTAGGCTTCATACTATAACAGTTGCCTGTATTTCGGATATATCTTAGTCCAGTGTTTGCAGCTCATAGAAATGTAAGACGGGACTAACAATGCGGAATAAGACCTCATGGTTTCCCTGGGCGTCTTGTAGAGCAGACATGGCCTGAGGTCGCTTGGTGAAGTTTCCGGCTTGGCTCCTGGGCTCAGTGTGCGCACGTTCCTGAGGACGTGATGACTGTGATACGAGAAGTCAGGCCTGTTTGTACAAGTCGGGTTAGTGAGCCGCACGTACATTGCATCTCATATGGTGCCTTCATCTGATGGCTAGCCGTTTCCTCCCGAGCAATTTTGGGTCAAATACTTGGGCTGTATGCAGACATAAAAGACAGGAAATAGCGGCACTCACCCAAAATTCTTCTTTATTCGATTTGGTGCATAAGACAGGGAGGTGCAGCACAGAGAAGACTTCGGCGACGGACCGTTTCGCGCACTCCTGCGCTTAGTCTAGCCGTATGAGGGACGCCAGTGGAGTAGGGATTATATCCGTCCTCCCTCTGACGTCACTCATGAGGAATCATGTGATCAAGAGGATCATGTGATTAAAGAGAAGAAAAAAGGTGTGTGCATAGGTGTGGGCGGAGATGATGCAATGCTGTCAGCTGACCAGTCCACAAGAACAATGAAATAGAAACATACACCAATAGATCACATTGCGTCCTAATGACGTTACATGATTAAAAACAAATTCCTTACAGTGTGATATACATAAAAGGATTTTAGGGAACAAGTTCAGATCACGCTACTCTTACATGTCGTAGAACTACAGAAACACTGCCATATCATTTCTGTCATTTAGTCCGACTGGACCTTCCGCTTCCGTCTTCAGGATCCACCTAGCCTCACACCGGAGGAGTTCTCTGTGTCTATCTCCCCCATTACTATTCACCAATACTCTGTCGATCCCTGCGAAAGATAGTACATCCGAGTTTCCACCATGTACTGTATGTATGTGTTGTATCAATCTTGGGGAGCCTTTGCCTGTGGCCACTGAGCGACAATGTTCCCTGAATCTGATAAACAGAGGTCGGATGGTTTTGCCTATATAGAACCGTTGACATGGGCAGAAAATGACATAGACCACGTAATCTGTTCTACAACTAATGAAGTGTTTCACTGTGGTTGTGACTCCTCCTATCTGGAGGGTCTTACTCCTTAAATGGAATTGACAGAAATTACAGTGGTGGCATGGGAAATTGCCTTGTGGGGTGGCTTTGTCTAGCCATGTGGTTCTATTGTCCCCAAATCTGCTCCTAACAAGAAGGTTCTTAAGGGTAGGGTTGCGTCTGAAGGCCACCATGGGTCTGTGTGTTGTAAGTTTTTTGAGCTCCGGATCCCTTTCCAATATGTTCCAGTTCCTCTGGATTGCCTTACGTATGTTGTATTCATTAGGTCCAAAGTCAAAAGTAAATGTGAACCTATCCCCGTCATGTTTCTTATTTCGGTCCCCCCATAGTAGCTGTCTCCTGTCCAGCCGTGAAGCCCTCTCAAAGGCTGTCTCAATAGTGCCATCGGGTTATCCTCTAGCTCTAAGTCGGTCCCTCAGTTCCACCGCTTGCTTTCTGAAGGATTCGTCTGTGTCATTTATACGTCTTAAACGGACGAACTGGCCATATGGTATGGCCCTCTTGACATGGTCGGGATGGGCACTGTCATGATGCAGTAGTGCGTTAGTGGCTGTGGATTTACGAAACCCACTCACTCGGATATGGTCATGTAGTATGTCTACCTGAACATCAAGAAATTCCAGATGTGTATTGCCAAAAACGCTGGTAAATTGCATATTCATCTTATTCCCCTCATTAAGATATGTGACAAACTCGTTAAATTCCTGTTCGGATCCGGACCAGGCCATGAACACATCATCCACATACCTTAAATAAGTATGTATATATTTGATGAAAGGATTCGTCGTGTTCAGAATATATTTACTTTCAAACACGGCCAAGAATATATTCGCAAAGGTACATGCAACCGGTGTGCCCATGGCCGTGCCCGTAATCTGATTAAACCACTGGTTGTTAAAGATGAACGAGTTATGGGTGAGGATAAACGTCAACGCTTCACGTACGAATTCTATAAGGATATCACTTTTGCCTGCCTTGCGTAAAACAAGGCAAATGGCCTCTACTCCCTCTTGGTGTGGGATCCTGGTGTAAAGACTTTCGACGTCTATAGATGTAAGTTTAAGATCGTCTCGCCATGGGATGCCCTCTACTGCCCGCAAGAATGAATTAGTATCCTTCAAATAGGATGGAATGTCAGCTAAAATGGGTCTAAGTAGCCAATCCACAGACTGCGAAAGAGACTCAGTCACCGAGCCTATCCCCGCGACAATGGGTCGACCCGGGGGTCGGCTCGGTGACTTATGAATCTTAGGCAGAAAATACCATGTGGGTTTCTTAGGAAACTTGGGGAGGAGTTTCTCAGCTGTCTTATCCGAGAGTACTCCCTTCTCCACCGCCCGCCTCAAAACTGTACGAAGGAGTGACAGATACTTAGACGTAGGGTCCCCTGCCAGTCGTGTGTAGGTAGAAATATCGTTAAGTTGCCTTTCGGCCTCTGCCACATAGTAATCTTCCTGCATGATCACTATGTTTCCGCCCTTGTCGGCCGGCTTGATAACAAGGGACTTCTCCTTTTTTAATTTCTGTAGGGCCTTCCACTCAATGGTGGATAGGTTGGGGGCCTGAGTCGGATAGATCAGGGCCTTAACTTCTCTACAGACCTGTTCATAAAATATGTCTATGGAGGAGCCGGCCGGCAAGGGAGGACAAAAAGTGGATCGATTTCCACCTCTAAACTCAGAGTAATTGGGGGCAATGGGTTCTAGGATACTATGTGTGGGGTCATCGTTCTCCATTAATAGACTATGCAGTGTGTCTAGACAAATCTGGTCTGTTCTTTCAAGGGGGCTGGTGATAAGAAAACCCAGTGGTCCTATACAAGGTGTTTCCCCTTCAGGTCTTTTCTCATAAAACTTTTCTCTGGAGCTAGTATTATCAAACATTTTTCTTAGTGCTATTTTCCTAATGGATTTATACAAATCAATCTGAAATTGTACAAAATCAAAACTCCTAGGGAGACTAAAGTTAAGACCTTTTGATAGGGCTGACAAACATGCATCGTCCAGAGTCACTTTAGACAAATTGATCACATTACATTCGGGCATTGGGTCTGGGGCAGGGTCCGTGGATGTTAACGCCAGGAAACCTTCTTTCTCTTTTGGCTCGGCTTCCATCTCCCTTTGCTTCTTCCGGCGCCTTCCCCTCCGGATTCTGCGTCTCGGTTCAGTCCCCCTAAAGGGGTTCTTGATATAGGGGTGATGGAATCATCTCTGCCGTCGGTTGTAGTGAGCTCTCGTTCCTCCGAACTACTGGAATCGGACTCAGTCGTCCAAAAATCAGTGGCACGACGTTTATTGGGTTTATTCCGTTTCATAGGTTTTTTGGGGCGCCAACTGAAAATGCGGCCCGTGTCGAAATCACTTTTATCTCGCATAAATTTATCGCGTTTCTTTTCTTTTATTTCTGCCTGTAACGGAATCAGCTTTTTTTCTAATTTTTTGTAGAAGGTTTCGTTTTGTTTCTCGGTAAGGCGGGTCCTCAATTCAATCTTAGCTCTACATAATTCAGAGGTAACGTGCTCATATTCTTTTTCGTTTCTGCTCAGTACTAGTCGCATCAATTCCAAGGAGCAGGTGAGTTGGATGTTACTTGGGCTGTATTCCTTCAGCTGCTCCTCAAAACCCTTGAAATGGTGATAAGTCTAACATGTAATAAATTAGGGGGGGAAAAGTCACCCCAACCTTCCTCTCCAATCAATGCCCCTCTCATCCATGTGATGTCTCCTTCCTCATGAAGGATATTGAATACGGTTCAAATAGTTGATCCCAGGGAACAGTGGGGGTAACCCTGCCCTTTGTATGATGTGGCTGATGAGATGGGACAGTGTATGCAACATTGCAGCAAATGATGAGATGGTAAAGCATTATTATGGCCCCTCATTGGACCCAGCACACAGGAGATCTTCTCTGCATCAAGGAAATCTTTATTAGTATAGCGCCATCTTATTCAGCAGCCCTGTACAAATAATGGGACATATATACAAACTAAGACCTAACAGAGCAATAACATGGTCATGGCAGTCTGGGTCCTGCTCCCAAGAGCTTACAATCTAAGCAATGCCAATTGGGCAGATTACCTCCATAAGATGCAAGATGTGATACCACTTTCATGTAGTTTTGTGTTGTACGCTGGTTTTATAGAAACTGCAGGCCCCTGCTGGGTCCCGGTTGGCGGCATAGAGGGGCCCCCCTGCTGGGGCCCGGTTGGCGGCGTAGAGAAAGTTAATTTAACACACTTTGCAAATGACAGTGCACAACCCCTTTAAGACAAGTGCAATATTGTGCGTCTCTTGGAAGACCTGATAGAAAGTGTCTGATATTCGGAAGAGAAGTGGCTGCTCCCCTGCAGTCCCCGGGCTCCGTCCTGCGTCACGGCCTCTGTTTACAATATGGGGTTATTTTTACCCGATGATTTAGTGCGGCTGGAATCTGTGTTGTGTTACATGAATAGCTGGCGGCTGCAGGAGGAGACCTGTTGCTAGGAGCTCCAGGGATGTTTTTTTAGGTACGCATTCAGACTTTCAGGACTGTTCCAGAGAAATTGACCTCCCCTCCCCCTTTTTTCCATCCCCCTCCTTTTTTTTGCATTTTTTATGGATTTCCAGAGAAGTAATAGAGTAATGTAACTTCATTCACAACTGTGGGAGGTTTTTTTGGTTCTGATTGTTGCAAAAGTTGACACACAGTAATTTTTGTAGTAATTTGGCTTTTATGTTGTGGCCCTGGAGAGGTCAATTACTGGAATTGCAGGATTAACCAGGGGACTCTTCAGACAAGGCTCATACATACATACATACAAAATATTCCCGTGGGTTAGGCTGTGACATCAGGATTGGTGCAATTGTTTGTCATGCTCCGCCCTCTTAAAGGGATTATTCAAGTTCAGACATCCAGAACTGAACCAAAGTTTAACTGATGTTTTGTTTTCTTTTGTTTAAAACCTACGTGTGCTTGTGTCTCTGCTGTGCAGATTATTACAATATTCTCCTGATGCATCTCATAATTAACAGATAGATTAATTCTGAAAAATGGTCCAATGACTTTACTGACGTCCTTGATCTTTTGTTTCCCCAGATATCAATCACGGTAGTCTAGGATCTCACTATGAAAGTTCTCACTGGGGATCAGTCTCTTCCAATGGTGATCCAGGCACAACTTGGGATAAGGTCATTGTAGACGGCACGGATAAGGAAGCGTGGCCATCTATCACAGGCAGCAGCCCGGACCTGGCATCAGAATGTATGGACATTGAATCCACCGCAAACTGTGGGCTGGAGAAGGGCCACATCGTGCCATTCAGAGAGAACGTAGGGGAGATGGATACCGTAAGGAATGGCATCGGACACGGTTCTCAAAGCAAGATTTTGGTCGGCAGCAACAGCAATAATGCAGGCAATGGAAGTATTAATGGGCCCTGGGGTGTAACTCACGGACCCATGATAAGCACATGCCAAGATGGCCCCGATAGCAAATCAGACAGTAGGCACAACAGGATTAACGCTTGGGGCACCGTCAACAACTCGATGAACGGCGTTGTGAATCCAAGCACTTTGAACATGAATGGCAACCGCGGTGCCTGGCCTGTTTTGGACAGCAATGGACATACCCATAAAGGGTCTAACAATACTGGCACAAATGTTCCAAGCAGTACTATAGGTCAGGTGTCTAACAATCGGTGTATTAACCCGAAAATGGGAAGCTCTAACCCAGGCTCCTGGGGCAACATTCAGGAGAACGGCAGCGAATCTGAAGTCAATGGTACACGGAAGGCTTCTTACGGTGGACAACCTCAAAACCTTAACACTGAAATGACTGGACCAAATAACACTACTAACTTTATGACCTCTAGTTTACCAAACTCTGCTGGTTTAATGCAGACAAATGAACTGCCTCATTCTACAGGGCATGGGGCATGGAGTGTGGGCACCATGAATCATTCTCCACTTCACACCACTTCAGTTACAAATGGCACTTCCATTCCTCACCTCAGCAATGGCGAGGAAACAAACGGCGGATCGTACGGTACTACGTGGGGTACCTCCGGCTCAAACTACTCCGGAGACAAAAGTTCAGTCCCTAAAGGGCAAGCTAATGGCGACACTGTGAATGCGACAATAATGCAGCCGGGTATGAACGGGCCCAGCGGCCCAAACTTTAAAACCAACGGGAATAAAGGAGGAGTATGGGAGTCGGGGACTGTAAACTCCCAAAATATGCATTGGGGAAGCGAAAACGGAGGGACTTCTGGTGGAAATCAGAGAGGATGGGGAAACCCAGCACAAAACACTGGCACTAATATAGCAAACGGAGATTGGAACAAACCTAATAATCAGCATTCCAATGAGGGGGAAATGGCGGAAACCGGCAGGAAAGCGTCAAACACCTGGAAGTCTGCCGAGGAGGAGAATGCAGGGCAAAATCCAACAGGGTCTAGGGGCAATGAGACTAGTAATGTATGGGCCAAAAGTACAGGTACCGGGGAAAGCGAGGGTAGCGTAGACAGCACTGGAAGTCAGAGCGAGCAGTCTGTAGACAGAAGGAAAGTGGACCAACAAACATTACTCCAAAGTATTGTAAATAGAGGTGACCTG
The DNA here is from genome assembly GCF_040894005.1 of Engystomops pustulosus. Classification (NCBI taxonomy): domain Eukaryota; kingdom Metazoa; phylum Chordata; class Amphibia; order Anura; family Leptodactylidae; genus Engystomops; species Engystomops pustulosus. Next base: position 20,382,166 of record NC_092418.1, read on the forward strand.
GACCCTCGGGTCTTGTGCAACACTGGCTGGGGTCAGACTCCTATTAGACAGAACACTGCCTGGAACATTGAAGCTGCTTCGCCTCGGAGCGACAGAAAGACTGACAATGGAACAGAAGCTTGGGGGGCCTCTGTGTCAAAGACTTCTAACTCAGGGGGATGGGTGGAAAAACCCAACCCTAATAGCAATGATACCTCATCAGTATCTGGGTGGGGAGATCCAAAGCCTGCTACAGGGTGGGGCGATGCCAAAGGCTCAGTTAGCCAAGGGGAATGGGGGGATCAATTTGCTGCTACTACTGGAACGGTCAAGAGCAATCAATCGTGGGGGAACGGTAAAGAGGACAAATCCACTTGGAACGATGCACAAAAGGTCAAACAAGGTTGGGGTGGGCAAAGTAACGATGGCTGGGGAGAAAATTCCAAAAGTAATCATTGGGGCGCGGCAAAGTCTAGTTCTAGCAGCGACAGCGACAAATCGAGCTCTGGATGGGGAGAAACTAGATCCAACTCCTGGGGGAGCGTGAATGCCAATAACAATTCTGGTTGGGTTGACTCTTCTAAAGCGAATGCAAGCCAGGGATGGGCTGAACCGGCCAAGATGAATCAAGGAGGGGGCGATGCTTCCAAATGTGGCCCACCTCGAATGGAGAGCGATCATCTGCAATCAGAATGGGGAAAGAAGCCAGAGACCGGGTCATGGGGCGGCCCGCCAGCCAACAATAAACCATCAGGCTGGTTAGGCGGACCCATGTCCACTCCGACTAAAGACGAGGAGCCCACCGGATGGGAAGAGCCTTCTCCAGAGTCTATTCGACGCAAAATGGAAATAGATGATGGGACTGCTGCCTGGGGAGATCCGAATCAGTACAAATACAAGAATGTGAACATGTGGGATAAAAACACCTCTAATACGTCCTCCACAGGGGCAGAACATCCACCACAAGGGCATCATCTGCCCCCTCCCACAAGTGCCGTGCCAAACAAGGAGAGCAGCAGCGGCTCTGGTAAGTGCCAGCACTAAAATATCATAGTGTTGGATCCTATGTAGTTTCTCCTTCTATCCTGACTGCTGTTTTTTTTTTTTTTTAATTAAAATGTCCATTGTTTATTGTGTTATTTTGTGATTTTAGGTTGGGGAGATACTTGGCAAGAGCCAGCAGCTCCAGCTGTGGATAATGGAACCGCTGCCTGGGGGAAACCCATGGAGACTGGTGGCGGCTGGGGGGAACAAAATTCAGAAATGACATCATCTAGTTGGAGCCATACTCCCATCGGTCAACAGGCTCCAGGCAAACCCGGTATGTGTACACCTGTGTCCTGTGTGACTCAAAACATTTGGACTGTGACTTTTATAAGTGATATGTTTTGGAAAATCTGGTCGACATTGTTCATTGTCCACCATACTTCTGAACCGGAATAACCAATTATTGCGTTTCAGGTCCCAAATCTATGCAAGACAGTGGCTGGTGTGGAGATGAAATGACTGGGACTGGGGGCCGTGGCAGCGGATGGGATGACGATGATGTAGAAATAGGAATGTGGAACAGCAACGCCTCCCAGGAATCCAACTGGCCGCCATATATGAAGAAAATGCCTTCAAAGGTAAGTACAAAGCTTTACCTGGTTGGTCTGAAATTATCTACTGAACTAACTTAGAGAACCCCGCATGCAAAATAACCCCTCTAATATAAATAGATTTTCATAAACTACCATTAGAAAGCATTGCCTCTATCCCTTCATTGTCCCTCTACATGCCTGTAAACCTAAGCAATAAGGTCCTAAAGCTGTATGCAAATGACCTGTGAAATGTCCAATGAAGCATTAGAATATTCAAGCTGTCTGGCTTATTCATGAGTGGGAGGCACAGCCACACCCCCAGTGCTTGACTTGACAGCCTGTATAATGGTGTGATGGCTGCTACATGTGCTTGCTGGTGGCCACACCCCCTGCAGCCTGTATGTGTGTTTAGGAGAGATACAACAGCTCCAGGCTACAGCCTTGTTATAGCAGAACATGTCAGATTCATGTGTAGCTGATGTCTGTGTCTCTCACCTGTATATTAGGAGGAAGCAGCATGACAGCAGATGCAGCACACACACTAGCAATGCTTTACTATACATTACACACAGACATGAGCAGGGGGAGGGGAGGGGAGGGTTAACAGGGGTGACATCACTGCCTCTGACCATGTGACCAGCCTCATTTACATGATAAAGAAATGATGATTTTACAATAATTAATGTATGAAATAACTAGATAAAGGCTGGGATGGGATCCTTGTGAGCTGCTCCAACAGGCAGTAGTGACAGGACTAGTGACACAGACCTGATGACAGGTGTCCTTTAAAGGGTTGTCCAAGATATAAATATTGGTCACCTAATATGATGTTACAGCTCAGCCCCATTAATGAATGAGACGGCTATGCGCCAATGTATGGGATGTCACCCGTATTCCCTGGGGCACTCATAGTTGCATCTATCTGATCGCCTCTTGTACCAGGACTGTGCCATCTGCTCCTTATCTTATTCACAAAACAGCGCCAGCAATACCCTCTGATTATGTCCAGTATTGCAGCTCCGCTCCATCCCGTGAGGGCTTGTTCTTCTGTGATTTATAACGAAAAATTTTTTATTTTCTCTAGGGAAATATGAAGAATGGGAATAAACCGGATGACGGCTGGATGAACCCGTTTGTTAAGCAGTTCAATAACATGGGATTTTCAGTAAGTTGTACTCTTAATTTTAGAGGATTTGTTCTTCATTCCATCTGAAGTATTTCCTAATTCCTGCCTCGTTCTCTTGCAGAGAGAGTCACCCGATGACACTTCACAGAGCAATAAAATGGATATTTCGGGAGGTGTGTATAATCTCAGGGCTTGCCTGTTTTCTGTCTGTCTGATAAGAGATGACATTTAAACCTGGTCCAATACTGCATTTCTGGTTTAAAGGGATTTTCCAGAATTTCATTTTGAAATTTCCGATCAGCAGGGATCCGAAAACCCTGCTATTTGAATAGACTTCAATATAAACATGAGCACTATACATTGTATAGCATCTGTGCCACATGCATCTCATCAGTTGCTGAGAACGGGGCCCCTATTCTCCAGATCCTGGGGGTCCCCGTATTTGAGTGATCAAATTGCAATCCCCTATACCAGTGATGGCCAACCTTTTACCGACCGAGTGCCCAAACTGCAACCACAAACTCCCCTCTATCGCGAGGTGCCAACCAAAAATTAAAGCAGTAACTTATTGCTTCCTGTTCTTCAACAACGTTCAATCATACGGGCCTCCTGAGGACACCAACATAGTAGAAAGTAGGAAGTAAAATTTGCATCATTGTAGCTTCTTTCCAGTGTCCCTCTGTACACAGAGAACCAATGGAGCCAGCAGTAGCTTCTCCAAAGATAATTTGGCCCTGTCTACACATTCTCCCAGTCCTGTCTGGTGTGCTGGGGCGATGGCCTGGGTGCCCACTGAAAGAGCTTGGAGTGCCGCCTCTGGCACCCGTGCCATAGGTTCGCCACCAGTGCCCTATACTGTGGTAGAAAATAACATGCAAACTTGGTACAACGCCCATTCAGAATATGACCCACGCATGATACTCGGTCAGCATTGAGCTATTACAATCAACATCCCAATCTCAAAGAGTGCGGATTTGGATCTCTACGTAGTCCAGGAGCGTTTGTCCTTGCTGTATTATGTAGACCTTTCTACCTTTATGATTACACTTTACCAGGTAAATCTAATGTGTACGTGAATTTATGTCCTCAGGGCTATTACCAGACAAGCGGATGGATCTGGATAAATCGGGCCTTATAGGGGATTACAGCCGGGTTATTGGGAAAGGCCCTGGGCCTCGCCACTTTTCCAAAGAGTCTTCCATGGATCACAATCCTTACTTCGATAAGGTTGGTGCACAACATATGGGATTTTCGCAGGCTATGTGTCTATATGCGTATTGCTAATTCTTATCCTGTAGCTTGGAGTATAGTGCCCCTATATCTGTCCTCCATTATTAAATAGCTTGGATCTGAGTCTCATTGACTTGCTTATAGATGCAAAGCTCCCCCTTGTCACCATGTTTTATATTGAAGGGTCTGTACAGTATTTGTCACCCCTCCTACTTATTTTTAGGCACCTGCTTTGCACTAACTTGTATTGTCTTCTGCCTCTCTCCTTGCTGTCTTTGTTGCTTTCCTTTGTGCTTTTGCCTCGGGATCCTGAAATCAACCTTACCACTACATCCTGCACACCAATTTCCTATTGCACCTGCACATCAGGATGGCATTGTAGCAGAAGAGACACAAAATCTGCAGTTTATTGCCAATCAGAACATGAAGCTTCCCCCTAATAATAGTGCACTACCTTCTCAATCCCTCGGCTCCTTCCCAGGGTTGTCTATGCCAAATGTCAGCTCTGTTAGACAGGTGAGTCTGCCAGGGCTCCTTACTACCACACATGATCGCTCAGTATACTGTGCTCAATGCAGGTCAGGAACCATTGTGCCGATGTCCACATAACTTGAAAGTACTGCTGGGCTAATGTTATTGGCCTTAAACACACACACAAAAGATCAATCACTGAAAGGCTTCTGTGACCCTGTGCTGAGTCTAGTTGTCGGACCCCACAACTATTTTGGTGGTCAGGAAAGGTCAATAGATTGGTACCTATTGGCCTTTCCTGATCACCAATAGCACAATTGTCCCAGGGCACAGAAAAGCACTTAAAATAATGTTGGTTCCACTATTCAGAACCTCCGTTATCCACAACAGCAGGTCATGGCATAACATTGCTAGGACCCCCGCTGATTTTATAGGCTTCAGTTCCCTTCAAGTGATATTACAGGCAGGGTTGCTCAATAAAAGGGAGCCATTTCTTTGAAGCTTTATCGGTCACTTTTCTGTCTCCAGAACGGCAATCCCAATATGTATGGTGTTGGCAATGCAGCACAAGCTCGGGGCCCGCAGCCGCCTCAAGCAATGAACTCTTCTCAGCCTAATCTCCGTGCGCAAGTGCCTCCAAATATGATGCCCCCTCAGGTACGTCCAAGTTTATCTGGAACTTTAGTCCCGTTGCCACCTTTGAACACTATATATGGGGTTTATATATGTGGTTTATTTCCATAGGTTCCTCCCTCCTTACTGAAGTATCCACCTAACAATACAGGAATGAATCCATTGTTTGGTCCTCAGCAAGTAGCCATGTTAAACCAACTTTCTCAGCTTACCCAACTCTCCCAGCTCTCTCAGATCAATCAGATCTCCCAGCTACAGGTAAGTGATATTGGATGATTCAGTACAAGAGCGTGGATGAGAATGTCTATGCTTGGCAGTAATACATCTTTGTGTACAACGTATCGCAACTCTTCCATGTTTTATGTGTGTTAGATCCTCGGTGGAATTGATCCACCAAAGATTTATTCCAGCAATTATTTGCAGTCTGTTCATTTACCAATCCCTCTCCCTTTTCACAGAGGTTATTGGCTCAGCAGCAGAAGGTGCAGAACCAGAGGGGAGGACTGGCCCCCGGGGGGCGCCTGCAGCAGGAACAGCAGGTATGGCAGAACAGCGCGCTCGCTCACATAATATTGTAGCAGATAAGTATCCCTAAAAGGCTTGTCCATGATATTCTATGGCTGTCTTATCCCTGAGATGGGACATGAATCAGTTCATGGGTCTGAGCTCATCCTGGAATAGCACAGAGCGATAGCTGAAACAGCTGCGTTTTATAGACTACAAACTCCATTCTGGCTCTGGATCTTATGACCTAAACTTGCAGCAGCATGGATCCCTTGGTGCATATAAACATTTGTTAATGATATTCTATTTTTTTAGGTCCGCTCCATGGGAATGCAACAGCAGCAGCAACAGTCCCGCCAGCTTGACCCCAGCCTCCTGATGAAGCAAGCAATGCCTCCTTCACAACAGCAGATGCTTCACCAGCCTCCTGTCAAGTCTTTCCTAGACAATGTCCTCCCCCACTCAACCCCTGAACTTCCAAAAGTTCCTTCACCCATTAATGCTTTCAATGGCTTTTCATTAGGTGAGTTATCTGCCTTTACCTGGTGGTCTCTGGGGGTCTGCTCACCTATCATAGCACCTGATTCATGACTTGATGTCATCACCTTTAGGCTTGAACTCAAATGTAAATATGGACCTCGGGGGAATGAAGGAACCACAGTCCCGCCTGAGGAAGTGGACTACAGTTGATAATAATATGTCTCCTAATAATTCACTGGACCAGAACTCCAGTAAACATGGTAAAGTACTAACTGATGTATTCACCAAATGATTGTGTTGCCACTTTATCACTTCTGTGATGCTGATCCTTTATCTTCTTACCAGGTGCTATTTCAAGTGGTTTTAGACTTGAAGATTCTCCATTTGGCTCTTATGACTTCATGAACAGCAGTAACTCTCCATCCAGCCCTCCAGGATCTATAGGGGACGGCTGGCCCAGTGCCAAATCGCCAAATGGCTCCAGCAGTGTCAATTGGCCACCAGGTTAGTTACCATCTAGTAGTGGCAGCTACTTCCAGGATTTACATGTTGAATGCACTGGCTGCTAGCTGGTGTCGATGAACCACTGATAGCGTTCATTCATAGGGGTTTCTGGGACTCCCACCTACTATAATGAAGTGGTTGCAATTCTTCTGCCAGCACCAATATTCTTACTATCCATATGATAGGCTACTAATAGATCATCTCAGGGGGTGCAGCACCTGGCAGGCAGCCACTTTACACTACAGACAAGGCTATGCCAGCTCCCTGCAGGTGTCAGTGTCCTGCGTGTCGGCCACCACGTTACGGACAGAACAGTTTGAGACACCCAACCACCGGTCCATTTGGATTTGTGGGTGGTTTAGTGTCCCTTATAACTAAGAAAAGTTCCCTTCAATCTTCCATCTGTCAGATGTTTAGAAACATCAAGAGTCCAATGATCTTCTATTGACTTATGCACCAGGATTGAACGACATTCTGGTAGGGGCATTAATTCCAACTATCAGCATCACTTTTATGCCTGTATCAGGGCTGGGGGTGAGTGACCCATGTAGCGATAGTTGGGTATACTCTGTGCTCCATTACCGTTCTCTACTTGCATCACAATAAGATTCTCCGATCTCATTTTAGAATTTCGTCCTGGTGAGCCGTGGAAAGGATATCCAAACATTGACCCTGAAACTGACCCCTATGTCACCCCTGGCAGTGTCCTCAATAATCTGTCTATTAGTACTGTGAGGGGTGTTGACCACCTCAGGGACAGAAACAGTGGTAAGTCCTGCTGCTATTGCACCCTGTGCCTTGCCACAGCCAAGATGTTGACCTTCAACTTTTAAACCTTTCACTTGACTTTAACAGGGTCGTCCTCATCTCTGAACACCACGCTGCCTTCAAATAGTGCCTGGTCATCCATTCGTGCCTCCAACTACAATGTCTCCCACAGCAGTACCGCACAAAGCACTTCAGGTACAACCAAGGGACAAGTCTTTGGTCTTGTAAATTTTAGATAATTTTCCACTAATGTAACCCTTTCCTTTGCTACTTGCAGTTAGAAATAGTGATCCCAAACCAACTTGGTCCCCTGGTCCCGTCAGCAACACCTCCTTGGCTCACGAGCTATGGAAAGTCCCTCTGCCATCGAAAAGCATCAGTGCTCCGTCCAGGCCTCCCCCAGGGCTGACTGGTCAGAAGCCGCCGTTATCTGCCTGGGATAATGGCTCCCTGCGCCTGGGTAGTGGCTGGGGAACTTCTGATTCCAGATACACACCAGGTAAGAAGCTGAGACCAGTTATATCTCACTGCTGCCTCCTGCTGGCGGGACGGTTGGGACATTTTTGGCCGATTGATCAGGTGAGCAGCTGGAGAATTCCTACCCTTATTCCCTTTTTCCTTGTTTTTAGGTTCCACTTGGAGTGATAATAGCTCAGGGAGAATAACTAATTGGCTAGTTCTGAAAAACCTAACACCTCAAGTGAGTATCGTGATCCGTATTTGCATTTATATTCGGGGGGATTCGTTTTGCGGATTCCTTATTGACCTGCTGGCGCTTTTCTGCAGATTGATGGCTCCACCCTGCGCACCCTGTGCATGCAGCATGGACCTCTGATTACATTCCATCTGAACCTGCCCCATGGTACTGCTCTGGTCCGTTACAGTTCCAAGGAAGAGGTAGTAAAGGCACAAAAGTCTCTGCACATGTAAGTAGCTGTCCAACTACAGCGCCTTGTGTACCAGTGGTTAAGTGTCCCTCATCGCTCTTTTATGTGCCTGACTGTGGTCGCTATAGAAAGAACAGTTCATACTTGCCTAGTGATGAGTCTGATGAGGCGATTTGGAGTATGTGGTGGGTCCATGTAGCTGATGTAGGAGACATCCGTCTCACTGCACATGGCTATGGCTTACTTCATTGACTTAACATGCAGGCGGGGGTGATTTTTGCATCGCCCTGACAGGTTCCCTTTAAAGTTGGACATAAAGTATCCTACAGCTAGGAGATTTACTATAGGGGCTGAGGCATGGAAGATGTTCCCTAGTTGGTGGAGAAGTTTGCTGGTCCTGTCGTTTTCTCATTGTAGACATTTGAATGTCTCTAGGATAAGTCATCAAGGTCAGATGTCCAACCAGTAGGAGCGCATGTACATAGTACAGATGCTAGTGATTTCTGGGGGGTCACAGGGTTTGGGTTGTGATGATCAGACTATAGTGTAGGGAGATTAAGCAGCATGGTGGCTCATTGGTTAGCACTACAGCCTTGCAGCGCTGGGGTCTTGGGTTCAAGTCCCATCCATGCCAACATCTGCAAAGAGTTTGTATGTTCTCTCTGTGTTTGTCTGGGTTTCCTCTGGGTCCTCTGGTTTCCTCCCACACTCCAAAACATACTGGTAGGTATGGAGACAGTAGTAGGGCACAGGGACTGATTTTGCAAACTCTGTGTATCACTGCATAATCTGTGTGCACTATATGAAGTATTATTTTTATTATTATTACTCTATCAGGGGCCTGGGGTTACTCATATCTGTAGACAGGGCATTTTGTGTTGGCCATAAAATGTGCAAAAACGTCTTTTCTTTCTCTCCTCCTCCCAGGTGTGTTTTGGGGAACACTACTATCCTTGCCGAGTTTGCTAGTGAAGAGGAGATCAGTCGTTTCTTTGCACAAGGCCAGTCGATGACCCCTTCCCCGAGCTGGCAGTCCCTGGGCTCCGGCCACTCCCGGCTCGGCTCGCTGGATAGCCCCCACAGCATCTCGAATCGTGGAGACCTCAATCACTGGAACAGCCCAGGTGCTTCTGGCTCCAGCTCTGGAGATCTTCATGGCACTTCTCTCTGGGGCACCCCAAACTATTCCACAAGCTTATGGGGTAACCCGAGCAGCGACAGCAGGGGTCTGAGCAGCCCGTCACCCGTGGGCGGTTTCCTCCCTGTCGATCACTTAAACGGAGAACCCCTGTAGCCTAAGTCACCCATGACCTCAGATGATTGTTACTGATCAGCCCCCCCCCCGGGGGCTGGACTCTTGTACGTGTGAACCCTCTGCAGGCTGCACTGCGGAAAAGCTCTTCTTCTGCACACTTCCCACTTTTTATTTCTAAGCCCACAACATATCAGTTTTTTGAAATACTTGAATCATGCAGGCCAATATTATAATGTGAAATAGAAAAAAATTATATTTACACTTCCACATTAGCGCTATAACCGCGTCTGATGAGCCGCCGTCACCTCCCATTCCACTTTTATATATTCTCCATGTCTAACCCCCCTGCACCGAACGGTGCGCCCCCTCTTTGTGTTTTCCCCGTGTAACAACCCCCCGATGCGGCTCAAGTGTAACTGTTTACTCTGGCGTGTACTTAAGACGACGCATAACGTGATTTACTGCTTGTTATTTCTAAGATGCCTTGACGTACCTACCTAATTGTGGTATTACAAAGACCTACCCCCCCTGCCCTTCCGGCTTTTCCCCGTGGCGGCGCCCAGCTGTCCATTGCAGGGCAATGCATTCGCACTGGCGCCTCCAAGCGCTGAAAGGGTTGGGGCGGTGGTTAAAAAAAAAAAAAAAAAATTTACAAAACACAAAAAAAAAAAACAAGAAAAAAACTGACGGTTATAACTTAGTTTTTAAGAAATTTAAAATGGAAAAGTATTGCACCAGGTTTTTCATGACTAAAACCTAATAGAATCTAGCTCTACGGTTTTAATATTAAAAAAAAAAAGTGAAAAAAATTTACAAAAAAAAATTAAAAAATCTATAAATAACAAAAAAAAAAAAATAGTGGCCACAGCTGTGACATAACACCCTACGTGTGCCAGTAGGGGGCAGCACTTTCAAAGGCTTTGCATTTTGTTTTAGAGGTGCCTTATCGGGGGAACCTCTTGTTTACATTTTTTTTTTCCTTTATTGGGGAGGGTCATTGTTGTGTTTTTTTTTTTTTTGTTTTTTTTTTTAATCCCCTCTCCCCCCATGTTTACTCTTCCACCAGATTACAAAAAAAATGATATGCTAAAAAAAAAAAAAAGTATATAGAGAAAATATGCTGAAGCTTTTATCTCTGGGAGTCCTGTTATGTTTGGGGTTTTTTTTTGTTTTTGTTTTTTTGTTTTTTGAGTTCTTAAATAATCCAAAATTAGGGGGGGTTAAAAAAAAAAAAAAGCATTGTGGCTCTCAGGAATAAGATAGGTAAAAGAGTTCCTTCTCCCCAACAAAAATCACTAGAAAAATGCTTTTTTGGGGTTTTTTTTTTTTGTTTTTAATAATAAAAAAAGCACTAACCGTGCGAATTTCTCTCTGCCAAAAACAATCCCCTTCCTTCCGCCTCTTTCCATAGAGATGGTCTTTGCTTTCATGCGGTGTGTGTTTTTTTGTTTTTTTTTTTTAGTGATTTAGGCTGAAGATTTTTGCTGATATAACGAGGATGTTGTGTGTTTTTTTTCTTTTTTGTTTAATTCGGTGGCTCCGTGTCTTCGCTTGTGACAGTGTTTTATTAATGTTTTTTTTTTTAAAGCCGATTATTTAGTAACTATGCACATTTATGCACATTGTAACCAAGTACTGGGCTGATCAATCTTGTGTGTTTCAAAAAAAACAACAAAAAAAAAGGTAAAAACAAAAAAATTTTTTTTTTTTTTAAAGTGTCTAGATGTAAATAATTGCAAAAACTTAAAAAATTGCAAAAAAGGAACAAGTTACATGATGATATGTTGTTGCCATAAATGGTATTTTCTGCTTGTTCGGTCAAAGAACTCAAAGAAACTGAACAAGGGTAAAAAAAAACTAAAAAATATTATATATATGTCTGTGTATATACATTGAAGTGTAAATCCTCACCTTTAATTAACCCTTCCACCACCGCACATTTATAGTGGGGGACAGGGGTTACCAGCAGTTACTCTCCTGCCTCTTACTTCCTTCCTTAAAGGGGAGGTAGAGTCGCCCCACTCACATCCTGCCCCCCCTCAAAACATCCCAGGAGCTCGTCCGGTACCGGATCGCCGGGTCCAAAGTGAACATACGTTGTGCCTCTCGTATTAGTGGCCGACGCCCAGTACAATGACAAACAAATCGGAGAGGCGGCCACTTAGCTGAGATTTGCATTCTTAAAGGGGATGTGCAGAGAGTATCCCATAGAGACGAATCAGGCGGCTGCTGCTCCGTTCGTACGGTGGAACAAGGGACTTCTCGTCTCGATGGGGATCCAGACATGGTCTCTGGAACAAAGCAGTCATGTTCTTCTAACCCTGGACAATCCCTTTAAGAATGCAATTCCTTAAGATGCTATCACTGTGATTGGTTCATAATGAACCTTTTTATGTAGATAATTGCTCTTGTCCATACGTAAAGTCAAAGTATTGCAACTCGCTCACTTGAATAGGTCTGACCTGCAGTACCGGTCTCAGCCTATGCACTAGAGCGGCGCTGTCTCAGAAAGCGGTTTTCTAATATCTCCTTTAACCTTCCGGCTCAGCACATAGCTGTGTGCGCGTGTATATATACAGGGGTAGATTTTACCATAGCGGGGGGGATGCATCCGATTCCTCCCGGACCTCCCTGCTTACTTTACTGCCCCCTCCCCCCACGCTCTGCCACCCAGAGCACAGCTATGCATCAGAGGGGCCCCAGTAATGCCAAATGCAATCACTAGTCTGAGCCCTGACTACAGCGCCGCTGGTGAGGGGGAACCATAGAGGCAACAAAATTTACCAAGGGATCTAAAAAAAAAAAAAAAAGTAATATTTGGGACGACCAAAGCCAGTTTGTAGAAGTGTTTTTTTTTTTTTTTTTTAATAAAGAAAAAATTTAATCTAACACACGGTGCATTAAATATTTCATCGAATTCCAGGTGTTTCCCTCCCCTGTAACTGGCGCAGCTTTGGGTCCCGCCCTCTCCCCGTAACTGGCGCAGCTTTGGGTCCCGCCCTCTCCCCGTAACTGGCGCAGCTCTGGCTCCCGCCCTCTCCCCGTAACTGGCGCAGCTCTGGCTCCCCCCGTAACTGGCGCAGCTTTGGGTCCCGCCCTCTCCCTGTAAGTGGCGCAGCTTTGCGTCCCGCCCTCTCCCCGTAACTGGCGCAGCTTTGGGTCCCGCCCTCTCCCCATAACTGGCGCAGCTCTGCCCCCACCCCCCCTTCCCTGTAACTGGCGCAGCTTTGGGTCCCACTCTCCCCCCGTCACTGGCGCAGCTTTGGGTCCCGCCCTCCCCCCGGAGCCGGCGCTGTCCCCTTCCCCTGCTCCGCACACATCGCCATTTGCTCATTGCCTTGACTCTGATTGTTTTGCGTCTTGACGACGCAAAATCGAAAAACTCGTGGCTTTTTAACTGTTTACAATATAGAAGATGATTGTACGATTTACCAGATTTTTTGTTCTTTCTCGATTGATGAAGTTTGAGATTAGTGAACCATGTACTTCTCGCTGCTTAGCCTTTTATTAGATGGTTTGTTGTTTGTGTTACTTTTTAATTTTTCTTTTGGGGCCGGTTCCTATTTGAATAGAACCCATGTTACACGTGGGTTCGGGCCGCGCCGCCGTGTTTATTGGTGTGAAACGTGTTGAATAATCAGAGGAGAAGTGTAATATTCGTCAGGACACTTCGGCGCTTTGTTCCTGGTATATAAACGTATAGCCTTAGATTTTTTTTTTTTAATATCTGGGAAAACCTTAAGGCGCCCCCTCCGCACGCACGAGGCGCCGGCCGCCATTGAACGCGTCCTGTCCGGTCCCCAACACTTTGAGCTATGACGATGCACAATACAGACCGCTACACGATGCACGATGGCGGCCGGCGCCCCCCCCCTGGCGGGGGACAGGGTCCCGCTCTATAGAGGACTCTAACTTGTACTATCCTGCACTAAACTTGTAACTTGAAAAAAAAAAAAAACACAAAATATTCTATGTATACGGGACGCAGCCGCTCGGAGACTACGTGATATTAACACTTGAGTTGCGCTTTTTTGTTACCGCCTTTATACCTCAGTTACAGAACGACCCAGCAGTGACTACATAGCGTTGTGTTATCTTTTGTGTCTCGCATCTCCCTCCCCTCCCCCGCTCAGTGGAATGTTTTGTAGCGTGTAGCCGGACGCGTCGGCCTAACCTGCCAATGAGCGCGCTGTGATCCTCGTACCGTAGTCATTTCACGTCCGCCTTCTGTATTTCAATAAGACGAACACTTTATCTTGTAACTTATTACAAACCAGTACTGTAGTGAAGCCTGAAGGCCGGGGCACGAGGGGTTAACCCTGCACGGTATTACTACGCAGCATAATGCAGGACCCCCCCCACCACCACCACCACCCCCCTCCCCGAACCCCATGAATTAAAGGACTAACGTGCGCAGAGGCCCCCAATAAGACGTTTATTACTGGGCCCCGCGCACCAGGTGGGGGGGAGGGGGGAGGCTCGATTTAGTAAGTAACGAAATAATAATTAAAAAAAAAAAAATTTTAAAGGAATTTAAAAAAACAAAAAAAAACTCAAACAACCAAAGCTAGCCTTGTGACACCTCCCAGGAGAAGGTATAAAGTCTCTCAATGTTTAGCTGCCCTCCAAACACTTGAATGGAGCGAATCTCTTACAGCATCTTATCGTATTGTTCAATGCTTGAATGCTTCCTGTTTTACTTTTTATTTTTTTTTGTTTTGTTTTATGAAGCTTGTTATGTAAGAAATAAAGTACGTTTTGCTCTTAATAAAATCCATGTGTGGCGTCTTCTGTATCACCGGAGCGGAACAACTCAGCAATAAACACTCTATAAAGGAGTGGTCCTGCAGGTGGGGACCACAGACCACTTCCAGAGCCACATTTCCAGAACTCCTCATCCTCCCTTCCTGGGGACGGGGTCAAATCTGCTATGGATGTCCTTTTTACCTTTACAATTTTGTTAATATCTTCAAAACAAAAGCAGCACAAACATAGCAGAATTGATTGGCACCAGTTTTGGGTAATGTGGGGGGGGGGGTACTGGTTGACCTCTGGAAACTTTTACCGTAGTAATATCTTAAAAACCTATAGCGGCACAAACAATTTCTGCTGCACAAACGTTTGACACCCATTTTGTTATATTTGAACAAGGTGGGGGGGGTGGGGGGGCTTCACTCAGGTTCCGATTTTTGTTTTTCTCAGCTTTGGCCACTAGAGGTCACATTGAGCTCTGCAATGTAAAATCAGAGCGTGTTCAGTATGAACAACGGATGGATTGACCGTTACAAATAGAGAATATCCGTAGATGGAAGAGGAGCCTTCTACTGTTTCGGACGCAGCAGTTCCCATCTCGCTATCCGCTCAGATAATGGAAGATGTAAAAACGGATAATAACGGACACCATTACAAGGTATTTGGAATCGGTGGGGGAATCCATTGGTCCTCTATTAACCGTAAAAATCGTAACGGGGGGGTCCGTTAGTCGTCTGTTTGTAACGTTAAAAACAGTAACTGCTTAATGTGAACGAGCCCTTACTGGGGGGAGAACTACTGTAAGAACTTGCATATTGGAGACCTGTATGGCAGATAGTTCCTCTCCTCTCCCCGTACACATGCACTCTCAGCAGAAAAGCATACATGTGTTTTCAGAAGAGTACAGAAACCCTTCTGATGTCCCGATCCCTCCACAAATAACCTGCACCCCCTGCTGAGCGACACTTTATTATGGGTAATACCGTAAGTGGTTTATCGGTTGCAAGAATCAATCTGCAAGACAGTAGTAGTAGATGACGGATGTGATTGATGTGAGTCCAGAGCGCTCTCTAGTGGTGGGTATGGGAGATTCTGCAATCACATGGGATGATGTACACCACACATAAGTGCTACACGCAGGTTATAGTCTGTGCATGGTCGGCCTTTGGGGGGGTCTAGTCCTGTAGGGAGCCGCTCCGGGTGTGGGCTCCTACGTAGCAGGCACTGGCAGGAGTGTCCTTGATAAAATGCTGATCACTAGCCCTTCGTGTAGGTCCTCCAGCCGCAGCGGCTATGCCGTCCAGCTCCTCTCTGTGTTCACCAGCTCCATCCCTTCAAAGTAGGAGTGAGGTCTGCGAGCGTGAAACTGGGGGGGACAAAGAAAGTATCAAGAGTCATGTACAATATGGGACATCCCCTTTAATTACACCTTTGTATTTTCCATCTATAGGCCGTGGCTGATGCATCGGTCTGGTGCTGGAGACCAGCTGCTATCATGTCTCCTATACACTGCAGAGAGAGGAGATACAGATCCCCTACCTCTGTGTAGCTCCACAGCAGGAGCAGCAGCATGGAGGACATTATACAGCAGCACATCTACCCAATGTCAGCTTATCTCTAGTGCTCTAGCGGATTTGTCCCTTTAAGGGGATTCTAGCCTTTACTGTGTAATATCCTGCACCAGATGGATTTAAAAATTAAAGGGGTTAAGAGGATGTTGTAACACCTGGCCCTAGGGGTCATAAGGTGACTCTTCTGTGTATAAGGAGACCAGCCCTATACATAATACTTTACAGTAAAGGGGTAGAAAAACATGGCTACTTTCTTCCAAAAACAGCGCCACATTTGACCATGGCTTGTGCTAGTATTGCAACTGACTCCTTCATCTCTATACAGCTCAGATGCAATACCAGCACAAGCCATGGTGTGGTGCTGTTTTTGTGATGCTTTTCAACCTGTGGACAACCCCTTTAAGGCTCAGCAGCTTCAGGTTTGTGTTTGGTAATGCACAATTTACTAGAATAAAGCTTGAGCTGCAATATCAGACCCAACCACTGGATAAGGGTGGCGCTGTTTTATTACATTCTTAGTAGTATCTGCTCCCGGGAGCCTTTTTTTTTTTTTTTTTTTAACATTTTGGGTAAAAATCCTACAATAAAGTTACTTTGTCCCATTATGTTGTCTCCAGATTTTCCTTCCCGTACCGGAGACTGCAGGGACAGCTGGTGTAGGATGGGGAAGGGGGTCCAGTGGATCGGTTCCATGGGCCAGCTGCACACAGACACGTCACTCGCTTTCCCGGAGTCGACCATCAAGTCGTTGACGCTGCTGCAACTCGTCTCGAGCCTGGAAGACAGAAGCGTATGGAGCGTCACCTATAGATAATGTACTGCGCCTGCTGCCCTCTGGTGGTAACCACTGGAACTACACATATACACTGTGTACTGACGAGTAAAGAAGCTCCTCATATCTCAGCTTCCTATATGACGGGTACAGAGGCGGTGGCGCAGTATGGTACTATGCCAGTCCTGGGGGCAGGGCACATAATAGAGAAGTGACCAGAAGTGACAGTGACATCCAGCATTGTCTATAGTAAAACATGGAGTCTGCACTTTCTGTCCTGATTCATGGAGATAATCCCCTGATACATTGTGACGAGGGCTGCAGCCACAGCACAGGGATCAGCACTGTCCAATAGTCTATACCGGGGCTCCTGCTCATATATCACCCACATCTATGAATATATGTAACATCATGGTGCAGGGATCCTCCCATTAAAGGGATGGGACACCATTCCCACCTCAGTGTACAGGCTGCCTGTGGTACTACAACTCTGACCGTGACTATATCAGTACATGGACAGGTGTGGCGCTGTTTCTTAATGAAAGCCATGGGGTTTTTTGCCCTAGCTCTATCAGCAAGTGTTAGGTTTTGTCTGTGTAATCAGACCTTTGTGTATGGTGTTAGTAGCAGCAGGACTGTGATATGTGGATCTATATTCCAGGATTGTACTTGGGGGGGATCCTCACACTGCTGTGTTCTGAAATCTTTTCACGGAGATGCTTTACAGCCCATACTCCTGCTTCAGCTTTAACTCAGGGTACAGCAGTGTGAGGACACGTCCCCAGTATAATCCTAGAATATAAATACTTATATCACAGTCCTGCTGCTACTAACAAACATACACAAAGGTCTGACTCCACATCTCTCCAGGGACAATAACTAACACTGTCTGCAGAGAGTACAGAGCACAGCAGTGTGAGGTCACATCCAGTACAATCCATGAATATAAATCCATATGTCACAGTCCTGCTGCTACTAACTACACACACAGAGGTCTGATTATACATCTCTCTGGGGACAATACATAACACTGGCTGTAGTACTGCATGGTCACGCCTGCTGACAGGTTCCCTTTAAGGCACAGTGCGGGGAGGCTTATATTACAGGTAAATAAACATTATTGTAAGTGCTTCCTATAAACGTGACAGCACTTGGAATATAAGGGGGTCCACATGGCACAAGGTCTCCTCATCTCTAAGGTAAACTGCAATATATATATACACCCCTTTAGCGCCCCCTGCAGTTGTAATGTACTGTATTATTACGTGCAGTCATATAAACCTATATTAAAGGGGTCGTCCACTTTCAGCAAATGATTGCTATTGTTTGCAGAATGAAAAGTTCTATAATATTCCGATACTTTATCTATCAATTCCTCAGTGTTCTAGATCTATTCAACAAGAAGCTTCATTGTTTACTAACTATGGAGAAAAGCCGGTTCACACAGCTCTGATTACTAGCTGTGCACCTGTGTGACATCACATGATCAGGGATATAACGAGCCCTGCACCTGTGTGACATCACATGACCAGGGATATATAACGAGCCTTGCACCTGTGTGGCATCACATGACCAGGGACTTGCTTTTCTCCATAGGAAGTTTTCTATACAATGACAGCAAGCAGAGATCTAGAAAACTGAAGAATTGATACAGAAAGTACATTGGAAAACTGCATAAATTTTCAATAGACAAACCACATCAACTATTTGCTGAAAGTGGACGATTCCTTTAAGATTATGTTGGTAAGAACCTGAAACAGGTGCCCCCCCCCCCCTCTTATAATGTGTGTGGGCAGGTCCCTCAGCGCTCGTGTATGGCGCTCCGGGGGCTGCGGGCTGAGCGCTAATTGATTTGTCTTGGTGCGTGAGCCCCTCTCCCCTCCGATCCCTGATGTCTATTAATGGAGCAGAAGATGGAAACACTCAGCGGGGAGAGGAACCTTTAATTAAGCCACGAGAATCCCAGCAACGTACCGCACCATCTCTGCCAGGGACGCATTGCAGAGGCCGGTGCCACCGCCGCCCCTCCCCCGCCCTGTATACACAATATCCTCATTATCCCTCATTATCTGTGTGTTACGTGTCAGGGGTCACCAAGTAGGACGTGACATTGATTCACTCATTGATTGTGTCACACAGAGACCTTATAGCGTGACCCGTATCCTGTTCTATGTCACATCATAAGATGATTATGGGGTCACCATCTCCACAGGTTCTCTGCAGAATCCGTCTCTACTACAACAAGACTTACTGAGCTTACAGAGAATACACAGAGGTCTATGGAGAGGGGAGGGGGGAGACAGATGCTGCTGGAGATTACCTTTCATACAAACAACTTTTTCAAGACCTCTGTTTGCTGTCAGTAGGAATTTTGTCAATTGCATACAATCTTCTATTCCTTTTTTAAGGGGGTCCCCTCCGGACCTTCCCCCTACAATCAATGGGGTCTTTCATTGTAAGTTGCTGCTCCATTCATTACAGGAAACAGGACCACGTTCTCAAGATCAGTGGGGGTCCGACATCAGGGACCCCGATCCCAAGGACGTGCTTACACTCAAGATATGACCCTGTACTTGCGATCTTAGGACCGAAGACGGATCCTCACCGAAAACATTAGCTTCATATTTCCGTCAAAGGTCCTGATGGTTTGAAATTTGGAGTCTGCGACTGCGACAAACCCTCAGCTGTGAGAAGTTTCTGGTATTTAGGGGGTTTCCGAATCAGGATGTAAACACCAATTATCACTGACAGCAAGCAGAGGTCTTGAGCTTGGCCAATAATTACAATGATGAAACTTTATTTAGCTGTGCCTGGATGACACTGTAATGGAGGTGGGGGGCCTCGTCTGACACGTAGGTCACGTCCCGTGAGACAGGGCGACACGTGTCGGCGCAGTGTGACCCCTCTCTCTATAATTGATCCGTCCTCCCCTGGTAACGCTACCCCCAGCATCCTCCCTGCAGCAGCCGCCGTACGCTCCGACCAGTGTAACCATGACAACCACTCCGCCAATCACAGCCCCGCGTTCCCTCCTGTTCCCGAATACCTTCACAGCTAAGGTAAGGGGGGGTCTCAGAATAAGTAACCCCTGCAGTGCTGGATGCCCTCAGAGGAGCGAGCGCCTGATTAGACATTCACTGCACATCCGGCAGATGAGGCCCAGCGCGCGCATGTGCCCAATTATAGGCAGACATGCAAATCACCCGTCTGGCGCTGCCATCCAAAATACATTAACTCTTCACTATCCTTCCCGCTAAGAAACGCTGCTGCCTCATATAATAGACCGACTCTCGTCAGTTACCGCCCTACAGTCAGACAACGGAGATTATAGGGAAGGTGTGAACTGTTTCCTAGATCTGTTATTTAGATTAAGAGGATTTTCACCTACAAATACAATCAGGGCTCCGAGTGGCCACCACCAGGGGGAGCTATCTGCCCCTAGATATACATAACACTTAAAGGGATACTCCAGGAAGCTATCACATGTGAGGGGGCGGAGCATACTAACACTCCTGCACCGGGAAGGCTCTGACAGCCAAAATCTCTTATGGCAGGGGGGTACAGTTTCAATGTGAATGTGAATAAGCATGTGTATTACCTGGGGGGCGCCCGGGTGGGCTGCTGGGGCTGGTTTGTTTGGGATCCGCTCCTGGCTCCGTCCTGACAGCCGCACACGCAGCTCCCCAGCGCCTGCAGCGGGAACACCTCCTCCGAGCTGCTGAACGCTGGGTTATCCAAGGAATTGAGCGACGCCGAGGCCGTCAGCCATGTTTGGGAAGGACACCAGAAATGCGTGGGGACATCATCGAAGCGACTGAACCTCCTGTAACTGAAATACGAGAATTCGGGTCAATTCATGTCTCCATTTTATGGTGAAGTGTTTTTATCGCCGGGTCAGATGGGGGGCGGTCTCTTGTCAAGTTTATGGAATTTAAGAAAACCGGATTACATGATTGCCAATATCAACTCTCATCTCTGGTTACCATGGCAACAGATACCTCGGCCCGATTCCTCCTTCTCCGAGCTATGACTTTCCCAGCCAGCAGGAGGCGAGCCGGGAACATAAATCCTGAGTGAGCGGAGACAGCGCTCCGTTACGTGACTACTGATCGCCTGCATCCGTCCCCAGGATTATGGCGTCTTATATCATGGACATGGGTATTAATCAGGAGGAATAACACAGGACCCCATAAGTCCTTAGAGGTCCTATAGGATATAGAGGTCCTTGCGGTACATTGTCTTACCTGCTCTGGGTCTGAGCCACTTTCTGTTGTAGGATCTGGGTCTGGAACCTCCGAACCAGGATGAAAACAGCGACCGCCGCGCAAATGATGATGCAGAAGACGACGGCGCAGGCAATGGCGGCGAGGCGGTGATGAGTCATTCGGTAGTCACAGGTTTGCCCCATGTACCAAAAGTCTCTGCCAATCGGGCACCTAAAGGGGTCAAGACAGAATCCATATTGACTGACAGGAAACAAACCCAACTACATCCGTATATAAAGCGATTAGATCCCGGAGGAGGAACTAAAAGTCCACAATGACCTAGAAGTCAGACCCCCAGTGACCTACAATGTCCCGCTGTGATTGGAGGACACTGCGCATACGTAACCGCGCTCCATTCACTTTTGGGGGGCTGGCAGATGGTACAGGGGCCCCACTCACAGCAGGACTGGGGGGGTCGGACCCCAGAAAACTATAACTTACCCTCTATCGTCTGGCAAGGGGATAAGTTGATACATTTTAGGGCGTATAACTGTAGAACGTTAGGGTTTCATTCACTACATTTATCACAGCAAGCAGAGATCTTTACTGGTCCTACTCACTGGCACTCAGGGTCCTGCCCTTTGCGGTGGATACAGATGCCGTTGTTGTGGCAGAAGATACTGTGACATGGTGACACACAAAGGGCGCTGAGTCTCCGCAGGGGCACACACTGGAAACTGCGAGGACACACGAACCAGTCCGTACAGGGATCGGCGCGATAGTCTGCGGAGAGGAGACATCACATCACAGGAAGATTATACCACTGCACACAGGGGAGTAGCGGGGGGGCTTACACTTAAAGGGGTTGTCTGGTGCTCCTGTCATCAATAGGTCATCTATTGTCTGGTGCTCCTGCGATCGGTGGGGGTCAGACACCCAGAACAGATCAGTTATTGGACCCCATTGATCACCTGACAACCCCTCTAAAATATCGGACAATGACTAGAGACCAGAACACAGCGTATGCAGCAGTCCAGAATATTTAAAGGGGAGGACGCCGCCGTATCTATCGCGTCTCCATCAGAGTCACTGAGAATCAGGGGCAGATGCCATGTGACAGGTCACGGGTAGTGGCGCTTCCCATAGAGGAAACAGTCAGCGGGAGGTAGAGATCATAGGACGGGTTACCGGGTCACCTCCCTGCGGAGTTCTACTTATTACAGGAAATAAAGATTCCACTCACCGATCCCCTGAGTCACATGTAACCCTGAGAACAGGTCAAAGATCAAACCATCCCTAATGCATCACTACACAAACAGCGGCACCAGTCCCTCACCTGTCAGGGTCGTGTTATAGAGCCGATAGGTAAGGGAACCGAACAGCCCGGACGGGTTAGAGAGGACCAGTTCCTGCGTTGCAGACATCAGGCTCCCTGGACGGACGCTGAACACCGCTTTGTATTCCAAGGTAGAGCCGGCCATCCTGAAACGACAAGAAGAAGCCATTGCCGGGGCGATGGAGAGTACAGGGACCAGAACCTATTGTGCATCCAGCAGAACCAACATGTGTATACAGAACCGGGCCCCGTGATTCTGTGACCACAAGAGACTTCACCCTCTGCAGCAGATGAGTCTTACTGGCCCTTAGATTGAGGGAAATTTTTGTTAAAATATCCACTAAATGTTTCTTAATGGAAATCTACCATCAAGATCCATCCTGATAAACCCGGGACATTACTCATAGATCCAGGCACCGTGACTGTGGTATCTTCTTATATTTCTTCTCCTTCCTTCTAATATCAACTTTTAACACCCCCAAAGCCCTTCTGGCTCATTAAGATAAGGTAATTTTAGAAAGAAGGAGGCCATGGATAAAGAATATAAAAAGATTAACACAGTCACAGTGCCTGGATCTATGAGTAATGATGGACTTTGATGGTAAATTTCCTTTCAATTGGTGGCATCTTCTGGCCTAACACTTCCCTCCTTAGATATTGCACCAGTTTCGATGCTGAGCTTCTCCTGGAGTGACATTGCAACCATTTTTTGTAACCTTTTGAGCCCTGGATGGAGGGAATTAAAAATCCAAAAAGTGGCTAAATCTTTTTGCAAAAAAGCTCAACAAGTCACCCTGGTTGGCAAATTTTCGACTACAGTTTTCTTTAGGGCAGATCTTGGTAAATCTCTATGATACCATGTGGGCACGATGCCAACACAAGATCCTAATATCAGGGGCAGTGTCACTCACGTCACATTCACGATGTCAATCTTATCGAATCCCGGGGATGACTTGTAAGCAGAAGTCAACTGCAAGAAAAGACGAGAGGAAGCGAGTCAAGACATGGCGAAAACGAGAAATACGTGTAAATCCAGAGCGGTACAAGACACTGACCTCTTGTAGGAGAAGGGCTTTGCAGGAGTGCGGCTGCTCACATGCCATGAGGTGGCTCACATTCATCTTGTAGGTCACATTAATGGTTGGCACTGATGGAGGAGAAGGATGATTATGTTAAATGTACATAGGAATATGCAGGTTTTTAGCCTCAGGTAGGTTCCTGAGACCAGGGATGGGTAAGGTCTGTCCCTTAATGGACCAAGGTCATAAGATCTGACTAACCCTGCGCTCACCAAAAGTTATGACTCTATTTCACTTGATTATAGACCATAACTATTTTTATGCCCTGGATTTTGTAAAACCTCAAGACAAAAGCAAATAAAAAACCCCTCCCGATATCTTTACGAGGGATCTATCTTTCTGAAAAGGTCACTCGGCAAATGTGGTTTCTCTGAAAAAAAAAAACCAAGACAAACGAAAGAGAAAAACAAGAGATAAAGTCAAGACGGAGACATTATTCTAGTCTGGGCAGTAATTGTTCATGTCTGACCTTTAAAGACTGGTTGTTGCTCGTCTACGATGAAGATCCGGTCTCTTCCTGGTTGCATGGACATCATCTCGCCGGGGGTTTGGGTGGTGGACGTGCTGGATTGAGGTGATGTTACCACCTTCGTCTTGGTTGGAGGACTTGTTGTAAGATCACTGGAGTGGCCTTTATCTGACGTATGGCTTCTTGTGGTGGACAATGTTGGTCCTGAGTCCCATCTATCTTCATGACTTTGATGTCCACCAGACAATGATGGGCTAGATACCTCACTCCAAGGTCCCTCAGTGGTGTATGAAGTAACAGGCCCACCACTACTTGAGGTCATATGTTCCTGTTCCGTTAGTGTCCCAGGTTCTACAGTAGAAGACATCTCTGTTCTAGCCCTTGTGGTGTGATGAGGATATGTCCGAGTTTCCAGATCTGGTTGTGTTTGTGTTGACGGTAAGTGTTCTCTGTGGGTTGATGATACATGACCATGGGGTGTAAATAGATTTAGGGGAATCGTAGAAGTTGGGTCGGTTTGTTTGGGGGATTCTGTTTCATCCCTACCATATCCCATTGTAGAGGTTTGGTTAAGTGGTTCGGTTGTTGATGTGACTGAATCCGTCTCGTTCTTCATGAAGGTCCAGCTTGGAGTGGTAGAACTTCTACTAGGCCTCATGGTTGAGGTGTGCTTTGGGACATGTTGTGTAGGTGGTTCTGTGGACATTTCTTTATATATAGGTGATATTGAGTTGATGTTGGTTGTGTTAGGTTCTGTCTGCAATGTGGACGTTGTCTGGGTCTTTCCAAGCCAACTTGTCATGGTCTTTGTGGTTGACTCTGTTGGTGTGACTGAATATATTTGGCTGCTTGTGGTTGGTTCTGCTTTAGTAATTGGTTCAGTCTTATCTTTAGTTGTTGGTTCTGACTGTGTCCAACTAATTGTTTCTGTACTAAAAACCAGGGAGGTTGATTTGGAGTTGCCCTTTGTGCGTGGTCCGGTCTGTGTGGTGGAAAGAACCACGGTTGATTCTGTCTCTGTCAATGTCTCGGTTTGGCCGCGTGTTCTTGGTTCTGTCCTGCTATGTGGAGATGTTATAGGTTCACTATACTGAATATTTATGGATATTTGTGCCTGTGTTTCATTGAAGTCCTTCAATGTTACAAGAGCTGGCGGACTATGTGTGGTCAATGGGGATTTGGTCACTTTAAATGGATGTGGACGAGTCTCTGTGATTGGACTCCATGTCTCAGTGGCTGATCCTACTTTGAGCGTCCGTGTCTCTGTGAGAAGTCCTGGATATGTCCATGTGGACTGATAAGATGTCTTATGTGTGGACAGATCTGGCTGGTGCTCTGAAGGTTCCCCAGGTTTGGTCTCTTCTACTATTTTAAGGTGGGACTGTGTGGTTGACTCTATCTCAGTTGTGTTGTGGCTTCTGTGTACCACGACCTCAGTATTTTCATGTGGAGTCATCTGTGGATCTGTGGTAAGTTCCATATGAAACTCCTCGGTTGTGTTATATATAGATTGAGATATTAGATGGTCCTGTGTCACGGTTTTATGGTATGGACTTGGTAGAATCTCTTCTTGAGGACCAGTTTTAATGTGGGTTGTGATTGGTGTTGTGAACATTAGCTGAGTCTGCATTGTTACCTGACTTATAGTAGTTAGGTTTTGTAACCTTTGTGTGGTCAGTTGTGGTTCCACTGTTGTAAAATGTTTCCAGGAATTTGCTGTGGATGTTTCAGCTTCAGAAAAGTTGTCTTTCTGAAGAGACAAGGTGCTCACATCTGATCTATTCTTAATAGTTGGTGGGCTTTCGTGGAAGTTGACCTTCTCACTTTGGAGTGGTGGTTGGCTTTGATGGTCTCGTGTGCCTGTCTCATCTAAGTAGACTTGAGTAGAACTTATCTGGTGTTGCAGCCAATGTTCATTATGCTCATGGGGATGAGTGGAGTTGTGTAGATGTTTAAGATGTTTAAGATGGTGTCTGTGAGGACCACTTACCCTTCCTGGGGATGTAACTGTATGGTGAGGCACAGTGTTATCAGACTGTTTATGGCCGCCCAATGCAGAGTGTTTATGATGTCTATGACTGTGTGTCTGGTTGTGATTAAGATGTCCACCTGTTGTCATTTCTGGCTGAGTCTGGAATTGCTGCTCCACGTTGTTGTGTGCTTGTACTTCTGATTGAGTATGACCCATCGGAGTGTCCCCCATACCAGAAGTGCTGTTGACCACTGTCCCTGTCTCTACAGACTCAACAGTACTCACTCGATTCATCTCATGAATTGTCCCATCTCGTCCCAGTCCAACAAGTTTAGCAGGGTCTCCTAAATTCTGCTTGGTACGGTTATAGATCACATTTCTATCTGGCACCCTTACATTTAACCCCTGCAACACTTCAGATTGTCGTACTCCTGGCAGATGTATGCCCTTCAAAACCCCTGCTATTGATAGATCTTTATGGATTTGAGGTACCAAGGACGCGTTCTCTGCTCTCCGTAAATGTTCTGAAGTGTTCAGAGCGTTCAGTTCATGTAAGACGGTCTTTTTCTCGTGTACAAAGCTGGTTTTTGGCAAAGAGTCAGTAATATGGTTGACCTCGTGAGTGAGCAACTTGGTGCTATTACTGATAACACTACTTAGTAATAGTGTGGTGATGTTTGATTGATCTTTGAGATGTTTGTTGTGGTGGGAACCCAATGGCAGATGTTTAACTCTCTCGGGGAGTGATGTGACAACTTTCTGGACAGGTTTTACATTGTTCCTTGGTGGTGTCACAACTCGGTGGGATTTGGCCAGGTCTGCCGCACCAGCACTAGCATTAGAGTGATGGTAATGTCCCATCCCTGGTCTCCTGGTTGTAGTATTCTTATGATGGACGTGTGGCGGACTCTGATACCTGGCAGACGGGTTTTTCATTGTAGTCTTCATCATACTTTTGAGCTTGGTGGGAGGAGTGGTTACCTTCTTGATGATGGGCTTCTTTATGGAGGACTCCCTCTGCAGATGGCTCTTGGCAGTACCCGGCATTTTAGTTGGGTGCCAATGAGTGGTATTTTGTGTGACATTTATATCCCTGTCATGGCTGGTATTTTTATGTTTCACATTGGTGATATTTCTTATTCCGCCATGGGCATTTTTTACAGCTGTCTTTTTGGTGGGCGCATGTGTTCCCAATGGTTTTCGGATTGTGGTCTGAGTCGGCACAGCCATTGTAAACTGAGACCCCAAAGTGGTTGCTGTAGAAGTTTCGACTTCATCCGTATCATTGGCAAAAAGCTCTAGAAGGTACAAGAAGAAAATCAGTCAAATTTACAAAAATTTGATATCCAACACCACAAATACTCCAAACTGCTGATCATGAACTCGTAACAAACCTGTTTTTGCACTTTTGTATCGATAATTATAAAAACAGAATTTGGCTTTTCATTGCAGGGGGTGATCAGGAGTCAAATATCACATACATGTTAACTTGTTGAGATCATTTCCAATTTTTCCCACTCATTTTTCCTTCCATTCCGATAACCCAAGATGAGCTCAATGCAGAAAATTATTAAATTAATGTAAAATTAAAAAAAACTATCTTCATTAAAATCTCCTCCTATTTTGTGTATGCAGCTTCTATGCAGAACCATGTGTCTCAATGGTTACAAATGACAGAATTGACTACAGGATGGTGACCCTTGTCCTAAACCCTGGAATGTGAGGTATTAGAGCCGGAGATCTCAGACAGAGGAAATGGAGAGATGATGTGACAGAGGATGTAACTCATTAAGATGGATGATGTTTCCCAAATATATTCAATGCAGTCTGACCAGACTCTGTGCAGATTCTTTGGTTGAGATGTAGGTCATGATCTTTACAGCACCATTATGGGTGGCACCAAGAAATAGCAAGAGTGTCGGAAGGTGCATGTGTGACGTCTCTGAAGGATAACATGATGTCAATGTCACTTGTAGGAACAGATTTAGCTGGGAAGTTACAGTTAAAAGTTTGAAAGGATAGCAGTGTTAAAGTTGCAGTAGGGTGCAGAAATGAAATGCTGCTGGATCTGATATGCTCTAAAGTCATAGGGTGCCCAAAAGTAAGGAAAAATTGCAGTAGGGTACACAAGAGTAGAGAAATGAAAGGCTGATAGATTTGTTGTTTTTTAAAGTTGCAGAAAAGGTGAAAATGGTGCTTATAGATTCAATATATTTTAAAGTCGCAGTAGCTACAGTATGGTGCCAAAATGTGTACAAATGAAATGCAGGTGGATGTGATATATTTCAAAGTTGCAGTAGGGAGCACAAAAGTGGAGAAATGAAATGTTGCTCCATTGTTCTAAAGCCACAGCAAGGTGCCCAAAAGTAAACAAATGAGATAATGATATGTTTGATATATTCTAAAGTTGCAGGTTGTAGAAAAGTTGAGAAATGAAATACTAATAGGTTTGTTGATTTGAAGTTAAAGTTGCAGTAAGGTGCAGAAAATGCTGCTAGATTCAATATATTTCAAAGTCGCAGTAGGATATAGGATAGGATTCATTCTAAAGCTACAGTAGGGTGCAAAAATGTGTAGAAATGAAATGAAGGCGGATGTGATCAATTTCAAAGTTGCACAAGGGTGCACAATTGGAAAAATGAAATGCTGCTGGATGCGATACGCTCTAAAGTCGCACTATGTTGCCCAAAATGTAAAAAATGAAATTAAAATAGATTTGATATATTCTAAAGCTACAGTAGGGAGCACAAAAGTGGAGAAATGAAATGCAGGTAGATTAGATATCCTTTATCCATGTAGGATTTTGTACGTTCTTCCCCGGCATCACCCTCCTAGTAACGTGCAGTAAGCAGTAAATATTACCGTAATGCAGAAAAGCGGAATAATTATTCCATCCCCCCTATATTGGCTCCGGCGGGTGATGAGATATTACACAAGTTGTCGTGTTTACTACCACCCTAAAGAATCTGCGGCGAGCAGGGAAAGCTGAGTAGTGTGACCTGTGGCCGGGCAGACAGGAAGCCAGCAGTGATCTGCGAGGCTGCGTTTTATAGGACACCGGAGGACGCAGTAATTGGTCCGGCCATTTTTCATTTTGCACTTTCCCTGACAGCGCATCAGAGATGCCTCTAGGAGGCGGCCGACCTCCGGCTGTGCAGGCAGCCAGTGACCTTTATTAAGGGAACCAGAACAATTTGGCAAGCAGAGGGTCTGCAGGAGAAGGTGCCGCCTGCGATATCATGACATATTATTCACAGGCAGCCGCACTCCCGGACATGTTTTTGTATTGAGGACATAAGTGAAAGTTTTGATGACTTCTCAAGCTGATGTGTATACGGAGCGGCTCCAGCATCCTGTCCTTCTGCTTCCTGAGCCCGGATAGGATTCCTGTTGTCTGTTTCCGCAGATCCCACTGGACACAGGACTGTGACCTTATCTGCCGGAAAACCTGTGCCGATAAGGTGCAGGAACCGAGGGAGGGGGGCGCTAGAGGCACGGATCACCAAGGGGAAGGCAATTCCCTCTACAGGAACCACTTGGCGATCCAGAGTTTGTGATTTCCAGATAAAGCAGTAAACATATTCCCCGATGGGGAGTAATTCACACCCTGAAATCTTGGATTGGAAATACAATGTTTTTCACTGTTTTTTGATGGAGTCAACTAAACTGTGATCAGATTTTGTAGCCTTCTCTGCGGGAAGCCATAAACCTCAGAACCTGGTACTGAGAAGACTAGACAACAATAGATCCTTCTATCCAAACCCACTACCTGACACGTTGGTCAATTGATCCTAAACATGGCGTCGCCAGGTAAAAAAATGATTGGTCATATAAGTTGAGTCCATCTTAATGTTTTACCAAAATCAACACCAACATTATGAAAATGCTCCGGGGTCAAACATTAGTCACTAGAGGTCCTGCTCCAGTCAGCGCCGACCCACAGCTGGCTTCCCTGCATTCCCTGCTTATAACAATAATGGCGCTCCTGGGGGGGCCGCGTTGCACACGTGTTTGGGTGTTTATGCCACGTGTGATGTGTCAGGACGTCCTAGCTCCAGTCTATGGGGAATCATTAAACAACAATGCTGGAATTTACACATCTGTTTTGTCTTGGCTTACAGGACGGGTCCACCCAAAACTGAAACATGGAAATCAAGGAACAAAGCGAGAACCACTGCCTTCTAGAGGAGAGCTGATCAGATAGTATTGAGGATGGCCCTAATATAGACCCTTCCCCTCCAAATCTGTGACCCCCCACCCATCTCCAGAACAGGGTCCTCCTGGTAGCCGTAGAACATGTATTCAGAAGTGAATGGAGTGGGTCACACACATATATGGCCACTCTTCTATTCATTTCACATGCAACAGTGGTAGTGCCCTGGGCACCCATAATGGCAACCGTAAGAACAGGTGGTTCCCAATGTCATCTCCATACCAGACCTATGGGGAAAATACTTCTTATGGGCCCCTCTAGCTACATCCCTGTATCTGTCTCATAGTAATTTCCAATAATATCGGCCTCAAAGTAGATTCCACAATCAGGGTCGGCGTTAGGGGGCGGCAAACTGGGCATTTGCCCAGGGCCCCCTGTCATAAAGGGGCCCCCTGCATCTGGACTTTTGTGTATTACTCCTTTAATACCCCTTGGTTGAACGCCCGGGTGAAGATGCTTCTATCCATTTAGTTATTCCATCTCGTCTATTTCATATCTATATATCTGTCTATCAATCCATTTATCTACCTAGCCTGTTCTACCTAGTCTATTCATCTATAGATCATCTATCTATCTCCTATCTATTATATATCCATCTATCAGTCAATCTTCTATCTCTTTTCTACTGTATCTATCTCTCATATCTTTCTTCTATCATGTATCTAGATATCTATATGTAATCTACTTTATATTTCTATATATCTATAAATCTCTATCATCTTTCATATTTATCAGCAATCTCCCTATCATCTGTCTCTCTCCTATATAATCCTCCTACAGCCCTATATTACAGATACTTACCTAATACTGTGTGTAACTACAAGGTGTTATTATAGAGCAGGGCTAGAGGAGCCTCTTACTGACTGTGACTGTTCATATAATACGGTAGTTTTATTTTGGGGCCCCACTTTTAGTTTTGCCCAGGGCCCCACTTTGTCTAAACCCATCCCTGTCCATAATGCCAACTTCATACTACCAGCCCCCTTGACAATGGCTGCCTTATAGTTGACCCCCATAGCGCCAACCTCCAAATAATTTTCAGAACTGTGAAACCTGTATAGTACCAATCATGCCATTATCACTAGCATATAGAGAATTTCTATAATGCCAACCCCTCGGTAGTTCCCACAGTGCCATCCTCTGAATACACAGAATACCAGCCCCATAGTAAGTGGCTCAAAGTAGTCCCTTCAGTGCCAAGTCCATGGAAAGATGCCCTAAAATTGTGCCCACTTGCAACTAGCATGCCAGTCTTAGAGTAGTCCCATGGTGCCAGTCATGTAGTAAAGGTCAGTATATTACTGCTGCAGCCTGGTAGTAATTACCAAAAAGCCATCATGTTACCAGTCCCTATAGTGTCCATTTTATACTCTAAACATGGCAGCTTTATGGACGGCTACTAAAATACGTCTACTAAAATACGACCCACTTGCCCCAAGTGAGCAAAAGGCCTCCCCAAAATCAGGTGCACCTGTGGAGTCTTTGGCATCCAAAAATAAGAACCTAAGCAGATGTGCAGCAACTACCAGCTGTAATCTCCCTATAGCTCCCCCCGCAGGGTAAAATCACAATTACACCCTACATGGACTTTAGTGCTGTAAATCTGTACTACCGAATAAAGATGAATTGGGCGTCAGGGTCACTTAAAGTCACTGACAGAGCGAACAGTCTGTGGATGATGGGGCTGAAAATTAGATGGAGTCAGCTGAAACCCTAATCCTATTCCACCGTAACACTTAATTACTGGCAGCTCCGCGCAGCCATCATCTCTAGGCAAGACATTCTCAGATGATCCAGTTAAATGCTTACAGTCAACACAAGTGGGATATCGGAGAGCGCCAGGGCTGGAATGAAACTGATAGGACTGGAGAATCTAATATGGCAGAGCCTTGGGGATGTGGATATCCTTAAAGGAGCAGTCACCATCTTGGAAGGAAAAAGTATATAACATTTGTTGGTTATACTTTAATGTTGACAAAGAACCTGTCTACAGAATTTATATCCAGTAACATCTAGCGCCCAGGTACGGTATGAAATGTCCTTTCTAAAATCCCTCTTTTATGTGAAATCTCGCTCATTTACCTATAAAGAATCTCCTCCAAAATCAAGTGACAATGAGCAGAGAAGAGTCATATTCTGCCTGAGACTCTCGACTGAGTCAAGTTTAGAGGCTGCAGAGGTTGAGCATCACTTCAGATGCCCCTATTATCAGTTCTATAGCACCTAGAAATGTGTTGCAGGTGTCATACTTAAGATAACAATCTCATCTTACAAATCACATCAGGCTTGTGGTTCTGTGAGCTACACAGCTGATGATTTTGGAGGAGATTTTTTTATATAGGTAAATGGGTGAGATTTCACATAAAAGAGGGATTTCTAGAATGGACAATTTATACCTTACCTGAGGGGGTTGCTAGTTTAATCGAGTAAATTCTTGTGACAGGTTCCAATAATTCAAGCCCTGTTTAAAAGGTCTTACTTGACTTATGGGATTGTTGTCTTCCAACAGTAGGCACTAGAGACTTTTCTAGGAGTGACAGATGATTTAAGTACATTAGTAACAAACCCTCGGCCGTGAGAATTATTAGGTCTGGACTGGTTTACCGTTTAAGGATGTAAACTAGAATGTCCTCATTCACAGAAAGCAAGAAGAGGTAGAGGGATTATAATATATCAGGTTTGGGTCCATGGTCACCAAGATTTTATACTGAGAAGGACCTTCACCCATGAAATCCTCCTACATTTGTTCCTGCTCTCAATACACATGCACACAAGGCCCCTTTTCAGGACCATTGAAGGTCCTCTAAAGGTCCTTAAGCCACAGATTAAAAGGAGGCAGAATGGACACATTCCCCCATTCTCCAAAAAGCTGATTCTAGTACGATATGTAGAAAGTGATTCCAGTCCATACACCCCTTAATCCGCCCTGGGAAGAGGTCATGAAAATGGTGAGAAAGTTACAGAACTTTATCGGGATTTACATAAAACAAGTAGAAACCTTTAATTATTTGCAAGTCATGTAAGATGGACGACCTTAGCTAACAAGTCTGAGAATTGTGTGAGACGCTGACAACATAACATTTCACTTTCCAGCCAATTTATTATGGCAAATAATGGAGCAGAAGATAAAGTAGTATAAGATAACAACTAATAGAATTCCAGCTCTCATTTCGCAAAACCCCCTCGAAAAAATAAAAGCAGCAACCTCATTGGTTGGCATATGGGTCTTGTACTTGTACGATATCTTCCAAGTAATCATATTAATGGCCCCATTACCATCCGTCACCCACATGTCACGGTTATCCCAGTCATACACATTGCACAGATGAGGCTCAAACCTGGTGCCAAATTCATCACACACCTCATAATGGACAGACATGTCATAATATTCAGATATTAGTCAGTGACTAACCAGATTTATAGCGAAGGGTCTACTGTCTTGGCACAATAATACAATATCTGAGCTTGTAGCCCATAGCAACCAGTAACCATCATTAGTTGATTTTATAATGGTTGCTATGAGTAAGATGGCCGCCTCATACATGATCTTTTATCCATAAACCTCAGTTATACGGCTGCTCAGGGGCAATACACAGGGTTTGAGTGTTTATAAACCCCACATGTACATACACATATACCAAATAGACTAAGATGGGCGCCCCACCTTACCGAAAATAATACCCCCACACACATTAAGATAACAGGTATATATATTCTATACACTAATTCCTTACCATAAACCAGTTCATTGCTGTAAAACTGTCACAGCCATATACACATTAAGTACTATAAACTAATTTATTGGCATGTACCAAATGATCCCCATAATGTGTACTGCTATATACCAGTTTACTGTGTGTGGCCCATTCATTACCGTACACCATACGCCATATACAAGTTTATAAATATTATACACCAGTTCATGGCCACATACCAGATTTTCTCCAGTTTATTACCACACACCAGATCATTGTCATATACCATTTCTTCCCCTTACACCATCTCCATACACAGGTTAATTGTCATGTATTAGTTAATCACCACACACCAGTACGTTGCTATACTTCAGTACCACACACCAGTACGTTGCTATACTTCAGTACTATACACACCAGTACGTTGCTATACTTCAGTACCACACACTAGTACGTTGCTATACTTCAGTACTACACACACCAGTACGTTGCTATACTTCAGTACCACACACTAGTACGTTGCTATACTTCAGTACTACACACACCAGTACGTTGCTATACTTCAGTACCACACACACCAGTACGTTGCTATACTTCAGTACTATACACACCAGTACGTTGCTATACTTCAGTACCACACACTAGTACGTTGCTATACTTCAGTACCACACACCAGTACGTTGCTATACTTCAGTACCACACACCAGTACGTTGCTATACTTCAGTACCACACACCAGTACGTTGCTATACTTCAGTACCATACACCAGTACGTTACTATACTTCAGTACCACACACCAGTACGTTGCTATACTTCAGTACCACACACCAGTACGTTACTATACTTCAGTACCACACACCAGTACGTTGCTATACTTCAGTACCACACACACCAGTACGTTGCTATACTTCAGTACCACACACCAGTACGTTACTATACTTCAGTACCACACACCAGTACGTTGCTATACTTCAGTACCACACACCAGTACGTTGCTATACTTCAGTACCACACACCAGTACGTTGCTATACTTCAGTACCACACACCAGTACGTTGCTATACTTCAGTACCACACACCAGTATGTTGCTATACTTCAGTACCACACACCAGTACGTTGCTATACTTCAGTGCCACACACCAGTACGTTGCTATACTTCAGTGCCACACACCAGTACGTTGCTATACTTCTGTACCACACACCAGTACGTTGCTATACTTCAGTACCATACACTAGTACGTTGCTATACTTCAGTACCACACACCAGTACGTTGCTATACTTCAGTACCACACACCAGTACGTTGCTATACTTCAGTACCACACACACCAGTACGTTCTATACTTCAGTACCACACACCAGTACGTTACTATACTTCAGTACCACACACCAGTACGTTGCTATACTTCAGTATCACACACCAGTACGTTGCTATACTTCAGTACCACACACACCAGCACGTTGCTATACTTCAGTACCACACACACCAATACGTTGCTATACTTCAGTACCACACACACCAGTACGTTGCTATACTTCAGTACCACACACCAGTACGTTGCTATACTTCAGTACCACACACCAGTATGTTGCTATGCTTCAGTACCACACACCAGTACGTTGCTATACTTCAGTACCACACACCAGTACGTTGCTTTACATCAGTATCACACACCAGTACGTTGCTATACTTCAGTACCACACACCAGTATGTTGCTATACTTCAGTACCACACACCAGTATGTTGCTATACTTCAGTACCACACACCAGTATGTTGCTATACTTCAGTACCACACACCAGTACGTTGCTATACTTCAGTGCCACACACCAGTACGTTGCTAAACTTCAGTACCACACACACCAGTACGTTGCTATACTTCAGTACCACACACCAGTACGTTGCTATACTTCAGTACCATACACCAGTACGTTGCTATACTTCAGTACCACACACCAGTATGTTGCTATGCTTCAGTACCACAAACCAGTACGTTGCTATACTTCAGTACCACACACCAGTACGTTGCTATACTTCAGTACCACACACCAGTACGTTGCTATACTTCAGTACCACACACACCAGTACGTTGCTATACTTGAGTACCACACACGTTACTATACTTCAGTACCACACACCAGTACGTTACTATACTTCAGTACCACACACCAGTACGTTGCTATACTTCAGTACCACACACCAGTACGTTGCTATACTTCAGTACCACACACCAGTACGTTGCTATACTTCAGTACCACACACACCAGTACGTTGCTATACTTCAGTACCACACACCAGTACGTTGCTATACTTCAGTACCACACACCAGTACGTTGCTATACTTCAGTACCACACACCAGTACGTTGCTTTACTTCAGTATCACACACCAGTACGTTGCTATGCTTCAGTACCACACACCAGTATGTTGCTATACTTCAGTACCACACACCAGTACGTTGCTATACTTCAGTACCACACACCAGTACGTTGCTATACTTCAGTGCCACACACACCAGTACGATGCTATACTTCTGTACCACACACCAGTACGTTGCTATACTTCAGTACCATACACTAGTACGTTGCTATACTTCAGTACCACACACACCAGTACGTTGCTATACTTCAGTACCACACACCAGTACGTTGCTATACTTCAGTACCACACACCAGTACGTTGCTATACTTCAGTACCACACACACCAGTACGTTGCTATACTCCAGTACCACACACACCAGTACGTTGCTATACTTCAGTACCACACACACCAGTACGTTGCTATACTTCAGTACCACACACCAGTACGTTGCTATACTTCAGTACCACACACCAGTACATTGCTATACTTCAGTACCACACACACCAGTACGTTGCTATACTTCTGTACCACACACCAGTACGTTGCTATACTTCAGTACCATACACCAGTACGTTGCTATACTTCAGTACCACACACCAGTACGTTGCTATACTTCAGTACCACACACCAGTACGTTGCTATACTTCAGTACCACACACACCAGTACGTTGCTATACTTCTGTACCACACACCAGTACGTTGCTATACTCCAGTACCACACACACCAGTACGTTGCTATACTTCAGTACCACACACACCAGTACGTTGCTATACTTCAGTACCACACACACCAGTACGTTGCTATACTTCAGTACCACACACCAGTACGTTGCTATACTTCAGTACCACACACACCAGTACGTTGCTATACTTCAGTACCACACACACCAGTACGTTGCTATACTTCAGTACCACACACACCAGTACGTTGCTATACTTCAGTACCACACACCAGTACGTTGCTATACTTCAGTACCACACACCAGTACGTTGCTATACTTCAGTACCACACACCAGTATGTTGCTATACTTCAGTACCACACACCAGTACGTTGCTATACTTCAGTGCCACACACCAGTACGTTGCTATACTTCAGTGCCACACACCAGTACGTTGCTATACTTCTGTACCACACACCAGTACGTTGCTATACTTCAGTACCATACACTAGTACGTTGCTATACTTCAGTACCACACACCAGTACGTTGCTATACTTCAGTACCACACACCAGTACGTTGCTATACTTCAGTACCACACACACCAGTACGTTCTATACTTCAGTACCACACACCAGTACGTTACTATACTTCAGTACCACACACCAGTACGTTGCTATACTTCAGTATCACACACCAGTACGTTGCTATACTTCAGTACCACACACACCAGCACGTTGCTATACTTCAGTACCACACACACCAGTACGTTGCTATACTTCAGTACCACACACACCAGTACGTTGCTATACTTCAGTACCACACACCAGTACGTTGCTATACTTCAGTACCACACACCAGTATGTTGCTATGCTTCAGTACCACACACCAGTACGTTGCTATACTTCAGTACCACACACCAGTACGTTGCTTTACATCAGTATCACACACCAGTACGTTGCTATACTTCAGTACCACACACCAGTATGTTGCTATACTTCAGTACCACACACCAGTATGTTGCTATACTTCAGTACCACACACCAGTATGTTGCTATACTTCAGTACCACACACCAGTACGTTGCTATACTTCAGTGCCACACACCAGTACGTTGCTAAACTTCAGTACCACACACACCAGTACGTTGCTATACTTCAGTACCACACACCAGTACGTTGCTATACTTCAGTACCATACACCAGTACGTTGCTATACTTCAGTACCACACACCAGTATGTTGCTATGCTTCAGTACCACAAACCAGTACGTTGCTATACTTCAGTACCACACACCAGTACGTTGCTATACTTCAGTACCACACACCAGTACGTTGCTATACTTCAGTACCACACACACCAGTACGTTGCTATACTTGAGTACCACACACGTTACTATACTTCAGTACCACACACCAGTACGTTACTATACTTCAGTACCACACACCAGTACGTTGCTATACTTCAGTACCACACACCAGTACGTTGCTATACTTCAGTACCACACACCAGTACGTTGCTATACTTCAGTACCACACACACCAGTACGTTGCTATACTTCAGTACCACACACCAGTACGTTGCTATACTTCAGTACCACACACCAGTACGTTGCTATACTTCAGTACCACACACCAGTACGTTGCTTTACTTCAGTATCACACACCAGTACGTTGCTATGCTTCAGTACCACACACCAGTATGTTGCTATACTTCAGTACCACACACCAGTACGTTGCTATACTTCAGTACCACACACCAGTACGTTGCTATACTTCAGTGCCACACACACCAGTACGATGCTATACTTCTGTACCACACACCAGTACGTTGCTATACTTCAGTACCATACACTAGTACGTTGCTATACTTCAGTACCACACACACCAGTACGTTGCTATACTTCAGTACCACACACCAGTACGTTGCTATACTTCAGTACCACACACCAGTACGTTGCTATACTTCAGTACCACACACACCAGTACGTTGCTATACTCCAGTACCACACACACCAGTACGTTGCTATACTTCAGTACCACACACACCAGTACGTTGCTATACTTCAGTACCACACACCAGTACGTTGCTATACTTCAGTACCACACACCAGTACATTGCTATACTTCAGTACCACACACACCAGTACGTTGCTATACTTCTGTACCACACACCAGTACGTTGCTATACTTCAGTACCATACACCAGTACGTTGCTATACTTCAGTACCACACACCAGTACGTTGCTATACTTCAGTACCACACACCAGTACGTTGCTATACTTCAGTACCACACACACCAGTACGTTGCTATACTTCTGTACCACACACCAGTACGTTGCTATACTCCAGTACCACACACACCAGTACGTTGCTATACTTCAGTACCACACACACCAGTACGTTGCTATACTTCAGTACCACACACACCAGTACGTTGCTATACTTCAGTACCACACACCAGTACGTTGCTATACTTCAGTACCACACACACCAGTACGTTGCTATACTTCAGTACCACACACACCAGTACGTTGCTATACTTCAGTACCACACACACCAGTACGTTGCTATACTTCAGTACCACACACACCAGTACGTTGCTATACTTCTGTACCACACACCAGTACGTTGCTATACTTCAGTACCATACACCAGTACGTTGCTATACTTCAGTACCACACACCAGTACGTTGCTATACTTCAGAACCACACACACCAGTACGTTGCTATACTTCAGTACCACACACACCAGTACGTTGCTATACTTCAGTACCACACACACCAGTACGTTGCTATACTTCAGTACCACACACCAGTACGTTGCTATACTTCAGTACCACACACCAGTACGTTGCTATACTTCAGTACCACACACCAGTACGTTGCTATACTTCAGTACCACACACCAGTATGTTGCTATACTTTAGTACCAAACACTAGTAGGTTGCTATACCAGTTAATTGCTGTACACCAGGTTATGGTGATATACAAGTTCATTACCATATATCAGTGTATTGCCACACACCACTTCATTCATATATAGCAGTTTAATCTAAATACCAGTTCACCAGTTTATTGCCATACTCCAGTTTATAGTCACACACCAGTTCATTTCCATACATCAGTTCATGGTGTAACAACAGTTTATCACCATAATCCAGTTCATCTCCATACGACAGTCCATTATCCAAAAACCAGGTAATCTCCATACACCAGTTCATCACTGTACGCCAATTTATAGTCGTATACCAGGTCATAACTGTTCATTGTTATACATCAGGTCATCACTGTACACCAGGTCATCACTATACATCATGTCATCACTTTACATCAGTTCATCTCCATACACCAGGTCATCACTATACATCAGTTCATCACTATACACCAGGTCATCACTATACATCAAGTCATCACCGTACACCAGTTCATCACTATACATCAGTTCATCACTATACATCAGGTCATTACCGTACACCAGTTCATCACTATACATCAGTTCATCACTATACATCAGGTCATTACCGTACACCAGTTCATCACTATACATCAGTTCATCACTATACATCAGGTCATTACCGTACACCAGTTCATCACTATACATCAGTTCATCACTATACATCAGGTCATTACCGTACACCAGTTCATCGCTGCACACCAGTTTATGTCCATATGCAAGTCCATCAACATACACCAGTTACCGTATAATAACGGTAATTCGTTGTCATATACCAGTTGATCACATAGACTGTACTGTATCCATTCACTGCCACATACACAGCCAGAAGCGCTCATCAACTACCTACAACCCCCATCATCCACAGCCAATCACTGAGCTTCCCGCGAATATCATGGATGATATTTACAGATTCACTGCTCTATCCACGCACAGGAAGAACTATGACACATACAATTAGACCGTCTAGCTACAACAACACCCCCTCAACTGGCTTCACAACTAAGAACGGAGCCTGGAAACCCACACTGGTATCTATCCGCCAGTACCATGTCATGTACAGTATGAGGCACAGAGTAATACAAAGTGCGACTATGTCCTATATGTGTGTATCTGTATCATGTGTACCATATAGTATGGTACAGAGCCATAACCCCAGAAGTCTTTGGGGTCATACTCTACCTGCATTGGTCTCCGGTTTTGTAAATTAATTTGTATACTATATGTAGATGTTTGTAAATGTGATCATGCACATGAGCATATTATTACGGTATTACATTAAACAGACCTGTAATATGTTACCCCCAGAAGTCTAAGGGATCATACTGTCTCTGGTTATCTCTGAGAGTGTAATTTGAATTTTTTGCTATATGCAGATGTTAATATCTATGCTCATGCACATGGGCATATTATGACGGTATTACATTACACAGAGCCGTAATATATTACCTTCAGCACTCTATGGGGTCACACTGGAGGGTTTTTTTCTTGCATTCCTATGGAACCCAACATAAAAAAAATCTAAGCCTTTTTCTATTGTAATTATATCTCTGTATGGGGGCTGTATCTAAGCAACATATGGCGGTAAATGTTGTATGGCGATATAGAGCCATGTGTACCTATAAATATGGATATAGAATATATACATATATTTAGAGAGAGAGAGAAAGGGAGATGGGTTAGCTAGAAAGACAGAGATAGATATGAGATAGATGGATAGATAATATATAGAGAGATAGATAGATAGATAGATAGATAGATAGATAGATAGATAGATAGATAGATATGAAATATATAGAGATAAATAGTTAGAGGATAGATAGATAGATAGATAGATAGATAGATAGATAGATAGATAGATAGATAGATGTAGATATATATGATATAGACACAACTGGTAGCATATACATAAATCTATATAAATACTATATTACACCACATATATCTGTATATACCAAGTGGCACATGTGTACATATGTAAAAGATGTAATTACTAATATATATATATATATATATATATATATATATACACAGACATATTTAATATATACAGAATTCACACAGATAGCATATAAACAGGAATCCCACCTACATGATCCAGATATATGTAAAACCCATCAATCTGTATATATCTAGTAATAGCCCTGTCCTGGGCATGCAACAGCTGCTCCCTGTACCCCCATGTGTGCCTGGCATCACCCCATGTGGGCACAGGCTGCAGTGTCCATGGTGCATGTGTGTGATGCATTGTATCCCTGTATACAGTATATGGATACATAGTATATGGCTGTGACCTTGCCCCCCACCTCCCAGGATTTTTGGTTACTCACCGGCCCCGGGAAGCAGCACAAGCAGCAGAAGGAAGCGGATCATCCTGGGGCCATGGAGCTGAGATGCAGGGTGATGCCAAGCTGGGCTCTGCCTTCAGTGCCAGGCGTGGAGAGAAGCGTCACAGCCCCCAGTGCTCTGCCCCCCTGCACCCCACTACTACATCCCCACTCTGCTCCCCCAGTGCGATGTGGGGGGCCCGGCCGCCAGGGGGCGGTGCAGAGCGCCAGCACATGCTGCTGCCTCGTACACTGGATGTGTGATGTGTGTGATGAGTGCTGCTGTCACTTGTAGCTCTCCTCCTCCTCCTCCTCCTGCATCACATAGCAGTGTCACCCCCCACAGGCTGCACACACTCTGCATATAATAGAAACCTCATGGATCCTGCTCTGTAACAGCCATCATCCAGTCATCTGAGGTCTCCTCCAGCACTCTGCCACTATTAGTATTTATATGACTCTATATGGTAACACAGATTCCTCTGATGTGCAACAGATGGTAGTCAGGGGGTTAATATTTGCTGTCATTTGGCACGCGCTGCTCACAGATAGATCCATTTGATGGCAATTGACGCGCTGATCACATTAGAAAATAGATCAATTCGATCCCAATTCTCCAGATTACTTTCTAGAGAATTCATCAGCCTGCGTTAATTATAATAATAATTCTTTATCTATATAGCTCACACAGGTTCCACAGCGCTGCACAAAGCATGTCAAATTGGTCCCTGTCCCTATGGGGCTCACAATCTAAACAACCCAACAGTATGTTTTGGAGTGTGGGAGGAAACCAGAGTACCCGGAGGAAACCCACGCAAACGTGGAGAGAACATACAAACTCTTTGCAGATGTTGACATGGGTGGAAATCGAACCCAGGACCCCAGCACTGCAAGGCAGAAGCGCTACTCACTCAGCCACCGTGCCACCCATGAGTTGGCCACAATTGTGGCCCTTCGGGGAGGAGCTTGTCCTGGTCGCAGATGTCTTTAAATCTAAAGATTTGCAATCGGGAATGAGCACTACATGATTTAATGGTAAATGGTAATGAGTGGACCCATAAAAATTCTAAATTGCGGGTGTTTCTGGTTGGGGTCTGGGTACCGAACTCAGACCCCAACCAGCAATACCCACAGTTGGTGCCCGCAGGGTTTTAACTGCTGGCAAAGTCAGCAGCAGCATTTAAACTACGGCTGCCCAGGTGCCAGGGCATTTAAAGAGTTAGCGCCCATGATCGGTGCCAACCCCAATTGTAGGCATTAACCACAGAGGGGCGTTGAGCTGGACCTGAATGTTAAAATCCTGTGTGGTTTTGGACAATGCCACACATGGGGTTTTTGGTCCGTTTTTAGGCATGCATTTTCAGTCCGTTTAAAAACGCATGCTTCACGTGTGGCATCACCCTTAGGGTATCGAACCCAGACCACAAGCAATAACACCTGTAATTAATGCTGTCCCCGGTCACAGATGTTAACTGTTTAAATTCTACTGGGAAGGTCGGCGGCGGCATTTAAACTACAGCGACCGTGCGTCCGGGAACTAGCCTACCGTAATCAGGGAGTGATGATCCTCCCAAAAATGGCGTTGACAGTGTGATCGGCAGGTACCCAGTCCAGCGCCCATTTAAGTGCTGGTGGCAACTTGCCAGCGCCATTTAAAGAGTTAACACCCACAATTGGGAACAGAACCTAATACTTTTTAACTGCGGGGGAGCGTTGAGTCGCACCTGGAGAGTTACGTACAAACCCAGAACTTTGCGGGTCCACTCAACGATTATGGTGAACAATGCAAAACTTGAGTTTTGCCAATAACAGTTGCAAGCATTTCGGTCTTGAACTGAGTTTCTAAAGATGAATGTGGCCGCAGTGTATTAATATGTGATAAAATCATCAATTTTATCACATCCATGAAAGTGTAGGGCCATCTCAGAAGTTTTTTGTTCCCATTAAAGTCTACAGGACAAAAAATGGAAAAATGAATGCGCCTTCTGACAACTTTGACATAATTTGTGACATCAATATTTATGTGGACAGAGAGGAGTAACTTATTCAATGATTAGTATCTAGTGATACATTGGTTACTTCTACTTCTTTGTGCATCTGGAAACCATATACAAGCAGGATTCTTTTTGGTTATTCTATCACCAGAGCCACTTCACTCAATATTAGCAACTGAGGAAGAAAAAGGGTTAATGATGATAGGGATACTTGTAATTTAGTGATATACCTTTTAGTTAAAAAGATGCAGAAGAAGATGGAAATATTCCTACCTGGGGAGATGTACAAATAACAAGCACAACTCTTTGTAGGGAAGGATATTGGAGATCAGTCAATAGCAGCTTGATGACAGTTTCCAAAACTATGTGTAAAAGGGTTAATGAAGCAGAAAGAAACATAAAGTTACAACTACAGATTGTGAGTTATCCTCTCAGTTTGGACATTCTTCACAAAAGTTTGCTTCCCTAAGGGTATTTTCACACACAACTTTTTTGATGCAGTTTTTTTTTGAGCCAAAGCCAGAAATAGATCCAGTGTGATCCATACTTTCATTTCCCATTCCCAGCTAAGGA
Organism: Engystomops pustulosus; assembly: GCF_040894005.1. Taxonomy (NCBI): domain Eukaryota; kingdom Metazoa; phylum Chordata; class Amphibia; order Anura; family Leptodactylidae; genus Engystomops; species Engystomops pustulosus. Next base: position 20,426,514 of record NC_092418.1, read on the forward strand.
TCAAAAACTGTATCAAAGGATGCTAAAAATATGCTGTGTGTAAAACCACCCTTGGGCTGGATTCACACAGATTGTGGACATGGTAGGTGCAGGTTTTGATGCTGTTTTTTTGAGTGAAGGCCAGAACTGGGTTTAAAAGGAATGTGGAATATAAAGAAATGACTTCTCCTTACTGCTGGATCCATTCCTGCCCCCAAAAACACCATCAAGTCCATTTGTGACAGAATAATAATAATTAATAATTCTTTTATGCACACAGATTACGCAGCGCTGCACAGAGCTTGTCACATCAGTCCCTGTCCCCAATGGGGCTCACAATCTAATCAACCTACCAGTATGTTTTGGTGTGTGTGGGGAAATCGGAGGACCTGGAGGAAACCCACGCAAATACAGAGAGAACATACAGACCTGCATGGGACTTGAACCGAAGACCCAGTGCTGCAAGGCTGTAGTGCTAACCATTGAGCCACCTTGACATGATGGGGCTCATTTACTAAGGATCTGCGGAGTGCATTTTCTTCGGGTTTCCCAACGATTTCCGCCACATTTAAAAGGGGATTTTGGTGCACGCGATCGCCGGCTTGCACGCGACACAAAATGGGGGGCGGGCCGTCAGACAACCTGGCAGATTTGGACGGGATTTAACATTTCGATCTTGTGTCGCAAGACACGCACTTACAAACACCGGGAAAAAGAAGGTGAACTCCGGCGGACCTCGGCGGGGAAGCGAAGGATGCAGGAGCTCGGGCGCAAAAGCTACATGAATCGCGCTGGACTTCATCTTCGTCGGACCGTCCGAGTCGGGGATCACGACAGGACCGGGTAAGTAAATTTGCCCCATGTGTGAATTCAAGTGAAGCTGAGCTGCAATACCAACAACTGCCACTAAACTACACACGGTGCTGGGCCTCTGCAGTAAAAAGAACTCATCACACCAAAAAGTGCTGCGGTCTCTACATTTCTGAGCTCCTGCAAAACCCCTTTAACAATGGTCATGCAGAATATTTGACAATGTGCGAATTAAAGGTGTTTTACTGTATGTGTCAAAAAGGAGGTTAATATTGCAGTAAGAGCACGATTTTTTAAAACCCTATTTCTGAGTGTTATATCACAATGTGTGTAAAACAGACTGCAAAAAACGGTGGCCTCCAATCTGCGCATAGATTGGACACCATTGACTCTACATCCAATTTTTTTCCACTCAGATGGCGGTGAAGGGGTTAACTCTAGGCAGCCCCCTCTGATCTTGAGATGGAAGGGATTTTTATACAGAAGGAACAGGCTGGATATAAGAATGGCTGTGGCTATATATAGCCGCCTCTCCTCGGAGGTAGCCGGTGTAGGTGGGTTAGTAGGTGAACTCAGCATCAGCCTTTGCGTAGCGCGCTGTGATTTTTGTGAGAAACATCTGTCACCAGAAGCAGCTTGACCTGTATTAAATTTTGGGGACCGCGGGGATGATATTTAACGCAAGAAAATCCACACTGGGGAAATATAATAGTCCCTGTCAGTCGCATCCGGCGAACATGCTCTAGTTACCATGGCAACAGCTACTAGCATGGGGGAGCGGATTAAAATGGAGGCTATACCTGGATAGCGGATCCACCATTTACCATCTCATCTGATAATAAAAAGAAGATGTCACAAGCACCTGGCGGGAAAACCAGATCCTGTCATTGTTCAGTCATCCACAATGGCCGCTGACTGAAAAATAGCATCTCTAGTCAATACACGTTTATGATTCACCCGCAGCTGGTTATGTTATATCTGCTCCGGGGAAAGATGGCTATTTACCAATATGGCTGCCATTACAGTACTCATTACCCCATTCTGTCTAGTTACATGTACGGTAATATTGGAAACTTTGATGTTCAGGTGCCTGGGAAAGCTGAGTGATCATTGTAAGGAAGTGTTATGAAGTAATAAATGTCTTTTAAACGCAACGTAACAGCGACTGAAATCTTCGCCATTATATATATATATATATTTTTTTTTTTTTACCAGAAACAGCTCCACACCTGTACAGAGGTCAGGTGTGGTATTACAGCTACACTTAAGTACAGCTGAGATGCAATACCAAACACAACCAACAGACAGATGTGGTGTTGTTAGTGGAAGAAAGCCACTTCATCCTTTAGGAAATACGGAATTAGGTCACTGAATCATACTGACTCTCCAGCCATTGCCGGGTATTGCGAAAAGCACACTAGGCCTCAAAACTGACCCATAGCAACCAATCAGAGCTTAGCTTTCATATCTTAAACTAGTCTGTGAAAATGGAAGCTTCCCTCTGATTGGTTGTGAACAATGTTTTGTAGTAGTAATGGAGGACGCCCATTTTTAATTTAATTCACAGGTTGTAGGCATCATGTAACATCAAGCCTTGATTTACATCTGCATTTTTTACATATCACTACTACTACTACTAGAGGAAATAGTGGTGTTATGGCTACAAATCAGAGCTTAGCTTTCCCTATGGAAAAATATGCACAGACATGTCAGCTTGTTTGACTTTACTCACTTATATTTAGTGCTTAAAGCGCACCTAAAACCAGGATGAAGGACTGTATGCAAATGAGTATGAGGGGCTCCATAGGTGTTAATGAAACCTGGAGCCCCTCAGGCTAATTTGCATAGTCTTTCATCCTGATGGTATATGCCCTTTAAAGGGGTGGTAAAACATGGCTTCTTTCTGACCTGGGGCAGCAAAACACTCAGTATTGTTGCAAGAAAGTAGCCATGTTTTCTCACCCCATATAACTTTTGCATTAGCATACCAACAATTAAGAGTGTTTAAAATCATTCTCTTCTTAAAGGAAATCTTCAATATTAAATAAAGGAGCCAAAATGTAGTGCGGCCATCCCGGTGCCAACTTATCCGGAGAATGAGTTCCCCAGCAATCTGGAGAAGTGTCCCCAATCTCAGTAGTGGGTGGAGCAGCAGAACAATCTATGCAAGACCTGGAGATAACCGAGCATTGTGCGCAGCAATTTCCAACATTTCCTGCAACACTAGTATTGAATGGAGGAGCGCTACCACTAGTGAGAATGAGCCCCTGGTTCTCCAGATCGGTAGTGGTCACAGCAGTCGGTACCTCAATGATCAGATTGTTATCCTTTTAGAGGCTGCACCAATATAAAGATTTAGTAGCGGATAAACATATGATCACAGGGGTCCATCAGCCAAGCCCCCCTGCAAACTGCAGACCCCTGACCGGCTTTATAAGCTGTCCTGTAAGTCAATCTGGAGAACCTATAGAAGTCTAAACAGCACAGGACAGAGTTGTGTTCTTTCGATAGATTCCTATGGGATTTCGGGAACCTGTATGTCCCACTAAAATGGAGGTCAGCAGCTCACAGTTCCACACTCAGATCAGGGGCGTGCTGTGGCGTCCCGCGCAATCACACATTACTCCCCTTGTTTTCCCTGCATGCTCCCAATACACTTGATAAAACAATGTAATATGAAAAATGTCTATATGAAGAAAATAATAAAAAATTTAATTATGGGCGACTGATCAGAAACATAAAATGTTGTAGTTTGATTTTCTTCATTCCGCAGTGATAATTCTGTGGCGACACATCTTCAGATTGTTCCTGCCTTTGTTAATTTTCTCCAAAAACAATGAAGCAGCAATATCAACCTGCGAATGTAATGGTGTTACCCGCAGAGAGATGATCACAGCTGTGTGGTGCGAATTATCAGGTCTAGCACATCCGGGGAAGCTGGTGTAACACCTCCGTGTATGGGTACAGGCGCTCGTACACCAATGTTTACATGAAGCTGCAGAGCAAAAATTTATGACATGCAAGTAATGACAAACAGCCTGACGCTCCAAGATCCTCGTTATTCACACCCAATTAAAAAAAAGTGTACTGAATAAACACTTCTTAAAGGAGATGCCAAATCAGTTATGTACCATGCCTAATGTAAATCAGGAAACGTTCACATAAAATTAGCAGTGTAAACACTAGTATATCCACATACGGCTTCTGAAGGCTTGGTTGAATAGCACCACAACCCCCTACAAATGCCCTTCCATATGTTACTCTGGGCCTGTAAACAAAGATACCACGCACAGCACACATTTTGACATTTGAAGCCTGTGGATAGGAGAAGCTTCTATGTGGCTCCTTATCACGGCAGCTGTACACATTGTATAAAGAGATACTTGATATCCAAAGGTTTCATCGCTGAGGTTTCACGACAGAGAACCTTACCTACTATTAAGGTGTCACATCTATTCCAGGGGAGATCGCTAAAATCTTTGTCCAAAGGATGTAACCCCTGTTCACTCCATAAAGGCAATTAAAGGAGTTCTCCTGTTCCAACCCAAGGCCTTGTAGTGGAGGTTTCACAGCTTTTCCCATTGTAATTCACACCTATTGACTACATGTGGGTCAAACTTTACATGTAGGAAAGATCATGTGCACCAGGCACATACAACATGTTCTTGTGCAATGGACACATCCACATCAGAAATTACTCTAAAATGTGATGAAAAGGTGAAGCGCACTGAGGTATAGGCCAGATCCATGTGGATTTTATTGTGTATATGGCCTTACATCAGAAAGGGCAAGATCTGTGTTAAAAAATCACAAATTTGACAAGCTGCACATTGTTTTGCTATATGAGGATGGAGGGAGGGTAAGGGGATAGAAAATTGCATCAGCATGTATGGCCATTTAAACTGAGTGCCTTCTGCCACATCTGGACCCTAGTTGCAGTTTATGGTCTAGTTTGTGGCACAACCTAATAATAAAACATAATAAAGAACATGTGATGTGATTCCCCCATATAGAACTGTATGGGGGATGAACCATTGTATAATAACTTATCCCAGCATACCAAAACACAAGAACAGAGGCTGCACTAACGTCTGTACAAGTATCATAGTACGGTCTGGGCTTGGAGGTGCTAGGCTTAAACTGGTCAACAGAGATGGAAGAGTCAGGTACAGTCTTATCTGGGCTGGATGGGACACAGTGCAGCATTTCCAACCAGTCTGGTCTGTAGGTTTTAGATTCTAAGTAGATGCAAGGTCAGACTCCCCTAGTTCAACGTATATTACTCAATTCGCCTGTCTAAGCAAAGAAAAAGTAGGCTGTAATAATTTCCATGCAAAAACAGCCTATGAGTTATTTAAATTATTGAAAGCACCAGTCCTCCTCAGCTAAAAATGAGCCTCAAAAATCTTAGTGTGACTTCTGCATGGGACCATATAGTAATTAGCAGAGACGTAGGGGGGTCACATAACCAGAGATCTTTAGCGCCTCTGACTGATCATATAAGAGGGTCCGTGTTTTATGTCACAAACTTTATTTGAAATATGGCCTGCAGTAATGACAGATGGACAGTAAAGTGGTTTCTTGTGTTTTTTTTCTGTTTGTATTTTTTTTTTACATTTATTAAAGGCCAACACATTCGGACAGTTTAAATACAGGATCCTGGAAGTGGTCACGGCAGCCAGAACGCCACCGCCACAGCATGCAGGCGAGATCACAGCACGCCCAGCCCAGCTACCTGCAGGAAGACGACAAGGGTGAGATACACACAGTACGAACACAAAAGATTCTCACAGGTATATACAGAGCGGAGGAGTAAAGTGTGGGAGGTTAAGCTGCAGGTTAGTCACACATTGTACTACCTGCAGATTTAGGCTACCTGCACACAAACATGGGCCATAGTTTGAAGCGTGTGAAATCTGTTACCACGCCAATGACCGTAGAAGAGACTTGCAGCACGGGCTCACACATTGGGCCACAGAAACCACAGCCATGTGCATGAGCCCATAGAAAAGCACATGTCCGTGTACCATACAATGAAGGATAGCACACTGACAAATAAGTTAGTGTGCACGTAGCCTAAAGCCAGTTACACAAGATCAAGTTTGATCTGTCAATCTCGCAGCGTGCACTTGCTGGAAAGTCCAGCACAAACATTGAGCAACCTGAACTCGTATGTCAGTCCAGTTCCTTGCCGTTCAGTCCGGACGTTCCAGCCAGCACACGCTTAGAGTTTCACAGATCAAACAGGCTTGTGTTTAAGCAGCCTAAGAGAAGACATCCCCCATTTCACAAAAAAACATGGATTCTCAAGAAAAGTCCAATTAAAAAGCCCATCATAGAAGAGAACAGGCGATAACTCCTGCCATACTCCTGCCTTCCCCTCTTTTCATGGTGTGAATCCAGTTTAAGATATGGGGCCATCAGAAAGCCAGTGCAAACTGTACAGGATTTCACCAGGACAAGCAGCTTAGGATTTTAGAAGCAGTTAACTATGTCCATTAACAAAAGTCTCTTGTAACCAAACTATTGGAGAAAATCACAGATGGCCTCATTGTTATTCTGACTTTGCCTGCACAAAACAGAAAGGGTAAGTGTCAAGTTCCGGCACCAGAAGCTCAATACTCGGCAGTGAGGAATCAAGGCCAAGGGCTGGGCTCAAACTTATTTACAGAGCTATACCGGCTCATTGTGTGCAGACATTGATATTTTATGATCCGTCTGTCAAATCTTGGTCTGACCGGATGCCCACAGCACTTACTTCAATGTGTAAAATCAGGGAGCGATTTTGTAGATTATGGATAACCCTACACTGTCCAAGATCTGCCAACCGGCAAGGGCAGGTTTACATAGGGTGGAGGAAAAAAAACTAAACAAATCCCACCATTTTCTATAGGAATGTTTCTGTGATACACTAAGCAGGGGCAGATGAGCTGTATTATTCTAGGTTGATGGATGCTAGAAGAGTACACAAACATATCATCAGCTTGTCTGGATCAGCACCAAGTGATACATGACCCCCCCCCCCCCATCTGAAAGCGGACAATGGCTGTACTTACAATGAACAGAGAAACTGACACAAGTACTTCACTCATATACATCCTTTTTATCTGCAATGTAATCTACTATCTCCTGTGGGGTCATCAGCTTCTCACCATCAGCATCTGGAATCTCAAAGCCTGCATGGAAAAACAGAGGGATTACAGATATATACTTATATTCCAAATTATCCGCCACCTTAACTGGACGCTGTCCAACAACCAATATGGGCTCCAATTCCAGCTCCTACTATCCAAGGTGTGTACATCTTTTGCTTTCTCCCATCTAGTTTCTCATTTTTGCTACCCAATCCCCCCCCCCCCCGCCATATTTTCTCCTATATAGTGATGAACGCTCTTGGCGCTCCGCCACCTCCTCACACGTGTGTTTACCGATGCTTGCGCTCATTCTAGTATCTTAGCAACCCAAGTGGGTGGTGGGAGGGGAGATCACAGCGTGCGGGGCGGAAAACATGTCACCGAGCCTTGTCCTAGTGACACAGATAATTAAACGTAACATTTGCTTGAAGGAATCCACCCTGCTACACAAGGGCAAGTGGGAAATCTGTATGGCACTGCAAAACCAATTGTCTACTACCTTAAAGGGAGTGCATCACTGCAGAAGACCCCTTTAATTTTATCCAATGTCCATATATAGCAATAAGAATAATGCAAGGCATCCCTTTTGTCTGTAAAAGGAACAAAGACCCCTTTGATGTCGCTCAAGGTCTCCAGCCGCACGCTGAACGCTTCCAGGATCCAGATTTATTCATGAAAACCAGAAAATATCATGTCTAATGCTAACAGGAAGCTTGCTATAAGGAGACACTAAAGGAAGGGGCTCAAATGCATAGACTCTACCGTACTATTACAGATTAAGACTGGCAGCGAGTCATTTGGGATATTTAGCTATAAATATGCACCATATGTCGGGGAGAGCCGCCCCTCTATAACGCTCGGTGATATTTGCTATTCCCATCACGTAGGCAGGCAAGCAAAAAGCAAGCGCTGCTGACATTTACAAGGTACCAGGCGCTCGCCATCTAGTGGCAAGATAACGCCAATACAGCAGAAAACCTTTTTTTAGATAAATTCTCTGTGTGCTTGAAAGATTCACTGTACTGATCCAAGAATTACTGAACTCAACACATCAGTTCAGTTGTTTAGTTATTCTCAGTCTGTCCAGTGAATCATATGATCCCAAAATGCAAGTCTAGTGGAAGATGTGGGCAACAAAGCTGCAACTTATAAGCCATCCCTGACGGTTAAAGAGAATCTGTCAGTAGGTATGGCCATGCAGTACATGGTATGTACCGTTACATCATACCTTTAACAGATGCGCTAGAGGAGTGTCCTCACACTGCTGTGCTCTTAGTTCTGCGTAAAAACTACTCATTGGTACCAACTCTACGCTCTGAGTTACTGTTACAAAGATCCTCCTACAGTGTTTTACTCAAAGCAGAGAAGAGACACTGCAGAGCAGCTCAAAGCAAAGCTAATAGCACAGAAGTGTGAGGACGTACCAAGTACAATTCGGGAATATAAATCCATATTTCAAAGTCCTGCTGCTGCTAACAACATAGAGAGGTCTGATTACACATCTGTTTTGGAACCTTAGCCGACACTGGCTGCAGTCTGCATGGTGGCCCCTGACGTCAGGTTTCTTTTGGATTCTACCATAGTAGCCGGAAGCTGGGCTCACATGAGCACCTCTTCTCTCCCAACCAGAAATGGTGAGCGTCAGACCCCACTAATCTCTTATTGATGGACTCTGAGTACAGGCTATAAATCTTGTGCTAAAAAAAAAACCCTTTACCCTAAACTAAATGGGATTGATTTATGCTTCCCCTTTGATTTGGTCAAAGGCTACACAACCCCCTAGAGAGCTCTGAAGCTCCTGCACACTGCAAAGCCAGGTCTCAGAATGCCAGTTTTGCCACCCAAATGTAAGCTACTGCAACTCTAAGCTTGTAATGGGAGCTGATAAAATATTTCTTACCAAATTCATCCTCCATTGCCATTATTATCTCAACTTGGTCCAAACTATCCAGTCCCAGGTCTTTCGTGAAGTGGGAGTTGATTGACAGCTGAAAGGCAAGTGGCATCAATAAATATTTGTCCATGAACAGAACGTGAAGTGCAGCGTCATTGTCATCCATGATGTCCCTTCATAGCACTAGAGTAGGGACATACTCAACAAAGATCAACTCCAATAGGGAGTTATAAAGCGCCTGAGGGAGCATGTAGGGCTCCAAAACATACAGAACCAAGGAAGAAACTGAATTGGGAAGTACTTGCCTCCCACTACTCACTGACAGGGTGGGAAGCAAGTCACCAGAATCAGGGCTGTGGAGTCGGTAAGCCTCATGACTCCACCGCCCACCAAAATGGTAAGTGACTGACTGCAAAGTCCTATTTTCCTGGAGACTCTAGCAGGGCTGAGACATATGCAGCTTTAATTCCCAGTGCCTTATTCCTCTGATCTGTAGCAGAGGAGCTTCATTACTGAGCATGTACATAAAGTGCAGCTACATTCATTTCAACTAAAAGCCTAGAAAAGGGGTGCACAACCTGCACCGACAGGCCGCAAGAGGCCTGTCAAGCCATGAGTTGTAATCCGCACACGTTAATCCAATGAGCACTTCCAAAACTGATGAAAAAGTTATTGGTGCAAGAGGCCAGGTAGCAGCAAGTGCAGGTCAGAAGTCATCACTGCTCCAGGGTCTTCTCCTGCCACTGCACTGTGGGTCCAGACATTGGTTGTATGCGCTGGGTAAGGACAATGAGCAGAGCATTTCCAGGAACAGGAGATCACCCAGGAGTGGCAAGCACTTGTGACCTTTACTGTACTGCTCCCAGGTCATCTCCTGCTCCTGGCACAGGTCTACTCAAACTGTGTTTCAGAGTAGAACACCACATGGTGTAGAGAAGATGTTCTCATGTTATCATCATCCGCTCTGGGGTCTCCAGTACTATTACCCCCCCCCCCGCTCTGGGGTCTCCAGTACTATTGCCCCCCCCCCCCGCTCTGGGGTCTCCAGTACTATTGCCCCCCCCCCCCCCCGCTCTGGGGTCTCCAGTACTATTGCCCCCCCCCCCGCTCTGGGGTCTCCAGTACTATTGCCCCCCCCCCCCGCTCTGGGGTCTCCAGTACTATTGCCCCCCCCCCCGCTCTGGGGTCTCCAGTACTATTGCCCCCCCCCCCGCTCTGGGGTCTCCAGTACTATTGCCCCCCCCCCCGCTCTGGGGTCTCCAGTACTATTGCCCCCCCCCCCCGCTCTGGGGTCTCCAGTACTATTGCCCCCCCCCCCGCTCTGGGGTCTCCAGTACTATTGCCCCCCCCCCGCTCTGGGGTCTCCAGTACTATTGCCCCCCCCCCCGCTCTGGGGTCTCCAGTACTATTGCCCCCCCCCCCGCTCTGGGGTCTCCAGTACTATTGCCCCCCCCCCCCGCTCTGGGGTCTCCAGTACTATTGCCCCCCCCCCCGCTCTGGGGTCTCCAGTACTATTGCCCCCCCCCCGCTCTGGGGTCTCCAGTACTATTGCCCCCCCCCCCCCGCTCTGGGGTCTCCAGTACTATTACCCCCCCCCCCGCTCTCGGGTCTCCAGTACTATTAGCCCCCGCCCCCCCCCGCTCTGGGGTCTCCAGTACTATTAGCCCCCGCCCCCCCCCGCTCTGGGGTCTCCAGTACTATTAGCCCCCGCCCCCCCCCGCTCTGGGGTCTCCAGTACTATTACCCCCCCCCCCCGCTCTGGGGTCTCCAGTACTATTAGCCCCCGCCCCCCCCCCGCTCTGGGGTCTCCAGTACTATTACCCCCCCCCCCCCCCGCTCTGGGGTCTCCAGTACTATTACACCCCCCCCCCCCGCTCTGGGGTCTCCAGTACTATTACACCCCCCCCCCCGCTCTGGGGTCTCCAGTACTATTAGCCCCCGCCCCCCCCCGCTCTGGGGTCTCCAGTACTATTACCCCCCCCCCCCCCGCTCTGGGGTCTCCAGTACTATTACCCCCCCCCCCCGCTCTGGGGTCTCCAGTACTATTACACCCCCCCCCCCGCTCTGGGGTCTCCAGTACTATTACCCCCCCCCCCCCCCGCTCTGGGGTCTCCAGTACTATTACCCCCCCCCCCCGCTCTGGGGTCTCCAGTACTATTACCCCCCCCCCCGCTCTGGGGTCTCCAGTGCTATTGCCCCCCCCCCGCTCTGGGGTCTCCAGTACTATTACCCCCCCCCCCCCCGCTCTGGGGTCTCCAGTACTATTACCCCCCCCCCGCTCTGGGGTCTCCAGTACTATTGCACCCCCCCCCCCCGCTCTGGGGTCTCCAGTACTATTACCCCCCCCCCCCGCTCTGGGGTCTCCAGTACTATTACCCCCCCCCCCCCCGCTCTGGGGTCTCCAGTACTATTACCCCCCCCCCCCCCGCTCTCGGGTCTCCAGTACTATTATTCCCCGCTCTCGGGTCTCCAGTACTATTATTCCCCGCTCTGGGGTCTCCAGTACTATTATTCCCCGCTCTGGGGTCTCCAGTACTATTATTCCCCGCTCTGGGGTCTCCAGTACTATTATTCCCCGCTCTGGGGTCTCCAGTACTATTATTCCCCGCTCTGGGGTCTCCAGTACTATTATTCCCCGCTCTGGGGTCTCCAGTATTTTCAGCTTTAAATGTATTTGGTTGTTGGGGTGGCATTTATTGCTGTACTGTGGTTGTTGGTGAATCTAGGGTGCTGGTTACTCCCAAACAGATTTTGTATTAGTACATTTCATGCCCCATTTGCACCCCTGACAAGGGTAAATGTTTTTTTTTTGGGCACATTGACTTGTATCAATGGCATTTGCTTTGGATCTATCCCTTAATATATATTGATGTCATGTCCACAGGATAGATTGGCATCATCAGACCAGCGAGGTTCGATCTACTAGCTCCCCCAATGATTTGCTGTTTGGCAGAGCCACAATGTATTGTGACCAGTACAGCTCCATAACCATTTAGTGACCGCGACTATCACAATAGGATAGGCCACCCATAGCAGCACACAATTTTAAAGTAAATGGAAAAAAACTTTTGATTTCCACTGTACTATTTTTGGTGATCTATAATATTGTATCACCATGTATTACGACATCTGGGTATAAAACTGATGGGAAGTCTATGAGCCTCTATACATGGCATTAGTAGGGTGCAGGCGTGCAGGCAACCAATTGGTGATTGCAAGGGGGGGGGGGGGCTAATGGAGTCACAGAGGGAACTGCTCCCTGTCAATGCTGACCATGGTATCTAAAGAGTAAAATGCCTTCCAGGGTGCATCAGTTCCACAGTAACTACAAATACCACATTGCAGCACCTAGGTGACAGGGTTAATTATTAAATTAATAAAATAAGGAAAAAAAAAATTACCTTTTCTGGGTCAACCTTATCGTACAACTTCAATACATATAAAACTTTCTCGGAGATGGCCTCCAGGGTGAGGGGAGGAGGACCGCTGTACTGGCGACATGACTGATATAAGGAGCCATTGAGCTGTGGAAAGAAGAGGTAAGAGGAAACAAATGAAACATCCATCTGTGAGCCCCCCAGAACCCAAACACAAAGTCATTCACTGGACCAGAAATGTGAATTCTTCAGAAGTGCAGCCTCAGGCTTTGGGCTTTCAATGTCGTAATTTGGGAATTTAAAGAGTTTGCCCAGGAATAGAGGAACATGGCTACTCCCCTTCTGCGCCAGAGATGCCCATAGGTTGTGTCTGGTAATGCAGCATTTCCAAGTCCTTCACAATCTACAAAAGCAGATCATTACCCTGCACCTATTCCGAACACATGCACACTCAGCCGGGCCAAGCAAAACTCACCATGTCGTCACCGAACCGGGTCAGTATAACCCCTGACAACATCATCCAGATCACAGTCCTGGTGCAGACTTTACAGCGAGCAGACACCTGCACACAAGTATTCCCAGACTTTGCAGAATATTCCCACCTTTTCTTGCTGTCAGTAAATAGGATCAGTCTTCAAACGAAAGCCCCTTACTGTCTCGTTACAAAACAAAAAACAAACAACTGCCTCTTTGTAACGAGCCAAGACCTGGACCTAATTAGACATGTCTATCCACTGACAGCAAGCAGTGATCCTGGGAAGCAGGAGAGAACAAAATTAAAGCAAAAATTGGCTGAACTCCATGACATACCACAGGCAGTGCACCTGGGAAGGGCTCGCTGCAGAGAGCAGGGCAGTGAGGACACCTCCAGTACAATCCTGGAATATGATCCCATATTTCACAGTCCTGCTGCTACTAACAACATTCACAAAGGTGTGATTACTCATTTCTCCAGGGAAAATACCGAATCCCTTTAAGGGCTATTCACAGGAAAATTTACAATTCCTTTAAATCACTGCACTGCTATGGAGGCTGCACACACTGGATGCACGTGACGCCGTGGTCAGGAGGGGGAAGAACTATCTGGGGCATGCCCGTCCCGTCCCGACACAAGAGCTCACCCCGGGAGCCCCCTCTATCCCCGGTGACCCCTGCCTGGCCTTGCCCGGCCCCCCGGGCCCATGCTGTACCTGTGTGGCGAGGGCCGGGGCGCTGCTTGTAGGTCTGGCCAGGGTAGAGCGCTGCCTGCAGGCGGTGGTGGAGAGTGCAGGCAGGGAGCGCCGGGGCAGGGGGCGCAGCGCCGAGCGGACACACACACAGAGGACACGGGACGCCATGGCTGACAGCCGCTACCCACACTGCAGCGCGGCACGGAGGAGAACACAGCGACTTCCGGCGGGCGTGCTTGAGCGGCCTGTGACCATAGAGACGCGCCCGGAAGTAGACAGAAGGACCCCGCGGCGGGGATACAAACTGACGTAGTATTAAGGTTTTCTATAACGCAACGGACGTTATTAGTGATCCCGGCAAGATTCACCGACCGAACGTGGAATTCTACATATAACGTATGAGTTACGCCTCCATCTTTGTACACCTACTTATACATCCCGCGCCATGATGGGACACCCAATGAGGACAGAGGGGAAGGTCACGGGGTGTCATTGAGCTGGTCACATGGTTTCTTTATTGCAGGGTTAGGAAGTTCTGAACATATCTGCAGCCTGATGAGGCTGCATTCACATTGTTGCGTTTTCATTACAGTTCAGAAACAATCTATGAAAGCATATTTTCATAAAAATGCATGCATCTTGCATGATGTATTTGCAATGGGTTTCAAAACTGCAATGAAAACGCATCCAAACCGGAATGAAAATGCAACGTGTGAACGAAGACGTGGCGTTTGTATTGTGTTTTGAAAACGCAAACGTTAACAGCAACGTCATGGAAGTGGCTACAGATTTCTATTACATAGCTTGTGCAGAATGCAATGCACCTAGGGAGGATTCCTGTGAGGGCGATGCCACTAATTACCAAGAACATGGCTTGCCTTCATGCCAAGCAATAGGTGATGGTGGACAACCAGCGACTGGTATTATCCTAGTAGATTTAAGGCTTTTTATAATGAATCCATAGGGGGTAAGGGGTTAGTTGTATAAAATAACCATGAGGGGCTGTTTGGGATGATAAACTAGGGAATATTTTAGGGAACAGGAGAATGTTTCAGTTTCTGATTTTTTAGTGCCGCCATGTGAGTTCACTGCAAAGGGACCCACAGAGGCTCTGTCGCTAAGGGGCCTACTGAAACCCGGAGCTGACCCTGCTGGCGTCTATCTATGACTGATGTATCAGGAGGCTGCAACTAGAGTCACACAAACAAACAGAATTATGAGTTAGTTGCAGATAGTTGCACAGCATACAGTCCTTCATCCTATTTGTAGATGCCCTTTAAACCATTATTTGTCAGCAACTAGCCCAAATCGGAACCTATGTATCACGAATGTGGGCAAATCCCTGTACACTTCCAACACCCAATAGCCACACAGCTCTGCAGGTAAGACTTAGGTACAACCTCCACACCTGGAGTGTGCGCCCAAGAAGACCCGAGTTGTGAACAGCACTGAAAGCATGGAATTGCTGGGGATTTGATTAGTTTGCAGAGGACACAGGGTAAAACTGCAGCATAAATCAACACGATGGGGCACATTTACTAAGTGTCTGGACACCACATTTCCATTGGGTTTCCCGACTATTTCCACCGCATTTAACAGGGGTTTTTGGCGCAAGCGATCAGATTTTGGCGCAGTCGCGCCATCTTTCATGCAACACAAATCGGGGGCATGGCCATCGGACAACCCGACTAATTCGGACTGAGCGCGGGATATAAAATTCAAAATGTGCACTCACATACATCGGGAAGGCAATGGTGAACTCCGGTGGACCTAACCGGGGAAGAGACACAAGCAGGAAAATGGATGCACGGTCTTAGTGAACCGCGCCGGACTTCATCCTCGTCGGACTGTCCGGATCGGGGACAGGACCAGGTAAGTAAATGTGTCCCACTGTTGGTAGAAACCCTTAGGGATGCCGGTTTGTAGTAGGGGTTTTAGTTGCGGCACTTGGATGAGATGAGCTAATATATCATCTACTACGCTGCAACCATAAAACACGGTGGATAAAATATTAAAGGAAAGGAAATCAACCAATTGAAAAAACACAAAAAAACCTGAAATACGTATCTTCACTCCTCTCCGTCTTGATCCCGGCACTGTCCTCTGCTAAGCTTGACATGCTGGGATCACCTAGAAAAGAGACTTATAAGTGCAGGGACAAGGGACAAGATGTCCGGCGTTTCAGTCCGCTAATTATGCACACCCCTGTGCTCCATGCTGCTAATTATAAGTTTCTTTTCTAGATCCCAACGTGTCAAGCTTAGCAGAATACCACATTCTCTAATTCACGGTTAACAAAAAAAACATAATTTCACAGATATAATTCCAACCTGTCTCTATCAGTACTGCTGTTTACATTTTGGTTGCCCATCGATACGACCATAAACTGGTGGGCAGATTGCTTTGTCAGAAATAATTTCTCTTATGATGCAGGAGGCAGAGCACTACAGACAGAGGTTCCTATCCAGCAGTAGCCTACAGAGGAGACAGGGGGCAGCTCTGCAGATCAGAGGGGAGGGGGGCATAGTAGTGCTGACTATGTTCTATCGTTGAGGTAGCAGAGCTGAGGGTCTCATTGTGTCTTATATCCATCTCATGGATCTCATCATCTCTGATCCGTCTCATCTCTTTCTGTTTGTCTATACTAGTAGAATGTTCAAAAGCTAAATAAAAGTGTAGATAAACCCTGTGCCCTAGTAATCTAAGCACATTGTCAGCACACAGCATCACATAGCACAGATGAATCATAAAGAGTCTGCTTAGAGAGTCCCCACCCACACCCTGGAATCTTACACTGACCATCACTGATAGGAGCCAAAACAGCAATAAAACTGAGAATTGCAAAGTAAAAGGGGTTAAATATGATCTGTAAATATCCCAAGGGGATTAAAATTTGAGAATTTTCTTTCATGGACAAACCCCTTTAAATTCTCAGTTACTGCTACTGTACAAAACAGCCGTTTCATAGTATATACTCATCAATACTTCTTGCTGCAGATTTCATCCTGAGAATGAACAGCCGATTCATTATCTTGTGTCACGGTATGGGTTTGTTGCGGCGTCTCTCACTTGTAGAATATGGGCACAGGAAACCCTGTGCAGTCTGATTTGGTAGTCTAAGCCCCTCACATGTGCAATGACCACTGTCCACAAACATACGCAGTGTGTATGAGCCTATAGAAAGGAACATGTCCATGTGCAAGTCACTGAAACAAAAGTTATCAAACAGATAAAAATCAACATTTGTTGCACATTGTGCACTCGTTTTGTGAGTTATTCAAGAAAAGTAAAACAGGTAAGTGCATCAATAAAGTGAAGTGAGTACTTACAGGAAACATCCTGTTTGCCTCCACAATCAACATAAGTCCGAAACAGACAAATGCACTTCACATATCCTTCATTTTATTGTAAAAGAAATGTAGAAATAACTTTGAATGCAACTTTTTACACCAAAATATATATGAACTTTTTTTTTTCTATTAAAAATATATATTACTGTACAAGCGTTTTGTTTCTGTAGTGGATCAGTGCTATAAACATTAGTGGTTTGTTATATTAAAATATTGCTTTACCAGTAGTCTGGATCGAAACCACAGGTCCGACATATGGGACGAGTTCACACGTATCCGGAAATCAGAAATTGCAGTCTCCCATTTAAAAACAATGGGAAGCCACGTGATCTCGCCCTAGAAGGGGTTGGACTAAGTTTGTTATCTCCTATGCAGAATAGGGGATAACAATGTAAATGATGGAGTCCAACTACTTTCACTCTACTTGTTCATAAGAACAGGGATCCTGATCCACACTATGGATTAGGCCCGTGAAGTATATACATCCTTCCGTCCATCCAGAAATAGCCAAGCTCAGCTGTTTCCTTCACACATATAGACAATGAATGGAGCAGGAGGATGTATGCTTAACCTGCCACTCCATCAATTAAAGAACTTGTTTTCAGTGTCAGTGTCCCAGTAGTTAGAACTCACTAATTAGTTTGTTATCTCCTTTTCTAAGGAAAGGCTAAATCTCCCAGGAAAAGTATAAAGCCTGCCGGAGAAAAACGGAATTACAAGTTCCCAACCATTGCTATAAATGGAGGGGGTCTGCTCAATCGCTTTCCAATAAAAGTTTGGATCTTGTGGCGAAAGACGCATTAGGCAGTTTCATTGTATTATTTTAAGGTCCTCAGTACAAGACCACTGTCAGATCCAAATCTCTGCTGTGATACAGTGAAGAACGTTCCTGCAGCACATAAATAGTCAGTGAATTGATCCAACAAGTAATCACTATAATAATAATAATAACACTATTCAAGCAAACTCCTGATATACCTGATATATTCTGGTATATCTGTAATACACGTGGCATATACTTCCATTCTACATCTGGAGATCATGAAACAATCACAGAATCTGCATGTGTATCGATATATGGATTTCCTTAGGATTGCACCCATAGCACTTGCAGATTGTGTGGTGGTCTCACTGCCACGCTATATACCACACAGGTGCCCCCCCCTTCGCAGATGTCTTCTTGGGTCTCTTTAATGATGTTCATCGCTCCAGCACTTTGCCTTATACATTAGACCATTGCGGGCACAGAGCAGGGGGAGGGGCAGCCGTTCTGTATGCCAGTCACATACCACAATCAATACCAGTCTCGCCCTCTTAAACAATCCTGAACGAGGAACAATTTTAAATGGCTCGTAAATATGTAACAAGAGTATTGAACACAACTAAGTGATTAATAGAAGGATCAGACGTTCCCCAAGGCACTTCAGAGGAAGTAGTTTTGCAGATGTGGGAAGATTACAAGTTGGTATACACTGCCATAGGGGGGCAGTGGGCTGTCAGGGCATGCTGGGAGTTGTAGTCTTGTAGTTTAGGAGATTCTCGCTACAAGAGCGACAGGTTGCTCAGATCTAGCAACAGAAATCTCTGGCATCCGTGTTACCCACAGTCTACATATTCAAAAACACAGATGGTTCCATCTTTTCTTCCGGCAAGTATACAAGAAGGCCTGTCACTCCATCGTACCAGGCACCAGGGTGTCTCCGAGTCTGGAGGGAGTACAGCAGAACAATAGCTTCTGGATAAATCCCAGAGTGCAATGCTTCCGCAAGTCAACACAGCCGCTGCTCTCTGTTTCTTCACATCACCTTCCAGGTATCTAGATCCAGAGAAACAGAACAAGTTACTCACTGGAAGCGTCAGCTGTACACATAGATACAGAGAAGAAGCCGTATAACCTGCTGCTGACTCCATCCGGCAGTGTATAGGCCATTATATAGGTGCTTGCTCCCCCCTGGGGATTAGTGGCGATCAGTGTGAAGACAGGGGCACCAGTGATCTCACAGGATTTGCTGAATAAGCTGCCGACGACTAAAAACAACAAGCCCTGGCATGGGAGAGAAGAATAGGCATTCAACATACATCAAAAGGTTAAAAAACAATATATGGCTTCCTAGGTGTTGCAAAAAAAAAAAAAACAACTCTCAGCATGCCTTAACAAGAATGATTTGTACAGCGCTACGGAATTTGATGGCGCTATATAAATAAAGATGATAATTATTATAACGTTGGAGAACATTGGACTAGTGCAATGCACATGGTAGCTGCAATTTGCCATGTTATACTGTGTATTAGCCTGTAGATGGCGCTATTTGCCAATACAGAAGCAATAAGGTTTGGTTTAGGCAGCATTACTGGCTTTGGAAAAAATTTTGGGTTACTATGACCGCAGCAGAATATCATTTAAAGGGTTTTTTTTTTTCTTATTATACACATTTTTTCCCTTTCCACGTGGTGTGGGATCTTAATCTATGGGACCCCAGTGATCACCAGATTGGGGGATTCTCCCTAAAGTGTCCTATATTACTTCTGGGATCCTCCATCCTATACTGATCTCTCTTGATTTCTATGGGATTTCAAAGGTGTCTTACGGGAAAGTTGATTCCAAAAGTCCCATCTTCAAGGTTCTGGGAAAAAAAAAAACTTTGTTCCCCCAATAATACATTTATCCCTACTCTGTGTATAATGGTAAATGTATATAAAAGATGGGGTAAAAAAACAACATCTGAAAGCAAATAAACATCTCACCGCGTCAGACGTTGCGCTTATACATGTGAGGTCAGAACAGAGGTTTCCGATGTAGAACGTTCCCAAGAGATGTCCGGTCACCGAATTCCTGCATCATATGATAATAGTCATCACTATAAACACACATGACATAGAAAGTGCTAGAATTAGGCCCCTTACACACAAGCGAGTGTGATACGTGCAACTCATAATGGCCGGATACTGGAGTGGCCCCCTGGACACGCTACGGGTATGATGCGAGTTCTATGTATTACACTCGCTCGTGTGTAAGGGACCTTATACATCAGATACATAACAGATAATCTGCAAGTTCATCACAAACCAGATTATAGTTGTAATAAATTAGTAAATTATTCCCTATCCACTGTATAAGCTGCATGGTGAGGGTGCGACTGCTGGGATCCCCACCAATCAAGATAAGTGGAGAACAGATTCTTACCATAGAACTAGATTGTTATCCACAGTAGATCCCACCAGAGCGTCCCTCTCACCGTCCACCTCCGAGAAGGCCACAACGCTGTCTTTAGGGGCCACCAGAGTATGTGAACCAGACACACTGCAAAAAAAGATAGACATTACTGTCTACTTTCTACAATTTAACATAGTGACATTTCTCTGTATTCTTCCCATAATCCACAAGAATCAATTTTCTATGTTCTAGATTAAATAAATTTTTTCAAGTATTAACTTCCAGGCTTATGAATACATAAGTTATCTATTTACCTTCCATTTTCCGCCAGCTGCCAGAGCTCCACCACATGACTGCCCCCTCCTCCGCTGCTGCTGACCACGCGGTGCCGGGATAGACCCTGGGCAGTCTTGGTGTGCCCACGTTTGACTAGCTGCCTTTCCCAGATATTCAGCTCCGGATGCGAGTACAGAACCCTGCAAAACATATAAGAGGTAACAAACATGTATTTAATGTAGCAACATCCAACGATCTCATACATGGACACTGCAGATATACAAGGGCTCTTAGAGCCACCATTGCCCCTTATCAATCTCTAAATCCCGGTTTCATGCTTATTGGAAGTTGCTCCTGATAAGCTTTTCTCCTTACCAGATCTCCATGATTTCTAGATTTCCCAGAGCAACGCACATCATGTTCTCCTCTTGGAATAATGGAAGAATTTGGATAACTGGCATCTACAATCCATACACAGAGTATCACAGGTCAGTATACACACTGTGTGGTCCGGCGCCGCATACAGATAACTATTCACCTACTTACCTCTGTAAAATTCCATGTGTGAACACACTTCCATTCACATTCTTTTTGGGGTTTCCACAGACGGACTGAATATTCACTGGCCGATACAATACAGAGATGTGTGGAGCCGGAGAATTCCCACCAGACGGAGGAGAGATCTACAGGGCAACCTCCACCACAGGCGTCCTGCAAAGATAGCAATGACATGGATAATAGAGAGACAGACAAATACTGGGAGGTACATCATAAAGTTGGTATCTTATACTGTTGATAGTGTTTGATTTTTGCGTAGACCACGGGGTAGACGTTGCTGCAGAACGACTCCATGTCTCTGCATCACAGATCGTGTTGGGAGAACCTTATAGTATAGTAACAGTATAGATATAATATAATATGCTATTAGACAGCAAAATGATGCTGAAAGTCTGGACAAGCACTGACCCTAATTTCAGAGACAAGACGTAGCCGATCAGCTCCCAGCTCCTTGTTACTCTGGTCAGATCTGCGCGCAATCGCCTGGAGGGAATAAACTGTGTTATAAAAACTGATGGAAACATCAGAAAACCAAAACAACAAATATTACAAAATACAAAGAAATGACTAAAACAAAGACTGGGGGACCAGAAGCACAGACATGAGTCTATGGTTTGGCTTATGACAAGTTAGGAGTCTGCATCCGATCCATAGGCAAAGACTAATTTGTCATGCTTTGTGCAGCGCTGCGTAATCTGTAGGCGCTACATAAATAAAGAATTTCTATTATTATTGGTCTGTAAATCTGATATAAATCCACATATAATTCACTGCACAAAACTGTGAGGATTCAGCACCGAGAAAGGAAAAATCCACAACTATTGGGACAGCCAAGCTTACCTCCTGTTCCTGGTGACTACAAGGTTCCTCCTCCAGACACTTCTGAGTGGCGTCACCGGACGGTGCTATTAGTAACTCACTACACTGATAAGTATCCACGTCCCCCGGTGCCACCACTTCATCATGTGGCTGTCCCTCCTCTGGAAGGATTTCTCTTGTGGACGTCGGCTCCCTACAAGGAGCAGGAGACGAGAAGATGGCGGGTGTTGAGCCCAGCATTGGGAAGCCGGGGGTGCACCCTGTGATTACGCCCTCTGTATGAGGATCTAGAGGGACAGAACACAGCGAGGAGGACAGGAGGACACTACAAGTCACGTCTTCTGTGGGGGATGAGAGATCGGGCGGTGGGTCGGTCTCTACATGGGAGTCCATTTGTCTCACAGACTCCTCATTCGCTTCTCTTAGTGACTCCATAGGCACAGGTGTAATTTGCTCCGGATCTGGGAATTCATGGGGGGCTCGTGAGACTGGTTTGGATACCTCCGTTTTAAAGCAAGCGCGGTCCAAATTTGCACAGCCTTTAGGGGTATCACAAGACTCCAGGGAGTGAATTACTGGGGAACCAGGTGCAGAGGTCTCCTCATTGTCTTTTGAGGGTTTGAGATGAAACACGTCTGGTGTCTCCATTGTAACGAAAGGCATTACATCATGTTGGGATACTGGTACATTGTCACGCAACGTGGACTGAAGCGGAGCATCATATGGACGGTCATTAATGGGCACCAATAATTTTGATTTCCTCTGTGATCCATCAGCACAGGGCTCCGCAGCTGCATGTAGCAGAGCCAAGTTATCAGTGGCCGGAGTTGGTGAGGCCTGTCTGTTCCTAGTCTTCTCTTTCTCTGGAACAAAACTCTCAAAGGGACTTGTTGATCTCAGTTTTTCAAGTTTAAGGACTCCAAAGTCTTCATCCGGCAAATGAAAGTCTGTGATTTCTAAATGGCGCAGGAGATGGTGCCCACTGATCCGGCTGTTAAAAAGATGGAAGGGTGAGCCTTTAGAAAAAGGAAAGAAAGAAGAATAGTGAGTGCAGCTCTGGAGTATAATACAGGATGTAACTCAGGATCAGTACAGGATAAGTAACGTCATGTATGTACACAGTGACTGCACCAGCAGCAGAATAGTGAGTGCAGCTCTGGAGTATAATACAGGATGTAACTCGGGATCAGTACAGGATAAGTAATGTCATGTATGTACACAGTGACTTCTCCAGCAGAATAGTGAGTGCAGCTCTGGGGTATAATACAGGATGTAACTCAGGATCAGTACAGGATAAGTAATGTCATGTATGTACACAGTGACTGCACCAGCAGCAGAATAGTGAGTGCAGCTCTGGGGTATAATACAGGATGTAACTCAGGATCAGTACAGGATAAGTAATGTCATGTATGTACACAGTGACTGCACCAGCAGCAGAATAGTGAGTGCAGCTCTGGGGTATAATACAGGATGTAACTCAGTACATGTATTGGATGCAGTTTTTGTGTAGACCATGTTGCACTACATTCCTACACCCTTACACGACAACCACTACCATTTTTACCTACTTGGTTCATTTGCGCCTGTCTTTAAGCCTTCTTCTTTCACTCTTAGGTCTTCTGGACAGGTCTCCACCGGACTGCTCTCAGAACCAAACATAAGTTGTTTGGATATGTCCTGAAGACCAGAAGACACTGCTGCAGGACATGACTTCCTACCTCGCCCTCTTCTGGACTTTGTGGTGCCGAGTCTGGGGGTGCTTACAGGAGTGTCCCTGACCTGCAGTGACGGAGTTGAGGAGGTGCTGGCCCTACGTGGTCTACCTCTCGCCCCCTTCCTGGCTGTGCCCAGGTGGCTATGGATTACCGCCTCCAGGTCCACCTTTCTCTGGCAGCTGGTCATGCGGCGGGTTGTCCGAACATAATATTCCACCGGGAATAAAAGTCCTTCCACCAATGTGCAAGACTCAAGTGGACTCCGCTCTTCCTCCTTCCCTGAGGACTCTCCATGACGCTGATCTGTCGCCATGGACTGGTTCTCGGAGCAGGGTGGCGGAGTTGATGAGGTTTCGGTAACCTGAGGTACGGGACTGATATCGCAGATGGCATCCAGTGTGGTATCCTGAGGCGTCACCCTAAGAAATGTGGGTGACTGGTGATGTACATGGTTTGTATTGCTAAGTGCTGGTTCTGTACATATTTGCAGGGTGTTATCTGGAGAACCATCTGTGGTTACAGCCTTAGATTGTCCAGTATCCAGTATATTCTTCTCCTCAGGGTCTACATTGTCGTTATTCTCTGAAGAAAGCCCGGCAGCAGTGGAAACCTCCTCCTCAAGGCACTTCTTAAACACCGGTGATGCAGGAGCCTCCACACTGAGGTCATTCTTACATTCAGGAGACCCTTGGACGTATCTTGTAGTGAAGAGGGTCTCATTTATCTTTAGGGTTCCATCTTCTATAAGGCACTTACTATCTGGCACTGAGCCGTGTGTACCCCCAGCCTCTAGTATAGTCACAGTACTACGGTCCAGAACACTTGGTGACATTGGGTTCGAGCAGGTTCTCCTCCTGCTCAGTCTTAGCCGGCTCCTCCTGCACTGGTTTGGGTTAGATTGTCCACCAGCCTCTGTTGTGCTGGTACCGCTGGGCTCCTGGCCACTGCTCTCATTTCCAGAATATGAGGGTGACTTCTTCTCTCCGTGGAGGATTTCGGGATCCAAGTTAAAGCTGACGGACAGCTTCCTCTCCTTGTCTGCCGACGGTGTGATGACACACTGCGTAGACTCCACAGTTTTTCCAGAAACATTATGGATGTGAATTAGAGGACCTAGAAAAAACAATTGATCTTGTCTGTTTATGATCATTTAAGTGTGTGGTACTCACAAATAATGAAATGTTATCCAATGCTCTAATAAATTGTGGGGAGATTTTTCGAAAGTTGCGAACAGGGCACAAAATGTCTTAGAGGAAATCTACCACCAGGATGAAGGATTGTAAACCCAGTACACTGACATACTGGTGTGCACCCCCTCTGGCAGGATCTGCTCTTCTTTAAACTTCTTAAGCCCTTTTTTCAATAAGAAACAGCTTTAAAATTATGTAAATGAGCCTGGGGGGCTCCAGGCTCCATTAAAACCTGTGGAGCTTTAAAATAAGAAAAATTTAAATATTTTGTTGTAAAAACCAGGAAATAAGAAGCTAAAAAAAAAAGAAGAGCAGATCCTGTCAGAGGGGTCACCCAACAGCATGTCAGTGTGCTTGCCTTACAATCCTTCATCCTAGTGGTAGATGTCCTTTAAATTTTTATGCAAATTGTGCCATGAACTAAAAATTGTGACATAATGTCTCAGCATTTCAAGTCATAAATTCATTTTAGTGGCTGGAAACCTTATGTACTCCTACAATCTACAATCACAATCCATCATGATATACCACGGAATATTACTCGTGGATCCAGGCACTGTGACTGTGGTAATCTTCTTATATTTGTTATCCATGGCCTCCTTGCTTCTAAAATCAACTTTTAAAATTATACTAATGAGCCAGAAGGGGGGGGGGGGGGGAATAAGTGACCCTCCATACTGAAGCTTCACAGGCTGTTACAGTGTCTCCTCCACCCTGGGCACTACCCTTTGCCTGAAGTAATCTCACATAGTAGGAGAGGAAAAATTCTATTGCACAGTGTAACATCCTGCGTCACTGCAGCATGGAGGAGCTCTGGTAATCTGCACCAGAGCCCTTCTGGCTCATAAGCATATTTTTAAAAGTTGATTTTAGAAGGAAGAAGGCCATGGAGAACACCTATAAGAAGATACCACAGTCACGGTGCCTGGATCTATGAGTAATGTCCCTGGTTTATAATGATGGTAGATTTCCTTTAAAGGTTTGTTGCAATGTACCATTAAAGGTAAGTGAGTAAATCTGCCCACAT
Organism: Engystomops pustulosus; assembly: GCF_040894005.1. Classification (NCBI taxonomy): domain Eukaryota; kingdom Metazoa; phylum Chordata; class Amphibia; order Anura; family Leptodactylidae; genus Engystomops; species Engystomops pustulosus. The sequence continues at coordinate 20,451,966 of NC_092418.1, forward strand.
ACATTAGATGCATATGAGCCAAGCCCACCAATTTAGTCTGGTCTGGATCCCCATCTATTATGTATAGGGGGTCTCCTCTGGCACTGGACCTACCTGTTAATATGGACACGCTATCTTGTTCCTGGCTTAACAGCCGGTTCTGCTCCTCTATGGTTTTCTTGACGTGTATTTTCACCCTCTCAGCTCTCTGGGATCTCTATATGGAGATGAAGACAAAACAATGAAAGTAAAAAACATAGGCTGAAGGTCAGAGGTCACCTCAACAAGTTGGTGTCCCTATGGTTGTTTGTGTGCAATTCATCGCCATCACCGGCCGTTCATCCGTATGAGCGCTGACCTGTAAGCGGTGAACCGTCTTCTTGTATTCTTTCTTCAGTAAGGCGAGTCTTTCCTTCAGCTGGAAAAGAATAAACATATCCTTTACTTAAAGATCCTGGGGCAGAAATAGTCATGACACCATTCATTATAACTACAGGTGTCGCACGCAGGTCTGCAGCTGGCACTGCTATGCCATGGCCTCAATATATCAGTGCCACTACTTTCATTATAGTGTATTATAACCAATAAAACAAATCTACCACCAGGATAAAAGATTGTAAACCAAGCACACTGACATATTGATGTGTGCCCCCTCTGGCAGGATTTGCTCTTTTTTAGCTTCTTAGGTCCTTGTTTTTACAAAAACAAAAATGTTTTAGAATGTATGCAAATGAACCATAGATGTCAATGGAGCCTGGAGCCCCTCAGGCTCATCTGCATAATTTTTAAAAGCAGAGCGGACCCTGCCAGAGGGGGTGCATACCTGTATGTCAGTGCGCTTGGTTTACAATCCGTGAACAATGGCGTGAACAACTGGTACATGCGCAGGGAGGCAAGATATATGGACTACGGTTTTACTATGTGCAGTGCTGACCAGATGGGGGTCCCAGCAGACTCAAGTCACTAACACAAGTAGGATTTTTCGGTACCCCCACAAGTAGGTAGTTTTGGGACCCCCATGCCAGACAGGCTCACTCTAATGGGGCAGATAAAACCACTATATTGCATCATACCAGTTGTATGTAGTCTGGGGAACATGTCCGTGTGAGGACCACACTCCCCGCATCGTCATCTGTCACCGTTACTAAAATCACTGACCCTTAGTGATCACCGTGCTGCAGATCCTAGTACCACTTTGACCCCAATGTCCCATAGCGAATCAGCTTATACATATGATATTTAACATGGATGGGGGTTCGACCCCCAGCAACCCCAGGATCAGGAGTAGCACTTCCATCTTTCCACAATCTACAGGACCTCCTTCCTTTTAAAATTATGCTAATGAGCCAGTAGGGCGTTACCATAGCCCCTCTGTGCTGTAGCTTTACATACTGTCACAGTGTTCTCCTCCCACTGTGTGCTGAAACCTCCTCTGCTGCTGTAAGATGACATAAGGCAGAGGGAGCAGGGAGGAGGTGAGGCAGTGTATGGTCTGTGAAGCTGCAGCACAGAGGGACTCTAATAATGCCCCCCTTCTCATTAGCATACATTAAAAAGTAGTTAAAAATATTAGTAGTAGTAGATTCCCTGGAACAGCTGAAAACACATGTGTGACAAATCTTCTCTGTGTGAACACAACCCAAGAGTAGTCGCACATATTATACACATACGGCACCTTCAACTTTTCTTCCACAGAGAGAGACTTCTCCGTCACGGCGTCCATGTCTGGCTGGAAGAATAAGACGAGGAGAGATGTCAGGACCATGAAGAAGTCTGCGTCAGGAGTTACACGTTTCTGTGTGGATACAGGACAATCTTGGAGGCCACCACAGTCCGCTCGGTGGTCTTTATGGCGTCTGTGATTTTGCTGGTGACTTTGTGATCAAGTGTGAACAGGGGCTTAGGTCACGTGACCTGGTAACGCACATTTATGCGCCAAGGTCACCTGACAACTAAACACAACATCCCATTGGCTAAAGTTCTATACATTTTTGACTAAAACTTAGACATCTCCAAACTTAGGCAAAAGTTTCCCCAACCAAAACCTCCCCTTTAAGGTTCTTTCCACAACTTTACTCCTCATGATACTTAGTCACAATACGGAGCAAAGACCCAGGTCCCGTATAGAAACACGTCCTAAACCTCCGTATTCCGCTCCTATGTACGTACACACGAGGCCGTCATCCCCGCCCGGTGTCCGCCTCCTCCTCCGCCTGGGGACGGGTCACATGACCGCCTCACGTGACACCGAAGAGGGCGGAAGTGACGTCACGCCGGTGCAGCGATGGAGCTGAGCGAGCTGCTGTATAACAAGTCGGAGTATATAGAGACTGTGAGTGTGATGGAGGGGAATGCGATGCGTTATGTGTGCGGCTTCCACTAACGCACCTACATCATCTGTCTGCGGAATGTGTATCCACCCCTGTAGGCTCTGTGCATGGGGTGGAGCCGGCTTTGGGCTGTGTTCACATGATGCAGTGCTGCGTTCTTATGGAAAAGCTGCACAAAATCATCAAAAAGCAGATTTCCACTGCAGTGTGTGACCACAGGCTAACGCCAGGAGAGACGCAGAGTGATTAGAGCAGCATTCACACACTGCAGATTGGGATTGTCAGGACTGTGATATTGATGGCGCAGGGTCCTTGACATGACATGGGTGGGGTCTCACACCCATCACTCACACTGATCAGGACCCGTGACCATGTTACAGATTATTTCCATTTGAATGAATGTTATTGTACTACAGTACCAGGAATAGCCACCATTATGTGCATGGCGCTGTACCTAAAAGGAGTCTACTAACATTAGGTATGGTCCCTGGAGAGATGTGTCACATACTATTGTGTGTCTGCTGTTAGTAGCAGCAGGACTGTGAAATCTGGATTAATATTCCAGGATTGTTCTGGAGGTAGCATCCTCACACTGCTGTGCTCTGTGTTAGGTATTGCCCTGGAGACATGTGTAATCATTAGACATTAGCGGAACCAATGTTTGCGTTTGGCCACACGACCTGTACACCCCTGGCCAATTAAAGCTAGTTGGTTGGTGCATCATTTTCTGGCCTGTGTCTCGTGGCTGAACATCAGGTCTACTCACCTCTAGTAATCAGACCTTTGTGTGTGGTTAGTAGCAGCAGAACTGTGAAATATGGATTTATATTCCAGGATAATTGCCTGAAATGGAGCTCTGGAGGAATCTCCTCACATACTATCTGCATTTATACTGCCCCCCCCCCCCATCAGTTGTAATATCTAATCAGAAGCCAATTACTGCTGTTACTCAGAGCAGAGAGGAGGGGCTGTGCTGTGTTCCGTAAAGAAATCTAATAAAAAAGTAGTGATCACAGTCCTGCAGCTACAGGTCTGATTACACATCTCTCCATGGACAACACCTAACAGTGGCCGCAGAGAACACAGCAGTGTGAGTGCACGCCCTCTGTACAAGCCTGGAATCTAAATCCATATATCACAGTCCTGCAGCTACTAACCAGATATGAAAAGGTCTGATTACACATCTTTCTAGGGACAATACCTAACACTGGTTACAGCTTTATCTGGTGAGAACTGCTGACAGGTTCCCTTTACTTTATAGTGAAAAGACTGTAGCACTTATAGCCAGCTGATGAGTGGATGTTTTGGGGGTCAGATCCACACTATTCTATCCCATTATATTCTACATCATACATGGTGGCAGCTGTGCTGACTGCAACTTGTCCTTAACACGTAAACCCTGCTTAAAGGGATAGCACTGCCAAGGGATCCGCTGATGTTCATGTAGGTCTTATGATTGCAGGTTCTGGGGTCAGTCTCACCATTGGTCACAGGCTGCAGTAATGCCCAGGTCACTATTAAAATCTATAAGGACATGATGAATTAGAGACCCCTCTCCTGTGTCACCGTTTTCCTATGGCTCTTTGTTATATCCCCCCAGACACTCAGTGTCCAGTATATAATTAGCAGTCTATTGTGGTGCATTACGATCCCACACATACCTGTATTATGGAGAGGCTGTAGTTGTTATCATACGCAGGGCACAGCTCACACCCGCATGGCACCTACTACCAGGCAACGCTCCTGTATTTTGGATATGTTCACTATGATCACTTTGGCATTCATGGTGATTCTTGTGTGTTCTGTCCCCAGGCCTCAGGTAATAAAGTGAGCCGGCAGTCTGTACTGTGCGGGAGCCAGAATATTGTCCTCAATGGCAAGGTAAGTGGTGTATAGAAATCTACTGAAAGGAAACCTAACAGCAGGAATACACCACTATTCCTGATGGTAGATTCCCTTCTGTCCACTACCTAAAATTTAAGTTTTTACCTAAACTTTTAGCAAAAAAAAAATGTATTGTTTATACTTCAGAGTGTGGAGTATCCTGGCCGGGGGCTAGGGCTGCACCACGCTCCTGTAGCAGCCCCACAGCGCTCTTCTGCGGGGCCACGCCAAGAGGTGAGACTACAGGAGCGTGGAGTAGCCTTAGCCCCCGGCGCTTGACCCTAGTAACTTTAGAGGTTCATTAGCATAAACAATAAAGTTTTTAGTTAGTTTTGGTTAAAACTTTAGGTAAAGGCAGTGTAGAGATTAGTAAAAAGAAAGGTATCTACCATCAGGAATACCTCAATTAGTGTAGCACTGATGGTAGGTTTCCTCAAAAAACCCTCTTAACCCCCTTTCTTCCTTGCACCATGAATTTGTGTGACCCCCACCAATCACAAGTTTTTGGGGAAGGCAGGACTGATCCCTCTAGTTGATGGAGTGGTATGTTTGAGTGGCCGTCCAGCTCAGTTCTCCTTAAAGGACATCTACTACCAGGATGAAGGATTGTAAACCGTGCAGACTTACTCGCTGGTGTGCGCCCCCTCTGGCAGGATCTGTGCTTCTTTTAGATTCTTATGCCCTTGTTGTTAAGAATAAAAGGCTTTAAAAAAATATGCAAATGAGCATTGGGGGGGGGGGGGGGGGTCCAGGTTGCATTAAAACCCCTCAGGCTAATTTGCAAAATTATAAAATCTTTTTATTGTAAAAACCAGAGCATAAGCAGCTAAAAGAAGCAGAGATCTTGCCAGAGGGGGAACACACCAGCATGTAAGTGTGTTTTGTTTACAATCCTTCATCCTGGTGGTAGATTTCCTTTAAGCCTCCTTGCACACGAATGTTTCCGCTGAACCATTCTTATTAATGGGCTTTTTCACATTTTAGTTTTTTTACCCACTGATCCAATGTTGTCAGTGACCAAAAAAAAAAAAAAACTGAACAAAAAACTGATGTGTGCAAAAGCCCATTGGATCAGTAAGGCATCAGGGACAAATCACTAAAGCCGGGAAGAGGATCTAGACAAAATGGCTTCACCGCCAATGTGAATCCGCTCTAACTTGGCACAACCCTTTTAATAATTTTGATGCCAGTATTAATAGCAATTGTAGCCTCATTAATTTGGGGTTGTTAAAACATGACTACTTTTTTTTTTTTTTTTTCCCCAAAATCGGCTCCTCCCCTGACCACGGGTAGTGTGTGGTAATGTAACTAATATCCATTCACTTCTATACAGCTGAGCTGCAATACCAGAACCAACCATTGTCAGGTGCGGCGCTGTTTTTGGAAAAAAAAAAAAAGTCATGATTTTTAACCTGCGAAGTGAGGTCCATCCACTGTCATGAAGACGCCATGCGCTGTGCGACATGATCCGTATCAGAGGTGTGAACAGAGCCTTGTGTACTGTGAGAATGATGTAAGAATAAATAACCAAAATGTTATCTTATATTCGCCGCAAAATAATCCCATAATCTCAGGATCTTGTAGTATAAAAGACAAGAACTCCCCCTTTGGCTTGAAAGCAGCTTTGGTTTTCTGATCCTGGATAATCCCTTTAATAAAAATGTTGTGACACTCTGAATATGGAGAAGCAAAAAGAAAACTAAAATGTATTGTCCTGGAGGACAGAACAAGCCAAGGCCTCATGCAGACCCCACAACCACATTGTCAGGTGGCTCGGTCACAGAAACACTGGCAACCAATCAGGGTTCAGCTTTCATTTATAAGATTAAACCTGAGCTCTGATTGGTTTCCATGGGCAACTAAAGCTCTTCTGATAAATCTCCCCCACCGTGTGCTTGCCATAGATCTCAATGAGAGTGGTGATACGAGTGCACCTGTATCATGTCCCCACAATACGTTCATTTTGCAGGAGACCGAAGGGAACAAACTTTACTTTTACAAACTACTTTTCTTTCAATTCCTTCTACCACCTGCTCACCTGGGGGGCGCTGTAACATTAGCTATAGACTCACTTTCTTGTACTTGGTCTGGGACAATAATTTACTGAAAATAGAAAAAAATCTTGGTAAAAGGACACAGAAGTCCTCTCCCGGGTCAGGCGGCCTCACAGATTATGCTTGTTTATTGCTGGGACCCAAATGGATCACAAGAACGGGGGTCTGTTGTAACTTTATTGTACCTCAAATGAACAGAGCAGTGGCTTTCACGTGCTACCTGCTGCTCTTTTCATCTCATAGACATGACACGACTTTCTACATCGCTTCCATGGACTGTAAATGGAGCGGCAGCGCACACATGTTCATTTCAAGTATAATAGACCTCCGTTCTTGTGAACCTTTGGGGTCCCACCACTGAGACCCCTACTGATCAAGTTAGCCCCTATCTTGTAATATGTTGTGACCAGGGCCGGTTTAAACAAAGTGGGGCCCCAAAATAAAACTATTATATGAACAGTCACAGTCAGTAAGAGGCTCCTCTATCCCTGCTCTATAACAACACTTTGTAGTTACACACAGTAGTAGGTAAGGCAATTTCTAATATGGGCCTGTAGGAGAATTATATAGGAGAGAGACAGATGCTGGGTAGATGGATGATAGAAGATAAATATGAATGATATTATTACATAGATTTATAGACAGATGATAGACAAATTATAGGAGATAGATAAGTAGACAGATAGATGATAGATGTATGATGCATGATAAGCATCTTCACCCGGGCATTCAACCAAGGGGTATTAAAAGAGCAATACTTCCTCTGCCCACAAAAGTCCACATGCAGGGGAATGTAGGACAGGGGGCCCTGGGCAAATGCCCGGTTTGCCACCCCCGGTTGTGACTGGAAATCCCCTTTTAAAGACAACTGTGAATAATATTGCCAGTGGGGGAAGTGGACTGACTGAAAACTTACTGACGACTATATTTAAAACTGTGTCTGTTTAGGAATTTACTAGGAATTATATTTTTAGTTGTACAGAGGGGGAAGGAGCCTGATTTCCACACTATGGTAATTATTTAGGTTTTGAGAGATCTAGTCAGAAAACTGAAATGTGTGTTAGAGATCTCACTTATTATATCAATAGTCCCAAGGGGGTGCATGGAGAAAGAAAGAAGATTATACGCCGATCAGGGGTCTGTGTCCAGCTCTAGACTACAGGGGGAGAGCCTGCAGGGTCTCCATGTCCGCTGTATGTACTAAATACCTTTAGTTGTGATAGCAGAATTTCTTCTATACAGAGATGAGCTGCTGGGTTCTGCTTTCAGCAGAGATCCCCATCTCCCATTTATCAGGTTGACCGTATAATCTGTTGTATTAGAGGAGTGCAGACCCCCGGTTGTACACGTAGCCATTAACCATTGCCCTCTGCAGACAATAGTGATGAACGACTGTATTATCAGAGGAGACCTGGCGAACGTCCGAGTGGGGCGACACTGCGTCATCAAAAGCCGAAGCGTGATCAGGCCGCCATTCAAGAAGTTCAGCAAAGGGTAAGACATAATGCAGGGATAATTTGTTATTTATTTTTTTATTCTGAATTTTACTCCCACCATGCCATTTGGGGGGCCTGATGTCGCCCCTCACATTGTATAAGCTGAGCAGATGTAAGGGGCGACACATACGGCTTGGAAGTAGAGTTGTCTCCTTTCATGGTCCTGGAACACCGTTTATCTGTCCTGTATCAACACAAATTACTACCACACTGCCCCCTACATACAAAAAAGAAGAAGCGGTACAAGACGTGATGTACCTGGCTGCAGTAATTGGATAAGTGTTCGTATAATAGCCCCTCTGCCGCCCATTAGGTGTACTGTCCCCGTCTTCCAGAGACACCGCGTTATTCTTAGCGCTTCCATTGTGTGTAATTGTCCATCTTTTGAGTTGTGTTCCCTTCTCGTTATTGAAAGATCCCGCCGTCTCGCTAAATGGCAATTATCACATTCACATGTACAGAAAATTGGGTCTGCAGTATAAAAGACATCTTTATGCGGGGAAGACGCGAGGCCGTATAATTAGACTGCCGGCCAGAGATGTGCACGTGACGGCGATAGTAGTGCATGACTGCGCCGCACATGTCCGCTCCTAGGAGCAGTATGGTAAATGTGGCTCTGCAAAATCCAAGATGGCGGAGGTGACGCTGTGTGTATTGCTCCCACAGGGTGGCGTTTTTTCCTTTACATATCGGAGACCATGTCTTTATAGAAGAAGACTGCGTGGTGAATGCGGCACAAATAGGCTCCTATGTACACATAGGGAAGAACTGCGTCATTGTAAGTATCACAGGGGTGTGTAGGTAATGGGCATTCTCAGTTTTAGACCATACTTGCCATATTGGGACCTGGATCTAGCAGTCACATCGATATTGTAATATTCCTTATATATAATATAGTGATATTTCACTTTCTTTTCAACAGGGCCGGAGATGTGTCTTGAAGGATTGCTGCAAAATATTGGATAATACGGTTTTGCCCCCAGAGACGGTGGTCCCACCATTCACCGTGTTTTCTGGCTGCCCTGGTGAGTACATAATGAGGTTGAGACATACTGAAATTACAAATGACTTGGAGGGTTGTAGTCATTGTACTAGTCAATGTAAATTACACTGATTAACCTCGCATAATAACACTATGGGCCACATTTACTTACCCGTCCATGCGCGTTCCCCGTTCTGGAGTGTCTGACTGGAATGCACATCTGCCAAGAAGATCGTGCGCCTGATATCCTGCATGTGTCGCTTCCCCACTCAGGTCCGCCTGAGTTCACCTTCTTCTTCCCGGTGCATGTAAGTGCATTGGATGTGACACAAATTGAATTTTTAATCCCGCGCTCAGTCCGAATCCGTTGGATTGTCCGTCACACATACCCCCCATCGTGTACGACACAATCCCCTAATAAATACTTGTCCCAGCGATCCCCGAAAAGTCGGACCCTTAGTAAATAAGCCCAAATGTGTCCCTATTTCATCCGTCTTTTTTATCTTCTGATCCTGTATAGACCTTGTCTAATTTTGTCCTCTTTTTCATCTTTAGGACTGTTCTCCGGAGAGCTCCCAGAATGCACACAGGAACTCATGATCGACGTCACCAAGAGTTACTACCAAAAGTTCCTCCCTCTGACACAGATTTAGTCTGAAGCCCCCCGCCCCCCTCCGATCTGGTTTCATTTTTTTTTTGTATATGTATATATTAACCCTTCCTGCATTCCACTGGCCAGGACTTCCCCTGTAACACTATGTATTTATTGAAAGTCCCTTCTGTATCCTCTTCACTCCGCTTGATGTGGATCATAACGGAGATCCAATCACAAAGTCCAGCACAGGAAGGCCCACAAGCCATTGGTCTGCTGTGCCTCGCTGACCTTCTGTTGCATTAGATGAGCACTTGCCGGTGAAATAAATCCTTGCCTTCTGTATTGCTGTTCTGTATATTTTATCAGTGAAAAGCCATGGAGCCCTCTATAAGGTACAAGATTCTTATATATGGTTATTATACACTCACCGGCCACTTTATTAGCTACACCTGTCCAACTGCTCGTTAACACTTAATTTCTAATCAGCCAATCACATGGCGGCAACTCAGTGCATTTAGGCATGTAGACATGGTCAAGACAATCTCCTGCAGTTCTCCCGAGCATCAGTATGGGGAAGAAAGGTGATTTGAGGCCTTTGAACGTGGCATGGTTGTTGGTGCCAGAAGGGCTGGTCTGAGTATTTCAGAAACTGCTGATCTACTGGGATTTTCACGCACAACCATCTCTAGGGTTTACAGAGAATGGTCCGAAAAAGAAAAAACATCCAGTGAGCGGCAGTTCTGTGGGCGGAAATGCCTTGTTGATGCCAGAGGTCAGAGGAGAATAGGCAGACTGGTTCGAGCTGATAGAAAGGCAACAGTGACTCAAAATGCCACCCGTTACAACCAAGGTAGGCAGAAGACCATCTCTGAACACACAGTACGTCGAACTTTGAGGCAGATGGGCTACAGCAGCAGAAGACCACACCGGGTGCCACTCCTTTCAGCTAAGAACAGGAAACAGGCTACAATTTGCACAAGCTCATCGAAATTGGACAGTAGAAGATTGGAAAAACGTTGCCTGGTCTGATGAGTCTCGATTTCTGCTGCGACATTCGGATGGTAGGGTCAGAATTTGGCGTCAACAACATGAAAGCTTGGATCCATCCTGCCTTGTATCAGCGGTTCAGGCTGGTGGTGGTGGTGTCATGGTGTGGGGAATATTTTCTTGGCACTCTTTGGGCCCCTTGGTACAACGCCACAGCCTACCTGAGTATTGTTGCTGACCATGTCCATCCCTTTATGAGCACAATGTACCCTGTAACATCTGATGGCTACTTTCAGCAGGATAATGCGCCATGTCATAAAGCTGGAATAATCTCAGACTGGTTTCTTGAACATGACAATGTGGTCACTGGACTCAAATGGCCTCCACAGTCACCAGATCTCAATCCAATAGAGCATCTTTGGGATGTGGTGGAACGGGAGATTCGCATCATGGATGTGCAGCCGACAAATCTGCGGCAACTGTGTGATGCCATCATGTCAATATGGACCAAAATCTCTGAGGAGCTTCCAGCACCTTGTTGTATCTATGCCATGAAGAATTGAGGCAGTTCTGAAGGCAAAAGGGGGTCCAACCCGTTACTAGCATGGTGTACCTAATAAAGTGGCTGGTGAGTGTATATGGTTCTTGCAAAGCATGTAATTCCCCCTCCCTCCCCCTGCAGATTCTGTACTAGTTTGGTTTATCTTTCTACACTGTATACACAGTCTGTGTCATTCACACGCTACTCTCTCCATCTTCCCCAGCTACGGCCCCATTCACACGGCCTTAATTGTGTCAGTGTTCTGTTGCATCCAGATCATGGCCCCATAAAGGTCTATGGCACTGGTCACGGTGCGGTGAGCTTACGGTGTCTCTCCACATGAGTAGGGATGACTTCCCCTCCCTTCTTCACCCAGTCATATGCTGAACCCGGGAACTGGTCCAGGTGAGCACACGGCTTTGTGAAAGAAGTCTAAAAAGTGTTCCCTCCCTGATAACTTGGAAGCAGTGTGCTGTAGCATCTATGTAATAATCAGCAGGATGACCATCTATGTGAAGGGGTTACACAGACTCTACAGCAGGACAACCATCCATGTGAAGGGGTTACACAGACTCTACAGCAGGACAACCATCCATGTGAAGGGGTTCCACAGACTCTACAGCAGGACGACCATCCATGTGAAGGGGTTACACAGACTCTACAGCAGAACGACCATCCATGTGAAGGGGTTACACAGACTCTATAGCAGGACGACCATCTATGTGAAGGGGTTACACAGGCTCTACAGCAGGACAACCATCCATGTGAAGGGGTTACACGGACTCTACAGCAGGATGACCATCTATGTGAAGGGGTTGCACAGACTACAGCAGGATGACCATCTATGTGAAGGGGTTGCATAGACTCTACAGCAGGACAACCATCCGTGTGAAGGGGTTACACAGACTCTACAGCAGGACAACCATCCATGTGAAGGGGTTACACAGACTCTACAGCAGAACGACCATCTATGTGAAGGGGTTGCACAGACTCTACAGCAGAACGACCATCTATGTGAAGGGGTTGCACAGACTCTACAGCAGGACAACCATCCATGTGAAGGGGTTACACAGATTCTACAGCAGAACGACCATCTAAGTGAAGGGGTTGCACAGACTCTACAGCAGGACAACCATCCATGTGAAGGGGTTACACAGACTCTACAGCAGGACAACCATCCATGTGAAGGGGTTACACAGACTCTACAGCAGAACGACCATCTATGTGTAGGGGTTGCACAGACTCTACAGCAGGACAACCATCCATGTGAAGGGGTTACACAGACTCTACAGCAGAACGACCATCTATGTGAAGGGGTTGCACAGACTCTACAGCAGGACAACCATCCATGTGAAGGGGTTACACAGACTCTACAGCAGGACAACCATCCATGTGAAGGGGTTACACAGACTCTACAGCAGAACGACCATCCATGTGAAGGGGTTACACAGACTCTACAGCAGGACGACCATCCATGTGAAGGGGTTACACAGACTACAGCAGGACGACCATCTATGTGAAGGGGTTACACAGGCTCTACAGCAGGACAACCATCCATGTGAAGGGGTTACACAGACTCTACAGCAGGATGACCATCCATGTGAAGGGGTTCCACAGACTGTAAAACAAAGAAAGCAAGTAAATGCAAACTATGAATACCTTTTAATGCATAAAATAAGACTGGTAGTTGTAAAAAGCCAAAGAGTATTCACTATTGAGACCTTCTATATGAGAGCCACCCCGGCTGATGGATATTGTGAGCCCTGATCCCCTCACTTGTTTGTATGGAGAAGATGTAGCCCCAATTAGTCTTGGTAATCTGGAGCCGCTAATCTTGTATCACATTGTTTGGGTGGTAGTCATTGCCTGCCCCTACATAATTCCTGTTTCCGGGAATATAACATTCAGCGCAGTCACATGGTAACACCTAACTGGAAGCGTCCGCAGATCCAGCAGCCGGGCAGCGTCCAAATAACAAGCGATTAGTGGCAAGTGATAATTTATGGCTTCCGAGTAATGACTTCCCTGTGTGGGTGGATTTTGACTCGGATGACACAATGTTCCTTTTATTTTATTGTAAATGTCAGCTAATGTTTGGCTTTTTCGGACACGATTTATATTATATGAGCAGATTTTTTTATGCATAACCTGAACCAAATGTGATACCTAGTGCTGCCAGCACAGCTCAGGGGAAGGACTGTAGCCCCTGTAGTGTCATATGTGAAGAGGTCTAGGAAAATGAGCTCTACCCCATATATTCTATGCTGTATTCTACATTGGCTTTACCTGTGTCTGTTGGAAGGAGTCAGGGGTTAAGAAGTCAACGGGGAGGAGTCAGGGGTTAAGAAGTCAACGGGGAGGAGTCAGGGGTTAAGTAGTCGGCATCATATTCATCTTGGAGAGAAAGATTATTGACATCCATTGGATTTCCAATATGAGGAACAAACGTCCCCCTGTATCTTCTGAGACTCCATACTTGTTTCTGTAACTCCTATCGATGTGACTCTCTGCTCTGAGTAAAAGCTGCAGCAGGTTTCTGGTTTTATTCTACAGCAGTTACTCACAGTTGAAGGGAAGGTTGCAGAACAGCTCAGTGTAAAGAGCTAAGAGCACAGCAGCGTGAGGACATGCCCTTAAGTACAATCCTGGAATATAAATCCTTACATCACCGTCCTGCTGCTACTAATATACACAAAGGTCTGATTACACATCTCTTCAGAGACCATACCTAACACTGGCTCCAGAGAGCACAGAACACAACAGTGTGAGGACAGGCTACCTGTACAATCCTAGAATAAAAATCCATATATCACAGTCCTGCTGCTACTAACAACATACATACACAAAGGTCTGATCATACATCTCACCAGGGATAAGACCTAACACTGGCTACAGAGCACATCAGTGCAAGGACATAACCCCTGTACAACCCTGAAATATATATTCATATATCACAGTCCTGCTGCTACTAATGATATACACAAATGTCTGATTACTCATCTCTCCAGGGACAAGACCTAACACTGTGTACATGGGACACCTCCTAACATATTCCCTTTAATGTAGTGGTCCTCACCCTGCTGAAAAGCACCTACACCTCTCATCATACCCTCCTAGTTTCTGGTTGGGCAGTGTAGTTATACAACAGCTGCAGGTCCACAAATTGGAGAAGTTTCTTCTCTGCCAGGGATTTATAGGCTGTTTGTCACCTGCACTTTCATGTCTTGGCCAGGATTTACTCTGAGAACAGTAGATTCTTCTGGTGCATTGTTCTAGGATTAGTAAAAAAGCTGCTGCTGGTCAAACAGGTTACAACTCCTAAAATATCAGGTATTAAGGGGATTGTCTGAATTATAAAAATGATGCTCACATCCTTTATTAGATGTGATTAGATGGATTCTGAATTACTAGAGGAGAAGGCCGGGGGGCTGCATTATAAGTATCCATTTAGGATTCTCAAGTGTGAGCTGCTACTAAGAGCTTGGAGGACCCAAAAGATCTGCACACGGCACATATCTGTGTTATTTGTTAAAGGAAATCACCATTGAAATCATGAAACACCAGGCACCCTGACTATGGTAATCTTGTTTTCCATGTTCTCCTTTTCCTTCCAAAATCAATGTTTATAATTATGCTAAAGAAGGGCTTTGGGGCTGTTACCAGAGCCCCTCTGCGCTGCAGCTTCTGTGGGGATTTATTCTTCTATTCTATATGAATAGGAACTGTGCAGTACTTCATTCCTCCTGTGGTGGCGCTGCTGGGGAAGTGACTTAACAGTGAACTCCTCCCACTGATCGCCGCCGATCTATGGGTATTACAGCAGTGAAATCAACTCAATGGGGCTTATTTACTAAGGGTCCCCCGGACGCATTTTAGTCGGGTTTCCCAAATTTTTGGACATCGCGCTGGGGATTGTGTCGCACGCAATCGTTTTGTGTTGCAATCACGGCGTCTTTCACGCGACACAAATTGGGCGGGCGGGCGATCGGACGATCCAATGTATTCGGACTACGCGCAGGATTTAACAATTCAATTTGTGTCGCAAGCCTTGCACTTACATGCACCAGGAAGAAGAAGGTGAACTCTAAATTTCCAATTTCAAAGTGAACAAACCCTTGGAGACCTGCATCTACCTCCACCTTTCTGCTAAGTGCAAAAGCTACAGGATTCTGTAGCACCAGGACCTTTATAGATGCTTGTAGTATCTAACCATAGATATGTATAGGAGCTGTATACACAAAACGGGAAGTCATATATATGCTATGTAGTCACATTTTCATGTACTTCTCAGGCTCGGCCATAAAATCTGTTGTTTTGTGGTCATCCTGAGAAGCCCTCTCCGTGTCCCCAGTCCTGGCACTAAGCCTCCTGCTCCGTATCGTCCCTTTATCAGATCTTCCACTGCTCCGTTCAGCGCTGCCGAGAAATCTCTTCGTGAATAGAGATGATTTCGCGTTATCGCCATGAATAATCAATTACCTATAAATAGGATGGCTCCGCACTCGCCTTTCCTGTAAGCGCTGTCTTATCTCCCACCTTCATGTTATATTACTACACACACGGCAGTAAGGTCTAACTGTGCCCTCGTAAAGCTCCACCTCACCCTAATCGTCCTCTAACGTCTGTTCCTGGTGACGGAGAAAGCTGTGCCCATTCATGTATACGGGGCCTAAGGTGCAGCCGCAGTCATGAGTAGTTAGACCCCCGAGGATTTAATATTGATGACTTATGCTGAGGATTGCCAATGAACTGGAAATCTGGACACCCCTTTAATCACTAAACATTGTTCTATAGATACATCCGTCTTCTTATCACAAACTTAAGATCTGTCTGACGGCAGCAGGTGCCCTTCCCCACTGCCCGAATATTAGTAGGAATCCATGGGACATTACTTCCTTCGGTACACCGGTTCCGATGAAGGTCAATAATTGGCTGAAGAAGGTCCGACCAGACGAAGGTCTCAAAATTGGAAGTTCCGGAGCTGGGTAAATATGCCTTTGTTTTGTCCAGACCAGTCCCCAAAGGGTTTTCCAAATTCCTAAGAGCTGGGTCAGAAAAAAAACAAAGGCATATTTAAGGGTGATGGCACATGTGGCGTTTTGAATGCGTTTTTTGGACCGTTTTTAAGCAGTCCGTCAAAAAACGCATGCGTTTTTTGACGGACTGCTTTAAAACGGGCCAAAAACGCTATCAAAATGCCACGTGTGCCATCACCCTAAGAAACATATGCTGAAAAAGGATCAGTAGGGGATTGGTGACAGAATAAAATGGTACTTCCTGTTTCCGATCCTCGCTAGACTCCACTACCACAGGAAACACTAGTTGCTCAACCAATCAGTGGCTTAGGCGGATCACCTATGGAAGCAGTGACTCGCTGAACAGCTGTAGAGTCCATTCTTCTAATTCAATACACCTTCACCACTTGGCTGAGCATGCACAACTTTGGGGAAGTCGGAGAAGGCCCATCCTTAGTGTTTCCCGTATGGGTACTCAGAAATCTTACTGCAATATTGTGTCCCAGTAAGGACAAAGCGGTCTGAGCGTCTGATGTGGGACGGATATTCTGGGTGTAGTAGGAGTCCATGTGCCACCATATAAAAGGCACCCTGCGTTCACGTGATCCGGTGTGGTCTATTTGCATTGTGTCGCTTTGCTCTGGCAGCTGCTTGATACTTCTTCTTGGCTTTTATTATCACATTTATAGTCACTTTTACAACCGTGTGTTTTTACGGGTAACACCTTGTGGTTACAGATAAATTTATGAAGAGTAAACAAGATTTCCAAAAATAAATTACCCCTGACAAGGTAGTGTTGGGGGTCAAAAAGTTGAGACCACAAATGATCATGGAAATTCAGCAATCTAGAAATTATATTGATAGTAATTTACCCCCTAACCGCATTATACCGCATTATGGTTATGTGGCTTATTTTTGCCTAAAAGATCACAATTGCTAAAGAACAGCAATATATCTTGGGAAATTCTACTATATACCAGTGGGTAAAGTGGGTTTCTACTTCTACCAATCCCTTTCTGTGCCCAGTTGATCAGCTGTAACTTTTAGGAAAGACAGTTTGATTTTCCTGCAGCGCCTCCGCAGGTGAAATGATGCATTACTCAATTATCTTTAAAATCTGTGAACTGTGGATGAAATGTACGGACGTGTCAAGTCCTCTGAATCACTTACCTTGTTAGTAAATGATGGGAATACAATTGTACAGTGTTTGGTATTTTGGGAGTGGGTTTCTCCACCAAATCTCCAATTAAGGTACAATATATAATGGCAATATATGAAATGTATTTGGTTTGATACTTCGCTTTGACGCAGAGCACAACGGGGATGTTAGGAATAGGAAAATGTTACATCACTGGGCCTGTGCGCAGATCGTGATCCGGCAGCCGGCCCTCATTCACATTCATAGATATGGAACAATTGCGCTGCCTGGAGGAGTGTTGGGTTTCAGGTACAGATGTAGCTGACGTCAGCCATGAGTCCGGGGATAGTATCTCCACTCAGTCTATCGCGTCTTTCTAGATATAGGGGGGGGATGCTAATTAAGTTATGTTTACCCGTCCTGATCGTCATATTCCATATAAATACAGAATCCAGGAACTAAAAAACAACAATGGAAATAGATGGAGAAAGTGGAAATTTTGGGCATTTTCCTTATAATAGAAGATTTGATGCGTAAAAAGATGAACTATCACAACCCTTACCATTAAGACTGGGCTTGTTCCTGTTGACGCTTTCACACACATTGTTAGAATTTTTCTGGTTGTCCGGTCATGAGCTTGAACATGTAACACACTAACTGAGGCCTGTTGGCTTTGAGACGTAGCTCTAAAAAATTTTCATAGTGAAAAGCCATATACAGGGGGTTCCCAACTTAAGGACACTCAACTTACAGATGAGATGGATCTCTCTGCCCCCTGTGACCTCTGGTAAAGTCTCTGAATGTTACTATAGTCCCAGGCTGCAATGATCAGCTGTAAGGTGTCTGTAATGAAGATTTATTGATAATCCTTATTCCCATGACAGCACAAAAGATTGAATATCCAATTGTCACAGGGACAAAAAAATAACTTGTCTGGAGCCACAATTATAAAATATACCAGTTCCGACTTACATACAAATTCAACTTAAGAACAGAGCTAAAGAACCAATCCTGTACGTAACCCGGGGACAGCCTGTATTGTGTACCACTGGTATGTGACAGATCATATCAACGCTAAAGGAACTAATACTCACATACTTATTATGTCTTCAAGAGGTCGGAACAGCGTTTATTATATCACGGAAAGGCAAAAAGACATAAAAATCGAGTTTTTACAAATATGCAAATTAGCCAGAGGACTCGCCAGCTTTTAATTTATTCACGTCCGCACTGCTGGAAGAGGAATAGGGTGTGGACAGAGCGGGAGCATCACTAGAGCACTAGAACTACTTCGAATCTTCTGACTCTTCGGCCGGCGGCACACGTTGTGAAACAATTTTTGGGCCATTTTTAAGCAGTCCGTTAAAAAACACCAGCATTTTTGACCCATTTTAATTAAGATAATTGGTAAAACCGGGCAAAACCGGATGCGTCTCCAAAAAAAGTATGCATTTTTCAAAAACGCATGTGTTTTTTAACGGACTGCTTAAAAACGTCCCAAAAATGGGCGCAAAACGCCACGTGTGCCGCCGGCCTTCCTGTTCAATAGAACCTAGATGGAAGCTGCAACAATAAACTCAATTTCTCCACCTTCTTTCTGCTGGATTGGTGTCCTCAAGACGCAGATATGATTGAAAGCTGTGAGAGGACAGAGCAGTGAAAAATAAGTCACTGCTGACATTACCCTGTTGGCACTTTTGCAATGTGAGTTTTGGTTTTAATTTGGGCGATTTATCTCTAAAAGGTTCACCATTACTGCTCTAGTGCCATTGATTGTCTTCATGAAAAGGGTTAACATCCATCAGGCCTCTGACTGTCCCGTCATGAACTTGAACACGCACAATGAGGCCTGGAGACTTTGAGATGTAGCACTTGGGTTTTTCATAGTAAAGACATGTATAATGTGTATAACAAGTATGATGACAGCCTCTAGACCAGTGGTGGCGAACCTATGGCACTGGTGCCAGAGGCGGCACTCGGAGCCCTCTCTGTGGGCACCCAGGGCATCACCCCAGCATGAAGTTCACCAGACAGGACTCAAAGAATCTTCCTACAATGATAGGCAAATTAGCCATCCTTCTTTCAACTGCGTTGGTGTCTTTAGGAGGCTGAACGAATTAAAGTTGTCAAAGAACAAGGAGAAATAAATTGCTGCTTAAATAGCTGTGCTGGCACTTTGCAATAAAGAAGTGGCTTTTGGTTGAAGTCTGGGCACTCAGGCTCTAAAAGGTTCGCCATCACTGCTCTAGAGCTACTGATAGTCTTTATAGAATGGGTCAATGTCCATCAAACATCTGATTATCATGAACACCAACATGGAACTCACTAACTGAGGCCTGCAGACATTGAGAATGGGGCTCTTGGATTTTTCATAGTGATATCCATAGCATTATAAGAGATGAGCCATTGATTGTCTCCATATAAAGGGTTACCCTCCATAACCCAAAATAACCCAAAGTAAGGTATGTCATTTGTGATATTCGGAGATTCCATTTTATAATAATGTCACTGAATAAAGGTCACTGATAAAACCAAATAACAGGATCCTGATGAGGGATGGAGGGCAATGTGTGGATGGTACCTGCATAATAAACCCATATAAATTCCAAGCGTTAATTAATTTTCATAACTTTAGGTTTAGAACCTTACCCTGTTTCGGATTCAGACCTATAGACACAAAACACACCTAAAGCCAACTAATAGTATAATCAGACATGATAGGGTTGTCATTCCAGTCATAAGATGGTATCATTGTGGTGTTTCTCATCTGATCAGTTTGGTGCAAAATGTAGACGCAGCCTGGTTACTCTGCATATAGCGCCTAATGGTTACAGCATCTAGGTGGGGTTGTCAGGTAGCCCTTCTATAGCTACGAGATTTATAGGGGTCGTCCACTTTCAGCAAATAGTTGATATTGTTTGTGTAATGAAAAGATTTACAATTCTCCAATATACTTTATGTATCAATTCCTCATGGTTTTCTAGATCTCTGCTTGCTGTCATTGTATAGGAAGCTTTATTTTTTATTAGTCATGTGATGTCACACAGGTACATGGCTTGTTAAATCCCTGTTCATGTGATGTCACACAGGTGCATGGCTCGTTATATCCCTGGTCATATGATGTCACACAGGCGCACGTCTCTTATATCCCCAGTCATGTGATGTCACACAGGTGCACGGCTCGTTATGTCCCTGGTCAAATGATGTCACACAGGTGCACAGCTTATTATATCACACAGCTCTTCTAACTCTGATATAACGAGCTTTGCACCTGTGTTGCATCACATGACCAGGGATATATAAAGAGCATGCACTTTTGTGACATCACATGACCATAGATATAACGAGCCTTGCACCTGTGTGACATCACATGACCAGGGATATATAACGGGCCCTGCACCTGTGTGACATCACATGACCATAGATATAACGAGCCGTGCACCTGTGTGACATCACATGACCATAAATATAACGAGCCTTGCACCTGTGTGACGTCACATGACCATAAATATAACGAGCCTTGCACCTGTGTGAGCAGAGATGTAGAAAACTGTGAGGAATTGATACAAAAAGTATATTGGAAATTGTATAACTGTTCATTACACACACAATAGCAATTAAAAGTGGACAATCCCTTTAAACTAAACCTGATTATGACTCACAAAAGTTTAGTTTCGTTGCTATGTATACCATCTTGCCGGTTACAGCCTTAACCCAGAATTATCATTATTTTTTTTTTTTATTAGTAAGATTAATAATAGCCAATGGACACATAAGGGGGCTGGGGCTCTCTCGATTTAAAGTGACATCACCCTAAACAAATTATGGGGGATGTGGTGTATATTCAGTATATATTGTGATAGTAGAGCTGATTTTAGTTGTATTTACCGATCGAAAACTTTTTCTAATTCTGGTTCTGTATGTCAGGTGTGAACAACGGGTTAATATAAAAAACAGTAGCGCAAATTAGACCTCCTTAAATCAAATAAAGCGGTATTGATCCTTAATGCCCATCAACCTGAGATTAGCGGCTCTATCTCTCGTAGCTTCTGGTTCCCCTCCCTCCACAAACACCGGCTTGTGCTGCTGATTACATTCCCAAATACCATCAATCTCCCAGAGCTGTCAGACGTGGGATCACAACAGTGCCCAGCGCCGCGTATCCGCCAGCTGGCAGACGCATGTCCAGAGGACACTGGCTGTGCCATCCAAAGTCATCACAATAGGGGGTGGAATAGACAAAAATGTTTTTGTTTTTACAGCATGGACTTGTTATTTTTTGGTTATTTTTATTCAGCATTTATCATAAGTCAACAGCAGAACTGTTCTAGTTGACCAGGCAACCAATCAGAGCTCAGCTTTCATTTTCCCACAGCTGTTTATAAAATTTAAAGCTGAGCTCTGATTGGTTTCCATGGGCAACCGAAACAGTTTTACCTCCGAAACTGGATGATAAATCTCCCCCTATGTGTCAGTACAATCCACATTTATGGCGTTTTTAATGAGTTTAAATACCCAATAAAAGATTTTTGTCATCAAAATTGCTATACTTTACCAGCTTTACAGATTCAGTCAGTTCAGTTTTCAGGGGTGTTTGTGAGG
This sequence comes from Engystomops pustulosus, assembly GCF_040894005.1. Classification (NCBI taxonomy): domain Eukaryota; kingdom Metazoa; phylum Chordata; class Amphibia; order Anura; family Leptodactylidae; genus Engystomops; species Engystomops pustulosus. Next base: position 20,473,569 of record NC_092418.1, read on the forward strand.
TAATTTTTATTCATAATACTTCAGAGATTTTTTTGGGGGGGGAGGACGGACACTTTTTCTATTTAATAAAATAGAGGTTGTCCTTTCATAGGTACCTGGTTGTTATAGAGACCAATTGTCTGCCTAAGGGTGATAGCACAAGTGGCGTTTTAAACGCGTTTTTGCCCTGTTTTTAAGCAGTCTGTCAAAAAACGCATACGTTTTTGAAAAACGCATGTGATTTTTGAAAACACATCCATTTTTGACAGGTTTGAATAAAGATAATTGGTCAAACCTGTCTAAAACGGATGCGTTTTTGATGGACTGCTAAATAATGGGCCAAAAAATGCAATCAGACGCAAAGTGTGCCATCACCCTAACCCCACACCCCATGACATTTTAGAGGGTGTTGAATTTCTCCCATACACCCCTATCAAGTTCGATGTGGATGTCACAATTTACTGCATTATCTGAGAGGTAGTCTCTGCGACCATGGGTGTCTACTGTATGCCCTGACTCCTTTTCATACCCACCCTCCCGAAACCAAGAATTAACAGTGCATCATTTATCAAGAAGGAATTACAAGGTTATTCCCTTGATATTTGACATCACTTGGTGAAGGCCTGAGACCTCTATAATCCCAAAAATGAAGGGGCTATCACATTGGTTCATTGCTGTTTTCCTTCCCAAACACAGCGCCACACCTGACCATTGGTTGTTTGTGGTACTGCAACTCCTCTCAATTGACTTTAATAGGACTGAGTTGTAATACCGCGCACAACCTGTGGTCATGTATGGTGCTGTTTCTGTTCTGAAGGGAAAATTTAAGGAGTATAGAAGCAAAATAAGGAAACAAGGCAGTACATAATACTATCACCACACACAGTTATCATCAGGGTGTCCTCATTTGCTTTGCACAGTGTTTGGGGTACGGTAAGCCTCCATTACATTAATGGGCACCAGTAGTTTTCCCTTCACGTTACCTCACCATGAACCATTTAAGGTCGGATCTTCAAACATTAAAATGGATGGTGTCTTTAGCCTCCAGGTTTGATAACATCTCTCACCTGCTGTGTGTTGCTGATGGAGATTTACCTCAGAGCGCTGCAGGGCTATAGCCTTACTATAGATGCCCCCCTTTATCGCTTTTAGATTGTCAGCTCATGTGTACAGGGTTCTCCTATAGATGTACATTTCTTATACCCAGTTACGGTAAATGACGGATCATTCCAATTGCAGTCTCCAATTTTGGTACGATATTCAGTCCCTTACGCTCAACACAAATACCCATGATACATGTTAATGAGGTTCCATCCACCGGGAGGCTGCGCTCTCTGATCTCATGCTGCAAATACATAGAGATGAGTTCACAATGTACAAAAACTAATCCAGGAATGAGAAGAGCCCTTGTTTTGTGGCCTCATCTGTATTCTGCCATTACATAGTGACAAGGAGATGGCAGTATTATATTCTTGTACATAGGGGGCAGTATTATAGTAGTTATATTCCTGTACATAGGGGGCAGTATTATAGTAGTTATATTCCTGTACATAGGGGGCAGTATTATAGTAGTTATATTCTTGTAAATAGGGGCTGTATTATAGTAGTTATATTCTTGTACATAGGGGGCAGTATTATAGTAGTTATATTCTTGTACATAGGGGGCAGTATTATAGTTGTTATATTCTTGTAAATAGGGGCTGTATTATAGTAGTTATATTCTTGTACATAGGTGGCAGTATTATAGTAGTTATATTCTTGTACATAGGGGACAGTATTATAGTAGTTATATTCTTGTACATAGGGGGCAGTATTATAGTAGTTATATTCTTGTACATAGGGGCAGTATTATAGTAGTTATATTCCTGTACATAGGGGGCAGTATTATAGTAGTTATATTCCTGTACATAGGGGGCAGTATTATAGTAGTTATATTCTTGTACATAGGGGGCAGTATTATAGTAGTTATATTTCTGTACATAGGGGGCAGTATTATGGTAGTTATACTCTTGTACATAGGAGGCAGTATTATAGTAGTTATATTCTTGTACATAGGGGGCAGTATTATAGTAGTTATATTCTTGTACATAGGGGACAGTATTATAGTAGTTATATTCTTGTACATAGGGGGCAGTATTATAGTAGTTATATTCCTGTACATGGGGGGCAGTATTATAGTAGTTATATTCTTGTACATAGGGGGCAGTATTATAGTAGTTATATTCCTGTACATAGGGGGCAGTATTATAGTAGTCATATTCTTGTACATAGGGGGCAGTATTATAGTAGTTATATTAGTGTACGTAGGGGGCAGTATTATAGTAGTTATATTCCTGTACATAGGGGGCAGTATTATAGTAGTTATATTCTTGTACATAGGGGGCAGTATTATAGTTGTTATATTCTTGTAAATAGGGGCTGTATTATAGTAGTTATATTCTTGTACATAGGGGGCAGTATTATAGTAGTTATATTCTTGTACATAGGGGGCAGTATTATAGTAGTTCTAGTCGTGTACATAGGGGGCAGTATTATAGTAGTTATATTCTTGTACATAGGGGGCAGTATTATAGTAGTTATATTCTTGTACATAGGGGGCAGTATTATAGTAGTTATATTCTTGTACATAGGTGGCAGTATTATAGTAGTTATATTCTTGTACATAGGGGGCAGTATTATAGTAGTTATATCCTTGTACATAGGGGGCAGTATTATAGTAGTTATATTCTTGTACATAGGGGACAGTATTATAGTAGTTATATTCTTGTACATAGGGGACAGTATTATAGTAGTTATATTCTTGTACATAGGGGGCAGTATTATAGTAGTTATATTCCTGTACATAGGGGGCAGTATTATAGTAGTTATATTCTTGTACATAGGGTGCAGTATTATAGTAGTTATATCCTTGTACATAGGGGGCAGTATTATAGTAGTTATATTCTTGTACATAGGGGACAGTATTATAGTAGTTATATTCTTGTACATAGGGGACAGTATTATAGTAGTTATATTCTTGTACATAGGGGGCAGTATTATAGTAGTTATATTCTTGTACATAGGGGGCAGTATTATAGTAGTTATATTCCTGTACATAGGGGGCAGTATTATAGTAGTTATATTCCTGTACATAGGGGGCAGTATTATAGTAGTTATATTCTTGTACATAGGGGACAGTATTATAGTAGTTATATTCTTGTACATAGGGGGCAGTATTATAGTAGTTATATTCCTGTACATGGGGGGCAGTATTATAGTAGTTATATTCTTGTACATAGGGGGCAGTATTATAGTAGTTATATTCCTGTACATAGGGGGCAGTATTATAGTAGTCATATTCTTGTACATAGGGGGCAGTATTATAGTAGTTATATTAGTGTACGTAGGGGGCAGTATTATAGTAGTTATATTCCTGTACATAGGGGGCAGTATTATAGTAGTTATATTCTTGTACATAGGGGGCAGTATTATAGTTGTTATATTCTTGTAAATAGGGGCTGTATTATAGTAGTTATATTCTTGTACATAGGGGGCAGTATTATAGTAGTTATATTCTTGTACATAGGGGGCAGTATTATAGTAGTTCTAGTCGTGTACATAGGGGGCAGTATTATAGTAGTTATATTCTTGTACATAGGGGGCAGTATTATAGTAGTTATATTCTTGTACATAGGGGGCAGTATTATAGTAGTTATATTCTTGTACATAGGTGGCAGTATTATAGTAGTTATATTCTTGTACATAGGGGGCAGTATTATAGTAGTTATATCCTTGTACATAGGGGCAGTATTATAGTAGTTATATCCTTGTACATAGGGGGCAGTATTATAGTAGTTATATTCTTGTACATAGGGGACAGTATTATAGTAGTTATATTCTTGTACATAGGGGACAGTATTATAGTAGTTATATTCTTGTACATAGGGGGCAGTATTATAGTAGTTATATTCCTGTACATAGGGGGCAGTATTATAGTAGTTATATTCCTGTACATAGGGGGCAGTATTATAGTAGTTATATTCTTGTAAATAGGGGCTGTATTATAGTAGTTATATTCTTGTACATAGGGGGCAGTATTATAGTAGTTATATTCTTGTACATAGGGGGCAGTATTATAGTTGTTATATTCTTGTAAATAGGGGCTGTATTATAGTAGTTATATTCTTGTACATAGGTGGCAGTATTATAGTAGTTATATTCTTGTACATAGGGGACAGTATTATAGTAGTTATATTCCTGTACATAGGGGGCAGTATTATAGTAGTTATATTCTTGTACATAGGGGCAGTATTATAGTAGTTATATTCCTGTACATAGGGGGCAGTATTATAGTAGTTATATTCCTGTACATAGGGGGCAGTATTATAGTAGTTATATTCTTGTACATAGGGGGCAGTATTATAGTAGTTATATTCCTGTACATAGGGGGCAGTATTATGGTAGTTATACTCTTGTACATAGGAGGCAGTATTATAGTAGTTATATTCTTGTACATAGGGGGCAGTATTATAGTAGTTATATTCTTGTACATAGGGGACAGTATTATAGTAGTTATATTCTTGTACATAGGGGGCAGTATTATAGTAGTTATATTCCTGTACATGGGGGGCAGTATTATAGTAGTTATATTCTTGTACATAGGGGGCAGTATTATAGTAGTTATATTCCTGTACATAGGGGGCAGTATTATAGTAGTCATATTCTTGTACATAGGGGGCAGTATTATAGTAGTTATATTAGTGTACGTAGGGGGCAGTATTATAGTAGTTATATTCCTGTACATAGGGGGCAGTATTATAGTAGTTATATTCTTGTACATAGGGGGCAGTATTATAGTTGTTATATTCTTGTAAATAGGGGCTGTATTATAGTAGTTATATTCTTGTACATAGGGGGCAGTATTATAGTAGTTATATTCTTGTACATAGGGGGCAGTATTATAGTAGTTCTAGTCGTGTACATAGGGGGCAGTATTATAGTAGTTATATTCTTGTACATAGGGGGCAGTATTATAGTAGTTATATTCTTGTACATAGGGGGCAGTATTATAGTAGTTATATTCTTGTACATAGGTGGCAGTATTATAGTAGTTATATTCTTGTACATAGGGGGCAGTATTATAGTAGTTATATCCTTGTACATAGGGGCAGTATTATAGTAGTTATATCCTTGTACATAGGGGGCAGTATTATAGTAGTTATATTCTTGTACATAGGGGACAGTATTATAGTAGTTATATTCTTGTACATAGGGGACAGTATTATAGTAGTTATATTCTTGTACACAGGGGGCAGTATTATAGTAGTTATATTCTTGTACATAGGGGGCAGTATTATAGTAGTTATATTCCTGTACATAGGGGGCAGTATTATAGTAGTTATATTCCTGTACATAGGGGGCAGTATTATAGTAGTTATATTCTTGTACATAGGGGACAGTATTATAGTAGTTATATTCTTGTACATAGGGGGCAGTATTATAGTAGTTATATTCCTGTACATGGGGGGCAGTATTATAGTAGTTATATTCTTGTACATAGGGGGCAGTATTATAGTAGTTATATTCCTGTACATAGGGGGCAGTATTATAGTAGTCATATTCTTGTACATAGGGGGCAGTATTATAGTAGTTATATTAGTGTACGTAGGGGGCAGTATTATAGTAGTTATATTCCTGTACATAGGGGGCAGTATTATAGTAGTTATATTCTTGTACATAGGGGGCAGTATTATAGTTGTTATATTCTTGTAAATAGGGGCTGTATTATAGTAGTTATATTCTTGTACATAGGGGGCAGTATTATAGTAGTTATATTCTTGTACATAGGGGGCAGTATTATAGTAGTTCTAGTCGTGTACATAGGGGGCAGTATTATAGTAGTTATATTCTTGTACATAGGGGGCAGTATTATAGTAGTTATATTCTTGTACATAGGGGGCAGTATTATAGTAGTTATATTCTTGTACATAGGTGCAGTATTATAGTAGTTATATTCTTGTACATAGGGGGCAGTATTATAGTAGTTATATCCTTGTACATAGGGGCAGTATTATAGTAGTTATATCCTTGTACATAGGGGGCAGTATTATAGTAGTTATATTCTTGTACATAGGGGACAGTATTATAGTAGTTATATTCTTGTACATAGGGGACAGTATTATAGTAGTTATATTCTTGTACATAGGGGGCAGTATTATAGTAGTTATATTCTTGTACATAGGGGGCAGTATTATAGTAGTTATATTCCTGTACATAGGGGGCAGTATTATAGTAGTTATATTCCTGTACATAGGGGGCAGTATTATAGTAGTTATATTCCTGTACATAGGGGGCAGTATTATAGTAGTTATATTCCTGTACATAGGGGGCAGTTTTATGGTAGTTATACTCTTGTACATAGGAGGCAGTATTATAGTAGTTATATTCTTGTACATAGGGGACAGTATTATAGTAGTTATATTCTTGTACATAGGGGGCAGTATTATAGTAGTTATTTCCTGATCGTCTCAGGGGCAGCACACACAAATGGGTTTTAGTCCTCTAGAACCAATCAGATAGAGACAGGTTACCAAGCAGTACACATGTATTCAATTAACTAGTTAAGGAGCCCTATAAGAGGGAGGAGGAACTAGGAGACAGTGTATTTTTTCTTTCTCTAGGTCAAAGATACAGACAGGACCTATGCTGCTGCTGTTCTTGTGTCCGCGCTGCACACAGTGGGGTGTCCCATGTTGCTCAGACGCGATGGTGTACTGAGACGGCCACTGTTTCAGCAGCCTAAACATGGGCAGTGTTGAGCCTCGGTACACGCCTGCCCTCACAGGGTTTCGATACCCGCAAGGCTGTAATGGCCTCCAGAGGAGATGAAGGCCGCCTACGTCACACTACTGCAAGCCCCGCCTACCTCCATGGCGGGAGCCGGACCGGAAGTGCCTCAGCCCGAGGAGTCCGGATGTGACACTTCAGGTGAGGGCAGGCCGGGCCTGTGTGATGCCATGATTACAGCACCGGATGTGGTGTTCCCTTTCTGGCGCCAGGGAGTTTTGGCTGAGGACCGGAGGTGACGCAATCGGTGTCTGGAGTTTGAAGTTCCGGCGCCACAATATGCAGATTGCTCTCTGCCAGCAACGCGGCCCTCTGCTTACTGAGGTAAGAAATGGCTCCTGCTATGCTCATGCTCCCTGGTGTGTATTCACACTGCGCTGATTACTGCTGTCCAGGCCTGCACTCCCTGCTACACAGTGCTGCAGCTCCTATATGGGTTTGTATACCTCTGCAGGATATATATAGGAGGGCTGTGTCCTAATGCAATGTTATAGGCACTCACTGCTTTATAGTGCTGCAGCGCGTGTATCAAATGTATAAGGTTATATGTACAACTCGCTGTTACATCATGCCTCAGGCTACTATATTACTCATATAGAATGTTATGCTAGCTGCTATATTACACATATAGGATGCTGTGCTAGCTGCTATATAATACATATAGGATGCTATGTTATGCACTCGCTGGTTACCCCTAGCTACTATATTACATGTACAGGATGTTATGTTATGTTATGTTACTCTCCACAGCCATTCTAACCTGTATGTGCTTTCTCTCGTCAGATCACTGCTGCTAAGCAGCTCCAGGCCTGGCAGGTGCCGGAATGGGAGACTGGCTGGGAATCCCAGCTTCCTTTGATAAGGCCTCAGCTCCTGTAGTGGATTTATATGATGCATAAAAATCTATGATGTAATGCACTTCTGTTACATAGGGTCTCATCCCCCATATTACATGTATAGCATGGTGTTATTATTGTGCACTCCCTGTGTCATAGTGCATCAGCTGCTATTAGATGTGTAAGATATATGATATATGCACATAGTGCCGCAGCCCCTATGTTGGATGTTATTATACACTATGGATTAGTGCATCTGCTGTTATTAGATGTATAAATGCTATATATAGGCACTTCTGTCTCACAGTACCTCCGCTCCTGGGTCGGATGTATAGCAGGGTGCTGTTATCATGCACCTCCGGTCACACAGTTTCCTGTGTGGATACGTAATGGCGATATTATGTGCACTCTCTGCTTGCATTAGTGCTAGAAATGCCTGGTCAGAACGGGTGATTAACCCTTGTTTTGTTCTGTTTTATAGCAGATGTCGCCTCACAGGAGCTCAGCAAGAAACCTTCTCTAAGCTAAGCATAGTCTCTGCACCTCCTGATAATGCAAACTAACAGCTTATTTCTCCTGATTCACACATCTAACAGAGGACATTTATAGTGGATCTATATCATGGTGCAAGGGGCAGCGGCCTCTGAAGTCACCATAGAGCTCTGAAGAGGGGTCTTGTTCTGGGGAATCTGATAATGATGAATATTATGTTACACAAGGATAAAGTTCAGTCTTTATGAGGACGTTAAAAAATCCTAGTAGGGACACCCCATCCTAGAGGAGTGGATTATAAATATAACCTGAGCCTACATTCAAAGATGTACATTGAAAAGTCAAATCTCTTATAATTAAGGATCCTCCTGTTACTAAGGCGTCTCACAAAGCGATGTTTCCGCTGAAGAATCGGCGTTCCCTAGTCCATAAAGCAGTCTCTGTACTGAAGAAGTCATCTACTTCCTCTGCTGCTGTGTAAAGTCTCCCTGCCCTCTGCCCCAAGTGGCTCGGGCTGAGCGAATTGTTCTGGTGTATTAGATGAATACTGAAAAGATTGCATCTCATCAAGTCTCATACAGATGATCTCTGATACTCACCTGGATACGGCGAGGCTCTCCTGTAAGTCATTTACCCTCGCCAGTACGGCTAGAAGAGCCTTATGAGTCAGGTAATAGGATGGAAATGGTGTTTTTAAGAACAACTTCTGAAGCCTGTTCCAGCCAGAATCCATGTCCATGATCCTGGAAAGCTGAAGTGAAGGTCAGGGAGTGAAGCTCCACAGTCCATAGCGGAGTCTTTAGGAGGCAGCAGAAGTCTCTGGCTAAGCAAGAAGACGCTTTCTCTTCCAGGAGAAGATTACCTATTACCAGTCCTACTGTCATGTGACGCCGAGCTCCACATACATGAGGTGGGGAGGAAGACCTCAGAAGTATTACTCTCAGTAGTCAAGAACTACCATCAGACAACTGGGGACATCAGTCATCACAGGAGGCTGCACCTCAGTGTCCAGAGAACTCTACCAGCTGACGTCATATTTTTTGTATAGACCCTCATTTTTTTCTCTCAGCATTCAAAAAAAAAAATAAATAAAGAGGGGTCAAATTCAGGATTAAAGCGATCCAGTCTGCAGGGGCTCTTCTAATTAAAGAGGACTATCTAGTCACACTGTAGCCTCAATGTTCCCTGTCTACTCACAGGGGATAGTTGTGTAGTGATTCAAACCAGATCCAAAAGATTGCATCTCCAGTTTTTTTCTTTATTGGCAGTGGTTTTTCATGGCAGCCCTGAGGATCAGGGTATCACAATGGTGGAGTATCCAGACAGCCGGCTGATAAGAGCTTCCTCAGAACCTCTACTCCAATCCCATGTTTTAGAAGTTTCTCCAATTGTGTCAGATTCTGAGATTTGTGTTTAATGCAAAGAAATCTTGCTTTGTGTCCCGTCAGTCACCGAGGTTTGAGCTTCTTAAATAAACACCTCAATTGGTGAATGTAACCCCAGAATAAGTGGGGGCCATCCAGAGATTGATCTTCAGACAAAGTGGAACAAGGGACATGACATTCCTCTCAAGCCTATAAAGGGCTCTTCAAACACCAGAAAAGTCGGTAGGAATCTCAAACTCAATCATCCAAAATACTCTGGTCTCCTATCTCCGATAGGGACTTGCATCAGATGCCTCCTCTGAGGGTTGGGGTGCCCATGTTAGTCATCTATGGACTAAGAAGAAGTGGAGCAAACAAGATGATGAATCTCAAAATCCTAAAAGAACTTTAGGGCAGTAAAGCCCTTTTCTCCACTTTCAGTACCTTCTCCACTGTCATCACCCAGTCCAGTTAGACAACGGACTGACCATATTCTCTGAGCAGGCGGTAGGCTTGAAAAGCTATCACTTAGCCCGCTATTGTAAGGATGATGGCACAGACAGAAGATCTTCTGCACAGTACATCTGCAGGTCACATTGAAAGATTATAGAACACCACTGCGGATATTCTGGGCTGTGAGCCATGCCACCCGAAAGAATGGAGTCTCAACTCATCAGTTATAATGGTGTAATGGTCAAATGAGATTTTTCCCTATCCAGATGCCATAGCGTCATGCGGAAATTCAAAACTACCAAAAATGTAAGTCATTTCAGCCATACATTGGCAATTGACGGACTTCCTTTTTAAGTGGAACCAGGCTCTGGTGTACATGTTGCTTTCCTACTCCCTTGGTCCAAATGTTCTGAACAGTTTCAGATGAGGTAAGGACAAAGACTATGTCTTCCCGCCTCGTTGGCTCCACAGGGCCTGCCACGGTCGCTGTCAAAAGGGAGGTACTGTAAGTTGCCAGCAACAGGGGACCTGCTCTCCAAAAAGAGCGTACACCATACTCATCCACACACTCGGCAGCTAATTGCCTGGAGGCTGACGCAGTGATCATGTCACAACTGCGATCATATCCGGAGGTCATAATTACCCTACAGACTGCCCATAGACCTACCAGGTTGAAAGACTAACGGAGTATGAAAGAGGCTCAAATCTTCATCAACTTTGATCCAGATATCTTAAAAAAAAAAAAAAAAATCTCGACTAAATCTCAATCAAATTCTCAACAATGGCATCTACTGCATATCTTCTTCAAATTAATAATAATAATTCTTCAAAACCTTAAGTTCTGCTGTCCTTCCTGTAAGGCGCTATCGGTTGTCTTCTCAGCCCTATACAGGGTCCTATCAGAACTGTTACATAAAGGTCCCTCACCTTTAAAGTATTCTTCAGACCGCCATCATCGCAGCCAGGCGGGTTATTGAACTACAGGATCCATTAATCTAAGATCCATACTTCAAAAATTGAGATGACTTCCTCATCTGGGTATCAATGCCAGATTTTTTTCCAAAAAAAAAAAAAAAAAAAGTATGCTTCCTTTTATCTACAAACCTCTTGTTAGGATTAATGAAGTCTCCACACTCAAGATTTAAGAATAGCAGTTCTTGATGTCATCCCTTAAAAAATGATCTTCCGTTATTTTTTTGTGCCTCCTATTCCAGTGCTCCCAATAACTGGGCAAAGGGCAAGTTGTCACTATAACCAGGTGGTCTAAGGCCACCATAGAAGAACACTACAGTATACATGCTATCAAGATCCTTCTCAGTGATAAGGATTCCTTCTATACAGCCTACAGCTACCTCTTCAACAGAGTTATGTCATGGACAAAGTGGACAAGGCCACAACATGGTCGTCATCTTTAACCTTTGTCAAATATTATTAGGCTAGACTATCTCTTAAGCAGAAGGCACTCTGTGGCAGTGCAGTGCTTAAGTTACAAACATGTGGCCCACCCATAGAATTTTTCGGTACTGCTTTACAAATCCCATTTGTGTGTGCTGCCCCTGAGACGATCAGGAAAACAAAAATTTACTTACCCCGAAATTTTCTTTTCCTGGAGTCCAGGGGCAGCACATGCTTCCCTCCCTTATTTATATTGCTTTATAATAATACACTGTCTCCTAGTTCCTCCTCCCTCTTATAGGGCTCCTTAACTAGTTAATTGAATACATGTGTACTGCTTGGTAACCTGTCTCTATCTGATTGGTTCTAGAGGACTAAAACCCATTTGTGTGTGCTGCCCCTGGACTCCAGGAAAAGAAAATTTCGGGGTAAGTAAATTTTTGTTATTCCTGTACATGGGGGGCAGTATTATAGTAGTTATATTCTTGTACATAGGGGGCAGTATTATAGTAGTTATATTCCTTACATAGGGGGCAGTATTATAGTAGTTATATTCCTGTACATAGGGGGCAGTATTATAGTAGTTATATTCCTGTACATAGGGGGCAGTATTATAGTAGTTATATTCTTGTACATAGGGTGCAGTATTATAGTAGTTATATTCTTGTACATAGGGGGCAGTATTATAGTTGTTATATTCTTGTAAATAGGGGCTGTATTATAGTAGTTATATTCTTGTACATAGGGGGCAGTATTATAGTAGTTATATTCTTGTACATAGGGGGCAGTATTATAGTAGTTCTAGTCGTGTACATAGGGGGCAGTATTATAGTAGTTATATTCTTGTACATAGGGGGCAGTATTATAGTAGTTATATTCTTGTACATAGGGGGCAGTATTATAGTAGTTATATTCTTGTACATAGGTGGCAGTATTATAGTAGTTATATTCTTGTACATAGGGGGCAGTATTATAGTAGTTATATCCTTGTACATAGGGGCAGTATTATAGTAGTTATATCCTTGTACATAGGGGGCAGTATTATAGTAGTTATATTCTTGTACAGAGGGGACAGTATTATAGTAGTTATATTCTTGTACAGAGGGGACAGTATTATAGTAGTTATATTCTTGTACATAGGGGGCAGTATTATAGTAGTTATATTCTTGTACATAGGGGGCAGTATTATAGTAGTTATATTCCTGTACATAGGGGGCAGTATTATAGTAGTTATATTCCTGTACATAGGGGGCAGTATTATAGTAGTTATATTCCTGTACATAGGGGGCAGTATTATAGTAGTTATATTCCTGTACATAGGGGGCAGTATTATGGTAGTTATACTCTTGTACATAGGAGGCAGTATTATAGTAGTTATATTCTTGTACATAGGGGGCAGTATTATAGTAGTTATATTCTTGTACATAGGGGGCAGTATTATAGTAGTTATATTCCTGTACATGGGGGGCAGTATTATAGTAGTTATATTCTTGTACATAGGGGGCAGTATTATAGTAGTTATATTCCTGTACATAGGGGGCAGTATTATAGTAGTTATATTCCTGTACATAGGGGGCAGTATTATAGTAGTTATATTCCTGTACATAGGGGGCAGTATTATAGTAGTTATATTCTTGTACATAGGGTGCAGTATTATAGTAGTTATATTCTTGTACACAGGAGCAGTATTATAGTAGTTATATTCTTGTACATAGGGGACAGTATTATAGTAGTTATATTCCTGTACATAGGGGGCAGTATTATAGTAGTTATATTCTTGTACATAGGGGGCAGTATTATAGTAGTTATATTCCTGTACATAGGGGGCAGTATTATAGTAGTTATATTCCTGTACATAGGGGGCAGTATTATAGTAGTTATATTCCTGTACATAGGGGGCAGTATTATAGTAGTTATATTCTTGTACATAGGATGAAGTATTATAGTAGTTATGTTCTGGTACATAGGATGCAGTATTATAGTAGTAATATTTTTGTACATAGGGTGCAGTATTAGAATAGCTATGGACACCTGTTACATAAATCCAAAACTGACAGCCCTAGGGCACTGGAGCGTGGCGGCTTGTGTTATACCTGCTTGATTTGGTTGGGTAAGATCATTAAATGATAAGTTTCACATCCTACAGTAACAGGATTACAGACAATTACTGGGCAGACCCATGACAGCTTTTGTTTCACACACGAAGTGTTTTTATGTTTAATTATTGCTTCCAGGAAAATGATTATATTTTCTACATTTTTGCTAGTGGACGGGTGCACCAGGATTTCTACAATATAGAATAATGACCCGTAGATACTTGGGAGCCTAAAAGACTGAAGTCCTGATATGTTTGAGATGAGGTTCTCCACGTCTTTCCAGGTATAAGGATACATGAGGAAACTGGATTGATGGTTATTGACAGATTCTCTATTAGGACACAGTTCTTGGTGGTTACATTACTTACTTGAGGCTTAGTCCTTATATTAGTCTAACAGGACAGGGGCGACTGACTGTGGTCCAAGAGGTTTCAGCACCTCAGGGTGCGAGCACATCTGTGTGGTCCAGTAGTCTGACAAGAGACAGAGGTAGGTTAGACCATGCCCTGGTATTGTGGTGTCTAAATTGTCCGTCCACCAGTGTTATAGAAGAGTCATGGTAAGTATCACCTGGCCATGGTAAGTAACAGATTTCCGCATCAGCACCCAGGAGCTTCAAGTTCCAGATTTTGAGGACTCCCAAATGTAGTGTCCGCCACTTTAGTCAGATGAATCCTTACGACATAAACATTACGTCCTCTCCCCAAACCCGTGAGGGTCATAAAGCTGGGAGGTCTGTCTGCACCATGACTCCTGGTAGTAAACTAAACACCGACCAGATGCTTTAATTTTCTACTGCAAACATCAGATCAGTAAATACGCGAGGAGAAGGTGGAGCCGAATATTTATGGAAAAACCAACACAAACAAGGAGAACGCTGGCAGTCACCTGGAGGACAACGGGAAATGGTTAATGCCGGGAATGGATTGGAAAATTGATGCTAACCTATTGTGTTCTGGTAAAGCCTAAAATAACACGGACACAACATAGCTCTGTCCACAGCAATGGATGAATAGGGTTCCTATAACTTATGGGGAAGGTCTTGTACCTAGTTGTCCATTCCCACTAACAAATGGGGACTGTCATTCCTTCACTTGGATTATGGGATAAATTTCCTTGAAATCTTCCTATCCCTATAATATGGCACAAAGCTGAGGTATATTTGGTCCTTACTCCTGGTTTAATGTCTGAGGAGTCAGTGGTCATTTCTGCCACCCAAATATCGTAAGGTATCACCCAAACTTCTTGAAGATTTTTGGACAAGGTTACAGATGTAATACTGGGATTATCTGTGGACTTAGCCTAACACCTAAGAATTTTTTCAAGGTTTCAAAGAAAGTTTGAAGGTCTGGCTAGTTGGGGGTCATTGAAGAGCCTGTGTAAGGAGGGATGTTGGTGACAATTGGAACAGTGTGAGTGTTAGACCAAAGGGTATCGGGATCTACGTACAAGATGGGCCAGGATGTGGCCACCTCTGAGGAGATGCAGGCAAGAATGGAGGCTTTGGCTAAACAGGTGGTTACAGACTTGAGAAAGGAGGGGGGGGGGGGGGGGTGGAGGTCCTGCTTCCAAACTTTGAATTGGTTAGGTGTATCACCTAAGGTCACACGTGGCGTTTTAAACGCGTTTTAGGCCCGTTTTTAAGCATGCGTTTTTGACCGGTTTTCCCAATTATCTTGATCAAAACCAATCAAAAACGCATGCGTTTTTTAATGCATGCATTTTTTGACGGACTGCTTAAAAACGGGTTCAAAACACCAAGTGTGACCGCAGCGGTTTGACTGTGGACCAGTCCGCTGTTGTTGTCCGAGTTGAATGTAGGCCTATGATTTAAAGGAAATCTACCACCAGGATGAAGGATTGTAAACCAACTACACTGACATACTGGTGAGTGCCCCCTCTGGCAGGATCTGCTCTTCTTGTAGCTTTGTATGCCTTTGTTTTTAAGAAAAAGAGGTTTAACAATGATGCAGATGAGCCCCTGGGCTCCAAGCTCCATTGACATCTATAGAGTCTGGAACCCCTGAGGCTCATTTGAATAATTTGTGAAACCTTTTTATTGTAAAAACAAGCTCTTAAGAAACTAAAAGAAAAGCAGAACCTCCCAGAGGGGGCACTCACCACTATGTCAGTGTGCTTGGTTTACAATTCTTTATCCTGGTGGTAGATTTCCTTTAACTAAGATAACACCCAATGGTGCAGCTATGGGGCACTGGTAGGAGGCATTGGAAAGGGCATGTAAAATGTGAAGGCTTAAGGTAGTGATGCCACGCAAGGGGTGATAAGATAACTCGTTAACTTTAACAATCTACCAAGTCAATCGTGAGACGGGTAAATCAGCGTCTTATGTGGTAAGTGAGTCAGAACTCTGGTTCTGATCACTTACATTTCAGGTCCTTCAATAAAGCCGCTACTGGTTCTTTTGGCTGCCAGGATCCAGTTCCGGCGCTCTGTTGCAACCAGTTGTGCAATATGGAGTCCCTACTCCTAATGATCCGCTTAGTGGGGAGTGTTAGGGCAAGTGGGTGCCGCAGAGCGGGTGGGGTTGGGGTGTCAAAACCCTGAGCCAATACACAGGCAACCACCTGCAGAGGCGCCATCTTGGCCGTGCATCTTTTCCTAAGTGCCACTACAGGTACACAAGATTCAGAGGGGAAAGAGGCGATGGAGGAAAGAGGTAATGGTGATTTTCAGCTAACATTTGAAATCCGAGTTTTAGACAAGAACGCCCCCTTCACTGTAACTGACCACCCTGCGTCCAGGGACATCATTTGTCAGATTTCCTGAAGTCCAGCGCATGATGGACTTCACACGAGAAGAGGTGCTGAGTGGCAGGCAGAGCTTGACTTCAGTGTTAAAGTCCCCGCCTCCCTGACTTTATACATCTAATTTACATCTCACTTCAAAGTTGATTTTCGGGGCGATGCCACCAGACTGGGTCATGAAAGAAACATGATCTAAAAGCTGTTCAGCTGCTTGACCACGTACTGCTACGGTAGTGGTTTCTTATGCCATTTTGATTTGATGACAGGTTCCCTTTAAGAGGGTATTTTATTGTATCTGGACCCTCTAAAACTGGGGGAACCCAACTCTTATTATAGGCAAGGAGGACAAGATTGGAGCCCTAATCCTGGCAGGGGGGTGACCCGTGATCTTGTTACACATTGTTACACGTGCAGGTTATATTTACGTATATAGGGTGCGGTTGTATTTAGGGTCCCTGGTCCTTTAATTTTGTGACCCTCCACCCCCCCGCACCTTGCAGTGTCCTTATCATGTTGTGTTCCCGTACGCTCGCATATCCTCATGTTTTGCTGTGGATCTTGTTATTATTTTGATCTGCAATGAACGGTGGAAATGTCAGCGTAAAAAACCCACAACAATTGTATCGCTACCTGGACATCTTCCATACTGATAAAACGCTGCGGCCTCTAGAAGCCCGAGACTTGTTTAAAATTCCACTGAGCTGCCTCTTACACAACAACGCGCCTCTCACTCAATATCGCAATCCACATAATGATTACCACTCAGGAAGGAGACCATGCCGCAAAAATGTGAAAATGCAGTTGTGGAAAATTACTGTAAATAATTTCAATATTCCAGGATTGTAGCTTCTCCGAATGTGTTGATAGGGTGTGTCCTCACACTGCTGTGCTCTGAACTCTCTGCACTGTACTTTCCTAAATGTGTCATGTACTATTCAAGTTTTTACATAAAGGAATGGAGCAGGATAGGAGTTACACGCAAAGAACTAAGAGCACAACGACATTAAACAGCTACAATCCTGGAATATGGTTGGTCACCATTAGCTACTTACAGTCATCCACATGACCTATGAACATGCACAGAGGGTTGTGTCTATGACATTCATCTCTTGGGTGGTCCGTGGTCAGGAGAGGGAAAACATGACTGCTCTCTTGATATAACAGCGCCACTCCTGACCATGTTTTTGGAAAATAGCAGCCATGTTTTCTGACCTTTGGACAACCATTGTTAGCGTGATGTCCATTGTTAGCGTGAGCTCAAGAGACTTCATGGGTCTGTCACCTAATTACAGATTTTTTTTGCCTTCTAGCGGCCTATAGGATAGCAAAATACACTATAATCATCATATTAGGGAGCGTATTTTAGGGATGGGAGGGCAACACGGGGTCATAAGCGCCTGGGGGTTAATTATCCATAACTGGACATGGCTCAGTGGAACAGATCCCCCTAGGGCACCAAAACCATGGGAATAGGCTGTGATTGGCTCAAGTCTGTGTGAAAGTGCTGCAGATGGTTAATCTGTCATATATGTATCTATCATCCATCATTCTGACTATATGATGGGCTGTACATTACGTATAGGACTAGTTGCGCCCTCTGGTGGTGGTGCTTGGATCTCTCTTGCATCTCTCACTGCTGTGCTCTGTGCTCCACCTCTGGGACAACACAGATCATGTTAGTTTTTCCAATTGTTTCTCTGGAAGTAGTTTTGGGGAATTGTTATATTGGGAGGATGGGGAGGGGGCGGTGTTTTTCCACACAGCACAGTCTGAACACAAACCATACATGCCAGTATCTACCAACCCCCAGCTGTCAGGTGTGATAATGGCGCTATTGTCTTTTTCGGTTCACTTACAATCATATTGTGCAAAAAATAGACCCGTCCGTCATCTAGCTTCCCTGGCTAGATGCATTATAATAATTGTCAGTCTAGATTATACTACTAGATAATCATCATAATCTCCTGTCACCTCTATTTTACTGAATACTTGCTTTCATAATGAAATGTCATTCCGATGTTCCTCTGTTATTCCTCCTGGCAAATTCATCTACACATTGACAACTGAGTGCTACCACTTGGCGACATGTCCCTATAAAACCTGACACTTTCTATACATTGCAATCATTAGCAGACTGTACAAGGACATCCCTACATTTAAAGCTTAGGGGTCTTAAAGGGGTTGTCTGGATGTCAAAAAACATAGGCCCCTTTTTTTTAGTGGTAGTACAATTAAGCTCCATTCATCTTTATACAGCTCACCTGCAATACCGGCACACACCATGGTCAGGGGGGTGGTGCTGTTTGTAATAGAAAGTAGCCATGTTTTTCAATCCCTCCAGTGCACAACTTCTTCTATAATCTCTCTATCTATAGTGTACGGTGTATGTCTCTATATGATGAAGACCACTACAAGTTACATCTGTAACAGGTAACACTTAATTATCAGATGATTCTTACATTTCCAGGAGGAATAACAGAGGAACGACATTTAAAATTGTGTGATATTTTGGAAAATATTTTATATATTTATCACTACCAATCTATGGATGATCATATATTGATTGTAAGCTCTTCTGTAGCAAAAAAAATTAACTTTCTACATATAGAAGCAGCTGCAGTGAAAAATCTGTAATGTACCGGGGGCTATTTGTAATGGTGGTGGTGATGGTCCCCCAATGCCCATGCTCCGTGTGCGCCCCCTGTACTAGTATTAGGAGGCTCCCCCCGGCTACACCTCCTATATCCTCTCCTCTCTGGGATTTGTTGAGCACAGGAGACACGTGTATTGTGTAGGATCTTGGCACATGGCGTATGCCAGCCTCCTGAGGTGTCTCCTGATTGGCCGGAGCTGCAGGGACTCCGGCATAAAAGTAGGAGTTGCAGAAGAGAGGGAACAGGTTCTGTGCTGTGTGTGTGAGGACTAGTAGTGAGCGAGGAGCTGAGGAGTGCAGAGCTTCCTTCCCAACACTGCAGCACATCGCCTCTGCAGCACATCTCTCATACTGACCTCCAACGACTGACCGTCATGTCTATCTCGGTGCAATCCAACAACGCGGTCCGCTTGGTCTTCATGGGGGCGGCCGGCGTGGGCAAGACAGCCTTGATCCAGCAATTGCTCTATGAGCGTTTTGAGCCCCGGCACCAGTGCACGGTGGAAGAGGTCTACTGCTTAGACCCCGAACCCAACGCCCTCCGGTTACACATCGAAATCGTGGACACCAGTGGCAGCTACTCCTTCCCGGCCATGCAGAAACTACGCATCCAGCAAGGTGATGCCTTCGCCCTGGTCTTCTCCTTGGACGATCTAGAGTCTTTCCAAGAGGTAGAGAGGCTGCGAGAGGAGATCCACCAAATCAAAGGGGAGGTAGACGTCCCCATCGTGGTGGTAGGAAACAAGACAGACTTGTTCCCCGGTGTGAAGTCAGACGCCGGTCAGCTCATGGCAGTACAGGCAGCTGCAACTGCGGAGCTGGAATGGGACAGTGGCTATGTAGAGACCTCAGCCAAGCAGAACCAAAAAGTCCAGGACGTGTTTGAGGAACTCTTACGCAGGGTTAACCTGCCATGTCTACTAAGCCCCGCACTAGAGCGACGCAGAGCCAGCGCACAACCAGAACCGAGAAAGAGGCAACCACGACGCAAGCAGCAGAACTGTATCTTGTCCTAGAGAATCCCCCCACGACGAGGACTGAGGGAGATGGAGATTTAGGAGTCGCTGGTCGCTCCTCAGTGCGTTTGTACGGGACACGAGTCACGTCTGTTCTGCGCCATAGTCTGCCCCCTTGTGGTTATTTGGCGTCAGATTGACTGAAAATCACCAAATCTGATCTGTACTGTTGGGACTTGTGGTTCTGCATCAATTAGAGAGTCGCCTTCAGCTCTTGTGCACACTACATACTGGACATTTTTTCGGGCACCGAAATCCAATGTTATCATTGTTTCAAAAATCTGTAAGAAACTTATTGAGAATCACAGATCAGCAGGGTCCATGTAGTGTGCAGGTACCTTACAGGTGCTGGACGGAGCGGTGGACACGATAGGCTCCAGGTTATTGAGGATTGTGTTTTAGGAAGGATTGGATCAAACTTTGTTACTGTATTTTTTTTTTTTTTTAGCTTTTGAAAATATCAAAAAATGTTGTCGTTTATTAGTAAAGGTCCTTCATTATGTGTTATCGCTCATAGTGGAGGGGGGAGGATCAAGGGCCCCTCATCTATGTACAAGTTGTTTTAGACCCTCTGGGACCCCCCTTAGGCTCCAGGTACAACCTATAGCTATGATCTGACAGCTGAGGCTCCTTACAATCATTACTATATCATTACTATACTACCATAGACTTGTGAATTAGCTCTAGTGACTAGTAATAATATTTGCACAGCGCAGGGAGCTTTTTATAGACCCGGGTACACCATGTCACCAGTCACACACCTTCTCTTATCAGGGCGGCTGCATAGGGCAATGCTGATTATTATTATTGTTTTTTGGATTTTGTGTAATTCTTCCCCCATTACTGTATTAATGGTTATTATGGAGTTACATCTGTCAACCACACAATGCGGGGGTGGGGGGCAATGCACTTTACAATCATCCACAGATAGAAGCTTCAGCATCAAAGAATGTTCTAGAAATAAGGATGATGAATCAATAAACAATGTGAATTTAACTAAAAATCCATATTGTGTGTAGTATTCATTTCTTGTTATTTTCGTTTAAATTTTTATATCTATGTATGTACATTATCTATCATCTATCTCCCATGTATGTATGTACATTATCTATCATCTATCTCCTATGTATCTATGTATGTACATTATGTATCTATCATCTATCTCATATCTAACTATTTGTGTACATTATCCAAATCTATCCATCTATCTTTTATGTACATTTTCTATCTCATACCTGTCTATTTCATATATATCAATCTTCAATCTATATATCACAAATAAAAATATACAGATCTGAAAGTGAATAATAAACACAACATCGGTACATATATAACCACTAAACATCCCCCATCCTAGGAGGGAGTTTCCTCACATTAAGGGTAACCTACCACCAGGATCTAGGATTATAAACCAAGCGCACTTACATGCTGGTGTCTACCTCCTCTGGCAGGATCCTCTCTTCGTTTAGCTTCTTATTTGTACTAAAAAAAAGGCTTTAAAAATTTACAGATATGCCAATTTGCATAATTTTTACAACTTTTCTATGTAAAAACATGGTAGTAAGAAGGTAATAGGGTGGCGGATCCTGCCAGAGGAAGCACACACCAGCATGTGCTTGGTTTATAATCCTTGATCCTGGCGGTAGATTACCTGTAATGATTGCTGCACGTGATGCAGATGTTTCCTTTCACAGACAGCAAGCAGAATTTCAGATCAGTTACATGACAACTGATCAACTCCACAATAACCTTCATGGAAGGTGAGAACCTACCCCATGTAGTAACTGGCTGTTCTTGCTTTGTATAACACAGTGGGGCTTATTTACTAAGGGTCTGCAGATCGCATTTTCATAGAATTTTAGAAATTGTAGGGATTTGTGCCGCTATGACAGGTATTTAACAGGGGATTGTGTCGCACACGATTGGATTGTGGCACGGCAGCGGCGGCTTTGATGCAACATAAATCAGGGGTGGAGAGGGGGACGATCCGACTGATTCGGACTGAGCGCGGGATTTAACTTTCAATTGTGTCGCAAGATCAAGCACTTACATGCACCAGGAAGAAGAAGGTGCACTCCGGGGGACCTGAGCGGGGAAGCGACACATGCAGGAAATCCGGCGCACGATCTTAGTCTGACAATGTGCTTTCGTGAACACCGGGTAAGTAAATGTGCCCCAATGGGTTGTAAGTACGCCCCACTTCCAAATAAACCCCCCATCTTGTTTTTTACATTTCTTGCTCATTTTCTTTTCTGACCTTGTTTCTATACCCTGTGTCAGTCTTTAATTTAATTCTGGGATAGTATTCATGAATCAGGAGGCTCAGGATGGTCATTAGTAAGAAAAGTAACAATGTAGCGATTCACCTGTCACTTTACTTCCTCCTATAACTCAGTGAGTGTGGTTATAGCGCCCCCTCCCCCTGTAGCTGGTACAGTGACCTCTACCTGATGACTTCTTGTTTTCCTTGCAGAGTCTGGAGCCTGGATATGGATGAACACACAGAGAACAATGGCGGGTACAGTATGTACACCATGTTTACCCTCACTAAATAACACTCTACCTGCTTAAATTGTACCTGCCACTTCCTGCTGCGGTTCCGCTTACATGACAATACAAGATCCATGTTCTAGTAGTACTTCACTACAGGGGAGCTCTGCAAAGACACCAACTTAAAGGGTTATTCTGCTTTGTAAAAATTGATCAGAGGTGATGGTGACCATTCCCACTTCCCAGGACTGGGACATGACATGGTTGCATGGTTGCAGTTCATTTCAATGGGTGTGAGGTGCAGTGCCAAGCACAGCCACTGTACAATGAATGGCACTGTACTCAATGGCTTCCTCAGGGCACACCAATGCCCAATATTTTGGATGTGATTTATCCAATTCTTTGTCTCTCTGGGAGATAAGCGGTGCCTGACGCCTTGGCCAGATGCTTACCTCTCCCTTATTGATATAAGATGTATAATTGGCAGTGTGTGAAGCCAACTTGAAACAAAACTCCAGCTATATTATTATCCCAGGCACTGGGGACTGCCTTGGGTTGCCCCCTTTCTCACCTAAGATGACTTGCCAGGTGTGTGGCTACCGGGCATGGCCCAATACAAGGTCACATCTAGGCTCACTCAGCTGTTGACCCCTCAAGTCCAGAGTCTTCCAACCACGTCTGGCACCACGTCTCACCGTATTGTGCCCACCATTTTGTATAATCCCCCTATTGCCCCACCTTCTTCCATTGTGGCCCCCAAGTTATAATCCCCCCTATTGTTCCCCATCTCCCATTGTAGCACCTAATCTTGTAACCTCCCCTATGTTTCCCCCATTTCCCATAGTATCCCCTAAACCTATAATCTCCTCTTTGTTCCCCATCTCCTATTGTAGCCCCTAAACATATAAGTGCCCTTATTGTTCTCCCATCTCCCATTGTAACCCACAAACCAATAACCCCTCCCATTATTCTCCTTTCTCCCATTGAAGCTCCTAAACCTATAACCTCCCCCATTGTTCCTCTTCTCCTATCTCCCCTATAGGTTCCCTTAAACCTATAACCTCCTGGGTCTCTCCTGTTCTCTCCTTTCTCCCATTGTGGGCCTCCAATGAGTAATATTTTTGGCCCTATTCTGGGCACTTACTTACATATCCCTCCTCTCCCATCCATATCGCCCTTAAATTGAAACAAACCTTATATTCTCCGCTCCTGGTCATGTGATGGAGTGGTGAGAGGATGGCTCCCTGCTTCACCATTTCATTCAATTTTATCTATGTCTTGTAGGTGAAGAAATTTTGGACATGCCCCATTGCCCAGGATGGGCACCAGGAGCAGAATGGACAGTACTAGCTATTTCTCATATATAGCCAAATTTTGCCTTTTGGTTGGAGAGTCACTGTAACTACATACAGGTAGCTAAATGTAACTACATACAGGTAGCTAAATGTAATATCATGTGTCCTCTGACAACACTTCAGGGAAGAGCCCGGATTATTGATGTGACTCTGGACATTAGATCACGGAGCCGTTTCCATCACATTTCCCTTCTATTATCTTTGGAGAGACTCCAAGGCAAAGGCTTCACCTTAAATTAAAAGTAAACAGATGATAATTTATGGGGCTTTTATACGACCGCACTGACACCAGTGACAACCTTCTGCGTGGGAGAGCGAAACCGTCCCTGCGGACACCTGACCCCCCCCCAGGACCGCGCAGGACAATGCCCAGATCCGGAGTGTTATTAGTCACTTCCGGGCCACAGTCACCGCTGGCAGGGGAGCGGAGAACCGAATGAGATCATGTGTTTAATATCGCTGAGTAAACGTCTGACTAGTGATAATCAACGGACAACGCGCCATATTTGGAGAATTACTGATCACATTCGGTGACAAAGCCGTGAGAATGACAACATCTAGTAAAGTTACATGTTACCAGGAGATATTTATAACTAATTACTACATTGGGTAACATGACTAAGAACCTAAGGGAAACTGTCAGCAGGTGTGACCATGCAAAACTAAAGACATTGGGGCTCATTTACTAAGGGTCGTCAATTTCCTGACAATTTCCGGTTTGCGCCGCAACGCGCCGGGGATTGTGTTGCACGTGATCGGATTTTGGCGCTTCACCGCCGGCTTGCACACGGCAGAAATTGGGGGGCGGGCCGGCGGACAACCCGACGGATTCGGACAACACGCAAGATTTAATATTTAGAGTTGTGATGCAAAACATGCACTTACAAGCATCGGGAAGAAGAAGGTGAACTCCAGCGGACCTCGGCGGGGAAGCGACGGATGCAGGATCTCGGACGCACGATCTTCATGAATCGCACCAGACTTCATCCTCGTCGGACCGTCCAAATCGGGGATCGTGAAAGGACCAGGTAAGTAAATTTGCCCCAAAGTGTTAGGTCATGTCCCTGGAGAGATCTGTAATCAAACCTCTGTGTATGCTGTTAGTAGCAGCAGGACTGTGATATATGGAACACTGCTGTGTTCTTAGCTCTCTGCATTAAACTGCTTCACATCCCTCGCCCTACTGTTGTAACATTTAACCAGAGCAGAAGGAAGGGGCTGTAGAGCAGCAGTTCAATTTGGAGAGCTAAGACGCACAGCAGTGTGAGGACAATCCTGGTTCAATCCTGAAATATAAATGCATTTTCACAGTCCTGCTGCTACTGACGACATACACAAAGGTCTGATTAAATGAGCATTCCCTCAGGTGGGGAATTGTAGAGTTACAGATTGGAGAAATTTTTATCTTTGTCAGATATTTAGAGGCTGCACTTTTATGTCTTGGCCGGGATTGATACTGAGAACAATAGATTATTCTGGTGCATTGTTCTGGGATTAGTAGAGCAGTGCTGCTGGCATATTTCCATTAGTACAGGACTTTAAAGCTACACTATTTGATCAGATGACCGAATCCATAAAATTTCACACGGTGGAAGAATGGTGGAGCGAGGAGCTGGTGACTCCCTGCTTCCCCATCATATTTAACTCTATTTGAGTCCTGAGGATGCAGATAGAATCGGAATGGGGACAATGAGTAACAAAAGCTTTAATTGTCAGTTACTGCAGCGTTGTTCCTTCTTCTCCGGGACCTCTGCAATTCTCCCTGGCAGCTCTCAATCACCTTCTGGACCAAATCCTGACTGGTCGCCGTCCATTCCTGCACAATCACTGCTGCATTCTGTCACAATTTGTTGTTTTTTGTCTCTTGACGATTGACCACAAGTTCTCAATGGGATTAAGATCTGGGGAGTTTCCAGGCCATGGACCCAAAATCTCTATGTTTTGTTCCCTGAACCATTTAGTTATCACCTTTGCTTTATGGCAAGGTGCTCCATCATGCTGGAAAAGGCATTGCTGATCACCAAACTGCTCCTGGACGGTTGGGAGAAGTTGCTCTTGGAGGACATTCTGGTCCCATTCTTTATTCATGGATGTGTTTTTAGGTAAGACTGTGAGAGAGCCGATTCCCTTGGCTGAGAAGCCGCCCCACACATGAATGGTTGCAGGAGGCTTTACAGGTGGCATGAGACAAGACTGGTGGTATCGCTCACCTTGTCTTCTCCCAACAAGCTGTTTTCCAGATGTTCCAAACTATCAGAAAGGGGATTCCTCAGAGAAAATGACTCTCCCCCCAGTCCTCAGCAGTCCACTCCCTGCACCTCCTGCAGAATATCAGTCTGTCCCTGATGTGTTTTCTGGAGAGAAGTGGCTTCTTTGCTGCCCTCCTGGACACCAGGCCGTGCTCCAAGAGTCTCTGCAGTCTCACAGTGCGTGCAGATGCCTCACACCTGCCTGCTGCCATTCCTGAGCAAGCTCTGCACTGCTGGGAGCCCCATCCCCAAGCTGAAACACTTTTATGAGACGGTCCTAACGCTTGCTGGTCCTTCTTGGGCGCCTGGAGCCTTTTTGGCAACAATGGGACCTCTCTCCTTGAATTCCTTGATGATGCGATAGATTGGTGACTGAGGTGCAATCTTTCTAGCTGCGATACTCTTCCCTGTTAGGCCAGTTTTGTGCAGTGCAATGATGACTGCACGTGTTTCTTTAGAGATAACCATGGTTAACAGAAGAGAAACAATGATGCCAAGCACCAGCCTCCTCTTAAAGTGTCCACTGGTGTGATTCTTACTTAATCCTGACAGATTGATCTCCAGCCCTGTCCTCATCAACACCCACACCTGTGTTACTGGAGACATCACTGACACCATGTTACCTGCTCCTTTTAAGGCGCCTGCAATGAAGTTGAAATGTGTTTTGGGGGAAAAAGTTCATTTTCTAGGCAAATATTGACTTTGCAATGAATTGCTGTAAAGCTGATCACTCTTTATAACATTCTGGAGTCTATGCAAATTGCCCTTATAAAACCTGATGCAGTAGACTTTGTAAAAATTAACATTTGTATCATTCTCAAAACTTGTGGCCATGACTGTAGGCAGCTGCCTAGGGTGCTATATAGGAGAGTGGTTGCCAAGATGTAAGATTATCTATCCCAATGTAAAATATACTCTAAAGGATAATATTTTGGGGTGGTGGCTCTGGTTATACTTAGCTCTTGCCACATAATCCTTCTAAGGAAAGTTCTCATGATTGTTCAGTGCTCCAGACAAGTGCTACCAGTGTGTGCTTACTAGGCGGAGACTCCTTGGTTCAATATAGACTCAAAGCATCGGAATGACATTGAATCCCATTGAAATGACTATACACAGGCCCCTTCTGCAAACCCAGATACAGTGCGGTCAGTACAAGGGTGTCACTGTAGTACTTTTACATAGTGCCGCAGTATACAGTGCGGTCAGAATTAGGGTGGCACCGGAGGAAGGGGGGGATCGGTGACTAGAGGGATTTCTGTATAACTTTATATCCCGCATTGATGTCACCGCTGGATTCTCCTATTATATTCCCATGAGTATTGGATGAGTGACCTAGGTGACCTCCCACATTGTGTGCCCATTTCACAGGGAGGAATCCTACCCCACAAAGAGGATATTGTATCCATCTGATGGTACAAAATAACACTGGGAGCTGGATGGCGCCCAATTATTAGTTCTCACTGTACAGGGTGTACTAGAAGTGTGTGACCTCAAGACCCAGTATACAGACCCAGTATACAGACCGCGTACACCATATAGAGGTGACGAGAGACAGGTGGGATAACACTAATATAATACAGTCGGTCCCCTACTTAAGGACACCCGACTTACAGACGAACCCCTAGTTTAAGACGGACCCCTCTGACCTCTGGTGAAGCTCTCTGGATGTTACTATAGTCCCAGATTGCAATAATCAGCTGTAAGGTGTCTGTAATGAAGCTTTATTGATAATCCTTGGTCCCATTACAGCAAAAAAATGTTAAACTCCGTTTGTCACAGGGGCAAAAATTTTGCCTGGATCTATACAGTTTCGACTTACATACACATTCAACGTAAGAACAAACCTATGGACTCTATCTTGTATGTAACCCGGGGACTGCCCGTAATGCATGTACTGTGTATATATATAATACCTAAAAACACACAGTACTAAATAACATATAATATCCATATAATACTGCCACATAATGTGCAAAAAATGGCGCGTCTTATTTCTACATAATCGACATAGTTCCATCAAATACTGACCATATAGTGCAATATAACCCTTCCACATAGTGCATATACTAACGTAATATATTGCCAGATTTTGCATATAACGCCATGTAACACTGCCATAGAGTGCCACATAATGCTACAACATGATGTAATACTCCCTTTCCACATTGTCCAGAGAGAGAAATATAAAAGTGCAGCAAAGTGCATTTAGTCCCATGTAATACTGCAACGTGATGCAAATAGCACCATGTTATACTTCCACATAGTACTAAATAATACTGCCACATAGTGTAAATAGTGTTGTATATAGTAGCGCCATATAAAACTGCCACTTGGTGCATATAGTGGCATGTAGTGCTGCCACATAGTGCCATATAATACTGCCATATAATACTGCCATATAGTGCATATAGTGCCATATAATACTGCCATATAGTGCCATATAATTCTGCCATATAATACTGCCATATAGTGCCATATAACACCGCCATATAGTGCCATATAATACTGCCATATAGTGCATATTGTGCCTGTAATACTGCCATATAGTGCATATAGTACCATATAATACTGCCACATAGTGCATATAGTGCCATATAATACCGCCATATAGTGCCATATAATTCTGCCATATAATACTGCCATATAGTGCCATATAACACCGCCATATAGTGCCATATAATACTGCCATATAGTGCATATTGTGCCTGTAATACTGCCATATAGTGCATATAGTACCATATAATACTGCCATATAGTGCATATAGTACCATATAATACTGCCATATAGTGCTTATAATACCATATAATACTTCAACGTAGTCCATACAGTACATAAAATCACACCGGGAAAGCTCATTTTGTAAATGCAGTTATTTCTATCCGAGTCTGTACAATCCTCTTCATATGTTTATGGACTATGATGTGGGAAGTTATGGCTGGATATTTGCACGTCCCCGTCTGGTTAGAGATGACGGTTCGGTCTCTTCCATCACCTTGTGACTATTGTGCAGCCTGAACTGAGAAACGTGACGAGCCGCGAGCAGACGTGCGAATTCTCAGCGCATCTCATTACTTTGCCTTTAATGTCTGCGCTTGTTGCCATGGTAACATGGGTATCATGGCTGATGTTGGAGCCGTAATAAAAAGTCAGCGATAAAGGGAAGGTCAGGAGGACCTGTGTGTACACATATCACTATGTCGCCTGCCGGACGCGATCGCCTGCTGTCCTGGGTGACGCCTTTCATCAGTGATTTACCTACAATTATCTCATCCACCTCTCCCATAATGTAATAAGATAATGGAATGAAGATGTCTGTAATACTTGGTTATTAAAGGGATAGTCCTATTCATTGCCGCCATCAGGTCTGGGCTAATCGTAGGGGGCTGTGTCAGGGGCTGTTGACATGGCAACCACAAAATGGAGAATCAATTTACAACACTTCTAGACCACCGCATAGGATATGCCTGGAATGGGAACCGGTCATCAGATTTTACACCATTAAACTACTACCCCCCTCAGGTAGGGAATGAAATGTGCTGTCCCTCCTTTATATGAAATCTCACTCATTTATCTATTAAAAAAAAAACTCCTTCAGAGTCATGTGACGATGAGTAGAGATGAGTCATGTCTGCCTGAGAAGAGTCATGTCTGCCTGAGAAGAGTCATGTCTGCCTGAGATGAGTCAAGTTTAGTGGTTGCAGGGGGAGAGTCACTTAAGATGCCCCTTTCTTTAGTTCTATAGCTCCTAGAAACATGCGGCTAGTGATATCATATTAAAGATATGTATATATATGATATATATCTCATCTTGTGGTTCTTGTGACCTACAGATCCAGCGATACAGACAGCTAATAAGAAGGCAAGAAGTGGATCTTTATCTTGAACAATATCTTTGGCTGTGATCTGTAGATCACAGAACCACAAGCCTGATGTGATCTGAAAGATGAGATAATTATCTTTAATATGCTAATTAGTTTCAAGGTGTTATAGAGCTGAAGATAGAGGCATCTGAAGTAAATACCACCCTTCAATCTTGACTCATCTAAGGTAAAATATGACTCTTTTCTGCTCATTGTCACATGACCATGATTTTTTATAGGTAAACAGGTGAAACTTCACATTAAATAAGGAATTCTAGAAAGGACATTTCATCCCCCACCTGAAGGGGTAGTAGTTTACTGGAGTAAAATCTGGTGACAGGTTCCCTTTAATAAGTGATTAGGGAGACTAAAGCTACCGAGGAGCCTGCTCCATAGAAGACAATGGAAACATCAGTAGAATTTCAAAGCACAAGTCTATTGAAAAGTGTCCCAATAGGTGATGCTCCGGGGGTGGCTGACTTTCTGACTGCAGAGCATGCCTCTGCTTGTTCAGTGTCTGCACACTGATTCAATCTATACATCAGTCCCTAAAGAGGAGCTCCAATAACATCCAGCAGAATTATGAATCCAGCTCTGGAATTCATAATGTTGGGAAGTTATGTATTAGCGTTACCGCAGGGTCACATTCCAATGGAGGACACTGACTCTTATATGAACCGTCACAGTTATCACCAGGGATTATCGGATAGCAAGAACTTCTAGGAATCTGTTGTACTCCGCACCGGAACATTCTGTAACATTCTGCCTTGGTCATGGAGAATTAGAACCAGGCACGTAGTAGCGGCGGAAAAATAACTTTTGCTACACTTTGTGATAAAATGACCACCACCCATGTAATATCAGATGAACTACGTCTATCTAACAAAATTGGATGACCCCGGTCCAGTGGACTTCAATGTCTAGTTCTGTGGATCCAGAACTCCCCTGTATTCTCCCTCATGCTTTACACTGCAGCTCAGCTTGTTTGGCTGTTGTCGCTGCTGTGTATTAGCTCAAGCCCAGCTCCTGGCATTTGTCATAAATCACTGTGTATAAAAATGTTAGATTATATAAATTTATTTTAGATTTACAAGATTTGATAAGGAATATGATGAAGTTTTTTGGGATCAAATGAATTTTTATTAAAGACCAGTCTCCATTTTTATTTCTGTTTTCGAACAAAGAGACATAACAATGAAACAAGACAAAAAGAAAAAAAAAAGGACAATACAGAAAAAAAAGACCCCCCCCCCCCAGTGAGCACCATAGTCCTCAAGCTTTAAATAGAGAGTCCAAGTAGTTGGGGCTCATTTACTAAGAGTCCGTGGACCCTACGATTTCCGCGTTGCACCGCATTTAACAGGTTTTTTTGGCGCACGCGATTGGATTTTGGCGCAAACTTTCATGCAAAGCAAATCGGGGGGGGGGGGGCATCGGGCAACTTGACGGATTCGGACAACGCGCGGGATTTAAAATTCAAATTGTGTCCCAAGACACGCACTAACAAGCATCGGGAAGAAGAAGGTGAACTCCGGCGGACCTGAACGGGGAAGCGACACATGCAGGGGCGCATGAGCTACATGAATCGCGCCAGACTTCATCCTCGTCGGACCGTCCGGATCAGGGATCGCGACAGGACCGGGTAATTAAATTTGCCCCATCGTCTGTGAATATGATGAATTTGAGTATAAATGAGAGCAGTGCCCATCCATGATTTTGGGGAGGTCCATAATTTTTGACATCATTATATTTCTAGTCCAGAAAGTGACATGATTTGTTTTTTTCGGAGAAGTGTTTTGTTCCCTTGTAGGACTTGAGGAATCGCCTTAGGGAACACTATGAGCTGCTGAGAACTGGTTGGGTGGGTTGTGGGTTCCTCTGTGCAGGACGTGACATTGCATCATTGTTCGGAAGTCAACCGAATCAGTGGGATCTCGTGTGTATAGCACAAAAACACCAAAATTTACTGACACTCCCTCCCCTGACTTGGCCTGATGACAGGTCCTCAATATACAGCGCTGTTTACATAGCTAAGCAAACCAGAGGAGAACGTACCGTAAAGATGACTTCCCTCTTACTATAAATACTGCATATAGTACAAGGACCCAACGGGGGAACACTATGTACCCATTCCATTTCATTATAAGAAGAGGATTAACTGTGTTTGCATAACACTTACATGTAGTGATACAGCGCCATATAGTCATAGACTGATGACCCCAATGTAAAATGCATATCAGCCCCCACTTATAGGACTGGTTTCCTCATATGGAAATAATTAATAATAATAATTCCTTTATTTATATATAGCCCACAGAGTTTGCCAAATCAGTCCCTGTCCCCAACGGAGCTCACAATCTAATCAACCTACCAGTATGTTTTGTAGTGTGGGAGGAAACCGGAGGACCCGGAGGAAACCCACGCAAACACAGAGAGAACATTCGAACAAGAAACGTATGGGTCTCATGAGGGCCTGCACTACTTACGTTATACGTTTTGGTTTTTTTATTAAATCACATTAACTAAAAATCACATTTTG
This sequence comes from Engystomops pustulosus, assembly GCF_040894005.1. Lineage (NCBI taxonomy): Eukaryota > Metazoa > Chordata > Amphibia > Anura > Leptodactylidae > Engystomops > Engystomops pustulosus. The sequence goes on from NC_092418.1 coordinate 20,505,937, forward strand.
CATCAAATTTTTTTGGAACTCCACATTAATAATATAATAACCTCCAAAAATCTACATTACAATGACAGTGACCAAGTGGAAAGGAGCAGCGCCACCTGGTGGCCATATAGTGATTTTTTCACCTCTGTATTGGGGACACTCTTAGTATCACCATGAATGACTGAGGTCAGAGGTTGCCCAGGACCCCAGTGCGAATCAGTGCAAAACAGCCCCCACATACCTTACTGAAGTTATCTTGACAAAAGATTTGGGCCCCATTGTTCTCCAGAACTCAGATGCAATACTTCCCCCGCACCCCTTTAGGCTGCATTTTAATGATGTAATAACTGAAATGCATTTCTGAAAGTGAAAAGTGATCATTAAACTTTCTACAATGGAAATATTACTTTAAATAATTAATTTCTACTCTAAAAAAAGTCCACAATTCTATGCTGTTATCTGTCTATCTAGGGTGCCAAATTATGTTTAAGCAATACAGAGCTCAAATCCTCTGCATAGATATAGAGAAAAGTAATAAAATTGAGACATCATGGCTCCACCACTAGAGGGAGCTCACTGCATAATGTGTATACAATACATTGAATGAATCTGCCTATGAGCTCCCTCTGGTGGTGGTTTTAGACAGAATGTTTCAGTTTATCTCTGTGAGGGATTTGCTCAGACAAACTGAAATTCATCCACTAATAAGAAATGTATTAGTGCAAAAGTTTAATGCAAGGCAAAGCTGTAGGTTCTGGTAGGATGCAACTGCAGAGGGAAGGAGCTGTGGAGTAGTTCAGTGCAGAGAGCTAAGAGCACAGCAGTGTGAGGACACCCAAAGCTACAATCTTAGAATATAAATCCATATTTCGCAGTCCTGCTGCTGCTAACAATAGACATATAAATGTATGCTTACACAACTCACCAAAGCCGATAACTAATACTGTCTGCTATAGTATTACTAAGTATAACTAAGACTGTCTTTAGAGAGCAAAGGGCACAGCAGTGTGAGGAGATACCCACAGTGTACTCCCGGAATATAAACTTATATCTCACAGTTCTGCTGCTACTAACAACATGTACAAAGGTCTGATTACACATCTTTCCAGGGACAATACCTAGCACTGATGGCACATCCCCTTTAAGCAATTCGTTTGCTTTTATTTAATACTTAAAGGGTTTCATTTACTATGTAATGGCACCAGGCTGATTACACTATGTGTCGCCTTAGGATATAATGTCACAGCTGATGTCACTTGCAGTGCGCAGGCCTATGACATAGGATAGTAAATCTTCTGTGCTTAGGGTAGTTTGCATCCCAAAAATTGCTAAAATAACATATATGACTATAGGGAGCAATGTGAGATGTATAGGGGAGCTTCTGGTTGTATGAAGAGGTTATGTAGCTACAATGTATCAGGAAGAGGGGTAAGCAAAGCAGGCAGCTGCTTTAGGGCTTCAGAGAAAGGGGGGACAAATACAGACCAAATTATGGTTATAATGACTCCAATTATTCACTGATACATTGGGGGTCATTTACTAAGGTCCCGATTCGCGTTTTCCCGACGCGTTAACCGAATATTTCCGATTTGCGCCGATTTCCCCTGAATTGCCCCGGGATTGTGGCGCATCGGCGCTGGCATGCACGCAACGGAAATCGGGGGCGTGGCCGAACGAAAACCCGACAGATTCGGAAAAACCGCCGTATTTAAAAAAAAAAAAAAGTGTTGCGGGACTCGCGCTTACCTTCACTTGGTCAGGCTTGGTGAAGATCAGTGCATTCCGGGGAACTTCTGCGCAGCAGCGCCACCTGGTGGACGTCGGAGGAACTACCTTAGTGAATCCCGGCCGGACCCAAATCCACTGCAGAGAACGCGCCGCTGGATCGCGAATAGACCGGGTAAGTAAATCTGCCCCATTGTAACAAATTAGATCTGGATGTAGCATCAGGGTCAGTATCACAGGGTTCACAGAACTATTGTTCCTTAGTGTAACTCACATGCGTCGCATTACCCCATACTCATCTGCCCCTGAGCTCTATGGAGACTAGCGCCCCCTGTAGTGTGGTGATGGTAGCGCCCGGAGGCTGTTTGCTCATATCTGGACATCCTATTTTCCAGGAACGCTCCGTGTTTCGGAAAGGCTATAAATCTATTGTGTACAGCGAATATAAAAAATGTTATTACTGTGCAAATATTTCGTCACCGTCTCCTCCAGATCACGATTGCACTTCATTTCTTTCGATTTGCTGGCATGGACCCCGCTCCTATAAATAGTCTGGAGAAGTCTATATATATAACTTGGAGGAGCAGATGTCTAAACTTAGATTTCAGGTTGAACCAGTAAGAAAGGAGAAGAGATACACAAAGGGGTCATAAAGGTTTAGGCTACAAATGACTAACATCCAAAAACCGTCATGGAAATCTGCCATGAAAATCCACCATGATAAACCAGGGACATTACTCATAGATCCAGGCACCGTGACTATGGTAATCTCCTTATATTTGTTATCCATGGCCTCCTTCCTTCTAAAATCTACTTTTAAAATTATTCGAATGAGTCAGAAGTCTTGTGGAGATTGTACTGCACCAGAGCCCCTCTGTGTTGCAGCTTCACAGGCTGTTACAGTGTGCAAGGAGCACTTTCCCTCTCCCACTGTGTGAGATTACAGCAGGCAGAGGGAGCAGAGAGGGAAACAGTGTATCAGCCTGTGAATCTGAAACACAGAGGGGCTCTTGTAAAGTGGGGGTGATTGTATAGCGCTATAAGGTGGCAGGTATCGCAGTATAGCCCCATTCCCTTCCACCCTGACAATGGACAATCAATATATCAATCCTCAATAACCTGAACGAGCCGCTCGATACCCCAGACTCCCACTACTACTAACCACATCTGGTAATGATCTGTGGCGACTGTGCGGTGCGGCCCTGTACCTATGCGATAGGCGTATGAATGGCGCGCTGATTATACAGACATAAGTGTACCGGAGATAATGGAGTACAGTATGTACAGCTGACCAGACATCAGATTACCAGGAATCTCTTATGACAACATCTCGGGTCAGATAAGGCCCAGGAGCGGCTGCACCTTGTGTTCTGTCACTCGCTGCAGCAGCCGCCACCATGGGAAAGTTTATTAAAGGAGGTAAATATAGTAGGATCTGCCCAGGAGTGTAGTAACGCGATATACTAGCCGTCTCTGATGGAGGAGCGCAGTAACGCTATATACCAGCTATATACTAGCCCATCTCTGATATAGGAGAGAGGTAACGCTATACACTAGCTATGTACTAGCCCGTCTCTGATATAGGAGTATAGTAACGCTATATACTAGCTATATACTAGCCCGTCTCTGATATAGGAGTGCAGTAACACTATATACTAGCTATATACTAGCCCGTCTCTGATATAGGAGTGCAGTAACACTATATACTAGCTATATACTAGCTCGTCTCTGATATAGGAGTATAGTAACGCTATATACTAGCTATATACTAGCCCGTCTCTGATATAGGAGTATAGTAACACTATATACTAGCTATATACTAGCCCCTCTCTGATATAGGAGTATAGTAACACTATATACTAGCTATATACTAGCCCGTCTCTGATATAGGAGTATAGTAACACTATATACTAGCTATATACTAGCCCGTCTCTGATATAGGAGTGCAGTAACACTATATACTAGCTATATACTAGTCGTCTCTGATATAGGAGTGTAGTAACACTATATACTAGCTATATACTAGCCAGTCTCTGATATAGGAGTATAGTAACACTATATACTAGCTATATACTACCCCGTCTCTGATATAGGAGTATAGTAACACTATATACTAGCTATATACTAGCCCGTCTCTGATATAGGAGTGCAGAAACGCTATATACTAGCTATATACTAGCCAGTCTCTGATATAGGAGTGCAGTAACACTATATACTAGCTATATACTAGCCGTCTCTGATATAGGAGTGTAGTAACGCTATATACTAGCTATATACTAGCCGTCTCTGATATAGGAGTATAGTAACGCTATATACTAGCTATATACTAGCCGTCTCTGATGGAGGAGCGCAGTAACGCTATATACCAGCTATATACTAGCCCATCTCTGATATAGGAGAGAGGTAACGCTATACACTAGCTATATACTAGCCGTCTCTGATATAGGAGTGCAGTAACACTATATACTAGCTATATACTAGCCCCTCTCTGATATAGGAGTATAGTAACGCTATATACTAGCTATATACTAGCCCGTCTCTGATATAGGAGTATAGTAACGCTATATACTAGCTATATACTAGCCGTCTCTGATATAGTAGTGCAGTAACGCTATATACTAGCTATATACTAGTCGTCTCTGATATAGGAGTGTAGTAACACTATATACTAGCTATATACTAGTCGTCTCTGATATAGGAGTGTAGTAACGCTATATACTAGCTATATACTAGCCGTCTCTGATATAGGAGTGTAGTAACACTATATACTAGCTATATACTAGCCCATCTCTGATATAGGAGTGCAGTAACGCTATATACTAGCTATGTACTAGCTATATGCTAGCTATATACCAGTCCGTCTCTGATATAGGAGTGCAGTAACACTATATACTAGCTATATACTAGCCCATCTCTGATATAGGAGTGCAGTAACACTATATACTAGCTATATACTGTCACGGGTGCCTCTGTGACCCCCCTCCCGGGTCGCAGGGGCACCCGTGCCGCGGTCCATGGCTGCCCCGGTCCCCCGGCATCTTACTTACCCCGTCCCGTTCCCACGCCGACTCCGGCAGCACGGCGCCACCTTTAGCAAATTTAAAGGGCCAGTGCGCCACTAATTGGCGCTGGCCATTTTCACCAAATCTACTTAAGCCTGCCTCTTCCTGTATCTCTTGCCGGATCTTTGTGCCTCACAGCCTGAGAGAAAGCTTTACTGCGATTTGCCTGCGTTCCTGTGTATCCTGCGTTCCTGCGTCTCCTGTGTCCCTCCGTGTTCCTGTGTTACCTGAGCTCCTCTGTGTTTCCGTGTTCCTGTGTTCCTCCGTGCTGCTGTTCTGTGTTCCCGTACCCCTCTGCTTGGACCTCCTGTTGCTGACCCCGGATTGAACCCTGACGTTGCATCTCTGCCGCCTGCCCTGACCCTGTGCCTGGACTTTGACCACGAGATTGACTGCCGTTCTTGTACCACAACCTTAGCCGCCACTGCAGACAAGTCACGCCTGAGGAACGACCTGGTGGTACCACGCCGCAGCTTGTCTAACCCGCTTTGCGGCGGGCTCTGGTGAAAACCGGGTACCACTTAGACTCCGGTCCCAGGTAGTGACTTGAGTCATCGTCTGCAGTGGTCCAGTGGATCCACTACCCGCAAACCTGACAGTAAGATCCGGCCATGGATCCCGCTGAGGTTCCGTCTCCCAGTCGGCCCGATCTTGCTACGATTGTGATGCATCAATCTCGGCAGATTGCCGCACAGCGCGAGCAGTTGGAGCAAGTCACCGCCATGCTGCAACAGTTGCTATCTACCCAGCATCAGCAACAGGTCCCTGAAGCTGTTCCTGCAACTCCTGCATCTCCGGCTGTACTTCCTGCTACCGAACCCAGGCTACGTCTTTCTATGCCCGGCAAGTATGACGGGGATCCCAAGTTATGCAGGGGCTTCATCACCCAGTGTTCTCTACACATAGAGCTCATGCCGTCCCAGTTCGTCACGGAGCGTTCCAAGGTGGCATTTATCCTCAGCTTCCTCTCCGGGAAAGCCCTGGCCTGGGCTACTCCGCTTTGGGACAGAGACGACCCGGTCACTGCTACACTTTCGGCATTTCTGGCAGAATTCCGGTCTGTTTTCGAAGAACCAGCACGGGCCTCCTCTGCTGAGACTGCATTGTTGAATCTGCGTCAGGGAGTTTCATCAGTTGGAGAGTACGCCGTGCAGTTCCGTACCCTGGCCTCGGAGCTCACTTGGAACGACGCAGCCCTGTCCGCAGCCTTCAAAACAGGACTCTCCTCCCATGTTAAAGACGCTCTGGCCGCTCGTGATCTGCCGTCCACTCTGAGTGGTCTAATCTCTCTGGCCACCCGGATAGACGTGCGATTTAGAGAGCGTGCCGAAGAGTCTCTTCTCGAGCAGCCGCAAGCTCATCCAAGACGTCTCTCTCGCCTGGCTCCTGTCTTCCAGAGGCCGCTCCAGTCACCAGTTGTACCGCCTGCCGAAGAGCCTATGGAGGTGGACAGAGCCAGACTCTCTTCCCAGGAACGCAACAGAAGACGACAGGGAGACCTCTGCCTCTATTGTGCGAGTCCTGAACATTTCATCAGGAAGTGTCCTGTCCGTCCTCAACGTTCGGGAAATGCCACCACCTAGGGTTCTTGGGAGAAGCGTCCCTAGGTGTGTGCGAAGCTTCTCCACGTTTGACCATTCCTGTGCTCCTCAGCGTTGGTACGAGCAGCCAGTTCCAAGTGTGTGCCTTCTTGGACTCTGGATCCGCGGGGAATTTTGTGAATGCTGCACTGGTCTCGCAGCATCACATTCCAGTGATCCGCCTCGACAAGCCCCTGGTCATATCTTCGGTCAGTGGTCAGATCCTCTCTGATCCAGTCCAGTATCGCACTGAACCTCTGTGTCTGCAAGTTGGTGCCCTGCATATGGAGAGACTGTCTTTCTACGTACTTCCCCGTTCCACTTCCTCCATTCTGTTGGGACTTCCGTGGCTGCAGAGACATGCACCTGTTCTTGACTGGAAGACTGGGGAGGTTCTTCGCTGGGGTCCTGGATGCCAGTCCTGCTGTCTCAGGGCTCTTCGTCCAGCCTCTACTATACCTTCCACCTTGTCTCCCAAGTCTTTGAAGGGTCTTCCCGCTGCTTACCTGGACTTTGCTGATGTCTTCTCTGAAAAGCAAGCGGAGACCTTGCCACCGCATCGTCCGTACGATTGTCCTATTGAACTGCTGCCAGGAACATCCCCGCCACGAGGTCGAGTTTACCCGCTGTCCGTGCCTGAAACTGCGGCCATGTCGGCCTATATTAAGGAAAATTTGCAGAAGGGATTCATCCGGAAGTCTTTTTCACCTGCCGGTGCTGGCTTCTTCTTTGTGGCCAAGAAGGATGGTTCCCTTCGTCCGTGCATAGATTACCATGGACTCAACAAAGTCACGGTGAAAAACCGTTACCCTTTGCCTCTCATCACCGAACTTTTTGACCGTCTACGGGGTGCCAAGATCTTCACCAAGTTAGATCTGCGAGGGGCATATAATCTCATACGCATACGTGAAGGTGATGAGTGGAAGACCGCCTTCAATACTCGAGATGGGCACTTCGAGTACCTTGTTATGCCTTTCGGTCTCTGTAATGCTCCAGCGGTATTTCAGGACTTTGTCAATGACATTTTCAGAAACTTGCTCTATACCTGTGTCGTGGTATACTTGGACGACATTCTGGTGTTCTCTGCGGACATTGCATCCCATCAGAACCACGTACGGCAGGTTCTCAGGCGCCTAAGGACCAATCGCCTCTACACTAAGCTGGAGAAGTGTCTATTTAATCAGAAGAGTCTTCTGTTCCTTGGATATATTGTTTCGGACAAGGGACTTCAGATGGACCCTGCTAAAGTGTCTGCAGTACTTCACTGGCCACGTCCAGTGGGGCTGCGAGCTATCCAGAGATTCCTGGGATTTGCCAATTATTACCGGCAGTTCATCCCACATTTTTCCTCCGTGGTGTCTCCCATTGTGGCCCTGACGAAGAAGAACGCCAACCCTAGACACTGGTCTCCGGCGGCAGAAGACGCCTTCTCTAAGTTAAAATCTGCTTTTTCATCTGCTCCCGTTCTTACTCGACCTGACTCTGAGAAGCCGTTCCTGCTTGAGGTTGACGCCTCATCCGTTGGTGCTGGAGCCGTACTCACACAGAAGGGCCCCAAGGGCAGAACTCTCACTTGTGGGTTCTTCTCCAAGACCTTTTCAGCTGCAGAACGGAATTACTCTATTGGTGATCGTGAGCTTCTGGCAATAAAACTGGCCTTGGAGGAATGGCGTTATCTTCTGGAGGGTGCTCGTTTTCCAGTTAATATCTACACCGATCATAAAAACCTTCTGTACCTCCAGACTGCCCAGCGTCTCAATCCAAGACAGGCTCGTTGGTCTCTCTTCTTCTCCCGTTTCAATTTTCTCATACATTTTCATCCTGCAGAGAAGAATGTGAGGGCCGATGCTCTCTCCCGTGCCTCGGATGTGATTGGGGAGGATCCTGCTCCTAGACATATTGTTCCTCCTAAACGCTTGGTTCTTGCTGCTCCTGTGGATCTTCGGCAACTTCCTCCAGGCAAGATATATGTCCGACCTGCCCTTCGGAGGAGGATACTGACTTGGGGACATTGCTCCCGTGTGGCTGGGCATCCTGGGGTGCAGCGCTCTCTCGCCTTCATTTCCCGACACTACTGGTGGCCAGATATGGTCAAGGATGTACGAGACTTTGTGGGCGCCTGCACCTCCTGTGCTCGAAACAAGCCATCTCGTCTTAAACCAGCTGGTCTTCTCTTGCCGTTGCCGATACCCAGCTGCCCGTGGACTCACGTGGCAATGGACTTTATTACCGGTCTTCCATGCTCTGTGGGTAATACCGTTATCTGGGTGGTGACAGACCACTTCTCCAAGATGGCCCATTTTGTTCCCCTGCCAGGCCTGCCGTCAGCCCCACGTCTTGCCAGCCTGTTCTTTCAGCACATCTTCCGTCTACATGGACTACCTCTGCACATAGTCTCGGACCGAGGGGTCCAGTTTGTTTCCCGTTTCTGGCGGTCCCTGTGCCATCAACTACAAGTGAAACTGGACTTCTCGTCTGCTTACCATCCTCAGTCCAACGGACAAGTTGAGAGGGTTAATCAAACCCTGGGCTGCTATCTTCGCCATTTTGTTTCCGCCCGACAGGACGACTGGTCCGCTCTGCTCCCATGGGCAGAATTTTCCTATAATTCCCTGGATTCGGAGTCTGCCGGCTCCGCCCCATTTTTTGTTGTGTATGGGAGACTTCCACGTCCACCCCTACCTCTCTCCGTGTCTGCTGATGTTCCTGCTGTAGAAGAGTTGGTAGTGGACCTTAAATCCATCTGGAAACAGACTCGACGGTCTTTGCTTCAGGCGTCTGCCCGCATTAAGACTCAGGCAGATAAAAGACGCAGATCTCCTCCCATCTTCTCTCCTGGAGATAAAGTGTGGCTCTCCTCCAGATATGTCCGGCTAAAGATTCCCAGTTACAAACTGGGTCCACGTTTCCTGGGTCCGTTCGAGGTGTTACAGCGCATTAATCCAGTGGCATATAAGCTCCGCCTTCCCTCCACTATGCACATCCCTAATTCTTTTCATGTCTCCCTGCTGAAACCTGTCGTCCTGAATCAATTCTCTCGGCATGTACCTTCTCCTGGTCCTGAAGCTGATACTTCTGATGTCTTTGAGGTGAGAGAAGTCCTTGATATGAAGACAGTCAGAGGGAGACGATTCTACCTTGTCGACTGGAGGGGGTTCGGCCCAGAGGAGAGGTCATGGGAACCCGAAGAGAACATACTGGATCGTGCTCTTCTCCACAGGTTCCTTCAGTCCAAGAGGAGGGGGAGGCCGAAGGGGGGGGGGGCTACTGTCACGGGTGCCTCTGTGACCCCCCTCCCGGGTTGCAGGGGCACCCGTGCCGCGGTCCATGGCTGCCCCGGTCCCCCGGCATCTTACTTACCCCGTCCCGTTCCCACGCCGACTCCGGCAGCACGGCGCGCGCGTCCCCGCCTCCTAGGGCGCGCGCGCGCCACCTTTAGCAAATTTAAAGGGCCAGTGCGCCACTAATTGGCGCTGGCCATTTTCACCAAATCTACTTAAGCCTGCCTCTTCCTGTATCTCTTGCCGGATCTTTGTGCCTCACAGCCTGAGAGAAAGCTTTACTGCGATTTGCCTGCGTTCCTGTGTATCCTGCGTTCCTGCGTCTCCTGTGTCCCTCCGTGTTCCTGTGTTACCTGAGCTCCTCTGTGTTTCCGTGTTCCTGTGTTCCTCCGTGCTGCTGTTCTGTGTTCCCGTACCCCTCTGCTTGGACCTCCTGTTGCTGACCCCGGATTGAACCCTGACGTTGCATCTCTGCCGCCTGCCCTGACTCTGTGCCAGGACTTTGACCACGAGATTGACTGCTGTTTCTGTACCTCAACCTTGGCCACCACTGCAGGCAAGTCAAGCCTGAGGAACGACCTGGTGGTACCACGCCGCAGCTTGTCTAACCCGCTTTGCGGCGGGCTCTGGTGAAAACCGGGAGCCACTTAGACTCCGGTCCCAGGTAGTGACTTGAGTCATCGTCTGCAGTGGTCCAGTGGATCCACTACCCGCAAACCTGACATATACCAGTCCGTCTCTGATATAGGAGTGCAGTAACACTATATACTAGCTATATACCAGTCCGTCTCTGATATAGGAGTGCAGTAACGCTATATACTTGCTATATACTAGCCCGTCTCTGATATAGGAGTATAGTAACACTATATACTAGCTATATACTAGCCCGTCTCTGATATAGGAGTGCAGTAACGCTATATACTAGCTATATACCAGTCCGTCTCTGATATAGGAGTGCAGTAACACTATATACACGCTATATACTAGCCGTCTCTGATGGAGGAGTGCAGTAACGCTATGTACTAGCTATATGCTAGCTATATACCAGTCCGTCTCTGATATAGGAGTGTAGTAACGCTATATACTAGCTATATACTAGCCGTCTCTGATGGAGGAGCGCAGTAACGCTATGTACTAGCTATATACTAGCTATATACCAGTCTGTCTCTGATATAGGAGTATAGTAACGCTATATACTAGCCGTCTCTGATGGAGGAGCGCAGTAACGCTATGTACTAGCTATATACTAGCTATATACCAGTCCATCTCTGATATAGGAGTATAGTAACGCTATATACTAGCTATATACCAGTCCGTCTCTGATATAGGAGTATAGTAACGCTATATACTAGCCCGTCTCTGATATAAGAGTCCAGTAACACTATATACTAGCCCGTCTCTGATATAGGAGTAGAGTAACGCTATATACCAGCTATATACTAGCCGTCTCTGATATAAGAGTGCAGTAACAGTATATGCTATCCGTCTCTGATATAGGAGTATAGTAACGCTATATACTAGCCCGTCTCTGATATAGGAGTATAGTAACGCTATATACTAGCCCGTCTCTGATATAGGAGTATAGTAACGCTATATACTAGCTATATACTAGCCCGTCTCTGATATAGGAGTATAGTAACACTATATACTAGCTATGTACTAGCCCGTCTCTGATATAGGAGTATAGTAACGCTATATACTAGCTATATACTAGCCCGTCTCTGATATAGGAGTATAGTAACGCTATATACTAGCTATATACTAGCCGTCTCTGATATAGTAGTGCAGTAACGCTATATACTAGCTATTTACTAGCTCGTCTCTGATATAGGAGTGCAGTAACAGTATATGCTATCCGTCTCTGATATAGGAGTATAGTAACGCTATATACTAGCCCGTCTCTGATATAAGAGTGCAGTAACACTATATACTAGCCCGTCTCTGATATAGGAGTAGAGTAACGCTATATACCAGCTATATACTAGCCGTCTCTGATATAAGAGTGCAGTAACACTATATACTAGCCCGTCTCTGATATAGGAGTAGAGTAACGCTATATACCAGCTATATACTAGCCGTCTCTGATATAAGAGTGCAGTAACAGTATATGCTATCCGTCTCTGATATAGGAGTATAGTAACGCTATATACTAGCCCGTCTCTGATATAGGAGTATAGTAACGCTATATACTAGCCCGTCTCTGATATAGGAGTATAGTAACGCTATATACTAGCTATATACTAGCCCGTCTCTGATATAGGAGTATAGTAACACTATATACTAGCTATGTACTAGCCCGTCTCTGATATAGGAGTATAGTAACGCTATATACTAGCCCGTCTCTGATATAGGAGTATAGTAACGCTATATACTAGCTATATACTAGCCGTCTCTGATATAGTAGTGCAGTAACGCTATATACTAGCTATTTACTAGCTCGTCTCTGATATAGGAGTGCAGTAACAGTATATGCTATCCGTCTCTGATATAGGAGTATAGTAACGCTATATACTAGCCCGTCTCTGATATAGGAGTATAGTAACGCTATATACCAGCTATATACTAGCCCGTCTCTGATATAGGAGTGCAGTAACGCTATATACCAGCTATATACTAGCCCATCTCTGATATAGGAGAGAGGTAACACTATACACTAGCTATGTACTAGCCCGTCTCTGATATAGGAGTGCAGTAACACTATATACTAGCTATATACTAGCCCGTCTCTGATATAGGAGTATAGTAACTCTATATACTAGCTATGTACTAGCCCGTCTCTGATATAGGAGTATAGTAACACTATATACTAGCTATGTACTAGCCCGTCTCTGATATAGGAGTATAGTAACTCTATATACTAGCTATATACTAGCCTGTCTCTGATATAGGAGTATAGTAACACTATATACTAGCTATGTACTAGCCCGTCTCTGATATAGGAGTATAGTAACTCTATATACTAGCTATATACTAGCCCGTCTCTGATATAGGAGTATAGTAATGCTATATACTAGCTATATACTAGCCGTCTCTGATATAGGAGTAGAGTAACGCTATATACTAGCTATATACTAGCCCGTCTCTGATATAGGAGTAGAGTAACGCTATATACTAGCTATATACTAGCCCGTCTCTGATATAGGAGTAGAGTAACGCTATATACTAGCTATATACTAGCCCGTCTCTGATATAGGAGTATAGTAACACTATATACTAGCTATATACTAGCCCGTCTCTGATATAGGAGTATAGTAACGCTATATACTAGCTATATACTAGCCGTCTCTGATATAGGAGTAGAGTAACGCTATATACTAGCGATATACTAGCCCGTCTCTGATATAGGAGTATAGTAACACTATATACTAGCTATATACTAGCCCGTCTCTGATATAGGAGTATAGTAACGCTATATACTAGCTATATACTAGCCCGTCTCTGATATAGGAGTATAGTAACGCTATATACCAGCTATATACTAGCCCGTCTCTGATATAGGAGTAGAGTAACGCTATATACTAGCTATATACTAGCCGTCTCTGATATAGGAGTAGAGTAACACTATATACCAGCTATATACTAGCCGTCTCTGATATAGGAGTGCAGTAACACTATATACTAGCCAGGCTCTGATATAGGAGTATAGTAACGCTATATACTAGCTATATACTAGCCCGTCTCTGATATAGGAGTATAGTAACGCTATATACTAGCTATATACTAGCCGTCTCTGATATAGGAGTAGAGTAACGCTATATACTAGCTATATACTAGTCGTCTCTGATATAGGAGTAGAGTAACGCTATATACCAGCTATATACTAGCCGTCTCTGATATAGGAGTGCAGTAAAACTATATACTAGCCAGGCTCTGATATAGGAGTATAGTAACGCTATATACTAGCTATATACTAGCCAGGCTCTGATATAGGAGTATAGTAACGCTATATACCAGCTATATACTAGCCCCTCTCTGATATAGGAGTGCAGTAACGCTATATACTAGCTATATACTAGCCAGTCTCTCATACAGGAGTGCAGCGGTTACTTCCACATGGGAACCAGTGACCCGAATACAATAGCAACAAACAGTTTACTACCAGCGAGAAGATGTCGGAAAACACACAGTGAAAAACGTCAGCCTTCTCTTGTTGCATCGGGAGAGCAAATATCTCTGACAGCAAAGGGACGCAAATGTCCGCCACACCAGTGACATGTGTGATTTTCCGACCGCCCCTTTAACATACAAGTGCCTGGATTCGTGCTTTACTGTTGATTAGGTTTAAAGGAAAAGTTCACACAAAGTGAAACTACAAGTTACGGTAACTTCTGAACTCTAAGGACTAAGTGGGACCAAATGGGGTCTCATAAGATCTCATACACACGCCTGGGACTACCGAAACCTGAAAGTAAACGCCATAGCCATCCGTGAGCTCACGGACGCTGCCTGTACACACTTACAAGAGGCCCTTTAACAGTAGGCTCTAGGACAGTGGTGGCGAACCTTTTAGAGCCTGAGTGCCCAAACTTCAACCAAAAGCCACTTATTTATTGCAAAGTGCCAACGCGGGAATTTAAGCAGTATTATTTCTCCTTGTTCATTGACAACTTTCAATCCTTCAGCCTCCCAAGGACACCAACGCAGTTGAAAGGAGGAGGGCAAATTCATCTATCATTGTAGGAAGATTCTGCAGGCAGATTCTTTGAGTATTGTCTGGTGAACTTCATTCTGGGGTGATGGCCTGGGTGCCCACAGAAAGGGCTCGGAGTGCCGCCTCTGGCCCCAGTGCCATAGGTTCGCCACCACTGCTCTAGGATCTAGGTATGGGCATAATCAGGGCCTGCATTGGGCATACCTGGGCAAGTGCCAGGGCCCAGAGCTGCTGGGGGGCCACATAAGGCTGTACACGACGAATCCATGGGGTTGAGGGGGCAGTATATAATGAATCCATAGGGGTTGGGGGACTTTATATAAAATAACCATGGGGGGCTGTTTGGGATGATAAACCAGGGAATATTTTAAGGAACAGGAGACTGTTTTAGTCTCTAAATTTTTAATGCCGCCGCTTGAGTTCACTGCAAAGGGGCCCACTGAGGGGGCCTACTGAAACTTTGAGCCTACCCTGGGCATAATGCCTACATTTCTTTATGGCTACACCCCGGTAGAGGCCTCCACAGATATAATCATAAGTCGTGGCTCATGGCACAGTAGGGAGTGTCCCTGTTAGGGGGGAGGGATGACTCCTAATTATTATGCCAATCAGTGTCCTCTGTCAGCCGCATGCTACTCGATCATACTGTAACCCTCCATGTGCCATAGAGCTAAGAAATTTCCTTTGCAGATAGATCTGTCACTTTCTTTAGTTCACAAAGTAATCTGCACATTCTGCACAGTGGGCTCTTGTCGTAGTCGTAGTCAGAATCTCAATGCATGGCCCTAGCAGGAGGAGGAGACTGTACTGGCACCGTGATCTTAAAGTGATTAAAAAATAACCATTAGCATCTATCTCCTGGCTACGTCCAGCTGGCACACGGGGTCCTAAAGCTGTACGCTCCACCACCACGACCCGCATGCCCGATCCTGGTGCGGAGGTCATTATCCTTATATATGCATAGTCCTACTAAGGTAATATATGAAACCTCACCAGGAACATAACAAATCTCACTCCTTCTTACCTTTCACACTCAGCAAACAACACTGGAAATGATCTATTTTTCTTTGGCTGAGAGCAGGGGATAATGCTGATACAATGGAGACAGCGCAGGCGCACGGCGCTAAGTGCTGGGAAGCAAATGTCTTTGGACGCGGTACACTCCGATTCTTAATTAAACCTGTTTAAACATTGGTGTCAGTGCCAGGTTTTAATAGACACAGGTGCTGCAGCTAAAACAATGGCGCTGAATGAGATCACACCGGCCCTGTGCCTACATGACACTGGGTTTTTCCAACTTCACACACTTTTCTGTGAAATATTAAAATGGCCTCATTAACATCTGCATCACCGCGCACAGGCCAGGCCAGCGGAGGCACGTGAGCCGCCAATCACCGGGAGAATCCTGTAATACAGTGGAATAAGGGCAACATGTCCGCACAAGGTAACAGCTTTTAACATTATGCTAATGAGTCTTAAGGGCTCTGGGGGCATTACCAGAGCCCCTCGATTATGCAAATTCACTGCCTGTTACAATGAGAAGAACATGTCTTACCCAACCTCCTGTCTGTGTAATCTAGCAGCAGAAGAAAGTGCAAGGGAAGGAAGACCTGCTCAGCTCATTGTAACTGACTGCGAAGCTAAAGCACTGAGGGGCTGTGGAAACACCCACCTGAGCCTTCCGGGCTCATTAGCATAATTTTTAAATTTATTTTAGAAGTAAGAAGGCCATGGATAGCAAATATAATAATTAGTAAGTGTCCCTGGTATATTATGATGGATATAAACTGTATCAGCATCCCAGGGATGCCAATATAATTTACAGTTCAAAGTGAAGATGACACCACACATCTCCCCGCTTCCAGGAACTGGGTGTTTTTTTTCTTTTTTGAACTGTGTTTATTGAGTTTTCATGATCTATAACAGGACCCTGTATTAGGGTCAACAATACAAACATCAGGTAAAAGACCTTGGTGGGTCTGAGGAAGGGAGGGAAGGAAAGGGGATCGGAGTCGTTAGGTTCCAGTTAGCTTAGTCCGGTGTAAAAAATAAAAATGAAAGGACATCACACCAATTAAAGTTTCACTCATGGTAAATGAATTTCCTGAGGAACCACACTTCTCAGGACTTCTTTTATTATAACTCTACATACGCTTCGATTGCGTCAATATAGAGTTATAAAAATTATGCTAATCAGTAAGGGGTGGTCCGGCTATGTCACTGGAGCACCTTGTTTTTTCATTTATTTAAATATATGCCTCCCACTTTTTGGCAGTCTGGTCCCACCCACCAATTGTGAAGTCAGCAGATCGGCGGGCAGGACCAGGCTGTCTAACAAAATATACTCTAAAGTGGGGTTTGAAGGTATTTTTGCACTTGGTGAAGTCACTGCCATCGGGAGTCTCAGACAGCCCCTCGTGCAGCGATGTTTGTCTGTGTCTATGAAACCGAAAATGCACCGACGATAATGCACTGTGCCGCGATTCACTAAGATCGTGCACCCGATTTCCTGCATGTGTCGCTTCCCCGCTCTGGTCTGCTGGAGTTCTCCATTTTTTCCTGGTGCATGTAAGTGCATTGTCTTGCGACACAATTTGAAAGGTAAATCCGAATCAGTCGGATTGTCTGATGGCCCGCCCCCTGATTTCTGTTGAATGGAAGTTGTGCCACAATCCCCTGTTAAAGGGGTTATCCGGGTTTAAATTTTTTTTTATGTCCGGGCTGGGGAGGGCTAGTTAAACATAATAAACATGTACTTACCCCCTCCGGCGCCGCCGATGTCCCGCGCCGCGGTCCCTTCGATCCGTGCCCCGTTTGTTTACAGGGGCACGGAAGCCGCGCACAGGGAGCTTCCGGTCCACGATGTGGACGGCTCCTCCCATGCGTCCCTATCTCTTAGCGTTGTAAGCGCTGAGAGATGGTGCGCATGGGAGCTTCCGGCCGGAAGCTCCCTGTGCGCCGGTGTAATGAAACCGGCGCACAGAGAAGACGGGCCGCGGCGCGGGACACCGGCAGCACCGGAGGAGGTAAGTACATGTTTATTATGTTTAACTAGCCCTCCCCAGCCCGGACATAAAAAAAAATTTAAACCCGGATAACCCCTTTAAGTATCTGTCACGGCCGTGCAAAGCCCGAAAACGTCGAAAAGTCTGACGAATGTGCGTTGGCGGACCCTAAGCAAATAAGCCCCACAGTTTGTAATCACCTCACCGTAGCGTTGCCAGCATCCGGTAGCATCATATATGGCCATATAAAGGTATAATGTAGGATCAGTGCCATAACTGGAGGGGGCTAAGACCTGTATATCTTTACCATTGCCTTCAGGAGTTGTGACTCTGTGTTCTTGTCTTAACAATGGAGCACATTTTCGTCGGGTTTCATTGATTTTTTTTCGGTTTCGCGCTGAATTGCCACGGGTTTTTGGTGCACGCGATCGGATTGCACGCGACACAAATCGGGGGGTGTGGACGTCGGACAACCCGACTGATTTGGACAAACCGTGGAATTTAAAAAAGCAAATTGGGGGTCAAATACTAAGGGCCCGAATCGCGTTTTTTAGTCGGGTTTCCCCAAAATTAGCAATTTGCGCCGAATTGCCCGGGCTTTTGGCGTGCGGATTGTGGCGCATCGGCGCCGGCATGCACGCGACGGAAATCGGGGGCGTGGCCGTCGGAAAACATGACGGATTCGGAAAAACCGCCGTATTTTTTTTAAAAATGTGTCGCTCGACACACGCTTACCTGCACCCGGCCTGGCTTGGTGAACTCCAGTGAACTCCGACAGACTTCAGCGCAGCAGCGACACCTGGTGGACATCGGGCGCACTAAATTAGTGAATCGCCGGAAGACACGAATCAGCGTCGGAGAACCCGCCGCTGGATCGCGAATGGACCGGGTAAGTAAATCTGCCTCAGCACATGCACCGGGAAGAAAAAGGTGAACTCCGGCGGATCTCAGCGGGGAGGCGACACAAGCAGGAAATTGGACGCACGATCTAAGTGAATGGAGGCAGCACGGAATCCTCGTCGGACAACGCACCTCGACGAGTAAGTAAATGTGCCCCGATGAGTCCAGACTGGACCGGACCCCACCGCTTTGTTTTCTGGGCCCCACGCTGTTCTATGGGATAGATCTGAAGAAGGGCTCAGTATTCGCGTTCCCCACCACAGACTTTATCCCTTTTGGGACACTTTCCATTGTTAACAATGTTGAGATAAATGTTGGTTCTTGCAAACGATAGAAAGAGACAGGACAGGACAATCCTTCCCTACGGCACTGCCCTGGATGTTTCAGGCCATGTCAAGAATCCAGAGTTTCCAACTCTCTCAAATTTAGTGAAAAAATAGCAGGACAATCTGCCGGTGGCTCCTTTAAGACTCCCGTACACGTGAGGAATAATATTACATCAAATATAATAAATGTGATGCCACCGACACAATGTCCATAAAACATTAATCCTCGGTACACGTGCAGCCACGAGCGAGGATGAGACCGGCCCCAGGACACGACTATTAGATGTAAGATATCTAAGCAAACAGCGAGGACATTCAGCACCAAAGATGAGGAGGAAGCTGTATCCCAAATACCAGATCACGAGGTTTGTGTTGACTTATAATATTAAGCATTAATAATTGGCAAACTCCCAGATGGGGGAGAGACAGGATTCATCCGTGGTGCCACAATCTGCCACATCCGGTGGTCTTTCACCTGAGACTACAACTCCGACCATGTCCTGACAACATGTGGACAGTCAAATGTGCATATTCACAACATGCTCCAAAATGTACATTAGTCCCTTATAATGAAGCGTCCTAGATAAGGGCATAGCCATAACCAGTAGTGAATTATAATATAGTAAGTTTGGGCGGGAGGCCGGGGCCCCGAGCTTTCTAGGGGGCCCCTGGCCGGTGGCGTAACTAGAAGCTGATGGGCCCCAGTGCAAAGTCTGTGCCAGGGCCGCGACTATAATGTATGGTTTATAGTAATAGTCTTCTCATATGGGAAAGTGACACCTAATGATCCCCATTAACCTCTTGGGCCCGGATGCAACCGCAACCTCTGCACCCCCTCAAGTTACACCCCTTCACCCAAGAAAACAAGAAGCTTGATTCTGGAACCATAAGTAGGGAGTGAATTCCAGATTTATAGGGGGCTATTATATTCATACAGGGCCCATGGCTCTTACTCCGCCCCTGGCCATAAGAGAGCATGTGCTACAAGGTGGTACATAGGAGACAATCCCTTTAAATGTAACCTTTACACATTGGGACTCATTTACTAAGGGTCCAAACGCCGCACTTTCATCAGGTTACTTGAATATTTCCGTTTTGCGCCAAATTGCCCCTGGATTTTGGTGCACACGATCAGATTTTGGCACATCGGCGCCGGCTTGCACGCGACAGAAATCAGGGGCGTGGCCGACGAATTCGGGCAAACCATGGAATTTAAAAAAGGATTTGTGTCGCAAGATCGGCACTTACATGCACCAGGAAGAAGAAGGTGAATTCCTGCGGATCTCGGCGCAGCAGCGACTGATGCAGGAACTCGGACGCACAATGTTAGTGAATCGTGCCGGACCCCAATCCTCGTCAGACAACGCGCCGCGGGATCGTAAATCTGCCCCACTGTGTGAATACAAGAAGTACATCAATCCGTGGGTCCGTCATATCCGGGAGGAAGCTACAATCCTCGCATCCCAATATGGAGATCATGCAGGTCCTGTGTAGGATTTCGGTAAATTCTTTGGCACATTTGTAGGACACATTACTGACATTAATCTGTAAGTCACGTGTAACGTTTGCTGGAAGAGAACATAGGGATGAGACCGAAGGCAAACAAGAGGAGATGTTACATGTCTAAACAAACAAGTGCGGGAAATTCGAGGCGAGAGACGAGAGACGAGAAGGAAGCTGGAGCGGGAAAACAGAAAAAAAAAAGTTTGTGTTTATTCTTAATATTGAGCGAAGAGACGAGAAGGAACATGGCTCACAGTCATATAGTACTGTAATAACTCTAACTGAGGGGGATAGCGCCACTCCTGTGCTCAGGCTATGCACGGTATTACAGTCTAGCATTGTAGATATGGCAGAATTATTGGCCTGACTCGTCTCACGTGAGGGTCTCCAGATCCACCGCAATCCCAGGAATAGTAATCCAGGCAAACAAGGGAGCCATGAACTGACCAGAAAAGTCTAGTATGGGCTATATCATGGGGTCAGGGAAAGTGTGATAAGAGCTTACAGTCTATGAGGGGGTGACAAAAGAGCTTACAGTCTATGAGGATGAGGGGGTGACACAAGAGCTTACAGTCTATGAGGATGAGGAGGTGACACAAGAGGTATAAGAGCTTGTCTAATGGTCCAGACATTCTTTATAAGGGAACAGTATAAAATAATAAAATTTCTGCTGCTTGAACCATCCATCAGCCGCCATCTTATATACAAAGTCCAAGCCTGGAGCTCGGTATCTGGTGTTTGATGGATAACAGACGGTAGGAAAATACAGGATGGGTTAGTGAAGAGAGTTGACATTTCATGCAGTTAGTGAGTGTGACAGTCCTGCCTAAAGAGATGGATTTTAAGAGCACGTTGAAGCTTTGGAGGTTGGGTATTGGTCTGAAAGCCCGGGGAAGGACATTCCAGAGAATTGGTGCAGCTCGGGAGAAGTCCTGGAGATGTGCATGAGAGTTTCAAATTAAGGTAAAGATGAATCTAATATCAGATGGAAGAGCAGGGGAAGGGCGATAGACTGAGATCAGAGACGAGAGATAGGAAGGTGCAGCGTTGTGCAGAGCTTTGTGGATGAGGGTGATTTAAACTGTATTTGGAAGGAGACGGGCAGCCGGTGCAGTGACTGGCACAAATTGGAGGCATCCGTGTAGCGTTTGGTACAAGCCTGGCTGCTGAATTAAGAATAGATTGGATAAGATAGAAATTAGTGAGTGGAAGATAATTAGTAGGGAGTTACAGAAGTCTAGACGAGAGTGAATAGATGATCGGTTCCTCCTGCTGTAATACAAAATAGATAAAAAGTTCCTTCTGTCAATGATAGAAATTTGTTAGGTCACACAGGATACTCAGGGAACCCATACTGACCCCTGTCCACCCCCAAAATCCCTTATATTGCAAATGTTGTTGTGTTAATGGAGAATCCAAGAAATTTATGACAATAGAGAAAAAGAATAAAATCATAAGAGATAAGTGATCAGATGAAGAAGGTTCTTCCCGAGAAGAAGATGTGATCCTTAATACAGAATAAATATCACTGGCGGATTCCCCTGGAGGTCACACTAGACCACCGCACGCCAGCAGCCAACACTTCCTATGAGACCGGTTTATCTGTAGTCATGATGACAGACACGGGTATCGCTCCACTCTGCCAAGGAACTTGGAAAATGGTTCTGATCCACCCTAAAAGAAGGAATCAAGTGAATAAGCCCCAGTACTTTATATGTACCTGTACAAGGTGAAGCCCTTGTTGAGCGTATACACCAGTGTCCTACACATATGGAGCAATGGGGGTAATCGGACAATCCCCCCTGCAATCGTACACTTTTTAATGTCCTTAAGGGGGAGACTCCTTTAAGTAAACCCTGGTAACATGTGGTGTGACGTCTCGTCTTCCCGGCATAGTGATACATCAGGTGCAGCGCTGCCTGTGCCAGCCGGGATCTAGGTCACCTGGAAGGAGATGACAGAAGATGTTTACATCCACAGCTCCGGGCGACTCACGTCCTCTACCATGTATCATCCACAGCACGACCAAGGGACAGCCGCCACATAGCAACAACCTGCCATAAACATGCAGGATAGCCATAAACCAGCAAATTATCCACCCTGATTCATGTGAGGAAGATATAGACAACAAAACAACTGACATCACTGTGTGTATTATCCCTGTACTGTGACATCACTGTGTATTATCCCCTGTACTGTGACATCACTGTGTGTATTATCCCTGTACTGTGACATCACTGTGTGTATTATCCCCGTACTGTGACATCACTGTGTGTATTATCCCTGTACTGTGACATCACTGTGTGTATTACCCCTGTACTGTGACATCACTGTGTGTATTATCCCTGTACTGTGACATCACTGTGTGTATTATCCCCTGTACTGTGACATCACTGTGTGTATTATCTCTGTACTGTGACATCACTGTGTGTATTATCCCCTGTACTGTGACATCACTGTGTGTATTATCCCTGTACTGTGACATCACTGTGTGTATTACCCCTGTATTGTGACATCACTGTGTGTATTATCCCTGTACTGTGACATCACTGTGTGTATTATCCCCTGTACTGTGACATCACTGTGTGTATTATCTCTGTACTGTGACATCACTGTGTGTATTATCCCTGTACTGTGACATCACTGTGTGTATTATCCCTGTACTGTGACATCACTGTGTGTATTATCCCCTGTACTGTGACATCACTGTGTGTATTATCTCTGTACTGTGACATCACTGTGTGTATTATCCCCTGTACTGTGACATCACTGTGTGTATTATCCCTGTACTGTGACATCACTGTGTGTATTATCCCTGCACTGTGTCATCACTGTGTATTATCCTTGTACTGTGACATCACTGTGTGTATTATCCCTGTACTGTGACATCACTGTGTGTATTATCCCTGTACTGTGACATCACTGTGTGTATTATCCCCTGTACTGTGACATCACTGTGTGTATTATCCCTGTACTGTGACATCACTGTGTATTATCTCTGTACTGTGACATCACTGTGTGTAATATCTCTGTACTGTGACATCACTGTGTGTATTATCCCTGCACTGTGACATCACTGTGTGTATTATCCCTGTACTGTGACATCACTGTGTATTATCCTTGTACTGTGACATCACTGTGTGTATTATCCCTGTACTGTGACATCACTGTGTGTATTATCCCTGTACTGTGACATCACTGTATATTATCTCTGTACTGTGACATCACTGTATGTAATATCTCTGTACTGTGACATCACTGTGTGTATTATCCCTGTACTGTGACATCACTGCGTGTATTATCTCTGTACTGTGACATCACTGTGTGTATTATCTCTGTACTGTGACATCACTGTGTGTATTAACCCTGTACTGTGACATCACTGTGTGTATTATCCCTGTACTGTGACATCACTGTGTGTATTATCCCTGTACTGTGACATCACTGTGTATTATCTCTGTACTGTGACATCACTGTGTGTACTATCTCTGTACTGTGACATCACTGTGTGTACTATCTATGTACTGTGACATCACTGTGTGTATTATCCCTGTACTGTGACATCACTGTGTGTATTATCCCTGTACTGTGACATCACTGTGTGTATTATCCCTGTACTGTGACATCACTGTGTATTATCCCTGTACTGTGACATCACTGTGTGTATTATCCCTGTACTGTGACATCACTGTGTGTATTATATCTGTACTGTGACATCACTGTGTGTATTATCCCTCTACTGTGACATCACTGTGTATTATCCCTGTACTGTGACATCACTGCGTGTATTATCCTTGTACTGATGACATCACTGTGTGTATTATCCCTGTACTGTGACATCACTGTGTGTATTATCCCTGTACTGTGACATCACTATGTGTATTATCCCTGTACTGTGACATCGCTGTGTGTATTATCTCTGTACTGTGACATCACTGTGTGTATTATCCCTGCACTGTGACATCACTGTGTGTATTATCCGCGTACTGTGACATCACTGTGTGTATTATCCCTGTACTGTGACATCACTGTGTATTATCCCTGTACTGTGACATCACTGTGTATTATCCCTGTACTGTGACATCACAGTGTGTATTATATCTGTACTGTGACATCACTGTGTGTATTATCCCTCTACTGTGACATCACTGTGTGTATTATCCCTCTACTGTGACATCACTGTGTGTATTATCCCTGTACTGTGACATCACTGTGTGTATTATCCCTGTACTGTGACATCGCTGTGTGTATTATCCCTGTACTGTGACATCACTGTGTGTATTATCCTGCACTGTGACATCACTGTGTGTATTATCCCTGTACTGTGACATCACTGTGTGTATTATCCCTGTACTGTGACATCACTGTGTGTATTATCCCCTGTACTGTGACATCACTGTGTGTATTATCCTGTACTGTGACATCACTGTGTGTATTATCCTGTACTGTGACATCACTGTGTGTATTATCCCTGTACTGTGACATCACTGTGTGTATTATCCCTGTACTGTGACATCACTGTGTGTATCATCCCTGTACTGTGACATCACTGTGTGTATTATCCTGTACTGTGACATCACTGTGTGTATTATCCCTGTACTGTGACATCACTGTGTGTATTATCCCTGTACTGTGACATCACTGTGTGTATTATCCTGTACTGTGACATCACTGTGTGTATTATCCCTGTACTGTGACATCACTGTGTGTATTATCCCTGTACTGTGACATCACTGTGTGTATTATCCCTGTACTGTGACATCACTGTATGTATTATCCCTGTACTGTGACATCACTGTGTGTATTACCTCTGTTTCTGCTGTTATTACAGGTATTTTCATGGTTTGAGCCTCCTCTTTCCATTCCTTTAATAGAACAATTTTCTTAAAAATAGAAGTTACCTTTAAGGTGCCAGGAGACGTCCGGATGATAAGTTCTTCATGTTCTCGTTTTCCTGGAACAGGCAGAACATTTATTCTTTGAAGAAGATCCAGTATTGCCACCTATTCCCTCCATGATATAACACTGCGGGGCGTCAGCCTGGGTCCTTGTGGCGGGTTCCGGATGAGAGTGTATACTGCATATATATATATATATATATATATATATATATATAGCTCCACAATATGGTTGCAGATTCTTTACATTGTGCCCCTTTTTCTAATGGTGCCCTAGACCACTGCCTTATCCTACCCCTGAACATGAGGACCCGGACCATGAAGGGACCAGGTTAGGGGCCAAAGGTTCCTTTAAAATCCCAGAAGAAAAAATTCTACATCTAGTAAAGTAACAGACACCCCATTGTAAATAATACAGACGCCAATTATAGTCAGATGGGTTTTTTGGGCATCGCTGGTGTCAGTTTATTGTTTTGTGCCTATAAGACTGGAAAATAACAGCGCCCTGGCCAAAGCATGGCGGCATATCACAGCGACATTCTCCTGCCACCTAGTGGCTGCACTGCAAAACTAGGAGAATGGGAACAAATTATAATGAAAAATATAGGAACCTCTTAACTATCGGCAATGTTTGCAAATCTACCATTAAAATCCATCATGATAAACCAGGGACATTACTCATAGACCCAGGCACCGTGACTGCGGTAATCTTCTTATATTTGTTATCTACCGCCTCCTTCCTTCTAATATCAACTTTTACAATTATGCTAATGAGACAGTTTGTCTCTGGTGGTGTTCCCAGGGCCCCTCTGTGCTGTATTTTCACAGGATGTAATGGTGTGCACAGAGCACTTCCCCCTCCCACTGTGTGAGATTACTTGAAGCAGAGGGAGGGGGAAGTGCTGGGAGAGCAGGGGGAAGACAGTGACCCAGAGCCCTTCTGGTCTCGTTAACATATTTGTCAGGAAGCAAAAGTCCTCCTTAGAGAGACTGCCAATTAAGGCAAACCCTCACCACCCCAGGTGGGCGTTTGCTGCATATTGCAAAACGCTACGATTGGTTACTATGATATGATATATGGTAGAAGAAATCAGGCATCCAAGGGATAAAGTAAAATAATGAATTTAAAAAAGTAGGAAAAAAAATATAACAACCTAACCTAAGCTCAAACCACCCCCTTTACCTATAACTGATATAAAAAAAAAAAACAGCAAAAATCATAAACATATTAGGTATCGCCGCCCCAAAATAACCGATCTATTAAAATATAATAATTTCCGGAGTATTAAAACACAATAAAACCTACATAAATTTAGTATCCTAGTGATCGCAACGACCTAAAGAATAAATTAGACGTTCGGGGCGCACAGTGAAAGCCGTAAAAACCAAGCTTCCCAGTGAATGGGCTGGAATATTAAATACTGTCACGATGAAGTGCAATTTGCCAAGGGGCCCGCATTGCCCAGGGGCCCGGGATGACGGTGAAACCAAAGTTCTTCTGGGAACTTCCCTCCCTGCTGACAGTGGCACCCAGAATGGCAATAATAGGGTCCTGCCCCCCCACACACCTCATCTCTGCCCGCCTGCCTGCACACTTTGTCTGTGGCCCAGCTACCCCGTTTGGACCTGCTGGTCCATCTCACCTGTGTTCCGTTCGCCTCTCAAGTCAGCACTGTAGCCCGCGTGAATGCATTATGTGCAGTATGGCTCACTAAGGCCGCATTCACACAACTGTAGGGGGGCGTATGTACGGCTGCAAGTTTGTGGCCGTACATAGGTCCACCATAGACGGCAGTGGCCGCACGGAGCAATACAATGACATACACTAGCGCCACTGTACCGCTCAGTACACATGTCCTATCTTTCCCCAAGTGCACGCCCCGTACGCTGTGCATCGCTATGGAGAGGGGAGGGGTCACCCCTTCTTCTCTCCAGCACGCCAGACATATGCCCACCCAGCTACAGCCCGGTGGGCATACGTTTGTGTAAATTCAGCCTGATGTGCAGATTGAGCTAGAATAATAAAGACCGGAGCACATTCTTCTTAAATCTGCCGCCCCCCTGCGCAAAAACGTGAGTCGGACTTGCTGAAATAAATGTGGTGGTCGGTGAGAATGTGCACTAGAAAGTCCCTTTAGGTGCAGGGCATTGTGTATGCGGCGCATATAGTATAGCCGCGCCACAATATTGGCAAAAACGCTACATAAATACACGTGCAAGCAGTTTTTACAAGTACCCCAGAAAACTGGCGCAAACACAATAATAAATGTTGGCCAATGTGTCTGTGTGCTATAAATATACAATCACTATACCATACATATACAATCACTATACTATACATATACAATCACTATACTATACTATACATATACAATCACTATACTATACATATACAATCACTATACTATACTATACATATACAATCACTATACTATACTATACATATACCATCACTATACTATACATATACAATCACTATACTATACTATACATATACAATCACTATACTATAAATATACAATCACTATACTATAAATATACAATCACTATACTATAAATATACAATTAGTATACTATAAATATACAATCACTATACTATAAATATACAATTAGTATACTATAAATATACAATCACTATACTATAAATATACAATTAGTATACTATAAATATACAATCACTATACTATAAATATACAATTACTATACTATAAATATACAATCACTATACCAGTGATGGCGAACCTTTTAGAGACCGAGTGCCCAAACTACAAGAAAGACCCATTTATTTATCGCAAAGTGCCAACACAGAAATTTTATTTGTGATTTATACTCCCTTCTCTGTCACAGTTTTCATTGATACCACCCCTGAGGACACCAATACAGCAGAAAATAGTCCCAGGTTGAGCTGTCACATTAAAATAGCTCTGTGCACAGCAAGTCCTGGGCTGTCTGGGACTGCAGGAAGATACTTGGAGTCCTGCCTGGTGATAGCCTGAGTGCCCACAGAAAGGGCTCCGAGTGCCACCTCTGGCACCAGTGCCATAGGTTAGCCATCACTGCACTATACTATAAATATACAATCACTATACTATAAATATACAATTAGTATACTATAAATATACAATCACTATACAATCCATATACTATCTCTATACTATCATTATACAATCATTAAGCTATCAGTGCACAGGTCTTACACTGTTTGATGCTTTTGTATAAGTAAACAGCCCCTGGAAATGGAGGATTGCTCCTGTGCAAACACATCAGAGTCTAGTGACACACAATGACCGCGTGTAAATGACCCCCTGAGGTTCTGTCTGGAGATTTTGGTTTTCCTGATCCACCAGGATTTACAGGATGACCGGAGGAGACCCCCCACTGATCACACATATACACACCTATAGTGGCCTGGGGGCAGTACACATCCCATATACAGCATTACTGATGTGCTGATCATTGTAATCTGATGACATCTATTATATCCTTATACGCAGAGTGTAATTATACATTAGTGTTGTACAAATATTTACCACTTTTATACAGGTAGGATGATATAGAGAGCCCTGACCTGGTTCTCCTTATGCATGTTGCATTGGTGTAATACAGGCACAGTGTGCATTGTGTTATAGGGACATCCGCTGCCACTACTGGGTACACAGGGTTTTCTATGGGCATTGCTTTTGGGGGACACACTACAGGCAATAATACACTGGGCATATTGTACTGTTTATAGCAATCACTGCTTTACTCACCAGAGGATCCTAACCGAATACCAGACCCCAGAGATACAGCAGAAGACAACCAAATTTGTTTTCTAGGGGATTATAAATAGGGGGGTCCCCAGGATAATTGTGTTTAGTGGGCTCAAGAAACTCCACCCTAAAACTGTTTATAGGGGCGCTCTGCTGGGAGGGGGGGCACATAGTGGCTCTATTATTTATAGGGGGGCTCTGCTGGGTTTTTGGTGGCAGATTAAGGAACCACTTTACGGGTGATACCATGTTTGGGGGCACTCTGTGGACATAGAGGACTCCCAGCTGGTACTATTTATGGGGACAATTGGGCTGCAAAGTTGGGTGCTTTCTTGGTCTGACTCCATACAGGGGTCTTTAAGCTGGCACTTTATATAGGGGCCCTCAATATATAGGGGCACTCTCTAACAATATGCACTGCCGTTTATGGGGCTCTCTACAGGCACTGCTAGGTAAGGGCGAGACTCTCTTTACTTATTAATCCAATGTCCTTATTATTCATAGGGGCACTGTGGCATAAAGGGAGCACTCTACAGGCACTATGGCATAAAGCAATGACCCTTTAAGAAGCTGAATGCCCAAACTACAGCCAAAACCCCACATTTATCACAAAGTGCTGACACAGCAATATAATCCCATGGCTACCCAGGACTGCAGGAGGATGCCTTTAGTTACTCAACCGGTCTGGAAAACCCTGTGCTGGGGTGACGGCCTGGGTGCCCACAGAGATGGCTCTGAGTGCTGCCTCTGGAACACGTGCCATAGTTACACCACTGGTATTTAGGAAGCACCATCACTAGGCACTATGGTATATAGGGAGCACTCTACAGGCTTTAAGGTATATAAGGGGCACTCTACAGGCACTATGGTATATAGGGAGCACTCTACAGGCACGATGGTATATAGGGGGCATGCTTTAGGCACTATGGTATATAGGGGGCACTCTACAGGCACTATGGCATATAGGGGGCACTCTACAGGCACAATGGTATATAGGGGGCACTCTACAGGCACAATGGCATATAGGGGGCACTCTAAAGGCACTATTGTATATAGGGGGCACTCTGTAGATACTATGTCATATAGGGGACTCCCTATTGTTAATAATGTGGCACTATTAATGGGGGCATGATACATCCATGTGCACCATATAGCGCCAATGTCAGTATACACACTATGGCGGCATTATTCATCAGTTTATTATAGGACACTGACCATAGAGATAGATTATATGTGCATGTGGTATTGTTGTATTGAACATATGACATTATATTTGTATATATCCCAGTATTATGTACATTACATATCCACATAACTTCATTAGATACATAAATAACATTGATTTGTTTAGCCTCTTCCTCAGGTTTCCTAAATATTAGTAGAGTGATATGACCCTCCCTCTGACGAGACTCACACCCTCGCCCGGTCACCCTCCTCCCACTGCAGATGCGCAGGACGGTTCTGCCCGTTTGTCTCGCTGTCCGTTGTTATTAAAGCTTGTTGACCCTCCCTCGTCCTTTTAAATCGCCAGCCTCCCATGCTGCACCGCGGCAGCGGCTTTGGAATTTAAATCATATAAGCCAATCAGGAACGCGCATTCTGCTTCAAAACCAACGGCGGCTGCAGGGCCGGGAGCAGAGGGATTAAAGGGCCGGTGGAGAAGCAGCACGTAGAGCCAGCACCGCTACTACCGCAGCTTCCTTCTAGTACCCAGTGTGGACATGGCTCAAGTGGATGTCAGGACGGCGGCGCAGGCAGCTAAGCCCCCGGGGATCCCCGCCGCAAAGGAGATCCCCGAAATCCTGGTAGACCCCCGATCCCGGCGCCGCTACCTCCGCGGACGCTTCCTCGGTAAAGGAGGATTCGCCAAGTGCTATGAGATCACGGACCTGGCCACCCGGGAGGTGTTCGCCGGCAAGATCGTCCCCAAGACTATGCTGCTAAAACCGCACCAGAAGGACAAGATGACCATGGAGATCGCCATCCAGCGCAGCCTGGCGCACAAGCATGTGGTCGGCTTCCACGGATTCTTCGAGGACGACAACTTCGTCTACGTGGTGCTGGAGCTGTGCCGCAGGAGGGTAGGTGCTGTGTACCGGCTGCCGTGGGACTACACAGCCCAGCATGCCCTGCATTGTGTGTAACCATTGCTTATGGTGGTGGGGACTACACATCCCAGCATGTCCTGCACTGAGGACTACACATCCCAGCATGCCTTGCACTGTATATAGCCATGGCTTAGTGTTGGGGACTACATATCCCAGCAATCTTCCATCTGTGCAACCCTGAAAGGGCTAACTGTCACCTCCCTTTGTGCTGTAGCTGATCAGTTGGACTACAAATCCCAGCATGTCACTGGATATATATAGATAGATATATATATATCTCTATCTATCATATCTTCTAGTGGTGGGGACTACAAGTCCCAGTATCTGGGGGCAGCCCTGCAAAGTATAATCTTTTGTGCTCTTCTGTTGAACTACAGCTCCCAGCATTGCTTACAGTAGTGTATGAGTTATAGGTGGACAATATTTCATAGAATGACTAATGGAAAGGGTTAAATAGTCTTTGTGCTCTTCAGTTGGGGGACTAAAAGTCCCAGCAGTGGTTGTGTTGCCTTCTGGTTCTGCAAGAGGTGCTGCAGCAGCTTCGTCTTTATGCCTTTATAAGGGAAGGGGGTTCCTCTAGAATTCGGAACCTCCGGGTTGTCGGTTCTGTACTTGGCCCCAGGCACAGTAACAGTCCACATACCAACCGACAGCAAGCAGCTATCGCCCCCTGCTGGCTGCTTCCTTGTACTGCAGTTCTGGACCGTTTAGGCTTCAGTTTCTATGGCAGGGGCTCACTCCTCCCCCTCCAACATCTTCTGCAGTGGGTGAATCAGATTCAACAAAAAAAAAAATATTTTCACAATATTTCTCTAACTAGATATAAATATTTCTGAATCCAGTAACCATAAACAAAAAAGAAATTGCTCATCCTTGTTGGGGGTTGTAGTTCTCAGTGGTCTCTGATGGTTTACGCTGGTTTTTGTTCTGTTCAGTCTTTGCTGGAGCTTCACAAGAGGAGGAAGGCGGTGACGGAGCCGGAGGCGCGCTACTACCTGCGTCAGACTATCCAGGGGTGTCAGTATCTGCACAGCAACAAGGTCATCCATAGGGACCTGAAACTCGGGAATCTGTTCCTCAATGATGATATGGAGGTCAAGATAGGTAAGGAGGTCCCTGGTTTATTATATAGGGGGTGAGGGCATTACCACTTGGCATGTCACTGCCAGGGCGACTGATCCCCCAATTGACCACACGCACACCCATATGCTGCACCTTCCTAAATCTCAATATTGGGGATGATATTGGAGCGTTGCCCCCAAGTCTGCACAGTTTGGATCATTCGATGGCTGATATTCCATGCTGCTGGAGGTCGTCTAACACCCCCTTTAAATTTCAGGTGACTTTGGTTTAGCCACCAAAGTAGAATTTGATGGAGAGCGGAAGAAAACCCTGTGCGGGACCCCCAATTATATTGCACCAGAGGTGTTGGGCAAGAAAGGACACAGTTTTGAAGTAGACATCTGGTCCATAGGATGTATCATGTAAGTACTAGACTGTCAGGTCATTGCTTCATTAAAAGGGATGGCCTAAGTTTATTTATCCTCTATTCACAGAATAGGGGGTAACTATTTGATAGGTAGGGGTCCAATCCCTCCTAAGAGCAAGAATTTGGGTAGATATCCAGATCAGTCAGACATTGACTATCAATATAAGGTTAATTAAACTTGGCTTAAATCTTTTACTGGCGTTTTACTACAGCATTAGAATGGGCATCATACCTGTTCAGTGGCAGTATATGGTACTGCAGCTCAGCTGCATTGAAGTCAATGGGCACAAGGTGCAATACCTGACACAACCTGTGGACAGGTGTGGAGCTGTCTCTAGGATGAAGCACTTACCCTTTGGCTGTGTAGAGGCCAGTGATATCTGTGATCTGCTCCAAGTAATCTTATACTTCTATCCTTCCAGGTACACCCTGTTGGTGGGTAAACCTCCCTTTGAAACATCTTGCCTAAAGGAAACTTACTTGAGAATTAAGAAGAATGAATATTCCATTCCAAAGGTGAGTGATAATGGATATATGCTGTTCAGTACTGCTGCAGCCCCCCCCACAGGTGAAATTGAGCATTACAGAACACATATACATTGAGCTATACCCATGTGGAGTGAAGCGGAGCAGGTATCCAGTGTTAATCGTCCTGACATCTCGTTTCTCACCTCTAGCACATTAACCCGGTTGCCGCAGCCCTGATACAGAAAATGCTCCGCTCAGACCCCAACACCCGGCCCACCATAGACGAGCTCCTTACCGACGAGTTCTTCACCAGCGGTCACATTCCCAACCGTTTACCCACAACCTGTTTGACAGTCCCCCCACGGTTCTCCATTGCGCCTAGCACCATTGATCCAAGCTTTAGAAAACCACTTACCGCTATTAATAAAGGTAAGTCCTTATCTAAACAAGGTCTTCAGCTTTGGAGATCCATGAACTGCTCTGGTGGATGACCATGATGTATCTGTTACAGGCCAGGACTCCCCCATTGTAGATAAACCTGCCCCTGCTAAGGATGAAGAGATGGTCCCACCGGAGTTGGCAGAGCCTGCCGACTGCTACTTGTCTGATATGATGCAGCAGCTCGCAAGCCTCAATGCTGCCAAACCCTCAGAGAAGGCTCTGATCCGGCTAGGTAAGATGCCTCCCCGGCTGCAAATTGCATCAAGCTCTCAATTTTACTACCGAAAAATAAGACGTTACTGACTCCATCTTGTATCCCCAATCCAGAGGAAGCTGAGGATCCCGCCTGCAATCCCATCTTTTGGGTCAGTAAATGGGTGGACTATTCTGACAAGTATGGACTAGGTAAGTGAGGCTCTTGTCAGTCCCCCAATGTCTGTGCTCACTCTACCCTGCGGATACGTCATGGCTTAATTTTTCCGCAGGATACCAGCTCTGCGACAACAGCGTTGGCGTCTTGTTCAACGACTCTACTCGGCTGATAATGTATAATGACGGGGACAGTTTACAGTATATAGAAAGGAATAACTCCGAATCTTACTTGAATGTGCGCTCTTACCCATCAGCCCTGACCAAGAAGGTAAGATTGTCTCGTCATGGCCCTTATACAAACAATAGTAACCAGACAATCTCAAAGCCCCATAATTTGGGCACAATGGAGAAGATCTATGGTCTTAGTCTGGCTAGTGTTATATCTATCTGCATTTATGGTCTCGCTACAGAACGAAAATTCTTGTCTTTGCTTCTTCAGATCACACTACTGAAATATTTCAGAAACTACATGAGCGAGCATCTGCTGAAAGCCGGTGCCAACATCACTCCACGGGAGGGAGATGAGCTGGCTCGCCTTCCCTACCTGAGAACTTGGTTCCGGACTAGAAGCGCCATTATCCTTCATCTGAGTAACGGAACAGTCCAGATTAATTTCTTCCAGGTATGCAAGGGGTACTTGTGATGGCTTAGTAAGGGTATTCGGTGGTCTCACTCCAGGTTATAACAGTAGACCAGCAAAGGTGTAAATGCCTCTAAATATGGGTACCGTCTACTGGTGTTTCTATTTTCCTGGAATTTTAATTGGTGACCTGTTACCCTTGACCCTTACTAGTCAGGAAGTCATGGCCTATCCTAACTCTGCCATCACTTGTGGTTAGGAGAACCACTTTAATCTTGCTCATGTTGTAGCAGACATGGGACTGTTTGGCTATAATGCTTAATGTGGATCTTTACGTTGCAGGATCACACAAAGCTCATCCTGTGTCCCCTCATGGCTGCCGTCTCTTACATTGACGAGAAACGGGAGTTCCGCACGTACAAGCTGAGCCTAATAGAAGAATTCGGATGTAGCAAAGAACTGGCGAGCAGACTGCGCTACGCCCGCACCATGGTGGAGAAACTGCAGAACACACGCTCTGGAGCTGCCATATATGTAAAGGCCGTGGCGTAGCTGGGCTACAGAAACATGGACGCCATCTCCTCTGCTCCCTGGGCACAAGTCTTATGTATCATAGTAGGAGGTTAACACAAACCCTGGCGGCAGCAGCAGAGATGTTTTCTTTTATCCCAGAGCCGAGAAGTGCCCAGTTATGTTAAAGTAGATGTCTAACTTACCAGACTGTACCTTCACTCACCTGCCTGTAAGTGGCACTTACTGCTATGCAGACGGTGACCATCCTGACTCTCTCTGAGCAAGAACCTGTCCTGTCCGTCACTTCTCAATGTTTGTCAGGTTTTAATGTAAAATACTGAATTTATAACTTTTGTATATTAATATCAGATTAAAGTTCCTTGTATATGTAAGCACCTCTGGTCTCGTATCTTCCGTCTCAACAGTTCCTGGGATTTTTTTAAAAGCCTTAAAGGCGATGTTGGTTTCGCTATTCAATAATCATTCTTGTGATATTTTAAGGGGGGTGTTACCTGACAAAATTGTCATTGGATTCCTCAGCTTAGGATGGGACAACTGGCTGCCTGAAGAGGTCAGTGTTCTCACCTGGGGATGAGTTGCAATACCAAGCATGGCCACAATGTACAGCTGGCAGATTTCATCCCACATGTGAGAAATTCAGTCTGGTAAGTAATGTGTTTACAGGGGGAACTGGACACTGACTTTTCTTATGGTAAAACTATAGAGGGTTTGGATATAGTGACATGCCCCATCTTGCTAGCAGAATCTCAGCATCCTCAGCCATGAAGTCTGGGTGACCTCCCATTGACTCCTAAACTACTAGGAACATTTTGTTCTGTAGTCTGACAATAGTGGAAGGACTTAAATTTGAGAGCTTGTATACCTCTTGTTCTCCCTTAAATAAAGCCCCTCTGTTTACCTCCTGGGAACAAGGTGTCAGCTTGGAAACTGTTGAGCTGTAGCTCCAATCTGTCCACTCTGTCACCCTAAATCACAGGCTGGGGCCACTGTCCTTGACTTTTTTAAGTATTTAGCAGCTCAACTTTTATGTGCAATGAGCGGTCTGATGCTGAGTTAATCTTCCTCCGCTCTGTCTGATATTGGAACAATGTGGTTGCAGGCCTAGTCATCTTTTTGTCCTTTCATAAATTGGCCTGGGGGGTAGGTAGGGTGCCACGCTAAGACATTAGTGCATGTCCTTCTCTTATCTCACCCTGGGTTGCCCCAGTTTGCAAGCTCACAAGATGAGGTCACTGGACTAATTGCTGTGGATAAATAGTTGCCTTTCTGTAGAGGCAATTGGTTACTTTTGCTGTCCCCAGTAGGGAAGTGTTTACATCTGTCATGCTTTTTGGTTCTATTCCCTTTAGTGACGACTCTTATGCGGAAGGGGGGGGGGTGGATTTGCTCCAAATGCCCTTTGTCATTTTTGTGTGCATTTCTTTTTACAGTCATGGCCAAAAGTTGAGAATGATACAAATGTTAATTTTTACAAGTCTACTGCAATTTGCATATACTCCAGAATGTTATAAAGTGATCAGCATAACAGCGTATATACTCGAGTATAAGCCGAGGCCCCTAATTTTACCACAAAAACCTGGTAAAACCTATTTTTTTTTTTTTTTGTTCAGAAACTAGGCTTCTACTCGAGTATATGGTAATTGCAAAGTCAATATTTGCCTAGAAAATTAACTTTTTTTTTTTCCCCAAAACACCCTTCAACTTCATTGCAGGCCTGCCTTAAGCATTGATTGTGCAGGAATGGATGGCGATCAGTCATGATGGGGTCCAGAAGGTGAGTGAGCTACCAGGGAGAATTGCAGAGGTCCTGAAGAAGGGACAACACTGCAGATACTGACTTGCTGCAGTAACTCCTTCTCACTGACAAAAGCTTTTGTTACTCATAATATGACTTCACTTGTTTGTATCACAGACAGAAATACATCTGACAAACCAGAGGGAACAGATCATGTGACAATATAATTGTCATTCTCAAAACTTATGGCCATGACTGTACTCCCCACCTTCAAAATTATTATTTTTTTTTTTCCCCCATGTAAGGTGCTGTGTGACGGCTTATGTTCTGCATAACAAATTGCACTTCATAGTGACGGGACTTAGTATTCTATGCCGTTGAAATTGCCATGAAAATGGTAACTCATTTGCGCCATTTCTTGTGGCCTTGGATTTTCGCTTTCACTGTGTTCCCCAAATGACATGTCTACTTTATTCTTTGGGTCGGTACAATCACGGGGATGCCGAAATTGTATAGGTTTTGTTTTCATTTAACTCCTGTACAAAGAAATTCTTCATTTCCCCCTCTCACCACGACCGCACCCAACCAGAGAGAGGGATCCACCTCCAGGGACAGGAAATCCAGACCTTAAAATGTGCGGTACGCCCCATCTCCTTCAGTGGTTTCCTGTCCCTGACGGGGGATCCAGTGAGGCTCAGGAATTGCGGTGAAAAGGGGGGAATGGGAGTCCCAGGTACCCCCGGGTGGCTGCACAAAATCCCCCGCCGAGGCTTACCGGAGGGGGGACGCTCGGCGGGGCGCGTATGTGAATGCTGCAAAGAGCAGCGCAGTCTGTGGGTGCAGGCGGACTCCGGCGCGTCTCCGATCCCGGAGTTGGAGGCGGCTGAGTGCAGGTTTCCACTCCTCCCCGCAGTGGTCTTCTAGAAAATGGCGCCGACTCCACTTCCGGCGGCAACCGGAAGTGGCGCGCCGTTCAGCGTCCCACGTGGGTGTGACGTCACGAGCGGGAGAATTGAAAAGGAGATCCCACACAGGAGTCCTGTGTGTTGTTCTAGCACTCACAGCCATCCACAGGAGTTACTCCAGTTGTTGGAAGAAACAGAGTTGTACCCTCTCCACTGAATAAGATGAGTTCTAATGAAGGTGGTAGAGAATCGGTGGACACTGCTACGGTACAATTTGGGTAGAGGGATAGTCCGCTGATTGGGGAGTGTGGCCTTACCATGCCTTTAAACTGGTCCTGATGATGTCTTATGTGATTCTTGTTTTAGAGGGAAGAATCACGTAGGGGGAAAGCCACTGTAAAGTCTAGGAATCGTGCATGTAGAATCTGTGGACATAATCTGCCTGACTCATATTTAAAACCTAATTGTGACCAATGTGTTCAGCGCCTGTTAGCGCAGGATCAGTCAGCCTTGTTTGAGTCCATGCGTATGCTAATCCAGCAGGAGGTGCGTAGTTCTGTGCAGGAAATAAGGAGATCCCTCAGGTCAGAGAATTCCCCAGGCAATTTGAAGATTCCGGCCCTAGTGTGGGGGAGTCAGAAGAGGAGGACAGGTCAGGCAGACCCCTGTTTCCTATTGAAGACATTGATCATCTTGTTAAATTAGTAAGATCAACCATGGAATTGGAGGAAGAAAAGGAGGAGCGCTCCGTAACGGACGTTATGTTCCAGGGTCTAGGAGAAAGGAAGAAAAAGTTTTTTCCTATCCATGAGAATATTTCCTCCCTTATCCAGGCAGAATGGCGCAAGGCAGACAAAAAGGTTTTTATCCCTAGGGCAATGAAGAGGAAGTATCCTTTTTCGGAAAAGGAGACAGAGATCTGGGACAAGGCACCGAAGGTAGATGTTGCCGTTTCTAAAGTCTCTAGGAAGAGTGCGCTTCCGGTGGAGGATTCAGGTGTGCTTAAGGATCCCATGGATAAGAAGGCAGATGGCTTTCTAAGGCGCTCCTGGGAGGCGGCTGCGGGCGCATTTAAACCTAACATCGCGGCTACATGTGTCTCTAGATCTTTATTTTTTTGGCTTTCCCAGCTGGAGGAAAAAATTAAGGCCGGTGCTTCTAGGTCACATCTTATTTCAGAAGTTACCACTGCGCAGAAGGCCTCAGCCTTCTTAGCTGATGCCTCGGTGGACGCCTTACGGTTGTCAGCAAGATCGATGGCTTTATCCAATTCAGCCAAAAGGGCCTTGTGTCTGAAAAACTGGGCTGGTGACCTTCCATCTAAAAGCCATCTATGTAGTATCCCTTGTGAGGGGGAATTCTTGTTTGGATCTGCTCTAGATAACATCTTGGAGAAGGCAGCAGACAGAAAAAAGGGATTTCCTAGTACAAGACCTCAGGAAAGGAAATTTTTTCGCCCCTCAAGGCGATTTAGATCTCCCCAGAGATCCGGAGACAAGAAGGAGGGGTGGCGATCCTCTAGAAGGTCTAGGGGTTTCATGTTCTCCCGACCTCAGGATTCCAGTAAACGCCCCGGTCAGCAATGACGCCAGGGGTCCTGTGGGGGGAAGACTCTCCCTGTTCAAGGAGGAGTGGAGAAAGATTACAGGGAGCAAATGGATCTTGGGGATCATACAGGATGGCCTAAAGTTACCTTTTCTATCCCCTCCCCCACAGCGTTTCAGGATAACATCAGTGCCCGGAAGAACAGCAAAACAGGCTCTGGAAGCCGAGGTGAGATCCTTATTAGAGAAGGAGGGGCTCAGGCAAGTGCCACTTCAAGATCAGGGGACAGGATTCTATTCAACCCTGTTCCTTATAAAGAAGCCGGATGGCTCCCTCCGTACCATCATAAATCTAAAACCACTGAATTACTACCTGCAGGTGGAAAAATTCAAGATGGAGTCAATAAAATCAACCATAAACCTGCTCTTTCAGAATTGTTATATGGCTTCCATAGACCTAGCGGATATTACCACGTCCCTATTCATCCGGACAGTCAGAAGTTTCTGAGAGTGGCAGTGATAGAGCACCTTCAGTTCAGAGCTCTACCCTTTCTCGGTGCTATAGCCACTCCAGTCTTCACAAAACTGATATCAGAAGTGGGAGCCTACGTACGGAGACATCAAGGCACTTTTGTGTCAAATCTAGACAACTTCTTGCTGATTGCAGGTTCAGCAGAAAAGTTAGAGATCCTGATAAAGGTTGTAATGAAGATTCTACATCGCCTGGGTTGGATGGTGAATCTGAAAAAATCCTCCCTTACTCTTGCTAGGTCAA
Source organism: Engystomops pustulosus (assembly GCF_040894005.1). Classification (NCBI taxonomy): domain Eukaryota; kingdom Metazoa; phylum Chordata; class Amphibia; order Anura; family Leptodactylidae; genus Engystomops; species Engystomops pustulosus. The sequence continues at coordinate 20,545,550 of NC_092418.1, forward strand.
AAATATTTCTGGGCATCAGATTAGATTCCATTCAGCAGAGATCTTTCCTTCCACAGGACAAAGTGGTGAAGATAGTAACCTCGGTGGAGAAGTTGTACAGACAACCATTCCCTTACCATAAGGGAGATTATGAGGACTCTGGGTCTCTTCACAGCAGCAATTCCAGCGGTACCTTGGGTGATGTATCACGCAAGACCCTTACAGCTCTTCATGTTGGGGAACAGGAAGGGGGACCAGTCCTCCCTAGACCACAAGATTACGCTTCCCCAGCAGATCCTGGATTCCCTGGGATGGTGGCTAAGAGAAGAGAACCTCCAGACAGGCAAACCTTGGAGAGAAGAGAATCCCCTTATCTATGATCACGGATACGAGCTCCTCGGGTTGGGGAGCCCAGGTCAAGGACCTCCTATTCCAGGGGTCATGGAACGAAGAAACCAGGAAGAGATCCTCAAATTACAGAGAATTAGAGGCCATCCTGCAGGCGATCAGACAAGCTTTGCCGGTGATTCGGGGGACAGACCTGAGGATTGCCTCAGACAATGTCACGGCGGTGGCATTTGTGAATCGCCAGGGAGGTACCAGAAGCGGGTCCTTAATGAGCCTCTCAGATCAGATCCTAGGGCTAGCAGAGGCCAATCTAAAATCAATATCGGCAGTACACATAAGGGGCAAGGACAATTTGGAGGCAGACTTCCTGAGCCGTCATCTCTTACGACAGGGGGAATGGTCATTGAATCGGATGGTTTTCTCCAAGATAACCAGACTCTGGGGTCAACCAGAGGTAGATTTATTCGCCACAAGAAGGAACAGGCAGGTCAAGCTTTTCTGCTCCCTAGACCCGAGAGATCGATCGTCGAGTCTGGACGCTTTCTCAATAAAGTGGAACTTCAGCCTCTCGTATGCATTTCCACCTCTGTCTGTCCTCCCGAGAGTTCTGAAGAAGATAAGGCAAGACCAGGCCAGAGTCATTCTTATAGCCCCCTTCTGGCCCAGGAGGGCATGGTTCTCAGTACTGAGGGAACTATCGATATCGGACCCTTGGATCCTCCCAGAGAATCACGATCTCCTCTCCCAGGGCCCAGTATTCCACCCGCAGATTGCGAACCTCCATCTGATGGCCTGGAATTTGAGAGGCGTATCTTGAGGGAGAAAGGCCTCTCAGACAAGGTAATTACAACCCTGCAAAAGAGTAGGAAGTTAGTTACCTCTAAAATTTATTTCAGGGTCTGGAGAGTATTCTCAGATTTTTGTAGTCCAGAGAAAATAAACTTAGCTCATCCAAATATAGCTAAGATATTAGATTTTCTGCAAGCAGGATTAGATAAGGGCCTAAAACCAGCCACTCTTAAAGTACAGATTTCTGCCCTCAGCTCCCTGTTTGAGTCCCCCTTAGCCTCTCATCCCTGGATATCTCGGTTCATAAAAGCAGCATCTCGTATGACCCCATTTAGGAGCTGTATGGTGCCCCCTTGGGACCTCACTCTGGTATTAAATTATCTGATAAAAGACCCCTTTGAGCCCCTAGAGACTTTTGTTCACTAAAGTGGTTGACTATTAAAGTAGTATTTTTGGTAGCAATCACTTCAGCCCGTAGGGTTGGAGAAATATTGTCTCTGTCCTGTAGAGCGCCTTTCCTTAAGGTTCTAGATGACAGGGTAGTTCTGACGACAGACCCGGCCTTTTTACCAAAAGTAGTCTCTAGATTCCATAGATCCCAAGAGATCAGGCTCCCATCCTTCTGTAGTAACCCTTCTACGGATAGGGAGAGAGAGTTTAACAGGTTAGATGTTAAAAGGGCCATTGAAGTTTATTTAGACAGGACTAGAGATTGGAGAAAATCTGATAGTCTTTTTGTAGGCAAGAATAGGGGGCAAAAGGCCTCAGCCATAGTTATAGCCAGGTGGATCAGGCAAGCTATTAGCTCCGCTTATGTAGCAGCAGGCCAGCCGATACCAGAGGGTCTAAAAGCCCATTCTACCAGAGCAGTCTCTTCCTCATGGGCAGAATTCAGAGAGGTATCGGTTAATCAGATTTGTCAGGCTGCCACCTGGTCTTCTCCTCACACTTTCTATAGACACTATAGGCTGAACGTAGTAGGTGCACAGGAGCTTTCCTTTGGGCGAAGAGTTCTTTCTTCAGTAATCCCTCCCTAAATTTTTCGTCTATGTTATTCTCTCTGGTTGGGTGCTGTCGTGGTGAGAGGGGGAAACCGGTAATTACTCACCGGTAATTGTGTTTCCTTGAACCACGACAGCACCCTGGTTATTCCCTCCCTTGTAAAATTCTTTTCAGTTTCACACTTGGGTGTTAAAGGGAACCTACCACCACAAATCTACCTATAACGGTAGATTCGGTGGTAGGTGGATCAATGGGACGTGAGGATAGCCTTTTTAAGGGCTAATCCTCACGTCCCCACACTTTTTTGATAACTTTTATTAGATATATTCAAATTTACTTATGTGGCTACTTGGGCGTGGAGTAGCCGCATCTGAGGTTACACGAGGCGGCTACTCCACGCCCCGGTAGCCTCTTTTCCCCTCCTACTCACCCATCTTCGGCACGCAGCTCCGCGTAGCTGCGCGCCCTCGTCCGGCGATCCTGCCGTCTGCGCATGCGCAGAAGAGCAGACCCGCGCCTGTTTCGGAGCAGTGACCGCGCAGGCGCGGGCCTGCTCTTCTGCGCATCCGCCGAAGATGGGTGAGTAGGAAGGGTAGGGATTGGTTGAGGAAGGGATTTAGGGGAAACAATCCTATATAGCATAACAATCAATGTTATTTAGGTGTAAAAAGGCATCTAGACCCTTCTTGAAGCTCTCCGCTGTCCCTGCTGTGACCAGCGCCTGAGGCAGGCTATTCCACAGATTGACAGTTCTCATAGTAAAAAGTTGACTAATGCCTAGGATCAGGGGTGTCTTGATAATGGGAGATGTAGTTTTCACAGTTAAAGGATAACAGAGTGTACTAAAATACCACCCAAACACTAGGTAAGATGTTGGATGGGAGGCGTAAAAGAAAAATCCATGCTGACAAAGGAATATTATATTTTGGCACAATTTTTGTTAAGACTATATACAGACACACGCCCCAGCAAATACAAAATAAATTACTTTCTTTAAAAAAAGTCCTTAAAAAATAACCTTCTTTCCTTAATATTTGGTAAAATAGAGAATGTGGTGAAGGTAATGTAATTCCTCCTCTTGTATCACACAAGAATAAACTCTTTAGAGATGGAATGTAAAATGACCTGTGACGGGGTGCAGGACCCACGCTATTCATACTGTTTGACATATCAAAGTTGTCATCTTCATTAACCCGACATTTTAGATGATCATCTTGAATCCAGTGGCTGAAATCCTAGTTAAATGGTGACCATGGTGCCAGCTGGGAGTTGTAGTTCCACAACAGGTGCAGTTGCTCTAATATGTCCATGGTTTGGAGACAGTCTGGGACTTATGACCACAACTGCAGATGTGTCTTTGTGTTGCACATTGACTAAAAGCAAAGACTGTGATAAAAATAATTGTGCAAATACATAAGGCAGTGCAATTATCTGTAAAAACACAGGGGGCGCTGATCATAATACATCAAGTGCTGTCCGGCTAGCGCCAGCAATGACAGGCCCCTAGAGCTTGGCCTGATTGCAGGTATTTGGTGCGGTTCATACAGCAGTGTCAATGTCCAGACTCCAAATGATAATAGCTGTGGAAAGGTCTTTCGTGTGCGCACTGTTCCATAGCCTGGTGTGTATGAAGGAGCAAAAACGGAAACCGTGATGTAAAATAAGCCACAAAATCATCGGGGACGGAGCCAAGTGTCTCCTGAACTTCAGCCGGCAGCTCTTGGTAATGATGTTTCTGGAGAAAGAATGACCACACAATAAATCGCTATAAAATCAGCTTCTCAAATGCTTCCTCTATCCTATACAGACCTATGTGTCTCCATGGTTACAGACTACAAGTCAACCCTGTGTAGTCTTATCCTGCATTCATACTCCCACCCACCTTCCCTCCCTACTCCTCCAAAAGAGGAAAGGTTGTAGTCACCACTGCCTGTGGCGTTATCTACCTTGTTTCTCATGGCTCGGAGTAAATCTCGTACAGAATTTCCACGATATGAACGGAATTTCCTCAGGTCTAGAAAAATAGAAAACAGAGTTAGACTGCATTCAGACGAACATAGAGAAACATGGCGCAGTACAGTATTACGTGTTATTATAGGTCATGTCCCATCTTTTCCCCCAGGTATGGAACGTGCCGCTCTGTACGCCCATTGCTGAACGATGGGGGACGTATATACGACCCCCAACAGCCGTGTAAATGAGGCCTTAGAAGGAGAGAACACAGGAATCCAAACACATTCCCCCGTGTACTCTCTCTGTGGTGTTACCTGTCTGTAGAGGTACAGATATGTGTAATCTCCAGTTGACCCGGGTAACAGAACGTGCATTATTCTCTAGACTGATGATCAGGGGGCTCTCCTGTGGCTCCTTCTCGATACGATCACTAACATCCTGAAGCATGAGAAGAGTACACTACAGATGGAGTGTTTGCCAAAATGCATAGATAATTCAAAATGATGTGCACATTTATCAGTTTTTATAGAAGTTACAAGCAGAACTCAATTAGCTGTTTATAATTAAATGCTAAAATTCAAGATACCTTTAACCTGAAGCAGGGAGAGCTTAATGCATATATTTTATAGCTTCCATTTAAAGGGTTTGTCTTCGTGGGAATACATCGTTTCCTGCCTTCTAAAATAAGCCTTGACAATTATGCTAATGAGGCAGAAGGGCTCCTGGGTGTGTTAGCAGAGCCCCTCTGTGCTGCAGCTTCACAGGCTGTTAGACTGTTTAACCCTCCCCCTGCTCCCTCAACACTTCACCCCTTTCTCTGGCTGATGTAATGTCACTGCCACAGAGGAAGTTTCAGCACACTGTGGGGGGAGGTGCTCTACAGCAGCCAGTGAATCTGCAGCATCATTTTAAAAGTTGATTTTAGAAGGACGGAAGCCATGCATAACAAATATAAGAAAAATTACCACAGTGAGTGATTTTCAAGGTAGATTTCCTTTAATAAATTTGTCTAAAGAAAACTCATGTGCTCCCCCTAGTGACGGATGTAAACAGGTACAATTTTACCATTCAATGAGGAAACAGTATTCTGAACCTTTTATCAGAGAACTTGAATTATAGAATGTCATCTGCACAAATATTTCATCAATCAAACCTGAAAAAACTGCAGTTGTTTTTCACGGGCCCAGAAGAACGGATGCCTCAGAACACGAGGGGCCGATGGTCGGAGCTTTGGGTCACTGCTGATCATGCTTTCAATTAATTTTCGTGCCACCACATTGTCTGCAGGAACAATTTGGAGCATGTTACATACATATCACATGACCAATAATGCTACAGACCTAAGGAGCTATAGGTAGCACTTATACCTGTACGCTAAATGACACCTTACTGGCTGCTATGGCCCAATATCCAGATTCTCCCAAGCCTCTTACCATGTGTCTCCTCCTGGAGCTGCGGCAGACTGTAAGACCCATTTAAGATATTCGCTTGTCTCCTCAGGCTGTCCCCAAATGGATGCTGTCCGCTTGCCAGGACGTAGTAAAACACACAACCAGCTGAGAAAATGTCCACCGCTGCCGTCTGAGAATAAACAGCACAAATGCAATGTCCTCCTGCAGGCCTGGTTTCCAGTATTAGATATAAGTCTAGGATAACTTACTGGATTCTGCGTCCTTCCATCACGTAGGACCTCCGGTGCAATCCAGCCTTCAGTGCCAGGGATTCCTGAGCGCAGACTGAAGCTGTTCCTTCCCGCACCCAACTTTTTACAGAGGCCAAAGTCCGAAATAACTGCTCTCTGTCTGCCCTGGGCATTGGGCAGAGAGATTAGGATATTACAGGGCTTCAGGTCTCTGTGCACTGTGAAGAGATGGTATAGTGAATAGCCTGGCACAAGGGGACCATTATAACCATTGCTATGCGTTTATGATATATACTGTACTTCTAAAAAATGCAATTCATCTCACCAATACTGAGAGAATGCAGATGGGCGAGTCCAGACATTGCTTGATGGAGAAGGGTCACATGATCCAGGTCGGCACGAGGAAAAGATGGATTCTCTACATACTATAGAAAAAAAAAATAGGGAGATATGTTTAAAATACAAGAACAAAAAGGAATACAGATCCTACATATGCATGGAAATATAAGGGAAAGGAACCATCTGAAGGAACCAGGTATTACTTCCTATTTCTACAAAATTTACAAGTAGAGACAATACACAGTCTATATCTATCTATAGAGAGTACTGACTATGGTGGGTGCGAATCGCACATTAGGGTGCTGGACAGTGTAAAGGGCTGTGGATGAGGCATGGCATGTGGAGGGGAATGTTCTGGTAGACTATTCATACAGAAAGAGACAGGTAATCAGTACTAGTTGTCCCTATGCAATGTACAGGGAGACAGTAGTATCTGTGTCTTTATTATATACATAAAGAGACTGGGGGCAGGGGCGTAATTTGAGGGGGAGCTGAGGTTGCGATCGCACCCGGGCCCAAGGGGTTAAGGGGGCCCTTATGGTGTCACTTTCCCATATGAGAAGACTATTACTATAAACCATACATTATAGCCCGGGGCCTGACACAGACTTTGCACGGAGGCCCACCAGCTTCTAGTTACGCCACTGCTGGGGGGTCCAACTGAGCACAGCAGTGCTAGCTATCCTTACATAATGTACAGGGAGGCAGTATTATCCAAGTATACATTATATACCAAAAAGAAGGAAAGCGTATATACTTTCAAATACAACATGTTTTAGGCATTCTACTCCTCGCTAGCAAGGTTATAATGAAAATATGAAGAAGCTGTAGAGATAACGCAAACCATTTTGAGAATATAATATGCAATGTATACTCATGGAACCCTTATAAAGTTGAAAATTGCAGGAATAAAATACATTGTAAGATTAGTTGCCTGATACGTAAGCAAAGCAGAATCTTTCTGCTGGTTTATCATGTCTCTACCCTGGGGTCTTCCTCTCACCTCCTGTAGGGTGGCAGCGCACAGCTCCAAGGCGATGTAGTAGAAGAGTCGGTCGCTTTCTGTACAGTAATAGCGGATCACATTGGGGTGCTCATCAGACTCCCGCAGTAACTGCACCTCACGATCCGCAAGTGTAAAACTCTCCGGTAGAATCCTCTTCACCGCCACCAAACGTCCGTCAAAACGGCCCCTATAAAGACAAGGTCATTGCTTGCATAAGTGTGCATTATAAGATCTGTCTTACACCGAGAGCGTATGCTAGGAAATCCTCTGCACAAATTCCAACATATACACTGTAACAAACCCACAGCAGAAAAACATGTGTTCCTATTCTGCTTAGCCCACAGAGCATTGCTTGGATTTAGCTGTAGCAAACCCTCAGCTGTAAGAAGAATAGGGTTGATAAGAGTTTCTGGTCTTCACCTGTAAAATGCACATTATACAAGGTTCATATATTTTAGACATTCAATTTCTACTCACTTAAATACAAATGTTCCTCCAGCTCCATGACCCAAAACATCTTTTGGGGAAAAAGAAATTTTACCCACTTCCATCTCCTCCTCATTGAAAGCTGCAAAGGAGATAAAATGAATCACATCTCAACTAAAACAACATGATTACACAAGCCAGAAACACTAGGCCTCAATAATCTGTCAGAAAACCAGGCCTTGCTGCTCACAGCAAACAAACAATGAGAAAGAAGCTCTCATTTTGCTTGGGTAGGTTTTAAAATGAAAGCTTTGCTGTGATTGGTTGCTATAGGGAACAAGAAAATTTCTCTTGAATTGAGGCCTAAATATGAATCTATGTAAACGTAAAATGTTGTTATCCTAATGCTAATAAAGTTATACATACATATATGGTTCATGGATGTTCACACGTTTTAGGACCCTCACCCTCACTTGAATTCATGTCTATGGGAGCAGCAAGAAATAGTGAACACTCCTACAGACATGAAAGGACAGTGGCAGAGCATAAACTCTCTGTTCAGCCCAGCCATGAGAAAGGGGGTCACCAATACCTGTTCCCAAGATAGATATAGGTCCCAGATGTGGGACCCGCACCCATCATAGCTGTGTCCTTATGTCATATTATATATAATATGTATATGATATGTCATAGATATACAAGATGGGAATATCCCCCCTGTTTAAGGAATGGGGGATGGGACAGTATCATTGGGACATCCTCAATTAACAAAAGGAATGGTAACAACTAATTGGCAATTTATTTTACAATTTACAATTCCATGAGGAATAAAAGAGGAACATATTTATGAGGAATGCAAGGATTTATAAATCATGAACTGGATCCACAGCGAATTTTGGCTGCCCACGCCCTTTCCAAAATAGATGTCCATTGGTTTCAATGGGCTAATGTATTGTTACAGTGATGAACCCACCTTCTGACTCGCCAGTGCTTAGCCTCTTTACGCCATTGGCCTGACTATATTCGTGTTCGCCGCTCCTCCGCTTGCCGCTCCCTGAGCTATGCTCTCCGCTGGACACATCATGTTGGGCGGCCTCGGATGCCATCTGCTGCTGATGCTGGAGGAGTTGTAGCCTCTCCTCAAGCTGCTGCTGTAACTCCTGCTGCTGCCTCCGCTGCTGCTCCCACATCTGAAAAACGCAGACACCTTCATTGCACACATGTGCTACAATGGCAGCCGTCTCCGAGACTGTCAGGGCATGCTGGGAGTTGTAGTTTCACTCCAACTGGTCGCATCCACCTTTTTACCTTTGGAAAAGTGAATCCAAACAGCACCCATCCTCCCAGTAGAAGTGTAATGATCCCAGTGAAGAGCAGATTAGTTATTGTGGTGTCTGGGATGGCAATGCCCGCTTCTTCAGTGCTGGTTTCTGTCTTCATGCGCCCATCTGTGTCGCTCTGAGGGGATCCTCCTTGGTTTTGCGGGGCCAGAAACTGTAGGGAAATAACTGGTTGGGTTACATGAAGTGACTAATGAGCAAACCAATTTTAAAATCGAAAAAGTTTTTATGTTAAATTGTGAAAACTGATTTCTATTATCTAACTTTTAGGCTGAGATATCATTGACTGTAGTTATAGGCACAAAGCCGGAGGCTGAGAGATTCTAATAAAATGTTCCCTCCATGATTTACGTCAGGTGCAATGAAGACATGGAGGTCCCTATGAATATGTACTTGTAGATATTGATGACCATGGCGTTAATGTTGATCCGCAAAGGTCAATATGACCCAACATAAATCAAAATCCCTCTGTAGTGCAGCCTCAGGCTTGAGGCCTGTAACTACAAGGTCATTTTATTATTAGAATTATTTAGTAGGTGCCAAGTTATAACTTAGGATCACCCTTACATCATCAAATAGGGTCCTGGGTGCTGGTCCACGAATGATGTTCTCCGTATCCCTTCTCAGGGTCTCTGGAAACGCTCGGAGCATGGTTGTGTGGACAACGTGAGGTACTTCGTGGTGTCCTAATGGAGGAAGAGTATAAATGTAATATGACGCACAATCATTAACAATTACTATCTGGAGATTCAGGAGCTGATTAAGGTTGGTGGTACTCGTTGGCCCATGCCTTATGCAAGGTAGGAAAATAGAGATTACCACTACCAGTACAACTGCTCCATCTATAAATAAATAATACCACTATATAGCATCCATGGGCAGCATTGGTGGCATAGTGGTAAGCATTACAGCCTTGCAGTGCTGGGGACCTGAGTTCAAGTCTCAGGGTCAACATCTGCAAAGAGTTTGTATGTTCCCTATATGTTTGTGTGGGTTTCCTCCAGGTCCTCCGGTTTCCTTGCACACTCCAAAACATACTGGTAGGCTGATTAGATTGGGAGCCCCATTGGGGACAGGGACCGATTTGGCAAGTGTCCGCTATATAAATAAAGGAATTATAATTATACACAACTAACACCATGTAGTGCTCGATTACCTATAAGAAGCCACTGATTTGCAGACACAATGCTTCCAAGAGGGTACTTGACATCCGTGGTTGGCGTGACATCAAACTCAGTGGACTCCTTTAGTGTGACATCCTTAGTCGTAGGCCCCTCTATCCGTGCCAGTGTGATTCCCCGGGGCTGAAAGTGATGCCAAAACAAGAAGTAGAAAAGGAAATTGTAGTAAAAATTCCAATATATTCTTCAGTGTAAGTCAAATTCCTCATGACAACACTTTACCATTCACCTTTTTGTGGTCATAAGCACTGTTCCTAAATCTGTGCCCACACCATAACCACTCTTATTTGTACATATGTATTCATATATAGTCTGCTGCTATGATAAGACCAGAATCCAGGAAGTGTTTTCGTAGGACCATTGCACAAAACTCGTAAACTTTCCAGTAAAATTAGTGACAATGACAAATCCCACAAAGAATATGGAAAGAAAATATTCTCACCACTACAGAGACTCCCTCATGGATCAGGGATGTGGAAGCGTAGAATCCGCTGGCGTGTTTCCCCACATACAGAGACGGCCTAAAAAGTATGTTATCCTAGTTAACACAATGTGCATGAACTATTAGGACCTCATCAATTAAAATTTATGGAGGAACCAAGTTTTCAGTTTTTCTGAAGCACTACCACAGAGGAGAGTTAAAACTACATGAGATCCTACTTGATATGAGTGGGCCATTAATGTAGTGTATATCTACTCTGATTGTCCTCCAAAACACATATGGAGCTGTATTGTTTCCAAAAATGCATATATAACTTGCTTTGTTTGTAACTTATAAATAATATTTGCCATCAGTCATTAAACTGCATGGTACTGCCATGGTCACCAATCATAGCCCAAATGGAGCACACTCTGAATCCCACTGATACAAGTGACTTCCATTAAAAAAAAAAAAGCCAATGTAGCAATTTTAATCATTTTCATACATTGGGGCTTATTTACTAAGGGTCCGGGGATCGCAGGGGATTGTGTCGCACAAGATCGCATTTTGGCACAGCTGCGCTGGCTTTCATGCGGCAGAAATCGGCGAGGGGGGGGGGGGGATTACGGACTGAGCGCGGGATTTAACATTCAAATTGTGTTGCAAGATCAAGCACTTGAAGATGGTGAACTCCGGTGTACCTGAGCGGGTAAGCGACACATGCAGGATATCGGGCGCACGATCTTAGTGAATTGCGGCACAGTGCATTCCGGTTGGACAATGCACTTCGGGTGAACTCCGTCGGACGGGTAAGTAAATGTGCCCCATCGTTTTAAAACAACTTCATATTGTAAATTTTGGACTAACTGTACCTCCCAAATCATGAAGAAGCACACAACAAGTAGACCTACTATGATCTAGAATTACACAATGATAAAATATGTGCTAATGAACGCCCCTAGTTAGAAGAGGCAACTAGTATGTAGTGGTACTCACAGCAGATGAGTCTTGGTGCTGCTCAGATCCTGCACAGCCTGGTAGTTCCACTTGAGGAGACGTATGTCCTGAGAATTGAATGTCAAATAACGGAGGGTTTCTAGTGCCACATTGAGATGAGGGATTCGTCTCAAGCTGTCTTGGTGCCACATGAAGAGTCCAACAACTGGGGAGCCATAATTCTGCATCCATAACACTTCTCCGCTCCCTTGGTCAGCAGTCACCAGCATCCCATCTCCAGTGGAGGCAAAGTGCGCCATCTCTATGGAAGAGCAGTAGAAAAGATCTACCCTAATATCCATGTCCATAAAGCAAGAATATAGATATTGTATAGGGAAATTTATAGATAAAATAGAATGTCCAACACACCCATCTTCAAGTTATGGCTCCTCATTTGTTGTACCTGCCAAGGCTACAGTACAAGAGCCGTACGTTGAAGACCAATGTTGCACGCCTTACTGTACTCACTATATTCATAGTTCTCGTCACACAGGGGGGCAGAGTAGTCGTGGAAGGTGGCATTCCAGCGCAGTTCTCGGGATTTTGTGTCATACATCGTAATCATGTACTCTGCATGGTAAAATTGGATGGTTTACTCAATACTCAAAGTGAACCTGTCATCAGGAATGCAATTTTTAGCTGGTGACAGCTTCCAATAGCCTATGCTATGCAGATTTTTAAAATTTCTTTGTCAGCATACAGAGTGATTTCAGTACTTTATAAAACTTTATTACACGTTACCTGGCTCCCTGCCTCCTAACCCAGCTCCCCCCCCACTTCCGGTCATCTACATTGAGCCGGCAAAGGAGGGGGATGGTGTGGAGAAATTAGATTGATAAACTCTAGATTAGGTTAGATATTGTTATAGGGTTAAACAAGCATAGTTTAGGGTTTAGGTGATTAAAGGGAACCATCAGATCTATCTTAATAAGTAGATTCTTGGTAATAGGTTTCTTTTAAGCAGGTATATATAACACAATTTCATACAACTTACGTGTCCGTCCTATGTACAGGAGGGGGCTGGAGGGACACAACCCATCAGATGATTCTGTGGACAGTGTGGTCTGCTTTTCTCCAGACTTTGGATCCAAAACAAACCAAGAGTCCTGCTTCTTCCCTGTCCAAATGTAATCATAGAAAAGCCATTACTGGGGACCACTTTTGCTGAGTCCCAGAGATGCAGGAGGGAGATGGGAGTCACCCATCTCTGCAGCCTCCAGCAGTCTGAACTTTATGGCAGAGTCTGCCGTCAGAAGTCCCTCCATCCAACCTGAGGGAACTGGAGAGAATCTGCAAGGAAGAGGCAGAGGATCCCCAAATCCAGGGGTGAGAAACTTATAGAAACTTCCCAAGAAGACTCCGGGCTGCACCAGCTCCAAAGCTGCTACTCAGCACTGAGCAAAGGGGCCGAATAATCATTACCATGTGATATTTCAATTTTTCTTGTTTCATAAATTTGCAAAAATATCTATGTTTCTGTTTTTTTTCTGTCAAGATGGGGGCAGAGTGTACATTAATGATAAATTGATTTTTACCAATTGGTTGCAATAAAACAAAGAGGGAAAAACGTAAAAGTGTCTGAATACTTTCCATACCCCCTGTAGCTGGGCACCGCTGGTAAACATAAGCAATGCTGCCATTACCTGTGTAAAGGATTCCATCTGAGCTACGGCATGGGGAGGACTGGACCAGTTCCTGGATGGTGAATGGCAATTTCTAGTAAACATGAAAGCAAATAATTAAAATTAAAACTCCTTCCAATTTATCACTCTTTCCTATAACTATATCACATGTTATATTTGAAACTCGGTCTGAACCATTATATAAATAACCTGCCATGGGCACCAACCATACTTTAGAAATTCTGTACCCCAGGCTTTCACTTACTCTGTACACCAATGAGCCTCGACTCACGGGTGATAACCCCTTTAACAAAGCCACTCTACAAGGTCAAATGTTTGTACAAAATTTTTGAAACAATGGGAGATGGAAATTTCTGGACTAGTGTGGAAACCCATAGCGGTACCTCATAAATCATAGATGTGCTGTTACATATCTCAAATAACATTTATACTTACCATGAGCCCCTCCTTATTCCTTCCCCCCAAGATGTATAAGCTTCCATCGCTGGGGTCTGGCAGGAATGCTGGTCTACAAGATAGAAGACGTAAGGTTTAGACATCATGTGGATCTGCAGATTATAGAAATGACTGAAAGGAGAACCTAGAGCTAATTGAAGGACAGACATCCAGATACATTTTCTACAAGGAAACTGCACAAACCACCCCCTCCCTAGTCAGTGTGAATGTGTACTCACTCAGACACATAGAACGGTACTTGAATCACAGGATCTGAAAGAAAACAGAGGCAAACGCTAATCACTGCAAGATATATGGGCAGAGGCATTTATAAAGTGACTCAAGTAGGTGTAGAGATTTTATAGCTACAACCTGTTAAAAAGTGGAGTCCCCCTTTAAGTCTCAGACACTGCAATGTTGTCTCTTACAGATCGGTCGATTCACTGAATACAGGATGCCATAACTTACTCCATATTTAACATCAGAAAGACTCTGTTTACAAGGAGTACTCCCACCCCTGGGACCCCCTTTTATCAAAGGGTTCAGCTGTTTATGTACTGTATATCATCCCATTGAGAATCCTAAAAGAGGGTCAAAGGATGTCCTCTCTCGTGTACACACACCAGATCGTAACATGAGTTTATCATTACTACCTTCAAGTACAGGTGGTCCCCTAATTAAGAACACCCAACTTACAGACGACCCCTAGTTACAAACGGACCTCTGGATGTAGGTAATTTTTTGTACTTTAGTCCCAGGCTACAATGATCATCTGTAACAGTTATCAAATGTGTCTGCAATTTAATCCCGGTTCTTATGACAAGCCAACATTTTTAAAATCCAATTGTCACAGAGACCAAAAAAAATTTATCCGGGATTACAATTATAAAATCTACAGTTCCGACTTACATACAAATTCAACTTAAGAACAAAACTGCAGAACCTATCCTGTACGTAACCCGGGGACTGCCTGTATACCTATACAGGCAGTCCCCAGGTTACATACAAGATAGGTTCCATAGGTTTGTTCTTAAGTTGAATTTGTATGTAAGTCAAAACTGTATATTTTATAATGGTAGATCCAGACAAAAACATTTTTTTTTGGCCACAGTGACAATTTGTGAGTTTCAAAATTTTTTTGCTGTAATCAATAAATCATTACACCTTACAGCTGATTATTGCAGTCTGGGACTATAGTAACATCCAGAGAGCTTCACCAGAGGTCACAGTGGACAGAGGGGTCCGTCTTTAACTCGGGGTCGTGTGTAAGTCAGGTGTCCTTAAGTAGGGGACCGTCTGTACTATGATGACATTGAAAAGGACGGGGGGCAGCTTAGATCTGGCTGCACCTCCGTAGTCAGGAAACTTGACACTGTTTAGAGGAAGTCAAGGGAGACGGCGTTAGTCGCTCTGGTGAATAGAAGCGATTAGTACACGACTCCAAGAGTTCCCCAGGCAACAAGATGAAGAAATCTCTGCATCTCACTGTGCAAGTCATACAGACCAAGACAAGGAGGTCAAATCAATGCAAACAGATGAAATATGCTGCAGACCCTGCTGCAGGATCACAAGCCGGTTTCCCTATCCACATGGCATTGATCAATAGCGCTTATATTTCCACTGCTCCATTCACTTCTACCTTCTCATGGTCATTGGGTGTCCTCCAGCGATCAATACTGAATTCCTTTAGTGGGACGACCCTTGTAATTTCCTAATATTGTAGTATATAGAATATTCTATTAATATTTGGTCAGAGGAGTTTCTCACCAACAAACTCACCATCGGTTAAGGTCCACAGAACATCTCCAGTTTTCTTACTCACAGCGTGAAATTTCCCATCCAGTGTAGATACAAAGAGCATAGACTCTGGCAGCGGGCCCGGCGCTCCAGTATCACACTGCAATACAAGACAGCACTTTACTGATCCAGAACACTAATGTTATCACCAGATTGATTAAATTATTAGTGGTTACTCTCATGGAGAGAAGGAATGAGTACAGTGACTGCACCAGCAGCAGAATAGTGAGTGCAGCTCTGGAGTATAATACAGGATGTAACTCAGGATCAGTACAGGATAAGTAATGTCATGTATGTACACAGTGACTGCTCCAGCAGCAGAATAGTGAGTGCAGCTCTGCAGTATAATACAGGGTGTAACTCAGGATCAGTACAGGATAAGTAATGTCATGTATGTACACAGTGACTGCACCAGCAGCAGAATAGTGAGTGCAGCTCTGGAGTATAATACAGGATGTAACTCAGGATCAGTACAGGATAAGTAATGTCATGTATGTACACAGTGACTGCACCAGCAGCAGAATAGTGAGTGCAGCTCTGGAGTATAATACAGGATGTAACTCAGGATCAGTACAGGATAAGTAATGTCATGTATGTACACAGTGACTGCTCCAGCAGCAGAATAGTGAGTGCAGCTCTGGGGTATAATACAGGATGTAGCTCAGGATCAGTACAGGATAAGTAATGCCATGTATGTACACAGTGACTGCACCAGCAGCAGTATAGTGAGTGCAGCTCTGGAGTATAATACAGGATGTAACTCAGGATCAGTACAGGATAAGTAATGTCATGTATGTACACAGTGACTGCACCAGCAGCAGAATAGTGAGTGCAGCTCTGGAGTATAATACAGGATGTAACTCAGGATCAGTACAGGATAAGTAATGTCATGTATGTACACAGAGACTGCACCAGCAGCAGAATAGTGAGTGCAGCTCTGGAATATAATACAGGATGTAACTCAGGATCAGTACAGGATAAGGAATGTCATGTATGTACACAATGACTGCACCAGCAGCAGAATAGTGAGTGCAGCTCTGGAGTATAATACAGGATGTAACTCAGGATCAGTACAGGATAAGTAATGCCATGTATGTGCACAGTGACTGCACCAGCAGCAGAATAGTGAGTGCAGCTCTGGAGTATAATACAGGATGTAACTCAGGATCAGTACAGGATAAGTAATGTCATGTATGTACACAGTGACTCCACCAGCAGCAGAATAGTGAGGGCAGCTCTGGAGTATAATACAGGATGTAACTCAGGATCAGTACAGGATAAGTATTGTCATGTATGTCATTAGTGATTGCAGAATAGTGAGTGCTGCTCTGTAACTGACAATACCAGAATTGGTTGACTACTTCTCCCAGCTCTGTATGTTTGTTGTTCTCTGTTAAACTTGATTCCTTCATTCCTGAGCACAGCCCATCCCTTGTGATTACTCATATTGGGAACTGCATTTTATAAAATTGCACTACACTCCCTGCCCACCTGGTGTAGAACACACCTCATGTTTAGGTAGGGATTATACCTGCCGTTAGTAGTGAACAGATAACTACAACCCCTCCCATATCTGGATCCTAAAGGTCAGCGGCCGGGGCATGCCAAGGGGACATTTCTTTTCAGTGTACAGGACTTGGGTGCTCTATATATAGCATTATACTATAAAGGGGTGGTGCAGAGGGTGCAGGTGCAGCCCCATATGAAGGGACTTAGCTGGTGCACTCAGTGCCTGGTCACACACCTACCCCATGCTCTGTTTACACAATGGGTGGATTAATCTGGGGCCTCGAACAATAGAGAAGCACAGGAGTGACACGACGTAGGATGACACACACATGACATGTGCAGGTAGGACCCTGTCCCCGGAAGCCCCCCGCCTCCATGATACGGGTGGGGGGAAAAGTGATTTACACACTCCAGTAAATTCTCCGGAGGATGAACGATGTATGTCCACGAGACTGTGGTATTATATCATCCTGATATCCATCATTATAAGGCACAGGACAAATATGACAATAGGAAATCGCTTTATTTCCAATATGGGTGACCACAGGCCTTAAAGGGATTGACAATATGACATTGTGCTCTTTAGACCTGAACCTGGTATTACAGGCTCAATATACTCAAATGAAGAAGATAAACTGCATTACCACTGACCACCTAAGCACACAGGTGGCGCTTTTTTCTGTTCACGTTTTTCTTATATATTAGATATAGATACCGTACAGGTAGACTATCCCTTTAAGTCAGGTTATACTCTGAATATTAAGCCTGCAGGGGTGAATTCCATTATGTAATATACACTAGTCAGTGACAGGAGCAAATATTGGTTTGTGCAGAGCCGCCAGATCCTCATTACACCGCGGACAGAAAGACTACAAGATGTAGACATCATTTATCATTAAACAAATTGCCCAGGTAAAATAGGGCATTAGGGTTCCTACGGGCAACATTATTTCTTTCAGAAAATTTCATGAATCATCCCATGAACTACGTACAGATAAAATCCGTGAAGGAGACGCAGCAAGGGGGACACCACAGAATAACCATAATACATGATTATTTCAATTATTTGGCATTTTTCATGATATTAAAATCATGGAAACTCCCTTTAAGATCTCTGGTGATGGATGTGGTTTGCATCAGAAAAACTTTTGAATACACTAAGAATAGCAGCGCTCCCTTTCCTCACCCCACCATCTCCATGGTTTTGGTGGATTTACTAGGCCTCAATAACACTGTTTCCATAGCGATCTACGTCACATGGTTACATTGACCAATGAACGCTATGGTCCACCGCTACACGCTCAACATGGCCGCTTCACAATGTATACACAGGAAGACTAGCACTGATCGGCAGCACAGAACAGAAATATAACGTATATCTTTATATGTCTATTAGTATTGCGGACAGAAATAAAATGTACGTTCTATGAGAGAAAAATGGCGCCAAAATCTGGTTGGGAATTCCTCTGCAAACCCTCCATATCATGTGCAGTAATTCTTAAAATATGTCAGAATGGGATGAGTTTTGTGCGGAGAAGCTTACTGTATTAATAAGTTTTCAAGATCTCTGCTTGCTGTCCTTCAGTATAAACCGGAGCTACAGTTCCATCCCTGTCATGGCTGGTCGTAGCTTTACTATACTCACAATGAGGCCCCATTAACCAGATGGCGTTTTCCATGGGAAACCATATATTACCATGGCTTGGGCTGCGGCAAGACGGTGTGGTGAACCGCACTAAAATGCATGTGATATTTCAAAAGGCATCCGTTTTTGACCAGTTTTAATTAAGATAACTGGTAAGACCTGTCAAAAACGCATGCAGTTTTTTAACGAACAGCTTAAAAACAGACCAAAAACGGGTTTAAAACGCCATGTGTGGCATCACCCTTATAGATGGAAGTCTAACCTCGGGGACCAACAGCAATCAGGAGAATGGATAATTAAAAGTCGCCTTAAAGGGGTTTCCCAAGAATCCGAAAACCCCTAAGAAAGAAAAAATAATGCCTTTCTATCCCTGTTCCTGGTTCCTGTGTTGCTCTAGTACTTTTGGCCTGCACCTGGCTGGGGTCACAGGATCAATGAGTGGCCCCCTTGGACAGGGGAAGGGCAACACAGAACTGTAGGCCTATGGAAAAGTAAAGTGTTGTCCTGTGGTCCAATGTTGTCACTGATAGAATGAAGCAGGTCCTGTGACCCCCTGGAGCTTCCTACCAGGACTAGAAGGAACTGGAAACCAGAGCATGTTAAGCAGGCGTTCTATTCCACCATGGAAAATCCTTTAAGCACATCAACCTAAACATCATTTATTTTTATGGGATCTCAGGTACTACCATCCTTGAATTCCACTAAAAGTGAATGAAGTGTGGTACAGGGCACGTCAGGGGGTTCTCTTTCTTTTGCTGGGGATCCCTAAAACAGAGAGGATAAAGTTGCTTGTACAAGTGAGTAGTGATTTGCAGATGGTCACTGTAGTCTCATAATGAGTCGTGTCCCTAAGCATCCATCACATGACCAGGAAACACCTGCATCCCCTGGTAGTAAACAATCAGTTTCCTACTGAATGACAGCAAGCAGAGATCTTGAAAACCAAAAGAAACTGACAAAGAATACATCAAAGTAAAAACTGAAAACTCCCTTTAAATCCAGAACTAACTTTTCCATTGCCTTTTCTCACAGTTTTTTTGTGATTTTAATTCTCCGTCGCTCCCCCTACATTTCGGAAATCCCTTATATAATGTATTTGTGCTTGGACAGACATTTTTATATTTGTTTGTAACTACTTCTGCTTTTGGAGAAGAGAACACTGCGTGAAAGGGGTTAAAGGGAGCCAGTGCTGATATTAATCTCTGTATGTTTGGGAGGGAAGGGACCAAACATTAACTCCTTCCTCACCACCGGGATTAATAAGAGCGGACGAACAAAGGAAGGCATAATAATAACTCAAATAGAACATTGTTTTGCTATCTGGACTCAGCTATTGTATAGTGGGACTACAAATCCCAGCAAATCCATCATTTTAAGACATTTCACATGAGTAATTACAGTTCTAGGCCCCCATATCGGCTGTGGAACTACAACTCCCAGAACGCACTATCCTGTCAGCCATGCTGCGAGTTGTAATCTTCTCAGTAACTCACCTGCAGGACCTGTGTGAGGCACAGGCCCAGTGCCAGCCACATAGCAGGGTGCATACTGATGGTGGGTGTCACCTGCAGAATCTGGGGGTCTTCTCATCCTCCTCCGCGGGTCCGGGGCAGTAAGGGAGTCAGTGTAGGGCGGCCCTCCCCATGATCCGGGTGTATACAAAGAGCAGGGTGAGTCTGTGTCAGTTTCCGGGTATCAGGCGGATCTGGACTACAATAACACTTCTTCTGCACCTGTCTGAGTCCAGAGGATTCCCCCGCTACGTCACTGCGCGCTGCGACCAATCACTGGAGAACACACATTCTATTCAACCAATAGTGAAATGAGGGGGCGTGTCCGATCGTACCCGGAAGTGCTCGCTGTGTTGTTGGTGGACACGTGGAGGTGATGAAAGTGACAGTGATCACGATGAGCTCAGGGGATGATCCCTATGCTGATCCCATGATTACATCACTGGGGCGCTCTGCAGATGCTGATCCTATATCTGTATTGTCTCTGATCATTTTACATTACTGCAGCTAAGGATAAAGAAAACTAAAGAAATTCCTGTTAGGTCTGAATATGCCCTAAATTGTTCATCCTTTATCCGACATCCCCATTGGAGACATGACAGACACACTAGTACTGGTTGTGGGTGACACTGTGCTAGTGAATACCACAAAACTTGTGTATCCTGCGGCTTTGCTAGAAATATCTAATGATAGAATTTGTGAGTTTCTGTTGCTGATTGTGTGGATTTGCTGTAGATTTCATACACTGTAATACTAAGGGGAAACGTAAGTTTACCTTTACTGCACTACAAATAAAGGGGATTGGACCAAGTTCAATTGTTATCCCCTAGGGATAGGGGATAACAATCTGCTCAGTGGTGCTCTGACTTTTGGGACCTACACAGATCATGAGAACAGGGGTCCTGTGCTCACTAATAGAATGAAGCAGCAGGTCAAGCATACCTACTACCACTCTATCCAATATTGTGGGGGCACAGCATTTGGGGATTTCCCACACTCCCATGATGGTGCCGAAGATAAGGTGTAAACGTTGTACTCCACAAGTTTTGACGCTCCCATAGTGTTGAATGGATCAGCAGTAGGCATGCTTGACCTGCCGCTCCATCAATTGGGGTCCCAGGATTAGAACTCCCACCAGCTAGACTGTTTAGTCCTATCCTAGGGATAGGGGATTAGAACCAATGTTGGTACAACACTTCTACTAAAATGATGCACAGAGTTTGTTGGATTGGTTTAAATATCTTTGGGTTGTCCAAAGTTCCTGCGTGAACCATGATCATTTTATACTGGTTTGGTTTTAATGAACAGTTTTATGTAGAAATTTCTCTTCGTCTCTTGCATTTTCTAGGCGAGTCTAGAATACAGCAATTACCATATTTACACAGCGCTCAGGTTACTCCTGGGATCTTTTGTGAAGGTAACCGGATCCTACAGGTGACACTCCCTGGATGTAGCAACGGTCAAGTGCCCGACATCCTGGTTGGTGTGGCGGAGGCTGTACTTCCATTGTTGTAATGATTTTAATCACATTCATCATGCATGGGTCTGTAGATTCATTCCCAACACGGTGCGTCTTTATACGCATTGTTTACCATGTGTTTGGCTGTTTTGGATCCATATTTTTTAATTTCTGGAAGTGTAAGCAGCTGTAAAAACTCTTCCAAAAAGTGGATAGAAACAGATTCAAACCAGCTAAACGCATGGTAAACAGCGATCGCCGAAAGAGTCTGGAAACCCGATGAAAATGCAGCCGCAGGACCCTTAGTAAATAAGCCACAATGACACTCTCAGTTGTGATTGGTTGTTTGCGAACGAGTCAGCATGAAGAGCTGGCTCATTCGTGTGAACAATGTGAGCCGATGGCTCACTAAACCCCGCCCCTAAATGGCTCGCCACGCCCCCTTTAACCCGATAAAATCAGGTTAAAAGTGGTGTGGTGTGACGCGACTGACTGGCTTGCGGTTCCCGATAATATATTTAATAGGGAGCCGTTCAGGAGCCAGAAGAGCCGGATCTTCTTAGTGAGCGGAGCCTAATGAGTCAGCTCACTAAGAAGAGCCGGAATTCCCATGAGCGGTCTGTAGGTAATAGAGCAAGTCTATGCATGATGCTGCTTGCTGGCAGAAAGTTCCTGTATCTGAGCTGGTCTTGTATTGTGTGTGTGGGGTGGGGTTGAGGGGCTGGAAGCAGAGAGCACTGCAGTGTGCAGACAAGAGAAGCTATTCATGAGAATTATTCAACCATAGTCAGAAGTTTTATGGCCATATCCATGGACAACTAAAATTGTAAACACCAGGACTGATACAAACTTATCCTAGAAAAAGCATTTTTCCCAGTGGGTTTGCAATGCGCTTCAAAATGCTACAAAGACGCGTCATGTGTGAACGCAACCTTAAGCAAGAAGTAGCAGTAGCATTTCCCATTGGCTGCATCATTCTGAGTAGGGATCAGATTTCCAAATGGAATGATATGAACCGTTGCAGGTGTAACAGAGGAGCAGCACAATAAAGAGCACCAGAAATTATTATTTAATTGGAAGTGTCATTATGTCCTTATAGTTAAAAATCTAATTTCCACACGATAGAGAAAAACAATCTAATGGGTAAGGGTCAGACCGCTGGGACCCCCACGATTATGAGACTATTCCCCAAAATTGATGGTGAGTGTACAGCAGTGCCACAACATCGCGGAGCCCTTTGGCACGGTCATTCATTCTCATACACTTTGAATGGCGAATG
The DNA here is from genome assembly GCF_040894005.1 of Engystomops pustulosus. Lineage (NCBI taxonomy): Eukaryota > Metazoa > Chordata > Amphibia > Anura > Leptodactylidae > Engystomops > Engystomops pustulosus. The sequence goes on from NC_092418.1 coordinate 20,568,250, forward strand.
CATCTATCAATAAGGTGGAGCAGGATATCTGTCCCAGTCATCACCTCCCCCACCATTCAGATTCTTATCCTGTAGAGAGGGATAACAATTACATTTAGGACCAGCCCTTTAATCCCACAGTCCTCTCGCAGATGAGTAGCAGAAGTAAAACACTGACTAGGTGTCCGCTGCTGCTGATGTTCTACAATAGAACAAATAGGTTTCCTTTATACAGAAGTTTCCCGGTCAGCAGCTGTGCGGTCCCTGAGCTGAATGAGCTCTGCTATACGCATGTAAAAGAGCTGATACTACTCTGTGCTTCTAGATGACGGTGGCAGACACCACTCCTGAAGGATGTAGGAAGTTACACAGTTAATCTGCTCTGGTTTTGTTTTTCCACTGTAGGTTAAAAAAAGGAAAGAAAAAAAGTTGCAGAACTGGATATTGAATTTCTGTGTAAAGAAAATCAGCAATTTGGAGATGAGATTCTCAAAATCCCATGCACTTAAAGGATGACCCATGCTTATAGGCGATTAATTAGGGATTAGTCATGGTCACTCTGGATAAAATTTAAAATTGTATTTTTTTGTTTTAATTTAGGAATTAACACAGTTAAAAATTATACAAAAAACTATTCACAGACATCAATAATTGTATGAGAAATTACAGGCAAAAGATCAAAGGCATAAAAATATGAATACAAGGATTAGAGATGGCGATTTGGTAAATCGGTATTTGTTGGAATCACTATGGATCAGGCTCTCATCACACAAGGCAAATAATGACAATTCTAAAAGGTAAAAAACGAAGGTAAAAAAAATTCTGCAGTATGGAATGGCACCGGGTCCAGTACACCGTCCACACGATCAGATTAAAAATCTCATCCTTGGGGGCCCTTACACATGGCTACAGGCCCTATGCTGCTGTGCTCATATGAACCTAGGGCTTCATTCACACAGCCTTGATTTTTGTCTGGGTTCTGCCACCAGGATCAAGGATTGTAAACCAAGCACATTTACTTCCTGGTGTGTGCCCCATTTTGGAAGATCTGCTATTCTTTTAGCTTCTTTTCCCCTTGTTTTACATAAAACGGCTTAAAAAATTATGCAAATTAGCTTGAAGGGCTCCAGGCTGAACGCAGAGCCCCTCAGGCTCATTTGGATCCTTTTTAAAAACCTCTTTTTTATGTAGACGCAAGGACATAAGAAGCTTAAAAAAGAGCAGATCCTGCTAGAGGGGACACACTCCTGCATGTAGGTGTGCTTGGTTTACAATCCATCATTCTGCTGGTAGATATATGAAGTCTGAAGCTTTCCTCTATGTATTATTGATTTAAAGAAATACATGGAAAAATTCCCTATATATCTGCTTGACTCATACAAGTCATGGACCACATGAAAATCACAGACCATGTCTAGGTAAATGGCATCGCTGCAGTCATGTGACTTATTTCATTGGGTTGTGAAATGCAAAAGAAAAAACACAGAAAATACAGACATGTGGACAATGCCTATCCTGTTATCCTGATTTGGCTCTATGTAACACTATTAGATCGCTGACACACTGTAACACAATGTCTCCCTGGCTGAAAACAAAGTCTGAGAAAAAAAATGAGGTGGAGCTTCAAAGGAACTGTCTCCAGGGACCTCAATTTCACTATAGAGAGGTTACAGAAGCCAATTACAGCTGCAGTGCAAATCTGCCTTTCTGCTTTCTCCAAGCAATTCTATTACAGCACATTGTATGTTATAACTTACCTTGCACCTAGACAGAATCCTCTGTGTAGTCCCAGGGGCTGGGCTTTGGTTTGGGTGCATTTCAAAAAACAACATGTGACTTGTCTGTGCTGCTCACTCCTCAGCTCTCAGACCCCACCTTTCTGCTCCAGTACAGCTCCTCCTCCTGCTCCTTCACAGAGGTCACAGCCTTGAGAGCTGGGGGATGGAGGAGCTGTAAGGGTGGGGCCTGAGGGCTGAGGAGATTGCAACAAAGACAAGTCACATGTTGTTTTTTAAAGGGGTTATCCAGGTTTTTAAAAATACTGAGGGCCGGGCTGTGGTGGGCTAGTTAAACATAATGAACTTGTACTTGCCTCCTCCGGAGCTGCCAATGTCCCGCGCCGCGGTCCGTCTGATCAGTGCCCCTGTTTGTTTACAGGGGCACAGAAGCAGCGCACAGGGAGCTTCCGGTGCAGGATGTGGCCGGCTCCTCCCATCCGTCCCTATCTCTCAGCGTCGTAAGTGCCCCTGTATACAAACCGGTGCACAGAGGAGACCAGCCGCGGCGCGGGACATCGGCGGCGCCGGAGGAGGTAAGTACAAGTTTATTATGTTTAACTAGCCCACCCCAGCCCTCAGTATTTTTTAAAACCCGGATAACCCCTTTAAATGCATCCAACCCCAAGCCCAACCCCTGGGACTACACAGATGATTCTGACAGAGTGCAAGGTAAGTTATAACACACAATTATATTGTGCTTAGAGAAAGCAGAAAGGCAGATTTCCAATGCAGATGTGATGGGCTTTTGCAACCTGTATTTCATGAAAATGAGGTCCCTGGTGACAGGCTCACTTTAAAACCTAAAAGTATGAACATTTAAAACTTAAAATCTACATAAAACTGAGAAATATCATTCAAGTATTAAGTGTTACCAGTCTTGTAAGTAGCTTGAGACACTGCATTGCGGATACAATGGCTGCGCCTACGTCCAGCTGGAGTGTAAAGTTTCTATGTGGCACTTATTCTTCCTTCATTTTGGCCTCATATTTCTGAATATATTACTATACATGTAACTAGAGTAGAGATTCATTTACCTTAAAGGGGCTGCACCAAGATTCACTTTTAACCCTGTTTGGTGCGGGTTGAGGACCAACTGACGATCTTGAGGACGTTTCCCCCAATGAATGCAATTACCGGTCAAGCGAGAGCCACTGCATTCATTCTATAGGAGAGTGTAGGGAGCTGCTGTGCTCCGCTATCTCTTATAGACATGGAATATAGTGGCAGGATGCAAGCTCCCCCTGCGCTGTAATGACAATCTGTGGTGGTCCTAGACATTGGACGATGTTATCCTCGATCCTGCATATAGGGGATAGTAATAAATCTTGATAAAGCCCTTTAAAGAAATTGTTTGCAGATTTGAATATGGATACCAATGTCACAAACCGATTCCCATTGATTCTATTGGAAAAGCAATGTCCTGGTAGGCGGGGGCCCTGTGGAATGGGTCTATATCTGTGTGCGGACCCACGACGGTACCACAAATATGTTTGGCCTCTGATCTCTGCCGTGGATTACATAGATGATTTTACCAACTGAAAGAGATCAGCAGTGTGAACATGTCCTTAAGATAAGCTGTAGGTCTCTCATCCTGCCGTGTAACCTGTGCATAGCTGCCATGTTCTAATAGAGAAAGTCATAGAAAGGAGACAGCAAATTTCCCAGAGGATCTGTCATCATACCAATCTTTCCCCCCTCCTTACAGAAACACCACTACTTTATCCATGGACCTTCTCTGGATTTACAGCACAACTACATTCATGTGAAAGTGACTAAGCTGCAATACCAGATACAGCCCATAAACAAGAGAGGCGGAATTTGAAAAAAAAATTAGCTGACCCCTTTCTGTTCCTCAGATGTGGATATTCTGATCTAATGTCATTGCCTTTCCTATTAAATACGAGTATATTATAAATGTGCACAAGATTAAGCAGCGAGAGGGATGGCGTGTCTCAGTGCAGGTGATGGGTCCGGAATCTATGGGTAAGGAAAGCTCCGGGTCTCTTCCCTCAAATAACGGGAATTTGTCATTGATTCTTATTGCTGCTTATCTTTCTTCTGCTTCCAGGGGTAAATCACTTCCCCAATGAACAGCTTTTTGCATAAGGAGCCCCAGGAATCCTTGGGGTAGCATCTTCTGGATGTCAGCCTGTATGTTTGCAGCACTTGTCCATACGGTAATGGGTTGATCTATGGAAAAAAATGAAAAATACTATGTATTATAAATAATGTTCCAGTTTCTACCCCAATTACAGGCAACCCATCTCCTGTAAGTCTGACAATTACCACCGGTGTCACCATAGTCTTCTGATCTGTCAGCTTATCACCCACAGGCATTACCCCTCTTTCTCCCATCTAATCTCCGTATGTGTAAGTATTGTACTCTACCTGCATCAACAGTCTCAAAGGTTTTCCGCTTTTCTGCTCCAACATCTGAAATTTAACACCCGCTGAAAAAAGGAAAGAGGGCGCCATTACTAAAGACATCAGAACAAAGGACGTAAGGGGAAAATTTATGAAATTGGAATGAAATGTACATATGATGTGAGCAGACGTAGATCTGCCCTATAATTTGCACCATTTTGTGGCAGACATGGCGTTCTAAACAACTAATGAAGCTGTAAACTCACCTGCTAATCTGTAGGACCGGCAGAGGCGCAGTAAAAGTGCATAGAAGGGCAGGGTGCTGAGGAGATCGATGGTCATCTGGATGACGCCTTGCACTACGATCATGACAAGCCGCAGCTGTGAGAGGAGGAGAACGCAAGAAGTGTAATGTACCAGCAGCACAAAGCCGGGGGGTTCTTTTAGGCTGTGTTCACATTTTGTGTTTCAATTGCATTTTTAACAATGATCACTTGCCGGACTCATGTGTTTCAGCGGTTATCTGTGATCGGGCATTTAAAAACGCAATTTTTGCGCTGCATGAGGGAATCAGAAATTTTGATTACATATAAAAGGTCCTGTCTGCAGAGTACAACTCTCTTACTCTAAGCTCCAAATAAAGAGGACCAGGGATATTCATCCTGAGTTCTTAGAGACAGGACTTTCATGCAACTTTTATGTACTTGCGTATAAAGTTATTCACTGACCTATTTCTATATGAATTGTTCTAGTGACTTTTTACTTCCTTATTTGTGGAATAGATTAGTACATGGGAGATAATCACACACCAGTCACTAAAGAGCTGGCACCAGTTACGGGTACTGGTTATGACTGAACTCTAGACTTCCTATTCAGCCTGTGTGTCTAGGTTATAGGGCCATTTATCAAGAGACTGTCACTGGCTAAAAACTATTGAGATTCTGACTTCACAATGAGATCAACCCCCAATCCCGCTGCGGTTCCTGGGGCTGGCCACTGCATAGAGAGCGGAGCTGTACTTTGGGCTCCCATTCCCTGTGTTGCTTATGATACAGTAAACAGGAATCAACTGTGGGCCTAATGTTGTTCTCTGCTGAACTGATATTCTTGATCTACCTTATGAATATGACATCAATGGATTATGAGGTGGGGGGGGGGGGGTCTGACACTTGGGACCCCCACTAATCAGCATATTACTCCAGCTAAGCATTTGCTTTGTACTTCTTTAAAGGAAACCTACCACTTGAAGTGGCAGGTTTCAGAAGAAAGCAGCGAGCACCAGCTCAGGGTGAGCTGGTGCCGGTGTTTATTTTTGTTAGTGTTTTAAACCGCGGTATCGCGGTTTAAAACACTTTTTAAACTGTATAGCCGGCGCAGGGAGGTACGCGCTCGGCGCTTACCATGCGCGCGGCTACATAGGAAGTGAAGGAGAGCCGCGCGCATGGTAAGCGCCAAGCGCGTACCTCCCTGCGCCGGCTATACAGTTTAAAAAGTGTTTTAAACCGCGATACAGCGGTTTAAAACACTAACAAAAATAAGCACCGGCACCAGCTCAGCCTGAGCTGGTGCTCGCTGTTTTCTTCTGAAACCTGACACTTCAAGTGGTAGGTTTCCTTTAACTATGATTAGCTTTGCAGAGCTGATATTTGCGGATGTACGATAAAATTAAGGCTGGTTGTGGCAGCCACTAGAGAGCGCTACCTGCAGACACTATGGCCCACATTAATGAAGAATTCTGGCGTATATTGCACATAATACATAAATACATCTGCCACACGCCACAACACATTACTGTGCACACAAAGGGGAGTTCCGCTGCACATTCGCACCGTCCGCCACATTTATGTTGGAAGTCCGACATAAATGTGTTGCACACCCTTAAACTGGCGGGACGTTCATCTCCTTGTAAGTATAATCTTGCTTATAATGAAACTTCTTAATAAGAAACATTTGCCATGCACGAACTTCCTTATTATAGTCTTATACACAGTAGCCCATCAGTGCTGCAGTGTAAAGCATGGGACAGGAAAAAAGATGCTACCTGAGCATCTGATAAGGTAAAAAGACTATTCTTCAGTAATATTGGTAAGTGTATGTTTGTTTGTTTTTTAATCAGTCTTGTTTTTATTGATTTTATAACATAAACAATTACAAACAATACCTTTGCATTACAATCAGTCATGTAGACATGTAGACTTCATAGGACAGCTTGTGTAAAATCGGCCATGCATGCCCCCCCCCCCCCCCCCAGAGTCAGGTCCCAACAGTAAGGCATATGCGCCCAAGAATGGTACTAGCTTGGCTATGAGGCTAGAGTGAGCTGTTATTGCATACTCGTCCTTATTTGTAGTAGCCGTTGCGAAGGCAGACCTGACGTATCCATCCATTTCCTCCAAATTTTTTTAAATTTAGATATGTAATTTCTTTTCAAATACGAGCCATATTCCAGGATGAGCACGTTATTAACCCTACTTTTATATTCCCTCACAGATGGGGGTCGTGGCCTAATCCAATGTGCAGCTATCAGTTTTCTTACTTGATATAAGGACCTCTGAATCCCCATAGTAAGTTGTCTATATCCAAAATTCCAAACAGACAGGAGAGAGGTGTAGCTGGTATAGTGACCGAGGATACCCTGCCTAATATTTCCAATACTTCTTTCCAAAGACTTTCCAATTCCCCACAGTCCTGCATCATGTGCAGGATACCCGCTTCCTCACACCCGCACCTAGGGCAAATTGAGTCTCCACGGACCCCTATTTGATGTAGCAACTGTGGCGATCTATATGCCCTATGTAACATGAGGAGATGGGACATTCTATGAGCCTCACTTAGAGATAAAGTGGGCACAATCTCTAAGCAGTCTGACCATTGCTCGTCCGATATAGAACCTATAAGTTTGTTAAAGATTCTGAAGTGTGTATTTAGATCTTTCAGTTTTTTGGCATCACTATGTAAATATTTGTAGACAGGATCAATGTCGCAGCCGTTGCAGCCAACACTGTATATACAGTATAATGAAATGCAATCAGGCTTTACAGATCTAATATTTACTTATCTGTTCTAATGTCAGGCTTCCTTTATTCATCACTAGATGTGAATGTCTTCATACAGTATCACATGATGAGGTAGAGCAGATGACATAGGCAGCACCCAGAGCCATCTCTGTGGCACCCAGGCTGTCTCACCTCAAGGCAGTCCTGAGTAGCACAGCACTTTATTTAAGCAACACTTCTGGGACTGCATGAGAAGCAAGGAGGTTTGAACAGGGCTGGATTATCGTTGGAGCTTTTGCCCTGTGATTCTTCCTGTTTAAGGGGACCCCCTGGTTCATCATTTTCGTATAGTGTTAATAGACTATCTGCACTATAATAAATGAGGTCAAAGTAAGGCTACATGCACACAAACATTTGGATAGAGAGGAGGAGGGAGGTGCGCTGCTCACCCCTCCCTCTCCATAGGGACACCTGGCGCCCGGCCATACTTACGGGAAGAAATAGTTTCCCGGCAACAGTACGGTGACACACGTTTGTGCAGACCATACCACGGATGGGTTCTATAGGCGTTTATGGGGACATAATATGGGCCTAAGCATTAGTCATGCTGTATGTTGTGCTTAGTACTTACCAAGGTGAAGACCAGGTAATAAAGGGCAGTGGTTGGCAGCAGAAAGAGCAGGATTGTGAACAGAAGGGTCCCGAGAAATAGCTGCAGCAAAATAAATAAAGAGTCAGGACTAAGACATTACCCATTTAATTAATCATATACTGAATGTGACATATACGGTATGTGACATACCCCTGAGGAAGTCACCGGAGTAGGTGACGATACGCGTGGGGTTCGTTCCTCTCTCCTCCTCCCCACTCCGACCTTGCCTTCCTGCCTCCTTTACCTCATTATATGGATCTACACTAGGTACCGTATACTCTAGGCATGTAGGCTACTCCATACAGGACTGTTTGGTTTATTTTCTGCACAGGTCACTTTATGTATGCACATATTTCCTGCTGCAACTTGATATTTTCCAGCTGTATTTAGCACTTTCCTCATTGTCCTGCTGTAGACATTTGTCGTTTTGATTGGGTCGGTTTTGGGCTGGGGAGCCCAGGACACACAGGTCCTGGGAGGTTAAGTACACCTTGCATGGTGTACTTTTTAAGTGTTTTTATTTTATGGTCTTGTTGTTATTGTGATTATGCATATGAATTAATAAAGTTTTTTTACATTACCGCAGTCCATTATACGTATCCTCTCTTGTTCTTGTGTTGGTTAAAGGCTGTTACAATGTTATACTTTATGCTATTCCTGTTCTAATATTTGTCTTGTAGTTGTTACTGGGATTATCTACAACTGTTATAGAGGCTAAGCCTACACATTGCCCTCTGCTGGCAGATCTAAGCGCTGCATGCTCAGAATGAATACCTGATCCAAGTCGTATGAGCAGGAGTCCACCCTCTGTCGCAATACGTTCCACTTCTTACCACGAAATAGACGCCAGAGAGAAGACAGCCCGTGCATCTTCAGGCAGTATAGTCTGATGGGTGAGAAAAGTGACTCATAATTGTGATGTATGGCGCTTGTGCCTAGCAAATCACATGCAATATAGTGCAAGACATAGGGAAATGAATATGATTTAACATGGCTGCAAAGGGAAAGTTGATCCCAAACATCGCCCTTTCTGCATTCTCGTTCTATAAAAGGGTCACATGCTAACATGTCTGTGAATATGGTTTGTAAGAGAGGTGGGCTTAGTTTGTGGTGCTTTGCTTACCTGGCCCCATACACATAGAAGCAATATATGTGGAAGGTGAGGAGTGCAATGATATCAGAAAGAATAGAGAGTGCCACAGAGAGCCCGAGACATGCTGACAGTCCGATGTACCACAGGATAACCTCAATGAATGGAGACATCAGGCGGATGTAACCTGCAAGCAGTGAACTAGGGTCAGGTATGGCAGTGAGGAAGCAAACAATTACATGCAGTTTTGGGGTTCTCAGCTGATAATCTTATCCATATACTTCAGGAGCTGGAATCAACAGCTAGAAGTAGAGCTCCATTCTCTGTGTAGTGGTGCAACTAAGGAACTGCAGGGCAGCTGCCATTCTGATGAATGAGATATGAGCGGTGATAACAAAGCTCAGCCACTACCCAGAGATCAGAGAAGGTTTTTTGGCTTAGTTCTCGGTGTTGATTCTGGCACCAGAATTCCCCTTAATCGGATATGGATAGGTTATCAATAGCTCTAAGCTGAAAGATCCCTTTAACAAGCAAAAAAAGGGGAATGGGTTAACTGTATTAGTGCATAATTAGTCTTGTTACTCGGGGTATGAGATGGGACATGTGAAATAATAATGCCATAAATTCATATAGGTCACTTACTAATCCACAAGTGGATGTGATACATAAAGAATCGCCCCAGGACCTCATCCAGCGCCTTGTTCATTTTCAGTCCCGCCGGAGCGCCCATTAACCACTGCAGCAGGCCTTGGAGTTCCACAGCCACGCGCTACAGATGGAGATAAAGACACAAATATTGTTATTATACAGATATACGATCCTTCAAGACATCTTCACAGAGAACAGACATGACTTACATCAGCCACGGGCATGAGGGCGTCTGCCAGCTGACCTATGTGGTTCCCCTGATAGAGCCAGGACATGAGCAAGACCCCAAGTACCACGTCCAGAAGCAGTGACAGGACAGTGTTGGTCTTCCTGCAAAACAAAACACCATCAGAATGACAGCAGAGTGAGGAAGTTGTCCTAGAAGACCAGTTGTCCTAGCATCTCATACCTCATCAATGTTGTGTGGTCTTGGGCCTTTTCGGGACTGCTAATAACACGCAGGTCCTCCAAGCGTCTTCCAAGTTGTTCATAAGAAGAAAGCTTATTCCACAGGAAGGATAGAGGCTTCCCACTAAGGACCCTGTAACACAGAGAGTCCAGGATAGCTGAGTGGACCAGTTCCAGGCATATGTGGCTGCATCTGTATTACCGTCCTCCCTGTAATAATGTGATTTGGTCATGCGGAAAACAGGGTTGAATTTTTAGGACTTTAAAGGAAACCTACCTTTCGGGGATCTACCTTTCGGGAATCTACCTTTCGGGAATCTACCTTTCGGGAATCTATTGATTGATGGTAGATTCCTCCTTCCTGTTTCTGTCCTAATCTGTAATTTAATAATCCTGAACCTAATTTAACGTTTTAAAAACTTTATTTTAGTAATATAGAAATTAGCTTCAGAAGCTACTGGGGCTTGGAGTAGCTTTAGCTCCCAGTGCCCGGCCGGGCTAGTAAACGCCCCAGTAGCCTCTGCAGGTAATTTACATATTACTAAAATAAAGTTTTAGGTTAGGTTAGATTACAAAATTGTTAAATTACATATAAGGGCAGAGGCAGGAAGGAGGAATCTACCATCAGAACTACTTCTGATGGTAGCTTCTTCATGGTAGGTTTCTTTTAAAGGGCATCTACCACCAGGATGAAGGACTGTATACAAATGCGCCTGAGGGGCTCCAGGCTCCATAGGTGTCTATGGAGCCTGGAGCTCATCAGGCTCATTTGCCTACAGTTCTTCATCCTGGTGGTAGATGTCCTTTAAGTCCACATTCAGTATCCTTAGTTCAAATGTAGTAATGAAACATTATGATCAATGTCATGTGACTACATGTAACCTTATTGAATACAATAGTAAGTATGCAGTAAGCTCCCTCTTGTGGTGGCTTTTAAACTTCCTACTACATTGGAAGTAAATTAAAATTTGGCAAACAGAGATCGAGAGAATAAAGATACCAGCCCTTGGCTCGCAGCAGAGCATGCAGCTGGGCTGAACGGAGCGCACCCTACTGTTCCAGAATTACATTATACTGTTACCTGAGACTGCAGATGCTGGTGATCACCGACACCATAAACGACAGAACGGCACAGACTGGCACAGAGGCGCGCTTCCCTAGCTCCACAATAATACTGGCCTCCATGCCCTCAGACTGCCAGTGTGTTAACCTCACCAGCCCCTCATCATACTTATCATTGGCAAAGAGGAGCTGGTTCTTGGCCACTGTACTAAACATGGCAGCTACTTCTGAATGTTCAGCTGCAGAGTGCAGCTCTGACAACATAACCTTCCTCTGATCATAGTAGACTAAGACAACGTCCTCCGAGGTGTCATCCTCCAGTCTCTCAATCTGACAGTCCCAGAACTTGCTGGTGGACTCCCTCGCCATCCTCAGCCAGGGCCGGTGCTGGAAGATGCTGCCCAGCTCCCCGAGAAAGTTCTGCATCTTGTCATCTGCTTCTGCTTTACTATGGCTCCATGTCCCCAGAACGGAGAGCTTCATGCCCGATGCCCGCTCCAGCTGGCTCAGGTATCTCTTCACACTGGCAGGAATGAAGGGAAACTGGAGTGTGGCCAGAATGACAGCCGAGCGGTGCTCCTCCATCCAGTGCCCGATGAGGAGTCCACTCTCTGCTGCCGAGCAGGAGGTCGGAAAAAAGATCTTTATAGCCATGACTGCCGAGAGACAAAAAAAAAGCATAAATTCAACATCAAAAACGACATTTGGGACTCTCCAACAAGATTCTATAATAAGGCTTCTATTCGGATATGATGCTATTGAGAATAATCTATAGAAGCACCTTACATGGGCCCTGGAGGTTACAGGGCAATGGATGAAATACTGGGAAATATGACTAAAATGTATGTCCTATAGATCCTTCCATATGTAACTGTGTACAGCAGGAACTATTTCCTGTAAAAACTCTTTACATTTACTCTCTGGGCTCCTAACACTAAAAAGAAACCCTTAAAGTGCCCAAGCACTTCTCACTCAAGGCCCACCCCCTGAGCATTTCTTCTCCCGCTAGGCCGACCCCCTGAGCACTTCTTCTCCCGCTAGGCCCACCCCCTGAGCACTTCTTCTCCCTCGAGGCCCACCCCCTGAGCACTTCTTCTCCCTCGAGGCCCTCCCCCTGAGCACTTCTTCTCCCTCGAGGCCCACCCCCTGAGCACTTCTTCTCCCTCGAGGCCAACCCCCTGAGCACTTCTTCTCCCTCGAGGCCAACCCCCTGAGCACTTCTTCTCCCTCGAGGCAGACCCCCTAAACACCAGATGTCAAAGTCCGTAAGCACCTCACTCTCAAAGTGCTCTCTCTGAATACCCTCTTTAGGTGCCCATCTATAACAGTGACCCCTTTAAGTGCCTGTAAGCCATGGCTGCTCGTGTAAAGACTTTTCCCAAGTGCCAGTGGAGCCTGATTACCTCAGAGGAGGAAACACGACCCTTAAATCTGATCTGAGGTAAATAACCTGTGCTATGTAGTACTATTAGCATATAGCAGGGCACGCTGGGATTTTTAGTCCCCTCGTTTACATCTTCTTCTCCACCGCTGCGGGATGCAATTATGTCCGGTAACTATCTACAATAGGAAGCGTCTCACCTGGAGAGAGGGCGCCCGGGCCTCCGGTATCAGCAGATATTACATGTCACATGACGGCACTGCCCCTCTAAGGGTTAATTACCCACATCAGGAGGTCATTCTCAGCGCAGCCTGCCATTCAAACCTACTTCCGGCTTCCCCCTACTTCCGTTACTAAGAGACGCTGTGCACCCGTGTAACACATCCGGAGGGAACAAGTGACCGAGATGTATAGTTCCCGGTGTAAACTGGTTGTCATGATGATATAGATACTACATTATGTTCATCTTGTCTTATGTTACTAACATATAGGGCAGCGGCAAAGAGCCAGGAAGAGAAGACACCTGCATAGAACTCGTATTCTCCTAAAAACACTAAGGGTAAGAGCATAGGGTCCAAACCACTGCTACAATCCACATCTACACTGTGTATTATCCCTGTTCTGATCACTGTGTGTATTATCCCTGTACTGTGACATCACTGTCTGTGTATTATCTCTGTACTGTGACATCACTGTGTGTATTATCCCTGTACTGTGACATCACTGTGTGTATTATCCCTGTTCTGTGACATCATGATCACTGTGTGTATTATCCTGTACTGTGACATCGCTGTGTGTATTATCCCTGTACTGTGACATCACTGTGTGTATTATCCCTGTACTGTGACATCATTGTGTGTGTATTATCCCTGTACTGTGACATCACTGTGTGTATTATCTCTGTACTGTGACATCGCTGTGTGTATTATCCCTGTACTGTGACATCACTGTGTGTATTATCTCTGTACTGTGACATCGCTGTGTGTATTATCCCTGTACTGTGACATCACTGTGTGTATTATCCCTGTACTGTGACATCACTGTGTGTATTATCCCTGTACTGTGACATCACTGTGTGTATTATCCCTGTACTGTGACATCACTGTGTGCATTATCCCTGTACTGTGACATCACTGTGTGCATTATCCCTGTACTGTGACATCACTGTGTGCATTATCCCTGTACTGTGACATCACTGTGTGTATTATCCCCTGTACTGTGACATCACTGTGTGTATTATCCCCTGTACTGTGACATCACTGTGTGTATTATCTCTGTACTGTGACATCACTGTGTGTATTATCCCTGTACTGTGACATCACTGTGTGTATTATCCCTGTACTGTGACATCACTGGGTGTATATTATCCCTGTACTGTGACATCACTGTGTGTATTATCCCTTGTACTGTGACATCACTGTGTGTATTATCCCTTGTACTGTGACATCACTGTGTGTATTATCCCCTGTACTGTGACATCACTGTGTGTATTATCCCCTGTACTGTGACATCACTGTGTGTATTATCCCTGTACTGTGACATCACTGTGTGTATTATCCCTGTACTGTGACATCACTGGGTGTATTATCTCTGTACTGTGACATCGCTGTGTGTATTATCCCTGTACTGTGACATCACTGTGTGTATTATCCCCTGTACTGTGACATCACTATGTGTATTATCCCCTGTACTGTGACATCACTGTGTGTATTATCCCTGTACTGTGACATCGCTGTGTGTATTATCTCTGTACTGTGACATCGCTGTGTGTATTATCCCCTGTACTGTGACATCGCTGTGTGTATTATCCCCTGTACTGTGACATCACTATGTGTATTATCCCCTGTACTGTGACATCACTGTGTGTATTATCCCCTGTACTGTGACATCACTGTGTGTATTATCCCCTGTACTGTGACATCACTGTGTGTATTATCCCTGTACTGTGACATCACTGGGTGTATATTATCTCTGTACTGTGACATCACTGGGTGTATATTATCTCTGTACTGTGACATCACTGGGTGTATATTATCTCTGTACTGTGACATCACATTTTGTATTATCCATGTGAAATAGACTAAGAAAGCTGGTCCTATCCTTGATCATAAGAAAAACTTCAAAACGCTAAGTGCTAACTACTTTGATGCACAGACGTGTAGGGTGGTGTGACATATCAGTAGGACAGTAAGCAGATACAGAGTATGGGTATGATAATAAATAGTGCACTCCAGTGGCACTCATGCTAATCTAATAATAGCCATTTACTATAGTGCAGTAACTTAATTACCAGTCACACAGCATCATTACACGTCTAGTCATAAAATCATGGATTTCTTAGTAACCTAATAAAGCTAAATTGTTCTTCATAATGCTGAACGATAGTCATAACTCTTCTAACATATCACAGACACACAGAGTAGTACTATGAACGGATGGCTATGAGCTATAGCACTATAATGATAGTATATATATTGTATACTCACTGTCAGCACAGAGAAAGTATGTGGTGGCATAGCAGACCTGAACTACTACTGATAACAAGGATTACGCCCTCTTAGTGAGAAACCGCCCAGAGCTGTTCATGTGCTGATGGTGTGGAAATAGGACACAGCCACAAAATAACAAAAAATAAGTAAAATCACATAAAGTTGAGGTGAAACATATATTTAATGCTGCAATAATTGGTCTTACAAACCAATTCTTTGGTAAAATACATACAATCAAGTAAGAATACAAGTTGATACCAAAGTCTAAATGTTTATTAGCGACAATCATTGTGTCTATGGTCCTGCTAAGAGTAGTGGGAGAAGGAAGATTCTCAAACATATAGTTTTGTTTTCTTGGGGTTGATGGCTGTGAAGCTTCAGACCCATGTCCAAAGTTAGGTAAACCTCTAACTACTATAATACTGCAGAGGGAATAATCAATCTCCAAAGCTCACTGATATCTAAGAGGGGGCTTCTCCTGACCTGCGGGGGCTTACAGGGGTGTAGTATGGTTTTGCACGGTATTTGTAAACCTTCACACAATTATCCCCAGAGTCGGCCACGTATAAGAGCCCAAAATGGGAACATGTTATTCCTGTTGGTTTACATAGACCCTGAGACACTATGCAAATAGGTGATCCGCTAGGGGGAAAGAGGGTGATGTTTCTCTTCTGGACATCTGCTACTAAAATATTTCCTTCAGGGTCGGAGCATATCCCGGTTGGGTTTCCAAATTCATGTTGGTAAGTTTCTGAAAGGGATCCAGACAGTTTTAAATTTGCTGTGAATAACTTTACATCTCCACATTCCTCACTTACGGCGAACCTTCCATCTGGTGTAGAGCAAATATACTGGGGTCCCCGGAGGCCTAAGACTTTTTTGACTCCGTGGATGCGATTGGCTCGGTCCACATGGAAAGCTTGCACTTCCCCAGAGGTGTATTCTGCAACTAGGAGTCGTCCAGAGGAGTCCACAGCAATGCCCTTTGGGGACTTGAAGATACCACCCACTTTAATCCACGGTGGATGTGAATTTGGACTGTAAATTCGGACTAAACCCTCAGATATATCAGTGACTGCCACAGCACCGAAACGAGTCATGGTAACACAATCTGGAAGGAAGAGCACATCATCACAGCAGTGGAAAGTCTGAGTAGTTTTCCCATGACTATTCAGTAAATGTATATAAGGGCCGTTATCTCCACATACATAGAGGGTCCCATCTGAACACCAGTGAAGCGAAGACGCTCCCCCATTCCCAGGCACCGAGATTTTTTGAGCAAGTTCATCTTGACGGAACAAAAGAAGGTTGCCCACATCTTCAAGCTCTCTGCAGACTTGAGTGGTCTTTTTGGAGAGTTGGTGTACATGTGAAGGCTTCAGGAGGCCAAGTCCGGGCTGAGAAGAAAGAAGAGGGACGGCTTTTTGGAGAGTGTTCTGTGAAGCTACCTGAAGACTTCTGACTGTGCGGACTAGATCTTCTTTTTGACGAGAAAATTCCAGAGTACTGTCCATCATTCTGAAAAATAAATATTGAATGAATTGCAGATTAATTACTCTCAGTTTATTTAATAAACGATGATTATTACTCTCAGCCATTAAATTCTTCTCAAGTGCTCTTAAGTGACCTATATTCATGGATTAGGCTTCTTCTGTAGCCTTGCCTATCCATCTGCGTGCCCTTCAGATCTAACTCTTATACCCTAGTGCAGTGATGGCAAACCTTTTAGAGACCGAGTGCCCAAACTACAACAAAGACCTGCTTATTTATCGCAAAGTGCCAACACAGAAATTTAATTTATGATTTATACTCCCTTCTCTGTCACAGTTCTCATTGATACCAGCACTCTGAGGACACAAATAAAGCAGAAAATAGTCCCAGGTAGAGCTGTCCCTTTAAAATAGCTCTGTGCACAGCAAGTCCTGGGCTGTCTGGGACTGCAGGAAGTTACCTGGAGTCATCTCTGGTGATGGCCTGAGTGCCCACAGAAAGGGCTCTGAGTGCCACCTCTGGCACCAGTGCCATAGGTTAGCCATCACTGCCCTAGTGCATCAACTTAGACTGCCCCGACCTCACCCAATATACCATTTTTGAACGTGCCCTAAACTCTACCTGTGTGCCTGAAATTTGTTACCGCTTCCTTGGTACCACAAACCCATGCCTTCAATCCAAAAACACATCAATATTTGATATTAAGGAAAAGCATGAATTGGGGGACCCGGTAGTAAAGACCATATCTGATTGATTGATTGAGTAGTAGGTGAAAGAAGTCTCAATCTTTTAGACCCCACTGCCTGGTCAAATTTGTGGAAAGCCAGTGGGTCTACATCACCTCAGCATTGCTCCTCTGAGATATAACCTTTAGTGGTCTCAAAGAACTCCAGTTGGACCCAAACAGTGTTGGACCCTGGTCCTTGTTTACAACGCCAAATGAGCAAATCCATCAATAACTTAGTAAAGATGTCTGGTAACGATTCTTTCCAATGTACAGGCGGTCCCCTACTTAAGGACACCCGACTTACAGGCGATTCCTCTGCCCACTGTGACCTTTGGTGAAGCTCTCTGGATGCTTTACTATAGTCCCAGACTGCAATAATCAGCTGTAAGGTGTCTGTAATGAAGCTTTATTGATAATCCTTGGTCCCATTACAGCAAAAAAATGTTAAACTCCTATTGTCACTGGGGCAAAAAATAAATTTGTCTGGAACTACAATTATAAAATATACAGTTTTGACTTACATACACATTCAACTTAAGAACAAACCTCCGGACCCTATCTTGTACGTAACCCGGGGACTGCCTGTATAGTTAGTTTTCCAATGCAATGCCTGGCTCTTTGACCTCAGGGTCACACCTTTTAACATATATCCTAAATCTAGTAGGAAAATACTATAAGGTAAATACTCCCTGATTTCAAACTGTCTGTTTTTATTATCTATACTTATCATTTTAAATAATTTGGTACTTACGACAACTAGATCATTCACCCCAAGTGAGTCCAGATCCTTCTGTGCAATATTATAGTGAGTGATAATCCGTCTCTCGCAATATAATCTCCTAAACACTTCCCTGGATATAATGTTGTTGGAGACCAGGATTATGTAACACCTATTAACCCAGCGCTGAATAAACATGATAGGCATGAGCTCCATGGTAAATTGGCATTCCTCCTCTCACATTCTGATACAGGGATGTATTACTGATTAACTGAGAACGTCCCTTAAGTCTCCAATATTGATCTTATGGGTAAAACCAAAGGTACAGCAATGATATACATAGTACTACTAACAGTAACATACCTTACAACTGATCATGAAATGTTTACCGACTGAGATATGGGAACTATTTCCTATAAACCACTTACACATCACAAACCTAAAGGGACCATAAATGTCACTAATCTAAATAACAACCACCTGGATATGTATAGTAAAGCTTTATATGATGTTGAGTAATTAAAGGACAAAGTTGAAGGTTTCTGTGTCTCAGATTCATGACAACATTTGTTCTACTTTCCTCACGTCCACCAACTAAGGCCCTTCCACACTAGGGTTCACGTCAGGGTGCAATGCGTGAAAAACTGACGTTTTTCAGTGCGTTTTTCACATGCGTTTTTAAATCACATCCTTCTTAAATTGGTACTTCTTCATGTTTCACATCACCTAGCACCCCATCCGTTTAAAACGTATTGCGTTTTTGATGCGTCTCCATAGACTTGAATGGGGCGTGAAACGCAAAAATAGAGCATGCTGCGATTTTGACGCGCGTCAAAACAAACGCAAATAAGGACTAGCCCATTGGAAACCATGGGACAGAGTGCAAGTCCTGCGCATCAAAAGCAAGCTCAGAACTCGCGCGTCAAAAATTCTAGTGTGGAAGGGGCCTAAAGGGTGAAGACACACATGGCGTTTTTAGGCCGTTTGAAGTTAGTGCGTTTTCAGATTGTAAAAAACGCATGCGTTTTTGACAGGTTGGACCAATTATCTTAATTCAAACTGGTTAAAAACGCATGCGTTTTTTACGATCTGAAAACGCACTAAACACGGCCCAAAAACGGCCTAAAAACGCCACGTGTGACATCACCCTAACCCTCGCCTCTTTTAATAGATGTAGATCAACTGATTCTGACATGTTGTCCCCAAATAGATAATTTCTATCAATTTTGGCACCTGACTGAAACTCCTGCACGTAGTCAGGGGGTTTCTGGTAACAGGCTGGAAGACATAATTCTAGGTCTTATCTCATGAACAGAATGTATATAGTGTAGAATATGTATAAGCAGGTGTGCTCACTGCCCATCCTATGTATTTCCGACAAGTCCAATATGAAGGTAAACCACAGATCAGTACACGTTACCAGTAAACACAAAGGGCAGTTGCCTGAAAATCAAGTGTCAAATTATATGTTTTTGATCAAATTTGAGTGCTAGGGTTACCCATCTTTTTTTTTTTTTTATAGTCCTAGTGTCATCTAAGTTGTGTCATGATTTAACATCTGATGTGTACAGCACTGAGCAGCTTTTTTGATACACGTGTGTGAAACACAGAATGTGTTAGGATAACATCCGAGTGCCATACGTTTTTTTTTTCTTGCACCCATTTAATTTAATGTTTCATGCAGGACTTGCATTATGTTGTCTCTGATTGGATCGGACCAATGGACCATGAAAACCATCTGCTTTGTGTATACCCTAATAACCTATGCATCAAAAATGCACTGCCCATAACACAAATTCCACAGTAAATACACACATGAGAATTTGTGAGGATTTACATGTGTTTTTTTTTAACCAAATAACAATTGGCAACATGTGCAGTTATCCTTAAAGTCTCTGAGTTACCCATAGCAACTAGTTCTCTCTATTGATAGAAGAGAATCAATAGGTTGCCATTGGAAACTGCTAGGCCTGCCTTCTATTCCATTATTTCTCATAAATTACACCCTTTTATGACTTTTATTTATTTTACCCTCAGTTTTATTCCTTTTAATAACATTGGTATATAATAATCCAACAAAACTGCACAGGCACATACTGCACTGGGAAAACAATTGCCGGTTTCCAGTACCAAATATGGCGACGTACGGAGTTCCGCAGTGACCAAAAATAGTAACTGTATTTCCGCCAGCAATATTTCCCCGCCTATTCACAGTCGTCTTCATTCATTGGTCCGCTCCGCTGTCATTTTAAATTTACAGTCTCCTGATTGGTCGAACTAGTGTCTACCGCGTCAGTGTGCGCTAAGCTGACTAGAGCTGTGCTGTAGGTGAGTGTGTGGCCGTGTGACTGTGTGTGGCGCTAGAGAGCGGGGTAGCTGTGCTGTCAGTAGTTGTATGAGCACAATATGGGGGCTTGTGTGCTGGAGAGGGTTGTGGTGTCTTGTTGTGATGGTGTGGGGTGTATTTATAGCCTTTATATGCTTCTCCTACATTATTTGAAGGATTTTATATGTGGTTGTTGCTTTAGGGACATCTTGATGTGTGATTTGCAGCTGTGGGACACTTTGCGGCCTGATGAAATGCGTCAAGGTTGCATGAGGGTGCAAAACGTACAAAAACGTTAAGTAGGCACTGGGACGCATCCACACATCTGTGCACATCACCCCTATAAAGCCACGTTCACACATTGCACTTAGAAAAGCAATTCAAACGCAGTGGGGCGGAGCTTCTCCCGATCCCTGACGCGTTTCAGCCTAATTGCTTCCGTTTGGGAACTAGTAATATAGTAACACACGTCTTTGCATTGATTACGTGTGTTGCTCGTACCCGAAATGCAAGTCTTTGGGTCTAAACGCGTCTGCTTTCAGGAGTAACTCCTCCCCCGCTGCTCACAAAATGCATTTTCAAACGCAACAGGGTCTCGCTCGCTGCAGATTTTTGTCTTGGATTCATCCTAGAAAATGATCCCTGGATATTCCATTGCACAAGTATAGGAAGTGCGTCCATGGATTGTGTGGAGGGGCACCGGGGACTGACAATACAAGGAAATTTTAGCAAAATCTTCATGTAGCCGCATCCATAGGCATCAGAAACACAACTGTGCACAATATTGCACCTACATGGGGTATGGGGCTCATTAGGATCCCTTTCACTTGCGGCACATGTTTCAGGACATGTTGCTATTTTTAGCAGGATTTTAGCAGGAATTTTTTGCATTTGGTCACAGAGTGTCGGCCATGTGGCTCGCCAGCTGCTGCAGAGCTTCACATCCCAGCGTTCTGCGCCCGCCCGTGGACATGCAGGCAGTTGGCGAGGGTATTTCTTCAGCAACAGGTGACCTCTAAGTAGGAATATTGACATGTTCCCATAAAGAGTTAAAGGACATCTACCACCAAGATAACGAATTGTAAACCAAGCACACTGACATACTGGTGAGTGCCCCCTCTGGTAGGTTCTGCTTTTCTGTAGCTTCTTAGGTAATAAAAAGGTTTCAGAAATTATGCAAATGAGCCTCATGGGCTCCAGACTCTATAGATGTCAATGGAGCTTGGGGCCCCAAAGTCTCATCTGCATAATTTTAAAGCCTCTTTTTCTTAAAAACAAAGGTATAAGAAGCTACAAGAAGAGCAGATCCTGCCATAGTGGGCGCACACACCAGTATGTCCGTGTGCTTGGTTTACAATCCTTCATCCTGGTGGTAGATTTCCTTTTAAAGAAGGTAGAAGCTGCCATATGCTATGATATATGGTGGTGATGAATTGTTCCACAGCAGGATAAGACCCCCTCTACCTATCCTCCATAGCCCCCTTAGGCCATCCTTACAAATAAATGACATGGGGACAATCCCTAGAAGCTGCAGTCCCATCCTAATGAATACAAGTCAGAATTGAATTTCTGTATTTTGTATGTAATGCTCATTCTCGCCAGCAGGTGGCAGTACTGGATGTGCTCTCCAGTAGCGTGCCTGTAGCCTACAACATGAAGAGATGTATTGGGATTCCTGGTTGGATGTGAATAAGGATAAAAGTTTTCGCCTGCCGCATCTTTTCTTCTTGTAGCGCCTTATAAAACTGCATTATGATTGTTGTATGATGCGACAAACTACATAGGCCTTGGCAGAATAGAAGAGGCCTTTAAGGGGCTTGGCTTTTATAGATGGGGCAAATTAAGTATGTTCTGTGTAGTAATACAGGAGATCAGCTCAATTTCAGGCCCATTAGGTCATATCAGACCCCAGAACAAACCCCAAATCAGTTTCTAAATTAATTAAACCCCCCCCCCCCCAAAAAAAAAAAAAAAAAAAAACCATTAAAATACATATAATTTATAGTATTGGGATAAACCCTTCCATGTCCCTGTATACTGTACATGTAATGTATAGGATCGGATACAAACTCTTCTATGTCCCTTTATTCGGGGGGGCTCAATGTGCGGATTATCTCCAGGAGGTGATGCGATATAGACGCTGAGTGGAAACTCACCTTATAGTGTTGTGCTGAAGGCACAACACACATAAGCGTTTTTGGAACAGGTTGCTGCCTCTGGGACGTGGTCTGGGTGTGACCAATGAGGATATAGGAACAGAGTGGTCTCTATTTCTAGACAACCAGTTGACTATCCCGTGGATCCAATGAAGGAACCGGCGCAATGCTTTCCGAGAATACTTTAATTTTAAAATATATACATAAAAACAATAAATATATCAGGACAAGACTCGTTTCGGATCCGGAATGGATCCTTCATCAGTTGTGTTCGATACCATAGTACAGTGGTGGCGAACCTATGGCACGGGTGCCAGAGGTGGCACTCGGAGCCCTCTTTATGGGCACCCTTGCCATCACCCAAGGGTAGAGTTTGCCAGACAGGACTCAAGGCCTCTTGCAGTCCCCGGCAGCCCACGACCCTGGAAGGAAGCTACAATGATAATCCAAACTTCTTCTCCTTCTTTCTACTGTATTGGTGTCCTCAGGTGCCTATACAATTTAAACCTGTGGCAGAGCAGGGAGTAATAAGTTACTGCTTGAATTGTCGCATTGGCACTTTGTGAAAAATATGTGGGTTTTGGTTGTAGTTTGGGCACCCGGTGTCTAAAAGGTTTGCCATCACTGCCATAGTACTTTATTGATCCCCTGGGGGGGGGAAATTCTTTTGTACGTAGTGTCCCTGCAATTGTTACACACAGAGAGGTTAACGTTACAGTTCCATACATACACTACTAGCGGCACGTCCCTACATATTGCTACTAGTTGCGTACAAACATAGTTACAGGCACACGACTGTATGGGCTTTTCTGTTCTGTATATACGGCTGGGTTCTGGACGTAAATACGGGACGTATTGCACCGTATCCGTATAAAATACTAAGAGCTGGCAGATGATGGCTGGCTGACTATTGGCTGGGTGACAGAATGCCCCTCCCACTGCTTCTCGATACTGCATATATATACAGCAGCATACGATGCACAGCCGTATGTAGCACTTATTTAGCCCATATTTTATACGTTCCCATTGACTTCCATGGGCCATACAGAACGGTAATACGCTGGAAAATAGTACATGGTTTATATTTTTATACGTTCGCTTACGGTACGGTGGACAATACTGCCGTGGATGGCCATGTTGCCCATTCGAATGCATGGGGCCGTATTTCATACAGTCGTGTGCGTGGGGCCTAACATGACAACATTATATATGGAAAACGATTACGGTACGAAATACACGAGTGACAAGTGACTGTCTGCTGTGTATGACATACAGAGGTCGCATTAACGCCTCACCACGCGTCATAGACGCGTGATGAGGCGCCATTACCCCCCAAAATAATTGCCATGCGTAAAGTTAGGGAAATGTCACTAGCGCGAACACATCGCGCGCCGGGCCGCTCAGCGGGGCACGTGACTAAGGGGCGTGCCGGAGAGACCCGGAGTGAGAGCACCGGCCCCGGGGGAGACATGTGGACAGCGGGGCTGTCCCGGCGACGGGACTTAAGAGCAAGGCCGGGTGAGTGTAGTGTGTGCTGTGTGAGTGTAGTGTTGTGTGTGTAGTGTAGTGTTGTGTGCGCTGTGTGTAGTGTAGTGTTGTGTGCGCTGTGTGTAGTGTAGTGTTGTGTGCGCTGTGTGTAGTGTAGTGTTGTGTGCGCTGTGTGTAGTGTAGTGTTGTGTGCGCTGTGTGTAGTGTAGTGTTGTGTGCGCTGTGTGTAGTGTTGTGTGCGCTGTGTGTAGTGTTGTGTGCGCTGTGTGTAGTGTAGTGTGCGCTGTGTGTAGTGTAGTGTGCGCTGTGTGTAGTGTTGTGTGCGCTGTGTGAGTGTAGTGTTGTGTGTGTAGTGTAGTGTTGTGTGCGCTGTGTGTAGTGTAGTGTAGTGTGCGCTGTGTGTAGTGTAGTGTGCGCTGTGTGTAGTGTAGTGTGCGCTGTGTGTAGTGTTGTGTGCGCTGTGTGTAGTGTTGTGTGCGCTGTGTGTAGTGTTGTGTGCGCTGTGTGTAGTGTTGTGTGGGCTGTGTGTAGTGTTGTGTGCGCTGTGTGTAGTGTAGTGTTGTGTGCGCTGTGTGTAGTGTAGTGTTGTGTGCGCTGTGTGTAGTGTAGTGTTGTGTGCGCTGTGTGTAGTGTAGTGTTGTGTGCGCTGTGTGTAGTGTAGTGTTGTGTGCGCTGTGTGTAGTGTAGTGTTGTGTGCGCTGTGTGTAGTGTAGTGTTGTGTGCGCTGTGTGTAGTGTAGTGTTGTGTGCGCTGTGTGTAGTGTAGTGTGCGCTGTGTGTAGTGTAGTGTGCGCTGTGTGTAGTGTAGTGTGCGCTTAGTGTAGTGTGCGCTGTGTGTAGTGTTGTGTGCGCTGTGTGTAGTGTTGTGTGCGCTGTGTGTAGTGTAGTGTTGCGTGCGCTGTGTGTAGTGTAGTGTTGTGTGCGCTGTGTGTAGTGTAGTGTTGTGTGCGCTGTGTGTAGTGTAGTGTGCGCTGTGTGTAGTGTAGTGTGCGCTGTGTGTAGTGTAGTGTGCGCTGTGTGTAGTGTAGTGTGCGCTGTGTGTAGTGTAGTGTGCGCTTAGTGTAGTGTGCGCTGTGTGTAGTGTTGTGTGCGCTGTGTGTAGTGTTGTGTGCGCTGTGTGTAGTGTTGTGTGCGCTGTGTGTAGTGTAGTGTTGTGTGCGCTGTGTGTAGTGTAGTGTTGTGTGCGCTGTGTGTAGTGTAGTGTTGTGTGCGCTGTGTGTAGTGTAGTGTTGTGTGCGCTGTGTGTAGTGTAGTGTTGTGTGTGCTGTGTGTAGTGTAGTGTTGTGTGCGCTGTGTGTAGTGTAGTGTTGTGTGCGCTGTGTGTAGTGTAGTGTTGTGTGCGCTGTGTGTAGTGTAGTGTTGTGTGCGCTGTGTGTAGTGTAGTGTTGCGTGCGCTGTGTGTAGTGTAGTGTTGCGTGCGCTGTGTGTAGTGTAGTGTTGCGTGCGCTGTGTGTAGTGTTGTGTGCGCTGTGTGTAGTGTTGTGTGCGCTGTGTGTAGTGTTGTGTGCGCTGTGTGTAGTGTAGTGTTGCGTGCGCTGTGTGTAGTGTAGTGTTGCGTGCGCTGTGTGTAGTGTAGTGTTGCGTGCGCTGTGTGTAGTGTTGTGTGCGCTGTGTGTAGTGTTGTGTGCGCTGTGTGTAGTGTTGTGTGCGCTGTGTGTAGTGTTGTGTGCGCTGTGTGTAGTGTAGTGTTGTGTGCGCTGTGTGTAGTGTAGTGTTGCGTGCGCTGTGTGTAGTGTAGTGTTGCGTGCGCTGTGTGTAGTGTAGTGTTGCGTGCGCTGTGTGTAGTGTAGTGTTGTGTGTGTAGTGTAGTGTTGCTTGCGCTGTGTGTAGTGTAGTGGTGCGCGTGCTGTGTGAGCGGAGGGTAGTGGTGCGCGTGCTGTGTGTGCAGTGTTTTACCGAAATTTTCATACTCCTCCTCGGGTAAAAATACTCCTCAAAAATGGTGAGAGGAGTATTTTTACCCTTCTGGAAAAATGTTAGTGTGACCTCTGATGACATACATATATAATGTATAGGATCATATAAAATCCCTTCTATGTCCCTGTATACTGTGTAGTACATGTAATGTATAGAATCAGATACTATCTCTTCTATGTCCCTGTATACTGTGTAGTACATGTAATGTATAGAATCAGATACTATCTCTTCTATGTCCCTGTATACTGTGTAGTACATACATATAATGTATAGAATCAGATACTATCTCTTCTATGTCCCTGTATACTGTGTAGTACATACATGTAATGTATAGAATCAGATACTATCTCTTCTATGTCCCTGTATACTGTGTAGTACATGTAATGTATAGAATCAGATACTATCTCTTCTATGTCCCTGTATACTGTGTAGTACATACATATAATGTATAGAATCGGATACTATCTCTTCTATGTCCCTGTATACTGTGTAGTACATACATATAATGTATAGAATCAGATACTATCTCTTCTATGTCCCTGTATACTGTGTAGTACATACATATAATGTATAGAATTGGATACTATCTCTTCTATGTCCCTGTATACTGTGTAGTACATACATATAATGTATAGAATCAGATACTATCTCTTCTATGTCCCTGTATACTGTGTAGTACATACATATAATGTATAGAATCGGATACTATCTCTTCTATGTCCCTGTATCCTGTGTAGTACATGCATATAATGTATAGAATCGGATACTATCTCTTCTATGTCCCTGTATACTGTGTAGTACATACATATAATGTATAGAATCGGATACTATCCCTTCTATGTCCCTGTATACTGTGTAGTACATACATATAATGTATAGAATCGGATACTATCTCTTCTATGTCCCTGTATACTGTGTAGTACATACATATAATGTATAGAATCGGATACTATCTCTTCTATGTCCCTGTATACTGTGTAGTACATGTAATGTATAGAATCAGATACTATCTCTTCTATGTCCCTGTATACTGTGTAGTACATACATATAATGTATAGAATCAGATACTATCCCTTCTATGTCCCTGTATACTGTGTAGTACATACATATAATGTATAGAATCAGATACTATCCCTTCTATGTCCCTGTATACTGTGTAGTACATACATATAATGTATAGAATCGGATACTATCTCTTCTATGTCCCTGTATACTGTGTAGTACATGCATATAATGTATAGAATCAGATACTATCTCTTCTATGTCCCTGTATACTGTGTAGTACATACATATAATGTATAGAATCGGATACTATCTCTTCTATGTCCCTGTATACTGTGTAGTACATGTAATGTATAGAATCAGATACTATCCCTTCTATGTCCCTGTATACTGTGTAGTACATACATATAATGTATAGAATCGGATACTATCTCTTCTATGTCCCTGTATACTGTGTAGTACATACATATAATGTATAGAATCGGATACTATCTCTTCTATGTCCCTGTATACTGTGTAGTACATACATATAATGTATAGAATCGGATACTATCTCTTCTATGTCCCTGTATACTGTGTAGTACATACATATAATGTATAGAATCGGATACTATCCCTTCTATGTCCCTGTATACTGTGTAGTACATACATATAATGTATAGAATCGGATACTATCTCTTCTATGTCCCTGTATACTGTGTAGTACATACATATAATGTATAGAATCGGATACTATCTCTTCTATGTCCCTGTATACTGTGTAGTACATACATATAATGTATAGAATCGGATACTATCCCTTCTATGTCCCTGTATACTGTGTAGTACATACATATAATGTATAGAATCAGATACTATCTCTTCTATGTCCCTGTATCCTGTGTAGTACATACATATAATGTATAGAATCGGATACTATCTCTTCTATGTCCCTGTATACTGTGTAGTACATACATATAATGTATAGAATCAGATACAATCCCTTCTATGTCCCTGTATACTGTGTAGTACATACATATAATGTATAGAATCAGATACTATCTCTTCTATGTCCCTGTATCCTGTGTAGTACATACATATAATGTATAGAATCGGATACTATCTCTTCTATGTCCCTGTATCCTGTGTAGTACATACATATAATGTATAGAATCGGATACAATCCCTTCTATGTCCCTGTATACTGTGTAGTACATACATATAATGTATAGAATCGGATACTATCTCTTCTATGTCCCTGTATACTGTGTAGTACATGTAATGTATAGAATCAGATACTATCCCTTCTATGTCCCTGTATACTGTGTAGTACATACATATAATGTATAGAATCAGATACTATCCCTTCTATGTCCCTGTATACTGTGTAGTACATACATATAATGTATAGAATCGGATACTATCTCTTCTATGTCCCTGTATACTGTGTAGTACATACATATAATGTATAGAATCGGATACTATCTCTTCTATGTCCCTGTATACTGTGTAGTACATACATATAATGTATAGAATCGGATACTATCTCTTCTATGTCCCTGTATACTGTGTAGTACATACATATAATGTATAGAATTGGATACTATCTCTTCTATGTCCCTGTATCCTGTGTAGTACATACATATAATGTATAGCATTAGGAGGAAACCCTCCTATGTCCTCTGTATGCTGTGTGAAAGATACATATAATGTATAGAATCAGATACAATCCCTATATAAGGTATAGGATTAGTATATAGGTGTAGTATATATACTGTATATGATTGGATACAATCTCCTCTATGTTTGCTCGGTTACAATGTATCAGATCCTCATTATCCTCTCTTGGCAATGTCAGCGGCGATGCGTTGGATTTCCTGCCCCGGCATGTACGGTTCGTGTACGGCTGAGTAGCGTTTGCTATATGTCAGCTCGGATATTGTGTGTCTTTACGTTCTCCCTTTGTGTCACACGTGCGAAACGTTTCTAAGGGGCGCTAAACGCGGCTAAAAGTTGTGAGCGCGTCGGATGTGCGGTCATGGAGCTGACAGACTCCAGCTGCTGTACGTTAGCGCGTCGCTCCCAGTCCTGTCATGTCGTGTACTATGGGACTAGCCGTCTACAGCTGCTCCCCCCGGCAACAAACTGGTTAAAGTCTCCCCTAATATTCGGCGTGTATGTGAGGATTTGGCAGAGCGCGCTTTTTGCCTACGAGGAAGCCCCGCTCTATGTCCCCCTCCCCTCCTCCTGCTGAATATTTCATCCCATCTGAGGAAGAATTAATGGAAGGAGACGCTCTCCGCTCTTCATCCATTAAAAGCAGCCCTGGGAGGCATCGCCTTGGTCCGTCTCATGTGCCCGCCGAGTGCCAGAGGCAGGGAGCCTCCCCCCGGGGTGAGTGCAGGCAGGGAAGAGCACCTCAGCCTTCCCCCTGGGGAGCACCGGAGCAGCGCGCCGAAAGGGGAGACCGGGCCAAGACGAGAACCTTCTACATCATTCATGTCCTTCATCTGCATTCCTGCACTTATGGAGCGCCCATAGCAGCTCTACACTCTTATTCTACTTTTGGGAAAGCTGGGTAATAGTCATTATGCCCGATCCTGCATACCCAGCTTTTCTCTGGCCTTTGTTTCTGTGCCATACAGAAAGTTGCGCGTAAACTAGATTTTTACATTTAGGGTTTAAGAATGCAGGATGGAAGGTGGTAATACTAGCCACCCAGCTTTCCCAGGATCAAAAATGACAGGAGATGAATCCCTGGTGCATATTTACTGCAGGCTTACCCTTCTGGATCATAGGAAAGTGTGTAAGATGGAATAGAAGTGATAATCACTGTCCAAATTATTGTCACCCAACTTTCCTAGGAATGAATACTATGTGTGGTACGGACATGCATGGTTTTGAGAAAGCTGTAAGCTTTACACCCAGCTTTCCCGATGACAGATCTAACATTTGGGAGTAAAACAAGGACCCGTATTTAATGCAAATGTTAGTTGAAGGAAATCTATCATGACAAATTAGACTGTGGGAATCTCCTTATGTTTTTCCATGGCCTCCTTCCTTCTAAAATCAACTTTTATAATTATGCTAATAAGCCAGAAGGGCTCTGCCGGGCGTTACCAGAGCCACTCCTACGTGCTGTAGCTTCACAGTCTGTTACACTACTCCTTTAGCAGCTCCCCTGCCAGCTGTAATTTCACACGGTGGGAGGGGGAAGTGCTCCTGCACAGTGTAACAGTCTGTGAAGCTGCAACACGGAGGACCACTGGCATTGCCCATCAGATTCATAAGCATAATCTTAAAAGTTGATTTTAGAAGGTAGGAGGCCGTGGATAACATATATAAGAAGATTACCACAGTCGCGGTGCCTGGATCTATGAGTAAGTGCCCCTGGTTTATTGTGGTGGTAGATTTCTTATAATGCTGGAATGAAAGTTGTCACTCCGTTTTTTCAGGGTCAGATATGACAATTTTATTTTTATGTTTAGGAACTAGAAACTTCACCTAATTTCATGACCAGTTAACCCTTTATATGTTACTTCTAGATCCCCCCCTGACCATGCTGCACATGTACAGGAAGTGCTCCCTCTCGGAGAGGTTGATCCGTACAATCTCCTCCATCCGGTCGCTACCTGGAGACACAGTGGAGTCCCTCATCCGCAAGGTGAGAGTGAGACCTCGTAGCCTGGTGTGATCTGCCCCGCATCGGTCACCTGGTGACATCTGTCCTGTAACCTTGACCCTTTCTATCCGCAGGGAGCCGATGTGAATAGCCCTCACGACACCCTGATGCCTCTACATAGCGCCTGCATGGTGTGCGACGCAGACTGTGTGGAGCTACTTCTGGAGAACGGAGCTAACGTGAGTAGGGAATGCTTTCATAAAGGGACACTGTCACCAGATTTTACTCCATTAATCAGCCAGCCTCCTCAGGTATGGGATATGGGAAATTCACTCTTTTATGTGATATCTCATCTCATCTGTTTATCTATAAAAAGACAAATCTCCTTCAAATTCATGTGAAAATGAGCACAGAAGAGTCAAATTTAGAGTCTGCAGGGGGAGAGTCAATTCAGATCCCCCTATTTCATAGTCTATGCAATATGGTGTCATATTAAAGATAAGAATCTCATCTTTCAGATTGCACCAGACTTGTGGATCTGGAATCTATAGAATCGGATACACAAGGAAATAAAAGAAAGAACTTGATGTTTAGTTGCAGCTCCATGTTTTATGTCTGTATCTCTGGTTCTGTACATAACAGAACCACAAGGCTGATCCGAAAGATGAGATTTTTTATCTTTAATATGACACCAGCAGCATGATTATAGTTGCTATAGAATCCGAGATGGGGGCATCTGAAGTGACACTCTTCTTGCAGCCTCTAAACTTGACTCCTCTCAGGTACAATTGGCTTTTTTTTGCTTCTTTTCATTTTCACATGATTTTGGATTAAATTTTTATAGTTAGAAACTAAAATAAAAGGGAATTCTTTAAAGGACATTTTATACGTTATCTGAGGGGCTGTTCACATTTTAGACAGCTGTGCGCAGTATGTGTTCTGTATTAGATGCTCAGACACCTCCCGTGATGTTTCTCTGTCCTGCAGGTGAATGCACTCGATGGTTACCAGCGCACGGCCCTGCACTATGCAGCCGAAAAAGACGACACCTGTGTGGAGATCCTCCTGGAGTACGGCGCAGACCCCAATGCAGCCGATGGTAATCAGGACACCCCCTTACATTGGGCCGCCTTTAAAAATATGGACGGCTGCGTCCAGTCATTGCTAGAGGGGGGTGCAAAGGTCAATAGCAGAGACTACAACCAGGACACCCCTCTAAGTTGGGCGGTAATGAAGGGGAACCTGGAGAGTGTGCGGCTGCTCCTGGAGTATGGGGCTCAGCCTGACACGGCTAACCTCAAGGGGCAGTACCCAGCGGGGCGGCTGGCGGTGCTGATGGGCAGAGGCCTGGGTGGTGAGAGGGAGGAGGAATGCCTTGAACTGCTGCACAGAGCTTGTGGTACCCTCAAGCTGAGGAGAGAAGGTGGTGTGCCCCCCGAGGCTGCCCGCGATGCCCAGCTCTGCCAGCGGCTTGTGAAATTGTGCTCAGTCCCCGGCACGCTGAAGGCGTTGGCGAGGCGGGCGGTGAGAGGGAGTCTCGGCGACCGCCAGTTGTCGAAGGTGGTGACGGAGTTGCCTATTCCTAAATCCATACAGGACTATGTTCTGCTGCTACACTGAAGACATGGGACCATTGAGGAGACCCCCACCGGCCTTGTTATCCTGAGGTAAAGACCTTGACTCCTATTCATGGTAATGTGTGGGGTCATTTCTAGTATTTCATGCCCCATTGACAAGCTGAGAAGTGACTCCTGCAGGATTTTGGAGAATCTTATATTAGTCGCCACACAGAGGACCATATGGCACTGGGAGAATCTGCTGGACAAGGACATTGGGGAAGGCTTGGTCCTCTATGGAAGCTATTGTGCCCAGTGGATCCTGATTTGAAATGGTTAAATAATAATTCCTTTATTTATATAGCGCACATAGATTCTGCAGCGCTGCACAGAGTTTGCCAAATCAGTCCCTGTCCCCAATGGGGCTCACAATCTAATCCACCTGGAGTGTGGGAGGAAACCGGAGGACCCAGAGGTCACAATTTTGTGATGTTTGTACAACCAAGTTGTGGCATAAATTTATCTGAAATCTCAGTAAAGTTGGATCATCGGAGGGTTTTCTGCAGTACTCCTGACCGGGCACCCCAGACTCGCGTCATAATCCTAAAGCTCGTCCTCTGTGATGAAAAGGTTAAAGTGTTTTGTAGACAATAACCGCTTGTCCCTGGGGGCGACATCCCACACTCCACCCTCTCCATTGACCTTTCCAGAGACTCCCTCCGCCAGGAGGATGCGCCTGTCACTCACTCCCCCATTCTTGCCCTGTAAGAAATCTTGTCTTCCAGCTCAGCAGAGGTTAAATGAAGCAAGGGTCCGACATATGTAGGGCAGTGGGAACTTCATAAGGAGAGAGAAGACTAGACTCTTATTGATGGACGTTTTAGCCGGGAAGTCTCTGACTATGTATGTCGTGTTCTATGCGTTTGCCGTCATGGAAGATATTGGTCATCGTAGAATCGGCAAAAAAAAATCATCTTTGTAAAATCAGACCTATATTCAGATCGGCCTCTATACCTGCATGCTCGGCTCTGCTCTGCTGAGGGGTGCATGTAGACTGTATGGGAGACAGGGGAGGGTTGGGATTACCCTTTACAGATCCATTGTGTATGGGGGCTTTTTGTGCCACTTTTTTGACATATGAAATGACACCGTTTCCTCCTTACGTTCACTACAAGGGGGCAAGCTTGGCAGCGGAGGGGCCGGCATGGGATCTTCCCGTCCCGCTCCTGTGCACTACCTTAAGCCTGCAGAGGAAACTTGTGCAATTCCAGGCCAGCCTAGACCTAATGTAGAACAGCCTGATGTCACAACCCCATTGCACTTATCAGGGCACCCGGCATCCTGATAGATCTGGGAGGTGGGGCTCACATCATACACTGACGACCAATATGCCAGCGTATGATACACTCCCCCTCCCCCCCAACTATCTTCCCCCTATTGTTATCTATGAGCATCTACTTATTTGAATGTCCCCATGTAATTCTCTCTTTCCCCTGTAGTGGCCACTGCAGGGAAACTCCCCAGCTAGCGCCACTTCCTCCCGCCACAATCGGCTGACCAAGATGGCGGCCGCGATAGAACAACCCTCAAAAGTAAAGTTAGTCTCAAAGTAATATAAAAAAATAATATAATATAAAAATAATGTCCTATAAAGTATATAAACTAATATTAGTAAATCGAAAGGAAATGTCATCCTTCTAGAGCTGTCACTTAGATTTGATAAAGATCTGGATAGTTACTAACTCCGTACCTGCTGCTCTGTCACGAGTCGCGGTCATTTCGGACCCGAATAGAACTATAGAGTGAGTGGAATATTTTTTGTTCAAGGCTTTAGTCACAGGGTTCTGATTATGGGTGATGTCCTTAGAGGGAGACGCAGTATAATCCTCCATAATACACGTGGACAGGAGCCAGAGAACGGGGGCAATGATCTGCATACGCTAACGAGCTTACATAACGATGGGAAAGCGATGGTGCAGCGCAGCGCCACTCACCTGTGACCCATACAGATGACTATCACTCACTATCTAGTAGATCAGGCCTAGGGGCCTGGCAGAGAAGAGGCACCGGCCGTGCCTCATTAATCTTATAATTCTGGGACTATCAGCTCTCGCTCCGCTGCCCCGGCCCTGCCAGAACCAGTAACAGGGGACGGGGGTTTGGGTCACATTGAAGGATCATGTTCTATTAGTGTGGATAGTCAACAATGAAGCTGATTACTAGCTCTGATATGGGGCATAGGACTGACTCTCCTCTTTTTAAAGGGGGTCCGACTGCCGTGATCATGGGTGATCCCTGTCCCCATGTATAAATGGAGCAATCGCCCCATATCTGTATCTACAAGCCCCGTCACATGATGGTCCTGGATATCAGCCGGCACTAATAATACTGTATAGTATGGACCCGCAGTGATTCTACATTATGACTGAAAGTCAGACATATAGCATAGCCGCCATCCGTCCATGCAGTCATCTCCGGTCTCGTCATGTCTCCCAGGTGGCAGATATTGGATGGATTGAAGGCTTGTCGGATCTGACCGGACCAGAGCTGAGATTTGTAATAAGCGGCTAACCTCTCATAGATAATAAGGTAAAAGTTATCTGACGGGACAAACTTCCCACAGTCTCACCTCAAATACACCGTGACTGCCATTATCCTACATTTCCAGCTTATAGGAGGTGTCAAAATTTTAATAGACGTGTTAAAAAAATTTTAATTTATGGGAGGGATAGTCAAAAGTAATAATCCTCTGAACGGAAAGGATCCATAACTTCTGACCAATTTGAGCTGCAATAGCAGGCACAACCTATTTACAAAGGTGGCGCTGTTTCCCCCATAAATAATACATAATATATAAATAAATAACAAATTATATGACTTGTTCATTCATCTACCGGTTTTACATAGAATTTACAAAAACACACAGGAATTTTTTTTTTTTAATAAATTCCCAAAATTCATGAATAATAAAAATAAAACTAGTTTCTTTTTTTTAAATCTTCCAATGTGAAGGTGCTGTATTCTTACTGGTGGTACATACAATTCCCCTGCCGCCCTCCCCCTTGAGATTATGGGTCAGGTAGGTAACACTGGGTTCCTCCATTGGGTTTGAAGTCACGCGGCGAGCGTTTTGTCGAGCGTTTCCCGGGACATAGTGACGCACATTATAACCCGCTGCACATAATAGCGCGCACTCACAGCTCTGTCACTGCTGCTCAGTGCAGCCCGGCAGATGAAGACATGAGCAGGAGCTGACAGGTCCCCTCTCTCCTGTGATCGGGATAAATGATAGCACCAAGCTGGGGGGGATGAAGGGACACGGATGTTTGAGTCTGACACAACCGATCCATCCAACCCGAGGAGAGCGGGAGGACGACTGCAGGGAGACGCCAGTCATATATAGGGGATTCAGATCAACCCCCCTATGTCCATCTCTCTCTATCAATCATCTATTATATGTCAGTCACCTCTGACGCCGGATAAAGTGCGAAACGCCCGTCGCCTGCGTGGGTTCCCCGCGTTCCAAGCTCCTGCCATAAAGTTTGTTTAAATGTATATATGTGAGTAGTCAATGAAATAAAGATTGTAGAAGATCGGAGACTGCCATGAAATCCTCTTTTTTCTATTTATCTCATATCTATCTATTTATCTCATATCTATCTATCTATCTGATATCTATCTATCTATCTCCTATCTATCTATCTCCTATCTATCTATCTATCTATCTATCTATGTATCTATCTATCTCCTATCTATCTATTTATCTCATATCTATCTATCTATCTGATATCTATCTATCTATCTCATATCTATCTATCTATCTATCTATCTATCTCATATCTATCTATCTATCTCCTATCTATCTGTCTATCTCATATCTATCTATCTATCTATCTATCTATCTATCTCCTATCTATCTGTCTATCTCATATCTATCTATCTATCTATCTATCTCATATCTATCTATCTATCTATCTATCTCATATCTATCTATCTATCTATCTATCTATCTATCTCATATCTATCTATCTATCTATCTATCTCCTATCTATCTGTCTATCTCATATCTATCTATCTATCTATCTCATATCTATCTATCTATCTATCTCCTATCTATCTATCTATCTCATATCTATCTATCTATCTATCTATCTCATATCTATCTATCTATCTATCTCATATCTATCTATCTATCTCATATCTATCTATCTATCTCATATCTATCTGTCTATCTCATATCTATCTATCTATCTATCTCATATCTATCTATCTATCTATCTCATATCTATCTATCTATCTCATATCTATCTGTCTATCTCATATCTATCTGTCTATCTCATATCTATCTGTCTATCTCATATCTATCTCATATCTATCTGTCTATCTCATATCTATCTATCTCATATCTATCTATCTATCTATCTATCTATCTATCTTTTTATCCAAGGATAAGAGGCAGCTCATCCAGATCCAAAAAATAAGATGCGGGGGTGAGTATATTTCAGCGCCACATTTTGGTGCATTACCACTTTATTTCCAAAACCTTGCACCAAAATTATCTTGCCTCTGCACTTTTTTTTGATCCGAGTGTGCTGCCTCTTTTCCTTGGATAATGACCTCTTTTCCAACCTAAACCATTAAGGCTCTGCACCCCCCTTTGTGTAGGGGTCTGAGCTGCTGTGACCTTTCTTGTGTTATCTATCATACACCAATGTTATTTGCTGTGTTTTGCTCAATTATCCTGTGGCGCCCCTACAGGACATATGTAGTATTACACATGACCATTCGAATATAATTCAATTCTTGACACCGGTCCACCAGGGTACCAGCTGCACCTTGGTATTCTTCACGTTTCTCTTAAAGGGGTTGTCTAAGAGTGTAAAAAAAAAAACTATTGGAGGGTGGGTGTTTCCGGTCAGTTCCCCATGTAAACAAACAGGGTCACGGAAGCTGCGATACGTTTAGCTTTCACCCGAGGTGTCCGTCTATGCCCACCCATCCCGCATTATACAGCGCTGGGAATAGGGACAGGTGGGTGTGGCCAGAACGCGGCACGGTGTTCCATGCTTCCTGTTTGTTTACATGGGGCACAGACCAGAGAGATGGCAGCACGGGATGCTAGGATGGACCCCCTCCCGGCCACCAATGGGGTTTTTTTACGCTCTCGGAGAACCCTTTTAAGGTTTATGGCGAGTGATTGCCATAATAAGATTTCTGGGAACCATTTGTGTGTGTCCTGGTTTACAAAACCCAACCCCCAGTATCTGAAGGGTTACAATTTAGACTGGGACACAACATAAGACGATGGTTTTCCACTGTGACTCCAGGATAATGGATAAAGGAAATTCAACTTGGGGCATGTGACCTGTAACCCCAATTTTCAGCACGCAATATCCTATATATTACCACATCCACCCACGTAGGATCCGTTGCAGACCTTTTTGGCATGAAAGGGGTTAAGCGTGTAGGACCTGCTGTAAATGAGTGCTGGTAGCCCTGCTCTCGTGTTTAAGGGTAACCCTCAGTCTGAGCCAATTACATGAGCCCGGAGCTGTGTTTAATGGGGCAGCAGTGAGGTCCAGTGACAGTGACGCTGATCTGCGGTGACAGTGTCCTATGGCTGTCCCCAGGGTTATGTGAACTCTGCCGGCTTACTTATTTACTCATCTGCATGGGCTGGCAGCGGTGCCCGCTGGTGTGAGGCTCTGCCACGGCTCGCACTGGGAGGCAGGATCTCTAGATAGCATGGGGATCTGGAGGGGGCGCACATCGCTGACAATCAGGGGGTGTAGTGCTGGGGACTGAGCACAATGCTACGCATTTCAGAAATGCCAGGGCTGATCATGGGCACACGAGCCAGGAACATTTCTATAGAAGAGCGATTTTACGGAATTATAAAAAGGCAGCTTCTTGCTAAAACAGCGCCACACCTGTCCACAAGTTGTATGTGCTATTGCAGCTCAGCACTGGGACTGGATATTTTTTTCACATGATGAACAATCCCTAAGATATGTATGTGTGTTTATGTTCTTACCTGATACCAAATATATCTGTGTGGTAAAGCTTATTGAATTGTTGAATGATAGAATACTGGATGCCCGCTGCCACCACTAGGGGGAGATGGAAATGATAGAGGTAAGCTTCAAAAATAGCAGCCACCTTAGGGCGGGACTAAAACACAATAAAACACTAAAAAACAACAACCATAGGGAAGAGGCTCAAAAATAGCAGGCACCATAGGGGTGGGTCTAACAAATGGCAACCACCACAGGGGCAGGACTCAAAAATAGCAGGCACCCTAGGGACTGGACTCAAAAATAGCAAGACTAACAAATGGCAACCACCACAGGGATGGGACTCAAAAATTGCAGGCACCATAGGGAAGAGGCTGAAAAATTGCAGGCACCAAAGGGGTGGGAGTACCAAATGGTAATCAACACAGGGGGAGGACTCAAAAATATCAGCCACCACAGGGGTGGGACTCAAAAATAGCAGCCTCAATAGGGATGGGACTCAAAAATTGCAGGCACCAAAGGGGCGGGGCTAGCAAATGGCAATCAACACAGGGGCAGGACTCAAAAATAGCAGGCACCACAGAGACGGGATTTAAAAATAGCGGGCACCACAGGGGGGGGATTTAAAAATAGCGGGTACCACAGGGGCGGGATTAAAAAATAGCAGGCACCAGAGGGACGGGACTCAAAAATAGCGGACACCACAGGGGGGGATTTAAAAATAGCGGGCACCACAGGGGGGGGATTAAAAAATAGCGGGCACCACAGGAGCGGGACTTAAAAATAGCAGGCACCAGAGGGACGGGACTCAAAAATAGCGGACACCAGAGGGACGGGACTCAAAAATAGCGGGCACAACAGGGGCGGGACTCAAAAATAGCGGGCATCCGCCCCTGTGGTGCCCGCTAATTATGTGAATGGCATTGAGTTGCAGTACCAGACACAGTCACTACCAAATGTGTGGTGCTGTGTCTGATAAACAATGGAAAAATAGGCAGCATTTCACTGATCTAAGCCGTGTGATATTAACGCCTATCCTCGTTACCAATGTGAGGTCTTATGTCTTAGTAGGCCTCTTCCCCCTGTAATAAATAACACGTCTTCACAGTCACGGCTTTAATAGATCAGATCACTAACAAATATTAAATATTCAGTATTAACAACGTACTTTAGTATAATTGTGAGCAACATATGATAAATATCTTTTTACAGGTGTGGCTCAGTATTTTATATCTATAGACAATAATGACATTGCATTGCATGGTCTTCCCCACTCAAGAACGTGGTGGTCCTCAAGAGAAGGCCTAATGAAGGTTGATGGTGTTGCTTAGGTTATATCAGTCTCAAGAGACCTCAAAAATCTCAAAACAGGGTTTAACATATAAAATGAGCCCCATAAACAAATAGGACCTCCATTGAGGTTGGCTCTTGCCACCACACCCCTCAGAAGAACCAAGTCTTTATTTGCCCCCATACAAAGAATTATGGTGACCTTATCAATAGACATCTTTGCATAACTTGAGTTTGATCATGGTGATTGAGTGATGTTTCTAACCTGAGCTTCGACTTCCATCTCATTAGGCCAAGACCACCCCTCCCTCTACAGTCTGTACGATTGTTAGCAAAAGAGTCTCCTGGAAAATCAAAAAAAGTCATCTCAATAACTCAAGTTATATGACACAGTGTTCTGCAAAACTGTCACAGTGAGGTGGCTCAATGTTCTACTCAGATGGAGTTGAAGGCCTAGCGCTGTTGATCTCCATATATTGTCTTGAGGTGGAAAGCTTCTGATGGAAAGTGACCTATCTTCAGATGTTCTCCGTTTGTAGTCGGGCTCTTCCAAATCCAATACCTCCTCCTCCTTCCTCCTGAAGAGCTACATGTGACTGGACAATCCCAGCACTTCCTACTCTTCCATCCGGGCAGAGGAGCACGCTGGAGTCTGCTTCACACTTGGTAGGACGGGCGTAACATGTGACCAACTCTGGGGGCAACAGTTCCACTTTCACAACCTGCTTGGGTGAACATTCGATGGGCGTAGGTGTTTGGGGATCTTCTCTCAGTGGAATCTTTTCTGCTTCTTCTTTATCAATGTCTTCTGCCCTTTTTATAGAAAGGTCTAAAGGCCCATCATGAGAGCATGAAGCCTTCTCAAGAGCCTGGTGGATATGAAGTAGTTCTAAGCGTATCTTACCGAGTTGCTCACCCAGAGTCTTCTGACGACTACTTTCATCAGATGTAAGGTTTGCCAACTTCCTCTCCACTTTTCCATATTCCTCCAAGGTTCTTGAGAGGTCCCCGAGGAGCAAAGATGCATTGACAACCACAGGCTCTGACTTTTCACTTGAAGGCTCGGATGGTCTTCTCCTCTTGGCTGTCGCCTCTAAAATTGGGCTCTTTTCCCTCCAGAGATCGGGAGATGTAATGGGAGTACGTGTGCTGTGGGAAAAATATAATCAATAAATCATGATGTAAAAATATTTAAGGGATTTTTAGTTTTGGACATTAATTATACTGAAGATTTTGATGAGATTCCATTTGGACCTGCTGACAAATCCAACTAAGAAGCTAAGAGATCTAATGATCCTACAGCTCTATGCTTAAATTATTTTAATATGTCAAAAAAATTCTTACCTATAATGGAAAGTCTTTTCACCTTCCCCTAAAGATGATATCTGCTCACTCGGTACAGTGGGTCCATCTCTGTCCAACCAAGACTTCCTCTTCACACATCTTGAAGGATTCATTTTCTCCCATGTAGACCCCTCAATGTCACTTTTCTGTGTAGAAACTTCACTATTTCTGGAGGTTTGTACCCCATAAGCTCCTAAAATGTCCTTCTGATGTTGAATAATGTCTCTCACCGTCTGTGGAACCAGTTTTGTTTCTACTTCCGGTTTGTTACGCACCATTATTGGGTTTTGTAACTTCTCTCCAGCCACCCAACTGATGGTGGTGTTACCATGTTCTGATTTGTTTGGACAGGTCTTTGAAGGGTCCACAGGTGTCTTTGGTTTCAGAGTACCAATGAATGTGTTAGGCTGTTGACCTTGGTTCATTGACTTGCTTGTGGCTGTTTTGGTGTCCGTATTAAATGCATGTTCGAAGAGTAAGGGATAGTAAAATCGAGGAAGGAAAGATGTTCTTTCTGTGTTTTGTAGGGTCTGAAAGTGAGTGGTGTGGGGAGTGTGCATCAGCTGAGCTGTGGATGCTAGAAAGGGGAGCTGTGCTGTCCCACTCGTCATGGTGGGATTTAAATATGAGAATAGGTTGGTGTTTAGTGGGTAATTGAGGCCTAAAAGTGAAAGACCCTGATGTTCTTGGTAATCAGAATATGTTGGTGGTGGGTAACAAGGAATGATGTTGGTTCCATTACAACCAACCGGTGTGTCTGCTCCTGCTTTCTTAAGGGTATTGGTCAATAGCTTCCATTGATCTACTCGAGACCCACCAAAATTACTTGAAGCTTTTCGAGAAGCTTTGACAAATCTCTGTTCGTCTTTCTCCTTCTCATATTGTCCTTCTAGTGAGAACACGTCAGTGATGATGAACTCCGGTTCTCCATCTTTCTTCGTGGTTTTGTTTTTCACTCCAGTTTCATTTTTGGTTATGGTTGTATGTGAAGATGCAGTGTTTTTGATCTTCCGACTTTTGTCCTCCACTTCCTCCTCTTCTTCTTCTGGTTTTTCCTCATCTTCTTCTAGAAATCTCTGAATTTCAGAAGATGTTTTCTCACTGACCTGCATAACTTTGGTGGATCCTCCAGTAGAATCACAAGCTTCTTGTTTGTCGTGGTTTCCTTCTGTATGTGTCTCATGAAGGTTCATTTCTGGGACAAGGAAACTATTCTTTTTGTAAGGCCAGTCGGACTCTATGAGAAGTGACAGGGAGTTCTTACACAGACTGTATTTCATGTGATTGTACAGGTGGGACTTCTCCATACACGTAAAGGGGCACTGAAAACACTTGTAGTTATATGGCTTCCCCCATGGCCTGGGGATGTAATGAGGTTTTTTGGGCTTTCGTTCTTTGTGTTTACAGGTAGAGTTTAACTTACATCCAGCTTCTTCTTCTTTCGACATTGTTTCTGATGTGGTCACGTATCGCGTAATACGTTCAAATATCTTTTACCAAAGTGTAGATGTTTTTGGGTTTCTTTCAGTACAAACCAACCTGTAGTGAGAAAGTAAATACGTTTTTAGAGTTGGTTTCTCCAAAAATTTTGTAGATCAATATGGAAAATGTTTTATGAGCACAAATGTAAAATTCTGGTGTAAGGTACAAGTAATTGACTGATGAATGG
The DNA here is from genome assembly GCF_040894005.1 of Engystomops pustulosus. Classification (NCBI taxonomy): domain Eukaryota; kingdom Metazoa; phylum Chordata; class Amphibia; order Anura; family Leptodactylidae; genus Engystomops; species Engystomops pustulosus. The sequence goes on from NC_092418.1 coordinate 20,610,395, forward strand.
GAACTGGTGTTTTCTGATGATAGGGAACATGTATAGCAGATTTGAATAGAAGGAAGATAAAGATGGAATCCTGAAGATTGAGATCTACTTTGAATACTTGTCAGAAGAACTTTTTGGCAATAAGCTAATCATAAAGTGTTCACCTTCTGGAACCACCAGTGATCAGCAAAGATCGATCTAGTGAGACCTGGAAATAAGTGCACAACTTCCCTGCAGCACCCCCAGAGGAGAACAGAAGTATTACACAGCATCCATGTAGGTCCGGAGCCAGAGATGCTCCTCATGGCTGCCCTACACCAAGTTATATTGCGATGACCACCACTTTAAGACCAAGACTAGTGGACAACCTGACTTATATGGTCTTTAGAACAAAATGGAGAGTTGCACTACATTGGAAGTGCAATCTTCAAGACAAGAATTTAGGTCTCAGATATCATGGTTGTTGTCGTAGTCAGACTCTTGGAACAACTACTGATCTCTTCGATAACTCAACTTCTTATTGACTCCAGTGTTTTTGAATATCCCTAACGAAATGTTCTAGTAAAGAAGATGAAAGGCCGAGGAGGGAAGAGACAGGTGTTTGAGCTGCGGTTTCTGAAAACACTTCTTAACATATCTTCTTGGTCTGTTGGATTCCTCTACCTGCCACAAGACATTACTTCCACTGGTCTGTCAGGCAAGGCACGGGGGGGACGTGCCTCAGGGTAACACAGCATCAGGGACCCTGCACCTGTGCATGGGAATTACTGTATCACTGCACAGTCTCACACTGAGGGCAGCCTCTAACCAGCCGGGGGGAGAGACAGGCGAAAGGAGAAGTAGAATGGAGTGATGGGAAAGAGGAGAGACAGAAATGACTAGAACATGCAGCCGAACGGATAGAGAGGCTAAAAGTTTCAAGATAACACTTAAAGAAAATTTGGTGGATATATAGTATCACAAAGGAAATAAATAGGAGACATCGAAAGTTCGAAGTCGAGACAAGGTTGTAGAGAACGGAGACTTGATCATTCATGTAGACTTCGAAGTCCACAATAAAAAATGTAGTCTAGCTGAACAGGGATGGATTTCATTAATGTTCCTTGTATCCCTATCTACCCCTTAATCCAGAAGGCCAAAGATAACATCATATGGACCTGGTAGACTTGTATGTCTTTCCATCCTACCTAATTTCCTATTTGATTTTTGGTCTCTTCTTCTCTCACATTAACACGTCTTGTCCTAGACCACCTAAAACTTTAATCTCCCAACCCTTGGGAGTTCTAGTTCTGTTTTTGAGATCTTCAGACCACCTGATCCCTGTGGTGATCAGATATGTAAGATTTCGAGGTCCTCTGATATCTCACGGAGGATGAGATGAATCATGATGAGACACCCATGCATGATTGGCTTGTGTGAATGTGTGATTCGCTTGTGTAGTTTGTCCAAATTTCCTATGTGTTGAATGGAAGGGTCAAATGGATCGGGCAAACATGTCCAATTCTTATCTCCCCTGATCTCCACCATCAGAGGAGTCAGGAGGCCCCATACATCATTACATGTTTGGCCAAAGCCAGCAAAATTGGCTTGTTTGGAAAATTCACACAGATAATTGCCAGAAACTTCTGGTGACAACTCTTCTCCCTAGAGAACAATCTGATTTGAAATCCAATATGCCTGACCCTTGTTTTCTCCAAAATCTACCATTGGATAAGAGTTGGTAAAGCGTCAAAAATCGCACTAGACAATAACTAGAACGAGTATTGGTTCATTATAGATTATGAGAACTACTCAGGTCTGAGTCTACTCAGTTCACTATGGAGGGGAGGGCTGTGATTGCAGGGAGTCTTGGAGCAGCCTGGTAGAGGGTTGAGTTGGTACACACAGATTGCACCCCGGGGGATGGCACGGATGTTGGTGGGGGAGGACATGCCCATTTCCCGCAGCAGCTGCTGGTGATAGAGCCTGGTACAGACCCATTTTTCATATTCCACAGTTTAATGCTACAGGCTGCTCCCAACAACCACCAAATGGTGCAGCCTCCTGTGTATGGGACCCCCGAGGGTCAGACAGAGACCCCTGGGGGAGCACAGACTGCTGGTTACATCTTGAGCACCAACGGAGAGAACATTGCTAACCCTCTCCCTGCCAGTAATTACTAATCATCAGATCCCGGGCACACAGAGCAATCTACACTCTGATCCGCTCTGTATAATAACTACACAATGTCAGCGATCTCATTCCCGCAATGTCACCACAGTCCAATATCAGTATTTTTATATTTCACTTAACTGAGTTACAAGAAAACATCTGAACATTTATTTCTATGAGAAACTAATGGACTTTCTTTTTAAATTTGTTTATAATAAAAATTTACCGATCCATTCAAATATCTATCTACAGATGAATTTATCTATCTATCTATCTATCTCATATCTATCTCATATCTATCTATCTATCTATCTATCTATCTATCTATCTATCTATATCTCATATCTATCTATCTATCTATCTCCTATCTATCTATCTATCTATCTATCTATCTATCTATCTATCTCATATCTATCTATCTCATATCTATCTATCTATCTATCTATCTATCTCATATCTATCTATCTCATATCTATCTATCTATCTATATCTCATATTATCTATCTATATCTCATATCATCTATCTATCTCATATCATCTATCTATCTATCTATCTATCTCATATCTATCTATCTCCTATCTATCTATCTATCTATCTATCTATCTATCTATCTATCTCATATCTATCTCATATCTATCTCTCTCATATCTATCTATCTATCTATCTCATCTATTTATCTCATATCTATCTTCTATCTATCTATCTATCTATCTATCTCATATCTATCTATCTATCTATCTATCTCTCATATCTATCTATCTATCTATCTATCTATCTATCTATCTATCTACCTATCTCTCATATCTATCTATCTTAGATATGAGATGGATAGACATAAAATAGATAGGAGATAGATAAAGAGTTAGATGAAGAGATGGGATGGATATCTATCGCATAAATCTCTATCTCCTATCTACTTTTATATAAGCAGTTCTATCATTGCAAATACAGAATATATAAATATATATATTTAATATTTATCTATGTCAGTTTGATTATCTATCTTGTATATATTGATCAAATATGTATCTTGTGTCTATCGATCTGTGTCATATCTACCTACCTATCCATGTATCAAATCAAACAACTATCCAATATCTAATGATCTAATATTTACCTACCCATCCATCCATCCATCCAATATCTGTCTATCTGATATCTATGTATCTATCTCATATCTATCAATCTATCTTATATCTATCTATTCATCCATCATATATATCATATCTACCTATCCGTCTATCCATTCAACCAACCGTCCATCCAATATCTATCTAAAATATAAAGCGCTGCGGTGCTTTAGTCGGGTGTTATCCTTCTCCTCCCAGCAGTAAGAGTTCAATGATAATCCCACAAAAACTCAGCACTTCCAGTTAGTGTAACAAATGTGCTTGTCCTTTATTCCACCAAATGCAACATTTTAGCTGCTCGATAAAAGGTTCGGTAACAGCTGAAACGTTGCACTAACGAACTGGAATAAAGGACAAGCACATTTGTTACACTAACATATTTAACTTCATCTATGCGACATTCAGACAGATACAAATATTTAGATATCACTATTCCATATCTCTATATATCTCGATCTATTTATCTGTCTCATATATATCTCTCTATCGTTCTATCTAATAAGTATCTTCTACCCATTTACATATTTATAAATGTGATTTACCAGAAACCTTAATGCTGTATATCTCCGCACACACACATTTGGGCCATTTCTAGGACTCCAATTTTCCCGATCTTTGTTGTGAGAGATGATCTGAAGGAGAGGACATTGGGTAAAGAGTAGGGGGCGTTAATCCTATACCAAATTGACCTACTTAATTTATCATCATGGACGCCATCTTGTTTTACACAACCATCCACGTGTCATGTACTGTCCCCAACAGGGGAGAAGACTGGGGCCCATGATCCTAGGGGGGCTGGGGATTTTCTTATACTTGTAGTTCAGTTCTGCTGACAGGTTCTCTCTGAAGATGGAGGACACCACCTTACCTGCTGACTACCTGATGTGTATGGGGGCAGTATACAGTCTTCTGAAATTCATAGGAGAACCAGGATCGGATGGGTTGGATATCACCATATTGTTTATATATCTTTTTATTCATCCATCTCATTTCTGTCTTCTATCTATCTCGTATCCATCTATCTATTTTCTATCTAATCTTCTATATATCTCTTATCCATCAAATTACAATCTACTATCATCTATTCTCCATCTTCTATCTATCCCTTATACATCTATCTATCATTTATCTGTCTGTCTTTTTCATATCTATCTATCTATCTATCTATCTATCTATCTATCTATCTATCTCATATCTATCTCATATCTATCTCATATCTATCTATCTATCTCCTATCTATCTATCTATCTATCTATCTCATATCTATCTATCTCATATCTATCTATCTCCTATCTATCTATCTATCTATCTATCTATCTATCTCCTATCTATCTATCTCATATCTATCTATCTCCTATCTATCTATCTCCTATCTATCTATCTATCTATCTATCTATCTATCTATCTCATATCTATCTATCTATCTCATATATATATATATATATATATATATATATATATAGATATATAGATATATATATATATATATAGATATATATCTATCTCCTATCTGTCTATATCATATCTATCTCCTATCTGTCTATATCATATCTATCTATCTATCTATCTCATATCTATCTATCTATCTCATATCTATCTCATATCTATCTATCTATCTCATATCTATCTCATATCTATCTATCTATCTCATATCTATCTCATATCTATCTATCTATCTCATATCTATCTCATATCTATCTATCTATCTATCTATCTATCTATCTCATATCTATCTCATATCTATCTATCTCATATCTATCTATCTCATATCTATCTCATATCTATCTATCTCATATCTATCTATCTATCTATCTATCTCATATCTATCTATCTCATATCTATCTATCTCATATCTATTTACACAGAATAAAACATTGGCAGTGCTACAATATAACTAAATAGAGTCCATCCATCCATCTACCTGTCCAACCATCTCAAATTGTATTCAAGGTTGGATTTCGTATAATCAGAATCTCTTGTTAAAATTATTTATTTCCCCTCGTCTACCGGAATTCTTGGTGATTTCCTTGTTCTTGGTGATTTCCTTATCTTTGTATCATGTGGCTTATACTTATTGCCTCAATTAGAGAGAATAGAGCGGTCGCTGATAGATATAGAGAACCGTGTGTTATAAATGTTCTGCAGAAATTCTCATCTCCCCAATCGCACATCCTCCATGTACAATGCGGTTGTACAATCTGATTGTAGTGTGTGTGGAGACCAGAACTGATCATCAGCACAGACCAATAAAAAGGAGAAATATCTGGCAGAATAAATTATCCTTCGGAAATACTCTTCTAACTTTAACCCTTTGCTCTCATTTATTGACAAGCTGCTGAAATCTAATCTATCTGAACTAACACTTTTCTTTCCTTGTCTCTTCCCTTCTTGCTTTCTCTCTTTTTCTTATTTTTTTTCTTTCTATCTCTTTTCTTTTACTCTTTCTCTTTCTTTCTTTCTTTCTTTCTTTTTCTCCTTTACTCTTTCTCTTTCTTTCTATCTTTCTTTCTCTCTTTTCATTTACTCTTTCTTTCTCTCTCTTTTTTCTTTTACTCTTTCTTTCTTTTCTTTTACTCTTTGTTTCTCTCTCTTTACTCTTTGTTTCTCTCCTTTACTCTTTCTCTCTTTATTTCTCTTTATTTCTTTCTGTTACTCTTTCTTTCTCTCTATTTTCTTTCTTTCTATTCTCTCTGTTTAATATTTTCTTTCTCAAATCTTTGTTTTCTATCTAGTTAGTTTCTTCCATTTGACCTTCATGCATAAATATCTGTTTTCTTTTCTCTCGTCTTAGTTTATATTAGTGTGTTCCTTCTTTCTTTCTTTTCTTTCTCTGTCTCATTCTCTCATTTTTTCATTTTCTTTGTTTTCTATTTTTCCTCTTTTTCTATCTTCTCTCTTTTTTCATTCATTTTTTTTCTTTCTAAAGTTTTTTATTTTCCTCTCTCGTTCCTTCTTTGTTACTTTTTTCCTAACATTCTTTCTTTCTATTCCTTGCTTTCACTCTTCTGTTCTTTCTAATGTTATTTCTTTCTTTTCTTTCCCTCCCTCTACCTTTTTTTCTCTACACTTTTCCCATATTTCGGCTTCATACAATCTTTCTTCCTGTTTATCTGTCCCTCTCTTATCTATCTAATATATATCTTAAGATCTAAGTAAAACTGTAAAAAACTAACAGCAGCACATATGATCAGATGAGGAGGTTGTAGGGTACGTTGGAGTTTGTCTCTCCTATCACATTTCAATTCCATTCTATACGTTTAAATCATCATTTTGCTGGAAATATTTGCTGCACAGTCTTACAAGTAGCAGAACCTCCCGCCAAATCCCGCCACAGGTTGTATTATCCCCGTAGATAGAACATTCTGACAATTATAATAAAATTAAGCTGATGCCTTTTGTAATTTGTGATGTGACTCCTGTAATAGTTACTTCCGGTTTACCTGTAATACTTCTAGAATAATTCCTGTACTTCTGAATAATTGATTTACATCCCCTACATATTCCGGATATTTCCCTCACGATAAGTCTTACGCTTCGCATGGTGTAGATGTGAGAAGTGATATTGTCAGTACTTACGTTGCTGGCTGTCTCCGCACCTCCAGTCCTCCGCTGGCTCCTCTCCTTTAGAAAAAATGTGCCCTTTTTTCTATGTGGGAAGATATCTGCGGACAATGTGGAGCCTCCCTCAGTGCAGCTGGTTGGCCAAATCCAACCCCTCTCACTACCTATGAGGGTGGGCTCCGGATCCCCCCATATACTACAGCACCGACACTGGTGACTCCTAAGGCTGCCTTATAAGAACCTTATAATAATAATCTTTATTTATATAGCGCCATCATATTCCCTAGCGTTTTACAAATCCTAGGGGACATGTACAAATATAATATTACATGTTAGAGTACAAACAGTCATATGCAACCAGAGTGTATTGTTCCCTGTTATCATCCATTTCACGCTGGCGAGAGGCTGATGGGATGGTAGAGAACTCACCACGTCCAATACTTTGTAACTTCAAAGACTTTGTACATCAGGGTGATGGCTAACAGCAGCACACATGACTAGGAATTGGAGATGTTACAGGGGTTTTATCTCTATTTATCTAGCTCATATCTATATCATATCTATCTAGATTATACCTAATATCTAATTATCTAACTCATATATATCTACAGGCGGTCCCCTACTTAAGGACACCCGACTTACAGACAACCCATAGTTACAGACAGACCCCTCTGACCTCTGGTGAAGCTTTCTGAATGCTTTACTGTGGCCCCAGACTGCAATAATAAGCTGTAAAGTGTCTGTAATGAAGCTTTATTGATAATCCTTGGTCCCATTACAGCAAAAAATATTTAAACTCCAATTGTCAATGGGGCCAAAAATTTTTTTGTCTGGATCTATATAAAATATACAGTTTCGACTTGCATACAAATTCAACTTAAGAACAAACCTCTGGACCCTATCTTGTACGTAACCCGGGGACTGCCTGTATTTCAAAACTATCGAATATATTCTATCGAAAGTGTCTATCTCCTATCTACCTTACATCTATCTATCTCATATCGAGCTATCTATCTCTTATCTATCTATCTATCTATTTATCTATCTATCTATCTCATATCTATCTATCTATCTCATATCTATCTATCTATCTCATATCTATCTATCTATCTCATATCTATCTATCTCATATCTATCTATCTCATATCTATCTCATATCATATCTATCTCATATCTATCTATCTATCTCATATCTATCTATCTATCTCATATCTATCTATCTATCTATCTATCTATCTATCTATCTATCTAGGGTGTACCCTATATTACAGTCCCCTTGCCTGGGGACTCACGGACTGTGCACCCATCGAAGTTGCTGTGCTGCTCTAAACTTTCCTTCATTCTATCTATCTATCTATCATCTATGGCTGACTTTGTACATACCGGTAGGTGTGACTGCCAACAGCAGCACAGAGGAAAACCCTCTACAGGACTAGGAATTGGAGATGTAAAAAGGAGTTTTGCAATTTGTATATAAAAGTTGTGCGTTGTGTTCCATCAGACCAGTAGTGATGTGTGAGACAGTCCCTGACCTCGGTGGGTCACGTGCCATTCATTCAGATATGATCTCTGAGCCGCGTCACCAGCCGTGTGCACAATGTATATATGACTTCATCACTTCTGGTCCAACTGGACTGAAAGTCTCCTCTGGAAATTGGCGGAGAAGTATATGTAGGGATTTTTTTTTTTTTTATAGATGATCTCGGGATACCCCTTTAAAATCTAATCGATCGTTGCCCCTCAATGGTTTTACATCCGGGAACTTTAGGGTGTCCCTCCGGTAAGTGTCATGGCTGTATTACCTTCTTACAATCTATCTTCACAGCGTCGCTTTATCTGGTGTGTATGGCCCCCTGGTTTAATTGTTATCCCCCATGATGGTTCTCTCCATCCTCTAGAATAAATGGACCCCAAGTTATCACAGAAGTCGACCCCAAATAATCAGATAATCCTCTGAATAGATAACAAAAAAAAACCTGTAACCGCCCCTTTAAGGAATCCATAACCAGAACTCGATGAAGAAACGGGATGCTAATTATAAAACTGAGCGCTGGCGACTATTATCCCATATTATGAGCTATAATCTTATAGATCAATAATCTATAACCGAGCCCCCCCCCCCCCTCCCATAGAGGAAAATGACCATAATCATCCCCCAAAAACTGAGTAAAGTGTAATAAGTCGCCGTTGATGTAGATGTAACAGAGTGGAGGTAGATAATGGAGAGGATAGACCTAGAATAGCGCAGATACCGGCAGCGACGTGGAGGACAAGCCCCCATTCCCATCGCATTTGCCACTTACCTGCTGATGCTCCTCCGCACACTTGCTGACCTATTTTTCTAGAGGTATTGTTCTCTTAGGCCAGTCACCTAAAATTATGTGTTTCACAGCATTCCACTTCTCTATAACCAGCAGCTGGAGCGGAACGGGAAAAAAAAAATTCCCGTGTTTATAAAATATTATATCAGGGTTGTAATCATTGACTTGGCTAATATTCACACAACTGGTTAACTCTGGCTCAGGGGCTTTATGAGAACATAACGTGTCCTTATCTGACTGGACTGTAGGGGGCAGCTCAGAGGGAGGGGGGTTCTTATACATAAAACTGATTTTTTTCTATGTAGAAGTAGGGGGCGCTATCTCTTAACTCACGTCTATGGTAGGAAAGCAATGAGTTTGCATAAATTTAGATGTTTTTTAATGTTTTTACCATTTTTCCTTCTCAAAGGGTGTGTAAAATTTTGCAATTAACCCTCAATGTGGTCCCAATACATCTACAACTAAGCAAATCCTTCTTGAAGAAGCTGCTGTCGTCTTGTGTACACAGCTCCTTTGCAGAGAGATGCGTCTCCATAGTTACAGGCTACAAACAAACACTGTAGGCTGATCCAGTAGTTATGTATTACCACTAGAGTGCCAGAGATATTATTACATTATCATATAAAAGGGATTGCCCACTTTACCTCATGTTTTTGTAATGTGTGTGTGGGGGGGAGGATATGAGGTAATTTACCAATATACATCTATTAATACTTCTTTTAATAGCCTTTTACCTCATCAGCCAGAGATTCCTGACCATAAAATGGCGGCAAATGGAGGGTCATGTGATCTCTGACCATAAACAAATGTCCTGCAGGATCTTATGATAGTATTCATGAATATAAGATCAAGGTCCTGGCAGGGAGATTACTCATGGACAGATAGAGATCACATGACCCTCCATCTGCCGCCATTTTATGGACAGGAATGTCCGGCTGATGAGGTAAAAGACATGTAACGTGAAGCCTCCTGTCTTTTACCTCATCAGCCAGAGATTCCTGACTATAAAATGGCGGCAGATGGAGGGTCATGTGATCTCTGACCATAAACAAATGTCCTGCAGGACCTTATGATAGTATTAATAAGATCAAGGTCCTGACAGGGGGATTGTTTATGTGCAGATAGAGATCACATGACCCTCCATCTGCCGCCATTTTATTGTCAGGCATGTCTGACTGATGAGATAAGACAGGAGGCTTCACTTTACATATTAAAAAAGCGGAGCAGAACATTAATAGTTGTATATTGGTAAATTACCTCATATCCTGCCCCTCACAGTTACACACACAGGTTGCAAAAACATGAGGTAAAGTGGCCAACCCCTTTAAGACAACCCAAAATAGGGAGCTACAAAGGTCTATTCTCTCCAGGGGTTGATCCTGAAGGAATCCAGGGTTGGTTATACCTTGGAAGGAACCGCAATCAGTCACTGCCTCTGTCCTCAGATTATACAGATTATAGAGAGGACTTCGGGGTCAGACTGCATAAGGTCATGGTAGTCTGTAACCATGGAAACTAAAAGGTCTGGTTATGAGCTGTGTACACAAATCACATGGCAGCCAAAAAAACTTTTTTTTAAATGGACAACTTAAGGGACAATATAGAAAATATCAATTTCAATGGACCTTTGATGTCCCCTGAAAAAAGCACAAGATCCTAGCCTCGTAGAAATTCAAATTTATCTTTAATAAGTGATGACATCAGGATTGACTATCAATTATTTTATTGATTATTTGATTGATTGTTTATTAATCAGCAGTAATTTTACAAATTTTATTGTTTATGTATGAACAGCGCCATTGATATAACTGTGGCCATTCATGGTACTGCAGCTTAGTCCCATTTTCTTTGAGCCATAGTACCAGACACAACGTCATACATATGAGGCAAGATTTATTTCTTTTTCTGTGAACTTGGATAATGGATGATGTCCTGTAGATACGGAGGAGTAAGAAGAACCAGTTCTTAGCAGTCGGCTCCATAAGATTTGTCCAGGTCATAAACCTTTATGCTCCAGGCTCCCGGGGGTCCGCTCTCCGTCTTTCTTGACCTTGATGATGTGATAAGTGAACCTGTTTTTGGCCGGTTCCCTGATAGTCAGGGACTGACAGCTCTCAGAGTGCAATGATCTGCGGGGATAGAACACAACCAATAACTAGGTGCCAGACTACCAGCTTTCCAGATTAAAGGAATTGCATATAAATTATGTGCATACAATGGGGGTCATTTACTAAGGGCCCGATTCGCGTTTTCCCGACGGGTTACCCGAATATTTCCGTTTTGCGCCGATTCTCCCTGAATTGCCCCGGGATTTTGGCGCACACGATCGGATCGTGGCGCATCAGCGCTGGCATGCATGCGACGGAAATCGGGGGCGTGGCCAAGCGAAAACCCGACGGATTCGGAAAAACCGCCGCATTTAAAACAAAAAATCTGTCGCGGAGCTTGCACTTACCTTCACTCAGCCCGAGCCGGTGAACTCCAGCGCCGATGCTTTTCAGCGCAGCAGCGCCACCTGGTGGACGGCGGAGGAACTACCTTAATAAATCCCGTCCGGACCCGAATCCAGCGCAGAGAACGCGCCGCTGGATCGTGAATGGACCGGGTAAGTAAATCTGCCGCAATATGTAATACAGAGTCCCATTTCATTTTTATGAACAATTTGTGGGCATCGTCGCTTCTACCTGGTCCGAATCATATATAATACAGATTCCAGTATACAAGGTACATTCACTGGGGTATACACAAAAAAAAAACATTTGAAAAAATATAGTTTTTTTTTATGAGATTACACTTTTGGGTGATGTACTATCTCCTTGATCAGTTCCTGTGGACTGTCAGGTTTGTGATGATCTGTTTAAAGCAGGAAAGCCAATAGAAATAGATTTTTGCCCTGCTTGTCAGGAAAGGAGCCGTACATAACCCCACCCCGTAGTGGGCAGTCCTATTGGGTTTAGGGGCGGGACCTGTTAGTATATGGGTCTTAAATGTCTCTTCCTTAAACTGTAAAGTTTGTATGGACATGAATAATTCACTCATTTGACTATGACTATGGTTTGTAGAGGGAACGTGTACAGCAAAACAACAACCGGACGAGAAGGTCAAATCATGGATAAATGTCCCATAAAGATCTGTCACCTAACAGACTAATAATATTGACAGTAATAAGCATATCTATGGGGCAATCTAGTCAGAGCTTCCTAGGGGGAGGGGGGGGGGAGGGTAATTATAACCTGTGTATTATAAACAACAGGGTAAATGTTGCTATAGAAGAAGCAGTCATCTGTGCTGAACGGACATGAGTACAGTCATTACTTACATAGCAATCCTGTAGTGTAATGGTGGTATTATTCACACTGTGTACATTATTTTGGTAATGGTTCTTGTGCACTATATGGCGGTATTATCCATACAGTGCATACTATTTTGGTAATGATGCTTGTGCACTATATGGCGGTATTATTGGGACACTGATGATGTAAAGCACGACACAGTACTGTGATTTGTGTACTACATGGCAGTAGTATTTGAACACTGGTCGTCCTGTGCTGGTGCTGTATGGCAGTACTATTTGGACACCAGCAGTATTGGTGATTTGTTATGATGTTGTATGTAAATTCTTATTTTGACATTGGTGCCATTGTTTGGGCATTGTATAGGAATATTCTATAGATCCTGGTGGCATCATGAGGATAAGTATTCCTTGGATACTTTATAATAGTAGTGTTTGTGTGCTATATGGCAGTATTATTAGGACACAGTGGGCTTGTTAGGGACCTGTATGGCGGTATTACTGGAACATTGGTAGTACTGTATGGCAATAGATTGTAGGTCCCCACGGGCAGGGTCCTCACTGTGGTATTTGCATTTAATGTAATGTATGCAAATCCCTTACTGATTGCACCGTAACATGGAATTAATGCTGCTCTATAAATAATATAATATGGACATCAGTGGTAATGTTAGGGCACTATATAGCGGTATTATTAGGACACTTATTATATGGAGACTGGTAGCAATGCTCGGGCATTTGTATCAGTATTATATGAATACTTACAGTAATGGTATTTAAATACTTTATGACATTGTTATTATAACCCCGGTAGTACTGCATTAGTGCTGTATTGCAGTATTTTTTTGGCACCATTGGTATTGTAAGGGCATAGTATGGCAGGACATTGGTGGTACAGTACTGCATGGCTGTTTTGTTTGGATACCACACAATACTGCGTTTTGTGTACTATACGGCAGTATTATTTGTACCTTGCTTTACATTACTAGAAGTGTTTGGACACCAGTGGTAATGTGCGGGCATTGTATTGTGGTATTATTAAGGCTCTGTATAGAATTATTATTTGGAAATCTACCACCAGGATGAGTGATTGTAAACCCAGCACAATTACACAGCGCTGCACAGAGCTTACCAAATCAGTCCCTGTCCCCAATGGGGCTCACAATCTAATCAACCTACCAGTATGTTTTGGAGTGTGGGAGGAAACCGGAGGACCCGGAGGAAAATGTCTTTTGCCCTTGTTTTAAAGGAAAAAAAGGCTTTAAAAATAATGCAAATAAGCCTATAGGGCTCCAGTCTCCATTAACATTGATGGAATCCGGAGCCCCTCAGGCTCATTTGCATAATTATAAAAGCCTTTCTTTTGGGAAAAAAACAGGGCAAAAGAAGCTAAAAGAAGAGCAGATGCTGCAATAGGCGGCACACAGCAGTAAGTCAGGGCGCTTGGTTTACAATCCTTTATCCTGGTAGTAGATGTCCTTTAAGACACTTTATAGCAATATTATTTGGGTTCTCTTGGTATTACTAAGGCACTGTCTAGCAGTATTATTCGGATACCACACAGTGCTATATGACAGTATTATTTAGACACTTGTGATATTGTTAAGCCACTGTAATTCAGTATTAATTGGATACTACATATCACTAAATGACAGTATTATTTGATAGTATGAGAATTATTAGAATTATGGTATTGTATAGTACAGAATTTTTATTTAGACACTTGCAGCAGTATGAGGGTACGGTGTAGCGTGTTGGTTTTACTATATGACAGTATTATTAGTACTTTGATGGTACTCTCATAGTAGGAGCATTATCAGGTATCATTATTATTATACACTTGCAGCAGTACGAGGCCGCTGTGTAGCGGTATTGGTTGTAGTATATGACAGTATTATTTGTACTTTGGTGGTACTCTCATAGTAGGAGCATTATTAGGTCTATGTATTATTAGACACAGGCAGCAGGATGAGGGCACTGTATAGCAGTATTGGTTGTGTACTATATAACAGTATTATTTGTACTTTGGTGGTACTCTCATAGTAGGAGCATTATCAGGTGTCATTATTATTATACACTTGCAGCAGTACGAGGTCGCTGTGTAGCGGTATTGGTTGTAGTATATGACAGTATTATTTGTACTTTGGTTCTCTTATAGTAGTAGCATTAGTAGGTCTCTGTATTAGACACTTGCAGCAGGATGAGGGCACTGTGTAGCAGTATTGGTTGTATACTACACAGTACTTCTAGTTGTGTACTACATGACAGTAGTATTAGTACTTTGGTGGTACTCTCATAGTAGGAGCATTATTAGGTCTATGTATTATTAGACACAGGCAGCAGGATGAGGGCACTGTATAGCAGTATTGGTTGTGTACTATATAACAGTATTATTTGTACTTTGGTGGTACTCTCATAGTAGGAGCATTATCAGGTGTCATTATTATTATACACTTGCAGCAGTACGAGGTCGCTGTGTAGCGGTATTGGTTGTAGTATATGACAGTATTATTTGTACTTTGGTTCTCTTATAGTAGTAGCATTAGTAGGTCTCTGTATTAGACACTTGCAGCAGGATGAGGGCACTGTGTAGCAGTATTGGTTGTATACTACACAGTACTTCTAGTTGTGTACTACATGACAGTAGTATTAGTACTTTGGTGGTACTCTCATAGTAGGAGCATTATTAGGTCTCTGTATTATTAGACACTGGCAGCAGGATGTGGGCACTGTATAGCAGTATTGGTTGTGTACTATATGACAGTATTATTTGTACTTTGGTGGTACTCTCATAGTAGGAGCATTATTAGGTCTCTGTATTATTAGACACTGGCAGCAGGATGTGGGCACTGTATAGCAGTATTGGTTGTGTACTATATGACAGTATTATTTGTACTTTGGTGGTACTCTCATAGTAGGAGCATTATTAGGTCTCTGTATTATTAGACACTGGCAGCAGGATGTGGGCACTGTATAGCAGTATTGGTTGTGTACTATATGACAGTATTATTTGTACTTTGGTGGTACTCTCATAGTAGGAGCATTATTAGGTCTCTGTATTATTAGACACTGGCAGCAGGATGTGGGCACTGTATAGCAGTATTGGTTGTGTACTATATGACAGTATTATTTGTACTTTGGTGGTACTCTCATAGTAGGAGCATTATTAGGTCTCTGTATTATTAGACACTGGCAGCAGGATGTGGGCACTGTATAGCAGTATTGGTTGTGTACTATATGACAGTATTATTTGTACTTTGGTGGTACTCTCATAGTAGGAGCATTATTAGGTCTCTGTATTATTAGACACTGGCAGCAGGATGTGGGCACTGTATAGCAGTATTGGTTGTGTACTATATGACAGTAGTATTTGTACTTTGGTGGTACTCTCATAGTAGGAGCATTATTAGGGGTCTATATATACACTTATGAGGGCACGGTGTAGCGGTATATTACCAGCACCAGTACACTAGAGGGCAGCTTTTTAGTGTTTGTCTCTGACATATAGATGACATCCCCTATAAAAGCTTGTGGAGTACCTGGATTATAGAGCCGATTATCCGGGCTTGTGTGGGGCTGTACATGAGGACACCTGAGACGTGTAGTGCACTGAGCATTTCTCAATGAAACTTGTAAGAAGTATTTCACGCTCGCAGCCAATTGGAGGAGGCGCAGACATCAAGGTGAGCAGGGAAGCAAAATCTTGTTTCTTCGTTTTTCAGGGAGGGAATCTGCGATGTACAGGCCTATGTTAAAATCCCAAATCCCCCGAATCGATACTGGAGCGGACCAACGCTTTAGGGAGCGTAGAAGATAAAGAGGAGCGTGTTGTAAAGGTTTCTGTCTCTCATAAATAATGCACTGGGGTCTGAGATGGGGAAAAAAGGGTCTGGGATCTCCCCTTGCAATACAAAATAAACCCAAGGCCCCCCTCCTTTCATGTTTTAGAAATTCGGCAAAAAGAAGAAAAGGAGGAGGGGGGTGTTCTCATCCCTCCACGGTGACCACATTTTTAACCCATTCTAGCCTGAAGACTTATAGTTTCTTTAGAAAGTTTCTCCTCAGATTTTTGCTGCTCAAAAATATAACTATAGGGAGAAGATTGTGGATGGAGATGGGAATGTGATAGATGATGGATAGATAGATAGATAGATATGAGATAGATAGATAGATAGATTATGAGATAGATAGATATGAGATAGATATGAGATAGATAGATAGATAGATTATGAGATAGATAGATATGAGATAGATAGATAGATAGATATGAGATAGATACATATGAGATAGGAGATAGATAGATAGATATGAGATAGATAGATAGATAGATAGATAGATTATGAGATAGATAGATAGATAGATATGAGATAGATAGATATGAGATAGATAGATAGATAGATATGAGATAGATAGATAGATAGATAGATATGAGATAGATAGATAGATAGATATGAGATAGATAGATAGATAGATATGAGATAGATAGATAGATATGAGATAGATAGATAGATATGAGATAGATAGATAGATAGGGTAGATAGATTATGAGATAGATAGATAGATAGATATGAGATAGATAGATAGATAGATAGATTATGAGATAGATAGATAGATAGATATGAGATAGATAGATATGAGATAGATAGATAGATAGATAGATATGAGATAGATAGATAGATAGATAGATATGAGATAGATAGATAGATAGATATGAGATAGATAGATAGATAGATATGAGATAGATAGATAGAATAAAGATGAATAGATATGAAATGGATTGATAGATAATAGAATAAATAAAAATGGATATACATGAGATTCGCATCATGGATGTGCAGCCGACAAATCTGCGGCAACTGTGTGATGCCATCATGTCACTATGGACCAAAATCTCTGAGGAGCTTCCAGCACCTTGTTGTATCTATGCCACGAAGAATTGAGGCAGTTCTGAAGGCAAAAGGGGGTGAAACCCGTCACTAGCATGGTGTACCTAATAAAGTGGCCGGTGAGTGTATATGACGCTGCATCAAAGAGGATAAATGACAAATTCATCAAAACTTAACCTGTAACTGGTGTCCTCCTGCCCCCATGTCCAGAAGTCGAGGGAATAATCTTACACTCAGGTGGCTAATAAACAGGGCCGGCGCCAGCACTGGGTATACCTGGGCAAGTGCTGGGGCCCAGAGCAGCTGGGGGGGGGGCACATAAGGCTGTGCATAAGGAATCCATGGGGGTTGTGGTGGCTGTATCTAATGAATTCATAGGGGTGAGGGGGTGTATCTAATTAATCCATAGGGGGAGGGTCAGAGGGGCTGTTTGTTATGATAAACTAGGGAATATTTTAGGGAACAGGAGATTGTTTTAGTTTCTGAATTTGTAATGCCGACACGTGAGTTCACTGCAAAGGGGCCCACAGAGGCTCTGTCACCCAGGGGCCTACTTACTGAGACCTGCAGCCGACCCTGGTAATAAAGATGGTGGACGATTGTTAGTTTTCTTTCCATCACCTGATTGGATATGACTTGGGAACAGATTGCAAAAAGTTGAATACCCTCCCTCTATGTCAGTGCTAGAAGTGGGGTCAGTGAATTATAGCAAATGTAAGGGGATGTGTCCAGTCCCTCACCTTTAAATATGTAGGCCGCCATCTGGTGTCTGAGAAAACAGAGAAAACATTCTCCATGTTTACTTTATGTGGAATGAACCATGATTTATGTAGCATCTAATACCCTACATATTGGGGAAGATTAATCATCTGAAAACCGGAATCCATCATGATAAACCAGCGACATCACTCATAGATCCAGGTAATCTTCTAATATTCATTATCCATGGTAAAATCCTTCTAAAATCAACTTTTATAAATATACTAATGAACCAGAAGGGCTCCTGGAAGTTTTACCAGAGCCCTTCCATGCCATAGCTCCACCGGCTGTTACACTGTGCAGGAGCATCCTCCCTCCACTGTGTGAGATTACAGCAGGCTGAGGGAAGGTGCAGTGTAACAGCCTATGAAACTACAACACAAAGGGGCTTGGGTAGCTCCTCAGGCTCATTAACATAATTTTAAAAGTTGATTTTAGAAGGAAAGAGGCCATGGATTACAAAAATAAGAAGATTAGCACTGGCCTCCATGCGACACAAATTAGGGGGCATGTCCGACTGATTCAGACCGAGGGCCGTATTTAACTTTTAAATTGTGTCACTCGACATATGTTAAAGGTGCACCACAAAAAAGATGGTGAACTCTGTCGGACCTGAGCGGGGAAGCAACACATTCATGATTTCAGGCGCGCGATCTTAGTGAATCGCTGCACGCAGCATTCTACATGGACAATGCACTTTTAGTGACCTCCAGTGACCGGGTAAATAAATGTGCCCCTCTGGGGTCAAAGGGGCACCAAAAAAAAGTGCAGGGAGCGGATTCATGAGGGTCAACATCTGCAAAGAGTTTGTATGTTCTCTCCGTGTTTGCGTGGGTTTCCTCCGGGTCCTCCAGTTTCCACCCACACTCCAAAACATACTGGTAGGTTTATTAGATTGGTATCCCCATTGGGGACAGGGACTGATCTGCGAAGTTCTGTGCAGCGCTGCGTAATCTGTGTGTGCTATATAAATAAAGAATTATTATTATTAGTCATGTATGTACAGTAATTACATCCCATTTTTGGTATTTTTGGGGTTAATCATTGTGTACCCTGGGTGAATGTGAACCTTTCTGTGTGTGTGAGGTGCGTCGTGGCTGCTGGGGAATCTGGATGCATTGTGTGCCGTGTGTCTGGTAACGTTACAGTGACTCGCTCTGACACCGAACATCTGTTCAATGGAAATGATCTCTCCTGCGGGTGCAGAGCGCGGCGGTGGAGGGGGGCGCTGAGTGTCGGGAGGCCCGGCCAGCGATGCTGTCTATCCGAGCCACCTCTCTCCTCCAGACACAACGCCGTCACTCTGTATCAGCGCGGTGGGAGAAGATGCATCCAGGGGTGGAGGGCTATGCTTCCCACTACATCACACAAAACACCCTAATAGGGGCTCATGACATCGATTTTCTACACCAGACTGGTCTCTGACCTCTGTCATCTTCATGCTTTCCCATTTCTGTGCAAACTTTATGCAAATTAGCTTCTCTGTGCACTGGAGGCGGGGCCGTGTCCACTCGAGCACCCAGAAGACACGGAGGGGAGATTTATCATCCGCACAAACGCCGGCGTATGATGATTCCCCGCCCCTCCAGCACAGCTAGATACATACACATATATATATATATATATTTATATACAGTATATATATTCAATGCCATGTCCTTCCACTTGTTAAAGTTGTCTAGCTGCAATGAGTGCGCTGGTATGGGGCGGCTGTGCCCCCTTCAGTCCCCGTTGGCGTTAAGGATCTTATAATCGCAGTTCTTGGCGGTCTGAAAGGCATTGCAGATATTTCAGGCCCTAATAAATGTCCTCCATTTTTTCGGTGGTGGATATTAATTGATACCTGAATGGTCACTGGCAGCGTAGAAAAAGAGGATGGGTGCACCAGAGGGAAAGGCTCCGCCCCCTGTGCACCTGGGGTCTAACTGTTGGAACCCCAACAGTTTATAAAGTGCCCTATGCAGTGGTGGTCCTTATAAGTGGGTGGGATACATAAGGGGCACATTTACTTACATAAAGTGCATTGTCCGTGTATAATGCACTGTGCCGCAATTCACTAATATTGTGCGCCCGATATCCTGCATGTGTCGCTTCCCCGCTCAGGTCCGACAGAGTTCACCTTCTTGTAAGTGCATTGTCTTGCGACACAATTTGAATCTTAAATCCCATGTCAGTCCGAATTAGTCGGATCGTCCGGCGGCCCGTCCCGCGTTTTTTGTCGCATGGAAGCCGAAGCCGCTGTGCCACAATCCCAGTGCAAACCCCTGTTAATTACATGTCGAAGTTACGCAAATCCAGAAAACGGTGCAAAGTCCAACGAAAGTGCGATCCTCAAACCCTTAGTATATAAGCCCCAAAATGTCAAAATAATGGCACATTTGGAAAAAAAAAAAAAGGAGGGGGCATTATACACCACGGGAAGGGGCCGTGCTACAGGGTGGGGTATTACTAATAGATGGAAATGGTGGTTATAACTGGGGTCATACTTGGCGTGGGGGTAATGGTGGGACAATTGCGAGGTTTGGGATCTGAAAGGTGTGTCCCCCAAATCTTGTATTTATGCACCTTGGAAAATAGCTCCTAATTCTAATTACTGGGGGTCCCAGGGCGATGACATACACATACAACCAATGGGGGGATGTGGGATAAATGTCTGCACTTTTTTTCACACTCTGTGCTCTGCCGGCTGAATTTCCTATGAATGTGCACCTTCCCTTTAAGGGGAGTTTTCTTATTATTTCTTATGTTTTAATTGTCTTTGCTCCTTCGTTCTGTATTTGCGCCCTTTTAGTCGCAGGCGGCTGTGTCATTATTTGTGCAGCTTTGCAGATTATGTTGGAACATTAGGAGACATGATGTTATTAGCCATACATATATTTCTGTCACTATAGGTTAACCCCGCATGTCTCTGCCCCCTCCCCTGGCGCTCTCGCTCTGAGCACACTATAGCAGTGTGTGTGTCTGAGCTTGGCGCACCCCTCTACGGCTTGGTGGTTAGCGGTAATTATTGGGCTGGGGGCAGCTGAGCGCTGCCATATGTTATAACTGAGGTCTGCGGCCTGCGGAGGATTTGGGAGGTGCACCCTTATCAGGCTGTCAGTGCTCATTCCCTGCCTGGCTGCTGGGACTGCACGAAATCACAGCCGGATCTCCCTGCCAGCCAGAACCCATTAGACCTATTTATAAGGAGTGCGAGGCTGCCTGGCAAACACTATACTGGCGCAGTCACTGTATACATGACATTACGTATCCTGTACTGAGGTACGTCTTCTCAGCGCAACCCGGTGCAAGAAACAAGGGGTGCTGGCCCACTGCCCCTGTAAAAAAGGGTAAAATAAGTACTCACCTTCCCGGCGCTCCTCTTCTCCCCTCTTCTGTCTTTAGTAAGTATTGTGTCTCACCTCTGTACACTGCGCCCACGAGCACACTATAACAAGTAGGGACGTGATACTTGCTATAGACAGATAAGGGGAGAAGAGGAGCTGTGGTAAGCGGGGGGACTGCATTGTGCTGGGGCTACCTATATACTGTGGGGGGTACCTATTTACTGGGAGGTTGGGGGCTGCATTGTGCTGGGGCTGCCTACATACTGGGGTGATGAGAGGGACAGCAGTGTGCGGGGGCTGCCTATATACTGGAGGGGGGGTCTGCAGTGTGCTTGGGCTGCCTATATACTGGGGGGCTGCAGTGTGCAGGGGTTGCCTATATACTGGGGGGCGCCTATATATTTGGGGGGGGGGGTGAGGGGCAACATTGTGCTGGGGTTTCCTATAAACTGGGTGATGGGAGGGCTCCATTGTGGTGGGCCTACCTATATATTGGGGGTTGGGGGGAATTTCATTGTAGGGGGCTGCCTAAATACTAGGGGGGGGCTGCATTGTGTTAGATACCTATATACTGGGGGGCAGTGCGCTGGATACCTATATACTTGGCAGTGCGCTGGATACCTATATACTGGGGGGCAGTGCGCTGGATACCTATATACTGGGGGGCAGTGCGCTGGATACCTATATACTGGGGGGCAGTGCGCTGGATACCTATATACTGGGGGGCAGTGAGCTGGATACCTATATACTGGGGGGCAGTGCGCTGGATACCTATATACTGGGGGGCAGTGCGCTGGATACCTATATACTGGGGGGCAGTGCGCTGGATACCTATAAGCTGCCGCTGTGAATATTCATTGTTTGGATTCTTTCATTTTCTTACTTTGGTTACCAGTGCTCTCATCCTGCAAGGGTGATGTCAAAGTGCAGGGGGTCAAACTCATTTTCCCAGGGGCCACATCAGCCTGCGGTTTCCCTAAAGGGGCCGACTGTCATTTTATCAGTGTTTAGGTGTATCTACTCGAACTGCTCAGTAGTTACATTTATACAGCATTAGCCAATTCAGGGCAACCACAAAGCTATATTGTTAAATGACACCGGGTAAGTGTGTCCCCAAAAAACAGCCAATACTCAGAGTGACCCCACAGCAGCCAGAGTACCCCTACAGATGCTACAGTGCCCCCACAGATGCCACAGCGCCCCCCACAGCCACCAGAGTGTGCCCACACAGATGCCAAAGTTCGCCCCATAGCTACTGTGTGTTCAACCACAGTAGCCACAGTGCCCGCGACAGCTGCCAGTGACTCCACAGTAGTCCCAGTGCCCCCCCCCCACAGAAGCCACATTTCCTGCCACAGTGAATCCCATAGTTTTCAGTGTCCCCATATCTGCCACAGTGCACCCCATAGATGCTACAGTGCCAGCCATAGTAGTCACATTGCTCCCATAGTGCCCCCATAGTTGTCACCATGCCCCCACAGCTGCCAAAGTGCACCCCATAGTAGTCACACTGCCCCCCTGCCGCTGTCACAGTGCCCCCTGCGGGCCTTGTGTTTGACACCCGTGCCTTACACAGCGTGTGATCTATGATATGTATACAGATCCATTAAATAAATATATAATAAAGAGGGGCACAATATATATATATATATATCTAAAAAAGGGAGGATTGTATAAAATAGAGAGGGGACAGTATATAGATAGTACAGGGGGGCACAGTATATATATTAAATAGAGGGGGCACAGTATATAGATAGTACAGGGGGGCACAGTATATATATTAAATAGAGGGGGCACAGTATATAGATAGTACAGGGGGCACAGTATATATATTAAATAGAGGGGGCACAGTATATAGATAGTACAGGGGGGCACAGTATATATATTAAATAGAGGGGGCACAGTATATAGATAGTACAGGGGGCACAGTATATACATAGTACAGGGGGCACACTATATAGATGAAATAGAGGGGGTATAGTATATAGATAGTACAGGGGGCACACTATATAGATGAAATAGAGGGGGTACAGTATATAGATAGTACAGGGGGGCACAGTATATATATTAAATAGAGGGGGCACAGTATATATATATATATATAGTACAGGGGGCACAGTATATAGATGAAATAGAGGGGGCACAGTATATAGATTAAATAGAGGGGGCACAGTATATAGATAGTACAGGGGGCACACTATATAGATGAAATAGAGGGGGTACAGTATATAGATAGTACAGGGAGGCACAGTATATATATATTAAATAGTGGGGGCACAGTATATATATTATATAGTGGGGGGCACAGATAATCCTTGGTCCCATTACAGCAAAAATATTGAAAATCCAATTGTCACTGGGGCAAAAAAAATAAAAAATTTGTCTAGAACTACAATTATAAAATATACAAATTCAACTTAAGAACAAACCTATGGCCCCTATCTTGTACGTAACCCGGGGACTGCCTGTACATATAATAAGTTTGTAATGAGACAGAGATCAAGGGGTGTAAGGACCGCACCGCAGTACATGACATTACTGAAGATATGATAAGGAGAAGGATTATTAGGAATGACCCGTGTACCTGAACCCTTACGTGACCCCCCTCCCTGTATGGACACGGACCCCCCACCCCATTAGATAGAAGCAGTAAAATATAATTCCTCGGCTTTAGCTCGTTGGTAATTATTCCCTCTCTTCTGACTTAAAAAGGACCCCCGACCATCACCTGCCATTTATAGTACAGATGTCCTCGCAGGTAGGAGAGGGGCCTTTGGGCCCCCTTAGGCTCGAGGACCCTGTGTAACTGGAACCTTGGTACCCCCTATAGCTACACCACTGCCTTGAGGGCCAGCGTGTCTGCTGTATGCCCAGTGATCAGGACTGACATTATCAGAAAAGTGTGTATTGTATGTGTATGTCTCTGTGTGTGTGTTTGTAACTTGATATGTGTGTAGTATGTATTCACGTGTGTATATGTATGTGTGGGGAAGTGAGTGCACGTATACAAGTATGTGTGTTGCATGTATACATGCATGTGTACCGTATGTGTGCATTACTATTTCTGTATATGGTGTGCATATGTTTGTGTATGCTTATGTATAAGTGATGTATGCTTGTAGTGGTATATGGTGTGTGTTGTATGTACGGATGATTCATGTGTATGTGAGCGTGTACCATTGGGTTTTTTGTGCATTTGTATATTATGTATGATCTGTATGTATAGGGTTTGCATGCAGGTATTAATGTACACATTAATATATGTACTATTTGTCCTATTATTATGTATATGTACTACGTGTTTACATGTAGTTTATGTGTGCTTATGTCCACATATACGGATGTGATGTGTATGTGTGTGTTTTCATGTACATGTGTGTTCCTGACTATATATCCTGCATATGTTTACATTATGCTTCCGGCTGTTGGGCAGCATGGTGACTCAGTGGTTAGCATTACAGCCTTGCAGCGCTGGGAACCTGGGTTCAAGTCCAAGGGTCAACATTTGCAAAGAGTTTATGGGGCAGATTTACTTACTCGGCCCATTCGCGATCCAGCGGCGCGTTCTCTGCGGTGGATTCGGGTCCGGCCGGGATTTATGATGGTAGTTCCTCTGCCGTCCACCAGGTGGCGCTGCTGCGCTGAAGTCCGCTGGAATGCCTCGAAATACATCGGCCTATCCTGGATGAAGGTGAGTGAAATTTTCGCGACACAATTTTTTTTTTAAATGCGGCGGTTTTTCCGAATCCGTCAGGTTTTCGTTTGGCCACGCCCCCCGATTTCCGTCGCGTGCATACCGGTGCCGATGCGCCACAATCCGATCGTGTGCGCCAAAATCCCGGGGCAATTCAGGTACAATCGGCGCAAATCGGAAATATTCGGGTAACACGTCGGGAAAACGCGAATCTGGCCCTTAGTAAATGACCCCCTATATGTTCTCTCCGTGTTTGCATGGGTTTCCTCCGGGTCTTCCGGTTGCCTCCCACACTCCAAAACATACTGGTAGGTTGATTAGATTGTGAACCCTATTGGGAATAGGACAGGACTGATGTAACAAGCTCTTTGTAGCGCTGCGTAATCTGTGTGATTATTTTGGAATTATTATTACGTGTATATTACATATGTACTATGAGTTTACATGTAGTTTGTGTGCTTATGTCCACAGTGTGTATAGTGCATATAAGAAATGTGATGTGTGTATATATGTATGTGTGTATATATATGTGTGTATAATATAAATATATATGTGTGTATATGCATGTGTGTGTATATATGTGTGTCTGTGTGTGTGTGTATATATATATATATATATATATATATATATATATATATATATATATAATATATAGGGTGTGTATATATATATATATAATGTATGTATGTGTTTTCATGTACATGTGTGTTCCTCACTATATATACTGCATAGTATGCAGCATGTATAGATTATGTGTATATAACATACGTACTATGAGTTTACATGTAGTTTGTGTGCTTATGTCCAGTGTTTATAGTGCATATATGAATGTGATGAGTGTGTGTGTATATATATATAATATAATGTGTGTGTGTGTGTTTTTATGTACATGTATATACCTAACTATATATTCCTGAATATGTATATATTATGTGTACGTTACATATGTACTATGTATTTGCTTATGTACAGTGTGTATGCATATATTGTAGTTTTATGGACATTTATGTTCCTAAAGGTTTCCATGAACATTACAAGTTTGCTATTTCCACCCCCACATCTTTGGAGGGACCCATTGATAATTTTGGGCCAGAGCTGCGGTGAATTTCTCTCCATACATTGTCCTGTACAGTACGAGTGGCTGTTGTCTGGGCTGTCTCCCACATATATGGGCTAGAGATTATCTCCGTGTAGACATCTCCTCCGCACACCTCTCCTGCCTCCTCGCTGACACCTCTCACTCTCCCTGGGGGCTCCATGTTGTTGAGGCCGCTGCCCCTGACCTCTCGTTTACAAGCGCTGACAAGAGCAGGGGTGGCGTTAACGAGCGCACAGCGCGGCCTGCTCTGGTAATGTGGAGCCTAACGTCAAGTGACAGGGACATTTCACAAGTGAAGAGCCACCAAGTGCGCCTGGAGAAAGAGTTTAACAGTCAGTGCGCCTGAACTTCTGCTTAACCCCCCGCCTGCCGGAGGAGACCTACACGTGCTGCCCAACCTGCGCAATACTATTCATTGCCGGAATTATATCCATCACCAAAAACATATATATAGACAAAGCTCTGGCGTAACCCGAACCCTAGTACCCAATGTCTGGAGCTTAAAGTGGACTTCTCACCACATCCACCATCTCCGGTTCTTTGTATCCTTTAATAGTCCCTACTCCAATGATTCCGACACACTTGGAATTTTTTCTCCAACTTGTGCCGTTCCCTAAAAATTGTTGATGTTTGTATTGGCACCCAATATGGTAATTAGCCTCTATACTGTCAGGTGGGCGTTACTAGAGGAACGCCCACTCGACCACACAGAACCTAATTAGGGGCAGAAATTATCAGCAGCGATTGATTAGGAATGGTTAGATCAAAAAAAGAGGATCAATAGATCAAAGATATTGAAGGAAATGAGGATTACATGTCTGAAACTTATTCTCAAGTCGCCACAAGCATCGTCTTGCAGCAGCTTGCTCTACACTCTCTAAGAACACATGCACCCTCAGCTGAGCCAACCTTACATGAATATATGGGATCAGGAGGAATCAGAATTTGGCTAATTGCACTTTGTAGTAGAAGGAAAGCGTGAAATAAAAGTAAATTTCACCTTTATATACCATACTGTGTCCATAATGTACCTATAGGAGAGAATATATGGCTTCATATAGGAACAGATAAATGGGGACATGGCCCCGCAATGATGTTACAGTACTAAACCTGTACCAAAACCCTTATAGGATTTGTCCAGCGGTTGAAAAACAACATCACACCTGACCATGGATAGTGGGTGGTATTACAATTAAAGGAACACTCCAGTGACAGCTACTTCATTGAATTATACCTTGTGCAGGGCCTGAAGAGAGGAGCAGGACTCTGGGTTCTTGGAATACAATGAAAATAAGTCCTGATATTCCTTTCAGGCCCTGAATTCGCTTTAACTGGAGTGTTCCTTTAAGCTCCATTCATCTCTCTACAGCTAAACTGCAATACCGTCACAAACCACATTCGGGTGTGGTGCTGTTTCTGGAAGAAGGAAGACATGTTTTTCAACCTCCGGACAATCCCTTTATGATGCTTTTATACTGGACAATACCAGCGAGTACAAGTAAAGATCAAGGCCAAATGCATTGGGGTTTTTTTCCATTTCGTGAATGGGAGAGGAACTAAGTGCCCTGTTATTGCCCCCTGACACTTGCCTCAGTTGCCCCCTACCTCTAGGTATTCCCCTATTCGGGGTGTTGCTTTAAACTAAACAAATATATATAATTTGTGATTTTTTTTCCTCAAAAACTAAAAATAAATGGTGGGAATTCACCTAAATTAACCTGAAAATAAATTATTGTACATGGTGTGCGTCAATTCTAAAATTTTTCTGCACACAAAATATCAGATGTATCCAGCGAACGGTGACATTTCGTCTATTTGGTGAAATTTGCGCCATTTTTACCACATCTTCTGAGGTAAATCTTGCGGCTCCTAGTGCTGTGAGGGGTGTCCTCGGCGCTGGGCAGGTGCCTAGCAGCGAAATAGTTAAAATTTTAAAGCGAGCATTAAACGGAGGGTGGGGGGCGAGGCGCTGGATGTATGAGACCACATTTCAGTGTTGTCTAGGACCGGCGAAACCTCTAGGACTTTGCGAGATGCAGTTTGGCCTCAGAGGGGAGTGTTTAGGACAGAGAAATGAAGCACCTTATCGGTCCTGGCAGTTCCCCCCAGCGCCTGGAGCCAGCCTGCAGCCACCACAACACGGCCCTTTTAATTGCTTTCACATCCAATCCGCAGCCCCGCGCCTCATCCTGGCTGTGCTTCGCCCCACAGCGTTGCACCCCTACCTGAGCAATACGAGAGGGGAGGGTGTAGGGGGGCGCATCGCATCACACAACACAGTGACCCCAACATACCCAACTCAAACCGGCGAGAGACGCCAAAGAGAAGGAACGGGCCGGAGTAATGAGCGCAGCTGACAGAAATAGACCAAGGTGTAAGAGTCGGGTGTAGACACTGAGGAGAATTATGTTTGCGTGTTATAGGGGAGACAGCGACTCAATCCATACTGAGATCACAAAGTCCGAGGAATAGGTTACGGGGCGAGAAATGTAAGAAATCAATCTACGGATGTAGCAGGGCCGAGTCTGTCATCTAATTCCATGGCCCTGCGTTAATTGTGAACCGAGGTAGAAAGCTCAGGCAATGTTGTAAGGTTACCTGTAGTACTACATAAAACCCATAAGACTATATAGTAATACACAATGAGCTGTGCCCAATGACAAACTCACCTCTGCTACATCTGTTACTTTCCATCTAACATTCTTCATTTTCATGACAATTAGATTAATGGTCTGAGCTGTATTACTATATAACAGGACTACTCACTGACTGCTGTAGATTGATAATCTGCATTACTTTGACTACAACCCCTAGCATGCCCTGGCAGAGAACAAGACATGCTGGGGGTAGTAGAACACGGCAGGAGAAGTATGACATGCTGGGATTATTAGAAAATGTTGGGAGTAGTAGGACATTTTCGGGGTAGTAGGGCATGTTGTGGGTAATGTTGGTAGTTAGACATGTGGGTAGGTCATGTTGGGGGTAGTATGGCATTCTGGGGGCAGAAGTGCATACTAGGGGTGGTAGTGCACGTTGGAGGTAGTAGCACATGTTGAAAGTAGTAGGACATGTTGGAGGTAGAAGCACTTGCTGGATGTAGTAGTTCATGCTGGGTAAAAAGGACATGTAGGGGATAGTTGCACATGTTGGGCTTAGAGCGCATGTTAGGGGTAGGTAGGCATGTTTGGGGTATTAGGAAATACTGCACGTAGTAGTGCATAGTGGGGGTGGTAGGACATGTTGGGGGAAGTAGGACATGCTGGGAGTAGTAGTGCATGCTGGGGGAAGAAGGACATAAAGGGAGTAGCAGCACATGTTGGGCATATTAGGGTATGTTGGAGGTAGGTGGGCTGTGGGCATGTTGGGAGTAGTAGGACATGCTGCCAGTAGTAGAACATGTAGGGGAAGTAGAGCATGATGGGAGTAGTAGTATATGCTGGGGGAAGAAAGACATGTAGAGGGTAGTAGCAGATGTTGGGCGCATGTTAGAGGTAGATCGGCTTAGTGGGGGTAGAAGGAAATGCTGAAGGTGGCGCATACTAGAGGTGGTAGGACATGTTGAGGGAAGTAGGATATGCTGGCAGTAGTAGTACATGCTGGAGGAAGAAGTACATGGAGGGAGTAGCACAAGTTGGGCATAGTAGGGCATGTTGAGGTAGGTGGGCATGTTGGCGGTAATAGGACCTGCTGCCAGTAGTAAAACATGTTGAGGTAAGTACAGCATGCAGGGAGTAGTAGTACATGCTGGGGAAGAAGGACATGAAGGGGGTAGTAGCACATGGAAGCTTATACCTGTAGAGGATTGTTAATAGATGCTTCTGTTAAAGGGTTGTTCCCATTTACGCAAATTAATGTTATTGTAATTGTATGCTTGTATTGTAAAAAAGTTATACAATTTTCCAATATACTTTCTGTAACAATTCCTCATGGTTTTCTAGATCTCTGCTTGCTGTCATTCTATAGAAAGCTTCTATGATTACTTCCAGTGGACAGAAATCTGACCATGGTCACACAGGTGCACGGCTCGTTATATCACACAGGTGCGCGGCTCGTTATATCACACAGGTGCGCGCGGCTCTTTATATCACACAGGTGCGCGGCTCGTTACATCACACAGGTGCGCGGCTCGTTACATCACACAGGTGCGCGGCTCGTTACATCACACAGGTGCGCGGCTCGTTACATCACACAGGTGCGCGGCTCGTTACATCACACAGGTGCGCGGCTCGTTATATCACACAGGTGCGCGGCTCGTTACATCACACAGGTGCGCGGCTCGTTATATCACACAGGTGCACGGCTCGTTATATCACACAGGTGCGCGGCTCGTTATATCACACAGGTGCACGGCTCGTTATATCACACAGGTGCGTGGCTCGTTATATCACACAGGTGCGTGGCTCGTTATATCACACAGGTGCGCGGCTCTTTATATCACACAGGTGCACGGCTCGTTACATCACACAGGTGCGCGGCTCGTTACATCACACAGGTGCGCGGCTCGTTATATCACACAGGTGCGCGGCTCGTTATATCACACAGGTGCGCGGCTCGTTATATCACACAGGTGCGCGGCTCGTTATATCACACAGGTGCGCGGCTCGTTATATCACACAGGTGCACGGCTCGTTATATCACACAGGTGCGCGGCTCGTTACATCACACAGGTGCGCGGCTCGTTACATCACACAGGTGCGCGGCTCGTTATATCACACAGGTGCACGGCTCGTTATATCACACAGGTGCGTGGCTCGTTATATCACACAGGTGCGCGGCTCTTTATATCACACAGGTGCGCGGCTCGTTACATCACACAGGTGCGCGGCTCGTTACATCACACAGGTGCACAGCTCGTTATATCACACAGGTGCACGACTCATTATATCACACAGGTGCGCGGCTGTGTGACCATGGTCAGATTTCTGTTCACTGGAAGTAAACATAGAAGCGTCCTATAGAATGACAGCAAGCAGAGATTTCGAAAACCGTGAGGAATTGATACAGAAATTATATTGGAAAATTGTATAACTTTTTATCATAAAAACAATAACAATAATTTGCTGAAATGGGAATATCCCTTTAATAACTTAATCTGGTGACTGATTTGCTTTAAGAGTTTTCTAATTTAGGACCCCTACTTCTATAGTCAATGAAGAAGACCTGGTCAGGACCTTCATTTATTAACTAGAATGGTTTCCAGGAGCATCTCCCCCTCTGGAGCACCCGGGATATCCATGCATTATAATCACACTGTTCATTATGATGTAATACTTTTTTTGTCCTGTGGAGGCGCTGTGATTGACTATTTGCATTAAATATTACATCTGGTCAGGGTTCCAGTATATCATTAAAGGGATCGCTCATGTAGGTGGCCACTGACACAACCTGCTGGTAGTTGTAGTATTTCATATAAGGACACAATTTATTCGGATATTATGTCTTTCCATGAAATCATACATTTATGTATATAATACCTGGGGCTAGCACCAAACATCTTGTAACCACAGTGGGAAGTGGAACTCTAATCTTTTCACTAACTGGGGTATTCGAGGAATTTTAGAATCTCTAGCAGCGCAAGTGACACAAATTATTACTGACCCCCAACCCAGAGACCAAGACAATCAGAGATCATTATATTCAGGTGAGTGGAACCCACTAATTTATGTGGAATTTGAGACCTTAAAATGTGTATGAAGGACTCCTCACTCTCCCCTGATGGAAGATACCATGGGGCTCACAATCTAATCAACCTACCAGCGCTGCAAGGCAGAAGTGCTACCCGCTCAGCCACCGAGCCATTCAGGCAATAAACAAAGAGGCAGTATTACACTATGTATCTACATTGTTTACCTGGAAACAGGCAGGAAGGTAGTAAAGTACTACCTGTGCCTACATAATTTATAAGGAGGTACAAGGAAGAAGTAATATCTGTACCCACATCATTTATAGGATAGACCAGAAGGCAGTACTATCTGCACTTACATCATTCATAGTGATAGACAAGGAGGCAGTACTATCTGTATCTATATTATGTACAGCAATAGAAAATGAGGCAATACTATATATGCCTAAATCTTATATATAATATATATACATATATATATATATATATATATATATATATATATATATATATATATATTGATAGACAAGGAGGCAGTACTATCTGTGCCCACCACATTTTCAGGAAATATGTGGCAGGGTTAACTTCGCCTGCATCATTTACAGAAAGAGAGAAGGAGGAAGTACTATCTGCTACATGTCATTTATTGTATCTAAAATCTAGGAGAGAAATAGAGGCAGCACTATCTGTACTTTTACAAGGAAAGCTGTGAGAATAGTGAGTAGGGCAAATAGAACGAGGACAGGGCTAAAGTCTTTTCGATATATTTGCCATTCTCAAAGACAAACAGTGATGTAAATAAGCAGGGCCGGATCAAGGGTGGTGGGGGCCCTGGGGCACAAACTGGTGGTGCCCCCCCCCCCCAATTCTTTTCAATAAAGTAAATGTTGCTAGTAATATAATGAATATATAAAGCACCCCCAGTAATGAATATATACAGCACACGGCCCCCCAGTAACACATAGATGTATATACACAGCCCCCCCAGTAATAAGTAGATATATACACAGCCCTTCCACCCGTAATACATGGATATATACACAGCCCCCCCCCCCCCCCCGGAAGACATAGATACACAGCACACAGCTCCCCCAGTAATGCATAGATATATAAACATCCCCCCAATAATAAAT
Organism: Engystomops pustulosus; assembly: GCF_040894005.1. Taxonomy (NCBI): domain Eukaryota; kingdom Metazoa; phylum Chordata; class Amphibia; order Anura; family Leptodactylidae; genus Engystomops; species Engystomops pustulosus. The sequence goes on from NC_092418.1 coordinate 20,643,350, forward strand.
AGATATTTGTAGATGGATGTATACACAGCCCCCCAGTAACACATGGATGTATACACAGCCCCCCCACTAACACATTGATGTATACACAGCCCCCCTCCCCCAGTAACACACGGATATACAAAGCCCCCCCCCCCCGTAACACATAGATATATACACAGCCCCCCAGTGATAAATAGATATATACAACCCCGCCCCCCGAGTAACACCTGGATATATACACAGCCCCCCCCCAGTAACACATGGATATACACACAGCTCCCCCAGTAATACATGAATATGTACATCCCCCCAGTAACACATGGATGTATACACAGTCCCTCCAGTAACACATAGCTATATACACAGCCCCCCCCCAAGTAACACATAGATATATACACAGCCCCCTAGTAATAAATAGATATATTCACAGCCGCCGCCCCCCCCCCCCGTACCACCAGGATATACACCACACAGCCCCCCCAGTAATACATAGATATATACACAGCCCCCCCCCCCCAGTAACACATGGAAATACACACAGCCCCCCCCCCCCCAGTAACACATGGAAATACACACAGCCCCCCCAGTAATACATGAATATACAAAATCCCCCAGTAACACATAGATATATCCACAGCCCCCCAGTAATAAATAGATATATACACAGCCCCCCCCCCCAGTAACACATGGATATTTACATTGCCCCCCAGTAACACATGGATGTATACACAGCCCCCCAGTAATAAATAGATATATACACAGCCCCCCCCCCCCAGTAACACATGGATATTTACATTGCCCCCCAGTAACACATGGATGTATACACAGCCCCCCCAGTATTACATGGATATACACAGCTCCCCCAAGTTACACATGGATATATACACTGCCCCCCAGTAACACATGGATGTATACACAGCTCCCCCAAGTTACACATGGATATATACACTGCCCCCCAGTAACACATGGATATATACACTGCCCCCCAGTAACACATGGATGTATACACAGCCCCCCCAGTATTACATGGATATACACAGCTCCCCCAAGTTACACATGGATATATACACTGCCCCCCAGTAACACATGGATGTATACACAGCTCCCCCAAGTTACACATGGATATATACACTGCCCCCCAGTAACACATGGATATATACACTGCCCCCCAGTAACACATGGATATATACACTGCCCCCCAGTAACACATGGATATATACACTGCCCCCCAGTAACACATGGATGTATACACAGCCCCCCCAGTATTACATGGATATACACAGCTCCCCCAAGTTACACATGGATATATACACTGCCCCCCAGTAACACATGGATGTATACACAGCCCCCAAAGTATTACATGGATATACACAGCTCCCCCAAGTTACACATGGATATATACACTGCCCCCCAGTAACACATGGATGTATACACAGCCCCCCCAGTAATACGTGGATATATACTCACCCTCCCAAGTTACACATGGATATATACACTGCCCCCCAGTAACACATGGATGTATACACAGCCCCCCCAGTAATACGTGGATATATACTCACCCCCCCCCCAAGTTACACATGGATATATACACTGCCTCCCAGTAACACATGGATGTATACACAGCCCACCCAGTAATACGTGGATATATACTCACCCCCCCCCCAGTTACACATGGATATATACACTGCCCCCCAGTAACACATGGATGTATACACAGCCCCCCCAGTAATACGTGGATATATACTCACCCCCCCAAGTTACACATGGATATATACACAGCCCCCTAGTAATAAATAGATATATTCACAGCCGCCGCCCCCCCCCCCCCCCGTACCACCAGGATATACACCACACAGCCCCCCCAGTAATACATAGATATATACACAGCCCCCCCCCCCAGTAACACATGGAAATACACACAGCCCCCCCCCCCCCCAGTAACACATGGAAATACACACAGCCCCCCCAGTAATACATGAATATACAAAATCCCCCAGTAACACATAGATATATCCACAGCCCCCCAGTAATAAATAGATATATACACAGCCCCCCCCCCCAGTAACACATGGATATTTACATTGCCCCCCAGTAACACATGGATGTATACACAGCCCCCCAGTAATAAATAGATATATACACAGCCCCCCCCCCAGTAACACATGGATATTAACATTGCCCCCCAGTAACACATGGATGTATACACAGCCCCCCCAGTATTACATGGATATACACAGCTCCCCCAAGTTACACATGGATATATACACTGCCCCCCAGTAACACATGGATGTATACACAGCCCCCCCAGTATTACATGGATATACACAGCCCCCCCAAGTTACACATGGATATATACACTGCCCCCCAGTAACACATGGATGTATACACAGCACCCCCAGTAATACGTGGATATATACTCACCCCCCCCCAAGTTACACATGGATATATACACTGCCCCCCAGTAACACATGGATGTATACACAGTCCCCCCAGTAATACGTGGATATATACTCACCCCCCCCCCCCAAGTTACACATGGATATATACACTGCCCCCCAGTAATACGTGGATATATACTCACCCCCCCCCCCCAAGTTACACATGGATATATACACTGCCCCCCAGTAACACATGGATGTATACACAGCCCCCCCAGTAATACGTGGATATATACTCACCCCCCCCCCCCAACTTACACATGGATATATACACTGCCCCCCAGTAACACATGGATGTATACAGCTCCCCCAAGTTACACATGGATATTTACATTGCCCCCCAGTAACACATGGATGTATACACAGCCCACCCAGTAATACGTGGATATATACTCACCCCCCACCCCCAAGTTACACATGGATATATACACTGCCCCCTAGTAACACATGGATGTATACACAGCCCCCCCAGTAATACGTGGATATATACTCACCCTCCCAAGTTACACATGGATATATACACTGCCCCCCAGTAACACATGGATGTATACACAGCCCACCCAGTAATACGTGGATATATACTCACCCCCCCAAGTTACACATGGATATATACACTGCCCCCCAGTAACACATGGATGTATACACAGCCCCCCCAGTAATACGTGGATATATACTCACCCCCCCAAGTTACACATGGATATATACACTGCCCCCCAGTAACACATGGATGTATACACAGCACCCCCAGTAATACGTGGATATATACTCACCCCCCCCCAAGTTACACATGGATATATACACTGCCCCCCAGTAACACATGGATGTATACACAGCCCCCCCAGTAATACGTGGATATATACTCACCCCACCCCCCAAGTTACACATGGATATATACACTGCCCCCCAGTAACACATGGATGTATACACAGCCCACCCAGTAATACGTGGATATATACTCACCCCCCAAGTTACACATGGATATATACACTGCCCCCCAGTAACACATGGATGTATACACAGCCCCCCCAGTAATACGTGGATATATACTCACACCCCCCCCCCCCCAAGTTACACATGGATATATACACTGCCCCCCAGTAACACATGGATGTATACACAGCCCCCCCCAGTAAAACGTGGATATATACTCACCCCCCCCAAATTACACATGGATATATACACTGCCCCCCAGTAACACATGGGTGTATACACAGCCCCCCCAGTAATACGTGGATATATACTCACCCCCCCCCCCCAAGTTACACATTGATATATACACTGCCCCCCAGTAACACATGGATGTATACACAGCACCCCCAGTAATACATGGATATATACTCACCCCCCCCAAGTTACACATGGATATATACACTGCCCCCCAGTAACACATGGATGTATACACAGCCCCCCCAGTAATGCATGGATATATACACAGCCCCCCTAGTAACACATGGATATATACACAGCCCCCCCCCCCCCAAGTAACACATGGATGTATACACAGCACCCCCAGTAATGCATGGATATATACACAGCCCCCCTAGTAACACATGGATATATACTCAACCCCCCAGTAACACATGGATGTATACACAGCCCCCCATTGACACATAGATATATACACAGCCCCCCAGTAATAAACAGATAAATATACACAGCTCCTCCAGTAATAAACAGATAAATATACACAGCTCCTCCAGTAACGGATGGATATATACACCCACCCCAAGTAACACATGGATGTATACACAGCCCCACCAGTAATACATGGATATACACACAGCCCCCCCAGTAATACATGAATATATAAACAGCTCCCCCCAGTTACACATGGATATATACACTGCCCCCCCCCCAGTAACATATACATATATACACAGCCTCCCCCTGTAACATATAGATCTATTCAGTAATCCTCAGTAACACATGGATATATACACAGCCCCCCCCCCCACCAGTAACACATAGATATATACACAGCCGCCCCCCCCCCTCCCCCAGTAACACACATATATAGGCCCTCACCTCTTCTCTGTATTTTCTCTATTTTAACAGTTGGTTCAGAAAAGCCAGAAAGAGGACATATAGGGGTGGGGGGCCCTTGACACACGCCCCAGGAGCTCACCCTATAATCCATCCCTGTAAATAAGACACATGTCTTTCTTACAGAACAAAAGGCGCCAATTTCAAGTCTGGAGTAAAAGAATACCAGTCTTAAAGAGCAAAAAAATACTGATAATATATCCATAGTATACTGCTGGACCTTGATATCAGATCGATGTTGATCAGGTGTTCTCAGCAGCTGATACCAGAGAACAGAACAAGGAGACCGCTCTATTCTATCTATTATGGTCAGACCGCATTACTGCGGTTCAATATCTATTCATTTGAATGAGGATTCAGCTGCAGTCACTCAGCTTGGCCACTATACAGAAGATGGCGCTGTCTTGTTCCATTCTCTGTTTATCAGATGGCCTTTGGCGGTGTCTCTCTCCAATTTGGATTGGATTTGCTGAAACCGCTTGAATTTTTTAACTTCAGCCTCTCCTCATGTAGCAGATGTTAATAATTGGATTGCTAGCTCTTTGGGACGGGATGTTGTATGTAAGAAATAATATCTGCTGCGATGTGAAATGATAATCCCATTTACTAGAGGTGACTATCAATGGGGTCTTCACCGGCCATGATACACTGTAAGCACAGAGCATAATAATGATATTAATATACCGCCACGCTGTGCACAGAGACTCGCCATGTCCTAGCCTGGCCGCTCCAGCTGGACGTCTCTCGCACTAATCATAATTGGAGATGACAGAGGCTTCTGACGGGAAATCTGTTTTCTCAAGAAGACAACATGGGAAGAAGTTGCTTTAAGACAGACAGGACATCGCTCCGTCTGCTGAACCCCGCAAGCATTCCCAGGATGGACCCCGGATTCTTCCCTCCATCTTCTCCTTATTCCTCTTTCTCCCTGAACTTTTACATAATTCTTCAATTACTGACAGAATAAAATGTTACGTAGGGGTCCCCTATATTCTACCAAAGGGGGGGGGGGGGATAAGCTGTGACATCATCTATTGTCAGTAGTGATGTAATGATGAGTCAGTGTTATCTATATAGAGGGCATTGTACAAGGAGGGGGAGGAGATAAGCTGTGACATCATCTATTGTCAGTAGTGATGTAATGATGGGTCAGTGCTTCTATATAGAGGTCATTGTACAGGGAGGGGGAGGAGATAAGCTGTGACATCATCTATTGTCAGTAGTGATGTAATGATGGGTCAGTGCTATCTATATAGGGGTCATTGTACAGGGAGGAGGAGATAAGCTGTGACATCATCTATTGTCAGTAGTGATGTAATGATGGGTCAGTGCTATCTATATAGAGGTCATTGTACAGGGAGGGGGAGGAGATAAGCTGTGACATCATCTATTGTCAGCAGTGATGTAATGATGGGTCAGTGTTATCTATATAGAGGTCATTGTACAGGGAGGGGGAGGAGATAAGCTGTGACATCATCTATTGTCAGTAGTGATGTAATGATGGGTCAGTGTTATCTATATAGAAGTCACTGTACAGGGAGGAGGAGGAGATAAGCTGTGACATCATCTATTGTCAGTAGTGATGTAATGATGGGTCAGTGTTATCTATATAGAGGTCATTGTACAGGGAGGGGGAGGAGATAAGCTGTGACATCATCTATTGTCAGTAGTGATGTAATGATGGGTCAGTGTTATCTATATAGAAGTCACTGTACAGGGAGGAGGAGGAGATAAGCTGTGACATCATCTATTGTCAGTAGTGATGTAATGATGGGTCAGTGTTATCTATATAGAGGTCATTGTACAGGGAGGGGGAGGAGATAAGCTGTGACATCATCTATTGTCAGTAGTGATGTAATGATGGGTCAGTGTTATCTATATAGAAGTCACTGTACAGGGAGGAGGAGGAGATAAGCTGTGACATCATCTATTGTCAGTAGTGATGTAATGATGGGTCAGTGTTATCTATATAGAGGTCATTGTACAGGGAGGAGGAGGAGATAAGCTGTGACATCATCTATTGTCAGTAGTGATGTAATGATGGGTCAGTGTTATCTATATAGAGGACATTGTACAGGGAGGGGGAGGAGATAAGCTGTGACATCATCTATTGTCAGTAGTGATGTAATGATGGGTCAGTGTTATCTATATAGAGGACATTGTACAGGGAGAGGGAGGAGATAAGCTGTGACATCATCTATTGTCAGTAGTGATGTAATGATGGGTCAGTGTTATCTATATAGAGGTCATTGTACAGGGAGGGGGAGGAGATAAGCTGTGACATCATCTATTGTCAGCAGTGATGTAATGATGGGTCAGTGTTATCTATATAGAGGTCATTGTACAGGGAGGGGGAGGAGATAAGCTGTGACATCATCTATTGTCAGTAGTGATGTAATGATGGGTCAGTGTTATCTATATAGAGGACATTGTACAGGGAGAGGGAGGAGATAAGCTGTGACATCATCTATTGTCAGTAGTGATGTAATGATGGGTCAGTGTTATCTATATAGAGGTCATTGTACAGGGAGAGGGAGGAGATAAGCTGTGACATCATCTATTGTCAGTAGTGATGTAATGATGGGTCAGTGCTATCTATATAGAGGTTATTGTACAGGGAGGGGGAGGAGATAAGCTGTGACATCATCTATTGTCAGTAGTGATGTAATGATGGGTCAGTGTTATCTATATAGAGAAGAAAAAGGGGAGGAAAAGGATATCCACTCTGTCCGCACTGGTGTAAGGTTAAAAAATGTAAAGTTAATAAATGGTATGATTAAGGACTGACACCTTGTTTTGTCCGAAACGCGTCATCTCATGCTTTTTTTCTTGTGATGTTTTGCTGTTTTTAACTTTTTGATGAACTGAATAAACCGAATTGAACATTTTTTAACCTTACACCAGTGCGGACAGAGTGGATATCCTTTTCCTCCCCTTTTTCTTCTTTTGCTACTTACCTTGGATCTAGACCAAGCGCATTCCATCTTCTATCCAGCACGGAGCAACCTTCAACATGCAGTTTTGTGGGTGAGCATAAGCATTTTTTTCTTCTATTTTTTCCTTATCTATATAGAGGTCATTGTACAGGGAGGGGGAGGAGATAAGCTGTGACATCATCTATTGTCAGTAGTGATGTAATGATGGGTAAGTGTTATCTATATAGAGGTCATTGTACAGGGAGGGGGAGGAGATAAGCTGTGACATCATCTATTGTCAGTAGTGATGTAATGATGGGTCAGTGTTATCTATATAGAGGTCATTGTACAGGGAGGGGGAGGAGATAAGATGTGACATCATCTATTGTCAGTAGTGATGTAATGATGGGTCAGTGTTATCTATATAGAGGTCATTGTACAGGGAGGAGGAGGAGATAAGCTGTGACATCATCTATTGTCAGTAGTGATGTAATGATGGGTCAGTGTTATCTATATAGAGGTCATTGTGCAGGGAGGAGGAGGAGATAAGCTGTGACATCATCTATTGTCAGTAGTGATGTAATGATGGGTCAGTGTTATCTATATAGAGGTCATTGTACAGGGAGGAGGAGGAGATAAGCTGTGACATCATCTATTGTCAGTAGTGATGTAATGATGGGTCAGTGTTATCTATATAGAGGACATTGTACAGGGAGGGGGAGGAGATAAGCTGTGACATCATCTATTGTCAGTAGTGATGTAATGATGGGTCAGTGTTATCTATATAGAGAAGAAAAAGGGGAGGAAAAGGATATCCACTCTGTCCGCACTGGTGTAAGGTTAAAAAATGTAAAGTTAATAAATGGTATGATTAAGGACTGACACCTTGTTTTGTCCGAAACGCGTCATCTCATGCTTTTTTTCTTGTGATGTTTTGCTGTTTTTAACTTTTTGATGAACTGAATAAACCGAATTGAACATTTTTTAACCTTACACCAGTGCGGACAGAGTGGATATCCTTTTCCTCCCCTTTTTCTTCTTTTGCTACTTACCTTGGATCTAGACCAAGCGCATTCCATCTTCTATCCAGCACGGAGCAACCTTCAACATGCAGTTTTGTGGGTGAGCATAAGCATTTTTTTCTTCTATTTTTTCCTTATCTATATAGAGGTCATTGTACAGGGAGAGGGAGGAGATAAGCTGTGACATCATCTATTGTCAGTAGTGATGTAATGATGGGTCAGTGTTATCTATATAGAGGTCATTGTACAGGGAGGAGCAGGAGATAAGCTGTGACATCATCTATTGTCAGTAGTGATGTAATGAGGGGTCAGTGTTATCTATATAGAGGTCATTGTACAGGGAAGAGGGGGAGGAGTTAAGCAGTGACATCATCTATTGTCAGTAGTGATGTAATGATGGGTCAGTGTTATCTATATAGAGATCATTGTACAGGGAGGGGGAGGAGATAAGCTGTGACATCATCTATTGTCAGTAGTGATGTAATGATGGGTCAGTGTTATCTATGTAGAGGTCATTGTACAGGAAGGGGGAGGAGATAAGCTGTGACATCATATATTGTCAGTAGTGATGTAATGATGGGTCAGTGTTCTCTATATGTAGCTACTTTTGTTATTCTCATTTTGAGTCTTACAATCTCTGTGTATCACATTGATGTAGAACAATTCTGCCACTTTTGGCCCTGCAGTTAGAGCGGAAGTTCAATTGCGCCCCCTGCAGGCGGTGCATGGAGTAACAGCGCCTCTTTGTACTCAGGTTATGTCTGGTATTACAGCCCAGTCCATTGATCTGATGCCAGAACTTTTCTTTGGTTCGTCTTCTGTTCACTCTTAAAGTTTAAGGTCATCTGGGGTTATTCTTTTTCATGGAATTATAGACGGTTTTCTTCCCTTGATTGATCTTATTTATATGGTGTCTCAAGACCTGTGCAGTTGTATTGTGCTGTATAAATAATTCCTAAGGTCTGACTAAGACATCGATTTGGTTCTACCAGCCAACTCCTTACACAGGATTGTTTGTCAGCAAGACGAGTAGAACTCTACTACACATACTTAAAGGGGAAGTTCCAGCTTCACTGCTTTTCTAACACCCTTTACAGCAGAGGTGCATGGGGTTTATTTGTCTGACATTGTCATACTGTTACAACTACAAGGGGTAGTACTAGTAACCACCATCCCAGGAGCACAGACTAGCACAGGGCTGAACAAAATAACCCCAAAGCAGCATCAAACTGCAGTGCACTCCAAATAAAACAGACCCCAGACCTGACGATAAATATTATGGAACCCAGGCCCAACAATGATACAGACCCATAAATAATTATACAAAACTTCAGACCTGACTATGGGAAATAATATAGACCCCAGACCTGAAAATGAATAATAACAGAGAACAATGAATAATAACAGAGAACCTAGTCCTGACAATGAATAATAATGTAGAACCCAGACCCCACAATGAATAATAATTATACAGACCCCAGACTTGACAATGGAAAATAACACAGATCCCAGACCTGACAATGAAAAATTAAACAGACCCCAGATGTGACAATAAATAATTATACAAACTTCAGACCTGACTATGGGAAATAATATAGACCCCAGACCTGACATAGAACATAGAACTTATAATGAATAATAATAAAAATACAGACCCCAGACCTGACAATGGGATATAATATAGACCCCAGACGTGACAATGAATAATAATATAGTCCCCCAGACCGGACAATTAATAATACAGATTCCAGACCTGACAATAAATAATAATACAAACCCAAGAATAGATAATGAATGAATAATTCAGACTCCAGACCTGACAATAAATAATAATACAGAATCCAGAATGGACAATGAATAATAATGCCAGACCAGATGATAAATAATCATATAGAACACAGACCTGACAATGAAAAATAATAAAGACCAAAGACCCATCAATGAATAATAATGAAGATGCCAGACCAGATGATAAATAAGCATATAATACACACAGACCTGACCTTGGACAGAATCCAACACTGATGATAAATACTATAGACTCCAGACCGGATAATAATTAAAGAGCTTGTCCGGAAATTTAGTTTCTAAAATATATATGTTTGTAAAAATCGTCCTAGTCTGAACGAGGCCTAAGAAGTTTATTTATTGCTATGATTATATATGGCTGGTGAAGGGGGGGGGAGCTGTAAAAGTAATAGGAAACTTCTTAGACGGCTATTATGGGGGCCATGAAGTGGTCGTATGATTTGTGACCGGATCACGGTCCCCATAGACTTTAATGGATCGCGGTTACAGTGCAGTGAGGACATGGTGAATCACCACACCGTCACCGCGTCGCAAAGTATAGTTCACTCTTCTGCCTATGGGGGGAGGAGGGGTGAAGAGCCCCCAGCCCTCTCCTAGCCCGGGTGAGCACCTGGCCGTGTGAACGCACCATTATTCTCACTTCCTATGGCACTCCTATTCCACTGCCAATACAGAAGCTGGTGGTGCCGTCCCGACCACAACTGCGAGTCTCAAACTGTAACGCTGACCGGACAACTCCAGACCCGACAATGAATAATAGAGACCTCCAAATAGACAAAAAAAAAACAAACCCCGGCACAATGAATTATAAAGGAGACACCAGACCTTACAATAATTAATAATACAGCCCCCCTATGGCAGACCATAAAAAAGATCACAGACCCCGGAACAGTCAGTAATCAATAATATGGACCCCAGGCCGCTTCATAATCCGCACTACAGACTCCAGAGGAGACAATGATATGGAGTCCTCGCCTCTTATCGCGCTATACTGAAGTACTGAGGAGCAGGGTTGTTACGGAGCATTCTGTACTATGGGGGTATGGAGGGTGTTTAGCCTCAAAATCATTAAATCAGAAAATTCCAAACAGGATTTGTTTCCTCATACTGGAGCATCTCCTTGACAGCGCCTTGACTATGGCTGAACTGCTATACCGGACACAACCTATAGACAAAAGGGGGCACTATTTCTGGAAGAAAACAGCCAGGTTGTGCTACTTGAACTGTATCTTAGTAGATATGTTGAGTGAAGGTGATGCTGCCCATGGCGGCCAAGCACTTAGATAATCACATTTGGCATTTTACTGGGTGCCGCCGGCAAAAGATCACATTTCCAGGACACATTCTCTCAGGAAGCAAACAGTTTATCCCTTATTTAATGTTTCCGTGTCATAAACAAGTCTACCCATGTGAATTGTGCCCATTAGGTTGGCTCCGATCACTTCTCATAGTTCCTGCACTGATAATTGCTGCTGTGCCAGGCTGCCCGTTGCTCCCATGGGCAGCTGCTTCCTTAAAAATCTATATTTTTGTCCTCCAACCATCCTGGACACGCAGCTATACACCATGGCCACCTACAGGAGATTAACCCTTACACTAGGTTACATACACCCTCCATCAGTCCAGTAAATCCTATGATGCTGCACTAGGTATCTGTGACTGCTTATGGTGCTGTCTAACAAATTTTGTGGTGCAACTACTCCCCCTACTGGTGAGAAAGAAGTGGGACAACACAATATTATCAATCGAAATATATGAAATCACATTGTAACAAACCTTCTGCAGTGAAAAGGATTCGGTTTGTACAGGTTTTTTGGGCTCCGAGCACATTTTAAATTCAAGAGATCCTGAAAATGTGAAGATGTATCATCTAGCAATTCTTATTCCGGTTTTGCTCCCCTGCTATGGAGTAAAATGTGCTTAATTTATTAAAGGGGCAGTTTTCTGGTTAGTGGGGGGGGGTTTCAATACTTACCCACTCCCTGGTGCTTCTTCTCCCGACTAGTCTTTGGTGATGATGTCACGTTCATTGTGTATGTGATGTCAGGGCCAATCCATGACCTGGTATGAGGCCAGGGATTGGTGCAGACATCCCGCTATGAATAGGATGTCATCACCGACAGCCCATTTGGAGCAGAAGGTCGCCAAGGTAGATAAGGATACCCTCCAGAGGAGCATGTATAGAATTACATCTACTTCCCCTTAAGTGTTGACCCTTTAAAAGGTTTAAGCAAAAATAAAAAAAATCCCTTTAAGAGACTATTGTCTTAGGAGTTGGTTTAGATTTTAGTTGGCTAACCTTCACCCCTCAGCTTCTACCTGTCCACAACTTTTGTGTACATTTTACATCAAAAATTTGTCTAGAATAGAATATAATTTCCCCAAAATTCTACGTTCCCAGGTTGACACAATGAGGATTTTAGTGCAGAATCTAAATTCTCCCTCATTACAAGCAAATTGTGTGTAATATGTGCCTGTAGTGTCCCTTTAAATGGTAAATGAGCGCTACATTTGCCGTGCAGGGCTTATTAAATTTATTACCGTATGTTGCTGTGGAGATTATACCAGATAGCATGTACCTAGCCGGGAATATTTTCCTAATACTTACAATTATCTGATGTATTATAGCAATTAGCTAATCCAGAGTGATCCAGAAGAACCAGTTCCACAAGAAACTAATAAAAAAGTATTTCTAAGAATTTTCTGTTGAACCATGCAATAAAAAATACAGTAATGACTGGGTCTGGGGTAGTCAGCACCTAAATCTATAAGCATTTATTTTAAAGTGAATTGTGTAATGCTCAAGTTGCCCTGTGGAGGCGCTATAGGATCCTCGACAGATTACTCATGATCCCTGATGGATCGGTAATCAATTAGATGAGAAGAACGCCCCTTTAAGGGCCCATTATTTATTTATTTTTTTGTAGATCAACACAAACTCACGAGACGCGTCTTTAAAAAACAAAATCTTTATTTGGTCCGAAAGAACCTGAGATGGGAGCGTACGCCACCCAAAATGTATCTATCTATACAATCTGAGTATATAAGTTGATAAAATAGCATTCTGATTTATTACAGCTGAACAATATATACAAGTTTTTCAAATATTTCCCAGTTGTGGCAGAGAGACCAGGGACCCTAATGTACAGCCGGGGAGTGGGGTGCGGAGGGGAAGGCCATGGAGGAGAAGAAAGGCCTGGTAGGAAAATGGTTAAGAGGCTCTAGGCCTATGTACTAAGGATGTGGCTGACCTTACCAACCAATTACCAGCTTCCATTTTAGGAACCGTGCTGGGCAAAAGAAAGCTGTACTGTAATTGGCTGCTATGGACTAAGGCATTTTTATGCCAGTTTATGTTAAATAGTTTTTCTGACTCCAATTAAAAAAAACCTTTAAAAAAAGTGACCTTTAGCCAAAGAACGGTAACAAATTTTAAGTTCATCATAAGTTTTAGCCACTTTTTAGAGAGGCCGGAAATCCTTTAAAGAAAAAAAAAAAGGCAAAAAGTAAAGCATCAACTCTAAGGCCTTATTCACACAGCCGTGTGGTCGACCCGGATCCCAGGGTGAGCACAGGGCTGGGTGGAGAAGGGATTACTTCTGAGTCACGGTGTGGTGAGACACCATGTGCACACCACACCACAAGCGGGTGCCATAGACCTCTATGAGAGCTGTGATCTGGCCGCAAATTGTGCAGCCACATCACGGTCCCCATTATGGTTGTGTGAATGAGGAGAAACTCCTTACAATTATAAGCAATGGCCGTTGTGGCTTTACATTTCAGGTAATTTGCACTGAAATATTTTAATTTAATAAAAAATGAAAATAAATGGATGTTTAGAAAAAGAAAAAGCAATTATTTAGCAGCTTTGGTAGAAATGACAGACAGCTGTTTAAATCAGACAAATGACACAGGTTTTACAACAAATGTCTGATCTAGGCTTTCAGAAAATACTAGGCCTCATCTACCTCAGAGCAGAACTGAGCAATCAGAGCTGAGCTCTCATTCACTACACAGCACTGGAGAGATGAAAGATGAGCTCCGATTGGTTACTTTGGATGACAAGTGTTTTCATACATAAAGTTTTGTTCAAATGAAAGAATTTGTCAACAACACGCAAAAGGCAGCCATTTTGTGAACATAAAGTGTCCTGACTGCCTTTAGTACATTTAATAAAAATGCAAATGCCCTCTAATGAATGAATTTTAAGACAGCACATATATATATATTATATGTTGTATGCAGTGATGTGTTTGTATGCTGGAAACATTAGTATAATAAACCTGATGGGTTTTAGTCATCCATCTTATATCCGTTTCTGGGAAAGCTGGGTGGCAACCAATGTAACTGCTATTACAGCTCCCAATGGTTATAAACATTTTACCTCACAATTATAGACATGGGTATTATGGCTGCAATAGAATATCCATATAACAAAGGCGACTCCTTGACTTCCCACAGCAGCAGAGGATGCACATGTCCACGTACTGAAGCCGAAATCGTGGTCTAAGTCGACAACAAATATGGGAGTTGTACTAGCACTCATGTTATGTGCTACCCAAAATTAGAGTTTATTGTAGAGGACAACTTATGGACATAAGTTTTTTAGAGATTTTAGTGGGGTGCATATCTTTCCAGGGCTCCTATAAGCCCTTTACTTATGCATAAGCAATGTACCACCCCATTGTGCCAATGCTGAGTAAGCACTGAGGTGGCCATGACATTTTGCATAGTCCTTAATGACCAATGGTAAAAAAGTATAATATTAGCAAAAAGGAAAAGTATGGTCCCTCGTCAGTCCCAGTATCACAGCAATAAATGCACTGGATCCAGTGCCCACAGTTGGCAGTCTCACACCATAATCTTACATTATATACAATCCTCTCCAGCATAAACTATAGACATGAACATAACATAGTATAAAAAATACAACCCAGTGTACTGAAATTCAGCATGTTATAGGGAGCATAAGGTGGACTATATGGGATTGGAATGAGTGAGCAGCCCTTCTTTCCCTGAGACTTAAAGTATGAAGCAGCAAACCCTCCCCATTCTCTGTAGGGTATAGAAATAGTGGTTTGTACATTATTGGGAGTCGGTTGACGTTTTTTTGGGGGGGGTTCTTGGGATATGTTGTCCAGAGTCAGAAGGGCTGATGATTAAACACAGCTCTTAGTACTGGCTCCAATGGGCATACTTGCAATTTTTGGTTAAAAAGTGTACATAGAACGTTAAAGGTTAAATTTCATATTGTAAAGCGAGAACGTTCCTATAAGAGGTTTAAAATCATTTTTGGGAAAAAAAAAACGTATTTGTCATACAGGAAGTACCTTGAGTGCAGATGGCTGTGGTAACAGCAAAGCTTCACATTATATTTATATTTAAGTTTTAGTAATTTGTAAGAGATTTTTTTTTTTTACAGATAAGCTGCCATGATAAGTCCAACGACTATGAGAAGCAGGAGTGGGGCTAAAGCCATAATTTCTACAAAGAAATTTAATCTGAACAGTGACGTGATAATAGATTTACGTTCATACTTACCCTGTTTTGCAAATGTGCAGGATTTCTCTGGCAAAATGGCTGCATCTTCCTTACAGGACTGTAGAAAAATATGACCTATTTCTGGTTTATTGCACGACGGTGGGTGACACTGCCCTTATTCAAATGTAGGGTGCGATCCGTAAGACTTTCTAAGGCTGTAGGATTAAAATAAAGGAATGTGGCGCGGACAGGACCGTTGCAGCAGTCTTTTCTCCTACTCTGGATTAGTTAAAGCTGGCGTCCATGCATATTGTAAGAATTTATGGGTCATGTAAGGGATCTAGCAGCCATGGCATCCTGTTTTCGGAAATCCAAGAATGATTAAAATTCATCATAAAAGAAGCAATGTATTTACATCTTGTACGGTTGTAAGACAACTTAACAGGAGGACTGCTTACAGTGCCGACAGACAAATGGGTAGGTCCTATATTTATAGGCCTAACTTGACGGTGTGAACTATGGGCAAACAGCTGTAATTTTGAGGCATAGGACTGTGGACAGTCCCGATTTCATATTACAGTGTGGTACATTAAAAACAAAAATGAGGCAGGGGTAGCGGGGGATAGGGTCCCTGTTTACACAGGATAAAAGTCCTGAGTAGATTTCAAGTGTAATTTTCCGGGAATTTCATACTAGTCTGTAAAGTGCTCCCACTGGATTCAGGCAATCGCGCCCCTCACCAGGGGATATCGCCTTGCGGATCTGTCAGAGAGGTCGGGGACCATGCAAGCCGGACACCTCTGCAGACAGCGGGGGGCTGTGGGTGCCTTTGCTGGACATCCAGTCATTCAGTGAAGCTTGGTTCGCTTTCCGATGTGCGAGTCGATGAGTTATGGAAAAGCCAGCGTTTCCCTCCAGCTGAGACAAAATGACCAGCACCTGCCTGGGATGGAAAAATGGGAGGAGGGTGTAAGACATACAATGCAAGAAATAGTTATATAGGGTCTTGCTGAGGTTAAGACGCAGTTCCTATGTCTTCACAGAGCAGAACTGTGCTGGAGGCAGCCAGTCCGAGTGTGGGAGGCCAAGTAATCTGATAATAATTATCTATACAGTGGATCAATAACCCAATACTATGTTCCTGTCCCATACATATATTCAGCATTGGAGACCTATGAAGGGGAGTGCTCACCTGTGCAGAGGGGGCACACTGTCGCTGGTTTTGAGGCTGCCTCGAGTGGACACAACATTGAAGCTGTCTGTGCAATCGCACTGGATGTGCAGGAAAGATTTGGGATGGCGATTTTCTACAACTACGATCAGCCCGGCCCATCCGTGTGTTAGATAATAGCAGGTCATCCCCTCCCGACCCTGTGGACAGAGGAAGATAACGGCACCTCAATAAAGGTTACTGAGGACTCCTTACAGAGGACGATCAGAAAGAAAGCGGCCAAAAAAAAAAAAAAAGTTACTGATGTGAGAAATAATGAATTATCGATTTCTGCAGAGGCAGTAAATTATCACGGCGAGTCTCTACCTCGTGTCGCTCCCCCTTGTCTTCTGTCAGCAGGATAATGGCATCCGCCAGCGTTGTTGGTTGTGCTTCCACTTGCTCAACCATGACAAGCCTGGAGCTATAAATGGCCAAGACGTACCCCATGGGGTCTGGAGCGGAACGGCGATTATTACCGCTACCGGTGGGACTGGACGCTAAAATACAAGATAAGAGTCATCAGTCAGATCTCATATAACCCTGACCACATATATATCATGGCGGACGTGCCCTTACCCTGAACGTTAGATGATGCTCCCAGGTTCAAGGTGTGCCAGTGGTTGAAGGCACAACACACTACGGCGTATTCTCCGGGCTCCAGCATTACATCGCATCCTACAAATTTCTTCACCGCTCTTTTGCTGTGCGCCATCAGTCGTCCTAACATCACTTTCCCTGTACCGCCATGAGATGCCCGGAAAACCATGATGCAGAGGTCCAGTAAGTGACTGTCCACAGTGTCAGATCGTCTATGGACATACAGAGCCATTAACACCATGTGCAATGATAACGTAAGAAAAAAACAGTGCCCTCTATGGGATGTGTCTGGTATTGCATTTGTCCTTAAATTGAGCAAATGCAATGGCTCTAGACAACCCCTTTAAGAGGAGATTAATTGTTCAGTCTCCAGAGGTTTTGGCTCTGTCATGTGCTATGGACACAGCTGCACGGCTACTAACAAGACAAGGCTGTGATAACTGCTCTGTAATGTATTGTGTGAACGTCACATGACTTTTTAGACTCTAAGGTTTTTCATTCAGATCTTGGAACCATGAAGTATTGATATATATTGTATAAATAATTTTCATTAAAAGAAATTGGAATACCCATCCTACACATTTATAGAACATTCTAAAAGATATAGTATAAATGCAGTCACACAATATCATATCACGTCTCATAAGTGTTACTAGGTACCCACATCAGTGCTAGTCCCTCTTATTGTTGTTCTACATCTACTATATAGGGAATAAATGGGACAGATCATTTAAAGGAGTTGTCTGCTTTCAGCAAATACTTGATATTATACATTTTCCAATATACTATCTATCTGTTTCTAGATCTCCTGTCATTCAACAGGAAGCTTCATTGTTTACATCCTGTGGATAGAAATCAGTCCCTGGTCATGTGATGTCACACAGGTGCACGGCTAGTAATATCCCTGTCATGGGAAGTTACACAGGTGCACGGCTAGTAATATCCCTGTCATGGGAAGTTACACAGGTGCACGGCTAGTAATATCCCTGTCATGGGAAGTTACACAGGTGCACGGCTCGTTATGTCTTTGTCATGTGACGTCACACAGGGACCAGTGTTAATCCACAGGAAGTAAACAAAGCAAGCAGAGATCTAGAAAACAGTAAAGAATTGATGCAATTTTGCAATATACTTTCTGTAACTATTCATTACACAAACAATATTAATTATTTGATGAAAGTGGACAAACCCTTTAAAAAGACTGACACAAACATAACCCAACTGGTCCCACTAAGTATAATGGGGTCTGCTGGACTGTCCATTACGTTACTGTACGGTTCTGTTGCTGGGTCCGTTATGGATTCTGCAACAGAGATTCCAACACAGATGTGGTGATACCCATGTAACATACTTGTCCCATGACCTCCTGTGTACCTTGTGGGTGTGCCGTCACACCTATACATTGCAGAGGTTTATCTCTGGCGACGTCTGCACTCAGATACTAAGCAGTTTTCTCATATATTCCTTTATCACCTCCATGTCTTTTACCTGCTGCCTTCCTGAAACAGTGAGAACTCCAGTGCCGTCCGCTCCACCACCGTCAGGGATGTGACAGTCACAGGAGTCGAGGCTTTGTTCGGGAAAGTGCCCTGGACTCTCACTTCATGCCAGTCCGTGTGGATCTTACAGATGTCAACTGAGTCAAAGTACCTGCCAGTGCCATAATAGAAAAGTTGTCTTATTATTTCTGTAATATCAGCCGGACAGGCACAACATCGCTGGAGGCACTGGTGACTTTTTACCTGTTTGAACCCTTTAATTCAGAAAATACCTAAAATACATAGGAACGAATGAACCTGTTGCAGCCCACCCCCTTCAGAAGAATCAGACTGAAGTACGTTGCCAAACACAAGGTGTGGACAAGAGCTGCCGTCTACAGATAGGATCCAATAGTATTACCCTGGACATCCCCTTCAAGGGATGTGATGTAGTCGTCCTATTTGTACCAGCTCAGGCAAATTTCAGCACATCTCATTATGCAGAAAGTGAGAAGAAACCACCCGGGCTTCAAGCAATTCGATTCGATTCAGTCAATAATTTACATAGTATTACTTTGAGAAGGAATACAATAACATCATGCTGGAACTTAAGGGGGAATTGCAAGATTTTATATTGATCACCTATCCTTAAGGTAGGTGATCGATGTTAGATCTGCAGGGAGCGACACCTGGCACCAAACCAATCAGATCATTACCAAGCACAGTTCTGTACACTGTATGGTGGCTGTGCCTGGTATTGCAGCTCAGCCACATTCACTTGAATGGGACTAAGCTGCGATCCGGACGGACGGAGACGACGTCACTGACCTGATCTGGAGCTGATCTCACTGGAGACTTGAGACCTATCCACACAGCCGATCACCTATCCTGATCATATAATGCTGGAATACCCCTCTAACATCCATCATATTGGAAACGTAAAGCTGTACGAATATGTATTGTCATGTGTCACGTACCGGATAAAATCATTGTACTCCATCCAGAAGACGCCTTCGCTGCTACCGTGGGGCATCAGTTCATGTTTGAGTGAAGCCGGCCATAAGACCCAATCATCCGACCAGCATCCATTCCAAGAGAAGCGACCCCAAGGGTTACGGAGACGGAGGAGGCTGTCAAGAGAGAAGCAGGGCGAGGATAAGATTTTAAGAACACAGATATATAGAGGTCTCCTACTACACAGTCCTTAAGCCTATAAGCACACATGAGCCAAACCCAAGGGTGGATCTGTCAATCCTCCTTACCGGTGAGTGTGCACATCCCGAACGTCCAGTATGGAGTAGGCATGGCGAGGCCTCAGTCCGACACTTTCATAAGCTGCGTCATCCACCTTCATGTTTCCACCTCCACAGGACGCTCCCATTAGAAACCTGCAGCAACATGAGATACTATGAGTCCCAGATACCCAGGGGGCCCCAATACTACATGGTGACTAGATTAAGGGTAGTTTCGTACAGGGACAAGGTGAATCTATCTGCATTAGGGAATGCGCCAACACTCGATCCCGCTACAGACTGGCCGCTCTTACCCGGCTTCCTTAGAGCTCAGCATTTTGGCCCAGATGAGATCCGTGTCCACCGTCTCCTCCCGGGGGTTAGTGGAGCTGACTTGTAGCATTAGGCTCTCACAGGGTGCTCCAGTCAGGGTGGCCAAACCCTCAATAGCGCGACCTGCCTGGAGGGCGAAGTAGGAGCCGTGCAGCTTTGCCAGAGCCTTTTCGATCAGAGCCACCCAGAGCTGCTTCCTTTGGGCCTGTATAGGAGACAATTCACACGCTGCTCTATCATAAAATCACCAGGCGCCCTATACCCAGTACAGCAGGGGGGAGGTGATCACCCACCTGAGAAAAGAGAAGGTACCCTGCTTCATCACATGGCAGCATGTCATCCACCAGGACTGTGCTCCAGGTGCCATCTTTGCATAGCCGCACCTGATAAGCTCCTTCTGGGCAGATCGTCCTTGTGATCATCACCTTTTCTACCAGTTCAGGTCTTTCTGCCAACACTGCCAGCGCACTGAGAAACCTACAAGAATAAGCAGATTTTACTAATCTACTAGTGGCATAATATAGAGCAGGGGGTGCAGAGGCGCTGAATACATCCACCTGTAGCTCAATCAAATTCAGGAACGGGACCCCTATTCTCGTTACCAGTGTTTGCACCCCCAGCGATCAGAATGTTATCCCCAGGTCAGGATTTTACATTCAGGCCCAGCACCTCTAAAGGAAATCTACCATCAGAATCCATCATGATAAACCAGGGGCATCTACTCATAGATCCAGGCACCGGGACTGTGGTAACCTTCTTATATTTGTTATCCATGGCCTCCTTCCTTCTAACATCACCTTTACCAAATTAAAATTATGCTCATAAGTCAGGAGGACTGTACCAGAGGCCCTCCATGCTATAACTTCACAGGATATTACACTGTCCACCCCCCTCCCTGCACCCTCAGAACTTCATCCACTCTCTGCCTGATGTAATGTCACACAGTGAGATGGGGAAATGCTCCTGCACAGTATAGCAGCCTGTGAAGCTAGAGCATGGAGGGGCTCCGGTAACGCCCCTCCGGGAGCCCATAATTCTAAAAGTTGATTTTAGAAGGAAGGAGGCCTTGGATACAAATATAAGAAGATACCACAGTCACAGTGCCTGGATCTATGAGTAATGTCCCTGGTTTATCATGATGGATTTTCATGGCAGATTATCATACCAGGTCCTCCCACCACTAGGGGTGCTGCGGTTACCTATACAGCTTGTTCCACCTATCTAGCGGTTGGATCTGATCACAAAGTGATTATAAGATGGAACATAAACGCCACCATGATGATGTCTGCACTTACCAGCAGTTTCCCAGCAGCCCCTGCAGTATGTCGGAGGGTCTTGGAGTGCGAAACACAGACCACTTGACTCCGCGGTCCTTGAAGATGCTGCAGTTGATCTCCTGCGGTCGCAGCCACTGCTTCACCCTCTGCTGTACACTATCTGACTCCGGAAATCCCACAGAAAGAGGTCCAGGAGGAAAGCTGTCATCCACAAAATTCACTTTGTTCTGGGATGGGGACAGCCAAGAGGACAACTATCAGGAAGGGTATTAGTGTAACCAGTCAGGAGAAGAGGAAGGAGAGAACGAGAGACGATTAGTGGAGGAGAAGAGGGAGATCCAGCTGCGTGCAATGGACGGAGGATAACGTGGGTTAGGAGCACCTGGGTCCATGTGCGCAGCGACCCATGGAAGGAGACAGAACAACACGGAAAGCTGGAGGGTGAGGAGGAGCCAGAAACTGCAACCATATTCACTTCAAGGGGAGATCCACTAATATTCAACATTGTTCTTACTTTTGTATCAAAACCTACATAAAAAAAACTGTTCTGAACAAGAAAAATGTATTTATATTCCAGGATTGTAGGGGGGCATGTCCTCACACTGCTGTGCTCTCTGCATCAGACCTTTGTGTGCGTTGGTAGTAGCAGCAGGACTGTGATATTTGGATTTATATTCCTCGGTTGTAGCTTCACTAAGTGCACTGGGGGCATGTCCTCACACTGCTGTGCTCTTATCCCTCTGCATTTAACTTCTCCATGCTCCTGTGCTCTAAGTGACCCTTGTTATTGTCCACCAGCAGCCGATTAGGTAGAGGGGCAGGACTGGAGCTCAATAAAGAGAGCACAGAGCACAGCAGTGTGAGGACCCAACCCCAGTGCATTCAGTAAAGCTACAATCCTGGAACTTAAATCCATATTTTCACAGTCCTGCTGCAATATTGCACGATCATAGCATCCAGAAGCAGTGTTCACACTATAGTAAATACAATGTAAATGTGCGGTGTGAACACAGCCTGAAGATCCACACAGACAGAAGGATTATATGGAAATGTAAGCTACACATCCTTTCCCCATGAATCCAGAGTAATACCTGCAGTATCAGTAGATAAAAAACTGAATACACATACACAATGATAATCAGGGGGGGATCTGGGGACCCCTCGTATTATATAGGACTAGGCCCCCCCCCCGGGCCGGTGCTCAGTCTGTGCTGTATTTTATACACCTGTATGAACAGGGCCTTAGATCAGGACCTGTAATATGTGAATATATCTGCCTGTACACTATATATACATTGTACGGTATGACGTTCATAGACAGACATGAGCAATCACTCCCAGATAGAGTAAGGAAGGCTCGTCTGTCTTATTGGGGGGAGGATTTCTAGGGAATCTGAAGGTTGCTATTCTCCGCTTATGACTAAGCTTCCGTGTTAGCGCTCGCAGGGTTAAACCCCTACGCCTCCATCACTTGTCACACGGCAGGTGCACTTTAAATAGAAACCATTGTGTTACTGTGTGCGCGCTGCCGCCATGTACCGTACAGCCTGGTAAAATACCCCGAGTGTCAGGTTCGCCTTTGGTGTCAAGTTCGTGGTCGAGCATCTCCCTGTTGACAGTCCTTCTCCCCGCGCAGGTGATGAGGCGTCGCTGGAACGCGGCCACATTCACTATTGTTACCAGGATCGCTGCTCGCAACAATGAACAAGAGCGAACCGTGCCAGGGACTGGCGAGCGGGTGATCTCACAGAACAGGCACAGGGGCTCATTCAGGGAGAACAGATGTGGGCGACCCACAAAGACGTTACTTACTGTGAGTGACGAGATACGGCAAGTGTGGAGGCTTTTACAAAAGAGATTTCCTACAGCTGGGAGTCAATGTCCGACCCTTTATAGTAGCCCTACACATCCTATGACCATTGTCCAAACCCACTCCTTGTTAGGTAGGTGGGTGTCCCAACCCTCCCCAATGGCAGATGTTATGTGTTGGCCAAGCTGGATGCTTTTTGAAACCCAATCACAGACGTTCAATCCGAGCATGCATGTGTATCTGGTTCTGGTCCACAGGAACCAGTCAGCCAGATGAGCCCCCATGTAAAGTATATATGTGGCATCCTCTATAATATTCCACAAGAACTCAGGCTCCCTAAGGTCTAATACTGTAGGTCCTGCTAGGAGCTGTAAGGTAGGTAGTCACTGTAACAGACCAGCACACCGGATCTGGTCCATAGAATCCTGCAGTGTGTGCGGTCTCGTGCAATGTTTTGGGTCACCATCTGACATGTCATAAATGAGAAGACTCTATGAAGACCAAGAGCAAGTTATAGTTGACATTATTTGTCCCATATAGTAGGAGATAATAAAACTCACCTCCCGACAAAATTTGACGATGTTCTCCCACAGCTCCTTGGCTTCGCCTTCATCCGTCTGCCTTCTGGTTTCGGCCCGTACGCTCTCCCTACGACGTAACATCCGTGTCCCCACTTTGCGGTGCTGGGCCACGTAGCCCTGCGCGGTGTGACATGCCACGCAGTGAGTGCATCGAGTCTCGTTTAGCAGGGTACACGCCGGGCAGGCCCACTCTGTCCTCCGGGGAACGGGCATGGGGAGGACTACTGTGCTGGATGGGGATGGCAAGCCCTCCATTGCCGCTGTATTACTGTCACTCTCGCTCGCCCGTGTTGCCCCACAGACACAACACCTACTGGCACTACCCACGTTACGTAAAGTGCATTTTCCACAAGACCAGGTGGTGTCCAGCGTCTGTGGCTCGGCAGAGGATGGAGTAGTTTCGGCTGCCGTTACCTCTTCTTCCAAGATGCTCAGACGTTTTGGAAGACGACTAGAAGCAGAAGGAGGGGGAGAGAGTGGATTATCCGGTGCCACCTCTCTCCGGCTTCTCGGTACAGGAATATTGTGTGGTCCCGGTGATAGTGGCAGCGCGGGTAAAGGTCTGGGGGAGTCCGGCTCACGGAGGGGGGCTGTTGCTTGTTCATCTGAGCCTTGAAAAGCAGCGGGGGGCGGGAGAACTTCTGGGACTACCAATGCCTCCGGTGGGATTTTGGGTAAGGACAACTTTCGAGGTCCACCACAAGCCGAGCAGGAGGTGGACACGGGAGTGTTATGTAGAGTACAACGAGGACAACTCCAACCGGAATTCAGCACAGACTGGAGAACAGGACTAGTTATATCCTCTGGGTCGGATTCTTGGACGGGGGATCTCACCTCCTCGTGCGGTGCACGGGGGATCCCATTTGGAACGGCTGGAGGTGGCAGGAACCCACAAACCTGACACCCAGTTGGGGGCGGTGAGGGATTGGTTGGAGTCAGATTGGAGAAGGTGCATCGGCTGCAGGACCAGCGCTGCTCGGCGGAGCTCAGTCGTAGGATTTGGTTCAGATCGGGGAGATTTCGAGGGGCTTCACATATAGAGCAATGTCGCTGCCCGTGGGGATTTAGGAATGTACAGCGGCAGCATGACCACTCCCCACAGGGCGAGGGGGCAGCCATGGGATCTGGAAGCCTAAAAGAGAAGACAGACATGGTTAAATTCTGGACCTTATATTACATGACACTACATAGAAACAGTCAGTAAGCAGTTTCGGCTGATGGGTCTTATTATTGGGGCCATAATCTTATAAATTGGTGGGCCTCTTACACCTAGGACCCCACTGATTCTAGGAATGAACGGGGGATAGTGACTGTGTAACGGCAAGGCTTCTTCATTGTGGCTCCCGATGTGTAATGCTTTATATCCCCTGTGGAGGCGCTGCAGGGAATCAGGAGCAGGTGCCGCACAGGTCTCACAAGTTGATGCAGAACATGCTCTAAGTCTACAGAGACCAATCTCTCTAATTGTTCCTAATCTCCGCGTTAACACACGTCTTGTAAGATAAACCTGGGTGCGGGCGCTGCATGACTCTGCAAACATTCACTGAGCAAATAGGATTTCACACAAGAGAGCGAGGAAATTTATTTTTCCCATGAAGCAGGATATCCAGTGTACATTTAAAGAGCCCTTTCCCATAGGTCCCATCAGAACATCATAGAGCAACGGGTGGCCAAAGCCTCATTGGCATTCAGTGTAATACCACAGCTCTCCTGTAGTGGCCGCTGCAGGGAAAAATCATCACCTTTCTCACTATCCAGACTGTCAGCGCTCATATTTAAGGGGGTTGACATTCTAAAACGGGATCCCTTTAATTGGTGGAGTCATAATATTCTGTTTTTAGCAGTTTTTTGGGGGTAAATCTGTATGGTGTTACAGTTTTCAACTAAAGTTTAAAGAGGTCGTCCCAGAATCCCAACTTATTACCTTCCCATGGGATAAGTCATAAAGGCCTGGGGGTCCCATCACTGGAATTAGATTCTGTTCAGGACGGACACATATAACCATGTACAATGTGACACCAAAGTTGTGATCAATGGGGACCCCAGTGATTAGACACCTCCCCTGTGTATGAGTGATAATAGGGTCACCCCAGAATTACAGCTTACTGGGGGGCGGGGCTTATATAAGGGGGCGTGTTTTGTATTATTTTTGGTCCCAAAGTATGTGATCGGAAGATTTTGGTGTCTAAGCTCCACCCACTTGGAAGAACCAATCAAGTAATTGATTACAGATCTAGCTTTTCGTTTTAGCGGCCCTTTAAGAGTCATTACCAGAGATCATCTCAGCGCAGAGCGCGGGTGTAACACGGGTGATACTCTATCAATACAGAAGTGTCATTCCTGGGCGGAATTGTTTTTTCGGATTGTAGGAATGCCGACCTGTTATTCCTGGCAGAACACATCATGGAAACCTACGAGTGAGCGCCGGCGATATTATTCTGCTATGTAACCGCTGGTAATTACTACTTCTGCGGGGGGTCCCGGGGAAAATAGATCCTTTGTGCAAAGGGGAACATGTCAACCGCAGTGTCTTATGGGTAAAAGAAAAATTTAGGATCAATTAAAGGTCCAGGTTGCCATGACGCAGAGGTTAAACCTCCATTTTGCAATAAAAGGTACTGATGGGATTATAGGATTATTACGCAACCGTTAACGCATATGTTAACATTGGGTTAACACAATGTTAACACATACATTAACGCAAGCATTAACATATGGTCATGGTCATGAAGAGAGAGTATTGGGCTTTGTACAGTGGTATTAGTCAGTAACTATATAGAAGTAATATTAGTATTATTAGCAGTATTAGCTGGGATTAGTAGGGTAGTATTACTCACACTATTTGGGGATATTAGCGGTGGTCATAGCAAGGCAGTATTACGGTATTTTGATGTTGTAGAATAGTAATATTGAGTACCTATATGGTGATATTACTGGTATTATTGAGTAGCTATCGGTATATATGGTGGTAACGGTCATGGTATGGCGGTATTATGGGGGCTTTGTATAGTGCAAATAGTCACAGTGTGTAATAATTGATAACTGTATGGCGCATTTATTCGAGCATTATATGGCGGTAACACTGCCCTCTGTACAGTGCTTTAGTTTTATTAGAGGTCACGATGTGGCGGTATTATTTATCAGTGTTATTGGATTTGTTGGTAGACATGTTCCTCGATCCTGGACTCCGTATTGACTCCGTCCTGGAGAAGTCTACGTTGGGCATCTTTTGGGAGTCTCCATATAATAAATGTGAGAGGAGACTTATAATTCGATCTGTGCGCTCACCACGTGCACCTCTCCGCCACGACAGCTGTGAGTCCTCAGGGTTAATTTAAAGGCACATAACCCCTGATAGAAGGGGAACGCATTTTCCTTCCTTAGGCAAAAACCTAAAATAGCATCAGTGGGATTTAGTGATTTCATAGGAATCAACAGAAATGGGGAAGTGGAAAGGTCAGACCTGAACCAGCGGTGTCTTTTTACACCCACAAGACGCGTGTATCAGTGCAGGGAGAGCGGATCGTGATATCATCGAGGGGTCACCGCGGCCCGAACGAGAACGGGGCGAGTCAGCACTTTTTCAGGTGAACGGCAACGCATCCTTATAGCAGGAGGGAGCCAAAAATAAAAGGGATTGTCCAGGATAGAGACGCGTTTTGGTTTGAGGTTTTGGTACGTCCCACCAAGAATAGCGCCGTACAACCTATAGTGGCTGTGCCGGGTATTGCAGCCCAGCCATATTCACTTGAATAGGACTGCGGGCAGACACTCGTCTCACCCTAAGCACAAGTGCCATGAAGTCACCGCTATGTCGGCACCTGCTTATCCTGGGTGTCACGGCTTAGTGTAGCTTTCTCCTAACGTAAGCGATTGTACGGCTCAGAATAATCCGATTATATGGTGGCTGGAAGCGCAAAGGGTTAATATGGTGCAAAACTACAACTCCCAGCGTGCCTGGTCAAGTAGTCAATCGCTGTCCTAGGCTAGGGCTATAAGACAGAACTAGGGTGGTGTAGCCGATGCCCCTATAGACACGTGACACACGTGGCATCTGTAGCCGCAGTTGTCGGTCGCACTGATTAGTGGCGCGGAGGAGAATTCACAAGACCCATTGTTCCTGCCATGTAGAGCGGGTGTATATACCCGCTATAGCTGTGCCCACCCCCACACACAGGCAGTTTAACACTATGTTGATATTCACACTTCACATATCTTTCTATATTCCTTTCAATCCTCTTGGGCACGTGCACACTTGGCTTGGCTAAGTGTGCATGTGCATTCCATAGAGAGAAGGGAATGAGGCGCTTCTAGGGAGAGTAGAGGGACTGGCACACACACACAGACATGCACACTGGGCTCGGCTGAGATTTGTAGTCAATTCAATAAATAGAAGGGAATCACTTGCATCAAAAAACAAATCGGGTGCGGTAAAATTTAACGCCAAAAGTGTAGAGTCTGGAGACCCCTCATACTAACTGGATTATCCCTGGATATCATCTCATGTCTTATGCCCAGATTACAGGGGATCATTGGGGTCCCATCAGACGTACAGTGATAAACCAGAACTGAATAAGATCAGGGCATCCCTTTAAAACAAAAATCTGCCCACTTTCACATAGACATTGCCAACAGCCCGAAAACCCACAGACAAGGCCGGACCCCTCGCCTAAAAGGGGTGGGCAACTTAATCCTCTTTATCCTAATGCCCCCAATACGGGTAATTATGAGCTTCTCCCCTAGAGAGAACGTTCACTATGGAATAGGTTGGCACCTAATGAATTACTGAGGCTGATATGTAATAATGAGGCTGTGCCCACGGGCGGGCAGATGTGCCAGGGCACTGTAAGCATAATGATCCCTCATTACCCCCCGCCACCCGTGCCAAGCACCCGCCGCACATACAACCCACAATTAGTACATGTTAATAATAAGCTAGACACGCTGTGAAGTGTGCCCGGGTAATGCCAGTATACATCGCTGCATGCCCCCAGCCTCTTACCTGTGCGTCCTGTACATGGGGAGGACTGTGCCCTGCCACATAGACCCCGGGAGCCCGCTTCTATGCCAGCCCAGCAAGCCGAATCCAGGGTATGCAGTGCCCATGGAGCCATGGTGTGACTTGCCCTCTGCTGCCAGGGAAGATGCCGAACTCCCCATCTGACGTGAGATACAACTTATCCGGGGCTAGATCCCAGAGAGTCCGGCGCAGTGTGCCAGGGGGTGGTAGAGGGCATCAGAAAGAGACAGAGAAGAGAGCGAACACAGGGAGGGCACAGCTGTCAGGGAGCGAGGGAGGGACAGAAGGGAGGGCGCCAGGCTGAGGGAATCACCTTTAGGGAAGGAGGGAGGGAAGGAAGGAGAAGAGAGAGAAGTAAAAAGACACATCGCTGGCGCTGAGGAGGAGGACGCTGCTGGCGCTGCCAGGTGACAGCCTGACCCCAGGCATGACAGGGTGACGGGAGGGCAAACCCTCTGAACTTGTCTTTCAGCATTCACATGTAATTACTGGAGCTGATACACTGTAACGACACCCGCGTCATCAAATAAAACACCTACAAACGTGCAACGTGATTGGCCGAGGTGGCGGCTATAAAAAACAGCATTATGCTACAATAAAATGCGTCCACACATGCCAGCGACGCGTGCCGCTTCCCGAAACACTTACCTATAAGTTACCCCCTCCCACTTACTGGCAAATCATTTTAATATCTAGTAATATCCTACGTCGCCGATACCGGTGACATCACTCGTGGTCATCATGACGGTGCATGCACATGATGCCAACATGACTGGCAAATAAAGATACGTTGTTGCTATTCTCCTTTACAAACCCCCGTACAGTTCTAACAATTTGTTCATGAACCAGGAGGTCCAGGATGAGCATTTGTATTAACTGCACTTTATGTCTATGTAAAGATACATTGTTGCAATTCTCCTTTATTGACACTTCAAACTATATAGTCACCAGGGAGCTCAGGCTGAGCAGTTACATTGACCGAACGTTAAGCCTGTTGTTTCTTAAAAGGGAGTTTCTTTCCGGCAATGAAAGCAATAGTTACAGGATTCAGCCAGGGGACAGTGATATAATGAAATATTACTTATTGCTCCCCCTCCATTCCAGAGCTGCTGCTACGGGACCCCAATATAAGAAACATCACAGCAGTGCAGGGATTGGCTGAGCGGCTCCCCCTAGTGGTGGGTGTGCAGTAAAGTGGGAACCAGGAGCGGAGGTACAGGTGTGAATAGGTGCAATATGTAGTGTATATAGTGTTAATGGGGTTTTCTGGGCTAAATTGATTGCCAACAGATCCATAGTTTAGTTCCCCCAAGATCAAATTGGGGGGTGGGGGTGGGGGGGGGTGGGGGATGAGTCTGACAACCAGCGCCCCCCAAAGATCAGTAACTAATAACAGAGAACATAACAAGCAGGCAGCGCCGTTCTCTGTGTAGTGGCAAGACGAAGTTACAGCAGATCACCTCCCATTTGTTTCAATGGAGGCCAAGCTGCAGTGACTTAGTGCAGCCACTACATAGATTACGGCGCTGTCCGATTCCAGTTTCATTCTCTATTATCGAGTGGTGGATCTGTGGGGGTGCTGGTTCTCCGATCCCTACATTAAGGGCCTATCCTTAGGACAGGGAATCAAGATATATAGTCCAGAAAACCCTTTAAGTCGGTGACTACACAGATACAGGACACACCTACCGTCTCATCATTGGTTCGAGCTGCAGACAGTGGGCGTGTCTCAGACTACTAACTCATTAATAAAGTCTGCGTCGAGCTCCTGTGCTCCCCCTAGTGTTGTAATTCTGAATGTTATAAATTGCAGAGAGCTATAGCCCCGCCCTCTGGACACTTTGCAGTGGCACCAGGGAGTCCTGGGCTGGTTTTAGGTTGTGCACTTTCCCTGGAGAAAGCTTTAGCAGTAAGTAACACATCCCATGGGTTCCCCTTCATAAATGTCATTCCTCTGGGATGTGACAGGGAGGGAACAGTCTGCAGTTATATCACCCATGAATCATCTGCTATACAAGTGCACCTGTCATGAGCGGGATCTACACTGCCACCACAAGGGGTTAACACAGATTAACCATTGTGGTCTTAAAGGGAATGTGTTAACAGATGTGACCATATAGACTACAGCCAATGTTAGGTCTTG
Organism: Engystomops pustulosus; assembly: GCF_040894005.1. Taxonomy (NCBI): domain Eukaryota; kingdom Metazoa; phylum Chordata; class Amphibia; order Anura; family Leptodactylidae; genus Engystomops; species Engystomops pustulosus. The sequence goes on from NC_092418.1 coordinate 20,674,721, forward strand.
TCCCTGGAGGGATGTGTAATCATGTGTACGTTGTTAGTAGAAGCAGGACTATGAAATATGGATTTATAATACAGGATCGTTGCATACCCTCACACTGCTGTGCTTTGGGCTTTCTGCACCCAGTGTTAGGTATTGTCCCTGGAGAGATGTGTAACCATAACTTTGTGTGTTGCTACGGGGGCCATGTCCTCACACTGCTCTGTTCTGTGCTCTGTGCCGCTTTAAAGCCCTTCTACTCAGAGTAAGAATGGTGGCAGATTTCTGGGCGAAAACTACAGAAGTTACTCAGAGGGCAGAGGGCTCAATACATAGTTTTTTCACAGTTCTGCTGCTACAAATAACATAAACAAAGGTGTGATTACACATCTTTCCAGGGACAACACCTAATGCTGACTGCATGGAGCACAGAGCACACTCCTCCAGTACATAATCCTGGAATATAAATACATATATCACAGTTCTGCTGCTACTAACAACATATACATACGGTAGGTCTAATTACACATCTCTCCAAGTACAACACCTAACACCAGCTGCAGGGAGCACATGGCACACTCCTCCAGTATATAATCCTGGAATATAAATACATATATCACAGTCCTGCTGCTACTAACAACATACACAAAAGGTCTGATTACTCATCTCTCCAGGGACAATACCGAACACTGGCTGCAGCTTTGTATGGTCACTCCTTAGATACATTCCCTTTAAGTTATGGTCATAGCTGTGACTATAAATACATATACAGCCTAATAAAGGGGCGGCTTCTCCGTTCCTCCATGCTTTACACTGCAGCTTTAATTATTCCATATGCACAATTCACATTATAGACTTCACCTACTAGCAGTACAGACCCGAGGGCCCCGCGGATGACCCTATACAACACCCCCATCCAGATGGCAGCGTCACTTTAAAACTTCAGCAGTCAAACTATTTGCAGGAAGTATTACCCAATATACAGACAACAGCTGGCACCGGGTCTGCAAACAAGTGCCAATCTCTCGCCTACAGAGTGGGCGCCGCTGTGACAATGCCCACGGCTGACTTATTATACAGACATAAAACTGAAACAGTGTCACGCCATAATGTCAAGTGCCATGCACCAGCAGCGGGCCAAGCATAGAGCGCTTGGCATTACCCTGTGACAGGAGCTGGCATGGCCCAAGACGTCCCTGCTCTCTGGGTAATGATGCTGCAAGTTCTGGGTCTGCAACCGATGCACCTCGTACATACAGATGATATATACATGGTACGCTACAAGCCGGAACGCTGAGGATAATCCTACAGCCTGGATGCCTTTAATTAAAGGGCATGAAAGGTACCTTTTATTTATTGATAGAGAGATATCTGGAGGGTCAATTATAGATTTAAGAGAGAAATTTCAAGTAGTCGCCACTAGAGGGCACCAATATCATATAATACAAATAAAACAGTATGCAAAAGACTTCATAGCGCCCTCTAGTGGTGGCAGCTGGAATATTATATTTTTATTCTATGTTTGGAGCTCCGATATATAAAAAGAGAAACATTTTCCTACAAGAAATGGAGAAAACAAAACCAGCGCCATTAAGATCCATTATCAGAGATAAACAGAACCATTTAAACCTCCTTCCACATTGAGAGGCAATGGCGTCACTGTGCATCTCCAGGTGGACCAGGACTTATTGTTGACCCCTCTGGTAAGTAATTGCTACGGTCATACTTGTTCTCGCCTCGCAGACAGAGGAGGACCTCTCATGGATTGTTAAAGGGCACCTACCACCCGGATGAAGGACTGTATGCAAATGAGCCTCAGGGGCTCCAGTCTGTATAAGTGTTGATAAAGCCTGGAGCCCCTCAGGTTCATTTGCATACAGTCTTTCATCCTGATGCCCTTTAATGTAGCACCCATGTGTAGAGAGGGTTACATCCGCACTCCCCAGGAGACGGGACTGGTTTATCCGCAGGGTCCGGAGAAGTCATCTATCTCGGAGCTGACCCCTCGCTGCACTCTGTGTCTTCTCCTTAATGCACTTCCTACAATTACCCGGCACAGATGTCTCCCGCAGTTATAAGAGCCTCGGAAAGCGGGGCCCCGGCTAGAGATGGCAGCTGCCAGACTCCGCTCTCTGCCAAAGTCAGTATCACAGGAGATGAGGATTACAGACACATCTGTACTGCGCTCCCTCCAGCGGGAAATATCCATATATCAAGCCAAGGGATATCATACTGCCAATACAGAGCCCCAGAGACTATTACCCCACCCCCCCAACTTCTGGATTGGGGTGCAGGGGACACCGACAAAGATTAGCCACATTCAAGTTGCTTGAATAACAAAATGTAACTTCAAAATTACTACACAGTTCCACTACTGATCAATATTGATGAGAAATCACCATTAAAAAAGTGGACAATCCCTTTAACACCCGCTGCAGTCAATGGGCACCATACAGAACGAGCGCTACAGAATGTGTTGGCGCTACAGGTGAACAGGAAACAAACATGAGCTACGATGTTATGAAATAGATTGTCCTCGGGAGCAGTTTGGCTGCTTGTTGATGGTTTCCAGGTGACAGTAGATAAGGATCATTGGTGATTGTTGTGATTCTACATAGAAAAGGATCATCATTGGCTTAAAGAAAAGGAAGAGGCTCAGAGGTGTTTGGCCCCGGGATGAAGGGGAACTCCACAACTAGGAAGTGTATAAGGCTGCAGTATAGTTGTGAGGTGTATCCTAACACTGCTGTGCTCTTAGCTCCCTGTAATTAACCATTCCACAGACCCTCACATGCAGCATTTACAAAAAATACACGTTACAGTATTTACTCAAAATTGAGCGTAGGGGATGTGGAGCAGCTAAAAGCAGAGAGCAAAGAGCACAGCAGTGTGAGGACAGGCACCAAGTACAATCCTGGAATATATATCCGTATTTCACAGTCCTGCTGCTACTAACAAAACCCAAAGTTCTTACACACCTCTCCTGCTGATACATAACATATCATTACACTATTAATTAATATTCTTTTACCCCAACATCCAGTAGTTGAGAAAGTCTAATAATCTGGGTACAATGTAATGTGGAATGGCTGCAGAGTTGGAAACAGTCAAGATGTGGATGAGTTATTAAATTAGAGAAAAAAAAAATCAGGTTTCAGGAAGTTTTAAAAATCTGTGAAATGTGCGAAATCTGATCTTTGTAGCAGCGCGGATTTCCCATTCTGTTGCCATAAATATCTTTAAGGCAAAACTGGATAACACATAAATCAGCTGGAAGGAAAGCTGGGTAACAACATGGGTGGCGGGTAGCCCTCTTAAAGGGGTTGACCCAAATATCCATGTACACTGGGTAGAAATAATGCAGATTCCTTCACAATGACTACAACTCCCAGCATGCCCTGATTACCTCACAGGAGCTCTCACTGTAACGCGATGAGGGAATCCCTGCCCGCCGCACCCTGTGACCCTACAAAAGTCTATGGTTACCAGCAACTGGTCTCTGGAAATAGCCTCCAAGACGTTAGAGGGAGTCTGCTCCTCGAAATAGCGGTTTTACTGTAGGAAGCGAAAGTGATCAGACAAAGTCACCTCATAAATAACTTAGCCCTCAAGACAGACTTTCTCCATATTATGGCATTTGTAAGACAGAAACTAGTCCTGGACTAATATAACTCCAGACAAGTCACTTTCTTCTCCTGAAATACACTGTGCTGCTGTAGCCTGATACAGGTCACTGCATCCAACAAGACCAACACACTCACCTCCTGCTGCCGCCATTGTTCCTATGGCGTGATAAGACCACGTTTTACCCCTACCAGGGGATCCAAGGGATTGTGGACTAAAATTGGAGATTAGAAGTCAAGACTATGACTACTTCCTTGAAGGAACCTTGGGCAGATCCTTAGGTGCAACTTACAAGTCTTCAAGATTTGCCTCTAGACATCAGACCGAGAACACATCCAAAACCCCGGGGGCTTGGGTGGGGGGGGGGGGGGGGGGGGACCTACACCTCATAAATCTCTCATCTCTTCCTCCGTGCACTTCCTGCCACCTGCTTCCCACTCCCGATTTCTTCCTGTTTGGGCTTTTATTTTATTTTTTTTCCTTTTATAGCTTGTGTCATCATAATTTACTACCTCAATTTATAGCGGGGGGAAGCGCTGAAGGCCAGGACATTGTAACAAAGGAAAGACATACTATGGCTCCTAAACAAATCCCAAACATTTCCTCAGTTAAAGGGGTTTGATGGGGTCTGTAGGATAAGCCAATAATATCAGATTGAACCAATTCCCTATTCTAAAAGGTTCCCTTATCCCATTAGACCCCTTTAATAATTTGCTCTTCCCTATCCCTAACCCATCATGTCACCATATAGCCAGTAATGTATAGGGAGACTGTCAGAGCTTTATCACTTGATTGCTAGGGGAAAGACGAGACAAGTTTTGCTTTTTAGTCTTATTTTACAGCATTTAGGGCATTTGTAGTCATTTTTTTAACCCACGAATGATCCCTTTAAGTGTTATTCCCACAAACAATGCTCAGAGAAGATGACAGGTAGCCTTTATCAATCACTTGCTCCATCCCCCACATAACTGGAGACGGCCGCCATACATGGGGAGGTCAAAGCCTCCTCCAGAGTCTATTCACACGCGACGTATAATGTGACTTGTCATCGCATTCTTCCCCCATACCGCCGCTTAGATCTCATACCTTTTCTTCCTGAACATAAAGCACCAAGGACTTGTCACTTTGTTATTACGAGCTTTATACTTCTCTCCGGTTAATGGCCGCCGCAGGAGATTCCCGTCACTGCAGCCATCAAATAACTTCACTGTAGACTTGTCACAAGGCATAGAATACTAACCTATGTATACCCCATATAGAATTTGCTGGAGAATCTGAGATCTCTCTTAAGACATAGGACCAACAAAGGTCCTAAACTGAATCGTTGACTGAAGGCACAACATTGGTGATATAGTTTTTATAATGTCGGCCACACAGTGTATCACAAAGATACTCATCCCCAGCCATAAGATAATGAAGACCTGAGGAAAAGGGTGACTCAAAAGTCCTCTGAAGTCCCCCTTAAAAATACTGGCCAGCTGCTGATACATGACCTATACAGGGAGTCCCCTACTTAAGGACACCCGACTTAAAGACGACCCCTACTTAAAGACAGACCCCTCTTCCCACTGTGACCTCTGGTGAAGCTCTCTGGATGCTTTATTGTAGTCCCAAACTGCAATGATCAGCTGGAAGGTGTCTGTAATGAAGTGTTATTGATGATCCTTGGTCTAATTACAGCCAAAAATATTGAAACTCCATTGAAACTGAGGCAAAAAAATTTTTTTGTCTGGAGCTTCAATTATAAAGTATACATTTTCGACTTACATACAAATTCAACATAAGAACAAACCTATGGACACTATCTTGTACGTAACCCGGGGACTGCCTGTACTCCATTCACTTCTATGGGACCTTCAACCCCAGGAAAACATCCACTCCCCAAGTTTGGGGTTTAACGTCACAGACTCCAATTTAAGGGACTTCTAGGTCCTTTAATATACAGTAAAAATATAAAACCCGTATTTCAATATGGCCCCTCTAAGCAGAGATATGGGTGAATGAAGTTACAGGCCCAAAGCCTGTCAGGTAAAGTGTTGTCATGGAGACCATGGGCTGCCATACTTATGTCGACCAAAACCTGCCATTTTCAACCAGGAATGGCAAATCGAACATGTATTAAGTTTCGGCCAACATGGACACCCAAACTGTGAGAATGCAGGTGTATTGGGGAAGTTGGACGGAGTAGCTGTCCTGACAGAAATCACATAGTCAGCAGGACCTCTCAAAAGTGCAGCCTCAGCTCCTAGGCCTGTCATTACAATTGCTCATACAGTATATTAGTGAAGATAGACTTCATATCTAGTCAGTCTCAGGTAGTATTATAGCTGTATTATATAGTATTATAGCTGTATTATATATACACTGGTGTCCCTTGGCATTTTTAACCCCTTAAAGGGGTATTCTAGCCTGGACATTCACATTCAGTTTCATTAATCTGCCATATATAAACATTTCTTCAATTAGATGTTATTAAAACAAATGTCTCATAAATGTAGTCATATGGTCCCTTAGAAACAAGACTGTGTCCTTGGATACGACCACCTCTGCTGGAGGGATTGCACAAAGAAACAAAAAGTTTTTGTATATGAAATGTCCGGGAGTTACTGCATATACTACAGACGTCCTGTGGTAATGATCGCTGAATCCAGGAGGTCAGGCAGAGCTCAATAGCGCATGTCTGGCCACTGCTGCCAAAATGTGAGGTGGTCGTATCCGAGGAATCTCATTTCTAATGGACAACATCGCTATGTTTATGAGAAATTATCTTCACACAGGAACATTTTTTTTAATAACATCCAATTGAAGAAATATTTACATATGGCAAATGAATTTAATTAATGTGAATGCCCAGATGGGAATATCCCTTTAAGTATATCTTAAAGGGATATTGTCTACCGTACAATATATAGAAGTGTTTTGTCATCTACCCAGGAAGTGATCATAGTCTCGTCTCATATGACTCTCTCCTTACGTAGATCTCCAGATATGACCTGAGGAATAAGAGATCATGTGTCAGCCGACTCAGGGAGTGACTCAGTATTTTATATAAAACAGAAAACATGAACAGGAGGCCACATGTAGTAGAGCCGTCCATGGTAAATCCTAACACTACACCCTCACCATATACTATACCTCTCTATCACAACCTCATAGTGGGCCAATGAGCAGAAATATACTCATATAAGGGGTATACAAGGGATTCCTCTGGGTCCTCCAGTTTCCTCCCACACTCCAAAACATACTGGTAGGTTGATTAGATTGTGAGCCCCATGGGGACAGGGTCTGATCTGTCAAGCTCTGTGCAGTGCTGCGTAATCTGTGTGGCTGTATAAATAAAGGAATTATTATTATAAGGAGACCCCAGAAACCTTATCAACCTTTTGAGACCTTGTGAAGCAACGCTCCTGTGGACCCTCTATGTGTCTGACAGAGGGGGCTCATATAAAGGATAAACATACCTTGTCTAGGGAAGGGCTGTAAGGCCGACGGTTGTGTCCAAAAACAGAGAAGCAAAACGGTAAGTGTGAGGGAAGATAAAGTCTGACATGACAGAACGCCCACTGACACCCACAGATAACAGAGGATCGGCACAGCAACAGACACTAATATGACGTCTGGAAGATGGGGGTCAAGTTGGACCAAAGACTCCAGAAACGTGAAATTTTGGGACAATATAATGATAAAAATAATAACAGTGCCATCTGTGGCTGTTTCTGATATTGTAGTATTCACCAGAATATGTCGAAGCTGCAATACCAGGTATAGCCAGTGAACAAGGGTGGCGCCATTCAGGTCAGTAATTATTTGCATCAGTTATTGTGAGCCAAAACCAGGGGAGACAAAACAGATAGGCGAGGTCTTATGGAAAGTTCTGCATCTGTTCTTAGACCTAACAGAGATGTGACCTGAGCCTAGAGGGTTGTATGCCCCTGACCCTAGACTCCAATACTTTATGTATTTTGGGCGGTATACATCTGACTTCCTTATTTAAGTCGCCTTCCTTTTGGAGTCAATCCCAGTTTCAGCAAAGACTGTGTGGGCAAAGTTCAGTAGCTTTTACAAAGTCCATAAAACATCAAGGAGCTTCTCACAAGGAGCTTGGCACGGGATGGGGATGGGGCGTCCTGCAGTAAGGGGGGGGGGGGGGGGGCGGCAGGGGATGGGGCGTCCTGCAGTCAGGGGGGGGGAAAGCAGGGGATGGGGCGTCCTGCAGTCAGGGGGGGGGGAAAGCAGGGGATGGGGCGTCCTGCAGTCAGGGGGGGGGAAAGCAGGGGATGGGGCGTCCTGCAGTCAGGGGGGGGGAAAGCAGGGGATGGGGCGTCCTGCAGTCAGGGGGGGGGGAAAGCAGGGGATGGGGCGTCCTGCAGTCAGGGGGGGGGAAAGCAGGGGATGGGGCGTCCTGCAGTCAGGGGGGGGGAAAGCAGGGGATGGGGCGTCCTGCAGTCAGGGGGGGGGAAGCAGGGGATGGGGCGTCCTGCAGTCAGGGGGGTGGGATTGGGCGGCAAGGCACGGGTTGGGGATGGGGTGTCATGCAGTCATGGTGATGGCACGGGATGGAGATGGGGCGTCCTGCAGTCAGGGGTGGCACGGGATGGGGCGTCCTGCAGTCGGGGGGGGGGGGGGGTGACACGGGATGGGGTTGGTGCGTCCTGCAGTCGGGGGGGGGGGGGGGGTTTGGCACGGGATGGGGATGGTGCGTCCCGCAGTCGGGGGGTGGCAGGTGGCGGGGGGTCCTGCAGTCAGGGGGCGGCAGGTGATGGGGGGGGTCCTGCAGTCAGGGGGCGGCAGGTGATGGGGGGGGGTCCTGCAGTCAGGGGGCGGCAGGTGATGGGGGGGGTCCTGCAGTCAGGGGGCGGCAGGTGATGGGGGGGGTCCTGCAGTCAGGGGGCGGCAGGTGATGGGGGGGGTCCTGCAGTCAGGGGGCGGCAGGTGATGGGGGGGTCCTGCAGTCAGGGGGCGGCAGGTGATGGGGGGGTCCTGCAGTCAGGGGGCGGCAGGTGATGGGGGGGTCCTGCAGTCAGGGGGCGGCAGGTGATGGGGGGGTCCTGCAGTCAGGGGGCGGCAGGTGATGGGGGGGTCCTGCAGTCAGGGGGCGGCAGGTGATGGGGGGGTCCTGCAGTCAGGGGGCGGCAGGTGATGGGGGGGTCCTGCAGTCAGGGGGCGGCAGGTGATGGGGGGTCCTGCAGTCAGGGGGCGGCAGGTGATGGGGGGGTCCTGCAGTCAGGGGGCGGCAGGTGGTGGGGGGTCCTGCAGTCAGGGGGCGGCAGGTGGTGGGGGGTCCTGCAGTCAGGGGGCGGCAGGTGATGGGGGGGTCCTGCAGTCAGGGGGCGGCAGGTGATGGGGGGGTCCTGCAGTCAGGGGGCGGCAGGTGATGGGGGGGTCCTGCAGTCAGGGGGCGGCAGGTGATGGGGGGGTCCTGCAGTCAGGGGGCGGCAGGTGATGGGGGGGTCCTGCAGTCAGTGGGCGGCAGGTGATGGGGGGTCCTGCAGTCAGGGGGCGGCAGGTGATGGGGGGGTCCTGCAGTCAGGGGGCGGCAGGTGGTGGGGGGTCCTGCAGTCAGGGGGCGGCAGGTGGTGGGGGGTCCTGCAGTCAGGGGGTGGCAGGTGATGGGGGGGTCCTGCAGTCAGGGGGTGGCAGGTGATGGGGGGTCCTGCAGTCAGGGGGTGGCAGGTGGTGGGGGGTCCTGCAGTCAGGGGGTGGCAGGTGATGGGGGGGTCCTGCAGTCAGGGGGTGGCAGGTGATGGGGGGGTCCTGCAGTCAGGGGGTGGCAGGTGGTGGGGGGTCCTGCAGTCAGGGGGTGGCAGGTGGTGGGGGGTCCTGCAGTCAGGGGGTGGCAGGTGGTGGGGGGTCCTGCAGTCAGGGGGTGGCAGGTGGTGGGGGGTCCTGCAGTCAGGGGGTGGCAGGTGATGGGGGTCCTGCAGTCGGGTTGTAAGATGTGATGGGGTGTCAGAGGGTGGGAAGTGATGGGGATCCTCCATTCAGGGGTTATAAGGGAAGGTGAAGTCAGAGTCCTCCCTACATCCCGGAGGTGACAGCTGTCCTGGTGATGTATCTATCAGTAATATACATGTCTCGTACCTTGTGGACTCCCAGGACCGCTCCGATCGCTGCCGGTTCCTTCTCGCCCGGTTTCCTTCCTCTCCTCTATTTCCGGGTCTCCGCAGCTCAGCAGCTCCACCCGCCGGCAGAATGACGCAAGCGCCGCCCTGTGCGCAGTGCGAACTACAACTCCCGGCAGCCCCCGCGCCCAGGCTCTACTGCACAGCATGATCTGAGATCCACCACTGCCTAGGTGTGCGCTATATCATTCTCTCTCTAGCTGACTGTTTTATAATGAACGTCAATCGACATGTTTTATCTTTTTGATGACCATTTTCCATAGTTGTATTTCCCATTCAGCTGTTTGTGAGGTGTATGGTGCCAGGGAACATTGGGTGAGAAGCAATATGGCTGCTATGATGGTCATCACTCCATGAAATAGAAATCATAGCAACCTGTAACTCCAAAATAAAAGCCGACATCAGGGTGGTAGCTGCTTCAAATTCCACCATGCAATTATTTTAAATAGAAACTATTTTTCCCCAAAATTATTAGTAGTAACTCCCACTAGCCCTGACATGGGGTACAGAGGCCCCCAGGAAGTATTGTGTATGGGCGCAGTAGCCAAGGGTACAAAATTCTGTTAGGATTGTACCAAACTGGGAGAGGACCCATATGGGCAGATTTCAGCACTGGCGATGTAGGCGACAATACTCATCCTGGCATGGGGGAGACCTGCTCCCAATGTGACAGCATGGGGCGGGGGGGGGGGGGGGGGGATGTATATACCCTCTGATGTGAGAACATGGGGGAAGAAGAGCTCCCCCAAGTCAGAGCATGGATAAGAGTAACAGAGCATAAGAGAGAGTACTCCCAAAGTGAGAGCATTGGGAGTACTCACGTTGCTCTACTCACGTTGCTCTACAACGTGAGAGCAAATACCTTCTGATGTGAGAGCATGGATTAGAGTAACCCCCCAATGTCTGAGCATAAGGGAGAGTATCCCCTGACGCGAGATGAAGGTGGGGGAGAGAGCCCCACTATGTGAGAGCTTGGGGGAGAGTACCCTCCAATGTAAGAGCAGGGGGGGGGGGGGAGTACCCCCAATATGAGAGCATAGGGGGGAAAGACTACTCCCGAAGTGGGAGCATGGCAGGGGGCAAGAGTAAATACCCTCTGATGTGAGAGCATGGGGGAGAGTACGCCCCAAAGTCAGAGCATGGATTAAAGTAACCCCCCCATTGTACAAGCATAATGGAGAGTACCCCCCGATATGAGAGCATGGGGGGAAAGAGTACCACTGACATGAGGTCAAGGGGGGGGGGGGGGAATTACCTCCTGATGTGAGATCTTGGGGGAGAGTACCCCTCAGTTTGTTGGGAATGTACCAAACTGGGTACACCAGAGAGAACCCAAATGGACAGATTTCACCACTGGAAATGTGTGCGACAATACTTGTCTTAGCATGGGGGAGAGTACACCAACGTGAGAGCATGGGGGGGGGGATGAAGATACCCCCCTATTTGGCAGAGTACCACCATGTGAGAGCATGCAGGTGGGGGGACCCTTCAAATGCCCACCGATTTGGAAATCCGAATTTCCAGCAGCAGAGATGTTGGCATTTTCCTATTCTGACATATGGGTTGGTCTAGATTCTATAGGATATATTGATAAAACTAATCTAATCCTCACTTTCCACATGTATTAGGGCTCAGACTGAGATCGTAAGCCTTTGTGGTCAGGACGCAGGCTATGAGTCCATGATCATTGCACTTACACATCGTTCCGGATATTCTTCTTCCATAGACGTCCATCGTGTGTATAAATATCTCTACGTTGGGGGGGGTTTAAGGCCTCAGGTTGGGGGGCAGAAAGATTCAGATCTTCACAGGTGACAGTTTTTTGGGGGAATTTTTTTTGCCATTCTGTTTGTATACATGAGACCTGAGTGGGCAGACCTGACACGTATCTCCATGTCTCACCCCATCAAGGACCCATTCAGTGTAAATGAAAGAAGTTTCCGAGGATTTCCGGAAGCATAAAAGGTTCTGATCTCATTCGGGTCAAAGGGTACATCAGCAGAATTCATAATCCTGTCAATATGAAGATCCTACAAAGTCAATATGTCAGGTGCTAAAAGTGTCCGACAAATAATGTCTTATGAACACTGCAAGCTGCTGCAGAACCTCTTTTTGAAGTAAACCTGGCCATATGTATTAAGTCAGATCTAGATCAAATTTTCATTCTGCTGACTCCCTATCCATACATTATATGGACAGGCGGTCATCCAACCCAGATCAGCAGGTTCTGACAACATACCTTGTATGTACACGGTCTGCGGCTTCTAGGACGCTCCCTCATTATTCTATGCAGAACGGAAGAGATTCCAGTGAAGAAAAGTGGCGCCAGACGTCTACGGCCGCTTATCTCCACTGCTTATCAATAACCTGGCCGTGTAGATGGACAAGAAACATCACAAATCACACACTCCCCGAAGTTACTGCAATCAAACTGAGTTTTTATTCCTCACCAGAAATTTCTGAAAATTACACAAAGATAAAGCAAATGATCTCAGAATTAAATTAACACAAAATCGATTGGGTTTTTTACATGTCGCGTTCTCTCATGCTCCATAGCGCCCTCTGTCTGATCTGCTACATAACGCAGCCCACGACTGTCATCAGCCCTTCTCTATGAAGCCAGTAGAGGGACAGGTCATAGGAAATTCTAGATTAAAGTATGTGATTTCCTCTGTGTTATGGGGTAACTAACACTCACCCGGGGTAAATTTATGGGTAATAGTGATCGGAATCAATGCGGTGTGTGCCCGGGGAGGAGGGGAGACGATACATAGAGGCGCCTCCATTTAATAGACAAAGCAATGGTGGGGAGTGTTAGGGCTTCACCTGGGGAAAGGGTTTAAGGACAAACAAATATAGCGCCCCCAGGTGGCAGTAATGTGATGTGGGATGAACTAGCACCAGGAAGAGAGCCCCCCTCTAAGATGTACGCAACGGGACCCCTCATCCTTGCTTGGAAGCATGTGCAACATTCAGAGACAGAACTACAACTCCCAACATTGTGCACAGAAGGAAAAAAAAAAGTGACAAAAAAGGGAACAGAGGAGGAGCCCCAACTATTACCAAAACCGTTCTGCCCCCCAACCTCCAAATTCAGAAAGTTTGTATCCCAGAGTTGTCCTCTTCCTCTTTTCAAGCAAATGTCCATTGTCCTACAACCAAGCGCCGCAGTGTTTTTGTAGGACTTCTCCCTTTCACCCGCCAGTTTAACCACGTCATTGCCGCAGAGCACTTCGAAGCATATCTGCCATGGGGGTGGGGGGATGGTATTGCTATACCCTCGGCCATGACGTGGTCAAATCCAGTGACTTCGACAAGAATGCGTCATCCCGGAGGATCCCGTCAGTATACCTGTATATTTACAGCTCAATATATATATATATTTATAGAATTTTTCTCTTTATCTACTTATGTACATACACATATAGAAACTTTCTTCAAAAGTGTCTAAAAATGTGATTTGTCTGCATATAAAAAGAGAGGAGAAAGCGAGAGAATAAGCCCCAGCGGCTCACAAGTCATTTTCGGCCTCTCCTATGCCGGAACGGGGGCGTCAGATGCAGCACCATGAAGTCAGATATTATGGGGGAGTCCTGCTGTGTAGATATGTTCACGTGATCTAGTACACGCCTTACATGCGTGTACTATTGGTTTGTGCAAATAGTAGGACTTCTGGGGTTCTTCAGAGACTAGATCCTCATAAATGGCATCATGACACACACACAGGCCAGAATCCCAGAATGCAGTCCCATTGCTGGGAGTGTATGCTGGGGTAGAAGACAGGTAGCTGCACTTTTCTTACCTCTGCTACAGAGCAGACAAATGAATGAGAAATCTGTAAAATTATTGACATTATTACTATTCGATCCCCCCTGACGCTATGACATACAGATCCTGTCTGCACCTACATGACGCCTATATACATTTGTGCATTGATGCAACAATATATACACATTCATTCAGTAGACAAATCGCCTTTAAGTCTGTGGTCCCGAGAATCCACATAAGGTCCATCCACGTAAAAGGTATCTCTTGAGCCTCGCCCACAATGGTGGACAGCGATACATTCTGATAGTAATCTCTTAAGGTGATGGTAAAGCAGGGAGCAGGGTCTTTAAAAAGGTGAAGATTCAGGTATTTAATTTCAGCCACAATGTCCCGTCTCCACTTCTCTGTCCCCCGAGTCTATTTCAGACACAAGCAGAAGACAAGACGACTTTAAGACACACAACAGCTATCTCCATGGAAGCCCAGAAGGGTCACACGCCAGAGCTGGTCGGTCCGACTGCCCAGTGGTCAAATCCTATCTGCCTCCTCTGCTTTGTGGATCATGGGCAGAGCTGCTTCTACTAGTAGACTGGCATGTGGGGGGTTAATGCATCCTGCAATACAGAGAAAAAGATAAAAATCAATGTTTACAACGATAAAAATGCATTGCATGTGCAGCTCTCTATGGCTTCAGACTTTAGTCCTGCAGTCGCAGTCTCTCTGCCTTGCTCCATGCATTGTGAGGTTAGTGAGAAGCAACAACAGACTACAACAAGGTTTACTTGTAGTCTGTTACTATGGAAACACACAGACATGTACTGTAGCTGTAGACACTTTTGAAAAGGGACTTTTTTTTTCTAAAGTATTTTTACAAAGTTGCTCCGATTTCTATTTTGGATGATATGTTATAATAAGAAAGCATTAGTTCAATGGGAGCTGAATTTGCTGGACATTATACAGTGCACGCAGACAGCAGCTCCCATCAGCAAGATGTTTTGTTTTTTGCTCCTTTGTGCATATACTAGGATAATTTTTTTTTTTTTTTACCACAGCTCTTAGTTAATTTAGCTTTTTTTAATTAAAATGCTAATATATCAATAATGTCATAAATACAACATAGGACAGTGATGGCCCAACCTTTAGAGCTTGGTGTGTCATAGGTTAGCCATCACTGACATAGGAGCAAGTCCTTTCTCTTGGACTCACACCAATCCTGAGAACGGGGGTCTCACTGACCTATTTAATGGGTGCATCAAAAATAGCTGAGCAAGTAGCACCGTGAATTTGCCTTGCAGTGGGTAACAGAGGGAGTCCACTCTGAGCAGATTGTCCAATTTTGCATCGGAAAATGCTCTTTTAAAGAGGTGGTCTGCTCAAAGGCGTGCATCTTCCATACAGTATAATGGGGAAAATGGGTGTGTGTGTGTGTGTGTGTGTATTACCGTATAATATATATATATATATATATATATATATATATATATATATATATATATATATATATATATATATATATATATAGTTACCACTGAGCACCGGCATATGCTGAAACTAGAGATATCTTAGAGATTTGTGTTGGGCTTCGACTCATTCTAGTATGAGAATTACAATTAGCTTTATTCCATACACTCACTTCACTTCCAATATGGCTGGGTTGGTCTCCATAATCGCCACAATAATCCGGTCTATATAATCCTGTAATCGTAGGTTGATTTCCTCCTGCTTCTGAATAGCCTCCATCAGCTGCAAAAAGAGATGACACAATAAGATTCCTGTGGTTATACGTATGACCTGGAGACTCCACATGGGTATAAAATGTAAAAGCCAGCAAAGTCACTGCAGGATAACTGTACGGGGCTGGTCAGGGGCTGCTCAATTACCAACAGGGTTGTCCAGGATTAGAAAAGCAATGATCTAAACCTGGAAACAGCGCTACTGTGCTCCACTGGCTGCAATAGGAATTGCAGTTCAAAGACGCCCAAATAGATCACTTTACATATACACATAAAAATGTATTTATATTCCTAGTTTTTTCATACCTCATCCCTAGAAACACTGCTGATTTCCGCGGCCAGTGAGTCGGAGAAGGTGGTGGAGAAGAGGTTCTTGGCTCCCTGGATGCTGAGGTTAATGATTTGGCCGTTCAGTTCTTCATTCTGTTCCTTGAGGATTCGTTGCTCCTACACAATGAAAACCAAACAAATATATTTTGGGAACAATACCCCCCATCCCAGACGATATACACAATTCAATCTACCATTACAATAATTATTGTAAAAAAAATTCTTTATAGCGCTAGAAAATTCCACAGCACTTTACAAATCATGACAACATTGCATGTGTACAACCCCCCACACCGCAATGATAATCTATATCTATCTATATCTATCTATATATCTATAGATATATAGAAAGGGAAGTACACAGACATACAGTATGACTATGATGTAACAGCAGTACCTGTTTAAGTCTCCGGACTTCATGCTCTAGCTCGGCCTCCCTGGTGCGGCTGTTGTACTCCTGAAGGGCGGCGCTATTTCCCAGTCCCATTCGCTGTTCCATCTCAAGGCGCAATAGTTGTGTCTGTTCTAGTTCCCTTCTGAGCTCCTCTATTACCTGGTATTACAAGGAGAGAAGGGTATAAAATGAGCATTACCCTGGTCAATAGATTAGTTAGTGGGCATCATGGAAGGATTCCTCATTGAAAAAAGCCAGTAGACCGGTCAGTGGTAATCTAATATGGGCAAACCAATGTATGGACTAGAACCTAACAAAAAAAAAGAGTGAGATAGCAGCGGGCCCACACACAACCAGCAGGTGGCAGTGCACACAATCTACACCACATTATACTGGACATGGGGAGAGGTGGCTGGGACCATATTGTACATGGCAGTACACAGTCCAGTCACCCTTTCTGCTCTAGTTATACAATTTACAGAGTGTGAGACCCCCACCTGTCATATTTCCCACTTCTCTGCCAGGATTCAATGTACCAGCAATTTGCTAACCCACCCAAGTACTGGCTGCCAAAACCTACCCCAATACAACAAAGCTTCACTTTTACTAGATTTTCCGAGATAACTTTAAGTTCCCAATCCTCCCCTGGAATAATCCGTTTGCCAGATGCAGCTAACCATTGCCCATTTATGACCCTTTTGGGTTAGGGCTCTTTCACACTGGGTTGTATTTTCACCGATCAGTCAGTGGAAAAAACTATGAAGCATGTCCTATTGGATCACCTGCTGATGCAGATCACGGAAGGCAATAGAATCAAATAGTAAATTGAAGTAAAATAAAAAATTGATGAAACATCTCTTTTTTTTCACTGATGAGGCTGAAAAACTAAAATGTGATGTTTTCAAAGCAACTTTAAACCTTCAGCCGAAGCCGGGCACCAACGCCAATGTGAAAGAGCCCTCAATGTGGAGATAAGCGGCATCAGCCACATCTTGATGCTACTGGTTTCCATGTACTTTTCTGGGGAACATACACAGGATCAAACAAGCACACGCTGTGGGTAAGAGAAGGGGAAATGTCAGCTCAGTCTGTGACGCTGGCACGCGATGGTGGCTCTCACCTCTTGGCACCGCTCCTTCTCTAGCTGCTGTTTATGCATCTCCTTGCTCAGCTTTCCCCCCAGCTTGTTGTTCTGCTCCTGGTGATCTTTAAGCTGCTGCTGCAGTTCTTCCACTTCATCCAAAAGCTTCAGTTTCTCCTATGGACAATACAGACACCCGTCAGATATGAAGGTCTTTAAAGGGCTTTTCCCACAAAACAAGTCCACAAGATAGGGCCTAACTTGCTGATCGGTGGGGTCTCAGTGATAGGACCTCCACAGATCACAAAAACAGAGGTCTGATGTATCCCAGTCGGACCCATAATTCCTCCCAGAGATAACCGGAGCAGCTAGTCGCACATGGTCGGACTCAGTGCCCCATTCAGAGCGATGCTCAGCAATCTCGCCAGCTCCATAGAGATGAACACAAGTTGCAGAGGATGGAGTCCAACTTGTTTTGTGGGAAAACCCCTTTAACAGCATTAAATTATTTACTCCCTCTTAAACGTTTGCAAACTCCTCTGCCCCCACTACTTACCTCTTCCAGTCTCTGCGCCGTGGCTTTCGCACTGGGGAGCTGTGATCGGAGCTCTGTGTTCTCGCTCTCCAGCTCTTGGACTCTGCAGACCAAGAAAGATAATTAGCAGGTGGCCGAATCTGCAAACACATCTGGGCTGGAGATCTGAAGATATTGCTACAATCAGATCAAACCGAATTATGCACAATCTACATCCAAAACAGCCTTAACTCTGTCAAAAATGATTTCTTTTATTGCAATGTTATGCACTATGGACTGCCAGTATGTAAGCTGACGGACCCAGGATGAGTTTAGGATTTTAGTTTTCTTTTACAGGCAGAAACACTGAAATTTGATCCCAAAAAGGTAACAAGTGTTTGCAACATATTACATGGTTACACCAGTTAAGTCAAATAAGACTTTTTGAAAAGTTGCAAAAATTGTTGCACTCTCACTGAACTTTTAGGTGTGAAGAAGAAGGGCATATTTGTACATTTGGCTTTTGTCCGCTTTCTGTGTCCGTAGGTTGTGTGTTATATTACAGCTCAGGCCCTTTTACGTCAATGGAGGTAGGTGCACTACCGGACACAACCCATAAACGCGAGTGGCGCCGTTTCTGAAAATAAATCGGCCATTTTACTAATCCCTTTGAATCCAAAAAATCTCTTTGCCCATTGTATCATCCAAGCACTTTACCTCCCTCCAGCTGAGCATACTGCTTGTTTTCTGGTGCCCGTTTCCAGTCCCCCCTTAGTTTTTACCTGGCCTTCAGACTGCTCAACCGAAAGCTCCGATCACGTTCCATCTTTCGGATCTCATCTCTGTGTTTCCGCGTCTCTTCGCTCTGCACCTCGTCAGATTGGAGTTCCTGATCCTTCAGCTGCTCCTCAAGTGCATGCACCCTGCTCAGGAGAAGAAGAGAGTCAGGAGACGAGACAGCGGGTCAAATACGGGAGATGACTGATTAGGAAAGCGCCGGCTCCTTTGTTGATGAAGAGACTGCGCTGACCTGTGTAACAGCTGCAGATTCTCCTGTCTAAGGCGATTCTGCTGCTCCGCTGTCGTGGCGGCGTCTCTCTCCAGTTCGCTTACTCTCTGTTCCAGGTACAGAACCTGGAGGAGATAAAATGGTTAACGTTATCCCAAAATACGGCCTATGCTCTGAGGCACGGAAGCTACGGGATAAGGTTGAACTACCTTGTCTGTAAGATCGGTGTCATCGCAGGCCATGTGTGTGAGCGGCTGTTCTCCGGGGTCTTCTAGGAATCCGCTGTGATGGAGCCTCCTGGAGACACAAGACTGACATCAGTCGTACAATATGGAGATAACACACATACAAACACGGAGCGGTATGTTCTTATCTCCTGCCAGTTGCCATATTGTTTCTTATCTGTGCAGATTATCTCCACCAAAACCGCCATATGCCCAGGTCTTGCAGAGCGTTGCTCCACTTTTACCCCGTAACTAGTGACCAGCATTTATAACCCTATCCGCATCACTGCGCCGCCATGCGACTTGAACATCATTTGTAGTTTCACTCACCGCGCCTCCTTCCTGCTCGATGTCCTCTTGTCTGGGCTGTGGAGCAAACAAAAGACAAATAGGAATAAGTGAAAGTGGAAAGGAAAGTATGAAGAGGATGGGGAGGGAAGACCCCAATGATAAAAAGCCACACATGGAAATGGAAAACGGAAGCTCAAACGCTGATAGCATGCAGAGCCGGGAGCGGGACAGAGTCCTGTGCACCGCGGGGTTAATGCAGCAGCAGAGGAAATGGTGAGTGACAGGTGGAAGGGAAAATGCTGATACGGCAGATAGCTGCGGCTGGGAGAGGGTTAAGGAGCTCAGGATCTCTCTATTAGAAGAGCTGGGGTGATACTGGTTTCCTGCCCCAGGAAATAACAATGGAGAAGTATGTCCAACCACAGTGCGGCCCCCCACCCCCAGCTCTCCTGTACTATAAGTCCTTTACAATGCAAGAAACCCCCATGTAGCAGAGTATAGCGCCACCCACAGGCGACCTACCCCAACGAAGCACAAGTCTCTCTCATGCAATGTCACATGCACAGCGAGACCACTCAAGACTTTACATGGAGAGGTGCAACGGAGACTCTTTACAAGATTTGGGTGACTCACAAAACCAACATGGCTGCCGGTACAGCCCAAAATTTCAACTGTAGCTAAAACTCAATAGGAACCGCAACAGCAGCCATATTGGTGGTCACCCAGCTCTACCTGGCTCTGAGATGCTGGTTGAGGATCCAGGCCATAGTTTGGGGGACTAAAGAAGTAACAACCCCTTGGTTGTCATTAGGTGGTGTACTGTGCCCCTCACTCTATACCAAATGAAAAGCCAATGGAAGACGCACCCAGCACCTCGAATTACCCATGTGAATGGACTGGATCATAACAGTGGATCCTTGTATAAGAGTCTCCATCAATAGTAACACCTCCCCCCGTGCCTTGTAGGTAAGGGGCATGCAATGTCACCTGTCCATCTCAAGGTATCGGAGACGGGTGGACAGATCTTCCAAGCGGTTGATATGTTTGTGGCATTGGCTGCAGTACAGCCCCCCCAGGCCGGAGCAGGGTGGTGGTGCCAGAAGTTGGCGCTCTGACACAGGTGCACCACTAGGGGGGTTTAAAAAGTTATGCAAGTCATGAGGAACGCTCCTTATTACTGGCCGGACACATACAAATGGTTACTTATTACATCAGAGGTTTCTATTACTTCTATTTATTTACTAATTGGCACCAAGTCACATGGGTCAATGATCTGCCAATGACCGATCCAACCTGACCCCAAAGCAACCACTACACAAACTGTCATCAGTTATGTACATGGCAGATATTCAGGTTACGTATCTACCTTCAGACAATTTTGTTTATTTAGGATCTGTGTGCATCAACTAGATACCTCAGAGCTGCACTCACTATTCTGCTGCAGTCACTGTGTACGTACATACATGACATTACTTATCCTGTACTGATCCTGAGTTACATCCTGTATTATACTCCAGAGCTGCACTCACTATTCTGCTGCTGGTGCAGTCACTGTGTACATACATGACATTACTTATCCTGTACTGATCCTGAGTTACATCCTGTATTATACCCCAGAGCTGCACTCACTATTCTGCTGCTGGTGCAGTCACTGTGCACATACATGACATTACTTATCCTGTGCTGATCCTGAGTTACATCCTGTATTATACTTCAGAGCTGCACTCACTATTCTGCTGCTGGTGCATTCACTGTGTATATACATGACATTGCTTATCCTGTACTGATCCTGAGTTACATCCTGCATCCTACCCCAGAGCTGCACTCACTATTCTGCTGCTGGTGCAGTCACTGTGTACATACATGACATTACTTATCCTGTACTGATCCTGACTTACATCCTGTATTATACTTCAGAGCTGCACTCACTATTCTGCTGCTGGTGCATTCACTGTGTACATACATGACATTGCTTATCCTGTACTGATCCTGAGTTACATCCTGTATTATACTCCAGAGCTGCACTCACTATTCTGCTGCTGGTGCAGTCACTGTGTACATACATGACATTGCTTATCCTGTACTGATCCTGAGTTACATCCTGTATTATACCCCAGAGCTGCACTCACTATTCTGCTGCTGGTGCAGTCACTGTGTACATACATGACATTACTTATCCTGTACTGATCCTGAGTTACATCCTGTATTATACCCCAGAGCTGCACTCACTATTCTGCTGCTGGAGCAGTCACTGTGCACATACATGACATTACTTATCCTGTACTGATCCTGAGTTACATCCTGTATTATACCCCAGAGCTGCACTCACTATTCTGCTGCTGGGGCAGTCACTGTGCACATACATGACATTACTTATCCTGTACTGATCCTGAGTTACATCCTGTATTATACCCCAGAGCTGCACTCACTATTCTGCTGCTGGAGCAGTCACTGTGCACATACATGACACTACTTATCCTGTACTGATCCTGAGTTACATCCTGTATTATACCCCAGAGCTGCACTCACTATTCTGCTGCTGGAGCAGTCACTGTGCACATACATGACATTACTTATCCTGTACTGATCCTGAGTTACATCCTGTATTATACCCCAGAGCTGCACTCACTATTCTGCTGCTGGAGCAGTCACTGTGCACATACATGACATTACTTATCCTGTACTGATCCTGAGTTACATCCTGTAAATCTTTTATTTTATATATAAAAATGAAAAACAATAAACATAAATCAAGCCATAACTTCTGGCAAAACAAAACAATAATAATAACAAAACAATAATACAAACTAAAAGAGTCTTACGAAAATCTCCTGGCCCAGCCACACACACACCACACAATCAGCATTATAAAACAAAACCTTCACCCAATCCCATCACCTAATATTTTTTTTTTTTTTTTTTTTTTATATATATAAATTTTTATAATTTTTTTTTTTTTTTTTTTTTTTTTTCCCCATAAATAACTAAAGAATGCACAGCAAAAAAAAAAGACAAACAGGAAATAAAAACATTAAATATTAAATATAACTAACTAAATCCCACGCCCATCACCCTCCCACCCAGACACTGGTCTAACGTCCAAAGTTCGCGCTATATAGTCCAGACCAGTGCCCAGGATCATAAAGTCCAAGTCCCGTCCACCCCCCTCCCAACCTAACACCCTAACACCAACACCCCAAAACCAACCACCTATATACACATTAACTATAACTACATATAACACAAGATACAAACACATTAAACATACCAACATAACAAATCCAAACCACATAAAGCCCAGGTTCGGCGCCTGCAAGCCCCTACATCTCTATAACCTCAGATACAAAACAAAAATCTACAGTGTCAGCTTCAGCCCAACACCAGGAGAGGAGATGACAGACTAAGGGACACTAAAGGAGAACCCCCTCCAAAGGAGATAGGCCCTCCCCGTGCCCCGCCTCTCATACTCCAGAGAGCGCACCTTCACCAGGTCACCCAGAATGTTCCTAACCACCTCATCCACCGGGAGGATTTTACGCTGCGTCGATACTAAACACCGTGCGTTCCACGTGTGGTACCTGACCACTAGACTGACTAGGAATAACGTGCAGCGGTCCCGGCCACCCAGGCCTCTGAATGCTCCATAGGCCCACTCCGCATAGGAGAGACCGGCCAACCCGGGCCAATGGATGGAAGCGCCCACCCGGTTGTACACCTCTGTGTTAAAGGGGCACTGAAGCAGGAAGTGGTCCATGCTCTCCAGCAGGCCACCGCACTCCTCCCGGGGACAACCCCTTTCCTCAGAGCTCCTACACTTCAGATTGTCCCTCACACACAGCTTTCCATGGAAGCAGCGCCAAGTCAAGTCCCAAAACTTCAAGGGGATCCTGATGGAATTCAAAAGACCTAAACCCACCCCCAGATCCCGACTTGGGCAATCCCTGAGGGCCAGAGGCTTCTGGAAATGGGTCAACAGAACCCTTTTGTCAAGGAGTTTCCTCGACATGGTCCTGATCTCCCACATTCCCAGACCCCACCGGCGAATCACCTTCAGAACCGGGGTAGCGTAAGCCGGAAGATGCCCATGCGGTGTACGGAGATCCTTCACTTGTCCTCCTGTCTCCCATTCCTGGAAGAAAGGCCGAAACCATCCCCTGCAGGAGCATACCCACGGAGGAGCCCTCTCTTTCCAGAGGTTTGCTACATTGATCTTAAGAAAGGTATTCACTAGGAACACCACAGGGTTGACCATACACAACCCTCCTTGTCTCCTCGTGCGGTAAGTAACCTCCCTCTTGATTAGGTTCAGCCTATTCCCCCATAACAGCTGGAAGAACAGACTGTACACCCGAGTCCAGAGGGGTTCCGGCAACATGCACACACTGCCCAGATATATCAGCAATGGGAGCAGGTAAGTTTTAATCAAGTTCACCCTTTCCCTGAGGGTCAAAGACCAACCCTTCCACTGGTCCACCCTCTGAGCGGCAATCTTAAGCCTGCCATCCCAGTTTTGCATGGGGTAATCCCCCTGGCCAAATTCGATGCCGAGAACTTTGGCAGAGTCTTGGGGCCCTGGAAGAGTGTCCGGGAGATCAAAGCCTGGATCCCCCTCTCCCAGCCAGAGACTCTCACACTTATCCCGGTTGATCTTGGACCCAGAAGCCTCTGAGTAGCGGTCAACCTCTGACATCACCCATTGCGCCTCCCCTCTCGAGGACACAAAAACGGTGACATCATCGGCATAAGCTACCACCCTTAGAGTGGCTTCCGGTGCCGCCTGGTCCATCCCGACTCCCACCAACGGCCCACGATCAACCCTCCTAAGGAATGGGTCAATCGCGAACACGTATAAAAGTGGGCTCAGAGGACAACCCTGGCGAACACCAGACCCGACCTCAAAAGAGCGGCCAATCCAACCATTCACAAGCGGGAAACTCTCTGCCCCTGCGTACAAAACCTTTAGCCAATTGACAAACTCCCCCGGCAGGCCATACCTCAGAAGGACAGACCAGAGGTACTCGTGGTCAACCCGATCAAACGCTTTTGCCTGATCCAAGGACAGCAAGTACCCCTTCCAGTTACCAGCCCTGCCCTGCTCCACTGCCTCCCGAACACAAAGCACAGCACTAAATGTACTGCGGCCTGGAACAGAGCAGTGCTGGGTCCCCGAAAGGAGCCGGGGCGCAAACTGCACCAGCCGATTAAACAGCACCTTTGCCAAAACCTTTCTGTCCGTATTGAGAAGCGCTATGGGACGCCAGTTCTCAATACGAGATCGGTCCTTACCCTTTGACAGAATGATCAGGGCAGACCTCCTCGTTGACTTCGGCAGAGCGCCCGAGGAAAGACACTCATTGAATACCTCAGTCAAGAGGGGAACCAAGGCGTCCTTAAAGGTCTTATAGAACTCAGATGTTAAGCCATCTGGACCTGGCGATTTCTTGAGGGCGAGCCCTTCAATCGCCCGGCTGACTTCCTCTTCACTGATCATCTCTGTCAAAACATCAAGAGAGGGGTCTACTCCTGGTTCAGGGACAGTTTCAGCCAGGAAAGCCGACATCACATCCCGATCTAGATCCTTCCTGCCCAAGAGGTGTGAGTAGAAGGATCTGACGACCTCCAGAATCCCTGATCTGGACCTTTTCAGGGATCCCGTACTGTCAACCAGTCCTGTGACAACTTTACCATTCACTGACATCTTGCAGTTTCTGTAAGGGTCGGGCGAGCGGTATTTCCCGTAATCCCTCTCAAAAACCAAAGATGCGTGTCTATCGTACTGACACCTCTTCAGCAAGGATTTCACTCTGGAGATGTCCTCATGACTACCTCCAGTCGAGACGAGATGCTCGAGTTTCCTCCTCAGGCCCTGATACAGGCGGTACCTGTCCAGGCTCCTGAGGCTCGAGAGCTGGCGGAAGAATCTCGCCACCCTTTTCTTGAGCATCTCCCACCACTCTGACTTACTGCTACAAAGGCCCAGCAATGGTACCTGGCTCTGAAGAAAGTCCTCAAAGGATTGTCTGATCTCCGCTTCTTCCAGGAGAGACGAATTGAGCTTCCAATAGCCTCTTCCCATCCGGGGGGTCTCTGTAACATTCAGAGAAAACAAAATTAGACAGTGGTCGGAGAACTCCACCTCAACAACGGACACTGCTGAAGAAATGGCTTCCTCCTTTAAATAAAACCTGTCTATTCTAGACCTGCAGCTACCCCTATAATAGGTGAACCCCGCGTGGCCTGGGGTGTGCCGGATGTGGACATCCACCAGGCGAGCCTCACTAGCTATGCTATTAAGAGCGACGCTATCATAAGTCAGCTTGTCTCTGGAACCTCCCCTATCCTGGGACCTCGTGACAGCATTGAAGTCCCCTCCAAAGACCACCTGCCGACTTGTAAAAAGGTAGGGCTTGATCCTCATAAAGAGACACTTCCTGTCCCACTTGGACTGGGGACCATAGATGTTAATTAGGCGCAGTTCTTGTCCCTTCATGAGGACATCCAGGATCAGGCACCTCCCCATTTCTAACTCAATAACTCGTCGGCATTCTACCGGTGCGGTAAAAAGGACCGCCACCCCGCTATACGGCTCGGCCGCAAGAGACCAATAGGAAGGCCCGTGTCTCCATTCCCTCTTAGCTTTAAACACGGCCGCCAAATCTGGCAGCCTGGTCTCCTGCAAAAATAAAATGTCGGCTTCAACACGGCCGAGAAAATCAAAGGCCGCAAATCTAGCCGCATCAGATTTAATGCTGGCAACATTAATGGACGCCAGCGTCAACGGAGTGGGTGCCGCCATCATGAGTGATTGAGTTAGACGGCTTTTTTCTTACTATTTCCCTTCCCCCTACTGTCCTCTGAAGATGATGCCTTTTCCCTTTTCCCTTCAGAATTGGGGCAACTTCTCTTTAATGAAATCGAGGTGTCCATGTTATTACTGGCCCCCAAGGACCCACCCGGACCACCCTCTCCTTCGTCCTTGTCTCCTGACTCTGAGTCAGTCTCCCACTCTGAGGACCCAGCATCCCCAGAGGATAGAGACTCGGCGCCCCCTGCAGGCTGCTCCGCCGCCACCTCCAGAACCCCACCCTCAGCCTCTCTTCCCGAGGAGGCGATCTCATCGAGGGTGAGGAACCGGTTGGAAAGCTCAACCAGAGGGGAGGAAGTTTTCCCTTCCTTAGGTACCTTAGATAGGCCGCGTTTTTTCTTTTTCTGCTTGCGCTTATTTTCTAGCCAAATCCTGTTATCCTCATCCATACTCTCATAATGGGAGGACGTGGAGGACATGGCACCTTTCTCGCGCTCCATCCTCCTGACCTCCTCATCCAACTCATCATCCCTCAGGGCCTCAGTAGCAAGACCAGCCTCTGAGGAAGGACCAAGGGTCACCCCAGCAACCTGAGGCTTCCCCAGTTCTCTCCCTTTTTGTCTGGCTTCAAGCCGCCTCAACTGAGAAGGTGACTTATTCTTGCTTTTCTTCACAGGCCCCTCAGCTCCTCCACCTCTGCTGGTACCTTCCCCAGCAGAAGCAACCACATGGCTCTCCTCCACTGGGGTCACAACCGCATTGGCAAAGGAGCGAGGACAACGGCTGAAAGGGTGACCGAGCTCACCACACAGGTTACACCTAATGTCCTTACAGGATGCAGCGAGATGACCTAGCCCACCACACAAAGCGCACTTCTGCACTTGGCAGCTGGCGCTAAAGTGTGTGGGGTCACCGCACCTGTGACAGACCTTCGGCTGCCCCTGGTAGAAAATCAGGATTCTGTCCCGCCCAAGAAAGGCTGAAGAAGGAATGTGGGCGACTGTGCCGCCTGAACACTTCAACTTCATCATGAAGGTCCAGGCCCCAGACCAAATGCCAAATTCATCGCGGTTTTTCTGAGGTACCTGTACAACCTCACCATAACGACTTAGCCAAGTCATGATGTCCATGCAAGAAAGTGACTCGTTACGGGTCAAAACGGTCACCTTCTTGACTGTGTTTTGGCGAGACACTGCTTGCACAGCAAAGTCTCGCCAGCCAGGCTCGTCCTTTGCCAGCTCATAATTCGACCAGAAGAGCTCTAAGCCCTCCGGCCGAACAAAGCTGACATCGAACTCCAGAGTACCATAAGGATGTATCAGGGCAAAGATGTCACTAGCCCTGAAGTTCATCTTCAGGAGGAGCTCCACCACCCTTGACCTGGGTGGGCATGCGTCACTGCCCCTCCAGCGAAGACGAACCACATTCCTACGGGCAGCTCCGGGCCCGGTTGTGGGTAAAGACCATAGAGTCTCTCCCCCCCTTTTCTCTTGGAAGGCTGCCAGGCCATGCCTGTCTGTCCAGAAGGACAGATCAACATCTCTCCCCTCTACATTGATTGACTTTTCCCCTCTCCTGAGAGCCTCCAGAAGACGCCTTTGCAAAACGCTATTCCCAGAGTCAGGAGACAAGGAGTTAACCCCACTTGCCCCAGCGGTGACATTCGCATAGCTCCTTATGGGAGCGGCCACCACTGGGGGTGCAGATGGACCAGCACTCACACCAGGATCCCCCTCAGCACCATTCACTACCCCCACATTCACCACACTATGTGCATTACTGCCTCGCTTCCCTGCATCACTCACACCAGCTGGGCCAGGAGGACCTGGGGTTGCCTCGGCGTCACTGGACACTGGGGGTAGAGCCACCTCCATAGCTGATACAGCCTGAGAAGAGGCAGCTCCAACCCCGATCTTACTTGTGCCCTCTGCCTCATTGGCATTAACCCCTTGTTGACCAGCTATTTTAATGTTTGTGCACCGCTGCTCACTAGATGCATGAGGTCTCTTATCTTTATGAAGTCCGGAAAGTCTCTTGTTACTATCTCCTGGGTCTGATGACCCAATGCAAAATAATATTTTTCCTGCGCCCTTTCCTGCAGGCTGCACAGGACGCTTGGGAGGCGCTGCACCACAAGCCCCAGCAGCCCCATCACACTGCCGCTGCTTACCGGAGCAAGCAACAGCCACAGCGCTAGGGGCCACAGGAGCCACCGCCACTGCCCCTGGCACAGGGCCACCCCCCCCTCCCACTGGGGGGCAGCGCACAGTACCAGGACCTGCTGGATCGCCCTCACTGTCCGGCCTTTCGGCCGATGCCTTCCCTGCACCATCCTTGCTACTACAAACAAGGCTGGTGCTCTGCGCCATGATGGAACGTGGCTTTGCAATCTCCCCGCACCCTGGCACCGAGTCCACTGCAGGATTCGTGCTGGGCTGGGTAACGGGGCCTACACGACAGGCTGGCACTGCTGCCCGCCCGGAGGGAACAGGGAGGGGACGAAACACCAGATTCACCTCCTGAGACGCCTTGATCTTCCTGGCTCTCTTCTTTCTCTTTAGGTCGTCATCTGGCAAATCATCGCCGAAGGAGAAGTTCTGGAGGTGAACTGGGGACTCGAGCTGTCGGATCTGAGCCATTAGCGCCCCCCCCTGGCCGCTGTCATCACTTTCCTCCTCCAGGTTGGCAGAGCCGCAGCCTGATGGTAATGGCGCTTGCTCTGCAGGCAGCCTGTCGTGCGAGGCCTGCTGGTGTTGGTGCAGGCCACCAGACGGACACGGCAGGTCTTCCTCATCCTCCTCATCATCGCCATCGCCTTCATCCGCCTGGATCTGAAGCCCCTTCAGCTTTCTCAGCTTCTCCTGGCGCATCTCCTCAAATCTGGCGTCGTTCTCCAACTTTTCCCTGAACGGACCGCTGTGCTCCCGGATCAACCGTCGTTTTTCCTGCAGAGCGGTGACCTCGGCTTTAAGTCTGTCAATGGTGTTAAGAAGATCAGACTTTTTCTTCTGTGTAGCCACCCCCGCTAGGGCCAAGGTCTCACGTATCTCCTCCTGGAGCCTATTCAGCGCCTTGCCAGCTTCCTCGTACTCACGGAGGTGCTCAGCAATCCGGGAGCCATAGATGGTAGCAGACTCCCGGGCCTTTAGATGTCCCCATGCTTTTTGCACACCTCCGTGAGCACCCAGCTTTCCAGCTGAACCACCCAACTTTCCCGCACAGTCACTCAGCTTTCCAGGAGGAGCACTCAGGCTGATGTTACTTGCCTTGATCTTCTGTGTTCCGGAGACCTTGCGGCTTCCCTGGGTCTTGGGGGTGGCAGCCGAGGTCACATCGCTGCGTCCTTGGGTCCGGGCAGATCTTCTCACCCCCTCCATGTTGGCCGGTATCTGGCTTTTCCTGCCCCCCGCCGGCCTGGTCCGAGAGGCAGAAGCCTGGGATTTGCCTGGTTCACTCATCCCAGAAAACCCACTCCCTCCCTGGGGAGGAGAGAGCAGGCCTGGGTGGATTGGTCTTCCACCAGGTGGTGCAGGAGCTCAGCCACAGACAACCACACCCGTCAGCAGTTCACAGGGGAATGAGCCAGCACGAACTATTCTGCTGCTGGTGCAGTCACTGTGTACATACATGACATTACTTATCCTGTACTGATCCTGACTTACATCCTGTATTATACTTCAGAGCTGCACTCACTATTCTGCTGCTGGTGCATTCACTGTGTACATACATGGCATTGCTTATCCTGTACTGATCCTGAGTTACATCCTGTATTATACCCCAGAGCTGCACTCACTATTCTGCTGCTGGAGCAGTCACTGTGCACATACATGACATTACTTATCCTGTACTGATCCTGAGTTACATCCTGTATTATACCCCAGAGCTGCACTCACTATTCTGCTGCTGGAGCAGTCACTGTGCACATACATGACATTACTTATCCTGTACTGATCCTGAGTTACATCCTGTATTATACCCCAGAGCTGCACTCACTATTCTGCTGCTGGGGCAGTCACTGTGCACATACATGACATTACTTATCCTGTACTGATCCTGAGTTACATCCTGTATTATACCCCAGAGCTGCACTCACTATTCTGCTGCTGGGGCAGTCACTGTGCACATACATGACATTACTTATCCTGTACTGATCCTTAGTTACATCCTGTATTATACCCCAGAGCTGCACTCACTATTCTGCTGCTGGTGCAGTCACTGTGTACATACATGACATTACTTATCCTGTACTGATCCTGAGTTACATCCTGTATTATACCCCAGAGCTGCACTCACTATTCTGCTGCTGGTGCAGTCACTGTACATACATGGCATTACTTATCCTGTACTGATCCTGAGTTACATCCTGTATTATACTCCAGAGCTGCACTCACTATTCCCATGCATTCCCTTGCTACTTGTACATCTGCTTGAATTCTAACCTTTAATAGACAACATCTTGACATATCCTGACATGCTGCGGCAGGTTACTGCACATTCTTTGTCTGCATCAGATTTTATAACCTCTCCTGCATTATTAATCTGAGGGAAGCGTTATAACCGTACCTGGAGGTGAGACGCAGGGAGGTGTCTGTGGTCTGGGTGAAGCTCTCCTGCTCCTCCTCGCAGTGGCTGTTGAACAGGTCCGGCTCTGCTCCTTCACCAAAATCCTCAAACTGCTCCTCCTGTCCAGTGACTGTGACCCCCGAGATATCACACAGGGACAGCTCCAATCCTTCAGGTCTGAGATGCCAAACACAGAGAGTATATTAATGTACTGCATTTTTGCTCTGCTCAGGTCCCTCCCCATCAGCTGGCTACTAGCAGACGACTCACATGTAATTTAACATTCCCACTGTAGGGGGCACTCCAGGGTAACCTGCCTGGATGGTAACTATGTTATGCTGGTCTGTGGGGGTCTGACCACTGGGATCGCCACCAATCACAAGAAAGGAGTCCCATCATCGCCTCTGAGTGGAGCAGCAGAGGATGCATGTGCACTGCCACTCCATTAACCCTTTGTGGGACTGCTAAAAAGTACAGCGCTCGCTATTACCATATAGAGTCAATTAAGAAGCAGGGTCTATCCACAAGAGGGAACAGGACCCCTATTCTTGGGAGCGGATGCACCCCATCAGTCAACATAGGCAGATATATGGAGGATATGAGTGACAATAGAATCAATCTCATAATTAGGGGTCTATGGATCCTCGTTCTTTAAATATAAGTGACCCTAACACCAATAAGACATCTATGGCCGTACGCCATTGATATGCCAGAGCTGTCAGATACAGGAATACCTCTTTAAAAGCCATTCTTTAAGCTACGCTGTCCTGGTACTTCTCCATTTATTAAAGACAGAACTACAAATCCCAGCAATCCCCGTTGCTTTACATAAGAACATAGAAATCCCTCTTACATTGCTGGAGCATGTCCGCGAGGTCCTGCCCCATCTCCTTCAGTCTCGGGGTCTTCCTGGGCAGCGAGACCTCCGGTATCTTCATCTGTGAAGGTCTCGCACTCGCTATAGGCGCTCTCCGATCCCACATAGGCGCTGTCCGTCACCTCTGTGACCTGTAGGGAGACACAGGATCCAAATCCATCACCATGTAGAAGGTCAGCGCATCACCCCGACCCTCTCTATGGACTCTCCCTACCTCACCGGAGAGTGAAAACATCATCAAGTCCAGGAGTTACAGGAAGGAGACCTCATATGTAACAGGATTAACAGAGTTGGGTTTATTATTAAAACATTGTGTGCCGGGGGGGTGGTAATGGCTCCCGTCTCTGTCCTCGCTCAGCACAATGACCAGCGCTAGGAAGGATAAGGCTCTCGCTGCTCTTCCTGCCGCTGTATCATCTTCTTACTCAGCGTAAACTTTATCAGCGCAAAGTTCAGGGATCAGAGGGAGATGTTACTAC
Source organism: Engystomops pustulosus (assembly GCF_040894005.1). Lineage (NCBI taxonomy): Eukaryota > Metazoa > Chordata > Amphibia > Anura > Leptodactylidae > Engystomops > Engystomops pustulosus. The sequence goes on from NC_092418.1 coordinate 20,706,511, forward strand.
CCGGTGCTAGACAATACCGCCATATGGTGCATGCAGGAGCTTGGTATATTACTATGCAGAAACCATATGCACGCAGTCCCCGGGTTACGTACAAGTTCTTCTAAAGTTAAATTTGTATGTAAATTGAAACTGTATATTTTATAATTGTAACCCCAGACCAAAAAATTTTTTGCCCCAGTGACAATTTTTTTTAATTTAATTTTTTAATGTAATGGGACCAAGGATTATCAATAAATCTTCATAAGACACCTTACAGCTGATCATTGCAGCCTGGGACTATAGTAACATCCAGAGAGCTTCACCAGAGGTCAGAGGGGTCTGTCTGTAACTAAGGGTCCTTAAGTAGGGGACCGCCTGTACAGCTATGGCCTCAGTCTATCACATGAGATGTAGTACAGAACTACAAAGCTCCTGCAAAGTCACAGATATAGAGAATACAATTCTGTCCTTTTACATTCACCACTAGGGGGAGCTCAGTGTAGACAGATCGATTTTACCTGCTTTCAGAGACCATATTCATACATGGGCTTAAGTCTATCACATGGATTACAGTATAGAGCTGCAAAACTTCTGCAAGTCACGTAGATAGATGATAAAATTCTAGTTGCCCACAGCCACCACAAGGGGGAGCTCAGTGTAGACAGATCGATTATACCCATTTTCAGAGACCACATACAGATATGTGCTCAGTCTATCACAAGGATTGTAGTACAGATCTACAACTCCCCTGCATAGTCACAGAGATAGAGGATTGTGTCTGCCCGGAGCCACCACTAGGGGGTGCTCATTCCATTCCTGCCAGGAGGTTAAGGGACACAAAATTACCAGGATGTCCTGGAGAGAATCCATACCCCAAACCAGCAGCTTGCATCAATAACAAGGACTGTAATGCTTTATTTTGCCTGCAGGGGGCACTGCTGGATGATTAAACATTTTGTATCTGGGTTTATGGTAATATTAGTCTGCATGTACTTCCTCCTATGTGGTTCTTAAAGGGAAAGTGCAAACAAAAACTCAGTCTCCCATAGAAACCAGTTAAAGAGTCCTAGGGAAGAACATTGCCAGCAATGACTAGCCCTATGATTGGTGGAAGACCGGCTGCTGGTCCCAAGTATTTCCAGATACCGGTGACCCGGGGAAAAGATGGCCGCTCGGTCCGGTTGGATAATACAAGGTGTATGATATAAACCTGTATACAAGCAGTAGTTATAGCCGGCGATCTCTGAACACTGTGGCTCATCCTCTGATCTCTGGATGCGTCCTGCGCTACAAGACATGTAATCCTCTCCCAGCGAGGCGACCTGCACAGCGGCGCTACAGTAATATGGGGCCCAGCACACACAACCCTACTGGGGGTCCTGACCTGTCAGCACCAGTAAACTACTCATGCCTGACGAGGTCATGCCCCAAAAATATCCCAGTCCCAGCACAGCCCACAACAGAGCCCCCCAAAAAAATGCAGCAGCGAGCATCACGGTGCCCCCACAGCATTAGAGGGGTTATCTCAAATTTGAAAAACAAAAACACACAGCACCACACTTCAGTATGGCCGTTACTGGTATTGCAGCTCACCTGTATGGAAATGAATGGAGCTGCTTAGTTGCAGTACCAGGTACAGCCCATGGTCGGCTGTGGTGCCGTTTCATGAAAGACAGAAGCCATGTTTTTCCGAGTGACCCCCCCATAGTATCACCCATCGCAGTGCCCCATGACAGTGGAAGTCCTTCACCTACAGACAGCAGACAATGGCCCCCAGGGCAGAAAGCATCACAGGGAGTCCACCCTGGGGCAGCGGGCAGGACCAGCGCCTGCCCCTCACCACTAATAAACCCAAACTATAAAAGGTACAACTCATTTCCCTAAATATAATGGACACAACCGTCTCCTCCATTACCTCAGCCAGTATGATCAATACCCGTAACAAAGGTAAAGTATAACTGGCCGGACCCATTAGGTCCAGTCCATATCTGGCCTGCTGAGGCCAATGAATTTCCCAGCAATCCAGAACCAAATCTACAGCTCTGGACAGGGTTATCCAGGTAGATATCAGTCACACCTATGCAGGTAAAAGGTGTGGGGCACTATAGCTATGTGACACAGCAGGGAACATCAGGGGGGAGGGCGGCTGATACACCCGAAACTTCCTGCTGCTCATCCTTCCTCAGCATGATACCCTGGTAACAGGGTACAGCAGATTGTATGCAAATGGTTAGAAGACTCAGACCTTCCCAGTCCTCTGAATGACTGGTTGTAGTGTGAATAGATGTAGCAGAGCCGATGTTACACCTTGCATTGTTGTACTACAGATACGAGGACACGCTCAGCTCTGCTACATCCATATGTGTGTGATACAGGATACAATGTAACTACGTCACACACTGCAGAGTGTAATGCAGCCTCTGTATACACAGTCACACTACACCGCTAACAGCTGTGTATACCAAAGAGCAAAGGTGTCCCTTCCGGGGCCACTCACCTGTAGCGCCATCCTCACCGGGCTGAGTGGGTGCCCTTCTCGCACCAGCATGGCACCCCCCGGGGCAGGACCGGTGGTCGGTCTATGGGACGAGGGGGACTCACCAGGAAGACGCCGCTGCCCCGGAATAAAGTGGCTTCTGTTTCTGACCTTGCAACTTGGAGCAGCGTCTTGTTGAACTGGGAGGGACAGACCTGTCCTGTGTCACATGTTCCCAGGTAACTCCTCCCGCACTTAACCCCTCCAGCACCGCAGACGCCTGACCAACATCACAGCCCAAAAGCGCTCAAACTTTCTCATTAACTCAGTGTTACAATTCCTCCTCATTCTCAAGATCCCCACTTGTTGCCAAAAAGTTAAAAATCCAACATAATAACTTCTTCATCTAACAGCAGAGGGTTTGTTACAATTATATCTACTATAGACAATCCAAAGCACAAATCTGCCTGTGATGAGGGTTTGCTACAATGTATCAGAGCAACAGGGGTGGCAATCAACCTTGAGCTGAGCATAATCAGCCTGGAAAATGTTACAATGTCACACAGGAACAAACCCCCAGCATTGAAAGAACCCAAATATTCAGAAGAAGAGACGCAGGATTGACTGGGGTAGTCCTGCCCTGATAACAGTCTGCTGATTTACCACTTGAAATTCAACAGGATTATAGTATATTCCTGTACACAGGAGCAGTATTATAGTAGTTATATTCCTGTACATAGGGGGCAGTATTATAGTAGTTATATTCTTGTACATAGGGGACAGTATTATAGTAGTTATATTCTTGTACATAGGGGGCAGTATTATAGTAGTTATATTCCTGTACATAGGGGGCAGTATTATAGTAGTTATATTCTTGTACATAGGGGGCAGTATTATAGTAGTTATATTCCTGTACACAGGAGCAGTATTATAGTAGTTATATTCCTGTACATAGGGGGCAGTATTGTAGTAGTTATATTTATGTACATAGGGGGCAGTATTATAGTAGTTATATTCTTGTACATAGAGGACAGTATTATAGTAGTTATATTCTTGTACATAGGGGGCAGTATTATAGTAGTTATATTCTTGTACATAGGGGGCAGTATTATAGTAGTTATATTCATGTACATAGGGGGCAGTATTATAGTAGTTATATTCCTGTACATAGGGGGCAGTATTATAGTAGTTATATTCTTGTACATAGGGGGCAGTATTATAGTAGTTATATTCCTGTACACAGGAGCAGTATTATAGTAGTTATATTCCTGTACATAGGGGGCAGTATTATAGTAGTTATATTTATGTACATAGGGGGCAGTATTATAGTAGTTATATTCTTGTACATAGGGGGCAGTATTATAGTAGTTATATTCCTGTACATAGGGGGCAGTATTATAGTAGTTATATTTATGTACATAGGGGGCAGTATTATAGTAGTTATATTCTTGTACATAGAGGACAGTATTATAGTAGTTATATTCTTGTACATAGGGGGCAGTATTATAGTAGTTATATTCTTGTACATAGGGGGCAGTATTATAGTAGTTATATTCCTGTACATAGGGGGCAGTATTATAGTAGTTATATTCCTGTACATAGGGGGCAGTATTATAGTAGTTATATTCCTGTACATAGGGGGCAGTATTATAGTAGTTATATTCTTGTACATAGGGGGCAGTATTATAGTAGTTATATTCTTGTACATAGGGGGCAGTATTATAGTAGTTATATTCCTGTACATAGGGGACAGTATTATAGTAGTTATATTCTTGTACATAGGGGACAGTATTATAGTAGTTATATTCCTGTACATAGGGGGCAGTATTATAGTAGTTATATTCTTGTACATAGGGGACAGTATTATAGTAGTTATATTCTTGTACATAGGGGGCAGTATTATAGTAGTTATATTCCTGTACACAGGAGCAGTATTATAGTAGTTATATTCCTGTACATAGGGGGCAGTATTGTAGTAGTTATATTTATGTACATAGGGGGCAGTATTATAGTAGTTATATTCTTGTACATAGAGGACAGTATTATAGTAGTTATATTCTTGTACATAGGGGGCAGTATTATAGTAGTTATATTCTTGTACATAGGGGGCAGTATTATAGTAGTTATATTCATGTACATAGGGGGCAGTATTATAGTAGTTATATTCCTGTACATAGGGGGCAGTATTATAGTAGTTATATTCTTGTACATAGGGGGCAGTATTATAGTAGTTATATTCCTGTACACAGGAGCAGTATTATAGTAGTTATATTCCTGTACATAGGGGGCAGTATTATAGTAGTTATATTCTTGTACATAGGGGACAGTATTATAGTAGTTATATTCTTGTACATAGGGGGCAGTATTATAGTAGTTATATTCCTGTACATAGGGGGCAGTATTATAGTAGTTATATTCTTGTACATAGGGGACAGTATTATAGTAGTTATATTCTTGTACATAGGGGGCAGTATTATAGTAGTTATATTCCTGTACATAGGGGGCAGTATTATAGTAGTTATATTCTTGTACATAGGGGGCAGTATTATAGTAGTTATATTCCTGTACACAGGAGCAGTATTATAGTAGTTATATTCCTGTACATAGGGGGCAGTATTGTAGTAGTTATATTTATGTACATAGGGGGCAGTATTATAGTAGTTATATTCTTGTACATAGAGGACAGTATTATAGTAGTTATATTCTTGTACATAGGGGGCAGTATTATAGTAGTTATATTCTTGTACATAGGGGGCAGTATTATAGTAGTTATATTCATGTACATAGGGGGCAGTATTATAGTAGTTATATTCCTGTACATAGGGGGCAGTATTATAGTAGTTATATTCTTGTACATAGGGGGCAGTATTATAGTAGTTATATTCCTGTACACAGGAGCAGTATTATAGTAGTTATATTCCTGTACATAGGGGGCAGTATTATAGTAGTTATATTTATGTACATAGGGGGCAGTATTATAGTAGTTATATTCTTGTACATAGGGGGCAGTATTATAGTAGTTATATTCCTGTACATAGGGGGCAGTATTATAGTAGTTATATTTATGTACATAGGGGGCAGTATTATAGTAGTTATATTCTTGTACATAGGGGGCAGTATTATAGTAGTTATATTCCTGTACATAGGGGGCAGTATTATAGTAGTTATATTTATGTACATAGGGGGCAGTATTATAGTAGTTATATTCTTGTACATAGAGGACAGTATTATAGTAGTTATATTCTTGTACATAGGGGGCAGTATTATAGTAGTTATATTCTTGTACATAGGGGGCAGTATTATAGTAGTTATATTCCTGTACATAGGGGGCAGTATTATAGTAGTTATATTCCTGTACATAGGGGGCAGTATTATAGTAGTTATATTCCTGTACATAGGGGGCAGTATTATAGTAGTTATATTCTTGTACATAGGGGGCAGTATTATAGTAGTTATATTCTTGTACATAGGGGGCAGTATTATAGTAGTTATATTCCTGTACATAGGGGACAGTATTATAGTAGTTATATTCTTGTACATAGGGGACAGTATTATAGTAGTTATATTCCTGTACATAGGGGGCAGTATTATAGTAGTTATATTCTTGTACATAGGGGACAGTATTATAGTAGTTATATTCTTGTACATAGGGGGCAGTATTATAGTAGTTATATTCCTGTACATAGGGGACAGTATTATAGTAGTTATATTCTTGTACATAGGGGACAGTATTATAGTAGTTATATTCTTGTACATAGGGGGCAGTATTATAGTAGTTATATTCCTGTACATAGGGGACAGTATTATAGTAGTTATATTCCTGTACATAGGGGACAGTATTATAGTAGTTATATTCTTGTACATAGGGGACAGTATTATAGTAGTTATATTCTTGTACATAGGGGACAGTATTATAGTAGTTATATTCTTGTACATAGGGGACAGTATTATAGTAGTTATATTCTTGTACATAGGGGGCAGTATTATATTAGTTATATTCCTGTACATAGGGGGCAGTATTATAGTAGTTATATTCCTGTACATAGGGGGCAGTATTATAGTCGATATATTCTTGTACATAGGGGGCAGTATTATAGTCGATATATTCTTGTACATAGGGGGCAGTATTATAGTATTTATATTCCTGTACATAGGGGGCAGTATTATAGTAGTTATATTCCTGTACATAGAAGGCAGTATTATAGTAGTTATATTCTTGTACATAGGAGGCAGTATTATAGTAGTTATATTCCTGTACATAGGGGGCAGTATTATAGTCGATATATTCTTGTACATAGGGGGCAGTATTATAGTAGTTATATTCCTGTACATAGGGGGCAGTATTATAGTAGTTATATTCTTGTACATAGGGGGCAGTATTATAGTAGTTATATTCCTGTACATAGGGGGCTGTATTATAGTAGTTATATTCCTGTACACAGGGGGCTGTATTATAGTAGTTATATTCCTGTACACAGGGGGCTGTATTATAGTAGTTATATTCCTGTACACAGGGGGCTGTATTATAGTAGTTATATTCTTGTACATAGGAGGCAGTATTATAGTAGTTATATTCTTGTACATAGGGGGCAGTATTATAGTAGTTATATTCTTGTACATAGGGGGCAGTATTATAGTAGTTATATTCTTGTACATAGGGGGCAGTATTATAGTAGTTATATTCTTGTACATAGGGGGCAGTATTATAGTAGTTATATTCTTGTACATAGGGAGCAGTATTATAGTAGTTATATTCTTGTACATAGGGGGCAGTATTATAGTAGTTATATTCTTGTACATAGGGGGCAGTATTATAGTAGTTATAGTCTTGTACATAGGGGGCAGTATTATAGTAGTTATTTTCTTGTTTATAGGGGGCAGTATTATAGTAGTTATATTCTTGTACATAGGGGGCAGTATTATAGTAGTTATTTTCTTGTTTATAGGGGGCAGTATTATAGTAGTTATATTCCTGTACATAGGGGGCAGTATTATAGTAGTTATATTCTTGTACATAGGGGGCAGTATTATAGTAGTTATACTCTTGTACATAGGGGGCAGTATTATAGTAGTTATATTCTTGTACATAGGGGGCAGTATTATAGTAGTTATATTCTTGTACATAGGGGGCAGTATTATAGTAGTTATTTTCTTGTTTATAGGGGGCAGTATTATAGTAGTTATATTCTTGTACATAGGGGGCAGTATTATAGTAGTTATATTCTTGTACATAGGGGGCAGTATTATAGTAGTTATATTCCTGTACATAGGGGGCAGTATTATAGTAGTTATATTCTTGTACATAGGGGGCAGTATTATAGTAGTTATAGTCTTGTACATAGGGGGCAGTATTATAGTAGTTATACTCTTGTACATAGGGGGCAGTATTATAGTAGTTATATTCTTGTACATAGGGGGCAGTATTATAGTAGTTATATTCTTGTACATAGGGGGCAGTATTATAGTAGTTATTTTCTTGTTTATAGGGGGCAGTATTATAGTAGTTATATTCCTGTACATAGGGGGCAGTATTATAGTAGTTATATTCTTGTACATAGGGGGCAGTATTATAGTAGTTATATTCTTGTACATAGGGGGCAGTATTATAGTAGTTATATTCTTGTACATAGGGGCAGGATTATAGTAGTTATATTCCTGTACATAGGGGGCAGTATTATAGTAGTTATATTCTTGTACATAGGGGGCAGTATTATAGTAGTTATTTTCTTGTTTATAGGGGGCAGTATTATAGTAGTTATATTCCTGTACATAGGGGGCAGTATTATAGTAGTTATATTCTTGTACATAGGGGGCAGTATTATAGTAGTTATATTCTTGTACATAGGGGGCAGTATTATAGTAGTTATATTCTTGTACATAGGGGCAGGATTATAGTAGTTATATTCCTGTACATAGGGGGCAGTATTATAGTAGTTATAGTCTTGTACATAGGGGGCAGTATTATAGTAGTTATTTTCTTGTTTATAGGGGGCAGTATTATAGTAGTTATATTCCTGTACATAGGGGGCAGTACTCGCTTTACAGCATACCAGTCCCAACTATAGCATGATGCTTTATTTTAGGAAAAAAGTGCAAGCCCAGATAGCTACACGTGTGATTTCCCTATGGTGGAGCACAGAGGTGCCTCTTGTATAAATTCTCAGCTGTGAGAAGTGAATAAAAGCCAAATTCCTCCTCTGTCTCTACCGAGTGTTTACATTTTACCACAGGCGGCTAAAGGGAAAGGATTTGTAAAAGACAAGCTGTACTCAGCCAGACGTGTGCAGCGCAACCCTCCTGTAAAGAGGATAAAAATAGCCAGGGGAAAACAGAAAGTCCACTTTTTTAGATTTGTCTACAGAAGCAATATTATAGTAGTTATATTCTTGTACATAGGGGGCAGTATTATAGTAGTTATATTCTTGTACATAGGGGGCAGTATTATAGTAATTATATTCTTGTACATAGGGGCAGTATTATAGTAGTTATATTCTTGTACATAGGGGGCAGTATTATAGTAGTTATATTTATGTACATAGGGGGCAGTATTATAGTAGTTATATTCCTGTACATAGGGGGCAGTATTATAGTAGTTATATTCCTGTACATAGGGGGCAGTATTATAGTAGTTATATTCCTGTACATAGGGGGCAGTATTATAGTAGTTATATTCCTGTACACAGGGGGCAGTATTATAGTAGTTATATTCTTGTACATAGGGGGCAGTATTATAGTAGTTATATTCCTGTACATAGGGGGCAGTATTATAGTAGTTATATTCCTGTACATAGGGGCAGTATTATAGTAGTTATATTCTTGTACACAGGAGCAGTATTATAGTAGTTATATTCCTGTACATAGGGGGCAGTATTATAGTAGTTATATTCCTGTACATAGGGGGCAGTATTATAGTAGTTATATTCCTGTACATAGGGGGCAGTATTATAGTAGTTATTTTCTTGTACACAGGGGGCAGTATTATAGTAGTTATATTCTTGTACATAGGGGGCAGTATTATAGTAGTTATATTCTTGTACATAGGGGGCAGTATTATAGTAGTTATAGTCTTGTACATAGGGGGCAGTATTATAGTAGTTATAGTCTTGTACATAGGAGGCAGTATTATAGTAGTTATATTCTTGTACATAGGGGACAGTATTATAGTAGTTAAACGGGAAAAATTAATTTCAACAAAAACGTTTCCTCCTGGCACCCTCCTATAATTACATTTATAAAGTGTCTGTCTCCTAAGATACAATTCTAATCCCTAATATAGAAGGGTTGCTCTATGGGGATTTCCAGCAGATAGAGATGTGCATTGCTTTACTCTGTGCCGTTCTGTCTCCATTCTCCGCTGTCACAGTATCATTGTGTGGGTCCGTCTCGTCTTTCACACCTCCGTGCACAATGTAACATTACACAGTTTAATTAAGAGGTGGAAATATCTGTGGAAGGCGGCACGAATTTCTATAGTGTGGAAGAGTTTTCAAGAACACAGGCAGGAAGTGTTGTCATAGGGACACAAGCTTCACATTCACAGCTCCCTACTAACAGCTGAACACATTTGGCCTCTGCAGACCCAAATACAATTATATCATTACCATGTTACCCATTAGATGCAAAGCGTTTCCCACCAAGAAAACTCCTTTAAGTCAGACAAATTTGTAGACAGAGGAACAATCATGTAAACACAATTACATCTTAGGAAAATCCAATTGAAGACATTAACCCATTGTTTGCTGGAGCAGAGAAGACGTGGTCACTAGCAGACAACATCCTTATGTTCACTTGTGGCTTTGGCGGTCATTCTAGAATATTGTATGTTCCGCTTCTGAACAGCAGAGGGCAGCAGTGTGAGGTGTCCTATGGAGCTTACAGCTGCAGACTATTTACCTGCCATTCAAGGTGACAGTCCCCCACGTCATGATCCAGGTATTAACAACAAATACTTGAAGCAATTTTCGGACGATTTACACTAAATACCCCAGGAGCCTGAGGCGCGTGCGAGCTGTAAACGTGAAAATCACATTGTCACATTGGAGGCCACAGGTGACTGCAATAAGACAAAGCACACCCTGGATCTGTGCTGCGGTGGTCGCCATGTTGTTTTAGTCTTAAAGGGGATGTCCAGCATTCAAAAAACGACCTTGGGTGGTGCATGGTATCCATCAATATGTAGCCAAGCTGCAATACCGGCACATACCATGGTCAGGGGTGGCGCTGTTTATGAAAGAAAGCAGCCATGTTTTTTCAACCCCCTTTAAAAGGAACTAACTAGGAATAGAAGTCATGGTCTACTTTATCCCCAGACACGGCGCCGCCCTTGTCCATGGGATTCACTTGAATAGAGAAAGTTTCTTTAAAGTAGGGTTTGTCCCAGAATCTCAAAACTCAAATAGAATGAATGTGGAACTTACCTCTTCCGATAGTCCCCCGTCCCCAACAGAGGTTCTGATGTCATTTATACTGTACACAGGACTACTGAGCCCCGACATTGTGTGTAGTGTAGGTGACATCATCGCTCTCGTTCGACTGGTCGTGACATGGCAGGAACTGGGGGCCCTCAAAGAAGAGAATATCTGCAAGATGCCTCCAAGTCGTTTTTTTCCTGATTCTAAGACAACCCCTTTAAGTTGAAGTGGGTTGGTGCATGTGTGAAATGGGTTAATCCCAGACCGCAAAGACTGGTATGTCCCAGACAGAGTAGGAAGATGAATTTTCTACTAAACCAGCCACCATCATCAATCACCGCCCAGACAATCCTCTATCTGTGGCTACAGCTCAGCGTCTACAGGCAGCTGGAAAGCTCCACTAAATTTTGTAGTTGCTGTGTAAATTTAGCATTGCTATAGTGAATAAGAGTTCAAAGGGCAAAAGACGAGGGGGGGGGGCACAGTGAGGTGGGGTGAGGGGTAAAGTGAAAAATAAACTAAAAGATCAAAAGGAGCGGGGGAGGGGGGTCACAAAGTTTCCAGTCTTTCTTTGGGGTGGGGGTTTAGTTGAGAAAAGACAGCTGCTATTGTTCTTAGGCAGACTAAGGGCTATGGGGGGTCAGAGGCCTTTTAAAAAAAACTATTATTTTATTAACAAAACTCTGAACACAGCTTCACCAAAAATAGCAGGTGTCTTAAAGGTTCAAATTTATTATACTTTGCCTTTAAAATTGTGTTAGGCATAAGGGACAACCAGAGAGAGTGACCCTTTAACTACAATGTGCTGACTACATTATTTCCAAACCGCTTAATTAGTAAAATATATGCGTTACAGACTGTATTGTGCTTCAGAGCTACAATCACAGTTCTGCAACCACCGGAGCTTACATCTCTCAGTACCGTCGCAATTATAAATAAAGTTGTTCCGTTTTGTTGTTGCGATGACTGACTGATCTTAATAGCAATAAGCAGAATTGTGATTCCAGCTCTGAAGTGGAAAAACAAGCTGTAAATCAGGATCATTACATAAGTAACGTATTGCAAAGTGACTCAACTTGATGCAGGGTAGATTTCTTTATGTAATCAGGCAAGCAGCCAGAAATACACTAACCTCAAATGCTGCCAGATCATCAAAATCCACAGAGCAGGCCGGCTCCTCCTCAGAGGGGTATCCCATGTCGTAAAGCTGCATGTCCAGATCTATGGGGCAAAACAGAGGTAGGATCAGGTAAGCCGATTGTGTTCATTAACAGGTTAATCAGATAATACCAGATGTAACCAGATACCGTTTTGGCAGCCCTGCCTATAGCAATAAATACGATATGTTCCGTAATTCTATAATCCTTCATTATGTTTACAGATCAGTCTGGAGGACTCAATATCAATATATTGTGTAATACCTTATTCCGCCTGCGGGGGTGCTGCAGGAAAACACAACACTTGATTTTTAGGTTCCTCTGCAATTAACAGAGATTTGCTGGAGGTAACTTCTACTTCCTATTCTGCTCAATCCACCTCAAGATTGCTCTGCATTACTAGATCTGTGCACTAACATGAAAAAGTTAACGGAATGTACTAAAATTTGGGATTTTTGTAAAGTTGAAGAATAGAACATTAAGATCTACCTAAATTTCCAAGTCGGGAGCCAGAAATAATATTTTATGATATACAGTCTCCAGACGTTCTTCAGACGCTGGCTGTAAGGAAACTTTAAGTCATAGGATGAGGTAAACTTTGCCAGGTCTGAGGTGGTTTTCTGTACGTTAGACGCCTTATAGAGAAGGAGTTTAGGCTTTCAGTGGTTTTTACGCACACCCACCCCAGTGGACACAGAGTACATTTTTTATGTTCTTATCTTCTTTTGGGTGCTGTTTATTATCAAGTAACCCTCAGGGCCTATGTCACAGATACCAAAACCCCATTTCGCTGCCATGTTTGTTTACAGAGGCAAGGAACCGACCCACCCAGGCCAAGAAGTTTACACCTTATTCAGGTTTCCTACAGACGTGGGAGTATCCCCTGACTAGCTGATCCTATCAGTCTTACAACAAACCAGCGGCTTCACTGTAGCTTTCCAAATGCAAATTTAGGCCTTTCATAGATTATGGGTCAACCTCATGTATTCAGAGAGACGGAGGATGAAGCTGGGAAAGGCAAATGAGTGCAATATGGAAATTGCTGCACCTGTCTTTATCCTACTCCTATTCTTCTGAAATTTTCTCGGATACAAGAAGGAGTAATACCCATTCGGCTCTATGTTAGAGAGCCAGGTACTGTCTGTACCAGTTGTACAGTTCTCTTTTCCAGCAGATCTTTCTGCCCCTCTCAGAGCGGTAAATCTCAGCATATGCAAAAGCAATAACAGCCAAATTGCATATACAATAGTATTGCGCCCCCCCCAATATTAAAAATCTACCATCAAAATCCATCATGGGCACGTATATATATTATTCTAATGCAGCAAAAGAAATTTCAGAATAAAGTATGGTGTGAGGAAGGGGGGGGGGGGGGGGGGGGAGACTGTTCCTGCACAGTGTAACGGCCTGTGAATCTGCAACACAGAGCGGCTCTTGTAACAACATCCAAAGCTCTTCTGGCTCATTAACACAATTTAAAAAGTTAAAAGATGGGAGGCCAGGGATAAAAAATAAAAAAAATCATCATGGTCACCATTTAAAAAACGTGGATGGTTCCATTCAATGCTGGCAATCTGAGATCTCGAAATTATCTGAGATCAATTGAAACTATATGTTGAAAATATCCAAAATTGATTAAACTTGTATCCCACAACCAAAGTAATATGCATTATGCAAATATAACAGCACTCACCTTCGTTCTGGATTTCAGAAATACCCCGATAGAAGTCACGGAAATTAATAACTCCCAGGCCAGCGGGATCCAGATAACCAGTCAGATATTTTACCTGATGGGCAAGTAAAAAATAAGATTTAATTAATTGCAGAAATTACAGAATCAGAAGTAACAAAATCTAAAAGGAGCCTAGAAATCGGATTGTAGAATTCTGCATATAAGCGGCTGCCAGATACTTTGTTGCTACTTATGTTCAGGTGAATTACAGTCAGATTTCGGTAACACTTTAGAATCAGAAAAGGCCCCATATACATCAGATTCCTAGAAGTAGTGTCAGGGGTCTGATCTCCAACTTTATCAAAATAACAGAGGTTCAGCCGAATTGATCTTAGGGAGACATTGGTCTGATATATAGCGCTTAGTATGGACACTATAACTACAATGACTTTCCATTAGCAATCTTCAGATGTAGCGGAGTAAGACGTACAGTGATTATGATGTCACTTCTAGCACCCTGCGCCCGGGCAGGCACCCTCCCACACACAGCTGGTGATCGCGTCTGCAGTGACGAGGCTCAGCCCAAACCAGGGTGGCAACGCAGCGTTATCTTTACAAGAGAATAACGGACCAAGGATTCCTTACATCTGGACACGTTGTGATCCATATATCTCACAGGCTGTGCCCGCTTTGTACGGTACTTTTTTGTGAGGGGGAAAACAAGCCATCTAGTTCCGCTACTCCTGTATACACAGACCTTCACAGGTTGAGTTTGCATCGCCTTAATAAACGCAGTGCGATCGAATGTGGGCCGGGCTCAGCCCATTTTTTGCGTTTCCGCTGAAACACGTGCCACCCATATACAGCACCAGCAGTTTTGTGTGTAAACTATACAAATTACCGATCGCACACGTTTCAATGGACATTTCCCCCATGTACATTTGCGTTGCGTTTCTAAATGCACAACGTATACACAGGATCCATATAACCAAGGCAAATCTGTCGTCTACCAGGGTTCATATCATCCCTTTCATCTATAAGGTGTGTTACTTTGATGACTGCGCTAAATACGTGGGAGTATCAGGTATGGGAATTTCCTTTAAACGAATTAGAAGAAAATTGACTGACTCGTAAGGTGTGTCGTATAATAGCGTAATATAACAGCGTAATATAATAGTGTAATATAGAGACCATTTTCGTATTGAACGTTTTTTTTTTAGAAGGAGAACTATGGGCCCATTCCATATTCTGTGCGGTCTATGAGGGGCCATTAGGTTCTCAAAGTGTTGTCCGGACAGGTCGTAGGGGTACTGTGACCCAGGCTTTGTGATCGACAGTTGTGGCACTGTCTGAACAGGCTTTGAAAAACCTGATGGCATAAGAAAAAAAAATAGACGCCTCGCTTCCAATAGCACCAAATGCATTTGCTGTGAGAAACATGCCACAAAATGGCCACTTCTATAAGGGTGATGTCACACATGGCGTTTTTAGGCCCTTTTTGGGCCGTTTTTAGTTAGTGCATTTTCAGTTTGTAAAAACGCATGCGTTTTTTTGAAAACACATGCATTTTTGGACGGTTTTCTGAATTTGCGCAATTAAAAACTGACAAAAGCGCATGCGTTTTTTTACGATCTGAAAATGCACTAACTAAAAAACAGCCCAAAAACACCATGTGTGACATCACCCTTAGGAGCAGGCCATTGTTATCCCCGACTGTATCATTTGGAAATATATTGGAGTACCGTATTTTTCGGACTGTAAGGGTGAAGACACACATGGCGTTTTTGGGCCGTTTTTACTTAGTGCGTTTTCAGATCGTTAAAAACGCATGCGTTAAAAAACGCATCCGTTTTTTAAAAAACGCATGCGTTTTTTGAAAACGCATGCGTTTTTGTCCGTTTTTCATTGCGCAATTTCGGAAAAACGGACAAAAACGCATGCGTTTTCAAAAAACGCATGCGTTTTTAAAAAACGGTTGCGTTTTTTAACGCATGCGTTTTTAACGATCTGAAAACGGCCCAAAAACGGCCCAAAAACGCCATGTGTGTCTTCACCCTAAGGCGCACAAAAAATCCTTTGATTTTCTCAGAAATCAAAGGTGCACCTTATAGTCCAGTGCGCCTTATATATGAACCCTA
This sequence comes from Engystomops pustulosus, assembly GCF_040894005.1. NCBI lineage: Eukaryota > Metazoa > Chordata > Amphibia > Anura > Leptodactylidae > Engystomops > Engystomops pustulosus. The sequence goes on from NC_092418.1 coordinate 20,722,344, forward strand.
CTTACAGACAAGAGCTGGCGTGAACTGTGCACAGGTCTGCCACCTGTCAATCATTTCTTCTTATAATCAGGTGCGCCTTATAATTCAAGGCGTCTTATATATGTACCTAGACGTTTTAGCAGGCATTTATTGATGGTGCGCCTTATAGTTTGAAAAATACGGTAATGGGAGTAGCAAGTTCTGTAAAAAAAAAAAAAAAAAAAAAGGCTGAATATGCTATGGGGAACAAGACTAATATGCGATAATGTGTAGGAGGCCAACAAGATGGCTGCCTCCCTTATAAGAGATTGTTGATGCCCCCCTGACAGGATACTAGTGTAATGGGAGTAGATAGTTCAGTAGTGAAGCCTGTCTGGTTGTCATGGGGTACAAGGCCAAAACGTGACACAGCATAGAAGCCCACAAAATGGCTGCCTCCCTTATAAGAGACCGTAGGCGTTCCTGACAGGATACCTATGCAAAATTTCAGGAGATTAAAACAAAACTATGAAAAGAAGAGAATTTGGTAATGAACTGATGAGTCAAGCGGTTTGTCATTGACCTAGTCCTGTCAGGGACACGTGCATTAAAAAAAAAAAAAAAAAAAGAAGAAAATCAGTGTCTTTATCCCACACAGCGCTGCAGCCTAGCAACACAGTCGGCAAGAGACATGGCTCTGGATAGCAGCGAGATGGTGAACACCTCCTGTGTGAGAGCAGCTCGTCTTCATCTCCTCAGAGCGTCGCCGCCTAGAACACAGAAGACGCTACACAAACATCTTGGTTCTTAACATAAAAACCACATTAAAAACACCACATGGAGCACAAACAACAACACCGAAACCATGTTTTAAGTAAAGGCCTATTTTCACTAAGGGTGATGCCACATGTGGCGTTTTGAACCTGTTTTTGGTCCGGTAAAAACCGCATGTGTTTTTGACAGGTTTTACCAATTATCTTAATTAAAACTGGTCAAAGACAGATGCGTTTTCAGAAAATGCATGCGTTTTTGGCCAGGCTTCTTAAAAACGGACCAAAAACAGGTTCAAAACGCCATGTGTGGTGACATTGTGACTCGCTAAGGCCGTGACCAAATTTTTCTTGTGATGTTTGATAGGTTTTCCTGAGCATCTCATCACATGACAGGATATTGGGAGTAGTAGTTTCAGTAGTAGACTAAATGGTTGGTATAGGGGAACAAGCCAATAAGTGCCACAAAATGGAAGCTTCCCTTGCGACAGACTACAGGTGCCCCCGACAGGATACCAACGTAACGGGAACAGAGTATTTTAGGTGCATCTTCCAATACAGCCCAGTAGATGATTTTCCATTCCTTTAAGCCGATGCCATATCTAGTCCCAACGCCACAATCACTCAGCGCAGATGTGTACGCAGCGTAACCCAGAACTGCTATTACCAGAGAATGAGGAAGGATAAATATAGCTCCTATCCAGCCCTCTATGTGCCACTCAGCCATGCATGAAAAAGACGGATTCATTGTTTTTTTTCCCTATACAGCCACACTGTATAGAGGGGTCATTGTCACAGGATTACCGTATGTGCTCATGCTAGGTGATACTATACCTCCTGAATACACTGGCCTCTTTCAGACGTCCCACGTACATGTTAACCCAATAGTAGCCCATACACCCCCCTATTACCACTCCTGACACTAGGGTCCTTACAACTGAGAAACAATAGCTATAGTGGAATATAGTCCACACATCTTTCCATAAATATTCACAAGATGGACTCATACCGCTGGTACAAGCTCAACAGTGTCTCCACCTATACAATCTGCTATTCGCATCTACAGGCCAACAATAGGGAATAAGTTATTACTGCAATGTTCCCGTTACACAAGATGTTCCTGTGATAACAATACAATAGGGGATTGCCAGTCAAGCGATTGCCCAATAGGTTCTATAAGAGAAAATTACACTACAGAAAAAAAAAGTGGCACCAAATTCAGGGCTATATGTCGGTATTTCAGCTCTAATAGTAATACCACTGATCCCACCGCCGCTTATGATCTTCGCATCCTCTCTGCCAGATTAAAATATCAGCGCTTACGTTTTTTTTTTTTTGAGTCATCATTTATATTGGCGCTATAATCCCAAACACTTGAACGTGCCGAAAATATTAATCTAATGTGTATTTCACAAGCACGTCTTTTGAGTGGATCTCAAGACCGGTCCGTTTTATGAAATAATTGAATTCTGAATGAAATTTCCAGAGCGTTTTACATCATGTTTTTCCTGTTGTTCCTCTAAGAAATGTATGATGATACCAGCTAAGGGTGCATGTACACGAATGTCCTTTTGGGAATTCAGATCTGAGGGTGTTGCAGTAATAATGGTGGGGAACCTGGTGGTGACCTACCTACACTTACCTACCTATCCCCCTCCCCCCGCTCCATAGCACAGCATTGCATGACACCAACGTGTGCGCGGTGACAATAGCGTGGAAATCAGATCCTCTCCCACTGGGTTCTCATTACCTCACACAATTCCTCTGGGTATTAGACATACAATACCGATACCCTGTGGAAAATGGTAAAGATTTAAGCAGAGCCCCATAGGAACCGGGCGCCAGCTGAGATGGAGATCTTTTCACGGCAATTCATGCAATGCTGCCCAGTCACTGCTCGACTCATTAGCGAATGCAAATGACATTTCTCCACGCAACACTAAGGAAAAAAGTCACGTTCCTCCCATTATGTATGAGTCTGGAAACACTGAATGGCTACCAATATGGCCGCCGCCGTATATAACTGACATAACGGCCTAGTCAGGCATCCTGCCTCCATATTACTCTACAACAAGATTTACATCTCTAATGTTGAGATGGTAACTATGCTCAGGGCCCGGCAAATGAGTAGAGAAATAAACGTGAGGTAATTTCCCGCCAAAATTTTTAACCCTGACAGGAAAATGGGCCTGGGCGAAGTAGATGCTCCAACAAAAGTGATTCAGTTTGTGACACATCCCTTATTGCCTCAAACAAGAAGAATAGAGTCACTTACACGCAATGACTGCGTCCTATACCATAGCGTCCCATTAGCAATTACCTTAATCGTCAGCAAAGGACACAATGATCCGCCACTTCTGATTACGGTTTCTACAAATAGCGCCGTGTTACGAAATTAATTCCAGTTTGTACTCGCAGAATATGTACCACAGAGATCAGCGATACCTGTGATTATAGGCCGTCACGCTGTTCACATTCAGACGAACCCTGCTGCAAATCGCTAGATAACGGACACGAAAAAAGCGTGTCAGTCCTTTACCTGCCACCATATATATTAGACAGGATCTAATGCACGTCGCCCGAAAATAACCTAACCCACAGACACGATGACCCTTGTAAACAAATATGGCCGTGTAGCAACACAATGGCGATGATGTCAGACTGGCAAAACACTATTTTGTGGAGTCATCTTACCCGAGAGCGCTCCGTTGCTACAACTTCAGCGTCTTCCAGCCCCCCCTTCCATCCTGCGCGTGATGCCAACTTTGCCTCATACTAAAAGCATTCATATGCCGAAATCCTTTGTGCTGCAGGGAGATCATGTTCATTTTATGAATAGTCCGAATTCCCCTCATCACATGCAGCCATTTTCTCAGGAGTCACAGGTGGAGATGTCTCCCACTACAGCGGCTATGCTGAAACAGCATGGTCTCTAGCAGCACAAAGTATTTCAGGAAAATAAAGAAAATCCACCACAGCAGCACAAAGTATTTATGTATTTAAGCATTATGTAGTCAGAATAGTACTAAAAGTCATAAAGACAACATCATAATATGGGAAGGACAAAAGGAGACCAGAAGGAGGCCGATTTTGGATTCCTTTTATCACATCACTAATTGGCTTTATGTCAGATGAGATCAAGGTTCTCCTGAAATACTCTGTGCTGCTGGAGAACCTTTAGTCTCCTCCGAATTGCATGTCATGTGGTAAAAACAGGAGATGAATGTAAACAAAAAAAACTGTCCTAAACCTTAATAAATGAGGTATAGAAGAGAACAAAAAAAATGTATATATATAAAATTTTCTTAACAATGGCACAAAACCACTGGCATTCTCTGAACTATAGGAGGCGATTGTCAGAAGTCACAAAGGGGACAGGAGGACAAAAAAAAAAAACTTATTGTTTGTGCGAATGTCAAAAAAAATAGTTTCAGTCTGTCAGGACAAAAAAGCCATTGTGTAGAGACAAAAGTCATCGACACAACAAGCCAAAGCGGCGCAACAAGAAGCCGTGACGTCGCTCATTACACGGCAAGAACAAATGTTTACTTTGGTATTCATTCACTGTTGTCTGACACATTGTGACGAAATTCACCTGTATAGACAAGATTGTGAGAACAACTTTTACAGGTGAGAGAAAAGTAACCTGTACATCTGATTGGGTCGAGACTGGGCACCGGATCCCTGTACTACTATACCCAAGATGTAGCCGGCAGGGCATGCTGGGATCTGCTGTCCGCCAGCTGCAGGAACTCACGCAGTTTGACTCCAGGAAATCCACCCTCTTCCCACTTGCAGAAATAACATGAGCTAAAATTAGATTTTCTTCACACACTTTATAGCCTGAAGACTAGAGGTTTTCTCGAAGATGTAAGCGTTGAGCCACCTCAGACATAATATATATATATTAACAACTCCAACATTTTCTGCACTCGGTGCCAAGCGGAGCTTAAGACCACGTTCACACTTTAGGTTTACATTGCATTGACATTACGCCAAAATATGCATTTGCGTAAACACTATGTGACGCAACAATAACGTCATGTAAATGCAACGTGTGAAACCAGCCTAAAGGGCGCCAAGACGTCATCCACAGGGCACCAATAGCAGTATATACAGGACACCAGTCTCTTGGTAAGAGTCCAGCTACAAGCGAGCCACATCCATAACACGTCTGATCCCCGATTCGCATCTGCCTAATCTTGGGGGAGGGGGGAGATGGAGCTTCACTGGCAGAACAGGTTCACAGCCCGATCTGCAGGTCTACATAGACTTAACTAGACCAGAGATGAAGTAGTTTAGTCCTCTGACCGATTTATGGCTCCTCAGCCATGCCACACCGCTAGGTAGATATTATGAATGACACCTCATATTTGCTTATGGATCTGTCAGCAATTTAAAGGATCAAAAAAAAAAAATAAAATTTTTTTTTTTTAATGGCTGCTTTTTAACATAAGACAGCGCCACACTTGTCTACAGGTTATATGCGGTAGTGCAGCTTAGCTCCATCACCAACTACAATCAAACTGAACTGCTATACCGCACACAACCCAACGACAGGTGGGGCACTGTTTACAAAACAAAGCGGCCATGGTTCTTTTTTATATAATCTGGTATAACCCCGTTAAGCAATTGCTTAAAATATCGGTGCAACTTGAAAGTGCACATTAAAATGTTCTCACCCCCAAGTAATTCTCATCAATTACCATAATTTACAAGATGCCCGAAAAAAAAAAAAAAAAATGACATGCGGTGTGACAGCTTTGCATAATGGGCAAAAGAAACAAACAAAAAAAAAACACAACGAAAGCCATTGAAAATAGAGCAAGTAAAATGTGGCCAATATATGCAAACAAGAGTAAGCAGAAGGTAAACATCGCGCAGCTCCTCGCCCCATTGTTCTTCTTGGTACAAGCTGATAAGACCAAACACACACAACGTTATAAACATAGAAGCCAAGCACAAAAAAAAAAAAAAAAAAAAAAAAAAATCACAAAAACAACCAACCAAAGTGACCGAGAGGAAGTGCTCCTGCTGGGAGAGAAATATAGTCCTCCGAATATTATTATGGAAGCTATACTTTGTTTTGTACAGATCCGGCCTAAAATCTAAAATTTTTCCAAGTATGATTAGTCTACAAAATTTGTGTCTAAATTTTTTCTTCTATTCAACAGGGGCAATCTATACAAACTCTACACTACAACCCCGAAAAGTTGCAAAATTTGTTAAAAAGTAAAAAGGTGAGCACTTCTATATAAACTTAGAGCAGATATCAAAAAATTACCTTGCACCCGGTTGTCACATTTTACCTTAACCTGGGTAAATTTTACTCTCCACCTCCAATCAAACGTTAGGACCATGTAAAAAGTTACAACACAACTGCTTACCTGCTCTGCCCCATACACTGTGGCAAATTGGACAAAGTCCTCCATCTTCACAAAGCCATCTTTATCTCTATCCAGGGCATCAAATACGGCTCGGAGACGGGCCAGCTCGTCCCCACCACAAGGAGAGTCATTGTCCAAAGAAAATGCCAAAAATGGATCACCTTCTCCAAATGGCAAAAGAGCAGAGGCAGAATCCTGGGAGTCTCGTGATCTCAACTTGATGCCTTCAAAGGGTAAACCCATGTGGGGTAAAGGCAGCTCTCCGGTGGACATAAACGAGGGCAAAGTAGCCTCAAGAATGGGGTCAGGCTGAAGTTGATGTGACGGATGAGAAGAGTTCAGACGATCCTCTGGTAGATGGTTAACGTCAGATGTGTCAGGTTTCAGCTCAGGTAGATCTTCCATCTCGCATGATGTCACCTCCACAACTTGAGCCGGAGCATCAGATTCAAGCTCTGCTGACATAGACCTGTCCAAGGGTAAAGCATTTGTATCCGGGGAATCATCTGTCGGGTCAACCAAGTCACTGTACTCCAAAGGATCTGTTACCACAATCACCGGCACCTGTGCACCTTCACTGAGTGACTCTAAACTTGAGGAATCCAGGTCAATAACCAGTTGTGGGCTGGACTGACCAAACTGGCTTGTGATAAGGGGAGAATCTGAATGGGACGACAAGGATTCGTCCGAATTGTTGCTAGCAACGTATGTTTCCACGGCAGGCAATCCATTCCCGCAAATTTGGGATTCGGAGAACAACCAAGAGAGATCTAGTAAAGCTTCAGTAGATATCAGGGGGAGCTTGGGTTGCAGAAGTGGCTCACTGGTCAAATACTCCATTTCCTGGTAAATCCTTGAGGGCTCAAACAATAAATCCAAACAATAAAAGTCTGACTGGTCATCAGAATCGAGGGGAGGGCTGGCATTATGAACGGTATTGGGGTTGGATGGAGATTTTGAGTCGAGGTCTTTTTCAAAAACAACATTGAGGAATTGGTTATCTTCACCATTACAGTCCGTCTGATCATTGTCTAACTCACTCGGTGAGTTTATGACATCATTAGCTTGTAAGTGTGAAAAAACATCACTAAGGGATAGTAAGTCATCTGATAGGGTTAGGTCAGCTTCAGGGGTCGCGTGGTTAGAGTCTGGTGGGGTGTCTAAACAAAATATTGAAAAACAGTCCTCGGATTTGTCTTGTTGCTTGGCAGAGTTTTGTGGAGGCTCCGTGCTAAGACTTGGGTGCAAATTTAATGTCCAGTCCCAAGGAAATTTGGAGTCCTCTGGAGTTGTATTTGTGTCAGATGGGGTGTCTGGTTTTATGGAGGACTCATCCAAGGGCACACAAATGTTGTGGGGTGTCTCAGGGGTTTCTTTTACAGAAAAGTGAAGTGTTGTGGGCGATAACTGGTGAAACAAGGGGTTAGGCATGGCACTATGGGTGGCAGAGAGGTCACTCGGTGGTAATTGGGTAGTAGTGGGTGGCACAGTGGATTCTAACAACTGAAAGTGATCGGTGCTGGGTGCTAACAAAGATTCAGTGAGAGGCGTTTCTTCAGTGTGGGAACATACAGTAGATTCCTCCAAGTGCAACATATCCAAATTTGTGGCCACAAGGGATTCAGATGTTAGAGAAGGTTCCAAAAACAGATATTCAATACTACACAAAGGATCAGCGTCACAGTCCAAGGGTGAGACATCACTGGTGGGGCATGAAAGGGCAACCTGGATCTGGTCAGGGACACCACTTGATTCAAAAACATTTGGTTGAGTTGTGTCTGGGGTTTCAGAGAGAGGACAATGGTGGACAGAAGCCTCCGAGGAAGTTATCAGGTCAGAATGGGGAACTAAAAGTGGGTTCTCAGAGTCCGATTCAGACTGGGACACTTCTTCAGTCTTGAGGCCTAGATGGGTTTCAAACTTAGGCAACATATCTCCATTGGGTACCAAGTCACATTCAGTCTGGGCCACCAGATCGCTAATGGGATACAATGGGGCATCAAACTGGGACAACTCATCATTATCAGAGCCCACGCCCTCATCAGAGAAGGACACACTATGGTCAGCTAGACTTGGCTTTGTGTCAAATTGTGGCAAAAGTTCATCTGCTTGGCACAAAGAAGACTCCAAATGGGACAACTGGTCACTATCAGGGCTTAAAGGGAATTCACACTGGGGAAATTTATTTTCAGGGTCTTCAGAATCAGAAAAGGATGGAGACTGGGGTAACTGGTCTTTATGACTCAAGGGGCATTCAGGGTTGGACAACTGGTTGGTTTGTGGGCTTTGACTGCTTTCAGGATGGGACAATCGGTCATCATTGAGTGGCTTACAAGTCTGGTCACCATCAGGCTTTAAACATGGTTCAGATGAAGGTAACGGGTCACTTTCTGGAGTAACTAAGTTGTCAACCGAAGTAACCTGATCCAAGTCATGAGTCAAAAAAGTTTCGGAGAGAAGGAACAAGTCATCATCTGTCAAGCAAGACTGGGGTCCATCATTCAATTCCATACAGTCATTGGTAAAATTGGATTGGATCAGTGTCAATGGTTCAGTGTCAAGAGGCCCAGAGGGTTCAGGTTTTGGTTCAATGTCAGGGTCCATAATTTTTTCACTAATCAGTTCAGTTTCCTGATCCAACAGAGAATTGGACTGGAGTAAACGTTTAGAGACAGCTTCTGATTGCTGTAAACCTTCTAAATTTAGGGCCATGAGAGAACCAGTTAGAGCTTTATGCCCCATGTCTGTAGACTCACTTGTAGGTGTCTGTCGATCATCAGGCTCTAAATATTTATCACCAGAAGTCAAATGGTCATTGCAGGTAGAGGATATAGATAAAGTCATCTCATAATGGTCTGGGGACAGAAATGGGTCACAAAGGGACAATTCATCGGCCAGTGATGACTCTCCCTCATGGAGCATAGGGAAGGGCAAATGACTAGTAGAGGAGCACATAGAGAGTTCAAACCAAGGCAACTGGTCCGGATCAGGATCCAGAACAGAGCCACAATTAGAATTCTGGTCAACATCCAGGGATAATTCACAGTGGGCCAACAGAACTGTATTAGAACTAGCATAAGGTAACTCTTCTTGAAGAAGGTCCTGGCCAGGGTTTGGGTCAGGTAGATTAGAATCTAATACGGTCTGGGTATGAGGGTCAATAGTGGGGGCCAATAAGGACAAGGACTGCTCTGTGTCATGGGCCATGAAGGATTCAGATAGATTGTAAGTGTAAATATCCAAGTCTATACAGTGATGTAAGTGGGAAGGGGTGGAAGAGTCAAAAAGTTCATTGGTATCCAAATGAGTTTCAGACCGAATTTTCTCTGGGCAAAAATATTCTAATGGGTCAAGAACATGTTCTCCTGAAGATTGGGATTGCTGCAAGCTCTCCTGATTACAAAGTTGGTCATTAATAGGGAATGGGTCATTGTTAGTTTCCAAAAAGGTCCTAGTATGGGTAATTAGTTCAGTGGTCACAGAAATGTCTGGTGAAGGCGACAATTCTGATGCTGCTGTGTCTACAAGGGAGGTCTCAGGAGGACAAGGGGTCAAGCAAGAATCAATTTCAGACCCTGGTATATGTTCAGTCACAGGATCAAAATAGGGTTCACATTGTGCCACCTCCTCAACGTCAGGGTCTAAGTTGGATATGGATTGGGACAACACTTTAGTGGCATCAAATGACTCAGACAGTGGGATTAGTTTAGAGTCAAGGCCAACCTGGGTCAATTCAGCAGGGTCAGGTTCCAAATAGGGATATGACAGACTTTGATGGTCAATAATAGGATTAGCTGTAGACAACTGATCAATGGTATGATGTAAAGTTGCTTCAGTCTGGGGCAATTGATCGAGGTCAAGGTCCAAATCCGACTCAGGTTGGGAAATTGTATCAAGGTCCAAATTGAATACACCCTCGGGCAATTGATCAAGGCCGGGAACCACACAGGAGTAAAGGGATGCGTCTACAAAAGATTTAGAGGGGGTCAACAGTTTAGGGCCAGATTCAGTCTGGGATACCTGGATAGGGTCAGAAACCAAACAGGGGACAAAATTAGTATCAGGCAATTGTACAAGGTCAGGCCGGGGCAGTTCTTGAATCATGTCCACCATGTAACTGGGCTGTAACTGGGGTAACGCTTCTACATTAGGGTCCAACAAAGGTCCATCAGAACAGGGCAGGTCAGTTTTAAGAGGTAGAAAAGACTCCAGGGGGGTTATTTGGTCATTTTGGAGCAGCAGCCCGCTACCTTGGTGCAGGTCGCTTGTAACGGATGATAAACTATTCATGGGCTCAGAAACCTGATGAGAATCTAAGGCAGATCCCAGATCTTCTTGGTCAGATGTGTGGTCAGGAATGAGCAAGGAGTGGACATCACTTTGGGGGACGTCTACTTCAAGATTCTGCTCTGATTCTTGGCTGAACGGAGCCGGGCACAGGGGCAGGTGGGCATCGTCAGAAGGTGCAATGATAAGCGGGGGCATCTGATCGTCTGTAGAGGGTTTATAAATAGGGGGGATCTGTGCAGAGTCTGGGGGTGATAAATTTAAAGTGCAAAGAGTCAGCCTGCCGCCCCCCTGCCCCGTCCAGGGCTCTGCCCCCGGCTGCTGCCCCTCTCCTGCCCCCAGTAAGGGCTCATCATGCTGGGACAGGAGAGGGTGGGGAGCAGACATGAGCTCACCCTGCTCTTCCAGTATTTCTAGCCTGGGCTGCAGTGTAACACAAGGCTTCTCCTCCGCATTCATCAGAAACAAGCCCCCCACTACCTGCTGGGGGGTGATCATGTCCCTCATGACACCCCAGGCAGTCACATGAGGGTCCCCCTCCATCTTCATCAGTATCTGGAGAAGCTGTGTGGGGCTCAGCACATCATGTCCTCAACCAGTGCTCTCCATCACCCTCCATGCCTGGTAACACAGATCCCCGGGCTCCGGGTGCGCACAGCGGGTCAGTGGCCCTCACCTGTCCCGGGGCCCATCGTGTTTGCAGCAGAGCAGTAATCCGGTCTAGTGTCCAGCGCAAGGTGCAGCAAAGCCGATCGCCTCGGGCGACAGATCGGACGATGAGGAGGCCCCTCCGCCGGCAGGGGATCGGGTCACAGCGATGGAGAAAGGGGCCTGGCGGAGGATTAATGGGCGTCCAGCGGGTGTAAATGGGAAACCAGCGGCACCTCCATCCGACAGACTGCAGGATACTGAGATGGGGAGGCTGGGAGAAAAAGGAGGAGCCAGAGGAGGGAGGAGGGCATGGCTGCTGCCTGCCTGCCGGTGTACAGCACCGAGAACATGGGCTGCTGCCTGCCTGCCGGGGACATGGGTGCACATCACTGAGAACATGGGGTGCTGCCTGCCTGCCGGGGACATGGGTGCACAGCACCGAGAACATGGGGTGCTGCCTGCCTGCCGGGGACATGCTGTACAGCACCGAGAACATGGGTGTACAGGAGAGGAGATGGGGTGCGGGACTGAGGAGATGGGTGTACAGCACCGAGGAGATGGGGTGCGGGACTGAGGAGATGGGTGTACAGCACCGAGGAGATGGGGTGCGGGACTGAGGAGATGGGTGTACAGCACCGAGGAGATGGGGTGCGGGACTGAGAAAAAGGGGTGTGAGGTTGTATGGCTGAGTTCAGGGTGCACAACGAAGTGAATGTAGGGGTGCATGACTGGGGACATGGGGTGTAGGGTTGCAGGACTGGGGACATGGGGTGTAGGGGTGCAGGACTGGGGACATGAGGTGTAGGGGTGCAGGACTGGGGACATGGGGTGTAGGGGTGCAGGACTGGGGACATGGGGTGTAGGGGTGCAGGACTGGGGACATGGGGTGTAGGGGTGCAGGACTGAGGGAATGGGGCGGAAGGGTGCAGGACTGGGGACATGGGGTGGAGGGGTGCAGGACTGGGGATATGGGGTGTAGGGGTGCAGGACTGGGGACATGGGGTGTAGGGGTGCAGGACTGGGGACATGGGGTGTAGGGGGGCAGGACTGGGGTGTAGGGGGGCAGGAAAGGGGACATGGGGTGTAGGGGTGCAGGACTGAGGGAATGGGGCGGAGGGGTGCAGGACTGGGGACATGGGGCGTAGGGGTGCATGACTGGGGACATGGGGCGTAGGGGTGCATGACTGGGGACATGGGGCGTAGGGGTGCATGACTGGGGACATGGGGCGTAGGGGTGCAGGACTGGGGATATGGGGTGTAGGGGTGCAGGACTGGGGACATGGGGTGTAGGGGTGCAGGACTGGGGACATGGGGTGTAGGGGGGCAGGACTGGGGACATGGGGTGTAGGGGGGCAGGAAAGGGGACATGGGGTGCAGGACTGAGGGAATGGGGCGGAGGGGTGCAGGACTGGGGACATGGGGCGTAGGGGTGCAGGACTGGGGACATGGGGCGTAGGGGTGCAGGACTGGGGACATGGGGCGTAGGGGTGCATGACTGGGGACATGGGGTGTGGGGATCCAGGGCTGAGGTGATAGGGTGTAGGACATCAGAGATGAGGTGTGAGGATCCAGGACTGAGGGTATAGGCTGTGAGGGAGCATAGATGGGTAGCAGGGGGGGGGGCTGTTTTGGGTGTAGATTCCACCTTTGCAACTTAAAAAATACCAGCCACAGGGGGGCACAAGAAAGGGGGGCTTAAATCCACAGGAACCTAAGAGGGAACCTGGACATGGTGGTAGATTTCATGGCAGGAGCGGTGGGACTGGGCTGGAGGATTAAGGATAGTATTGAGGTCCTGTACACAGTACCAGCATCTCCAGCGGGACCAATAGATGTAACCAGTGATCAGAACGACCATGATGTCCCCACACTGTGATACCACATGGAACCTATTTTTCTGGGATGTCATGTACAATATCTGTGTGATATCACTACTAGATCCCTGGCACAAGCCCTTCTTCTTCTTCCTCTACTTATTACCATATAGCTGTGATGTTTGCTCTGTGACATTTTTGGGAAGTCCCATCACGTCACCAGATATGTGGTGCCTCAGGCTGGGGATTCACATATGTCCACAAGAATTTCCACATCACATCTGAAGTTCTTCATAGTGGCTCGTGACTACCATCACTAGGTGTTTGGCCTCACACAACTATGAAACCTGACCGCGTCTCATGGTAGCCTCAGGTCAGATAGAGCAGGGGTAGCGAACCTGATGTGGCTCTTTTCATGGCTGCCATTGGCTCACAGACAAATCTTCAATAAATAGTGATCAGTGCTGTGTCTGTCTAAGATATACATAGCGCTGATCACTTAGTGTGACACAGAGGGGAATGTGCTGTGGCTACCTATCTACTGGGGGCATGTGCTGTGGCTACCTATCTCTTGAGGGTCATATGCTAACACTACCTATCTCTTGGGGGTCCTGTGCTGTGGCTACCTATCTCTTGGGGGTCTGGTGCTGTGGCTACCTATCTACTCAGGGGCATGTGCTGTGGCTACCTATCTCTTGGAGGTCATGTGCAGGGGCTACCTATCTACTGGGGGTATGTGCATATTGCACGGCTCACAAGGAATTACATTTTAAAAAGGTTCCTGACCCCTGAGATAGAGGAACCTGAACGACCTGCAGATGGGTACAGAACAGTGTGGACTTAGTAGGCAGCAGACACTTATTAGATAGGAGATCATTGGGGTACACTCAGGCAGTCTACCGGATCAGTCCTGAACAAGGTGTAACCAGGCCCGAGGCCTGTTCCCCGCCGCCCTCTGTATCCTGGGTACACTGTGTGTTTGGGAAATAACACCTGGGAGTGGAGCAGCTGGATGCTCAGTGTGAAATTCCATGACATCATTCCCCGGGAGAATCCTGTGTATCTCAGTACCTGCGCTGTTATATAACCCCGCTCTTCTGTGTTATTATGTGACCCTACAGCGCCACGCGTTCTGCCCTCAGGTACATCTAGTCCACCTCTGTCCTTAAATTTCTAAGCCATGCGCTTAATTGTTTGTTCCTGTCTGAGCCAGACCTATAGGAAGGTTCATCTTGCTTCTAGAATAGAATACCAGAAGTGCAGTGAAGACTGACACAAGAACTCTTGTAGCTTAATCCTGTGCCAGTGTCTATGTCATTCAGGATCCGTGGATAGGTGGGTGGTAGGATTGTAACTGGCACTCATAGATTGTCTTCATAAGCTATCATGGGGGGGATACCCGACTATCTTTAGGGCTTATTCACATGGCCGTCTGCGGGGACGTACATGCGGCCGCAAATTTGCGTCCCCATAGACGTCAATAGCGGGGCAGATACGGTGCCATACGTGTGGCACCGATCCGGCCCGCACACCGCAAAAAGATAGAGCATGCTCTATCTTTTGGCGTGTGTGCGGCCGTGCGCCGCTATTCTCTATGGAGGGAGGAGGGGTCACCAAATTTGTGTTACATATATGAATTTAGTAGCCCCCCAGCCCCTATATCGCATAGGTAGGAGACCGCTTAGGGTCATGGCACACGAGGCGTTTTTAATGGGTTTTTGACCCCTTTTTAAGCAGTTTGTCAAAAAACGCATCAGTTTTTGACAGATTTGACCAATTATCTTAATTCAAACTGGTCAAAAACGCATGCGTTTTTTGACAGATTGCTAAGGGTGATGGCAGACGTGGACAACGTGGACAAAGCCGCACCCACGGGGCGGCCAAATCGTATTGGCATTTCTATGGAAACGGCTGCGATCGGGAACGAGCTGCCGGTGTTTTACGTTAATTTAATGCAAAACACCGGTGGCTCGTTCCTGATCGCAGGCGTTTCCATAGAAACGCCGATGCAATCGGGCCCCAGACCGCCACGGTGGGTGCGGCTTTGTCTGCGTTTGCAAGTGCAGACAAAACGCCACGTCTGCCATCACCCTTAAAAACGGGCCAAAAACACATTCAAAACGCTACGTGTGCCATCACCCTTATATGATGTCTGTAGGGCATATAAACAGGTATGAAGAAGACAGCAGGGGGTAACCTATATAATCTTATTAACCAAATATAATAGATCTAGTAACACAAACAGCCGATATGAATGCAAATCCTGCTGAGAAGCGGTGTTAATGGGTGTAATAAAAAAAGTCCTTGCCCTGGGCCCAGAAACTCCCAGCCCCTGTTCACCTCTCCTGCTGAGTCTTCATCATGTGTAAATATGGGGCCAGGATGCCTTGGCAGGGCCTTTGATTCTCCTTGAGGCTAGAGGAGTGGCCATTTTGGGGTATATTTATAAAAGTGTACACATTAAGGTTTTTGAAACCAAAATCTTTGTCATGTTTACATATGGTAAAATAATGGTTCTTCAACCAATCACAGAGCAGCTTTCATTTTTCAATCGCACCATAAGAGATGTTAGCTGTGTAACAATTGGTTGCTACAGGTAACAAAGGCAGTTTTGAGGCCTAGCATTGCCCACCAGTGGTCGCTGTAATGTGGGAGCCGTCATTTTCACACATTAGGACATACATGGCCCATTTCACCCACCAACAAAATGTCTACACTTGTTTTTTCCCACATTATACTTTTCCGCCAACCCAAGCTGAATTAATTGGTTCCAACGTGTCACATCAATTATTCAGGCCATTCCTGGTTTCAGCATCGGGAAGCAGAGAGCTGGTGTATATCAGGCCTCTCCTGTAAAGTATGATTTTACTGCCAGCTGCAATCACATTACAATGTGTAACCATGGCCCTGTGAAATGCGGAGGTCGTGTGGCCTATGTGAGGCGGCCATTTTACTTATGCTGCTTTACACAGCGGGAATACATGTCAGGACAAATCCAGTGAAAAGGGTGTCAATTTGAACAATTTTTGGTTGCCCACGCCAGCCATTCATAGCTCAGCTGTCATTTCTTTATTGCACCATTTCAAAATGAAAGCTGCGTCATAATTGGTTGGACCTATACAATAGAACAGTGCTGTTTATTACTTATTTCCTCAGGCTGCGTTCACACCTTTGTTTGTTTTGTGTTTTAAATCCAACCATGATCACATGTTGAGGTAACATTGCGTTTGTATCGCGTTTAGCAAACGCGTCCACAAAAAAGCAATATGTCAACGCGGCCGAATTAGAACAGATACAATTGCGGCATTGTGAAGGTGCAGGGTATGTGAACTACACGTCTATCGTATAGTTCATTTAGTTTTTAAAATTTACACACTTTTATAACCATAAAAGTCAGAGTTTTGATCACAAGATGCTTTGAGGAAGAATACTACCTAATCTGGATTTTGCTTTAAGAAACCAGGGTAGCACAGATATAAAAGTACCTGATGATCGTGATTATCGGACACAGATAACACTTATTATGGGAATAACATGTGCAGTTCTTCCTTTGGCACATACTGTTACTGACAGGTAAGAAAGCCATCACTCCCAGATGTGTCTTCTCCACATAATGTCATCTCTTCTCCACGTCATAGGAGCCGCAACGCACGGCCATTGTTCCACGCTCAGCAGCAGTGAATAGAACTCAGGTGCGGCTGACATGTACAGAAAGTAGAGGATGGCGTATAATTAGATCTGGACACAATGCAGGGAGCGTTCGGGTCAGCACTGTCTGCTTCACACCCTCAGCAGATCTTATGTAGGGAGGAAGCAAAGATTTAAAGAGACCCTATCCCTTAATGGTGTACAAATATTGTCTTTAAAGGAAACTGTCAGCAGAAACTGTTTTCAAGCAGCTTAATGCATTTCAGATCATATTTCTTTCATGGCCCAGTGTGGTGGCATTGTCCAGAAAATCTAGTCTGAAGTGAGATGTAAATTGGTTGTATAAAGTCTTGGCGGCGGAGGTTTTAGCACTTAAGTCCAGCTCTCCCCACATTAGAATCTCCCCTTTATGTGATTGAGGTTGTGTGTCGTGGGACATCATCACCAGCCTGCTGAATTATGTCAATCACAGCAGGGCTGGGATCTGAGGATGAGAGAGCGCGACTTCAATGCTGACCTCTCCGGCTCTGTGACTTTATACAACCAATTTACATCTAATTTCAAAGTCACAATGTTGGAGAGCTCAGCACTGAAGTCCAGTTCACTCCCCTGTTATTAACATCACTCGCCAGACTTCTGTATGTCTTCTGTATGTACGATGTCCCTGGACATGGGGCTGTCAATCGCAGTAAAGGGGACGTTATAAAAGAGGGGAGAGCTTCACTTCAGTGCTTAACTCTCTACGCCATAACTTTATACAACCAATTTACATCTCACTTGAAAGATTTTCTGGATGATGCCACCACACTGGACCTTGACAGAAACATGGAAGGTGTAAATCTACCCCATACACTGCAGTTTTGGAAAGCTGATGTAGTGTTGAAGGCTACTTCACATCTAAAATTGGATTTAGAGGGAATTAAGAAAATAGAAACTTGTATTCTCTCCTTGACTCCCAAAAAAAACACAGCGCCTTGAACAGCTTTAAATTTAGACCGGCCCATCCCTTTATGACAGATCCCATTTTTGTAGCTCTAATACCATCTTGTCCATGACTTTGCTAAGAATCAGTGACTCAGGCATTAGGTAACAATCAGTCTTGATCCGTTCTATTATTATAGATAATGTCCTGTTATTAGTACAGGCACACCCACATGTAATAGATGCTTCAATACGGTTATATATCTGGTGCTGGCAGCTAGGGGTTTCCTACCATTCCCGGACCATAGGTAACAATAGTTTGTTCTGCTGATATAGAAGGAGCCCATAAACCTTAGTTAAATACTGTCTGACAGCTATTCCTTCTGACTACCTCATACACATGCACACTCGGCAGTATAAGAATGCATTTGGATAACCTTTAACAAATCCGACCCCCGGCATTCAGACAATACAATTGGGTTCACTTAAAACTGCACTGAAATTTGCAAAAAAAAAAAAAAAAAAAACAATACCCGCTAGCAAGCAACATTTTCCCCTATTGTGTTTCCTGTGTGCGCAAGTTTTTTTACTTAGGTTTTGAAACTAAAAGTATAAAAGTCACTTATATCCATGAGCTTTAACCCCTAGAGGACCATGCACAGTTCTGGGGATGGGACTACTTGTGTTATAGTGATACATGATGAATGGAGTCCCTTCTTCCCACAGTTATCATGATGCTGTTTTCCAGGGAAGCAGGGACTCCCTGCAATGTCCTCGGTCTATCAAATCCGGCCAGTGCACAGTCCATTTTTTAAGGACTAAGCACCGTTGTGTCGTGCCGGCCTTAGGCTTCACACTTGCTGCAAATTCTGTAGATTTTCACAGCCAACTTGTGCACATGAAATTCACTGTGTAATACAGTTCAGCTGCTTTCCAGTAATGGGATGAGATCTGTAGACACCTAGTGGCTAAACTATGTATTACACACACATACAGTACAGATAAGCACAAGGACCTCTCCACTCTACGCTGTCTTAGCTGCAGTACACTCTTGTTGTATCAGCTCGGACACGGCCAATAACAAGACCCCTGATACACTTACATTACAGTGTCCATGTCTTCCATACTACTATCTTTATTAATATAATTACTAATGTATAGTATTTAGCAATATGTTCACTACTTTTCTGCAGACAAGCTGGTGCTCAGGGTTCGTCCGGTTTTACGCTGTCATGTTCAGTCTGTATTTGATGCATGTGTTTCCTACTGCAGGTGAGGTGGGCAACACTGGCCTATACCAATGCCAATGGATTGGATACACATCTACACAATGATGGAATATACAATTTATTCAATTATTGATCGTCCATATTACGTACATACATATTCAGATTTCCTCCCTGAACTTAAATGAGACTTTAAAAAATATATCATCAGGTTTCCCTTTAAATGGAGTCAATCCGCTTCATAATTATGAGTATCTCTCCTGATATAGATTGCTTGGAAATAAGAAAGATGACATTTCAGGGAAAATTCTGTAATTTCTTTATGTAAACGAGCTTCTCTGTGCACAGGGGGCGGAGCTGGGTCGGCTGGTGCACCCGTTTTCTTCATTCAGGGGATGATCAATGTGGAAGGGAGAACTGCTAGATGTTGTAAAAAGAACAAAATACACACAGTAGCAGAGGTGGCCCCGCCCCTAGTGCACTAAGAATCTAATTTGCATAATGATAAAAACTAGCATTTCCCTTAGAGACAAAACACTGAGAAATAAAAGTGGAATGTAAGGAAAGCTTCAAAGGGGTCTTACATAATGCTTGGGAGGAGACCCCCTTAAACCTTGCACAATCAGAGACCCTAACTAAATAGGGGGGATAGTTATTAACCATTTTCGGGGATGCAATATTGAATATTTTATCCAACAGTCTGCAATTACATCACATGGCCAGATATCACAGGGGGGCGCTGCCTGCATTTAACGATGTTAAATGTTGCATAGTGAGGGGTAAGTTGCTGCCACACGAGGACAATAAAAGTTGTGTAACTCCTGCGATTGTCTCGCTGTGGTCCTGGCAGCCATCTTTAGCCAAGCGATTGCTTTCTCTATTACAGCCGGGGTGAGGGAGGAACATTCAGCAGAATTAGTGTTGATCAGGTCCTGCTTGATCAGTGGCTGCAGCCATTCACTTGCTCTTCTTCGTCTGAGAAGACCAGAGATCTGTGAAGAGTGAAGCAGAGATCAGATGAGGCATAGGAGGCCGAGCCACGTACCGAGCCTAAGAGCATCTAAGACCCTGTGCTACACTACATCAGCTACAGTCTATCCCGGTGATTCCCTCCTTCCAAGAATAACATCACCTATAGGTGAGGAGAAGGTGGGGTACCCAGCGCTGATGCAAAATGATTGGGAGAAGTCATCCAGGAGCCGCCATCCATGACCAGGGTGGTGCCCGTCACGTAGGATCCCAGGGGGCTGACCAAGAAGAGGGCTCCATGGGCAACCTCCGTCTTATTTCCCGGTCGCTGTAGGGGGATGGTATTCCAGATTCCCAATGCTTCCGCAGTGGCTCCACCTGGAAAATATCATACTTTCACATAGCAACAACCAATGCCACAGCACAGGGCTCACAGTCTACACTGCTGTGCTCTTAGCTCTCCGCCTAGGGCTGCTCCAAAGCCCCTCCCTTCTGCTCTGAGTAAAATCTGTAGCAGGCCACTGGTCTAAGACTACAGCAGTTACTCAAATCAGGGGAGAGGGACTGTGGGGCAGCTCAATAATGAGAGCCAAGAGCACAGCAGTGTGAGTACAATGTACTTAAAGAAGCTACAATCCTGGAATATAAATTCATTTTTACAGTTCTGCTGCTACTTACAGGTCTGATTACACAGATCTCCAGGGACAATACCTGACACTGTCTGCAGTTTAACATGATCAATACTGCTGACAGATTCCCTTTAAGCATCATTCGCACTTGCACGTTGCTAAATCATCCAACGTCTTTGGTATTGGTGAAAACAGCTGAGTGCTATACTCGGCCGCCTCCATCAATCCCTTATAGATTAAATAGAGCAGCAGCATAAGGAAGAGTCCCAGCATTATTGTGGCTCAGTGCTTAGCACTATAGCCTTGCATTAGAGTCCCAGGGTCAACATCTACAAAGAGTTTGTATGTTCTCTTGCGTGGGTTTCCTCCGGTTTCCTCCCACACTCCAAAACCTACAGGTAGGTTGATTAGATTGTGAGCCCCATTGGGGACAGGGACTGATTTGGCAAACTCTGTGCAGCGCTGTGTAATCTGTGTGCGCTATATAAATAAAGGAATTATTATTGTGACGGATGCACGTCACCTCCATTCATGTCATAGCAATTAGAAACTTATCACCCCTGATGGTTATGTTGTGAGAACCCCTTTAATGAAGTCTCTCCTTAGGAATTTGCTCTACATAGTCACTTACCTAGTCTACGCATTCCTTCTGTGCCAACTATGGGCCCCGGAGCCAAGCTGTTCACCCGCACCTTGCTTGGCCCCCACTCCACTGCCAGGTGCTTGGTCATGGCATCTGTAGGGAGAAAACCCAACATGGAGGTGACTCTAACGCATCTGCTGCATGGGTCTAGTAGACGGGGCACGGTACTGACCTATGGCAGCCTTGGCACTGCCAGCGTGCACCTGCAGGACGTTCCCCTTGTAGCTCAGAGTGGCCGTGATGTTTAAAATCACCCCACCGTGATCCTGTACAAGAAAAAAACAACTATTTCTGCATATATAGCAGGATGTATCATGGAGTATGGTGGACACAGTCACATTCTGGTACCAGATCCCTCTTTATAACATTAGAACTGAAAATGATTAAATCATCTGCTAAGTCTTTACTCTATCCCATAATAATGGTGCTACAGCGCCCCCTTGTGGTCAGCCAGTACAACTACAGATTTATTGTAGGACCTATAAACGGATTGTCAGCAAGAAACCCAAATATACAGAATTACTTATAATGACCCATGTCATATTACACACTACACTATTACAGAATTTCTCAAAGGATATACACTTATACACTGTCTATATGCTGTTTTTTAACCCCTTCAGGAAGCAGCCACTTTATCACATAAGGCTCAGCCCCATTTTTTGTCACTTTGTATGGTTATTATTTTTGAACACATTAACTGACCAACATGAATTTGAGAAATGCTTTTTTCGTGACACGTTGGACCTAATGCTCAGTGATCAATTTTGGTCGATTTTTTTTTTTTAAATAAATAAATACAAAACATAACATTTGGCAAAATATTTGAAAAATGTGTCATTTTTAAAAATTCTAAATGATTTGTTTTTTATACAAATAGTTTTATTGCCCAATGTCTTTCAAGAGGTGTACCACTATTTTTTTTTTTTGTCTATGGAGTAGGTTCAGGGTTTATTTTTTTGTGGGGCATGCTGTACTTTACACCAGTACAATTCTGGAGCAGATAAGTTTTTGGATCACTTTTTATTGCATTTTTTTGTGTTACAAGATAGGCAAAAATCATAATTTTTGGCATAATTATTTAGCTGCGTTGTACGGGCTGCTATGGATGCATTGATACTAGATATGTGGGGTTTGTTTGGTGATTTTTTTCCATGAAATGTATGTTTTACATGTAAAAGGGGCTATTAGGAATTTTTATTAAATTTATAGATTTTTTTTTTTTTTTAAATTAAAAGCTTCTTCATATTCACCCTGAACATAGCTTTGTCTGTTAAGCGGACTTGTCAAGAGGGCATCTCTGATGTTTATAAGCAAAGGGCTACCGTATCCAATCGATAGTTTGTTTTTTGCGATGTTATGCGTTGAAGCAATACTTTATATCCATCTATCTACTTTTTGGTAAGCGCGGTCAGTGGCTTCTAATTCTTTATTCCTTTTAGGACAACCACCTGAACTCATATGTAATATTATGTACTCAAACCTGAAATGTATGACCAGCTTATCCTTATTATGTATGACATGTGTGGATATGTTAAATTTTATTCTTCAATAAAACGAGTTTAAAAAAAAAAAAAAAAAAAGCTGACTATGGGCAGCCTAGGGGTCCTGCAATGATCGGTGCTCCCCGAAAGTGGCGCAGGGTGGAGTGCTCTTGGCAGACAAATGAAGTCACTAACCTGCCTCAACCCCTTGAAGGGTGACATGAATGTGTTACCTAGTAACTGATCTGAAAATACAGACATATTTTTCACTCCAATGAGGAAGCCTGAACGCAAATAGGGGCAGAAAAAGACCTGCCCAAAGTTTTCTACCATGAAGGTTCATGTGCATGGTTCCAATTGAATGAATGTGTCAGTCTGCCATCCGCAACGAACACAACATTCCGGTACATGTAGCCTTAGGCTGGTTGCCCATAAGTATGTTTGGGGGGATCCCACCCCATAATAACTGAAGTAACTGCCAATTCAGGAGGCATGACTTGTGATTTTTGGGGGTCTCAGATATTAGACACTTGTGAATATTGTTGATCTACACTCTACCTACCTTGAAGTATTGATCAAACAAAATCTTGCTGGCATTGAATGTGCCCATCGTGTCTATATCCAAGACGGACTTGAAGGCGTTGAAAGACAAGTTGCTGGCAGGACAGAGGAAATTCCCTGCAGCGTCTGCCGGAGAAGACAAATTACAGTGAGAGGAGAGCGAGTGGTATAGTAATATATGCTGGTATGGACTCCTGATGGATGGAGGGTCACGTACTGTTCACAAGGATATCTATCCTGGAGAAGGTCTTCAGAGCCTCCTCCACGGCTGCAGTAAGGGTCTGTGGCTGCCTCACATCCGCAGTCAGTGCTAGACAGTGTCGCCCAGTCGCCGTCCGTAACTTCTCAGCTGCCTGGAGATGAGATATAGAGAATTATGGCCCTGGATACCATACTGTATCCATCCATGAGTACAGTATGGCGGAATGCTTTAGTAAAAATGCTGTTACCTCAGTGACCCTCTGCAGGTTCCTGCTGACGATGACCGTGTCACAGCCGTGCCTTCAGACAAGACACAATGCTAAATATACCATGGCGACTTTCATCACAGTAATGAGAAGGACGAGGGGCACAGGAAGAAGGACGGAAACAAATACGACAACATAACTTCATACCTCATGAATATTTCAGCGATCCGGAAGCCAATTCCAGAGCCCCCTCCAGTAATGAAGGCCACTCTGCCCCTATTATAAGCAAAGGAACACCATAACCATCCTCATGTCAGAGAATCATACACACCTAGCTCCAAAACGAATGAGAAGGATATAGAAGATGCACAGCGAACCTAAAAGGGCATCCCCCACCAGGATGAAGGATTGTAAACCTAGCACAGTGACATACTGGTGTGTGCCCCCTCTAGAAGGATTTGCTCATCTCTTAGCCTCTTATGCTCTGTTTTTTTAAAGGTTTTAAAATCATGCAAATGAACCTAAGGGGCTCTGGACTCTAAAGAAATTAATGGAACCAGGAGCCCCTAAGGCTCATTTGCATAATTTTTAAAGGACATCTACCACCAGGATCAATGATTATGAACCATGCACACTGACATACTGGTATGCGCCTTCTCTAACAGGATCTGCTCTTCTTTAATCTTCTTACACTCTTCTTTTTAAGAAATAAAAGGCTTTAAAAAAATATGCAAATGAGCCTGAGGGGCTCCAGTCTCCGTTAATACCTATGGAGTCTGGAGCCCCTCTGGCTCGTTTACATAATTTTAAAAGCCTATTTTTGTAAAAACAAGGGCACAAGCTAAAAGAAGAGCGGACTACCAGAGGGGGCGCTCACCAGTATGTCAGTGTGCTGTTTTTACAATCCTTCATCCTGGTGGTAAATGTCCTTTAAAGCCATTTATTCTTACAAACAAGAGGGCACACACCAATATGTCCTTCATCCTGGTGGTAGATTCCCTACATATTGGTACATATGTGAGAATACCGTCCTTACTGGAGCAGAGTGGGGCTGTAGAGGTAGTTGTAGGACACAAGGCAGTCATCACTCTCAACATCCACCGGGGGCTGGTCAGTAGTCGGCAGCTCAGACATTGTGCAATGTTAGAGGTAGATAGCTGAGAATGACAGAATTATAAAGGTGATCCAAGATATTGTACAGAAAAGTGTTAAAGGGTCTCACATAAAGAGGGGCAGCTTTTCCTCTATAGATCCTAATAGGGCATTTATATAGGAAATGTATGCCCGGACCAAATCCCACTCAAGTATCTCAACTTAGAGGTGTATTCCAGTGATATTTAACTGATCACTATCTTTAATGATAAGTGATTGTGCTTTTTTACTCCTTTCCAATCACAGTGCTGAACATGGCATAGTGGTGGTGCTTGGTATTGCAGTTCAGCTCTATTCATTAGCTGCAAACTGGCTGTATGACAGATGGGCATGGCATCTATGACCATGGTGAGGAAGAAGCTGATCAGCACGGACACCAGATGTTGGACCTCAATGATCTGAAGTGGACCACTTATCCTGAGTAAAAGCTGTAGGATGCTCTGGACCCGCATGAATTCTGTACTCCATAGTCAGATATGTGGTGTCGGAGTGAAGAGATTGCATTGAGCTTCTACAAAGTGGAGCACATGGTCAGCACCTAGTTATAGGTTTCTATGGGGTATATGTAAATATATACAGAAGTGATGCATGTGCCCGAGGAGCAAAATATGCACCAAATCGCACATGTGGTTTATAGTATAACTATCCTGACCACTTGCACACATTCAACTATTACAAATGAGGTGGAATGAGTGTATTGCGATTGCTCTCTGGCGCCCCCTTACTGCTGCAAATTCATGAATCACGGTTTTAAAGGGTGACTAGATTCTTGGATCACCCCGATGTACTGATCAGAGATTTCTGCCTAAAACCCTGCACCAGGACTCCTGTAATAGTGACCTTTGAACAATGGACAAGACATCCAGACTATCACTCTGACTTGATCCTCCCCTTTAAGTACGTGCATGATCCGTCTAATAAGCCGTATCCCCCACAATGTCCGTATATTATGCACGTAGCTGCTGTAGTACCTCCACCCCGCAGCCCCCAGACCACATACTCACACTTCCCCCACGCGATAGACGGACTTTGTATTGGACACCTCGCTGGACCTTTAACCCGACCGCTAAGAATCTTGGGAAGTGTAGTTTACAAGACCGAGACCTCCTGCTTCTGCGCAGGCGCGTGACGCTATGTTCCGCGTCTGCGCAGACTCCTGTCGTCTGGCACTCGACGTCAACTTTGGGTATGGTTTCCTAGGAAACTGTGTCCAAAATGCCGGCAGGGGTTAAAAATTAGAAGATCCGCGTTACACTTTATGTTATAGGAGAAAATAAAAAAAAACTGCAGTAATAAATAACTATATGTATGGACAACGGGAAATGGAGATTTTTTTAAATAATTTTTTTTAAAGGGAACCTGTCACCAGATTTTACCCCATTAAACTACCAGCCCCCTCAAGTGTGATATGAACTGTCCTTATTAAAATCCCCTCCTTATGTGAAATCTCACCAGTTTACCTTTAAAAAAATCGGCTTCAAATGATCAGAGAAGTGTCATATTTACCTGAGATGAGTCCAGCGTAGAGGCTGCAGGGAGAGAGTCACTTAAGATGCCCATATTTATGATTCATAGCACCTAGAAACATGCTGCTGGTGTCATATTAGAAATAAGAATCTCATCTTTTAGATCACATAAGGCGTGTGAATCTGAGATAAAGAACTGGACATACAGGGAGTTAAAGAAATAGGTGGGAATGGGATGTTTATCTCCAGCTTGCATTACTAGCTATTTCTTTAACTCCATGTATTTACAGTTCTGTCATATCTTTGATATCGTAAAATAGAACTACAGAATGCGTCATCTGACTCATCTCTAGAGAAATATGACTCTTTTCAGCTCATTTTTTTTGGTTCAACGCTAAAGGGAACCTGTCATCAGCAATTGGCCTAATAAACCACTTCCGGTATACTAGACGGCAAAACGCCTTCTAGTTTTTGTTTCTTTCATAGTCCAGTGTGATGGCATCATCTAGAAAGTCAATTTTGAAGTGAGATGTAAATTGGTTGGATAAAGTCAAGGAGGAGGAGAGTTTAACCAAGGTGGGGAGCTCTGAACGCCTCCTCCCGTGTGATCAACCTTTAGGAGATCTGGTTAGTGAGGTCTCTGGATGCAGGACCATCAATTACAGTGGTATATTGTAACTAGTTTTCACTGTGACGAACATGCAAAGACTGACAGAACACTGGCGCAATGGCGTTAATAAATGTGGGCCATTATGTCAATTTTATTGCACATTTTTGTGCTGGATAATATCCCTCATGTATGATACAATCTCATACATTACTATATGAATGGAGATCTATGAAAACGCTGTATAATGTAGGATCATGATTTCACACGATTGGATTGTGTTGTTTCCAGGACTGAATATAGCGCAATCACCCGGACTCCCGGCATCAGTCATTTTTCCTTTCTTCTAGTAATTGGGAGTATTCAATGTTTACGATTGAACAAAATCAAAAGGCTCTGTCCCCAATCACAATTTGTGTTGTTTCCTGAGGCTGCGTTTATATGTTTCATCTGGATCGTATATTCAGACCAATTGGTCATTGCACATTATTTGCATCCATTTCATAATACCATATCGTGGTGTATACAGAGGGTGACAAAGCAGGAACAGAAGCCACGCAGGAAGCAGCTTGTGCTGTACATATGTCAGGTTGGAGTATATATAGCCCGGGAATGTGTATGGACTGATGTATCGCTCATGTGAGCCCCAGCGCTGCATTACAGGGAGTTCATTGTCAGTGTGTGACCTTGGCCTAGAAATGACAAATATAGGGGCTCTATGCCAAAAAGTATCTACCCCCTCCAAACACCAATGACTGGTCCAACACACATCTGATGTCTATTAAAGGGGACCACCACATGACAAGGTTGACAACAGTGCCCGGTATTTCTGCTCTTTACACAGGAGAGTCATTTTCCCAATTATTTGATCAGTCTGGTAGTGCAGAAGAGGCGGAGCTTACTTGACTACAAAGAGTCACAGTCGATCAGTGCCCCCCCTCAGGAATCATTGCCTAATGCCAATTCTTTAGCTATAAGGGACATTTTCTCCCTGTGCCTCTGACACAAAAGCCAATACCATGACTGTCTAGAAGCAAATCTGCCCCGCCTCTAGTGCACTTGCACACCGATTTGCACATTCCGAAACAAATGACCATTTCTGCATCATTTTATTATTTGGTGACCAGTGTTATGGGAGGGATTTTGGACCTCACAGATTCCCTTTCAGAGTTACATGATGATAAGTTTGTGTACAGATTTCAATGTATGACTTGCATTCGTTTACAGGCTTAATAACAGCCCTACTCCAAAAAGTGTGGTAGAAACATTCAGACATAAATGGGTTAATATAACAATCACCTCGCTGGCAGACAACAGGAACAAGATCACAGATCACGACATTCCCATGGGAGAAAGAGCAATGGAAAACTCGGCCCCCATCGGAACGTCTATAAACAGGACGCTGGCACGCCGCTCCTTTTATATAAAGACAAGGTTTATTGAACAGTGACAGGAGTGGCTGGTAGGGGCAGTCAATGCCCGTCGAATTCACAACCCAAACGGCTGAACTGGGCTTGTCATTTACTCATTCCAAAGTTTTTTGGGCCCCTCAGCAATGTTTGGGGTCTGTGCAGGTCTGAGGGGCCACGGCGCAGCTCTAAACTTGATACAAGTCACTATGATCACTTGTTTCCCAGTTGATCAATTCCGCGCTGTGAAACCACAAGCCGATCTCCTTCTTGGCCACCTCCACGGAGTCGCTGGCATGGATGATGTTCCTATAGACAGAGAGTTGACAACTTAGTTATTCACTTTTGGGAAAAGATAGGAGACACCAAAAAATGACCATCATTGAAGCTCCCATCACAGGATTGGTCACACAACTTTTCCAGAATCCTGAATAGACAGACACTTCGGCAAGACATAAAGGGATATGAATACATATAGACATATAAATGGCTGTAAAGATGACCTAAATCCCTAATGATGGGTGCCAGCAACCCACTTTGCCAAAGTACATGAGTAGGGCAGCAAAGTGAAGGAAAGCCTTGCCAAAAGTCTACTTAGCCATATTTTTCATTATCGAGCTTTCCTAGACACACTACAATTAAAGGGTTATTTTCAAGTTTCCACTCACCTGCTGATATGGACACTTAAATCTCCTCGCACAGTACCAGGTTTGGCCTGAGAAGAGTCCGTCTCCCCAACCATCAAACGGGAAGATCTGACCACGTTGTGTCCTTCCCAAACCTGGAGAAAAAAGAAAATTGGCAATTTCCAGGTTTTCGGTTACTTGAAATTGTATAATAAACACAGCGCTACATCTGTCCACAGGTAGTGTGTGGCACTGCAGCTATGCTCCATTTATGTCAATTAAAGGGAGCTGCAAAACTGTGCGCAACACAGGAGAAAGTGGACATGTTACCTCTAAGGCTACATTCACACGGACGTATGAAAACGTCCGTATCCGTACCGTACCGTTTTTTTACGGATTACATACGGCCACATTCATTTCAATGGACAATACGTCTGACCATTTATATTGCCGTTGTTAACTCCGTTCCGTACCGTACCGTACACTGGCCGTATAAAAATATAGAGCATGTCCTATTTTCTCCCGTATTTCAGTTCCGTATGCCATAGAAGTCTATGGGGACGTATAAAATACGGGTTACATACGTGCTGCGTACAGATGAAAAACGTCACGTATATACGGCCCGTAAATACGGGACTGGAGAAATCATACGGTCGTGTGAATGTAGCCTAAGGCTCACATAGGTCAGTAAATCAAATATAAGGTACAGCGTGTACTCACCATTGCGACCACAGGTCCAGACGCCATGTAACGTATCAGTGCAGGGTAGAAAGGCTTCCTCTGTAGGTCGTGATAATGTTTGCCGAGGACGGCCTCAGAGGCCTGAGAAGAAACCATTATTAGAAATGACTCCCGTCCACAGAGCTGGCATCATGGCGACTGTGCCACTGGCCTGTGACCAAAAGGTCCTTGTTTACGCAGTGTTCTGTTCACGAGATATGGACGTGCCAGATATTTGGCGCCAATATTTTTTGGACCGAGCATATAAGAATCTGGCTTCGCACCATAGTAGCCATCACCCAGGGACCAAAAAATGGCAACCAAAATTTACAGAAATATTGTAGATAAGGGGGTTATCCAGGTCCATGGCTTCACCATCTCATAAAGGAACACTATTCCCTCATGATCTGTCACTAGGGCGCAGTACTCGCTCCTAAATCTCTGAGGGCGCGTTCACACGTTGCGTTTTGACCTGCGTTTTCATTGCGTTTGAAACGCATATACAACAGCTGAGGAGAGGTGATTTGCCTAATTACATCACTCTTAACGTTTCCGTTTACAAAACGCATCGTAAACGTGATGTTAACGCATGCGTTTTGTTAACGCACGCGCTAACATTGCATTTACAAACGTAAACGGTAATGTAATTAAGCAAATTACCTTACATCAGCTGTTGTATATGCGTTTCAAACGCAATGGAAACGCAACCAAAACGCAACGTGTGAACGCGCCCTGAATATCCTATAAACACCAGTCACGTAAGAACAATTGGTGAATCACAGGGAAAGGATGCAAGTCGTCTGGACAGGATGAGTGACTCCCTCAGAGTGAAGGAGTCTATATAATATATAGGACTCTATACGATTTCTACAACACTATACAGATGTAGCAGAGCTGAGTTGTCACTTGGCTCATCTCATAATATAACATCTGTGGTCCTATAAAGAGCTGCGGATTATTTGACTGAAATTGTCAGAAAGGGACATTCACAAAAATGAAACATTCATTCAGGGAGAGTTTGAGCTTTCTCCGAATTTCAATAGTTACCGCAACGGTTTGTATGGATTTGATCATTCTACTATCGCTGGAAACTGAGGTTACAGCCATTGTCTGCCATGTCGTAGCCATTAGATACCTGCAACATTTTCATCCCCACCAACTTGAAGCCACGTCGCTCAAATCTCTTGATAATCTCTCCCACCAGCCTCCGCTGCACCCCATCCGGCTTCACAGCAATCAGGGTCCTTTCTCGGACGTCAGGGGTCACTAGATGTACAGGGACACAAAGACATCATTATCACATATAACGACAAGTAGTACAATGGATGCTAGCGTAAAAAAACGCAGTGTGAATATACCCAATAAGACCCCGTAACAACACAGTAGAAAGTCACAAGTTTACAAAATTTATTCTGAACATCGCAACATTTATAGATAAAACTATTCTCTCCTATCTGCTACAAGAAGCGTCGGCCTGGTGGCGTCACTGCAACCAGAGTCTCTATTTTGCAGGAGCCGGGGGCAACGCTTCCCCCCTTTTCCTTTCTGTGAGGTTCCTCCAGAGACCGGAAAAAGGTCAGTGAGGAGGGTGTGCGCTCACATATGTATGGGAGGAGGAGAAAGTGATCAGAGAGAGGACTGAGGGGTCTGTAAATCTGGGATAACTACTGTAGCGAATGGGCTGAGGGTGCATGTACTCTGCCCTGCAGGTCAGCTGCATATAAACCTGGTACATAAGCGGATGGTCAGTGGCTGCATCATGGCTACTCATTAATTCTGGGCTAGGAAAAACCCCAATATCATGAGGGTTCAGAGATATATATAATATGTGAAGATCCTAGTGTCAAGGACTGACATGTTTAGAACCCTGCACTGATACAATGTAACAAACAAGCTCTAAATAGGGATATTCAGTCTCTGAATGTATGTAAAGTTTCTATTCACTGACAGCAAGCGGAGCCCATTTTCCCCATTCATTATACTAGCGGACGGTTAATATTCTGCAGCGGTCGCGCAGCAGGTTTCATTCTACAATCAATTAGGGCTCCTCATTCATAATTGGATTGAGAGTCTCTGCCCAATCAGCTGCTACTAATTACCAGTAATGAACAAGGAGCCTGGGGGGCGCCGCTAATGTGCACGATCTACTACACAGGACAGATGAGCATGCATGTGCTGGGGCCACGGGGCGGGTGTCACCGCTGAGAGTGGCCACGACTGATAATGTCGCCTTTGGGACCTGTTAGAAGAGTAAAGACACTAATGAAGCGGGTGCACTGCGGTGGTATGCTGGGAGTTGTAGTCCAGTGGCTGGAGAAGTGATTTCTAAATCAGACATGTAAATATATATATTCTACAAATCAGTATAGAGACAATTTTTGCATTATATGTATTATAGTGACTTAAAGGGGCAGTGCACGATCGCACAGGGGCAAAATCGTATGGCGCTGTGGAGTACATCGGAGAGGGAATTTGGCTATAGTAGGGTGATATATAAATGGGATGCTGTGTAGGAAAAAAATTTGGAGCAAAATTACTTATTACATGGGCCCAGGTCTCCATCCAGTCCTGGTAGTCACATATGGCGGATGTTTGGTGCAATAGTCTGCATCCTATACATAGGAGAGAGGGAGCAGAAAAGTTTTTGGGAAGTTTGCAGAAAGTTTCAGCAGCAGTGCATGAGTCCACTCACCAGAGCTGTAGAGCAGACATGGGGTCCTGGCCGGGTACACAGCTCTCCCCCCGCTAAGCAGCCCCCGGAGGATGAAGAACATTGTGGCCGGTGATCAGACTCCGCAATCGACCGGCGACTCCTTACTCAGCCGGTGGGCGGGGCTAACAGGACACTAAGCCCGCCCACCTGATGGGACTTTAAACTAGTGGCCACGCCCACACACCGGTATGCACTTCTACTACCACGCCCTTTAAAGGGGACCACACCAGGGAAGCTGATGAATGAAACCTCGTCACACATGTGACATTAATTCTGCTTAATAGTAGCTCCGGGGATCTGATTAGTTCTGGGGGTTGGAAATTGTTAAAAAAAAAATTGTATAGGATATTGTCTGAGGGGCACAGAAACATGTGGGGGTATATGTAGTTATATCTCTATTCACTATATGTAATTTAGTGATGTGTGACAACCAATATTGCTGCCAGTGCTGCTTTTGTAAGGGTTGTAACCCAGCTTTCCCTGATTCCTGACTGGTAACTTTGAGAAGTAATGATAAGATAAGACTCTGGAGCTGATGATAACTCCTAATGATATGTATGGTCCTCCAGCTTTTCCAGAGTCAACAATAACTAAGGTCGCTATTATCCTGGTGTCTTCTCATGTGGCCAATGGGTCTCCGGGGCAGAAAAGGACATTCTAAGGATTTTTCGGAGAAAATACAATAAACGCATCCAGTTGTAATTTTCTAATTTGATTGAAGCACGTGTCGCACGCGCAGACATGTGATCGCGGTGCTGCCAGACATTACTAGTAGATCACGTGATCATCTAATGTTATACAGGTCAGGACCGGGTTCACACAAGGATGATGAAAAAATGCATCAGACCTCACATACATTGGCCTTAAAGGGGATGTCTAGTTTCTATACATTCAGCATACTTCTTCATTTCCCCTGTGGGGGCGCTGCTCAGGAAGTAAATACTTGATTACTTTGGATCATGTTGTAATCAGGTTATTGATGGTGGGCTCTTTAAATTTAAAGGGATTGTACAGAGCAGACTACTACTTTAGGATGGGGAAGCATTGGGCAACTACCATTAGTGATATGAAACTGCTCATACACATAATAAGGCAGCCACTAACTAGAGCCGGGGTGCTCTCATATACTCTCTATATGGTTCGTAGGTTTGTTTTACCATCTGTTTTCAGGCCTGGGACCTCTTTTCTTATAGATTACCTAATCTATGGTCACTATTATTTTTTTGTGATACATGTGTGGGGTGTTATTTGGCTGTTTAATGCTGCTGGGGTGGTATTTGTGTGTTGCTGCAGTTTCTGATGCTTCTAGGTGGTATTTGTGTGTTGCTGCGGTATCTGATGCTTCTGGGGTGGTATTTGTGTGTTGCTGCGGTATCTGATGCTGCTGGGGTGGTATTTGTGTGTTGCTGCGGTATCTGATGCTGC
This sequence comes from Engystomops pustulosus, assembly GCF_040894005.1. Taxonomy (NCBI): domain Eukaryota; kingdom Metazoa; phylum Chordata; class Amphibia; order Anura; family Leptodactylidae; genus Engystomops; species Engystomops pustulosus. Next base: position 20,755,817 of record NC_092418.1, read on the forward strand.
TGGGGTGGTATTTCTGTGTTGCTGCGGTATCTGATGCTGTTGGGGTGGTATTTGTGTGTTGCTGCAGTATATGATGCTGCTGGGGTTGGTATTTGTGTGTTGCTGCGGTATCTGATGCTGTTGGGGTGGTATTTGTGTGTTGCTGCGGTACCTGATGCTGCTGGGGTGGTATTTGTGTGTTGCTGCGGTATCTGATGCTGTTGGGGTGGTATTTGTGTGTTGCTGCGGTATCTGATGCTTCTGGGGTGGTATTTCTGTGTTGCTGCGGTATCTGATGCTGTTGGGGTGGTATTTGTGTGTTGCTGCAGTATATGATGCTGCTGGGGTTGGTATTTGTGTATTGCTGCGGTATCTGATGCTGTTGGGGTGGTATTTGTGTGTTGCTGCGGTACCTGATGCTGCTGGGGTGGTATTTGTGTGTTGCTGCGGTACCTGATGCTGCTGGGGTGGTATTTGTGTGTTGCTGCGGTATCTGATGCTGCTGGGGTGGTATTGTGTGTTGCTGCGGTATCTGATGCTGCTGGGATGGTATTTGTGTGTTGGGCACAGTATTTAATGCTGCTGGGTGGTATTTGTGTGTTGCTGCAGTATCTAATGCGGCTGGGATGGTATTTGTGTGTTGGGCACAGTATTTAATGCTGCTGGGGTGGTATTTGTGTGTTGCTGCAGTATTTGATGCTTCCAAGTGGTATTTGTGTGTTGCTGCAGTATATGATGCTGCTGGGGTTGGTATTTGTGTGTTGCTGCAGTATTTGATGCTGTTGGGGTGGTATTTGTGTGTTGCTGCAGTATCTGATGCTGCTGGGGTGGTATTTGTGTGTTGCTGCAGTATATGATGCTGCTGGGGTGGTATTTGTGTGTTGCTGCAGTATTTGATGCTGTTGGGGTGGTATTTGTGTGTTGCTGCAGTATCTGATGCTGCTGGGGTGGTATTTGTGTGTTGCTGCAGTATTTGATGCTGCTGGGGTGGTATTTGTGTGTTGCTGCAGTATCTGATGCTGCTGGGGTGGTATTTGTGTGTTGCTGCAGTATCTGATGCTGCTGGGGTGGTATTGTGTGTTGCTGCGGTATCTGATGCTGCTGGGATGGTATTTGTGTGTTGGGCACAGTATTTAATGCTGCTGGGTGGTATTTGTGTGTTGCTGCAGTATTTGATGCTTCCGAGTGGTATTTGTGTGTTGCTGCAGTATCTGATGCTGCTGGGGTGGTATTTGTGTGTTGGGCACAGTATTTAATGCTGCTGGGGTGGTATTTGTGTGTTGCTGCAGTATTTGATGCTTCCGAGTGGTATTTGTGTGTTGCTGCAGTATCTGATGCTGCTGGGATGGTATTTGTGTGTTGCTGCAGTATTTGATGCTGTTGGGGTGGTATTTGTGTGTTGCTGCAGTATCTGATGCTGCTGGGATGGTATTTGTGTGTTGCTGCAGTATCTGATGCTGCTGGGATGGTATTTGTGTGTTGCTGCAGTATCTGATGCTGCTGGGATGGTATTTGTGTGTTGCTGCAGTATCTGATGCTGCTGGGATGGTATTTGTGTGTTGCTGCAGTATCTGATGCTGCTGGGATGGTATTTGTGTGTTGCTGCAGTATCTGATGCTGCTGGGATGGTATTTGTGTGTTGCTGCAGTATCTGATGCTGCTGGGATGGTATTTGTGTGTTGCTGCAGTATTTGATGCTGCTGGGATGGTATTTGTGTGTTGCTGCAGTATCTGATGCTGCTGGGGTGGTATTTGTGTGTTGCTGCAGTATTTGATGCTGTTGGGGTGGTATTTGTGTGTTGCTGCAGTATCTGATGCTGCTGGGATGGTATTTGTGTGTTGCTGCAGTATCTGATGCTGCTGGGATGGTATTTGTGTGTTGCTGCAGTATCTGATGCTGCTGGGATGGTATTTGTGTGTTGCTGCAGTATTTGATGCTGCTGGGATGGTATTTGTGTGTTGCTGCAGTATCTGATGCTGCTGGGGTGGTATTTGTGTGTTGCTGCAGTATTTGATGCTGCTGGGGTGGTATTTGTGTGTTGCTGCAGTATTTGATGCTGCTGGGGTGGTATTTGTGTGTTGCTGCAGTATTTGATGCTGCTGGGGTGGTATTTGTGTGTTGCTGCAGTATTTGATGCTGCTGGGGTGGTATTTGTGTGTTGCTGCAGTATTTGATGCTGCTGGGGTGGTATTTGTGTGTTGCTGCAGTATTTGATGCTGCTGGGGTGGTATTTGTGTGTTGCTGCAGTATCTGATGCTGCTGGGGTGGTATTTGTGTGTTGCTGCAGTATCTGATGCTGCTGGGGTGGTATTTGTGTGTTGCTGCAGTATCTGATGCTGCTGGGGTGGTATTTGTGTGTTGCTGCAGTATCTGATGCTGCTGGGGTGGTATTTGTGTGTTGCTGCAGTATCTGATGCTGCTGGGGTGGTATTTGTGTGTTGCTGCAGTATCTGATGCTGCTGGGGTGGTATTTGTGTACTGCTGCAGTATCTGATGCTGCTGGGGTGGTATTTGTGTGTTGCTGCAGTATCTGATGCTGTTGGGGTGGTATTTGTGTGCTGCTGCAGTATCTGATGCTGCTGGGGTGGATGAATCACAGGCAGATGAAGGGATGAATCCAGACATTGGAGCAGGAAGTCACATAATGAGGGGAAGATTTCTCAGAAGATTACAGGGGGCGCAAGTGAAATGGGAGACCGCTGTAAACTGTTACCACACAGACCCCCACCCCACAGGCACGGACAAAGAGGCCTTGTCCTGCCACGTAGTGAACACTGCGCCCTCTACAGGTCATGACAAATACTGCAATATTGAGTGAGACAATTTTGGAATAGGATGTGATACAAGTATAAGGGGCACATTATAGACAATTGTAACAATTAGTACAAATGCAATTTATATGCGATGTACAGGAGTACAAAAATATAGCTGACAGAGCGCAATGTTCACGTCATTTATATCCATTTGGGACCCATGTGAACTAAATATTTCAATAAAAAAAAATAAAAATCTATGGATGGAAAAATGGCAAAAAAGTGTCAATTTGGCCATTTGTGCGCTAGTTTATGTTACGGTGTTTAAGGCCAAGAATAATTATTTTTTTTCTAATATTTTGGGAAGTGATAAAACACAACATGTTTATGATTTTAAACTTATTTTTCTTTCTATTATTTCAAGCCCCCTAGGATACTTCAACCATGGGGGGTCTGATCATTCATACAATATACTGCAACAGCAGTGCATTGTAGTATATAGTAATTTTACTGCTGATCGGATTGGCCTGTGGCTCAATATACACAATGAGGCAGATTTACTTACCCGGTCCTGTCGCGATCCAGTGGCGCGCTCTCTGTGGAGGATTCGGGTCTTCAAGCGATTCACTAAGGTAACGCGCCCGATGTCCACCAGGTGTCGCTGCTGTGCTGGAGTTCGACGGATTTCACCATCCTATGCTTTTTAAAAAAAAAAAAAAAAGCCGGTTTTCTGAATCCGTCGGGTTTTCCGGCGGCAACGCCACCCGATTTCTGTCGCATGCATGCCGGCGCCGATACGTCACAATACGATCGCGTGGGCCAAAAACCCGGGGCAATTCAGGGAAAAACGGCGCAAATCGGGAAACCCGACGAAAAATAGCGATTCGGGCCCTTAGTAAATTACCCCCAATATGTCTATGAGACTGTAGGCTGTCATGGCCTCCGTTCTGTGCCCTCTGATAAAGTCATGAGGGCCTCAGATATTCCATCCAAGATGGCGTTCCCCACCGGTAACGCCGTGGTCGAACAGGTTAACTTCTGCAATAAAATAGCAGCAGTTAGATAGGTGTCTGCTGTGTTATACAGCTGATGCCCACCGTGTATGGAGAGCCCTTGTAATCAGGGCCCTCGTTCCTATTGTCCATCTGATTATTTTACTACCCTGTTTTATTTGTACAGAGCTACAGAATATGATGATGCCATATAAATAATTTTTAAAAACTACTATTGCCAGCATTGTTCCATTTCCATCTGCAGGGTATCCGAGAATGTTTAAGCAGGTGTGCATGATGGGAGTGGTAGTTTCACAATAGCCAAGGTGCAGAAGGTTGTTAACCCCTTTCCCTACAGTCACTCGCCGTTAGACATTTCTACTGATATTAATTTGTATTTCTTGCAATTTAAAAATAAAAATACAAACTATTCTTAGAATTCTGCAATGTCGTTCCTCTATTATTATTCTTGGAACATTATGAAAATGTTGATGACTACCCCTACCCCTTGTAAAATGGTCATACTATCCAATGAATAAGGGGGATGTACAGCCAGGTAGCTATTGGTTAATGCATTTCCAGGAGGAACAACAGAGGAACAGAAGAGTAAATTCTAACAAAAGATGCATCAGCATTGTAAAAGTCTTGTTACTTTCATGAAATTTAAGACAACTTTTTTTTTAATTTTTTTTAAAAGAGGACCTTTCACCACTGCAACCCCTCTGAGTCCTGGAAAAGGGGGGGGGGGGGTTCTCAGATTCCAGCAAAATTAGAATTTTTCCCCCTTTCCTGCAGAATTGCTGAGTAACCACTAAGTTTTGACACCCAATTTACCAATTACCTCTATAATGTCAGGTGGGTGGTGCCAGGCTGTCCACCCACTTGACCGTATACAACCCACTTAGCATACAGCGTGTTAAAACTTACATTGATGGTTACTTGGGAATGGTGGGGGCTAGAGAAGAAAATTCTAACCGTGTCAGAATCAGTAGAACCACCCCCAATAAATGAGTCAAGGTGGCGGCGTCTTAAAAACCCTTTTCCAATGTAGTTACGTCATAACCCAAGTCTGCGAACTACAACACAACAACAGGCGCCATTAAACAAGGCAATTATTTTATTCGCAAGAAGCGACTGCAATTTCACAATGGAATGGTAACAAAAAAAAAAAAATATATATATAAAACAAATACATAATAAAGTATGTGCACCCCAACCGACCGGGGGCAACTAAGTGGCCTATACGGTGTTAAAAATCCAGACGTCAGAGTCCGTAATGGCCAACGCTCACCCACATTCTCCGGGATCAGGGAATGGCGATGAAGTTTCTTTTTTGTAAATCCACTTTTTTTTTGTACAGTTAAAAGCCAAGGGAGAGTTTCCTTAACCCCCGAGCTACCAGAGGGATTGATAAGAACCCTTTACACAAAGGGATTGAATGGTGTAAACAAGGGGAGGAGGAGGCACCGAGATCTCGCAGAGAGAAAGTGCTAAAACCATATTAAAAAATAAAAAATATAATTATGTACGGGATGAGTGGAGGAGCGACGATTCACATCTGTAGCGGGTGAGTTAAGACTGTGGATGCAAGATTCAGGCTTGTGGGGGGGATTGGGGGGGGTCACAGTTTCACAGTTCCTGGGGGGAGGCTGTCGTTGCAGAGTCTGTAATACCGGAGGTCGTTGACCAGACGATGAACGCTCTGAGTAAACGAGGGCAGGTCCTGTATGGGAAGACAAGAGGAGTGTTAGATCATAGTGGTGGCATCAGAGGGGTTACCTAGGCTTTGCCAATGATTATCTTCACAGCAATCTTATTGGTTTGGGAGGCATTTGAGCTGCCCCAATGGACCGGACAGTATTTTGCATGCGACCTCATGCCATAGATCCCACTCCTTTTTAACCACTTCGGTGCCAAAGTCAATGCTGACCGTGGCATCTAAGTGGTTAATAGAGCCAGATCCTGGGACAGAAGAGTTGGGTGGCAGCTGTATAATACAGCAGGCACATGTAATAATACAAAGAATATATATCTGTAGCTGCAACAAGTCGTCCTCACCCTTTCCATCTTGAAGTTGCGAGCGAGGACGCTCTTCTGGCCGCTATCAAGGCCCTGGCAGCCGCCTAAGAACTCGGGTAAGAAGGCGGAGAAGAAAGTGCTGAAGTCCACAGACGCCATATTGTAGACAGCGATACCGATTTCCTCCTGGAGAAGATCATGGGACTTGTGGATAAGAACCTGAAGTAAAACACTGACAAACTGAGGCAGCATCATGGCCCGGAACAGTTTCTAGAGGAAGAGAAGAGACTATGGTCAGTAGATGGTAATGTTACAAGTGTTCAGAACACTAAATCTTATTACAACCCCTTTAAAAGGCGATTCACCGGGCTCCCAGACACGGCATGCAAGCTCAGCTCTTCTGAGTATACACATGTTCCCATTGGGGTGATGGAAACAAGCCACAGCACAACACCTCCGGAAGAACACAGGATGAAGGATAATTGGGAAATCTCTGATGAGATGCATGGGAATATATGCAAATTGGGTTTCCAGGATAGGATAAGTAAAACCACACTTCTTTTAGCCTCCTGGTAAGGCAGCTCAAGCATGACTTTCAGGAAGCCTAAGACATGATGCGGGATTAGGACCAATTCAGTATATCTATTGCAGAAGGAACAAATTCACAGTTCTAGACAGAGCTGCTTCCACCTTGTTGACTGTCTTCAGTACAGTGTAGGAACGGGTTTGGCTAAGTGAGTGTTTTGAGAGCCATATTAGATACATGTCCACCCCATATCACACCTCACCTTATGGTACAACTTGTGTTTGCTGTTCAGGGTCTCCAGATAGCCAAGATTTTGCTTGAAAAGATGGATATCGGGCTGCAGAAATGATTGACCAAACGCCTGAGGTAACACAGATTATTGCATAGTTAATTTACAGTCATCTGTACATCAGAGAATCTTCCAACTTTGGAAGTAGCTCTTTAAATGAAGGAGACTACTACAAAGCTGCTTGGACTGACCTGCATGACGCCAATGAACTGTGCCTGGTTCTCCATGGGCTCATCGCCGCCATCTCGGTGCACACTGGCCAGGACGGAGGATCGGTAGAAATACCTCCAATTGTGGTGCAGGAGCTGGAAGAGCAGCTCAAATAGCTCGGCCTTTACATCGGGGGATGGACGCTGAGCAAAGATTACAAGACAGAGGAAAATCAAATTCGCTGACACAAGAGTTCTCTTTATTAATGCTTTGTGACTCTTCCAGCACCAAAGGATAGTGTATACACGTCTGAATTGTAAGGGGTCCGATCACTGGAATCCCTGGCAAATAGGCAGAACAGGGTTTGCAAGTTGCTCTGAGATGCCCAATACTGCATGGGACCTCTGTCCCAGAAGAGCTTTAAGGTGCAGGTTTAAAATAACCAGCTCCTCATTGACTTCTATTGGACATCTGACTCTTATGCCCCTTCGAAGTCAATGGAGTGCATGATGGGGCACCAATTGGGTTTGTCCTGTGCGCCACTAAACTCAGTGGCGTCATAGTGGCAGCCAATCCACATGTCTTATGCAGGTCTGCAGATCACAGGGTTCCCAGCAAGCGGATCCCCCACAGCGATCAGACATTTATCCTCTTAAAAGGGTTTTATAATAAGTTGCATTTATCCCGTATTCAAAGAGCCAAATGATGAGCACTTACCTCTGCAATAATGGGGTAGAGCTGCTCCATGCAGAGGGACAGAATACTTGGCAAGAAAGGTTTGAAGGCCGGGCCAGGCTCCTGGACTACAACCTGCAGGATCTTCAGAAACTTCTCCACCACGTGGCAGCCGGCGCTGCCCTCCTGTAAGATGCTCTCCGCCAGCTGCTCCCTGCACACAGGGTGCCATACAATAAGTACTGGGTGTAATAACCCGGACAGGATGTCAGGATATGGGGGGATAGTTACCTGGTAAACATGTTGAGGAAGGTCTGGATGATCTGCTCAGTGAATGGCACCCCCATTTGTACCCTGAGTCCTTGGAATAAGGCCAAGAAAAAGCTGAGCATCTCTTCGGTCACATCTAGGGGAGAAGAAGAGCAGGAAGGTGACATGTGCACAAGCAATTTGCCAAAAACACAAATGTATAACATAGAAATCCTCCTCCCTATGAGACCTGTCCCAATTTCACAACATAGCACTCTTATTAGACATCACACCAGCGCACGCGGCTGCGAGACAGCGTTATGTTATCCCTCTATGGAGACTGTTAATCCGGGAGAGTTTCCCGACCAAGGTGTTGGGTTCTGCAAGTTCTCTACTAGTCATTGCCCTTCTGACAATACCCCCTATACCTTGTATTACCATCTCTATTTATACACAGGATAGTGTGGAGAATCTGCAGGATGTCATCTATGGGAAGTCCAACAGTGGCCACAGAGGATATCCATATGCCTGGCTGACAGACATGTCCTCTGACTCCTCTAATAACATGCACACTTGATAGAAGTGAAATAAGAGGATTGAGAGGTGAACGGTGTAATAAAAAAACTCTCAACAACAACAAAAGTTCGGCCAAGTTTAAGTCCCCCAAGCATCAAAACAGTCAGGTTCTCTCTGTGGGGCTGATGTTCCATGAGATCCTTCCTCACCGAGGGAGCTCTGGGTTGTCCCAACAAAAACCCTTATCCATAGATCCGCAGATTGATTGGCAACCAACTACTGAGACTTCAAGTGATGGAAAACCAGGGATCAAAAGTTCTGAGGCCCCTGTGAATGAGATCTTGGTGCACATCTTAGACTTTCACTCTATTTACTCCCATGGGGTTGTGAGTGAATGAAGTAATGGCTACACATGTGCATAATCCACAGGGAGGACTCTTTCATTCCTCAGTGGTTCCCAATGCAGTGAGGATGGGATCAGAGTCTTTAATGTGGAAGGGGAAACCTACAGTATAAGTTACTGAACTCATCTACCTATAGTTTCCACATACCTGACTGGTGGATGTACGCTGGGAAGAGGGCGAGGGAGAGCTGAGCAGACTCCTGCATAGACTGGTAGCAGGTCTGCCGGGATTTGGTGCCCTCGCCGGAGATGTTCTCTACAATGTCCTTCAACACCCCCAGCGTCTGACAGATGACCCGCTTAGCTAGGGGAGAAAAAGACAGAAACCGTCAGAGGAAACCATTATAGATTTCAGTGATGGCTGCTGCGTACCGATACTCACTGGCTTCAAGTTGTCCCTTCCTCTGAGGAGGCGCTGTAGCCTTCAGCTGGCGGTATTCTCTGGTCAGGCTATTTAGGAGGTTGGCATGATGACTAGAGCGCTCTGCCCACTGCTGCTCTCCTTCTGGGACATTTGGCCATGGGAGGAGAAGGACATTAGACAGAGCGCGACATAGCAGCACCTGAGCCTGCAGGACGGAGAAGAACATTCAGTGCAAGAAATGGTGGCGGATTGAGATCCATAGAGAGCATGGAGAACCCGGATCACCCTTCTGTGTAAGGAGCTGCACCCACAGCACCAGGACTATGGTGCACATACCCAAACGCCACCTACCTCTTCTGGTAATCTCTGCGCAGAACTATCAGTCACGCGGCTGAACACCTTCTGGACGGCAGGAATGTTGATCAGGAATACGTGCCGCACCGTGGTGGCCACAGAGACCAGCAGATGGCACGCCGAGAGCAGCAGCTTTTCTGGTACCTGCAAAGACTCAAGAATAAGCAAAGTGCCTCTAAAACCAGCTCTATCCCAACCATCTCCTCCAGGACTCACCTTGGTGCTGATGAGAGGGGGCAGCGCCTCCATCGCAGTGGAGATTATAGACACAAACTGCTGAGGGTTCTGGTGCTGAACCTCACTGTAGAAGCGAGCGAGCCAGTGGGAGTAAGCCTGTAACGCTGCCAGGGACTGGGCATGGCTGCCAGGGGTAAACACCGCAGATATTATGTACTGTAGAAACCTGTTATTTATACCCTTCCCTTGTACTCATCTATAATACAGCATGCCAGACCGCCAACTCACACCTCATCTGCCAAGCAGGAGCCCCACACAAGTCAGGAGGAGATACTCACACATCTACAAGATCCGGCTTCAGCACCGATGGCACCGCCGTCTCCATGTTGTAGGGCTTGATCTCGGAGCCGTACAATGTGACTTTGACCAACCTGGGGGAGACATTGTGAACAATTACGTTTAATTGAACAATGCGAGTGGCTGCTCCCCAACAATCATGAGAATGTGGGTTATGTCCCCCCTAAACAATGGAGTGGCCGTTCCAGCATGTATCTAAGCAATAATTGGAGAAGCCGTACACAATCAACCTGCCGCTCCATCAATTAGGGGGCACCGGATCCATATTCTTGTGATCAGATTGTTATCCTACATCTTTTGGGTACGGGAGAACAACTCCCTAAGAAATCTCCAGTGTTAGGTGCCAAGCATTACCTCTCCACTACGGTAAGGGCATCGTTAAAGCGCGCCTCAAACACATCACCGATGAAGTACTCCGCAAGTCTCCCGACAGCCTGGAGGAGGGAGCTCAGGTCCCGCAAGGAGCAGTGCAAGCGGCGGCAGTCGTTTTCAGCAGTGACATTGAGACGCTGCTCTGTAAGGGCAGAGGAATCCTTTATAGATTATCTGGTGTACATATACAGCAATCCTATACCATACACCCCCTGCCTATGACGTGCTTGTGTCACTACTGATGATGTCAGTGTGCAGAGGGCATGGACGTGTCTCCCCCCACTATTCACGTGAAGAGAGGAGCTATAAAACTTGTACAAGAGGACGTACTGTACACCCTTTGCAAAACTTAAAGAATTATTGAATATTTTCTATTTTCATGCTCAGATCTCTTTAAGGGGGGGGGGGGGGTTTGGACCCCACTAATCTGATTTTGTTCACCTGTACAATAGTTAATCCAAGAAAAACTCAAATTTGAAAAGTCTTACCCATTGCCAATGATACGTACCTGCCCCGGTGCTCACTATACACTGCTGCAGCCCCAGATACACCTCCAGGTTCTCCCGCAGCGCGGCAAACTGCAAAGAGACAATCAGGACTATGTTATACTAAAGGCAATGTCTAACCCTGCAAAAACTGATATATACAGAATAGGATCAGTCATGAATAATGGAATGTGGTGACCGGACACGAGAAAACCCCCTTAAAGGACACCTGTCATCAGGTCTGTGTCACTTGTCCTGTCACTACTACCTGTTGGAGCAGCTCACAAGGATCCCATCCCAGCCTTTATCTAGTTATTTCATACATTAATTATTGTAAAATCATCTTTTCTTTATTATGTAAATGAGGCTGGTCACATGGTCAGAGGCAGTGATGTCACCCCTGTTACCCCTCCCCTCTCCTCCCCCTGCTCATGTCTGTGTGTAATGTATAGTAAAGCATGGCTAGTGTGTGTGTGCTGCATCTGCTGACATGCTGCATCCTCCTAATACACAGGTGAGAGACACAGACATCAGCTACACATGAATCTGACATGTTCTGCTGTAACATGGCTGCCTGGAGCTGCTGTATCTCTCCTATACACACACACAGGCTGCAGGGGGCGTGGCCACCAGCACCAGGAAGCACATCATTATACAGCCTCACATCATTATACAGGCTGTCAGTCATGCACTGGGGGTGTGGCTGTGCCTCCCACTCATGAATAGAGTGGACAGCTTGAATATGCTAATGCTTCATTGGACATCTCACAGGTCATTTGCATACAGCTTTAGGACCTCATTGCTTAGGTTTACAGGCATGTAGAGGGACAATGAAGGGATAGAGGCAATGCTCTCTAATGGCAGTTTATGAAAATATATTTAGTTTAGGGGGGTTATTTTGCATGACGGGTTCTCTTTAAGACCGAGAAGAAGGCGGAGAACAGACTGCAGATACTAAATGGTGTCTCCCTGTCCCCGAATATGAAATGCTTAAAGGGTTGTCCCACGAACCACAGGATAGAGCCTATCTTGCTGATCGGTGGGGGTCTCAGTGATGAGAGCCCCACAGATCAAGAGAATGAGGGGTCCCAGGTACTTCAGTCGAACCCCTCGTCCTTTCCTCGCACATGACCGTTCTGCTCCATACATTTCAATGGAGCTGACAGAAATTGCCGAGCGCTGCCAATCTCCGGGAGCAACGATGGGCCAACTGAAATACCTGGGACCCCTTGTTCGCTTGATCTTTGGGGGTCTCATTGCCGAGACCCCCATCTATCAGTAAGTTAGGCCCTATCCATAGGTCTGTGGAAGAACCCCTTTAACTAACATACAGGTCATTGGCGTCACATTATGTTGGTGTAATACTTCAGTTGTCCTGTGGTGGAGCTACAGAGAAAACTATTGCTTCCCGGTTTCCCTGAAGATCGCATATGATTGAAGTAGATCATCGTATCAGCTCATTGGTAAGAAAATATTTTATCAAAAAGAGGAACCTCCGGTGGGTAACCCTTAAAGGTAATGTCACAGAGAGAGGTCTCAGAGGAGGTAATAGACTTTACATCCCACTGCAGTATAATAAAAACTCCGGTTACGCTTCACTTATTGCCAAATCTGCATTCACTGCCGCTACCTGCAAGAAAGTTGAGCGTATTCCCGATGGGAACATGAAAAGAGAAAATTGGGGGAAGTTCAGGGAAATCCACTTACTACAAATTGTCCAATTTACTAAAGATATTAAAAAGGAGCCAGAAATTGGATCGTGAAGGAAAAACGTCGCCACTACCAGAGATGATAAAGATCTCAAACCTCAGTAGACAGGAAAAAGCATAAAATGGAAAGTGGAGGAGACTGTCTCCGGCTCCAGATATCCGATCCATTATAAGGGAAAATGGACTTGGAGGTGGGGGCAGTGCTCAGCGAAATAACACCAGACGCTGGTATATAGTATATGTAATACCATAATAACAGTGAGTGCAGCTCTGGAGTATAATACAGGATGTAACTCAGGATCACTACAGGATAAGTAATGTCATGTATGTACACAGTGACTGCACCAGCAGCAGGATAGTGAGTGCAGCTCTGGAGTATAATACAGGATGTAACTCAGGATCACTACAGGATAAGTAATGTCATGTATGTACACAGTGACTGCACCAGCAGCAGAATAGTGAGTGCAGCTCTGAGGTATAATACAGGATGTAACTCAGGATCCGTACAGGATAAGTAATGCCATGTATGTACACAGTGACTGCACCAGCAGCAGAATAGTGAGTGCAGCTCTGGAGTATAATAGAGGATGTAACTCAGGATCAGTACAGGATAAGTAATGTCATGTATGTACACAGTGACTGCACCAGCAGCAGAATAGTGAGTGCAGCTCTGGAGTATAATACAGGATGTAACTCAGGATCAGTACAGGATAAGTAATGTCATGTATGTACACAGTGACTGCACCAGCAGCAGAATAGTGAGTGCAGCTCTGGAGTATAATACAGGATGTAACTCAGGATCAGTACAGGATAAGTAATGTCATGTATGTACACAGTGACTGCACCAGCAGCAGAATAGTGAGTACAGCTCTGGAGTATATTACATGATATAACTCAGGATCAGTACAGGATAAGTAATGTCATGTATGTACACAGTGACTGCACCAGCAGCAGAATAATGAGTGGAGCTCTGGGTGACCAGAGACAAAGAAGAATCCAGTACTCACCAATGTACTGAAGGCATGTGTGGGGAGCAGTTCCATGATTTTGGCGACCACTTCCAAGCTGTGACGTAGATATTTCTGCCACTCCGTCTGCTGCTGCAGATGATACAACACACAGGGCAGTGCATTAAAATGAGACCTCAGAATATTAGAAGTGATTGCAGATTTCCTCCAGTAACAGCGCCCCCCCTGCCCATAAGGAACCTATAAGGTATTGCAGTCGAGCACCACTTACATCATCGTCCAACGTCTCGTCATCCAACTCCTCTAACTGCGTCTGGTTGTAGCGAAACTGGATCCGATTCAGCACCTCAGTGAGCAGCAGCACCAGAGCGTCCTCGTACCTGGGAGGGATGGAATATTATAATACAATGACCCCCTGATCTGAGGTCACAGGTTAAGACCCCCCTCTGTCACCTCGTACTCACCTTCCAATAATGGCCTCTCTGTCTTCTAGTCTGTTTCTTATCTTGTTTGTCAGATAGTCTAAAAAGAGGGCCCAGATATCGAGACACGAGAGATAACCTTCATGTGACGGCTGCGGGGACAAAAATTATATATATATTTTTTAAAAATCACTCCCTTAAAGGGTCATGTGCAAACCCAAACCCTTTTTAAACGAAATGCAGTCATCAGTACTGCCATCCATAGTGCGGGCGTTATTGCTCCTGAAGATCACGTGTGAAAAATGGATTCTAGGATTGCAGCTTCTCCAAGTGCAATGTGGGCGTGTCCTCACACTGCTGAGCTCTGAGCTCTCTGCATTGAACTACTCCATGGTCTCTTCCCTCTGCTATATGTAAAAGCTGCAGTAGGATTCTGATTTAACATTACTGCCGTCACCCACAAAACAAGGGTTAAAGTACGGAGTAGATTAATGCAGAGAGCCAAGAGCACAGCAGTGTGAGGACACGCTCCCTAGTGCCACAATCCTGGAATATAAAGCTGAAAGGATTGCATGTCTATAGAAAACCTCCATCCACAGCCAGGGCACTGGCGACATCCACAGTGAATGCAGGTCTCATGGCTTAAAGGGGCGGTACCCTGCCCAACCCATTACCTGGTGAAAGGTGTATTTGAAGAGCAGCGCCAGGAACTCTACTACGGGGAACTGTGCGTTGGACTCTATTCTTCTCAGGTGGACGCTGACAAAGAGGCGAAGGAAGTCCGTAAACTTTTCCACGTAACTGCAAGGACATTAAAAGGGGAGGTTACCGACCCACTGGGCAATATCAGAACACCGTATCAAGTTGGGAGACTCAACTTTACGTCCGCCTGAAAGGCATGCCCTGTAAGGGTTAATAGGAGTCACCCAGCTTTCCACGTCAGAGTTAGAATCCTCAAAGAACTTTAGAATTCTAAGTATTTTCATAAAAGGCGATGGTAATGTGCGGCTCCGGCCTGGGGTGTGCGGTGACCTCACTGGGTCGGGGTGACCAGAGACTGCAGAGGATCAGAGCACAGAGGCGGGCATCACTGCCCATGTAATGGCATCCGTTTGATGCGGTTTATATCGAGCAACGCCAATGTGATTATCTCTGGGATCAGGCTGTAAAGAAGTCAGAATCATCAGCAAGACGACCAGAGGAGCATCATTACCGATGAATCCGCCGGCTGCAGGAGGACAATGTGACCGCGACCAGGGCTCTGACCCCCATCTTACCAGATTCTCACTCCACTGCTTAAACTTTACTCATCAATGCACAGGCCCAAATGTACACATCTTCACAGCCTCAAAGGGGACCTGTCAGCAGGTGTGACCGTACAGTACTGCAACCATTGTTTGGTCTAGTCCGTAGAAATGTCTGTAATTAGACCTCTGTCTATGTTGTTAGTAGCAGCAGGACTGAGTTTGATGAGTGGTGAGGGTCCTACTTCTGAAACGATCACGTAAACAGGATCCGCTGATCTGGAGAATGGGGATCCCGTTCTCACTAAAGGGTAGAATATGTGCCACACCGATCCATTCTGTTGTTAGAGTGTGCCGGAGAGAACCCAGCACTGTGTTTAGCCATCTCTGGCAGTCACATTGTCAGTGAATGAAGCAGCCAGATGTCGCTCCACCTATTAGTGAAAACGGGATCTCCATTCTCCAGATCACAGGACCCTCACATAACCATCATGAGAACAGGATCCCATGATCTGGAGAATGAGGATCCCGTTCTCACTAATGGGTGAAACGTTAAGAGTATGTGTCGCACCAATCCATTCTGTCCCATGGGAGTGCCGGAGAGAACCAAGAGCTGTACTCAGCCATCTCTGGCAGTCACATGATCAGTGAATGGAGCAGCAGGACGTCACTCCACCCATTTGCGAGAACGGGATCCCCATTCTCCAGATTACAGGATCCTGTTCTCGTAATACTAAGCTGCCCCAGAAGTAGGACTCTCCCCACTCATCTAGTTCACAGTCATGCTGCTACTAACAAGATACACAGAGGGGTCTTGTGATCAGTGGTGGTCCCAGCAGTAGGACCCTCACTGGTCATCTAGTTATCACCTATCCTGTGTAAATATTTGGGCAGTACCTCTCATCCAGCTCCTCCAGGCGGCTGCGCACACTGTGGGCGTTCGTCTCTCGGGTTATCCTCTGCAGGAGGTAAAATGTCTGCTGGCACACGCGTAACAGATATTCCTGGAACTCCAGGGGGACACAGTTCTTGCACATCAGTTCATTAATGCAAGACATCGCTAAGACCCCCAGGCGATTACAGTCCTGCTGTGAGGTGGGCAATGTCAGTGGCAGCGGAGGGCTGCTGGTGCCCCCGCCATTAAGGGTCACGGCATTCGTATTGTTGACGGCGCAAGTCCTACGTGACCGGGTATCGCAACCCAGGCGGGCAAAGTGAAAGATGGTGGTGAGCAGCGAGGGGGTGATGCTTGCCGAGAGGGGGATCCAACTGAAGAGATGCGAGAGGCACTCGAGGGCCAGGGCACAGATACGCTCGCTCTCTGCCTCCAGGCTCGGAGGTGGTTGGCTCAGCTGCTTCGTCAAGGCCGGGGTGTGCACAAGGTTACTGAGAAGGTCGTCTGCAAGACAAGGAACATTTTTTAAGAAAAAAAACAGCACCACTCCGTACTAATGGTTGTGTGCGGTACTGCAGCTCAGCCACAATGACATAAATGGAAATGGGCTGCAATACCAGGCACAACACAACATATGTGCACTTGTTTTTGGAATTAGTAGCCTGGACAATCCCTTTAAATAATACATGCAATGATCTTTATAGCTATGTCTTAAAGCTACCAACCCCATTGTAACCACATTTTTGTTGATCATCTCAAAGCATCACAAATGCAAAATGAAGCAGCTCTGCCATTCACCATTCACACAGATTTTTCATGGTTTTGTGGCTACAGCACACAGACATCTCTATGGTCACAGACTACAAACAAGTCCTGTGTAGTCACACTTATCATTTCCATACCAAACACAATAGTTATGTACATTGGATTAGTATGTAGTCAGCAATAGAAATAATGTATTAAGGGCCTGATGGAGATTTAATATAGATTCTGTTTAAAGGGGTCCTCTACAGTCATGAAATAATTGACAATTTCTCCATATACTTTCTGTATCAATTCCTCACAGTGTTCTAGATCTCTGCTTGCTGCCCTTCTATAGGAATCATCACAGTTTACTTCCTACAGATAAAAACTGATCCGTGGTCATGTGATGTCACACAAGGACACGGCTCTTATAACATACAGCTCTGATATAACAAGCCGTGCGACATAACGAGCCGGGCCTCTGTGCGACATCCCATGACCAGGGATATTACGAGCTGTGCACCTGTGTGACATCCCATGACCACTGATATACCGAGTCTTGCACCTGTGTGTCATCACATGACCAGGGACCCGTTTTCTATCCAGAGGAAGTAAACAATGAAGCTTCCTATATAATGACAGCAAGCAGAGATCTAGAGAATCTTGAGGAATTGATACAGAAAGTATTTTGGACGATTATATAACCTTTCATTACACAAACCTTAATCATTTGAGGAAAGTGCATGACCCCCTAAAAGGGGAAGCTAGAAGCGATAACCATAGATAATCATAAGGAATATCTCCTGGTCCCTCCTGGCTGTGTGTGGTGATACAGATAAGTCCTTCTACATGTATGTGCCCCATGGTGATGTCATTTGTAGAATTACCATCATTTTGAGAAATGGAGAAGAATATAATAAAATTACATAAATATACAGTGGTGTATTTTTTTTTTTTTAAAAACCCTATATACACCAGTCACTCAGATGTGCAGGGAAGCTGCATACACCCCCGTTACTAACTAAACTACCTACCTCGCCTGTATCTACACCGCAACACTCCCAGCATGGCCTGACAACTGCCACTAGATACAAACCACACACAGTGATAGCGCCCCCTACCATGCACTACCCTGCAGCTTCAAGGTCGCCGAGCTCCATCACTGTAAAACCTTGACATTTCCTCAAACCCATGTAAAGACATGGAATTCATATCCGTATCATTACGCTACACATCTCAAGGATGCTTCCAGCAGGGCACGGGTCTTTAGCAAGCACTGCCCGCGGCTGGCACTGACCCATCCAACCCAAACCCGGCTCTCACCGGACCTCATTTGCAGCAAATGTAAAGAACTAAAACACTGACTATTTGTGTGACCCGAATAAGAGAGACCTATTGTAAGAGACATGGAGTACTGGGCGGGAAGCGATGCAGGAGGAGATTCTAGGGGGATCCCACTTACCAGGTTTTTTGGGGAAGTAGCAAAGAGTGTCCTCTCTATCATCAGTGTAGTCAGCCATGTAGCACAAGTGTAAAACACACTCTGGGTACAAAAATGGCATCACCTGATCATAGAGGTTTCATCCAGGGCTGCACAAAACAGGCCGGACTCCATGCAGTTGCAGCAGCATTGTGTACACTGCAGCAGATACATACACATTGTATGCTGCCCTTGCATGAAATCGGGACCACACAGGTACAGGATGTCCCCTATATTTCGGTTAAGTAATATGTGAATAAGCCTCTAGGCAGCGTTCACACACTGCAGCATCAATATTTTTATTTTGTCCCTTCCAGGAAAAGCGCCACCCTGGTGTGATGGTCTTGTCTGGTACTGCAGCTTGTATCAAGACAACAAGAATAAGTGAAATACCAGACACAGCCAATGTATTTTGGCCATTTCCCAGGCCGGGATGTACATCCTTGATGCCATCTGTACAGGTTACATATAAGTTACGAAACGGATGAGATCATATTGTGTCGCAACTTGTGGGACCCATTTAAAAACACATCCCAGCATGGGAAGTCCGATGACATGTGTAGTAAGTGACAAAGCCTCACCCCCATCGTGAGATAGAAGCGTAAAGTGCTCAGCCACATTACACAAGGGAACCACAAAAAGCTTTCGTGAACAGGAAGGAAATGGGTAACAGGCCATTGATCTCCGGGGAAATGTCATCCATGGCGGAAGACGAAAACACCAAGGCTCATAGGGTGCTGCAGTGTGACAATGGCGGGAGGTGGGTGCAATGATGTGCAATACTAGAGAAAATTCAGTCTTCCTTAAAGTGGTTGAAAAATAGGATTACCGTATATACTCGTGTATAAGCCGAGATTTTCAGCACAAAAAATGTGCTGAAAAACCTCGCCTCGGCTTATACACGAGTCAGTGATAAAAATAAATACATTAATACTCACCCTCCGGTGTCCCCGATGTTCCTCGCGGCTCCCGATCCCTGTCGCGGCTCCCGGCGGCTTCTTCACTGGCCGGGAGATCGCGCTGGCCGTCGCACACTGTGATGCGACGCTGTCGCCGCAGATGACGTCATCAGCGGCGACAGCGCGGCATCACAGTGTGCGACGGCCAGCGCGATCTCCCGGCCAGTGAAGACGCCGCCGGGAGCCGCGACAGGGATCGGGAGCCGCGAGGAACATCGGGGACACCGGAGGGTGAGTATTAAGTATTAAGCCCCCAGCAGTATTTACTGCTGGGGGCTGTGCTGCATACTGCTGGGGGCTGGTTGGCTGTATACTACATGGGGGCTGGTTGGCTGTATACTACATGGGGGCTGGTTGGCTGTATACTACATGGGGGCTGGTTGGCTGTATACTACATGGGGGCTGGTTGGCTGTATACTACATGGGGGCTGGTTGGCTGTATACTACATGGGGGCTGGTTGGCTGTATACTACATGGGGGCTGGTTGGCTGTATACTACATGGGGGCTGGTTGGCTGTATACTACATGGGGGCTGGTTGGCTGTATACTACATGGGGGCTGGTTGGCTGTATACTACATGGGGGCTGGTTGGCTGTATACTACATGGGGGCTGGTTGGCTGTATACTACATGGGGGCTGGTTGGCTGTATACTACATGGGGGCTGGTTGGCTGTATACTACATGGGGGCTGGTTGGCTGTATACTACACCCTCGGCTTATACTCGAGTCAATAGGTTTTCCCAGTTTTCGGTGGTAAAATTAGGGGTCTCGGCTTATACTCAGGTCGGCTTATACTCGAGTATATACGGTATGTTTTTACAAAAACAGCGCCACCCCTGACTATGGTTGGTGCTGGTATTGCAGCTCAGCTGTGTAGAGATGAATGGAGCTTAGTTGCAATTCCATGCACTACCAATGGTCAGGAGAGGAGCGGTTCTTGGAAGATGGCAGCGGTGTTCTTCCTTATGTTAGGACCTTAAAAGGTCCCAACATAAGGACCACCACCTGCTAAGGTTTCAGTAATCAATAGTGGACTTAACCACCTTTTGCCCAGGTTTTTATGAACGAGTAAAACGGCAGGCCGAGCATGAACCCTGCCAGTCCATTCAATTCTATTGTATCGCCAAACTTTGGCCACTCCCACAGAAGCCGCCCAGTTCTCCTAATTGCTGGGATCCCAATTTCATGATCATGGGGGTTCCACCTGTCTGATCCTCACTGATTAGGAAGTTTCCTCCTATCCTTGGACTAGGGATACATTCCTAAGTTGGCACATATCCTATGAGTTTGTCCACTTACCTGCATCTGAAGCAGTTGGCGATGGTGGAGGGGTGGCTGCGGTTACGCTGTGCTTATCCCATATGCTCTCCAGAACTCCTGAGTATTTAATAGAAAGATGCGTCATGAGGGACAGGAAATAAAACACGCCCTGGTTCCTTTAAACAAAATATCTTGGAAATTAGGTTTATATCCGCAGGCAAATGTCTATGCAAATAGCCCTGTAGACGGAGCCAAAAAGTCGTCAGCGCTCGGCCAGGAATGAAAATGAAAGCAAACAGGTTCCTTCTCTGTAACGGGTTCTAATCCGACATTTGTTTATATGACAAAGGCCTCAGCGAGCGGCAGAGCCGTGTATCCCCGGTGCCCCCATTCTTCTACATAGCCCCCAACCAAAGGTCTCCCTTACCACAATAACCAGTATTGTCTTGTAGTAGAATCATCTTTGTTGTATCTAGAAATGGAGGTTATATAAGAACCAGTGGATATGTTTCATCCATGTCCCAGAAACAAAACTTTCACATCTTAGTGACCCATGGGTGAAGGCAAACGTTACAGATTATCCACCACTGCAGTCATTAAAGGGGTTTTCCAGGAATAGAGACAGTCCACTGGAGGGCTGGCACATCCTTACCCTTACCCCATCTCCCAAATCATTCTGGTACTTCCTGTTTATGGTCAAGCCAGGCTAGAGGTTCTGGAGAAGGAGGGGAGGGGGCACGTCAAGGGACCCACTTCGTCCAATTAGTGGCTTCCTAGAACCGGGAGACAACAAAAAGGACGTCCCCTGGTCAACATAAGGGATGCCCTATGGTCTGAGGAGGATACACATTGGATTAGGAGGTCCCCATGATCTCACTGTGCTAAAATGCAGGCCCAAAAACCAGAAGTACAGGAGCTGGGAAAGAATGTAGCTCCCCAGCCCCATCGGAAAACTCTTTTGAGGAACATGACCACTGGACCTACCGCAATCTGAAGAACAGGAGACCAGAATTCCCCCTGACCGTCATACAGAATGGGACAGGTTTATCCTCCTCCCTATAAGTTTCTATAGAAGTTCTGGGTTCAGCTAAACAGATAAATGACTATTAGCGGCCCCAACCTGTCAGCAGGCCCAGCACGGTTGGCACTTGCTCCAGCAGCAGTTTGCGCAGTTCCTCTTTCCTGGCAACGCTCAGGTCCTCCCGGGGACATGCCAACTCCTCCGATGCAGTCTTCAGCATAATCAACCCCAATGGAGTCGTGCTGGGGGTCTGGATGAGCTGCACCAGGAGAGACAGAGGGCCACAATGAGTACAGGCTTCCATACAAGACTATTACATGCACCCAGACAGAGACCCCCGTACCTGCAGGATGTTGGTGAAGAAGTCATGGTAGAACATGGGCCAGTCCTGTCTGCCCATGTCCACAATCACCTTACATAACTTGTTACAGATGAAGCCAGGAAGAGCTTTGTGCTGGCTCAGGAGGAGCTTGGGCAAGGAGCTGCGGATCTCCATCTTCTCCTCCGATGGGACGCCCAGCCACATCTTATTGATCAAGTTCTGCAGGATAAACACAATGTTTAAAAAACTTCCCCAACTTTATCTCAGACAAATAAAAGCCAATCACTGGCCTCAAGAACAGCGGCCTCAGTCAAACGAGACCAAGGCAGAGATCATCAAACACAGATACTGAGAAATAGACAATTCCTATAAGAGGACTAGGAAGTAGCTGACTGTGATAACATGTCCTCACCTCAAACACGCTGAGACTGTACATCAGGACGTAGTCATTGTGTGAGCTGGACAGGAAGTAGAAGCAGAACCTCCAGGCTCCGAGCTGCTGAGCAAAGTTATTCAGCAAAGCCTCTGCACAGAAGAGCAAAGTCAGGAGTCAATGAGGAGGAAAGAAAACACAGGGAAGCAGGAACAACAGCTCACCATACCCAGACTTGCTGGGATTTGTAGTCATATCAGGCTCTGATATAATGGAATTCACAGGACAGACACTAGCTGTGACTGGCAGACCCCAATATTGTAGAGAGGAGTGGACCCAACCTTCCCATTAGGGTTTGGCTGCCCGACCCAGACATGTTACTGAGCGAACAGTCATGGCTGTGATTGGCAAGAGGGGCCCTTCAGGTCAATCATAGCCATGGCTGAAAGCCACGGGCATCAGTTTGGCCACCAATCCGGCAATACGTCTGCGCCTAGCAGTCGAACCCGAACCCTGAATGGGAACATCGGGTCCACTCCTCTCCAAGTATGAGCTTTACTGGAGGATGTGTAATGTGCCCATAAAACTGACGTGCTGCACATTTATACACTTTTTAGCCTAAACGGTTTTCCAGTCTCGGGATGTGATCACTTTCACTGACATTAAAGGAAATTTACCATTTGATTTGATGCATTACAAACCAAACATACCTCGAGAATGCTGTAGCTAGACTGATGCAGAAACATATCTTGTTTAATCTCTGAGCCGAGTGGCTTTGCTGAAAAATCTATTATAAAATTATAATAATGAAGCTCGGTCGCCGTTTCCTTTCACATTAGTTATGCACTGCTCGAGAGAATGATGTAACCACTGCGCTATCCCTGACAGGCAGAAGTAATCAATTGCTGCACTATCCCCTAGCTGCTGTGTATGAGTGATCCAGCTCGGCTTGATTAGTTCTGTCTGCACAGTTCAGGCTGTAATGTGCTTATGTAGGCACCCAGCTTTCCCAAGGTCCTGAATTTTATAATTGTTTTTTTCAGCAAAACCACTCAGTGCAGAGATTAAACAAGTTATGTTTCTGCACTAGTGTAGCTACAGCATTCTCAAGGTATGTTTGGTTCATAATGCATAAAAACAAATGGCAGATTTTCTTTAAGCAGAGATCTTGTGCACTATTGGAAAGCTGAAAAAACTGGAGTGCACTTATCCGTGCTATGGCCTGGTACAGACAGGAGGTAAAACCTCACAAGATCGGGGATAGCCCAGCCGGGTTTTTGCTTTTTTAAACCACCCAGGAGGAAGTTACACATAATATAACACATGCAACAGTCTGCTCTGCAAAGTTTTACCACGTCCAGGAATGGTGGCTCAGGTCACTGTGTTTTCCCCTTACCCAAACTGGTGGGGTCCAACCTCGGCTCTTGGGGAACTACAACTCCCAGCATGAACTGGCAGATATTCTAGTAGTAGTTTCTCCAAAACATGCAAGAATATTTACTTATCCAGTAACAATGATGTCACCTCTGCAGCAGGGTATACTAGAGCATTGCCCATGTCCTGACCCAGGCTTCTCCCTCCTCCTCCCTGCCTTTAGGCAATATCCAAGAATACAGTCCACCATGAGGAGTATCTATGTTACTCTCAGCTTACTATCCACACATCCTAGAAGTGTCATGTCTATACTGGAGCCAGGGAATTGCATCGTAAAACCCCTTGCATTGGAGTAATGGGCAGCAAATTCCACACGTGAAACAACGCTGCAGGCATCCACATTGCTCCAAGTGTAGTGTTACAAGTCAGCCATATAATATATGGACATGAAGAATCTCTTTACTCACCAGTGACAGCCCCCACCCATCCTCTATGACGTCCATATAACCTCACAGAGCTTGTGGGTAGAGGTAGTCTTACTGAGACATCCCCTTTAAATGGGGAGATCATCAAACAACATTTTCCCAGGGTATATGATGTGTGGGACTCCAGTGATCACAAGAATGGGGGTCCCGCTGTTCAGACCTGTCCACTACATTTACAGAGTAGAATCCCGATCCCTGTGATGGGGACACTAGTATCAGACTCTGATCCCATAAAATTGAATAAGATTAAGGAAAACATAAGAAAAACCGTTACAAATACAATTGCACCAATGAACAGAAAGATCACCCACGTGAACTTGCGGCTGGTGATCACGTGACATAATTACACGTCAGTATCACCCAAGACCCCAGACCACCTTCTGCGTGCGACTCTGCTCCGGCTGAGATTCACCCCTCAGGTTATCCAATAGCAGCAGTATCATCCAAGGTCGCCTAAAAATACCCCCCCCCAATGTATTAAGTCATAAGCGTCACCGTTTGGCTCACCGATTTCTCTTTTCCGGTCATTGGACGTGCTGGTGTGAAAGAACTCGCTCATGAGACTCTCCAGCGCCCGCAGCGAGGCCTCCTCCGACGCCTGGAAATACAACAGGATTAGAAAGTCAGATGGTGGTAATTGTATATAGAGCAGACAGCACTGGCAGGACTACAACTCCCAGCATGGCAGAACATTCTTCACATAAAATTACATCATCCCCTATAGTCATCGTGCAGGGACCTACAGCCTCCCAGCCATCGTGCAGATTATATTAATTAAGCACCTACCCTTAAGAAAGGTCATTAAAATCCTATCAGTGGTCTGACACGTGGCACCGCTGGTGATCAGCTTTTTGACTGTGCTGCAGTCCTTAAAGCACAGCACTGTAATGTGTATAGTGGCTGCGCTTGGTATTACATGGCACTTGCATGGTCTTCACTAGGATGGAACTGCAGGCAGGCTATGTTGCACCACAACTGCTGATAAGCGGTATGCCAGGAGTTAGACCCCTTCCCTGATTGGATGTCGATTAAAAAATATAAAAATCCTACGAACCCCTTTAAATTTGCCCCCCCCCCCCCCCATCACAAATGTATTTATTGTTCCATTCTGTACAGATCACAGGGCGGCTTCACTGTGCTAGAATACAGAAAACCCCAAGAGTCAGTCCCAACTATTAATGCCCACATCTGTAGATGCTTCCTGGGAGCTAACTATCCTCATAGCCACAGGTTGGCCATCACCTGATATATGTTTACATGCTGCTGCACTAGATAGCAATAACACAGGCCCTATATAACCATCACTGCAGGAATACGTAGTATACAGGCCGGAAAAAAAAAAATTAAAAATAGCATCAGTGTATAATGAAGATGGACCAGTTTGCCATTAGGCGAGGATCTTGTAAGTTATGTAAATATTATGGAGTTACCTGACCGAAACCATTGGTTGTGACAATACAGAGAGCAGCCAGTGTTAGGTATTGTCCCTGGAGAGTAATCATACCGCTGTGTGACCGCTGGTCTGTGATGTATGATGGATTTATATTACAGGATAATAATACTGGTCTCCTCACACTGCTGTGCTCTGTGCATTAACCTGCTGCTCAGCCCATCCCCTCCTCTCTGACGGACTGTTATAGTCTTTAACCAGAAGCCCGCTACAGGTCTCACACCGAGCTGAAAAAAAAAAGGCAGTGGAGCAATTGCATGCACAGAGCACAGAAGTGTGAGGACATGTCACCAGCTACCACCATGGAATATAAACAAAGGTCTGATTACACACAATTCTAGGGGGAAACAACTCTGGCTGTTGTCTGAAAGAGAGGGTCTCATGTCTAAAACCAACTATGTTACCTCAATATGTCATCACCTGGAGATCAGTGGGGTCTGACCTATGAGCTCCAAGATTTTATTATTTTTTTTTTTTTTTAAATGGAAGGGTCATCATGCTAGTATAGTAAGGCCGCGTTCACACGCTCCAGTTTGGAAACAATTCTCTATTCAATTCAACTGAAACGCATGTGATCGGTAACGAGCACCACATACTTTGCGTTATTTCCATGGGTAACGTGTCGTGGTGCTCATTACCGTTCGCAGGCGTTTGATTTGAAGCAGCTATATGAGGAGAAGCCCCTCCGGCGTCCTATTGAATTGCGTTTCAGAAGGTGAGGTGTGAACGCAGTCTGAGTATTCCTGGAAGGAGCTCGGTGCTAGACCACTGCAGCCCCTCTACACTGGAGCAGCAGGGGGTCCTAGAGACAGGACCTGCCATGGTCTCTGTAACATCAAACCCAAAAATTTCCAGTTATAACTGTCACTACCACGTGGTTAAAGAGCAGAGGCGCGGTATACGAACCGAAATCCGAAACCTACCACATGGCACGTACCCTGCAGACACCCCAGTGCAGATGTGTCGCCCTATAACCCCCCTATGACCCACCACTCACCATCCTGTGATGTCTTCTCCCGTGTGTCAGCGCCTCCGCCCGCGGGTCATGTCCCAGCGCCCGCTAGATGTGCTCCCGGGGGGGTAAATCAGGTTATAACAGTATAAAATATCCTGGTGATGTGCTGGAAGCGCTGCGGCCCTCGCCCTGGGGCCACACTAACACATCACTACATAAAATCACACACAGGGTGACCCCCTCTAACACCCCAATGGGGGAGACCTACTACTGGGGTATCCCATAGGGGCAGCAGCATGAGGGGGCAATGCCAGGCAGAAATGAATGGTGAAGGGAAAAAACGGAAGATTACTGCCAATACGGTGACTGGGCGGCCGATATACGGAACATGTGGCCCCTGTCAGAGTCAGGGGCCACACCCATGCAGGGATGTATATACGGGGGGGTCAGAGGTCAGCCTTCACCACTCCCATAGGGGGTCTCTCTAGCCAGCTGGCTTTCCGCTTCCGGTCGAGAGCAGCACTGCCTCTGCCGTTTCCTTTCCGTCGTCTGCCCCCGTTTAATTGACAGAGCCGTACACTCCTTCCGCCTGGCCGGAAGTCATCCTGGCCGGCCCGGGACCGGAGCCAATCAGATAACGTTGAAAAGAAAGAGAGGCGGGACGATTGGTTGGAGTAACCAATCAGCGCGGCTAATGACGTGGGCGGCCATGTTGGTAGAGGAATGTTTCGTCTTAGCTTCTGGAATCGACCAATGGGAGAGGAGGAAAGAGAACTGCCGGAGCTGGAGGAGACTCGTCACGTGACGCGTGCTTGTGCAGCTCCTGGCCGCCATATTGGTGGTGGAACAGATGGGGGTGACACAGATCTGACAGGTTTTCAGTAATGGAGACGACGTGGAATTATCGCATGCGTTTTTTTTCTAATGAACTGAAGCTATTTGTACTGGGAGTAGTAGTAACATCATGGAATGTTCTAGGTTATGTGTAGATGGTGGTTTTCTGGACCATATAACGAATTTTGGTCAGAGGTAGATGTGAGGGGTCAGCATAGCTCGGAGAGTTACCAGGGAGAAGGGAAAAAAAAATGTTGGTGCTGACCACGTCCTCTTTCCCCCACACCGTGACTTTTAGGGGGTCACATGCCCCATTGCATGACGTCAGCACCCAGTATACTTAATAATAATCTTTATGTAGCGCCATCATATTCCGTAGCGCTTTACACATAATAGGGGACATATAGGGGTCATAGCTCCGACTTCTGGGGTGAAGAAAGAGGGACAAAAAGAGTGGCGCGTCACAAATGTTTTTTGCATAATAAACCACTTCCCCTCAGTATAATTAATAGAATATGGGCACAGTATATTATCACAATGCCCCAATCCCCCTCCTATTGTCCCTTTCTCTCCTCCCCCTCTTATTATTATTTAATCCTTTAAATATTGTGGTCCCCTCTGTCCTCCATACTCCCTTATATTGTGGCCCCCTCTGTCCTCCATGCTCCCTTATATTGTGGCCCCCTCTGTCCTCCATGCTCCCTTATATTGTGGCCCCCTCTGTCCTCCATGCTCCCTTATATTGTGGCCCCCTCTGTCCTCCATGCTCACTTATATTGTGGCCCCCTCTGTCCTCCATGCTCCCTTATATTGTGGCCCCCTCTGTCCTCCATGCTCACTTATATTGGCTCCCCCTCTGTTCTCCATGCTCACTTATATTGTGGCCCCCTCTGTCCTCCATGCTCACTTATATTGTGGCCCCCTCTGTCCTCCATGCTCACTTATATTGTGGCCCCCTCTGTCCTCCATGCTCACTTATATTGTGGCCCCCTCTGTCCTCCATGCTCACTTATATTGTGGCCCCCTCTGTCCTCCATGCTCACTTATATTGTGGCCCCTCTGTCCTCCATGCTCCCTTATATTGTGGCCCCCTCTGTCCTCCATGCTCCCTTATATTGTGGCCCCCTCTGTCCTCCATGCTCACTTAAATTGTGGCCCCCTCTGTCCTCCATGCTCACTTATATTGTGGCCCCCTCTGTCCTCCATGCTCACTTATATTGTGGCCCCCTCTGTCCTCCATGCTCACTTATATTGTGGCCCCCTCTGTCCTCCATGCTCACTTATATTGTGGCCCCCTCTGTCCTCCATGCTCACTTATATTGTGGCCCCCTCTGTTCTCCATGCTCACTTATATTGTGGCCCCCTCTGTCCTCCATGCTCACTTATATTGTGGCCCCCTCTGTCCTCCATCCTCACTTATATTGTGGCCCCATCTGTCCTCCATGCTCACTTATATTGTGGCCCCCTCTGTCCTCCATGCTCACTTATATTGTGGCCCCCTCTGTCCTCCATGCTCACTTATATTGTGGCCCCCTCTGTCCTCCATGCTCACTTATATTTTGGCCCCCTCTGTCCTCCATCCTCACTTATATTGTGGCCCCCTTTGTCCTCCATCCTCACTTATATTGTGGACCCCTTTGTCCTCCATGCTCACTTATATTGTGGACCCCTCTGTCCTCCATGCTCACTTATATTGTGGCCCCCTCTGTCCTCCATGCTCACTTATATTGTGGCCCCCTCTGTCCTCCATGCTCACTTATATTGTGGCCCCCTCTGTCCTCCATGCTCTTTTATATTGTGGCCCCCTCTGTCCTCCATGCTCTTTTATATTGTGGACCCCTCTGTCCTCCATGCTCACTTATATTGTGGCCCCCTCTGTCCTCCATGCTCACTTATATTGTGGCCCCCTCTGTCCTCCATGCTCACTTATATTGTGGCCCCCTCTGTCCTCCATGCTCACTTATATTGTGGCCCCCTCTGTCCTCCATGCTCACTTATATTTTGGCCCCCTCTGTCCTCCATCCTCACTTATATTGTGGCCCCCTCTGTCCTCCATCCTCACTTATATTGTGGCCCCCTCTGTCCTCCATGCTCACTCATATTGTGGCCCCCTCTGTCCTCCATGCTCATTTATATTTTGGCCCCCTCTGTCCTCCATGCTCATTTATATTGTGGCCCCCTCTGTCCTCCATGCTCCATTATATTGTGGCCCAATCTGTCCTCCCTGCTCCCTTATATTGTGGCCCCCTCTGTCCTCCATGCTCTTTTATATTGTGGCCCCCTCTGTCCTCCATGCTCTTTTATATTGTGGCCCCCTCTGTCCACCATGCTCACTTATATTGTGGCCCCCTCTGTCCTCCATACTCACTTATATTGTGGCCCCCTCTGTCCTCCATGCTCTTTTATATTGTGGCCCCCTCTGTCCTCCATGCTCTTTTATATTGTGGACCCCTCTGTCCTCCATGCTCACTTATATTGTGGCCCCCTCTGTCCTCCATGCTCACTTATATTATGGCCCCCTGTCCTCCATGCTCACTTATATTGTGGCCCCCTCTGTCCTCCATGCTCACTTATATTGTGGCCCCCTCTGTCCTCCATGCTCACTTATATTGTGGCCCCCTCTGTCCTCCATGCTCACTTATATTGTGGCCCCCTCTGTCCTCCATGCTCACTTATATTGTGGCCCCCTCTGTCCTCCATGCTCACTTATATTGTGGCCCCCTCTGTCCTCCATGCTCACTTATATTGTGGCCCCCTCTGTCCTCCATGCTCACTTATATTGTGGCCCCCTTCTGTCCTCCATGCTCACTTATATTGTGGCCCCCTTCTGTCCTCCATGCTCACTTATATTGTGGCCCCCTCTGTCCTCCATGCTCACTTATATTGTGGCCCCATTCTGTCCTCCATGCTCACTTATATTGTGGCCCCCTTCTGTCCTCCATGCTCACTTATATTGTGGCCCCCTCTGTCCTCCATGCTTGCTTATATTGTGGTCCCCTCTGTCCTCCATGCTTGCTTATATTGTGGTCCCCTTTCCTCCATGCTCACTTATATTGTGGCCCCCTCTGTCTTCCATGCTCACTTATAATATGGCCCCCTGTCCTCCATGCTCACTTATATTGTGGCCCCCTCTGTCTTCCATGCTCGCTTATATTGTGGCCCCCTCTCCTCCATGCTCACTTATATTGTGGCCCCCCTCTTTCCTCCATGCTCACTTATATTGTGGCCCCCTCTGTCCTCCATGCTCTTTTATATTGTGGCCCCCTCTGTCCTCCATGCTCACTTATATTGTGGCCCCCTTATGTCCTCCATGCTCACTTATATTGTGACCCCCTCTTTCCTTCATGCTCACTTATATTGTGACCCCCTCTGTCCTCCATGCTCACTTATATTGTGGCCCCCTCTGTCCTCCATGCTCCCTTATATTGTGGCCCCCTCTGTTCTCCATGCTCCCTTATATTGTGGCCCCCTTTGACCTCCATGCTCCCTTATATTGTGGCCCCCTTTGACCTCCATGCTCACTTATATCGTGGCCCCCTCTGTCCTCCATGCTCACTTATATCGTGGCCCCCTCTGTACCCCATCCTCACTTATATTGTGGCCCCCTCTGTACCCCATCCTCACTTATATTGTGACCCCCTCTTTCCTCCATGCTCACTTATATTGTGGCCCCCTCTGTCCTCCATGCTCACTTATATTGTGGCCCCCTCTGTCCTCCATGCTCACTTATATTGTGGCCCCCTCTGTCCTCCATGCTCACTTATATTGTGGCCCCCTCTGTCCTCATGCTCACTTATATTGTGGCCCCCTCTGTCCTCCATGCTCACTTATATTGTGGCCCCCTTCTGTCCTCCATGCTCACTTATATTGTGGCCCCCTCTGTCCTCCATGTTCACTTATATTGTGGCCCCCTTCTGTCCTCCATGCTCACTTATATTGTGGCCCCCTTCTGTCCTCCATGCTCACTTATATTGTGGCCCCCTCTGTACTCCATGCTTGCTTATATTGTGGTCCCCTCTGTACTCCATGCTTGCTTATATTGTGGTCCCCTCTGTCCTCCATGCTTGCTTATATTGTGGCCCCCTCTGTCCTCCATTTTCACTTATATTATGGCCCCCTGTCCTCCATGCTCACTTATATTGTGGCCCCCTCTGTCCTCCATGCTCACTTATATTGTGGCCCCCCTCTGTCCTCCATGCTCACTTATATTGTGGCCCCCCTCTTTCCTCCATGCTCGCTTATATTGTGGCCCCCCTCTTTCCTCCATGCTCACTTATATTGTGGCCCCCTCTGTCCTCCATGCTCTTTTATATTGTGGCCCCCTCTGTCCTCCATGCTCACTTATATTGTGGCCCCCTTCTGTCCTCCATGCTCACTTATATTGTGACCCCCTCTGTCCTCCATGCTCACTTATATTGTGACCCCCTCTGTCCTCCATGCTCACTTATATTGTGGCCCCCTCTGTCCTCCATGCTCACTTATATTGTGGCCCCCTCTGTCCTCCATCCTCACTTATATTGTGGCCCCCTCTGTCCTCCATGCTCACTTATATTGTGGCCCCCTTCTGTCCTCCATGCTCACTTATATTGTGACCCCCTCTGTCCTCCATGCTCACTTATATTGTGGCCTCCTCTGTCCTCCATGCTCACTTATATTGTGGCCTCCTCTGTCCTCCTTGCTCACTCATATTGTGGCCCCCTCTGTCCTCCATGCTCACTTATATTGTGACCCCCTCTGTCCTCCATGCTCACTTATATTGTGGCCCCCTTCTGTCCTCCATGCTCACTTATATTGTGACCCCCTCTGTCCTCCATGCTCACTTATATTGTGGCCTCCTCTGTCCTCCATGCTCACTTATATTGTGGCCCCCTCTGTCCTCCATGCTCACTTATATTATGGACCCCTGTCCTCCATGTTCACTTATATTGTGGCCCCCTCTGTCCTCCACGCTCACTTATATTGTGGCCCCCACTGTTCTCCATGCTCACTTATATTGTGGCCCCCTCTGTTCTCCATGCTCACTTATATTGTGGCCCCTCTGTCCTCCATGATCACCTATATTGTGGCCCCCTCAGTCCTCCATGCTCACTTATATTGTGGCCCCCTCTGTCATCCATGCTCACTTATATTGTGGCCCCCACTGTCCTTCATGCTCACTTATATTGTGGCCCCTTCTGTCCTCCATGCTCACTTATATTGTGGCCCCCTCTGTCTTCCATGCTCACTTTTATTGTGGCCCCTCTGTCCTCCATCCTCACTTTTATTGTGGCCCCCTCTGTCCTCCATCCTCACTTTTATTGTGGCCCCCTCTGTCCTCCATCCTCACTTTTATTGTGGCCCCCTCTGTCACAATACTTTTTTTTAACTTTCCATCGTTCTCCCGTAGTTTAGCTTCCTTCTTTCCCTCCACAGCCTCTAAGATGATGAGGCAGAGGGGGCGGGATCAGACGGCGTTAGCTTCTACCCTCGGTTGGCCCCACCCCTACTTGTCATCTTGGAGCCCCAGAGAGAGGAGGAAGCAGGACTGCTGGGGAACAATGGGAAGGTGAGTAAAGTTTTTTTTTTTTTTTTTTTTTAAACAGAGAGGAGGCAGCAGGAGCCTGTTGACCCTCGGCTCTGCACCTCTAGTGTGTTTGGGCGGAGATCAGCAGGTGGGACAGTACGTGAGATTCTCCCAAACACCCGGGACAGCACCCAAAAAATGGGACTGTCTGTCCGAATCCGGGACAGTTGGGAGATATTCAAAGTACAAACAGTCATATGCAACAATAAGAGTGAGGGCCCTGCTCACAAGAGCTTACAGTCTATCACTGGAATGCCTTCCCCCAATAAAATGTCCATAACAATTCTTAAATGACTAGGATTTCACCATCAGATATTGAGGGCCATCCTGCTTCTCAGTGCACCAGGTAGAGAGGTCTGTGTATTAGGAGTAGAGGTCTGTGTCCTGATGTCTGTGTATTAGGAGGTGGATGAGAGGTCTGTGTATTAGGAGATGGATGAGAGGTCTGTGTATTAGGAGGAGGAGAGGTCTGTGTATTAGGTGATGATGGTGGGGTCTGTATCATGACCTGTGTATTAGGTGTAGGTGAGGGGTGTGTGTTGTGACCCCTGTGTATTAGAAGCCTTGGCCCTGCCTGTGTATAGTGACATGGCTGTCTCTGGGAAGGTTTTGGCTGTGCTCGCTCACATATGTGACATTCTTGCCATGTCCCGGGGGGCTGTCATGTTCCATCTTGCTCTTGCTCCGCTCTCCCTCTGTGTTCTCCGCACACACAGCAGCCTGCAGCGAGAGAAGGGGGGGGCACATAATACGGGGGGATATCGCTGCTTGTTTATGTTAAGTGTCGCTATCGCTGTGGTAATATTTTTGTCTCATGAAATTTCATTACTTTATACTTATACACATCTCTGTCTGTTCCTCTCCATGTGCCACGCGCTGCGCTGATGTCACCCCGAGGACTCTCTGACCGAATGTGGTTCCCCTCTACTACAGAAGACTTGTAGTAACCTGTTACCTGATGAGTAAGGTGTGGGGTTTACTATAGGACCATAGCCAGGAGCATCGCTGCCAGGACCTCATACACACAATTAAGGTCCTGCATCCTTATCCATTCTCATGGAACTTGTCACCAGATTTTACCCCATTACCCCATTATCCCCTCAGGTGGGGGATGAAATGTCCTTTCTAGAATTCCCTCTTTTATCTGAATTCTCATTCAATTACCTATTAAAAAAAGTCATGTGACCATGAGCAGAAAAGAGTCATATTCACCTGAGAGAAGAAAAGTTTGGAGGCTGCAGGGGAATGTGGAATCTCTAAGTCTTCAGTTCTATAGCAACTAGAAACTGATTTTGGTGTCATATTAAAGATAACAATTTCATATTTCAGATCAAATCAGGCTTGTGCTTCTGTGATCTACCGAAATGGAGATAGAGACAGCTGGAAAAAAGCCAGGAACTGGATCTTTCCCTGCAACTCACATTTACATCTATGTATTTAACTCCCTGTATCTCCAGCTCTGTACAGCACAGAACTTCAATCCTCATGGAATCTGAAAGATGAGATTCTTATCTTTAATATGACACAAACAGCATGTTTCCAGGTGCTATAGAACTAGAGATGGGGGTGTCTGAATCGACTCCTCCACAGCCTTGACTCTTCTCTGCTCATTGACACATAAACAGGTAGACAGGTGAGATGTCACATAAAAGAGGGAATTCTAGAAAGAAAATGTCATTCTTTTCCTGCGGGGAGGGGGGTGGTAGTAGTTTAATGGGGTAAAAATCGGGGTACAGGTTCCCTTTAATCCCAGGCAGCACATGGAAAAGCAGCTGCTTAAAGGGCTCCCCCCTGTATTCCTTCTATACTGATGAGTTATCCTCATTATACATCATCTTTGTGCAATAATTCGGGGTCCAAACCCCAGGGTCTTGCACTGATCCACAGAAGGTTCTGTCCTTTGTATAGCAGGGGGGAAATGCGCATCAGTTGGTGGTCTCACCACTGGGATGTCTCAATACACTTATATGGGACTGTCTGTTGTAGCATTCATTCATGGGTACAAGGTTCTCTCATTCTCCTGGATGAGGAGGGGTTCAATTGATGGGATCATGAGAACAGAGTCTCTTGCACTCCATTAAAGGGGATGTTTGACGTTTGAAAAACACTACTGCTTTCCTCCAAAAACAGCGCCACATCTGAGGAGGTCTGTGCCGGTACTGCATGTATAAATATGTAAAGAGCTTAGGTGCAATACCCCTGGTCAGGAGAGGAGATGTTTTTGGATAAAACAAGCCATGTTTTTGACCCCCCTGGACAAGCCCTTTAACCCACAGATTGGCTGGCCAGGCATGTGCAACCTCCAGGATAAAGCCACTCCATTCCAAGGACACAGGGGACCCCCGTTCTCATGATTGGCGGGGTCCCAGAACATTAACAGCAAGTTATCCTTGTGGGAATAATTGGATTGTTATTTTCCAATATTGGACATTTTGGATCATTTGTAGAATCTGGATGCAATGTAATAGATGACATGTGTTTCGGTCTGATCCCTGTCTCTCCCTCTTTTGATGTAATAGGTATTACTGTCATCTACCCCCCCCCCTCCTGCAGACGGACGGGGTAATCCATATATCTGATGGGGACGGCGTCGGTCATGGGACCAGGTAAGCGGGTTGTATGGGCCGCCTCTGGTGCTGGTGGGACTGCGGAGTTACTTGCAGACAGTATCGATCATTGTGTGACTCCTCAGTCCTTCAGGACCTATATATAGCTGTATGTATCCTTGTACACAGAGGAGGGGAGGGGGTCTGACCTCTAGCGCTGCCGCCAGCTTCCTGCTAATGGATTGGATTGCACTTTATTACATTAATGTCTACCACACACACAGCAATCCACCCATTTATCCCTTGTGTCTTGGGGGCCATGTACAGACCTCAGCAGCGTCAGTCATCCCAAATAATATCTGGCCCAGTACCAGCCGGCCATGGAAAATGTGTATAGGAAAGCCAATGCATATGGAAGCATGGAGCCCCTAGTGACCAATCAGATCACTAGAAGCTGCTTAATAATCAAGGATGGAATCTGATTGGTTCAGATAAATTTTTCTTCTATCATATTGTACATTGGGTTGGGGGCTGCAGTGTTTTTAATATGTATATTACGGTCATTTCCAGTGATCAGGTTTAAAGGGGTAATGTTTTTTTTTTTTAGTGTGTAGGGTCAAGCTGGTTCCCATTGAGTATACTTATTTTAGGGCAATGCCCCATGGGAAAAACATTTGCAAAGTAGCCAAAGAATTATGCCACATAAGATACCTACCTATGTCTTATTGCGGAGGGGTTCAACTGCTGTGACCCCCAGAAATTAGAAGAATCCTTTCTCCTAATTGCTCATTTTCACTAATTTTAGAGGTGTGAGATTGGGGTACGGACTTGGGAGGAGCAAAAGAGTCAATGATAAAAAAATCTAATAAGTTAAAACTATGGATTCTATTATAAATCCAGCAGAAGTTGTTTGTATGAGGGCTCATTCACACAAACGTATTGGTCCACATTATGTGTATGGTGCCTGGTCACTGTGTGGTGAGCACACGTTGCCTCACTGCGCCGTGACCATGCATGGTGAAATATAGGTCACCATTTCTCTATGGAGAGGGGAGGGGTGAGCAGTGGCACAGGCTACAGACCAGGTGACCATACGTATACGTACAGACCAGGTGACCATACGTCATGTGAATGTACCCTAAGGAACACAATTTTCCAATATACTTTCTGTATCAGTTCTTCTGGGTTTTCTAGATCTCTGTTTGCTGCTGTCCTATAGGACGCTTCATTGTTTTCTAACTGTAGATAAACACCGGTTACTAGGCTTGTGATGTCACACAGGTGCATTGCTCCTTATATCCTTGGTCATGTGATGTCACACAGGTGCACGGCTCGTTTTATATCCTTGGTCATGTGATGTCACACAGGTGCACGGCTCGTTATATCCTTGGTCATGTGATGTCACACAGATGCATGGCTCCTTATATCCCTGGTCATGTGATGTCACACAGGTGCACAGCTCCTTATATCCCTGGTCATGTGATGTCACACAGGTGCAAGGCTCGTTATATCCCTGGTCATGTGATGTCACACAGGTGCACGGCTCGTTATATCCCTGGTCATGTGATGTCACACAGGTGCACGGCTCTTTATATCCCTGGTCATGTGATGTCACACAGGTGCACGGCTTGTTATATCCCTGGCCATGTGATGTCACACAGGTGCACGGCTCTTTATATCCCTGGTCATATCATGTCACACAGGTGCACGACTCGTTATATACCTGGTCATGTGATGTCACGCAGGTGCACGGCTCATTTTATCCCTGGTCATGTGATGTCACACAGGTGCACAGCTCGTTATATCCCTGTTCATGTGATGTCACACAGGTGCACAGCTCGTTATATCCCTGGTCATGTGATGTCACACAGGTGCACGGCTCGTTATATCCGTGGTCATGTGATGTCACACAGGTGCACGGCTCGTTATATCAGTGGTCATGTGATGTCACACAGGTGCACAGCTCGTTATATCCCTGTTCATGTGATGTCACACAGGTGCACAGCTCGTTATATCCCTGGTCATGTGATGTCACACAGGTGCACGGCTCGTTATATCCGTGGTCATGTGATGTCACACAGGTGCACAGCTCGTTATATCCCTGGTCATGTGATGTCACACAGGTGCACGGCTCGTTATATTCCTGGTCATGTGATGTCACACAGGTGCAAGGCTCGTTATATCCCTGGTCATGTAATGTCATCTTATTTGCTGAAAGTGGACGATCCCTTTAAGTTACAGTTAGGAGGGCGGTGGGTCCTCCTATGGATATAATAAACCAGCGCCATTGAGGACATGATTTTGGCTCTCTTTCTCCGTCCCCTGTTATACGGAGGCAACAAGTGAAGACGACATGTCCCAGCAATAACCAGGTGATTAATCTGACTACATTATGGCAATAAGCTCTAAATGAATATCCATTGATTTTCCCATGCTGGGAAATAAAAACCCAAAGATAAGCTGATTAATAATTCACATCATCAATGGAAAGTGCATCACCCAGTAACCCCTCGGGTGCCAGGCACCTGCTAAGCTCTGATCCTTTAACCGTTTACCTCCAAGATTCTTTCCCAACATTCCAAAAAGATTTTATCTACGGTAGTTTAGGAAAACCAAATTTTAAATCAATTATCTGTCATTTGTTACTGATTTGTAGCCCCCAAAAGCGATGATTTCTGTTATTTCCTTTCAGTTAGTTGGGTGTAATACACCATTTGTCCTGTAGGGGCGCTGCAGGGATATTGAACAGCTACTTCAAGGTTCCTCTAGATATCACAGTCGATCATTGATGGTTCCCAGCATTAGAATAGCTTATTTTTGGAATTGTATAAAGCAGGAGGAGGAGGAGGACATCCCTCTGTCACAGCTACTACTGATGATTACGCAGGCTACTATCACATAGTTATAAGTGCCGCCTCCTGGCTGTATATGTCTAGGTCTGTCTGTATACATTTGGATTTTTAGGAGAATTTAGAGAAAGCAGACAGAGGTGATACAGTCTCTAGGTGTTTATATGAAACTGTGTTGATACATCATGGGATTGTTAGCTGACGGTTACTACTGATCACAGCTACTACTAATGATTATACAAGCTACTCTCATGTGCAGCCCTGACTATTTACTAATGGCTTTTTAGCAGAATATAGAGAAAGCAGACATAGATGATACAGTCTCTAGACGTCCATGTGACGCTGATGCATCATGGGATTGTTAGCCGACAGGAAATATAAAATTAAGATGGCCGCACTGCGGGTAAACTAATGTTTATAGAGGTGACCTTTAAGGGGGTTTCCATCTTATTCATAACATTCTAGAGTTATAACACTGTGTATCTGCATAGACACTACTTATAGAGCAGGGGGAGCGGTAATGGAATCAATAAGAACAGAACACTAGTTTGCAATTAGAAAATTTTAGGGCAGCGTCTGGATGT
Organism: Engystomops pustulosus; assembly: GCF_040894005.1. Classification (NCBI taxonomy): domain Eukaryota; kingdom Metazoa; phylum Chordata; class Amphibia; order Anura; family Leptodactylidae; genus Engystomops; species Engystomops pustulosus. The sequence goes on from NC_092418.1 coordinate 20,794,515, forward strand.
GAGGAGTACGGCCTGTGAAAGAACGGCGAGGTCTAGATGATGTACATTATCTATACATTATATCAGGGATGTATGGACGGGGGAGGGGGTCGTCTAAATCCGTCAGCTTTGAAGATAGAGAAGCACAAGACATGATAGAGGTGATAGAGAACGGTGAAGACGTAAGGCTGTGTTCACACCTGCCTCGGGGCACGGGAATAATTAAGGAAGCCCTGGATTCTTAAAGGGGGTCACCAGCTCCAAAATCCCTGTATAATCATTTTTTACCAATACAGGCGGTCCCCTACTTAAGGACACCCGACTTACAGACAACCCATAGTTACAGACAGACCCCTCTGACCTCTGGTGAAGCTCTCTGGATGTTACTATAGCCCCAGACTGCAATTATCAGCTGTATTGATTTATTGCTTTATTGATGATCTTTGGTCCCATTACAGCAAAAATTTTGGAAATCTTATCACTGGGGCAAAAAATTTTTTTTGTCTGGGACAAAATAAAATACAATTATAAAATATACAGTTCCGACTTAAATACAAATTCAACGTAAGAACAAACCTAAAGAACCTATCTTGTACATAACCCAGAGACTGTTTGTATTTACTTATATCTATCCATCTCACTGCTATATGAACATTCTATCTATCTATCTATCTATCTATCTATCTCATATCTATCTATCTATCTATCTATCTATCTATCTATCTATCTATCTCATATCTATCTATCTATCTATCTATCCATCTCATATCTATCTATCTCATATCTATCTATCTCATATCTATCCATCTCATATCTATCTATCTCATATCTATCTATCTATCTATCTATCTATCTATCTATCTATCTATCCATCTCATATCTATCTATCTCATATCTATCTATCTCATATCTATCCATCTCATATCTATCTATCTCATATCTATCTATCTCATATCTATCTATCTCATGTCTATCTATCTATCTATCTCATGTCTATCTATCTATCTATCTATCTATCTCATATCTATCTATCTATCTATCTCATATCTATCTATCTATGTTACTGTTGACCATTCTATCCATGTCACATTGATCTCATACCTCTGTATATTTGTATGTTCCTCCTCATCTCCCCATGTCCCCCCCCCCCGTAGATAAGTGGTGACATCTGTGTGCAGTCTCCTCCTGGCTGGCATGTGAAGGGTTACCCTGGCAGAGTTGGTAGCATGAGCTATTTATACCAGGCGGTGTGTGTGGAGCGGGCAGGCTGCTCGCACACCCCTCTGAGTGTACACAAGTATGCTCACAGCAGTGTGAAGGCAGCAGCTCGGGTCATCACTGCCACATGCAGCCCGGGTCCTGGGGGAGCCAGATGCAGGAGGAGAGCCCCTAGGACATGCAGTCCTCTCCTCTGAGAAGCTGCAGAGCATCCCAACCTCAGATTCTGCAGAACATCACACAATCGAGTATCCCTTCCTGAAAATGTCATCTTATCCCTTTGTTATCTACTAAGAAAACCCAATTTGGAGAGATCTGTCTCTTTAACTCCTGCAGAGCATCGCACCATAAACTCTGTTAGCCAGAGACTATTGCCTTTCTGTGGTCGTAGCCCATCCAGCCAGGAAGAGACCACTTGGGATATCTGACTCCATCCACAAGACGTCCTGTGCCCTTCTCACACTGGCATCTTGTACCCTGACAGGTACTCTGTACCCATGCAGATGTGACCAGCCCGGTCCAGGGACCCTTCATGCCATCTCACCCCACCGGCTCATGGAGTCCTTCTGCTTCATCTGTTTCCATCGCAAGGCTCTGCAGCAGCTCCCCAGCACAAGGTGAGAGTGGGCATTACATGGGCATACACACCTGGGCTGTACCAGCAGCTCCCCAGCACAAGGTGAGAGTGGGCATTACATGGGCATACACACCTGGGCTGTACCAGCAGCTCCCCAGCACAAGGTGAGAGTGGGCATTACATGGGCATACACACCTGGGCTCTACCAGCAGCTCCCCAGCACAAGGTGAGAGTGGGCATTACACGGGCATACACACCTGGGCTCTACCAGCAGCTCCCCAGCACAAGGTGAGAGTGGACATTACACTGGCATATACACCTGGGCTGTACCAGCAGCTCCCCAGCACAAGGTGAGAGTGGGCATTACACGGGCATACACACCTGGGCTGTACCAGCAGCTCCCCAGCACAAGGTGAGAGTGGGCATCACACGGGCATACACACCTGGGCTCTACCAGCAGCTCCCCAGCACAAGGTGAGAGTGGACATTACACTGGCATATACACCTGGGCTGTACCAGCAGCTCCCCAGCACAAGGTGAGAGTGGGCATTACACGGGCATACACACCTGGGCTGTGCCAGGTTATACAAGGTCACTATGAAAAGGACAGTAATGTGTTACATTATCATGAAATCATTAAGTCTTAACCATCTTTTGGACAGTGCCAGCCTGTAACCCATTCATTTGTACCACCCAATGTGTTTATAGTAATTTAATGTAGGCACTGCCAATTCCTTACTCTGCCCACATACAATTGATTAAAGCTTATGCCTTGGCTGGTACTAGTGCCAACCCAAGCTAAGGATGGCTCAATACAATATACCACTACATGCCCTTCAACCTGGTGCCAGCTTCAGTTAGTGTTTGTAGACAGGCGGGTAGTATCACCTCGGTTACACCGCTGCCATGACCCGCTGACCCGGCATACCCCGAGCTGAGCATCAACTATTATGTATCATGTACTATCTCTGCTCTACTATCAGGTACCGTCCTGTAACAAACCTGCAGCTGTGTGTTGGCATCACATGACCTGGGCAAACGCTAATCTCAGGGCATAAACAAGAACACATCCTATTACCTGGCCGGAATTATTACAGAAAGTGTATTGTGGAATTGTATAACTCTTCATTATTATACATAATAACTCGTATCTATCTATCTATCTCATATCTATCTATCTATCTCATATCTATCTATCTATCTATCTATCTATCTATCTATCTATCTATCTCCTATCTATCTATCTATCTATCTATCTATCTATCTATCTATCTATCTCATATCTATCTATCTATCTATCTCATATCTATCTATCTATCTCATATCTATCTATCTATCTCATATCTATCTATCTATCTCATATCTATCTATCTATCTCATATCTATCTATCTCATATCTATCTATCTATCTCCTATTTATCTATCTATCTATCTCCTATTTATCTATCTCATATCTATCTATCTATCTCATATCTATCTATCTATCTATCTATCTATCTATCTATCTATCTATCTCATATCTATCTATCTATCTCATATCTATCTATCTATCTCATATCTATCTATCTATCTCATATCTATCTATCTATCTCATATCTATCTATCTATCTCATATCTATCTATCTCATATCTATCTATCTCCTATTTATCTATCTATCTCCTATTTATCTATCTCATATCTATCTATCTATCTATCTATCTATCTATCTCATATCTATCTATCTATCTATCTCCTATCTATCTATCTATCTATCTATCTATCTATCTATCTCCTATCTATCTATCTATCTATCTCCTATCTATCTATCTATCTATCTATCTATCTATCTCATATCTATCTATCTATCTATCTATCTATCTATCTATCTATCTATCTCCTATCTATCTATCTATCTATCTATCTATCTATCTATCTATCTATCTCCTATTTATCTATCTCATATCTATCTATCTATCTATCTCATATCTATCTATCTATCTATCTATCTATCTATCTCCTATCTATCTATCTATCTATCTATCTATCTATCTATCTATCTCATATCTATCTATCTATCTATCTCCTATCTATCTATCTATCTATCTATCTATCTATCTCATATCTATCTATCTATCTATCTATCTCCTATCTATCTATCTATCTATCTATCTATCTATCTATCTATCTATCTCCTATCTATCTATCTATCTCCTATCTATCTATCTATCTATCTATCTATCTATCTATCTATCTCATATCTATCTATCTATCTATCTATCTCCTATCTATCTATCTATCTATCTATCTCCTATTTATCTATCTCATATCTATCTATCTATCTATCTATCTCATATCTATCTATCTATCTATCTATCTATCTATCTCCTATCTATCTATCTATCTATCTATCTATCTATCTCATATCTATCTATCTATCTATCTATCTCCTATCTATCTATCTATCTATCTATCTATCTATCTCATATCTATCTATCTCCTATTTATCTATCTCATATCTATCTATCTATCTCATATCTATCTATCTATCTATCATCTATCTATCTCATATCTATCTATCTATCTATCTCATATCTATCTATCTATCTCATATCTATCTCATATCTATCTATCTATCTCATATCTATCTATCTATCTCATATCTATCTATCTATCTCATATCTATCTATCTATCTATCTCATATCTATCTCATATCTATCTATCTCATATCTATCTATCTCATACCTATCTATCTATCTCATATCTATCTATCTATCTCATATCTATCTATCTATCTATCTCATATCTATCTATCTATCTATCTCATATCTATCTATCTCATATCTATCTATCTATCTATCTATCTCATATCTATCTATCTCATATCTATCTATCTATCTATCTATCTATCTCATATCTATCTATCTATCTATCTCATATCTATCTATCTATCTCATATCTATCTATCTATCTATCTATCTCATATCTATCTATCTATCTATCTCATATCTATCTATCTCATATCTATCTATCTATCTATCTATCTATCTATCTATCTCATATCTATCTATCTCATATCTATCTATCTCATATCTATCTATCTATCTATCTATCTATCTATCTATCTATCTCATATCTATCTATCTATCTATCTCATATCTATCTATCTATCTATCTATCTATCTATCTATCTATCTCATATCTATCTATCTCATATCTATCTATCTATCTATCTATCTATCTATCTCCTATTTATCTATCTCCTATTTATCTATCTCATATCTATCTATCTATCTCATATCTATCTATCTATCTATCTCATATCTATCTATCTATCTATCTATCTCATATCTATCTATCTATCTATCTCATATCTATCTATCTATCTATCTATCTCATATCTATCTATCTATCTATCTATCTATCTATCTATCTATCTATCTCATATCTATCTATCTATCTCATATCTATCTATCTATCTATCTCATATCTATCTACCTATCTCATATCTATCTCATATCTATCTATCTATCTCATATCTATCTCATATCTATCTATCTATCTATCTATCTATCTATCTCATATCTATCTATCTATCTATCTATCTATCTATCTATCTCATATCTATCTATCTCATATCTATCTATCTATCTCATATCTATCTATCTATCTATCTATCTATCTATCTATCTCATATCTATCTATCTATCTATCTATCTATCTCATATCTATCTATCTATCTCATATCTATCTATCTATCTCATATCTATCTATCTATCTCATATCTATCTATCTATCTCATATCTATCTATCTATCTATCTCATATCTATCTATCTATCTATCTATCTATCTATCTATCTATCTCTCTCATATCTATCTATCTCTCTCATATCTATCTATCTAATATCTATCTATCTAATATATATCTATCTCATATTTATCTATCTATCTATCTCATATCTATCTATCTCTCTCATATCTATCTATCTAATATCTATCTACCTATCTCATATCTATCTATCTCATATCTATCTATCTCATATCTATCTATCTATCTATCTATCTATCTCATATCTATCTATCTATCTCATATCTATCTATCTATCTATCTATCTATCTATCTATCTCCTATCTATCTATCTATCTCATATCTATCTATCTATCTATCTATCTCATATCTATCTATCTATCTCATATCTATCTATCTATCTATATATCTATCTATCTATCTCATATCTATCTATCTATCTCATATCTATCTATCTATCTATCTATCTATCTCATATCTATCTATCTATCTATCTATCTATCTATCTCATATCTATCTATCTATCTATCTATCTATCTATCTATCTATCTCATATCTATCTATCTATCTATCTCATATCTATCTATCTATATCATATCTATCTATCTATCTATCTCATATCTATCTATCTATATCATATCTATCTATCTATATCATATCTATCTATCTATCTCATATCTATCTATCTATCTCATATCTATCTATCTATCTCATATCTATCTATCTATCTCATATCTATCTATCTATCTATCTATCTATCTATCTATCTATCTCATATCTATCTATCTCATATCTATCTATCTCATATCTATCTATCTATCTATCTATCTATCTATCTATCTATCTATCTCATATCTATCTATCTATCTATCTCATATCTATCTATCTATATCATATCTATCTATCTATCTATCTCATATCTATCTATCTATATCATATCTATCTATCTATATCATATCTATCTATCTATCTCATATCTATCTATCTATCTCATATCTATCTATCTATCTCATATCTATCTATCTATCTCATATCTATCTATCTATCTATCTATCTATCTATCTATCTATCTATCTCATATCTATCTATCTCATATCTATCTATCTATCTCATATCTATCTATCTATCTATCTCATATCTATCTATCTCATATCTATCTATCTATCTATCTATCTCATATCTATCTATCTATCTATCTCATATCTATCTATCTATCTATCTATCTATCTCATATCTATCTATCTATCTATCTATCTATCTATCATCTATCTATCTCATATCTATCTATCTATCTATCTATCTCATATCTATCTATCTCATATCTATCTATCTATCTATCTATCTATCTCATATCTATCTATCTATCTATCTATCTCATATCTATCTATCTATCTATCTATCTCATATCTATCTATCTCCTATTTATCTATCTCATATCTATCTATCTATCTATCTATCTATCTCATATCTATCTATCTCCTATCTATCTATCTATCTATCTATCTATGTATCTATCTCATATCTATCTATCTATCTCATATCTATCTATCTATCTCATATCTATCTATCTATCTCATATCTATCTATCTATCTCATATCTATCTATCTCATATCTATCTATCTCCTATCTATCTATCTATCTATCTATCTATCTCCTATTTATCTATCTCATATCTATCTATCTATCTATCTATCTATCTATCTATCTATCTCATATCTATCTATCTCCTATTTATCTATCTCATATCTATCTATCTATCTATCTATCTATCTCATATCTATCTATATATCTATCTATCTATCTATCTATCTCATATCTATCTCATATCTATCTATCTATCTATCTATCTATCTATCTATCTATCTCATATCTATCTATCTATCTATCTATCTATCTATCTATCTATCTATCTCATATCTATCTCATATCTATCTATCTATCTATCTATCTATCTCATATCTATCTATCTCATATCTATCTATCTATCTCATATCTATCTATCTATCTATCTATCTATCTCATATCTATCTATCTATCTCATATCTATCTATCTATCTATCTATCTATCTATCTATCTATCTATCTATCTATCTATCTCCTATCTATCTATCTCATATCTATCTATCTCCTATCTATCTATCTATCTATCTATCTCATATCTATCTATCTATCTATCTCCTATCTATCTATCTCCTATTTATCTATCTCATATCTATCTATCTATCTATCTATCTCATATCTATCTATATATCTATCTATCTATCTATCTATCTATCTATCTCATATCTATCTCATATCTATCTATCTATCTATCTATCTCATATCTATCTCATATCTATCTATCTATCTATCTATCTATCTATCTATCTCATATCTATCTCATATCTATCTATCTATCTATCTATCTATCTATCTATCTCATATCTATCTATCTCATATCTATCTATCTATCTCATATCTATCTATCTATCTATCTATCTCATATCTATCTATCTATCTATCTATCTATCTATCTATCTCCTATCTATCTATCTCATATCTATCTATCTCCTATCTATCTATCTATCTATCTATCTATCTATCTATCTATCTATCTATCTCATATCTATCTATCTATCTATCTCCTATCTATCTATCTATCTATCTCATATCTATCTATCTATCTATCTATCTATCTATCTATCTATCTATCTCATATCTATCTATCTATCTCATATCTATCTATCTATCTATCTCCTATCTATCTATCTCCTATCTATCTATCTATCTATCTATCTATCTATCTATCTATCTCATATCTATCTATCTATCTATCTCCTATCTATCTATCTATCTATCTATCTATCTCCTATCTATCTATCTATCTATCTATCTATCTATCTATCTCATATCTATCTATCTATCTCCTATTTATCTATCTACCTCATATCGAGCTATATCATTCTTATATCTGTCTATCGATCTCTTTTTTTTATATCTATCTATCTCATGTCTATATCTAAAGCCATTCTGATATCTTTCTATTATTCTATCTATAGATATTAAACGTAGAGAGACCCCAGCACAGTCCAAGTGAATAAGAGAAAGGTGCTGTGCTCTACCCTCACCAAAAATGTGCAAGTCCAAGTATAATTTCAGGAAACGGAAGCCCCATATGTGCTGCCTTGTTCTTGTAACGCTATCTATCCATCTATCTCCTATCCATAATCTTCTGGTCTCGGCACTCCCTGCCGGTCCCACCTTCAGTAATTACACTTCTGAGAAGGTCTGCGGCCATGGCTTTGCCTTCCTGATGGATCTGTGTGGTTACAGAGCGGCGGCCAGAGCTGTTGGCACTGCCACTAATTCTTCCAAAAATATCAATATCCCGGCCCCTGATCCGGGAGATTTCAATCTACGAAGCATTAACTACAGCTGAGACCAGCAAGGCTTTTTATATTGGGCTGGTGCTGACATCGGAGGGTTAAATAGCCGTCCGCTTCAGATAAACTGCAACCAAAAGGAATGGTGGGGCCTCCTTAAAGGGGTTGCCCAGGATGGTTTATAAAAAATGTAGCTTTTCTATCCACAGGTTATGTCTGTAATTACAGCTCAATGGAGCTGAGCTGCAGTACCAGACACAACCCATAGTCACATGGGGCAGTGTTTTTCTTTTGCAAATATTGAGCCGTGTTTTTCTAATCATGGACAACCCCTTTAAGACCCAATCATTTTGGGTCACAATAGAGTAAAGTATAGCGCACACACACCTTTTTTTAAAGGGGCTATCCAAGAAGGAACAGATAGAGGTGGTTTATCATGTAGTGGGGGGTCTGACAGCTCCATCTATGGTGTGGTGGCCCCACCAGACTACAGCAGCTCAGCTCCTATGGGAACGACCAAAATAGCAGCACATTTCTCAGTTATTTTCATCGTTACCATTGACTTGAATAGAGAGCAAGCAGGGTCAGATCAGAATAGCCCTTTAAGGGGAGGTCATCAGTATCAGATTCCTAAAAAAATAACTTGAAATACATGGCTGCTTCTTCCAAAAACAGCACTGCACCTGTCTACAGGTTATGTGGGGTACTGCCTCTCAGCCGCTTTACTAGGGGTAAGCTAAGTTTTTTGGAATCCCTTTAATTGATTAAACCCCAAAAAATGATTAACTGCTATAACTGGGGGGGGGGGGGGGGATTTGGGTGCCACACAGCCAGGATACTGCTCTATTTTAAGGTTATTGTCACATCAGACCCTCCCTATGGATATTTGGTAGGAACTTAGTTGACCTTAGGTTTTTAACCTTGGACTTCAAATGAATGGGCGACCACATAGATAGATGAATAATATAGTATCTGTTGTTGTACTTCCTCCAGATGACCAATAGAGGGTGCTGTAGTATCAGGTCAAACCTACAGCCGGACGATCTGGCTTCTCCTACTCGGGTCGTGATGGACGGACAACTTTGAAGCTGAGTATTTTTAGGTTTATAAAATGGAAATATTTAATGGACTGTAAAGGTAACTATTAGAGGGATGCATACACCCATATCACATTTTGGACCTATGTGATCGAAGAAGGCTGCAGCGTAGCTACAGGGTGTGCAGAGGTAGTAGTCCAACATGGTCGCCATGCATTGGGATAATGATGGAGTAGTGGTCCCACATGCTCTATATCACCCCATTCAATAACTATGGGGTTGACCCCATAGACCTTGCATGGAGTGACAGTGCACATGTGCGACCACCTGAGTGATCCTATATTAGCATGCTTTACCTATATTGTCCTATATTAGCATTAGCATGCTTTAAGTTTATGGGGCGAGTATAGTGTTTAGGGGTCACTGGGCTTTTTGCATTCATCATCCCCGATACGAGGTCAGTACGGTGCATGTAAGATTAAGCCTCAGCCTTGTAGTCCGGATTATGTTCTCAGGCTGCCCGCAGACAGGACATAATATGGCAGCATTAAGTCATAAGTCAGGCCGTGTGTCTAGTGTATGACCTCCCCCCGACGTCACCTATGGAGCTGTCCTGCCCTATACGTGGCACGGCTTCCCTGCGGAAGGTCACGTATAGGCGATCAATGGCATTGACCTCTGGCCGGCTGTTCATGGTGAGGTCTGCCACCCGCGCTCGCTGTGTTTTAATCAGTGTACAGACAAATACCATAATCCACGGCAGGGAAGCAGATCATTTGCCCGTCTCACTGTAATATTCCACAGCTGCAGCGTTTAATCCCCGGCGTCTCTTGATCATCGCTCTGACTGGGAACTTGTGATCGGCTTCTTGGCTTAACTGGTCTCTGAACCATGATGCAATTCTCAGCAGCGGAATGAGAGGGGCTGTCCATGGTGCTGGAGTCAGGATTGTGACATGCCACCGAACACAGAGGCTTTTACATCTCTGTTTCCTGTGTGTTCTCTGTTATCAGCCAGAGCACTCCACTTCATTGAGATGAGTGATATAAAGACCATGGTCAGCAACCTTTCAGCAGCTGGTTTTGATTTCTGTTCCTTCCTTGGTTCTACCTGTTTCCTTCCTTCCACCATAGTCCCTCAGATCAGCCCCTGCTTCCCTCCTTCTACAGCAGTCCCTCAGATAAGCTCCCTTTTCTCTCTCAGATCGGCCTCTGGTTCCCATCTACAATAGTCCCTCAGATTGACCCTTGGTTTCCTCCTTCTACAATAGTGTCTCCGATAAGCCCCTGACATCCTCCTTCTGCCAGATTCCCTTGGATGAGCTCCTGGTTTCCTCCATCTACAATACTCCTTTACTCCTTCAGATGCATTCCTGATTCCTTCCTTCCACAAATCCTGGTTCCTTCCTTCTAAAATAGTCCTTCAGTTCAGCTTCATGTTTATCTTCTGGTTACCTCCTTCTACAATAGTCCCTCAGATCAGTTTCTGGTTCTTTCCTTCTAAAATAGTCCCTCAGATAATTTCCTTGTTCCCTCCTACAATAGTCCTTCAGATCATCTCCTGATTCCCTTCTTTTGCCCACAGATGAGCTTCTGGTTGCCTGCTTCTAAATTAGTATTTTAGATCATCTTCTGGTTGCTGCCTTTTAAATAGTCCTTCAGATCATCTTCTGGTCACCTCCTTCTGTAATAGTCCTTCAGATCAGCCACTGATTATCTCCTGGTCCCTTTCTTCTAAAATAGTCCATCACATCAATTCCTGGTTCATCTTCTGGTTACCTCCTTCTGCAATAGTCCTTCAGATCAAATTCTGGTTCCTTCCTTTTAAAATAGTCCCTTACATCAGTTCCTGGTTCATCTTCTACAAAAGACCTACAATAGTCCTTCAGATTATCTTCTTGTTTTCTTCCTTCTACAGTAGTCCTTTAGATCAAATCCTGCTTCTTTTCTTCTAAAATAGTCCCTCACATCAGTTTCCGGGTTCCCTCTTACAATGGTCCTTCAGATCATCTTCTGGTTACCTCCTTCTGTAATAGTCCTTCAGATCAGCCACTGATTATCTCCTGGTCCCTTTCTTCTAAAATAGTCCATCACATCAATTCCTGGTTCATCTTCTGGTTACCTCCTTCTGCAATAGTCCTTCAGATCAAATTCTGGTTCCTTCCTTTTAAAATAGTCCCTTACATCAGTTCCTGGTTCATCTTCTACAAAAGACCTACAATAGTCCTTCAGATTATCTTCTTGTTTTCTTCCTTCTACAGTAGTCCTTTAGATCAAATCCTGCTTCTTTTCTTCTAAAATAGTCCCTCACATCAGTTTCCGGGTTCCCTCTTACAATGGTCCTTCAGATCATCTTCTGGTTACCTCCTTCTTAAACAGATCTTCAGATCATCTTCTGGTTCCCTTCTACTACGATAGTCCTTCAGATCAGCTACTGGTTATCTCCTTCTACAATAGTCCTTCAGATCAAATTCTGGTTCCTTCCTTCTAAAATAGTTTCTCACATCAGTTCCTGGTTCATCTTCTGGTTCCCTTCTTCTACAATAGTCCTTCAGATTATCTTCTTGTTTTCTTCCTTCTACGATAGTCCTTCAGATTATCTTCTTGTTTTCTTCCTTCTACGATAGTCCTTCAGATTATCTTCTTGTTTTCTTCCTTCTACGATAGTCCTTCAGATTATCTTCTTGTTTTCTTCCTTCTACAATAGTCCTTTAGATCTAATCCGGGTTCCTTTCTACAATAGTCCTTCAGATCTAATCCTGGTTCCTTCCTACAATAGTCCTTCAGATCTAATCCTGGTTCCTTCCTACAATAGTCCTTTAGATCTAATCCTGGTTCCTTCCTACAATAGTCCTTTAGATCTAATCCTGGTTCCTTCCTACAATAGTCCCTTAGATCTAATCCTGGTTCCTTTCTACAATAGTCCTTCAGATCTAATCCTGGTTCCTTCCTACAATAGTCCTTTAGATCTAATCCTGGTTCCTTCCTACAATAGTCCTTTAGATCTAATCCTGGTTCCTTCCTACAATAGTCCTTTAGATCTAATCCTGGTTCCTTCCTACAATAGTCCCTCAGATCATATTCTGGCTCCCACCTACAATAGTCCCTCAGATCATCTTCTGGTTCCCTCCTTTCGCCAAAATCCTTCAGATCAGCCCCTGTTCCCTCACCCCTTTCGGCTATAAATACTTCCCATCATCCCTTCCTATTCTTCTGTGGACCCTCAGATTATCTCCTGCCCCCAGGACTATGGTTAGAAGAATGTAACCCCGGGCAGCGGTGTCCTGCAGCCCCGTTAGCTGTGATGAAGACACATTAGGTTTAGTCATGGTTAGCCGGCCCGAGCTCATTACCATCCGTGTTATTTTTATCCTCATTATCATCGTTATTTGTAGAAAGCGGTAAAGCAATGGAAGGGTAACAGCGTTTATAGGAAATATGGTCGGCAGCTGCCGGCTTCACAAAAGATTCGTGAAGAAACCCTCTATTGTATCACACAAAGCAGCGGCTGGACCTGCGTCCGGGATAATTGTCTGATAATTGTGAAACTGGAGAAGGCTTCGGAATATGGAGACTTTTTCGGAGACGCGTAGATGTAGTTCCTGTCCACTGTCTGTCCGTCGCCCTCCCCGGAATAATGCGTTCCCGGAAGAAAGAAAATTTGTCGTATCATTGGGAAAAATCAATGTGTTCCATCCAGACCTCTTAGTGTTTCCCATTATCGGAGTCCTGGGCGTGGAAACTAGGGGGTTAATGGCTCCTCAGAGGGAAATTAGACTCTTTTTTTTTCCGTAACCAGACCAAAGCGGCCGATTCATCTCTCCGTAATGTAAAACCTCTGCGCACATTAGATTCCTATTAGCAGATCCTGATCTTCTCCAAACCCAAAATGCAGAAATTTTATCCTCGCTAAAACTTTCCATTGGGGGCGCGTTTATACGGTGTAGTCAGACAATGCGTTTCGAGGCACAGAGCCCCTTCATCAGGCCCACAAACCAAAGGACCTAACTTTCTGTTGGAGGTTACCTCTGCTTGCTTGCTGTGTATGGCTGAGGAATGGACTGGACTGTACTTATCCCACTTTCCGGCCATTTGACCCGGCATCTGGTGCACCCATAAACTAAATGACCCCCCCCCCCGGGCTGTGACAATCCATACAGATACACAACGACCGTGACGCCTGATTCTCTATATCTACACCAGAAATAGAAAACCGGACGTCATCCGGGAGGAGACGCCACTCATCAGAGACCAATATTCCATATTATTCAGGCCTCGGAGGGCCAGGACTCCTGGGAAATCATTATAGATTGCGGAGCGTCCATGTCTACCGCATCTCCGAGAGCCTCGGGCGGCCGGGGGGGCACTCAACCCTGGAAAGAGGAATTACACAAACTCAGGTTTTTCTAGGATCTCCTTTCCCATCAGACGTTTATGAAGTCAAGAAAAAAAAAGTTTTTATTTTCTTAATTCTGGACTATATGGCGGCATTACATTAGCACTGTGTGGTGGTAGTATATGGGTTGTATGTAACCCATACATTAGCACTGTCTGGCGGTAGTATATGATATGTATATGGCGGCATTCATTAGCACTGTCTGGTGGTAGTATACGGGATGTATATGGCGGGATTACATTAGCACTATCCGGCGGTAGTATATGGGTTGTATATGGCGGCATTACATTAGCACTGTCTGGTGGTAGTATATGGGTTGTATATGGCGGCATTACATTAGCACTGTCTGGTGGTAGTATATGGGATGTATATGGCGGGATTACATTAACACTGTCTGGTGGTAGTATATGGGTTGTAAGTAACCCATACATTAGCACTGTCTGGCGGTAGTACATGGGATGTATATGGCGGCATTACATTAGCACTGTGTGGTGGTAGTATATGGGTTGTATATGGCGGCATTACATTAGCACTGTCTGGTGGTAGTATATGGGATGTATATGGTGGGATTACATTAACACTGTCTGGTGGTAGTATATGGGTTGTAAGTAACCCATACATTAGCACTGTCTGGCGGTAGTACATGGGATGTATATGGCGGCATTACATTAGCACTGTGTGGTGGTAGTATATGGGTTGTATATGGCGGCATTACATTAGCACTGTCTGGTGGTAGTATATGGGATGTATATGGCGGGATTACATTAACACTGTCTGGTGGTAGTATATGGGTTGTATGTAACCCATACATTAGCACTGTCTGGTGGTAGTATATGGGTTGTATATGGCGGCATTACATTAGCACTGTCTGGTGGTAGTATATGGGATGTATATGGCGGGATTACATTAACACTGTCTGGTGGTAGTATATGGGTTGTATATGGCGGCATTACATTAGCACTGTCTGGCGGTAGTATATGAGATGTATATGGCAGGATTACATTAGCACTATCTGGCGGTAGTATATGGGTTGTATATGGTGGCATTAGATTAGCACTATCCGGCGGTAGTATATGGGTTGTAGATGGTACGATTTTAGCATTGCATGGCAGTATTGATGTTTTCGGCATGTGACAACTGTATGTCAGTATTATTTCTACATTATATGGTGGTATTATGTTAGATGTTTGGCACTGTTATTTTTAACCCGCTATACTGTGTGAGTTACAGCATTATTCTACCACCGTATTGCAGTATTTTGTTTATATATATGGCACTAGTATCTTTGCACGGTATTATGTATACATACAGTATATGACCATATTTTCTTGGCACTGTATGGGGGTGTACATGGCGGTATTATTTTGCTATTTCAAGGTAGCATTATGACGGTTGTATATGTCAGTATTATTAGGGCTTTACATGGTAGTATAATGTCTGCTCTATGTGACAGCATTACTCTGACACTTAGTGTTGGTGGTATTTGAGCTGCATATGTCAGTGTTATTTGGACATTATATGGTGATTATAAGGCAGCATTGTGTCGGCTTTACAAAAACCGGTGTATAAAACTGTCCAGCAGGGAGCTCTGTGGTTGCAATATTTAAGCGATGGCCACATGGTATCTGCACCTCATTGGAAATAAATGGGATATATCATGGATTTTCCGTTCATTATATGCATCCTCTGCAGGTAGCAGTGAGCTTGCAGTATCCTGAACCTTAACCCCTCGCTGACTTACTGCAGATTTAGTTGCCCAAAATCAGCGCACAACTTCTTTTTGTGCATAAAGATAAAAACATAATTTTATCTTTATCTAACATTTGTTGCAGCTTTTGCTTCTAATTAGCTTTGAATATTTAACAGGACCTTCCACAACCTCACACATGTGTCGGGACGGCTGCACAGATTTAGGAGCACTTAAAATTTACTTTCTAGCCTCCACGGTGGTGGAAATATCAGCCCCAGTATCTGACCATTATAATCCTCAACCCTGTCAGAGAAGAGGGGATGGAGCAAAAGAGGAGGGGGCATGTGTTATGCAAATTTTCTCTGAAACTGAGACACTGATAAGATTATCATAAAACACGCCCCCTCCTCCTGCTCTAGCTGATCCTCTGTGACAGCGGAGAGGATTATAATGGTCAGATACTGGGACTGATATCTCTGCAACCGTAGGGGCTAGAAAGAAAATTCAAAGTGCCCCTGTATCTGTGTAGTATGTTCTTTGTGTGAGATGGTGAAAGATCCTCTTTTAGTCTCCAACATGTAATACCTGGTTTCTCCTGCGGGAGTGCTGCAGAGAAATCTTATTTTTTATCCTGAGTTCCACTACAGATGAAGGGTGGTTCAGGTATCGGAGGATCACCCCCATAGCGTGATCATTCTCTCTCATTTCCAGGATGATATTTGTGCTGCACCTTCCGGAAATTTCTGTACAATATGGAACAAAATGATCCCCTGAATAATTCATCAGATAGATTTTGGAAAATTCTTTTGTTTTTTTCCCCAATCAATGTGTCAGCGCTGAGGCAGAGCAATGGATCGATGAATAATCTATGGAATAGTAATTCACCTCGCTGCATTGTCCCAATAGTCACAGTGTGTATGGAAACGCAGTATTGCGGGTTTTCAGGAAACTATAGACGGTAAATGGGCGGCTGGATGAGGATTTATGGAAGGAATTTTCCGGTTGTCACGGGTAGAGAGGGAAAAGGGAATGTTGGATATTATATTCAATAGCTCTCAATGTCCTCAGTGGTCGTGGTGATTGCAAGTGTCATAGGGGCGGTCCCTCGCTGTGTACAAACCCCTTCTATTTGCTGTATGGAAGTTGGGGGTCACCTGATTGGGTACTAATGTTGTCACTCAGACTGGAGGGGATAGCAAAATTCTCTTGGTATATTGGGTGTATAGTATATGGGCCATATGTGTCAGTATTATGTAGTCACTCTATGGTGGTATTATAGTGGCTGTATACAACAGTATTATGTGACGAATATACAGTGATATGTAGACTGTATATGTAGGTTTATTTTGACACTATATTATGTGGGATGGATATGGCAGCATTATTCCTGCACTCTATGGCGGTATTATGTGGGCTGTAAATTGAAGTCCTATTTTTGCACTATGCATAGATAGGATACTTTGTACAATCTGCTCAGCTCCTCCTGCTCTGTAACATGCTGCCTGCAGATAGGACACTATGTACACTCACCTCCTCCTGCTCTATAACATGCTGCCTGCAGATAGGACACTATGTACAATCTGCTCAGCTCCTCCTGCTCTATAACATGCTGCCTGCAGATAGGACACTATGTACAATCTACTCAGCTCCTCCTGCTCTATAACATGCTGCCAGCAGATAGGACACTATGTACAATCTGCTCAGCTCCTCCTGCTCTATAACATGCTGCCTGCAGATAGGACACTATGTACAATCTGCTCAGCTCCTCCTGCTCTATAACATGCTGCCTGCAGATAGGACACTATGTACAATCTGCTCAGCTCCTCTTGCTCTATAACATGCTGCCTGCAGATAGGACACTATGTACAATCTGCTCATCCTGCTTTATAAGCAGCTGCCTGCATATAGGACTATATGTGGGCTATACATATGTATCACAAAAACAATTGGGCTCTATTTGCGTGTTGCATGGAAAACTATTTTCCGTTTTCTGAGTCTCATAGGGGCGGTTCTTTCTCTGTAGTTTCTGGGTTCCATCCCCTTCCTCTCTGTTATAAGTAATGGCCGTTACCGGTCACCTAATTGGGCGCTTACAGTGGATAAAATGGGGGTATTGTATATTATACTTTAGAAAGCCTAGAAATGACCTTCCTTGTCTTACTTGTCACCACTAGAGGGAGCTCACCGCACACTACCATGGATATGCTCCCTCTAGTGGTGACCTCCAGCAGCAAGAATATGAAAAATGTTATAACAGAATTTACATGGTAATAAAGGAGGCAGGACTTAGTCCTGTGTTATAGGGGTTTACGTTGCGGACCCTTTTAGAGGCGATTTTTGTTCATGTTCATTGCAAATAGAATAGTTTGAGCCCCGCAGCAGTCACGTCTGCCCCCTCCATGGAGAAAAAACACGTCACTCTATGCGTCACTCTTGTTAAATACTTCCTAAGTCATACAATAGTGGAAATGAGGAGGTGACAGCTGCTGGAGCATCAGGACGGACACATCTCTACTGAATGGTATCATGTATAATGTTATATTGTTGTACATAACCCGGTAAGATATAAAGGCACAGCAGGACGAGGGTCTCATGTGCCACATTGTGCTACATGATATGTTCAGCCACCACTAGAGGGAGTGCCCTGCAGGCATACAGCTGCACTAGCACCCCTAGTGGTGGATGCAGGAGATACATCCTCTTATCACTACAGAAATACACGATGTGGAATTATTGGAATTGTAGAAATAGTGAAGGAGGATAAACATTCACTTTTATTAAAGTAGCAGAACTGCAAACATGTCTCTTCCCATATACAAGTGTCTTACACAAGTGTGCTGTCATCATCAAGCAAACAGACCGGTTATAATACACACAGTGATGTCACAGTACAGGGATAATACACACAGCGATGTCACAGTACAGGGATAATACACACAGTGATGTCACAGTACAGGGATAATACACACAGTGATGTCACAGTACAGGGATAATACACACAGTGATGTCACAGTACAGGGATAATACACACAGTGATGTCACAGTACAGGGATAATACACACAGTGATGTCACAGTACAGGGATAATACACACAGTGATGTCACAGTACAGGGATAATACACACAGTGATGTCACAGTACAGGATAATACACACAGTGATGTCACAGTACAGGGATAATACACACAGCGATGTCACAGTACAGGGATAATACACACACTGATGTCACAGTACAGGGATAATACACACAGCGATGTCACAGTACAGGGGATAATACACACAGTGATGTCACAGTACAGGGGATAATACACACAGTGATGTCACAGTATAGGGATAATACACACAGTGATGTCACAGTACAGGAGTAATACACACAGTGATGTCACAGTACAGGGATAATACACACAGTGATGTCACAGTACAGGGGATAATACACACAGTGATGTCACAGTACAGGGATAATACACACAGTGTTGTCACAGTACAGGGATAACACACAGTGATGTCACAGTACAGGATAATACACACAGCGATGTCACAGTACAGGGATAATACACACAGTGATGTCACAGTACAGGGATAACACACACAGTGATGTCACAGTACAGTGATAATACACACAGGGATGTCACAGTACAGAGATAATACACACAGTGATGTCACAGTACAGGGATAATACACAGTGATGTCACAGTACAGGATAATACACACAGTGATGTCACAGTACAGGGATAACACACACAGTGATGTCACAGTACAGTGATAATACACACAGGGATGTCACAGTACAGGGATAATACACACAGTGATGTCACAGTACAGGGATAATACACACAGTGATGTCACAGTACAGGATAATACACACAGTGATGTCACAGTACAGGGATAATACACACAGCGATGTCACAGTACAGAGATAATACACACAGTGATGTCACAGTGCAGGGATAATACACACAGTGATGTCACAGTACAGGGATAATACACACAGTGATGTCACAGTACAGGGATAATACACAGTGATGTCACAGTACAGGGATAATACACACAGTGATGTCACAGTACAGAGATAATACACACAGTGATGTCACAGTACAGGGATAATACACAGTGATGTCACAGTACAGAGATAATACACACAGTGATGTCACAGTACAGGGATAATACACAGTGATGTCACAGTACAGAGATAATACACACAGGGATGTCACAGTACAGGGATAATACACAGTGATGTCACAGTACAGGGATAATACACACAGTGATGTCACAGTACAGGGGATAATACACACAGTGATGTCACAGTACAGGGATAATACACAGTGATGTCACAGTACAGGGATAATACACACAGCGATGTCACAGTACAGGGATAATACACACAGCGATGTCACAGTACAGAGATAATACACACAGTGATGTCACAGTACAGGGGATAATACACACAGTGATGTCACAGTACTGGGATAATACACACAGTGATGTCACAGTACAGGGATAATACACACAGTGATGTCACAGTACAGGGATAATACACACAATGATGTCACAGTATAGGGATAATACACACAGTGATGTCACAGTACAGGGGATAATACACACAGTGATGTCACAGTACTGGGATAATGCACACAGTGATGTCACAGTACAGAGATAATACACACAGTGATGTCACAGTACAGGGATAATACACACAGTGATGTCAAAGTACAGGGGATAATACACACAGTTATGTCACAGTACTGGGATAATACACACAGTGATGTCACAGTACAGGGATAATACACACAGTGATGTCACAGTACAGGGATAATACACACAGTGATGTCACAGTACAGGGATAATACACACAGTGATGTCACAGTACATGGATAATACACACAGTGATGTCACAGTACAGGGGATAATACACACAGTGAAGTCACAGTACAGGAGTAATACACACAGTGATGTCACAGTACAGGGATACTACACACAGTGATGTCACAGTACAGGGATACTACACACAGTGATGTCACAGTACAGGGGATAATACACACAGTGATGTCACAGTACAGGGATAATACACACAGTGATGTCACAGTACAGAGATAATACACACAGTGTTGTCACAGTACAGGGATAACACACAGTGTTGTCACAGTACAGGGATAACACACAGTGATGTCACAGTACAGGGATAATACACACAGTGATGTCACAGTACAGGGGATAATACACACAGTGATGTCACAGTACAGGAGTAATACACACAGTGATGTCACAGTACATGGATAATACACACAGTGATGTCACAGTACAGGGGATAATACACACAGTGATGTCACAGTACAGGAGTAATACACACAGTGATGTCACAGTACAGGGATACTACACACAGTGATGTCACAGTACAGGGATACTACACACAGTGATGTCACAGTACAGGGGATAATACACACAGTGATGTCACAGTACAGGGATAATACACACAGTGATGTCACAGTACAGAGATAATACACACAGTGATGTCACAGTACAGGGGATAATACACACAGTGATGTCACAGTACAGGGATAATACACAGTGATGTCACAGTACAGGGATAATACACACAGTGATGTCACAGTACAGGGATAATACACACAGCGATGTCACAGTACAGAGATAATACACACAGTGATGTCACAGTGCAGGGATAATACACACAGTGATGTCACAGTACAGGGATAATACACAGTGATGTCACAGTACAGGGATAATACACACAGTGATGTCACAGTACAGAGATAATACACACAGTGATGTCACAGTACAGGGATAATACACAGTGATGTCACAGTACAGAGATAATACACACAGTGATGTCACAGTACAGGGATAATACACAGTGATGTCACAGTACAGAGATAATACACACAGGGATGTCACAGTACAGGGATAATACACAGTGATGTCACAGTACAGGGATAATACACACAGTGATGTCACAGTACAGGGGATAATACACACAGTGATGTCACAGTACAGGGATAATACACAGTGATGTCACAGTACAGGGATAATACACACAGCGATGTCACAGTACAGGGATAATACACACAGCGATGTCACAGTACAGAGATAATACACACAGTGATGTCACAGTACAGGGATAATACACACAGTGATGTCACAGTACAGGGATAATACACACAGTGATGTCACAGTACAGGAGATAATACACACAGTGATGTCACAGTACAGGGATAATACACACAGGGATGTCACAGTACAGGGATAATACACACAGGGATGTCACTGTACAGGGATAATACACACAGCGATGTCACAGTACAGGGATAATACACACAGTGATGTCACAGTACAGGAGATAATACACACAGTGATGTCACAGGACAGGGATAATACACACACTGATGTCACAGTACAGGGGTGATACACACAGTGATGTCACAGTACAGGGGTGATACACACAGTGATGTCACAGTACAGGGATGATACACACAGTGATGTCACAGTACAGGGATGATACACACAGTGATGTCACAGTACAGGAGATAATATACACAGTGATGTCACAGTACAGGGATAATACACACAGGGATGTCACTGTACAGGGATAATACACACAGCGATGTCACAGTACAGGGATAATACACACAGCGATGTCACAGTACAGGATAATACACACAGTGATGTCACAGTACATTGGATATTACACACAGTGATGTCACAGTACAGGGATAATATACACAGTGATGTCACAGTACAGGGATAATACACACAGTGATGTCACAGTACAGGGATAATACACACAGTGATGTTACAGTACAGGAGATAATACACACAGTGATGTCACAGGACAGGGATAATACACACAGTGATGTCACAGTACAGGGGTGATACACACAGTGATGTCACAGTACAGGGGTGATACACACAGTGATGTCACAGTACAGGGATGATACACACAGTGATGTCACAGTACAGGGATGATACACACAGTGATGTCACAGTACAGGGATGATACACACAGTGATGTCACAGTACAGGGATGATACACACAGTGATGTCACAGTACAGGAGATAATATACACAGTGATGTCACAGTACAGGAGATAATACACACAGTGATGGCACAGTACAGGGAGGCTGCAGTAGAGCTATATCTCAGTCTCTTGGTGTCAGCTGTTGATATAGACTGATA
Source organism: Engystomops pustulosus (assembly GCF_040894005.1). NCBI lineage: Eukaryota > Metazoa > Chordata > Amphibia > Anura > Leptodactylidae > Engystomops > Engystomops pustulosus. The sequence goes on from NC_092418.1 coordinate 20,817,748, forward strand.
CATAAAATACTTGTGACAGGTTTTTGGCTTTTGAATGTAACCAAGAATGAAGCCATTATATCTCTATGTGAGGTGTGTAATAGGCAGTGAGGACCTGTAATCAGGAGACATAACATGTAACATGTATGATCCCGCTGTGATGTATATGACAGATACATCTAATGACATTCACAAAGGTCACGAATAACAAGACTCCATCAGACGCAGATGAGAATCGGTGTTTCGGGTGAAATCCTTCCCCGGGCCCATGTGATGCCCCTAAGGGGGGGACGCCTCCTCCTGTAATTACTTTTCTAAATATAATTCTGTCGGTGAGAGTCTCTCTCCGTTATCACAGATGATGGTCGGACTGTTACATCTGCATCACGCAATGACAATTCGGAGGAAAATGTGATTCTCAGGGGCGTGTGAGAAGACATCTTATCTTAAAGGAGGTCTCTGTCATCAGCTGCAGATAGGAAAACCTGGTCCTGCCAGTCATCTTAAAGGGGTAATCCAGGATGAGAGGAAAATATTCCATTTTTCCCCCCTGGAATAGCGCCACTCTGCTGCACAGGTTGCACCTGGTATTACACCTGGTGTTTTTTTATGGACATTCCCTTTAAATACACAACGTCAGAACAAATGTCAATACCAATGATACCACAAGTTAATTAAATCATCAGTCAATTAAAAAAATATAGCTTTATTAGTCACTATGTGTACGGGTGCCCCCGCTGATGATGTGCGCCTCATAAATCTGTCCCCCTCCATGTTCGTCTCATATAGACAAGCAGGATTGTGGGATTCTGATGTTTGCCTTATGATGAAACCCAATTAAAAGACCAAATGACAAGACAGATCCCGGAATAAGAGACACATAAAGACATTGCGTGAGTCACACCTCTAAAAATATTCGGTGTCGCGGTCAGGGAATAAATGAAAATGACAATCAGAACTGAAATAACAAGGAATTTTTTTCAGTTTGTTGTGTATATGTCTTACTAGGTAGGATCTACTGGGCGGGATCACCATCATAGAGGGGAGTGGTTATCTCTGGACCGCCTCTGAGGAGCCAGAGGGAGGAGTGGCTTAAGCTCTGGTGTTCCAAAGATGTCCTTGTCAAGGTTAAAGGGGTTTTCTTGGTCAGGGTCTGATTTTTTAGGGGGGATAACACAAATTATACTCTGATCCCAGGAAACATAAGGTGAAGGTGGACTTACACTGGTCTGATATCATAGCGTATCATGTTCTCATATCATGTACAGAATGCAGTATTTTACTTGCATTATGTTCATGAACCAGGAGGATCAGGATGAGCGTACAATATGCACCCCCTTTAGCGTGTTTTTTTGTACTTGTGTTCATGTGATTGATCAGATGATTGTCGCATGGGTCAGAAATAAGTCTCCTGTGCCCAATAATACATCCACTAATAGGACGGCCTGTGACTGCCGCGTGCGTCACGCTATTCTTCCTCTTGTGGTTCGCACCAGAGGGGTCTCCCAAGTCCTTCTCACACAACTATTTTAGACTTTTGACTTTTAGACTTTTTTTCTTAATGTTCTTCACCTAAAACATCACAATAGGAATGGAAAATTGAGGCGCTGCGCTCCGGCCAACACGACGGCTCCGTGCGCTGCAGAAGAAAGAGACGGCGCCAAATGGTGTAATTAGTAGCGGAAGAAATAAATTAGCTATATTTAACACAAAGAGAGGGGTATTTACAGAAACGGTTGGTGCAAAGTGCGAGGTCGAAAATATAGAACGAGTCTCTCATTACTAAAAGCGGTTGTTCTGATCACGACGCATTTACAAAAATTAGCAAAAGTTTTTGTTTCTTCTGTTTGATTGGCTTGGTGCACAGCTTGTTTTTAGAACAGGTTCAGCATGTGCGCCACGAAAGATCCCGACAGTCCATAGGCTTCAGTTGGCATATTATACTAGACGTGGCCTCCAAGTAGTATATTGTACTAGACTCGGCCTCCAGGTAGTATATTGTACTAGACTCGGCCTCCAGGTAGTATATTGTACTAGACTTGTCCTCCAGGTAGTATATTGTACTAGACTCGGCCTCCAGGTAGTATATTGTACTAGACTTGGCCTCCAGGTAGTATATTGTACTAGACTCGGCCTCCAGGTAGTATATTGTACTAGACTCGGCCTCCAGGTAGTATATTGTACTAGACTAGGCCTCCAGGTAGTATATTGTACTAGACTCTGCCTCCAGGTAGTATATTGTACTAGACTTGTCCTCCAGGTAGTATATTGTACTAGACTCGGCCTCCAGGTAGTATATTGTACTAGACTCGGCCTCCAGGTAGTATATTGTACTAGACTTGGCCTCCAGGTAGTATATTGTACTAGACTCGGCCTCCAGGTAGTATATTGTACTAGACTTGTCCTCCAGGTAGTATATTGTACTAGACTTGGCCTCCAGGTAGTATATTATACTAGACGTGGCCTCCAGGTAGTATATTGTACTAGACTTGGCCTCCAGGTAGTATATTGTACTAGACTCTGCTTCCAGGTAGTATATTGTACTAGACTCGGCCTCCAGGTAGTATATTGTACTAGACATGCCCTCCAGGTAGTATATTGTACTAGACTCGCCCTCCAGGTACTATATTGTACTAGACTCGGCCTCCAGGTAGTATATTGTACTAAACTTGTCCTCCAGGTAGTATAGTGTACTAGACTTGGCCTCCAGGTAGTATATTATACTAGACGTGGCCTCCAAGTAGTATATTGTACTAGACTTGGCCTCCAGGTAGTATATTGTAGTAGACTTGGCCTCCAGGTAGTATATTGTACTAGACTCGGCCTCCAGGTAGTATATTGTACTAGACTTGGCCACCAGGTAGTATATTGTATTAGACTTGGCCTCCAGGTAGTATATTGTAGTAGACTTGGCCTCCAGGTAGTATATTGTACTAGACTCGGCCTCCAGGTAGTATATTGTACTAGACTTGGCCACCAGGTAGTATATTGTACTAGACTCTGCCTCCAGGTAGTATATTGTACTAGACTCGGCCTCCAGGTAGTATATTGTACTAGACTCTGCCTCCAGGTAGTATATTGTACTAGACTCGGCCTCCAAGTAGTATATTGTACTAGACTTGGCCTCCAGGTAGTATATTGTACTAGACTCTGCCTCCAGGTAGTATATTGTACTAGACTCTGCCTCCAGGTAATATATTGTACTAGACTCGGCCTCCAGGTAGTATATTGTACTAGACTCGGCCTCCAAGTAGTATATTGTACTAGACTAGGCCTCCAGGTAGTATATTGTACTAGACTCTGCCTCCAGGTAGTATATTGTACTAGACTCGGCCTCCAGGTAGTATATTGTACTAGACTCGGCCTCCAGGTAGTATATTGTACTAGACGTGCCCTCTAGGTAGTATATTGTACTAGACTTGTCCTCCAGGTAGTATATTGTACTAGACTCGGCCTCCAGGTAGTATATTGTACTAGACTTGGCCTCCAGGTAGTATATTGTACTAGACTCGGCCTCCAGGTAGTATATTGTACTAGACTTGTCCTCCAGGTAGTATATTGTACTAGACTTGGCCTCCAGGTAGTATATTATACTAGACGTGGCCTCCAGGTAGTATATTGTACTAGACTTGGCCTCCAGGTAGTATATTGTACTAGACTCTGCTTCCAGGTAGTATATTGTACTAGACTCGGCCTCCAGGTAGTATATTGTACTAGACATGCCCTCCAGGTAGTATATTGTACTAGACTCGCCCTCCAGGTACTATATTGTACTAGACTCGGCCTCCAGGTAGTATATTGTACTAAACTTGTCCTCCAGGTAGTATATTGTACTAGACTTGGCCTCCAGGTAGTATATTATACTAGACGTGGCCTCCAAGTAGTATATTGTACTAGACTTGGCCTCCAGGTAGTATATTGTAGTAGACTTGGCCTCCAGGTAGTATATTGTACTAGACTCGGCCTCCAGGTAGTATATTGTACTAGACTTGGCCACCAGGTAGTATATTGTATTAGACTTGGCCTCCAGGTAGTATATTGTAGTAGACTTGGCCTCCAGGTAGTATATTGTACTAGACTCGGCCTCCAGGTAGTATATTGTACTAGACTTGGCCACCAGGTAGTATATTGTACTAGACTCTGCCTCCAGGTAGTATATTGTACTAGACTCGGCCTCCAGGTAGTATATTGTACTAGACTCGGCCTCCAGGTAGTATATTGTACTAGACTCGGCCTCCAAGTAGTATATTGTACTAGACTTGGCCTCCAGGTAGTATATTGTACTAGACTCTGCCTCCAGGTAGTATATTGTACTAGACTCTGCCTCCAGGTAATATATTGTACTAGACTCGGCCTCCAGGTAGTATATTGTACTAGACTCGGCCTCCAAGTAGTATATTGTACTAGACTAGGCCTCCAGGTAGTATATTGTACTAGACTCTGCCTCCAGGTAGTATATTGTACTAGACTCGGCCTCCAGGTAGTATATTGTACTAGACTCGGCCTCCAGGTAGTATATTGTACTAGACGTGCCCTCTAGGTAGTATATTGTACTAGACTTGTCCTCCAGGTAGTATATTGTACTAGACTCGGCCTCCAGGTAGTATATTGTACTAGACTTGTCCTCCAGGTAGTATATTGTACTAGACTTGTCCTCCAGGTAGTATATTGTACTAGACTCGGCCTCCAGGTAGTATATTGTACTAGACTCGGCCTCCAGGTAGTATATTGTACTAGACTCGGCCTCCAGGTAGTATATTGTACTAGACTTGTCCTCCAGGTAGTATATTGTACTAGACTTGTCCTCCAGGTAGTATATTGTACTAGACTCGGCCTCCATGTAGTATATTGTACTAGACTTGTCCTCCAGGTAGTATATTGTACTAGACTTGGCCTCCAGGTAGTATATTATACTAGACGTGGCCTCCAGGTAGTATATTGTACTAGACTTGGCCTCCAGGTAGTATATTGTACTAGACTCTGCTTCCAGGTAGTATATTGTACTAGACTCGGCCTCCAGGTAGTATATTGTACTAGACATGCCCTCCAGGTAGTATATTGTACTAGACTCGGCCTCCAGGTAGTATATTGTACTAGACTCGGCCTCCAGGTAGTATATTGTACTAAACTTGTCCTCCAGGTAGTATATTGTACTAGACTTGGCCTCCAGGTAGTATATTATACTAGACGTGGCCTCCAAGTAGTATATTGTACTAGACTTGGCCTCCAGGTAGTATATTGTACTAGACTCGGCCTCCAGGTAGTATATTGTAGTAGACTTGGCCTCCAGGTAGTATATTGTACTAGACTCGGCCTCCAGGTAGTATATTGTACTAGACTTGGCCACCAGGTAGTATATTGTATTAGACTTGGCCTCCAGGTAGTATATTGTAGTAGACTTGGCCTCCAGGTAGTATATTGTACTAGACTCGGCCTCCAGGTAGTATATTGTACTAGACTTGGCCACCAGGTAGTATATTGTACTAGACTCTGCCTCCAGGTAGTATATTGTACTAGACTCTGCCTCCAGGTAGTATATTGTACTAGACTCGGCCTCCAAGTAGTATATTGTACTAGACTTGGCCTCCAGGTAGTATATTGTACTAGACTCTGCCTCCAGGTAGTATATTGTACTAGACTCTGCCTCCAGGTAATATATTGTACTAGACTCGGCCTCCAGGTAGTATATTGTACTAGACTCGGCCTCCAAGTAGTATATTGTACTAGACTAGGCCTCCAGGTAGTATATTGTACTAGACTCTGCCTCCAGGTAGTATATTGTACTAGACTCGGCCTCCAGGTAGTATATTGTACTAGACTCGGCCTCCAGGTAGTATATTGTACTAGACGTGCCCTCTAGGTAGTATATTGTACTAGACTTGTCCTCCAGGTAGTATATTGTACTAGACTCGGCCTCCAGGTAGTATATTGTACTAGACTTGTCCTCCAGGTAGTATATTGTACTAGACTCGGCCTCCAGGTAGTATATTGTACTAGACTCGGCCTCCAGGTAGTATATTGTACTAGACTCGGCCTCCAGGTAGTATATTGTACTAGACTCGGCCTCCAGGTAGTATATTGTACTAGACTTGTCCTCCAGGTAGTATATTGTACTAGACTTGTCCTCCAGGTAGTATATTGTACTAGACTCGGCCTCCAGGTAGTATATTGTACTAGACTCGGCCTCCAGGTAGTATATTGTACTAGACTCGGCCTCCAGGTAGTATATTGTACTAGACTCGGCCTCCAGGTAGTATATTGTACTAGATACGACCTCCAGGTAGTATATTGTACTAGACTCGGCCTCCAGGTAGTATATTGTACTAGACTCTGCCTCCAGGTAGTATATTGTACTAGACTCTGCCTCCAGGTAATATATTGTACTAGGCTCTGCCTCCAGGTAGTATATTGTACTAGACGTGGCCTCCAGGTAGTATATTGTACTAGACTCTGCCTCCAGGTAGTATATTGTACTAGACGTGGCCTCCAGGTAGTATATTGTACTAGACGTGGCCTCCAGGTAGTATATTGTACTAGACTTGGCCTCCAGGTACTATATTGTACTAGACTCTGCCTCCAGGTAGTATATTGTACTAGACTCTGCCTCCAGGTAGTATATTGTACTAGACTCTGCCTCCAGGTAGTATATTGTACTAGACTTGGCCTCCAGGTAGTATATTGTACTAGACTCTGCCTCCAGGTAGTATATTGTACTAGACTCGGCCTCCAGGTAGTATATTGTACTAGACTCCGCCTCCAGGTAGTATATTGTACTAGACTCGGCCTCCAGGTAGTATATTGTACTAAACTCTGCCTTCAGGTAGTATATTGTACTAGACTCGGCCTCCAGGTAGTATATTGTACTAGATGCGGCCTCCAGGTAGTATATTGTACTAGACTTGGCCTCCAGGTAGTATATCGTACTAGACTTGGCCTCCAGGTAGTATATTGTACTAGACGCGGCCTCCAGGAAGTATATTGTACTAGACTCTGCCTCCAGGTAGTATATTGTACTAGACTCTGCCTCCAGGTAGTATATTGTACTAGACTCTGCCTCCAGGTAATATATTGTACTAGACTCGGCCTCCAGGTAGTATATTGTACTAGACGTGGCCTCCAGGTAGTATATTGTACTAGACGTGGCCTCCAGGTAGTATATTGTACTAGATGTGGCCTCCAGGTAGTATATTGTACTAGACTTGGCCTCCAGGTAGTATATTGTACTAGACTCGGCCTCCAGGTAGTATATTGTACTAGACTCGGCCTCCAGGTAGTATATTGTACTAGACTTGGCCTCCAGGTAGTATATTGTACTAGACTTGGCCTCCAGGTAGTATATTGTACTAGACTCGGCCTCCAGGTAGTATATTGTACTAGACTCGGCCTCCAGGTAGTATATTGTACTAGATGCGGCCTCCAGGTAGTATATTGTACTAGAATTGGCCTCCAGGTAGTATATTGTACTAGATGCGGCCTCCAGGTAGTATATTGTACTAGATGCGGCCTCCAGGTAGTATATTGTACAAAACTTGGCCTCCAGGTAGTATATTGTACTAGACATGGCCTCCAGGTAGTATATTGTACTAGACGTGGCCTCCAGGAAGTATATTGTACTAGACTCTGCCTCCAGGTAGTATATTGTACTAGACGTGTCCTCCGGGTAGTATATTGTACTAGACTTGTCCTCCAGGTAGTATATTGTATTAGACATGGCCTCCAGGTAGTATATTGTACTAGACTTGTCCTCCAGGTAGTATATTGTATAGACTTGGCCTCCAGGTAGTATATTGTACTAGACTCTGCCTCTAGGTAGTATATTGTACTAGATTCTGCCTCCAGGTAGTATATTGTACTAGACTCTGCCTCCAGGTAGTATATTGTACTAGACTCTGCCTCCAGGTAGTATATTGCACTAGACTTGGCCTCCAGGTAGTATATTGTACTAGACATGGCCTCCAGGTAGTATATTGTACTAGACTCGGCCTCCAGGTAGTATATTGTACTAGACTCTGCCTCCAGGTAGTATATTGTACTAGACTCGGCCTCCAAGTAGTATATTGTACTAGACTCGGCCTCCAGGTAGTATATTGTACTAGACTTGGCCTCCAGGTAGTATATTGTACTAGACTCGGCCTCCAGGTAGTATATTGTACTAGACTCGGCCTCCAGGTAGTATATTGTACTAGACTCGGCCTCCAGGTAGTATATTGTACTAGACTCCGCCTCCAGGTAGTATATTGTACTAGACGCGGCCTCTAGGTAGTATATTGTACTAGACTCGGCCTCCAGGTAGTATATTGTACTAGACTCGGCCTCCAGGTAGTATATTGTACTAGAATCTGCCTCCAGGTAGTATATTGTACTAGACTCTGCCTCCAGGTAGTATATTGTACTAGACTCGGCCTCCAGGTAGTATATTGTACTAGACTTGGCCTCCAGGTAGTATATTGTACTAGACTCGGCCTCCAGGTAGTATATTGTACTAGACTCGGCCTCCAGGTAGTATATTGTACTAGACTCGGCCTCCAGGTAGTATATTGTACTAGACTCGGCCTCCAGGTAGTATATTGTATAGACTTGGCCTCCAGGTAGTATATTGTACTAGACGCGGCCTCTAGGTAGTATATTGTACTAGACTCGGACTCCAGGTAGTATATTGTACTAGACTCTGCCTCCAGGTAGTATATTGTACTAGACTCTGCCTCCAGGTAGTATATTGTACTAGACTCTGCCTCCAGGTAGTATATTGTACTAGACTCGGCCTCCAGGTAGTATATTGTACTAGAATCTGCCTCCAGGTAGTATATTGTACTAGACTCTGCCTCCAGGTAGTATATTGTACTAGACGTTGCCTCCAGGTAGTATATTGTACTAGACTCGGCCTCCAGGTAGTATATTGTACTAGACTCGGCCTCCAGGTAGTATATTATACAAAACTTGGCCTCCAGGTTGTATATTGTATAGACTTGGCCTCCAGGTAGTATATTGTACTAGACTCCGCCTCCAGGTAGTATATTGTACTAGACTCGGCCTCCAGGTAGTATATTGTACTAGACTCTGCCTCCAGGTAGTATATTGTACTAGACTCTGCCTCCAGGTAGTATATTGTACTAGACTCGGCCTCCAGGTAGTATATTGTACTAGAATCTGCCTCCAGGTAGTATATTGTACTAGACTCTGCCTCCAGGTAGTATATTGTACTAGACGTGGCCTCCAGGTAGTATATTGTACTAGACTCGGCCTCCAGGTAGTATATTGTACTAGACTCGGCCTCCAGGTAGTATATTATACAAAACTTGGCCTCCAGGTAGTATATTGTACTAGACTCTGCCTCCAGGTAGTATATTGTACTAGACTCTGCCTCCAGGTAGTATATTGTACTAGAGTTGGCCTCCAGGTAGTATATTGCACTAGACGCGGCCTCCAAGTAGCATATTGTACAAGACTTGGCCTCCAGGTAGTATATTGTACTAGACTCGGCCTCCAGGTAGTATATTGTACAAAACTTGGCCTCCGGGTACTATATTGTACAAAACTTGGCCTCCGGGTAGTATATTGTACTTGACTCTGCCTCCAGGTAGTATATTGTACAAAACTTGGCCTCCGGGTAGTATATTGTACTTGACTCTGCCTCCAGGTAGTATATTGTACTAGACTCCGGCCTCCTGGTAGTATATTGTACTAGACTCGGCCTCCAGGTAGTATATTGTACTAGACTCGGCCTCCAGGTACTATATTGTACTAGACTCTGCCTCCAGGTAGTATATTGTACTAGACTCCGGCCTCCTGATAGTATATTGTACTAGACTTGGCCTCCAGGTAGTATATTGTACTAGACTCGGCCTCCAGGTACTATATTGTACTAGACTCTGCCTCCAGGTAGTATATTGTACTAGACTCCGGCCTCCTGGTAGTATATTGTACTAGACTCGGCCTCCAGGTAGTATATTGTACTAGACATGGTCTCCAGGTAGTATATTGTACAAAACTTGGCCTCCGGGTAGTATATTGTACTAGACATGGCCTCCAGGTAGTATTTTATACTAGACTCCGGCCTCCTGGTAGTATATTGTACTAGACTCGGCCTCCAGGTACTATATTGTACTAGACTCTGCCTCCAGGTAGTATATTGTACTAGACTCCGGCCTCCTGGTAGTATATTGTACTAGACTCGGCCTCCAGGTAGTATATTGTACTAGACATGGTCTCCAGGTAGTATATTGTACTTGACTCTGCCTCCAGGTAGTATATTGTACTAGACATGGCCTCCAGGTAGTATTTTGTACTAGACTCCGGCCTCCTGGTAGTATATTGTACTAGACTCGGCCTCCAGGTAGTATATTGTACTAGACTCTGCCTTCAGGTAGTATATTGTACTAGACTTGGCCTCCAGGTAGTATATTGTACTAGACTCGGCCTCCAGGTAGTATATTGTACAAAACTTGGCCTCCAGGTACTATATTGTACTAGACTCTGCCTCCAGGTAGTATATTGTACTAGACTCCGGCCTCCTGGTAGTATATTGTACTAGACTCGGCCTCCAAGTAGTATATTGTACTAGACATGGTCTCCAGGTAGTATATTGTACTTGACTCTGCCTCCAGGTAGTATATTGTACTAGACATGGCCTCCAGGTAGTATTTTGTACTAGACTCCGGCCTCCTGGTAGTATATTGTACTAGACTCGGCCTCCAGGTAGTATATTGTACTAGACTCTGCCTTCAGGTAGTATATTGTACTAGACTTGGCCTCCAGGTAGTATATTGTACTAGACTCGGCCTCCAGGTAGTATATTGTACAAAACTTGGCCTCCAGGTACTATATTGTACTAGACTCTGCCTCCAGGTAGTATATTGTACTAGACTCCGGCCTCCTGGTAGTATATTGTACTAGACTCGGCCTCCAGGTAGTATATTGTACTAGACATGGTCTCCAGGTAGTATATTGTACTTGACTCTGCCTCCAGGTAGTATATTGTACTAGACATGGCCTCCAGGTAGTATTTTGTACTAGACTCCGGCCTCCTGGTAGTATATTGTACTAGACTCGGCCTCCAGGTATTATATTGTACTAGACTCTGCCTTCAGGTAGTATATTGTACTAGACTTGGCCTCCAGGTAGTATATTGTACTAGACTCGGCCTCCAGGTAGTATATTGTACTAGACTTGGCCACCAGGTAGTATATTGTATTAGACTTGGCCTCCAGGTAGTATATTGTAGTAGACTTGGCCTCCAGGTAGTATATTGTACTAGACTCGGCCTCCAGGTAGTATATTGTACTAGACTTGGCCACCAGGTAGTATATTGTACTAGACTCTGCCTCCAGGTAGTATATTGTACTAGACTCTGCCTCCAGGTAGTATATTGTACTAGACTCGGCCTCCAAGTAGTATATTGTACTAGACTTGGCCTCCAGGTAGTATATTGTACTAGACTCTGCCTCCAGGTAGTATATTGTACTAGACTCTGCCTCCAGGTAATATATTGTACTAGACTCTGCCTCCAGGTAGTATATTGTACTAGACTCGGCCTCCAAGTAGTATATTGTACTAGACTAGGCCTCCAGGTAGTATATTGTACTAGACTCTGCCTCCAGGTAGTATATTGTACTAGACTCGGCCTCCAGGTAGTATATTGTACTAGACTCGGCCTCCAGGTAGTATATTGTACTAGACGTGCCCTCTAGGTAGTATATTGTACTAGACTTGTCCTCCAGGTAGTATATTGTACTAGACTCGGCCTCCAGGTAGTATATTGTACTAGACTTGTCCTCCAGGTAGTATATTGTACTAGACTCGGCCTCCAGGTAGTATATTGTACTAGACTCGGCCTCCAGGTAGTATATTGTACTAGACTCGGCCTCCAGGTAGTATATTGTACTAGACTTGTCCTCCAGGTAGTATATTGTACTAGACCTGTCCTCCAGGTAGTATATTGTACTAGACTCGGCCTCCAGGTAGTATATTGTACTAGACTCGGCCTCCAGGTAGTATATTGTACTAGACTCGGCCTCCAGGTAGTATATTGTACTAGACATGTCCTCCAGGTAGTATATTGTACTAGATACGACCTCCAGGTAGTATATTGTACTAGACTCGGCCTCCAGGTAGTATATTGTACTAGACTCTGCCTCCAGGTAGTATATTGTACTAGACTCTGCCTCCAGGTAATATATTGTACTAGGCTCTGCCTCCAGGTAGTATATTGTACTAGACGTGGCCTCCAGGTAGTATATTGTACTAGACTCTGCCTCCAGGTAGTATATTGTACTAGACGTGGCCTCCAGGTAGTATATTGTACTAGACGTGGCCTCCAGGTAGTATATTGTACTAGACTTGGCCTCCAGGTACTATATTGTACTAGACTCTGCCTCCAGGTAGTATATTGTACTAGACTCTGCCTCCAGGTAGTATATTGTACTAGACTCGGCCTCCAGGTAGTATATTGTACTAAACTCTGCCTTCAGGTAGTATATTGTACTAGACTCGGCCTCCAGGTAGTATATTGTACTAGATGCGGCCTCCAGGTAGTATATTGTACTAGACTTGGCCTCCAGGTAGTATATCGTACTAGACTTGGCCTCCAGGTAGTATATTGTACTAGACGCGGCCTCCAGGAAGTATATTGTACTAGACTCTGCCTCCAGGTAGTATATTGTACTAGACTCTGCCTCCAGGTAGTATATTGTACTAGACTCTGCCTCCAGGTAATATATTGTACTAGACTCGGCCTCCAGGTAGTATATTGTACTAGACGTGGCCTCCAGGTAGTATATTGTACTAGACGTGGCCTCCAGGTAGTATATTGTACTAGACGTGGCCTCCAGGTAGTATATTGTACTAGACTTGGCCTCCAGGTAGTATATTGTACTAGACTCGGCCTCCAGGTAGTATATTGTACTAGACTCGGCCTCCAGGTAGTATATTGTACTAGACGTGGCCTCCAGGTAGTATATTGTACTAGACTTGGCCTCCAGGTAGTATATTGTACTAGACTCGGCCTCCAGGTAGTATATTGTACTAGACTCGGCCTCCAGGTAGTATATTGTACTAGACTCTGCCTTCAGGTAGTATATTGTACTAGACTCGGCCTCCAGGTAGTATATTGTACTAGATGCGGCCTCCAGGTAGTATATTGTACTAGACTTGGCCTCCAGGTAGTATATTGTACTAGATGCGGCCTCCAGGTAGTATATTGTACTAGATGCGGCCTCCAGGTAGTATATTGTACAAAACTTGGCCTCCAGGTAGTATATTGTACTAGACATGGCCTCCAGGTAGTATATTGTACTAGACGTGGCCTCCAGGAAGTATATTGTACTAGACTCTGCCTCCAGGTAGTATATTGTACTAGACGTGTCCTCCGGGTAGTATATTGTACTAGACTTGTCCTCCAGGTAGTATATTGTATTAGACATGGCCTCCAGGTAGTATATTGTACTAGACTTGTCCTCCAGGTAGTATATTGTATAGACTTGGCCTCCAGGTAGTATATTGTACTAGACTCTGCCTCTAGGTAGTATATTGTACTAGATTCTGCCTCCAGGTAGTATATTGTACTAGACTCTGCCTCCAGGTAGTATATTGTACTAGACTCTGCCTCCAGGTAGTATATTGCACTAGACTTGGCCTCCAGGTAGTATATTGTACTAGACATGGCCTCCAGGTAGTATATTGTACTAGACTTGGCCTCCAGGTAGTATATTGTACTAGACTCGGCCTCCAGGTAGTATATTGTACTAGACTCGGCCTCCAGGTAGTATATTGTACTAGACTCGGCCTCCAGGTAGTATATTGTACTAGACTCCGCCTCCAGGTAGTATATTGTACTAGACGCGGCCTCTAGGTAGTATATTGTACTAGACTCGGCCTCCAGGTAGTATATTGTACTAGACTCGGCCTCCAGGTAGTATATTGTACTAGAATCTGCCTCCAGGTAGTATATTGTACTAGACTCTGCCTCCAGGTAGTATATTGTACTAGACTCGGCCTCCAGGTAGTATATTGTACTAGACTTGGCCTCCAGGTAGTATATTGTACTAGACTCGGCCTCCAGGTAGTATATTGTACTAGACTCGGCCTCCAGGTAGTATATTGTACTAGACTCGGCCTCCAGGTAGTATATTGTACTAGACTCGGCCTCCAGGTAGTATATTGTATAGACTTGGCCTCCAGGTAGTATATTGTACTAGACGCGGCCTCTAGGTAGTATATTGTACTAGACTCGGACTCCAGGTAGTATATTGTACTAGACTCTGCCTCCAGGTAGTATATTGTACTAGACTCTGCCTCCAGGTAGTATATTGTACTAGACTCTGCCTCCAGGTAGTATATTGTACTAGACTCGGCCTCCAGGTAGTATATTGTACTAGAATCTGCCTCCAGGTAGTATATTGTACTAGACTCTGCCTCCAGGTAGTATATTGTACTAGACGTTGCCTCCAGGTAGTATATTGTACTAGACTCGGCCTCCAGGTAGTATATTGTACTAGACTCGGCCTCCAGGTAGTATATTATACAAAACTTGGCCTCCAGGTTGTATATTGTATAGACTTGGCCTCCAGGTAGTATATTGTACTAGACTCCGCCTCCAGGTAGTATATTGTACTAGACTCGGCCTCCAGGTAGTATATTGTACTAGACTCTGCCTCCAGGTAGTATATTGTACTAGACTCTGCCTCCAGGTAGTATATTGTACTAGACTCGGCCTCCAGGTAGTATATTGTACTAGAATCTGCCTCCAGGTAGTATATTGTACTAGACTCTGCCTCCAGGTAGTATATTGTACTAGACGTGGCCTCCAGGTAGTATATTGTACTAGACTCGGCCTCCAGGTAGTATATTGTACTAGACTCGGCCTCCAGGTAGTATATTATACAAAACTTGGCCTCCAGGTAGTATATTGTACTAGACTCTGCCTCCAGGTAGTATATTGTACTAGACTCTGCCTCCAGGTAGTATATTGTACTAGAGTTGGCCTCCAGGTAGTATATTGCACTAGACGCGGCCTCCAAGTAGCATATTGTACAAGACTTGGCCTCCAGGTAGTATATTGTACTAGACTCGGCCTCCAGGTAGTATATTGTACAAAACTTGGCCTCCGGGTACTATATTGTACAAAACTTGGCCTCCGGGTAGTATATTGTACTTGACTCTGCCTCCAGGTAGTATATTGTACAAAACTTGGCCTCCGGGTAGTATATTGTACTTGACTCTGCCTCCAGGTAGTATATTGTACTAGACTCCGGCCTCCTGGTAGTATATTGTACTAGACTCGGCCTCCAGGTAGTATATTGTACTAGACTCGGCCTCCAGGTACTATATTGTACTAGACTCTGCCTCCAGGTAGTATATTGTACTAGACTCCGGCCTCCTGATAGTATATTGTACTAGACTTGGCCTCCAGGTAGTATATTGTACTAGACTCGGCCTCCAGGTACTATATTGTACTAGACTCTGCCTCCAGGTAGTATATTGTACTAGACTCCGGCCTCCTGGTAGTATATTGTACTAGACTCGGCCTCCAGGTAGTATATTGTACTAGACATGGTCTCCAGGTAGTATATTGTACAAAACTTGGCCTCCGGGTAGTATATTGTACTAGACATGGCCTCCAGGTAGTATTTTATACTAGACTCCGGCCTCCTGGTAGTATATTGTACTAGACTCGGCCTCCAGGTACTATATTGTACTAGACTCTGCCTCCAGGTAGTATATTGTACTAGACTCCGGCCTCCTGGTAGTATATTGTACTAGACTCGGCCTCCAGGTAGTATATTGTACTAGACATGGTCTCCAGGTAGTATATTGTACTTGACTCTGCCTCCAGGTAGTATATTGTACTAGACATGGCCTCCAGGTAGTATTTTGTACTAGACTCCGGCCTCCTGGTAGTATATTGTACTAGACTCGGCCTCCAGGTAGTATATTGTACTAGACTCTGCCTTCAGGTAGTATATTGTACTAGACTTGGCCTCCAGGTAGTATATTGTACTAGACTCGGCCTCCAGGTAGTATATTGTACAAAACTTGGCCTCCAGGTACTATATTGTACTAGACTCTGCCTCCAGGTAGTATATTGTACTAGACTCCGGCCTCCTGGTAGTATATTGTACTAGACTCGGCCTCCAAGTAGTATATTGTACTAGACATGGTCTCCAGGTAGTATATTGTACTTGACTCTGCCTCCAGGTAGTATATTGTACTAGACATGGCCTCCAGGTAGTATTTTGTACTAGACTCCGGCCTCCTGGTAGTATATTGTACTAGACTCGGCCTCCAGGTAGTATATTGTACTAGACTCTGCCTTCAGGTAGTATATTGTACTAGACTTGGCCTCCAGGTAGTATATTGTACTAGACTCGGCCTCCAGGTAGTATATTGTACAAAACTTGGCCTCCAGGTACTATATTGTACTAGACTCTGCCTCCAGGTAGTATATTGTACTAGACTCCGGCCTCCTGGTAGTATATTGTACTAGACTCGGCCTCCAGGTAGTATATTGTACTAGACATGGTCTCCAGGTAGTATATTGTACTTGACTCTGCCTCCAGGTAGTATATTGTACTAGACATGGCCTCCAGGTAGTATTTTGTACTAGACTCCGGCCTCCTGGTAGTATATTGTACTAGACTCGGCCTCCAGGTAGTATATTGTACTAGACTCTGCCTTCAGGTAGTATATTGTACTAGACTTGGCCTCCAGGTAGTATATTGTACTAGACTCGGCCTCCAGGTAGTATATTGTACTAGACTTGGCCACCAGGTAGTATATTGTATTAGACTTGGCCTCCAGGTAGTATATTGTAGTAGACTTGGCCTCCAGGTAGTATATTGTACTAGACTCGGCCTCCAGGTAGTATATTGTACTAGACTTGGCCACCAGGTAGTATATTGTACTAGACTCTGCCTCCAGGTAGTATATTGTACTAGACTCTGCCTCCAGGTAGTATATTGTACTAGACTCGGCCTCCAAGTAGTATATTGTACTAGACTTGGCCTCCAGGTAGTATATTGTACTAGACTCTGCCTCCAGGTAGTATATTGTACTAGACTCTGCCTCCAGGTAATATATTGTACTAGACTCTGCCTCCAGGTAGTATATTGTACTAGACTCGGCCTCCAAGTAGTATATTGTACTAGACTAGGCCTCCAGGTAGTATATTGTACTAGACTCTGCCTCCAGGTAGTATATTGTACTAGACTCGGCCTCCAGGTAGTATATTGTACTAGACTCGGCCTCCAGGTAGTATATTGTACTAGACGTGCCCTCTAGGTAGTATATTGTACTAGACTTGTCCTCCAGGTAGTATATTGTACTAGACTCGGCCTCCAGGTAGTATATTGTACTAGACTTGTCCTCCAGGTAGTATATTGTACTAGACTCGGCCTCCAGGTAGTATATTGTACTAGACTCGGCCTCCAGGTAGTATATTGTACTAGACTCGGCCTCCAGGTAGTATATTGTACTAGACTTGTCCTCCAGGTAGTATATTGTACTAGACCTGTCCTCCAGGTAGTATATTGTACTAGACTCGGCCTCCAGGTAGTATATTGTACTAGACTCGGCCTCCAGGTAGTATATTGTACTAGACTCGGCCTCCAGGTAGTATATTGTACTAGACATGTCCTCCAGGTAGTATATTGTACTAGATACGACCTCCAGGTAGTATATTGTACTAGACTCGGCCTCCAGGTAGTATATTGTACTAGACTCTGCCTCCAGGTAGTATATTGTACTAGACTCTGCCTCCAGGTAATATATTGTACTAGGCTCTGCCTCCAGGTAGTATATTGTACTAGACGTGGCCTCCAGGTAGTATATTGTACTAGACTCTGCCTCCAGGTAGTATATTGTACTAGACGTGGCCTCCAGGTAGTATATTGTACTAGACGTGGCCTCCAGGTAGTATATTGTACTAGACTTGGCCTCCAGGTACTATATTGTACTAGACTCTGCCTCCAGGTAGTATATTGTACTAGACTCTGCCTCCAGGTAGTATATTGTACTAGACTCGGCCTCCAGGTAGTATATTGTACTAAACTCTGCCTTCAGGTAGTATATTGTACTAGACTCGGCCTCCAGGTAGTATATTGTACTAGATGCGGCCTCCAGGTAGTATATTGTACTAGACTTGGCCTCCAGGTAGTATATCGTACTAGACTTGGCCTCCAGGTAGTATATTGTACTAGACGCGGCCTCCAGGAAGTATATTGTACTAGACTCTGCCTCCAGGTAGTATATTGTACTAGACTCTGCCTCCAGGTAGTATATTGTACTAGACTCTGCCTCCAGGTAATATATTGTACTAGACTCGGCCTCCAGGTAGTATATTGTACTAGACGTGGCCTCCAGGTAGTATATTGTACTAGACGTGGCCTCCAGGTAGTATATTGTACTAGACGTGGCCTCCAGGTAGTATATTGTACTAGACTTGGCCTCCAGGTAGTATATTGTACTAGACTCGGCCTCCAGGTAGTATATTGTACTAGACTCGGCCTCCAGGTAGTATATTGTACTAGACGTGGCCTCCAGGTAGTATATTGTACTAGACTTGGCCTCCAGGTAGTATATTGTACTAGACTCGGCCTCCAGGTAGTATATTGTACTAGACTCGGCCTCCAGGTAGTATATTGTACTAGACTCTGCCTTCAGGTAGTATATTGTACTAGACTCGGCCTCCAGGTAGTATATTGTACTAGATGCGGCCTCCAGGTAGTATATTGTACTAGACTTGGCCTCCAGGTAGTATATTGTACTAGATGCGGCCTCCAGGTAGTATATTGTACTAGATGCGGCCTCCAGGTAGTATATTGTACAAAACTTGGCCTCCAGGTAGTATATTGTACTAGACATGGCCTCCAGGTAGTATATTGTACTAGACGTGGCCTCCAGGAAGTATATTGTACTAGACTCTGCCTCCAGGTAGTATATTGTACTAGACGTGTCCTCCGGGTAGTATATTGTACTAGACTTGTCCTCCAGGTAGTATATTGTATTAGACATGGCCTCCAGGTAGTATATTGTACTAGACTTGTCCTCCAGGTAGTATATTGTATAGACTTGGCCTCCAGGTAGTATATTGTACTAGACTCTGCCTCTAGGTAGTATATTGTACTAGATTCTGCCTCCAGGTAGTATATTGTACTAGACTCTGCCTCCAGGTAGTATATTGTACTAGACTCTGCCTCCAGGTAGTATATTGCACTAGACTTGGCCTCCAGGTAGTATATTGTACTAGACATGGCCTCCAGGTAGTATATTGTACTAGACTTGGCCTCCAGGTAGTATATTGTACTAGACTCGGCCTCCAGGTAGTATATTGTACTAGACTCGGCCTCCAGGTAGTATATTGTACTAGACTCGGCCTCCAGGTAGTATATTGTACTAGACTCCGCCTCCAGGTAGTATATTGTACTAGACGCGGCCTCTAGGTAGTATATTGTACTAGACTCGGCCTCCAGGTAGTATATTGTACTAGACTCGGCCTCCAGGTAGTATATTGTACTAGAATCTGCCTCCAGGTAGTATATTGTACTAGACTCTGCCTCCAGGTAGTATATTGTACTAGACTCGGCCTCCAGGTAGTATATTGTACTAGACTTGGCCTCCAGGTAGTATATTGTACTAGACTCGGCCTCCAGGTAGTATATTGTACTAGACTCGGCCTCCAGGTAGTATATTGTACTAGACTCGGCCTCCAGGTAGTATATTGTACTAGACTCGGCCTCCAGGTAGTATATTGTATAGACTTGGCCTCCAGGTAGTATATTGTACTAGACGCGGCCTCTAGGTAGTATATTGTACTAGACTCGGACTCCAGGTAGTATATTGTACTAGACTCTGCCTCCAGGTAGTATATTGTACTAGACTTGGCCTCCAGGTAGTATATTGTACTAGACTCTGCCTCCAGGTAGTATATTGTACTAGACTCTGCCTCCAGGTAGTATATTGTACTAGACTCGGCCTCCAGGTAGTATATTGTACTAGAATCTGCCTCCAGGTAGTATATTGTACTAGACTCTGCCTCCAGGTAGTATATTGTACTAGACGTTGCCTCCAGGTAGTATATTGTACTAGACTCGGCCTCCAGGTAGTATATTGTACTAGACTCGGCCTCCAGGTAGTATATTATACAAAACTTGGCCTCCAGGTTGTATATTGTATAGACTTGGCCTCCAGGTAGTATATTGTACTAGACTCCGCCTCCAGGTAGTATATTGTACTAGACTCGGCCTCCAGGTAGTATATTGTACTAGACTCTGCCTCCAGGTAGTATATTGTACTAGACTCTGCCTCCAGGTAGTATATTGTACTAGACTCGGCCTCCAGGTAGTATATTGTACTAGAATCTGCCTCCAGGTAGTATATTGTACTAGACTCTGCCTCCAGGTAGTATATTGTACTAGACGTGGCCTCCAGGTAGTATATTGTACTAGACTCGGCCTCCAGGTAGTATATTGTACTAGACTCGGCCTCCAGGTAGTATATTATACAAAACTTGGCCTCCGGGTAGTATATTGTACTTGACTCTGCCTCCAGGTAGTATATTGTACAAAACTTGGCCTCCGGGTAGTATATTGTACTTGACTCTGCCTCCAGGTAGTATATTGTACTAGACTCCGGCCTCCTGGTAGTATATTGTACTAGACTCGGCCTCCAGGTAGTATATTGTACTAGACTCGGCCTCCAGGTACTATATTGTACTAGACTCTGCCTCCAGGTAGTATATTGTACTAGACTCCGGCCTCCTGATAGTATATTGTACTAGACTCGGCCTCCAGGTAGTATATTGTACTAGACTCGGCCTCCAGGTACTATATTGTACTAGACTCTGCCTCCAGGTAGTATATTGTACTAGACTCCGGCCTCCTGGTAGTATATTGTACTAGACTCGGCCTCCAGGTAGTATATTGTACTAGACATGGTCTCCAGGTAGTATATTGTACTAGACTCTGCCTCCAGGTAGTATATTGTACTAGACATGGTCTCCAGGTAGTATATTGTACAAAACTTGGCCTCCGGGTAGTATATTGTACTAGACATGGCCTCCAGGTAGTATTTTGTACTAGACTCCGGCCTCCTGGTAGTATATTGTACTAGACTCGGCCTCCAGGTACTATATTGTACTAGACTCTGCCTCCAGGTAGTATATTGTACTAGACTCCGGCCTCCTGGTAGTATATTGTACTAGACTCGGCCTCCAGGTAGTATATTGTACTAGACATGGTCTCCAGGTAGTATATTGTACTTGACTCTGCCTCCAGGTAGTATATTGTACTAGACATGGCCTCCAGGTAGTATTTTGTACTAGACTCCGGCCTCCTGGTAGTATATTGTACTAGACTCGGCCTCCAGGTAGTATATTGTACTAGACTCTGCCTTCAGGTAGTATATTGTACTAGACTTGGCCTCCAGGTAGTATATTGTACTAGACTCGGCCTCCAGGTAGTATATTGTACAAAACTTGGCCTCCAGGTACTTTATTGTACTAGACTCTGCCTCCAGGTAGTATATTGTACTAGACTCCGGCCTCCTGGTAGTATATTGTACTAGACTCGGCCTCCAAGTAGTATATTGTACTAGACATGGTCTCCAGGTAGTATATTGTACTTGACTCTGTCTCCAGGTAGTATATTGTACTAGACATGGCCTCCAGGTAGTATTTTGTACTAGACTCCGGCCTCCTGGTAGTATATTGTACTAGACTCGGCCTCCAGGTAGTATATTGTACTAGACTCTGCCTTCAGGTAGTATATTGTACTAGACTTGGCCTCCAGGTAGTATATTGTACTAGACTCGGCCTCCAGGTAGTATATTGTACAAAACTTGGCCTCCAGGTACTATATTGTACTAGACTCTGCCTCCAGGTAGTATATTGTACTAGACTCCGGCCTCCTGGTAGTATATTGTACTAGACTCGGCCTCCAGGTAGTATATTGTACTAGACATGGTCTCCAGGTAGTATATTGTACTTGACTCTGCCTCCAGGTAGTATATTGTAGTAGACATGGCCTCCAGGTAGTATTTTGTACTAGACTCCGGCCTCCAGGTAGTATATTGTACTAGACTCGGCCTCCAGGTAGTATATTGTACTAGACTCTGCCTTCAGGTAGTATATTGTACTAGACTTGGCCTCCAGGTAGTATATTGTACTAGACTCGGCCTCCAGGTAGTATATTGTACTAGACTCGGCCTCCAGGTAGTATATTGTACTAGACTCGGCCTCCAGGTAGTATATTGTACTAGACTCGGCCTCCAGGTAGTATATTGTACTAGACTCTGCCTTCAGGTAGTATATTGTACTAGACTTGGCCTCCAGGTAGTATATTGTACTAGACTCGGCCTCCAGGTAGTATATTGTACAAAACTTGGCCTCCTGGCAGTATATTGTACTAGACTCGGCCTCCAGGTGTTTTATATAATTTACAGCGCTATGTATTATATCTCCTATATTACATATCCCTGGTGATTTAGATATTACTAGTACAGTAATGACATTTCCGTATCAGCTAAAATTAGTTTTTTATGACTAATTGTAACAGAATAAAGTGACATAAAATGTTATGTTGAGACAGAGCTTAGTTTTGTGACTGCACTAGTTACATAAGTGCTTTATTGTTTTTCCTGGTTCTTATGAAAACCCAACATTTTAAAAATCCAATTGTCACAGAGACCAAAAAAATAATTGGGGTAACAATTCTAAAATATACAGTTCCGACTTACATACAAATTCCACTTGAGAACAAACCCACAGAAACTAACTTGTATGTAACCCGGGGACTGCCTGTATAAGATGTACGGTTTATACACGGCGCCCCCACCCTCCGAGCAGGCCGCGGAGTATATTACATGTGCGCCGCCTCCGTACTGTAGGGTGACGCAGCAAATACTTTGTTATTTCCGCCGCTTTATCGTGACCTCACAGAAGGGGATTTGCACATCACGTCTCTAATTTTGTGTCGGATGCTTAGAGAAAAATAGACATCTTTTTGGCTCCGCTTGTCAAATTTGGAGGCTTCAATGAATGAAATCTGTGACATCTGCGCATGAAACTTGTTTAAAGGTCGTTCATATTTCCAGCAAGATACTGAAATGAATCAGTTGTACTTCTGTTCCAGATTTGCTGTAAAAGCTCATTGTTAGCCTCCATCACTGCCTGGAGAGCAATGTATAGAGGGGAGCACTGCCACTACAGGGGTACGCATGGATAGATATAGATATGACATAGTTATTAGATACAGATATAGATGCATATGAGATAGATGATAGATGATAGATAATTTAGCCATTAGATAAATCAGTAGTTTGACTTCCCATGGATAAATCTTGCTCTGGATTTCGGGAAATTTTTGCTCCCCGTATACAGTACAATTGCCTGTTTTTTGGGGTGTTTTTGCAACTTCTTAGGCACAAAGCCATTCCGCACATTTATCATAAGCTAATATGATGGGGGGGCTCCGGCCTCCTGATAAATCCCAGCGGATGGCAATGCAGCGTTGCTTTGTGCCTTGCCGCCAAGACACTTTTTTACGCCAGGTCTGACCTTGCATAGAATTGCGCCATTGCCACTGCCCGGCACTACCCTCTTGCTGCCCATCCGGTGTAGAGGGAGGAGAAGTCGCAATTCCTGGCTCTTCACATCTAGGACCAGACAAACATTGACCACTTAGGCCAGTGATGGCAAACCTTTTAGACACCGCGTGCCCAAACTAAATCCAAACCCACATATTTTTCGCAACGTGCCGATGCGACAATTTAAGCAGAAACTTATTACTCCCTACTCTGTCACATGTTTAAATTGCATGGGCACCTGAGGACACCAATACAGTAGAAAGAAGGAGAAGAGGTTTGGATTATCATTGTAGCTTCCTTCCAGGGTCGTGGGCTGCCGGGGACTGCAAGAGACCTTGAGTCCTGTCTGGCGAACTCTGTCCTGGGGTGATTGTGCAGGTGCCCATATAGAGGGCTCTGAGTGCCACCTCTGGCACCCGTGCCATAGGTTCGCCACCACTGACTTAGGCGCAAACCTGGTCACAAGAAAAAATTGCAAAAAACCACAATTCAACAATTACCCTACAAAAAACCCAAACATATACTACACTATAGTGCGCCCTCCGGGCCAGATATATATTAGAAAGCGGGAGCCTCATGATATATACGGGACGAGGGGAGGCGCCAACCTCAAGTGCTGGCGCACGTAACGCCGGAGCTTGATAAATCTTTCCCTAAGACCTCTTACACACAACCATATATGGCGGCCGTGTGCTATCCGCAGCTAGCACACGGCTGCCATAGAAGTGAATTGTACATGGTATAGTGAGCATACGTGTGTCACCGTACACTGCTATTGCCGAAAAAAAACTCTTTCTCCGTACATATGACCTGGCAGTTTGCCTCCCTACAGAGAGGGAAGGGGTGAGGAGAGCTCACCCCTCCCCTCTCCACCCCAACATGCCATGCCCGGGTGAACCATACGTGTGTGTAAAAGGGGCCTAATTCTCTAACTTGATAGATAGATAGAAGATAGACAGATGACATGAGTGGATATTAGAGCTGAGCTCCATGACATTCATAAATCATGATTCAATCGAAATCTTGACGAATTAATCTGACGTGGATGCCATGAGTTGTTTGTCGTGTGAATGGGAAGTTCTGACTGTAATGTGTGGTGGAGGAGGGCAGGTTTATGATAATATTGTAGAAAACTTCAAAATTACAACTTTCTGGTAATGTTTTGGATAAGGCCTTTACCTCCTTTGAGACCACATTGACGCTGTGCAGAAAGGCAGATACAGGAATAACCAGCTCTCTGTTCTTGTGAAGTAGCTCAGCCTCCATCAAACACCTGAGATAACTGGAACATTGACCTGATACGCCCTATGACCTGGCTAATGAGCCTACTGGAGGTTACTGGACATGACTCTGCAGCTGTGTTCCAGGATGTAAGGTAAAGCCCTGCCACATGTGGCCATGTAGTGTGTGTATAAACCACCCACTAGATGCCTGGTGCTATCAGGAGGGTGCCTTACTAAGTTTTCAAGAGTCAAGAAATTTTCCAAGGCGCTTCCTGTTGTCAAGTCTCTTTCCTTGGAAGTGTCTCCGTTTCTCTATCCAGAGCAGCTGCATGTTCCATGTCTGTGTGACAGATGCCACTCCTACTATCTGTTCTTACTATCTGTTCTCATTTTCTGTCATTTCTTTGGTTTTCAAAAGAATTTATAGAATAAGAATTGGATGCTCCTTTAGAATTAAAGGGTACCCGTCATTTCAGAAAACTTGTCGTAGAGGTCAGAATTTGCTTTCGTGGAGGGTCGGCTACCTGTACTAAAGGTGAGAGTGGCTTGTACCTAGATGATTTTGGTGGGTTCAGGTGATGATCTGATGTGTTTGGGGACTACTGACTAACCAAATCGGACATGTATTGGACATGTTGGAATTCCTCTTCCTGATCCTTTTGGTCTTTGGAGAAAAGCCGCTGGCAGGAGTCTGGCTGGGCTGAGTGTGCATGTATATGAGGGAGCTTGAAGGAGTATCTGTTGGACATTTGAACGTGTATATGTGATCCCTTAGTCCGTAGTGCAAGATACAGACTAAAATCATGTCATGTCCCTTTTAGCTTAAGATAAGTGGCGCTGTGGTATATGGCAGCCGCTTATCTCCCTAATCTTCGGAAATGGAATGCAGATAAGCGTATAAGCCTCACTGCAATCAGTCAGCAGCTATGTAATGTCTACGTCCAGCCTTAAAGGAGCACACACAATAGAGAACCAGACGAATGAGCACAGACGAGCAAACACAAAGGCACAAATGAAGCGTGCAATAGGCTCACGTACGGCTGCTGTGCTGTACATAATATCCTTTATGCTATTATTCTGAAATATTATAGATGGTATTACACCAGAGGTACATACATAGATGGGATTTATCGTCTAGGAAGGCTTCGGCCCTTTAATTACCCAACAATGAGCCTCCGGGAGGTGCGGAATGAGTTAAGGAAAGCTCAAAACACCTGCTGTTAAAGGGACAGCGCACAATCTCTCATCACCCTCCCTCCCGGATGACCTAGAAACCAACATTCAGACTCTAGGACCCAGCAGAGGGTCACATGATATGGAATAAAATGATGGGTGAAGAATAATGTACATCCAGAATCAGAACCTGCGAGCCCAGTCACTGGAGGGATTGCGGTAGGGACCTAAAAGGGAGCTAGAACAGATATTAGAGCAATATAGGGCGCAGGGGCAAAAAGGGTTAATTAGAGTGTCAGCGAGAAGGACACAAGGTTATCACAGGACAGAGAGAGAGAGCGCAGTGTGGACACAGAGGAGACAGCAGAGGAAGGAGGGAGATGAGAAGAGAGAGACGGGATACAGCACAGGGGAGGGGGAGGCAGAGAGGATAAACAGGGAGGAGAGAGACTGTCACAGAGACAGAGAAAGAAGGATACGGGAAGAACAAGGGACTGTGACAGCGAGACACAGGCTGGGGGATTACAGAGGGACTGGACACAGGACTAGGATACAGGAGACGGGGATAGAGGGTCCGCTCAGGGAAGGACGGGCGCATAGGAGGAAAATTATAGGGAGGGATATCAGGTACCGGCACTAGGATATAGCATTTATATACAGAAGAGTGAGCAGGGCTGTGATTACAGATAAAGACAAAGGAGACTGGATAGGGCTATAGGAGACGGACAAAGGAGACCGGGGCTATAGGAAGAGCTTAGGATATGGACGGAAAGCAGTATAGATCTAGGATACAGACATAGCGGAGACTCCAGGCTCTACAGACAGGCGGTGGTGAATACAGATTGTGCAGGTAGTCGGCAGGCTGCTCTATCACTGGCGGCCCAGCAAACGGAAGGGGCAGGAAGGCAGATCTGAGATGTGACCGGACCATTCATACTGGTACAGAAGGCTCTCCAGGACACGGGATGAGAGAAGAAGGGGGAGGGCTGTCACCTCAAATCTAAATACTACTCCTTACAGGTAAGCGCTGTACCTATACATCACCATATATTAACCCCTTATTCCAAAATGCATGCCTCCCCCCAATATATCATAGAAACTAGTACCCCCCCAATAAGACTCCAAAATAACTGCATCCGTATATCTGACCCAATTCCCAGCTTTAACCCGCTGCAAGCATTAAACCGCAACTTAACCCATTAACCTAATTTAAAAAAAGAAAAAAAAGCCTAAAGGAATATGATACATTAACACTTTTCTGCCCAGCAACTGCAGACCATCACTTTCCTGGCAAGCCTCCTCTAAGCCACGCTGGCTGTCAGAGGCCTGCAGAGCGTTACTCCCTACAATAGGTCCCTGTAAGGGTAATACATAGCAATGTACAGCCGCTGAGAGGGTTAATTCAAGTTATTTTAGGGGGATACAGACGCTTGCATTGAAAGGACCTGCTGATAGAGGACTGAAGCCTTATTGTTGTATCCTGGAAAATCTGAATATATGTGTGTACATAAGTGTCTCCAATATGGCGAGGCCGGGCTGCAATGTCACTCCTACAGCGTGTATATGTCTGACATGCACACAGGGCCTGTTTGTATGGCTATGAATGACACCTACAGAGCTGCGCTGTGTATACAGAGGCAGAGAAATACTGCAGTATTGTGCATTGTTATCTATTTGAGGCAGATGGACTGTGTAAGTCAATAGCAAGCTCCTTACTACTAGTAGTAACTCATCCGTATCTGCCTCATCCCTACACCTGGAGGACTATCGGTCATTACTTCCGATTTTAGACGCATTTACGACCCTCATAATGGCGGTGAATGACCTTACTGTAATATCTATCCATACATCACATAGCTCATCTCCTACAGCTCAGTACAATAATATATACACATCCACTCCATTCATCTGTATATCTGAATGTGGATGTTGTCAGGGATACATGGCAAACTCTGCCCGCCAGCCATCTTGAAAAAAAAAAAAATGTCTCCTAAGCGACACATATTTTCTTTGTCCCCCAAGAAAACAAAGACTATGGGCAATATAGTGCAGATATGGCCGACATGTCAACAAAGGCATGACTAGTCAAGCGCCTATCACTGTGCACTCAAACGTTGTGTATAGACATATAATTGAGTTAATTTGTGTCATTTATACTTAAAATGATCTTATACTATGAGAAGGAAGATTTGGGGACACTTGAGCTTGGTTGGTGGCTGTGTGGTTACGGGCGCTGTATGTGATATTCGTGGATGTTTGGAGGAGGTTTATTGTATGGGTTCGGGCAGGACAATAGATGATGCTCTCAGGTGTAATTCTACCTGCGCTGGTTTATTCAGGTGTCACTAGAACTCATCCCCCCGGGGAGGTGTGTGTTTGGAGTGTTGTCTGTACAGGTGTGTGATGGCTCTAGGGGCTGTCTGCAGCTGGGTGTGTGCTGAGGTGCGGCCCCATGATGGAGAGGTGGGGCATAGACTTTTACATAGAGACCTGACTCTTATATACCCTGACATCTCCCCATGTAAGTATCCGCATATACTCTCCAGGTAATGAGAATGGCTATGCCCCCCGTATGTCGTACATATACTATATGTTAAATAATATGGGAAACCTGGGGTGCGTGGAATATGGAGCTCATTGTTGCCTATTGGTCCAGACTCTACAATATTATCTTTCTGTCCACGTTCCGTATTCCTCGGAATGATGCAGGATGATGTTATCGTAGCTCCTTGTACTACTGGAGTTGTCTGCTTTGTTTGTGCTGGGCTACCTGATATGATCTATGTACATGACTGTGACTGGCGATTGATATTTATCATGTGATTACCCCGCTATCAAGTCACTCTGCCCCAGAATTCGTATATTACTTCAGGCGGTTTGTTCTTAAGTTGAATTTGTATGTAAGTCGGAACTGTATATTTTATAATTGTAACCCCCAGCAAAATTATTTTGGATTTAAAAAATGTTGGATTGTCATAAGAACCAGGATTAACAATAAAGCTTCTTTGCAGACACCTGTGATAATTGCCAACATCTTAGTTTGTTACTAGGGGTCGTCTGTAAGTTGGGAGTTCTTAAGTAGGGGACCGCCTGAATTCGGTATATGCTGTGTATAAGTGCCGGCCTGTAAAGGTCATCAATACAGTTGATCCAGAATAAGTAGGAATGTTTGTTGCATATGGGGAGTATTGGTACTGCATGTTCAAGTAATTCACTATGTGATTACATTGTATGCTGTGCTGGTAGAGATCTGCTGATCCAGAGTAAGAGAAGTCATATGCATTTCTTTATAGCAGGTTTACATTGTAAATGACATAGATGTAATCATTTTCTTGAGTATACTTATTACAATATCATTCACCATAGTTCATTTACTAATACTGATTCTTCAACTCCCATCAGTAACATATTTGTTTGGCTGGATTGTCCCAAATTGTAGAATATTCCCTTTTATAAGAGTGTTGTGCATCATGTCCAAATGATTTCTAAGTGTGATGTTACGTGGGAAAGTTTAAGAGGATTGACTAGTACTCAGAAACCCCTCTCCTAAAATATTCTACCTTCCCTACCACTAGGGGAGCTCACTTCATACAGTTTTATCATGGAGTTCAAAGGGAACTTAATGGGTTGCTATGCAGAGAGCTCCCTCTAGTGTCCACAGTATGCAGGCAGACTTTAATTATTTGAAGGTGTGCTTTGCTGTGTCCGTCTGTGCTGGAGACTTTCAATAGAGCGGACGGGGGCTTTTTCTACCAGAGGAAAATAAAGGGGGCACGGGAATCCCTATTTTTATAATTGGTGGATTTCCTATCTTAAGTCTGACACTTATCACCTATTCTGTCGATTCCTGGAAAGAGCCTTTAAAGATTGTCGTGATGAAGCATACATAGAAGCTTGCTCCAGCGAGGTTTCCATTATGTTTAACCCTTCCCCATTACCTTGTGCGATTTATAGCACAAGTTGCACACGCCTATAAATCAGCGCCTCTGTGTTATAATTACATCATTAGACTAATAAGCTGTTGTCGCCCTCTATTGTATTGTAGCCTATATATGGTATG
Source organism: Engystomops pustulosus (assembly GCF_040894005.1). Taxonomy (NCBI): domain Eukaryota; kingdom Metazoa; phylum Chordata; class Amphibia; order Anura; family Leptodactylidae; genus Engystomops; species Engystomops pustulosus. The sequence goes on from NC_092418.1 coordinate 20,847,757, forward strand.
TTGACTGGATCTATGTATGTGAACACTCTTGCTCGCTGTGTGCACCCTTGTTTCTGTACACACGGGGTTAATGTTACGGTTAGGCGATATATATAATATGTGCTCAGGTATGAAGCATTCGGGAACGTGACACTTTGCAGACAATGAGGCCGAGCGAGGAATTCAATCTGCTTCGTTTTTTTTTTCCCATCGCTCTCCCTCCGCAGGGTGAGATGGTGTCGAGAGGACGGACTGTTCTCTAATCCTATATATCAAAGAAACACAGGGTTCCCATTGTGCATTAACTCCCTGCGCGCTGCCACACAAAGGGACGGTCTGTACCCTCGTCATCTACAGAACACTCATTACACAGATTTTTTTTTTTCCTTGTTCTTTTCCGTACACGCTGACACAGTGACCGAGATTGTGAATCCGGGAGACAAATTGAGAGGAAAAATAAAAAATTCTGTGCAGCCTTGAAACAGGGCTTTGCCATTGATGCATGTCATTTATGTATAATACATGATTGCAGTGAGTGCACCCTTAGCGGAGGCAGGTAGGTGGCACGTTATGTGGCGCTCTCATTAGGCATGGCGCCTGTGTGCTGGCTGAATGATGGTATACCGGAAACAATGGGGATGATACATATCTCATTCACGGAGGGATGGCATTGTGATTAATTAATCAGATTTTTGTGGTTGTTTTTGTAGCAAAAAAATAATAATACATTTAATTAAATACTAAAAATCGATAAAATGTACCATGCACAGACACACATTGTGCCTATGGCTGTGCTGTAGGGATGTGCGCCATCATAAGGCACTGCTATATACATGAGACCTTACCAGACAAGAAGCGACCACCTTTAAAGGGGACCATAAGGATAGTCCATTAACATTTAATGAGTTTACATCACAAAACCAACTACAGTTCCAAGAAAATTGGGTTCATGGTGATCTGGCCATGTGAACCATGAAAGAACCACAACCAACTACTCACTAAAATTGCAGCAGGACTTAAAAATTGATTTATATTCCAGGATTGCAGCTTCATCCTCACACTGCTGTGATCTGTGCTCTCTGCAGACAGTGTTAGGTATTGGAGACACGTGTTGTCATACTTCCGTGTGTATGTTATTAGTAGCAGCAGGACTGTGAAATACAGATGTGAATTCCAAGATTGTAGCTATTGGGGGCACGTCCTCACACTGCTGTGCTCTTAGTTCTCTTCGTGGAACTACTTCAAAATCTTTTCTGAGAGTAAAAGTTGTAGCAGGTTTGTGGCTTTATCCTACAGCATTTGCTTTGAACAGAGGGGAGGAGTTTTGAAGCAGTTGAATGCAGAGAACTAAGAGCACAGCTGTGTGAGAACTCTCTAGTACCCTACAATCCTGTTATATAGATACATTTTATGCTGCCTCTAACATACACTTGTATATACACTCACCGGCCACTTTATTAGGTACACCATGCTAGTAACGGGTTGGACCCCCTTTTGCCTTCAGAACTGCCTCAATTCTTCATGGCATAGATTCAACAAGGTGCTGGAAGCTCCTCAGAGATTTTGGTCCATATTGACATGATGGCATCACACAGTTGCCGCAGATTTGTCGGCTGCACATCCATGATGTGAATCTCCAGTTCCTCCACATCCCAAAGATGCTCTATTGGATTGAGATCTGGTGACTGTGGAGGCCATTTGTGTCCAGTGACCTCATTGTCATGTTCAAGAAACCAGTCTGAGATGATTCCAGCTTTATGACATGGCGCATTATCCTGCTGAAAGTAGCCATCACATGTTACAGGGGACATTGTGCTCATAAAGGGATGGACATGGTCAGCAACAATACTCAGGTAGGCTGTGGCGTTGTACCAAGGGGCCCAAAGAGTGCCAAGAAAATATTCCCCACACCATGACACCACCACCACCAGCCTGAACCGTTGATACAAGGCAGGATGGATCCATGCTTTCATGTTGTTGACGCCAAATTCTGACCCTACCAACCGAATGTCGCAGCAGAAATCGAGACTCATCAGACCAGGCAACGTTTTTCCAATCTTCTACTGTCCAATTTCGATGAGCTTGTGCAAATTGTAGCCTCAGTTTCCTGTTCTTAGCTGAAAGGAGTGGCACGCGGTGTGGTCTTCTGCTGCTGTAGCCCATCTGCCTCAAAGTTTGACGTACTGTGCGTTCAGAGATGCTCTTCTGCCTACCTTGGTTGTAACGGGTGGCGATTTGAGTCACTGTTGCCTTTCTATCAGCTCGAACCAGTCTGCCCATTCTCCTCTGACCTCTGGCATCAACAAGGCATTTCCGCCCACAGAACTGCCGCTCACTGGATGTTTTTTCTTTTTCGGACCATTCTCTGTAAACCCTAGAGATGGTTGTGCGTGAAAATCCCAGTAGATCAGCAGTTTCTGAAATACTCAGAGCAGCCCTTCTGGCACCAACAACCATGCCACGTTCAAAGGCATCAAATCACCTTTCTTCCCCATACTGATGCTCAGTTTGAACTGCAGGAGATTGTCTTGACCATGTCTACATGCCTAAATGCACTGAGTTGCCGCCATTTGATTGGCTGATTAGAAACTAAGTGTTAACGAGCAGTTGGACAGGTGTACCTAATAAAGTGGCCGGTGAGTGTACATCTCTTTGGGGCCAACACATGGTCAAACCTGCGTACACATCACCTTTTAACCTGTAAGTAATTGTGGGGGGTGAAAATGTTCCTTTTAAATGCATGATGCACTCACATGCCAACGTTTGTGACATCTCCAGTGATGGGTTTTCTCCCTTCTTCTCCGTGCTGGACTGTTTCTATGCTATACCGAGCCCTGTCAGATTGTACATTTGACGGATCAATCTCATGGCAGCAAGTAGTGGTGCTCTGTCAGATGTACTGAACATCACGCTACAGCGGAGCTGAGGAACGGTCAAGTATGGAGGGCAGGAGAGAGGATCCTGGAGTCACACATTACCACAGTACATCGGCACAATCACTAGGATACTCCATTAAATCCCTTACAACAGAGGTCTGATTGCTAGAACGACATGCCGGAAGAGCACCTTGCATGGTCGGCCATTGACTATAGCGGGTCCATGCACCGTGCCATTGCTGCACCCTAGTACATCTCTTAAATTTATGTCCCTTTACACCATAGTAACCCTGTGTGTTAACCCTATGTGACAGTATAAAAAAGGGGTACATGAATTCTGTAGAGATGACTTCCTCTCTGACATACCCGGCTGTGTTATCAATCAATTCAGAGGCGAAAGAGAAAAACAAGCAATTATCATGGAGACACATGTGCCACAATGATAAATACGTGGAACTGGGACTAGACAGATTCTGGGAATACATGAGCTGTCAAGAACGCTGAAAGGCTGAAGAAAATTTCAGAGCCATCTTGTTGCCTCACATTGCGTATACAAGTCTTAGATGTATTATTATGGTGTATAACAGCGGACTTATGAAGGAGCTTGGTGACGTGGGTCATCATCAGTAAGGGTTAGTCACAGGAGAGATTGCCCAAAAAATTATTTGCCCCTGGGTACTTCTACCAGTGAGCATCTGCATCCTCACCCCTCCCATTTCCATAGGTGGCTGGGTGGCCGGACTGTAAATCCGACAAATGATAGGACATATCCTATTTTTTTGGGGGCGCGGCCACACATTTCTGACACAGTGCCGTTGGCAACACCCCCATTCAAATGGATGTCCATATTGCTCATTAAATTGAATGTGGCTGCATGCTACCCGTATCAAGATAGCAAATGGGTGTAAAAAGAAAAAAAAAAAACGTTGATGTGGAAGGGGCCTAAATCAGCCCAAACCAGCAATTTGTGTATGGGGGGGTGGGGGGGAGCTTTCAACTTTCCCCACCGGTAACCTCCTCATTTGGGCGTTGTTTTTGGACCCATCCATTTGATGATCTGGACTTTGCTTCAAGCAAGTCAATACGTCTCTGTGTTGTCCTGCTGTCAGCTGATCCAGGCAGGCTGCATAAGACCAAGAATGAGAGAGTGGTCAGGAGCAAGCCGAGGTCAGGGCACATGTAGTAGAGTGGTAGTTACAGGCCGAAAGTCGGGGGTGGTGGCATGGGTTATTAGTAATGACTCGTTAGTGTCAAAACATTTTGAACAGGAATAAGAGACAGAATCACAGAATAAGCTGAATGTGCGTAGATAGGGGCTTCATGCTGTAGGTCACAACCCACCAACATTACAGTCAGGCTGTTGAAATTCTACATGACAAATACTTCCGTTTAGAGGGAAGAAAGGTTTCACTCAGACGCCTCTTAATAATAATTGTCATCATCTTTAGTAGGAGAAGGCAACAAGAAAGAAGATTATAAATCCCAGCAGTGCTGTATGTTCAGTAATAAGACTCCGGCCTGATCAATAGAAAGTAATGGTTCATCTCTCAAAATGGCCGCCTCCTCTATGTGTACATGGATGTTCGGGCCTGGTCAATTATATATACTATATAGGCATCATCAATAACGGATTCTCTGCCACTGACATGGAGACATGAGTGATAAAAAGACTAAGTGTACTCCAAGACTGAACATCGATGGGGCACAGGGGACTCATTATATATTAACTGTATGACAGGAATATTGACAGGACTCCAAGAGTATACACTCGGCTCCTTCTGTCTTTCCTATAAGATTCTTCTTTTCTCCAGTCTTCCTCTCCCAATCCATTAAGAGCACTCGTATGGCCTCCTCAGAGGACAGCAGCCATTTTGTAGTTTCCACAAGGAGAAGGTTAATCAATGAGAAACTGATATGTCCCTATTCCCTGAGGAAATGTTCTTGGTCAACTTAAAAGCTGGTCCCAAAAGAGCTGATATTTAGAAGTAAAAGGGTTCCAGCAAATATAAAGACCTATATATAGGTCATGGAGAGAGGATAAATGGCCATTTTGTGACACCTCCCCCCTTTCTTATTTACTTCTTACTATACACTTCATCAAATCCCTCCGTGCGGTAGATAGATATGTCAGGATGCTGTGAGCCTTAGCAACAGGAATTATTTTCATATAATATGGCAAATTTTCTTACTGCATCAATTTTTCCTCACACAATCTAAAAGATGGATCTGTTTCCAGATCTTTTAATGGTAGATTTATCTGTGGTAAAAATATCGGAAATTTGGGAAGCGGCTCCATCCCATAAACTTATTTGTATCAAAATTGTGCTATATTGCCACAAATATAGGGACAATATGCTATAGCCTCCATAGTGGGACCTCCCCCATGTTCTTGAGGCTTATTTTTAGACGTTTACATTATTACAGCCTCTTCATACAGTCATGTCATGTGTTTTCATTGTAGTTGCTCGACTCATAGACATTCGGGTAATAACATGGCATTTCCTTTTCTTGTAGCGTGAGCATGAGTGCTGGTTCGGTGGATCAGGAACCGTCCCGGAAGCTAGGCTGCTGTGGTGTACCTGTGATTACGGAAGACATGCAGGCGCTGGCTATCCGCAGCCTGTCCGGGAGTGAAGTGCAGAAGCACTATGAGCTTATACGAGAGCTGGGGAAGGGGACGTATGGCAGGGTGGAGCTGGTGTCCCATAAGAGCACAGGTAAGACTTGGCCATAACCTCCGTTTTAGTGTTACCCAAATGCCGCCATGTCTACATTGAAGAAACACAGGAATCCATGATATTAGAAATTCCCGTTATATCGAGTGGTTAGACCGGGTATGCACATAACCATATTACATTTTCTTACAAACTGAACAGAGTTATATTTCGGCTTCCTTCAAAGTCTATGAGGTCATACTGTTCTTCTATAAAGATCCGATAAAATGGGGATTTCCACATTTTTTATATAGAAGATCAATCCAAGTCATGAGTATCAGATGAGTGGCAGTCAGACATTCGGGACTTCCACCGATTTTTGGCTGCCACTGATCCTGAAATAAATGTGAATTCTCTGTGTAGCGGTCAAGCCGGGTTACTAGCACACGGTTTCTAATTGCTTGAATGGCTTCTGAGTTGCAGTTCCCCATTACAGACACTATACAGAGAATGGAGCTATTCTTCTAGCTGGGTTATCTGCTCTAATATGAGAACCAAGGGCAGCCAAAATCATTGGTGGGAGTCCCAAGAGTCGGACCACCATCAATCTGATATTGGTGACATATATCATGAATACATCGTCAGTATCTCTGAGGTGGAAAATCTGTTAATTTGGAGCAAAACTATTGGGGAGAGAATGTCAGTAATTCAGCTCTACACAGAGGCACCATGTCTTAGTGGTTGCTTACCTATTTCTCCTTAACATGGATTGATAGGGAATGGTACAGCACAGGCTCCATACACAGAAATTTAGGACAGAATCATGTGCCATAGAGGACGCGTCTAAGTTTAGTTGGCTGTACACTTTGAATAATCGTGGACACATGCCACCAATATCCATGTCTGCCAACATCAACATCTGCCATCAATCTGCCGGTGTGTACTGTAATAATACATCAAAGACTCATTTTCTCCATTTCAGGCAACAAGATGGCTTTGAAATTTGTGAACAAGAACAAGACCAAGCTGAAGAGTTTCCTGCGGGAGTTCAGTGTGACTAGCGCACTATCCTGTAGTCCCTTCATTATCCGAGCATTTCATGTGCTCTTCCAGACGGAGGACTGCTACGTCTTCGCTCAAGAGTATGCCCCAGCTGGAGACCTCTTTGATATTATTCCACCACAGGTGAGATGAATAGGCCATGCCTCCTACTTGGCGGGTTGGGATGAATGTGTGCTTTTGGAAGGACGTGTCTGAATAATAGATTGCACCTGAATTTTCCTTGAATGTGATCATGGTTGGTGAGTCACGGGTTCATGAGTCAGCCAGCAGAACAGAGTGGGTTGGCGATCCATGGTCTATTTGTCGCGCTTGTTGGTTCTTTGTGCCTCGTCTATTGTTGAACCTGAATTTGTCTTCTGTTTGGTCTGATGTTTTTGTTCTGATTTCATTGGTTGTTTCGGATTTTGAGTGGGCATTGTTTTAACCAGTAGATGCCTACGTCTTTGATTTGTCTCTTGGCCTAGGGATGGGGGATTAATTAAATGTATCCATTTAAAGAATCATGATGCTGATTCTTATAAGAAATGCAAAATTGTGTTGGCTCCACCCATGGGGTGGGTGTAATATCAAAATGTGGGTGTGGCTAACATAGCTAGGAGCTCATACCTCCACTTCCTGGAAGCTGCTCGTTTTCGTTTACAGAACACAGAGCTGGGACATAGAGAATAAGAGGATACAATATTGAGAAATTGGGAGCATAGAGATGAGGGGGAAACCTAGAGACATTGGAAAATTGCAAAAAAAAATCCAGGATTGTTCATGTGTTTGAAAGAAATCAAGTTGTAGCCAAAATCACCCTAGATAAATCCCAATTACTTTCCTTTGCTAATCTTTGGGCTTTAGCTTTGAACGTTTAAGTGTTGTTTCTTCTAAGTAGACATCTTTTATACTTTCCAGGTTGGTCTCCCTGAAGACATGGTGAAACGATGTGTCCAACAACTGGGATTGGCTCTGGATTTTATGCACAGCAAAAGCTTAGTTCATCGCGACATTAAACCAGAGAATGTCCTTCTCTTTGATCGCGAGTGTCGGCGAGTTAAGTTGGCAGACTTTGGCATGACCCGTAAAGTCGGCTGCCGTGTAAAAAGGGTCAGCGGTACAATTCCATACACAGCCCCAGAAGTATGCCAAGCTGGACGATCAGAAGGCTTTCCAGTAGAGACAAGCTTAGATGTCTGGGCGTTTGGGGTGCTCATCTTCTGTGTGCTGACGGGCAACTTTCCTTGGGAGTCGGCCTCACCAGGAGATGCCTTCTTTGAGGAGTTTGTACACTGGCAGAAAGGTCGTCTACCTGGTCTTCCTTCCCAGTGGCGTCGCTTCTCGGACAATGCTCTACGAATGTTCCAGCGCCTTCTTTCCTTAGAGTCAGAAAAAAGGAGCCCCGTCAAGGAGGTCTTCTTCTACATCAAGTATGATTTACTGTCAGAAGCTCGGCGTAGACCTTCTTACCGCTCCCGCAAACAAACAGGAGAAAAGTTACCACCCGTGCCCCAGCGTCATGAGAATCCCACTCCTCTCAAGAGGACAATTCTTACTGAGGGAGGCTCCTCACCACGTGTCCCGCACTCTCTACCAGAACCTGGCCAACCACCCTCTGGCTCTGGCAGGACAGATGGGCGGCAGGACAAGAATAAAACTCAAATGCTACTGGCAACCGCCATTGAGATCTGTGTGTAACATGGACCACCTAGTTGGATTGTACTCCAGTGGGAACTGATGTCAACCTCTCCAGTAATGGTCATCTCCCGGTTTATGATGAAAAGCAGGGTAGACCTCTTAGCATTTAATGGTCATGAGCCTACAAGCAAAAAAATGCTGGTTTGAGAACATTTATTAGGAGGGAGAACAGACGTTTCTGGATATTTTCAATGCGCGATGGGATGAATGAGCCTTTTGATCAAAACTTGCAAGGATTGTTAGGGTCGGTGACTGAATGCTGCTTCTACTTTGGCTTGAAGGACTGACACGTAACTTGTAAAGACAGGCGTCTCCTGTCCTACTCAACAACCAAACCCTATCCATCCCGAAAAGATGAAACAGCACAGGCAGGGCGAGTGCAATCTTGTTACATACCCACTAGTCCAGTTTCTTTATACAAGCGTCCAAAATCACCTGACTGACCTCCAACCAGACAGATACTACACTACATATGGCGAGAAATACACTGAGGCTTACGAAAGTTGGTACTGAGGTAACTATGGAACTCTTTTGACTGTAACCTTAGCAACTAATACATAATTTTGTTTATAGCAACCAATATGGTTTCTACAGGTTACGACATCTGTTTAGTAGTTGCCTCGGTATCATCTCTATGGCTGACCAACCCACCAAACCAATAAAGGGCTTGCATCGTAACTCATCTGGAGGCTTAACGGCTGCTGTACCAGGGTAATCTCTTCATATAAGAGAATAATCCTTCACATTTTACATTCCCGTAACTGTGAGGATCCAACATGGGCAATTTTAACTCTACCATATCACGTTTCATGGTGATTGTAGCCAATGAATGTTGAGAGGATCCCGGTGGTTTCACCACAATTGTGTCGGGTCTCTTTTTATTGGCTATCATAGAGCCGGCTCATATAACTAATTGTGAAAGTGGCACTTATCAGCTCCGGCAGTTTCCATGGTAACGTAGAACCTGCTGTAACCTTTGGAGAACTATAGAACGTTCCTCTTGGATTTGTGAAAGGTGCTTAATTCAGAGATGTCAATAGTTAACAGCTCCTTTTTGGCGAAGTCAAATATCTTTTTCCGCCCTATCATATCGAGGCTTATATCAGGTTGTCACCCTCCCCCCTACACACGCCCAAATCCGTAATAGGTTTATCAAAATTTCATGATGTATTGGAGTCTGCCCACCCCCCACCCTCCACTGTCAGCCAGGAGACTGGTTGAATGCACATATAGCAATACATCGCCTAGACAGTCGATTGAGGGAGGACAAGCAGTAACCTTCTCCCTATCCCAAAAATACTGCCTATGCAGAGTACATGTAGCAGATTTTTAGCCGTTTAGTTGTGTATCTCATTTTTGGGTCTTCACGTTATTGGGGGAGGTTAGAACAATCTTTAAAGAATGTCAGTGGCCGTTTTTCAGAGAATATCCAACAGAAAATGGCCGCCTTCTGGGTTAACTCATTGTATGTTTTTTCCATCAAGCTTTGGCAGTAACATCAGATAAGATGTGGCGTTCATGTACGATATATTCGATCTTTAGTACGGGACACCTCACGTAAGGTAACATGTGACCTTCTAAACGTTTTCCTCCATTTTCTCTGGGTTCTGTTCCGCTCAGTTTCCTTGGTTTGTTAATACCAGTGAAACAAGCCAATAGATTAGAGCCCTTTTAGAATACAATGGGATCTGACAGGATTTTTTGGGATCTACTTAAAAATGGATACGCCAACAGCAAACATGGCTCCATTAAAAGCAGACCCACAACACCATTGTGAATAGAAAGCGAACGAAGGCGTCATACGTGATTGGGTGCTATGGACAGATGGCTAGAGCTAGGAGAACATTTAGTAAAGCTTGACAATGGGTGCTAATCCAGACTGACCACGTGACACATACAACTTTCCCTCTTCATGTCATGTACATAAAATGGCGGCCATACAGATTTGACGCGTATCTACAACAAAGCCTCTTGTGTGTATCCAAGGACTCGCTACTACGGCCTCAGTCAAAACAAATCATATAAAAGGGCTACAGCATTGCTATGACAGTGGAAGTGCCGTAACGAACACCAGTGCCCGTTACCAAAACCTGCGGCGTACACATCAGACTAACACAAGATGGCTGCCATTGGGCCTAGCTCCTTCTCTCAAGACATCAGAGCTCTTTAGAAAGATAATCACTTCTAGATGTCTTTGAAACTGTCGAAAATGTGTTTACGTCTTCGAAAAAAACTGAGCAGTCAGAGCACAATTGTCTGCCTTATGTATCCGAACTATCGCTAAGGAAAAAAGGCCGTAGCAACCAATCAATTGTTTGCTTTCATTTTGCTTTGAAATGAATAGCGAAACTCTGACTCATACTATGGTGACACACAGCAACCAATCAGAGCCCTCTTGTTAGTTTTCTAAAGCAGTTTAGGAAATGAAAGCTGAATTCTGATTGGTTTCTATGGGCAGCCTTATAAACACCTTAGAAACCAGACTCCATCTTAAAGACAATGAACTGGTTGCTATAAATGGCAAACATTTTTTTCCTCAGAGACAGTTTTGATACAAGGCCCAATCTTCCTTCCTTTTTGTCTCTCCCCGGGGTTTAGGGCCTAGATTTTTTTCCAAGTATTGAGTGAGACCTTGTATATTCCTCCGACTTTGAGTGGTATAGACGACTTAAGTAGCATATTCCCCTATTTGCCTTAGACGTCTTCAGTGTTCACAATATTAGTGCAATAATGTAGATAAGGTGATAATTGATAAACTTTTTAACTTGCGTGTAGGGTATTTCTGATTCAAGGTTAGGGCTAGCTTAGTAAAGTTACCTCAGTTTAGCTGACCTGTTAATAATATATATATATAGACACCGTATACGGTTATGTATAGATGTAGAAATGCATATTCCTATGTGTGGACTTTCTGTTTCAATGTGAATATAAACACCTTTTGTTCCACGTATCTCCATTACTCTCTAAGCTTATGGCTAATGATAATTCCATCTAGGACGATTCGTACTTAAAAGGACCCCTTGACAAGAATTGGATATATAATATAATTATATAATTAACCTGGTAATCGTTGTTCAGTTTCCCTACACTGCCCCCGCAGGAGATCATGAGCATTACACAGGGCTCATTAGAAAATTGGTCCTCCCAGAGTGAAATAAGCTCATTGTAGGCCATGAGATTCAGATCCTGAACACAGGACCCATCTTTAGTAAATTATCACTGCTTTTAAAGCTGTATGAAGATATTTTCTCAAAAATAGTTTCCCTATTCAAGACCCACATATATTAGAGTGGAAAAAACTAGTAAGAGAGTGTGTAGCATCAAAGTATATGTTGCAGATAAAGTGTAATACTCCATTTCTCCTGTGGTGGCACTGCAGGGAAACAAGACACTTGCACCAGGTTCACACACAGAATTGCTGCAACGGGAGTTGCACAAAATATAACGTTGCGCCACATTCAGTGTATTCGCGGTTTGAATATTTTGACAGTACAACGCCGATGCGGAATTGTATGTATACATCCGTGCCGGGGTCTTCCCACACAACATCTTGAGACATAGGGAGACGTCTTGAGTGGTCTCTCAGACAGCTGCGTTACAATAGAGAATGAAGTGCTGTACTTCAGATGCGTGACCCTGCGTGCGTCTCCTTAGGAAGCCCTCCGCGCGCTGTCCTCCGGGTCTTTAATTTATCTCTCTTTCCTCTCTCTTAAGAATACTTAATAATACAGTACAATGCATTATAAATAAGATACTTAACTTGTGCCCCGGGGAGTGGAGTCATTAAAGTATAACCACACGTCCACTAACCGTTGTTAATGGCTGCCGCTTTTACGGCGCGGGGAAGGAGATGTTATTCTGTGTTTCCCATTACTCCTCCATTAGGATAGTCCAAACCATTAAAGGTGCGGGGGGGCACTTCATGGTTGGGTCCAGAAATTTTTTTTTTTAATTTTAAGTGGTCCTGAGTAAGGTCATAGAGAGGTGAGGGGGGAACGTGGAACGCAACGTGTCTTTTTTCGTTACTCGTGTGGTCCGTCATTGTGTTGGAAGTGTCTTTCCGTGTTCCTGCGCTGCAAAAGGAGGGAGGAGCAATTAGCAAATGAACGATATAAATAAATCATCCCCTCATGTGTACGTCGTACCGCAACCCTCCCTGTGGACTCTGGAAATCAAACGTACCGCGCCGGCGGTGCAGGGGAAACTTTATAAAATGTTGTGTGTGTTTTTATTTTTTATTCTTTTCCTGGTAGACAATAAATTAAAATCTTGAAAATGAAATAACGGAGTCTGTGCGTCATTTATGATGGGGAGAACATGAGGCCCAGCGCTTGTTGGTTGCAGCCTCTGTGCTACTTGGAGGCAATAATCTTATTAGAACTTGCGTCAATAGATACGCATAAAGATTTAGCTCCCAAATTAGAAAAAAGTTGACCGAAACCATCAATTTTTCATGTGAGCGTCATACCTGCCACCATCCCCCGACAGAACGGGTGCATCGGGGTGGGGCTATTAGTTTCTTAGGGGCTCTGTATGAACAGCACATGCATGCTCAGACGAGATTAGGTTATATGGTGCCCCACATCGACCCAATAAAAAAAGACGTCACCCATAAGCCTCTACTTAGACAGACAGAAAAGAAGATGGCCGCCGAAAGGGCCTCCCCTCCCCCCAAGCTGTTAATTCATATAGAAAGCGCTGCATAAGAGGGTCACACATCTTCATCCGCCAGCCATATGAATAACACATTCTATAATCACACAGCTTATAGTCTTACACAGTCCTATATTTAACATCCGGATTAACACATCAAAATCTCTGCAAAAATAAAGCTGAAGATAAAAAAAAAACGTGGGTGATAATGACAGATCGGAGATTTCTATTTTTAAGCCAAATCCAACATTTATAGATTCCAGACATTTCCAAGAAAAAGGTATTGTTTAACAGATACATAATAACTATATAGAGCAGTATAAAGGCTGTGCTATAGGGACCCCAATCTGGCCATAGATCACAATGGGGGAGAGATGTGACCTATCATTATCATGTAGTGACCCTGGGATGGTCAGAGACCTAAGAAAGAGTCCAGATCAGAGTAACACTCAGGCAGGTAACCTAATAACCGGCAGTGCTACCCAGTCTCAAGGAGGTTTTGTAGTTGACTAATGAGCTGGGCCCAGCTCATTAGCCAACTATAAAACCTCCTTGAGACTGGGATTCACTGCCGGTTACTACCAATTGTGGCTTGTATTTTTGAGTATCACTTCTTATTATGACCAGCAGTTCCGCCCCTAAGATGGAACACTCTGAACACAAGTGTATTACTTAAATTATCTGAAAATAAGGTACTAAGCCTAGTGGTTGCTCTTATGCTAGGTGAGCAATTATAAAACCCTGTTAAACTTAAAATCCATGTGTAGGCCGCCCTGCAGTCAGACTCCAAGTACGCAGGGTACCAATGGATTTGACTGGATCGAGAAAAAGTAAAATGAAGAAAAACATGGAGGCTGGTTCAAAAGTCAACCTAAATGAGCATTTCTGTAATGTAACCAATGGCTTTGATTGGTCCAGCGCCAATGGGAAGGGAAGTGATGCTCAGGGATACGATGATAAGGTCTACACATGCATTGATACAAAGGGTATTTATTAGGAGATTACGCATTTCAGAGATGGAACACCTCCTTCATCAGATTGGGGGTGCTGCAGATTTGTGGGGACCTGAGTATGGGTTCCTCAGCATCACCTCCTTCCCTCTGGTGACCATCCAGTCGAATCTATTGCTACCTATCTACGTAATGGAATGACTCATATTCATCGCCCTTTGGCTGGTCTGTGAAGAATTCAGGTTAAATGAGTGTTTCTAACCCAGATAAGACCGACCTCCGGCTGCTTCTCTGACAGATTTCTCTGTAGAAGGGAAGAAGCAGCCTCCATGTTTTTGCTCCGCTTCCCTTTTTTGTGGTCCAGTCCTGGGGCCACTACTCCCTAATGCCAACCCAGTTTAACAACTTGAGTTTGAATATGGCCTAATGGAGGAACATAGGATGATGGTGTGTGTCAGTATGTAGCAGTGAGACGATCTTTTAGGGGGTGAGCCATGAGATCTAACAGATGGAGCATTACTGTAAGTATATATGATGTGACACACAGCCGTATACACCGCACCGGCTATAGGGGTGTGGTAATGATCCAGATCATATAACAAGTGCTATGTAGCAGGCAGACAGACAGAGTGCCACTCCTGCCAACAGGTTGTTAGTGGTACTGCACCTCAATCTCACCTCAATCACCACACATGGATGACAGGGGCTCAAAAAGACTAAACACCCCCTTACTTCTAAGGCTATAATGTGTAGGGATATTTGTGTCTATGGCGCTATGATATGGTGCTGGTTTGGCGCTTTGTCAGGGATGGCGTTTCTCTATATCTAGACCGTACGGAGAAGGCTCTCATGGTTACCGCGGCAACTGCATCCGATAACCATCCACATGAAAGGAGCGAGCGTCCCTTGTTATAGCTACAGCACAGGGCCCCCTGCTACCCCCCGGGCCTGGCACCCGGCTCCGATACCTAGAATACAGAGCCGGCTCCTCGCAGCAGACATAGCCCCCAGAATACATGGACATCATGTAATGTTTGTAGTTTATTTACAGGGATTTCCTAAATGTATATTGTAGGTCCCATATTGTAGGTGAATTATAGGACAAACTGGCTCATAGCCAAATATAAGCTCTCCTCACACCAGCACCGCGGCCCAGACCTATAATGGAAGATTAGATACAGCATCTTAGCTCTATGCATGGCAGATACCTCTAAAATGGAAGCTTAGATACAGCAGCTCAGCTCTATGTATGGTAGATATCTCTATAATGGAAGCTTAGATACAGCAGCTCAGCTCTATGTATGGTAGATACCTCTATAATGGAAGCTTAGATACAGCAGCTCAGCTCTATGTATGGTAGATACCTCTATAATGGAAGCTTAGAAACAGCAGCTCAGCTCTATGTATAGTAGATACCTCTATAATGTAAGCTTAGATACAGCAGCTCAGCTCTATGTATGGTAGATACCTCTATAATGTAAGCTTAGATACAGCAGCTCAGCTTTATGTATGGTAGATACCTCTATAATGTAAGCTTAGATACAGCAGCTCAGCTGTATGTATGGTAGATACCTCTATAATGTAAGATTAGATACAGCAGCTCAGCTCTATGTATGGCAGATACTTCTATAATGGAAGATTAGATACAGCAACTCAGCTCTATGCATGGTAGATACCTCTATAATGGAAGATTAGATACAGCAACTCAGCTCTATGCATGGTAGATACCTCTATAATTGAAGCTTAGATACAGCATCTTAGCTCTATGCATGGTACATACCTCTAGTAAGGCAGCTTAGATACAGTATCTTAGCTCTATGCATGGTAGACACCTCTAGCAAGGCAGCTTAGAAACAGCATCTTAGCTCTATGAGTGGTAGTTACCTTTAGCCAGGTAGCTTAGATACAGCGGCATGGCTCTATGCATGACAGATACTTTTAGCCAGGTAGCTTAGATACAGCGGCATCACTCTATGCATGAAAGATACCTTTAGCCAGGTAGCTTAGATACAGCGGCATGGCTCTATGCATGACAGATACTTTAGCTAGGTAGCTTAGATACAGCGGCATGGCTCTATGCATGACAGATACTTTAGCTAGGTAGCTTAGATACAGCGGCATGGCTCTATGCATGACAGATACTTTAGCTAGGTAGCTTAGATACAGCGACATGGCTCTATGCATGGCAGATACCTCTAGCCAGGTTGTTAAGATACTGGGGCTAGGTTGTATGCATGGTAGATATTAATAGCAAGGCAGCTTAGATACACCAGCTTAGCTGTATGCATGGTAGATACTCCTTGAAAGGTAGCTTAGATACATGCATGGCAGTCTTATCTAACAAGGCGGCTATTGTACTGTGGCCTAGTTGTATTCATGGTACATACATCTAGCAAGAGAGCTTAGATACAGCAGCTTAGCTCTATACATGGTAGATACTGTGGTTCAGCTCTGTATATGTTGGATGCTCTATAATGGTGTCTTCGATAAAGTGACTCGGGTCCATGTATGGTCCATACCTCTAGCATGGCAAGTTACATAGCAGGTTAGCTATGTCCATGCTTAGATATAGCTATACAGTTATAATGACAGCTTAGATACAATGGCTCAGCTCTGTATATGGTGGAAGCCTCTATAATGGTGTCTTCCCTTGTTAATCACAGCTTTGCTCTATGTATTGCAGACAGGACCGGTTCCAGGTGTCAGCGGGCCCCTGGGCGGCAGAGCCTCAGTGGGCCCCTTTGCAATGAACTCACATGGCGGAAGAAACTAAAACAGTCTCCTGTTCCCTAAAATATTCCCTAGTTTATCAACCCAAACAGCCCCTCATGGTTATTTTATATAAAGCCCCCCTCACCCCCTAAGCATTCATTAGATACAGCCCCCCTCCTTTTATAAAACCTTATGTGGGCCCCCCAGCAGCTTTGGACCCTGGCACTTGCCCAGGTATGCCCAGTGCTGGCGCCCACCCTGATTGCAGATACCACTAAGATCACAGCTTAGATACAGCATATTATGTGGATTAAATACCAGTTGTACACCCTAAGAAGGTTAGACTGCAGTCACATTTGGTGATGTCTCTGTTGTGGTGGGAATGGGGTAAAATCTTCTAAACAGAATACTATAACCCTCATAACGACATTGTTCTCCACAGACTCCTGGACTGACCCACTGCTACTTTTGGCATTAAATAATAGGTTAATATTTTCCTGACAGCGGATGTGGGGGTTTTGTCTAGAGCATTTTTTATCATAAATCTCAGTGTAGAGAGCAGGGGAAAGCATTTACAATACTTATACTGCCAGACATGAAAGGAGATCAAATAATTGGAACAGGGGCTTATGGACCACCTAGTAAATGGGCTTTGCTGCAACTTTGCTGGGAGTGGGAAATCTCCCTTCTCCTTGGCTTGTATGTCCCATATGTCTCTAATAATGCACCTGTCCAGCAGCTGTGTATTAGTAATGTTCAGAAGATGGTGCCACTATCTGGAAAAGATTTAGGGGTGTAAATTCTTTTCTTGCCCGGATCAGCATATCCGGTGCTTTCCGCATTACATCCCATGATGGGGAATATCCGATCATAATAAGGTCTGATGGGCTAAATACACCAAGTGGTCACGCAAATGTCGTGGAGCCAATTTATCAAGGAAATCTCCCCTCCCTCTCAGTCCGGGGGTCTTGTGAGAATCTGCTCCATCTGTTGCTGCATTTCTTCATCTGGGATTATGTAAAAAGTATCAGCGGTTGCATCTGGGATTATCGGATGGGTGACTGTGTGTAGACTGCGTGTACTCGCATATTCAATGCACCTGTTAGAATTGAGGGGCTATTCCCGGAGCCCCCCAGTGATTGCAGCATTACTGTATTAGGATAGGAGATCTCTTCCACATTGTATCCACAAAACTTTGAAGGGAGGGAAGCAGATACAACTCCAGCGCAACTAGGACTCATAACCATGAAGACCCTTGTGCCTCTACGTAGGGGAGTGCTACTGTGAAGCGTTGCTGAGTAGTCACAATAAAAATATTTGGACTTCCATATATTGAAACGTAACCATCAATTGTGGCTAAATAAAGTAGCCGTAAAGACGTTTGTGCCTCCATATATTGGGGCACATTTACTTACCCGGTCCTGTCGCGATCCCACGGTGCGTTGTGCGACGAAGAATCGGGTCTGCCGTGATTCACTAAGGTTGTGCGTCCAATTTCCTGCATGTGTCGCTTCCCCGCTGAGATCCGCCGGAGTTCACCTTCTTCTTCCCGGTGCATGTAAGTGCTGATAATTTTGTTTTTAAATTCCGCGGTTTGTCCGAATCCGTCAGGTTGTCCGACGGCACGCCCCCCGATTTGTGACGCAAGCAAGCCGCCGCCAAAGACCCGGGGCAATTCGGCGCAAAAAGAAAGTATTCGGGAAACCCAACAGAATCGCGGTCCGTGGCCCCTTAGTAAATGAGCCCCATTGTGTGTAACAACCAGGAGTAACTATGTGAGGTGCCTCCATATATTGGTGTGTAACCACCAAGCGTTACTCAGTGAAGTAACCATGAAGATGCCCGTATGGGAGTATAACAGCCAAGCGTTACTATTGTGGGTGCAGTAACCATGAAGACATCTGTGCCTCTGTATGCAGCAGTGTAACGGCCGAGCATTACACGGGCGCCCGCCTGCAACTGTGACCTCATCTTATTTTGTGGGTTTCCATTTCTAAAGCTTCAACCACGGGCAGTAACAACTGGGCATCTGCGCTTCCACCATCAACTTTACAACTAGGAAAGTAAATAATCCCAAATATCTACATTCCAGCTCATTGCTCCTGTGACCCCATTTACAGTCACCCCAGAACATAAGTATAATTTGTACACAATATAGTACTGTGGCAGTATGTGGCAGCATTATGTGATGTGTATGTGGCGGTATTATATGATCTGCAAGTGGTGGTATTATGTGATCTGCATGTGGCGGTATTATGTGAAGTGTATGTGGCGGTGTTATGTGATCTGCATGTGGCGGTGTTATGTGAGCTGTATGATGGCGGTATTATGTGATCTGTATGATGGCGGTATTATGTGAAGTGTATGTGGCGGTGTTATGTGATGTGTATGTGGCGGTATTATGTGATCTGCATGTGGCGGTATTATGTGATCTGTATGATGGCGGTATTATGTGAAGTGTATGTGGCGTTGTTATGTGATGTGTATGTGGCGATATTATGTGATCTGCATGTGGCGGTATTATGTGATCTGTATGATGGCGGTATTATGTGAAGTGTATGTGGCGTTGTTATGTGATGTGTATGTGGCGGTATTATGTGATCTGCATGTGGCGGCATTAGGTGATCTGTATGATGGTGGTATTATATGATCTGCATGTGGCGGTATTATGTGATCTGCATGTGGCGGTATTATGTGATCTGCATGTGGCGGTATTATGTGATCTGTATGTGGCTGTATTATGTGATCTGCATGTGGCGGTATTATGTGATCTGCATGTGGCGGCATTATGTGATCTGTATGATGGCGGCATTATGTGATCTGCATGTGGCGGTATTATGTGATCTGCATGTGGCGGTATTATGTGATCTGTATGTGGCTGTATTATGTGATCTGTATGTGGCTGTATTATGTGATCTGCATGTGGCGGTATTATGTGATCTGCATGTGGCGGCATTATGTGATCTGTATGATGGCGGCATTATGTGATCTGCATGTGGCGGTATTATGTGATCTGCATGTGGCGGTATTATGTGATCTGTATGTGGCTGTATTATGTGATCTGTATGTGGCTGTATTATGTGATCTGCATGTGGCGGTATTATGTGATCTGCATGTGGCGGCATTATGTGATCTGTATGATGGCGGCATTATGTGATCTGCATGTGGCGGTATTATGTGATCTGCATGTGGCGGTATTATGTGATCTGCATGTGGCGGTATTATGTGATCTGTATGTGGCTGTATTATGTGATCTGCATGTGGCGGTATTATGTGATCTGCATGTGGCGGCATTATGTGATCTGTATGATGGCGGTATTATGTGATCTGCATGTGGCGGTATTATGTGATTTGCATGTGGCGGCATTATGTGATCTGTATGATGGCAGTATTATGTGATCTGCATGTGGCGGTATTATGTGATCATCTGTATGATGGCGGTATTATGTGATCTGTATGATGGCGGTATTATGTGATCTGTATGTGGTGGTATTGTGTGAGCTGCATGTGGCAGTATTATGAGATGTGTATGATGGCGGTATCATGTGATCTGCAAGTGGCGGTATTATGCGATGTGTATATGGCAGTATTATGAGATGTGTATGGTGCGTGTTATGTGATGTATATGTGGTGGTATTATGTAATGCTAGTAATTGGATGCTGACGGGATGAGATATTACAATAGATATTACACATGGCAGGAGGCCCCTATATGCCATAGTAACGGGGCACCAGTGCGTCTCCGTGTGGCGCTGTGTAGCGCTCCTGGAGATGTGTGGGCTCTCGGGGGCTCAGCACTTGGCAGGAGGGTGTGTGTGTGGGAGAGGACGGCACTGCTGTACCTGCTCTGTACAATCTGGCAGGGCAGGAGGCGTGGGAGCTTGGCACTGCCCGCGCTCTACCTGTCATGTGATCACAGGGTTCTGTTCATTCCGTGGAAATTATCTCATTACCTCCGATAAACTGGAAGCCGCGCCGGGAAGCGGCTGATTCTCCGAATGTTATCAATGTTACCGGATAGATGTACCCACAACCTAGCCGGCTGCCCCAGATCTTAGGGGGCATTAAGGGCATTATGTGATCTGTGACCTGAGGGCGTTACCAGAGCCCTTCTGAGCTGCAGATTCAAAGGCTGTTATACTGTGCAGGATCACTTGCCCCTCCACCACTGTTTGAGATTACAGCAGGTGGGGCGTGTAGATGAGAGAGGGGGACAGTGTAACAGCCTGTGAATCTACATCACACAGGGGCTCTAGCAATGGCTCCCAGAGCCCACCAAAAGTAGATTTTACAAAGAAGGAGGCCATGAATAACAAATATAAGATCAGCACAGATCTATGATCTATGAGTAATGGTTTATCAGGATGGAGTTTGATGGTAGATTCCTTTAAGGTTAGACGTGGTTTACAGCTTGTATCCTCCATTAAAGGGAGCCTTGTATGGTGCACTTTATAATCTTTCCTGGTACACCCACACTTTTTCTCATTGATCTGTAATTTTTCTTTCTTTATGCAAATGAGCTATTCAGTGCACTGGGGGTGGAGCTATGATTGCTGATGCCCTGGATTACTTCTTCCGATGATGCGCCTCACTACAAATCCTTGTCCTGGTGCAAAGTTATCAATGTCTCCCCTAGGAATAAGGGGTAGAAACAAGAAAACGGGTGCAACGGCAGACATGGCCACACCCCCAGTGCACCAGGGAGCTAATTTGCATAAAAATAAAAACTGAATTTTCTCTATCATGACAGATCTCTTGTAAACGGGTATGGTAAGTGGATGCTTTTTACTTGAGGGGGAATGTGGGGGCCGCATGTTTTCGTGTACTCTGGGGTTAAATAGAGGACAATATCATCATCAGTCTCATACATTATGGTATTGATGCTCGGTGTCCCCTGTGGGGACATGGAGACACAGCTGGAAGGCACCGCACAGACACCCAGAGGACGGGTAACCATGACGACACGTGGGTCCCCACTTGATGGCAGAACCGTTTACCTGACTCCTTGCTGACAGAGCTGACAGTCTAAATGTTTTTCGGATCGCTACAGATTTCCACTTCTAATTAGCTTCTCTGAAAGACTGAAATTTTACATTTTTAAGAGAAAAATTCCACAGAACATGGTATGGGGGCTCCCTGCTTTGTCTACTTGTTAGAAACCCCCCCTGAAAATTGGCTGATCACAATCGATCGATCAGTGATCGACCTGGTAGTAAGTGGACGGTTTTCCTGCAGCGCCACCACAGGAGAAACTGGGTATTACACGGCATCCATTCACATCAAGTAATGTAGGAGCAGACACGTCCTACAGAGGGAAACTTCTCTTGTAACTTCTCTGCTCTGGTCTATATAGAGGGTGAGCCCCATCAGTAGGGTGCACTCCGAATTATGGCCGCTTGGGTGGTGCCCATGGACATTATATGAGAATGGAAACATTTTCCATCCTTGTGTCACAGAATTTGATCCGAAACCATTGACAGATGTCGAGAGACTGACATGAAGGGAAGTCAGCCAATCACAGACCTCCAATATATGCACTTATATCTGGCGGCTTAAAGGGATTGTACAGAATTAGAGTAAGGCGGCTGCTTTCCATTTAAAAAACAGTGTCAAAGCTGTCCACAGGTTGCTGATCAGTCTTATTCTCTCCTATAGATGAAAGCTACAATGACAGGCACAACCCGGGAGATTCTGAAGGCCATAGGAGGTCCAATGAACCTCGAAGATGGGTTGTGGCCATAGATTTCGGTACTGATACCCTGGCAGTCAGCAATAGGAGATCCTTAGAACTCACTGCCTCCTGTTCTTACATTGAACTCAAACTGCATACATGAAGCTCCCTCTAGTGGTGACTGAAGACTAGAAGTTTTTGTAATTGAGGATCTGGAGTTGTGTATCAGACAAAGGATACAGTGAATTTATGAGTGACATCACATCCCTTGTATTCTGGTGAAGAATAAGGACCCCCAAACGCTGACGACATCATAAGTATCAGTTTATTTCACCGGCATAAACATAAATACACATTTTTATATTAAATATTAATAAATATGAGCAGGATTTGTGCCCTTCTTTGGCATACGCTGTTATTTAGAGATGAGGGATGAGAATCTAATTCAAATGTATGGGAAAACCCCAAAATCGACAACAAACAAATACACTTATCTCTAATGTCAATGGAGGAGGAGAAAGATTGGGTTCCCAAAAACAGCGCCAATCCTGTCCGCTGGTTGTGTGTGGTATAGCAGTTCAGCCCTATGCACTTAGTGAGTGGCACGACCCACAGACAGGTGTGGCGCTGTTTCTTGACACATTTTCCTAATCCTGGGCTCCTCCTCACCATTTTCTAAGATCCTTTCTTGCTGTCAAGTGAACGTATCCATTCACAGGTGATGGTTTGTTGCAGTGTATTAGTGCAGGCAGCCTTCTCTAGACCACAGCAGAAGTACAAATCATTTTCATCTCTGATATTTCGGATGGTCGACACTGGATTACACATATGTAGCTGACACACTGTACCAAATCCTCAGCCTCTGAATGTAAGTGTTTCTATTCATCAACATGGAACAGAAAACTAAACCATATTATAAAGTCTCTGAACTATTAATAAAGGCTTCTTTCTAGACTTTTGGAAACACTGGTAAAAACCTGAATAACATATGGCTTATGCGTCCCTTATCTGTAAGTATTAAAGGCAAAGCAGGGGTTAACAGTAGAGACACTCATTGGACTCCTATGGCTCATTTTTGTGAACATTCAAGATGTTAAACCCCAAGAACGTGCAAGGTATCGCTGGTCCTCACCCCAACACCTCTGAGGTGTGGCCTTCAACATGTGGCTGTGGCAATACTACAACTCCCATGCCACAGCCCTGAATACATACTGGGAGTTGTACTCTTCCACAGATTAACCATCACCCAAATTGGAAACATTACATAAATAACACTTCGGGAAGTATAACACACCTTTTATGTGCCCATTTCCTGCTGGGTGTTAATACTGTATTGACTTAAAGGAATTGTCCATGATAAGGGAAAGAAGCATATTTCTCTAATTTGCGGTACTTCTGTTCACAGTCTAGGTACTGTACTTTTAGTTTGCGTGTTGCAATACCGTACATAACCTGTGGATTAGAGTGGCGCTGTCTTCAGTAAATGTAGATCCTTCTTTCGTGGAGGACCATTCCAGACCTTCCAGTACAGGTTTCCATGTGGCTTCTTATAGGGAGGGGGTACAAATGGTAAATTTTCTATTTAGTATCAATTGAAGATCCCCCTTTTTTGGCATCTACATCTTTAACACAGCTGATATGTGCCTCCATGGTAACAGACTACAAACAAACCCTGTGTAGTCAGATACGACAGTCACGTTCCTTTTATCTGTTCTGTTACAATTCTACCAAATGCCTGACTGCAAGTTCAGACTACACAGGGCTTGTTTGTAGTCTGTTACCATGCAGACACATAGATCTGCATAGGAGCTGTAAATATAATACGGATGAATTCAAGGCTGATTGAAAAGTTGCTGCTTTGTCTGATCCACTAAAATCAGAACCTGTTTCCTCCTAGAGCACAACATTAAGCAATCAAGTTTTGCTTCTTTTTATGGTGTGAATGTGCTGCTCTTTGTGAATACTAAAAATCCCAGCTCCTTCTCCCTCCTCTAGGTGGCGCTTTCAGTATTTGGTCATCTCAATAATACAAGGAATGAATAGTGCCACCTACAGGAGGGAATGGAAGTTGTAATTTTCACAATGTGAATATGAATGGAACAGATGAGGACTTTGTAGAGAAGGAACAGAGCTTCTGTATATGGTGTCTCCAAGACCTGAACGTCTTCTTACAGGAGTTCGTAGAGGTCATTGGATCAGAAGTTACCAGAAATGAGTTGTCTTCGTTTTTGGGGATCCTCAGTAAATCTCCATAGATCAAAGGCTCAAGTCCCCTGCAAGGCTCTCAGGGTGACACTGAGCCTCGTCACTGCGGCTCCATGAAGGACAGTGGGACGTGTCGCCTCCTCTTCTCAGGAGGCTGCGGGTACAATTTGGTGAATGCTGTCAGGGGTCAGTGAATCAAAGAAGCAGCTGATCATCCTGAGGGCCTGAAGGGAAGAAAAAGGAGGATGGAAGGCGTGAGAATGGTACAGGGCTGAAAGAGAATACAATCCCGCGTCAGCACATCCTCCTCTTATCTCACAAGTCCCAAAGGCCCCGGGAAGAATGTAATTCACTTCTGCTAAATGAAATCAACAATATAAATGCAATTCTCCACCACCTCCACCCGGCATCTGGTTTGTGTACGTCCTGTATGTGTCATCATATAATCAGACAATGGCGCGTTCTGGGGAAGCTACTTACCTGCCGCTGGCTCTGGGGGCTCAGGATGAACGCTGCACGATCCTGTACCTTCTGCAGGTCCTGGCTGGAACAAGAAACAATAAGTCAGAACTAGATTCCCAGCCCATAGTAGATACAAGGTAGGTGTCCAACACCTACATGATAGTAGTACATCTAGGGCCCCCTAACTTATAGAAGCTATCAAAGTACCCCAATAACTGGTCATACAATGTACTTATTTAATGGGCCTCCAATAGTTGGGCCTTTAATAGTTGTCATTTCTTCTAAATGCTGACCTAAAAATAGGTGTCCCACCCACCAGGTGTCCTTTTCAAGGGGTATCCCTGGTTCAATTTTAGGACACGCTAGAAGAGAGAATTTAGATACTAATGGGATATTGGATGGGTAACAAAGCGGGTAACAAAATCCTTCAGCAGAGATCCAGGTGGTGATTGGACCAACATCTTCTCATCCTAAATACTCGGCTGAAGAAGGGATTTTGAGGAGGTAATAGGACACTGTGTCGCGGAGTACAATCCCTTCGCTGGGGTTTTGCATGATTTCCATAGACTGTTTTAAACTGTGGCTGGCCTAGTTTTCTTGTACAGCTGGCTATAACTCACGGTTCTGAGGAGAGCAGTGCTGGAACATCAGAGATAAGAGAGCTGAGGAGGGGGCATCCTCCGACAGAGAGGAAGAAATCAACACTGCTCCCCGCTGGGACTGACACAGCCTCCTGTCACACAGCCTGCTCCCTGCTGCCTATAGGCTTGTGCCATATCTACACGTGTGTGCCCGTCTACATGGCAGAGCACATGGCTGCTGCCAAGGGGACAATCGTTATGCTTACCCCAAATTACTGCCACGATGGACCTGAAGATAGATAGTACTTGCTAATACCAAGAAAGATACCAAGGAATGTCCTTTGTGTAGTTAAAGGGTTAATAGGCTGTTCTTGCGTTTACAAGGTTTATATAGAGGTCTATGGGGAGACCACAACAGCATAATCTACTGCTACATGCAGTTAGGGGGGCTTTATAAGGAGGTCAGGGTGACTCTCTAAGGAGGCATGGGTCAGGGTGACTCTCTAAGGAGGCATGGGTCAGGGTGATTCTCTAAGGAGGCAGGGGTGACCCTCTAAGGAGACCGGGGTCGGGTGACCCTCTAAGGAGACCGGGGTCGGTGACCCTCTAAGGAGGCAAAGGTGAACCGCTACGGAGACCGTGGTCAGGTGACCCTCTAAGGAACCAGGGGTGACAATTTAGGATGGGAGAGGTGACCCACTAAGGAGGCAGCGGTGACAATATAAGGAGACATGGATGACCTTCAAAGAAGGCAGGCAGAAACAGAATGATTTGACTTTTCCTCATATTTACTACGTGAGTATTAAAAGAGAATTTGTCATAGTGAAAATGGCTTATATTCCTCACACTGCCGTGTTCTTAAATCTCTATTCACAGTCTTGCTGCTACTTTTGTAGATCATACACAAAAGTATGATTACACATTTCTCCAGGGCCAATACCTGACACTTCCTGCACAGAGCAAAGCAGTGTAAGGACACATGAAGAATCTTGAATCCTTGAATAATAATGTATATATTGACATCCTTATGAGTTATATCTCCACTTGGATCCACTCTACAGGTTCATATATTAGGTCTGCTCAATGAGAATTGAGTGCTGGCAGAGGTAATGCCCGCTGCCCTTGGCGTTGTGTGAAGGTGCCCTCCTCCGGCTCGTTGTATGGGCCATTCGGTGACATCTTTTATGTCATGGAAATCCTGACACACCATCTAATCTGTGACATAACAAAAGCCTTCTATAAACGGATTTTCCTGAGGCATAATCCATAAGAGGAAACTGAACTGTCCCAGCTTCAATCTCCCAAATCCTCTCTCCATGGCCCCCTTCATTGTTGTGCTGCGGTGTAACCCTTAAGTGCCTGGATGCCCCCTACTTGACTTCCCAGGCCTGAGGTCATACACTCATCTGCTTACAATGCCTGTACATGTGACTTAGGCGCTAATTGATTTCAATCAATACGATATACAGTAATTCCTCACCGTCCCTTCAGTAATCCTGATCATAATCGTTTATCAGCTCAAGGTCACCTGCCTCACAGAAAAAAGCATTGTGGAAATATGTACATCCCCTTTAAGGGCTAGTTCACGCTAAGTCATTGACTTTAATCGGTCTGCCACACACTGAGGGCCTTAGTTATCAAAACTGAGGTAGTTGTCCATAGTAACCAATCAGGACTCTGCTTTCATTTTTTAAACTGCTTTGGATAGATAAAAGCTGGCCTCTGATTGGTTGCTATGGGCTACTGGGACAATAATAACTTAGGCCTAGTTCTTCCTATAGATTTTTGTACTATACAGCAATAGTTTTAATGTATGTGACCTATATCTTGCCCCTTAGAGTTTATGGGTTGGGGGGTCTATGTATCTGCCCACTATTCTATAGGGCACCATTTTATTCTGCACGTGGCGGTTCCTTGTACGATCAATGTGTCCGCGATAAATTATTCACCTCATTTCCTTAGCTAATTATTCTCTGGAGTTTTTTTCTCCTTGACAGAAATACACTGGCGCTTACCTGCCCATTAGCGAGTGGAAACAGGTCACGGCATTGTCCCGCTGGGCAGCTACCAGCAGACAGGGGCCCGCCAGCCCGGCCTTGAACTACAAGAGACATAAATGAGTTATCTGATGGGTTATTTCTATTGATTCCTACTGAGTACACATGTCATCATCTGACTGTGGGAAAGCTGGGTGATGGCCAATATTGCTGCCACAGGGGTTAACACACAACTGTTTATGCACGTGAAAACATTCAATATGGAGGGAGAAGCTATCACTACATGACAAGTCAGACCTGTCACCAGAAAGCTGGGTGATGAATTATATGGCTGCCACAGAGGAAGACACTCAGCTTTACTGCATGTACAAACAATCAGATTTCTTTAACAGGGAGAGTCATGTCCGGTAATGTACACGAATACAGTAAGTGGTCATGTTGCGAGGACTCTTGTATTGGCAATGCTATGGGGAGGGAGGGGGCTATAAATGGGGCCGTGTAATGAGGATGCTTTATAGTTGGCGTCTATGTCATGAGGACACAGCGCTGGTGCAGTGTGGTATATAGGGGGCACTGCAGTGAGGCTACAGTGGTGGGTCATGTTATAGAAAGCTAGGAAATAATGTTAGGGGCACTACAGGGAAGTTATGGGGGAGCTACTGTAGGCAATGTTAGGGAGACATTACAGTAGACTGTGATATGGGGGCAATACAGTGAACAATGTTCTGGGAGCACTACAGTGTTATAGGGGAACAATATAGGTCAATGTTATAGTGGAACCACTGATTTCAATGATATAGGGGAACACAGTGGGAAATATTATAGGGGAACTACGGATGGCAATGACTCTGTAGTTGCTCTATAACACTGCTCTCTGTACTTCCCGAATATCTTTATCATCTGTAGTTATAACCTTATTAGTTATTACATTATAACATTGCCCTTTGTAGTTCCCTACTTATATTTCCCTTTGTAGTTCCCCAGGTGGCAATGACATGGGGGACCTACAGAGGGTAGTGTTATAGGACAACCACAGAGGGCAGGTTATAGGGGAACTATAGATTGCAGTGTTATAGGACAACCACAGAGGGCAGAATTCTAGGGGAACTATAGAGGGCAGTGCTATAGGACAACAATAGAGAGCAGAATTATAGGGGACCTACAGAGGGCAGTGTTATAGGACAACCACAGAGGGCAGAATTATAGGGGGAATATAGAGGGCAGTGTTATAGGACAACCATAGAGGACAGCATTATAGGGGAACTACAGAGGGCAGCTTTATAGGACAACCACAGAGGGCAGAATTATAGGGGAACTATAGATGGCAGCGTTATAGGACAACCATAGAGAGCAGAATTATGGGGGAATTACAGATGGTAAAAGTATAGGGGAACTACAGAGGGCAGTTTTATACGGGAATTACAACATATAAGGTCATGTGGATAATACAGTCAGTAAATTTGTGGGAGAATTACAGAGGGCCTTGTAATGTGAGCACATTGTCGGGCAATGTTATGGGTAAATGTTTAGCTAAACGTTCTAATATTATGTATATATATTCATGGAAAATACAATTATTTCCTAACCAGACCTACCTCGGCGGAGAGGCTATCCTGCAAGCTATACAGCTCCGCTACAAACTGAGCCTGTGATTGGTCAAACACAGTCATCCGTGCTGCTGTGATGCTGAACCCCATGTTGCTCAGCTGCTCTAGTCTCTGGATATATGCTGGTGAGGAGCCCCCTAGCGCGCGAGAAGGGAAGAGCAGGCAGGTGGTCTGACACAAGGCGCTAGTGAGCGGAGTACCTAAAAAACAAAAAGCAAGGGAAAAAAAATCTCACCCATCTCATTGTGCGCTTCAAAGTCATCTACAAACACGACTTAACGCAAGTGTGTGATCATGTAATTGTTTTAATTGCGCGGCGTCTACGGCGGTGTAATGGGATCCCTGACAATGATATGGTGTCACTCCGCCTGCCTGTCACATGGAATTTATAAAGTGATTAGTGAGCGCCGCTTCTTGATTATTAGATGTTAAATATTGACATGACGGTATAATTATTCTGTAGAAAATAACATGATGTGTGCGCCGCCAAGGGAACAATAGCGGAGACATCAAACGCCTTATGTATTCTCTATGCCTGGATTTGGGTTTCAGCATGCAAGGTTATGTACCGTATATTGGTTGTAATAAAAGCAATGAGGGAGTAGTGGAGCTCACAGGGTCCACACTCCTGTGCAGTGCAGCCTGAGAGCCTATTGCGGGGTACGACATGAGGATCTCTACTGAAACCTATTCATTGCCCCCTATCCTCATCACATACATCAGAGGTGATCCCTGCAACAATCTGAGACCAGCCCAGTATATTTTAGCAGCTCTCCATCTCTGCACAACATCTAGGTCAGTGGTGGTAAAACTATGGCACGGGTGGCTCAACAGGACTCAAGGCCTCTAGTACTCCCAGGAAGCCCAGGACCCTGGAAGGAAGCTACATTGATAATCTAAACTTCTCCTTCTTTGTACTGTATTGGTGTCCTCAGGTGCCTATACAATTCTAACTTGTAACCTTAGCATGCTCTACCAAATGCTACTTCTGCACCAACCTGTAACTACTGCACAAACCAGTAACCCCTGCACCAACCTGTAACCTTAGCATCCTGCACCGGCCTGCAATTTCAGTATACAGTACTGCCCCTGCATGTAACTTCTGTGCCAACTTGTGGCCTCTTCCCTAACCTATAACCTTAGCACACTGCACCTCCTTGTACTATTCCACCACCCCTCAGTCATCCGCCAATTGTCACATTTCATTCTACTAAAGAATCTCGACTGAATTTCATCGAAACATCACAAAATGTGATTTAATTTCGGGAAAAAAACTCACTTCTCCAATGTAGAACATGTAAGGATTACATTACAGTATCACATGTGTGCCAAATCAGCCCCCCTATTAAATCCCCATCTCAGGGTGAATGTAGCCCCGAGACATTTCCGGAATAAACTGCGCCACCGGCTTTCCATTGTTATTGATGCACAAACACAATTCTGCTAATCCTCCTGGTAGAGGAAACTATTTAACTTTAGCCGGGATTAGTTATAACCGGAGAACTCAAGACGTGTCTCGCGCATTGGGAGATGTGGATGTGTCGGGAGTGAGGGGGTTAAGGAGACGCGTGGTCCTGAAGAGGTCTGATGGTGGCGGAAGTGTGGCACAGCTGTGTTCCTGTGCAGAGATGCTGACACGGGCGTGCGTCATTAGCCGGGCACACGTGCCGCTGTGTATGTGACTTGCATTTTCCATATACTTAGTCTATAAGCTGCAGCATTTATCACTGTCACAGCCGCCGGGCCTCGCGATTAACCCCCCGTGGGACAGAAACCCATTATAACCCTTCCACCACCAAGACTCCATCATTTTCCCAGTCACTGAAAAAATTCTGTAACCTGAGTTTTAAAAATTATTTTGCCCATTTAAAAATTTTTTTTTGGATCTTTGGTTATTGTAAATCCAGTAAGTGACAACCAGCGATCACTAGATCCATCTTGTGCCACGTGGATGTTGGGCAGCAGGAGCTGGCAGCATTGGAAGGACTGAGAAAAAAAGGATTTATTTTCCAAGACTGTAGATGGGCGTCATGTCCTGCCACTGCTGTGCACTTTGCTCTCTGCACTGAACAATTATACAGCCTCTTTAATTTGAGTGACTGATGAAGTATGCGACTAAGGGTACATTCACACATGTGCGGTGTACGCCCCGGATCGGTGCCACACATGTGTGGCACCGTATCTGCGCCGTGCCGCTATTGACGTCCCCGCAGACGGCCATTTGAATGAGCCCTAAAAACGTGCAAAACTGTTTTTACATATAATAAAGAAAGTGCCAGTGGAGCAGTTTAATGCAGAGAACTAAGAGCACAGCAGTGTGAGGACAGCAGTGTGGGGACACGCTACCACCTAAAATTCTGGGATATAAATCCATAAAGCGCAGTCTTGTCGCTACTAAAAAATACACAAAGATTATACATCTCTCCAGGGACAGTACCCGACACTGGCTGCAGAGAGAACAGAGCACAGCAGGGTGAGGACATGCCCAATCTACAATTCTGGGATATAAATCCGTATTTCACAATCCTGCTGCTACCAAAAAACACACAAAGGTCTGATTACACAGATCTCCAGGGCCCATACCTAACAAAAGCTGCAGAGAGCAGCAGTGTAAAGGACAAGCTCTGAGGTACCAATGTATAATATAAATCTATATTGTCCTCATGCAACTAAGAATATACACTACAGGGACAATACCTAACAATGGCTGCAGTCTGTATGGTCATACCTGCTGACAGGTTCCCTTTTGTAACTTACTATCATCAACCAGCAGCAACATTAAAAAAAACCTTTGACTCTACAGGATCTGAACTCTTAGCAAGTTGTCACCCAGACTGGGGTGCTACCTGTATTAGGTGACAGTCCCCCATTGCGGGGCTGATTCTTCATAGTTTTTCTCTGTGTCCTGCAGGTAAATAGGGCGTCATGTGTCATCTTGGGGATCTGTGAAGAGAAATCATGAGATTTACATCCCTGTATTTTCACCATTGGATATGCTAGGGGAAAAAAATCCTTTAAAAAAAATGTCCATACTGGTCCTCCTGGTTCATGAGTCACATTAAAATCACAGAATTACCCATCAGAGGGTATTGTTTTTTTGTTGCAGAGGGCCACATTGGGTAGGGAGTCATACATGAAATGCCCCCTGGGAAAAAGTATGCAAATTAGCCCCTGTCTGTCACTTTAGTGCCACCTAATGGTAGGTAATGTGTAGAGGGAAATGATAACTTTACCTATAGGTGGCACTATAGAGGTATAAACTAAATCTATAGTGATACATCATACATACATTCCCTATGACTGCTTCTATAGGCTTCCAATGGCTGATCAGGATATTTAGCGCTGTCCGTCACCCTGTATTTTAGGGCGTGGATCTGTCCACGATTAAGAAGATCAGGATATCATTGTGCAGAGAATTTTCTGATGTATTTCGTTCCCTTTGTATTAAGTCAGAACATCAGAAAGCGAAGCCTCAGGATGTGTCGCAGCAGCAGCAGCAGCAGAGAAAGCCAAGACAGCAGATTAGCCCTTATCCTGGAGGGGCCTGGAAACTGGGTCTGCTACAAAGACACGGCCGCCATCCAAGCACAAGGCGCCTTACTGTCACAATATAGGATAATACATAATCCCAAATGACTGTGATTAAAGGGTTCATTAAATTTAGACAAAAGCATATACATTTAACCAGAAACATCGCCACTCTTGCCAACAGGTTATACCTGGTATTGCAGTCAGACCAGATTATTTCGGAACAGTGAAGCTTCCAGTGTTCAAAACCCAATTTCAATATTCATTTCCCATAGTGAGGTAAACACAATCTGTAAATCTCCATACACCTGCAATGGGGATCTTATTGCAGAAACATCCACAATCCCTTCTAGTTATTACTGACACACCAATTAGAAATTCACAAGGCTTCCTGGAAGTTTGCAAAATAGCTTTAATCCGGAAGGAAACGCTTTCTAGTGCCATCTATGGCCACTTGTGAGTCAATGTCCGACCCATTACAAGGCCTTGAAATTTTATTTGGCTTATAATTCACTAAAGGTGAACACATAGATGTCACTAGAAACTCAGTTAAAGTTCAATGCTCTAAAAAGGGTCGGACGTTGACTTACAGGAGCGTCCGGTAGTGTTAGTATGAGTGCTAACTAACTGGGATACTTATACTTACCCTCAGACCCTTCTGGAGGAGAACTATTTTGTATATTCCTTCCCTTTAAGGAATGTCAGACCTTAGTAAGTGAGACCAGGGAAGCCATCACCATATGCGCTGTACTTGCCTTTCTATTATGAGCCCTCCATTCTAATGGACACTTTGGGGATCCATTTAGTGGACGCACTTGTGCCCCCTGATGTGCGTGCAGGCTGCTGTCCTACTTACAGTCCTGTATATGGGAGGTGGGTGTTATATAGGTCACTCTGGGGATGGATGTAAAGGGTTAATGTGGGTATAATGAGCAGCGCGGTCCCCTGTGTATTAGGGTGAAGGACGTGTCATTGTAGATGTTCGCAGCGGAGCCGCACAATGTGCCACATGAGTCACATGTTCATCAGCCCGGTCCCCAGTGAGAACCCAGGTAATGGCTTTGTATAAAGACGGGCGTGCGGATTCGGCATGTAAATAATTACCTTTCCATATTGTCCCCTGGGCACGGCGCCAGGCGGGCACAGCTGCGGATTCATCAGACGTTCATTGTAAATTACATGTATATTTTCTGCCTGCAGAATCGTCCTTTTTTCTAAGTAATCCAGGACAACCGAAAATATCAGCAAACGCCTTGTCCTCTTCATGGGAGCTATTTTTGGGCAAAAGCCTCCGAAAAGCTGTGCAGTCTGTCTGGTAGCCCCATTCCCGGCCAAATTCTCAAGCCGCGTGTTAACTCTTCCTAGAATCTCATTTATCTAATGCAAAGCCGAGACCATGTCGGCAGGGATGTATATATATATACACCCAGGATATGACTGTGGGTACAGGTATGTATATATACCCAGGATATGACTATGGGTACAGGGATGTATATATACCCAGGATATGACTATGTGTACAGGGATGTATATATACCCAGGATAGGACTATGGGTAAAGGGATGTATATATACCCAGGATAAGACTATGGGTACAGGGATGTATATATACCCAGGATATGACTGTGGGTACAGGGATGTATATATATACCCAGGATATGACTATGGGTACAGGGGTGTATATACACCCAGGATATGACTGTGGGTACAGGGATGTATATATATACCCAGGATATGACTGTGGGTACAGGGATGTATATATACCCAGGATAGGACTATGGGTACAGGGATGTATATATATACCCAGCATATGACTATGGGTACAGGGATGTATATATACCCAGGATAGGACTATGGGTACAGGGATGTATATATACCCAGGATAGGACTATGGGTACAGGGATGTATATATACCCAGGATAGGACTATGGGTACAGGGATGTATATATATATATACCCAGGATAGGGCTATGGGTACAGGGATGTATATATATATACCCAGGATAGGACTATGGGTACAGGGATGTATATATATACCCAGGATAGGACTATGGGTACAGGGATGTATATATATACCCAGGATAGGACTATGGGTACAGGGATGTATATATACCCAGGATATGACTATGTGTACAGGGATGTATATTTACCCAGGATAAGACTACGGGTAGACTGTGTGCCCATGACAAGGTTGTAAGTACGTTCATGTATGTATGTTTAGTATGTGCAGTATGGGAATGCTCACAGATGTATGTGCAGTATGTCCAGTATGGGAATGCTCATGGATGTATGTCCAGTATGGGAATGCTCATGGATGTATGTGCAGTATGGGAATGCTCATGGATGTATGTGCAGTATGGGAATGCTCATGGATGTATGTGCAGTATGGGAATGCTCATGGATGTATGTGCAGTATGGGAATGCTCATGGATGTATGTGCAGTATGGGAATGCTCATGGATGTATGTGCAGTATGGGAATGCTCATGGATGTATGTCCAGTATGGGAATGCTCATGGATGTATGTGCAGTATGGGAATGCTCATGGATGTATGTCCAGTATGTCCAGTAAGGGAATGCTCATGGATGTATGTCCAGTATGGGAATGCTCATGGATGTATGTGCAGTATGGGAATGCTCATGGATGTATGTGCAGTATGGGAATGCTCATGGATGTATGTCCAGTATGTCCAGTAAGGGAATGCTCATGGATGTATGTCCAGTATGGGAATGCTCATGGATGTATGTGCAGTATGGGAATGCTCATGGATGTATGTGCAGTATGGGAATGCTCATGGGTGTATGTCCAGTATGGGAATGCTCATGGATGTATGTGCAGTATGGGAATGCTCATGGATGTATGTCCAGTATGGGAATGCTCATGGATGTATGTCCAGTATGGGAATGCTCATGGATGTATGTGCAGTATGGGAATGCTCATGGGTGTATGTCCAGTATGGGAATGCTCATGGATGTATGTGCAGTATGGGAATGCTCATGGATGTATGTCCAGTATGTCCAGTAAGGGAATGCTCATGGATGTATGTCCAGTATGGGAATTCTCATGGATGTATGTGCAGTATGGGAATGCTCATGGATGTATGTGCAGTATGGGAATGCTCATGGATGTATGTCCAGTATGTCCAGTAAGGGAATGCTCATGGATGTATGTCCAGTATGGGAATTCTCATGGATGTATGTGCAGTATGGGAATGCTCATGGATGTATGTGCAGTATGTCCAGTATGGGAATGCTCATGGATGTATGTCCAGTATGGGAATGCTCATGGATGTATGTGCAGTATGGGAATGCTCATGGATGTATGTCCAGTATGGGAATGCTCATGGATGTATGTGCAGTATGGGAATGCTCATGGGTGTATGTCCAGTATGGGAATGCTCATGGATGTATGTGCAGTATGGGAATGCTCATGGATGTATGTGCAGTATGGGAATGCTCATGGATGTATGTGCAGTATGTCCAGTATGGGAATGCTCATGGATGTATGTGCAGTATGGGAATGCTCATGGATGTATGTGCAGTATGGGAATGCTCATGGATGTATGTGCAGTATGTCCAGTATGGGAATGCTCATGGATGTATGTCCAGTATGGGAATGCTCATGGATGTATGTCCAGTATGGGAATTCTCATGGATGTATGTGCAGTATGGGAATGCTCATGGATGTATGTGCAGTATGGGAATGCTCATGGATGTATGTGCAGTATGTCCAGTATGGGAATGCTCATGGATGTATGTGCAGTATGTCCAGTATGGGAATGCTCATGGATGTATGTCCAGTATGGGAATGCTCTTGTACACAGATGAGCCTGACATTCACCCTCAGGATGTAATCAGTGAGGCCTCTACCTCCGCGCCTCACACCGGCCCAGGATGAGTCCTCACAGTCGTCCCATTTCCCCCATTGAGTGTCAGGTCTCCTACATAATGGGGTCAGTCTCAGAATTAAGAGAGGTCAGTCTGGTTTAGTTGGCAGGGATCCCGGAAAGGAGATTTCCAGGACAGGACATAAAAATGGAAGCATTTACCTTCTCTGCCTCCAGAACAATGGACGAGTGATCACAGACGAGACCCTCGGGGAAAAAGCGCTTTATCTCTCGGATGGCAGCCTGGTAGGAGCGGGAACCTGGAGAGACGCACAATGCAATGTATTACACACCAGGATTCATTCACTACCCGACCGATCCCAAACTCCTAACTATAAGGGGGAGGAGCCAGTGTGTGGTGCTACAGGTCCACCATGTGCACTGTGGGCGGTCCTACATCTCTGCATGAACTGCATCTCCTTCGCTATGAAAGTTCAATTGAAATAGTTCAGTGCACAGCAGTGTTAGGACTTGCTGTAGTGCAGTTGGAGATGTTATAATCCAGGAATACAGATCCATTTTCACAGTCCTGCTGCTGCTAACAACATACACAAGGGAGTTATTACACATCTCTCCAGGGACACTGCATAATACAGAGCTATCACAGCACAGCACAACAGTATGAGGCCCCTCGTGCAATCCTGGAATATAAATCAATATTTCACAGTCCAGCTGCTACACATGATTACACATCTCTCCAGGCCCACAGGACACCCCCCCCCAGTACAATCCTGCAATATAAATCTATATTTCAATCCTGATGCTACTGACAACATACACAAAAGGCTGATTACACAGCTTTCCAAGGAACAATACCTACCACTAGCTGCAGAGAACACAGAGCACCCCTAGTGCAATCCTTTCACTTAACTCCATATTTCACAGCCCAGCCGCTACACATGATTACACATCTCTCCAAGGACATTGCATAGCAGTGTTAGGACACACACCCAGTGCAATCCTGGAAATATAAATCCTTTTTTCACAGTCCTGCTGCTACTATCAACATACATAAAAGTATGGTTATAACTTAAGTTGCTCTACGACGGATATTTTATAGAGATGTATACTATGTCCGGAGCAGAGACTTATATAGAGACCAGGATGGAGTAATATCTCCATGTAGCATTAACCCTATATACCCCTGGATCCCCCTATATATGATTTGGAGCTCCTTCCATTGTGATGTATGACACATTGTATAACCAGTACAAGACATTGATCAATCTGCATCACTCTCTGCCCTGACACAACCTCATAAAATATAGTTTATTGTCAAGGACCAAACGTGCGGCGGTCAGTAGCGCGATCCTGAGGAGAGGGTATTACAATCCTTGGAAGCCATACAGGAAAATCATCAATAATGCAGAGGCGACACAGTGAAGGTTTTCCAGTAAGTCGGGTGATGGACGGATATGACGGGTAATAATACTCCGCGGCCGCAATCTCCAGCACGTTAATAATTGTGTAAAATGTCCGGCGCTTCCCCTCTGCACGTGCTAAACGCTGCGCCCATGACTCATAGTAAAATACTAAAATTCCTTATTGTGGCGCAAAATGGATTTTTTATAAGGTATGTGTAAGCATAAATCATGTGCAGAATGTATATTTAATGGGCGGTATACACTGGACCCATGTCATAAATATATACTGTGTGATCCATCATGTACTGTACCAGACAGGCTGATGGAAGGGATCCGGGCACTGACATCTATTGGTCATCAGTGGTACTGCAATATTTCTTCTCAACCAGTCGAAATCCAGCCTGTGCTGTGCTTATAGGGAACCTGTCAGCAGTTTTAACAGTGTTATGTTTTGTCCGTGGAAAGCTCTGTAACAATACCTTTGTGTATGTAGTTAGTAGAAGGCGGACTGTGAAATATAGATTTATATTCCAGGATTATACAGTGGGTGTGTCCTCACACTGCTGTGCTCTATGCTCTCTGCAGACTGTGTTAGCAGATGTGGATTATAATATAGGCGTTTTTGGCGGTAGCCTGGGGCCCAAACCTTCTAAGGGGCTCATGGCCACCCAAACCACCCACCAAATGTTATACTGAGAAGGACCTTAACCCATGAAATCCTCATACATCTGTTCCTACTCTCAATATACACGTACACAAGAGCCATTTTGGGACCTTTGAAAGTCCTCCAAAGCTAGTGAAACCCAAAATTGAAAGCAGGAAGAAGGGATGCATCGTCCATTCTCCAATGATTCTAGTATCATATGTAGGAAGTGAATTTCAGACTTGCAGGGACTATAACATTCATACAGCCCTGGGCCCATGGAGGTCTTAATCCACCCCTTGTGTTATGTATTATCCCTATAGAAATGTGTGTATGTTTTTAGTAGCAGCAGAACTGTGGAATATGGAATTATATTCCAGGATTGTACAAGGGATGTGTCCTCACACTGCTGTGTTCTGTGCTCTCTGTAGACAGTGTTGGTCATTGTCCCTTGACAGATGTGTAATCAAACTTTTGTGTATTTTATTACTAGCAGGAGGACTGTGAGATATGGTCATACAGACCAGAATTGTACTGTACTGGGGATGTGTCCACACACTGCTGTGCTCTCTGCAATGAACTTCTTTATAACTGAATTCACTCTGCGGTGAGCTACAGCTGTAAAACTTTTACTAAGAGCAGAAAATACAGGATGTGGGGGCTGATCAATGCACAGAGCTAGGAGTGCAGCAGTGTGGGGACACTTGAAGAAGCTACAATCCTTGAATCCAGGGATGATACCAAACACTGTACCCCCAGCATAATCCTGGAATATAAATCCTTATATCACAGTCCTGCTGCTACTAACAGCATACACAAAGGTCTGAATTCTCATCTCTCCATACAATACATAACTCTGATAGAATTTCTTATAGGAGGAAAGTAGGGGGTGCACATACCATACATTGCATTGTGCACAGTGCTGGTGCCGTACTGGGCTCTCCACAGGAACTGGTCTACGGCTTTACACTTCTGTGGATCATCTGGGCCCAGGAGGTCTAGAAGTTTGAGGACGGCATTGATCCTCTGCAGACACAACACAAGGGACGGGCCGGAGGTCAGGTAGTCACAGTGGGTTTGGCAGAGATGCTTGTCCTGTGGGGATAGTGATAAGTCAAAGGGTCATAAAGTTTCATACATTTTTTGGTAATTACAAGTTTGGGAAAATAAAAATCTTTTTTTTTTTTTTTTTTTTTTTAAATAATAACAGCGCCACTCTTGCTTCACGGGCTATGCATGGTATTGCAGCTTGCCTATAGGCTGAATCTTATTATACAGTACTTGTTCACATTGGACAAAGCTGTAAAACCAGACATAGCCCCTTGATATTAAAGATGCTGGAAAACAGACACTTTAATCTTTTTTTACCTCAAAGATGAAATAAACCAACCACTTGATCAGCTGACACATATTCCTCCAAACTAGAGGATGCAGTGGGACTGTAACTACAAGCCTAACAATTCCTATCTTTAATATGACACCATGTTTATATGTGTCATAGAACCAAAGATAGGGGCGTCTGAAGTGACCCTATAAATAATAATTCCTTATTTATATAGCGCACACAGATTACGCAGCGCTGCACAAAGCATGCCAAATTGGTCCTTGTCCACATGGGGCTCACAATCTAACCAACCTACCAGTATGTTTTGGAGTGTGGGAGGAAACCGGAGGACCCAGAGGAAACCCACGCAGACACAGAGAGAACATATAAACTCTTTGCAGATGTTGACCTGGGTGGGACTTGACTCATCTCAGGCAAATATGACTCTTCTCCAGAGATGGTAAATTGGGGTAAGGATTCCAGATTATAAAGAGAAATTCTAGAAAAGGTAATTTCATATGTGACCTGAGGGGCTAGTAGTTTAATGGGGAAAAATCTGGTGACAGGTAACCAAGGATTGGGCATGCTGAAAGCCAACATGGTCGCTCATTGTATCTTCCAATAACTACTTGTCAGTAGTACTAGAGAATGAGTGAGTCTGAATGCTATAAAACCCCTCTTATGTAGAAACGTAGGTGATATCGTGGACTCCTCACCTCTACCTCCCCGGTGGGGATGACCTGTAATGAGTCTTCTGGGGTCAGGGTCACCATCTTCATTCCCACCAGGACAAACCTCTGCAGCACAATCTTGCGCAGGATCTTACCCAAGTTTCTGCTCCATGATCCGGGTTTAAGGAGGAGAAGCGTGAAGAGCGGAGGAGGACCTGGGGGTAGTGCGAGGACACAAGAAGCTTACTGTACACATCAAAGCGAGCGCGAGATGCGCCAATCTAATGCTGCCATAATGATTGTGGAGCCAAATGTAATTAGGCCACCGGCCCCAAGAGGCCAAACACAGAGAAATCCTGTCGCAGGATCCGTTTGTGTGTTGACGGCCTTAATCCAAATCTGATATTCAGCCAATTTCCCACCAGTCGTGTGGTTGTTGTTGTTGTTTTTCTCTCTCTAACCTGGAACTTACATTATTAGAGCAGCGACGCTGAACTACAGGATGTTATGAAAAACAGGCCGCCATTGTTCGGAGGACAATTGACCCCAAAAGTAAGTGAATAAACCAAATCTATGAGCAAGTAAACAAAAAAAAATTCAGTTTCAGTTGAAAATTGACTTAAGCGGGGGTGGGGCTTAGCTACAGCGGAGGAGGGATATTGTCTCATCTCTACTGCAGGCAGAATAATGGAAATGTCCAAGTCTTTGGTGGAGACTAAGGCGTAACATCCCGGGTCATAGATAGAGGGATGACAGTGGAGTTATTTAGCCTTAGTTTCTCCAATCAGGGTATGTCCCTTTAATCTATATCCGTAACCGTTCTACAAATCTAAAGATCACTAACATTTTTACAGATTGTTAGAATTTTTTCCTTTTATTCAGGACTTACCTGACAGCATGTAGGTGAATATGGAGTCGCTGTGTCCCTTGTGTTCTCCTCCGCCTGTCAGGGAGATAGGGATGTGATGTACATTAGGGTTGTATACAGAGGGAGTCACATGATGACTGCTGTCACCGGTTGTTACTAAAGCTGCTGCACGGTGAAGGTTTATGGGTGAAGAGCAAGGTTGCCTTGTTAAAGAGTACAAGGAATTGGACAAACTGCAGGCAACTTTGCCAGAGCTTAGAGACCAGGTACATTATTGCTCAGGCACCATGGGGGAAGGTGCCTTAACTATCTACATGGCATAGTCTAACACAGTTATAAGGCAAGGTGGCCCAGGCAGGGTGTCCGCTGGCATTACACCCTTCGTACTACAAAGATGTCCCGGCTGGAATCTATGTTTACAATTCCTGTGCAGCGCCTCCACAGGGGAAACAAAGAATTACACATTTCCTACTAAAATCAATGGGCTGTGAATGTAATACAGGACCGTCCAAGGTCCTTAACAAGTGACCGGTCAACTCAGAATTGGGTTTTCTGACCCAGTCTAACCCCTTCCATGGTGCGACCTCGGATACCCGCACTGTCACACTTACCTCGGGTCCCAGGAGGAGCGATATACTTCAGAACGGGTCGTCCTTGGGAATCTATGGAGTAGGATATTAACATAAGGGATGGGACAACTGAGGGCATCCTGCTAAAGTGCTACAAGCATTGTCCAATACAGACATCGATATGCAATAATGGCTGATAACAGAGAATTACAGATTTTCAGGGAAACCACCAGCACCCCCTCCACAAACCACACAAACTACCTTTTAGACATCTTTCACTGATGCCTCTACCTGTGGGATTAGAGACAGCATTCTCCTAAAAAAATACTTTATTGAAGCCCTCTGTTTTTAAAGTCCTGGAGCCGGGGATCTAGAGAATTTCTGAGAGAGGGGTGAATGAGGGGGTTGAGAGTGGCTGTGTGTGTGACTCAGCTCAGCTACATCATTGTGTGACTCTCTGAAAAGAAATCAGCTTCATTCCTCCCTCAGAAATTCTCTTCAGCAAGTCATATTCAGTCAGCATCTCTCTCAATTCCCTCATTCACCCCTCCCACAGGAATTCTCTCCAGCGAGTCATACACAGTTAGTTTATCTCTCAATTCCCTCATTCACCCTTTCTCAGGTATTCTCTTTAGCCAGGTTAGCAGTATCAACATACTAAGAGTAGCTTGACTATATGCTGGAGCTCCCTCGCCTCCATGAATGGATCTTTGGTAAAAGAGGGCATGAATAAAAGAAGAGGGGTGGCTCTAATGACTCCAATGGAATATGTATATAGACATCTGAAAGGTACTGTGTGTGGTTTGTGGGGGGGTCACCAGTGCTTGGTTACCTTTAAGAATACTGAAAGGAAGATACATCATCAATAGGGATACATATAGGAGTTTGATTACCAGAAACCAAGTCCTTCTCTGTGAAAAAGTGGACAGCTTGACGGAAAGCAACCTCAGGGGTGGCGGACATGATGACCTGGGCTTGTTGCTTTGCAGTTGCCGGAACAAGCTCCTTAATGGCATTTGCCAGGGTGGAGAAGGCTTGGACGCGGCGCAGGGCACACACTAGAGCCGGGCTAGATGCGAGCCGGTTCACACTCTCCTGCCAGGGATGTTCTCCCACCTCGTACGGGGTGACTGCTGTAGCCTGGACCCAACTCAGGGAAGGCATCCACTTCACACCCAGGAGCTCAAAGCCTTGAAATCCAGTTCCTGCAGGAAAAAAATGAACATTTTCCTTTAACGATGACTATTCTATAGAGGTCAGAGCTCTGTTGTGCTCATATAGAGCTCCACATCCTAAAACAAGCCGTAGAATTATACGGATAAAATCTTAAGTGCCTGCCGATGCCACTAGGGGGAGCTAAGTGCATACAGCCAATAAGGAACTCAGTACATTTCTAGAAGCAGCCATGTTTTTGTAATCCTATGTGGTCCCCCTAGGGGTGGCTTCTTACAAGAATTTATGATCCCCTATAAAAGCAGATTATGACTCCCTAAATGAAGACATTTCTGTGTGTGTTCATAACACCTACTCCTCATACAAGGTATTGGCCCCCTGAATAATTCACACTGATGGCACCTGACTACATAAACACAGAGACCCCAAACCCTGCAGAATAGCCCCCCTGCCCACTCGAGGAGAACTCTAATTCAGCACTTTTCTGCGACGCATTATTAAAAAGTCATTAGTCAGCATTTTTTAGCCTTTTTTTAAAATCTCCATTAATGTAGGGGCGGTGCACGTAGATGATGGCGCCGTTTAATTTTTAAAGAGTATTTGCCCTTTAATTAATAAAAAATAAAAGCAGCAAATATCAATAATTCATCTGTCCCCTTCTGCCAGTTGCTAAAACGCAGGATGGCGAGAAATGTATACAGTTCCGGGGGGCGGTGACCCATCTTTTCTGGACAGATACAGGATTTCGGCGAGGGTGGTGGTAACCCCTATGTGGATATGACTATGGTAGGATGTAGTGTGGCGGGTATGGCTGCTGCCTGGGGGGGTAGGGGGCTGTGAACATTCGGAGACCTTAGGCACTCCTTAATGGTTAAAATGTAAATGAGGGCCCCATCGCAGCAGTGACCCCATTACCCTGCCTCCGCTCTGGCTCCATCGGAAACAAATGACACACTCGCTCGGCCTGTACTAGACGACTCCAATGGGGAAGCCCTCGGATTCCTATTTACGGAACTGCCTAAAAATAGACGATTCTTAAATTTGGATGAGCTGGCAGCAAAAGCCTCGGGCGCTATGTGCCCATTAAGGAGGGCGAGCCCGGGGGGAGATGGGAGCAAATGTGGAAGCTGGGAAATCTGTAATGAGAAGGAAAATCCTTCATATCAATTGTCTCAGGCATCGGGGGAAGCACAATATATGTTTACTCCAGATGTCAGCGCAGAGATGTCTGAAGCGAGGGCTTAAAGGGAACCTGTATCCGGATTTCACACCCCGTCCCCTCAGATAAGGAATAAAATGTCCTTTCTAGAACTCCCTATTTTATGTGAAACCTCACCCGCTTACCTAAAACAAATCTCCTCAAATGTCATGCAGAGAAGAGTCATATTTTTCAGAGATAAGTTATGTTTAGAGACTGCATGGGAAAGTCACTTCAGACACCCCTTTGTTCGGGGGACCTAAAAACATTCTGCTGGTGCCTTTCAAAGAATCTCTTCTTTCAGATCACATGAGGAGTGTGGTTCTGTGATCTACCACAATCCTGATGCAATCTGAAAGATGATATTCTTATCTTTAATATGACACCGGCAGCATGTTTCTAGGTGCTATATAACCAAAGAAAGGGGCGTCTGATGTGACACTCCCCCTGATTTTGGAGGAGATTATTTTATAGGTAATGGG
The DNA here is from genome assembly GCF_040894005.1 of Engystomops pustulosus. Taxonomy (NCBI): domain Eukaryota; kingdom Metazoa; phylum Chordata; class Amphibia; order Anura; family Leptodactylidae; genus Engystomops; species Engystomops pustulosus. The sequence goes on from NC_092418.1 coordinate 20,892,547, forward strand.
GGGAGATGTTACATAAAAAAGGGAATTCTAAAAAGGAAAATTCACCCCCGACCTGAGGGGGTTGGGAGGTTAATGGGGTAAAATTTGGTGACAGGTTCCCTTTAAAGGGATGTGAAGGCCATAATGAATATATACTCTATTCTATGTCTTATCTGAAGCAGATCACACACTATCCATGACAATGAGTCTACAAAATTTCATTTTGCAGCAGGCTGTAAAGTGAGATGCTGTCGTTTAGGCCACTAGATGGAGGCAGATGCAAAAAGTTGTTTTTTAATAGGTTATTATTTATAAAGACACATGATATTATATAGATAGATAGACACAAGGCCTAGTCACTATGCCTGCTTGCTGTAATTGAATGAGAACCATACACACATGGAGGTTCGTTACAGTGTATCAGAACTCACTAAATGGTCCAATTTACCAATTCCGTTTTATTCATACGTATTATTTATCATTAGAATTTCTGAAGTTATAATCTACAGAGTGGGGGAATCCTCTAGTATTAGGGGCACTGTAAGAGGGGCTCATGTAGAAGACACAGAACACAGGAGCATCTGCACCATAGCCAGATGTGTCTGTGTCTGCAGAAATCTGGCAGTGTAGAAGCTGATCAGTGTTCACCTCCAGTCCTGTGTCCCTGGGGACCTGACTATATAATATTGTAGTGTCGGAGCGCGGCGCGGCTCTTACTTCTGTTTGGGAGCAGAGAAGTGGTGCGGGCTCTTTGCAAGGCGCAGGTGCTTTCAGTGATCTTTTTGCAAGGATCTGCAGAGCATTGCACCGCAGAACTGACATGCATGATAAGAGCTTTCACACTTATCGGCATGGATTGTGCACATTTAAACCTACAGTCTCAAGGTCGTAACGTCTTAAAGGGCATCTACCACCAGGATGAAGGACTGAATTGAATTGAGCCTGAGGGGCTCCAAAGGTGTTCATGGAGCCTGGAGCCCTTCAGGCTCATTTGCATACAGTCTTTCATTCTGGTGGTAGATGCCCTTTAAAGGCGCAGATCAAAGTTGCTGCTGTGGGTTCCGGTTAACTAAACCGAGGTGAGGAGCTTTTCCTGATCCTGACACTCTCAGCTCTGCTACATCTGCTTACATCCAACAGCAGGTACTGCGAAGCATAGATCCAATCATGCGGACCTATGAGTAGATGTGTCGCATTGTGGGTAATTTTTGACTCTCATTCCAATTAACAAACTATGATGGAATCAGCAGAGGTCTTATCTCACATGTGGGTTGCACCGCTCCCGTCTATCTTTACAGCCCCCCAATTTTTGCAAAAGCTAGGGGTCTCAGAAGTCCCACAATTATCGCCTATCCTATGGATAAGTATCCATAATTGCACAACCCCTTTAAGATTGGAGAGATTACAATATATATATATATTAGTCAGCATTTCCTACCTCTTCTAGCATTCTATGACTGATACATAATGCTGACCGTCTGCATCAGGTTGTAACCACTAGAGAAAGATCAGTATCCGGCTCCCAATCACGTACACCAAATATGTGCACAGCTATTAACATATCGCCCCCTAGTGGTGCCAAAAACTAGCTGAGATTTTTAAAATTGTGGTATGTAGGGAAGAAGTACACCAGGACCTTATGGAATATATCTGGAAACTCATCCAAATGCCTCCTCCTCCTGTATACTACATTACATGGACAGTGTCCCTTTAAATGCTCTGCTGATCCCGGAGCAGTCATTCTACACAGATCATATCTAGGAGATATATTTATATCAGGAAATGGCAGACTTGTCTGATTCCCAGAGATGACAAATTACTTGTGTCCGTCTGGCAAGGACATCTGTGATGGGAACAAACTTTTTTTTTTATTTTGGGTTGTTTAAAAGCAAAGCCGTGTCCAAGGTTATGACTGTATTTATGACGGCAGCGGAGGACACTGAAAAGTAAGAATCTACAGATTTTGTGTTAATTGAAGCAGGTTCTCTCCCCTTTTCAAGGGGTTGTATAGACTTTTTTGTCATATCTGATAATACAGCAGCCCTCTTGTTTGTGCACTACCCATGAGCTGGACCCCACCAATGTAAATTTAGATGGGTTTAACACATGTTGGGAGATTTTGATGCAGAAATTTTGGCAATTGTAAATCAGGACCATTTGTGGCAGTAATAAAGGGATTTCTGTGCCCCCAATTAAGATTAATGGCACAGTCCCAGAAATATCTACACTAAAATCTACTGCATGTAAATGTAATCTTAAAGGGGTTGTTCTAAAGGTACAGTTTAGGGGCTAAAATAGTGATTGCTGGGGGTCCGTCTGCAAGGACCCTCACTGATCACAAGAATGATGACTTTGCATGCACCCCCTGACACCCTCCATTCACTATCTATGGGACTGCATACTATCACCAGCCCTGCCACAGAGAATGACTGCAGTGGTAGTGTGAATACTCGACCTGCCGCTCCATTAATTCAGGGAAACAGGAGTCCAATTATAATGATCGTGGGGGGGATATAGCATTCAGACCCCTACCGATCAGCATGTAATCCCCTATCCTGTGTACAGAGGATAAAATGTAATCTTTGGACATCCCCTCTAAGATCTTACAGTTCCAGATCTCTATACTTATGTTTATATCACTGCCACAGAAATAATAAGGACATTGATATGAGACTCAGTCCCATTCATTCGGTTAGACCCAGATCCAGCTATAAAGGGTTATTCCAATCTTGCATATGTGTAATCGGTGGGGGTTCGACTTTAAGGACCAACCCAGAGGATATCATTCTCTGCACCATTCACTTATACGGAGATGTGCTGCAGTTCCTCTGCACGGTAGGCGGCCCGGGGGCAAGGGAATACTGAGAAGTGTTGAATTAGCCCTGCAGCCCCTTCATTCTCTGCATAGGATGGGTTCCCAGAGTCCTGACCCCCATCAATCATATGTGATAGCATTTCCTAACAGCATGCAATAAATATGTTCAGCCAATATATAGAATGATTTGCCATCTCATCCTACCGATGATACTATGGGCTATGAATGTGATATACAGGTCACACAGAGGAGAATGTATTATATGTCAAGTGCCTGGCGCCACCTAGTGGAATATCAGCCAAGTGATAAACTGTATCCATTTAATGGTAGGGAGAATATTACATTATCACCCATCATGATATTGATTACTCTATGGATCAGTAAACCTCCGGGCTGACCTGCAACCGGAGAGGGAGGGAGGAAGAAATACAATACCATCCATCCTCCAAAGACAAGTCGTGTTATGGGCTAAGGAGACGGCGGGAGGAAGAAATCTATTGCCTAGTTGTTGAGCGGAGGCAAAGTAATATGGGAGAATTGGATTGTAATGACACAGGAGTCCTGTAAATGTAAAATATGTTACAGCCGAGCCGATAAGTCAATGCTTGGAATAACAGCTCAGCTCCTGAACGGACAAGGGGATGGGGTGGATATAGGATTGACCATTGCATGTGTAGCATCACCCATGATCACCAAAGGCGCGGACCTAAGGGATCTTCATATCATATTTGGAAGCTTACCTGTTACCGTCTCTTGTATTTTAGGCTTTGGTCTAAGGATCTGACGGAGGAAGCACCCGGCTTTCTGCAGGGCCTGTCGGCCGCTTATAGTCAGGACTACCACTTGCTCGAGTTCGGGGTCAAAGCTGAAAGGTTGTCTGGACTGCATGTGCCACACGGTGCTGGAGTCTGGCACCGAGTGCAAGCTGCCGCCTGCCGGAGACACAGAGATAGTGATGTAACCATTGTACATATACTGTCCACATTGTACAGACAATGGCCCACGTTTATCAAAAATGGTGCAGTTTGCGACAGATTTCTGAATGGAGGCGTGCGTTCTTCATGAATCTGGCGTCCCCTGTACTGCACCAAGGTTTTTTTGGTGCTCCTTTAACATGGGGCGACACAATTCTGTCCAACATTGCATGATAAATGTGTTGCACGGTCCGACTGCGTGCAGAATAGTGCAGCCTTCTTACATACCCTTTCAAGCAGTCTGCACTGAAAGGAATGTGCAAAAGTAAAAAATCTGGGCCAATGACTGCAGCAGGAGGAGACCTGCTGTGATGACCTTGTGGAAGGCAGTGACCTGTCCACCTGTCATTCAGTGAAGCCAGGGATGTACATAACTGCAGATAGATCTTTGATGCAGCTGGAAATGTCTGTACCATGTTTCCTTACATCCCAAACTCTTTCTGACCTGACCTTTGTCCTTATTCAGGTGGAGGATCCAGCAGGCTTCTAACCCTAAAATACTGTGCACCACATACTGAACGTGTATGTCTCCATACCTCTGCCTTCCCTCTCCTCTCACACCATAAAGTTTTACAACCACAAAGCCAAATTTAAACTGCAGCTGCATCCCCCTCCTCTCCCTCCCATAACCCTACAGCAATCATCTGGAAATAGAAGTATGTTTACCCAGACTTTGTAGCAGGCTGTCAGAATAAGACACCACATGAAAACACATATTGTGATCAAGATGCTCAGGATGGAGAAGGTTGGAGCGGATTAGACCAAGGAGACCCTGCTCAGCCAGGTCATTCATCAATCCTGAAAGAGAGTAATAATATGTTAGGTGGTGAATGTGTCTCAGCTATAGGCCGCTCTCTTACAGAAGGCTTGTTGTATTGTTTTCTGTATACAGCACCTATGTGAAAGCTATGTCTTAAAGGGGTGTTGTCATTACAGAAATGTATTTCATGTCCTTGAATAGAAAATAAATGTGTGATCACAAATGGTCCGGCTATCAGCAATATATTAGACCACAAGTCTCCCTGAGATGCCCTATACTGCATAGGACTCCATTTTGCTGAATGCCGAGGGTCCAATCCCTTGGTATCAGACATTCATCTCCCCTATGAATAGGGGATATATGACAATAATGTAACGTCCCCTTTAAGAAGCAAAAGAGAGATTAACATTGACTTCACTAAAACTCAGAGTTACTCCTTTGCCTTTGCCCTCCTTCTGTTATCAGGTAAGCAGAAGAATATATAGGGAGTTTTAGTAGTTTACTGCAGGGTCAGACTATATAGTGCTTGGTTGTAGTCTGTTACCATAGAGACACATAGTTTGGCTTAGGAAATGTAGACACCAAAAGACACATTTTTTACTTCTTCATTTTGGTGAACTGAAGGTGAAACCTTTGCAAAAGTGATCAGGAACAAGAAGTAAGGGCTGGTCGCCAACCAATATGGCCGCTCATTCTTGTTTTCCTTTCTAAAACAACTACAAACATCTAGGTATATTGTGAACTATGGACATCACCTTGGAGGAGCGCTGGGGTATTACGTGCTGCGTTCTCCTTCCTGAGGAGGAGCAGTAAGCAGTGGAGATGCGATTTAGTAACCGACACGTTCAACTTCTCCTCTGGATGGGTGGATGGTTTAATGGAGCAGAAGATAGGCACCTGCAATAAAAGGAGAATAAGATGAGTAACATGAGATGTGAGTATGCCATCACTTCCTCATTGGCAACTACAAGTCCCACCAATTGTCAGAATAATTGGCTACAGTACTAGGTAAGCTAAGCAGATCCTTTACTGAGCACTGGGTTTCCAAAAGTCTGTCCCATACAGATAGAAATGTTATGGGGTATCCTAGTAATACTCCATAACATTATAAAATGGCAAACCCCCTATAAGCTCCAAATCTGCTACAAAAGAGGGACAATATTTGGCAATTCGGAATGCTATACCTGGGCAGCAGACATGTTCAACAAGGCTCCATGTTTAGCAGAGAGACGAAGGCGGCGGATACCATGAATGGCGAATCCTCGCTGGCAGCAAGTGTCAATCACATCACCATAGGCACATGGCGGGACAATAGGAGAGACCACCAGGAAGACATCACCTGGAGGGAGCCAGAAAATATATATATAACATAATCAAGACACATCAGTTATGGGACAGATGAAACCTTAAGGGCCTACATAAAAGGGGCTCCCAATAATCGGAATATTATCCCCTATCCTATAACAAGTAAACATGGCACAGCCCCTTAAAGTGTTTCATATCAACGCATTGGGGCTCATTTACTTACTTAAGCAGTCCAGTCGCGATCCTGCGTTGCGTTTTCCGATGAGGATTCGGGTTCTGCCGGGATTCACTAAGGTCGTGCGGCCGATATCCAGTAGGTGGTCCGCTGGAGTTCACCATCTTGTCGGTGCATGTAAGTGCTGATCTTGCGACACATTTCGTTTTGTAAATTCCGCGTTTTTTCAGAATCTGTCGGGTTGTCCGACGGCCACGCCCCCCATTTCTGTTGCATGAAAGCCAGTGCCGAAATCCGAAAATTCGGGTAACCCGACGGAAATGCAGACGCAGAGCCCTTAGTAAATGAGCCCCATTGTGTTACCATGCACTGTGACACATCAGATTTTCTCTGCACTTATGTATTTCTATCGCTGCTTTTAAAGTGTCATCTATCCAATAAAGCTTGAAGCCGACATTTTAAGGTAGGTGAAGTCCTGACCATTTTCCTGCTGTTTGAGGATCCTTCCACAAGGCCGTGCACCCAGGAGGTGAGCCAATACTTATTTCAATCACTATTGTGTTACTCACCCCTAGTGGTCGCTGTCAGCAGAGCAGGTGGACGGCACTCGCTTCCCGCTGAGCTCCAAGATCTAGTTTTAAAAATTAAAAAAAGGAGCAAATTACAAAAAAATGTATATAATACATTTTGAAATAGATAAATGCAAACGTGGCCCTTATTACCTGGGTGACGCGTTCCGTCCCGGTGTATTAGGGACTCTAGTACTGACTACACCACTGCTGGGTATTCTACCCCCGAACCACAGACTGAGGTCCTTCAATATGCTGCCTGAGGTGCGGGAATAATGCAGGAGCGGAGATTCTCTTGTGAGGCCATAAAGGGCGCTCAGCGAGTTCTGATCCGTCTGACGGGCAAGCTGTGGATCGCAAGGACCTGCTATACTTTCCCAAATCCTGCCTGCATGAGACCCTCGCAGCGCCATAGCGAGGATGGGCAGCCTTCTCACAACGCTTCCAGCATAGGAGGGGGGGACTGTAGCTGGAAACAGAGGGTTAAACCTATAAACACAACATATATGACCGTGGCCCCCATCCTGGTGATTAGCGGGTGCTCGTACCAAACATGACTTCATGCTCAGCCACATACTTACATATGTTGTGAGGAAGAGCAGAGGCTTCTGGGTAAAGCAATCTCACTCCACATATATCCAGCCCCCCCGTGAGGATAAGGTGTAAGGCGTGGTAAAAAGCAACAGAATTGCGCAGAAGTGTACCGTACATGATGACTGGAACAACCTGAGGAGAAAGGAAGGATAAATGAATCCTGAGAGGGTCCTATGAATGGTACAACTCACGCCTGGGAAAGATGGGTGACAACTAGTAACAGAAGTAATAGCAATGGGTTGTCACACAACTTTCCAAGAGTCTCGATAAGTGTGATGAACCAGTTAGGGGTCCCCTGTGATAATGGCGGCCACATAAGTATAATTGAAGAGATATTTCATCTATATGTTTAGTTCATCAATTTCAGAATATCAGAGGTATGACTCTTGACATTCGCCCCTTTAATTCTACGTTCTTTTTCCAACGCGTACCCCCAGGGGGGTAACTAGGAGAGACAGGGCCCCCTACTCCCTTAAAAAATATATATATTTGTTAACTCACATACAAACATTTATATACTTGTGTGTCAGTTTGGAAGCCAGGACACCCAGACACTGCGGGACCCATAGCAGCTGCTATGGCTGTTACCCCTGTAGTTACCCCCCTGCTTACCTCAATTTCACCATCTAAGGAGAATTCTGGGGCCAGAGAGCTCAGCTTCTCCTCAGTTTCCAGCGTTTGCCAGAAGAATCCAGAGGGAGAGGAGAATACTTTTTCTACGGCCTGATAAGGGGTCAAAATGTGATGAGATCACTGCACAAAACCAGACAATCTTATAACTGTAATCATACAAATAATATTTAGTAATCTCCATACAGCCACCTCTAGAGGGAGCTATAGGGAATGTGGGGATTTACTTACCTGGGGGTCAGGGTTCACTGACACAATATTGTTTAATTTCACACCCGGGACCTCCAGGTTTAGCGGGAATAGTTCCCCCTGCAGCTGTTGTATAACACTATCTCTCCAGGGGGTGACGCTCTGCAGGGTGTGATGTGACAGGAACAGAGACACTTGTCGGTAAAAATCAGATGTCCCACGAAAGTCTTCTTTACCCTGCGACAGTGCGCGAAAAAACAAACCACAGTTTGGTTAAATTAACATACATGAAAAATCACAACTACAACCCCCATTATGCACATTCAGCTGCGGGCATCGTGAAGCCCAAATGTCATTTGACATTTCCCGGAGGAGCAACAGAGGAACAAGGCAGCACAGTTAAAATTGACATGCAGGGACGTCACTATGTCACCAACAATCCTCCCACCTTGTGCCTTCTCATCTTGGTACTTTTAGGGGCTGGCAATTCACTTGGCGAGACACAGGCATATACTGCCAATCCTTCCTCCCGCCACATCTGTTGTAGTCCTAGTACTTGGAAAGGGGCATCTCCCTCATAGTCGGGATGTAAAGAAGCAACCTAAGACATAGGACAATGTAGGATGATGATACTGGATGAAGGATGAGGAGGGGGGGGGGGCAGTGATATCCTCACCATGGAGAGAAGCCAGACAAGTAGAGCGTTGTACACATTGGCAGGTGAGGACAGCACTGAGCGGCCCATCTGGTGTCCTGGCATCAGAACCTGCCCGCAGCTGGACAGCCAGACAGTGACGAGTAACAGCTCTGCCCCGCTCCGGGCCGGCAGGGTATCTATCTCCGGGCTGTACGACGCTTCCTGTAAAGTAGAAACATTGCCATGACTGCTGCCACTGTACTGGATCCCTGCAACTGTATAAAAGAGGTGTTCCCATCTCAAAAAGGTGAGGGTATGATATTACGTATGAAGCGTGGGGGTCCGACTACTGGTCTGTTATAATAAGAATAAAGGGTCTACATGATGCGGTTGTGCTGCCGCCTACTTGCTGATTTGTCCTGCACAGCGGCGCCACCTGCCGCATCACAGTCACACTTAAAGGGAACCTGTCACCAGGGATCTCATCTCAAGACATATTGTAAAAGCCCATGACACCTGCAGTGCAAAAATGTCTCTCTGCCTTTTCTAAGCATTTGCATTACAATAGAATTGTGTTTTATAACTTAGCAATACAGAATCCTCTGTGTAGTCCCAGGGGTTGGGCTTCGGTTTGAATGCATTTCAAAAAACAACATGTGACTTGTCTGAGCTGCAGGCTGTCTCCATCTTTTTGCTCCTGTAAAACTCTATCCCTCCCCACTGATGTCAGGCTGACCAGGCTGTGACCTCTGAGAAGGAGCAGGAGGTGGAGCTAGACAGGAGCACAAAGGTGGGGGCCAAGCTCTGAGCAGGGAGTAACACAGACAAGCCACATGTTGTTTTTTGAAATGCATCCAAACCAAAAGTCCAGCCCTTGTGACTACCCCAGGATTTTGTCAGGATGCAGGTGTAAGCTATAACACACAATTACATTCACCGGCCACTTTATTAGGTACACCATGCTAGTAACCGGTTGGACCCCCTTTTGCCTTCAGAACTGCCTCAATTCTTCGTTGCATAGATTCAACAAGGTGCTGGAAGCTCCTCAGAGATTTTGGTCCATATTTGGTCCATATTGACATGATGGCATCACACAGTTGCCGCAGATTTGTCGGCTGCACATCCATGATGCGAATCTCCCGTTCCACCACATCCCAAAGATGCTCTATTGGATTGAGATCTGGTGACTGTGGAGGCCATTTGAGTCCAGTGACCTCATTGTCATGTTCAAGAAACCAGTCTGAGATGCTTCCAGCTTTATGACATGGCGCATTATCCTGCTGAAAGTAGCCATCAGATGTTACAGGGTACATTGTGCTCATAAAGGGATGGACATGGGCAGCAACAATACTCAGGTAGGCTGTGGCGTTGTACCAAGGGGCCCAAAGAGTGCCAAGAAAATATTCCCCACACCATGACACCACCACCACCAGCCTGAACCGTTGATACAAGGCAGGATGGATCCATGCTTTCATGTTGTTGACGCCAAATTCTGACCCTACCATCCGAATGTCGCAGCAGAAATCGAGACTCATCAGACCAGGCAACGTTTTTCCAATCTTCTACTGTCCAATTTCGATGAGCTTGTGCAAATTGTAGCCTCAGTTTCCTGTTCTTAGCTGAAAGGAGTGGCACCCGGTGTGGTCTTCTGCTGCTGTAGCCCATCTGCCTCAAAGTTCGACGTACTGTGCGTTCAGAGATGCTCTTCTGCCTACCTTGGTTGTAACGGGTGGCGATTTGAGTCACTGTTGCCTTTCTATCAGCTCAAACCAGTCTGCCCATTCTCCTCTGACCTCTGGCATCAACAAGGCATTTCCGCCCACAGAACTGCCGCTCACTGGATGTTTTTTCTTTTTCGGGCCATTCTCTGTAAACCCTAGAGATGGTTGTGCGTGAAAATCCCAGTAGATCAGCAGTTTCTGAAATACTCAGACCAGCCCTTCTGGCACCAACAACCATGCCACGTTCAAAGGCCTCAAATCACCTTTCTTCCCCATACTGATGCTCGGGAGAACTGCAGGAGATTGTCTTGACCATGTCTACATGCCTAAATGCACTGAGTTGCCGCCATTTGATTGGCTGATTAGAAACTAAGTGTTAACGAGCAATTGGACAGGTGTACCTAATAAAGTGGCCGGTGAGTGTATATTGTAATGTAAATGCTTACAAAAGACAGAAAGACATATTTGCACTGCAGCTGTAATGACCTTCTGCAACCTGTCTTTAGTGAAAATGAGGTCCCTGGTGACAGGTCCCTTTAAAGGGTTTCTCCAGAGGCCGAAAAACATGGCTGCTTTCTTCCAAAAACAGCACCAGCCTTGGCCCTGGTTTGTGCCTGTATTAGAGCTCAGTTGTATAGAGATGAATAGAGCCAAGTTGGAAAAGAAAGCAGCCATGTTTTCTGGACAACCCTTATAAAGGTAAAGGTTGATCAGGATTAACATAGGAAACAGTCAGAAGTCCGGCGCCATTCTCTCCAGCTGACCCTGTGGATACTGGATTTTTGGCCTTTATGTTGATTCCAGCACTGGAGGCAGCCAGAATTAGATAATTGATGGGTCCCCAAGCCCTGATTGATGACATATCCTACTAATAGGTAACACAAACATAAAAGACCCTCCTTTATACCGGACGGCTGCTATTGGACTTTTTACGTCGTTTTTGAAGAAGCTAAAGTGGGGAGGGGACTGGTGATCAGGGACAACTACCCTCTTCCAGCACCATCTTACATCATGAGTTACGGGTCTTACCCTGTGGAATAGCAGTGGTGTCTGCTCTGCCATGGGCTGCCCCCCGCTCACAGAGCTCCGAGGCCTCATCCCCTCCAGCTGGCTCTGCATGTTCTGTCTGCTTCTCTTCTCCCTCTCATGCTTTTCTCTCCGGGATTGCTCCTCTGTGCTGCTGTGACACAAAACAACAACATTTACACCACAATTCTTTACATTCACCGTAATCTTGGTATCTCCATATAAACCGCTAAACAAAGTTTCTTCCTTATTATGGGACTGGCTGCTCCATGGCATGATGCAGCCACATGTCTGTACATAAACTAATATAAGTATCAATGTAATATATTCTACAGAAGAAGAAAAATCCAATCAGGCTGTTCGGCTCTTTCCTGCGCAGAGTCTATGGAGAGGGGAGGGTGATGGTACAGAGACACAAACTAAGAAGTTTAGCAGAGCTAAGAAACTGCAATCTATTAAATCCAGCAAGATAATGCTGGCAATGAATGACATACTAGGGGCAGCAGCCTCACCCTTCCCGCTCTGTAGACTTAGGTGTACAAGGCTGATATGGGCGCTGTTAAAGATTAACAGAAGGAGGAAAACAGGCTAAGAATTTTTTAATAAGATTTATTAGAGAATTTCCAACATTCACCAGTATTAGTCATTCATACAAACTGGAGTTGCCCTTTAAAGGGCATCTACCACCAGGATGAAGGACTGCATGCAAATGAGCCTGAGGGGCTCCAGGCTCCATGGAAGATCATCACCCCTGACACCTTACCTGTGAACTTCCTGTGTTTTTATGGGTTCCTTATCCTTCTTACTTGGGTGTTCTTCTCTAGCATCTCCTTCTTTTAAGCTGACGTCCAGCTCCAGCACTACCTCCTTCTCCTGAGTGACATCAGAGGGGACGTTCAGTGTCTGGTCACTCCGGGTTCTGATCTTTTTGGGGGGTTGTGAAATGTCAGGCAGCTGAGCGTTACGGTGTGGAGATGGTGAAGGAGGACCCGTCTTGTGGTTACGTAGTTGTCGCAGCAGTGCGCTTTTCCCGGTGTGTATTGGCCTGCAGGATAATGGTCACAATGTAAAGTGCATTTTACAATTACAATGACAGGACATTCAAGTTTTTCTGAACTCTACAGCATGACATCGCAGATGCGTTACCCTCGTGATCCCTGACCTGTGAATGACAGTCAGGCTGCTGCTGCGGTGGCCATGCTCGGACATAACCACAGGCATTTCAAGTCTTAGATCAGTAGCAAAGGGTTTGACAGCGAAACAAAAATCCTAATTGGGTCCATATCATGCAATCTCCTTTAATTCTGCCCATAATTCCTACCTTTTTGTTTCCATCGTAACAGACTACAAACTAACTCTGTGTAGTCTGTTCCTGCGGTCACTTTCCCTTCATTGTGTTCCCTGATCTTTGTCCCCTCCCAGTCTCTATTCCCCGACCTCTGCAAAGAGACACCTCCGAGGTCTCAGCTTCTGCTCCAGACTGGCATAGGGCCATGCGGACACTTAGAGGATTGGTAAATCATCATTACCCTTGCAGTAAACCATGCATGTATCTTACACATACTGTGGCACATGGGCTCTCCCCGGGTTCTTTATAGGTGCTCTCCCACCATCAGTCATCAGGCTGGGACTGGATGCCGTCACTCTCAGGTCTATGAAGACGGTGGGGGAATCTTCAGTGTGTCTCCCTTTATCCACCACGTTCTTGTTCACATTGGTTCTGCTAAAGATAACAGTTTCTGAGTGCTTCACAATTACCAGAAAAAAAATGAAAGGTTAGTGATAAAGAGATACATTGCAAAGTTTCTTTGCAACACTTAGTACGTATCTGAATTTGCACCCCATTTCTTCTAACCAAGATCTGTCCGGATCCCACCCCTGTCCTCATAGCGTCCCATCATGATACCTGTCACAACTCGCAGGAATCGCTCCTCTCCTGTCCACGTGTTCTCCGTTAAGACACTGATGAGGAGTCTTGGCCTGGGATTGCTTGGCACTTAAATCCAGCAGCTGCGCCATGATCTGTTCCTGACGTTTCTTCGCATTGTTCTCTATGGACAGCGCGGACGAGGGCGCGACTGTGGACGGAAAGAGACCACGAGGTGTATGGACACAGATACGGAACAACCTCAAGTCATAGACGGATACATAATTTTTGTCATCTATAATAGAAAACATAATCTGGTTCCCCGACTCGATTCCATGTTCAGGGTATGTTGAGGATCTACAGGATAGGTCAGCACTATGAGGGGGTCTAACAACTGGACCCTACATCAATCAGCCGCTCTGCTGCCTCAGAATATGTGATCATTGGTGTCTGACATCTGGACCCTATACTAATCACCTGTACTGGCTGCAGGAACCTATACAGTGTATACTGGCTCCCCCCGCTGTACAGGTTCTGACCCGAATGGGTGTCATCGACCAATCACATACTTATAGCTTTTCCTAAAGAGGGATCATCAATATGAAAACTGATGGAAAACCTTTTTTAACGTCAAATGAATGTCACCGTCTACACAGGGCTCACCTGGATCTCTTGCAGAGGTTTGTAGTTTCACTTCGTCTGTCAATCGTTCAAGGATCGTCTCCAAATCCTCCTGATCTATCAGCTGAAATGGAATGGAAGACTTAATCATTTCAATAATTATTTCTACAAAAATATAATTGAACAATAATCCATAATTGGGAGGAATCCAGATGATCTCACAAGCAGGAAATCGTAGCATGAATTAAAGACCATTCTAATAGTGAGCACTGACAAGGACCAGGACCGGATCCAATAGTCCTGCTCGTGTATAATGCCCCCAATGGAGGTAACAGGACTTTTAGGATTCCCCACTTATAGTAAAAAACTGCAAAATAAGAGACAGCGTTAAAAGTCCCCAAAATGTGTTGTCCTTTAGCGCCATCTTTGCTTAGCTTGGTGTATTACAGGGAACAAACCAATATCTATTAGGCATCAGACCTGTATGGCCGGCAAAGGGAAGAGCTCTATCTCCCCCTGTCCGGTTTCATCTTCTCTTGGGCCTTTCCCAGATGTTACAATATTGTCCGTCTCTGGATTATCCGTCTCTGGAGAGATAACATCCGTCTCTGTGGGATGTGATGGAATATGAGGCGGAGAGTGTCCCAGGATCCCCTCGATGTTAGGGTGGGATGCAGTGAGATAATCTGATGCAGAACTTGATAAATCAGGAATATGTGGGGATATTATACTGCCTGGTGCCATTATACCACCGCCGCCGCCATCTTTCTGGTCAATCTTTAGTGAAGGCAAAATCTGAAAGAGAACAGAACAATAAGTGAGATAGGACAAGTCCCCAGTAACCAGGGAGGGATAGCTACATCCTGGAGCATATCCCTATTTCTTCTTCAACCATTTACATTAGGAGGGGCCATTTCGAAAAGAGATGGAGAAGACCCCACACAGATCAGGGATAGTGACCCAGGTTTTTGGCGCATGCGATCGGATTGTGGCGCACCGGTGCCGGCATGCACTCTGTCGGAGTGAACTCCGACGGACTTCAACGCAGCAGCGACACCTGGTGGACATCGGGTGCACTACCTTACTGAATCGCCGGAAGACACGAATCAGCGTCGGAGAACCCGCCGCTGGATCGCGAATGGACCGGGTAAGTAATTCTGCCCCACTGTGCGACCCAGTATCGGATTATAATACAGGCGGTTTGGGCGGTAGCCCGGGGCCCAAGCCTTCTAGGGGGCCCATTGCCACCCAAACCACCCACCAAATTTTATACTCAGAAAGACCTTCACCCATGAAATCCTCGTACATCTGTTCCTGCTCTCAATACACATGTACACAGGAGCCATTTTAGGACCTTTGACGGTCCTCCATAGGTCCTGAAAATGCAGATTGAATGCAGGAGGACGCATCCTCCATTCTCCAAGAAGCTGATTCTAGTACCAGATGTAGGGAGTGATTCCCAGACTTGTAGGGTCATACTGTAATATTCATACAGCCCAGGGCCCATGGCAGTCTTAGCACATCCCTGATCCCATTAAAGTCCTGAAATATGAGCAAAAAGAGAGTCTACTATAAAAGCAATGGACCCCCGCTTGACGTCCGTACTGAGGGTCTCATTTCCCTTACAAACACAAGCTAGTTCGCCTCCAGAAGAAAGTTTGCCCTCTGGATGAGAACTCATTTTCATACTTTTCTAGCCACAGACTTGCACCCACATTTGAAGGGTCAAGAGGAGATCCTAAGGGTCAGACTTCTCCCTTGTCTGTCCAGGGTCACTGTACCTTATTGATAAAGTCTCCATGCTCATCATCGGACACGTCGGACAAGTGGCAGTCGTCCCTCTGGAAGATCTCCACATCCTCAGACTCCAGGTCGGACTGTATGGAGACAAAAGAGTGACAGCTCTCGTCAACACCCCAAATTATCCCGGGACGTGTGAGGCGGCCTCTCAGGTGGGAAGTTAGTGTATGATACTGAGTATTTATCAGACTGCAGTGTGGTGTATAGCAGAGCAGAGAGGGGCAGGATGGATATTGGGGTACAATGTCAGTACAATGCGGCACTCACCAGGGAGCTGGTATCAGAGCCCAGGGAGGGCGGCTTCACAGAGGAGAGAAGTGAGTGCAGCTCATGAGCCCCAGGAGGGTCAGCCAGAAACATCGCAGGCTTCTGTCTGTCATCACTGGACGCCATCATGTGCTATATATCTGAAGACCCTGGAGAAACACACAGGTAAGTATATACATATATCCAGCTGCTGTATCCCCCATAGTACACCCACCCAAACACTGCCTCACAGTAACTATGCTGTGTGTATTATCTCTGTACTGTGACATCACTGTGTGTATTATCCCTGTACTGTGACATCACTGTGTGTATTATCTCTGTACTGTGACATCACTGCTTGTATTATCCCTGTACTGTGACATCGCTGTGTGTATTATCCCTGTACTGTGACATCGCTGTGCGTATTATCCCTGTACTGTGACATCGCTGTGCGTATTATCCCTGTACTGTGACATCACTGTGTGTATTATCTCTGTACTGTGACATCACTGTGTGTATTATCCCTGTACTGTGACATCACTGTGTGTATTATCCCTGTACTGTGACATTACTGTGTGTATTATGCCTGTACTGTGACATCGCTGTGTGTATTATCCCTGTACTGTGACATCACTGTGTGTATTATCTCTGCACTGTGACATCACTGTGTATTATCCCTGTACTGTGACATCACTGTGTGTATTATCTCTGTACTGTGACATCACTGTGTGTATTATCTCTGTACTGTGACATCACTGTGTGTATTATCTCTGTACTGTGACATCACTGTGTGTATTATCCCTGTACTGTGACATCGCTGTGTGTATTATCCCTGTACTGTGACATCGCTGTGTGTATTATCCCTGTAGTGTGACATCGCTGTGTGTATTATCCCTGTACTGTGACATCACTGTGTGTATTATCCCCTGTACTGTGACATCACTGTGTGTATTATCCCTGTACTGTGACATCACTGTGTGTATTATCCCTGTAGTGTGACATCGCTGTGTGTATTATCCCTGTAGTGTGACATCGCTGTGTGTATTATCCCTGTAGTGTGACATCACTGTGTGTATTATCCCTGTACTGTGACATCACTGTGTGTATTATCCCTGTACTGTGACATCACTGTGTGCATTATTCCTGTACTGTGACATCACTGTGTGCATTATCCCTGTACTGTGAAATCACTGTGTGCATTATCCCTGTACTGTGACATCACTGTGTGTATTATCCCTGTACTGTGACATCACTGTGTGTATTATCCCTGTACTGTGCCATCACTGTGTGTATTATCCCTGTACTGTGACATCACTGTGTGTATTATCCCTGTACTGTGACATCACTGTGTGTATTATCCCTGTACTGTGACATCACTGTGTGTATTATCCCTGTACTGTGACATCACTGTGTGTATTATCTCTGTACTGTGACATCACTGTGTGCATTATCCCTGTACTGTGACATCACTGTGTGTATTATCCCTGTACTGTGACATCACTTTGTGTATTATCCCTGTACTGTGACATCACTGTGTGTATTATCCCTGTACTGTGACATCACTGTGTGTATTATCTCTGTACTGTGACATCACTGTGTGTATTATCTTTGTACTGTGACATCACTGTGTGTATTATCTCTGTACTGTGACATCACTGTGTGTATTATCCCTGTACTGTGACATCACTGTGTGTATTATCCCTGTACTGTGACATCGCTGTGTGTATTATCCCTGAATTGTGACATCACTGTGTGTATTATCCCTGTACTGTGACATCACTGTGTGTATTATCCCTGTACTGTGACATCACTGTGTGTATTATTATCCCTGTACTGTGACATCACTGTGTGTATTATCCCTGTACTGTGACATCACTGTGTGTATTATCTCTGTACTGTGACATCACTGTGTGTATTATCCATGTACTGTGACATCACTGTGTGTATTATCCCTGTACTGTGACATCACTGTGTGCATTATCCCTGTACTGTGAAATCACTGTGTGTATTATCCCTGTACTGTGACATCACTGTGTGTATTATCCCTGTACTGTGCCATCACTGTGTGTATTATCCCTGTACTGTGACATCACTGTGTGTATTATCCCTGTACTGTGACATCACTGTGTGTATTATCCCTGTACTGTGACATCACTGTGTGTATTATCCCTGTACTGTGACATCACTGTGTGTATTATCCCTGTACTGTGACATCACTGTGTGTATTATCCCTGTACTGTGACATCACTGTGTGTATTATCCCTGTACTGTGCCATCACTGTGTGTATTATCCCTGTACTGTGACATCACTGTGTGTATTATCCCTGTACTGTGACATCACTGTGTGTATTATCCCTGTACTGTGACATCACTGTGTGTATTATCCCTGTACTGTGACATCACTGTGTGTATTATCTCTGTACTGTGACATCACTGTGTGTATTATCCCTGTACTGTGACATCGCTGTGTGTATTATCCCTGTACTGTGACATCACTCTTTGTATTATCTCTGTACTGTGACATCACTGTGTGTATTATCTCTGTACTGTGACATCGCTGTGTGTATTATTCCTGTACTGTGACATCGCTGTGTGTATTATCCCTGTACTGTGACATCACTGTGTGTATTATCCCTGTACTGTGACATCACTGTGTATATTATCCCTGTACTGTGACATCGCTGTGTATTATCTCTGTACTGTGACGTCACTGTGTGTATTATCTCTGTACTGTGACATCACTGTGTGTAATATCCCTGTACTGTGACATCACTGTGTGTATTATCCCTGTACTGTGACATCACTGTGTGTATTATCCCTGTACTGTGACATCACTGTGTGTATTATCCCTGCACTGTGACATCACTGTGTGTATTATCCCTGTACTGTGACATCACTGTGTGTATTATTATCCCTGTACTGTGACATCACTGTGTGTATTATCCCTGTACTGTGACATCACTGTGTGTATTATCCCTGTACTGTGACATCACTGTGTGTATTATCCCTGTACTGTGACATCACTGTGTGTATTATCCCTGTACTGTGACATCACTGTGTGTATTATCTCTGTACTGTGACATCACTGTGTGTATTATCCCTGTACTGTGACATCGCTGTGTGTATTATCCCTGTACTGTGACATCACTCTTTGTATTATCTCTGTACTGTGACATCACTGTGTGTATTATCTCTGTACTGTGACATCGCTGTGTGTATTATTCCTGTACTGTGACATCGCTGTGTGTATTATCCCTGTACTGTGACATCACTGTGTGTATTATCCCTGTACTGTGACATCACTGTGTATATTATCCCTGTACTGTGACATCGCTGTGTATTATCTCTGTACTGTGACGTCACTGTGTGTATTATCTCTGTACTGTGACATCACTGTGTGTAATATCCCTGTACTGTGACATCACTGTGTGTATTATCCCTGTACTGTGACATCACTGTGTGTATTATCCCTGTACTGTGACATCACTGTGTGTATTATCCCTGCACTGTGACATCACTGTGTGTATTATCCCTGTACTGTGACATCACTGTGTGTATTATTATCCCTGTACTGTGACATCACTGTGTGTATTATCCCTGTACTGTGACATCACTGTGTGTATTATCCCTGTACTGTGACAGCACTGTGTGTATTATCCCTGTACTGTGACATTACTGTGTGTATTATCCCTGTACTGTGACATCACTGTGTGTATTATCCCTGTACTGTGACATCGCTGTGTGCATTATCCCTGTACTGTGACATCACTGTGTGTATCATCCCTGTACGGTGACATCACTGAGTGTATTATCCCTGTACTGCGACATCACTGTGGGTATTATCCCTGTACTGTGACAGCACTGTGTGCATTATCCCTGTACTGTGACATTACTGTGTGTATTATCCCTGTACTGTGACATTACTGTGTGTATTATCCCTGTACGGTGACATCTGATGATTACATATAATATATATAGATAATACCTCAGTGTGGAGATGCCGGGTCACATCTATGGTTACTCTCCAGCTTTTCCAACTGCTCACTGCACAGACAGATGATAGTTTCCTGGTCACATGTTGCAGATAGGCCAATCACGGCACATCAACATTGTTGCTAGGAGACAGTACTAGCCATGAATAAACACTAGTCCAGAGGGTGCAGTGCACAGAGCAGCAGATAGGTGGCGGTAGAGTTCTCTGAGTAACAGCAGAGGCTCCATTGCCCAGATGTATAAGCAGAGGTGTCATGTGCCTCAGGGGTGCCTCTGCCTCATGGGTGCCCTCACTCCTGTGCCCGATAATACTGGCGCTCAATGCTCATATATATATAAGGTGCCCCCTGCACTGCTACAGGAACTTTCAGGGGTTTCGTACTTTCGTAAGCTAGATCCATGTCAGATGTTCCCGGAGTCTGGAGGTGTCCGGTGGCCATTGTGCAGCGTCATTACCATTACAAAGGTTTAGAGGAAGGGTCTCCACACGCCGGGGGGTCCAGGGGTGGGGACAGGACACACAGGGACATTTAGGATTGGGAAAATTTGGGACTTGCACCCCAGGACACAGGTGAGTGATACAATAATATACACGTATAGGGGTAATGAGAATACAGACCTAATATGTATATAGGGTAGATGTATATTGTATGTTTCCATGTGTCCTGCGCTCCCTGCACCCCCGTGTCCCCTGTCCTGCGCTCCCTGCACCCCCGTGTCCCCTGTCCTGCGCTCCCTGCACCCCCGTGTCCCCTGTCCTGCGCTCCCTGCACCCCCGTGTCCCCTGTCCTGTGCTCCCTGCACCCCCCGTGTCCCCTGTCCTGTGCTCCCTGCACCCCCCCGTGTCCCCTGTCCTGTGATCCCTGCACCCCCGTGTCCCCTGTCCTGCGCTCCCTGCACCCCCGTGTTCTCTGTCCTGTGCTCCCTGCACCCCCCGTGTCCCCTGTCCTGTGCTCCCTGCACCCCCCGTGTCCCCTGTCCTGTGCTCCCTCCACCCCCGTGTTCTCTGTCCTGCACCCCCGTGTCCCCTGTCCTGCGCTCCCTGCACCCCCGTGTTCTCTGTCCTGCGCTCCCTGCACCCCCCGTGTCCCCTGTCCTGTGCTCCCTCCACCCCCGTGTTCTCTGTCCTGCACCCCCGTGTTCTCTGTCCTGCACCCCCGTGTTCTCTGTCCTGTGTTCCCTGCACCCCCGTGTTCTCTGTTCAGTGCTCCCTGCACCCCCGTGTTCTCTGTCCAGTGCTCCCTGCACCCCCGTGTCCCCTGTCCTGTGCTCCCTGCACCCCCCGTGTCCCCTGTCCTGTGCTCCCTGCACCCCCCGTGTCCCCTGTCCTGCGCTCCCTGCACCCCCGTGTCCCCTGTCCTGCGCTCCCTGCACCCCCGTGTTCTCTGTCTTGTGCTCCCTGCACCCCCGTGTCCCCTGTCCTGTGCTCCCTGCACCCCCGTGTCCCCTGTCCTGTGCTCCCTGCACCCCCCGTGTCCCCTGTCCTGTGCTCCCTGCACCCCCCGTGTCCCCTGTCATGTGCTCCCTCCACCCCCGTGTTCTCTGTCCTGCACCCCCGTGTTCTCTGTCCTGCACCCCCGTGTTCTCTGTCCTGTGCTCCCTGCACCCCCGTGTTCTCTGTTCAGTGCTCCCTGCACCCCCGTGTTCTCTGTCCAGTGCTCCCTGCACCCCCGTGTCCCCTGTCCTGTGCTCCCTGCACCCCCCGTGTCCCCTGTCCTGTGCTCCCTGCACCCCCCGTGTCCCCTGTCCTGCGCTCCCTGCACCCCCGTGTTCTCTGTCTTGTGCTCCCTGCACCCCCGTGTCCCCTGTCCTGTGCTCCCTCCACCCCCCGTGTCCCCTGTCCTGTGCTCCCTGCACCCCCGTGTCCCCTGTCCTGTGCTCCCTGCACCCCCCGTGTCCCCTGTCCTGTGCTCCCTGCACCCCCCGTGTCCCCTGTCATGTGCTCCCTCCACCCCCGTGTTCTCTGTCCTGCACCCCCGTGTTCTCTGTCCTGCACCCCCGTGTTCTCTGTCCTGTGCTCCCTGCACCCCCGTGTTCTCTGTTCAGTGCTCCCTGCACCCTCGTGTTCTCTGTCCAGTGCTCCCTGCACCCCCGTGTCCCCTGTCCTGTGCTCCCTGCACCCCCTGTGTCCCCTGTCCTGTGCTCCCTGCACCCCCCGTGTCCCCTGTCCTGCGCTCCCTGCACCCCCGTGTTCTCTGTTTTGTGCTCCCTGCACCCCCCGTGTCCCCTGTCCTGTGCTCCCTCCACCCCCGTGTTCTCTGTCCTGCACCCCCGTGTTCTGTGTCCTGCACCCCCGTGTTCTGTGTCCTGCACCCCCGTGTTCTCTGTCCTGCACCCTCGTGTTCTCTGTCCTGCACCCTCGTGTTCTCTGTCCTGTGCTCCCTGCACCCCCGTGTTCTCTGTTCAGTGCTCCCTGCACCCCCGTGTTCTCTGTCCTGTGCTCCCTGCACTCCCGTGTCCCCTGTCCTGTGCTCCCTGCACCCCCGTGTCCCCTGTCCTGTGCTCCCTGCACCCCCGTGTCCCCTGTCCTGTGCTACCTGCACCCCCTTGTTCTCTGTCCTGCACTCCCGTGTTCTCTGTCCCATGTTCCCTGCACCCCCCCCCCGTGTCCCCTGTCCAGTGCTCCCTGCACCACCACCCCCGTGTCCCCTGTCCTGTGCTCCCTGCACCCCCCGTGTCCCCTGTCCTGTGCTCCCTGCACCCCCCGTGTCCCCTGTCATGTGCTCCCTCCACCCCCGTGTTCTCTGTCCTGCACCCCCGTGTTCTCTGTCCTGCACCCCCGTGTTCTCTGTCCTGTGCTCCCTGCACCCCCGTGTTCTCTGTTCAGTGCTCCCTGCACCCCCGTGTTCTCTGTCCAGTGCTCCCTGCACCCCCGTGTCCCCTGTCCTGTGCTCCCTGCACCCCCTGTGTCCCCTGTCCTGTGCTCCCTGCACCCCCCGTGTCCCCTGTCCTGCGCTCCCTGCACCCCCGTGTTCTCTGTTTTGTGCTCCCTGCACCCCCCGTGTCCCCTGTCCTGTGCTCCCTCCACCCCCGTGTTCTCTGTCCTGCACCCCCGTGTTCTGTGTCCTGCACCCCCGTGTTCTGTGTCCTGCACCCCCGTGTTCTCTGTCCTGCACCCTCGTGTTCTCTGTCCTGCACCCTCGTGTTCTCTGTCCTGTGCTCCCTGCACCCCCGTGTTCTCTGTTCAGTGCTCCCTGCACCCCCGTGTTCTCTGTCCTGTGCTCCCTGCACTCCCGTGTCCCCTGTCCTGTGCTCCCTGCACCCCCGTGTCCCCTGTCCTGTGCTCCCTGCACCCCCGTGTCCCCTGTCCTGTGCTACCTGCACCCCCTTGTTCTCTGTCCTGCACTCCCGTGTTCTCTGTCCCATGTTCCCTGCACCCCCCCCCCGTGTCCCCTGTCCAGTGCTCCCTGCACCACCACCCCCGTGTCCCCTGTCCTGTGCTCCCTGCACCCCCCGTGTCCCCTGTCCTGTGCTCCCTGCACCCCCCGTGTCCCCTGTCCTGTGCTCCCTGCACCCCCGTGTTCTCTGTCCTGCACCCCCGTGTTCTCTGTCCTCTGCTCCCTGCACCCCCGTGTTCTCTGTCCAGTGCTCCCTGCACCCCCCGTGTCCCCTGTCCTGTGCTCCCTGCACCCCCGTGTTCTCTGTCCAGTGCTCCCTGCACCCCCGTGTCCCCTGCCATGTGCTCCCTGCACCCCCGTGTCCCCTGCCCTGTGCTCCCTGCACCCCCGTGTCCCCTGCCCTGTGCTCCCTGCACCCCCCGTGTCTCCTGTCCTGTGCTCCCTGCACCCCCCGTGTCCCCTGTCCTGCGCTCCCTGCACCCCCGTGTCCTGCGCTCCCTGCACCCCCGTGTCCCCTGTCCTGTGCTCCCTGCACCCCCCGTGTCCCCTGTCCTGTGCTCCCTGCACCCCCGTGTTCTCTGTCCTGCGCTCCCTGCACCCCCGTGTCCTGCGCTCCCTGCACCCCCGTGTCCCGTGTCCTGCGCTCCCTGCACCCCCGTGTCCCCTGTCCTGCGCTCCCTGCACCCCCCGTGTCCCCTGTCCTGTGCTCCCTGCACCCCCGTGTTCTCTGTCCTGTGCTCCCTGCACCCCCGTGTCCCCTGTCCTGTGCTCCCTGCACCCCCGTGTTCTCTGTCCTGTGCTCCCTGCACCCCTGTCCTGTGCTCCCTGCACCCCCGTGTGTCCCCTGTCCTGTGCTCCCTGCACCCCCGTGTTCTCTGTCCTGTGCTCCCTGCACCCCTGTCCTGTGCTCCCTGCACCCCCGTGTGTCCCCTGTCCTGTGCTCCCCGCACCTCTGTGTGTCCCCTGTCCTGTGCTCCCTGCACCCCCCGTGTGTCCCCTGTCCTGTGCTCCCTGCACCCCTGTGTTCTCTGTCCTGTGCTCCCCGCACCTCTGTGTGTTCCCTGTCCTGTGCTCCCCGCACCTCTGTGTGTCCCCTGTCCTGTGCTCCCCGCACCTCTGTGTGTCCCCTGTCCTGTGCTCCCCGCACCTCTGTGTGTCCCCTGTCCTGTGCTCCCCGCACCTCTGTGTGTCCCCTGTCCTGTGCTCCCTGCACCCCCGTGTTCTCTGTCCTGCGCTCCCTGCACCCCCGTGTCCTGCGCTCCCTGCACCCCCGTGTCCCGCGCTCCCTGCACCCCCGTGTCCCCTGTCCTGCGCTCCCTGCACCCCCCGTGTCCCCTGTCCTGTGCTCCCTGCACCCCCGTGTTCTCTGTCCTGTGCTCCCTGCACCCCCGTGTCCCCTGTCCTGTGCTCCCTGCACCCCCGTGTTCTCTGTCCTGTGCTCCCTGCACCCCTGTCCTGTGCTCCCTGCACCCCCGTGTGTCCCCTGTCCTGTGCTCCCTGCACCCCCGTGTTCTCTGTCCTGTGCTCCCTGCACCCCTGTCCTGTGCTCCCTGCACCCCCGTGTGTCCCCTGTCCTGTGCTCCCCGCACCTCTGTGTGTCCCCTGTCCTGTGCTCCCTGCACCCCCCGTGTGTCCCCTGTCCTGTGCTCCCTGCACCCCTGTGTTCTCTGTCCTGTGCTCCCCGCACCTCTGTGTGTTCCCTGTCCTGTGCTCCCCGCACCTCTGTGTGTCCCCTGTCCTGTGCTCCCCGCACCTCTGTGTGTCCCCTGTCCTGTGCTCCCCGCACCTCTGTGTGTCCCCTGTCCTGTGCTCCCCGCACCTCTGTGTGTCCCCTGTCCTGTGCTCCCTGCACCCCCGTGTTCTCTGTCCTGCGCTCCCTGCACCCCCGTGTCCTGCGCTCCCTGCACCCCCGTGTCCCGTGTCCTGCGCTCCCTGCACCCCCGTGTCCCCTGTCCTGCGCTCCCTGCACCCCCCGTGTCCCCTGTCCTGTGCTCCCTGCACCCCCGTGTTCTCTGTCCTGTGCTCCCTGCACCCCCGTGTCCCCTGTCCTGTGCTCCCTGCACCCCCGTGTTCTCTGTCCTGTGCTCCCTGCACCCCTGTCCTGTGCTCCCTGCACCCCCGTGTGTCCCCTGTCCTGTGCTCCCTGCACCCCCGTGTTCTCTGTCCTGTGCTCCCTGCACCCCTGTCCTGTGCTCCCTGCACCCCCGTGTGTCCCCTGTCCTGTGCTCCCCGCACCTCTGTGTGTCCCCTGTCCTGTGCTCCCTGCACCCCCCGTGTGTCCCCTGTCCTTTGCTCCCTGCACCCCTGTGTTCTCTGTCCTGTGCTCCCCGCACCTCTGTGTGTCCCCTGTCCTGTGCTCCCTGCACCCCCCGTGTGTCCCCTGTCCTTTGCTCCCTGCACCCCTGTGTTCTCTGTCCTGTGCTCCCCGCACCTCTGTGTGTTCCCTGTCCTGTGCTCCCCGCACCTCTGTGTGTCCCCTGTCCTGTGCTCCCCGCACCTCTGTGTGTCCCCTGTCCTGTGCTCCCCGCACCTCTGTGTGTCCCCTGTCCTGTGCTCCCCGCACCTCTGTGTGTCCCCTGTCCTGTGCTCCCTGCACCCCCGTGTTCTCTGTCCTGCGCTCCCTGCACCCCCGTGTCCTGCGCTCCCTGCACCCCCGTGTCCCGTGTCCTGCGCTCCCTGCACCCCCGTGTCCCCTGTCCTGCGCTCCCTGCACCCCCCGTGTCCCCTGTCCTGTGCTCCCTGCACCCCCGTGTTCTCTGTCCTGTGCTCCCTGCACCCCCGTGTCCCCTGTCCTGTGCTCCCTGCACCCCCGTGTTCTCTGTCCTGTGCTCCCTGCACCCCTGTCCTGTGCTCCCTGCACCCCCGTGTGTCCCCTGTCCTGTGCTCCCTGCACCCCCGTGTTCTCTGTCCTGTGCTCCCTGCACCCCTGTCCTGTGCTCCCTGCACCCCCGTGTGTCCCCTGTCCTGTGCTCCCCGCACCTCTGTGTGTCCCCTGTCCTGTGCTCCCTGCACCCCCCGTGTGTCCCCTGTCCTTTGCTCCCTGCACCCCTGTGTTCTCTGTCCTGTGCTCCCCGCACCTCTGTGTGTCCCCTGTCCTGTGCTCCCTGCACCCCCCGTGTGTCCCCTGTCCTTTGCTCCCTGCACCCCTGTGTTCTCTGTCCTGTGCTCCCCGCACCTCTGTGTGTTCCCTGTCCTGTGCTCCCCGCACCTCTGTGTGTCCCCTGTCCTGTGCTCCCCGCACCTCTGTGTGTCCCCTGTCCTGTGCTCCCCGCACCTCTGTGTGTCCCCTGTCCTGTGCTCCCTGCACCCCGTCTCTCCTCTCCTTACTGCTTCCCTCTGCGTCCTTTTACATCCATCTAGCTACATAAAATCAAAATTCTCATTAACTGCATCTCGCTCCTCCCACATTCCTGTCACGTGGTCATGACGTCATCAAAGGTCCTTTAGCCCTGTAGTAAAATACCGGAGGTAAAAGTTCTGTGTACAGAAAGTGGAGAAAGTCACCAACTCATCTACATACAAGAGGAGAGGTCTGTGTCCTGTGTATAAGGAGGAGGAGGAGAGGTCTGTGTCCTGTTTATAAGGAGGAGGAGGAGGAGGAGGAGAGGTCTGTGTCCTGTGTATAAGGAGGAGGAGGAGGAGAGGTCTGTGTCCTGTGTATAAGGAGGAGGAGGAGAGGTCTGTGTCCTGTGTATAAGGAGGAGAGGTCTGTGTCCTGTGTATAAGGAGGAGGAGGAGAGGTCTGTGTCCTGTGTATAAGGAGGAGGAGAGGTCTGTGTCCTGTGTATAAGGAGGAGGAGGAGAGGTCTGTGTCCTGTGTATAAGGAGGAGGAGGAGAGGTCTGTGTCCTGTGTATAAGGAGGAGGAGAGGTCTGTGTCCTGTGTATAAGGAGGAGGAGGAGAGGTCTGTGTCCTGTGTATTAGGAGGAGGGGAGAGGTCTGTATCCTGTGTATTAGGAGGAGGAGAGGTCTGTGTCCTGTGTATTAGGAGGAGGAGGAGAGGTCTGTGTCCTGTGTATTAGGAGGAGGAGGAGAGGTCTGTGTCCTGTGTATTAGGAGGAGGAGGAGAGGTCTGTGTCCTGTGTATTAGGAGGAGGAGGAGAGGTCTGTGTCCTGTGTATTAGGAGGAGAGGTCTGTGTCCTGTGTATAAGGAGGGGGAGAGGTCTGTGTCCTGTGTATAAGGAGGGGGAGAGGTCTGTGTCCTGTGTATTAGGAGGAGGAGGAGAGGTCTGTGTCCTGTGTATTAGGAGGAGGAGGAGAGGTCTGTGTCCTGTGTATTAGGAGGAGGAGGAGAGGTCTGTGTCCTGTGTATTAGGAGGAGGAGGAGAGGTCTGTGTCCTGTGTATTAGGAGGAGAGGTCTGTGTCCTGTGTATAAGGAGGGGGAGAGGTCTGTGTCCTGTGTATAAGGAGGGGGAGAGGTCTGTGTCCTGTGTATTAGGAGGAGAGGAGAGGTCTGTGTCCTGTGTATTAGGAGGAGAGGAGAGGTCTGTGTCCTGTGTATTAGGAGGAGGAGGAGAGGTCTGTGTCCTGTGTATTAGGAGGAGGAGAGGCCTGTGTCCTGTGTATTAGGAGGAGGAGAGGTCTGTGTCCTGTGTATTAGGAGGAGGAGGAGGAGGAGAGGTCTGTGTCCTGTGTATTAGGAGGAGGAGGAGAGGTCTGTGTCCTGTGTATTAGGAGGAGGAGGAGGAGAGGTCTGTGTCCTGTGTATTAGGAGGAGGAGGAGAGGTCTGTGTCCTGTGTATTAGGAGGAGGAGGAGAGGTCTGTGTCCTGTGTATTAGGAGGAGGAGGAGAGGTCTGTGTCCTGTGTATTAGGAGGAGGAGGAGGAGAGGTCTGTGTCCTGTGTATTAGGAGGAGGAGAGGTCTGTGTCCTGTGTATTAGGAGGAGGAGAGGTCTGTGTCCTGTGTATTAGGAGGAGGAGAGGTCTGTGTCCTGTGTATTAGGAGGAGGAGAGGTCTGTGTCCTGTGTATTAGGAGGAGGAGGAGGAGGAGGAGAGGTCTGTGTCCTGTGTATTAGGAGGAGGACGGGAGAGGTCTGTGTCTTGTGTATTAGGAGGAGGAGGAGAGGTCTGTGTCCTGTGTATTAGGAGGAGGAGGGGAGTGGTCTGTGTCCTGTGTATTAGGAGGAGAGGAGAGGTCTGTGTCCTGTGTATTAGGAGGAGAGGTCTGTGTCCTGTGTATTAGGAGGAGAGGAGAGGTCTGTGTCCTGTGTATTAGGAGGAGGGGAGAGGCTTGTGTCCTGTGTATTAGGAGGAGGAGGAGAGGTCTGTGTCCTGTGTATTAGGAGGAGAGGAGAGGTCTGTGTCCTGTGTATTAGGAGGAGAGGTCTGTGTCCTGTGTATTAGGAGGAGAGGTCTGTGTCCTGTGTATTAGGAGGAGAGGAGAGGTCTGTGTCCTGTGTATTAGGAGGAGAGGAGAGGTCTGTGTCCTGTGTATTAGGAGGAGGGGAGAGGCTTGTGTCCTGTGTATTAGGAGGAGGAGGAGGAGAGGTCTGTGTCCTGTGTATTAGGAGGAGGAGAGGTCTGTGTCCTGTGTATTAGGAGGAGGAGGAGGAGGAGAGGTCTGTGTCCTGTGTATTAGGAGGAGGAGGAGAGGTCTGTGTCCTGTGTATTAGGAGGAGGAGGAGGAGAGGTCTGTGTCCTGTGTATTAGGAGGAGGAGGAGGAGGAGAGGTCTGTGTCCTGTGTATTAGGAGG
This sequence comes from Engystomops pustulosus, assembly GCF_040894005.1. Taxonomy (NCBI): domain Eukaryota; kingdom Metazoa; phylum Chordata; class Amphibia; order Anura; family Leptodactylidae; genus Engystomops; species Engystomops pustulosus. Next base: position 20,921,483 of record NC_092418.1, read on the forward strand.
AGGAGGAGGAGAGGTCTGTGTCCTGTTTATAAGGAGGAGGAGGAGGAGGAGGAGAGGTCTGTGTCCTGTGTATAAGGAGGAGGAGGAGGAGAGGTCTGTGTCCTGTGTATAAGGAGGAGGAGGAGAGGTCTGTGTCCTGTGTATAAGGAGGAGAGGTCTGTGTCCTGTGTATAAGGAGGAGAGGTCTGTGTCCTGTGTATAAGGAGGAGGAGGAGAGGTCTGTGTCCTGTGTATAAGGAGGAGGAGAGGTCTGTGTCCTGTGTATAAGGAGGAGGAGGAGAGGTCTGTGTCCTGTGTATAAGGAGGAGGAGGAGAGGTCTGTGTCCTGTGTATAAGGAGGAGGAGAGGTCTGTGTCCTGTGTATAAGGAGGAGGAGGAGAGGTCTGTGTCCTGTGTATTAGGAGGAGGGGAGAGGTCTGTATCCTGTGTATTAGGAGGAGGAGAGGTCTGTGTCCTGTGTATTAGGAGGAGGAGGAGAGGTCTGTGTCCTGTGTATTAGGAGGAGGAGGAGAGGTCTGTGTCCTGTGTATTAGGAGGAGGAGGAGAGGTCTGTGTCCTGTGTATTAGGAGGAGGAGGAGAGGTCTGTGTCCTGTGTATTAGGAGGAGAGGTCTGTGTCCTGTGTATAAGGAGGGGGAGAGGTCTGTGTCCTGTGTATAAGGAGGGGGAGAGGTCTGTGTCCTGTGTATTAGGAGGAGGAGGAGAGGTCTGTGTCCTGTGTATTAGGAGGAGGAGGAGAGGTCTGTGTCCTGTGTATTAGGAGGAGGAGGAGAGGTCTGTGTCCTGTGTATTAGGAGGAGGAGGAGAGGTCTGTGTCCTGTGTATTAGGAGGAGGAGGAGAGGTCTGTGTCCTGTGTATTAGGAGGAGGAGGAGAGGTCTGTGTCCTGTGTATTAGGAGGAGAGGTCTGTGTCCTGTGTATAAGGAGGGGGAGAGGTCTGTGTCCTGTGTATAAGGAGGGGGAGAGGTCTGTGTCCTGTGTATTAGGAGGAGAGGAGAGGTCTGTGTCCTGTGTATTAGGAGGAGAGGAGAGGTCTGTGTCCTGTGTATTAGGAGGAGGAGGAGAGGTCTGTGTCCTGTGTATTAGGAGGAGGAGAGGCCTGTGTCCTGTGTATTAGGAGGAGGAGAGGTCTGTGTCCTGTGTATTAGGAGGAGGAGGAGGAGGAGAGGTCTGTGTCCTGTGTATTAGGAGGAGGAGGAGAGGTCTGTGTCCTGTGTATTAGGAGGAGGAGGAGGAGAGGTCTGTGTCCTGTGTATTAGGAGGAGGAGGAGAGGTCTGTGTCCTGTGTATTAGGAGGAGGAGGAGAGGTCTGTGTCCTGTGTATTAGGAGGAGGAGGAGAGGTCTGTGTCCTGTGTATTAGGAGGAGGAGGAGGAGAGGTCTGTGTCCTGTGTATTAGGAGGAGGAGAGGTCTGTGTCCTGTGTATTAGGAGGAGGAGAGGTCTGTGTCCTGTGTATTAGGAGGAGGAGAGGTCTGTGTCCTGTGTATTAGGAGGAGGAGAGGTCTGTGTCCTGTGTATTAGGAGGAGGAGGAGGAGGAGGAGAGGTCTGTGTCCTGTGTATTAGGAGGAGGACGGGAGAGGTCTGTGTCTTGTGTATTAGGAGGAGGAGGAGAGGTCTGTGTCCTGTGTATTAGGAGGAGGAGGGGAGTGGTCTGTGTCCTGTGTATTAGGAGGAGAGGAGAGGTCTGTGTCCTGTGTATTAGGAGGAGAGGTCTGTGTCCTGTGTATTAGGAGGAGAGGAGAGGTCTGTGTCCTGTGTATTAGGAGGAGGGGAGAGGCTTGTGTCCTGTGTATTAGGAGGAGGAGGAGAGGTCTGTGTCCTGTGTATTAGGAGGAGAGGAGAGGTCTGTGTCCTGTGTATTAGGAGGAGAGGTCTGTGTCCTGTGTATTAGGAGGAGAGGTCTGTGTCCTGTGTATTAGGAGGAGAGGAGAGGTCTGTGTCCTGTGTATTAGGAGGAGAGGAGAGGTCTGTGTCCTGTGTATTAGGAGGAGGGGAGAGGCTTGTGTCCTGTGTATTAGGAGGAGGAGGAGGAGAGGTCTGTGTCCTGTGTATTAGGAGGAGGAGAGGTCTGTGTCCTGTGTATTAGGAGGAGGAGGAGGAGGAGAGGTCTGTGTCCTGTGTATTAGGAGGAGGAGGAGAGGTCTGTGTCCTGTGTATTAGGAGGAGGAGGAGGAGAGGTCTGTGTCCTGTGTATTAGGAGGAGGAGGAGGAGGAGAGGTCTGTGTCCTGTGTATTAGGAGGAGGAGGAGGAGAGGTCTGTGTCCTGTGTATTAGGAGGAGGAGGAGAGGTCTGTGTCCCGTGTATTAGGAGGAGGACGGGAGAGGTCTGTGTCCTGTGTATTAGGAGGAGGACGGGAGAGGTCTGTGTCCTGTGTATTAGGAGGAGGACGGGAGAGGTCTGTGTCCTGTGTATTAGGAGGAGGACGGGAGAGGTCTGTGTCCTGTGTATTAGGAGGAGGACGGGAGAGGTCTGTGTCCTGTGTATTAGGAGGAGGACGGGAGAGGTCTGTGTCCTGTGTATTAGGAGGAGGACGGGAGAGGTCTGTGTCCTGTGTATTAGGAGGAGGACGGGAGAGGTCTGTGTCCTGTGTATTAGGAGGAGGACGGGAGAGGTCTGTGTCCTGTGTATTAGGAGGAGGACGGGAGAGGTCTGTGTCCTGTGTATTAGGAGGAGGACGGGAGAGGTCTGTGTCCTGTGTATTAGGAGGAGGACGGGAGAGGTCTGTGTCCTGTGTATTAGGAGGAGGACGGGAGAGGTCTGTGTCCTGTGTATTAGGAGGAGGACGGGAGAGGTCTGTGTCCTGTGTATTAGGAGGAGGACGGGAGAGGTCTGTGTCCTGTGTATTAGGAGGAGGACGGGAGAGGTCTGTGTCCTGTGTATTAGGAGGAGGACGGGAGAGGTCTGTGTCCTGTGTATTAGGAGGAGGACGGGAGAGGTCTGTGTCCTGTGTATTAGGAGGAGGACGGGAGAGGTCTGTGTCCTGTGTATTAGGAGGAGGACGGGAGAGGTCTGTGTCCTGTGTATTAGGAGGAGGACGGGAGAGGTCTGTGTCCTGTGTATTAGGAGGAGGACGGGAGAGGTCTGTGTCCTGTGTATTAGGAGGAGGACGGGAGAGGTCTGTGTCCTGTGTATTAGGAGGAGGACGGGAGAGGTCTGTGTCCTGTGTATTAGGAGGAGGACGGGAGAGGTCTGTGTCCTGTGTATTAGGAGGAGGACGGGAGAGGTCTGTGTCCTGTGTATTAGGAGGAGGACGGGAGAGGTCTGTGTCCTGTGTATTAGGAGGAGGACGGGAGAGGTCTGTGTCCTGTGTATTAGGAGGAGGACGGGAGAGGTCTGTGTCCTGTGTATTAGGAGGAGGACGGGAGAGGTCTGTGTCCTGTGTATTAGGAGGAGGACGGGAGAGGTCTGTGTCCTGTGTATTAGGAGGAGGACGGGAGAGGTCTGTGTCCTGTGTATTAGGAGGAGGACGGGAGAGGTCTGTGTCCTGTGTATTAGGAGGAGGACGGGAGAGGTCTGTGTCCTGTGTATTAGGAGGAGGACGGGAGAGGTCTGTGTCCTGTGTATTAGGAGGAGGACGGGAGAGGTCTGTGTCCTGTGTATTAGGAGGAGGACGGGAGAGGTCTGTGTCCTGTGTATTAGGAGGAGGACGGGAGAGGTCTGTGTCCTGTGTATTAGGAGGAGGAGGAGAGGTCTGTGTCCTGTGTATTAGGAGGAGGACGGGAGAGGTCTGTGTCCTGTGTATTAGGAGGAGGACGGGAGAGGTCTGTGTCCTGTGTATTAGGAGGAGGACGGGAGAGGTCTGTGTCCTGTGTATTAGGAGGAGGACGGGAGAGGTCTGTGTCCTGTGTATAACCCCTCTCTCCTTATATTAGCAGGACGCTGTAGGGGACATGGCAGAGCTCAGTGATGAGGCCAGTGAGTCGGAGATGCTGAGCCGCAGTCTGTCCATGTGGTATGGGGAGCCCCTGGATGGGCAGGAGTTGTCCTTGGACATTCACACAGCGGCCTCTATTGGTCAGTATGAGGTAGTGCAGAGCTGTGTGCGCAGGTAAGATACAGGTTCATGGATTCCTGGTGGTGCTGCTCCTGGTACCTGATGTTAGTACTTCTGCCTCTGCACAGGAGAGATGTGGATCTGAACCAGCAGAACCTGGGTGGATGGACCCCTCTCATGTACGCCTCATACATTGGCCATGATGCTGTGGTCAGCCTGCTCCTGGAGGCGGGGGTGGATGTGAATTGTAGAACCCCCGGTGGGCAGACGCCCCTCATGCTGGCAGCGAGCTGTGGGAATGAAAGTGTTGCTTACTTCCTGATCCAGGTAGGAAATCTGGGAGCTGATCGTCTTAACGGCTTTACATGCATCTGTTATGGTCGTCACACAGTAATGTTGTCTTACAGCAAGGCGCTGAGATTGAGGCGAGAGATGTCCGTGGCTGGACCGCCCTATTCCACAGCACCAGCGCCGGGCACCAGCGGATGCTGCGATTCCTATTGGAAAATAGAGCCAATGCAGATGCAAAGTAAGAGAGAAAGATTGTACTGGATAGTGTAGGATATTACTTCTCCTGTGTTGTACTCCAGAGCTGCACTCACTATACTGCTGCTGGTGCAGTCACTGTGTACATACATGACATTACTTATCCTGTACTGATCCTGAGTTACATCCTGTATTATACTCCAGAGCTGCACTCACTATTCTGTTGCTGGTGCAGTCATTGTGTACATACATGACATTACTTATCCTGTACTGATCCTGAGTTACATCCTGTATTATACCCCAGAGCTGCACTCACTATTCTGCTGGTGCAGTCACTGTGTACATACATGACATTACTTATCCTGTACTGACCCTGAGTTACATCCTGTATTATACCCCAGAGCTGCACTCACTATTCTGCTGCTGGTGCAGTCACTGTGTACATACATGACATTACTTATCCTGTACTGACCCTGAGTTACATCCTGTATTATACCCCAGAGCTGCACTCACTATTCTGCTGCTGGTGCAGTCACTGTGTACATACATGACATTACTTATCCTGTACTGATCCTGAGTTATATCATGTAATATACTCCAGAGCTGCACTCACTATTCTGCTGCTGGTGCAGTCACTGTGTACATACATGACATTACTTATCCTGTACTGATCCTGAGTTATATCATGTAATATACTCCAGAGCTGCACTCACTATTCTGCTGCTGGTGCAGTCACTGTGTACATACATGACATTACTTATCCTGTACTGATCCTGAGTTACATCCTGTATTATACCCCAAAGCTGCACTCACTATTCTGCTGCTGGTGCAGTCATGGTGTACATACATGACATTACTTATTCTGTACTGATCCTGAGTTATATCATGTAATATACTCCAGAGCTGCACTCACTATTCTGTACCATTGAAGGTACCTATGACTCATATACTTATGTAAGTGCTCAGTGGTACCTTTGCTGCCTGGGGTGCAGGTTGTGCAGCCTGATATAGAAGGTATAAACGTCATGGAAGTGAGCACTTACCGAAAACTTTCTTCATTCCTTTTAGGGAACCGGTATATGGATTCACTCCTCTGATGGAGGCTGCAGCTTCAGGACATGAGATCATTGTCCAACATTTACTGAACCATGTGAGTCTCCAGAACCATCATTACCTCCTAACCCATCATCTCCCCCCCCCCCCCCCCCCTAGTGCCCCTTGAGGATGTCCTCTGCTGGGGAGAATTGGGAGGTCACATGTTACACCACTCAGGACAGAGAAACACAAAACAACCATTTCCTCCTGTAATGTTATAGGGGGTGAGAGTCACTGAGACTGACCACAATGGAGACACTGCCCGCATGTTAGCCGCCCGCTACGGCCATTCCCGGATAGTCTCACTGCTGGACTCCCATCGGTCCAAGGGATCTCGGACTCACAGTAGAGGATCAGGTAGGACCCATCCCATCCTCATATAGACTCTCATAGAGTCATCTATTATAACACATTGGGGAAGATTTATTAAGCTGTCTGAAAGTCAGAATATTTCTTGTTGCCAATGGCAACCAATTACAGCTCAGCTTTCATTTTACCAGTGCTCATGAATATTTAAAGGGGGAGCTGTGATTGGTTGCCATGGGCAACTAGAAATATTCTGACTTTCAGACAGCTTGATAAATCTGCCCCATTGTGTTTGGGTGTTTTATTTTAGCACGTCATGAAGACCTCAGCTCATCAGATGAATCCTCCTCTACCCCCCAACGGCCAAGGCACCCACGGAAGGCTAAAGGTCCCAGTATACATGATGGCCCCCAAGCCCTGGCCAAGATAACTGCTGGTGGTCCCAGCCAGGGTGAGTGTAGACCATCAATGATCCAGGATCCCTCCCCCATATATATAAGTACTGAAATTTACTCTCTGTCTCCTCTTTAGGTGGTCCGGTTCCTCCTCAGGGTTATGTTACATTCAATGATGTGGATTATGAAACTGGGGGGTCCGAAGATCTAAGGTACCGTGATGTCACCTCCCCCATCAATGAGCGCGATGTAGAGAGTAACGGAAGCAGCAAAGGTTGGAAATGCATAAGATTATGAATATGGCCGGTATTTAGCGATATGATTTGCAGTGGGATATCTTCTATATTTCAGAGGAGGGTTACACCGGTAGCAGCGAGGGGATATGTATCAACACTGGGGTGAGCAGCGAGGCCTCCCTGGAAAGCAATGAGGTACGCAACTCGCACAGGGTAAGCTCACTGATTATGCCACGGCGCCACCTTAGGTCAGAGGCCGTATATGGTATTACAGCTCAGCCATTTTTTTTTTCCATTGACAAATTATTAACTTTCCTTTTATCTCCTTCTTTAGGACTCGGATCCAGCATCAGAAACTGCTGCCAGAAAACACACCAAGTCATTCGGCAAAGGGAGACAGCGCAATGGAGACGCCCATACTGCCCCAGGGCCTTCACACTGCAGGGCGTCCACCTCACTGGCAGAACCAAATATCCCACCATATACAGGGCCCAAGGTACAATATATAGGCCAAGGATATGAGGAGGATATGGCACTTACAGAGAACTTCGCTCTCAGTTGACTCTGAACTATTAGTATTGTGTGTGTAATACCCCATGTCTCCTGTAGGGGCACCACAGGAAATTTCAACTCTGAGGGTGCAGTCACACGTACCGCTGCATTTACTAACGTAGCATACGGGGGCGGCCCTCAGCCCGATCGCATATGTAACCAGATCAGTAACCAGAACCTGGTGTCATTGTCTTGCAAATGGGCTGAGGCCCAACTCGTACGTAGAGTTGCGTTTGTAAACGCAGAGCTAGTGGTACGTGTGACCGCACCCTAAATGCCAGATCTTCTTACAGCTGATCGCTTCTTATTGTTAAGTCACCCCTACTAATAATTAGTGATTGTTCATATGGAAAACCCCTTTAAGAAGAAGGCTGGCTATTTGTTTTGTCACCAATACTACTGTGTGCATGACTCTTATGTTATAATCATGTTTTGGCCTTGTCAGGACCTGGCAGAACTTCTAGAACAAATCGGCTGCTCCAAGTACTTGTCCATCTTCCAGGAGCAGGACGTGAATCTCCGAATTTTCCTTACCCTTACTGAGACCGACCTGCGGGAAGTGGGCATCACGTAAGCAAAGGGAAGGGGGTGGTCGCTTTTGTCCAAGGATTTTTGCAAAGGAGGAATTTCTAAACTCCTACTCTGCATCTTCACAAAGAGTTTCTGCAGCAGCTGATGCGATGGATGTTTTTTATCTCGTAGTTTATTTGGACCAAAGAGGAAGATGACGTCAGCCATTGCCCGCTGGCACAGTTCTGCCCGTCCCCCAGGAGATGCCCTGGAACAAGCCTATGCTGACCGGCTGGAGGCGGAGATGCAGGAGCTGGCCATACAGCTTCATAAGAAGTGCGAGGAGACGGAGACCTTAAAGGGGCAGGTGGACCAGGAGAGGGAGCTCCGAGCTGTAGCGGAGGGCTGCCTGATGGAGCAGGAAACTAAATCCAGGGCCTTACGCTGCCAGATAGAAGCCACCAGCAAACTGGCTACTGATGTACAGCGGGCACTGGCCCAGCTCCGGTACTCACTATTATCACTATTACTACAATGTTACCATAGGGAGAAGTTAGTTTGTACGACTTAATTGTTAATTTTTACCATAGGAGCTGCCAGGAGGAGCTGTCGCTGCGGATGGGCAAAGCCAACACTGCGAGGGCAAGGACCCCTGTGTGTCGGCCTGCAGGTAAGAGGCTTGTTAAAGGCATCAGATATTGCAGTAACAATGTACAGAGCGGCCTTTGTCTGGTTTTATCCACTGTATAGTCGTACACACATCCGATGATATTGTTTTGGATGGAAACCCCCTTTAAACCACCCTGACAGTCAAGAGTGGCTGGACATTAGATTTTCCCTTTATGGATATCATTACACCCATTGAAATGAATGGGTCATCGTGTTTTACATAATCCCTTTAATTCCCCTAGAGACCTAGTCCCAGACCCCCTAGTAGAGCATTTGGAAAGGGTGATCAGACTCCTAGCAATCACGCTTATTCACTATCCTACAAACTGGTAGTAGTTAGAGATCCCCTTAAACCAACAAACTGTATGACTTGAATTGTAGAGGATAATGGCGATTGGTCTGGTTCTCAGTAACTTGCCCCTCTGCGGCATATTGGGGTACTAACCTCCTCGTCCCTCGTCGATGTAAACCATTAATGTTTTTATTCGGGGCACAGTGTACTGCACCAGGTCCTGAGGAGGGGGGATGGATAATGTGAGTGACATATCCCCTGCTTTCCTTAGGTCCTCAGGGAAGTAATGTCGCCCCACTGAAGTCTTATAACATGCAGGAGCTCTCCATGTCCCTGGAGGAAAGCGCAGTGGTGCTAGGTAAGTCTCATGCTAAGTATCTGACCCATAGACTGTCATATCAGAACTTAGATGTAAATCTGGTTTTTGTCTCTGCAGAGAAGGCAATGAGAGCCCTGCAGGAGAACCTGGAGAAGATGAGGACCCCCGACAAGGGGAGACATAAATGGCCTGATCCTTGAGCACCCAGGTAAGAGACGTTCTGTACTCCACATTTAGAAGCATTCACCACTCAGATATTAAATTCCTATCCTAAAGACTGGTCTTATAAGTGTTTTTGAAGATCCCTTTAAAGTGTCCTGGAGGAGTGTGCATTGTCCTTTTCTCTACTTCAGGAAAATTTTAAAGGTAACCGGTCACCAGCGGGACGCCTGTCAAACCCCTAAACATACCTTATAGGGTGTAGTAAATGTTGTCCACGCAGGTCCTTGTGCCGGCCGATTGCTGAAATATCAACTTATATTCCAAGTCAGTGGGGCGGGCTTCAGGGTCGACTAGACAAGCGTGCACCCAGCTTTCGGCCAGGTGTGTCATCAAAACACCGCCTTCATTTCTCTTTTCAGCCGATGCCTCCCCGTTCTCTGTGATCTCCCCTGAAATCTCAGACATGCGCAGTGCATTGAGTATCTCCTCTCCGGCCCTGCGCGTATCCGGATGGAGAAACGTGCTATCAATTACGCGACGACAAGGTGCGCATTTCTCCCTCTGGATACGCGCAGGGCAGGAGATGAGATAGAATAGAATGCTTTATTGTCCCCATAGGGGAAATTGATTTAATCACAACAACAACACCTCCATTCATGATCACAATTATACATATACAAACCAGTAAGATACTAACATACATATACTAACACACATATATGAATAAGTAATAAAAAATTTTAAAAAACAGTAAAAAAGAGAAAAGCACCATAGTTAAGGATATTAATTACTTGCCCAAGTTAACTAATGCAATTACCCTAGGTATAAAAGAGTTTTTAAAACGATTCGTTCTACATTTAATATGCAGAAACCGTTCACTAAATGAACTACGCTGACCCATCAGTATGTTATGTAATGGGTTTTTCGCGTTCCATGCAATGGACTTAAATTTGGAGAGCATACGTGCACACAAGACTGACTTCCAATCCTCCATCTTAGAGCCAACAATTGAGTTCACCTTCCTAACCAATTTCTTAAATTTGTTTAAGTCAGTCGTGCGTGCATTGTTTCCCCAACATACCACAGCATAAAATAAAACGCTTCCAATTACAGACTGGTAAAAGGACAACAACATCCTACGGTCCACATCAAAAGACCTAAGCGATCTTAAAAAGTACAGTCTCCCAGACGCCTTTTTATACAATTTCTCTGAATTTATATGCCACAATAACTTATCATCCAGATAGACGCCCAAATACTTATAGTTTGTGACGCGTTCCACTGCGACACCCCTAATCTTTGTAGGCTCACCATCAGTATCCCGTTCTTTTCGGAAACTGATTACCATTTCCTTGGTCTTAGATAGATTCAATTCCAGGCCATTTGTGTCGCACCACTCCGAGAACAAGTCGATAGTCGACCAATACTCAGACAAATCTCCCTCCTTTATACACCCTATTATCGCAGTGTCATCCGAATACTTCTGCAGGAAACACTGACTTCTATTTTTTTGAAAGTCTGCAGTGTAGATACTAAACGCTCTGCGCATGTCCAAGTACACACTTGACTAGTCGACCCCCAAAGGCCATCCCACTGACTAGTAGCTGTCTTGGGATATAAGTTGATATTTCAGCAATCAGTTGGCACACCATTGTTATAAAGACCTGCCTGGACAGCATTTACTACACCCTATAAGGTATGTTTAGGGGTTTAACAGGCGTCTCGCTGGTGACCGGTTCCCTTTAAGGAATTGAAGTCCAAAAATATTAGAAAGATAAGTTCCCATTCTACAATGATGAGATTTTATTTGCATAAAACCAGTAGACTCCATGTCTTTAGTAATATACATGTCCAGGATGCGGCTTTATATGGAGCTTTACCCTTTGATGTTGGATCCTGACATTGATATTTCTCTTCCAGGACACCACATATTCCCATACCTCAGACGGTGGGTGAAACTTTCCACCCCGATGATGTTCCAGTCCCATAGCCGCCCCCTTGGCCATACAGAGGGTCACGCGGTGCCCGCTCTGGGCTGAGAGTGATAGAGGCAAACTGCAATCTCTGGTGACGTCCTACTGATCCCTTCTTGCTTTGTGCGAGGGGGAAGGTGAAATTGTGATGTATCCTTGTAGGAGAAGCTGTTGTTGTGGCTCCGCCGGCCTGTCCTGGAGGTGATCGTAGTCTGACCCCTGGTCAGTGATTCTCCTATAGTCGGGCTGTAACTGCGGAGCACAGCTGAACATTGCTGTATCGTAATAAAAGTATGAAAGGATCTGTGGGCAGCACCTCCATTTATTATCTGCACTATCCCTGTACTGTCTAAGGCTTGTGACAACGTAACGGGATATTCCCATCTCAGGGGCCGGGACCACCCTAACCTTCTGTCTTCTGTGAGCTCATCTCAATCATGGACAGTCCCTGGTTGGACACCACTGTGAATGGAGAGGGTGAATGTCACAGACATGTGCTGCTACTTCTCCATACACTGTGGCCCTTTTACCCCTGCTCTGGGGATATGCGGGACCCTCCACAAATAAGGAACACCCCTTCAATGCTCAGCAGTAATGGATCTACGCTGCAGCCGTGATCTGACATCCGGGATCTGTGTACATTGGGTTGATTTTGGCTCAGATTATAAGTCTGTCACATAACCCGGCGTAGGTCACCGCAGGCACAGTAAAGACGTGCCGTCCATTTTCCACATCTGCCACTTTTTCTGGATCTCGTACTTTACCTGAAAATGGAAAGAATTTAATGTTCCCGATAGGATCCCAGAGCTTATACCTTCTTACAAGATGTGCTCTTTGTATATATCCGTAGAAGGTTCTGCTTCTATACAAACTTGGCATCGCTGCCACCCTATCCCTTACCTCTTTATTGGCGAAGCAGTATAATACCGCCACCAGGAAACCCTGAAAGACACAATGACAGGGAAAGTGCTAAGAGATGGTCGCTACAACCTGTACAAGACCAATATGTACACAGGCAGTGCCAGATAAAAATGTTATGCAGATATGGAAATGATTACAGATTATACATTTATGCCACAAGAGGGTATAAAAGTGCTGCCCCAAAGCCCTGTAAAAAGGCTTTCAGAGGCCACTTCTGGATAGTGAATCTCTTGGGGAGCGATTGTCAACTGCTAGACGCTCTTAAAGGAAATCTTCCATCAAAAATCCATCCTGATAAACCAGGGACATTACTCCCAGATCCAGGCACCGCGACTGTAGTAATCTTCTTATATTTGTTATCCATGGCCTCCTTTTTTTCTAAAACCAGCTTTTAAAATTATGTTAATGAACCTTAAAGGCTATTAGGCGTTCCCAGAGCCCCTCAGTGCTGCAGCTTCACAGGTAGTTACAATGTGCAGGAGCACTTGCCCCCTCCCAATGAAACTTCCTGTGCAGCAGGGATATTACTGGGTGAGACAGTCTTACAGCCTGTGAATCTGCAGCAGGAAGGGGCTCTGGTAACCACCCCAGTAGCCTTCCAGCCTCATTAGTATAATTTTAAAACTTTATTGTAGAAGGAAGGAGTCCATGGATAACAAATAAAAGAAGATTATCACAGTCACGGTGCCTGGATCTATGAGTAATGTCCCTGGTTTATCATGATGTATTGTGATGGTAGATTTCCTTTAAGCATCCGTGATTCCATGGTTTTCCCATATCCGTCATCTTACCTGGAAGGAACTGAAAAACAGGTTGAAGAAGACCTTGACGTAGCGAAGGATCCCTGACGTCTGCTCATCTGTGGCAAAGATGAAGACCACCTCATGGATCCCAAAGAGGGGGATGAGGGTCAGTGTTGCCTTAGCCAGTCTATAAAGAATCACATCTGTGATCATACACAAGATCCATCTGTAAGGGACAGGTAGGGTAATGGATGTTTTGGGGTCTAAATATTGTCAAAAACCGCACTGGATATCCTGTTAGTCTCTATATATAGACTTGTAAGACTTCTGGGTGCACAGAAATGCAGGTAATAACATGTGATATATATACAAGACACGTAAGTAATCAGGAGAAGGAACTTCTATAGCGGCCATCAGTGAGGGGATTCATCAAACACTAATTACACAATTAGCACAAAGGGGGATGGGGCTGATTACCCATCTGTCAATCTGAGAAACACAATTAATAAATGACACCAATGAACTTTTTGAAGATGAAGGAACATTGGCTGCAAATGTGTTCAGTCTGGGAAATGTGATGTTTCCAGGGGACGGGAGTTGAAGCATCTAAGTTCTATAGGATGCAAGGAGCCCCTGCATCCACTGGTACTGAAAGGTATTGCGACTCCTTGCTATGATGCTTGGACTCCTGTCCCTGGAGACCTGCGTGTCATGTGAATGAGCCCTGACACATGAGTGCGATGTGATTCTCACCTCAGCTTGTAGTCTGCAAATCCTTTCTGGTTGGCTCTCAGCTTAGACAAGATCATTTTCAAGATCCTCATGAAGATGACCAGGTTTATCTGAAGGGTAGATAAGATGGCGGATTTAAGGAGCCGAAACATACATCAGGTATTAAAGGAAATCTACTCCATCATGATAAACCACAAGCACTTCCTCATGGAACCAGGCACAGTGACTGTGGTAATCTTCTTATATATGTTATCCATGGCCTCCTTCCTTCTAAAAATCAATTTTTATGATTATGAACCAGAAGAGCTCTGGGGGGTATTACCAGAGCCCCTCTGTGCTGCAAGTTCACAAACTGTAACACTGTGGTGTGCAAAGTGCTGATGGAGCAGGGCCAGCGTGGGACAGTGTAACAGCCTGTAAAGCCAGATCACAATGGGGCTAGGGTAGCTCCTCATGCTCATTAGCATAATTTTTTTATGTTGATGTTGGAAGGAGTGATGGATAAAAAAAATATAAGAAGATCACCATAATCACGGAGCCTGGATCTACGAGTAAGTGCTCCTGTTTATCATGATGGATTTTAATGAGGTCATACAGGAATTATAGAAAAAAAAACATGGCAACATTTCCCAAAAACAGTGATGGGCTGAGATGAGAGCTTCAAGGAATTTTTGTGTAAGGGGAACCTAGCATTGGTATTTATATGCTAGTCCCCTTCCCCACTTAGCTGTTTTTTATACCTTTTAAAGGGATAGTTTGGATGTAATACATCTGGTGTGCTCCCAGTAATGGAAGAGAGGGCAGATCCCGATGCCCATGACACCGGCTCATGAGTACCCAACACTATAGCGAGTGTTATAACAGTTCCCCCAGTATCAGTACTCACCACAGAGGCCAGCAGGATGGGGATCCGGATAATCCACCAGTACGCCATGTTGTCATTTAGAGCCCAACATCTGAAAACAAGGAAAGCTCATCCAATCAGAACAGACAACACAAAAGATGACAAATGTATAAATGTATGAAAAACATGGGCAGCAAGATTGTGCCAAACCAACAAGGTCCGTCTTCACTCACTCTTTGTTTTCCTTGAGATACTTCAGCGTCATCCAAGGAACTACAAAAAGAACGGGGGTCCCTGCAACAACAAAAAAATCAGAGTAAAAGTAGAAATACACAACCTACCGGCAACCTACCCGCTACCAGTCATGTGTGGTGTAATCCTAGGAATGGGAGTCAGAATGCGTTGATAAGTCACTTACCCCATCCAAGGTACAGGTAGAGGGTGTAATTGTTCTTTTCGGAGAAGACGGCCCCGATAAGCAGCTTGTACAGGTAGACCGCCTCCACCACAAACCAGTAATGATTGGCCAGGATGCAGTACTGCATTACAACCTGCGCTGTGCGACATCCAATGGCGGCCTGTAACATAATGAGGGGCGTCCTATTAATATTCACATGGCCATAAAATGTCAGCATCACATGGACAATATGATTGGAGAAAACTCTGTCCTGGACCAGGGGTCTAATGACAAAAACAGCAACGCCATAGCAGAAGGGTGACCAGTGTACAGGGTGAAGAACCCAATGGTCTGTATAGCAAATACAGCAGACACAAGTCATGGTTGGAAGGAGTGCTGGTCATGATGGTCTGGGCCAGTGATGGCGAACCTTTTAGAGCCTGAGTGCCCAAACTTCAACCAAAAGCCACTTATTTATTGCAAAAGTGCCAGCACAGCTATTTAAGCAGTAATGTATTTCTCCTTGTTCATTGACAACTTTCAATCGTTCAGCCTCCTAAAGACACCAACGCAGTTGAAAGGAGGAGGGTTATTTGCCTATCATTGTAGGAAGATTCTAAAGGAAGATTCTTTGAGTCCTGTCTGGTGAACTTCATGCTGGGGCGATGGCCTGAGTGCCCACAGAAAGGGCTCCGAGTGCCGCCTTTGGCACCACTGGTCTAGGCCAAGAGAGAGGATAATGGAAGAGAGGAACCTTTACAGAAAACAAGTCATGGTTGGAAGGAGTGCTGGTCATGATGGTCTGCGCCAAAAGAAGATGGAAAAGAGAAGACTCTTTATAGCAGTGGTTGGCGAGCCGGTGGCACTCGGAGCCCTTTCTGTAGGCACCCAGGTTTTCACCCCACCACAGAATTAGCTAGACATGACTCAAGCCTTCCTCCTGCAATCCAAGACAGCCATGGACATGCTATGCTCAGTGCTATAAAGCAACATCCTTGGCTGCCTGAACTACACGAGAAGCGAGAAGGTGTGGACAGCGATGGATTATCGTTGGAGCTCCTGCTCTGGGTCCCTTGATACTTCCTCTTCGGGAGCCTGGAAAGAAGCTATAATCCAAATTTATCCATCTTCTTGCTGTTGTATTAGTGTCCTCAGGACACCAATATGGTTGAAATTTGGGATAGAACTGGGATTAATAGGTTACTGCTTTAATTGTCATATTGGCAATTTGCGACACAAAAGTAGTTGTTGGATGTAGGTTGGGCTTGGTTGGAAGGAGTGGTGGTCTGGGCCAAATGAGAGGATAATGGAAAAGAGAAGACCCTTTATAGAAAACATGTCATGGATGGAAGTAGTGGTGGTCATGATGGCCTGGGCCAAAAGAAGATAATGGAAAAGGGAAGAACCTATACAGAAAACATGTCATGATTGGAAGGAGTGGTGGTCATGATGTGTGAGCCTAATGGAGAAGATAAAAATAGGAAACTTGTACAGTCACCGTATCGGATGTACATCTTGTACATTATCCCGCATATTCATACAATCTCCACCTCGTTACACCTCATTGTGTCTAGATCTAACCTATAAAATGTGTCTTTGGTATAGGTTGTAGGGGAAGGGGTGTATTAAGCACATGAATTGGGACCAATTCCCTGATCTTATAAGACTCCTATGGACTCTAACCATGTTTTAAGGTAGGGTCAGATATTAGAAACCAATTCACCGACAGGCGATATGAAGAATTTTAGTTTTGGGGTTTTTTTTGATAACCCTTTAAAACCACAAGAGCAGGATGGTCATTGTCTGATGATGGTCTATAGCACCAGCTTCCAGACCATCACTGGTCCATCTTTGAAGGCTTCTTCTAATCATTATAGACTCGGAGAACCTGGATGAGGGATCTCTCTGCCGTACCTTGTTGCTGATGAGGATTTCCCAGTCTGACACCTCGATGATCTGCATGCCCCATCTCTTCTCCAACAACACATCCTTCACAATGACCGATATCCCGCGTAGGGCGAAGGAGAAGAAGAGGTTGGCGTGGATGTAGTTCCTGGTGCAGCGCAGTTTCCTGTCAGGATATAAGAACTTGTCATGAGTCGATGCAAACCAAAAGTACTGATGGTCCAATGTCCTGTGTATCCGTATTCTACATACAGTATTCTTGTGGGGTAGAAGAGATATTTACCTACACATGGTAAGGATCAGTAGGGATGATAGGAGGGCCATCAAGGACACTGAATACCCCACCGTGTACAGGGCCCTGAAACTGAGGAGCAAATCCTTAGTCCCCACCTAGGAAAACAAAGTGTAACGTTACACAGCCAGTCCGAATATGTCAAAGTATAAGCATCTCCCCCATTCTGATTGGGGTTCCCCAGAAAACCAATCTGCAATAAAAAATGGGGGTTCCCTTTTAAGATTTTTAAGTTGCCCCTGCGCCACCCCCATGGTAGGGGGCAGAGTGTGGTATCATTGGATAGATTTTTGAAAACTTTTTGCCGTGTGTATTTTTAGTTCTTCGATCCAATGGGGGTCATTTACTAAGGGCCCGAATCGCAATTTTTCGTTGGGTTTCCCAAATATTACCAATTTGCAAGGTTTTTCGCTGAATTGCCCCGGGTTTTTGGCGCACGCGATCGGATTGTGGAAAAAACGCTGTATTTTTTTTTAAAAAACTGTGTCGCTTGACACGCGCTTACATGCGCCCAGGATAGGATGGTGAACTCCAGCGGACCTCGACGCAGCAGCCACACCTGGTGGACATCGGGCGCACTACCTTAGTGAATCACCGGAAGACCCGAATCCTCAACGGAGAATGCGCCGCTGGATCGTGACAGGACCGGGTAAGTAAATCTGCCCCAATGTGTATTTTGTGAGATGTTTTACTGTCCTGATTTTTTTTTTATCACCCCGTATATAAATTTACAATTTTGCAGTTATCTATGTTCCTATATTATTCCCTGCTGCTGTTGTGTTAGTTCCCCCTCTGGGCGCCCATGTAATGTGTCCAGACATAGGGCATTGAGCTACTGAGCATGTGCGACCATCAGCACTGACCGCATCAGGTGGACATAGTTAGAGGAAATCACACGAGCAGCAGGGGGCGCTATAATGAGTATGTAACACCCATATCCAGCTACAGGAGCCTGAAATAATCCGGCATCCTATATGCTATCACCTCTTCCTTTGTCATCTCCATCTCGTCGTCGCACTGTGATGAGTTCCTCCACGGTTGCGTGCCATTGATCATCACCCAGTTTCCGTCAAGTCCACAGCGTCGTGATACCTGGCCGTGTTTTACTGTCAAGACACAAACCTGATAATGGGCAATTCTCTAAAGAGGCTGATGGTGAGAATATCCACATGGCAGCCCACATACAGTGCACATACATCACGTCATCAGTGTGGCATCAGAGCATGTATGCACAGGCGGTCCCCTACTTAAGAACACGACCCCTAGTTACAAACGGAGTATTGGTAATCTAATGTAATTTTGCCTTCGGCTACAATAAACAGCTATAATAGTTATCAGAGGTGTCTGAAATTAAGCTTTATTGTTAATCCTGGTTCTTATGACAATCCAATCCAATTGTCATAGAGACCCAAAAAATTTGGCTGGGGTTACAATTGTAAAATCTACAGTTCCGACTTACATCCAGATGCAACTTAACAAACCAACGGAACTTATCTTGTATGTAACTCGGGGACTGCCTGTATATGTAACTTACAGATCTTCTATGATTTATTGTGCATATCCCAACGTCACCACTAGAGGGCACTCGTCACTCATCTATGTGCAGTCTATGTAGCAGCATTTGCACTAAGTTCTTCTCTATGATGTGTATCCAATCCAGTATCCAATGGTTTTTCCTATTGTGGTTGTTAAATGAAAGAATTCAATTACCTTTCTGGAACCAAGGGAGATAATACGGACAGGAGACGCTGGTGAGCGCGCCCGGCGTCCCATCTGGCCAGCAGGCGTACATGTCAAAAGTGCGGTTGCAATAGAGACCTATGAGGAAAAGGAACAATAGAAGATTTACTGATAGTATGGTGATGGGGAGACTGCTGAGAGCACAGAGCACAGCAGTGTGAGGAAATGCCCCCAGTAAAATCCTGGAATATAAATCCATATATCACAGTCCTGCTGCTACTAACATCACACACAGAGGTGTGATTACACACCTTTCCAAGCATAATACCTGACACTGCCTGCAGGAAGCACTTAGCACAGCAGTGTACAATCTTGGAAGACAATTCCAAATTTCACAGCCCTGCTGCTACTAACATCACACGCATATGTGTGATTACACACCTTTTCAAGCAGAATACCTGACACTGCCTGCAGGAAGCACAGAGCACAGAAGTGTGAGGACACACCCACAATAGCCCTGCTGCTACTAAATATACAGAGTTATGATTACACATCTCTCCAGGGACAATAATTAACACTGCCTGGTCACACCTGCTGACACATTGGGGCAGATTTACTTACCTGGTCCATTCGCGTTCCAGCGGCGCGTTTTCTGCTGAGGATTCGGGTCCAGCCGCGATTCACTAAGGCAGTTCCTCCGACAGTTCATCGAAATGCACCGTCCTACGCTGGGTGCAGGTAAGCGCGTGTCAAGCGACACTTTTTTTTTAAAAATGCGGCGGGTTTTCCGAATCCGTCGAGTTTTCGTATGGCCACACACCCCCACCCCCCACCCCCCGATTTTCGTTGTATGCATACCGGCCCCGATGCCCCACAATCCGATCACGTGCGCAGAAATCCCAGGGCAATTCAGGGAAGATCGGCGCAAATCGGATAACCCGTCGGCAAAACACGATTCGGGCCCTTAGTAAATGACCCCTACTACCTTTAAACACTGGCTGGGGCCTCTTTGATAGATTTATCAGTGGACATGCCATATGTGGGAACAATGTAAGAGGTACAGGCGCAAAGTAGGACGCTATATATAAAGAGGGATTATATATACATTTATAGGGGTCACAGTTGCTCAGTATCCAATCAGTATACACAGCTGCTATCAGCATTAGAGTGCAAGCTCTGCGTCACATCCTCAATCACACATATGGTAAACACGTGGGCAGCAGCTAAAATAAAAAGCGATTTCCTTGTGCCCTGACCCTCGGGTAAATGTCACCCAGCTTTCCGGTCAGAGTAATTTTCTGAAAGTTGGAAGGTCGCCTGCCCTGCAGCAATGTGACCTGGGAAACTGCTGGCATTTAAGACATGCTGGTTTCACAAATCTACTGGAAATATGAGTCACAGCACTAAATAATACATCTTTAATATAAATGTCCGTGTTTTATCATCAGGCCTTAGGTTCAGAAATCTGTGCTAAATAGTTTCCTAATCTATCTACAAAGAGCTCTATAGAGAGTTATAAACATAGAGAATACCTGTAGCCACCACTAGAGGGAGTACATGACATTATAGTTCCCTAAAAGCTCTGGAGCTCCCACTAGTGGTGGTTCTTGGTGACCATATTTCTTGTGTTTATGCAGAAGATTAGGCACTCAGTGCTAAGTTCATGTTAACCTCCATGAGACACCCCAAAAAAGATATAGACATGATATAACTAAGAATAAGCTGGATGGAATTTTAAAAGCTTGACAGGAGATGCTGGCTCAAGGGCTAAGATGTTAAGGGGATGTACAATATACAGTATATAATAGATGGAGATGCTGGTTGATGTATAATATTGACCTCGCACATTACATCTTCATGGCCGCACGCTGGATATTCTTAGAATTCCTCTTCATTAGCACAAAATGTTACATTGCTGATAAGAATGTGCAGGAAAAAGCCAGGACATGTACCAAAACTGCTGCATCACTTATAAGGGGGAAATGGTGATTGTAAGGGTTCACACATAAGAACACAAAGTCTAAAAGAGAGAACCTGAGCTCTATGATGTATAGGTTTAGCAGGACTTATAGGAAATGGTCATGGTGCTGATAACCCCACCCACAGGTAGTTATTGACAGTGAGAGTCCTGAATACTCCGCCCAAACAAAGTGATTGACAGTGAGAGTCCTGATTACTCCGTCCCATAAACTGTGATTGGCAGTCCTAGTCCTGATAACTCCGCCCAAACAAATAGATTGACATTGAGAATCCTCATTACGCCACCCATACAGTGATTGACAGTCCTAGTCCTGATTATTCCACCCACACACAGTGATTGACAGTGAGAGTCCAGATTAGTCCGCCCACACACAGTGATTGACAGTGAGAGTCCTGATTACTCCGTCCACACACAGTGATTGACAGTGACAGTCCTGATTACTCCCCTCACACACAGTGATTGAAAGTGAGAGTCCGGATTACTCGGCCCACACACAGTGATTGACAGTGAGAGTACTGATTACTCCGCCCACAGGCAGTGATTGACAGTGAGAGTCCTTATTACTCTGCCTATGCACAGTGATTGACAGTGAGAGTCCGGATTACCCCACCCACACACAGTGATTGACAGTGAGAGTCCGGATTACCCCGCCCACACACTGTGATCTAACATATTTATACACAATGATGACTACAGTCCTGGGTGGGTGCTGACCTTGAGGATGCGGGGTGCTCGTCATCCATCGGTAGCAGTCCTCTTTATATCTCATCCATTCTTCAATCGTTTTCTCCAGAACTTTACCTGCAACGCTCTGCAAACAAAGACAAATCCAAAGCAGAGGGTTTGTTACAATAGTATCTGGTTAAGACAATCTTTTAGCCCAGGAAAATATTTGCTTTTTTGGTGCATTGAGCTTACAGAGACTTAAAAGGGTTGTCCAGCTTCTTGATACTGCTTGGAAATGGTTTATATGAGAAGCTGATATGTCATTAATTAACATAACACTGGATAATCCCTTTAAAATCTTATAAAGGGGATGGAATCAGGGGAAATCAGACCAAGGTAAGTAGGTAGGTGGGTAGGAAGGAAGCTGATATTTTTAGTGCCAAATCAACCTTCCTATTCT
This sequence comes from Engystomops pustulosus, assembly GCF_040894005.1. Lineage (NCBI taxonomy): Eukaryota > Metazoa > Chordata > Amphibia > Anura > Leptodactylidae > Engystomops > Engystomops pustulosus. The sequence goes on from NC_092418.1 coordinate 20,943,095, forward strand.
TGTCACTGGAAATCATATAGGATGTGATTGTGTTTGAGAAGAAGGTCATTAAGATTAATAAATATAATTAGAGAAATCTCATCCGGAATTAATTGTGCCTCCGGCGGGGGCTGCTGGGGGATTGCAGTAGGTCAATCACCTGACAAACAATCGAGAGTGATTAAACAAGGAAAAATTGCTTTTCTAAGAGTGAAAATTGTATAATATCAGTAAAATAGAAGCGAGATTCCTTCTACAGGTCCACGGCAGTTTTATAAATTTCGGCTCCTTGCATCACTTATTAGGTGTGAATCCTCTGATTCTGGCAAAGTAGAATAATCTATCTATAATACTAATATTTTTGAATCTAGACTGGAAGATGGGCGGAGTCATCTGTCCGCTCCAGCCCAGGACCACCCAATTGACAATAAAGAGATCGGTACAACTATCAGTTGACAATAGAGAGTCTCATTAGCATAATTTATCCATAGGGTAGAGGATATCTCACTGATCGGTGGATGTCCCAGTTTTGGGACCCCCAAAGTTTACTAAAATGGGAGTCCATTGTACCCGAAATTAACAGAGCTGCCGTCACACAGATGTCTGCTGCTCTATTCATCTCTATGGTGCTCATGGACATACCGGAGATCACTACTTCTGTCAGTGCCAAATACAGTGATTGGAACAGAACCGTGCAGATCCGACTTGCCGCTCCATTCATTTGGGGTACAACAAGCCCCTTGTGATTCATGGGGGTCCCAACACTAGGCACCCCGCCAATACCTTGTCATGGTTGGGTGGTCCAATCACTGCAAGATATCGGCAGGGTGCCTAGTGTTGGGACCCCCATGAATCACAAGGGGCTTGTTGTACCCCAAATGAATGGCGCGGCAAGTCGGTACTTAAACTACCCCTGAACTATGCTAATTAGGCTTGTCGCTGTGAGATGGTTGGGCCTGGGCTGGAGCATGTCTGTGACTTACACAAGAAGAAGTCAGCAGCCGTTATATGGGAGACATGGGCTGATTAATAAGGTAATGGAGAAACACAGATGCCCAATGTATAGTGAAATTTTAATGTCACTTAAAAAAAAAATCAAGCAGTAAGTTATAAGGACCCCGGAAAGTTGATATTTAAAAAAACTTGTCCTGCAAAACACAAGTCCCCTTGTATCTGTAAAGATGGAAATCTTACAAGAAATGTTCCTAAACCATGACAATGACAACGCAAATGAATCTAAATAAATGTGCAAAAAACTTGTGCGGTATTAACTTTTTGTATTTTTGTTTAAAATATACTAATTTATTGTCATTCGGCAGAACACGCTGTGAAATTACATTCAGTGGAAAAATAGCTTTTTATATTATCACTTTTTTTTTTTTTTTATGAAAAGTAGAAGGAAGGATGGATTGTGATGAAGCAAGATCTGCGCCTGTCGGATACGAGTCAAGTAAAGAAACACAATAAAAAATACATATTTATCTCCTGGTCCTTTGTGGCACGTCGTGTTCTGTGCCACGGGTACAGCCAGCGCTTTGTGTGTATCAGGAATTCATACAAGACACAAGGGCCGTGTGCAAGGATGCGTCACGTCTTTTCTGTAATGAAGTTTTTCAAGGAAAAAGTTCCAAAAACACTGCTGGTTTTTTATGCACTTTTTGAAGCCGTAAAAAACGAGAACCTATAACGGAAACCTGAATATGTGTCATATACTAAGGTGGTCACTATAGTTGTTGGGATCTATTGGATTTATTCCAATAGGTCTACTGATACTTACCAATTATGCAACCTACCTATAGACAGTGGGGAGACACTTAGGGTGGGTGCTCATATATATATCCAGACGCAAAAATGCAGGAAATTATTGCATAGGACAAAAAATGGACTAGTTCAAGACCTGCCATTTTCCAGTAGATTGTTCATATTTATTAAAGGGGTATTCTGGTTATTTAAGGGGGAAGCCTAGTTATCGAAAACAAAAATACATGATGGAGCAGGTTTTTATTAAAAGTAAAAAAAACGTATACTTACCTCTTTGGAGGGTCATCCAGTTCCAGGGCAGCATACCCAATCCTGAGGCTCCAGGACCTGTTGCATTATGCAGATTCAATCCTTGGCCTCCGTGGCTATATCCGAATGAATGATGTCATCATGTAATCACTTCCAGTAAAACAAGACCACAAACTGCTAGAAGTACACACCTGGAAATATGGGAGAGCTGCTACTGGAACTACAGGAGAGCTGTTACTGGAGCTGAAAGTATGGCAGAGCTGCTACTGGAACTGGAACTACAGAAGAGCTGCTACTGGAACTACAGAAGAGCTGCTACTGGAACTACAGAAGAGCTGCTACTGGAACTGGAACTACAGAGGTGCTGCCACTGGAACTGGAACTACAGAAGAGCTGCTACTGGAACTGGAACTACAGAGGAGCTGCCACTGGAACTGGAACTACAGGAGAGCTGCTAGTGGAACTGGAACTACAGGAGAGCTGCTAGTGGAACTGGAACTACAGGAGAGCTGCTACTGGAACTGGAACTACAGAAGAGCTGCTACTGGAACTGGAACTACAGGAGAGCTGCTACTGGAACTACAGAAGAGCTGCTACTGGAACTACAGAAGAGCTGCTACTGGAACTACAGAAGAGCTGCTACTGGAACTACAGCAGAGCTGCTACTGGAACTACAGGAGAGCTGTTACTGGAGCTGAAAGTATGGGAGATCTGCTACTGGAACTGGAACTACAGAAGAGCTGCTACTGGAACTACAGAAGAGCTGCTACTGGAACTGGAACTACAGAAGAACTGCTACTGGAACTACAGAAGAGCTGCTACTGCAACTGGAACTACAGAAGAGCTGCTACTGGAACTACAGAAGAGCTGCTACTGGAACTACAGAAGAGCTGCTACTGGAACTACAGAAGAGCTGCTACTGGAATTGGAACTACAGAGGAGCTGCCACTGGAACTGGAACTACAGGAGAGCTGCTAGTGGAACTGGAACTACAGAAGAGCTGCTACTGGAACTACAGAAGAGCTGCTACTGGAACTACAGGAGAGCTGCTACTGGAACTACAGAAGACCTGCTACTGGAACTGGAACTACAGAAGAGCTGCTACTGGAACTGGAACTACAGAAGAGCTGCTACTGGAACTGGAACTACAGAAGACCTGTTACTGGAACTGGAACTATAGGAGAGCTGCTACTGGAACTGGAACTACAGAAGAGCTGCTACTAGAATTGGAACTACAGGAAAGCTGCTACTGGAACTGAAACTACAGAAGACCTGCTACTGGAACTGGAACTACAGAAGAGCTGCTACTGGAACTGGAACTACAGAAGACCTGTTACTGGAACTGGAACTATAGGAGAGCTGCTACTGGAACTGGAACTACAGAAGAGCTGCTACTGGAACTACAGAAGAGCTGCTACTAGAATTGGAACTACAGGAAAGCTGCTACTGGAACTGAAACTACAGAAGAGCTGCTACTGGAACTACATAAGACCTGCTACTGGAACTGGAACTACATAAGACCTGCTACTGGAACTGGAACTACAGGAGAGCTGCTACTGGAACTGGAACTACAGGAGAGCTGCTACTGGAACTGGAACTACAGGAGAGCTGCTACTGGAACTGGAACTACAGAAGAGCTGCTACTGGAACTGGAACTACAGAAGACCTGCTACTAGAACTGGAACTACAGGAAAGCTGCTACTGGAACTGGAACTACAGAAGACCTGCTACTAGAACTGGAACTACAGGAAAGCTGCTACTGGAACCGGAACTACAGAAGACCTGCTACTGGAACCGGAACTACAGGAGAGTTGCTACTGGAACTGGAACTACAGGAGAGCTGCTACTGGAGCTGGAACTATGAGAGAATTGCTACTGGGATTACATGGGATCTGCTACTGGAGCTATGAGAGAGCTTCTTCTGTAGCTGGAAATATGGGAGAGCTCCTACTGGAACTTAAACTATAGGACAGCTGCTACTGGAGCTGTGAAGATATTCAAATAGGTACGTATGAAGGTTTAAAAAAAATTTTGGACAAAATCAGTCCCTCAGGTTTTTGTTGCTGGTTTATTGTTTTCACTAATGGATAGATTTCCCCCCAACAGCAAATACTTCCCATCTTTACAATAAGAGAGTCCAGTCGCTGTGACTAGTGACATCTGCAGCAGGTCCTATAGGTTGACTCCCTATAGCGTCAGACTGACCCCTCAGACGTCAGCCCCTTCTGTCTCTCATTAAACAACAGGCTTCAGAATTTGCGTAGGTAGAGCGTAGACGAGAATCTATTTCACAAATTAAGGAACTGAAAGTTTTACGTCAATTAAATTATATATAAAGTAGTTTTTGTTATTGCAGCTTTTTTGCAGGTTCGCTGTCCGCCTACTTCTCCGTGATGGCAGCTCCCTGGGGAGGCGAGGCCGTCATGTTCCTCAGTCCTAATATAGCGCAGGATGGAAGAAGGACACAACAGGCGAGATGTTCTGTGACATGGCCTCCACCTGATCTCATTTACCTCTGTGTCCTTGATCAATATTACATGCCAGGATTGCTGCCCACACACATATGTCCAGCTGTCGCTCACTAGCTTCACCGATAATATTTCCGAAGCGGAGGAAGAAGAGACATGTCACAGAGGAGCGAGGCGGATGATACCATACAATTATTTCTAGTATATCTGCTAGGTAATATATGACTCACAGAATATGAGAAATATAGCGGTCGGAATTGGGTCTCACTTATAGGAGAGGGACAAACTGACCCCAGGCCACCAGGTTATTGATTACATAGAGATGAGGTCACAGGTGAGAAAGCGGAGACCTACCTGCTGTGACTCACACCTACCCTTCCCTCTTCATTGAGCTCTATGTTATCTGACATTGTGCTGTGCTATTGTGTGTCTAGCAAGATGGAATTCAGCAGAGATTTCATAGTTAAAACAGGTTAAGATACAATGCTAATAGCCAAAGTAAGTGAGGAGGGAAGAACTTTGTTCTGGTAAGATATTACACAGTTTCTTGGAGTCCTTGTACAAAGAAGGTTTACCATTAAAGTCAGTCTTTACCTCCAAACTTTCAAGATGTCACACACACACCGGTCTCACACAATATGATATAGTACTATAGCATGTACTCCAATTTATAATGTCCCCATCTTCGCAGACTGATTGCCCAGGCTGTGCTAGCCACAGAGAAAAAACAGAAGAACCTCCAGACTCTAGATGAAAAATTAGGTAACCTCCAGCCTCTAGATCTGCAAAGAAGAATGGGGGGGACCTCCAGCCTCTAGATGTACAAAGAAGAATGGAGGAACCTCCAGCCTCTAGATGTGCAAAGAAGAAGTGGGAACCTCCAGCCTCTAGATGTGCAAAGAAGAAGGGGGGAGCCTCCAGCCTCTAGATGTACAACGAAGAATGGGGGAACCTCCAGCCTCTAGATGTACAACGAAGAATGGGGGAACCTCCAGCCTCTAGTTGTACAAAGAAGAAGGGGGGAACCTCCAGCCTCTAGTTGTACAAAGAAGAAGGGGGGAACCTCCAGCCTCTAGATGTACAACGAAGAATGGGGGAACCTCCAGCCTCTAGTTGTACAAAGAAGAAGGGGGGAACCTCCAGCCTCTAGATGTACAAAGAAGAATGGGGGAACCTACAGCCTCTAGATGTGCAAAGAAGAAGGGGGACCTCCAGCCTCTAGTTGTACAAAGAAGAAGGGGGGAACCTCCAGCCTCTAGATGTACAAAGAAGAAGGGGGGAACCTCCAGCCTCTAGATGTACAACGAAGAATGGGGGAACCTCCAGCCTCTAGATGTACAAAGAAAAAGGGGGGAACCTCCAGCCTCTAGATGTACAAAGAAGAAGGGGGGAACCTCCAGCCTCTAGATGTACAAAGAAGAATGGAGGAACCTCCAGCCTCTAGATGTACAAAGAAGAATGGAGGAACCTCCAGCCTCTAGATGTACAAAGAAGAATGGGGGAACCTACAGCCTCTAGATGTGCAAAGAAGAAGGGGGACCTCCAGCCTCTAGATGTACAAAGAAGAAGGGGGGAACCTCCAGCCTCTAGATCAGGGGTCTCAAACTCGCGGCCCGCGGGCCAACTGCGGCCCGCGGGACAATATTTTGTGGCCCCCACCTGGTCGCGCTGCATGGAGAGGGCTCAGCCGGTAAGTCTTTGCTGCATATTGCAGCAAAGGCTTACCGGTAACACCCGCGATCAGTGCTAGCACCGATCGCGGGTGCTTTCACAGCGATGGCTGCCGGCAAAGCTGCCGGCAGCCTCAAAAAGATAGCGGCGCATGGGCGCCGCCATCTTACCTGGGATCGCCGCTCCCCGTGACGTCATCGGGGGCGGAGATCCGTCTCCATGTTAGCCTCGGGTCTTCCGAAGACCTGAGGCTATTTCGTTTTAACCCCTTCATTACAATGTGCTGATAGCACATTGTAATGAATGAGGAGGAAAATCTCCATATACTGCCATACTGTAGTATGGCAGTATATGATAGGATCGATCAGACAACCTAGGGTTAAAGTACCCTAGGGAGTCTGAAAAATAGTATAAATAAAAATAAAAAAAAGTTAAAAAAAAAATTATAATAATAAAAAAACCTAAAATTTCAAATCACCCCCCTTTCCCTAGAACTAACATAAATATAAATAAACAGTAAAAATCATAAACATATCAGGTATCGACGCGTCCGAAAATGCCCGATCTATCAAAATATGATGACGGTTTTTCAGTGTGTTTAACCCCGTTACGGAAAATAGCGCCCAAATTCGAAAATGGCACTTTTTTGCCATTTTGAAAAATATAAAAAAATCTATAAAAAGTGATCAAAAGGTTGTACAGTCCTAAAAATGATATCATTGAACATATTATCAAATTTCACAAAAAATGACACCACCCACAGCTCCGTACACCAAAGTATGAAAAAGTTATTAGCGCCAGAATTTGGCAAAATAAAAAAAATTATTTTTGTACAGGAGTTTTTAATTTTTGTAAATGTATGAAATCATTATAAAACCTATACAAATTTGGTATCCCCTTGTTAAGGAGGTCGCACTGGTTTCGGACGCCATCTTGACTACTGTCCGCCATCTTAGATACAGCGGCCATGTTCCCTGACCATTGTCAAGTTAATGTCATGATTCAAACTTCATTTTATGTAACATGTTTGCTGCCTGTCAGCTAATACCCTTTGACATGTAATGAGAAGCCAGTCTGTCCTCGAAGCTGCATAATAATATGATTCTGGAGCCACTTATCTTCTTCTTAGTATAAACAATATCTGTGTACAAGGTCTCTGAGAACTGAGCACAATTAATTAACTTTCTTTTCCCAGAATTTGCTGATGACCAATAGCTTTGCAGTATACTATTCACGCCCCTTTGATGATTCTTCTGTTTGTTATATATTATGCATTTTGATTATTAAAGGAGAGAAGATCTTGACTAAGAGATTGACATGTCTTGGTCTCTATGTTCAATCATGAAAGGGTTAATTAGGACTCACCTTACAAAAGTCAAGAGGGCTGTTGGGTCCCTGCATAAAAATCCCTAACACCCCTTAATCGTACCAACCCAAAAAATAAAGTAGACATGTCATTTGGGGCGCTCAGTGAAAGACGTAATATCCAAGCCCACAAGAAAATGGTGCAAATGCATTTGACTGGGCTCAGTGCGGTAGGAGCTTGGGACCCCTCGGTACACAGGACGCGTTCATAGAGAAAACACGTCTCCCAGCTTGGGGCTTTCCTTGCACTGGGAGACGCCATGACATTTGAATCTGAATAATGATATTTTGTAAGCGCATTTTGTGTGGAAAACTTGATGCGGCCCAGCCTTACCCAGAATCTACCTCCAACGGCCCCCAGGTAAATTGAGTTTGAGACCCCTGCTCTAGATGTACAAAGAAGAAGGGGGACCTCCAGCCTCTAGATGTACAAAGAAGAAGGGGGGAACCTCCAGCCTCTAGATGTATAAAGAAGAATGGAGGAACCTCCAGCCTCTAGATGTACAAAGAAGAATGAAGGAACCTCCAGCCTCTAGATGTATAAAGAAGAATGGAGGAACCTCCAGCCTCTAGATGTACAAAGAAGAAGGGGGGAACCTCCAGCCTCTAGATGTACAAAGAAGAATGAAGGAACCTCCAGCCTCTAGATGTATAAAGAAGAATGGAGGAACCTCCAGCCTCTAGATGTACAAAGAAGAAGGGGGTGAACCTTCAACCAATTGATGTGCAGCACTAGGACCTGTCACTGTAGCTAAAGATTGTCCTACAAACTAGTGACTCAGGGGGCTGAATACATATACACACCAAACATTTCTCTTTAAATTTGCCAAGATTTCTAAAAGCAAATCTGATTTTCATTACAAGTAAACAATAAATGTCTGTGGCACCTCCAGGTTCTGTCTTCTAAAAGACACGTGACAATCATGTGGTCGGTGTATAATGGATTACCAGTAAAGATTTCTATGCTAACTTGTAGGTGCCACAGACATTTATTTTTTGCCTGTATGGACTTTTCCTGGCCGATTTACACTCAAATATCCAGAACTTCCATGTATGATATTACAGGGTATAGCAGAGCTTCTTTTTAATATTTTTTTGCTATGATTTTCATTACACTTCACAAATAATGGATACTTTCTGTTGTCCCATCACATAAAATATCAATAAAATAAATGTAGGTTTGTGGCTGCAACTGTTAATAATAATAAAAGGGAATGAAAAGGGTGGGGCAGATACAGAGGGTTGCAAAAGTCTTCACATCCATTGAACTGTTCCTTATTTTTACCTGTTACAGCCACAGTAGAGAGCTAAGAGCACAGCAGTGTGAGGACACATCCGCAGGTTGCTACAATCCTAGAATATAAATCCAGGATGCTGCTATTATAAATCACACAGAGATGGGATAACACAAGTCTCCAGGACCAATACTGAGGTCTATTTCACACTGCCACAGTCACTGTGTAAAACATGGTCCGTTCCTTTGCTGAATTTACCCCAATCATTTGGTCTAGACTTCGCCTGTCATCCTGGTACAGCGGGGACACACATTGGAGGTCATTTACTAAGGGCCCGATTCGCGTTTTCCCGACGTGTTACCCGAATATTTCCGATTTCCCCTGAATTGCCCCGGGATTTTGGCGCATGTGATCGGATTGTGGCGCATCGGCGCTGGCATGCACGCGACGGAAATCGGGGGGCGTGGCCGAACGAAAACCCAACGGATTCGGAAAAAACGCTGCATTTAACAAAAAAATGTGTCGCACTTTGCACTTACCTTCACTCGGCCCGGCTCGGTGTATTCCAGTGCGTTCCAATGCTCTTCTGCGCAGCAGCACCACCTGGTGGACGTCGGAGGAACTACCTTAATAAATCCCGGCCGGACCCGAATCCACCGCAGAGAACGCGCCGCTGGATCGCGAGTGGACCGGGTAAGTTAATCTGCCCCACTGTGAATGTCCTAACACGTAACAACTCTGCAGGAGCAAAACTGCTGATAGGTTTCTTTTAAACTTCCATAAGGGGTTCACATATTTTTCTGTGAATTGGGTATCTGGGGGAAGGAGAGGAGTAGGAGCATCTGGGGGAAGGAGAGGAGTAGGAGCATCGGTGACACCTCATCTCACCAGAGATGTCGCCCCCTTCAGGGGAGAAGGGGGAAGGCATGAAGAGGAAGAGGGAGAGTGAAGAGGAAGATCAAACAAAAGAGAAGATCATCACAAGTAGTGATGTAGAGAATTACATCTCCAGACAGGCCTCAAGCCATGGAGGATCCAAAAAATGTGGATCCCAATCTGTGCAGGACCAAGTTCCCTCCATCCATTCCTCTGGAGGACAGAAGAGGCCAACAAAAAAGTGAAGCTGGATGACAATGGAGCTGCCACCACTGTAAGTACTATCGCTCCCCGTGGACTGGTTCGCTTCACTTTCCAGAAAGAACTTGGGAGAGGAGGATTTGGGTTTGTGTACCTGGCATCAGTGAGAGATAAGAGCAGCACCGTGGACATTAAAGTCCTCACCAAAATCAATACAGATAAAATCCAGCTGGAGAAAAGGATGCTGCAGGACGTAGCCGGAAACCCCTATATCTGCCTCTTATTTTCCACCTTCCAGACTCCATCATTCGCCTTCCTGATCATGGAGCTCCTCCCTGCCAGCGATTTGGAGAAGCTTCTGGAGGCAGAGGGACCCCTTAATGTAAAGACCACCACCCTGTCTACAGCCCAGATCATATGTGGGCTACAGCACAAGCACAAGCTGGGGGTCATCCATCGGGACATCAAAACAAGCAACATCGCCACCAGGGACATGTCCGGATCTGCGATTTCGGTGTGGCAGTGGAGAACATCTTCGGAGGCAAAACTATATTTGGAGGAGCTGGCACTGCCTACTACAAATCCCCAGAAATGATCACCGGTGGCCCTGTTGGTAGATCTTCTGACTGGTGGTCATTTGGGGTCCTCCTGTATCGCCTACTGACCAACAATTACCCATTCGGCACATGCATGACAATGCGCTATCTCCGGGATGTGGTCGTAGCTGGTGATCCCATCTTTCCGGACAATTTTACCACAGAGACGAGGGACGTTATATCCAACCTGCTCAGCAAACAGCAACTAAAACATCCAGGATATTGTGGAGACGTCCGTCAGCATCCATTTTATGCAGCAATAGACTGGCAGAGAATACAGACAAAAACCTCAGATCCTCCTTTTCCACCCAGGATGGACACCAGCCCTCCCGCCAGCCTGCCCTCTGATCTACCCTTCTTAAAAGATCAAGGATAACCCTTTCATCCGGATGTAAAGGCCAAGAGCAACATCTGACCTCCAACCACCGAGTGTTGCATGGCGCCTCATATACCATCAGAGGCAGCGCCACTATCACCCCCATCATCTCCTTCCCTCATCATCACCCTCCCCCCTCATCATCACCTTCCCCAATCATCATCACCTTCCCCAATCATCACTCCCAATATTGATCCAATAAATTGATGGTGTCGTCTTCGTGAGGAACCACAGAACTTCACTGCATCATCGTCTTCATGGCTGCGGTCATCACCATGGAGGTACAGTGCTCTGTCATGTACACTGCTGTATACTTTGTTACCTGCTTGTATATCTGTGCACTTCTGTGTCTCTCATTAGTAGTTGCCCATAGTAACAATGAGATGTCAGCACCGCAGGGTTAGGACTGTGCACATCACTATAGTCCTGTAACCTGTGGTAATGGTCCCTCTTCATAGTGATTCTGGGATTTCGGGTGTAATGTCCCCTCATACAATCTTGTAGTGATGCAGTTTTCTCTCTTTCCATCTTCCTGCAGTCTCCGGGATCCTCCGGCTCTTCTCTCAGCATCACGATTCCTGCCGTCTGCCACAATAATAGGAGGAGCAGAGAGACCCCGGTCATACAGCGGCATCACCCCAACCTGTCCTACTAGGAGTATATAGCATCAGAATAAACTCTTCTGTTATTTATTCATCACTTTTATGTCTGGATTATTCCTGATGTGATGAGCGGCTGTGTGTGTGTTATAGGGGGGAGACATGCTGCGGTTATGGGGGTTCATGAGATGCTAGGGATCAGCACTGCACCCCCTCCCAGGGCCGGGACAAGGGATTTTGGTGCATTAGGCAGTAAATTCAAATGTTTCCCCCTTGTTATACTTGTTCTATTCTACAATTGTAAATAACACATACAGTAACCTCCTCGTGTACCACAATAGAACTTAGGCTGAATACACACAACCGTTGGGGGGCTTATATATGGCCGCCGTATATACGTCCCCCATAGGTCGGCAATTGTCGCACGCCGCGGTATGGAGCGGTACAACGCCGGACATGTTCGCCGTGCACCTTATATCTCTATAGAAAGGGGCGGGGGCGAGCACTGGCAGTGATGCGACTTCTGGGGCAGAACTGGCTTCGGGGGGCAGAATTGGCAGCATGGACACGGTGCCTAGGGCGGCCAAAATGGGGGGGGGGAGCGGCAGCATAGCTTTCAGTATTAGTCTGTCAGCCTTAGGTCACGTTGTCACACTCGTCTGTAGCATCAGAGGTGCCGTCAAGAGACTAGAGAGAAACTTTACAAGGGTAAGTACAATATGGATGCCCCTTGTCAATATGGATGGCCAACCTCTTTAATGTCCACTACAGAAATTCTACAGGCCTGATACTTGGTCCCTGTCCTTATACAGTACTTCTATGCAAGACAGAAAGACAATTTCAGAAAACCATACATCATGCTTTCTACATAACACATAAAAATATACAGGCTTAAACACATTGACCCAGATTTATTAAAGGGAACCTGTCAGCACATTTGCACATATACAGCTTGTGACAGGTTCCTATAGAGCTCTAGTAACTAACTGACGCCCTTGTTTTTGCTAAATATTGTTTTCTTCACATTTCCATAAATCAATTTTATCTTCTATTACCTGCCATGAGAGGGGTGTGTCCTGCTCATCCGGCCCCTCCCATATAATCCTCCCCATGCCTTATGCTTCCTTAATATTCAGGTGTTCATGTCATGTGACCAGGGTGATGCCAAGGTCCTGTCTCCTTTACATTTGCAATATGTACCCCATGTATGTATCTGATCACATGAAATCACAGCAGCCTCCAATGTTTACTACTTCTCTCCATCCTCCATGGAGGCTGCTGTGATTTCATGTGATCAGATACATACAGTACAATACAGTACAGTACGGGTATAGTTTGCTAATGTTAGGAGGCTAAAGGACCTGAGGTGATGTCACACTGGTCACATGTGTGTAACGCGTGTGTAACGCAAGGCAGAGCTGTCCGTCAAAATAATAGGGTGTGGTTTACTGGCAGCATATCAAAAACAACTGTAATTAAGGTACAGTGTCCCACAGGCAGCTAATTTTAGGTGGTATGGGGAACACTTATAACCCTTTCTCAGCAGGCATTGTTAGTCAGGGTGGTAAAATTCTGGTGACAGGTTCCCTTTAAATCCTTTGCGCCAGTTTTCTGTCGGACATTGCACATTCTGTTTAGTGCAAACTGCTCACACATGTATTTATAAAGTGTCTGAGACTCATATGTGTCGCTGCTGCCCTATGCCCAATGCGACACAAACTTCTGCACATAAAGGGGCGTTCCGGTGCAGAGACGGAGCTTGCGCCACATTTATCATGCAGTGTCCAACAGGATTGTGTCGCACGGCCCATGTTAAAGGTGCACAAAAAAAAGTTGGCGCCAGGGGGTGCTAGGTTCATGAAGAACGTGAGCCACAAATCGTAAATCTGGCGGCCACTGCACACTACACAGGACACTGCCCCTAGTACAGTTTGCACTATTTTAGACCATGCCAAGGTGTGGGCATGGTCCGACGGTGCACAGGATTTATGTGCAGAATTTTGTGCCGTGGACACTTTAGAAATACATGTGAGAGCAGTTTGCTCTAAAAAGAAAGCGCAAAATCAGATAGAAAACTGGCGCAAAGGCTTTAATAAATATGGGATAATATATATATATATATATATATATATATATATATATATATATATATATATAATGGGGCAGGTAAGATGCCGGGGCCCCCTGACACTATGGGCCCCATCTGCTATGGCTGCTACCACTGTAGTTACACCCCTGCCTCTTTGGAGGTACTGGATACCCTACTACAGGGCAGCAGAGGTAGTGACCGGTGACCCCTGAGGTTTGTCTGCCGAACTTTCCATAAGGCGCATTCAAAACGATTCTGCGACTTCGGAAATGGTTATAATAAGAGGGAGCAACATGTGTGGTGCACAGTGATACGTGTAATGCCCCAGTGCTGGACACCGCTCTTAGTGAGGGTACAATCAGCAGCGCTCCCCTCCGCTCTCCTGCGCGCGGCTGTACGGCCTGTGTGAATGAGGCCTTAACCCCTTCCCGACGCCGTACTAGTACTAGATCCCTCTCCATAGCCGCATACTGCAGCAAAGGCTTACCGGTAACACCCGCGATCGGTGCTAGCACCGATCGCAGGTGTTTTCACCTCGATCGCCGCCGGCAATGCTGCCGCCATCTTGTCGCGGATTAGCACATCGTAATGCATGGGTTAAAATGAAGTAGCCTCGGGTATTCGGAACACCCGGGCCTACCATGGTGACGGATCGCCGCTCCCCGTGACGTCATCGGGGAGCGACGATCCGTTCCCATGGTAGGCCCGGGTGTTCCGAATACCCGAGGCTACTTCATTTTAACCCATGCATTACGATGTGCTAATTGCACATTGTAATGGATGGGGAGTAAAATCCACATATACTGCCATACAGTAGTATGGCAGTATATGATAGGATGAATCAGACTACCTAGGGATAGAGTACCCTAGGGAGTCTGAAAAATAGTAAAAGTAAAAATAAAAATTATAATAAAAAAACCTAAAAATTCAAATCACTTCCCTTTCCCTAGAACTGATATAAATATAAATAAACAGTAAAAATCATAAACAAATTAGGTATCGTCGCGTCCAAAAATGCCCTATCAAATGATCTATCAAAATATAATAACGGTTTTTCACTGCGTTTAACCCCGTAACGGAAAATAGCATCCAAAGTTGAAAAATATAAAAAAATTCATAAAAAGTGATCAAAAGGTCGCACAGTCCCAAAAATTATAGCAATGAAAACGCCATCAAAATTCACAAAAAATGACACTACCCACAGCTCCGTACACCAAAGTATGAAAAAGTTATTAGCGCCAGAAGATGGAAAATTTAAAAAAAATATTTTGTACAGGAGGTTTTAATTTTTTAAATGTATGAAAACATTATAAAACCTATACAAATTTGGTATCCACGTGATCGTACCGACCCAAAGAATAAAGTAGACATGTCATTTGGGGCGCACAGGGAAAGCTGTAAAATCCAAGCCCACAAGAAAACATCGCAAATGTGTTTTTTCACCATTTTCACTGCATTTGGATTTTTTTTCCCGCTTCCCAGTACGCGCCATGGAATATTAAGTACCGTCCCTATGAGGTGCAATTTGTTACGCAGAAAATAAGCCATAACACAGCTCTTTATGTGGAAAAATTTAAAAACTTATAGATTTTTGAAGTTGGTGAGTGAAAAATGGAAGTGAAAAAACTAAAAAAGGCCAAGTCGTTAAGGGTTTAAACTGTGTATTAGGAACGTAAGTCAGCAAGGGTTAAACACCTCACCCCCATAATGCACTTCACCGGCAGACCCGACAACAAGCTTCTCATTGGACGAGGGGAGGGGCGGAGAGTTTTACCTCAGGAAGTTCTAGAGACTTCTGCCTGAGGGAAGCTGCCAGGATGTGTGAGGAGAACTACAAGTCCCAGCAGTCCTGACACACTGTGCCGTAGGAGGATTAGACTGCCACTCCACACCCTGGGACAAGAGAGACACTACTACTACTACTCTCATCAGGTGCACTATACTCTCTGTACTGTTAACCCTTCAGCCCCCTGTTGTGAGTTATTATGAGGGCTGTGCTGCTGTAGTAAGGACAAGTGTTACTGTTACCCTCTACATTGCCTCCGTGTATGCGACCGCACCAACTACTACCATCTGGCCATCTAGGTGCCGGAGACACCTGCGCTGTGACTACTACTACCAACATCTACCATTCAGTCTTGCCATCCCCTGGGGCAGCACATGATCCATCAGGCCTCAAAACTAAGAACATCATCACTGACCACCAGGGCCACATCCAGATCTGTGACCAGTAGAAAACATCTATGGAGGTAAAACCATCTTTGGAGGCGCTGGACCCCCCTACTACAAGGCACCGGAGATGATAATCAGTGGCCCCTGTGGTTCCCCTGCTGATTGGTGCTTATTATTTCCCCCGAGGCAAAGGACACTGCACCCAAGTTGCTCTGCAAAGATCAATTCAGACGTCTGGGTTATAGTGGAGACATCCGGCCAGAGAAGACTGACGCCCCATATATCATCCCAGGCGCCACATATATCATCCCAGGCGCCACATATATCATCCCAGGCGCCACATATGTCATCCCAGGCGCCACATATGTCATCCCAGGCGCCACATATATCATCCCAGGCGCCACATATATCATCCCAGGCGCCACATATATCATCCCAGGCGCCACATATATCATCCCAGGCGCCACATATGTCATCCCAGGCGCCACATATATCATCCCAGGCGCCGCATTTATCATCCCAGGCGCCACATATGTCATCCCAGGCGCCACATATATCATCCCAGGCGCCGCATATATCATCCCAGGCGCCACATATGTCATCCCAGGCGCCGCATATATCATCCCAGGCGCCGCATATATCATCCCAGGCGCCACATATGTCATCCCAGGCGCCACATATATCATCCCAGGCGCCACATATGTCATCCCAGGCGCCACATATATCATCCCAGGCGCCACATATGTCATCCCAGGCGCCACATATGTCATCCCAGGCGCCACATATATCATCCCAGGCGCCACATATATCATCCCAGGCGCCACATATATCATCCCAGGCGCCACATATGTCATCCCAGGCGCCACATATATCATCCCAGGCGCCACATATATCATCCCAGGCGCCACATATATCATCCCAGGTGCCACATATATCATCCCAGGCGCTACATATATCATCCCAGGCGCCACATATATCATCCCAGGCGCCACATATATCATCCCAGGTGCCACATATATCATCCCAGGCGCTACATATATCATCCCAGGCGCCACATATATCATCCCAGGCGCCACATATGTCATCCCAGGCGCTACATATATCATCCCAGGCGCTACATATATCATCCCAGGCGCCACATATATCATCCCAGGCGCCACATATATCATCCCAGGCGCCGCATATATCATCCCAGGCGCCGCATATATCATCCCAGGCGCCACATATGTCATCCCAGGCGCCACATATATCATCCCAGGCGCCACATATGTCATCCCAGGCGCCACATATATCATCCCAGGAACTACATATATCATCCCAGGCGCCACATATATCATCCCAGGCGCCACATATATCATCCCAGGCGCCACATATATCATCCCAGGCACTACATATATCATCCCAGTAACTACATATATCATCCCAGGCGCCACATATGTCATCCCAGGTGCCACATATATCATCCCAGGCGCCACATATGTCATCCCAGGCGCCACATATATCATCCCAGGCGCCACATGTGTCATCCCAGGCGCCACATATATCATCCCAGGCGCTACACATATATCATCCCAGGTGCCACATATATCATCCCAGGCGCTACATATATCATCCCAGGCGCTACATATATCATCCCAGGCGCCACATATGTCATCCCAGGCGCCACATATGTCATCCCAGGCGCCACATATGTCATCCCAGGCGCCACATATGTCATCCCAGGCGCCACATATATCATCCCAGGCGCTACACATATATCATCCCAGGTGCCACATATATCATCCCAGGCGCTACATATATCATCCCAGGCGCTACATATATCATCCCAGGCGCTACATATATCATCCCAGGCGCCACATATATCATCCCAGGCGCCACATATATCATCCCAGGCGCCGCATATATCATCCCAGGCGCCGCATATATCATCCCAGGCACCACATATGTCATCCCAGGCGCCACATATGTCATCCCAGGTGCCACATATATCATCCCAGGCGCCACATATGTCATCCCAGGCGCCACATATATCATCCCAGGCGCCACATGTGTCATCCCAGGCGCCACATATATCATCCCAGGCGCTACACATATATCATCCCAGGTGCCACATATATCATCCCAGGCGCTACATATATCATCCCAGGCGCTACATATATCATCCCAGGCGCCACATATGTCATCCCAGGTGCCACATATATCATCCCAGGCGCTACATATATCATCCCAGGCGCCACATATGTCATCCCAGGCGCCACATATGTCATCCCAGGCGCCACATATGTCATCCCAGGCGCCACATATATCATCCCAGGCGCTACACATATATCATCCCAGGTGCCACATATATCATCCCAGGCGCTACATATATCATCCCAGGCGCCACATATATCATCCCAGGCGCTACATATATCATCCCAGGCGCCACATATATCATCCCAGGCGCCACATATATCATCCCAGGCGCCACATATATCATCCCAGGCGCCACATATGTCATCCCAGGCGCCACATATATCATCCCAGGCGCCGCATATATCATCCCAGGCGCCACATATGTCATCCCAGGCGCCACATATATCATCCCAGGCGCCGCATATATCATCCCAGGCGCCACATATGTCATCCCAGGCGCCACATATATCATCCCAGGCGCCACATATGTCATCCCAGGCGCCACATATATCATCCCAGGCGCTACACATATATCATCCCAGGCGCCACATATATCATCCCAGGCGCTACATATATCATCCCAGGCGCCACATATATCATCCCAGGCGCCACATATATCATCCCAGGCGCCGCATATATCATCCCAGGCGCCACATATGTCATCCCAGGCGCCACATATGTCATCCCAGGCGCCACATATATCATCCCAGGCGCCACATATGTCATCCCAGGCGCCACATATATCATCCCAGGCGCCACATATATCATCCCAGGCGCCACATGTGTCATCCCAGGCGCCACATATATCATCCCAGGCGCTACACATATATCATCCCAGGTGCCACATATATCATCCCAGGCGCTACATATATCATCCCAGGCGCTACATATATCATCCCAGGCGCTACATATATCATCCCAGGCGCCACATATATCATCCCAGGCGCCACATATATCATCCCAGGCGCCACATATATCATCCCAGGCGCCACATATATCATCCCAGGTGCCACATATATCATCCCAGGCGCCACATATATCATCCCAGGCGCCACATATATCATCCCAGGCGCCACATATGTCATCCCAGGCGCCACATATATCATCCCAGGTGCCACATATATCATCCCAGGCGCCACATATGTCATCCCAGGCGCTACATATATCATCCCAGGCGCTACATATATCATCCCAGGTGCCACATATATCATCCCAGGCGCCACATATATCATCCCAGGAACAACATATATCATCCCAGGCGCCACATATATCATCCCAGGAACAACATATATCATCCCAGGCGCCACATATATCATCCCAGGCGCCACATATATCATCCCAGGCGCCACATATATCATCCCAGGCGCCACATATGTCATCCCAGGTGCCACATATATCATCCCAGGCGCTACATATATCATCCCAGGAACTACATATATCATCCCAGGCGCCACATATATCATCCCAGGCGCCACATATATCATCCCAGGCGCCGCATATATCATCCCAGGCACCACATATGTCATCCCAGGTGCCACATATATCATCCCAGGTGCCACATATGTCATCCCAGGCACCACATATGTCATCCCAGGTGCCACATATATTATCCCAGGCGCCACATATGTCATCCCAGGTGCCACATATATCATCCCAGGTGCCACATATGTCATCCCAGGTGCCACATATATCATCCCAGGCGCCACATATGTCATCCCAGGCGCCACATATATCATCCCAGGCGCTACATATATCATCCCAGGCGCCACATATGTCATCCCAGGCGCCACATATATCATCCCAGGCGCTACATATATCATCCCAGGCGCCACATATGTCATCCCAGGTGCCACATATGTCATCCCAGGTGCCACATATATCATCCCAGGCGCCACATATATCATCCCAGGTGCCACATATATCATCCCAGGCGCCACATATGTCATCCCAGGTGCCACATATATCATCCCAGGCGCCACATATGTCATCCCAGGTGCCACATATATCATCCCAGGCGCCACATATTTCATCCCAGGCGCCACATATATCATCCCAGGTGCCACATATATCATCCCAGGCGCCACATGTGTCATCCCAGGCGCCACATATATCATCCCAGGCGCCACATATATCATCCCAGGTGCCACATATATCATCCCAGGCGCCACATATGTCATCCCAGGCGCCACATATATCATCCCAGGTGCCACATATATCATCCCAGGCGCCACATATATCATCCCAGGCGCCACATATATCATCCCAGGCGCCACATATGTCATCCCAGGTGCCACATATATCATCCCAGGCGCTACATATATCATCCCAGGAACTACATATATCATCCCAGGCGCCACATATATCATCCCAGGCGCCACATATATCATCCCAGGCGCCACATATATCATCCCAGGCGCCACATATATCATCCCAGGCGCCACATATATCATCCCAGGTGCCACATATATCATCCCAGGCGCCACATATATCATCAGAGACAAGGCCACTATCACTCTCATCATTCTTATCATCGCCGCTCTGCCCCATCATTACTCCCAATATTGGTCCAATAAATTCATGATGTCGTCTGTTCCACCACATAACTCTCCTGCATCGCCATCCCCGGCTTCATCGCTCCTGCCGGCGTATACTTTTTACATGGACTGATATATTTTTATATTCTTTCTGATGCAGACCCAGGACCCAAGGCTGATCCCCCGGGCCGTTACTTACTTTATGACATTATTAGGTTTTACAATTACTTTGTGATATTCTTCTAGATATGTGTATAACAACTGCACATCCTCCAAATAGCTGGTAACCAATAATTGTATGTGTACTATATCAGTCACATATTTTCTAGATATCTTTTAACAAATCATATATATATAGATAGGAGATAGATAGATATGAGATAGATGACAAGTGGCATTGTCATCATATACGTCCATTTCTATGTTATTGACAAGCAGTAAAATGCCACAGGTGTCACCCTTAACCGGGTCCAATGTTCTGAGTCTTTTTTGCTGGAGGACCCCAGGGAAATCATTAGTCTGGCGGGCTGGGGGCCTCATCACTTACCTGTGAATGACAGAGGGCGCAGAGGCTGAGGAAGGAGAGCAGAGGTGACGGTCTCATCCAGCTGCGGGTGGAAAGAGAGGAAAGCAGCATGAGCAGTCTTGATAGTATACAAACTAGACCTGCAGATCGTCTCTGCCGAGTCCTGCAGAGCATTACTTGAAACATAACGTATTGATGGTGCTACACAGAACCTATGTGTCCCGCAGGACATCACTTAGCCCTGTGTCGTACCCATTATCTTCCATGTGAACCGCAGAACGTTGCGCTACAATATCTGTTACCTTTAAGCCTAAGCTGCAGAGTATTACTCACTGGTCACCTATGCAGTGTGCATACAGAATATTACTTTACCCTATTAATTCCATCATTAGTGAAGCTGAGCTCTGCAGAGCATCACTAATAGGGAGTTAGTGATGCTCTGCAGACTGCACTAATGATGGAAGAGATAAGGTAATATAGTGTTCTGCATAGATACATGCCTTATATTATGTCATTATCTGTCTTGGGATCTGCAGACTATTGCTGTACTTCAAGACAATGGCACAACTGCATGTAATGCCTCTCTACTGCTACATGTGAATAAACCCCATATACACCTAATATATAATGTGCCCATAAAACAAGGAAAAGGGGGACCAGGAGCAAAAGGGAATTAGGTGCCATTTTCTATTACTTTATATAGCTAAATAGTGGCACATAATACATTTGTGTAGTTCTCACATAATACCACCATATAGTTCTCACATAATACCACCATATAGCTCTCCTGTAATACCACCATATAGTTCTCACATGATACCACCATATACACTCACCGGCCACTTTATTAGGTACACCATGCTAGTAACGGGTTGGACCCCCTTTTGCCTTCAGAACTGCCTCAATTCTTCGTGGCATAGATACAACAAGGTGCTGGAAGCTCCTCAGAGATTTTGGTCCATATTGACATGATGGCATCACACAGTTGCCGCAGATTTGTCGGCTGCACATCCATGATGCGAATCTCCCGTTCCACCACATCCCAAAGATGCTCTATTGGATTGAGATCTGGTGACTGTGGAGGCCATTTGAGTCCAGTGACCTCATTGTCATGTTCAAGAAACCAGTCTGAGATGATTCCAGCTTTATGACATGGCGCATTATCCTGCTGAAAGTAGCCATCAGATGTTACAGGGTACATTGTGCTCATAAAGGGATGGACATGGTCAGCAACGATACTCAGGTAGGCTGTGGCGTTGTACCAAGGGGCCCAAAGACACCATGACACCACCACCACCAGCCTGAGCCGCTGATACAAGGCAGGATGGATCCATGCTTTCATGTTGTTGACGCCAAATTCTGACCCTACCATCCGAATGTCGCAGCAGAAATCGAGACTCATCAGACCAGGCAACGTTTTTCCAATCTTCTACTGTCCAATTTCGATGAGCTTGTGCAAATTGTAGCCTCAGTTTCCTGTTCTTAGCTGAAAGGAGTGGCACCCGGTGTGGTCTTCTGCTGCTGTAGCCCATCTGCCTCAAAGTTTGACGTACTGTGTGTTCAGAGATGCTCTTCTGCCTACCTTGGTTGTAACGGGTGGTGATTTGAGTCACTGTTGCCTTTCTATCAGCTCGAACCAGTCTGCCCATTCTCCTCTGACCTCTGGCATCAACAAGGCATTTTCGCCCACAGAACTGCCGCTCACTGGATGTTTTTTTTTTTTCGGACCATTCTCTGTAAACCCTAGAGATGGTTGTGCGTGAAAATCCCAGTAGATCAGCAGTTTCTGAAATACTCAGACCAGCCCTTCTGGCACCAACAACCATGCCACGTTCAAAGGCCTCAAATCACCTTTCTTCCCCATACTGATGCTCGGGAGAACTGCAGGAGATTGTCTTGACCATGTCTACATGCCTAAATGCACTGAGCTGCCGCCATGTGATTGGCTGATTAGAAATTAAGTGTTAACGAGCAGTTGGACAGGTGTACCTAATAAAGTGGCCGGTGAGTGTAGTTCTCACATAATACCACCATGTAGTTCTCACATAATACCACCATATAGTTCTCACATAATAGCACCATATAGTTCTCACATAATACCACCATGTAGTTCTCACATAATAGCACCATGTAGTTCTCACATAATAGCACCATATAGTTCTCACATAATACCACCATGTAGTTCTCACATAATACCACCATGTAGTTCTCACATAATACCACCATATAGTTCTCACATAATACCACCATATAGTTCTCACATAATACCACCATGTAGTTCTCACATAATACCACCATGTAGTTCTCACATAATACCACCATGTAGTTGTCACATAATACTACCATATAGCTCTCCTGTAATACTGGCATGTAGTTCTCACATAATACCACCATATAGTTCTCACATAATACCACCATATAGCTCTCCTGTAATACTGGCATGTAGTTCTCACATAATACCACCATATAGTTCTCACATAATACCACCATGTAGTTCTCACATAATACCACCATGTAGTTCTCACATAATACCACCATATAGCTCTCCTGTAATACTGGCATGTAGTTCTCACATAATACCACCATATAGCTCTCCTGTAATACTGGCATGTAGTTCTCACATAATACCACCATATAGTTCTCACATAATACCACCATATAGCTCTCCTGTAATACTAGCATATAGCTCCCATATAATACCACCATATAGTTCTCACATAATACCACCATATAGCTCTCCTGTAATACTAGCATATAGCTCCCATATAATACCACCATATAGTTCTCACATAATACCACCATATAGCTCTCCTGTAATACTGGCATGTAGTTCTCACATAATACCACCATATAGTTCTCACATAATACCACCATATAGCTCTCCTGTAATACTGGCATGTAGTTCTCACATAATACCACCATATAGTTCTCACATAATACCACCATATAGTTCTCACATAATACCACCATATAGCTCTCCTGTAATACTGGCATGTAGTTCTCACATAATACCACCATATAGTTCTCACATAATACCACCATATAGTTCTCACATAATACCACCATATAGCTCTCCTGTAATACTGGCATGTAGTTCTCACATAATACCACCATATAGTTCTCACATAATACCACCATATAGCTCTCCTGTAATACTAGCATGTAGTTCTCACATAATACCACCATATAGTTCTCACATAATACCACCATGTAGTTCTCACATAATACCACCATATAGTTCTCACATAATACCACCATATAGCTCTCCTGTAATACTGGCATGTAATTTTCACATAAAACCAGCATATAGCTCTCCTGTAATACCACCATATAGTTCTCACATAATACCACCATATAGCTCTCCTGTAATACTGGCATGTAGTTCTCACATAATACCACCATATAGTTCTCACATAATACCACCATATAGCTCTCCTGAAATACTGGCATGTAGTTCTCACATAATACCACCATATAGTTCTCACATAATACCACCATATAGCTCTCCTGTAATACTGGCATGTAGTTCTCACATAATACCACCATATAGTTCTCACATAATACCACCATATAGCTCTCCTGTAATACTGGCATATAGTTCTCACATAATACCACCATATAGTTCTCACATAATACCACCATATAGCTCTCCTGTAATACTAGCATGTAGTTCTCACATAATACCACCATATAGTTCTCACATAATACCACCATATAGCTCTCCTGTAATACTGGCATGTAATTTTCACATAAAACCAGCATATAGCTCTCCTGTAATACCACCATATAGTTCTCACATAATACCACCATATAGCTCTCCTGTAATACTGGCATGTAGTTCTCACATAATACCACCATATAGTTCTCACATAATACCACCATATAGCTCTCCTGTAATACTGGCATGTAGTTCTCACATAATACCACCATATAGTTCTCACATAATACCACCATATAGCTCTCCTGTAATACTGGCATGTAGTTCTCACATAATACCACCATATAGTTCTCACATAATACCACCATATAGCTCTCCTGTAATACTGGCATATAGTTCTCACATAATACCACCATATAGTTCTCACATAATACCACCATATAGCTCTCCTGTAGTACTAGCATGTAGTTCTCACATAATACCACCATATAGTTCTCACATAATACCACCATATAGCTCTCCTGTAATACTGGCATGTAATTTTCACATAAAACCAGCATATAGCTCTCCTGTAATACCACCATATAGTTCTCACATAATACCACCATATAGCTCTCCTGTAATACTGGCATGTAGTTCTCACATAATACCACCATATAGTTCTCACATAATACCACCATATAGCTCTCCTGTAATACTGGCATGTAGTTCTCACATAATACCACCATATAGTTCTCACATAATACCACCATATAGCTCTCCTGTAATACTGGCATGTAGTTCTCACATAATACCACCATATAGTTCTCACATAATACCACCATATAGCTCTCCTGTAATACTGGCATATAGTTCTCACATAATACCACCATATAGTTCTCACATAATACCACCATATAGCTCTCCTGTAATACTAGCATGTAGTTCTCACATAATACCACCATATAGTTCTCACATAATACCACCATATAGCTCTCCTGTAATACTGGCATGTAATTTTCACATAAAACCAGCATATAGCTCTCCTGTAATACCACCATATAGTTCTCACATAATACCACCATATAGCTCTCCTGTAATACTGGCATGTAGTTCTCACATAATACCACCATATAGTTCTCACATAATACCACCATATAGCTCTCCTGTAATACTGGCATGTAATTTTCACATAAAACCTCCCATGTAATATCACCATGTAGTTCTCCCCCTTACATAATACCACCGTGTAACTGCCATGTAATAACACCATGTAGTACTGCTAGTTCCCATATAATACTGCCATGTAGTAATTACATAATGATTGGATAGACCGATATATAGATATGAAATAGACAAATTCTAGGAGATGGATCACTAGACGGATAGATGATAGATGTATAGACAGGAGATAGATGATAGATATATAGACAGGAGATAGATGATAGATGTATAGACAGGAGATAGATGATAGATGTATAGACAGGAGATAGATGATAGATGTATAGACAGGAGATGGATGATAGATGTATAGACAGGAGATAGATGATAGATGTATAGACAGGAGATAGATGATAGATGTATAGACAGGAGATAGATGATAGATGTATAGACAGGAGATAGATGATAGATGTATAGACAGGAGATAGATGATAGATGTATAGACAGGAGATAGATGATAGATGTATAGACAGGAGATGGATGATAGATGTATAGACAGGAGATAGATGATAGATGTATAGACAGGAGATAGATGATAGATGTATAGACAGGAGATAGATGATAGATGTATAGACAGGAGATAGATGATAGATGTATAGACAGGAGATAGATGATAGATGTATAGACAGGAGATGGATGATAGATATATAGACAGGAGATAGATGATAGATGTATAGACAGGAGATGGATGATAGATGTATAGACAGGAGATAGATGATAGATGTATAGACAGGAGATAGATGATAGATGTATAGACAGGAGATAGATGATAGATGTATAGACAGGAGATAGATGATAGATGTATAGACAGGAGATAGATGATAGATGTATAGACAGGAGATGGATGATAGATGTATAGACAGGAGATAGATGATAGATGTATAGACAGGAGATAGATGATAGATGTATAGACAGGAGATAGATGATAGATGTATAGACAGGAGATAGATGATAGATGTATAGACAGGAGATAGATGATAGATGTATAGACAGGAGATGGATGATAGATGTATAGACAGGAGATAGATGATAGATGTATAGACAGGAGATGGATGATAGATGTATAGACAGGAGATGGATGATAGATGTATAGACAGGAGATAGATGATAGATATATAGACAGGAGATAGATGATAGATGTATAGACAGGAGATGGATGATAGATGTATAGACAGGAGATGGATGATAGATGTATAGACAGGAGATAGATGATAGATATATAGACAGGAGATAGATGATAGATGTATAGACAGGAGATAGATGATAGATATATAGACAGGAGATGGATGATAGATGTATAGACTGCAGATAGATGATAGATATATAGACAGGAGATAGATGATAGATGTATAGACAGGAGATAGATGATAGATGTATAGACAGGAGATGGATGATAGATGTATAGACAGGAGATGGATGATAGATGTATAGACAGGAGATGGATGATAGATGTATAGACAGGAGATAGATGATAGATGTATAGACAGGAGATGGATGATAGATGTATAGACAGGAGATGGATGATAGATGTATAGACAGGAGATAGATGATAGATGTATAGACAGGAGATAGATGATAGATGTATAGACAGATAGATGATAGATGTATAGACAGGAGATGGATGATAGATGTATAGACAGGAGATAGATGATAGATGTATAGACAGGAGATAGATGATAGATGTATAGACAGGAGATAGATGATAGATGTATAGACAGGAGATAGATGATAGATGTATAGACAGGAGATAGATGATAGATGTATAGACAGGAGATGGATGATAGATGTATAGACAGGAGATAGATGATAGATGTATAGACAGGAGATAGATGATAGATGTATAGACAGGAGATAGATGATAGATGTATAGACAGGAGATAGATGATAGATATATAGACAGGAGATAGATGATAGATGTATAGACAGGAGATAGATGATAGATGTATAGACAGGAGATAGATGATAGATGTATAGACAGGAGATGGATGATAGATGTATAGACAGGAGATAGATGATAGATGTATAGACAGGAGATAGATGATAGATGTATAGACAGGAGATAGATGATAGATATATAGACAGGAGATAGATGATAGATGTATAGACAGGAGATGGATGATAGATGTATAGACAGGAGATAGATGATAGATGTATAGACAGGAGATAGATGATAGATGTATAGACAGATAGATGATAGATGTATAGACAGGAGATGGATGATAGATGTATAGACAGGAGATGGATGATAGATATATAGACAGGAGATAGATGATAGATGTATAGACAGGAGATGGATGATAGATGTATAGACAGGAGATAGATGATAGATGTATATACAGGAGATAGATGATAGATGTATAGACAGGAGATAGATGATAGATGTATAGACAGGAGATAGATGATAGATATATAGACAGGAGATAGATGATAGATGTATAGACAGGAGATGGATGATAGATGTATAGACAGGAGATAGATGATAGATGTATAGACAGGAGATAGATGATAGATGTATAGACAGATAGATGATAGATGTATAGACAGGAGATAGATGATAGATGTATAGACAGGAGATGGATGATAGATATATAGACAGGAGATGGATGATAGATGTATAGACAGGAGATAGATGATAGATGTATAGACAGGAGATGGATGATAGATGTATAGACAGGAGATGGATGATAGATGTATAGACAGGAGATGGATGATAGATGTATAGACAGGAGATGGATGATAGATATATAGACAGGAGATAGATGATAGATGTATAGACAGGAGATAGATGATAGATGTATAGACAGGAGATGGATGATAGATGTATAGACAGCAGATAGATGATAGATATATAGACAGATAGATGATAGATATATAGACAGGAGATGGATGATAGATGTATAGACAGGAGATAGATGATAGATAGATATATAGACAGGAGATAGATGATAGATGTATAGACAGGAGATAGATGATAGATGTATAGACAGGAGATGGATGATAGATGTATAGACAGCAGATAGATGATAGATATATAGACAGATGGATGATAGATGTATAGACAGGAGATAGATGATAGATGTATAGACAGGAGATAGATGATAGATGTATAGACAGGAGATGGATGATAGATGTATAGACAGGAGATGGATGATAGATGTATAGACAGGAGATGGATGATAGATGTATAGACAGGAGATGGATGATAGATGTATAGACAGGAGATAGATGATAGATATATAGACAGGAGATAGATGATAGATGTATAGACAGGAGATGGATGATAGATGTATAGACAGGAGATAGATGATAGATGTATAGACAGGAGATAGATGATAGATATATAGACAGGAGATGGATGATAGATGTATAGACAGGAGATAGATGATAGATGTATAGACAGGAGATAGATGATAGATGTATAGACAGGAGATAGATGATAGATGTATAGACAGGAGATGGATGATAGATGTATAGACAGGAGATGGATGATAGATGTATAGACAGGAGATAGATGATAGATGTATAGACAGGAGATAGATGATAGATGTATAGACAGGAGATAGATGATAGATGTATAGACAGGAGATAGATGATAGATGTATAGACAGGAGATAGATGATAGATGTATAGACAGGAGATAGATGATAGATGTATAGACAGGAGATGGATGATAGATAGATATACAGACAGGAGATAGATGATAGATATATAGACAGAAGATAGATGATAGATGTATAGACAGGAGATAGATGATAGATATATAGACAGGAGATGGATGATAGATGTATAGACAGGAGATAGATGATAGATATATAGACAGGTGATAGATGATAGATATATAGACAGGAGATGGATGATAGATATATAGACAGGAGATGGATGATAGATGTATAGACAGGAGATGGATGATAGATGTATAGACAGGAGATGGATGATAGATGTATAGACAGGAGATGGATGATAGATGTATAGACAGGAGATGGATGATAGATGTATAGACAGGAGATGGATGATAGATGTATAGACAGGAGATGGATGATAGATGTATAGACAGGAGATAGATGATAGATGTATAGACAGGAGATGGATGATAGATGTATAGACAGGAGATGGATGATAGATGTATAGACAGGAGATAGATGATAGATGTATAGACAGGAGATAGATGATAGATGTATAGACAGGAGATAGATGATAGATGTATAGACAGGAGATAGATGATAGATATATAGACAGGAGATAGATGATAGATGTATAGACAGGAGATGGATGATAGATGTATAGACAGGAGATGGATGATAGATGTATAGACAGGAGATGGATGATAGATGTATAGACAGGAGATGGATGATAGATGTATAGACAGGAGATAGATGATAGATATATAGACAGGAGATGGATGATAGATGTATAGACAGGAGATGGATGATAGATGTATAGACAGATAGATGATAGATGTATAGACAGATAGATGATAGATGTATAGACAGATAGATGATAGATGTATAGACAGGAGATAGATGATAGATGTATAGACAGGAGATAGATGATAGATATATAGACAGGAGATAGATGATAGATGTATAGACAGGAGATAGATGATAGATGTATAGACAGATGATAGATGTATAGACAGGAGATGGATGATAGATGTATAGACAGGAGATGGATGATAGATGTATAGACAGGAGATGGATGATAGATGTATAGACAGGAGATGGATGATAGATGTATAGACAGGAGATGGATGATAGATGTATAGACAGGAGATAGATGATAGATATATAGACAGGAGATAGATGATAGATGTATAGACAGGAGATGGATGATAGATGTATAGACAGGAGATAGATGATAGATATATAGACAGGAGATAGATGATAGATGTATAGACAGGAGATGGATGATAGATGTATAGACAGGAGATAGATGATAGATATATAGACAGGAGATAGATGATAGATGTATAGACAGGAGATAGATGATAGATGTATAGACAGGAGATAGATGATAGATGTATAGACAGGTGATAGATGATAGATATATAGACAGGAGATAGATGATAGATGTATAGACAGGAGATGGATGATAGATATATAGACAGGAGATAGATGATAGATGTATAGACAGGAGATAGATGATAGATATATAGACAGGAGATAGATGATAGATGTATAGACAGGAGATGGATGATAGATATATAGACAGGAGATAGATGATAGATGTATAGACAGGAGATAGATGATAGATGTATAGACAGGAGATGGATGATAGATGTATAGACAGGAGATAGATGATAGATGTATAGACAGGAGATAGATGATAGATGTATAGACAGGAGATGGATGATAGATGTATAGACAGGAGATGGATGATAGATGTATAGACAGGAGATGGATGATAGATGTATAGACAGGAGATGGATGATAGATGTATAGACAGGAGATAGATGATAGATGTATAGACAGGAGATAGATGATAGATATATAGACAGGAGATGGATGATAGATGTATAGACAGGAGATGGATGATAGATGTATAGACAGGAGATGGATGATAGATGTATAGACAGGAGATGGATGATAGATGTATAGACAGGAGATGGATGATAGATGTATAGACAGGAGATAGATGATAGATATATATAGACAGGAGATAGATGATAGATGTATAGACAGGAGATAGATGATAGATGTATAGACAGGAGATGGATGATAGATGTATAGACAGGAGATGGATGATAGATATATAGACAGGAGATAGATGATAGATGTATAGACAGGAGATGGATGATAGATGTATAGACAGGAGATGGATGATAGATGTATAGACAGGAGATGGATGATAGATGTATAGACAGGAGATGGATGATAGATATATAGACAGCAGATAGATGATAGATGTATAGACAGGAGATGGATGATAGATATATAGACAGCAGATAGATGATAGATGTATAGACAGGAGATAGATGATAGATGTATAGACAGGAGATAGATGATAGATGTATAGACAGGAGATAGATGATAGATGTATAGACAGGAGATAGATGATAGATGTATAGACAGGAGATAGATGATAGATGTATAGACAGGAGATAGATGATAGATGTATAGACAGGAGATAGATGATAGATATATAGACAGGAGATGGATGATAGATATATAGACAGCAGATAGATGATAGATGTATAGACAGGAGATGGATGATAGATATATAGACAGCAGATAGATGATAGATGTATAGACAGGAGATAGATGATAGATGTATAGACAGGAGATAGATGATAGATGTATAGACAGGAGATAGATGATAGATGTATAGACAGGAGATAGATGATAGATGTATAGACAGGAGATAGATGATAGATGTATAGACAGGAGATAGATGATAGATATATAGACAGGAGATGGATGATAGATATATAGACAGCAGATAGATGATAGATGTATAGACAGGAGATGGATGATAGATATATAGACAGCAGATAGATGATAGATGTATAGACAGGAGATAGATGATAGATGTATAGACAGGAGATAGATGATAGATGTATAGACAGGAGATAGATGATAGATGTATAGACAGGAGATAGATAATAGATGTATAGACAGGAGATAGATGATAGATGTATAGACAGGAGATAGATGATAGATGTATAGACAGGAGATAGATGATAGATATATAGACAGGAGATGGATGATAGATGTATAGACAGGAGATGGATGATAGATGTATAGACAGGAGATGGATGATAGATGTATAGACAGGAGATGGATGATAGATGTATAGACAGGAGATGGATGATAGATGTATAGACAGGAGATAGATGATAGATATATATAGACAGGAGATAGATGATAGATGTATAGACAGGAGATAGATGATAGATGTATAGACAGGAGATGGATGATAGATGTATAGACAGGAGATGGATGATAGATATATAGACAGGAGATGGATGATAGATGTATAGACAGGAGATAGATGATAGATGTATAGACAGGAGATGGATGATAGATGTATAGACAGGAGATGGATGATAGATATATAGACAGGAGATAGATGATAGATATATAGACAGGAGATGGATGATAGATGTATAGACAGGAGATGGATGATAGATGTATAGACAGGAGATGGATGATAGATGTATAGACAGGAGATAGATGATAGATGTATAGACAGGAGATGGATGATAGATGTATAGACAGGAGATGGATGATAGATATATAGACAGGAGATAGATGATAGATATATAGACAGGAGATAGATGATAGATATATAGACAGGAGATGGATGATAGATGTATAGACAGGAGATGGATGATAGATGTATAGACAGGAGATGGATGATAGATGTATAGACAGGAGATAGATGATAGATGTATAGACAGGAGATAGATGATAGATGTATAGACAGGAGATGGATGATAGATGTATAGACAGGAGATGGATGATAGATATATAGACAGGAGATAGATGATAGATATATAGACAGGAGATGGATGATAGATGTATAGACAGGAGATGGATGATAGATGTATAGACAGGAGATGGATGATAGATGTATAGACAGGAGATGGATGATAGATGTATAGACAGGAGATGGATGATAGATGTATAGACAGGAGATAGATGATAGATATATAGACAGGAGATGGATGATAGATGTATAGACAGGAGATAGATGATAGATGTATAGACAGGAGATGGATGATAGATGTATAGACAGGAGATAGATGATAGATGTATAGACAGGAGATAGATGATAGATGTATAGACAGGAGATGGATGATAGATATATAGACAGGAGATGGATGATAGATGTATAGACAGGAGATGGATGATAGATGTATAGACAGGAGATGGATGATAGATGTATAGACAGGAGATAGATGATAGATGTATAGACAGGAGATAGATGATAGATGTATAGACAGGAGATGGATGATAGATATATAGACAGGAGATGGATGATAGATGTATAGACAGGAGATGGATGATAGATGTATAGACAGGAGATGGATGATAGATGTATAGACAGGAGATAGATGATAGATGTATAGACAGGAGATAGATGATAGATGTATAGACAGGAGATAGATGATAGATGTATAGACAGGAGATAGATGATAGATGTATAGACAGGAGATGGATGATAGATGTATAGACAGGAGATGGATGATAGATGTATAGACAGGAGATAGATGATAGATGTATAGACAGGAGATGGATGATAGATGTATAGACAGGAGATGGATGATAGATGTATAGACAGGAGATAGATGATAGATGTATAGACAGGAGATGGATGATAGATGTATAGACAGGAGATGGATGATAGATGTATAGACAGATAGATGATAGATGTATAGACAGGAGATAGATGATAGATGTATAGACAGGAGATAGATGATAGATATATAGACAGGAGATAGATGATAGATGTATAGACAGGAGATAGATGATAGATATATAGACAGGAGATAGATGATAGATATATAGACAGGAGATAGATGATAGATATATAGACAGGAGATGGATGATAGATATATAGACAGGAGATGGATGATAGATGTATAGACAGGAGATAGATGATAGATGTATAGACAGGAGATAGATGATAGATGTATAGACAGGAGATGGATGATAGATGTATAGACAGGAGATGGATGATAGATGTATAGACAGGAGATAGATGATAGATGTATAGACAGATAGATGATAGATGTATAGACAGATAGATGATAGATGTATAGACAGGAGATGGATGATAGATGTATAGACAGGAGATAGATGATAGATGTATAGACAGGAGATGGATGATAGATGTATAGACAGGAGATGGATGATAGATGTATAGACAGGAGATAGATGATAGATGTATAGACAGGAGATAGATGATAGATGTATAGACAGGAGATAGATGATAGATATATAGACAGGAGATGGATGATAGATGTATAGACAGGAGATAGATGATAGATATATAGACAGGAGATGGATGATAGATGTATAGACAGGAGATAGATGATAGATGTATAGACAGGAGATGGATGATAGATATATAGACAGGAGATAGATGATAGATATATAGACAGGAGATGGATGATAGATGTATAGACAGGAGATAGATGATAGATGTATAGACAGGAGATGGATGATAGATGTATAGACAGGAGATGGATGATAGATGTATAGACTGCAGATAGATGATAGATGTATAGACAGGAGATAGATGATAGATGTATAGACAGGAGATAGATGATAGATGTATAGACAGGAGATAGATGATAGATGTATAGACAGGAGATAGATGATAGATGTATAGACAGGAGATAGATGATAGATGTATAGACAGGAGATAGATGATAGATGTATAGACAGGAGATAGATGATAGATGTATAGACAGGAGATAGATGATAGATGTATAGACAGCAGATAGATGATAGATGTATAGACAGGAGATGGATGATAGATGTATAGACAGGAGATGGATGATAGATGTATAGACAGGAGATAGATGATAGATGTATAGACAGGAGATAGATGATAGATGTATAGACAGGAGATGGATGATAGATGTATAGACAGGAGATAGATGATAGATGTATAGACAGGAGATAGATGATAGATGTATAGACAGGAGATGGATGATAGATGTATAGACAGGAGATAGATGATAGATGTATAGACAGGAGATAGATGATAGATGTATAGACAGGAGATGGATGATAGATGTATAGGCAGCAGATAGATGATAGATATATAGACAGGAGATAGATGATAGATGTATAGACAGGAGATGGATGATAGATGTATAGACAGGAGATGGATGATAGATGTATAGACAGGAGATAGATGATAGATGTATAGACAGGAGATAGATGATAGATGTATAGACAGGAGATAGATGATAGATATATAGACAGGAGATAGATGATAGATGTATAGACAGGAGATGGATGATAGATGTATAGACAGGAGATGGATGATAGATGTATAGACAGGAGATAGATGATAGATGTATAGACAGGAGATAGATGATAGATGTATAGACAGGAGATGGATGATAGATGTATAGACAGGAGATGGATGATAGATGTATAGACAGGAGATAGATGATAGATGTATAGACAGGAGATGGATGATAGATGTATAGACAGGAGATGGATGATAGATGTATAGACAGGAGATGGATGATAGATATATAGACAGGAGATAGATGATAGATGTATAGACAGCAGATAGATGATAGATGTATAGACAGGAGATAGATGATAGATGTATAGACAGGAGATGGATGATAGATGTATAGACAGGAGATAGATGATAGATGTATAGACAGGAGATAGATGATAGATGTATAGACAGGAGATAGATGATAGATGTATAGACAGGAGATGGATGATAGATATATAGACAGGAGATAGATGATAGATGTATAGACAGGAGATAGATGATAGATGTATAGACAGGAGATGGATGATAGATATACAGACAGGAGATGGATGATAGATGTATAGACAGGAGATAGATGATAGATGTATAGACAGGAGATAGATGATAGATATATAGACAGGAGATAGATGATAGATGTATAGACAGGAGATAGATGATAGATATATAGACAGGAGATAGATGATAGATATATAGACAGGAGATAGATGATAGATGTATAGACAGGAGATGGATGATAGATATATAGACAGGAGATAGATGATAGATGTATAGACAGGAGATAGATGATAGATATATAGACAGGAGATGGATGATAGATGTATAGACAGGAGATGGATGATAGATGTATAGACAGGAGATGGATGATAGATGTATAGACAGGAGATAGATGATAGATGTATAGACAGGAGAAGGATGATAGATGTATAGACAGGAGATAGATGATAGATGTATAGACAGGAGATAGATGATAGATGTATAGACAGGAGATAGATGATAGATATATAGACAGGAGATAGATGATAGATATATAGACAGGAGATAGATGATAGATGTATAGACAGGAGATGGATGATAGATATATAGACAGGAGATAGATGATAGATGTATAGACAGGAGATAGATGATAGATGTATAGACAGGAGATGGATGATAGATGTATAGACAGGAGATAGATGATAGATGTATAGACAGGAGATAGATGATAGATGTATAGACAGGAGATAGATGATAGATATATAGACAGGAGATGGATGATAGATGTATAGACAGGAGATGGATGATAGATGTATAGACAGGAGATGGATGATAGATGTATAGACAGGAGATGGATGATAGATGTATAGACAGGAGATAGATGATAGATGTATAGACAGGAGATGAGATGATAGATGTATAGACAGGAGATAGATGATAGATGTATAGACAGGAGATAGATGATAGATGTATAGACAGGAGATAGATGATAGATGTATAGACAGGAGATAGATGATAGATGTATAGACAGCAGATAGATGATAGATGTATAGACAGGAGATGGATGATAGATGTATAGACAGGAGATAGATGATAGATATATAGACAGGAGATAGATGATAGATATATAGACAGGAGATGGATGATAGATGTATAGACAGGAGATAGATGATAGATGTATAGACAGGAGATAGATGATAGATGTATAGACAGGAGATGGATGATAGATGTATAGACAGGAGATGGATGATAGATGTATAGACAGGAGATGGATGATAGATGTATAGACAGGAGATAGATGATAGATGTATAGACAGGAGATAGATGATAGATGTATAGACAGGAGATGGATGATAGATGTATAGACAGGAGATAGATGATAGATGTATAGACAGGAGATGGATGATAGATGTATAGACAGGAGATAGATGATAGATGTATAGACAGGAGATAGATGATAGATATATAGACAGGAGATGGATGATAGATGTATAGACAGGAGATAGATGATAGATGTATAGACAGGAGATAGATGATAGATGTATAGACAGGAGATAGATGATAGATGTATAGACAGGAGATAGATGATAGATGTATAGACAGGAGATGGATGATAGATGTATAGACAGGAGATGGATGATAGATATACAGACAGGAGATAGATGATAGATATACAGACAGGAGATGGATGATAGATATACAGACAGGAGATAGATGATAGATGTATAGACAGGAGATGGATGATAGATGTATAGACAGGAGATAGATGATAGATGTATAGACAGGAGATAGATGATAGATGTATAGACAGGAGATAGATGATAGATGTATAGACAGGAGATAGATGATAGATGTATAGACAGGAGATAGATGATAGATATATAGACAGGAGATAGATGATAGATGTATAGACAGGAGATAGATGATAGATATATAGACAGGAGATAGATGATAGATGTATAGACAGGAGATAGATGATAGATGTATAGACAGGAGATGGATGATAGATGTATAGACAGGAGATAGATGATAGATGTATAGACAGCAGATAGATGATAGATGTATAGACAGGAGATAGATGATAGATGTATAGACAGGAGATAGATGATAGATGTATAGACAGCAGATAGATGATAGATGTATAGAGAGATGATGATAGATGTATAGACAGGAGATAGATGATAGATGTATAGACAGGAGATAGATGTATAGACAGGAGATAGATGATAGATGTATAGACAGAGATAGATGATAGATGTATAGACAGCAGATAGATGATAGATATATAGACAGATGGATGATAGATGTATAGACAGCAGATAGATGATAGATATATAGACAGATGGATGATAGATGTATAGACAGGAGGATGATAGATGTATAGACAGAGATAGATGATAGATGTATAGACAGGAGATAGATGATAGATGTATAGACAGGGAGATAGATGATAGATGTATAGACAGGAGATAGATGATAGATATATAGACAGGAGATAGATGATAGATGTATAGACAGGAGATAGATGATAGATGTATAGACAGAGATAGATGATAGATGTATAGACAGGAGATGGATAGATGTATAGACAGGATAGTGATAGATGTATAGAAGAGATAGATGATAGATATATAGACAGGAGATAGATGATAGATGTATAGACAGGAGATAGATGATAGATGTATGACAGGGTATATCTAGAAGGGGGGGGGGGGGGAGATAAGATGATACGGATATATAGACAGTAGATGTATAGACAGGAGATAGATGATAGATATATAGACAGGAGATAGATGATAGATGTATAGACAGCAGATAGATGATAGATGTATAGACAGGAGATGGATGATAGATGTATAGACAGGAGATAGATGATAGATGTATAGACAGGAGATAGATGTATAGACAGGAGATAGATGATAGATGTATAGACAGGAGATAGATGATAGATGTATAGACAGCAGATAGATGATAGATATATAGACAGATGGATGATAGATGTATAGACAGCAGATAGATGATAGATATATAGACAGATGGATGATAGATGTATAGACAGGAGATAGATGATAGATGTATAGACAGGAGATAGATGATAGATGTATAGACAGGAGATGGATGATAGATGTATAGACAGGAGATAGATGATAGATGTATAGACAGGAGATAGATGATAGATGTATAGACAGGAGATAGATGATAGATGTATAGACAGGAGATGGATGATAGATGTATAGACAGGAGATAGATGATAGATGTATAGACAGGAGATAGATGATAGATGTATAGACAGGAGATAGATGATAGATGTATAGACAGGAGATAGATGATAGATATATAGACAGGAGATAGATGATAGATATATAGACAGGAGATAGATGATAGATGTATAGACAGGAGATGGATGATAGATATATAGACAGGAGATAGATGATAGATGTATAGACAGCAGATAGATGATAGCTGTATAGACAGGAGATGGATGATAGATGTATAGACAGGAGATGGATGATAGATGTATAGACAGGAGATAGATGATAGATGTATAGACAGATAGATGATAGATGTATAGACAGGAGATGGATGATAGATGTATAGACAGGAGATAGATGATAGATGTATAGACAGATAGATGATAGATGTATAGACAGGAGATGGATGATAGATGTATAGACAGGAGATAGATGATAGATGTATAGACAGGAGATGGATGATAGATGTATAGACAGGAGATGGATGATAGATGTATAGACAGGAGATAGATGATAGATGTATAGACAGGAGATGGATGATAGATGTATAGACAGGAGATAGATGATAGATGTATAGACAGGAGATGGATGATAGATGTATAGACAGGAGATGGATGATAGATGTATAGACAGGAGATAGATGATAGATGTATAGACAGGAGATGGATGATAGATGTATAGACAGGAGATAGATGATAGATTTATAGACAGGAGATAGATGATAGATATATAGACAGGAGATAGATGATAGATATATAGACAGGAGATAGATGATAGATGTATAGACAGGAGATGGATGATAGATATATAGACAGGAGATAGATGATAGATGTATAGACAGCAGATAGATGATAGCTGTATAGACAGGAGATGGATGATAGATGTATAGACAGGAGATGGATGATAGATGTATAGACAGGAGATAGATGATAGATGTATAGACAGATAGATGATAGATGTATAGACAGGAGATGGATGATAGATGTATAGACAGGAGATAGATGATAGATGTATAGACAGATAGATGATAGATGTATAGACAGGAGATGGATGATAGATGTATAGACAGGAGATAGATGATAGATGTATAGACAGGAGATGGATGATAGATGTATAGACAGGAGATGGATGATAGATGTATAGACAGGAGATAGATGATAGATGTATAGACAGGAGATGGATGATAGATGTATAGACAGGAGATAGATGATAGATTTATAGACAGGAGATAGATGATAGATGTATAGACAGGAGATGGATGATAGATGTATAGACAGATAGATGATAGATGTATAGACAGGAGATAGATGATAGATGTATAGACAGGAGATAGATGATAGATTTATAGACAGGAGATAGATGATAGATGTATAGACAGGAGATAGATGATAGATGTATAGACAGGAGATGGATGATAGATGTATAGACAGGAGATGGATGATAGATGTATAGACAGGAGATAGATGATAGATGTATAGACAGGAGATAGATGATAGATGTATAGACAGGAGATAGATGATAGATATATAGACAGGAGATAGATGATAGATGTATAGACAGCAGATAGATGATAGATGTATAGACAGGAGATAGATGATAGATGTATAGACAGGAGATAGATGATAGATATATAGACAGGTAGATAGATGATAGATATATAGACAGGAGATGGATGATAGATGTATAGACAGGAGATAGATGATAGATGTATAGACAGGAGATGGATGATAGATGTATAGACAGGAGATGGATGATAGATGTATAGACAGGAGATAGATGATAGATGTATAGACAGGAGATAGATGATAGATATATAGACAGGAGATAGATGATAGATATATAGACAGGAGATGGATGATAGATGTATAGACAGGAGATGGATGATAGATGTATAGACAGGAGATAGATGATAGATATATAGACAGGAGATAGATGATAGATGTATAGACAGGAGATAGATGATAGATATATAGACAGGAGATGGATGATAGATGTATAGACAGGAGATAGATGATAGATGTATAGACAGGAGATGGATGATAGATGTATAGACAGGAGATGGATGATAGATGTATAGACAGGAGATAGATGATAGATGTATAGACAGGAGATGGATGATAGATGTATAGACAGGAGATAGATGATAGATGTATAGACAGGAGATAGATGATAGATGTATAGACAGGAGATAGATGATAGATATATAGACAGGAGATGGATGATAGATGTATAGACAGGAGATAGATGATAGATGTATAGACAGGAGATGGATGATAGATGTATAGACAGGAGATGGATGATAGATGTATAGACAGGAGATAGATGATAGATGTATAGACAGGAGATGGATGATAGATGTATAGACAGGAGATAGATGATAGATGTATAGACAGGAGATGGATGATAGATGTATAGACAGGAGATGGATGATAGATGTATAGACAGGAGATGGATGATAGATGTATAGACAGGAGATGGATGATAGATGTATAGACAGGAGATGGATGATAGATGTATAGACAGGAGATAGATGATAGATGTATAGACAGGAGATAGATGATAGATGTATAGACAGGAGATGGATGATAGATGTATAGACAGGAGATGGATGATAGATGTATAGACAGGAGATAGATGATAGATATATAGACAGGAGATAGATGATAGATGTATAGACAGGAGATAGATGATAGATGTATAGACAGGAGATAGATGATAGATATATAGACAGGAGATGGATGATAGATGTATAGACAGGAGATGGATGATAGATGTATAGACAGGAGATAGATGATAGATGTATAGACAGGAGATAGATGATAGATGTATAGACAGGAGATGGATGATAGATGTATAGACAGGAGATGGATGATAGATGTATAGACAGGAGATAGATGATAGATGTATAGACAGGAGATAGATGATAGATATATAGACAGGAGATGGATGATAGATGTATAGACAGGAGATAGATGATAGATGTATAGACAGGAGATGGATGATAGATGTATAGACAGGAGATGGATGATAGATGTATAGACAGGAGATAGATGATAGATGTATAGACAGGAGATAGATGATAGATATATAGACAGGAGATGGATGA
Source organism: Engystomops pustulosus (assembly GCF_040894005.1). Classification (NCBI taxonomy): domain Eukaryota; kingdom Metazoa; phylum Chordata; class Amphibia; order Anura; family Leptodactylidae; genus Engystomops; species Engystomops pustulosus. The sequence continues at coordinate 20,985,622 of NC_092418.1, forward strand.
TAGATGTATAGACAGGAGATGGATGATAGATGTATAGACAGGAGATGGATGATAGATGTATAGACAGGAGATGGATGATAGATGTATAGACAGCAGATAGATGATAGATGTATAGACAGGAGATGGATGATAGATATATAGACAGGAGATGGATGATAAGCATCTTCACCCAGTCATTCAACTAAGGGGTATTAAAAGTGCAATGTACCCTCTGCCCACATACAAGGGGCCCCTTTAAGACAGGGGGCCCTGAGCAAATGCCCAGTTTGCCACCCTCTAACGCCAGCCCTGATGCCATGTAGCTCTCCCATTATCCTGTTGTTTTACCCCATATACAACTTACAGTTTGCTCCCGTTTTTTACTTATTTTATTAACGTATGAACAGCTGCAGAACATTACATGACACCTGCAGAGTATCTCCCTAGACGCGTTTGCAGCCTACCTGGGACAAAACCCAAGTTATTAACCCCCTAATACCTTGGTGGTCTTAATTAATGAGATTAAGATTTGATGAATCATCTGAGCGGGGATAATTCTCAGAAGAGCCCTGCAGGATTGATAATGGATGACACCGCGCTCCTCTGCCAAGAGCGGGGGATGACAAATTAGAAATTAACATCCAGAAATGACATGTAACCTCAATTATTGTTAGATCCAATTTATGAAATCCAGGTGAGCGGCTGAAGTGTAGAATACATACATACAAAGTGTGCGCTATTTTTGTCATACATTTACTTGATGCTCATTCACTGTAATACCACATTACACCTGTAGTGGCCGCTGCAGGAGAATCATACACCTGGCTGCAGTGATCACCAGGGATTTCACTTGCCAAATCAGAGGGGTTGTCATGGTTTTTATGCCAAGCTTTGCCAGTGGGTTGGATTTGCAAGATTTTGCATAAAAGTGGGATTTTTCAGGAGGACCTAAACTGAATCTAGCACTTACAGGGCTAGAGAGGAGGAGCTATGGAGCACAGAGCTAAGAGCACAGCAGTGTGAGGACATGTCCCCACTGCACTTACAGGGCTAGAGAGGAGGAGCTGTGGAGCAGAGAGCTAAGAGCACAGCAGTGTGAGGACATGTCCCCATTGCGCTTACAGGGCTAGAGAGGAGGAGCTGTGGAGCAGAGAGCTAAGAGCACAGCAGTGTCAGGACATGTCCCCACTGCACTTACAGGGCTAGAGAGGAGGAGCTGTGGAGCAGGGACCTAAGAGCACAGCAGTGTGAGGACATGTCCCCATTGCGCTTACAGGGCTAGAGAGGAGGAGCTGTGGAGCAGAGAGCTAAGAGCACAGCAGTGTCAGGACATGTCCCCACTGCACTTACAGGGCTAGAGAGGAGGAGCTGTGGAGCAGGGAGCTAAGAGCACAGCAGTGTCAGGACATGTCCCCACTGCACTTACAGGGCTAGAGAGGAGGAGCTGTGGAGCAGAGAGCTAAGAGCACAGCAGTGTCAGGACATGTCCCCACTGCACTTACAGGGCTAGAGAGGAGGAGCTGTGGAGCAGAGAGCTAAGAGCACAGCAGTGTCAGGACATGTCCCCACTGCACTTACAGGGCTAGAGAGGAGGAGCTGTGGAGCAGGGAGCTAAGAGCAGAGCAGTGTGAGGACATGTCTCCACTGCACTCAGTAAGCTATAGAAGAAGAGATGGGGAGCAGAGAGCTAAGAGCACGGCAGTGTCAGGACATGTCCCCACTGCACTTACAGGGCTAGAGAGGAGGAGCTGTGGAGCAGAGAACTAAGAGCACAGCGGTGTGAGGACATGTCCCCACTGCACTTACAGGGCTAGAGAGGAGAAGCTGTGGAGCAGGGAGCTAAGAGCAGAGCAGTGTGAGGACATGTCCCCACTGCACTTACAGGGCTAGAGAGGAGAAGCTGTGTAGCAGAGAGCTAAGAGCACAGCAGTGTGAGGACATGTCTCCACTGCACTTACAGGGCTAGAGAGGAGGAGCTGTGGAGCAGGGACCTAAGAGCACAGCAGTGTGAGGACATGTCCCCACTGCACTTACAGGGCTAGAGAGGAGAAGCTGTGTAGCAGAGAGCTAAGAGCACAGCAGTGTGAGGACATGTCCCCACTGCACTTACAGGGCTAGAGAGGAGGAGCTGTGGAGCAGGGACCTAAGAGCACAGCGGTGTGAGGACATGTCCCCACTGCACTTACAGGGCTAGAGAGGAGGAGCTGTGGAGCAGGGAGCTAAGAGCGCAGTAGTGTGAGGACATGTTCCCACTGCACTTACAGGGCTAGAGAGGAGGAGCTGTGGAGCAGAGAGCTAAGAGCACAGCAGTGTCAGGACATGTCCCCACTGCACTTACAGGGCTAGAGAGGAGGAGCTGTGGAGCAGAGAGCTAAGAGCACAGCGGTGTGAGGACATGTCCCCACTGCACTTACAGGGCTAGAGAGGAGAAGCTGTGGAGCAGGGAGCTAAGAGCAGAGCAGTGTGAGGACATGTCCCCACTGCACTTACAGGGCTAGAGAGGAGAAGCTGTGTAGCAGAGAGCTAAGAGCACAGCAGTGTGAGGACATGTCCCCACTGCACTTACAGGGCTAGAGAGGAGGAGCTGTGGAGCAGGGACCTAAGAGCACAGCAGTGTGAGGACAGGTCCCCACTGCACTTACAGGGCTAGAGAGGAGGAGCTGTGGAGCAGGGAGCTAAGAGCGCAGTAGTGTGAGGACATGTTCCCACTGCACTTACAGGGCTAGAGAGGAGGAGCTGTGGAGCAGAGAGCTAAGAGCACAGCAGTGTCAGGACATGTCCCCACTGCACTTACAGGGCTAGAGAGGAGGAGCTGTGGAGCAGAGAGCTAAGAGCACAGCAGTGTCAGGACATGTCCCCACTGCACTTACAGGGCTAGAGAGGAGGAGCTGTAGAGCAGGGAGCTAAGAGCAGAGCAGTGTGAGGACATGTCCCCACTGCACTCAGTAAGCTATAGAAGAAGAGATGGGGAGCAGAGAGCTAAGAGCACAGCAGTGTCAGGACATGTCCCCACTGCACTTACAGGGCTAGAGAGGAGGAGCTGTGGAGCAGAGAACTAAGAGCACAGCGGTGTGAGGACATGTCCCCACTGCACTTACAGGGCTAGAGAGGAGGAGCTGTGGAGCAGAGAGCTAAGAGCACAGCAGTGTCAGGACATGTCCCCACTGCACTTACAGGGCTAGAGAGGAGGAGCTGTGGAGCAGGGAGCTAAGAGCGCAGTAGTGTGAGGACATGTCCCCACTGCACTTACAGGGCTAGAGAGGAGGAGCTGTGGAGCAGAGAGCTAAGAGCACAGCAGTGTCAGGACATGTCCCCACTGCACTTACAGGGCTAGAGAGGAGGAGCTGTGGAGCAGAGAGCTAAGAGCACAGCAGTGTCAGGACATGTCCCCACTGCACTTACAGGGCTAGAGAGGAGGAGCTGTGGAGCAGGGAGCTAAGAGCACAGCAGTGTGAGGACATGTCCCCACTGCACTTACAGGGCTAGAGAGGAGGAGCTGTGGAGCAGGGACCTAAGAGCACAGCAGTGTGAGGACATGTCCCCACTGCACTTACAGGGCTAGAGAGGAGGAGCTGTGGAGCAGGGAGCTAAGAGCGCAGTAGTGTGAGGACATGTTCCCACTGCACTTAGAAGGTTATAGAAGAGAAGATGTGGAGCAGAGACCTTAAAGTACAGCAGTGTGAGGTCATGTCCCCGATGTTTTTAATAGACTATGGAGAAGGTGCTGTGAAGCACAGCAGTGTGAGGATATACCCTCTACACTTAGAAGGCTAGAGAGCAGGAGTGGTAGAGCACAGAGCTAAGTGCACAGCAGTGTGAGGACATGTTGCCACTTAGAATGCTAGAGAGGACAAGCTGTGGAGCAGAGAGTTCAGAGCACAGCAGTGTTAGGAGATCCCTATAAACTACCAACCTACACTTCTGACTCCATATACATTGTAACCTAAAAGGGGGACTTCAAATATTGGGTTGAAGAACTGACTCTAGGGGTCTCAATCTTCAGTCTTTCTTAGCGGTGCGTCTCCTGTGTATGCCAGTGTGTATGTAGGTCAACCTGAGCTGCTGGTGGAGGCAAGTATACATGTAGTATATAGGAGGATGATGCATATCACTGTATATGGCTCTTACTGTACTGTACACCATATATCTTGGCTTTTATAAATAGATATTCCCAATTACAGATGTATCTTCCCTAGAAACATCGCTACGTACAGAAGCACTAAGAATAGCGAAGACGTATTAGAGGATGGTTCATCGTAATGACCGCCATCGCAGCCGGTAAGACTATTATACTGTGCGGGGGGACAACATCTGTAATAGTGACAGGAGCCGCACTCATTATATCCACCTGTCACCGCGCTGTTCAGACCTGCAGTTTACTGCTCCTCTGGGGGTCAGGATCCCTCCGAGTCTCCTGTTAGCACTCATCTACTAAGTAGCTGGAGGTAAGTGACCTTCAAGCTGCGCATCCTACAAATAGCAACGAGGAATAAGCATCTGACACTGCAGTTGTGAAGTTCTGCGGGTAGAAACAATAGACGATTCTGTACAGAGCAGTATAGCCCCCCCCCCCCCAATCCCATAGACCCCCCCCCCCCCCCATATACAGTAATAACAAGCATACACGAGAATCACGTCATCATTAACTGAACCAGACGCCAAAGGGCTGTTATGGCTCACAAATTATTTATATATGGATGGCGGCAGCACTCATGCATAAAAACAGCAGCGATAAAAAGGAGGAATAAAAAGCCATTTAGCGCTGCAGATATTTAAAGGGAAAACTTTTTTTCCCACCATTTTTTTTGGAGCCCAAATGCATCTAACGTGAAAAAAGAAGCAACTTTGCAATCGGACACGGTTTATAAATATCTCTAGCCGTTACGTGTAGGCAGCATTAACGTGAATTTATTTGTCTCCATGGTGACAGACTACAAAGAAACCATCAGATCCTGTAGTCGTGCGTTTTTTTTTTTTTTAAATTGGGGGCAAAGGGGAGAAGGCATCTTATGAATGCAGGAGCTGACTAGGAGCAGGGTTTGCTTGAATTCAGATTTTATTGATATGCATAGGTGTGCGTATGAGCTGCATACACAAAACGGTAGGTTCTTATTTTAGGCTACAAACAAAGGCCACAGAAATGTGGGCCAATGTCTCTGTTTTTCTTTGTGTATTTATTTTGTGTAAAGACAAGAGCCATAGAAAATGTGTCTATAAACCCTTTAATTACTGTATTTTTCAGACTATAAGGCGCACCGGAGTATAAGGCTCACCATCAATAAATGCCTGCTAAAATGTCTAGGTTCATATATAAGGCGCACCGGATTATAAGGATGAATGACCAGCAGGTGGCAGACCTGTGCACAGTTCAAGACAGCTGTAAGTACGGTGCATATATAAGGCGCACTGGACTATAAGGCGCACCTTTGATTTCTGAGAAAATCAAAGGATTTTTTGTGCGCCTTATAGTCCAAAAAAATAAGGTACAGCTCATACATAAAAGACAATTTCAGACAATGTAATTGGTAGCGCTGCCCTTAAAGGGAACCTAGCAGCTCCCAAATTGTCAATCAAGTAAAAGCATCGCTGTGTAGGACACTTTATAAGCTTTCTGGTCACACATTTTGTATGTTTTCCAGTGATACTTCATTTCTGAGAAAATTCCATAATTCTTTGTATTCAAATTAGTTTTTCGGTGCACTGTGGGCAGTGCACTGTGCCTATTGATGCATATGAATTCTGCTTCCCATGCAACCCATTGCTGCTCTGTATTACCTCCTTACAAAAAAAATTGAGAAAGGGGATATAAAATAGAATACAGGTGCAGCAGGAGGTATGGCCCCGCCTCCAGTGCACCAAGAAGCTAATTTGCATAAAAAAGAAAAACTGAATTTGCTGTGTTTACAGTGCCCTATTCAAGGATATCTTACTTGTGGGAGGATAGGGGGGTTGCAAGCTAGAAAGTGACCTTTAAATTTAGCCCCCCAACCCCCCAAAAAATAACAGTAGAGTGCTGTTGTCACTATTTCGCATCGCGGTTGTCATGAGCATCACGTCAGAGGGTGTCATAAATAATTCATACTGTCATCTTGTTAACACTTCCTGAGCCAGGATCAATCAGCAGCAGAGAGGATCGTGGGACGACAATCACAGCTATTGATTTTCCTTGATGTAAAATTCCTGCACAATGGAGTGGACGGAGTCTATGGAGTGGACAGATGTTGAAGGGGGTTTCCGCCTATGAGATATTGATGACTTGTACATGGGACAGATCATCAATATCAGAACGGTGCTGGTTCTACACATTGGGACTCCCGCCGATCAGATGATCCTAGGACACAGAGAACGGAACCGGAAGTCCAATTCAACTGCCATGCACTCCCATAAGAGCTGCTGCACAAGATGTGGAGTGTTGGACCCCCCCCCCCCCGCCCAACAATCTGATATCAATAATAATAAGTCATCAATATATAAAACCCCTATAACCTGTAATAGATGGAAGCTCTAGACGTTTAAGCTACTAAAGTTCTCAGTGCAGCATTGTCTTAGTTCTATCTGGTTCTGGGAAAGATGGGTCACAAGTCACATTGCTTCCATTACCGATGCTAACACCCAACTTTCCTGGATACACTATACTTTTCCTAGTCGTAATATAGCCAGGAAGATTTACCATTCAGGAGTCTGGAAAAGCTGAGTGACATCCTTTATGGGATCATGTTGGTTGTCACTCAGCTTTCCTGAAAACAGAGCCTATGAAAAAGCTGAATGTAGGGATGATGATCAGTGCTGTCACTATAGAACGGGACCAAATTTGTACATTTTTTGATCCAAAATATTGCTGTCCCATTCACTCATCACAGAAATCCCCAATGACAGGTTACTCCCATGTAACATAATAGCTGCAGTCCTATGTAAACACTTTGTAACAAAACACCAGAACATTTTGTCCATTGAAATTAAAATCCTCGGAATTCTGAACTCCGGATTCCACAGATGAATGTTCTGCTCATAGCGATCCGGGCAGCCGAGATATTGGAGAAGAGGTGATCACTGATAGATCGGCAGGTTGTGCCCCTCTGCCAGGACCATGCCCACACCCCCAGTATCTCAGCTTCCAAAATTCTCCCATGGTACTTACCTGGCATAGATAGGAATGTGCAGCCAGCCCTGTGCCCAGGTCATACCCAGCAGGTGATGTGCAGCTCCTCATGCAGGGTCTACCCTCCGCACCTTCCTGCTCTCAAACTCCGTCTTAGCAATGTGTCTGGAAGGATTCCCATCCGCACCCCCTGTACTATGCATCCTTGTATGAGACCCCTCCTCTGCCCACTCCTCCTCAGCCTCCCCTCCTTATTGTGTCTGCATTAACATCACCACCTATTAGCCTGGGATTATTCTCTTAGGATTTCTTAGAACCACAACTAGGTTATGCACCTGCTGGGAGTTGTAGTTCCACTCTATATGGCAAAGTAGAGCACCCATCATCCTTTAAAGATAAAATATCCACCATTCTGACACTCAAGACTGCAGGGTGGCCGCCCCAGAGAGCTGGTTAATGATCCTACCTATAACAGTTGGAATGTAGTTTATCCAAGTGCTCTGGAGATGTGTCCTCACACTTCTGTGCTCTTGGCTCTCTGCATTGAAATACCCCACAGTCCTTTCTTTCTGCCCTTAATGAAAGAAGAATGATTTAACCGTCACTCTAAGCAAAGAGGAGTGGATGTGGAAGAGTTCAGTGCAGAGAGCTGAGAGCACAGCAGTGTGAGCATGTGCCTCCAGTGCACCTGTAGATATGTGTAACCATACCTTTGTGTTGTTGTATGATTACACATGTCTACAAGTGCACTGGAGCCACATCCTCACACTGCTGTGCTCTCAGCTCTCTGCACTGAACTACTTCATAGACCCTTCTTTCTGCGCTTAACGGAAGCTTTAGTCACTCTAAGCAAAGGGTAGTGGTTGTGGAGCAGTTCAGGGCAGAAAGCTGAGAGCACAGCAGTGTGAGGACATGAAAAAGTTACGACACAAAGAAATGATTACAGATCTCTACAAGTGCACTGAAGGCATGTGCTCACACTGCTGTGCTCTTGGCTCTCTGCATTGAACTACTGCATAGACCCTTCTTTTTTTTCAGAGAGCTGAGAGCACAGCAGTGTGAGGACATACCCCCAGATGCACATGAAAAATAAGGGAAACATAAGGGACAATACCGGACACTGGCTGCAGTTTTCCATGGTCGGCACTGCTGACTGATTCCCTTCCGTGCTGGGAGTTGTAGTTTCACACCGTCTGTAGATGTAAAAGCCACAAAATCTAAATGCGAGACGCTCTCAAGTTTTACCCACAACATCAATTATATAAGGAAAAGACATCGGGGCTCATGTATAAATGATGACATGGCACGTAATGGCACCCTGGCAGCAGTAAATGGGGGGTATGTGTACAGGCGGATGTGCCAGGTCTAGTCAGGTACACGGCGGAGCCCCTCAGAAGGACACTGATGATAGGGGTATACATGTCACTTAAAGGGAACCTATCATTAAGCTTTTATGGCAAACACGGTTTCAGCATGTGCTGTGTACACTGACGCTACAATCACTTATCACTTAGTTTAGCTCCTCCCCCTGCCTGTTACTTTAACCACTTATTGATGGAGTATATCAGGGCTGTTTAAAGGGATCCATATGAGAGGTGTCAGTGGGTGTCACTACTCACCCTCTTGTGTTTCACTTTTCTGCGTTTAGCTGCTGAACACTACTACAGTCACTCGGAGCAGAGGGGAAGGGCTGTGGAGCAGCTCAATGCAGGGAGCTAAGAGCACAGCAGTGTGAGGCCACACCCCCAGAACAATCCTTGACTATAAATCAATATTTCACAGCCCTGCTGCTACTTACAATACACGCAGAGGGATGGTTGAACTGATTTTGAGGGCCCTTACCTAACACCTTCTGAAGCTTTGTATGGTCACATGTAAATGTTATAAGAATATAGATCAGTTTTGATAAATGACTGATGGAGAATCTGGACCCTGCACTATGGATATGGCTAAACACAGGAGAAGGTGTGGGGGGGGGGGGGGGGGGGGGGAGGGGTGCAGTAAGGTTGCACCTTTGCCTTGTTGCCTGAGGGAGCCCAGGGGCTCCGCTGCCATGTAAGCATCAGTATTATCAGGGGCCATAGATTTAGCAGAAGTATCACCTCTGGCTAAGCCAAAGGCAGTTGCACAACAATCATCTTCTCTCCCTTTAAGGTCAGGAGGGAATTTGACCCATATGGTAGAGTGAGCTTCATTAGTTCTGGATGCAGGGCTTTACCTTATATGGGATCAAGCAGGCAGAACCTATAGGGGCACATTTACTTACCCGTTCCAGCGGGTTCCCCGAAAGTGCATTGTCCGACTCCAATGCAATCTGCCGGGATTCACTAAGATTGTGCGCCCGATATCCTGCATGTGTCGCTTCCCCGCTCAGGTCCGCCGGAGTTCACCTTCTTCTTCCCGGTGCATGTAAGTGCATTGTCTTGCGACACAAATTGAATATTAAATCCTGCGCTCAGTCCGAATCAGTCAGATCGTCCGGCGGCCCGCCCCCAGATTTCTGTCGCAGGAAACCCAGCGGCACTGCGCCAAAATCCCATTGCGTGCTACACAATGGCAGCGCAGACGCCTGTCACAGCCGGGCAAATCCCGAAAACGGCGAACAGTCCGACGAAAGTGTCATCCGCGACCTTAGTAAATAAGCCCCATAGAGTCCATACGTAGTGGGCTCAAAATGGTACCAGGGGCATCTGTGCAATGAACGTAGATGCAATCGTGTAGTTTCTGTATGGTGCACGACACTGTAACGACACTGTAACGACACCTCTACATGGGAGCGAGACTTGTCCACAGTAGGGACTAAAGTGCATGCCAGACCCCAATGCTCATATCTTATTCATCTGCTGCTGTAACCATAAGCGTGTTGCCTCATCCGAGGACGACTGTAACCACCAAGCCTGATGCCTCCCTGTAAGTTAAGTTATCCAACTCTATAAATGTAACAAAGTTCACTCTTTCTATCCATATCAACATATGGAAAGAAATTGCTCCACTTTTTATGTGCACAAATAACAGAATTTATGTCTAATGAAAGAGCAGGAACTGTTCTCCGTGTCACCGCCCGGCACAAAGGCGTCTGCATAATGTGACAAAGGAGTAATAATATCCGACCTCTCACTGTCATAACTGACTGATCCGATCATTAATGGGAACGCCGTCTTTTCCCCCGGATTGGCAATCCTATTCTAGTACCTCGCCATCCGATCACATAAACTCTCCATCCTGACACCTCCTGACATGTGTCGCGTTATACGCGCCCGGCACGGCACCTTATCATGAAGAACATTGGATTCAGCTCCGAGAGGTTTCCGTGGATCTCAATCTCATGTGACAGGTGGCTGTGATATCTGTATGTGCTCCCCCTGTACGTCCAGTCCTATTGCATCTCCTGTCCCTCGTCTTACAGCAGGAGACCCCCCCCCCCCCCCTCTCCTCCAACAGGTTCTGCTGAAGTTTTGCCCTGATCCATATCACAAAAGTTCTGGCTTTTCAAAGGAAGGGAATAGGAACAAAAAAAAAAAAAACGGAAAAGGACATGGGCGTCGAGGGGTTAATAATATTAGTTGTGGCGCAGAATAAAAACGATAATGAAGTGACTTTTGCCGATCCTGTGGAATTTGCATTTCCATGTAATGAAGGCGAATACGTCATATTAACGCAAAATGGTACAAGAGGGTGTGAGGAGCGCGGCGTCCAGGCACGATGACCGCGTCCACTCCAACTTCAGTGGCAGAAATAATTGCGTTCATTTTTCCATGCGGCATAAATTGGTTAGCGCTGTGTACCCTGGCCTGATGGGATAATGTTGGCCACTTGTCTACGTTACGACATCACGATACGCGGAGCACTTGAGGTTAATAACTCTTGAAAGTATTTCTTCAGAACCAGTTATAAAATATCCTCCGACAAGATCGACATATGTGCAAGGTCAAGCAGCCTCCGGTACAGCGAACCCGCAGGAAAGAAGTTACAGGAAAACAACCGTAAAAATCCATTGTGATAAACCTGGGACACTTACTTCTAGATCCAGGCACCGGGACTGTGGTAATCTACTTATATTTGCTACCCATGGCCTCCTTCCTTCTAAGATCTGCTTTTAAAATTATGCTAATGAGCCAGAAGGGCTCCTGGGGGTGTTAGCAGAGCCCCTCCATACTGAAAACTCATAGGCTGTTACACTGGGCCGGAGCATTGCTACAGTGAGATTACTTCAGGCAGAGGGAGGGGAGGTGCTGAGGGAGCAGAGTGGGAGACAGTTTAAAAGCTTCTGAAGCTAAAGCACAGAGGGGCTCCGGATACAACCACCTTCTGTCTCATTAGCATAATTTTATATTTAAAGTTGATTTTAGAAGGATGTAGGCCATGGATAACAAATATAAGAATATTAACACAGTCACGGTGCCTGGATCTTTACCTTGAGAATGCTGTATCTATACTGATGCAGAAACAGATCTTAAAAACAATTATAAAATTATGATAATGAGGCTCTCTTACTCCTGTACTGGGGCTCAGTGCTTCTCCTCTTACCCTAATTAGACACAGCACCAGAGAACGCTGTAATCACTGTGTTGTCCCTAACAGCCAGAATTAATCAATCAGTGAACCATTCCCCAGCTGCTGTGTATGAGTGATCCAGCTCAGGTTGATTAGTCCTGTCTGGACAGTTCAGTAAGTTCTGTGTAATGTGTTTATGAACAGCAGACAGAATGCAGCTTTCCCAAGGTCCTGAATTTTATAATTGTTTTTAGAGCAAAACCACTCGGATCAGGGATTAAACAAGATATGTTTCTGCCTTGGTGTCGCTACAGCATTTATAAGGTTCAAAATGCATGAAAACAAATGGCAGCTTTCCTTTAAGTGCCATACACATTGGGGCTTATTTACTAAGGGTCCGCGGATCACACTTTTGTCGGATTTTCAAAGTTTTCTGGATATGCACCGCTGTGACAGGTATCTATCTGGCTATTGTGTCACACGCAATAGGGTTGTGGCGCAGCTGCGCTGCTTTAATGTGACAGAAATTGGGGGCGGGCTGTTGGACAAACTGACGGATTCGGACTGAGCGCTGTATTTAACTTTCAAAATTGTGTCGCAGGCCCAAGCACTTACATGCACCAGGAAGAAGAAGGTGAACTCCTGGGACCTGAGCGGGGAAGTGACACATGCAGGATAACGGGCGCACGATCTTGGCGAATTGCGCCAGAGTGCATTATCGCCAGTACCTCGTGAACTCCAGCAGCCGGGTAAATAAATGTGCCCCATTGTACGAAGAAATATTATTAACCCTTCAAGGACCAGGCCCTTTTTGTTATCTTTGCGTTTCCATTTTTACTCCCTGTTTTTAGAAATCCTCAACTTTTTTATTTTTCTGTATACATAACTATTCTCTGAGGACTTGTTCTCTGCATAACAAATTGTACTTTCTATATTCCATGCTGTGTACTGGGAAGCAGAAAATAAAATTCAATGCAGTGAAATTGACAAAAGACACATAGGGACAGATTTACTTACCCGGACCTGTCGCCATCCAGCGGCGCTTTGTCCGACGAGGATTCGGGTCTTCCAGAGATTCACTAAGGTTGTGCGCCCGATGTCCACCAGGTGTCGCTGCTGCGCCGAGGTCCGCCGGAGTTCTCGGTGCAAGTGAGTGCTTGATTTCGCGACACAATTAGTTTTTTTAAATCCGTCGGGTTTTCCGTCGGCCACGCCCCCCGATTTCTGTTGCGTGAAAGCCGGCGCTGGAAACCAATTGCGTGCGCCAAAATCCCAGCGGAATTCGGTGCAAAGCAGAAAAGTCGGGAAGCTGGACGAGAGTGCGGCCGCAGAGCCCTTAGTAAATGACCCCCTGTGAGGCACATTTACTTATCCGTCCCGTTGACGCCGCTGATCCGGAATGTCTGACGAGGATTTGGAACTGCCGCAATTCACTAAGATCGTGCGTCCAATTTACTGCATGTGTCGCTTCCCCACTGAGGTCCGCCGGAGTTCACCTTCTTCTTGCCAGTGCATGTAAGTGCTTGGCTTTGCTACACAATTCGGTTTTTAAATTCCGCCGTTTGTCTGAATCAGTCGTCCACGCCGACGTCCACACCCCCGATTTGTGTCGCATGCACCAATTTTGACGCGTGCGCCAAAAACCCGGGGCAATACAGGGCAAAACGGTAAAAAGTCGGGAGACGAGACAAAAATGCAGTGTTCGGACCCTTGGTAAATGTGCCCCATATACTGTTCTCTGTGTAGTGGCAGTGTGAGAGTACTGCAGGTTACTTCCGATTATTTTTTACCCAGAACCACCTCTATCCCTCCTACTTGGTGTGATACTCCTTTATTTGGACAAGGTCTCATCACTCCTGCCAGGATGATGATGCCTTATCACCTGAAACAACCCCGTGCACCTACAGAGGTGTGTGATGTAATGAGCCGTGCACCTGTGTGACATCACATGACTGGGGATATAACGAGCTGTGCACCTGTGTGAAATCACATGCCTGGGGATATAACGAGCCGTGCACCGTGTGACATCACATGACCAGGGATATAACGAGCTGTGCACCTGTGTGACATCACATGACTGGGGATATAACGAGCCGTGCACCCGTTCGACATCACATGACCAGGGATACAACGAGCCCTGCACCTGTGTGACAAAACATGACCAGGGATATAACGAGCCGTGCACCTGTGTGACATCACATGACCAGGGATATAACAAGCTGTGCACCTGTGTGCGATGACATGATCAGGGATATAATGAGCCGTGCACCTGTGTGACATCACATGACCAGGAATATAACGAGCCGTGCACCTGTGTGACATCACATGACAAGGGATATAACGAGCTGTGCAGCTGTGTGACATCACATGACCAGGGATATAACGAGCTGTGCAGCTGTGTGACATCACATGACCAGGGATATAACGAGCCGTGCACCTGTGTGACATCACATGACCAGGGATATAACAAGCCGTGCACCTGTGTGACATCACATGACCAGGGATATAACGAGCTGTGCACCTGTGTGACATCACATGACCAGGGATATAACGAGCCATTTATCAATTTTATCAAATCATAAAACTTTTCATTACACAAACAATATCAATAATTGATAAAATTGCTGAAAGTGAACAACCCCTTTAAGTGCTTTTGATTACAATCAAAAATCTATGTCCTGTTTACAGAGAAATCATCATTTTTATGCAAATTGCATTTTATGCAAATTGGATTTTCTTAAGGAAGACATGTTTTGATGAAGGCTCCTTCACCTTCAAGGTCACAGGTTTAGTTGATATGTGATTCCCTTTGTGGGGTTATCTGTATTTCATAAATGCATTAAGTTAGACGGTCCGGCAAGGTCATGTGTTCTGCAAATATTTACATGAAAAAGTGCTTGTTCTCTCTTTAATGGGGACTCTAAATGCAGAATAACAAAGGGGAATAGTGAGGGATCCGCACCCATGGAAAATATAGTGATGTGGGATATGGAAGCAAAAGTGGACTATCCCCCGGCCCCTGACCCATATTTAGAGACAATCCCAGTCAATCAGTAGCTCTCCGTTCACACCAAGCATTGTCTGTTCAGGGACGATGTGTTGATGCAAGGATCCGCGTGCATGAGACAGATCACAGACATTGACTCCCAGGTATAAGTATTGTATACACCTCTATTGTGTTACTAATAGGTAATAAATCTTCTGGTCCAGGGTTATTGTGAAGTGGGAGCACAATGTCCTCTGCTATATTGTATTGTATACAGGACTTCAGAATGACAAATGTTCAAGGTGTAGGCCAAACCAGTCATTGTGGTCCTGTCTATAGTCACCTTACTGGGGCACTCAGGTTAAATGTAAAAAAAGATCCTCAGGTGTGACCATACAGAAGTGCAGTGTTATGTACTGTCCCTTGAGAAATGTTTAATTATACTTTTATGTATGCAGTTAGTAGCAGCAGGACTGTGAAATATGAATCTAAACTCTAGCTCCTGCAAGTGTCCTCACACTGCTTTACTCTTAGCTCTAATTGCATTACACATTTTAGGACTATAGCTTTTCCCTGTATACTAGGGATGTGTCCTCACACTGCTGATCTCTTCTTAGGTCTCTGCGCTGCGTATTCCAGGGCTGTAGCTACTCCAAGTGCACTGGAGGTGTGGCCTTACACTGTTGTGCTCTTAGCTCTCTGCGTTGCAAATTCTAGGACTGTAGCTTCTCCAAGTGCACTTGAGGTTTGTCCACGATCTGCTGTCCTCTTAACTTTCTGCCTAGCATATTCTAGCACTCTAGTTTCTTCCAGTGCACTGGATGGTTGTCCTCACACTGCTGAGCTCTTAACTCTCTGCATTGCATATTCTAGGACTGTAGTTTCTTCCAGTGCACTGGATGGTTGTCCTCACACTGCTGAGCTCTTAACTCTTTGCATTGCATATTCTGGGACTGTGGTTTCTTCCAGTGCACTGGATGGTTGTCCTCACACTGCTGAGCTCTTAACTCTTTGCATTGCATATTCTGGGACTGTGGTTTCTTCCAGTGCACTGGGGGAGTGCCCTCACACTGCTGAGCTCTTAGCTCCCTGCATTGCATATTCTGGGACTGTAGTTTCTTCCAGTGCACTGGGGGAGTGCCCTCACACTGCTGAGCTCTTAGCTCCCTGCAATGCATATTCTGGGACTGTAGTTTCTTCCAGTGCACTGGGGGAGTGCCCTCACACTGCTGAGCTCTTAGCTCCCTGCATTGCATATTCTGGGACTGTAGTTTCTCCCAGTGCACTGGGGGAGTGCCCTCACACTGCTGAGCTCTTAGCTCCCTGCAATGCATATTCTGGGACTGTAGTTTCTTCCAGTGCACTGGGGGAGTGCCCTCACACTGCTGAGCTCTTAGCTCCCTGCATTGCATATTCTGGGACTGCAGTTTCTCCCAGTGCACTGGGGGAGTGCCCTCACACTGCTGAGCTCGTAGCTCCATGCAGTATTGTAGGGTTTTAGCTTCTCCAAGTGTACTTGAGGCTTGTCCACAACCTGCTGTGCTCTTAGCTCCCTGCACTGCATATTCTAAGACATATTCTTCTCCTGGTGCACTGGGGGTGTATCCACTCTGATGAACATTAGGTGTCCTAGGTGTCCAGTGCACTGAATTAAAATTAAAAGAATTAAAAGTCCTAGAATGTGCATTGCAGGGAGCTAAGAGCACAGCAGTGTGTGGACAAGCCTCAAATACACTTGGAGAAGGTAAAACCTTGGAATAGTGCATGGAGCTAAAAGTTCAGCAGTGTTGGGACATTCACCTAGTGCACTTGAAGAAGCTACAGTCCTAGTATATGCAGTGCAGGGAGCTAAGAGCACAGCAGTGTGTGGACACTGACCCTAAAGGCTAGGACACCTAATGTTCATCAGTGTCCTCACACTGCTGTGCTCTGGTGTCTGCGGACACTCCCCAAGTCCACATGGAGACGTTACAGTTATAGAATATGCAATGTAAGGAGCTAAGGGCAAAGCATTGTGAGGACAAACCTTCAGTGCACTGGGAGAGTGCTTGCGATTCTAGGATGTAGTCTCTCCCAGTGCATTTGAGGCGTGTCTTCACACTGCTGTGCTCTTAGCTCTCTGCTCCATAGTGAATACTATCATATTAAACCAGAAACCTTCTACAGCTTTTATATAGAGCAGGTCTGAAAGTCTGTTGAGCAGTTCAATGCACAAATTGAAGAAGCTACAATCCAGGACAGTCCTGGAATATAAATCCATATTTCACAGTCCTGCTGCTACTAACAACACACACAAAGGTCTGATTACACATCTCTCCAGGGACAATAACTAACACTGGCTGCAGTCTGAATGATCGATACTGTTGACAGATTCCCTTTAAAGCCTATAGAGAACATACACAAGTACCGTACTCTACCCCTATTGATTATTGGATTTCTATCAAACATGCCTGACTGTTTTACAGTCCAGACCCATTCTAATAGATAATCCAGGGTAGTGCGCTGGTCCGGTACAGGTGGCCGTCTCCCGCTATATGTCACCCATGGAATAAACCAGGATAATCCAGAAATAGAAAACACAATTTCCCAGAAGAGAAGAAAAGGACGATTTCCTAGAAGAGACGTCTCGGCTTTTCATGTATGTTCTACCCGTGCTGCAATAATGACAATTTGTGGTCCCTGTGACCGTACAGCGGAGAAGCTCCTGATGCAAGTCTCCTACATGGCCCCCATACAATCAGTGCAGCCTGCGCTTATCAGTCACGGTCGATATCCTGTCGTCGGACACAATGAAATTGCTTCAAGATAAACCAATACTTGAAATATAATGTGTGTATTAACAGAAGAGATGGAAGACTCCGGTATGCAGAGCCCTGGGGTGTGCAGCTGCCACTTCTCATCGGAATTGCTGCATAGGATGGGCACAGATAGTACTTCTATCCTGTAAAGGATGTAAGTACAGATGCTACTGCTTTTCTTTCTCTCCCTTTAAATTATACTTTTCCCACTTAAAGGGGTTGGACACTCTTTTACATAAGTTGCCTATGTGCCTTTACGGCCTTGTGAATAAACCCTTATTGTTCATCAAGTGATTCAGCAGTCCTGCTACTTACTTTTGTACTGTGTGCAGATTCTCCATGCTTCTTTGTTTACATGTCTGAGCTCTGATGAATAGGTGGAACTGTAATGTGGTAGAGAAGATAGTACTGCCTTACTTTAACTCCTTTAAGCACAGATAGTACTATCTTGCATTCTCTCCATGAAAATGATTGCACTTTCTCCATGTAAATAGGGTAAGCACAGAACCTACTAAGCATAGATATTACAGCTTTTCTTTCTTGCACTGTAAATTATAATCTTTTTCATCCTTTTTTCGTCTATATGGTGTAGGCACAGATAGTATTACCTTACCTCAAATCCTTTAAGCACAAATATCACTGCCTTTCTTTCCCTTCCTGTAAATTATTATACTTTGTCCGTCTAAATAGGGTAGGCACAGATAGTACTCCCTTATTTTACTTAAAGCACAGGTGGCACTGTCTAACTTTCTATCCTAGCAAATTTGATCACTTTTTCTGCCTCAATGGGGTAGGCACAGATAGTACTGCTATAGGTTAAATCCTAAGCGCAGATTGTAAATTCTTACATTATATAGATGACGATTTTACTTCCTATGAGTCTATCTTTCTAGATTATTCAAGAACAGATATTACTCATACCTTTTAACCATAAAACGAAATGCATCCTAGTTAATCGGATAAATGATGTGGGTGCAGAAAGTACTGCCTCTATGTCTTATTCTGTATGTTATTTAGGGTCATATAGTGCGGCATTGCTTTTTATCCATGTGAATAATACCACCTTATCCATCTAAATTATCCATGTAAATTACACCACCTTTTATCCATATACTGTAGGCACAGATAGTGCTGCTTCCTGTAAATAATTTGAGCAGATTGTACTTCCATTCTATTTTTGTAGCATATATAGGCACCAATATTACTGCCTCTATGTAAATGATATAACTCTATAATTGTTTCTCTGTATGTAAATCATTTAGGCACAGGTAGTGCTATCATCCTGACTCTCCATGTCTCACTGGAAATGATGTAGAAGCAAATAAAACAAGCAGTACTGCTTTTACATCTCTAAATGATGTAGAGAAGATAGCCCCATTCCTGTAAATTACAACACTTCTTCAGTCTAAATAATGTATACCAAGATACTACTGCCTCCCTGTAAATCAGGGGTCTCAAACTCAATTTACCTGGGGGCCGCTGGAGGTAGATTCTGGGTAAGGCTGGGCCGCATCAAGTTTTCCACACAAAATGCGCTTACAAAATATCATTATTCAGATTCAAATGTCATGGCGTCTCCCAGCGCAAGGAAAGCCCCAAGCTGGGAGACGTGTTTTCTCTATGAACGCGTCCTGTGCACCGAGGGGTCCCAAGCTCCTACCGCACTGAGCCCAGTCAGGGGCTCAGTGCGAAATTTGATAATATTTTCAGTGATGTTATTTTTAGGACTGCACGGCCTTTTGATCACTTTTTATAGATTTTTTTATATTTTTCAAAATGGCAAAAAAGTGCCATTTTCGACTTTGGGCGCTATTTTCCGTAACGGGGTAAAACGCATTGTAAAAAACGTTATTATATTTTGATAGATCGGGCATTTTCGGACGCGTCGATACCTAATGTGTTTATGATTTTTACTGTTTATTTATATTTATGTCAGTTCTAGGGAAAGGGGGGTGATTTGAAATTTAATTTTTTTTTATTCTAATTTTTTTTTAAAAAACTTTTTTTTATTTTTATTTATACTATTTTTCAGACTCCCTAGGGTTCTTTAACCCTAGGTTGTCTGATCGATCCTACCATATACTGCCATACTACAGTATGGCAGTATAAGGGGATTTTCCTCCTCATTCATTACAATGTGCTATCAGCACATTGTAATGAAGGGGTTAAAACGAAATAGCCTCGGGTCTTCGGAAGACCCGAGGCTACCATGGAGACGGATCGCCGCCCCCCGATGACGTCACGGGGAGCGGCGATCCCAGGTAAGATGGCGGCGCCCATGCGCCGCTATCTGTTTGAGGCTGTCGGCAGCTTTGCCGGCAGCCCATGCTGTAAAAACACCCGCGATCGGTGCTAGCACCGATCGCGGGTGTTACCAGTAAGCCTTTGCTGCAATATGCAGCAAAGACTTACCGGCTATGGAGAGGGCTCAGCCCGTGAGCCCTCTCCATGCAGCGTGACCCGACCGCCGCCGTGAATACACGGCGGGCGGTGCTTTTCCAGGTGGGGGCCGCAAAATGTTGTCCCGCGGGCCGCAGTTGGCCCGCGGGCCGCGAGTTTGAGACCCCTGCTGTAAATGAAGCACAGATCTTACTGTGTCCTTGTCTCTCCCTGTAAATAAAGTAGGTAACAACTAAACTGCACCCTAATCTCTCCCTGAAACTTTTAAAGTACTACCTCTAACTATAAGTTACACATCTAGTACTGCCTGATATATTATAAAAGCTCAGATAGTGCTATGTTTTATGATGTCTTACTGTCAATTACGTAGGCGTACACTGCCTTCCTTTCTCTACCGATAAATTAAATAGGCATTAATGAAGAAATTATTGCTTGATAAATTATGTAAGCACAGATGTGCCTTTTCTGCCTTGTGGATAATCCCTGAATGTGATTCAGTAGTCCTTCTACTTACTTTTGTACTGTGTGCAGATTCTCCATGCTTCTTTGTTTACATGTCTGGACTCTGCTGAATAGAAGGAGCTGTAGCAGGAAATTCTGATTTATCCTGCTCCCTCTCCCTCCCCTCTTCCTGCCTCTGTCAATGAGGATGGACTGTGAAAAGAGAGAGACAGTGGGTGATGCCATGAAAAGAGGAAGCTGTGCAAAAGCGAGCATGGTGAGAACGGGGAAAGGCTGAAGCTATCAATGCCCCCTAGCACAGATAGTGCTGTGTCTTCCAATCTCTCACTATGTAGGCACAGATAGCGCTGCCTTCCTATCTCTATAGATGAAGATATTGCTGCCTGATAAATGATGTAAGCACAGACAGTGCTCTGTCTTCCTACGGTGAATTATGGAGGCACAGATAGCACTGTCACAATGTTTCCTATTATAACGGTAGGCACAGTTAGTGCTGCATCATTCACACAGCACTGATAAAAAAGCAACTTTCTAATAGAGAATCCCTCGATAAAGAACAACTTATATTAATGGATATTTGTACATATAAGTATGTAGATGGAAAATGACACATGATGGGGAAGGAGTTTTCCGCATTATTGTTGCATCTGCTCTGATTTAACCTGTTGCGAGTTTTCTGGAGAAGGAGGTGGACGCCGGAGTATCCTGGCAACTGAAAGCTCTTATGATGAGCACTTAATAAAACCCAAGAGACGTCACAGATCACTAATGGAAGCCGCCAGATGCCACCCGATGTGTCTCACTCAGCAACTGTGTATTCAGGTTGTACTTTCTGGTAAGGCAATGGGGGGCAGACTTGTTAACTACTATGCAGACAACATACAAGACTTAGAATTATGCAGCCTGAAATATTTAATATTCCAAAACTGTTTAACCCCTAAGAAGTCAGCAGAAATCTCAATCATTTCCCATTATTCTTTAATGACCTTATGGCATGGTGGCTCAGTGGTTAGCACTACAGCCTTGCAGCAGTGGGGTCCTGGGTTCAAGTCCCAGGGTCAACATCTGCAAAGAGTTTGTATGTTCTCTTCGTGTTTGCGTAGGTTTTTCCTCTGGTTTCCTCCCACACTCCAAAAAATACTGGTAGGTTTATTAGATTGTGAGCCCCATTGGGGACAGGGACTGATCTGTCAAGCTCTGTGCAGCGCTGTGTAATCTGTGTGCGCTATATAAATAAAGGAATTATTATTATACACTCACTGGCCACTTTATTAGGTACACCATGCTAGTAACGGGTTGGACCCCCTTTTGCCTTCAGAACTGCCTCAATTCTTCGTGGCATAGATACAACAGAGATTTTGCTCCATATTGACATGATGGCATCACACAGTTGCCGCAGATTTGTCGGCTGCACATCCATGATGCGAATCTCCCGTTCCACCACATCCCAAAGATGCTCTATTGGATTGAGATCTGGTGACTGTGGAGGCCATTTGAGTACAGTGACCTCATTGTCATGTTCAAGAAACCAGTCTGAGATGATTCCAGCTTTATGACATGGCGCATTATCCTGCTGAAAGTAGCCATCAGATGTTACAGGGTACATTGTGGTCATAAAGGGATGGACATGGTCAGCAACAATACACAGGTAGGCTGTGGCGTTGTACCAAGGGGCCCAAAGAGTGCCAAGAAAATATTCCCCACACCATGACACCACCACCACCAGCCTGAACCGTTGATACAAGGCAGGATGGATCCATGCTTTCATGTTGTTGATGCCAAATTCTGACCCTACCATCCGAATGTCACAGCAGAAATCGAGACTCATCAGACCAGGCAACGTTTTTCCAATCTTCTACTGTCCAATTTCGATGAGCTTGTGCAAATTGTAGCCTCAGTTTCCTGTTCTTAGCTGAAAGGAGTGGCACCCGGTGTGGTCTTCTGCTGCTGTAGCCCATCTGCCTCAAAGTTCGACGTACTGTGCGTTCAGAGATGCTCTTCTGCCTACCTTGGTTGTAACGGGTGGCGATTTGAGTCACTGTTGCCTTTCTATTAGCTCGAACCAGTCTGCCCATTCTCCTCTGACCTCTGGCATCAACAAGGCATTTCCGCCCACAGAACTGCCACTCACTGGATGTTTTTCCTTTTTCGGACCATTCTCTGTAAATCCTAGAGATGGTTGTGCGTGAAAATCCCAGTAGATCAGCAGTTTCTGAAATACGCAGACCAGCCCTTCTGGCACCAACAACCATGCCACGTTCAAAGGCCTCAAATCACCTTTCTTCCCCATACTGATGCTCGGTTTGAACTGCAGGAGATTGTCTTGACCATGTCTACATGCCTAAATGCACTGAGTTGCCGCCATGTGATTGGCTAAGTGTTAACGAGCAGTTGGACAGGTGTACCTAATAAAGTGGCCGGTGAGTGTATATATATATACGTTATAGTAAAGGGGTATCTGTACAAGACCCAATTCCATTATATGAACTTACTAGGATTAAAAAGTTCCAAAGACTCTTTCCACCAATTTGAATATGCACCGTGTAATACTACATTTAGCCAGTAGTGGGCGCCAAAAGGAAAGAGTCATGTGACTGGACAGGTTTATTAGCGCCTTTCATTGGATAACACTGCATTGGCGTGGTTTTCTCGTGTCATGAGTCTTGGTATTCATCGGAGGCTGCTGAATGGCTGATCTGCTCACATGACTCTCAGCAGCTGCGTAGAGAAGTAAAGAGATAGCGCCGCAGCGGCGCCTCTTCTGTAGTACCCCTATACATATCCGACAAGCTTGTGTCTATTGTTATTGTCATTATTGTATTTCGTACTTACCTTATGTAAAGTAATTTGGTTTTGTTAACCTGTCCTGTAAATATTTGAGTACAACAAAGGAACTAGTAACATGTATGAACGCGCCTCTCGTAGTGTATGTATGTAACTGTAACGTTAAGCCTCTATCTGTGTGTAACAACTGCCGGAACACTATGTACAAAACAAGTTCTATCGAATACATAACATTAAAGAAATGGCTTAAAGGAATTTTCCAGCAATGACACTGACCTGATATTCACAGCGGTCGCACCTTTAGTAGGCATGCAGTAATACGTATGCTTAGCCACTCTATTCACATGGAGCACTCAGGGGGTCTTTGCAGATCCTCTTAATCGCTGGAGCTCTCAGAGAAAATATGTATATGGCGGTAAAAACCACTTGAAGTGTAACATGCTAAACATCTATGAAAATAAAGACTGCATCATTTTTCTTCACCTGGAGGACAGCGTACAATGGGAACTGTGTAATACCCCATTTCTCCTGCGGAGGCACTGCAGCACCTGCATCTACCACTGGTTACATCTGATCGCTGATGATCACAAGAGATGAGTTAATGGTAATAAAAAGGTGATGTTCTAATATACAACCCTTACTTAATCATCCCAAAGCAGGCCTCCAGAACATGTCCCAGAGATGTATAGCCCGGGTATCCCTGGTGGGCAGTACACTACAGTAAGGCTGTGTCTCAGCAAATACTACATGTCCTTACTGCTATTTGAGTAAAGGCCTAATTAAAGGGGTTGTGCCATAACCACTAATCCTCTTAAAGGGACAGATAAGTAGGTAGGTAGGGCAGATAAGTAGGGTAGGTGTGCATGCTTGACCTGGGCTTTGTTCACTACAATGGGATAATTGGACCTTATAGGACGGCTGATTCAGAAGTCCCATAACATGTTAAGGGGTTGCTAGTTATCTCCAAAGCACAGGATAGGGAATAACCAGCTGATCAGGATAGACCCCTACCGAATTCTCCAGCAATCTGGAGAATGGGGTTTTCTGTTTTCTACTACTGGGACTAAACTGTGTCCTGCTGCTGCATTAATAGTAAGGGAGAGTCAGAATTTGCTGAGCACAGCGCTAGGCTATCTCCGGCACTCCCATTCACCATCTATGTGAGAGGTGGGGATAGGTGAGTGCTCTCATCCTACTGAATGGAGAAAAATGACACATTATTGTACAGTCTTCACCCATTAGTGAGAACGGGACACCCTGGATTCTCTGGATTTCTAGGGGTCCCAGCAGTCTGATTGTTATTCCCCATCCCTGGCAGGTTAGATCTATAGATCTGCTATCTATGACACAACCTCTTGGGGGTTCTATGGATTCTATTTCTTCTATAACAATGAAGAGAAGAAGGATCAGCATGCAGAACAATAGTATGACTCCATATAGAGACGCCACCCCCACCCCACAGCGCACCCCTGCCTCTTGTCAGCATGGATACTGCACCCCTGCGATAAGTGGCATGGACTGGGTCTCCTGCCCGCACACTGCCCCCTGGCTACAGCTCTGAATGAACTGTTACATTGAGAACACTTTGCATAATTTTAATTGACTGATGATTCTCCGCCATGGGCAAGGTTTTGTGGTCTCTTCTAGATCTCTTACTCAGAGGTGACATGAAACTGGAATCCGCTAGTTAACATAATTCATTGTAATGTCTCTATCCAGCAGGGATGTTATGTGATGAACAAACAGAGACGTTGTCTGATCTGGACATCCCCTTTTAGGATCACATGATCAATGTGGGGTACTGGTGAAATACACAATACATACACACCGATACAGATAACATCAGTCCGGAGGTTTTACTAGACAAATAGATTACAAATAGATTATAGAGGGGAAGGGAGAAGTGGAGACTTAGCGACTGCTGGAGATAACAGTGAGTTTTCTACCTCACCCCAAATGTTCAAATAATTTCTCTCTAAGTAGTATATAATCCTGCTGATGGACTTATTTCTGCGTGCAGAGTACGGGAGAGATCATAGTATATAGTCTCTATCCCAGGCGGCTCTGAGATAATGGAGAATTAGTGATTGAACCTCCAGCGGGGAAAACTGCAATAGTCATATAATGGCCAGAGATGAAGTGACTATACAATAACCATTGTATAGAGATTATAACAGTGCTGAATCTCCTGCTGTTTTTACTGTTGCGGCGTCGGACCTCCTCTGATCCGCTATAGCTTTTTTTAAGTAGACACTGAACAACCAGGGGATATTTGGAATCCACTTCAGTCTGTATTGCAGGCTATAACTATGAACTCCTACCTGGCACAGAGGGAAATATTTACCTCTCATCTCCCCCTCATATTGTGGCCATTCTCATTTCCCCCTCACATTGTGGCCTCTCATCTCCCCCTCATATTGTGGCCTCTCATCTCCCCCTCATATTGTGGCCTCTCATCTCCCCCTCATATTGTGGCCTCTCATCTCCCCCTCATATTGTGGCCTCTCATCTCCCCCTCATATTGTGGCCTCTCATCTCCCCCTCATATTGTGGCCTCTCATCTCCTCCTCATATTGTGGCCCCTCTCATCTCCGCCTCATATTGTGGCCTCTCATCTCCGCCTCATATTGTGGCCCCTCACATCTCCTCCTCATATTGTGGCCCCTCTCATGTCATCCTCATATTATAATCTCTCATCTTCTCCTCATATTGTGGCCTCTCATCTCCCCCTCATATTGTGGCCTCTCATCTCCCCCTCATATTGTGGCCTCTCATCTCCCCCTCATATTGTGGCCCCTCTCATCTCCTCCTCATATTGTGGCCCCTCTCATTTCCTCCTCATATTGTGGTCCCTCTCATCTCCTCCTCATATTGTGGCCATTCTCATTTCCCCCTCACATTGTGGCCTCTCATCTCCCCCTCATATTGTGGCCTCTCATCTCCCCCTCATATTGTGGCCTCCCATCTCCCCTCATATTGTGGCCCCTCTCATCTCCGCCTCATATTGTGGCCTCTCATCTCCGCCTCATATTGTGGCCTCTCATCTCCGCCTCATATTGTGGCCCCTCTCATCTCCTCCTCATATTGTGGCCCCTCTTATTTCCTCCTCATATTGTAACCTCTCATCTCCTCCTCATATTGTGGCCTCTCATTTCCCCCTGATATTGTGGCCTCTCATCTCCCCCTGATATTGTGGCCTCTCATCTCCGCCTCATATTGTGGCCCCTCTCATCTCCTCCTCATATTGTGGCCTCTCATTTCCCCCTGATATTGTGGCCTCTCATCTCCCCCTGATATTGTGGCCTCTCATCTCCCCCTCATATTGTGGCCTCTCATCTCCCCCTGATACTGTGACCTCTCATACCCCCCTCATATTGTGGCCTCTCATCTCCTCCTCATATTAGGGCCTCTCATCTCCCCCTCATATTGTGTCCCCTCTCATCTTCTCCTCATATTGTGGCCCGTTCTCATCTCCTCCTCATATTAGGGCCCTTCATCTCCCCCTGATATTGTGGCCCCTCTCATCTCCTCCTCATATTGTGCCCCCTCTCATTTCCTCCTCATATTGTGGCCCCTCTCATTTCCTCCTCATATTGTGGCCCCTCATCTCCTCCTCATATTGTGGCCCCTCATCTCCTCCTCATATTGTGGCCTCTCATCTCCCCCTCATATTGTGGCTCCTCTCATTTCCTCCTCATATTGTGGCCCCTCTCATTTCCTCCTCATATTGTGGCCCCTCTCATCTCCCCTTCATATTGTGGCCCCTCTCATCTCCCCCTCATCTCCTCCTCATATTGTGGCCTCTCATCTCCCCCTCATATTGTGGCCCCTCTCATTTCCTCCTCATATTGTGGTCTCTCATCTCCCCTTCATATTGTGGCCCCTCTCATCTCCCCCTCATATTGAGGCCCCTCATCTCCTCCTCATATTGTGGCCTCTCATCTCCCCCTCATATTGTGGCCCCTCTAATTTCCTCCTCATATTGTGGCCCCTCTCATTTCCTCCTCATATTGTGGCCCCACTCATTTCCTCCTCATATTGTGGCCCCTCTCATTTCCTCCTCATATTGTGGCCCCTCTCATCTCCCCCTCATATTGTGCCCCCTCTCATCTCCCCCTCATATTGTGGCCCCTCTCATTTCCTCCTCATATTGTGCCCCCTCTCATCTCCCCCTCATATTGTGTCCCCTCTCATCTCCCCTTCATATTGTGGCCCCTCTCATCTCCCCCTCATATTGTGGCCCCTCTCATCTCCTCCTCATATTGTGGCCTCTCATCTCCCCTTCATATTGTGGCCCCTCTCATTTCCTCCTCATATTGTGGCCTCTCATCTCCTCCTCATATTGTGGCCACTCATTTCCTCCTCATATTGTGGCCCCTCTCATTTCCTCCTCATATTGTGGCCCCTCTCATCTCCCCCTCATATTGTGCCCCCTCTCATATTGTGGCCCCTCTCATTTCCTCCTCATATTGTGCCCCCTCTCATCTCCCCCTCATATTGTGTCCCCTCTCATCTCCCCTTCATATTGTGGCCCCTCTCATCTCCCCCTCATATTGTGGCCCCTCTCATCTCCTCCTCATATTGTGGCCACTCACTTCCTCCTCATATTGTAGCCTCTCATCTACTCCTCATATTAGGGCCCCTCATCTCCCCCTCATAATAAGGTCCCTCATCTACTCCTCATCTCCCCTCATTTTGTGGCCACATCTCTTGACTCAAATTGTGGCCCTTCACCCCCCTCCCTTTATATTTTGGCTCCCTCTCAGCACCCCTTTTATTGTGAGCCCCCTGTCAGCAGGATCCTGGATTCTCCAGCACACCCACTCACGTGGCACCAGAACAAAGAAGCCACTACATGGAAAACAAGGGGTCATTTGCAGCCATTACTGGGTAATGTTGGTTCTTCCAGGTATGTAATTAGTGTCTTATGGATGCAATCCTCGATGATCATAGGCGGTCGGTCCTATTACCCCATACGAGTTGGGTAGTGGATTGAGCCAGCAGCTCCACTTACATGATGGAAGGAGACCCCAGAGTAATTGGAGGGGTTTCACACGTTGCATTGGAATCGTGCGTTGCATTATCGGTGTTCCCACACACAAGCTTTTAGGATAATTTGTGGGATAACCCCTCATATGGATGTATACAATATAATCTATTAAGGCGGGAGTTGTAATAATATAAATTATATCAATTACACTGAGATTTCCATCTCTGGGACTTGGCATTGGACTCCGCTGTGTAAAGTTGTGTAATTAATTGTGAGCGTCAGGACCACTGGGGGCCGGGAGCGGACGTCTTGTTGGCCGAGGTTCATGGATCGGCATCTGTCCTCCCCCTGCTGTCTTCTATACTGCGCCTGAGCTGCAGGTTAATCCGCGCTGCCGCTAATCATCACTAATTGGTTTCCTACAGCAGATGAAGATTAATCGCTTCACTTACAGTCATGTAAATAGAGGTTATTGACGTTTACATAAAGGGGCGATGCCATCAGGCAAAACCATAAGATTGATTAGATGCCCTAATTAGAGAGAACTAACAGGACCATACTGATACATCGGAGGGTCCAGTGCAAAGGTTACAAAGGTGGGTCCATCATCCCTGATAGAAAATCATATATACAGGATTACATTAGAAGTACTGGGCTGTAGTACTATTTCAGGATAGGAGTAGTAGTACTAAGCTGTCCTCATATATACAGAATAGGAGTAGTAGTACTGTGCTATGTCTCCATATACAGGATAGGAGTAGTGTAGTAGTACTGTGCTGTGTCCATATATGCAGGATAGGAGTAGTAGTAATAAGCTGTCCCCATATATACAGAGTAGTGTAGTAGTACTGTGCTGTGCCCATATATACAGAGTAGTGTAGTAGTACTGTGCTGTGTCCATATATGCAGGATAGGAGTAGTAGTACTGTGCTGTGTCCTCATATACAGGATAGGAGTAGTAGTACTGTGCTGTGTCCATATATGCAGGATAGGAGTAGTAGTACTGTGCTGTGCCCATATATACACAGGATAGGAGTAGTAGTACTGTGCTGTGTCCATATATGCAGGATAGGAGTAGTAGTACTAAGCTGTCCCCATATATACAGAGTAGTGTAGTAGTACTGTGCTGTGTCCATATATCCAGGATAGGAGTAGTAGTACTGTGCTGTGCCCATATATACAGGATAGGAGTAGTAGTACTGTGCTGTGCCCATATATACAGGATAGGAGTAGTAGTACTGTGCTGTGTCCTCATATACAGGATAGGAGTAGTAGTACTGTGCTGTGTCCATATATGCAGGATAGGAGTAGTAGTACTAAGCTGTCCCCATATATACAGAGTAGTGTAGTAGTACTGTGCTGTGTCCATATATGCAGGATAGGAGTAGTAGTACTGTGCTGTGCCCATATATACAGGATAGGAGTAGTAGTACTGTGCTGTGCCCATATATACAGGATAGGAGTAGTAGTACTGTGCTGTGCCCATATATACAGGATAGGAGTAGTAGTACTGTGCTGTGCCCATATATACAGGATAGGAGTAGTAGTACTGTGCTGTGTCCTCATATACAGGATAGGAGTAGTAGTACTGTGCTGTGTCCATATATGCAGGATAGGAGTAGTAGTACTAAGCTGTCCCCATATATACAGAGTAGTGTAGTAGTACTGTGCTGTGTCCATATATGCAGGATAGGAGTAGTAGTACTGTGCTGTGCCCATATATACAGGATAGGAGTAGTAGTACTGTGCTGTGCCCATATATACAGGATAGGAGTAGTAGTACTGTGCTGTGCCCATATATACAGGATAGGAGTAGTAGTACTGTGCTGTGTCCTCATATACAGGATAGGAGTAGTAGTACTGTGCTGTGTCCATATATGCAGGATAGGAGTAGTAGTACTGTGCTGTGCCCATATATACAGGATAGGAGTAGTAGTACTGTGCTGTGCCCATATATACAGGATAGGAGTAGTAGTACTGTGCTGTGCCCATATATACAGGATAGGAGTAGTAGTACTGTGTCGTGCCCATGTACTCGCGATAGGAGTAGTAGTACTCTGGTGTGCTCTATAGATAAGATAAAAGTAGTAGTACTGTACATTCTCCAGGATAGGAGTAGTATTACTGTGCCCATATATACAGTCTAGGTCAGTGGCGGCGAACCTTTGGCACAGGTGCCAGAGGTGGCACTCATAGCCCTTTCTGTGGGCACCCAGGCCTTCACCCCAACACACAGTTTGCCAGACAGGACTCAGGGCTTCCTCCTGTGGTCCAATACAGCCCAGAACGTGCCATGCTCAGCGCCATTTTAAAGCAACATCCTTGGCTGCCAGGACTACAGGTGGAGCAAGAAGGTGTGGATAGAGATAGATTATTGTTGGAGCCCCTACTCTGGGAACCCTGATTGTGTTCCGGGTCCCCTGAAGAGGAAAACGTTCTCCATCTTTTTATTGTATTGGTGAACTCGGGACACCAATACGATTGAAACCTGTGATACAGCAGAGGTCAATAAGTTACTGCTTACATTGTCATGTTGCCACTTTGTGACATATAAGTAGGTTTTGGTTGTATTTTGGGCACTCTGTCTCCAAAATGTTCACTGGTCTAGGTGGAGAACTACTAACCATGAGGCTCCATGGCAAAACATGGAATGGGGTCCTCACTACAACATGCCATTCAGGGATGTCACAGTACAGGGATAATACACACAGTGATGTCACAGTACAGGGATAATACACACAGCGATGTCACAGTACAGAGATACTACACACAGCGATGTCACACTACAGGATAATACACACAGTGATGTCACAGTACAGGGATAATACACACAGTGATGTCACAGTACAGGATAATACACACAGTGATGTCACAGTACAGGGATAATACACACAGTGATGTCACAGTACAGGATAATACACACAGTGATGTCACAGTACAGGGATAATACACACAGTGATGTCACAGTACAGGGATAATACACACAGTGATGTCACAGTACAGAGATAATACACACAGTGATGTCACAGTACAGGGATAATACACACAGTGATGTCACAGTACAGGGGTAATACACACAGTGATGTCACAGTACAGAGATAATACACACAGTGATGTCACAGTACAGGGATAATACACACAGTGATGTCACAGTACAGGGATAATACACACAGTGATGTCACAGTACAGGGGTAATACACACAGTGATGTCACAGTACAGGGATAATACACACAGTGATGTCACAGTACAGGATAATACACACAGTGATGTCACAGTACAGGATAATACACACAGTGATGTCACAGTACAGGGATAATACACACAGTGATGTCACAGTACAGGGATAATACACACAGTGATGTCACAGTACAGGATAATACACACAGTGATGTCACAGTACAGGGATAATACACACAGTGATGTCACAGTACAGGGATAATACACACAGTGATGTCACAGTACAGGATAATACACACAGTGATGTCACAGTACAGGATAATACACACAGTGATGTCACAGTACAGGGATAATACACACAGTAATGTCACAGTACAGGGATAATACACACAGTAATGTCACAGTACAGGGATAATACACACAGTGATGTCACAGTACAGGGATAATACACACAGTGATGTCACAGTACAGGGATAATACACACAGTAATGTCACAGTACAGGGATAATACACAGTGATGTCACAGTACAGGGATAATACACACAGTGATGTCACAGTACAGGGATAATACACACAGTGATGTCACAGTACAGGGATAATACACACAGTGATGTCACAGTACAGGGATAATACACACAGTGATGTCACAGTACAGGGATAACACACACAGTGATGTCACAGTACAGGGATAACACACACAGTGATGTCACAGTACAGGGATAATACACACAGTGATGTCACAGTACAGGGATAACACACACAGTGATGTCACAGTACAGGGATAACACACACAGTGATGTCACAGTACAGGGATAATACACATAGTGATGTCACACTACAGGGATAATACACACAGCGATGTCACAGTACAGAGATAATACACACAGCGATGTCACAGTACAGAGATAATACACACAGTGATGTCACAGTACAGGGATAATACACACAGTGATGTCACAGTACAGGGATAATACACACAGTAATGTCACAGTACAGGGATAATACACAGTGATGTCACAGTACAGGGATAATATACAGTAATGTCACCGTACAGGGGTAATACACACAGTGATGTCACAGTACAGGGATAATACACACAGTGATGTCACAGTACAGGGATAATACACAGTGATGTCACAGTACAGAGATAATACACACAGTGATGTCACAGTACAGGATAATACACACAGTGATGTCACAGTACAGGGATAATACACACAGTGATGTCACAGTACAGGGATAATACACACAGTAATGTCACAGTACAGGGATAATACACAGTGATGTCACAGTACAGGGATAATATACACAGTGATGTCACAGTACAGGGATAATATACACAGTGATGTCACAGTACAGGGATAATACACACAGTGATGTCACAGTACAGGGATAATATACACAGTGATGTCACAGTACAGGGATAATACACACAGTGATGTCACAGTACAGGATAATACACAAAGTGATGTCACAGTACAGGGATAATACACACAGCGATGTCACAGTACAGGGGTGATACACACAGTGATGTCACAGTACAGAGATAATACACACAGCGATGTCACAGTACAGAGATAATACACACAGCGATGTCACAGTACAGGGATAATACACACAGCGATGTCACAGTACAGGGATAATACACACAGTGATGTCACAGTACAGGGATAATACACACAGCGATGTCACAGTACAGGGGATAATACACACAGTGATGTCACAGTACAGGGATAATACACACAGTGATGTCACAGTACAGGGATAATACACACATCGATGTCACAGTACAGAGATAATACACACAGTGATGTCACAGTGCAGGATAATACACACAGTGATGTCACAGTGCAGGATAATACACACAGTGATGTCACAGTGCAGGATAATACACACAGTGATGTCACAGTACAGGGATAATACAAAGAGTGATGTCACAGTACAGGAATAATACAAACAGTGATGTCACAGTACAGAGATAATACACACAGTGATGTCACAGTACAGGGATAATACACACAGTGATGTCACAGTACAGGGATAATACACACAGCGATGTCACAGTACAGAGATAATACACACACAGTGATGTCACAGTGCAGGATAATACACACAGAGATATCACAGTACAGGGGATAATACACACAGTGATGTCACAGTACAGGGATAATACACACAGTGATGTCACAGTACAGGGATAATACACACAGTGATGTCACAGTACAGGGATAATACACACAGTGATGTCACAGTACAGGGATAATACACACAGCGATGTCACAGTACAGGGATAATACACACAGTAATGTCACAGTACAGGGATAATACACACAGTAATGTCACAGTACAGGGATAATACACAGTGATGTCACAGTACAGGGATAATACACACAGTGATGTCACACTACAGGGATAATACACACAGCGATGTCACAGTACAGAGATAATACACACAGTGATGTCACAGTACAGGGATAATACACACAGTGATGTCACAGTACAGGGATAATACACAGCGATGTCACAGTACAGAGATAATACACACACAGTGATGTCACAGTGCAGGATAATACACACAGAGATGTCACAGTACAGGATAATACACACTGTGATATCACAGTACAGGGATAATACACAGTGATGTCACAGTACAGAGATAATACACACAGCGATGTCACAGTACAGAGATAATACACACACAGTGATGTCACAGTGCAGGATAATACACACAGAGATGTCACAGTACAGGATAATACACACTGTGATATCACAGTACAGGGATAATACACACAGTGATATCACAGTACAGGGATAATACACACTGTGATATCACAGTACAGGGATAATACACACAGAGATGTCACAGTACAGAGATAATACACACAGCGATGTCACAGTACAGGGATAATACACACAGTGATATCACAGTACAGGGATAATACACACTGTGATATCACAGTACAGGGATAATACACACAGAGATGTCACAGTACAGAGATAATACACACAGCGATGTCACAGTACAGGATAATACACACTGTGATATCACAGTACAGGGATAATACACACATCGATGTCACAGTACAGAGATAATACACACACAGTGATGTCACAGTGCAGGATAATACACACAGTGATGTCACAGTACAGGGGATAATACACACAGCGATGTCACAGTACAGGGATAATATACACAGTGATGTCACAGTACAGGATAATACACAAAGTGATGTCACAGTACAGGGATAATACACACAGCGATGTCACAGTACAGGGGTGATACACACAGTGATGTCACAGTACAGAGATAATACACACAGCGATGTCACAGTACAGAGATAATACACACAGCGATGTCACAGTACAGGGATAATACACACAGCGATGTCACAGTACAGGGATAATACACACAGTGATGTCACAGTACAGGGATAATACACACAGCGATGTCACAGTACAGGGGATAATACACACAGTGATGTCACAGTACAGGGATAATACACACAGTGATGTCACAGTACAGGGATAATACACACATCGATGTCACAGTACAGAGATAATACACACAGTGATGTCACAGTGCAGGATAATACACACAGTGATGTCACAGTGCAGGATAATACACACAGTGATGTCACAGTGCAGGATAATACACACAGTGATGTCACAGTACAGGGATAATACAAACAGTGATGTCACAGTACAGGAATAATACAAACAGTGATGTCACAGTACAGAGATAATACACACAGTGATGTCACAGTACAGGGATAATACACACAGTGATGTCACAGTACAGGGATAATACACACAGCGATGTCACAGTACAGAGATAATACACACACAGTGATGTCACAGTGCAGGATAATACACACAGAGATATCACAGTACAGGGGATAATACACACAGTGATGTCACAGTACAGGGATAATACACACAGTGATGTCACAGTACAGGGATAATACACGTTGATGTCACAGTACAGGGATAATACACACAGTGATGTCACAGTACAGGGATAATACACACAGCGATGTCACAGTACAGGGATAATACACACAGTAATGTCACAGTACAGGGATAATACACAGTGATGTCACAGTACAGGGATAATACACACAGTGATGTCACACTACAGGGATAATACACACAGCGATGTCACAGTACAGAGATAATACACACAGTGATGTCACAGTACAGGGATAATACACACAGTGATGTCACAGTACAGGGATAATACACAGCGATGTCACAGTACAGAGATAATACACACACAGTGATGTCACAGTGCAGGATAATACACACAGAGATGTCACAGTACAGGATAATACACACTGTGATATCACAGTACAGGGATAATACACAGTGATGTCACAGTACAGAGATAATACACACAGCGATGTCACAGTACAGAGATAATACACACACAGTGATGTCACAGTGCAGGATAATACACACAGAGATGTCACAGTACAGGATAATACACACTGTGATATCACAGTACAGGGATAATACACACAGTGATATCACAGTACAGGGATAATACACACAGAGATGTCACAGTACAGAGATAATACACACAGCGATGTCACAGTACAGGGATAATACACACAGTGATATCACAGTACAGGGATAATACACACTGTGATATCACAGTACAGGGATAATACACACAGAGATGTCACAGTACAGAGATAATACACACAGCGATGTCACAGTACAGGATAATACACACTGTGATATCACAGTACAGGGATAATACACACATCGATGTCACAGTACAGAGATAATACACACACAGTGATGTCACAGTGCAGGATAATACACACAGTGATGTCACAGTACAGGGGATAATACACACAGCGATGTCACAGTACAGGGATAATATACACAGTGATGTCACAGTACAGGGATAATATACACAGTGATGTCACAGTGCAGGATAATACACACAGTGATGTCACAGTACAGAGATAATACACAGTGATGTCACAGTACAGGGATAATACACACAGTGATGTCACAGTACAGGATAATACACACAGTGATGTCACAGTACAGGGATAATACACAGTGATGTCACAGTACAGGGATAATACACACAGCGATGTCACAGTACAGAGATAATACACACAGCGATGTCACAGTACAGGGAATAATACACACAGCAATGTCACAGTACAGAGATAATACACACAGTGATGTCACAGTACAGGGATAATACACACAGTGATGTCACAGTACAGGGATAATACACACAGCGATGTCACAGTACAGGGGTAATACACACAGTGATGTCACAGTACAGGGATAATACACACAGTGATGTCACAGTACAGGGATAATACACACAGTGATGTCACAGTACAGAGATAATACACACACAGTGATGTCACAGTACAGGATAATACACACAGTGATGTCACAGTACAGGGATAATACACAGTGATGTCACAGTACAGGGATAATACACACAGTGATGTCACAGTACAGGGATAATACACAGTGATGTCACAGTACAGAGATAATACACACAGTGATGTCACAGTACAGGATAATACACACAGTGATGTCACAGTACAGGGATAATACACACAGTGATGTCACAGTACAGGGATAATACACACAGTGATGTCACAGTACAGGGATAATACACACAGTAATGTCACAGTACAGGGATAATACACACAGTGATGTCACAGTACAGGGATAATACACACAGTGATGTCACAGTACAGGGATAATACACACAGCGATGTCACAGTACAGGGGTAATACACACAGTGATGTCACAGTACAGGGATAATACACACAGTGATGTCACAGTACAGGGATAATACACACAGTGATGTCACAGTACGGAGATAATACACACACAGTGATGTCACAGTACAGGATAATACACACAGTGATGTCACAGTACAGGGATAATACACAGTGATGTCACAGTACAGGGATAATACACACAGTGATGTCACAGTACAGGGATAATACACAGTGATGTCACAGTACAGAGATAATACACACAGTGATGTCACAGTACAGGATAATACACACAGTGATGTCACAGTACAGGGATAATACACACAGTGATGTCACAGTACAGGGATAATACACACAGTGATGTCACAGTACAGGGATAATACACACAGTAATGTCACAGTACAGGGATAATACACAGTGATGTCACAGTACAGGGATAATATACACAGTGATGTCACCGTACAGGGGTAATACACACAGTGATGTCACAGTACAGGGATAATACATACAGTGATGTCACAGTACAGGGATAATACACAGTGATGTCACAGTACAGGGATAATACACACAGTGATGTCACAGTACAGGGATAATACACACAGTGATGTCACAGTACAGGGATAATACACACAGTGCTGTCACAGTACAGGGATAATACACACAGTGATGTCACAGTACAGGGATAATACACACAGTGATGTCACAGTACAGGGATAATACACAGTGATGTCACAGTACAGAGATAATACACACAGTGATGTCACAGTACAGGGATAATACACACAGCGATGTCACAGTACAGGGATAATACACACAGCGATGTCACAGTACAGGGATAATACACACAGTGATGTCACAGTACAGGGGTAATACACAGTGATGTCACAGTACAGGATAATACACACAGCCATGTCACAGTACAGGGATAATACACACAGTGATGTCACAGTACAGGGATAATACACACAGTAATGTCACAGTACAGGGATAATACACAGTGATGTCACAGTACAGGGATAATACACAGTGATGTCACAGTACAGGGATAATACACACAGTGATGTCACAGTACAGGGATAATACACACAGTAATGTCACAGTACAGGGATAATACACAGTGATGTCACAGTACAGAGATAATACACACAGCAATGTCACAGTACAGGGATAATACACAGTGATGTCACAGTACAGAGATAATACACACAGCGATGTCACAGTACAGGGATAATACACACAGTGATGTCACAGTACAAAGATAATACACACAGCAATGTCACAGTACAGGGATATATATATACCCTTTTGCAGAATAAACTGGGGTAATTGACGACTTGAAACCCTCCTAATGTACTTAGATCTTTACGAAGTCACCTGAGAACGAAATCATAAAATATACACAACACGCATGCGTAGAGTTTCGCGTCGCTTCTTTCTGGTCTGAACGAGGTTCCGTACGGAGTAGTAGTTGTCATGGTAGCGAAACGCCTCCGCCTGGTAACGGCCTGGTCTTTTTAGTCGTCTTTGGTGGAGCGAGCCGCGGCACCATGTCTTACCGGGATCTCAGAAGTAAGAGCACACGTTATGGCGACATTTTCTGAAGTTTAGAACTACATACATAGCACCGAGCCTTGCTGTCGTCACAGGAGGCCGACACTTTTATTCTAGAGTTGTGATTTGCACACAGGCAGCCTATCAGATCGCTGCTCTCTTAACTGTAAGATAAAAGCTGTAATGTGACTGGTTGAAGCGATTGACCACATTTGGTCATTAACCTATGAGATAGCTGCTCTCTAACCTGTAAAATAAAAGCTGTCATCTGATTGGTTGAAGTTCCATGACCTCATGTACTAATAACTGCCCTCCATCCTGTAAGATAAAAGCTGTCATCTGATTGGTTGATACAAATGACAGTGCTGGTAATGTACCTTGTATTCTGATTGGTCAGTTTTCTCATGTGATGTCACAGCTTGCGGACTGATGAGAATGACATCATAGTGTAATGATGTCATGCTCTGATAGGCTGGTGACATTAGAACTAGTTGTCACCTTCATGTTTTGGGAAGGTACTGGCTCGGGTGTGTTTGGGGGTTCTCCGTGTATCGGTCACTTCCTTTCATCACTTTCAGTTCTGTGAATGGGGCTGAGCTGCAATACTAAGTATAAACTGAGGCTGACGGGGCCCTAAAGTAAAATCAGTACTGTGGCCCCTACTATTCCGGCCTTTAGACCTCAGTATGGAGGACCCGGCAGTGCCCGTGACCCCCTCTTCCCATATACCGGAGCGGCTTAGGACCCTAATTATCCATCAGACTCACATTCCCTGTAAGTGGGTGCGTTAGACGCCCTCTAAAGCAGCTTAAATTTTGCCTAAGTGTCTATGTCTGATGCCCTTAATTAATATCCGCCTCGTATTATCCAGACGTTCCTGCACAATCCCCTCTTCATACTCCTCCACAAACAGCTGCCCCCCTGCATTCACGAATGGCGTGCCCTCTCAGAGCCCTGTACATAGCGTGTACCATTCTGGCATCAAGGATGTCTCATCCGGCTGTGGGTTGATATGGAGACCGGACCACAGATGTTGCCTTTCTCTACACTGGGTCACCTCCTAAAATTGTACCGTGTATAATGGGACCCTGTAGGCAACATATTCTTCTACAACGTTACATCCCAGAACTTTGCGGCCAAGGTATACGCCAAGAAATCTAGGACACACTTACCACCAGAACTAAAGCCTCCGACCCAATATGAGAGTAGACAAAGTGGGACTACATAGTACTCCATGGCCCACATTTATCAAGAACGGTGCATTCTGTACTGTATGCAGTGTGTGCAGGGGGCGCCAGATTCACAAATTGCGGTCTGCGTTTTTCATTAATCCGGTGCACGGCTCCTGCAGAGTGCACTTTTTTTTGGTGCACTTGGTTAATGCTGTAGAATTGTGGTGCCCGGTCCGCACTAAGCACTAGCTCGCCCCTTTAGGTGCACTCTTTTGCGTCTTCTCGGACACACTGCAGGCGCAACACAAAACTGTCGTAGACACTTTATAAATACATGTGCAAGCAGTTTGCATGTTCTTTTCAGTGCAAAGTCAGACAAAAAACTGATCCAAACACTTTAATAAATGTGGGCCCATGTCTCTCCTTCTCTATCCACAGATTTCACAGAAATGATGCGGGCTCTCGGTTACCCTCGCCTCATCTCCATGGAGAATTTCCGCAGCCCAAACTTTCCTCTGGTCTCTGAAGTTCTCATTTGGTTGGTGAGAAGGTACAGTATATATATCCATTACCTATAAGAGGAGCACTACCCTGATTGGGCAAAACAAAACCACTTTTTAATTTGACAACATGGTTTCTCGTGTGCGTTTCATTTTCCAATAAAATGTTTAATTTGTCAGTAATAGAAGCAAGATATTACATTTTAATACTTACCCTTTTTTGCATACGGTTAGATGAAAGTTCAGTCCTCATTAGACTGACTGGTTGCTAACAATGTGAATAATATTGGACAATATTGGCTCCAGGGCTCTATTCACACTGGGACTTATTTACTAAGGGTCGCGGATCTCACTTTCGTTGGTTTGTTCGATATTTCCGGGATTTGACAGGTATTTAACAGGGGTTTGCACTGGGATTGTGTCGCACGCGTTTGTTTTTTGGCGCAGCAGCACTGGCTTTCATGCGACAGAAATTGGGGGACGTGCTGTTGGACGTTCCGACTGATTTGGACTGAGCGCGGGATTTAAGTTTTCATATTGTATTGCAAGACAATGCACTTACATGCACCAGGAAGAAGAAGGTGAATTCCATCAGACCTGAGCCAGGAAGAGACACATGCCTGCACCATCTTAGTGAATCGCGGCAGAGTGCATTATACACGGACAATGCACTTTCCGTGAACTCCTCGGAATGGGTAAGTATATGTGCCCCACTGTGTTGTTCTGAGGTTATAGGAAATGCTTACATATAATTTTATTCTGGATTGCTTATCAATACCAGCCAGAGGGGGTCTAATGCTCAGGATCAGCTGATTCCTCCGGTGCCAAAATCAACACCGCAAATGGAGCTAGAAGAACAGATCTTTTCTGTGCGTAGTGGCTGAATTGTGTGACTGCAGCTCAGCTCTCATTCACTAGACTAGAGACAGAGCTGCAGTTCCCTGTCCCAACCACCAAACAGAGAGCAGCACTCTTCTTCCAATTCACATGGATGTTCTCCTAGTTGATTCCAGCATTGAAGACAACCGCACTAGGCTGGTTACTGAGGCTACTAATTGTCGGATCCCCTCTGGTCTTCTATTGATGAGCAAACCCCTGGATAGGTTATCAATATAATTGATAAGCTACAAATAAAGGTGAAAAGTTTGTTTAGATAACAGTGTTAATAAATCCTCAATTATATTGTTCCTGTGATTGACTTGAGAGAGGGGAGCAGTCAGATCACGACCTCCCATGTCTACAGCTTCAGATGTAACATTGTTTTCATTTAATTGATTATTACTAGAGATGAGCGAACACTAAAATGCTCGGGTACTCGTTATTCGAGACGAACTTTTCCCGATGCTCGAGTGCTCGTCTCGAATAACGAACCCCATTGAAGTCAATGGGAGACTCGAGCATTTTTCAAGGGGACCAAGGCTCTGCACAGGGAAGCTTGGCCAAACACCTGGGAACCTCAGAAAAGGATGGAAACACCACGGAAATGGACAGGAAACAGCAGGGGCAGCATGCATGGATGCCTCTGAGGCTGCCTAATCGCACCATTATGCCAAAATTATGGGCAACAGCATGGCCATGACAGAGTGACAGAATGAAGCTAGATAGCATCTAAAACATCCAATAATTGACCCTGACACTATAGGGGACGGCATGCAGAGGCAGCGGCAGCAGCGGAAGGCTAGAGAGTGGCATGGCGACATACCCTAAATGGACTCAGGCTTCAAACCAATGGGTGGCAGAGAGGAACCAAAGGAGGTGAGCAAGAAGCGCTCAAATAATATCGGTACATGATAAAAGTTTGCCAGTATATTTTGTGGATTACACAGCAGGGTGGCGACAAAGTTAACATGGAAGCCATGAAAACAACCCAAAATTCTGCCTGACACAGCTCGTTTGATAAGGGGACCATGTATGGAGGCAGTGAACTAGTAGTAGATTAAAGGTGCTGCAGTTAAAACTATGTTAGTTGGATCTTGGCATGGAGCTGGCGCTCCGCTGCCAGGCGAGCTTTCGCCAATCCAAGCCCCTGTCTATAGGCTACTCCCCAAACAGCACTTCTAAGAACCTTTTGTATAAGATCAAGTGTAGTAGCGTTCTTATAAGTTTAGGATATGGCGGGTGAGGGGAATGTAAACAGATGCGCAAGAAGCGCTGAAATAATATCCCTAAATGGTAAAAGTTTGCAAGTATATTTTGTGGATTACACAGCAGGGTGGCGACAAAGTTAACAACTTTGATGTGGAATGCCCTGTAATAGCTCTTGGGCGGTGTGCCTTTTATCGCCTAGGCTCAGCAGTTTCAGCACCGCCTGCTGTCGCTTAGCGACGGCACTGCTGCTGTGCCTAGAGCTACCGACTGATGGCGCCATGCCCACGGATGGTAATTCGGAGGAGGAGGAGGTGGAGGAGGGGTGGGAGGAGGTATAGTAGGCCTTTGAGACCTGGACCGAGGTAGGCCCCGCAATTCTCTGCGTCGGCAGTATATGACCAGCCCCAGGGTCAGACTCGGTCCCAGCCTGCACCAAGTTAAGTGTAGTAGCGTTCTTATAAGTTTGGGATATGGCGGGTGAGGGGAATGTAAACAGATGCGCAAGAAGCGCATGATGCGCATGGAGCTGGCGTTCCGCTGCCAGGCGAGCTTTCGCCAATCCAAGCCCCTGTCTCTAGGCTACTCCCCAAACAGCACTTCTAAGAACCTTTTGTATAAGATCAAGTGTAGTAGCGTTCTTATAAGTTTAGGATATGCCGGGTGAGGGGAATGTAAACAGATGCGCAAGAAGCGCTGAAATAATATCCCTAAATGGTAAAAGTTTGCCAGTATATTTTGTGGATAACACAGCAGGGTGGCGACAAAGTTAACAACTTTGATGTGGAATCCATGAAAACAACCCAAATTTCTGCCTGACACACCTCGTTTGATAAAGGGACGATGTATGGAGGCAGCTATATGGACGACTTTTGGAGGTAGCAATGGAGACAACGTGTGGAGGCTGCTATGGAGACAATTTAATTTGGATAGTGCCTGTATGTGGCAGTCCCAAACATTTTTCAAACCAGAGGAGCAGGTAGGTGGCCCTCCAGTAAAATGGGATAGATTGAGTGCCTGTATGTGGCAGTCCCAAAAATGTTTCAAACCAGAGGAGCAGGTAGGTGGCCCTCCAGTAAAATGGAATAGATTGAGTGCCTGTATGTGGCAGTCCCAAAAATTCTTCAAACCAGAGGAGCAGGTAGGTGGCCCTCCAGTAAAATGGAATAGATTGAGTGCCTGTATGTGGCAGTCCCAAAAATGTTTCAAACCAGAGGAGCAGGTAGGTGGCCTTCCAGTAAAATGGAATAGATTGAGTGCCTGTATGTGGCAGTCCCAAAAATTGTTCAAACCAGAGGAGCAGGTAGGTGGCCCTGCAGTAAAATGGAATAGATTGAGTGCCTGTATGTGGCAGTCCCAAAAATGTTTCAAACCAGAGGAGCAGGTAGGTGGCCCTCCAGTAAAATGGAATAGATTGAGTGCCTGTATGTGGCAGTCCCAAAAATTCTTCAAACCAGAGGAGCAGGTAGGTGGCCCTCCAGTAAAATGGAATAGATTGAGTGCCTGTATGTGGCAGTCCCAAAAATTGTTCAAACCAGAGGAGCAGGTAGGTGGCCCTGCAGTAAAATGGAATAGATTGAGTGCCTGTATGTGGCAGTCCCAAAAATGTTTCAAACCAGAGGAGCAGGTAGGTGGCCCTCCAGTAAAATGGAATAGATTGAGTGCCTGTATGTGGCAGTCCCAAAAATGTTTCAAACCAGAGGAGCAGGTAGGTGGCCCTCCAGTAAAATGGAATAGATTGAGTGCCTGTATGTGGCAGTCCCAAAAATTCTTCAAACCAGAGGAGCAGGTAGGTGGCCCTCCAGTAAAATGGAATAGATTGAGTGCCTGTATGTGGCAGTCCCAAAAATTGTTCAAACCAGAGGAGCAGGTAGGTGGCCCTGCAGTAAAATGGAATAGATTGAGTGCCTGTATGTGGCAGTCCCAAAAATTTTTTAAAACAGAGGACCGGGTAGGTGGCCCTCCAGAAAAATGGAATAGATTGAGTGCCTGTATGTGGCACTCACAAAAATTGTTTCAAACAGAGGACCGGGTAGGTGGCCCTCCAGAAAAATTAAATGCATGAAGTACTATAGCAAGAGCCAGTGGGCCCTGTCAAAAAATAGCCATTTTCCTCTGCTTTACTGTACAAAGAGGAGGAGAAGGAGGAAAATGAGGAGGAGGAGGAGGAGTGGATCAATTATTCAGGTTGAGCTTCCTTCACCTGGTGGAGATTGGAAATTCTGAGAAATCCAGCCTTTATTCATTTTAATAAGCGTCAGCCTGTCAGCGCTGTCAGTCGACAGGCGTGTACGCTTATCGGTGATGATGCCACCAGCTGCACTGAAAACCCGCTCGGACAAGACGCTAGCGGCAGGGCAGGCAAGAACCTCCAAGGCGTACAGCGCCAGTTCGTGCCACATGTCCAGCTTTGAAACCCAGTAGTTGTAGGGAGCTGTGTGATCATTTAGGACGATGGTATGGTCAGCTACGTACTCCCTCACCATCTTTCTGTAAAGATCAGCCCTACTCTGCCGAGACTGGGGACAGGTGACAGTGTCTTGCTGGGGTGACATAAAGCTGGCAAAAGCCTTGTAAAGCGTACCCTTGCCAGTGCTGGACAAGCTGCCTGCTCGCCTACTCTCCCTCGCTACTTGTCCCGCAGAAC
The DNA here is from genome assembly GCF_040894005.1 of Engystomops pustulosus. NCBI lineage: Eukaryota > Metazoa > Chordata > Amphibia > Anura > Leptodactylidae > Engystomops > Engystomops pustulosus. Next base: position 21,030,510 of record NC_092418.1, read on the forward strand.
TACGCACTCTGCCGCTAGCGCTGTCAGAAGGGAAATACTGTTTCAGCTTGTGCACCAGGGCCTGCTGGTATTCATGCATTCTCACACTCCTTTCCTCTCCAGGGATGAGAGTGGGAAGATTTTGCTTGTACCGTGGGTCCAGGAGAGTGAACACCCAGTAATCGGTGCTGGAATAAATTCTTTGAACGCGAGGGTCACGGGATAGGCAGCCTAGCATGAAATCTGCCATATGCGCCAGAGTACCAACGCGTAAGAATTCACTCCCCTCACTGGCCTGACTGTCCATTTCCTCCTCCTCCAACTCCTCTTCTTCTGCCCATACACGCTGAACAGTGAAGGACTCAACAATGGTCCCCTCTTGTGTCTCGCCAACATTCTCCTCCTCTTCCTCCTCATCCTCCTCCACCTCCACCTCCTCCGATATGCGCTGAGAAACAGACCTCAGGGTGCTTTGGCTATCAACAAGGGAATATTCTTCCCCCGTCTCTTGTGACGAGCGCAAAGCTTCCGACTTCATGCTGACCAGAGAGTTTTTCAACAGGCCAAGCAGCGGGATGGTGAGGCTGATGATGGCGGCATCGCCACTGACCATCTGTGTTGACTCCTCAAAGTTACTCAGCACCTGACAGATATCAGACATCCACGTCCACTCCTCATTGTAGACTTGAGGAAGCTGACTGACCTGACTACCAGTTCTGGTGGAAGTTGACATCTGGCAGTCTACAATCGCTCTGCGCTGCTGGTAAACTCTGGATAACATGGTCAGTGTTGAATTCCACCTCGTGGGCACGTCGCACAACAGTCGGTGAGCGGGCAGTTGGAGGCGGCGCTGCGCTGCCCTGAGAGTGGCAGCATCTGGGCTGGACTTCCTGAAATGCGCACAGATGCGGCGCACCTTCGTGAGCAAATCAGACAGATTGGGGTATGTCTTGAGGAAACGCTGCACTATCAGATTTAACACATGGGCCAGGCATGGCACATGTGTCAGTCTGCCGAGTTGCAGAGCCGCCACCAGGTTACGGCCGTTGTCACACACAACCATTCCCGGCTTGAGGTTCAGCGGTGCCAGCCACAGATCAGTCTGCGCCGTGATGCCCTGTAATAGCTCTTGGGCGGTGTGCCTTTTGTCGCCTAGGCTCAGCAGTTTGAGCACCGCCTGCTGTCGCTTAGCGACGGCACTGCTGCTGTGCCTAGAGCTACCGACTGATGGCGCCGTGCCCACGGATGGTAGTTCGGAGGAGGAGGTGGAGGAGGGGTGGGAGGAGGAGGAGGCATAGTAGGCCTGAAACACCTGGACCGAGGTAGGCCCCGCAATCCTCGGCGTCGGCAGTATATGAGCAGCCCCAGGGTCAGACTCGGTCCCAGCCTCCACCAAGTTAACCCAATGTGCCGTCAGCGATATATAGTGGCCCTGCCCGGCAGCACTCGTCCACGTGTCCGTGGTCAGGTGGACCTTGTCAGAAACGGCGTTGGTCAGGGCACGGATGATGTTGTCTGACACGTGCTGGTGCAGGGCTGGGACGGCACATCGGGAAAAGTAGTGGCGGCTGGGGACCGAATACCGAGGGGCGGCCGCCGCCATGAGGTTGCGAAAGGCCTCGGTCTCTACTAGCCTATAGGGCAGCATCTCCAGGCTAAGCAATCTGGAGATGTGCACATTAAGGGCTTGGGCGTGCGGGTGGGTTGCACTATATTTGCGTTTCCGCTCCAGCGTCTGGGGTATGGAGAGCTGAACGCTGGTGGATGCTGTGGAGGATCGTGGAGGCGACGATGGGGTTTTTGTGGCAGGGTCCTGGGCAGGGGGCTGACTAGCAGCTGACACAGGGGAAGGAGCAGTGGTGTGCACGGCCGGAGGTGAACGGGCTTGTTGCCACTGAGTGGGGTGCTTAGCATTCATATGCCTGCGCATACTGGTGGTAGTTAAGCTAGTAGTGGTGGAACCCCTGCTGAGCCTGGTTTGGCAAATGTTGCACACCACAGTCCGTCGGTCATCCGGTGTTTCCTTAAAGAACCTCCACACTTCTGAAGATCTAGCCCTCGCCGCAAGAGCCCTCACCACGGGAGCTTCACTAGTTGACAGTGGCGCTGATGCACCAGCTCTGGCCCTGCCTCTCCGTCTGGCCCCACCACTGCCTCTTCCAACCTGTTCAGGTCGAGGACTCTCCTCCGTCTCAGAAGCACTGTGTTCACCCGGCCTCTCAACCCAGCTTGGGTCTGTCACCTCATCATCCTCCGATCCCTCAGTCTGCTCCCCCCTCGGACTTCCTGCCCTGACAACAACTTCCCCACTGTCTGACAACCGTGTCTCCTCATCGTCGGACACCTCTTTACACACTTCCACTACGTCAAGAAGGTCATCATCACCCACAGACTGTGACTGGTGGAAAACCTGGGCATCGGAAAATTGCTCAGCAGCAACCGGACAAGTGGTTTGTGACTGTGGGAAGGGTCCAGAAAACAGTTCCTCAGAGTATGCCGGTTCAAATGGCAAATTTTCCTGGGAGGGGGCAGACTGGGGGGGAGGAGGCTGAGGTGCAGGAGCTGGAGGAGTGGGGATTTCGGTGACATGGGTGGACTGCGTGGAAGACTGACTGGTGGTGGACAAATTGCTCGAAGCATTGTCAGCAATCCACGACATCACCTGTTCGCACTGTTCTGGCCTCAACAGTGCTCTACCACGAGTCCCAGTAACTTCAGACATGAACCTAGGGAGTGTAGCTCTGCGGCGTTCCCCTGCTCCCTCATCAGCAGGTGGTGTCTCACCCCGCCCAGGACCACGGCCTCTGACCCCTGCAGTAGTTGGACGCCCACGTCCCCGCCCTCGTCCTCTACCCCTAGCCCTGGGGTTAAACATTTTTAAAATGAGAGTTATAACTTTTTTTTTTTTTTTACTTTTTTTTGTTTTTTTTTGTGTTTTTTTGTGTTTTTTGTTTTTTTTTGTGTTTTTTGTTTTTTTTTGAGTTTTTAGAACCAAACAATCCTATCCTATTGCTATGGCTATTTTCTAGCCAAGTATCAAAGGAAGCACACTACTATGCCAGATGAGATGACACTGAGTTAGTGCCTAATAGAAATCCAACCCCTACTGAATTTTCCCACTTCAGCCTTTGCTATGGATATGTGCGCCACTAAGCGCAGAACACAGCGGTCGCAAGTCTCACTACAAATTGCTCAGAATTGGCAAGTACATGCACTGCAGAAACTACAGCCACCAGCAGATCAACCAGAAATCAAATATATAGAACGCTACTGTAGGCTTCAAGAAGCTGTTTGTATTCTCCTATGGCTATTTTCTAGCCAAGTATCAAAGGAAGCACACTACTATGCCAGATGAGATGACACCGAGTTATTGCCTAATAGAAATCCAACCCCTACTGAATTTTGCCACTTCGGCCTTTGCTATGGATATGTGCGCCACTAAGCGCAGAACACAGCGGTCGCAAGTCTCACTACAAATTGCTCAGAATTGGCAAGTACATGCACTGCAGAAACTACAGCCACCAGCAGATCAACCAGAAATCAAATATATAGAACGCTACTGTAGGCTTCAAGAAGCTGTTTGTATTCTCCTATGGCTATTTTCTAGCCAAGTATCAAAGGAAGCACACTACTATGCCAGATGAGATGACACTGAGTTATTGCCTAATAGAAATCCAACCCCTACTGAATTTTGCCACTTCGGTCTTTGCTATGGATATGTGTGCCACTAAGCGCTAAACACAACGGTAGCAAGTCCCCCTGCTAATTCCTCACAAAATGGTAAAAGATGCAAATTAAAATAAAAAAAGTAGAACGTTATTGTAGCCCTAAGAAGGGCTGTTGGGTTCTTTGAGAATCACTCCTGCCTAACAGTAAGCTAATAGAACACCCTAACGCTTTCCCTGACCAGCAGCAGCTCTCTCCCTAGCGGCATCCAGACACAGAATGATCCGAGCAGCGCGGCCAGCGGCTAGTCTATTCCAGGGTCACCTGATCTGGCCAGCCAACCACTGCTATCGACGTGTAAGGGTACCACGTCATGCTGGGTGGAGTGCAGAGTCTCCTGGCTTGTGATTGGCTCTGTTTCTGGCCGCCAAAAAGCAAAACGGCGGGAGCTGCCATTTTCTCGAGCGGGCGAAGTATTCGTCCGAGTAACGAGCAGTTTCGAGTACCCTAATGCTCGACCGAGCATCAAGCTCGGACGAGCATGTTCGCTCATCTCTAATTATTACATTCTTTGATCCAAGGCTCTACTGAAAAGGGAACTAGACTAAAATTATTTTGCTGTAGACTCGGGAAGTCATGACTGCCCCCCTTTCTTATGTTCATAACTCCTGGTTATTAGATATAGTCACAATCAACTTGTCTCTTCTTTCTACACATGAATTCCAGGAATTTTTCAAATGATATATTATATGTATTAAATACTTTAAATGGGATTAACCCTTTAATAGTTTTACATAAGTGGCTAATGTCATACCTTGTCTCCTCCTCCAGGTATGAGCCTAACATGACGTTACCTGTGGATGTGGACACGGAGCAGGACAGGGTCTTCTTCATTAAGGCAGTGGCACAGTTCATGGTAAGATTGAAGCCCTAGTTCTCTTGGTCTTGTCCTTTACAACCCGTGTAAATGTTTGAATCAGGAATTTTCTGTATTTTATTAAATTGCTATATTTTTAAAACACCTTGTGCACAAGTTCTCCGACCCTAGGCTGTGCATCCTTACTGCAGAACATAGCATAAAACTCAGGTGGAGCTTATGTAGCCTACGTTTTGTGCATGTTACCTTTTCAGGTGCAGAGGTAATCTGTATTCTACTGAGAAACTTTTGCTTGATTTTGTTCAGTTCTTTGGAAAACGGCTATGTGCACTTCTCTATGTGCACTTCTCTATGTGCACTTCTCTATGTGCACTTCTCTATGTGCACTTCTCTATGTGCACTTCTCTATGTGCACTTCTCTATGTGCACTTCTCTATGTGCACTTCTCTATGTGCACTTCTCTATGTGCATTTCTGCTATGTGCACTTCTCCAGTAGCCACAGGATAGGGAAGAAGCTTCCTCTGTGGATGGACTCCCAGCGATCATGAGAATGGTGGTCACAAATGCAGTATGTGAATAGAATGCTGATGCACAGTTCGCTTTCAAGGGCACCTGTCATCACTATTTCTGTCACTACTACCTTTTGGAAGAACGCACAATGATCCCATCCCAGCCTTTATCTAGTCAATTCATACATGAATCATTATAAAATCATCTATTCTTTATTATGTAAATGAGGCTGGTCACATGGTCCCTGTTCCCCCTCCCCTCTCCTCCCTCTGCTCATGTCTGTGTGTAATGTATAGTAAAGCATAGTTAGTCCATCTGCTGACATGCTGCATCCTCCTAATACACAGAGACACAGGCATCAGCTACACAAGTACCTGACATGTTCTGCTATATCATGGCTGCAGCCTGGAGGTGTTGTATTTCTCCTATACACACACAGGATGCAGGGGGTGTGGCCACCAGCACCAGGAAGCACATCATTATACAGCCTCACACCATTATACAGGCTGTCAGTCAAGCACTGAGGGTGTGGCTGTGCCTCCCACTCATGAATAAGCTGGACAGCTTGAATATGCTAATGACTCATTGGACATTTCACAGGTCATTTGCATACAGCTTTAGGACCTCATTGCTTAGGTTTACAGGCATCTAGAGGGACGATGAAAGGGTAGAGGCAATGCTCTCTAATGGCAGTTTATGAAAATATATTTAGTTTAGGAGGGTTATTTTGCCTGACGGGTTCTCTTTAAGGATCCCCATTTGATTAATCAAGTTCCCATTAAAGGGGTTGTACCAAGTTTCAAGCTATCTCCAGCATAGGGATAACAAGGTGATCGGTGTGAGTCCGACTACTCGGATCCCCAATGTACAGGAGAATGAAACATCTATCAATCAGTCCCAGGAAATGTGTCCTGCCACTTCATTCAATAGTATAAGAGTGTCAGAAATGGCTTACTCTTATAGACTGTGAATGGAATCTCCGGAGATACCCGAGCGTTCTGCTCTGTCATTTCTGACAATCCCATGCAATTGAATGATACAGTAGGACACATGCTTGACCTGCTGTTCTTGCCGGTCCCCCCCATTCTCCAGATTGCTGATGGTCCATTCTTTGGACCATCCCTGTGTCCCTTCAGAGCTACAGTGCCATGTTGGGAACCTGATCATGGAGGTGCAGTCCCATGGGATGCAGGGAATCTTGGATAACAAAGCAGCTTTGGGTCCTGCTACTGGGGGCAGCATTTGAGCCATGAAATATGGCAACCCCTGTCCATAATCCACAGAGCATGTAAGGGCACATGAATAAGCGCTGCAGGATCTAATACTGCTATACAGGGGACTGCAACACTTAGTTGGAGATTGTTTTGTTTTTTTTTTAGCATGAGAACAGTAGTGATCGCCAATTGTAAAGTTCATCCATACAAGCTGTGAGCGGCTGGAGTCTGTACCAGCTACAGGCGACTCACTACTCATTATATTCCTCATTTTGCCCAAAATGCATCCAAAGTTTCATCTGTGCCGGATCAATATATAATGCAGCGTTGGGAGAAGGTGGAAACAACTTTCCCAAGAACACAAAGCCCGTGTTCCTCGGAATAACATTTGGAGAGAACACTGTATTCTGTACAGTAATTACTTTTATCACACAGGAGGGGTTCACGTCCCCCCAGTATTTTCTGTATATTTCAGTCTGATCCAGCCATGGTTCACAACGCTCCGGACTGATCGACATATTGAGGCCCGTCACGCTCCCGTCACATGGGAGTGATGAATTACCCACCGACCGCCTGCCTTTATCTTCCCCTTGGTTCTTTGCCTTATCTTTGAAAGGCAGATTAGTTAAATTGGAAGAACGGGAATATAGATTCTTACACTTTTATGGACTTTGTATATGTTACACCATCACAGCCAAACTAGAGCTCATCAATGGGGCCCAAACGGAGTAATGGTCTCTTTCTTCTGGAACATTTCTCATTACTGGATTTGGAGGTTGTCTGTGTTCATGGATACACCAGCCGTCTTTTTTCTTCACTTTGAACATCCCTTTTTTGTAAGAAGGTTATTCTTGTTTATCCCATGATGCTTCTTTGATGTAAATCCATCAGTCAATGGATTCTGGGGAAATTTAGCAGCGCTGAAGGTGGTTGAAAAAAGTAGCTGTTTTTTTCCAAAAACAGCTCCCCTCCTGACCACAGGTAGTGCACGGTATTGCCACTATATTCATCTCTATGGAGCTGAGCTGCAGTGGAACAAGCCATAGTCAGATGTGGCACTGTTTTTGGAAGAAGGTAGTCACATTTTGCAACCTCTGGACATCCCCTTCAAGGTGCCAGCCTAGGGGGAATGAGGCATTACACAGAACCCAATGAAATCAATTAAAAATAAGACGGCAATAATGAGCAAGAAGGAGCTACCCTAGCCCTTCTGTTTTCTGGCTTTACAGGCTGTTACACTGGCTCACCCTCCACCTGCTCCCTCAGCACTGAGATAACAGCAGGAAGTGCTCACTGCACAAGGGGTGAGGCAGTGTAACAGCCTTTGAAGACAGAGCAGAGAGGGGTTAGGGTAGGTTCATTAACATAATTTTATACATTGATTTTAGAGGCTATGGAAGGAAGGCTATTGATATCATATAAAAGAAGTTTACTACAGTCATAGTGCGTGGATCAACGAGTAAGGGCTTATTCAGACCAGCGTGTCTGCTCTGCATCCACAAAACATGCAGATGCGTAATTTTCAATGTTCAGTCCATGTTGGGGCACATTTACATACCCGGTCTGAAGAGTTCACAGAACGTGCATCGTCCGTGTGTAGTGCACTTTGCCGCGATTCACTAAGATCGTGCGCCCGATATCCTGTATGTGTCGCTTCCCCGCTCAGGTCCGACAGAATTCGCCATCTTCTTCCTGTTGCGTGTAAGTGCTTGGGATTGCGACACAATTTGAAAGTTAAATCCCGCCCTCAGTCCGAATAAGTCGGATCGTCCGACGGCCCGGTCCCCGATTTGTGTCACATGAAAGCCAGTGCAGCTGCGCCACAATCCGATCAAGTGCAACACATTCCCAGCGCAGACACCTGTTAAATACCTGTAAAAACTGTTCAAACCCCGAAAATGGTCCAACGAAACGCGATCCCTTAGTAAATAACGTCCAGTATCCCATCCACAAAATTATGTTAAGCAAACTGATGCCAAAACACCCATCTGAATGAGCCCTAAGCGTCACTGCTTTATCATGATGGATTTTGATTGTAGATTTCTTGATGGATGGGTGATAACATGAATGTTGTTGCTGATGACATAGTCTGTAGCTGACAGATTCATCTACTTACATCACTTACCTGCGCTGTGACGGATCCACCTGTCAGGAGGAAGTGCAGCCTCATCCAGGATGAAAGATCCCGGGAATCTTCAGGTGGATTGAAGTGTCTATAACTCATTAGAATTACTCATGAAATATTGATGACCGCAAGGAAAACTCGGGCCTTCATGTCAATGCTCAAAGCTTTATGATTATGGACCGATCATAGGCAGACCTAGTGGAGCCTAAAATTCGTTAGTGAGGGCCCCTCCCCGCTACTGCTACTGGTAACTCCCATTTGACAATTTCCTGATAGAGGAAGTGCTCAGTTGAAACAAAAGATGATTGGGTCTGAGCTGCAATACCAAGCATAGCCACTATGCAGAGTGCGGCGCTGTGCTCGTCTGAATGCTGAATATTGGGGGGAATCATGTGCCCTCCCCCCATTTTATGGCATGGGGTGATTAATTTACTATGGGACACTTGAGGGGGCATGTTTTGAAGGACGGGGGAGGGGGAGCCCAGCTCTCAGACCCCAGCAATGAGTATAGGGGATAAATGTCTTAAGTGACACAATAATATATTATCTACTTATTCTAGAATATCCCTGTCCTCATACAGCAGATATGTGATCACTGAGTTTCTGCGGTAATAGTTGACACTGTTCCCCCATATTGTTTCCCATCTACCCCCCACTGTCACCGATCAGATGATCAGATTCCTGCACAGTCCCGGACACTACATGGTTAAGGCCGCTAGCTCCTGGGGTGCGCTCCCACTCATTATTGTAATATTTGCAGCGCCTCTCGCAGGAGGACGCACTGATCCTGCTCGCTTCTCTTTTGTGACATTATTATTTTCCCCACATCAGGTGAATCTTTCATGTCAAATCCCAGGAGCCGAGAGGGAAAAAAAAAAAACATCTGAAAAAAAAAAAACTGATTGATGTGAACAAGTGCAGATCTGGCTGGTCTCTAGGATACGGCTGCTGTGGATTTTGGGTTGCAATCGTGTTCTTTGGAGGGGCTCAACCTTCGTATTGCGGCGGATAAATTACGCAGCCGGTGTTAATTGATTCTACAGCTTCAGCAGCCGTCATTATGTGCTGCAGGGTTTTTTTCTCGGAACACGTGGATAGGTTTTGTATAACATTAGTCTGCTATGCTGCACCATCTCTAAGCCCATCCATAAGTCTCGGAGAATTCAGTGCAGTACAGGACAGAGCTGCGTCCTTCGCGCCATTGACTTCAGGACGGCTTATGGGATGGCCGAAACCCGTAAATCTCTGGAGTAAGGAGCAAATCAGGGGGAATTGCAATTCTGGCGTTAGGATGATCACAAGGGGTTCAAAAGCTGAACCCCCCCCCCTGTGATAATACAGTGTTATTAATTACACCACCCCTTTAAAGTGAATCTGTGGACAGATTATACCCCATTACAATACAGCCCCTTCAGGTAGGGGATGAATTCCCTCTTTTATGTGAAATTTAATCCATGTACAGGCGGTCCCCTACTTAAGGACACCCGACTTACAGACAACCCATAGTTACAGACGGACCCCTCTGCCCACTGTGACCTCTGGTGAAGCTCTCTGGATGTTACTATAGTCCCAGACTGTAATGATCAGCTGTAAGGTGTCTGTAATGAATCTTTATTGATAATCCTTGGTCCATTTACAGCAAAAATTTTGAAACTCCAATTGTCACTGGGACAAAAGAAAAATATTTGTCTAGAACTTCAATTATAAAATATACAGTTTCAACTTGCATACAAATTCAACTTAAGAACAAACCTCCGGACCCTATCTTGTATGTAACCCGGGGACTGCCTGTACCTATAAAAAAAAAAAAAAACACAAAAAAAAACAACTCCTCTAAAGTCATGTGACAATGCGCAGAGAACAGTCATATTTACTGGGGATGAGGCAAGCTTAGAGGCGGAGGAGAGTCACTTCAGACTCCGCTATTGTCAGTTTTATAAAGATGGGAATCACATCTTTTAGATGCCATCAGGCTTGTGGTTCTGTGATCTACAGAACCAGAGATACAGTCAGTTAAAGAAAGGCGTAATCGGATTTTATATCTGCAGCTCACATTTCCAACCATGTCTTTAACTCCTCGTATCACTGGTTCTGTGGATCACAGAACCACAAGCCTCATATGAACTAAAAGATGAGATTCTTAGCTTTAAAATGACACCATGTTTCCAGCTATTACAGAACCGTCTGAAGTGGCCCTGCTCCTGCAGCCTGTAAACTTCACTCTGATAGGAGATTTTTTTTATAGGTAAAAGGGGGAGATTTCATCAATGACAAGTTCCCTTTAATTATCTCCAATATTATTTATCATAAACATTTTCAAAATAACAATTTTGCACCTTTTATTTTCTGTAGTTTTCTATAAGTCCTTGTGTCATACATCGGAATTTTTATTAACTTACTTTTCCCATATTTTGTGAAGGTCGTTTTCAAGAATAATTTTGAATAATGTGCAGCATAAAAGATTGTACTGATGCAGAGGAACACGCAAGGACACCGGGGAAGAAAGAAGAAGAGGGGGAGGGATATTCTATACGGAGAGGGTGGTCTTCCCAGTTACAGCCATTCTCCTCCATAACCAGTTTCTTAAAGGGGTTGTACAGGGGGGGGGGGGCCTTGTACACAAAAATAAAGCTTATTCCTGCGCTCACTCTGTTTCAGGCCACTAAAGCCCATATCAAGCTGAACACCAAGAAGCTGTACCAGGCGGACGGCTATTCTGTGAAGGAGCTGCTGAAGGTCACCACCGTGCTGTACAACGCTATGAAAACCAAAGGCATCGATAACATTCAGAGCGGAGATGAGGACATGTCCACCTTTAAGTTTGACTTGGGAACCAAAGTGCGTATAACTAGTTCTAAGGACCCTTTTAAATGGTCTGTAACTGATCCACCACGGTTTTACAGATAGTATATATGACTCTATATAGAGACTATATATGACTCCTTAGATATCTGGAGAGGGGAGGAGGCGAGAGACAGAAATAGGCCGAGGCTGCTGCAGATGCTAGTGAGTTTTCTGTCTAACCCCCTTTATTCACATTAAGGTTGCATTCACACAGCCGTTTGAGGGCCGTATTTATGCCCCCGTTGGCGGTAATGGGTGCATGGCGCCATACAGGAGCGGTGCGGTGCAGCACAAGTGCGGCACCGTTACGTTCCGTACCCTGGGAAAAGATAGCACATGTCCCATCTTTCCCTGGAATATGGCGCCGTGCCCCATGTTTCTCTATGGAGAGGGGTAGGGGTTAGCAGCACTCACCCCCTCCTCCTCTCCCCGGCACGGATGTGTGTCCGCCATACAATGGTACCGTGGGCACAATGTGAATGTAGCCTAATACAGATCAGTACTGGACTATATGATGCTGGTGAATGGAATAGAAACAAGGAGATACAGAGCTGATTCTCCGCTGCTTTCGCTGTGCAGTACATGGGAGACCTCATAGCATCTGGTCTCCAGCTGCTAGCTCAGATAGAGCCTGCAGAGGGGAACACTGCTCAACAATTCAGAATACATCGATGATGGTCCTGGTTCTATGGATCCGTAAAAATGGCTCATTTCAAGGAAAACCAGTAATTTAGAACATATAATTTAGCATGGCAGCCATCCACATTAATGAATGTCAGTGGTGTAAGGGAATGGCTTTGAGGAGAGAGGGTTAAACACTTCGGCTGCATGACAAGAACACCAATAAGGTGACCCCTCCACGTTATCTCCCGCCAGCACATGTTGCGGTTGCTAATTCCAGATGTTGTAGGTCGCACTTATCTCTGCATGTCGCCTTGTTCTGCAGATTACGGACCTGAAGATGGCCAGACAGCTAGCATCGGAGATCACCTCCAAGGGAGCGCTGCTCTACGACGTCCTGGGCAAGGAGGCGGACCTCAGAGTAAGTGCTGGGACAGTTGTGCTATCCCCCCGATGCATGGTGCCTGCATGGTCAAGAATGGGTTAATAGTCATATCCCTTGAGTTTTAGGGTCATGGATAGAATCTTATGGATTGATCCCGTCCCAACGAGCAGCTACTATATTTCACAATCCAGTCTGAATAGAGGCTTAAAAAACTGACCATGCAGTAGTGCAGACGGTGGAGAAATGTCTGATCACACCTTATATATGTTGTTAGTAGCAGCAGGACTGTGATATATGGATTCATAATGAGGGATTGTAGCTTCTCTAAATGCACTGGTGGTACATCCTTACACTGCTGTGCTCTGTGCTACTCCTCCATACGGCCTGCCATATGGCCCAAGTCATTGCAGTAGTGTCCAACCAAAAGACTTGTAAAGCTTTGAGTTAAGGCTAAGGGGATGTGCTGTGGAAAAGTTTGGTGCACAGAACACAGCAGTGTGAGGACACTCCCCCAGTGCACTTCAGAAACTACAATTGGAATATAAATCCATTTACCATAGTTCTACTGCTGCTACTAACTGCATACCAGGGCTCATGTAATGAATTATGATTGTTATGACTCATGTAATTAATATGTTGCTTGTATTCTACTCCATTTGCTGCCATGTTTTAAAGGGGATGTTTGTGATCAGAGGACCCCTTTAACCAAAGTTATCAGAATAAAGCTAAACCCCTAACTCTTAGCTTTATTTATACACTTTTTTTTCCTTACTGTTACTGCAAAACTTTATCAACTGCAGAAGGGACAAGTCTATCTCCCTGTTATTGCACCTGCGGGGGTGACCCATAAATGTGTAAAATTAGATTGTGGACACACAGAGCCCGCCATGACACCGCCACCAGCTCATTAATCACCGCAGCTAATGAGCAGCATCGAGGTGTGTGACAGATCGCACCACACGCTCACTCCCCCATCCCTTTAATCTATAGAGCTACATAGCCCGTGCTATCTGGTCCTGAAGAGCTGCAGGCTACATTGTGTATGTGTAGTGGGATACTAACACTCTACCTAGTGCCCACCACTCTGATTCCCATAGACCAGAGCATGGGCAGCAGTGCCAGCCTTATAGGAGGCATTAGTCACACCTAGTGCCAACAGCGGGTGATACAAACTACAGCTATATACTATCTATATATCTATACCTATGCCAATTACCCTCACACATGAGACTCTGTCATCCCGAAAGCAGTGTCTTGTACATAATATTTATTCCCTATCCTGGTCCCTGAAAGTCCCACATCTGAGGGTCCTTTGATCAGTAGACCCTTGTCTCAGGTCCCCACGTTCCCCCGCTACTGCTCTTTTCAGTGGCCATAAACACAACTTTCTTTGCATCTGAGACCTCCATTCTTTTAATTGCAGAGAGAGGTCAGGCACTTGTGCTCACACTGCTGTGCTCTGAGCGCTCTGCGTAAAGTTGTTTCACAGCCCTTTCTCTCCAGACCTGTAGTTTAAAACTACTGCAGTCACTCTGAGAAGATTGGATTGGCCATGCAACAGTTCACTGGAGTGAGCCAGGAGCACAGCAGTGTGAGGACACACCCCAAGAAGCTACAATCCCGGAATAGAAACCCATATCTTTGTTGTATGTTGCATTGAATTGCTCCATTAACTCTTCCACCTGCGCTGAGTGCTTTAGTATTAAACCTGAAACCTGCAACAGCTTCTGACTAGCACAGCAAGAGGAGGAGCTGTGGAGTGGCTCCATGCTAAGTGCAAAGCAGTGTGAGGACGCACTCCCAGTCTATAATCTGGCATATAAATCAATTGTACACAGTCCTGCTGCTACTAACAACACATATGAAGGTATGATAACACATCTCTTCAGGGACAATACACTGCCTGCACAGCAGTGTGAGGACATGCCCCCAGTACAATCCTGGTATATAACTACTTCACAGTCCTGTTTCTATCACCATACACATGTTATATGTCATTATATGTAAAGGTCTGATTATACATATTTCCAGGGAGGATATCTAACACTTTCTGCAGAGAGTGCAGAGCACAGCAGTGTGACGCCACACCCCCAGTGCTACAAAGATGGACTATAAATCCATATATCACAGTCCTGCTGCTACTAACAACATACACAAAGATCTGATAACACCTCTCTCCAGGGACGATACATATCACTAGATAGTATATTCCCTTTAAAGTGGCTTGATCTGATCATAGAAAGCAATTTGTTTAAAAGCAGTACAGAGTATTTAAGTCAATGTGTTGATCCCTATTAAAGCTTCTTGAATTGTCTCCATAGTAAAGGGAGACATCATAACATATGAAAAGAATATGGAACAATTCATGTGCTGCGTTGTGGAGTCCTGTGCCTGGCCTAGATTACTGGCGTTATTACACATGTCTCTATTATGTATGACACAGTATGGCGGTATGACACATGTCTCTATTATGTATGACATAGTATGGCGGTATTACACATGTCTCTATTATGTATGACACAGTATGGCGGTATTACACATGTCTCTATTATGTATGACACACTATGGCGGTATTACACATGTCTCTATTATGTATGACACACTATGGCGGTATTACACATGTCTCTGTTATGTATGACACGGTATGGCGGTATTACACATGTCTCTATTATGTATGACACACTATGGCGGTATTACACATGTCTCTGTTATGTATGACACACTATGGCGGTATTACACATGTCTCTATTATGTATGACACACTATGGCGGTATTACACATGTCTCTATTATGTATGACACACTATGGCGGTATTACACATGTCTCTGTTATGTATGACACGGTATGGCGGTATTACACGTGTCTCTATTATGTATGACACGGTATGGCGGTATTACACATGTCTCTATTATGTATGACACACTATGGCGGTATTACACGTGTCTCTATTATGTATGACACAGTATGGCGGTATTACACATGTCTCTATTATGTATGACACAGTATGGCGGTATTACACATGTCTCTATTATGTATGACACAGTATGGCGGTATTACACATGTCTCTATTATGTATGACACAGTATGGCGGTATTACACATGTCTCTATTATGTATGACACAGTATGGCGGTATTACACATGTCTCTATTATGTATGACACAGTATGGCGGTATTACACATGTCTCTATTATGTATGACACAGTATGGCGGTATTACACATGTCTCTATTATGTATGACACAGTATGGCGGTATTACACATGTCTCTATTATGTATGACACAGTATGGCGGTATTACACATGTCTCTATTATGTATGACACAGTATGGCGGTATTACACATGTCTCTATTATGTATGACACAGTATGGCGGTATTACACATGTCTCTATTATGTATGACACAGTATGGCGGTATGACACATGTCTCTATTATGTATGACACAGTATGGCGGTATGACACATGTCTCTATTATGTATGACACAGTATGGCGGTATTACACATGTCTCTGTTATGTATGACACAGTATGGCGGTATGACACATGTCTCTGTTATGTATGACACAGTATGGCGGTATGACACATGTCTCTGTTATGTATGACACAGTATGGCGGTATTACACATGTCTCTATTATGTATGACACAGTATGGCGGTATTACACATGTCTCTATTATGTATGACACAGTATGGCGGTATGACACATGTCTCTGTTATGTATGACACAGTATGGCGGTATGACACATGTCTCTATTATGTATGACACAGTATGGCGGTATGACACATGTCTCTGTTATGTATGACACAGTATGGCGGTATGACACATGTCTCTGTTATGTATGACACAGTATGGCGGTATGACACATGTCTCTATTATGTATGACACATGTCTCTATTATGTATGACACAGTATGGCGGTATGACACATGTCTCTGTTATGTATGACACAGTATGGCGGTATGACACATGTCTCTATTATGTATGACACACTATGGCGGTAGAGTAATGGCTGCTGCTTACCAGGACGTCCTCTTTTATCCTTCAATAAATCTTGTGGAACGTGTGAGGGTGTCAGGGAACATCTAATGCATCTCCTCATCCCCCGAGTCTCTCCCCGGACACTTTCCTCCATATTCATTACCTTCTTACATTATGTCCGACTTCTTGTAAGTGACTGGATCCTGGGAGACTGGATCTGGGCTGTAATGGGCCAGCGCTTTACGTCATTCCCAGTCTCGCTATTTATTTATTTCGCATCTGAATGAATCAGGTGTCGCCTGAATTTAAAGGGATCCTGGGCCAAGTATTCTGCATCATATGCAAATGCAAATGAGCATTTAGGTGCACAATGGGCGTGGCAATGAGGTCCGATGCACCATCTCCCACCTGGTTTAAAGGGATGCGGTCATGTGGTGGTTATATCATCATGTACCCATTTTTTTTATGTTCTCCGAGCTAAGCTAAGCCTAACCTATAGGAGATGTAAATTTAGGATAGACTAGATTAAGACGGCCTAATCCACCCTTACAGACCTTTACTCCTGATAGGACGACAGCCCCAGGGACTGCCCAACGTTTCGGGTGATGAGTAATTGGTGTAATTGAATTGTGAACTGCATTTATAAACAGATTCTAATTATTTTTTTTTTTTAGAATTTAGAGGTTTTTTGTACCCGATTATTTTATTATTATTATATATTTTCCAAGTAATCGCTGTACAATTACCACTAAATTAGGTTTGAAGAGACCAGGAGGCGCAGAAAATGTTTCATCAATTAATTAGTCTTAATAGGTTTTATTCTGTGTTTCTGTGCTGAGATCTCATTTACCAAAGTAGAATTGTCTCCCCACTTATAGGAGTTCAGCTAAGATGTACCTGGCTGGCAGATTACATACTGACCAGCAGAATAGTGAGTGCACTCAGGGTCAGTACAGGATAAGTAATGTCATGTATGTACACAGCGACTGCACCAGCAGCAGAATGGTGAGTGCAGCTCTGGAGTATAATACAGGATATAACTCAGGATCAGTACAGGATAAGTAATGTCATGAATGTACACAGTGACTGCACCAGCAGCAGAATAGTGAGTGCAGCTCTGGAGTATAATACAGGATGTAACTCAGGATCAGTACAGGATAAGTAATGTCATGTATGTACACAGTGACTGCACCAGCAGCAGAATGGTGAGTGCAGCTCTGGAGTATAATACAGGATATAACTCAGGATCAGTACAGGATAAGTAATGTCATGTATGTACACAGTGACTGCACCAGCAGCAGAATAGTGAGTGCAGCTCTGGAGTATAATACAGGATGTAACTCGGGATCAGTACAGGATAAGTAATGTCATGTATGTACACAGTGACTGCACCCGTAGCAGAATAGTGAGTGCAGCTCTGGGGTATAATACAGGATGTAACTCAGGATCAGTACAGGATAAGTAATGTCATGTATGTACACAGTGACTGCACCAGCAGCAGAATGGTGAGTGCAGCTCTGGAGTATAATACAGGATGTAACTCAGGATCAGTACAGGATAAGTAATGTCATGTATGTACACAGTGACTGCACCAGCAGCAGAATAGTGAGTGCAGCTCTGGGGTATAATACAGGATGTAACTCAGGATCAGTACAGGATAAGTAATGTCATGTATGTACACAGTGACTGCACCAGCAGCGGAATAGTGAGTGCAGCTCTGGGGTATAATACAGGATGTAACTCAGGATCAGTACAGGATAAGTAATGTCATGTATGTACACAGTGACTGCACCAGCAGCAGAATAGTGAGTGCAGCTCTGGAGTATAATACAGGATGTAACTCAGGATCAGTACAGGATAAGTAATGTCATGTATGTACACAGTGACTGCACCAGCAGCAGAATAGTGAGTGCAGCTCTGGAGTATAATACACAATGTAACTCAGTCTCATCCCGGTATAAGTGATGTCATGTATGTGCATATTGACTGCAGCAGCAGAATAGTGAGTGCAGCTTGGAAGTATGTCATGTATTTAATACAGCTGTATATTATATCTGTATGTAACTGTGACATGATATTATAACTACTGCCGGTTCCTGTACTTTCCTATCTTGGCAGTGTTTGCCCGTGGACCACATGAGACAGTCAGACTGCCCCGAGGAGCCGCACATGAGCTCATAGTGAACATACGCAGCCTGAGGCTTGTGATGCCCGTCTCCCATCTGCCAGTCTTTTTGCAGTGTGTCTGTGCCCGTCTGTTTGCCACACGCTGTGGCCATAGCACTGAGCGTTATTAATGGTCTTGCGGCTGCAGCGCCGGATGTGTCGTGTGTATATTTAGACCAGTCATATTTTATTCTGACTGCCCCCGTAGTCCCTTGCCCTCGGTGCTCTGCTGTGATTTCTAGGTTTCGTCACATTTGGGATTTGAGCTATTTTTACATGCAGCGTGAGATCCATGGCGGGGGGGGTCCACCTCATCGCAACGGTGAGACATAATTGTGCCGCGCTTTCCAGACATTTCTCGGAAAGTCCAGGATATATGGTGACAGATCTGTAATGAGATCTATGGGGCGGGGGGAGAGGTGCACTGACCCATCAGCACCGACTCTACCCATCTGCCCATGTGACATCTGCACATTACTAGGTCTCGTATTGATCGTAGGTGCCGGTATTAATATTCACAAGACTTAAATGTATTCACAAAACTAAGTTTTCATGTTATCCCCACTATCCAGAAACCAGGGCTGAGGAGTCGGTAAGTCAAACTTCAGATTCTGACTCCTCAATTATCCCAAACACGACTTCAGCTCCTTGAAGATCACAAAGTCTGACTGCACAGTCCTGTTTTCCTGGTCACTCTGGCAGTCCTGAGATATATGTAGCTTTCCTTCCCAGTGCCTTAGTCCTCTGATCTGTAGTGGAGGAGTTTCACTACTGAGCATGTACATAAAGTGCAGCCACATTCATCTCAACTATAAGTTTGAAATGAGAGGGGTGCACAACCCGCGCTGACAGGCCACATGAGGCCTATCAAGTCTTGAATAATGGACCGCACTCCAATGACAGTCAGAGTCCAATGAGCATTTCTATAACTGATAGAAGCGGTCATTGGTGCAGCACTGGTTTTATGAGTCAGGGAAAGGACACGGAGCAGGAGAGGACCCAGGAGAGGTAAGTACTTGTCAGCTGTACTGTACTACTCCCGGGTCATCTACTGTTCCTGACACAGTTCTGCTCCGTGCTCGGGTCCAGTATAGTCTAGTATTAGTAGTTTTATTCTCTGGGGGTCTCCAGTATTAGTAGTTTTATTCTCTGGGGGTCTCCAGTATTAGTAGTTTTATTCTCTGGGGGTCTCCAGTATTAGTAGTTTTATGCTCTGGGGGTCTCCAGTATTAGTAGTTTTATGCTCTGGGGGTCTCCAGTATTAGTAGTTTTATTCTCTGGGGGTCTCCAGTATTAGTAGTTTTATTCTCTGGGGGTCTCCAGTATTAGTAGTTTTATGCTCTGGGGGTCTCCAGTACTCCAGTATTAGTAGTTTTATTCTCTGGGGGTCTCCAGTATTAGTAGTTTTATGCTCTGGGGGTCTCCAGTATTAGTAGTTTTATGCTCTGGGGGTCTCCAGTATTAGTAGTTTTATGCTCTGGGGGTCTCCAGTATTAGTAGTTTTATTCTCTGGGGGTCTCCAGTATTAGTAGTTTTATTCTCTGGGGGTCTCCAGTATTAGTAGTTTTATGCTCTGGGGTTCTCCAGTATTAGTAGTTTTATGCTCTGGGGGTCTCCAGTATTAGTAGTTTTATTCTCTGGGGGTCTCCAGTATTGTTAATCTGCTATGAGGTCCCCAAGATTATCGTCTACTCTGCAGGATCTCTCCATTTCTTATTATCGTTGTCTGCTCTGGGGTCTCCGCTATTCTGGTCTGCTCAGAATGCAGTATTTGGATGCTGGGGTGGTATTTATTGCTGTACTGTGGTTGTTGGTGCATCCAGGGTGCTGAGTACTGCTGCCCCTTGAAGTTGAGCAGTATGATGTACGACAATTTGGCTTGTGGACCAATTAATGTCTTCCCTGCCCTCAATCCTTAGATCAGGAAGAATAAAGATGTAAGAGTGCACCCCCAGCAAACAATGTTGGTTAAGTTGCTACATGGTTACATGATGCTGTGCTGTGGCATCATGGGATTACTAGCAAAGCTAAAATTCCAGATTCATTTTGTTACTTCTTGCAAAAGGGGATTGGCTATGAGAGGGAGGGAAAGTTGTGTATGTGGAGGTCTTCCTTAGTAGCCCTATTATATTGTTATATAGATACACATTGTGGTTTCTATTGAAGCGCCACCAGACTATAATTAAGAGCGAGTTACACTCAAAACGTTGTGTCTGTTATGTGCCATCAAGTTTTATCGATCCTCACACGCGCCGTATGTCTGGCCTTTACTTACAGCAATTGGCTCAATGCCAATTATACCAGAACGTGGCCACACAGGCCACGTCCGGGTCACATATGGCTTATTATCCGCATCCGGAAACTATGTACGTTACTCTTAATTAGTGACGATTCAGCAGGAGGCTGTGTATGACCCTCATTGTGTGTCATCCAGGTATCACCAGGACGTTTGTTGTCGCCCACAGACTCCCGTCACCATCCTGCCCATGAGTGGCATTGATGCCTCCTGCTGTGCCCACACAGAACAAGCACTAAAAAGTATTTCGGGAATGGCTCCCGCATTTCTTTTTTGAATTACATCCAAGGCTCTGATAGCAATTAGGCACTTTCCGCTCTTCTCTGATTGACAATGGCGCATCTTTTATCCGCGTCACAAAGCGTTTAGCATTTACGGAGCACTGGGGGCAGAGTGGTGAGGCCATTATGACGGTGTTCAGAGTTACACATTTTGGATTCAACTTTGTGATGTTCGGTAACAGTATTCTTTGTTTCCTTGCAGGATTTGAGAGCCGCCGCTATCGCCCGGCCGCTGGAAATTAATGAGACGGAGAAGGTGCTGAGGACGTCCATCAGAGAGGTCCTGGTAAGTGCACGTTCATTCACAGAACATCAGCAATTATTCCGTCTAACGGCTGCAACTGCAAACCGACATAAAGGGGCTGTGCCAATTATAATTACAATTACAGAATAACGACTGACCTGCTGATCGGTCTGGTGTCAGAGCTGCGCAGGTTGTACATAGTGTACTATTTATAGAGCAGGAGGAGCTAAGCAGTTTGTACATAGTGTCCTATCTGCAGGCAGCATGTTATAGAGCAGGAGGAGCTGAGCAGATTGTACATATTGTCCTATCTGCAGGCAGCATGTTATAGAGCAGGAGGAGCTGAGCAGATTGTACATAGTGTCCTGTCTGCAGGTAGCATGTTATAGAGCAGGAGGAGCTGAGCAGATTGTACACAGTGTCCTATCTGCAGGCAGCATGTTATAGAGCAGATTGTACATAGTGTCCTATCTGCAGGCTGCATGTTAGAGAGCAGGAGGAGCTGAGCAGATTGTACATAGTGTCCTATCTGCAGGTAGCATGTTATAGAGCAGGAGGTGCTGATCAGATTGTACATAGTGTCCTATCTGCAGGCAGCATGTTATAGAGCAGGAGGAGCTGAGCAGAGTGTACATAGGGGGTCATTTACTAAGGGCCCGATTCACGTTTTCCCGACGTGTTACCCGAATATTTCCGATTTGCGCCGATTTCTCCTGAATTGCCCCGGGATTTTGGCGCACGCGATCGGATTGTGGCGCATCGGCGCCGGCATGCACGCGACGGAAATCGGGGGCGTGGCCGAGCGAAAACCCGACGGATTCGGAAAAAACGCCGGCCCGAGCCGGTGAACTCCAGTGCGTTCAGATGCTTTTCAGCGCAGCACCGCCACCTGGTGGACGGCGGAGGAACTACCTTGATGAATCCCGGCCGGACCCGAATCCAGCGCTGAGAACGCGCCGCAGGATCGCGAACGAACCGGGTAAGTAAATCTGCCCCATTGTGTCCTATCTGCAGGCTGCATGTTGTAGAGAAGGATTTTATAAAATGTATATATAAATATGTATAGTTTTGTGCAGATTGTACATTGTCTACATTAGGCTAAGACCACACACTGGGGGAGATTTATCATAAGTCTCTTATAGAGGAAATGTTCTAGTTGCCCATGGCAACCAATCAGAGCTCAGCTTTCATTTTCCCACAGCTGCTTATAACATTAAAGCTGAGCTCAGATTGGTTTCCATGGGCAACTAGAACAGTTTTACCTCAGACACTTGATGATAAATCTCCCCCACTGTGCCAGTTACCAAAGTTATCCCCTATCCATATTATAATGAGTGCCCCCTTTTCTGTAACTTCTCCAAACTAATGAAATGGTCACAGCAGAGCGCCCTCTATACTTGCCTCTGGCTGTCACACGACATTGCCGCATCATAGTGTGTGGCCGCAGGCCGGGTGCTTAGACGGAAGAAGACGGAAGTAACTATAGAGTCTTGATTTATTTTTTTAAAGTTGTTGACATAGGCCCGATGGTTTGGGACTGCTGACATAGACCCCCGTTCTCGTGGTCTGTGGGGGTCCCATCACTAAGACCCCTGACAATCAGCAAGGTGGTCTCTGTCCTGGGGATAGGGGCTCCCTTAATGACATTGGACAACCCCTTTAAGGCTGGGGCCCAAGCCTGGGTTTAGTATGGCTGCTCTTATATCTGAGTATGTTGTCCCTGTCTGTGGGTTTGGTGTAAAGGTTGGTTCCCGCTCTGTTGTACTATTGTCTTTCTCTTTACTACTGAGAAAAGTTTCAGGTTCATCAAGAGATTGAGACCAGATGAGGAAGATGTCATCTATGTATCTCCCCCACCGCAGCGCATGGTGCAGTGCCTCTGAGTCAGTCACAGGGATATTAGGGTGTGTGGGGGCCATATTGACTACGATTGTGAAGCCTTTCAATGACAAATAAAAATCTGTTCCAAAAAATAATATTTATTGTGCAAACGAATCTCAGTAAATATAATGGCAATAATCTTCTCCCCAGCGCTGGTCAGAGACTTGGCGTTTTCTCTTAAAGGAAATCTACCCCCAGGATGAAGGATTGTAAACCCAGCACACTGACATTCTAGGTTTGACTACCTTATCATGATGACAGTATCTCAGTAGTTCTGGGCTTGTAACAAGACAATGGGGCAGATTTACTTACCCGGCCCATTCGCGATCCAGCGGCGCCTTCTCTGCGGTGGATTCGGGTCCGGCCGGGATTCACTAAGGCAGTTCCTCCGACGTCCACCAGATGTCGCTGCTGCGCTGAAGACCATCGGAATGCACTGGAGTACACCGAGCCAGGCTGAGTGAAGGTAAGTGCAAGCTGCGCAACACATTTTTCGTTTTTAAATGCGGCTGTTTTTCTGAATACGTCAGGTTTTCGTTTGGCCACGCCCCCCGATTTCCGTCGCGCGCATGCCGGCGCCGATGCGCCACAATCCGATCGCGTGCGCCAAAATCCCGGGGCAATTCAGGGAAAATCGGCGCGAATCGGAAATATTCGGGTAACACGTCGGGAAAACGCGAATCGGGCCCTTAGTAAATGTCCCCCAATATTCCCATCTTCTGTTATTTACAGGGGAATTCCATTTTATTTTTGGTTTATCCATTTTTCCCTTTCCTAATGCATAAGTAAAATCCACAGCTAAAATCTGCTGTATAGAAATTTTCTCCAAAAAGCAGAACCTGCAGAACACGTAGGTGTTACCGCACATCCACTCCGGCTACAAGAATTTCTTCTTCAGATATAGAAATATATATATATATTGATATTTACTTGGAAAAACGGCTGGGTGCCGGCTGCCAGTCCTGGTAATAGTGGGGCTCATTATCTCCATTATACGCATGTATACAGGGCTCAATATTCCATCCCTCGGCCCCCGCTCTTCTGCAGGGGGTACTACCACGTGCTTACTGCATGGAGAATACACCCACCCCCTCACAAGTTATGGGGTAGGTGCTTATGACCAATATTTTTTAAAGGTAAGTCATTGAAACTTGTTACATGTGGTGCCATGGCGCTGTACTTCAGATTACATAAGTATCGCTCTCCTAAGAAGTAGCAGCAGCAATCCTCCCACCTCCGAGGACAAGTGCTACATGAGTCACTGAGCTCCGCTCATAGGGTTTTAGGTGTTTATGTCATTTTTTCCTTTCATTTAATAATAAAGTACTGCTGAGTGTTACATACACTGATACATGCCTAGTGCAAGGCCTGAGGCAGCATGTTATAGAGCAAGAAGGGCTGAACTGATTGTACAGTGTCCTATCTGCAGGCAGCATGTTATAGAGCAGGAGGAGTTGAACAGATTGTACACAGTGTCCTACCTGCAGAAAGCAAGTTATAGAGCAGGAGGAGCTGAGCAGATTGTACATAGTGTCCTATCTGCAGGCAGCATGTTATAGAGCAGGAGGAGCTGAGCAGATTGTACATAGTGTCCTATCTGCAGGCAGCATGTTATAGAGCAGGAGGAGCTGAGCAGATTGTACATAGTGTCCTATCTGAAGGCAGCATGTTATAGAGCAGGAGGAGCTGAGCAGATTGTACATAGTGTCCTATCTGCAGGCAGCATGTTATAGAGCAGGAGGAGCTGAGCAGATTGTACATGGTGTCCTATCTGCAGGCAGCATGTTATAGAGCAGGAGGAGCTGAGCAGATTGTACATAGTGTCCTATCTGCAGGCAGCATGTTATAGAGCGGGATGAGCTGAGCAGATTGTATATAGTGTCCTATATGCAGGGAGCATGTTATAGAGCAGGAGGAGCTGAGCAGATTGTACATAGTGTCCTATCTGCAGGGAGCATATTATAGAGCGGGATGAGCTGAGCATATTGTATATAGCGTCCTATCTGCAGGCTGCATGTTATAGAGCAGGAGAAGCTGAGCATATTGTATATAGTGTCCTATCTGCAGGCTGCATGTTCTAGAGCAGGAGGAGCTAAGCATATTGTATATAGTGTCCTATCTGCAGGCAGCATGTTATAGAGCAGGAGCAGCTGAGCAGATTGTACATAGTGTCCTATCTGCAGGGAGCATGTTATAGAGCAGGATGAGCTGAGCAGATTGTATATAGTGTCCTATCTGCAGGGAGAATGTTATAGCGCAGGATGAGCTGAGCAGATTGTACATAGTGTCCTATCTGCAGGCAGCATGTTATAGAGCAAGAGGAGCTGAGCAGATTGTACATAGTGTCCTATCTGCAGGCAGCAAGCATGTTATAGAGCAAGAGGAGCTGAGCAGATTGTACATAGTGTCCTATCTGCAGGCTGCATGTTATAGAGCAGGAGGAGCTGAGCATATTGTATATAGTGTCCTATCTGCAGGTAGCATGTTATAGAGCAGGAGGAGCTGAGCATATTGTATATAGTGTCCTATCTGCAGGTAGCATGTTATAGAGCAGGAGGAGCTGAGCATATTGTATATAGTGTCCTATCTGCAGGCTGCATGTTATAGAGCAGGAGGAGCTAAGCATATTGTACATAGTGTCCTATATGCAGGGAGCATGTTATAGAGCAGGAGGAGCTGAGCAGATTCTACATGATGTCCTATCTGCAGGGAGCATGTTATAGAGCAGGAGGAGCTGAGCAGATTGTATATAGTGTCCTATCTGCAGGGAGCATGTTATAGAGCAGGATGAGCTGAGCAGATTGTATATAGTGTCCTATTTGCAGGGAGAATGTTATAGCGCAGGAGGATCTGAGCAGATTGTATATAGTTTCTTATCTGCAGGCAGCCTGTTATAGAGCAAGAAGTGCTGAGCAGATTGTACATTGTGTCCTATCTGCAGGCAGCATGTTATAGAGCAGGAGGAGATGAGCAGATTGTATTTAGTGTCCTACCTGCAGGCAGCATGTTGTAGAGCAAGAGGAACTCAGCAGATTGTATATTGTGCCCTATCTGCAGGCAGCATGTTATACAGCAGGAGGAGCTGAGATGATTGTGCATAGTGTGGTATATGCTGACAGCATGTTATAGAGCAGGAGGAGCTGAGATGATTGTGCATAGTGTGGTATATGCAGACAGCATGTTATAGAGCAGGAGGAGCTGAGATGATTGTGCATAGTGTGGTATATGCAGACAGCGTGTTATAGAGCAGGAGGAGCTGAGCAGGTTGTACCTAGTGTGGTATATGCAGGCAGAATGTTATAGAGCAGGAGGAGCTGAGATGATTGTGCATAGTGTGGTATATGCAGACAGCATGTTATAGAGCAGGAGGAGCTGAGCAGGTTGTACCTAGTGTGGTATATGCAGGCAGAATGTTATAGAGCAGGTACAGCACTGTTCGGACACTATCTGCCCTTGGTGTGTGTATGTGTGTGTGTATGCCGCTTTAATTCCAGTCTTTGTTTACTCCATACAATTAGCGGCAGGACTCCGGGTGACAATTTTCTCTTGTCCCTTGTTGTGCGCTCGTCCTGTGTACGCAGCTCCCCAGCACATAGCGGCTGCTCCCTCCTCTGCCTGATGACACCTTCCTTTCATCACTCCTGACATCTTGAAAAGCCTCGTCCTGCGCCGGTATCTCCTGGGCCTATAATTACGGCTGCACCGAAGCCGCAGAGTCGGAGGCGACATATTTTTTCTAATGATGAGGCGCTGCAGATTACCCTCCATCTAGATGTTTATCCTTTGTATTTAGTAAGGGAGGGGGTTTGCTACAGTGTGTAATAATCATATACGGGATGAAAGGATCTTCTCTTTCTCCTTGTCCTGAGATCAGATGATTTATCGCTCATCCTCCGAGGATTGCAGGCGGATATATATCCTGCCCCAGATACAATAGGACATCATTGAGGACATAAATGGATTTATACTGCAGTTTCTCCGTCAAATTCACGACCAAAGATGGCGGCTCGGGGGTTAATGGTCCTGACAGGTATAATAATAAAGTTACTTTAATCCTGGACCAGTGGGACCCGGTGCCTGCTGGATTATCGGGATGATATAGATGCCGTTTTGCGAGTCTTTTGGGATACAGCGTTATATTGTAGGTGGGATTATCAGATTTTGTTGTCATCCGATATCAGATTAGAGGGAAGGAGATGGGGATATAATGGGATCACTTGCATGAATTAGTTAAAAATCGGAATGAACAATGAATGTGAACAAAGTGATGACAGTAAGTGGCCTTCAAGGGGCTTTCATAGATATGACTGAGAGATGGGGGTCCGATACTCAGCTCTCCAGCCGCTCATTAGAAGTGAGCACCACTTCCGCTATCCAGGCTTATTAGTTCAGACCTAGTTGCAGCTTTTGTACCATTCAACTAAATGGGGCTGAGCTTTAATACTAAATGAAACCACTATGCAATGGATGGTGCTGTACTTGGTAAGCAATGGGGCACATTTACTTACCCGTCCGGAGGAGTTCACAAAAGTGCAATGTCCGACCAGTATGCACTGTGCACTAAGATTGTGCGCACGTTATCCTGCATGTGTCGCTTCCTTGCTCAGGTCCAAATCGCTGTGCTTCTGTTCTTATGATCGCCTCATTAATCCCTTCATTGCCTTTTATTTCAGGATCAATGTCAGAAGATGAGGGATTTTCTAACCAACGCCTCGTCCGACGAGCTGAACCTGGAGTCCAAAATTGAAAAACGCAGAAAGGAGCTGGAGAGAAACCGAGCGAGACTGCAGACTCTCCAGAGCGTCAGGTGAGCCAGGTTTCCGTCCCATTGAGAGACGCATTGTTCTCACTATCTCATTGCTGTGAGCGGCTGTACCTCGGCGCTGTGAGCGGCTGTACCTCGGCGCTGTGAGCGGCTGTACCTCGGCGCTGTGAGCGGCTGTACCTCGGCGCTGTGAGCGGCTATACATCGGTGGTCTCATTAAGTGTTGTCCCTGTCCTCATGTTTACAGACCGGCCTTTATGGATGAGTATGAGAAGCTGGAGGAAGAGCTGCAGAAGCAGTACGAGATCTACATGGACAAGTACCGCAACCTCTGCTTCCTGGAACAGCAGCTAGACGACCATCATCGCGTGGAGCAGGAACGCTTCGAGGTGAGGTTCTCGATTTGTTGCACAGTATAAGAACCTGTTCACACTGGTGTCATGGCTGCTGTCAATTTATTTTGAGTGGCGCAGCATACGAAGCTATCCTGGCCATCAACAACCAACAGGAACTTGAGAAAAAGCCCAATCAAGATCTACCCCAAAATGGCGCCACAAAAATACAAGCCCTCATACAGCTGCATTGTTGCAGCTCCATATATGGAAGAAATTTGCCTTTAAAGATGAACGAAATTTCCTGGGCATCAAAGTTCTGAGGCTGTGAGGTCATGTATGCCATGCCCGACCTCCTGGAGGCCTTTGTGGCATGGTCTGGCACCTTGTTAAGGTAGCGAATTTCTGCCAAGTCTGGTAGTCTCTCAAAACAAAGCCTCCCTCCTGGAGCCCCGACTCATCCAGGGGGTGGGGGTCGCTACAGAGCCCCATTTCTCTCCCTCACCAAGGACTTGGCAAGAGAGATGGGATAAGTTTTGGGATTCATGACCATGGTGCCTCGTCCCGGTATTGGCAGAATTTCTAATTTGGTTGAATCCAATTTTGCTCAGCTCTTGTTAAGGCTTATTTCAGGGTCAAACCCAAATTAATCTAAGTTTTAGTCAATTTCATGATTTATCTCTAGTTTTTATTTTTAGACAATACTTCTGCTGCCTGCAGTCACCACTAGAGGGAGCTCAGGAGTTTCCTGTGTTATTTTGTTAAAGGAAACCTACCACTTGAAGTGGCAGGTTTCAGATGGAAATACCGAGCACCATCTCAGGGTGAGCTGGTGCCGGAGCTTATTTTTGTTAGTGTTTTAAACTGCTGTATTGCGGTCTAAAACACTTTTTAAACTTTATAGCCGGCACAGGGAGGTACGCGCTCGGCGCTTACCATACGCGCGGCTCTCCTTCACTTCCTATGTAGCCGTGCGCACGGTCGCGCGCATGGTAAGCGCCGAGCGCGTACCTCCCTGCGCCGGCTATAAAGTTTAAAAAGTGTTTTAGACCGCAATACAGCGGTTTAAAACACTAACAAAAATAAGCTCCGGCACCAGCTCACCCTGAGATGGTGCTCGGTATTTCCATCTGAAACCTGCCACTTCAAGTGGTAGGTTTCCTTTAATGTATAAACTGCATTTTGGCTCCCTCTAGTGGCGGCTGCTTGAAGACTGAATCTTATCATTTAATCTACACAGGTGATAGCTAGGAAGGTTACAAGGTCAAAAGTGCTCCCTTATACTAGTCTCATCACTGGATCTGCTGCTTAGGAAGACGTATCTATTCCCTGGGGCTTACTCGCTGTATCCCTTGTGTTCTCCTGAGTTTTGATGACAACTTCTGTCAGCTCCCGTCAGCCATCTCTCAGTCCGTCACGTAGCGAGCGCTTGTGATGTGTTACTCGGCTGCGTACATTTCAGTAGCCCCGGAGCTCATCTACTGACTACACGCTCCCGCTGGGTGGCTGTCAATCACGCCTGATGTATGCAGTCACACAACGCTCATCCAAGCAAGGAAGCGGATGATAATTCCATGAATAAATGTAGTATGTATGGATTAATTTTCTGGGAGGATTTCTGATTACAGAGCAGCCCCCTCCCCTGCTGTATATTTATATATGGAGGAAAATGCGCTATTCATATGTACAGGCAGTATCAAAGGCAGTTAATTCCAGAATAATGAGCTGCGACTTCAAAGCAATCGGAAAAACAGCTCCCTGCTGGAACCACGGATTATACGTATGAGCTCGTTACACAAATACTATATATATATGTGTGTGTGTGTGTGTGTAATATATATATGTAATGTAATAATGTACACACACACACACACACACACACACACCCCCATCTTGAAAGAAAAAATTAAATTTCGATATTTTTTTCCAATCTTTTAAATTTTAATAACACGTGGTCATAAGTATGCAGACCCTTTGTGGTGACACTCATATTTAACTTTTGTCCATTTCCTTCTGATCCTCTTTGAGATGGTTCTACTCCTTCATTGGAGTCCAGCTGTGTTTCATTCAACTGATTGGACTTGATTAGGAAAGGCACACACCTGTCTATATAAAACCTCACAGATCACACTGCATGTCAGAGCCCATGAGAATCATGAGGTCTAAGGGTGTGTCCACACATTCAGTTTTTCAGATGCAGTTTTTGATGCTCAAACCAGTAGTGGAGGGAAAATACATGACACGGCACTGGGGAGTCCTGGTCGCCGTTTTCTTCTTCTACTGTAACCAGATCCAGACGTTGTACCTAAAGAAACACACTGACACCGCCTTTTTGGAATAATCTGGCCACAGCAGCCAATTTTATTATAACATACAACAAATATTGAAACATCAATAAACATTTCCCCCCCCCTCATAATCCTGATCCTAATAAGAAGAAAGGTCCTTGGAGCTCCAAATTACAAATGCCATTCTGCTCTTATCGTTATTACCCCCAACCGCCACCTCCGGTTCAAGGGCACCATATCTCGCAGATGGCTTTCCCAATTTTCCACTCCCCGGGACACCACCCAGCAGGAGTCCATACTGCCATACCCCTAGGCATGGCCCCGAATTCAGGGGAAAACTATCCGCCATGTTCTCCCCCGCTCCCCCTTGTAGCTCCACCAACTCCAAGGACTTTTCCCTTCCCCCTGCCACAGCAAGCAGGCCTTAACCCACCTTAAGACTGCGCAGCCCCCACCATTGACAGTGCTCGTTCCATTCCCCCTTGAATGCCAAGAGCCCACAAGTCAATGCCAACCGCGTTAAGGTGAACACCATCAGCTAGCCAATATTCAGCGCTGCCATCCTCCAATTCCTTGTGGCGAATCGCCAAACCCCCGTTCCTTACCACAAAACCGCCCACTGCTCTATTCAGCTTCACCCGGGCCCTGTTTAAACGGCTAACAGACCTCGCATGTCTCCAAACCCGTCTATAAACCACATCCGACCAAACAATCACCAAAGACGGGAATTCCACCATTAACTTCAACAAATCATGTTGTATATCTCTAATCAGCTCTCTCACCGGTTGTCCACCCAAGTCATTCCCCCCAACATGGAAAACGACTACCTCTGGACACTTATCCAATTCCACAAACTTCCGAAACTCCGATAGCACCTTCCCCCATTTCATCCCCCGAAAACCCAGCCAGAGCACTGTTACCTTCGTCCGATCAAAACCCAATTGCCTCCCATCAGGTCGCCATCAGGTGGCTGCTCTCTGAGACCCCCAATATACGTAGGAGTGTCCGAAAATCCATACCAATAAAGGGGTGCTACCTGTAAATACAAAAACAAAATTAACAACAAACAGCCTTGACTGAACTTAATCCAACTAAGGAGCGCTCTTACTCCTCCAGCAGCTGCGGTCGTACATAAGACTTATACCTCCCCGAACTCCATCTCCCAATACGTTTCACTGCTTCGGGGCCCAGCCCTCTACCTACAGCCTCCGTTGCTGCTCCGATTCTAAACGAATGTGATGCGAACGAACTCGCATCCAACCCCAGCCGAACCAAGCTTCTCCGGAACACCGCTGTAAACTGAAAACGGGAAAGAAACGACCCATCCGCATGACACAACAACGGGCCCGTTTCCTCTCCCCGGTCCTCCAAGAATTCCTTCAAACACCCCCAAGGACACATCACTGTCCCTCGTACCTCATACAACGTAACTCTGCGACCCATACCAAACAAATCAGTTTTCGATTTTTGTATACCAAACTCCACCCAATCAGTTCCCAATACCACATCCTCCCTTAACCCCCCTTAACTTTTTTGTTTGGCGCCACTAACTCCCCGATTCTCATAGCCCCATAAAATGCCCATGAAAAAGCCAATCGAAACAACTTCCTTTCATAAGCCGACTCACAAACCAACTGCAGCTCATCCCCCAAACGTTCCAACAAACCGAACAACACTGGCATTCTCCCATCCTTACTTACTCCTACCCCCTTTTTAAAACCCCGCAAAGCCTTCTTAAACAGAAAACTCTTAGTCATATCCGTCACTCCTTGTAAATTAAATCCAAAAGCTAACGCGGCAACCCCTCTGCTCACTTTTGCCCTAGACCATCCCAAGCTAGCCGCTCTCCCAATCCAAACCAACAATGCTGTCAATCGTTCATCATCGGTCCCTCCACCTCCCACTTCCCCCAGTAATCTGTCCCAACTATCCAATACCTCCTTGTACGCCGACCAAGTGCCTTCAGCCAGAGACGCTCTTATCAACGCCTCCGCCGTTCGAAGGCTATCTCCCACAGATGCGGCGGGCAGGGAATCCCTTCGTCTTCCGCGACCGGAGCCAGCTGCCGAAACCGATCCCACTGCAACCGAGACAATGCATCAGCAATGGAGTTCTCAATTCCCGGAACATGAACAGCAACCACCCATGAATTCAGCCCCAAGCACAATAATACCAAATGCCGCAACAGCCGCACCACCGGTGGAGACGATGCTGATACTCCATTGATCGCCTGTACTACTGCCTGGTTGTCGCAGTGAAATCTCACTTTCTTATTTCGAAAACGTTCCCCCCAAATCTCCACAGCTGCCACAATCGGGAACATCTCCAGACACGCCAGTTTCTTTGTTAACCCGGCCTCCAAACACTCTTTCGGCCATTCTCCCGCACACCACTGCCCCCCACAGTAAGCGCCAAAACCCACCGACCCGGCCGCATCAGTAAACAATTCCCAATCGTAGCTGTCCACTACCTCCTCCAGCATCAAAGAACGCCCGTTGTAATTTTCCAAAAACCCATCCCACACAACCAAATCCTCCCTTATTTCCCAGCTCAAACGAACAAAATGATGCGCCCCCTTTATTCCCACCGTTGCTGCCGCCAATCGTCTGCAGAAAACCCTGCCCATTGGTATAATTTTGCACGCGAAATTCAACTTACCTAACAATGATTGAACTTCCTTCAACCTCAACTTCTTAACCCTGCAACTCCTTCTTACCTCCTCCCTTAAAGCCACCAACTTATCCTCAGGTAACCTGCACTCCATTTTTTCAGTATCCAGCGTGATCCCCAGGAAAACCAGACAAGAAGTAGGCCCTTCAGTCTTTTCCTGAGCCAGTGGGACTCCAAACTTCCTCATTACCCACTCTATAGTAGCCAGTAGAGCCTGACATACCCTGGAATCTCCAGGTCCAATACACAAAAAATCATCTAAATAGTGAATTAGGGAGTCCACCCTCGCCTCTTGCTTCACCACCCATTCCAAAAACGAGCTGAATGCCTCAAAGTATGCGCACGACACCGAACACCCCATTGGAAGGCAGCGGTCGACATAAAAAGCTGACTCCCAAAAACACCCAAGCAGCCGCAGGCTATCCTGATGCACCGGCAATAACCGAAAAGCGGATTCGATATCCGTCTTCGCCAGCAGAGCCCCCTGTCCATACTTCCTCACCCATTCCACCTCCTTATCAAAAGATGTATACGCCACAGTACAAACTTCCGGTGAGATACCATCATTAACTGACAACCCCTTTGGGTAAGAAAGATGATGAATTAAACGAAATTTGTTCGTTTCTTTCTTTGGGACCACCCCTAGCGGAGACACAATCAATCCTTCAATCGGTATCCTTGCAAATGGACCCGCCATCCTCCCTAACTCCACTTCTTTAGCCAATTTTTCACGTACTACCCCAGGATATTGATATGCTGACTTCAAATTCCTAGTAGTAAATGGAACTGCGTGCCCCGGCGCCGGAATCCCAAAACCCTCCCCAAAACCCCCCCTCAATAACGCCGCTTTTTCCACCTCCGGGTATCTATTTAGATAAGGCTCCATCTCTAGAAGCCTCACCGGAGTCTCCCCCATGACCAGCGTTGCCTCCGCTACACCCCTTATTCTTTTTGAAACATTTTGCCGTCCCATGTGACGACCCTCCGCAAGTGGAGCACACATGCCTGAATTTACAGTTTGACCCGTACTTGCACAACCCATCATTAAACTGCCAGCAAGCCCCGCCCTTGATGCCGCTTGAACTTTCTTTCTGCTGGCCCGAGGAACTGGAACTACTAGTTCCGGCTTCCTCCCTCCCCCCTCGAAAGGACTGCCCAAATTTTACCGGCCCCATCACCTGTAGCCACAGTCCTATATCCTTCTGATCCCACCTGATACTAGGCCACACGGCCTTCCTCTGCCTAAAATCCTCGTCGTATCTGAGCCACGTCTGCCCCCCATACGACCTGTAAGCCTCCCCAATCGCGTTTTGATAACAAAATAACCCCGAACAGTTCTCAGGAGCCTTTTCCCCAATTACACTTGCTAGTATGGAATACGCCTGGAAACAGTTTTGAAAGGTCTGGGGAATCATTCGCCACCGCTTTTTCTCCTCCTCCTCCTTCTTTGATTCCTCCTTCTTCCCCTTGTCCAAATTAAATTTAGACAGCGGCAACAGCGAGAAAATCTCCACGTATTCGTCCCTCCAAATCTTCTCTTTTACTTCTTTCTTTAAATGAGACCCCAGCTGCCCCTCAAAACACACATACACTTCCCCTTTTGCCCTGTCGTCCAACCGAACCCTCTCATCCTTCTCCTTTTCCGTCTGAACAGACACCGTCACCCCCGAATCCCTTCGCCAAACGCCCCCCGTCCCCTGCCCAGACCACGGTACCCATGCTGCCACTGGAGACGCCCCTGCTATCGATCCCTCACACCTTGTTAACAACTCACGCATACTCCCCATCAATGACCTCATCTCTTCCACAGTCCCCCCATCACTCACTCCACTCCTTGGAGACCCCAAACCCCCCTGACTGAACAGACACAGAAACTGACTCACCATGCTGCGTGGGTGCTGTGTGCCCACCAGCGGCCAGGACGTTCTCCACCCGTTGCACGCTCCTCTCGCTGTTTTCTGCAGACAGATGGCTGCTGGCTCCTGAACAACCACAGCAGGACAGGCAAGCCGCACTGGGGGACTGTGCCACTGATGATGCTGCCACCGCTGGAGCGGCGCCGCCTTCTCCCCTTCTGCATCCCGCCTCTTCTCCCACCATCACCGACCATGCAGCCCCTGCACGGGGCCCACGAGTATCTCCAGGTTCCACTGCTGTAGTAGTCGACAAACGGGCGCCCCCCCCCCCCCGACGGAACATCGCCAGTAGTGGGCCCTGCGATCGCCAGTAAAGAGCTCCCACGCCGTCCTGAACCACCTGCTCCCGGCCTGCGATTTTGACCAGGCCGTGGAACGCTGTCCGTGCCACCCGCCCGGGTACCTGGATTCCTCTCAGCGCGGGAGCGACGGTTACCTGCGCCTGATCCCGTGCTCCGCGCTGGAGGGTCCCTAGAGGGGCTCCTAACCCGACGGCGGGTGTGGGGAGTAGCCTCTGGACTAAGGCGATCGGGCGGTCGCGATCTCCTGGAGCGCCGTACTCCCTGCTCCTGACCTCCCGTCTCCTGAGCTGCCGTCCCTGCTCCGCTGCCAACATCCGCATGTACTCCTCCAACGCCCGGCAGCTCCATCGCCTCCATCACTTGCTGGCGCAGCTCCGGACCACCTGCTGCTGCCAGCGCCCGAAGCTGTGATAGAAGCGCCGCCACATCTGCCATCAGTTCTCTCAATCTGCTGTTACTCCTTTGCCTGATAAACCTAAAATGGCTGATCCCCTCACTACTCCTATCAAATTTAATACCTCCCCCTAACTACTCCCGCCACTAATTACCCCTCCCCCTAACAACGGCTTCCTCCCCCTGGACCGCGTCATGCCGGCCTCCCCCAACGCTGTGGGTACGTCCTCTTCTGGAGGAGTAGCACTTCTTAATGAAAATCCTCACCCATTATGATCCACACCAAAACTGGATCTGAAAAACTGAACGTGCGGCTGCACCCTGGGGGACTTCCTAAGGAGCTCAGAGACAGAATTGTGGCAAGGCACAGATCTAGACAAGGTTACAAAAGAATTTCTGCAGAACTCAAGGTTCCCAAGAGCACAGTGGTCTCCATAATCCTTAAATGGAAGAAGTTTGGGACGACCACATCTCTTCCGCGGCCTAACCGTCCAGCCAAACTAAGCAATCGTGGGAGAAGAGCCTTGGTGAGAGGTACAGAAGAACCCTAAGATCACTGTGGCTGAGCTCCAGAGATGCGGTAGGGAGATGGGAGTCACCTATCACTGCAGCCTCCACCACTCAGGCTTTATGGTAGATTCTGGAAGCCTCTCCTCAGTGCAATACATATGAAAGCACCATAGAGGGGCACATTTACTAAGGGTCCGCGGACCCCATTTCCGGCGGGTTCCCAACTATTTCCGTTTAACAGGGGGTTTTGGCGCATGCGACACAAATCGAGGGGCGTGGCCAACAGACAACCCGATTGATTCAGACTGAGTGTGGGATTTCAAAATTCTAATTGTGTCGCAAGACAATGCACTCACATGCACCGGGAAGAATAAGGGGAACTCCGGCAGACCTGAGCGGGGAAGCGAAACATGCAGGATATCGGGCGCACAATCTTGTTGAATCGCGGCAGACTTCATCCTCGTTGGACAACACATGTCGGGGATCGCGCAGAGACCGGGTAAGTAAATGTGCCCCACAGTGTGCAAAACACATGAAGGATCCCGGACTATGAGAAATACAGGGAAGCACGGTGGCTCAGTGGTTAGCACTACAGTCTTGCAGCACTTGGTTCAAGTCACCCAGGTCAACATCTGCAAAGAGTTTGTATGTTTTCTCCGTCTTTGCGTGGGTTTCCTCCGGGTCCTCCGGTTTCCCCCCACACTCCCATTGGGGGCAGAGACTGGTTTGACAAAAACTCTGTACAGCGCTGAGTAATCTGCGTGCGCTATATAAATTATTATTATTATTATAATACTGATCATCGGGGGGGGGCAGAGTACACATTAATGAGCGAAAAAAAAGAACTTTATTGATCCTGCCATTTGGCTGCAATGAAACAAAGAGTGAAAAATGTAAAGGTGTCTGAATACTTTCCGTACCCCCTGTAGGTACCCAAGACCTATGGATTTGTATAAAATGATTCCTATGTTACTTATTATCCAGACTGACCTGTAGTCTGCAGACTTTTCACTAGATTGTATTATAGGGGCTGCACTAGATGTAAAGGGATGATGTGTAATACTGGATCCAGTGCAGATCACTTATGTACCATGTTTCATTTCAGGTACCACCGACCCCCATTCTCTTGATCCATGGGGGTCGGGGGTCCCACCCCTAGGATTCTTGCAAATTATTAAGTTATCCCTCTTTTCTGTGGAATTGGAATACTCCTTTAAGACATATCCCATAGGATACATTATAATTCCAGGACTCTGGGATCTGCATCTATATTGAAGGACCCCCCCATTGGAGAGGGGGCATCATGTGTCCCCCCTTCTCTCTATATTCACTTCTAACGGCCTCCTGTTGCAACTTTAAAGGGGTTTGGCCCAAGTATCATTGCTATCCCTGTCCTCCAACAAGATTGTAGTTTAACCCCAGTTGGGGAGAGGTGCCCCCTGCTGCCCCCCCATTCCTGGGGGCTTCCAGCTGCTGTCTAATAATCCGCCCAGTGTATACTTCTACCCCCTCCCCAAATGTCATAGTTCGGTATAAATATGTGATGAGATCAGATTCCACCATATTGTCATTTACCCTGGCACCCGCAGACACTGAATACCATCACCCGCTATAATGACGCGGCCGCTCCCCTGCACCCGGGGATAATGAGCACCCGGCGGGCGGCTCTATTGTCGCTGGGGCTGCTGGTGGGTGTCAGGGGTCTGGACCGTGATGGGTTTTTCTACATAATACATCAATTCCAGAGATTTAGAAAAGCTTGTAGTGTGGGTGATCTCTGTGCCGCCATAGGCACAGGCGAGTTTATCATCTATTCTGCCCTTCAGTACCGGAACCTATACCAGGAAACGGACCCCAAAGCGACACCATCCAGGGCTGTCCTATAGTAGGGAAAGGGATGCGACTGTGACACGTAGCACCTACCTGTACATTGTACCCCTCTTCATGATAGTACTGCCCCCCATAGACCCGCGCTCTGTGTATCTCTGTTATACCGGGTCTAGGTCCTGTACATGGAAGATATCCGGTCCCTTGTGTGGATTAACCCCTTCCTGCCCACTGAGCAGATGTGCCTAGCAGATTGCCGTGTGTGCCAGGCGGGGGGCTCCCCAGCTGCCAGCATTGATCTCATACATTTTTATACATCCTTATGTTTCCTATTACCCTTTCCAGCCCCCCGTCTGGTGAAGAGCCTTCCTCCATCGCTGCACACACATCCGGACATCCTCTTCATACCAGGAGGGATCGATCCCTGCTCCGGCCTCTAGCATCAGAAGCCTAGATGACTGAACAAAGTCCCCGTCCATCCTTGTTACTAGGTTTTCTTTTCACTTAAAGAAACCCCCAGGTACAAAAAGTGCAGGGCCAGGACACAAAGCGAGAACTGCTGCGCTATGCCCCGCCCCCTCAGGCCCAACTAAAAGTATAACACATTATCCGTTTTACGGGACGTAATCTCTTGGCACCACAGAAAGTTTTATGCCTTTCCATCTAGATCCATACAGTTCCAACAGTTTCACCGGATAGGAAATAACAAGTCTGCTGGGACCCCCAATTAGTATAAGAATGAGACCCCCAGCAATCCAGGTAATTTCAGCAGTCCCACAGAATTGGAGAACCAGAGCTGCGCTATGCTCAGCAATTTCTGACACTCTTATAATATTGAATGGAGCAGAAGGAAGCATTAGTGAAACGGGACCCCCTGCAAGCCGGAGAGGAGCGCCCTCATGCGCCATTCAATACTATAAGAGTGTCAGAATTTGCTGAGCATAGCACTGTGGGAATGCTGTAGATACCTGAGCGCTGTGCTCTTACTGGCTAATGAATGGAGCGTCAATGTGTTGGTGAGCATTTAAACGGTTAACACCCACAATAGGCACCGAGTATTAGCAACGGGTATTTGCAGCAAACATCCAGTGAGTATGTAGAGGGCTCAGCCTGTGAGCCCTCTTCATACTCCACCCTATCACATCGGGACGTTTAGGAACATCCAAATGCGATAAAGAGTTAATGAAATGTCCGGAAGCACCCTCCCCTCATTAATAAAATGTCCGGCTGCAGCCTCTTCTCACTAATGAAATGTCCGGCTGCAGCCTCTTCTCACTAATGAAATGTCTGAGAGCAGCCTCCCCTCATTAATGAAATGTCCAGCTGCAGCCTCCCCTCATTAATGAAATGTCCGGCTGCAGCCTCCCCTCATTAATGAAATGTTTTGCAGCAGCCTCCCCTCACTAATGAAATGTCCGGCTGCAGCCTCCCCTCATTAATGAAATGTTCAGCAGCAGCCTCCCCTCACTAAGATATGTCAGGCTGCAGCCTCCCCACACTAAGATATGTCCGGCTGCAGCCTCTCCTCACTAATGAAATGTCCGAGAGCAGCCTCCCCGCTTTAATAAAATGTCCAGCTGCAGCTTCCCCCCTTTAATAAAATGTCCAGCTGCAGCCTCCCCTCATTTAATAAAATGTCCGGCTGCAGCCTCCCCTCATTAATGAAATGTTCGGCAGCAGCCTCCCCTCACTACGATATGTCCGAGAGCAGCCTCCCCTCATTAATAAAATGTCCGGCTGCAGCCTCCCCTCATTAATGAAATGCAGCCTCCCCTCATTAATGAAATATTCGGCAACAGCCTCCCCTAATTAATGAAATGTTCGACAGCAGCCTCCACTTACTAATGAAATGTCTGAGAGCAGCAGCCTCCCCTCATTAATGAAATGTTCGGCAGCAGCCTCCCCTCATTAATGAAATGACTGGCAGCAGCCTCCCCTCATTAATGAAATACAGAGCGCACAGACTTGCCTGTACGCTGTGGTAATCAGTCATGTATGTCTCTTACACACATACAATCGATTTTCTTCCCATTCCATTCCCAGGTCCAGCTCACTCCAGTATAAGCCGAAGGGGGGCTTCTTCGGTCTTATACTTGAGTACATACAGTAGTACTTACCTCGCTCCAGCTCTTGTTCACACAGAGTGGCTCTGCAGTCTCATGTGCACAACTCCTTGTTGCGGTACATTTTTAACATGCAAACGCACTATATGGCAGTAGATTGTGCTGGTAACATCAAGTACTGACCGCTGTGTGAGGCGTGGGCTCTATTCACTCCCCGGCACAAGGGGTTAACAAGCTGCTAAAATCCTCCCTACCCCACACAGGTAGAGGGGTCGGCTTCCTGCGGGGAGGACTCTCTGCCCCCTCCGTACTGACTCTTCCCTCAGGTGCAGGTACACAGCTCATCCTGCAGGGGGGGCCTTATCACTGTGCAGATGACAGGAGCCTTTGATTACTTTCCACCGCCCCTGGAGGTCGAGCGTTGATTAAATTGGACAAATATTCCACTTTTCGGGGGGAAAATAAGTGGTTTTGGATTAGATGAATTATACATGCCGGGGGTTTGACTTGTAGATTTTTTTTTCTGTGCAGAAATCACAATAATGGAACAATGTAGAAAATTAATTCCAGCTGGATCGGCGGCGGCACAGTCATGTTACCCCAGTTCTGAACTATTCAGGAAAAGGCCAAATTTCAAGCTTATAGGTTGTGCCTGTCTGTAATCTGACCACGCCTAAGATTATGTAAATTTCAAAAAAATTTATAGAGATTCAGAGATAAGCAGTGATTTAGTAGTCTGGTAATCCGTATACAGGGAGCTCCCCCTAGTGGTGGCTGCACATAGATAAGATTTTGTCATCAGACCTTGGAGGCTTTGTGCAGAGAGCCAAGAGCACAGCAGTGTGAGGGCAGAAGATCCCACAGACTATAATGGGGTCATGTGGGATTTCATTGTGAGGGGTCTATGAGTATCTACGGTGGTCCTTGAGCAAGAGGAGACCTTCATCTTGGTAGGGTTCTTCTGTATCATGTGTCTCTGTCAGGATTGTCTAGGCCTGACCCCATCAAGATTATTCTTGGATATCTTTGCGGCGTATGATGGGGGTCACACATGTTCGGTGGTCCAGTCCCATCTCCTCCTGCCTGCGGGATGTTGGGTCACTTCTGTCACCACTTGCGTTGGTCAGAAATAGCGCCGGGTACCTAAATATAGTATAGAGGAGGAGGCGCAGAGCCCCGGAGGTCTTCGTGTAACGCGTCTCAGCTGGGACCTGGGATGTCATGTGGCTGCTTAGCTTTCTGTCCTGGGCAGATGTTAAGTGCTGGGAATCTTCTCCAGATGAATAGACCTGTCTCATCCCATCCCCTCCCGGCCCGCCGAGCACCATGGACTCCTGCACCGGCGCATGTGCTGATCCGGGACCTGTCCCTGTTACTCGGCGCTGTCACCGGCCCGTGGGGCTTTCACCTAGACTCATCGTCTCAAGACCAACTAAGCAAATGTGAAGGAACATCCAGGGGAAGGACACCCCGATCTCTGCAGGAATCCTGTCACCCATGTACTCATAGTGTAGCTCCGGGGCAGAGGGACAGGGACCTACCTTACCCCCCACATCATCATGTCCTATGTGTCCTGCAGGAGGCCGAGAACACACTGAGGCTGATGCAGAGCAAACTGAGGGAGGAGGAGACCCGGCTGCAGAAGTCCGCAAGTAAGAAGGATACTACCTCCGCTGCCTGTACATCACGTACTACCTCCGCTACCTGTACATCACATACTAACCCCGCTACCTGTACATCACATACTAACCCAGCTACCTGTACATCACATACTACCTCTGCTACCTGTACATCACATACTACCTCCGCTGCCTGTGCATCACATACTACCTCCGCTGCCTGTGCATCACATACTGCCTTTGCTACCTGTACATCACATACTACCTCTGCTACCTGTACATCGCATACTACCTCCGCTGCCTGTACATCACATACTACCTCCGCTGCCTGTACATCACATACTACCTCCGCTGCCTGTACATCACATACTACCTCCGCTGCCTGTACATCACATACTACCTCCGCTGCCTGTACATCACATACTAACCCAGCTACCTGTGCATCACATACTACCTCTGCTACCTGTACATCACATACTACCTCTGCTACCTGTACATCACATACTACCTCCGCTGCCTGTGCATCACATACTACCTCCGCTGCCTGTGCATCACATACTACCTCCGCTGCCTGTGCATCACATACTACCTCCGCTGCCTGTGCATCACATACTACCTCCGCTGCCTGTGCATCACATACTGCCTCCGCTGCCTATACATCACATACTACCTTCGCTACCTGTACATCACATACTATCTCCGCTACCTGTACATCACATACTACCTCCGCTACCTGTACATCACATACTACCTCCGCTGCCTGTGCATCACATACTGCCTTTGCTACCTGTACATCACATACTACCTCTGCTACCTGTACATCGCATACTACCTCCGCTGCCTGTACATCGCATACTACCTCCGCTGCCTGTACATCGCATACTACCTCCGCTGCCTGTATATCACATACTACCTCCGCTGCCTGTACATCACATACTAACCCAGCTACCTGTACATCACATACTACCTCTGCTGCCTGTACATCACATACTACCTCCGCTACCTGCACATCACATACTACCTCCGCTACCTGTACATCACATACTACCACCGCTAACTGTGCAACACATACTGCCTCCGCTACCTGTACATTACATACTACCACCGCTAACTGTGCAACACATACTACCCCCGCTACCTGTACATCACATACTGCCTCCGCTACATGTACATCACATACTACCACCGCTACCTGTACATCACATACTACCACCGCTAACTGTGCAACACATACTGCCTCCACTACCTGTACATCGCATACTACCTCCACTACCTGTACATCGCATACTACCTCCGCTACCTGTACATCACATACTACCTCCGCTACCTGTACAACACATACTACCGCCGCTACCTGTGTATCACTTACTACCTCCGCTACCTGTACAACACATACTACCACCGTTAACTGTACAACATATACTACCACCCTACCTGCGCATCACATGCTACCCCTGCTACCTGAACATCACATACTACCTCTGCTAACTGCATCCTCATACACATATTCCTGGGGTGTTGGCCACATAATGATTCACTATAGATTTCGGCACACTATGGGGTCCCCTCAGCTCATTGATTTTTTTTTTTTTGCCCTGTAGACAGCAATGAAGATTCGGACAGTGACATCCAGGAGGACGAGGGCTCTGATGATATGGAAGATGATGACAGAAGACCCGGCAAGTTCCACCTGGGCCGCAGCATGCCCATACAAGGTACTGGTGCCGACTACAGAGCATAGCCCCATACAGGGTACTGGTGCTTAGTACACAGCATAGCCCCATACAAGGTACTGGTGCCTAGTACACAGCATAGCCCCATACAAGGTACTGGTGCCTAGTACACAGCATAGCCCATACAAGGAACTGGTGCCGACTACAGAGCATAGCCCCATACAAGGTACTGGTGCTTAGTACACAGCATAGCCCATACAGGGTACTGGTACCTAGTACACAGCATAGCCCCATACAAGGTACTGGTGCTTAGTACACAGCATAGCCCCATACAAGGTACTGGTGCCTAGTACACAGCATAGCCCATACAAGGAACTGGTGCCTAGTACACAGCATAGCCCATACAGGGTACTGGTGCCTAGTACACAGCATAGCCCCACACAAGGTACTGGTACCGACTACAGAGCATAGCCCCATACAAGGTACTGGTGCTTAGTACACAGCATAGCCCCATACAAGGTTCTGGTGCCTAGTACACAGCATAGCCCCATACAGGGTACTGGTGCCTAGTACACAGCATAGCCCCATACAGGGTACTGGTGCCTAGTACACAGCATAGCCCCATACAGGGTACTGGTGCCTAGTACAGAGCATAGCCCCATACAAGGTTCTGGTGCCTAGTACACAGCATAGCCCCATACAGGGTA
This sequence comes from Engystomops pustulosus, assembly GCF_040894005.1. NCBI lineage: Eukaryota > Metazoa > Chordata > Amphibia > Anura > Leptodactylidae > Engystomops > Engystomops pustulosus. The sequence continues at coordinate 21,074,638 of NC_092418.1, forward strand.
CTGGTGCCTAGTACACAGCATAGCCCCATACAGGGTACTGGTGCCTAGTACACAGCTTAGCCCCATACAAGGTACTGGTGCCTAGTACACAGCATAGCCCCATACAGGGTACTGGTGTCTAGTACACAGCATAGCCCCATACAAGGTACTGGTGCCTAGTACACAGCATAGCCCCATACAGGGTACTGGTGGCTAGTACAGAGCATAGCCCCATACAAGGTTCTGGTGCCTAGTACACAGCATAGCCCCATACAGGGTACTGGTGCCTAGTACACAGCATAGCCCCATACAGGGTACTGGTGCCTAGTACACAGCATAGCCCCATACAGGGTACTGGTGCCTAGTACAGAGCTTAGCCCCATACAAGGTACTGGTGCCTAGTACACAGCATAGCCCCATACAGGGTACTTGTGCCTTGTACACAGCATAGCCCCATACAAGGTACTGGTGCTTAGTACACAGCATAGCCCCATACAAGGTACTGGTGCCTAGTACACAGCATAGCCCCATACAAGGTACTGGTGCCTAGTACACAGCATAGCCCCATACAGGGTACTGGTGCCTAGTACACAGCATAGCCCCATACAGGGTACTGGTGCCTAGTACACAGCATAGCCCCATACAAGGTACTGGTGCTTAGTACACAGCATAGCCCCATACAAGGTACTGGTGCCTAGTACACAGCATAACCCCATACAGGGTACTGGTGCCTAGTACACAGCATAGCCCCATACAGGGTACTGGTGCCTAGTACACAGCATAGCCCCATACAGGGTACTGGTGCCTAGTACAGAGCATAGCCCCATACAAGGTTCTGGTGCCTAGTACACAGCATAGCCCCATACAGGGTACTGGTGCCTAGTACACAGCTTAGCCCCATACAAGGTACTGGTGCCTAGTACACAGCATAGCCCCATACAAGGTAGTGGTGCCTAGTACACAGCATAACCCCATACAAGGTACTGGTGCTTAGTACACAGCATAGCCCCATACAAGGTTCTGGTGCCTAGTACACAGCATAGCCCCATACAGGGTACTGGTGCCTAGTACACAGCTTAGCCCCATACAAGGTACTGGTGCCTAGTACACAGCATAGCCCCATACAGGGTACTGGTGCCTAGTACACAGCATAGCCCCATACAAGGTACTGGTGCTTAGTACACAGCATAGCCCCATACAAGGTACTGGTGCCTAGTACACAACATAACCCCATACAAGGTACTGGTGCTTAGTACACAGCATAGCCCCATACAAGGTACTGGTGCCTAGTACACAACATAACCCCATACAAGGTACTGGTGCTTAGTACACAGCATAGCCCCATACAAGGTACTGGTGCCTAGTACACAGCATAGCCCCATACAGGGTACTGGTGGCTAGTACAGAGCATAGCCCCATACAAGGTTCTGGTGCCTAGTACACAGCATAGCCCCATACAGGGTACTGGTGCCTAGTACACAGCATAGCCCCATACAGGGTACTGGTGCCTAGTACACAGCATAGCCCCATACAGGGTACTGGTGCCTAGTACACAGCATAGCCCCATACAAGGTACTGGTGCCTAGTACACAGCATAGCCCCATACAAGGTACTGGTGCCTAGTACACAGCATAGCCCCATACAAGGTACTGGTGCCTAGTACACAGCATAGCCCCATACAAGGTACTGGTGCCTAGTACACAGCATAGCCCCATACAGGGTACTGGTGCCTAGTACACATCATAGCCCCATACAGGGTACTGGTGCCTAGTACACAGCATAGCCCCATACAAGGTACTGGTGCCTAGTACACAGCATAACCCCATACAAGGTACTGGTGCCTAGTACACAGCATAGCCCCATACAGGGTACTGGTGCCTAGTACACAGCATAGCCCCATACAGGGTACTGGTGCCTAGTACACAGCATAGCCCCATACAAGGTACTGGTGCCTATTACACAGCATAGCCCCATACAGGGTACTGTTGCCTAGTATACAGCATAGCCCCATACAGGGTACTGGTGCCTAGTACACAGCATAGCCCCATACAGGGTACTGGTGCCTAGTATACAGCATAGCCCCATACAGGGTACTGGTGCCTAGTATACAGCATAGCCCCATACAGGGTACTGGTGCCTAGTATACAGCATAGCCCCATACAGGGTACTGGTGCCTAGTATACAGCATAGCCCCATACAGGGTACTGGTGCCTAGTACACAGCATAGCCCCATACAGGGTACTGGTGCCTAGTACACAGCATAGCCCCATACAGGGTACTGGTGCCTAGTACACAGCATAGCCCCATACAGGGTACTGGTGCCTAGTACACAGCATAGCCCCATACAGGGTACTGGTGCCTAGTACACAGCATAGCCCCATACAGGGTACTGGTGCCTAGTACACAGCATAGCCCCATACAGGGTACTGGTGCCTAGTACACAGCATAGCCCCATACAAGGTACTGGTGCCTAGTACACAGCATAACCCCATACAAGGTTCTGGTGCCTAGTACACAGCATAGCCCCACACAAGATACTGGTGCCTAGTACACAGCATAGCCCCATACAAGGTACTGGTGCCTAGTATACAGCATAGCCCCATACAGGGTGCTGGTGCCTAGTACACAGCATAGCCCCATACAAGGTACTGGTGCCTAGTACACAGCATAGCCCCATACAGGGTACTGGTGCCTAGTATACAGCATAGCCCCATACAGGGTACTGGTGCCTAGTATACAGCATAGCCCCATACAGGGTACTGGTGCCTAGTATACAGCATAGCCCCATACAGGGTACTGGTGCCTAGTATACAGCATAGCCCCATACAGGGTACTGGTGCCTAGTATACAGCATAGCCCCATACAGGGTACTGGTGCCTAGTATACAGCATAGCCCCATACAGGGTACTGGTGCCTAGTATACAGCATAGCCCCATACAGGGTACTGGTGCCTAGTATACAGCATAGCCCCATACAGGGTACTGGTGCCTAGTATACAGCATAGCCCTGTGATGGGATCAGGGACTCCGCTGATCTCCAGCTACATTGACCCTTTCTTATAGGAATGGAAATTCTTGAATTTTTGTTCTAATCCTCACCCTATAGATAACATGTCTGTGTTGTTACAGGAAGGGGGGCTCGTATTGTGGGGACCATGCACGGAGGGGACAGTGATGAGGTAAGTGACCAGAACTTTCTACTATAATGATATATACCACCGTGTCCCCTGTGCTCAGGATGTCATCACATCCAGGTGTCTCAGCACTGCCGCCTTGTGGCCCAGCAAGGAATTGCAGCCCTGTAAACTTCTGCATATTGGATTTTATTATCATTTATCTATTCTTCTAGCCCCTTCCCCCTGCAAAGCAATAGCCAAATATACGGGTCTGACTTCTGTTACCCACCCCCCAAACCATCCAAATAGGGTTGTTGCACTCCTAGCCGCCCTGTCTCAAAGACTAGTGACAAGGGAAACTGTCAGCAGGTACGTACATGCAGTACTGCAGGCAGTGTTAGGTATTGTCCCTGGAGATATGTGTAATCAGACCTTTGTGTGTTGTTTGTATGGATTTCTAGCATCTCTACTGGGGTTCTGTCCTCACACTGCTGTGCTCTGCACTGTTTGCAGCCATTTTGGGTACATTTTCCTGTAGAGATGTGTAATGATACCTTTATGTTAGTAGCAGCAGGACTGTGGGATAATTTATTTATATTCCAGTATTATAGACTGGGAGTGGGTCCTCACACTGCTGTGCTCTTAGCATCGAACCACCCCCCAGCTCCTCTCCTGCTGTGTTGAATACTTATGCATCAGCGCGGATGAAAGAGTCAAGGCAGCAATTCAATGCAGAGAGCTGCGTGCACAGCAGTGTGAGGACATGCCCTCAGTGCAATCCTGGAATATAACTCCATATATCACAGTCCTGCTGCTACTAACATACACTAAGCTCTGATTACAGGGCTCTCCAGGGACAATACATAACACTGACTGCAGTCTACTTACTGACGGTTTCCCTTGACAGCCCCCCATTAAGAATATGTCGGCCATATTTTCCAGGATGAGCCTTACAAGGGATAGGGATATTCGGATCATTCATGATGTTGTGATTCCTCCTCCTTGAGGTCTGTGGTCCTGCAGGGAGGGAGTGGGTAGGCCATGGATTTTGCTGCATGTTATAGGGTCAGTAGTCATGTGGTGGGGCGGGGGGTACAGATATAGTCTGGATTTCCAGGTGTAGCTGCTTCTTCTCCCCATTCTCCATCCCGGTCCTTCATGGTCACTGCCGGCTTCTTCTCCTCCGCTCTCCTCCTCACATCTCATCTCTTCTTTTTCTCTCCTTGCTGTCATTACGTGGAGGTGGGAACCAGTCCTGCCATTATAAGTAATACTGAGGCTCTGAGCGCCCCCCAGCAGGTTGGTACATGACCCCTACCCACAGCAGCACCCATCTACCTACCTATAGAGCAGTGGTGCCACCTACAGCTCAGACCATTGCACTATGGGTGGTCCTGATATCCTCTGCTTCACACAGGACGCATTAGAGGACAGCGAGATGGACGTGGAGGATGAAGATGATGAGGACGAAGAAGATGACGACGATGATGACGATGAGGAGGAAGAAATCCTGAGGGCGAGGGGACCCAAGAGGGACTTGGTGAAACCCAGCAGACGGCTGCGGCAAAACGAGTCCTTTGGGGAGAGCGACAATGACTTCTAACATGTCACGTTGTCATCACAGCAGGAACTAAAGAGACCTGTGACCTCCCTGGGCACAGCAGGTGCAGTGACCTCATGTAATAAGGACTCCGCTCCTCTTTTATCCCTCCTGAAAATGTGCAATAAAACTCCATGTTTTCATTCCCCTTGATGTCCCCTACATATCTGACACTGTTCAGCTGGGGCTGAGAGAGAGTGATGATGTAGGGGCGCCCCCTTGTGGAATGGTTCTCAATTTATTCATTGATTTCCAGGAGGAATAATAGAGGAACAGCACAAAACAGCGTTATATCTCACAGGCAATACCTTTACCAAACCAAATGTCAGGACAGACACGAGGACCCCTCACTCACACTCACTTTCTTCCCCTCTCCTTCTCCAAACGTATTTATTACTCCATTGCGTTTATTATAAATTCTGGTTTCTACACATTTTTGTTTGTAAAAAAAAAATAAAATAAACATTTTTAAAAAATGTATAAATTGTAACAATTCTTAGAAACCCACAAGACACCGGATAGGACATTCTAGAGGATGAGCGCATGCGGGGGATTTGGCCCCTTGTTTTGTCCCTCATTTCAGAAAAGTTTTGGGTTTCTTTTAAAAGATTGGGAAATTGGTAAATAATTTATAGGGAAAGACGCAAATGTTGAACATTTAGTAGAAATTGAAAGGAAGGGTTCAGTGATGTTGCTGATATTTGGTTGATATTCGTAATATTGTCCTGTGTCTGTCTTTCCATTGTCCATTAACCTGACTCCAGGGCAGGTGGGCCGGTTCCCCCTCACTCCAGGGCAGACGGGCTTGGTCCCCCTCAGTCCAAGGCAGGCAGTCCGGGTCCCCTTTACTCCGCGTCAGGCGGTCCAGGTCACCCCTCACTCCACTGCAGGTTGTCCGGGACCTCTCAGATGTTCACCTTGCAGTGCGGAGCATCACTCTTCAGCATATCTGATATGACCTTAGCTCCTGATTGACCAATGTGGTTTCCCTGCAAACTAAATCATAAAAAAAAAATCATAAGGCAATCCCAATTTATAAAGGGAGCCCCCCTAAAATAAGCTGATCCCAGGGTTTTCTGCTTCCTTGATCCCCGGTGATTGTCTGGAGTCTGTGATTAACATGGGAGCAAGTGTTCACTTTCCCAACAGCTCCTCACCAGGAAAACTAAAGTATTACAAAGCCCACATTGTAATCAATGGATGATGGACAAACTGAGTCCTCCAGAGAAATAGAAAATCTTAGTCCCTCTCCCCAATCGTGAGGCGCACCCTCTATAACCACAGGATGTACCTCAGGGAGATAAGAGAGCCGTTCCCAGAGACTGCATTGGCAAGACAGATGGCGCCGTCCAGACCTATGGAGTTTTCCTGCAAGCTGGCAAAACAAGAAGGCTGTTAGGTAGGTAGGTAGGTACCTATAGACTGGATACAGGTGGTGAATGACTCTATTACAGTATGGATTACAGTGAGTACTCACCTGAGAATCTGCAGGGTGACGTTCACCTTCAGCGCCGCCGCCAAGGCCTTAGCTCCTCGAAGGCCGATGTTGTTGCCTCTTAGACTGTAGGGAGATGTAGATGAGGCAGAGATAGAAGACAAACATGGAGTCCATGCTGTGCCCCCTCCCAGAAACCTCTGCAAGTACTCACTCAAGTGTTGTCAGACTCTTATTCACTATCAGAGCCTCTGCCAGTGACTGCGCTCCCAAAGGACCGACTGCTGCACCCTGCAGACTGTGACATAGTCAACACATGAGCTGATAATGTTCCCTCAATGTTTCCTAAATTCTACAATATTTCACTTGTTCCTGGAGAGCGCACACAAGGCTGATGTTACAGTTTTCTGCAGATCACATTTGAGCTTTACAGTGTAGATTGGGACAGAATAATCAGGTTTATCTCAACATCAATTGACAGGTGAAGAGGATCTGCACTGTACACAGGGGTCTTCATGCAGCCCCCCACCCTTCACATAGCCCCCACACTGCCACTTGATCGTCCACCCTTCTATTTCCCATAACAATATGTATAAGACTTACTATAGAGCACAGAGTGTAGCGTTCTCCCGCAGGGCAGCAGCCAGCAGACACGCACCCTCATCTCCAATGGCGTTTTCCTGCAAACTAATCAGATTACACTGATTATAATACACAAAACATATTAAAGGGGATGTCTAGAGTTTGAAAAATATGGCTGCTTTTATAAAAAAAAAAAAAGTGCTAACTCTTGACTATGGTTCGTGCAAATAAACTCTATTCATCTCTATACAGATGAGCTGCAATACCAACACTAACCATGGTCAGGAGTGGCGCCTTTTTTTGGATGTTCGGCCTGATATCCATTTATTTCTTAGTGACTTCCGGGCATAGTCCCGCCCCCCAGAAGACTCATAAAAGTGAATAAGACAAAATTCAAGGGAATTTTTGGCCCTTGTTCTTATAATCACTGGGGTCCCAGCAGTCAGAACCCCAGGAAAATACTTTCTATAATGAGATAACCCCTTTAAGAAAAGGCAACACAATATGAAGCTTAAATGTTGCTTAATTATCACTCCCTGCATTGCCTGCATCACCCAGCAGAGGGCGACATCCATCACAGAAATAATCCTCTTACACTGAAGTGAATAAGCAACTGCTGGCACTAGGGGGAGCTCTGGAGCTAACTGTATACTTTCTATACACTGCACTCAATGATATCCCAGTATGCAGTAAGCTCCCTCTTGTGGAGGCTACCTACATTTTTGTATCTACATTAGAAAGGTATTGGGCTTTGGATTAGACAATCAGGGGTGGCATATCACTCATGTTCATCAATGGTGTTCATACTTACTCCAAACAGCGAAGGCTCTGGTTAACATGAAGGGCACCGGCAAGTGACCGCGCTGATCCCACCCGAAGAAAATTCCACTGGAGACTGAAGTAGACAAGATACAAGATGTTATTAAGTCGTAGCCAAAGGATATGAAGCCGCATAGATATCACCATACTTCAGGGCAGGGTGGATAATCCAACCTGACCCTTGACCTCAGGGTACTGTCCATAAACAAGGGTCACATCATGGTGACTTACTGTAGAGACTCCAGGCTCCGATTCTCCCTCAACGCCAACGAAAGAGCCTCCACACCTTCATCATGTAGTAGGTTTGCGGTCAGACTATAGGGGGCACATATATACTGCTTTACTATTGTGTATTAGGTCACTATATGTATTATACACCTCAAACCAGATCAGAACACGTCCTACCGGACAGGACTGCGAAGATATCTTAAAGGGGTTGACCACTTTACCTCATGTTTTTTGTAATGTGTGTAACTGCAGGTGGCAGGATATGACATAAATTACCAATATACATCTATTAAAATATTAACATTTCTGAAGCCTCCTGTCTTTTACCTCATCAGTCAGAGATTCCTGACCATAAAATGGCGGCAGATGGAGGGTCATGTGATCCCTATCTGTCCATAAGCAATTGCCCTGTCAGGACCTTATGATAGAATTTATGAAGAGAAGATCAAGGTCCATGGACAGATAGAGATCACATGACCCTCCATCTGCCGCCATTTTATGGACAGGAATGTCTGGCTAATGAGGTAAAAGGAGGCTTCAGAAATGTTAATATTTTAATAGATGTATATAAGTAAATTACCTCATCCTGCCCCCCACACACATGACACAAAACATGAGGTAAAATGGCCTCTAATTATGTTGTTATCCCTTTAAGTAGTTGACCTTACTTACTCCAAGTTCGTCAGACTGGTATTTTTTTGGAGAGCCTGCGCCAAGGCCTGAGCGCCTTCGATGCTGATTGAGTTCTCCCGTAAGCTGAGGAACATAGAGGATGAAGTATATATTCAATATAGTAATATAAATGGCCGCCTATAATAAGACATAGGGATGGTAAAGACTCACTTCAGATTTCTGAGACTGTGGTTCCGGCTCAAGCCGCTGGTCAGAGACTTTAGGCCGTGATTACTGATGGAGTTACTCTGCAGCCTGAAGGTTTAGGGTGAAAATGTGCCAAAAAAATTAAACTCAGCTTTTCTTTGTGTGAGACTTCAAAACCTATTATCTATCCTATCCTAACAATCTATCAATAACAGCCCCTTTATTTTATACAAGAAACAGCGCCACACTTGTGGTAGTGCTGGTTCTTGGAATTACAGTTTTCACTTGAATTGCAATGTTAGGTACAGGATGTGTTTGGTATTGCAGTATTATAAAGGTGGTGCTACTCCTGAGGAGAAATATGAGGTGTGTGTGTGTATATATATATATATATATATATATATATATATATATATATACATACACATACACTCACCGGCCACTTTATTAGGTACACCATGCTAGTAACGGGTTGGACCCCCTTTTGCCTTCAGAACTGCCTCAATTCTTCGTGGCATAGATACAACAAGGTGCTGGAAGCATTCCATAGAGATTTTGGTCCATATTGACATGATGGCATCACACAGTTGCCGCAGATTTGTCGGCTGCACATCCATGATGCGAATCTCCCGTTCCACATCCCAAAGATGCTCTATTGGATTGACATCTGGTGACTGTGGAGGCCATTTGAGTCCAGTGACCTCATTGTCATGTTCAAGAAACCAGTCTGAGATGATTCCAGCTTTATGACATGGCGCATTATCCTGCTGAAAGTAGCCATCAGATGTTACAGGGTACATTGTGCTCATAAAGGGATGGACATGGTCAGCAACAATACTCAGGTAGGCTGTGGCGTTGTACCAAGGGGCCCAAAGAGTGCCAAGAAAATATTCCCCACACCATGACACCACCACCACCAGCCTGAACCGTTGATACAAGGCAGGATGGATCCATGCTTTCATGTTGTTGACACCAAATTCTGACCCTACCATCCAGATGTCGCAGCAGAAATCGAGACTCATCAGACCAGGCAACGTTTTTCCAATCTTCTACTGTCCAATTTCGATGAGCTTGTGCAAATTGTAGCCTCAGTTTCCTGTTCTTAGCCATGTGATTGGCTGATTAGAAATTAAGTGTTAACGAGCAGTTGGACAGGTGTACCTAATAAAGTGGCCGGTGAGTGTATATATACACCTCATATATATATTTATCATCCTAGACAAACCCCTTTAATACTACTCTAGAGATCTTCCACTGTTCCCCTCCTTCTGTTTGCTCCTATACACGACTTACTCCAAGGTGACTAATCTGGAGTTAGCAGTGAGAGCTTCGGCCAGCGCGGCAGCTCCTTGGTCGCCCAGGCTGTTGCTTGATAACCTGCAGAAATCCCCCAAGATGTGTCATGATGAGAACTTCCTCCTTATATGTGGTGGAGAGATGGAGGAACCAGGCGGAGGTCACTCACCACAGCTCCTGGAGTACCTGGTTCTCCTTTAGACTGAATGCCAGGCTCTCAGCTCCTGCAGCGCCAATGCCGTTCTTCTTAATACTGTTGGGTGACAAAAGACAAGAAGGTCTTATCTTTTCTAGATTGAGAGGCACAAAATATAGACAGATTATGGTGGTGCAGGGGTAGAAGTCACACTGGGTCTTGGGGCCACATATGAAGACCACATGGAGAGTGACGCTCCTGTTATAGATGTTGATTCTGGCCTAGAAGCATCATATCAATAGGTTATAGTGACTTACTTCAAGGCCTTCAGCTTGCGGTTGATCAGCAGAGACTGAGCCAGGTGCTGAGCCCCCTCCGATTTGATCCGATTGTTTTGTAGACTGCAGGAAAGATAGAAATATGCAAGAACACCACAGGGTGCAGGCCCATATCTGAAGCTTCAGCATAAAACCCCAGGGGGACATAATGAAAACAAGAAACGTTCCCATAACCAGGCATTAAAGCGACAATTTTGCATGTTAATACATATCTACAGGAAAGAGGAAAACAGGGTACTGTGACCCTAATGAGTATCAGACCAATGACCTGAGGAGGATGGTAGGACCAGCTATGGGGCACTTACTTGAGACACAAAATGACTTGATTGTTCCTCAGAGCTTCTGCCAAGGCACGGGCACCACTGGGTCCGATGATGTTGCTGTGCAGGCTGTGACGTTAAAGGCAGGTGGTTATTGGACTACTTACCTCATAAGTTAAAGAGTCTCTTCACACCCTGGTTACTTACTCAAGACATGACAGAGTGTGGTTCACCATGAGAGCTTTTCCCAGCACTTTCATACCACGATTACCCAACTGGTTTTCCGCAAGACTGGAAATAAGATTGGACAAGGTTATCGACTTGTGACTGCTCATGGGTACACAACACTGAACAAATTGTGCCCCTGGAGACTGGTGGGTACTACATCTGACTATATATGGTAACTGTGACTGGTTACCGCACAAGACCAAGTCACGTTTAATGCTTAAGGCTGACATAAGACTGAATCCTGACTGAAAAAGTCACATTTTTTAACCTGTTGTATGGACTATGTGAGCCCACTGTTGTTGGTAGCCACTGATTTGCGTGGACTGTCATCTTTTGTGTTCTACTAAGGTGTGCGTTTTGCAAGGATGGAAACCACCAAGACCTGTGCTTCTGTAAACATGTGTTACTGCCATGCCTGTGCTCTCTTTGTAAACTCTTTGTAACAACCAAGCTAAATGATCTTTGCTTTAAAGTAATCTTTATCTTAGTAAACTTATGTTTTTATGTGTCCAATGGGTTGTCACCTGATTTTCTGGATGGCGCAGTCCTTGGCACGCAAGATAGTGGCCAACAGTTCCATGACGTCATCTTTAAAGTTGTTGCTTTCCATTCTATACAAAGAAATTTATGTAAGATACGAGGTCTCCAGATCACATGAATGTATGTAGGACCTATAGTAATTACCGGAGGTTGGTGCAGTACTGGAGCTGTGGGAGGAAGTTCTGTACCAGTCCATAATTCAGGCATTGGTTGAGATTCGTCTCTTGAGCACAACTACCAGACACTCGGAGCAAATATGCAAGAGCAGAACAAGTCAGTGGGTTCAACCGACCTCTAAGAGTCCCAGACTTCAGAGCCTCATTTACAGTATTGATCAGCTCAGTGTGCCCCATCTCATAGAGGCAGCACACCAAGTTAACCATCCTACTGGAAATTGTCTTTCCTGCACTCAGCAAGCTCTGAAGGTGATCAATCACCACTCCACGTTGGTTACTTGATTCCTCTTTGCTTGGAAGACAACCAGCCAAGATGCGAAGTATCTGTGGTGAGAGTAGTCCAGAGAGAAAGCGCAGAAAAACGGACAAATGTACCCCATCGGCTTGTAAAACACGCTGGGTGGCACTTTTATAGTGATTGAGAAAGCCCAACTTGGGCCAAGAAACTCCTCCATCGGCAAACAGGTCAAAGATGGCGCGTTTGGCCGCAGAGTGGTAGTGAACAGCTGCCAAGAACTCCTGCAACAAAAGATGGGGGAAGGAGAAAGATACACATGAGGGGGAATTTTGGGTAACTAATAATCGGGAGCATAGACTGCCTGGTGATATTGGGGTCTCGATCCCACAAGACTTCAAATCTGACTTGTAATAGACAGTCCGTTTCCTAAGAACTCCCTGGAATGCCAATTTCCCTAAATTTCCAACCATTCTTCGGGCATTGGTTGGTTGTTCTATGGCTTCAGAGTCACAAAACTGGGCCTTCAAATACCAGGAAAATATGGCAGACAGTGTATCCGGCAGAGGTTGGTATGAAGAGTCTTGGGCATGCAAGGTAAACCCCAGTGAAAGGCCTATAATATGGCACAATGTGGGCACTGAACATAGGGCCTTCAAGGCACGATGACATTGTAGGTGGTCCCACACCCTCTCCATTGTGCCACTGGTGTCATGTATCAAATGTTCTAGAATATCCCTGATTTCATTTGACCCTAAAGCAGATATTTCTGTCATCCGATCCACAAGCCCACCAGGAATCTTTGAAGCTGCTTCTGGTCTTGATGTGATCCACACATTAACATCTGGTAGCAGGTTTCCCCGTAAAATATTAGTAATGAGACATTCAGGAGGAAGTTCTTTCTGGGGGTCAGTGCTGCCAACAGAGTCTGAGAAATCAAGTGGAGCCCGTAATTCATCCAACCCATCCAAGATGAGAAGAGAACTTGCTGGTAGTGTAGTAGTACTCGGGCAAGCTATACCTACCAACTTCTCCGCAGAGAGACGATCGTAAATATTCAACTCCCACAGGTTCAGAGACAGCACTGATTTGATGTCTGTACAAAACTCACCGCGCGTCCACTTTTCCACAAATAATCTAACAAGGGTGGTCTTACCAGCCCCGGCCACCCCCACAGTTAGGGTGATACGTGGTGGAAGACTGACCCGAGACAGTGGCATCAGCATTTTATCAAGAGACAGCACCTTAGGACGTCCTAGCCTGGCCTGCTCTAGTTCTAGCTGTACAACGTCATGTTCTTGAAGCTGGGCATCTGTCAGACCTTCCACCATCAGGACCGAGTCTAACTGCGCCAACAGTGGATGGTGGTCATCGTATTCCACCTTGTCCAAATGTTTTCGGACCAGGGGATCTGTAACGAAGACAAAAGTGGTAGAATTGGGTATAATGAGTCAACAAAACCCTAAAGCTCTGCTGAAGAACATCGCTGACCGTAATGGCGCATGCGCTGGTAGAGATGGGTGCGACTGTTCTCTATACATTGCTGGAAAGCTTGAAGAGATGCCCTGCCCTTCCCACCGACTGTGTCCATAAGGGTCTCTGCTCGCTTGGGCAGTGGTAATTCTTGAAGGCATTTCACCTCATCTCCAGTCAACATCTGCAGCGCTTGCAGCTTTGTCATGATTTCCTGGAGGGATTCCGGACAGGCACTGGATGCCACCTGTCTCCTGTACCGGAGAATCCATAAGCCTAACAATGACACATTAATAAGGTCTGGTTAGATAAAGACCAAGAACGTAGACAAGAAGATACATGGAGACCAATGACATCCATACTATTTTGTGTCAACACACCAATTGTCTTCTTCTGTCTGTTATCACCTACTTTTCCATTATCCCCCAATGCTAAATTTGTCTAGTTTTTGGAAAATTATCCACAGGATGATTAATGGTCACCACAGAGATAAATCAGAATCCTTGGGCCTAAATTTTAATCTGATGTTTTCTCAAAAAAACTCTCTTAAATAACATTTATGATGAGTTCATTCTTCATGGATGTCTCAACTTTTCTTTGGAAGCCTCCAAGATATTCCTGGAGATTTGTCAAGTATCTGGTAAAGAGGCCGGTAAAGTACAAAGCCTACAGGGCCTCGTTCTTTATAGCATCCAATTAGAACGCAGCTTTCAGTTTGTCAGAGCTGTTTATGAAATGAAATCAGAGCTTTGATTGGTTGCCATGTGATTAGAGAAGGCCTTAATGTTTCTAAGCAGACATCTACCTACCTTCCATGTCATTGTTTCGAAAAACCATGAAGCTCCGGGATTCCACACGTGGTCAAGGTCCATGTCATCTCTTCATCTATACCATGTCATCTCCTGCCAGATTAGAGTCAGAATAAAGACATGAACACCATAGTTACATGAGGCTGCGGGTGTTATGACATGATGCAGTGGGTTGTAAGAAGCAATTGTTTCTTTCTTTGCAAAACAGCGCCACATCTGTCTTCAGGTTGTGTGTGGTATTGCAGCTCATGCTAAGTCTCTACAATAGAGCTGCAATACCACACCCAACTTGGTGTGATTCAATTTCTGGATGAAGGCAGCCATGTTTTTTTCTAATCCTGAAAGACTCTATAAGGAGGACATGACACAAGACGATCCCTTTTGCAGGATTTTATGCCACATTCCAGAAACACCCAAAACTTTTTCATAAAGATAAAAAAAATAAAGCTTCGGTGACCTGAAATAAATGGCTGTAAAATGGTTAAACCCACACATCAATGATTCTGAAACTTTGTGTTTTAGCTTCCCATTATCTAAAATTACATTTCCCAGGTAGTCTTATAGGATGAGACTACTGTAAGGGGGCACATCATTATTTTCAAGTTCAAAGGTGAACATTTCCATTAGGCACCCCCCTCAGGATGGTCACCTGGCCTTATGCTCTCATTCTGTCTCTGCTGCATCACCCTGGGCTTTTTTGGCGCTGCCACAAAAAAACTGATAGTATAAGGGCAAAAACAATGTGCATGGAGTCCTCGGCCCTTTTCACACTCGCGCATTCTGCGTGTGTATTTGACATACAGAACTTGCATTGCACCCTGACACATTGGGGCACATTTACTAAGGGTCTGCGGACCGCGATTCTGTCAGGTTTCCCGGATATTTCCTTTTTTCTGCCGAATTGCTACGGACTTTTGCCGCACGCGATCAGATTGTGGCACATCGGCGCCGGCTTGCATGCGACACAAATCGGGGGGTGTGGCCGTCAGACAACCAGACTGATTTGGACAAAGCGCGGATTTTAAAAACGAAATTGTGTCGCGAGATCAAGCACTTACATGTATCAGGAAGAAGAAGGTGAACTCCGGCGGACCTCAGCGGGGAAGCGACACCTGCAGGAAATTGGACGCACGATCTTAGTGAATTGTGGCAGCTCTGAATCCTCGTCGGACAACGCACAGTGGGGATCGTGACGGGACGGGTAAGTTAATTGCCCCATTGTATTCCATGGGTTTTGTCACTCTATGCCCGGAAAAAAAGCATTGAAAATGCATTCAAAACACCAAAAAAACAGAGACTGATCAAACTCTGACTGAAAACTGATTGAACTCTGAGGAAAAATGTAAGTTTTTTACTGACCAAACCCTGATGGCACCCTGATCAGACATGATCTGCAACGCAAGTATGAAAGGGGCCTTAGGTGAGTGCATTCTTACCCCACACTGGGGCACATTTACTTACCCGTTCCTGCCGCGATTCATAAGATTGTCCGCCCGATATCCTGCATGTGTCACTCCCGCAGGAGTCCACCTTGTTTTTCCCAGTGCATGTATGCGACACAATTTGAATGTTAAATCCCGCGCTCAGTCCGAATCAGTTGGATCGTCTAAATTGTGTCACATGGAAGCCAGCACCGATGCACCAAAAAAGGATCACGTGCACCAAAATCCCAGCGCAGACACCTGTTAAATACCAGTCTGAGCCGTGCAATCCCCGAAAAAGGTGAACAGTCTGACGACAGTGCAATCCACGACCTTTAGTAAATGAGCCCCATTGTGTCAAGCCGCACTTGCATCCCTGGACCAAAGCACAAAATCACCCTCCATACCCACCTGGATGCGCCATCATGAGTTCCAGGAGTGAGGCACATTATATACAAGTATTCACACAATTTCTATTCACCACTGACCTTCCATTTGATATTTAGCAATGTAGGGTTGACCATTTAATGGGCACAAAATTCTACAATAGCTTCTACGAGTGAAGATTTTGGATGTACCTCCTTAATAAGAAGGCACCAGACACTCAAAAAGTGATCAATAGTTACAATATCATCCCCTCTGCAATAAATGGACCCGGATATAGGTGTGATTTATGTCTGCAGCCTATAGTGACTTGTTGTCGCCGAGCATGCAAGTGCTTTACAGACAAGAGGGTAGGGGCCGGGGCTACTGGTAATCTCCGGAGAGGTCACGTACCAACAACTAGTACACTGGAACATGTGACAACGAGGAGGCGGCATCTGACCCAACAAGGCAAAAATTTGAATACAAATTGGTACATTCCACTCCTATAGATTTTAGGGCTACATGAAACTCGACCCATGGGTCTGCCAGATTTACTGACCCAAACTTTACTTAGATGAGTTGAGCTTAGCATGCTCAGGTAAGTGGGTTCTGGGCTGGTAGATCTATAGAACTTGGCTGTGAATTACAGATCCAGGGGTGAACCCCTAATAGATGCCACCACTGTGATTATTCTCCATGTTCTTCCACACCTTAATAGATCCGGTCACCATTATGGATCCATTGCTACACTCATCCTAACACTCACTGAGGGGGGCATTGAAGTGACGCTTAAGAAGGTTTAATCCAAGCAAGAAGACACCCATACTTGGTCCGGACCTCTATGGACGCCCTTGGTGGTACATATTACATATTCTCACCAGACCAACTACGATGGCGGCTAGCCTTGACCCGGGATGTTCTTCTCCAATGAGAGGTGCTCTTGTATCGTCACTGTTGGTCTTTCTCCTCAATCGGCCCCTTATCCCCCTTAGATATATCTTCAACCTGTCTCCAGTTGTGATCTCGTCTCATCAAACGTTCACCGTTGACAGCTTGAGGTTGGACAACCACCACCAGCCCTGTGAGGTCCTCTCTGCTATGTGTCTATACTCTGCAGTCTGGTCCACTGATCTCAGCATCTCACCTCTTCCTGCTCTCGCCCCGTGTCGCTTCCTGTTTTAGGTCTTAAAATTACGCTCAGAAGAGAATGAAGAGCAGCTCCTTGATTGGTGACAATGTACAAAAGAAGAGAATAGAAGGAACCGAGTGAGAAGTAGATGCAATGTTTTACATGAAAAGATCTTCCTGGTAATCCGGAATCTCACAATCCACAAAATCTGGATGTGCGACCCAGCAAAAGATAAATTTAGCCTCAGCTGGCACTCAATTCCCCATAAATGCAGTTTTAGTATGGAGTGTAGAGCGATGGCCCAACATCTTTGTCTCATAAGTGATGGGTCTAGTGGTCTCAGTGTCCTCCTCTCTGCACACACCTACCTGCACACACCTACCTTTACAAGGGTGCTCAGCCGAGGACAATTTCTGGAGGGGTTCCTATGATAATCATTTTATCACAGAACTTCCCAGGAATTAACTTTTGGAATCCTTGCAGCATCGGTTCTGTTTCCCTGCAGCGCCACCACAGGGGAAATAGAGTATTACACTCTTCTTGTTTAAATCAATGTGTAATACAGGACACAGGTCCTCCACAGAGGGGGAGGCGCTCTTGTTAACCGTTTTAATAGGATCCAAAACTGATAACACCCCCGTTGCTTCCAATTAATAGAGAATTTATTAATAGGTTTTATAAATCTGGATTCTAGGCACATTAACTCTGGCCAAAGATTGTTGCGTCAACCTGTAACTGGAATGAAGAAATGTTAGTAGTGGCAGTAAATCTTCTGGATTGAGTCATCAGCCATAGAACAGGGAGGTAAAACCGGACACACGCTATCGGCGACGGCGACGGCTATCAGGCCGTGACGTGATTATTTTCTTACTAAGAGTATCCTCATAGACTGATTTTCTTTGAAGCTCATATAGCTATGACCCAACAGCCTTGCAAAAAATTTGTAAAGTGGCTTAAATACTCTGCGCATTGGAACTAAATGCAGCGTTATGTTATGGGTGATCTACACTCAGCAGGGACAACAGGAGACGATGTCTACATCCCGGACGCACAGAGATGGAAGGGTCTGACATTTTTTGCATTGATATAAATATATTTAAGGAAGAATATCTGCGCGGCTGACACAGGTTGTACTCAGGATGTAGCAAACCACAGGAGGAAGGAGACAGACCTAGACGTGTGTATGAAGACCGAGCTGCTGCACTGCACCGAGCTGTCACTGCACTGCATGACCCTACGTGGAGGGGATCACCCGCACAGCTAGGGGCAGGATACTAGATAACACAAGAGCTTTAGCATTTAGAGAAATTGTTGTCTTCATATATAGAGTATTATGGCAACCGCCAGTTAGTTTAGTTTTTCTCCTACTGCTGCGCCCTTAGCTCTCTGCATTGAACTGCTTTATAGCCACTGTCATTTGCGTTAAGGGGCTGCTGTAGCATTCAACCAGAAGCCACTACAAGAAAGAGGTGAGGCTGTAGAAGAACACCTCAATAATTGAGAGCTAAGAGCACAGCAATGTGAGGACAATACTAGAATATACAGGAATATTTCACAGTCCTGCTGCTACTAACATACCGTACACAGATTTTCTGAATATGAAGGCAATTTACTTTTCTCGTATTTATTACAAATTAAATTAAACTGAATATACATAATTTACAAATCCATGCAAGTTTTTTTTTTTTATCTTCATTAAAATCTTTACACAATATACAAAAGCTCTACCCATGGGCAAAAGCTGGGGCGTCCAACAGTGTCTCCTGCCAGAGGCAGTAGATCAGACACCCAAGATCGCTCATACAAAGAGGTTCTGCAGGAGAGGTGTCTGTCATGTATCAGTGACTACCAAGTCCCCAAATCGCTGGAGCCTCCCTATAGAGACGCCCTCAGTAGCGTTTTCCTCCTTTCCTCCTGGTGCGGCTCTTCTTCTCTTTACGTGCGGCAGCGGTGGTGAAAGTGATGCAATGCGAGTCCAGGAAGTCCAGCAACTTTCCGGCAGCGATTCTGATCCCATTTAGCTTGAGATCTGCGTGTAGAGCGGCCAGGTCCAGGGGCTGATACAATAAGATCTGCTTATGTAAGTCCGGCCGTGCCTCGATGTACCTCCTCACAGTCTCCGCTGTCTGAGCCTCTTTGCTGGCCGCTTGTGAGGCCGCCACCGGCTCATCGTCATCTTCATCTGCAAACGCTGTCTCAAACTCATTGGTGTTGGAACTACAGAGAGATGAAAAGTGCATCTCAAAACCATGTCCTATTGACTTTGAATAGAGCCAATTCAAGGGAGAGGAACTAGATCAGGTCATGGGTGGTCTAGCGATTAGACCCCTATGCTGTTCATAAAAAACCCGGCTGCTTACTTACAAAAACAGCGCCACACCTGATCGTGATTGGTGCCGGTATTGCAGCTCAGTTGTATAGAAATGAATGGGGCTTAGATGCAATACCACACACCGTCAGGTTTGGTGCTTTAAATGGTATGCAACTATTTAAACTATTGTATTTGGCTTGTAAAGTCCACATCGTCGGCTTTACTGGACCTGTGTACAAGTGCAGTGAAGAATGTGACAATCACTGAATCCTTAGAGCATATGAGCGCCCCCCAGGGGTCTTACTGTAACATGAGAAGGATAGTGATTTGCGTTACCTTTGAGACAGGGAGGACGTGTCGCTTGGAGCCACAGAGGACGTAGTGGACTCTTGTGATGCAGTCAGAGGTTGGTCATCTCCTGTGTCTATCTCCGGGGCGGTGCACACAGATGTCCCCTTTCTTCCCATGTTTGGGCCTCTTGCCCCTTTGGCAGTGTTCTCCGTCCGCTGCTTGTCACGCAGAGGTTTCTGCGGAGCTGAGGCTACGCTGCTGCCTTTAGTCCGATGGGCCTGGGATGAAGGGACGTCATCCTCGGAGTCGGAGCTCATTACCTGATGGGTGTAGCTGAAGATCTCTTTCAGCTTTAGCACCATCTGTTTTTTGGGTAGAGCCCTTACACCAAATCTAAAGGAGCAAGAAGAATACAGGTTAGGGTGAATGTGGTTTCAATTCCAATGGACCACAAATTTAAAATCTGGACAATGGGAATGGCTAGAATTTATATTGGTAGGTACTGAAAGTTTCTCTCTAGATGTTACCAACCCCAAACCTGGTGAATTTCCATAAACACTCACCTGCTTAGCTCTTTTTTCAGGATTGGGGTGTCCATGTCGGAATAGTCAGGTAATGGAGTAATGGGGACCTTGGGAGCAAGTTCTCTTTTACGTACGATAGAAACTGTGGAGGAAGCAGAGGGATCGTAAGACGGATACATCATGGCACACACAGATTAGTAACTAAAGTGGCCCCTTAGTGACTTACCTGGAGTCCTCAGCTCCTTCTGCACCTCCGGCAGCTTATTCAGTCGCTGAGACAGAGGCAGGACGGCCGGCAGCTCCGGGTCGTCTTCTTCCCAGTCCTCCCATAACTTGGAGTTGAGATAACTCTGACGTCTGCTCTGGGATGAGTCTTGTGGAGAAGCCTCAATACTTGCTGGGGTGGTGCTTTGTGCTGGAGAAGGGGTGTCAGGTTTATCACCTAAGGGTCTGGTGGGGGTCTCATCAAGATGTAAAGGAACATTAGGTTTGCCCTGTAAGGGTTTGGTTGGGGTGTCATTAAGATGTAAAGGAGGGCTGGGAGCAGGAGGGGAATCAGGTCTTCTTGGAGTCTCGTTCATGCACCACATATCATCTTCCATGGGGATAGGAGGCTCATCATAGTCAAACTGGAAGCTGGTGTTACTGATATTGGCCTGGGCCTCGGCTACTGGCGCCTCATCCTCACTGTCCCCAACCTCAAAGACTGTGCTGCTAGCGATGGATACGGGTGGGGAAGAAAGCACTTTACTACATACACTGGACTGCGCCTCCAGCTTTTCATGGATGGAGGGTTTTGACGACTGAGGAGTCCTTGGAGATATCAATGGGAGGGACACTGAGCTTACTTGAGTTTGGGAAACAAAACTTTGGCAAGAAATGTTGAAGTCAAGGTGTCGGGATGCTTGAGATGAACGTGGTGTCTGCTGGGAGCCTGAAGGAGACTTAATCTGTGAGTTTGGAGGTGATTGCACTGCAAGGGGTGTTCTTGGTGACTTTAAAGGTGACTGAGCTACGAGGGGTGTTCCTGGTGACTTTCGAGGTGACTGAGCTACAAGGGGTGATTCTGGTGACTTTGCTGGTGACCAGGCTGCATGGGGTATCCTTGGCGACTTTGGAGGGGACCAAACTATATGAGATGTCCTTGGTAACTTTGGAGAGGAACTGGTAGCATGGGATTTCCTTGGTGACTTTGGAGATGACATGTTTGCATGGGATGTCCTTGGTGACTTTGGAGGGGACCAAACAAGATGGGATGTTCTTGGTAACTTTGGAGAGGAACTGGTAGCATGGGATGTCCTTGGTGACTTTGGAGATGACATGTTTGCATGGGATGTCCTTGGTGACTTTGGAGGGGACCAAACAAGATGGGATGTTCTTGGTAACTTTGGAGAGGAACTGGTAGCATGGGATGTCCTTGGTGACTTTGGAGATGACCACTTTGTATGGGATTCATTCTGCAAGGTCTGAGGGGACTGAGGTAAACTTGACGTTTGTAGCATGGAAATTTTTGACGTTACCGATTGGGGTAAGGGAGTAGCAGGCACCAACCAAGACATCTCTGAGCTACTGCTCATCTCCAGACGAGGACAATCCCCACTGCTCCTCCTCTGACTGAAACTTACCGGAGACTCTTTAATAGCCTTGGATGCAGACTTTCCAGATTGGTCACTCGACTCCATCTCTTCATCCGATGACAAGATCAGGATGATGTCTTCCTCTCTGGAGGAGGCACCTTGAGAAGTATCTTTGCAAATGGAATTTTTGAAAGTGGACTGTGGAGATTTTCCATGTTCAGGTAAGTACGAGGGTTGGTATAACTCTGAATGTGGCTTGATGTTAGGAGAAGACCCAAGTTCAGGTAGAGCCGGGGACGCCATGACAGTAGGTGAGCTGGTCAGTATGGGTGGCTCTTCCTCTGGGCTGGTTGGATTTATTTGGGATTTGCTTTCACAAATTCCTGAAGGTTCCCCGTACTCACCACAAGTCTGTGAGAACATATGGTCATAGCTATCATCCAGAGGTGGAGGACTATGCGGAGAAAACATATCTGCGTCTGGGTCTTCATCACGATTGGGGGAGATCAAGGAAATGACAGGGACAGGAGATTTGGAAGATGCAGAATTATGGGATGTGATGTCTTTTTTCAATGGTGAAGTTTCTGCAACCTTAAACTGAGAAGGAGACTGCAGAGAAGCAGCAGAGGAGGAAGATGATGGCCGCACGCTGAGCGGAGTGATGCAAGGAGCCACACAATATTCAGGGCTGTTAGACAGAAGGCACACAGGGGATTTTCTAGGTGAATGTTCCATTTCTTCCGGTTTTTGAGACACTTTAGGTGGAGGGGTGATCATTAAATCCACTTCAGCCTCCTCCAAGTGAAGATTTCTGGATTTGGGAGAGTGGTCTTCAGATTTCTCCGGATCCTCAACTTCTTGTTCACTTTCATCTTTCATGGACTCTGGTTCTGCTAAGATCTTACGCTGAGTCAAAGCAAATTCATAAATCTCCTCCAGCTCCACCTCTCCCACAGCTCCATCGTCGGGCTTCTCCTCATCCTCAACGTCTACGGGCAAATCTTCCTCACCTTCCTCCAGCCACATGGATTTCAGCAACTCCTGGAAGGTCTCAGCTCGCTCTCCTCCATCATCCTCCTCCTCTTCTGGGATAATCTCACCCTCCGAGTTGTGTGTTACAGAAATGAGATGTTCACAGGCGTCTATCAGACTATTTACCCCAAACCTAGAAGAAAAGCAAAAACTTTAGTTAATTCATCATAACTTTCGGCTTCACGAGTCCACTCACAATCGTTTGTTCTGCCTTGTGTATGAGCCCATAGCAAAGCATTTGTCCTATCTGTATGAATCAGTAGGCATGTAATCTTAAAGGAAACCTACCATCAGGGATCTCCCTAATAAGGGAGGTTGCTACTCTCTGTTGTATCCCTACAGTATCCTTGGCTAATCTTTTTATTTAGTAGAAACAGAAAAAAAAACATATCTTATCTTTATGCAAATTATCTGCAGGGGCTACTGGGGCGTGGAGTAGCCTCATGGGGGAGCGGGAGCAAAGGCTATGCCACGCCCCAGTATCATGTGCGATCCTTCCTACCAGCGCCTCCTTGGCGTGCTCCTTCATCACTGTCCGCAGTCTCTTCTTCAAAGCCGGCGTTCTGCACATGCATCATGCAGGGACATTACTCATAGATCCCGGCATTGTGACTGTGATAATCTTCTCATATTTGTTATGCATGGCCTCCTTCCTCAACTTTTATAATGATGCAAATGTCTATGAAGGGCTCCTGGGGTGTTACCAGAGCCCCTCTGTGCTGCATATTCACATGCTGGTACACTGTTCAGGATCACTTGCCCGCTACCACTGTGTGCTGGGACTTCCTGTGCTGCAGTGAAATTGTATCAGGCAGGAAGGAAAGGTGAGACAGTGTAACAACCTGTGAAGCTACACTATGGAGGTGTTCTGTTAACAGCTCTAAGAGCCCTTCAGGTTCATTGACATCATTTATAAATTCATTTACGAAGGGAGGAGGCCATGGATAACAACTATAGGAAGATTACCCACGGTGCCTGGATCTATGAGTGAGTGTCCCTGGTTTATCATGATGGATTTTGATGATTTCCTTTAAGGGAGCATCAAAGAGATGTCATACATCACCTCTTGAGTCTGGTGCTGAGCATCCAGGAGTGCTGCTGTAAAGGGATCAATGTTTGTTGATAGTGCTTGGCATGGGAGTTGGGGGATCATATTTTGGAAATAGAGGCCCCGGGTCTACACAATGGTGGGTGTAACATAGAACAGTGACAGTGTGTGACACTTATACGTGACATTGATAGACACACACCGGGCATGATACATACCTGCGTGCCAGCTCACATACATGTGGCAGGCAGTGACTGGGAATATCAGTGGTGGCAGAATATAAAAACCGGAGGAAACACAGGGCGGCCTCAGCAGACACATCATTAAGAAGGAGACGGCGCGCTCGTCCAATGCCGGACTCATCTACCCAGAAGCCTTCAGTATGGATCTAGAAATGCGAATCAGATAATTGGTGCTTAAAAATGATATGCTGTATATTAATAGGGTCATAATAAGTCAGTAGTGCAAAATCCTACAAAACCCTTTTCACACTTACTGCTTCCACCAGCAGGGGGCAGCGTGCATAGAGCACAAACGTGTGTGCATTCAGGACCTCCCCGCAGTCAGTCTGCAGCTGAGCATCACTCAGATGGGGGTTGTTCACCATCTCCATAAAATCTGCCGATAACACAAGCAGCGGCATCTGAAAGAGGCAGAGATACATGTGAGATATATACGTAGGCACCAGGAGGTAACCTTTCCCATCATTTTGTTCTGTCCCTCTGTTACTCCTCCTAGAAATGTGCACAGATGTACGTTATATCATAGAGAAGGAACGGTATATGACAAGTCCCCAGACAGGTGATGGCACCGCTGCTTCTCTCGTACCTTGCTATGATGTGGACGCCTCTCATTTCTACTCTTCTCCTCTTGTTCAGGGATGAATCCGCTCAATGTGATACTGACAGGCGACTCTCGGCCTGTAATAGGATATTGTTATTTCTATACAGTAAAGGATGAACACGCTTTACTAACACACGGAGGAACCCCATTACCTGTGCGCTCATGTAGAGTGCTAGCTCCGGCGTTCCACTGAGTGAGCGTCATCCCCTCTCCCGCCAGTTCCGCCAGATCCAGCAATGCCCTCTGGCTGTAGGACAGCGGGGGTTTATCCTCGGGCGTGGGCTCGGGGTCCTGGTCACCTGCAGTCTGGCTTTGTGGTTTCTCAGGGGGCGATATGGTCGTACTCGCGTGTGTCTGTGAACTATGCAACTTCTAAAATAACAAGAGAAATTGTAGCATGTGGCGTCCAGGGATAATACCGTGTCCATAGGGTCAGTATGAGAGTTCTTACCTTTATGGGCGACTTCCATGGAGTTATTGGGGGGTTTAGTTCAGCTGTATAGTAGCTCAGGGTGTCCCTCGTCTCCATCATATTACTTATATCCCACAGGACACATCTTTCTCCTCCTGGCAGCCTCCAGCTGTACCTCTCCTCTTCTTCTTCCGTCGTCCAGAAGTGACTTGCGGGTAACGTCATCACCTTGTTCTCTGCGGTTTCCTCGCTGAGCAGTAGAGACAATCTCCTCTGTAACTTCTCCACAGCCTCCTCAGGTCTCTGCGCCAGCAGGAGGGGGGTGGGCTTGTCCTTCTGTTTTCGGCGACTTTTCTTTTCTACAAAAATTTAAATATCCTGAATGAAGCAAAGAAGCAGCCAACAAAGCCACATGAAAGGGATATCCCCAAGTATTGTCATTACTGTATTAGTGTCTGGAATGATCCAGGGGACACTTGAGTGTGCAGGGAACTGCAGTGGGCAGCGAAAAATACCCGCAGGGAAAGTCAGCAAGTACGACGAGGTTATACATTAGAGCTGTGCTCAGAGATAGGGATATTCTAGAAATATGCAATTGCTGGATATGGTTAGTATAGCCCTTAAAGGCAGTGTTGGACTGGGTTTCCTTAGGCCACCAGAGAAAATCAATTTGGGGGCCCACTCTTCATTATACCCTAGGAAATATGCTAGCAGCCTCCAAATTGTGGTGTTTTCTGATGAAACTCAGTTTTGGGTTGAGCCAGGGCCCACTGGAGGATCCTCTTGTACACTGGTGGGCCAGTCCGACACTGCTTAAAGGGGTAGTCCAAGGTAATCAAACTTCTGTGCAGCAGCCAGAAAAGGAAAGCATCTTTAACTTCTCTCTCTCTCCATGCCAGCTTTTGGTTTATACAGACGCCGCAGCAGAGACGTCATGACAGCTTGTGGCTGCTGCAGACTATCAATGTACTTTGCAAAGTGCGGATAGTGACTGCAGCCTCTGCCTCAGAGATTATTTTTCTACATCCTTTATTGTTGGCCCCAGATCTGTCCAACATAAATCCCCATTAGCTAACAGTCTCCCTTTCGCTGCCTATGAAAAGGGTTTTGTTATGTTGAAGCAGATAACACCGGAGGTGCCCTCAGTACCTGGTGCAGGCATTGCCAGGACAGGTTCACCACCATCTGTAGTCTGTGCCTTCTTGTCCTCCTGCATAGAACGGGACAATGCCATTGCAACCATTAAATCCTCCATC
This sequence comes from Engystomops pustulosus, assembly GCF_040894005.1. Lineage (NCBI taxonomy): Eukaryota > Metazoa > Chordata > Amphibia > Anura > Leptodactylidae > Engystomops > Engystomops pustulosus. Next base: position 21,100,916 of record NC_092418.1, read on the forward strand.
TCTGCACCAGTCTTGGCCGTCTTCCTCTTCTTAGAAGGTTCCTTCTGTTTTGGTACAGCTTTCCTCTTCCCATTTACCACCCTGTCCGAGTGATGTATTAGAGTATTAGGTACAAGTATGTGAATTATACAACATCACGTATAAAGAAGGGATAATCTTACCGCGGTGGCACCTCTGATCCCGCCTCAGCCTCCTGCCTCTGAACAGCCTGCAGTAAAGTCTGGGCCGGGACTTCCAACTTTGCAGCGCAGCGTTTCAGGTGAGCTGCGCGGCTTTTCTCTGTGCTAAATGGTTTCCCACACAGCGGACAACTAGGAACCACAGGAGTTACTGAGCTTCCTCCGACACCCTCGCCCTGGTCCAAGCACCTGAAGGGAGCCAAAAAAAAAAAAACAATGTAGATTTAAAGTGGCTGCCTCAAGTTGGGGGACAGCATGCCGATTGGGGGGATCATGACACTCATGGGGTTCTGTTCCTCTTAGTGACTACTACATGACAGCTCCAGCATGTGCACTGCCGCTCTATTCATCCACTAAGGGACTGCATGAGACAGCGGAGCAATGTGCGAGTCTATATGTGACAGTGAAAGGAGCCATGGGACGGATGTTCAACCTGCAGCTCCATTCATGAGTAATGGAATCCCTCTTCCTGTGATCAGTGGGGGTCCCGGTGTCCGGACGCTCATGTTAAACTTTATTACATGTAATGTGCCCACTCTTACCTGTTTACATGCTGCTCCCTCAGGACGCTGCTCATGGTTGTCAGGTCTTTTTGACACAGCTGGCAAAAAAAGAGTCCTTCATCTTCTAAGCTCGCTGACTTCTTCTTGACATCCATTTGCAGAGCCAGGGCAAGAGCGCCATCATTCTGTACACTCGGATGTGCCTCAGAAGATCCAACTACAAGAAGCAACATGAAGAGAATAAGACAGAAGAAGAAATAGAGTGATGAGAAGATGGATGACAGATAAAACTACGTCACCCACCAGGTGCTTCACTGATCTCTGTGGAGTCCAACTTCATCCGTTTGGGGGCTTCCCGCTTGAATTGTTGCATCCGATCCAAGACAAGTTCTTTCACACTCATCTGGTCAGGGGGTCTGGGGTCTCCTTCAGGAAGGTTGGTCCTAATACCTTCTAAAAAGTAGGGTTGAAATCAATGGTAAATTTTCCAAATTGTGACATTCCTGAATCGTTATGAAAAGTCCCCACAGTGCCCTCGTATGTGTGGCCGAGGGCGATGCATGACACATAGTTCACTGGTATCACTAGGCATAACAAAGTGTATCCTCTTTCCTCATCACACAGTTATCATGGCTCATATTACCTTTAGTCTGGAGGCTTTGGATGGTCTCATTCCTTTCCTCCATGTGATCAGTGTTGCCCCCATCAGGACCTGCCTTGACATCCTCTTCTGCCTCTCTGCTGCCGCCATCATTTTTCTGCTTCTTGCTCCCAGGTGGTTTGGCCTTCTTCACTCTTCCCCGAGCTGCGGTGCTGGTTTTGGGCACATTCTGACTTTCTGAGGGGTTGTTGTTCTTCTTGACCCGTTTCAAGAGTTTAGAACAAAGTTCAGCAAAATCGTCGTCTGACTCAACCATTAGTGAAGTTGTTCCTGGAGCGGGTGGTGAAGTAGCTAAATCAGAGACTCCAGTAGGTGACAAGAAGCAGAGATGGGCCGGTCCTTCATCTCACCTCTCCCTCATAGAGAAGAGATAGACTACTGTAAAAGGGTTACAAAGCCATCAGTACAATAAAGGGGTGAGTAGGGGTGGTAGGAAAACAAATCTTTATACTGGGGGACTCTGTATTATTAATGGGAAGTGGGACCTATGTTTAGCTACGGTAGAGTGGTTGTGCAGGTGAGGGAGATGTTACTTAGGATTGTTTCCCTAATAAGTGTGTGGTCTGTTAAAAACAGACCGAACACTACCCCTGAGACAGGAGTCAACACATCATAGTTATATATGATGCAAGGAGTCCCTGCATCATGGTTTAGTGCGGTCATTTTCCTGGGAGGGCACAATAAGGAGTTGGAAAGCCAAACCTTTGACTCCAACTTAACAGTCCTGTTTTCTTGGTCGCTCTGGCAGTGCTGAGATAAATGCGGACATTCCTTCCCAGCGCCTTATTCCTCTGATCTGTAGCAGAGGGGCTTCACTACTGAGCATGTACATAAAGTACAGCCATATTCATCTCAACTAAAAGCCTAGAAGAGGGGTGCACAACCTGCACCGACAGGCCACATGCGGCCTGTCAAGTCACGAGTTGAGCCCTGCACCCTGCGGAGTCCAATGACCACTTCACTTAACTGGTAGCAGATCATTGGTTAGGAGAACGGGTAGCGGTGAGTGCAGCTGAGAAGTTCTCACTGGTAAGGACACAGAGCAGAACAGCCCCTGGAGCAGGAGAAGAGCCTTAAGTACAATATAGCTGAACTGTGCTGCTACCTGGTCCTCTCCTGCTACCGGCACAGATCTGCTCCAGGTCCTGACGCCAACACATAGCAGCACATGGAGGAGAGAAGAAGCTGCAGTGTGGTGCAAAGAGCAGATGAGGAGTTCTGGGGGTCTACAGTATTATTAGTCTGCTATGAGGTATTCAGTAATATTTGTCTGTTCTGGGAATATGCAAGATTCATATTCAATTGCTAATGTAGTTTATATAGATCACAATCCAAAAAAATATCTTACAGCGTTTCGGTCCGGATTGAACTTCATCAGATACGGATTTGTCTGGGGGAAGAGGGGAAAGACCTCAGTGCAGGCGTCTCCCTGAGTACAGGATAAGGTACAGCTGCTACTATATACAAAGTATTACAACCAGCAGAGTGGAATCCACCGCTATCTGGATCAGGAGTACAGTACAATGGTACAGCACATCTTACACCCTACTGGAATCATGTTTTCAGCATTAAGTCCAACAAACCTGCTGCATACACTTGTGGGGTGTAAAGGACAGAACCCAGAATCCACATTATGGCTGAGTTCAGGTTAGTGATTGTAGGTTCGGTCCAGTAAATCTCACAAGCGCATGAAGCAATGGTCAGAACACTATTCCACTCCCTCGTAATGAAGCGGTAGATGACTAGCCCTGACTGACTATAATGGGGTCCCTTAGGGTTTTGTTGGGATACATGAGACACAATCTGATAGAGTTGTAAGCGGAGCCTGACTATATCTTTGTATTGTATCCTTCGGCTTTGTAGGGCACATGGCGGCCATATTTGCCCCATTTGTATCACCCTCATATCTAGGAGACACTGGCGCTGGTGAAAGACTCTCCTCACCATTCCCTTTTATTAAAAACGCAGGTATATGCAGCCCCAGGGTTATGGTTGTAGCTCTGTTATAGAAACTACATTTCCCAGCATGCCTACATAGACCTGACTGCCAGGGAATGCTGGGAACTGTAGTTCTAAAGGAACCAGGTTGGAAATTGCAATGGTAAGGATTATTAATGGATCACAGAATGACATTAGAACAGACTATATCTAGTTTCACTAGTATGGACACCAGCCGCAGCTATGGCCGCCATTGCCCCGCTGCCATCTACCGCCCTCTCCCGGTCCAGTCTCCACTCTCTCTCTCTCTTACCTCTGGACATTCGTACGTCCTAGGACCCGGATGTTACGCTGCATGACGTCACCGAGCGCAGCCACCAACAGAGAGCGCACAGCTGTTCCCATGGCGACCAATTCAAACCTGAAACTGGCGCCACCGCGGAATCTGAGTCACTGAGGCTCCAACAAAATGGCCGCCACCTCTGCTCTGTGTGTGTAATGCAGAACTGCAAAGGAGCGGAGCCGCGTAATGTCCCCCGGTGCAGAGTGGCAATGCAAAAGATTCATAAATATATATATATATATATATATATATATATATTTATTATGTGTGTCACACCTCAATAATGTGTCACTAAAGCCTGTACACACCTCTGCAGCCATTCTATTACACATATAATTCAAGAGCAACTTTACAGCTACGTTATTAATACCAAAAACGAACTCTTCTTATGGTTTGCTGTTTCTAACCCTAATGTAGAGTAAAGTTCACACTGTCATCATTTCTGTTTATATCTGTGAGACTCATTCCGCACTGAAGAATGAAGGTTTAACGGACAATAATTTTAACAGATCAGTTAAAAGACGAGAAAAAAAAAAAAAAAAAGAAGATACCATGCTTACAGTTAGTGTCAGTTAATTACGTTTTTTCATTAGATGACGTAAAAATTTCACGTCCTTTGAGATCAATCGGAAAAATCAGCAGAAACTGCACAACAGAAGCCAAAAGCTGATGGGAAGTGGCCCCTAACCCTGTTCCATGTGTCCCCTAATTTCCTGCACATCAAGGCATATTGTGGTCCCCGTTCTGTGTATCCTGGGTGTTCTCGGCCGTCTGACACCCTTGCAATCATACATATGCAGGGGATTAAGTTTCCAAAAGTCTTAAAGGGTTTTTATGGGGCTGACTACCTATACTTTGCATAGGTCAGCATCAGCTTTGAGTTGGTGAGAGTGTGTGTGGGTGGGTCAATTACCCATAATGCCACTGATCAGTTGACCTCTTTATGGTTCAAGGCCTACACATAATGTATGGGGCTGCGTCTGTTCCAATCTGCCACAGGCAGACAAGAACCCCGTCTCTTTTTAGTACCACACACTACATTCTAAGGACTAATATAAGGCTACAGTATGTTGTGAGAAACCAAATTTAATATAGATTATAAATCTTTACAATTGGAATCAAACATTTTCCATTGGATTGAGGACAAGGTTATATTATATAATTTTCTACCAGTGTCGTGCTCCTTGGCTCACCCATCATATCCATGTAGTCTCCACTGACCACATAGCCACAACCAGGTACAGGGCCGCCTATCAAATTTTGTGGGACCCAAACCCCCTAAGAATGAGAATCTGGCCCCGTGTTCACAGCACCTGGGACGGGAGGAGGGTTTTCTGTGACTTGGGGCCCCCTGAACACAGTCACACTATACCCCCCCCTGGTGGTGGCCCTGACCAGCTATATACAGAGACTTGATAAGCCACTAACTGCATCCAAAAGCCGTAATATTACAATGGATATTGCGGAGATTAATTGAAACATTTACACAAGGGTCAGTCCTTAAGAGAATGTGACCCCCAGGCCTGACAGCTGGAGCTGCAGCAGGACATTACATGGTGTTCACATTGGGACATTATATCCAAACCCCTGGGGTCATGTCAAGCAATAACCTGAAATCTAAATGAATAGGTGAAGAAACATAACAGAACAAATATATAAAAATACAACACAAAATTCTACAAATTAGGGAGGTCTTTAATATTCCTTTGTAACACAGTAACATTTACAACGATGGTTACACTGCAGATTACTCTATGACCGCACACTACAAAATCCAGGGAATGCAGAGCCGGTCCATTATCCAAGCAATATCCTTTCAGTCTCTCTTTCCATAGGAAACATGGCGGCTGTATCAAGCGGATACTGCAGGTCTAGATTCCCACAATGCATTCTGTCCGCCGGGGTGACGTCCCATCGGTGCCTGGTACAGATTATAGAAGAGGACGATGCAGGGAATGGGGTGGACATCTTTAGTGCTTCTCCAGAGCCTTCGTTAACAACTCATTAAGGCGCCCAACCATGGGTCGGGGGTCATCATTGAGCCCGGCAGCGATCATTGCGTTCTCATAGACCTGAGTGGTAAGAGATAGATACATGAGGATAAATGTAAAATCTGACATCTCATCAGCAAGAAACAAGGTAAATGTCAGCTTTAAAGGGAGTTTATCAGCAGTTTCCACCGTAAAGTTCTATAAGCACTGCCATTTTTTAATCAAAAACGTATAACTTTTGCCATTTCCCATCTTACCCCGTGTGCACGGCCATTTGTCGTGCAAGTCTATTGGGAGGTAAGGAGTCCCCCCCCCCCCCCCCTTTGTGTGAATTTGCCCAAAACTCCACCCAGTCTTCTGCATAGGGAAGGAGGTTCCAGTCTCGGCAAATCTCTTTCATTTTACGTGTATATTTTCCAGTGCTTATCATACAGACGGTCCTGGTGACCTATTAAGGAGACTTCTGAGGAGTTCCAAAATATTACATTTAAGGGGTTGTACAGTTTGACATCCGCAATGAAAAGATTAAACGGTGGGGATCGGAGGACCCTTAGAGCTCAGCTGTAGGAGCAGAAGACGGCCAGGCACTAGCTCCAGAGCCGCACTGGGATTTACAGGACTGCAGTACAAGTCCCTTAGTGACTACTAGAAACTAGAAATGGTGACTAGAAATGGTGTATGGATACAGGGGAATGACACAACCCTTATGGTTGCAGCTTCTGGCTGGTAACTCACCTGATCTAGAAGTAATTTGGCAAGATCCTGGTCCGTGTCCTTCAACTGCCAGAGCTTCTTAATAAGAGGATGCCTGGAAGATATTCAGATCGAGGGGTCACAGAAAACAATCAGCAAATCTCATCCATGCCCCCTTAAATCAAGATGTGCTGCTAAGACCCCCAATACTTCCTGGCAAACACTTTTTTAAACACATGGGAGAGATTTATCACTGCTTCTGCACCAGTTTTCTAGCATAGAAGCAGTGCAAGAATTTGCGATTTTTAACAGCGCCTACGCCACACCTACACGCCATGTGGAAGTAGAGGGGTTTAGGCGGCCGGTGGAGTGGTTGGGCACGGGGGATTTCCAGGCCAAAGCCTGCGTAATTTTGAAGAACCTGTGAACTTTCTTTCGTTTCAACGTAAAACTTTCCAGGTCTGAGCTAGGAGATGGCGTGGCCGCTATCATACGCCGACGTATGTAAATCTCCCCCCTAAAATTCACTTAAAGAGAACCCGTCATGCAAAATAACCCCCCTAAACTAAATATATTTTCATAAACTGCCATTAGAGAGCATTGCCTCTATCCCTTCATTGTCCCTCTACATGCCTGTAAACCTAAGCAATGAGGTCCTAAAGCTGTATGCAAATGACCTGTGAAATGTCCAATGAATCATTAGCATATTCAAGCTGTCCACCTTATTCATGAGTGGGAGGCACAGCCACACCCCCAGTGCATGACTGACAGCCTGTATAATGATGTGCTTCCTGGTGCTGGTGGCCACGCCCCCTGCAGCCTGTGTGTGCATGTGTGTGTGTGTAGGAGAGATACAGCAGCTCCAGGCAGCCATGTTACAGCAGAACATGTCAGATTCATGTGTAGCTGATGTCTGTGTCTCTCACCTGTGTATTAGGAGGATGCAGCATGTCAGCAGATGCAGCACACACACTAGCCATGCTTTACTATACATTACACACAGACATGAGTAGGGGGAGGAGTGGGGAGGGGGAACAGGGGTGACATCACTGCCTCTGACCATGTGACCAGCCTCATTTACATGATAAAAAATAGATGATTTTACAATGATTAATGTATGAAATAACTAGATAAAGGCTGGGATGGATCCTTGTGAGCTGCTCCAACAGGTTGGTAGTGACAGGACAAGTGACACAGACCTGATGACAGGTGTCCTTTAAGCTTTAATGCAAAATGGTTTTAAGAATATTTTCCACCACCAGGGGGCGCAGCATCAGAGAAGATCTCAGTAAATGGATTTTTGGAGACGTCTGCACCTCTACAGTGACCCGGACGAGAGGCTAATATAGTGATTAACGTTTAAGCTACTAAGTGGTTTGTAAATGTTGCCATAAACATCGCTATCGCAGCGCCACAGGCCGTAAAGCATCATGGGAAGATAAAAATCAAGAAATAATTGACCCGTAACCAAACCAGAATAACTAAAACCAAAACAACCTTTACGATCTTAATATTACATCTCCTACTACTTAAAATATCTACTCACCCAGTATTGATCTCTAGGGTGGGCTGCAGGAGCTGCGCTCGTTCTTCATTAGTTTTGGCCAGCTGCTGTGTACGCAGAAAATGTCTCGCAGCCCCCATCTCCAACACAGTTATCATGGCCGGGTGCGTGTCCAGACGTGGTGTGACCTATATATAACACAACGTGACCATTGTAAGGGGACAGGCATATGGATTTATATGCACCATTCAAGCTTATGAGAAATAGAAAACATTCACAGTATTAATTTATCCTACATGGAAGTTGACATGTGGTGCAGGCTGTAAGATCCTTAGCATCAATTTCCTGCTGCGGATCCCAAACTAGAAGACTGAACTGAGCTCCCAAATCCATAATCAAGTCTACATATAACACGGATAAGATGTAGATTTCTGTACAGAACACTCCGCACTGTATGCAGTTACTCCATAAGGAGGCGTCCAAGATATGACTACATTTACCTTGATATTGCTCACTCGAGTCCCCAAGCCGTTCCTCATCCAGGCCATCAGATCTTCAGACTCCTTCTCAGCCAATCTATCAGCAGCTAAAGCACAAGAGAGACTAGAGGTTTAATATCCGATGTCATCTCCTCATCCGCAGCAGCACAGGATGAAATGATAGATACCTGGACGACCGTCCTCAAATTTTTCCTCCTTGTAATGATCAACCACGATGTCCGTCTCCACCGAGATCAGTTTCTTCCTATCAAACTCCCGCAGGTGCAACAGGGTCAGCTCATCGAACTGCTCGTAGCAGAAGAGCACCTGGAGAGAGAGGGGAGACCCAAAATGTAGCACAGGCTAAAGGGGTGTGAAAGCAAATACAACGGGGAGGGGAGGGAAGGAGGGGCGCACCTCTGTCTGCTTCTGCTTCATGGCCTCATAGTAAGGGCTGTGCTCTGCCAGGTGCCGGTTGGGTGCACACAGGTAGTAGATGTTGCGGGATCCTGCTTGCATGCGGCTGCCGTAGTCTAAAAGACTGGTCTGTTCTCCGGCCGGCAGTGCTGAAGACTCAAAGCGCAGCAGTTTTCCGATGTCCTCCTGGAAAATTCATTATGGGAGAGTCTTGTTAAAATGGATTAATACCCCATAGATATCACATTTATCTGTCATATTAGGTGAGATGTGTCCTGCTCACATCGCTGGAGCACTGTAGTTGACGGATGTGACTATATACTAACACATGCTTCATACCTTCACCTCCTGCTCCTGGGTGGTTACAATCCCTTCTCGGATAAAAAGCCCGTAGTCCTCAAAGAATTTTTTGTATTTCTCCGGATCCTTCTTGCTTTGGTCGAGGAAGAATTTAATGAGTCGTCTTTGCAGCACCTCTCGGAGTTTCCTGTGTGAAAGGGATATATCCAATGCCTTGTATCAGTTCTGTCTGTGATCTCCCCGAGTCTTGTACATTGTCAGTGACATCGCAGCGAGATCTGGTGATATGATATTTATACACTCATTTACTTTCTCACCTTATCAAAGAACTTTCCTGTAGCAGTTCCCTGCTGAGATTCAAGGGAATATCCTCACTGTCCACAACCCCTGGGGAGGAACAGAAATGGAAATGATATCCTCCAATACATTAAATATCAACATTACACATTCTGCCAGTACTGAATGTTGAAAATTTTTGCAGAAAGAGCCTGGGCAGCTACATTGGGTTCTTGTACTGCAGCCAGTGTCTCGCATTGTCCCTGGAGATCGGAGTAATCTTACATTTGTGTATGGTGCAGGACTGTGGATTTATACTCCAGGATTGTAGTTTCTATGAGTTCATACAAAGGCGTACTATAGCGTTTACTCAGAAAAGAGCAGAATGGCTGTGGGGCTGTTGAATGGAGAAGGATAAGAACACAGCAGTGTGAGGACCCAGCACAGTGTACTTGGAGAAGCTACAATAGAGTCTGTAAACTTTACAACTGATAGAAGTGTGGAAAAGGAAATCTTATCTTCTTCGTGTGCTTGTAGTAAGAAAACCACAAATACAATTTCCTACTTTGCTGCCCGGTCATCGAAAACGCTAAAATATCTGAGCTCACCCCGTAGAAAGCGCAACCACTTGGGCAGGATGTCAGTAGCCTTGGTCTGGATGAGGACTTTGCGGCTGTATAGTGCGACACTAGACCCCAGCTCTCGGCTTACGTCAAACATAGAAGGTTTCTGCAAAAAAAATAAAAAAATAAAAATACAATAACTTTCAATAATCATCCACAACAACACACTACCAACCTAAAATAGGGGAGACTATGGGGATTGGTGAGGGTCTGATGCCAAGATTAGGAGCCTCATTCCTCTAAAGTGATAGATCATAGACGCCTCCTGCCTCCCCATTCATTCTCTAGGAGACAGCTGAGCCATGTACGGGGCTATCGCACGCAGTCCCATAGACCGTGAATGCAGCGGTAGGGCATTAGCAAGAGGAAAGTGGATCCCCTTACTATTATTGTATGGGGGTCCCAGTAGTAAGTCTGCCATCAATCTGCATTGTAACCCTTATTCATAGGATCTTATCTTAGGCCGACCCCTTGAAGCAGGTCATCTATGCAGCATAAAATCCACTCACCATCTCGGGCACATAGAAGATGCTCCTAATATTCAGGGGAGCGTCCGCCTTGTAGTGCAGTGTGTAGCGCGGCTTATCATACGCCTGGGCAATGAATCGGTAGAACTCCTCGTGCTGCCACTCTCCAATCTCTTTGGGATCCATCATCCAGAGAGCCTGAAGAAAAGACAAATTATAGATCATCCGCAAAGTGAAGGGGAAACTTAAAGATGGGGGAGAGAAGGGTTAAACCCCTACCTGCAGGGTGTTAATCCTCTTGCCGTTGAGGTACAGGGGAAAGCTGACAAAGTTGCTGTATTTTGTCACCACCTCTGCAATATGGAAGAAAGGTATGAAGTAGATGTGCATGGATGCCATACATAGCGATGGCTGCCCATCAGGTCACATACAGTATATTGGGGGGAGACTTATCTCTGCTTCTTCTATAGTTTAATGGCGTAGGAGCAGTTGAGCAGTGCAAGAATTTGAGATTCTTACAGCGACTGCGCTGGGCATAGAGGGGCGCAGAGGCCGGCGGAGGGGGTGGGCACGGGGTATTCCAGCGCCATGCCTGAGTAATTTTTTTTAAAATACCTGGTTTTTATGCAAAACTACACAAGGTCAGACCTGGCGTATTTTTGCCAGTGGCCGCACCACCTACCAGATACATCCCTACCATACCCTCGGGCAGGAGCGCCAGCGTATGATAAATCTCCCCCTATATGCTCAAAGTATATGCTACAAGCTTCCAAAATGAACAGCCATACTCAGAGGTGTCTAGGGGGGACTGCCGTAACTCACCTCTAACTCTGTCCTCGCTGGCAAACTCCTTACAGTCTTCTTTAAGATGAATGACTACTTTGGTCCCTGCCCTCACACCGCTGGCCTCTGCCAACTCAAAGACACCAGATCTAAGGGGAAGGAAATACAAGACATGAAGTTGTAGGACAGGTATAGTGACATACTGTGGAACGCTATGGACTATGTTGGTGATATGTAATCAGCAGGAAATTAATATATAGGATTATCATCCACATAGATCTGGCGTTTCATTGATGAAATTCAGGGCCGTCCAGTACTTACCCATCAGATGTCCAGCAGTACCCCGGGCTGCCAGGCTCTGAAGCCTGAGAGTACACAACAACTTTGTCAGCGACCATGAATGCAGAGTAGAAGCCGACTCCAAACTGACCGATAATCTTCCCCGAGCTATCAGCCTGGTTCTGCAGGGCTTCAAGAAATGCCTACACAAAAATATAGATCAAAATTCATCACAAAAATGAAAAAATGTGCATAAAATTACATAAGAATTACTAGAAAGCAGGATTACCTTGGATCCAGAACGTGCGATGGTGCCCAGGTTGGAGATCAGCTCTTCCTGTGTCATCCCCACTCCGGTATCCTATAGGAATAATGTCACGGTTATATAGGGACCAGAAACGCTTCTATAGTCATTCCCGATTCAGCCAGTGCTACATAACCATATACGCTTAAAGGGGTTATCCAAAGTTTAAATGTTGTTCTCCAACCACATTATAGGTGACGGGTGATGCTGACCAAAGAGAGTCCAGCCACAAGGACCCGAAATGATCACCAAAATTGGGCTCCCCTTCCACCTAATAAAATGAGCAGCAGGTAGATCATGAATTCGACTGCGATATACACAATTTCTATGGACATAAGGAGATATCTGATCATTAAAGGGAACCCGTCACCACATTTTTCCCAAACACAGCTGGTGGCGTGTCGAGGGGAGCATGTCCTTTAGCAAACTGTAAACAATGCATATATCTGATCACATGAAATCACAGCAGCCCCCATGGACTTCTACTCATCTCCATGCCTCAATGCAGGCTGTTGTGATTTCATGTGATCAGATCAGTTTGCTAATGTTAGAAGGCTAAGCTTAGCTGATGTCACCCTGGTCACATGACATTACTTCTGCATGCTGAGAAAGAATGGGGATGAGCTGCTGGATTCAGCCCGGGTAGGACACATCCCGTCAGTTCATCATAGATATCCCTGGATACCAGGTAATATTATAAAGTTGCTCATATGGGGATATCAGGGAAACAATTTTTAGCTAAAAGAAGGAAGTCAGTTAATAGGGCTCTATGGGAACTTGCCACTAGCAGATTCCCTGATATTATGATAAGTGGGAGTCCTAGCTCTCAGACCCCAACTCATCAGAATGTTATCACCCATCATGTGGATAGGGGGTAACATTTAAACTTCCCCTTATAATCTTACCTGGATGATGAGAGTGCCCTTCTCGCTATCTGTGTGCAGGTGGATCTCCATCTCGGGCAGTCCGCTCCCCTGAGACAAGAGCTTGTGGCGCAGCTTCTCCAGGGCATCGCTGGCGTTTGAGATCAGTTCCCGGATAAACACCTGGAGAAGAGACATACAGGGTCAGATATTCTCCAATGCAGAAGACATTAAGCTGCACGGAGGCCACGGCTCCTATTATCTGTGTGGTGATAACCTTGTATTTGCTTCATCCTACAATGTCTGTTCTTAGATGGAAATCTATGAAGAAAGATTATAAAAGGGAGAACTTACCTCCTTCTCCGAGTATAATGACCGGGCAACAATATCCAGGAGCTTCTTTGTTTCCGCCTGGAACTCATGCTTGGAGGCGACACCTGCAAGACATTGACGCTCAGTGACCTCTCCACCAACCAGTTCAATCAGGCAGACGGGTCCCATGTAACACAGAGAGCGATCATAGGACTGCTGGATCCCCGGGTACAGTATTTGGCCATTTCCAGCAGTGCTATAGAAAATGTTCAACATATTGCTTCATTCAACTTTGTGGATGGACAGACAGACCGACAGGAGGGACCCCCCTCCCCCGTTTTCATGGTGCAGGTCCCGAGGCTGAGATCAAACAGTCCTGATTCTGCCCGCATTGGGGATCACTCACCTTGTACACTCTCAGTATCGGAGATTATGTTGTGCAGGACTGGCTCTTCCTCCTTGTTCTCTGCAGTTTGTGTGGTGTATCTCCGGTACGTGAGGCTACTCAGTGCAGGGAGCTTCCTGCTGGAGGTGGGCACCGTATGCCAGGGAGCAGGCTGGTACTTGGTGATGCAACCTGAGAGAAATAGATCCTATTACTCATAATTACATTATTAGTTGTATCACAACATGAGGAGGCACACAGACAGCCGAAACAAAAAAAAAAATAAAAAAAATCTGCATTTGTTTCATCAACAGCGCCACCACGGTCTATAGGATTTGTGGGGTATTGCAGCTTAACTTCACACCCTCCGTAGAGTGTGAGTACCAGACAGAACCACATGACAGGTGTAGCACTGTTTATTTAAGAAAGAAGCCATGTTTTTTTCTAATCCCTTTGACATGCGTTTGTTTCAGAGAATGTTATTGATTGAAATGTCCCCTTTATTCTTTGCACGAGATCCAGATAGTAGAATAAATAAGGTGGCAATGGTCTAACCTTATCTCTACAACATAGGCAAACTCAGCTCTGCTCTACGCTACCGGCACTGCGCTCCAATATGGGTCAGGGTAGAGAGGATTCTGCAGAGTATTGGTCTCTAACATGTGGGAGATGTAGTTCTATCTAGATAAAGTTCTTTGTCCATGCAAAGCTGTCACAAAATGTAGGAAGCAGGCAACACCTCTTTGGACCTCATATAAAGGGACGCAGGTGGGTTTAGGTGGTGTCCAGTACCACAGAACAGTCCAGTCCAAGAAACAGCGCCTCCCCACTCCATAGGCTGTGTCTGATATTGCACAATTTCTGTATTCAATCTGCTGTACCTGATACATCCTATAAGCAAAAGGGGCAGCGTTGCGTTTATGAAAAACTACAATCCACAATCTCTTTAAAGGGGACATCTACGATTTAGAAATCTGAATCTTGGATAAATCCTTACAACACACGTGGCAGTGCACGTGGCAGAGCGCCAGACACTATGTGGTAACGCTCTTGATCTTGTCCTGCCTGGGGTCAGCGGGTGTCGCAATGTTGACAGATCACATTAAATAGTGGACAAATGGACAGACAGTCTGCTGACCGCCCTGAACATCACTATTAGGGACTCCCTGTCCTCGATGGTAACCCTTTCATCACCAAGCAAGTTAGTTTCTTGATGATGTACACTCACCGGCCACTTTATTAGGTACACCTGTCCAACTGCTCGTTAACACTTAATTTCTAATCAGCCAATCACATGGCGGCAACTCAGTGCATTTAGGCATGTAGACATGGTCAAGACAATCTCCTGCAGTTCAAACCGAGCATCAGTATGGGGAAGAAAGGTGATTTGAGTGCCTTTGAACGTGGCATGGTTGTTGGTGCCAGAAGGGCTGGTCTGAGTATTTCAGAAACTGCTGATCTACTGGGATTTTCACGCACAACCATCTCTAGGGTTTACAGAGAATGGTCCGAAAAAGAAAAAACATCCAGTGAGCCGCAGTTCTGTGGGCGGAAATGCCTTGTTGATGCCAGAGGAGAATGGGCAGACTGGTTCGAGCTGATAGAAAGGCAACAGTGACTCAAATCACCACCCGTTACAACCAAGGTAGGCAGAAGAGCATCTCTGAACGCACAGTACGTCGAACTTTGAGGCAGATGGGCTACAGCAGCAGAAGACCACACCGGGTGCCACTCCTTTCAGCTAAGAACAGGAAACTGAGGCTACAATTTGCACAAGCTCATCGAAATTGGACAGTAGAAGATTGGAAAAACGTTGCCTGGTCTGATGAGTCTCGATTTCTGCTGCGACATTCGGATGGTAGGGTCAGAATTTGGCGTCAACAACATGAAAGCATGGATCCATCCTGCCTTGTATCAACGGTTCAGGCTGGTGGTGGTGGTGTCATGGTGTGGGGAATATTTTCTTGGCACTCTTTGGGCCCCTTGGTACAACGCCACAGCCTACCTGAGTATTGTTGCTGACCATGTCCATCCCTTTATGACCACAATGTACCCTGTAACATCTGATGGCTACTTTCAGCAGGATAATGCGCCATGTCATAAAGCTGGAATCATCTCAGACTGGTTTCTTGAACATGACAATGAGGTCACTGTACTCAAATGGCTTCCACAGTCACCAGATCTCAATCCAATAGAGCATCTTTGGGATGTGGTGGAACGGGAGATTCGCATCATGGATGTGCAGCCGACAAATCTGTGGCAACTGTGTGATGCCATCATGTCAATATGCCCAAAATCTCTGAGGAATGCTTCCAGCACCTTGTTGTATCTATGCCACGAAGAATTGAGGCAGTTCTGAAGGCAAAAGGGGGTCCAACCCGTTACTAGCATGGTGTACCTAATAAAGTGGCCGGTGAGTGTAGTTATAAAACTCACGATGGGAGAGAAGAGTTACACACATTCCTATGACAATGGTTTCCTGCGTGAGGTCTGGGACCCGGCTACATCAGCGCCATAGAAGTGAACGGCGCACACTATGCTCCACTAAGGGTGGGATGTTCTGTCTGTCTTTCTCTTGAAGGCTGGGGGTCCCTGTGGTAAGAGTCCCCCAATAACCTGGACCCTGATCTGAAGACAGAGGAACATGAATTTGCCAACTGGTTTAAAGGGGAAGTCAAGGTGATGAGATTTTTGACACCTATGGCCTGTTGTTTGCCGTTATATCTTCAGTGCTGCTCCAATGTCCATGGAGTGTAATGGTAATAATAAGGGGAGATGTGAACGAACCCCAAGACAAGCAAGACCGGTCATACCCAAAACTTAAAGGGATTGTTCTAATCACATACCGATCTGCTTTAACTTAAAATGACTAAAAATTCACTTATTTGTCCCAGTCATTCTGATACCAGCTGCTTTTTTCGGCTGCGGTCATGTGACACAATGACCTTTAGAGAAACACTATATGACAGCACAGCCCAGGATGTAGAGGTCACCACTGAGGTCAGAGGTCATTTGCCCCGAATAGCAGCTCACATGACGAGAGCCATAATGGATAGCTGACCCCAGGCCAACACTGCACATGAAGTGGACAATCCCTTTAATAGAATTTTTGCTATTGTTTACATATCTATACACAGCAGTGATCTTCACCCCGCGGCACTACAGCTCCCAGCATGACACGGATGCAGAGGACTCATATATTATACATATACTATGGTGATAAAATTAGGTGATCCGAAACTTTTTTTTGGGTGGGATGCTGTAATCCTGGACATGTGGTCTCACAAGAGGAGCCCGATCCTACAAGAGCCCTGAGCCTCAGTGACAGGCATCCGGGGAGGACATTAGAGGACACAGTGATCACTGGCAGCACGTGGGGATGACAGCCGGGGAGAAAGACACAAATGACGTCAGAGTGCTGTGGCGCGATGTCACACTCACCATTCAAGCTCCTCCCTGACACGACGGCTCCGGAGCGGCTCCACGACCGCAGCGCCCGGCTTAGGTTTCCTCTGAGAAGAGCTGAAGCCGCCATGTTTCTTCAGGGGACGCGCACGAGAGTGACGTCACTGCCGCGCGCCTCCAATCTTGCTCTGTGGTGACGTCATTTTTAGGGCGGGGTTAGGTCTGGGAGGGACTGAGCAGAAATATACAGCATCATACACACAGTGCGGCGGCTTCCTCTGGTCATGGCTTTCCCGGAAAGTTGGGTGACAATTCCAATCTGCAGCTGTAATGGTGGCCATGGACGTTGTCTTCCAGCTTTCCAGGACATAGAGGAAGCTGCCATGCTTTTCAAAACAATGAAAACGCAACGTGTGAACGCGGCCTTAGGCTGGTGCCACACGTGCCGCTTTGTCTGCGTTTGGAAACGCCTGCGATCGGGAACGAGCGGCCGGTGTTTTGCATTAAATTAACGCAAAACATCGGCAGCTCGTTCCCAATTGCAGGCGATTCCATAGAAACGCCAATGCGATTGGGCCGCGGCCGAAGGGTGATGCCATACATGGCGTTTTGAAACCGTTTTTGGTCCGTTTTTAAGCAATCCGTTTAAAAACGCATGCGTTTTTGACAGGTTTTCCGAATTTGTGCAATAAAAAATGGACAAAAAATGCGGTTTTTAACAGACTGCTTAAAAACGGACCAAAAACGGTTTCAAAATGCCATGTGTGGCATCACCCTAAGGGTGAAGACACGAGTGGCGTTTTTGGGCCGTTTTTACGAAGTGCGTTTTCAGATCATAAAAAACGCATGCGCTAAAAAAGGCATGCGTTTTTGTCCGGATTTCCGAATTTGCCCAATTAAAAACGGACAAAAAAGCATGCATTTTTTACGATCTGAAAACGCACTTAGTAAAAATGGTCCAAAAACGGCCTAAAAACGCCACGTGTGTCTTCACCCTAAGGGCGCTGTCCCACGTTGCGTTCGCAGACGCAGACCAAACCGCGCCCACTGGGGCGGTCCGCGGCCCGATCACATCGGTGTTTTTCTATGGAAACGCCAGCGCGGCTCGTTCCCGATCGCAGGCGTTTCCATAGAAAAACACCGATGCGATCGGACCGCCCCAGTGGGCGCGGTTTGGTCTGCGTCTGCGTTTGCGAACGCAACGTGGGACAGCGCCCTAAGGGTGTAGTCATAAACGGCAGTAGTGTTCCATTCACAAACCCAACACTAGCGCCCAGGGTGGGCCTTGGCCCGATCGCAATTGAGTTTTTAATGAAAAACATGTGATTGGTCTTGTATTCTATTCGTACTGGTTATTGATGTGTTTCACTGGAAACGCAAATGTGTCGGGGATGAGGCCCATCTCCATTGTGCTAGCGCTGCTTCCATTTAAAAAATGCAAGACGGCAGGTTCTGGTTACTGATCACTTGGGCCAAGGCCCGCCACTGTTTGTAAATGCAGCACTAGCGGTACATGACATGAAAACATGGCGGCTGTCTTCCAAATACAACTCCCTCTGTACCCGGAGGCTGCGTTCATATGATGCGTTGCATTTTTGGCGCATTCCAAAGGCTTCATCCATGAACACCTAAACATTCCACTCCATTTGCTAAAACGCAATGTAACCTCAGCCTGTGATCACGGTTAAAGCCTTTGGAATGCATCAAAACACAACCAAAAAACACAACGCATTGAGGCTTATTTACTAAGGGTCGCAGATTGCATATTCGATGGTTGCGAGATTTGCGTGGCTTTCAGGCGTCAGAAATCTGGGGGCGTGCCGCCGGACAATCCGACTGATTCGGACTAAGCGCGGGATTTAACTTTCAAATTGTGTTGCAAGCCCAAGCACTTATATGCACCGGGAAGAAGAAGGTGAACTCCGGCGGACCTGATCGGGAAGCGGCACATGCAGGATATCGGGCGCACGATCTTAGTGAATCGTGGCACAGTGCATTGTACACGGACAGCGCACTTTCTGTGACCAGGTAAGTAAATGTGCCCCAGTGTGTGAACGTGACCTCAAAGAGAACCAGTCGCCAGGTTTTGACCCTACTAAACTACTCAAATCAGGTATAAAATGTCCTTTCTAGAACTTCCTCTTTCAGGTGAAATCTCACTAGTTTAATTGTAAAACATCTCCCCCAAACATAGACAAATATGACTCTTCTCATCCTATTTTTACAAGTGTTGTAGTGGTCACTTCAGAACCCCGTATCTTTTGTGCTATAGCACCTAGAAACATGCTGTTTGTATCAAATTAAAGATAAGGATCTCATCTGTCAGATCAGGTGTATATGTCTGTGTGCTACAGCACCAGAGATACAGTAAGTTGATACAGTTCCAGCCCGGCTAAGCGTATAATATTTCTATATAGTTCTTAGACTCCTGTCCACTGCTGTGTGCAGCCTGTGGGATCGATACAATACATCTTGATTGATCTCCCGGTTTGGGGAATACGGCGGGTTTACATAGGGTGCACACATTCGCTTTGGGCGAGATTTCACATAAAAGACAGAATTTTAGAAGAGACATTTCATTCCTTACCAGAGGGGGCTGGGAGTTTAGTGGGGTAAAACCTCACCTTATACAAGTCCTTCATCACACGTGACCCAAAGCTTTCAATAGTTGTGGAAATCCTGCAGATTTTGTGGTTGCACAAAAATGCCCTGTAATCCCTGCAACAGCGCCACTCCTGACCCTGGTCTGTGCTGGAATTGCAGCTCAGCAGGATAGTAATAAATGGAAGTTGCACTACCTCACACTGCCCCTAGGGAGGTATGGAACGGTTTCTTGGAGGTACGGACAATGTTTTTCGAAACCTTGAAAAAACTTTAATGCCCTGATTAGGAAATATTCACCAAATCTGCTGCAGAAATTTCTGTTCCTTTTATCTCCAATAAGTGGAGATATTCACGGCTTCTTCCTGCAGAGGCTGCTAATGATATGCTGTCAATCATCCAGCTGGAGGAGGAGCCTCACAGAGGCAGAGCAACAGGGATTTTGTTTACAGGCCTCTGATTGGTGTTTGAGGGCAGGGGCGGAGCTTTGTAGGAAGAGACACTTCCACTTTTTTAACTCTTTCCCATTTGTTGTGTGATGCTGGAGGAGAAGTCACTACACTGGGAGATGATGGGTGCCACACACTGAGCCTCTTCCCATCACTGCATGTGCAGCTACAGGTCAGGCAGGAGCCTGGTGTAAACTGAACCTAAAGCCAGTCATACACTTGTAATAGGCCACTGATCTGGTGTGTACACAGCACATTATGGGAATCATTCTAACTGCGAGACTGGGGTGGGACCCCTGCAAGACATAGCGTTTATGACAGTAAGGTTCACGGGTGCCTGGTATGAATGCTGGGATGTGCAACCTGCTGCTGAATTACTAAATCATGCACAGAACCTTAAAGGGGTTGTCCCAAGCTTGTATCTGGGTAGGGGAGAACATTCTGATAGGTCAGAGACCAACGGAGCACAAGAAACCGGCATATTTGGAGAACAGGGCCCAGTTCAGAATAATGGGTGTAGCGCCAAGGCCATCACATCTTTTGCCTCGCCATTCAATATTATGGTAGTTTTGGAAATTGCTGAGCACAGCGCTGGGTTAGCTCCTGTGCACCCATTCACTTTCTATGGCTAGAGATACCAGAGCACTGTGTTTTCCAATAATATTGAATGGAGCAGCAGAAAAGCTCAACCAACAGCCCCACCCATTAGTGATTATGAGGACCCCCTATACTCCAGATTGCTGGGGGTCCCATAAATCAGACCTTCAGCAAATTGTTACCTCTAATCATGTGGATACTTGGTACAACCCCTTTAAGCTCTTGGACCCCCCACCACACATACTTCATACAGTTACGGACTGAGTTTACCATGCAGTACAGGTTACTCATCCCTACATGTATTGTAAAGCAAAGCTGCAGTGTAAAGCATGGCGGGGGGAGGGGATGGGGTCTCAGGCTATGGAAAGCAGCTGATGGATTATGACCACAGACCTAATTGTCTGGGTGCAATATTTTACATACTTCAGGATATTAGACATGGAAGCACTGACACCCCTGCCCCTGTGAGCAATGCTCCCATACACAAATCTACTACTTACTTTTGACCTTGAACATGGGTGGCACTTATGTTTTCGGTGCCTGCAGCCACCACTAGGGGGAGCTCACAGAATGTGTAACATTATAGCTCTTTGTAAGACAAAGAGCTTCACCCACCCCAATGCTATAACATGTTTGGGAGGGGAAGAAAGACTGTATGCAAATGAACCCAAGGAGCTTCAGGTCCCATTAACAATTATAGAGCCCCTCAGGCTCATTTGCATACACTTCATCGTGGTGGTAGAGGCCCTTTTACTTATGTACAAAGGGACACAGTGATTAAAAATATATAAACTGAAAAGTCAAAACTGTGAAAGAAACCCATTTCTATGATCCAATTAGCAGATTGTTGTAGACAGAACCACAGGCTAGAAATGTTCTGATCTGGTAGATGAAAAAGGGGTAAAGTTCCATGTTCAGGATCATCTTCTGAGACATCTCTAGGACTGGTATGTGGTCCGGTTCATACATATATATTTTAACAGTATAACCACATATTTGACAAGTAAACATTTCACCAGCAGATAAGGGAAGCAGCGCCAGAATTAGAGGAGTGAGCAGTATCAGCAGGACATTGTAAGGCAAGGGAAGCAGTAACCCTGAGCTGCAGGGGGAGGGATAAGATGAGGAAATTTATCAACATACATCTAAAAGTTTTACTTTCTTGATATGATAACTGAGGTCTCCTGTCTATTACCTCATCAGCCAGAGAATCCTGTCCATGAAGTAGCCATCACCCTGCCAGGACCTTATGATGGTATTGACGAATATAAGATCAAGGTCCTGGCAGGGTGATTGCTCATGGACAGATAGAGATCACATGACCCTCCATCTGCCGCCATTTTATGAACAGGAATCTCTGGCTGATGAGGTAAAAGACAGGAGGCTTCACGTTAAGCGGAGCAGAACATTAGTAGATGTATATAAGTAAATTACCTCATACACGACACAATACATGAGGTAAAGTGGCCAACCCCTTTAATATCTAGATCTGGGGGAAAAGAATCATGGTGCGTTCTGACGCAGGCGTTTTCATGTAACTCTGCGTTTGCTTTGAAGAGTGATATAAAAACGCATGTGTCAGATCTCACGCTCCATCAATGTCACTTCTGGATTTCAAGGAGTGCAGCGGGTGCCACTAATACTCAATGATTATCAGCCTTCTCCACTTGAGAGAACATCATAATCACCGAATCTGACCCCAAGGGTGGTGGCGTTTCAAACCCGTGGACTGCTTAAAAACGGACCAAAACGCCATGTGTGGCATCACCCTAAGGGTGCAGTCACACGTCGCTTCTAACGCCAGCTGAAGAGAGATTTGCCTAATTAAACAGCTGTTAACACTTGAGTTTACAAAACACAAATGTTAACAATGCGTTAATGGTCACATTTTGTAAACTCAATTGTTGACAGATGTTTAACTAGGCAAATCTCTTTTCAGCTGTCGCATCACATTTTTAAACGCATGCGATAGAAGCGATGTGTGACCGCACCCTTACAGGACTTAAAAGTGATGACCAAGCTATTTTAAATTGAGGCAAATTTCAGTACATTCCTCTGTTGTGCTGCACCAAAATATCAGTGTCCACTCTGACTGAAAAAAGGACACTAACTATGCAAAATATTTAACTGAAATCAATATCAATCTACACAGAAATTGCTCCCCCATAAAGCTATGAAACTATTCAGCTCCTCCTGCTCTATAACATGCTGCCTGCAGATTGTACATAGTGTCCTATCTGCACAGCTCATCCTTCTCTATAATATGCTGCCTGTGGATTGCACATAATGCCCTATCTGCATTCAGCATGTTATAGAGCAGGAGAAAACAGAGCAGATAGGACACCCTGCATAAATATACTACCTGCACACAGAACACTAAGGTCTGCTCAGCCACTCTTGCTCTATAATATGCCATCTATTGAGCACCCCCTATCAATGCAGTAAAGCCCAACTTTCTTCACTTTTCTTAAAAAGACGACTTTTCAGAATCAGCAGCAATGACCAATAGCCGTGTGCGGCAGACTCTTAGCCCCTTGGCCTCACGAGCCACGGTCCTGGGGGGTTGTAAGGAACAAAACTACAGGGTAAAAATTTCAGTAATTTATCGATTTTAAGCAATACTTTATATACAATTAAAAAAAAAAAACATGCATAGTCCAGCATACAATGTCCAAAAAAACCCAGCATCTTCATAACAAAACAACAAAAAAAGAAGAGGAAAAAGGGAGGGGGGGGGGGGAGGGGAAAAGAAAAAACCCAGAACACTGAAGTTTTAATACCATGTACACTTTTACTCAGCATGAAAATAGCTGCTGTCAAGACAGTATTCCCACCCCTTCCCTGCCAGAGGGACGCAATCGCCTCTCCCACCTGACAGCAAAGTGGCTGACAATGTCATAGGTTAAGAAATGCTCCTGGTCGCGCCTCCTACCATTCTGTACAATGATTCAGTCTCTTTTTTTGTGTTTTTTCCCAGCGCCTAAAAATGGGGGGAAGGAAACAGCACGGATTTCCACTCTGATTTGCTCGGATTTTCAATTCCCGAAGAAGTGTTACTTATTACACAGTTCCAAAGTTTGAAAGGAGAAGCCATATTCCATGACAAGCCCCAAACCTTTACAAAACCAAAACTGAAAATAAAATAAAAAAAATAATTATAATAAAATAAAGGGGAGAAATATTTCTATAGGAGGGTGAAATCGGATTGCACGATTTCGGACTCTGTACATGGGGATGGAGAGGAATCGGTGGGGGGGGGGGGGGGGGGGGGATGGGAACGTTTGGTGGAAGAGCGTTCTTCTGTCTGGGGTCGCCAGAAAGACCAAGAAAAAGTAAAGTATAAACCATGAGAGTTTTTCTCGTTTTTTTTATACAGCATCCTTCACCCAAACCCCTCCCCTTATTTAAATTTTTTTTTACAAAATGACCCACAAAAAAAATTCCCAGATTGGAACAAGATTAATGGTAGTTACAAGTGGCAGAAGTGACCCCCCCCTCCCTCCAACTTTGTTTTAGGCTCTCGTAGCTGCAGGAGAACACCCCCGGATAAGACAAGTCCTCAAAAAAAAAAAAATTATATCATTACACACATCAGCGTAATTAAAAGAGTTCACCCCTTCACTGCCAGACGCAAGACCGCACCAATCTGGCAGAGAAGGAGCCGGTATATATCCCACTCTATATATAGAGTGAGGATGGAAGAAGGGTAGTTCCTCTATCGCACCTGGGCCGGTTGCCCCCTCCCCCCCCCCCGCTCGCGGTGGTAGTTTTGACATCTCGAGGCGGTAAATTTTGGGCCGTCGGGCCGGAGAGCGAAATAAAAGGAAAAAAACAAAACAAAAACAAAATACATAAAACTTAAAAATTCCCCGATACACAAATAGGTTCAGTTGTGTTGAAAACTCAGAGCAGCCACTGACAATGCAAGAGAAAGGTGAAGGCGGTGCTCAGCAGCGCTCTGCCATCCTCTACGACACTGCCGGCTTTGAAATCTGGCAAGTGGGCGGCGGTCTCAGTCCAGACTGAGGCCCTGTGTCCCTGATGTGCAGACCAGCAATGAGTAGGCAAATAAAAATTAAAACAAAGTGTCCGTTAAAAGGGATGGAAGGAATGGGAGGGATAGATATTTATATATTTATATTTATATATAACAAATGTGGGGGGACAGAGAGAAAGGGAACCCCCTTCCGCTCCCCCATTGCAGTTCTCTAGTTCGCTGCCATTTTTTCTCTTTTGTGGATGCTACAATCCCTCGACAAACTTTTCCAAGGTGTCCCCTGAAGTATCTCCAACAAGAGACAAGTCATTTGTGAGGGCCCCACGGTTGGGGGGGTTGAGTTGGGGAAGCATGGCGCTCTGTTCGGGGTTTCCCAGGTGGCCCTGGTCTAAGGAGGTTCCTATTGAAGCTGCCAGGCCGGGGTGAGGCGAGCCCGTCTGCGGGGAGACGTGGTGGGGAGAAGGCTGCGGCTGTACACGAGGTGAAGGGCTGGAATGTGGCGGCTGGGACTGCGGGCGGGGGGACTGGACGGGGGCGGGCGAGCGCACCTGATTGCTCAGGGAGGTTGCGATCTGTTGGCCAGGGGGAAGGTGAGTATTCGGGGGCTGGCCCGTCAGGAGGTGCTGCTGAGGACTCATGGGATTAGGCTGCCCGCCGGAAGCGATCTGCTGCTTGAGCTGCTGCTGAATCCGCAAGGCTTGCTGAAGGCTTGGCGGCGTCCCATCCGTGCCCAATCCTTGCTGTGCCATCTGCGGGATCTGCCCCATAGGTCCGCTCTGAATGGAGAGGTGTTGCATCCGTTGTTGCTGTAGAGCTTGCTGAGATTGCGGGTATCCTCCTTGCGGCTGCTGGAACTGCGCGTGAGCTGCCATCCCGCCCGCCATCCCTGCTCCGCTCTGCTGCTGTTGCTGCTGCATTATTTGCCGCCGTAACATTTCTCGATACTGTGGGTTCATATTTGCTAAACTGGGATTGTGACCTGAATTCATGAGGCCGATGCCCTGGCTCTGCGGGTTCATTCCTGGCTGTTGTTGAGGAACGTTGGGCCTCTGCACGCCAACTTGCATGGGATTCATGTTCTGCAGCCCTGGCTGAGGATGCATGCCAGGCTGCTGCGGTGGCTGCTGCGGTGCCTGCTGGGGCTGCATGCCGGGCTGATTGGCCGCATATTTTGCAGTTCTTTGCTTGATAAAAGCAGCCATTAACTGGGGGTTGGACTTCAAGATATTGAGCACCTGTTGCTGCTGCTGGGGAGAGCTGGGAGACTTGAGGGTGCGGAGAAGGTCTTGCAAAGCATTGGGCGATATGTTGCGCGGCTGCTGCTGCGGAACTCCTTGCATTCGAGGCCCCGCCACGGCTTGCTGGGCAGCAGTCATTTGCATCACGGCTGGACGCTGGATATTTTGCTGTAATTGAGTCTGTTGAGGCATTGGATTCGTAGACCACTGTCCGGGCTGCATGCCTGTCATGATGGGAGGGGGATTGATCGGACCGGGCCGTGGCACAGTCATACCCATTTGCTGTAATGAGTTTACATTTGCAACAGTTGGATTCACCATGCCAGGGCGTACGCTGGGCATGCCCTCAATATTTGTAACCCGATAGAGCTGCTGCTGTTGTTGCGCCTCCAGCTCTATCTGACGGGCGGCTGCAACTGCAGCTGGGGGCGGCTGCACAGTAGGTTGGGGAGGAACTACAGGCAATGAATTTGTAGGCTTTCCCTGCGATGCCACATTGGTAGGCTGAGTCCTGGCCACACTAGGGAAGCCTGGAGAGGCCATTCCTCCAGGAGAAGGCTGAGGGGCAGGCTGCGGAGTCTGTGGAGTACTGGGCTGTTGTGTGGGCGTTCCAGGAGTTGCAGGCGTAGGGGAAGGTAGAGGCTGTTGAGGAACAGTTCGTGTGTTCATAGTCGCCATCCGCCGCCTCATGAGCTGGGCCTGCTGCAGCCGGTGTTGTATCTGCTGCTGCCGCAGCTTCTGTTTGATGTTGAGACAGAAGGGAACAGGGCACTTGTTCTCCTGGCAGTGTTTTGCGTGGTAGCAACACAATGCAATAAGCTGCTTGCAGACAGGACACCCTCCGTTCGTTTTGCGCTTGCAACCCTTTGTATGCTGGACAACTCTCTTCATCTTCTGACACGAAGGAAGCGAGCAGTTGGCATTGCGACACTGGCAGGCGTGTACCAATGACTGGATGCAGCGCTGGATACTGAGGCGCCGCGATTCCTGCGGGCTCTTAGACTGCGCTTCTCCTTGACTATTGCTCTCGTCGTCCAGACCCAGGCCCCATTTGACCATCTTGTGCTCATGGTTCTTGCAGTTGTAGCAGTTCACACACAGATCATAATCCTGAAAAGAAATACAGAAAGGGTTAAGACCGTTGCAGCAAACGCAAAGCGCCACAATACTCCACGATTTACTAGTGGACACACTTACCTCACATACAGTACAATGCCAGCGTGTCTCCACATGGTTCTTGCATTCGTTGCAGGTGTACACAAACCGGTCTTGTCCCTGTGTGTGCAGCTCCACCAACATACACAGCGTGGACCACTTGGAGCGACGGAGTGAGGAGAATTCCCAGTGCTTGTCCCGGGCCAGGGTCAGGAACGCGTCTCGTCCATCCATCAAATCGCAGCTTAGAAGTGGATCAGGATCCACAATAGGTGGAAGGGAGTTGATTACTGGACCCGCATAGAAGTGGATGACAAAAAACACCTGCAAAATAAATCACAAAATAATGACTGCAGGTACTAGGAATACAATGAAAATAGGTTGTGCTCCTTCCCTTCAGGCCCTGTACCATGCATACAATAAATCAGCTGAGAGTTCCTTTAAAACCCTTGCACATGGCAAGACAGAAGGGGCTGTGTGCAATTTAAGGATCAGTGGGGGTCCCTCTATCACACACGAGACATAAGACCAACCCTGGCATTAAGTACAAATTGACTTCTAAGTAGCATTGAATTCTTACCTCTTTATGCTTCTCCATGGTTGCATACAGTTTCTGGCTCAGATCGTTGCACACGTTGGGCATGCTAGTTTTCTTCTTGTTTGCCCGGCTCATACTGCTTTTATTCTTATTCGTCTTTTTGTTGTTTTTCTTCTTGGCGTTCTTGCTGTCTCCCTGGCAGCCCTGCAGTGTCAGAAGTCACCATTAATAGTCATATAGATGACACATAACTCTATATGAGGTTAATACCATGCACTCAGCAGCTTACCTCTGGGATCTCACATGCGGCCGTGCTCTCCTCCTTTTTCCTCTCTTCTTCCTCCTGCTCCAGCTCTTTGATGCTTTCTTCCAGTACATTGGGCCAGAAGTCCCCTTCAAAATATGGAAGCTCCTTGGCACTGGTGAGACGGTCCTCTGTGGCCTGCTTAAATATGTCCTGTACGGCAACATGCAGCAAGACTTGTTAAGAAGCTGTGGTTAATAAAGGGATTTTCCAAAACAAAACCCCCATTATATCATAATTTAACATGAGGGAGTCAGAGTTGACATAAGGAGAAAGGTCCCAAATATGGAAAGCCCCCCCCCCCCCCCCC
Source organism: Engystomops pustulosus (assembly GCF_040894005.1). NCBI lineage: Eukaryota > Metazoa > Chordata > Amphibia > Anura > Leptodactylidae > Engystomops > Engystomops pustulosus. The sequence goes on from NC_092418.1 coordinate 21,128,810, forward strand.
CCCCTATGGAATGCACCATACTTTACCTTATAGTCATGTATAATACGTTCTGCAAAGGCTTTGTCCAGCATCTTTTTGTACCACTCCTGTAAACGTTTAGGCTTGGGAATTTTCTGGTCGGGTGGGTGACAGTGAAAGATATAATCATCTCCCTCACTAGGAGGACAGGCCCAGATATGTCCCGTGACATAGCTGAATGATAGAAAAATAGGGGAGTTATAACAGAAATCAGTCTACATCTCATAGTAATACGCTGAATAACTGGATTGTCTGGACTATCAAAGCATTTCAATATATCATTATGTACCAGGGTTAAAGTGATATCATAGAACTAGGATTTGATTTCTCTAAATTACTAGCGATAGGACCTGTGGGACCCGTAAGAATTGAAGGGCCTTAAGCGCAGGGAAGTTTTCCTTGTACTGTGGCACATACTGACTATATAGAGAACTACAACCATCTGCCATCACTGTAGTGAGAATGAGGAGTTACCCAAGTTTCTTCACATATTCCAGATAGCCAATGAGTATCTCATGGTACACAGCTGTCCGGAGGCTCCGCGGCCGGAAGAAGTGAATACTGTCCAGGTATGAGATGTAGACGCGTCTGTAGAAAGACAAAGTTGAGACTCCTTGTAATCTCTGTAAACCTCAATCCTACGGAGAGCACAAATCCATTATATGCAGCCACAGGTTACCTAGTGTTGGGGAGCGGGCAATCGGAGCCATATTCTTGCACATGCATGCCGAAAAAACACACGTCCACTCCATCAATCTCCTCAAAGGCAAAAAGTGCCTTAGTACGGTAAGGAAAGGACTCCGGCATCTCGCCCGTATCTACAAATCTTAAGTAAAACAAGAGATCAAGACAATGTCAATATACAGAATCCATAACGGACAATACATTATAACTGGGTGCACAAACATTTTTATACCTGGATTTCATGCCAGGTTTGACTTCCACCGTCTTATCAGAACTGGCCACCACCCTGACCGAAACCTCTCCTGCTTCAGGATGATTCTGCCTCCGAAGGAACTTATTTACACGGTCCTCAAGATGACTTCCTAGTCGAGTTGTTTGGAGCCCTGAAGAACAGAACATCATCCATGTAGAGGGTGCAGCACAGGAATCAGCAATGTCCATGCACTAGTCACCATTATAGTTACTAGGGAGACACTTACTCTTTGCACAAAACTTGTTCTCCTTCCGTGCCCTTCCAGTTTTCTTCAAACAGTTATCACAGACAAATCTTTGAGGAGAAGGATAGAAGAACACATCAAACCACTGGCTAAAAATGCAGACACTAGAATACTAGAGATTTTGCCAAGCCCTCTGACTATCTACTGTATTTCTTCCAGAATCTTTCCCGATGGCAAACCAGGTATGTTGGACGTCTACTACTCCCCTCTCCCCACTCATAACACACACTCATACAAAGCAGAGTATGCACGTGTCAGGAGAGGGAGTAGTTACCGGAATGAGCATTTGGCTAAAATAACTGCATACATGGGCTGGCATTACATGTTATTATGGTCAGAGGAGCATGGGAAGACATGAACTTACCCAGATGGCCAAATAATGTCGTAGTGTAGCACACAAATCTGATGCATCTTCCTCCCACATTCTTTACAATCCACAAACCTGGAGAAAACAGAGCAAAAAGGGGAATGTAAAAGCTGCAGAGGAAGTATGAGATAGACTCCAATCTGCAGGAGGGACACTCACGGCTCAGGATCCAGCATGTCATTCTTCTTTTTCTCAAACTGATCTTTAGAGATTGTCCTAAAGAAAAGAAAAAAAAAAAATGAGTCCCTTATCCCACCCAGCATATTAGCTGGATATCACCCAAGTTGGATCAGGAGTGGAGAAATGGAGACAAAATCACTTACGTTTGAGGCTGGGCAGGATCTTCTCCTAGAGTTACGTTGTCCCCCTGAATCTCAGTGAAACACTTTTCACAGAAGTGATATCTAACATGGGAAACAATGAAATTTTCATTATGAATAAAATACTAACAGGTATCCAGGATTCGGATAAGACACATTTACATCACATTTCTGGGTGTTGAACCTCAAATGGCCATTATGTTCCCTATGAACCTGATCAGGGACATTGTCCCTGTGAAAGTAAATGGTAGTCATAGTCATAGTTAAACTGCTTTTGGCTGGGTCACTGTCAATAGGACCCCAAATCTGTGTGGGGTTTGGACAACTGGTGGTCAGTTATCGCTGGCTTATATTGAGGAAAAGCCAGGAACAGAAAATCCTGATCACCCCTTGTAGGAGCAACCCAAAGCGGTTGTCTAGAGGTTATGGACTCAGAAAATCTGTAACCGTATCAAACACATGAACAGAAAGCAATGCACATACAAGGCCTGGAAAAGACCTGGCCCTTCACGTTACCTGTTCTGATAGCTGAAGTAAGCAGCATCCCGAGGGATTGTACATAGCTGCTTCCCGTAACAGCACAAGGTCTGTGGTGAAAACTCAAACTGAGAAGAAAAAGACAACATGTTCAGTAAGATCAGATTATTTCTCCATCACCTAAATAGAGTCAGAAATCGGCGTCTCACCTTCCGCCCACAGCAGTAGCCCAGTGACTGCATAACAGGGTCGATCTCCTGCTCAAACACCTCGGCGAGTTTAGTGCAGTACTTGTAAACACGGGACGTCTTGCGGTTATAGAGCCAGGCGTTGTTGAACATGAGCCACACATCATCCACATACTGCCACGGCTCTTGGTACTGTCCCGTATCAAGCTTCCGCTTTATAGTGGATAAGTCCATGGGGTTCTTCACAATATCGAAATAATCCTGGAACAAATAGCATTGGAGTGTTAGTATGTGGACTCGGGATCTACCATGTAATCCATCTCCATTACAAAAGGAAGCATCAATCACAATGGATGATGGAGCCATAATCAGGTTCCATTAACATTGAGTCCGGTTACTCACTGGTATGCCGAGCAACTGGGGATCCACCGGCTGTCGGAAAGGCAATGACTCTGGATCTTGCCGATATAGTGCTTCAAGGGTAGGCATCAGGGCTTGGCGCAGCTCCTCCGGCTTAAATACTGAAATAGAAGAATTCCACATTAAAATAGTTTGCACATATAAAAATAAAATTATATATAACGAATTATTATTGGCACATACTCTTTTTTCGTGGTTGAAAAGGCGACGTGGACGGAGGGGTAGTGTTATTACTTGCATTCTCCTCCTCTTCCTTGACTTCTGCTTTTACCTCCGGCTTCTTTTCCTCAACTTCCATTGGTTCTGGTTTTGTTTCTGTTCCTTCGGCCGGTGCTTCCTTTACCTGAGTGGGGACCTCTGCTTCCACCTATAAAAGTATAATTAAGTAAAATATTAAGTAAATTAAAGTCAAATATCTGCAAGAATGATTCTACATCCCTTTAAAAGGATATCTACTTAGATTTCAATTCTGAGCACTAGAGTCTATCCTCTGGGGCAGGAGGGCACAATCTTGCTTACCTTGCTTACCTCTGTTTTGGGCTCCACTGGGTTGTCACAGGGGTCTGGCTCTTCGACTTTGATTTCTTGTTTGACATCAGCCACTGGATGATCAGGGGCCGATTGGTTGTCGGTGCTGGCCACCGAGGCAGGTGTAGGCACACGGTTGTCAACACTTGCAGCTGCCTGAGAAAGCTGCAAACACAAGCAATAAGCCTTTACTAGAAGCCGATTAGCGTATAATACACTAACTACAAGATGTTCAATACACACAGCGACCCATATAAACCATTATATACTCACAGGAGTGCCAGGGGCAGCCGCATGCACAGAGGTTGGTTGCAGCAGAGATGGCTGTGGGGTGGGCACAGATTGGCTGGGCACAGGTGTAGGAGGCTTTGGAGTGAGCTGAGCCTGAGCAGCCGCCTGCACTGTTGGGGTGCTCGGTGTCTGCATGGCATTAGGAACAGAGCCAGGTGTGGGAGCTGGGGTCTGTCCAGCGGGTGGCAGCGGAGTGGAAGGCTGGGCCGGTGCTGCTGGCTGTGGTGGGGTCATGCCGGTTGGTGTTGGGTGCTGAACAGGAGGCATACCAGCAGCGGCAGCCGTGACTGCAGGAGGCGTCTGATGAGGGGCCTGATGGAGGGGAGACTGGGAGAGGGCCGGCCTTGGAAGCTGACTGGTTTGGGGGCCCAGTATATTCATGGAGTTGCTTATGGGCAAAGATGCAGTTGGTGCTTGTCCCTGCTGAAGAAATGAAAAAGCATATTATTAAGATTCAGTCCCAATTTCAACCCATTAACTAAGCCAAAGGAAAAAAATAAAAATATGTGATTTGAGCCTTTTACCTGTGACACGGCGGCCGCTGCTCCTGTTTGCCCCAGGGTCACTCCTAAGCCAGCATTATTGGTCTGAAACTGTCCTTGTTGCATGAACTGATTCTGAGTCTGTGCTGGACCCATCATATTATTGCCATGTGCACCCATCATGGTCTGTGGCTGGGACATACGGGAAGGAGACATGGCCATCTATAGAAAGAAATAACCAGCAGAGACTTAGTACAAATCCTTTAGAAACCTGCCCGAGCATATTGTGCCCTGTTGCATTAGTTACTTACCGCTGGCACAGATCCCATGTTGTTCATTTGCGTGGGGTGGTTGAGCGGGGATGCAGCACGAGGTCCCATCGGAGCAGGAGGTATCTGTACATTTCCGATGGGCATGTTATTAAACTGGTTCATTCCTAGAGAAAAAGAAGGGCAAACTTTTATAGAAGAAAAACTTTGTGTTATGCACAGAGCATGTAGATACACAAACCTAAAAATCAAAGAAATTTTAGGGTGCTGTTAGGTCTTCTTACCTGAAGGCAGCTGCATCCTGTTCATGGGAACCGGAGACATCGGGAGGGGGCCATCTGGGGGGGGGGGGGAAATATAAAAGCCGATAAGCAATCTTGATTCTAAAAATCTTGGGTGTGCCAGGTCAATCTTGTCTTCAATACAGGTTTATAGACTCCCTGGAACTTACTGGCTGGCCGGACAGGCTGTGCTTGGCCAAGAGCTGCCGCAGCTGTCTGTGGAAGAGCTGGGGCCTGAGTACCAGGTGTCTGGAGAGGAGTCTGGTTACCCAGAATGCCTTGTTTCTGCAAACGCGACCTTCGTTTCTCTTCTAGTTCCTTCTGGATTTTGTAGATTTTTTCGGCAAGCAAGTGGTAATATTCATCCTGGATGGCAGACACAAGAGTAAATACCACAAATTGCAAAATTGGCATTTTTAAAATGCACCCATCAGGGATGTATGACAGCTCCTCAGGGTGGAGACCACTCCTTTAACCTGCAGAACATTCTCCAAGTCACTACAGTACAGCCCAATTTACTTTACAGTTACCTGCGCGGATGGTCGCAAGGGGCATCTCAGAGCAGGTAACACACAACTTTGGTTAATATAGTTGGGCCGTGCTGCAGGTACCTACCTCAGTTTCAGTAGTTGTACCTCCAATCATTGTATTGTTATAACATATGCCACTTATCTACAATTATTTGCTCTGCATGATCCATCACATACCCTGCTGTTGGCCGACTCGTACATGTCGCCCTCCACTTTGCGGGCGTAAGCCACCAGGTTTTCCATTCGCCGGTCTTTCAGGGCTGCAGGGTCAGGTGTAGGGAAGATTGCTTGGACTCTGTAAAAGGGAAGAAAACAGATATTCTATGGGGCACATGTATCATTTGTTTTCTATGGCCACTTTTTAAAGTTGGCTGAAGTCGAGATAATATAGCAGTGCTTTGTAGCTTTCCAAATTTGCCGTTGTGATGCATATATTTTTTTTCTTTGTCTCTCTTTTGCCTTTTTATTTTTATGGAACTAAACATGGAGTCAGTTGTACTTCGCTTTACACCTAAAAAGTCTCTAATTTGCTCAAAAAAAAGTTGTAAAACAAAGAAAACCACTCATTGGAAAGATACATTAACCAGGTCGCGACCGCCCGCCGTGTATTGACGGCGGCGGTCGCGTTCCGATGCATGGAGAGGGCTCGCGGGCCGAGCCCTCTCCATAGCCGGTAAGTCTCTGCTGCATATTGCAGCAAAGGCTTACCGGTAACACCCGCGATCGGTGCCGGCACCGATCGCGGGTGTTTTCTTGCAGAACGCCGCCGGCATGCGCCGCCATCTTGCCGAGGATCGCCGCTCCCCGTGACGTCATCGGGGAGCGGCGATCCGTTGCCATGGTAGCTTCGGGTCTCACGAAGACCCGAAGCTACTTCGGGTTAACCCATTCATTACAATGTGCTATCAGCACATTGTAATGTATGAGGAGCAAAATCCCCATATACTGCCATACTGTAGTATGGCAGTATATGGTAGGATCGATCAGACTACCTAGGGTTAAAGTACCTGAAAAATAGTAAAAATAAAAATTAAAAAAAAAGTTAAAAAAACTGATATAAATATAAATAAACAGTAAAAATCATAAACACATTAGATATCGCCGCGTCCGAAAATGCCTGATCTATCAAAATATAACAACGTTTTTTTCACTGTGTTTAACCCCGCGTCCAAAGTCAAAACTGGCACTTTTTTGCCATTTAAAATTTTTTTTTTAAATTCTATAAAAAGTGATCAAAAGGTCGTACAGTCCTAAAAATAATATCATTGAAAACATCATCAAAAGTCGCAAAAGATGACACCACCCTCAACTCCATACACCAAAGTATGAAAAAGTTATAAGCACAAGAAGACGGCAAAAAAAAAAAAAAAAAAATTTGTTCATGAGGTATTAATTTTTGTAAATGTATGAAAACATTATAAAACCTATACAAATTTGGTATCCCTGTAATCGTACTGACCCAAAGAATAAAGTAGACATGTCATTTGTGGCGTGAAGTGAAAGCCGTAATATCCAAGCTCACAAGAATACGACACAAATGCGTTTTTCACCATTTTCACTGCATTTGGAATTTTTTTCCCGCTTCCCAGTACATGGCATGGAATATTTAATACCATCACTATGAAGTGCAATTTGTTACGCAAAAAACGAGCCGTCACACAGCTTTTTACGTGTAAAAATAAAAAAGTTATAGATTTTTGAAGGTGGGGAATGAAAAATGGAAATGAAAAAACGGGAAAGGGCCCGGTCCTTAACTGGTTAAGGAACACTGCAACAAACACCCACCCGCCCCAAAAAAAATAAAATAAATAAAAGTACAGAAAAAGACAAGTCAAAATAAAAATCCAAGTCCCTCCGAGAGTCTGTTATCAGAACATATAGTAATATTAGGGTTCCCATAGCCTACTTACAATTTGTGGACCAGATGGTTTCGGAGGTCCTGGGTCACATGCTCATGCCAGGCTTTCCTAACCCCTGTTGTAGATGGCGGTGCCGCTGTAGGCATTGTACCCAAGTTGCCAACAGCGCTGGGATTGTTACCATCGCTCAAAAGGGAGCTGCCACAGGAAAAAAAAAAAACATTTAGGCCAAGTTAATTTTTTTTGTACATACATAGATAAGACATTAAAACCTCCTTGTGGTCACAATACAATACAGCCAGTAGATTTAAGCTGTAAAGTTTTGGTAACTTACTTTGTATTTGCCAGGGCATTGGGAAGAGAAGCTTCATTGATCAGGTTAGTCTGTTGTTCAGTCGCCATCCCACCGGCAGAGAGGTTTATCTGATTCCCACCTACACGGCCAAGGAAAACCCATTTAGTTACAGGAGAAGATTCTTACGGGTCTACAGGCTCACAGTCTTGACACTTACTCATTGTATTGATGCCGCGTATCTGCTGATGAACTTGAGACTGCGCCTGCTGCTGCCCAGGGCCCTGAGACTGGTTACCATAAGGAAGACCCAGCGCAGCGTACGCCCTCTGCATGGAGCTGGGATCAATAGGATTGGGGCTGCTGAGGGACGGAGCGGTTTGTTGGGTTCCACCTCCCGCCCCAATGGGATTCTGCACCCCACTGGAAGGCGATCCGAGAATAGCTGAAGATAACAGAGGCACATTAGTCTCTTGTAGGACATCATCATCCGTGTATGCAGACCACTATGTAATACTTCATGGTGACTATTAAGAGACCGGATACTCACGCTGCTGGTTCCTTTTGTCGCTGGCGTTCTTCAAGGGGAGGCACACAGGACAGTCATGCCGCGTACAGTTCTTCCAGTGGGAAATTATTTGTCTTGAGGAAGCGCAGTGAGCGACTAGGGAGAGAATGAGAACACATAGGTAAGAACTGTACTCTGCTACGAGAAAAACAAACTCATGCGACGCCTTGAGTGGAGACCCCATACCTTGGCAAGCTTTCCCGGCCTGACAGTGCGTCATATGATTGAGCACGTTCTTCATAGTGCGGCAGTGGGGCAGGGCACAGTCTCGCATCTCGCCGTTGGTTTGCTCGCGCCGTTGACACTTGTGGGCATGCAGCAAGAGAACCAGCTGCTGCTGGATGAGTTTTCGTTTCTCAGGGTCGGCAGTGGGGCCGGTTCCCATAGATGGTGTAGCGCCAATGCCAACTTGCTGAACTTGCGCTTGCAAAGGAGACTGCAAAACAGAGAAAACAAACGTCAAATCACATTCCCGATATTCAGGCCGCAGATACCAGGTGAACTCTTACAACTTACCATGTTGGGAACATTGGCGACCGGTGAGCTTTTCATATCAGACGGGAAGGGGGGAAGGCTATTTGCCATGGGAGGCTTGTTGGGAAGCTGAGGATTGATCCCCTGGGCTCGTATTTGCTGCCCAAAAGGGCCGTTGTTGCCTTGGAGTCCCATCTATGGGAGAGAAATGCACAAACATGAGAACATGTGAATATCTGGAGGTGGCCGCCATGATGTGCTGACCCATATAGTGGCACCACTGACTTTACACAATATGTAAGAGGTGGAGAGGGGTGCTACATTTTTAGATCTAAAATACAGACAAGAATAATGGGCAGCAATCATAACCTAGCAAGGCACCTCTGCAGTCATTGCTTGGATGGTAGCACCCTGGTACCAGTTACTACAGCCCCCTTATTATTGGGATTATTGGGGGACCCACAAGTCAGCCCCTCCAGTAGCAGAAAGTAATGACAAATTCTCTCACTATACCAGACCTCCATACAGGAATGTATGGGGAGCTGTGGGCCAGCTCAACCCAAACCAGAGAGGGGGGATTAGATTAGCGCCAAGACTCCTTTCATCTCTCCGCAGAGAAGAGGGAAGGTGCCGCAGCCCAGACCAGAAACATTTCACAAACTGCTAAGCAAATAGAAGGTGTTACACGTCAGCGCCGCTCTATGCCCTGAAGAGCCGAGCCCATCTACACATCCATTACAAAGCGGCGGCACCAGGGGGAGAAGGTCCCTGGCTATGACACTTTTTGGACAGGATAATATCTATGCAGAGGTGCGATCTTCACATACATTTAATAAGCTTCATTCACATATTTTTTTGGATCGAGGGAAATCAATTAAAAAAATGCAGATTATCTTTTACAGGTCAAAATGGAATTGGGCGGTTTAACCCCTTAGCAACTTGGACACTTTGCACCTTCCTGACAAGGCCCAGTTTTTCAGATCTGCCCTGGCTGCATTCAGACGTCTGCTGGAGGACGAATATACGGCCGTATAAGCCTCCCCCCATAGGCCCGCATTGGGCACATGGCGCAGTATGGAGCGGTACGGTGCAGCATATGTGCGACACTGTACCTGGGGAAAACATAGGACATGTCCTATCTTTTCCCAGAATACAGTGTCATGCAGCATGTTTCTCTATGGAGAGGGGCGGTACGGTATGGAGGGCACGCGTTCATGTGAATTTAGCCTAAGTGGTTATAACTTCGGAACACTAACCTATCCAGGGGATTTTGAGACTTCGTGTTATTTGAACAATTTGGGTGGTAGGTTTTGTGTTTAATTATGAAAGAAATTTGGCAATGATCTCACATTTGTTTCTACTTTTCATTAAAAAAAAAAAATGCAAAAATCATACTTTTGGATGGACCTGCTTGGGATCCAAGTTACTTTGAGAAGCCAAAATAGTGAAACCTGATAAATTATCCCATTTTAGAAACTACACCCTCAACGCTTCAAAACAACTTTTATGCAGTTTGTTAAGCTTTTCATTGTTTCCGGGGCCAAAAACAAATTCAGGTGTAATTTTGAAATTTAAAGGGGTTTTTTTTGTGTAATGAATGTATTTTTTTTTTAAAAATACTAAAAACGATCCACAAAAGTTTGATAGACAATTTCTCCTGAGTCTGACAACACCCAATTTGTGGTGGTAACCTGCTGTATGGGCACACGTCAGGGTGCTGAAGGGAGCAGATTTGCATTCTCACTTATTTAAGGCTATATAATAATTTATTTAGCGGGTATACGTCAGCCGCGATGGAGGAGATGGGGTGACCCCCTTCCCTCTCCGTAGAGATCCATGGTGCACGGCCCGTAACACGTGGAAAAGATCCGTATGGTGATACGGAGCGGCAACATATCGCTCTGTCCGGCCATTGCCAGTCTATGGGGGACATATGTGCGGCCATACGCTCCCCCTGCGGTCGTGTGAATCTAAGGGCTTATTATCTGGGAAATTACATGTACTTTAAAAATACTTAATTTTCATGGGTCTTTAAGCTCATTGATGAGATTTTTCAGTTGACAGAGCTGGTTGAGGGTTTTTTTTTTTTTTTTTTTAAGCGACGACTTTTCAGCAAAACCATTTCTTTTAATCACTTTCAGTGAAAGTATTTGAAGAAAATATAAAAAAATTTAAAACAACTTGCCAAAAATTTGATAACGCCGTTCACTGAGCGGGTCCTATAAGGTTTCAGATTTATTGTGCAGATCGTAAGGACGCGGCCGTACCAAATATGTGGGGGTTTTGCGATTTTTTAAAAAACTTTATTAGGTGTGTATTGGAAATAGCCTCTCACTCATATTGAGCTAACACTGTCATACAGATGTATTGTACTGTATTATGTAACACACTGTGCCTGCTCAATAGGTTACAGCCCGCTCCTGCCTGGAGGCAGGGCAGCACGCAGCTCCTGGGCACTTGTAGGACCCTGGGTCTGACATTGGAGGTTATGATCCAGTGACTATGACATGTAAGGGGTCAACAACCGCAGTCGGAGGAATTTTTGATCAGGGCGTTAAAGGTGGACGTTAGCTATAATATACAGCTAAAACCCGCAGCTTCTGGCCTCAGCTGCGCCTGGGAGCGGATGCCACAAGCAGAATGTAATAGTATGGCACAGGTTCAGTCACTGCCCCTTGTGCCTTCTTATGTAAAGAGGGGTTAAAGGCAATGGCCCTATGGTAAAACAACTGTCAGAGGGAAGAAAAAGATTTAGAGGGACACTAGAAAGCCGGTGATGACCTTCCTATAGGCGACACTATAGATACCATTCTCTTCCTATCAGAGGAGGGTTAATCTGCATTGGTAAGATATGAACTACCGCACCACATGCAGAAAGCACAAGAGCCATTACTAACCTATGTACCACTTTAGGTGGCTCAGAATTGGTTTAATGCGTCACCATTTAAAAGGGATTTTTCATTCAGGTCACTTTTTGTGCAGAGGACTTTCCTCTATACTAGAAAGAAGTCTCAGCCCCATTATAGTCGCTATTCAACGGATAAAGCCATTTGGTTGCGCTTTCTCCACTGTATATGCTCCGTTGTAAAAGAACAGATGAAAGGTGTAAGGTTTGGGTGTCAGACCCCCCACAAAGCACGTACCAGTCACCTATTCTGAGAGTATGAAAAGGGAGAGCAGAAACCCCCTTAAAATAAAGTTATGTAGTGTTTTGTTACTTCAATTTACAGTCCAATCTAGAACATGCAGAATAGCACTAATGGAGGTCAACACCGAGGATAGTAAAGGCGCAGTCACACGTTCACGCGCTCCACCAGCTGGAGAGAAATTTGCCAAATTAAACAGCTGTTAACAATCACATTTATAAATTGCAACTGTTAACATCATGTTAACACACGTGTTAACATATTTTGTGCGTTCAAGCATTAACATTTGTGTTTTGTAAACAGCTGTTCCATTAGGCAAATCTCTCTTCAGCGGTTGCAATGCGTTTTTAAGCACCTGTGTGACTGCGTCCTAAAGAACAGGAGGTTGCATTTCATTTTTAATCTTCTCTTAGCAACAGGTTCTTCCGGATCACACTCCCGAGCTCTGCATTTGTAGGTCCAAGGGGATCGGTAGTATTGGCCATGGTGAGAGACAAATACACGCTGCCTGCATCCAACAGGCCCAACACCAATCTGATTTATGAAGTCTGTGTACAATCCAATGACTATGTTACGAGCATCCAATGAAAGATGATGTATATAAGGTTTTATAATGTTGAAAACAATAACCATGAAGTGACTGCTGGAGCACTGTGATGCCATATACTGGAGGCACGTGACAGGACTGACGATATTTCAGCGGCTCTAATGGGAACACACAAGAAACAACATAATCCCCCACTAGGGTTTTGGCAATGGCCAGTTCTCCACGGAGTGTATCCGTGTGGGGAGTTGGGTCCATCCTCCAGTGGAAAGCTAAAACTTTACGGCTACTTTTAGACCGATCTAAAGTCCATAGCTGTAATAGACAATATAAAAGTTGCACCTACCTTGGCCATGGGTCCCGGCTGGCTGGTAGGCATTCCTGCGTGGGTCGGCATACTCGCCGTCCCTTGGGTTAATGTTTCGGCGAGAACGCTCCCGGGGTTCGCTTGCATGGCAGGTGAACTGTACTGTAAACCTGCGCCCCGACCTCTGTTTGCAGGTCCCAATGAGCCGTTTAGTACCTGTCCCTGCGTCGGCTGGGCTTGGTTCATTAGTGTGTGCCCGGAGTTGTTATTCAACAATGCTTGATGCCCTTGGTTAAAGTTGGAGTTCATGCACATACCCGCAGATCCCTGTTGAACAGGACTGCCCGCCACCATGCCAACTTGCTTTTGAGACTGTGATGTGGGAACAGACGGACCAGGGGTGCCAGCTTGAGGCTTGTTTAATCCAGATGGAGAATTTGCAGCCAGTCCTTGGTTGAGGGGACTCTTGTTGAGGCCTCCCAGGTTGCCAAGGCCAGGGCTGTTCTGCTGGCCTTGAGCTCCCATAGTTTGTTGTACGGGGCTACCAGAGCCCCCTCTCCCCATTCCGAGTCCAGGATTCCCGCCGCGTAGCAGATCTGAAAGCGGCTTGTTTTGGGAAGATGCATCTTGTCCTAGTCCTCCGCCAGTGTTCAAGAGCCCCAGATCTCCATTAGGAATCAACTCATCTGGAAGGTCATTTTCCAAGTCGAAGAATGAAAAATCTGGAAAGAAAAGAAAATGCATGAGTAACGAGTAAGTGCCCGATCACATATTACAGTATACACAAGTCTCAAGAAGTTATGGCCAACATAAGTGCAGAACACACGTCCTGGACCCCCAGCATCCACTTCTCGGGTCTCTATGTAGTAGCAGCTCATTCACAATAATAGGGAGGCCTGCAGTTCCTTTCATAGTTACACAATGCACAGGGAAGATTTAAAAGGAAACCGACCACCAGGATGAAGGATTGTAAACCAAGCACACAGTCATTCTGGTGTGCGCCCCCTCTGGCAGGATCTGCTCTTCTCCAAGCTTCCCATTCCCTCGTTTTTAAAAGACGTTAACAATTATGCAAACGAGCCTGAAACTCTCAGGCTCATTTGCATAATTCTCAAGCTAAGAGAAGAGCAGGTCCTGCCATAGGGGGCACACACCAATATATCAGTGTGCTTGGTTTACAATCCTTCATCCTGGTGGTAGATTTCCTTTAAAAAGTGGTTGCTCAGAGGATGAAAACCGTGGCTTCTTTATTTCCAAACATAGCACCAGACCAGGGTTTATGCTGGTATTACAGCTCTGCTGTATAGAGATGAATGGAGATTAGGTGAAATACCAGGAACTACACATGATCAGGAGGAGAGCACTTTTTGGGAGAAAGCAGCCATGTTTTGCAACCTCCAGACAACCCCTTTAATAGGGGATAGGATTGTAATGAATAAGACGACTTTAATCCAGCACGTGGCGAGCGGTAAAGTTAGGGTTGTGACAATTGTACGGCAATTACAAGCCAAGTTGTACAGCTGCGGCAAGCTGCGTAACACCACATTATAACATGCAAGCAGATCAAAGAGCCGAAAACATCGCCCCCACTTGTGCGACAAGGAAGACGCTCCGAGGAAATGGCAGCGCGCCAGCCCAGGGATCCTTCATTACACGGGACTCTTCTAGTAGACTGCACAGGATGGGTCTAGAGCGTCTAACACAATTCCCTAAATTATGCAGGATTAACATTCAGATTTGGGTTAGGAGGGTAAACTCCACCAAAGGATGGGGATGGGACACTCAATGTAACTACTCAATGTATAATCTTCATTAGAGGATCTCTGGCTGACGACAAACATTTAAGGGGCTCGTCTAGGAGTTGCAAAAAGGAGACCAGCCAAATCTAAAACTGACCATGTATCATATGGATAGGTGACCATTTTTAACATTCACAAAACCCTTTAAGAAGGTCCAGCCCATGCAGATCTGTCAAACACCCACTCCGAATACAGAGACCACAGACCATTCGTTCCGACCCGGGTTAATCATTTCACCCTCCACTTCTTCAGACGTAAACTTTGGGACAGACGCAGCAGGCTGCATGTTACTCCTGGCCGCCGCTCTACACTTGCCAGAAATTACATAAGCCTCAGTGGTTACTAATGTCAGGGTTGTGTACATTAAAACGATCTGCCATTAATAGGATCATGATCATAATATCAACCTGCGAGCGCTACGTCCCTAATCCCAAATCAAACCCTGAGATTAAGAACCACAAGAGCGGGAGGGGAGATTAAGGAACCGCAACTCTATAGTCAAGACGAGGCGTCCGACATCTGAGCATGAAATGGACAATTCAAACGCAAAGAACAGGTCTGAGTGTATGATAGCACTACAACTCCCAGCATGTCCTCATAGCTGCAGGTAACAAATGCCTATACAGGGCCAACTATTTAAAGGGGTTGTCCGGCTATTGAAAAGCTTAGCATTGTAGTCTCCACTCTATACCAAGTGTAGCGTCGTAATCAGAGCATCGCAGCCACTTCAGGGAGCCAACTGATAGGAGTGTAAGGTGTAGGACCCCCTCATACCGATATGGACCACCTATTCTAAGGTTATACAAAAAAAGTTTAGAAAAAGTTTAACTAGACATCACAAATGTTAGAAATGCACAACAAGCAAAGCGTGACTCAAATCTATGAAAAGCCATAAACCATGAATAGCTGTCCAGGAAAAAGCTATCCCAACTGATGTCCACTAAAAACATGCATGCTCAGCCAAGTGTGCAGGTTAATGAACGTGGCGGGAGGTGTAATAAGTCATGCTGGTGAACAACCTCCTGAGTATATAGGATAGATCTGCTATATACCCAGCATACATGGTAATATAACGTGCCTGGGCAGTGGACTGTAGTAGCCGGCACATCGCCCTGCAGTTCACTAGTCCTGGGATCAAATCCAACCAGGGACACCTAAGCATGGAGTCTCCTATGGCTTCCTAGGAGATCTGGAAGTCAACCGCGCTGCAGAATAGGTTGGCGATACATCAGCAATTACAAAATGGTCACAACACTGAAGACGACCGAGCCTGTACATTCAGATGAGAGGACAATGGACACAGAGCGGAAGTTACAATTTCTCCAAAATTCTGACTTCCGGTAAAATCATCCAGCGATTGTAGGGATCACTACAGAGTTAAAAGGCAGACTCTAACAAAGCCCCCCATGCGTGCATTACAATTGCACAACACCCCTTCCCCACAGTCCTAAAAACTTCTGAATGAGGGGGGGGGGGGGAGAAAGTTGCAAGTTAACCACAAAGCCTTGCGGAGTATAGTATCTCTCCTCACTTCCTGAGCTGCCATTAAATCATCGGCTCTTGAAGGAACCAGACGCGATGACCTCAGGAAACTTACAAAGGTGAATTAGGGATAAGGCATGAGGGTTGCATGTAACCCCTTCGCGCTGTATATTTCTTGGCAGCCGGCGCCTGGAAACAAAGGAACTCGAGTTTAATATTCCTTGTGGAAATATGCAATAACCAGTCGCTTTATTGGAGGAGCTTAAAAGCCAGAAAATCAAAGTTCTGGGAGAACACGTTTCATCCAACATTGGGGGGATTCCTTGTTTATTTTTCCAATTATCCAATTCCCTCAGCAAATCACCAAAAAGTTACAGTCCTACCATATACTCTCCCCCCCCCCCGTCCCCCCCTCAGCACAAAACCCACGTGCGCCGGGCCTACGACTAGTAAACTACAAAACTCTCCAGCATCTCTGTGTCCTGATGTTATTGATGGCAGGAACAGGCCATGTAACACTTGTACTAATGGGGTCTGTGTGATATTTTTAGCAAAAGCAATGGAAACTGCTCCTGCCAAAGAAGTCACACAAAAACGCCTGTAAAAAGCCATGACACTGGTGTGAACAGTGCCTAAAAGTACATCACATGAGCAGATGACCTGTATAGAAGAGGGTCCACTGACTGCTGATGGAGGCAGGAGAAGAAGGGGTCAGGCCTTCTGGATGACGACCTGCCGGATCTTTAGTATTTTCAGGCAATAATCTGCCTGGTGAAAATAGTGGCGCACGAGAACACATGCAAGCATAGCCGAGCCAAGTGTGCATGTGTATGGGAAGAATTGGGTGAAACATGAATAGCCTTAAGCTAAACTTACCTCCAAAAGCAATTCACCAAGAGGAGGAAGAAGTTTGTGGACGACTAGGGTCCTGGGGTGTGAGGGATGTCACGTGCGAACGGTTTCATCCGTTATATAAACTGGAAAATCCCTTTATGTCCAACTGTGCCGTATATAACATGCGCAGGCCGGGAACGCCAAAAAAGAACAGCAAGTCAAGAGGACAGAGCACGATGGGTGCTACATAATCGACGCCATGAGCAGTGCCGGGGTCCGCTTATTAGTTGGAGTTCCAGGCAGGTATCACACCCCACCAATCTCATAGGAGTGACCTATTTAGGGAGGGGTCCTCTATATCACATACTTGAGCAGCAGTCAGGAAAGAGACAACAGATATAATTAAAATAAAGCAAACAACCCTAATGTCCCCCGGATCAATAGTGAGGGATGATGTTGAGCGCACGTTACGCGTCAGATCAAAACCCCAGAATAAAGTGTGAAGCGGCTGCTGACCCCCGGCACTTGGCAGCCTCCTGTGTACATTGCATTAAGATCTCTGTACTTACAGCCCTTAGTACACAAAGTGTGGCGTGCCAGGAAGACACGACACCGGGGATGCCAGGGCCTGAGGGTATGTGACAGTAAACCTATTAGGGTGAATCAGTTTGCGGTGCAGAAACATTTGCAACAAATCTGCTGCATGTGAACACCTCCTAATAATCTCAGCGGAGGCTCGTAGAGTGGACGCGCTGCTGGCATGGCACCCGCGACCTTGCCTCCCTCGTCTATGAAGAGGTCAGCACCCCCCCGCTGGGCGCCTTTCATCTACCAGAAAGCTGAATGGCAGCAGCCGACTGTGCAGAATAACAACGTGCAAGACACCGGCTTTCACACCTCCGCTTTACCATCCCCGTACTACGGTGCCGCTCATCACACACAACAGCGCTAAAAGGATTCACTAATTGATTTTAATGCATTTTACATTCCCCAAATTTTGTTAAAATGGTGCCTAGAGGAGGGGGGAAAGAAAAAATAAAAAAAATCCGGCAACAGTTGCTAAGCAATGTACAAATAAGTTTAGGCTGTTGCTTAGCAACAGGTGCCACCGCACATGGTGGAGTGGCTGTCGACACATACGGAGCATCTGAAAAAAAAATAAAATCAGAGGAACATATTGTGGGACTGCCGGAGGATGCTGGGAGTTGTAGTAGTCGTAGTGATTCAGAGTGAGCGAAATTGTGAAGCAAAAGCCAACCCAAAACGGTAATAGTTTAAATAACATTTAGGGAGCGATTTTGCAAGCAATTTTGACGGAGGAGCCCAAATTTTCAGGGATGAGGATGTAGATGACCATTGCACAGAGCAGGACATCAATATTAGATTTTGGGGATTCTGGATACAAGATACTTATTAAAAGGGGTTTTCTTCGAATAGGGAATAAGGGGGGAAAAAGTTTTTGGTAAAGGACAGGAATGGGTTAAAAGTAAAACTCGTCGCTATCCGTTCACTATGAGACCAGAGGGAACCTGCAGAGCATCAGATGAGGGGCCACCTCATCTCCATAACCAAATGCCTACACATCTGGATGACGCTGGTACATTCTAGTTTTGCAGTGGCTGGAGAAACTACAACTCCCAGCATGCCCAGATAGACAGCAGCTGTAAAGCCACAGGTGGGGCTGAAGTATCCCATGTGTATGCTGGGGGGCGACGCATTACACAGCGGCTCGTGCCGAGTCACAGCAATCACAATCGCTCATTCATTGTTGTGAAGAGGGAACTTGCTATTGGCAGGAGGATTGTTATCACACAGACCACTGAAATCAGAGCGGCCCCGGGAGGAAGTGCGGTTATGACAAGCACGGGGGACGCACCAGCACTTGGCTCCGGCCGGTGGAGTCCGCCGCACACTTCTACAACAAAGACAACCATGTTACGTTCCCTTTGTGTGCAGGAACCTCCAGCCCGGGGCGGCTATAAATCAAGGGAAGGGGGGACCAAAACTGTGATGGCTCAGAAAGGCCTCAGCGAGGAGGGGTCCCCTCTGCAGACATCTCATAATGGGACTCTGGATGGTGCCGAACCTCTTATTCTTCCTGCAAATAGATATTTCCATCGTATAAATGGGACATTCCCAAGTGATGTTTCTTTAGAATTTCTATATCATGAAAAAGCACCAGTTTGGTTTGCAGCACATTGCAGCACTGCCTGCGCCTGTGAACATAGTCTGATGGAAGCTGCATTTATATGAAATCTGAGACCACTTAAGCTTATGGGCGCTTTCTATGCCCTGGTATAGCGGTGACCAGTGTATGCCAACTATCAGTGCCACTCTGGGTAACAGTCACACATGGAACTTCAAAGACCTTGTATGGGCTAAGCCAGATCTTTTCTTTCCCCCATTTTAGTAGCTATCCTATAATATGGAGGTGCCTTATATGTCCTACAACAAGCGATAGAGAAATCATGATCTAGTGAGTACAATGACAATTATTTTATATATCATCACCTGTATACAACTCAAATCTTAAAAAGTATAAGTGGTCAAGAGGTTAAAGGTCAACCTAAAGGTCCAGGACAATCCCTATTCAACCACCAAACCCCGCTTTTGTCTGTAGCCAAAACTCTTCCATAAGATCAGACATAAGGCTGGACTTCATTAGATAACAGCAGCGTTAATGGCAGAAATAAGAAGCTTCAATATATATTTGGAAAGGAAACCTGAAAGACATGACCCCCACATCATATTCCTACAGTGGGCATAACCCGCCCTGTGCCCATCCCTTAACTACTCCGATTTGACAGAACTAATGAGGACAATACAGTTCCATATGGGGTCTCCATATGGTACCACAGCAACGCTCAGGATATTGGCAAAGTACAACATGAAAGGGAACATATAGGTCTTTGTATGAAAGCGGAGGCTCCTAGATGTACAGTATGAAGGATCTATAACACGAGGCAGAAATCTACTACAGTCATACAGTGCCGAGGGTGTGCAGACATTTATACACATGTAGCTGCAGAGTCGTAGCCATGTGTAGGATAACGCTATAAAACCACACGACTGTCCACGTTACATTTACCCAGTGCATGCAAATGAGGACGCGCAATATCCGTATTATCTACAGCTAAAACACGTCCTCATCTATGGGCTCAGCAGAGCCCCGCGCTGTACGAGACACAAAGCATAGAGCAGGTCCTGTCCCTGGGCAGTCATTTCCAAGGGTCATCAGCGAGTGTGAGCAGATCTCACCACGGAAGGTGCACGGGACCTTTGCTTGCCTCCCGTATACCTGCCCGTATACCTGTGCTTGTAGCCTTTATGTGACAGCCATCAGAAGAGGAACATGAAGAATACAGACTACAGATCACTAGATCTACCATTCTACAAAAACTACACCTCACCCTACATTACGCTGTCCTATAATGGAGGAGCATAAGAGATACCCGCTCCTGCCATATGGTGCCACCCTGTGCTGGTAACAGGTCAGGCATGAGGCCTCTTGCTCCAGTCCATCCTGTATCACTCACCAGACTATTCATACAGAAAACACCATAAACATCCAATACAATTTCCAGTTTTTACAATCTTCAGGATTACAGGAATCCATTCCACCCAGACCATATGTGCCATAATGCCAGTACATAGCCCAAGTCTGCCAGCTGGGGTGCCAAGTACCTTATGTGCCTGTGTAACTACTCACCGCTAAGGGACTGGAGGAGACGGCCAAGTACAGCTCTCCTTCAGAGAGAATGGTGGTGGTGGTCACACATAAATCATTAGGGACCCCTTATCTTAGGGTCCCAGTGATCAGACACAGTAAAGATGATGTGTGTTACATTCAGGGCAGGTTCATGTGTTGCCCGGCAGCATGGATTGTAGAATGAATGGGACGTACAGAACCTTCTTCGATAAATGCACCATGTGTGAACACAGGCCAGAGCTATGACACCACAAAGCGGGACCCGGGCAGGAGGATCATGGAGCACAATACTGGAGCCACCAGGGAGACAACCAAGGACACGTGCCTACCAGTGAGTTTGTTTGGACCGGCCCGGCATGACACTTCATTACAGGAGTTTTATGATTTAGTCCGGGAAATCCTACAAGCGCAAAGAGCATTTTTCTTGGACCAAACTCACTAGTGGGCAAGAGACACTACGGAGAGGGTGTGCAATGGAGCTGCCCAAATAGAAGCTGTAGAGATGAAACAGAAGACGTATGTGATGTATAACACTCTATTCTATGCACAGTCCTAGGTAATAACTGATATCACAAACCCCTGTAATATTAGTCTGTGCCATGTACTGTACATGATCCAGTCACCCCCAAGTCATAGCTCCTATATATAATGTAACCTACTATAACCAGCCATACATAACACGCAAAGCACACACACACGCTCCGCAGCCAGCCCCGCGTAACGCGCACACACACGCTCCGCAGCCAGCCCCGCGTAACGCGCACACACACGCTCCGCAGCCAGCCCCGCGTAACGCGCACACACACGCTCCGCAGCCAGCCCCGCGTAACGCGCACACACACGCTCCGCAGCCAGCCCCGCGTAACGCGCACACACACGCTCCGCAGCCAGCCCCGCGTAACGCGCACACACACGCTCCGCAGCCAGCCCCGCGTAACGCGCACACCCGCTCCGCAGCCAGCCCCGCGTAACGCGCACACACGCTCCGCAGCCAGCCCCGCGTAACGCGCACACACGCTCCGCAGCCAGCCCCGCGTAACGCGCACACACGCTCCGCAGCCAGCCCCGCGTAACACATATACACCCGCTGCGCAGCCAGCCCCGCGTAACACATATACACCCGCTGCGCAGCCAGCCCGGTGTATCGCACACACGTGTCACAGTCGGGGCCAGCCATAAATAACACACATATATAACACATCACACCAAACCCATGTAGCGTGTGGACACACATGCCAAAATCAGCCCCACGTAACGCACATACATGTGTCACAGTCATCCCTGTGTCATAAGCCTGTCATATATATAATGCACTGCAGTATATAACACGCTCCGCAGTCAGCCCCGCATAACGCACATGCACAGGCGCCACAGCCCCATGTAACATACCACAACACCCCACAGTCAGCCCCTACCTGATGTGCACAGCTAGCAGCCCCATGTAATCTCCACATATTACATGCAGCCCCATGTAACATACCACAACACCCCACAGTCAGCCCCTACCTGATGTGCACAGCTAGCAGCCCCATGTAATCTCCACATATTACATGCAGCCCCATGTAACATACCACAGCACATCACCCACAGTCAGCCCCTATCTGATGTGCACAGCTAGCAGCCCCATGTAATCTCCACATATCACATGCAGCCCCATGTAACATACCACAGCACAAAACCCACAGTCAGCCACTACTTAATGTGCACAGCTAGCATCCCCATGTAATCTCCACATATTACACGCAGCCCCATGTAACATACCACAGCACATCACCCACAGTCAGCCCCTACCTGATGTGCACAGCTAGCAGCCCCATGTAATCTCCACATATTACATGCAGCCCCATGTAACATACCACAGCACAAAACCCACAGTCAGCCACTACTTAATGTGCACAGCTAGCAGCCCCATGTAATCTCCACATATTACACGCAGCCCCATGTAACATACCACAGCACATCACCCACAGTCAGTTACTAATTGATGTGTACAGCTAGCAGCCCCATGTAAGGTGCACACAGCACAAGGAACCCTATGTAATATACCACAGTCAGCCACTACCTGATGTGCACAGCTAGCAGCCCCATGTAATCTCCACATATCACATGCAGCCCCATGTAACATACCACAGCACATCACCCAGTCAGTTACTACTTGATGTGTACAGCTAGCAGTCCTATGTAATCTCCACATATTACATGCAGCCCCATGTAACATACCACAGCACATCACCCACAGTCAGCCCCTACCTGATGTGCACAGCTAGCAGCCCCATGTAATCTCCACATATTACATGCAGCCCCATGTAACATACCACAGCACATCACCCACAGTCAGCCACTACTTGATGTGCACAGCTAGCAGCCCCATGTAATCTCCACATATTACACGCAGCCCCATGTAACATACCACAGCACATCACCCACAGTCAGTTACTAATTGATGTGTACAGCTAGCAGCCCCATGTAAGGTGCACACAGCACAAGGAACCCTATGTAATATACCACAGTCAGCCACTACCTGATGTGCACAGCTAGCAGCCCCATGTAATCTCCACATATCACATGCAGCCCCATGTAACATACCACAGCACATCACCCAGTCAGTTACTACTTGATGTGTACAGCTAGCAGTCCTATGTAATCTCCACATATTACATGCAGCCCCATGTAACATACCACAGCACATCACCCACAGTCAGTTACTAATTGATGTGTACAGCTAGCAGCCCCATGTAATCTCCACATATCACATGCAGACCCATGTAACATACCACAGCACATCACCCACAGTCAGCCCCTACCTGATGTGCACAGCTAGCAGCCCCATGTAATCTCCACATATTACATGCAGCCCCATGTAACATACCACAGCACAAAACCCACAGTCAGCCACTACTTAATGTGCACAGCTAGCAGCCCCATGTAATCTCCACATATTACACACAGCCCCATGTAACATACCACAGCACATCACCCACAGTCAGTTACTAATTGATGTGTACAGCTAGCAGCCCCATGTAAGGTGCACACAGCACAAGGAACCCTATGTAATATACCACAGTCAGCCACTACCTGATGTGCACAGCTAGCAGCCCCATGTAATCTCCACATATCACATGCAGCCCCATGTAACATACCACAGCACATCACCCACAGTCAGCCACTACTTGATGTGCACAGCTAGCAGCCCCATGTAAGGTGCACACAGCAAAGGGAACCCTATGTAATATACCACAGTCAGGCACTACCTGATGTGCACAGCTAGCAGCCCCATGTAATCTCCACATATCACATGCAGCCCCATGTAACATACCACAGCACATCACAGCTAGCAGCCCCATGTAAGGTGCAGACAGCACAGCGCCCTCCATGGGCACATCCTCTCCCTGCATCCTCGGTGCGGGCCCATGCACATCCCCGGCCTCCCGCGCTCTCCCTCCCCGGCCTGCAGTGCGGCCCGGCCCGCGGCCTCTCCTACCTGTGCTGTCCGCGCTGGCCGAGAAGCCCGGCGAGCTGAGCTTGGGTCTCTTCCGGTTGGGCGGCCCCTCCAGCAGGTTCTCGGCCATCTTCTCCCCTTTACTGATCGGTCACCGAAGACAGACAAGACTCCCTCCCCGGAGGAGGAGCAGCGTGCAGGGGAGGAGGAGGAGGGTGCCCCGGCCCTGCCACCACCTCCCTCCCGGCTTCTCCCGATACTACTACAGGCCCCCCGAGTCCTGCATCCCGGGGGGGCCCAGGACAGAGCCCCCCGACCCCAGCAACCGGGACCCCAACACACAGCACCCCAATAATCCGAGGGCGACACCCCAAAACCAGCCGGGACTCCCCCTCAAATCAGTGTCCTCCAATGTGAGCTGCAGCCTGGGATCACAGCGCCCCCTGCTGGTGACTCCTCCGAAGAGCAGCCGGGAACCCCAAAACTAGTCCCCTAAAAAAATTACTGCACCCCAAAAATTGTGACCCTTAATGGAGTCTGGGAAGGGCCCTAGAGACGGCTCCTGCAAAACGTAACCCGAAAGGGGGTGATAAATATTGGGGCTCCAGCCCCCCAAAAGTGCTGCGTGCGGGGTGTCAGGCCGGGGGTAGGCCCTGCGCGGGGGAGGTTGCGTCAGGCCTCGGTCTCTGCTCCCCTCCCCCTCCGCTGTCGGTTCTCTCCGCCCGCCCACGCAACCGTGCGGCCGCTTCCTCCTCCTCCTCCGGGAGGGGAGGGAAAACAATGAGCGAGCAGCCGCCGCTGCCGCCTCCGCACGGGGCCCCGGATGGCGATGACGAGCCGCTGTCTCCTCCAGGGGGGAGAGGAAGCTGTCCCCCGCTGTGCTGCCCGCCGGCCCTCTCCTCCCCCGGATTCCTCGCACGGCCCCGGAGATCTCCGGCGCTGACCGAGCCGCGACAAGATGGCGGCTGTTGATTCCTCAATTAAAAAGTTTTTTTTTTTTTTTCCTCCTCTCCTACGACGGCGGGAGGAGAGGCGTGGCTACGCTGGACGCACAGCACGTACGGGAGGAGGGGGGTTGAGAGAGAATAGAGGGGGGGCACGTTGCGCTGTGGAGAATGAAGCTGGAAGCAGCGGGGTGGGTGGGGACGCGCACGTAGCCTGCTGGGGAGGGGCGGGGCCGGCCACGCCTGAAGGGAGTGGCGGGGCACGCCTACATTGGTTGGCCGCTCCTGCTTACGTTTGGTTGGCGACGCCCAGAGTGTGAGGATGAAGGTGGGATGTGAGAGGTCGGGGCTGCTGGGGATGATGGAGCAGGGTGACATGGCTGCAGGTACAAGGGCCCACGGTGAGGAAACCATCCAGTATACACTGTATAGAAGCTGTCACGACTACACCGATTGGATTCCAAAATAGAAAACCATGATGCTCAAAAGTTAATAACAATCTGGTCTCTTACTGTATCAAAACGCTACGTGTGAACACGGCCTTAGACTCTCTGCACATTTTTAGTTCTGCAGTTTCTGAACGATCAGATTTTTTTTTACAGTCATATTTTAATGTGCACCCTGTTCTCCATTGCTAATGCATTTAGACCTAAACACTTGCAACCGGAAAACGCATGTTGCTTGTTCTCGATTGCAAGCATTCGATCGGAGAAGTTCCCCCACGCTACATTTCTAAAGACAATTCAGATGCAACATGTGAACGCGGCCTGAAACGTATCCACTATTCACTATCCAAACGTATCCACATTCCATACTGCAGAATCCAAAGTCCGAGGATATTGTAGGGAATCGTTCACACAGGTCGGATTTGATAAAGACTTTATTATAGATACTATTTCAAAATCGGCATCAAATCCGATGAATGTGAATGTAGCCGTATTAACTCTGTGTAGGAAAGTAAAGTTATGGCAACTATGACGGCAATATCCAAGTCAGATCAGGAAGGTGGCCAAAAGGGACAATCCATCCAGTTGCGGAGCTCCTAAATGAGCCACTGGGGTCGTCGCTGGTGTGATGCGCACCCAGCCTAAAGTGCATCCAGAACGAGCTCTAATATGTGTTATATTACAACTTTAGCCCACACTTTCTATAAAGAGCCTCTTCTGTAAGATGATGCTGGTGCAGAAGGGAAAGACCTATGCTAACATGAACATGTATGTCCCGCAGAACAAGCCAAAAAAACAAATGCTAATGTTCCTAGTGTGTTTAGTAGAAAGCAGATGTCTCACCGAGTCCTGGTACAGCTGGGGATCCAATGTCGGAGGTATAATGCCTATGGGACATTCATGTTTGTTTTCGTATAGGTCTATCTCTGATCCACCAGCACCATCTGGCAGAAGAGAGCCTTTATAGATGGGATGAGATCTAGTTGTAATTTTAAAGGAAACCTACCATCGTGGATCTACCTAATAGGATGTAATACTTCCCTTCTATGGCTTCTCGTCAGCGCGCATGCGCAGTAGTTTGCGTCTTTGTAGCTGAAGAGAAACCATAGAAGGGATCGAAAGACCCGCTCCACCGCATGGCTACTCCACGCCCCAAGTAAATTTGAATATATATATAAGACAAGATTTTTACTAATTGGGGCCACTAAAATAAAGAACACGGCCGCTATCTATTACAAGAACCTGCCACCGGATGTTTACTTTTAACACATATCGTGCATTTACACTTTGTCATGACATCCTGCAACTTTGCAACCAAACTTGAGTATTGATGAGGGTCCCACTCGCCACTTCTTTGGGGTCGCTTTAGTTACATTACATACAATGTTGCAGGATGACATGGTGGGTCACAATGTAACCATACGTACAAGGGTCCGTGATAAAAACAATGACAAGCTTCATTTTGCGGACCAGTGACATCCATAAAAATTCATGGTCACATATTCCATAGAATCATAGAAAATAAAGACGCTGGTCCATCAACTCCACCTTGTAACCCTATAGTCTTGATCTAGAAGAACCTATAAGATATACATTCCTATACATGGTGCAGTCGGCAGTGCATCAAGACATATAGACGTGTAACACTAGTCGTCGTCCAGCAGCAAATTTACGGGTAAAAAAGTTTTTATAGTATATAGTATAAATTCTCCAACAATCAACATCCTCTTATGTCAATGATGTATACACTGATAATCAGATCCCAATGAGGGAAAGATTTGATTGATGGTGGGAATGTGTCAAACCTTTGGATCCCCTAAAAAAAAATCATAAAAACTTATGGCGCATTGTAACCACTAACTTCCTTCTTACTATATCTCAGTTCATGGAATGATGCTCACTATGACTTTACATGATGGGTGATAATTTCGGGGGGCTTTAGGACCACCTATCTTAGTAATAAGACATAGTGTATGGCGGTATTATTTAAGGAAGTATGAGGCACCAACAGTAGTTACATTGTCAATGGAGTATTGCGGTATTTTCACAATGCACTGGGCTGGTATCCGGGCGATGTATGGAACTTTTATTTGGACATTATATGGTACAATTATATTCACAATGTACAGGGTTGTTATTTGGTTAGGAAATTATTTGGACAGTGGATGGCACTTTTATTAGGGCATCGTATGGTAGTATTTCAACAATCTAGCGGGCTGTTATGTGGGCACTATGAGGCTTATTTACTAAGGGTCGGTGCATGCACTTTCGTGGGACTTTCCAACGTTTTCGGGATTTGCACAGCTGTGACAGCTATTAAACTGGGGATTGTGGTGCGGCTTTGATCGGCTTTGATGCAACAGAAATTGTGGGGTGTGTCGTCGGACAATCCGACGGATTCGGACCGAGCGCAGGATTTAACTTTCAAATTGTGTCAGAAGATCAAGCATTTACATGCACCAGGAAGAAGAAGGTGAACCTGAGCGGGGAAGCGACACATGCAGGATATCGGGCGCACGATCGTAGTGCATTGCGGCACAGGGCATTATCGTCGGACAATGCCCTTTCGGGGGACTTTGTCGGACAGGTAAGTAAATGAGCCCCAATATGTTGTCTGGCCAGTACATGTCAATGCTATAAGATTCGTGATGAGAAGTTTGTTATTTAGGCTTTTTTTATTTAGACAGTATATGGCAATGTTACTTGGACATGGCATTGAATTGCAGAATTACTATATTATGGTTGCAGCCATACTTTCGGATAGGATTCGTGAAGTAGTGGGTTTCCTAGTATGCCTAGCCCTGGTGCTTGTAATAATGGGGACAAATTTATTGCAGTGTAATATTGTATAATATATTATTAAACCAATTTTGGTCGATTTTCTTCTCTTTTTCAGGCCAAGTCTTTTGACCTTTTCAAGATCCTCGGGGAGCAGTAGAAAACATTATAGGTATACGTTTATATGGGAAAAAAATAAGAATTGTGAGCGCCCCATTTATTAACTTTTTTTGGAATCGTTTTTTATATGGTCATTGGTACTAGCTCTAAATAACAATTCTGGGGACCCCGTGCCCACAAGAGCTTCAGGTAGGGGGAGCAGTGATGGGCATGCTCTACCAGACTGCTGGCCATCTGGGACTCCCATAGAAGGAAATGGAAGAGTGGCTCAGCATACTCACCTCTGCCTCAGGCCCATGGGGAACTTTCAGACCCCAATTGTCCTTAAAATGTTGCATCACAACGGGACAGAACAACCCAGTCCCCCAAGTAATTTAACTGACGATGATGGGACCCTTTAATTTGTAATTATTAGCCACCTACTGTTCAGATCAGTATCAGAAACACTTTCAATTTGTATACAATTTTGTATACAGCATATGAGTAACTGTAATGTGCAGTGCCTATGTGTACAGAGTGGTAGCACTGTAATGTGCAGTGTCTATGTATACTGAGTGGTAGTACTATAATGTGCAGTGCCTATGTATACAGGTTGGTAGCACTATAATTTGCAGTGCCTATGTGTACAGAGTGGTAGTACTATAATTTGCAGTGCCTATGTGTACAGAGTGGTAGCACTATAATGTGCAGTGTCTATGTATACTGAGTGGTAGTACTATAATGTGCAGTGCCTATGTATACTGAGTGGTAGTACTATAATGTGCAGTGCCTATGTATACAGAGTGGTAGCACTATAATTTGCAGTGCCTATGTGTACAGAGTGGTAGCACTATAATGTGCAGTGCCTATGTGTACAGAGTGGTAGCACTATAATTTGCAGTGCCTATGTGTACAGAGTGGTAGTACTATAATGTGCAGTGCCTATGTATACTGGATAGGAGTAGTTGTACTGTGCTGTACCCACATATACAGGATAAGAGTAGTAGCACTGTGCTGTGCCCATATATACAGGATAAGAGTAGTAGCACTGTGCTGTCCCCATATATACAGGATAAGAGTAGTAGTACTGTGCTTTGCCCATATATACAGGATAGGAGTAGTAGTACTGTGCTGTGCCCATATATACAGGATAGGAGTAGTAGTACTGTGCTGTGTTTGTACATACAAGATATGAGTAGTTGTACTGTGCTGTGCCCATATATAAAGGAGTGGTAGTACTGTGTCTATATAATACAGGATATGAGTAGTAGTATTGTGCTGTGCCCATATACACAGAATGTGAGTAGTTGTACTGTGCTGTGCCCATATATAAAGGATAGGAGTGTTAGCACTGTGCTTTGCCCATTCATGCAGGATATGAGTAGTAGTACCGTGTTGCGCCCAAGGATAAGAGTAGTAGTTCTGCAATGTTCCTATAATGTATAGACAGATATGATAGACACACACTTAATGTCACACACTTACCTTACACAGAACCTTTGTCTACTGTACAATGTAGTGCTGCAGCTGAAGGACCTTAGGAGGACCTTTTAAAGGACTCCTGTGTATAAAGCAGTGTGTTATAGTCATTGCATTTATCTCATTCAACATCCTGAGGACGCAGAGTTCATATCGGGTTTGACAAGGCGCCTTCGGGCCATTGCAGCAGCACTCTTTTCCCTATTGTCTCTATAATCCCCAGTTGGGGAAACATCTAAAGTGTATGGCCATTCTGACTGCAGGTAGACTGACTACTGGGACTGGACCCCTCGAAATCAGAGTATTGGAGGACCCCAAGTCACCCTTAAAGGACAGCTAGCATCAGGAGCAAGGATTACACTTACATTTTGTTTTCCTCCTCTGGCAGGATCTGATCTTCTATGCCCTGTTTTTAACAAAGAAAAGAGTTTTAGAATTATACAAATGAGTCTGGGGGTCTCCGGACTTATAGATGAAGTCTGAAGCCCCTCAGGTTCATTTGCATAATTTATAAAGCCTCTTGAGAAAAAAAACAGAGCAGATCCTGAGAGGGGACACACACCTGCATGTGCTTGGTTTACAATCCTTCATCCTGGTAGTAAATTTCTTTTAACTGTCCTATACAGCCTGGGGTGTCCAGGATTTTCGTACTGAACTCTGTGGACTTCTGTGAGACATGCTGTCCCCCATTCTGCCTATTGTAGTAGTCCAGCCACCTGCGATCAGACATTTAGCCACCATTTTTTAAACAAAAAAAACCTTGTTAATGTATATTCTGGTGCAGACAAGACATGATAATTCCCTTTGAGGGAAATGTACTGAACATGAAGGAATGTGATGTACTGGACTCGTAACTCGTTACAGCAGCAACAGAAGATATGGAGACGGCTGCTGAGGCTCCATGTGAACAAACCCAGTCCTGTAAATCCTAGAGTCACTGGATGTTTGCCCATTAATGTCTGAATGCACAGGGGGCAGTACTACCAGGACCCCACGATCTGCAAACTGGATGGGCCCCAAGTCCTAATTGGCTCAAGCTACTTCTGTCAACGGCTGTGTCGTTCCTCTCTCACTTGTTTCCTCCTCCCCCTCTCTTCTCCGTAGACTTCTTTCAGTCCAGACAAATCCAGGAGAGATTTTGTATTAAAAGCCAGTTTAGTAAGGGGAGGAGGAAAAGAGCCTGATAAGTGAAGAAAGAGGCACTTTTTCCTAACTAACCTAAAGTTTGTTGTAAAGTTAGGAAGCACAGCTTTCTATAGTTTACATCTTGACCACTCTACACGACTGGAGCTATTCTTCTTGTTCCATTTCAGGAATGGAGGAGGGTGATCCAGAGTGTCAGATCACCACTTATCTGATCTGGTCATTATCATTAAGCTGGAAAGCCCCTTTAAAGGGGTTTTCCCACCAAGCAAGTTAGGCCCTATCCACAGAATCAGTGATGATTCCCCCACATATTATGAGAACAAGGGGTCCGATGGGGTCCCAGGTACCTCCGTCAGACCCCTTGTCGCTTCCCGAGTGTAATGGAGCAGACGGCTGCGCATGTCCGTTCTGCTCCAATTATGTAGCTGATGGAGATTACCAAGCGTGGAATGGAGTGGAACGGTCATGTGCGGCCTTCTGCTCCACTCTTCTCCAGGAGCAACGAGGGGTCCGCTGGAGGTACCTGGGACTCCTCATTTTTGTGATCTGTGGGGGTCTCAGTGATGAGACCCCCACCGATCACAAGATCAGCAAGTTAAGCCCTGTCCTGTGGATACGGTCTCACTTGCTTGGTTGGTAAACCCCTTTAAAGGAAATCTACCATCAAAATCAAGTATGTGCTACTCGACTTTTCTTTTGTAAAATGCAGAAGAATAGAGGGATCTGTGATGTAAAGTAATGTGTTTGCGCCATGTTTCTGCATTGCTGTATGTTGTATATGACCTTCAGCGTGTGCGCACTAAACAATCATTTTAGAAGCCAAATGCCGGATCACAATGCAATTACTGGTGAGCTGGAGCCACCTAGTGGTATGCCTGTGACATTACACCAGCTAGGAAATGAGGCCTAGGCGGTGCGATCATAGCTACAGGCCGACTCTATATATGCGATTTACACAGTTTATGGCCTGATCTCCATGATATTTCACATTTTAAAGCTCTTTGAGTCTCTGTTCATCACGTGGAGCTCAGTATGGCTTAGATGGATTCACTGTTACAAACCCCTTTGTACTGTGTTTGGATAAATTTGTCGGATGCACAAACCACGTTTCACTTATAAAACGTGGCCAAAACCGAAATGACTATACAGTGCAATGAGTGGGAGTCGATGTGCAGTAACCTCGTCTGACCACTATACAGAGAACAGCGCTGTCTTCTTCCTGGTCCATTCTCTGTGTCAACTAATAAGAACATGTGGTTTTGTCCACCAAGTAGTCATAATATATCAAGGCCCCAGTTACGAGGGGAAATCACCTGTAGCTCTACTACATTGGGAGTTAGCCAGCCATCACGTGATTCCATAGAGACAACAGGATGACACCCCTGTGGTTATGTGACCCCTGGCATTCAGTTAGCATGTACACAAGGGGTTAATACAGTCCTGTAGTCACCTTGCAACATAATAGGGTGGTTACTGTGATCATTTTCTTTTTGTATATTCATAATTACCCCTTATAAAAGGTCTATCTCATAAGATGACGACATAACACTAAGGTTTGATTAGTGGGGGTCCAACCACTGATAATAAGTATCATTCCTGCCCAATTCAGCTCAGAATGTGGGAAAATGCCCCAATTTTGGCCAACTTTAGGCTACGGCCACACGCTACGTTTACAGATCTCATGCGTTTCACTGCAAACGCATATGCGATTGGCGCGAGGCACATTAGCACTTTTAAACGCAGCACGTGACCATACCCATTGGTAACACCAAGTCACCCAGCTGATAATGTTTATAGAAATTTACCTTTTTTTGTGTATACAGCCCCCAAAATTACCTATGTTACTATAAGCAGCAATTATGCAGTCTGATCCTGCAGTCATGTGGTACTGTACCCCATTTTACTTGCTCCCCTAAAAGAACTGTCACCCTATAACCCAGCATATTGGATCACCCGACTCTGGTCACAAATGATCCGTCACACAAACACAAGACTTAGAAACAGAGCAGGAAGCCTAGGCTCGGACAGAGGAGTATTCAATGCATTTATTTTGGCTTTTGCAGTTTGTTCTGCAGAATATATCGCGCAGCAGGAACGTTCGGTCACCGCAGAAGTCTGAGCGTTATGGAGGAGGGAGCGGGGCGAGACCTGGGGTAGGGGGCACAGGGAACCTGGGCACGTCTAATAGATGCCCCTATATCCAGGCACTACGTTCTCCTCAGAGCAAGGACTATTCCACTGTACATATAGATCTAGAAATGGATGAGTATATACATATAGCCGGCTGTGGATTTGTATTGGTTCATACCTATGTGTTTATGTACATGTCGGTAACCATATGAACACATGTCGGCGCACACACACGTGTAAATTTATACATATGTGTGTACACATTTGTGCATACATTGATTAAAGCCAAATTTATACTAAGAATAATATTCGGGCCTAGGTAAACATAGCGTAGTTATGTGCCTGTTTCTCATAACAACCAATCACCGCACAGCTTTCATTTCATGGCCTGCTTTTGGAAAATAAAAGCTGAGCCATGATTGGTCCTCAGCAACAAACACTCATTTCATGAACATAAGTTAAATATTCTGTATTTAACCCATATATAACTAATAACCCCTCACATGTTGCTGGTATTCAAGTACATGTGGGTAATAAATAGAAGACCCTTTATATAAACCCAGCGGTCTCCAAGCCTTGGCTCTCCTGCGGCTATCCAAGCATGTTGGGAGTTGTAGTCTTGCACCACAAGCGCCACAGCTTGGAGGCCAATTTGGTGCTATGAAGTAACGTATGTTCATGTATATACCTATTTTTTTCAATGTTCAAGAGATTCTGTACACGTCTAAAGCCCACTGCAACACATATACACCTGGAAATTATAACTTCCCAACCATTGCCATAATAAGAATACACTTTATGTATATAGTTATGTCCGTTCAGTTAGTATTTATATGTATTAAAGAGGAAGTATCAGTGTGGAGGGTATGGTTAATAAGTCTGCCCCTATAGTGACTGCAGTTGCCTCTGGGCCTTGGTGCAGGGATACAGTTATAGGGGGTTTGGTGAAACATATT
Source organism: Engystomops pustulosus (assembly GCF_040894005.1). Lineage (NCBI taxonomy): Eukaryota > Metazoa > Chordata > Amphibia > Anura > Leptodactylidae > Engystomops > Engystomops pustulosus. The sequence continues at coordinate 21,162,593 of NC_092418.1, forward strand.
CCAGGGATTAGTGCCTGGGCCAGAAGTCCAAAATTTCTGCACATTCAAATCCATCCTGGCAAATTCAGGGTTGGGTTGATAAGCGGGTGTTAGGATTGGGGCTGGGGTAATATATAGGACATTTGCCCTAGGTGATGGTTGAAAAATTGCTCAGAGACATAGCCCAACTATAAATGGCGGACGGAGAGCCTCAGATCAAATTTAATCTTTTTAACCATCTTTGAACTAGCTATCCCAGAAATATAGTTCGTATAATACATTCAAAACGGTGGCTGGGATGTACCCTTAAGAAAGCGAAAAATGAGATGCAATGGTACATAAAACCTGGGATCAGAACTGAGACTCATTGACGGAGGTCAACGAATTGAACGTTCACAATCTGACAAAAATTCTATAATATTGCACAAAGATCATGACAAGCGGCTGGGGTGCCTGCTGGAAAAAGTGATACTTCCCCTTTAACAGACCAGTCTTGGCATAAATATGTCCGCCATATCTCGGTGAACAGGAGCAGGTTCTGAATGTTTAACATCAGTCTTTTGACCTTGTTCTGCTATGGCAATACGATGGGATATAGAATAGAAGACTGGATTTGTTTTTTTTGTTTTTTAAATACCCTTGCAATTCTGCTTTTACCCTGTAGGAGGCATCACAGCTAATGGGAACTGGTAGGCAGCTGAAGTGTTACTGAAAACACATTACAATCGCATTGTCTTAAGAAACAAAGGAAATATTTCTCTACCCATTTTGCCCATTCAGAAAAATTTCCTCCCATCACCACTGGAGGGTGGGCAGTGGTGGAGAGAGCGGTGCATGCTTTTGGCAAGTAATAGCGAGAATTGTGGCAAGGTGTCACTGTCATCTCATCTGGGTGGTACAGGTCCAGAGAGTGGAAGGCACTTAGTTCAATCCTCAGTATGGCTGACGAAGAGGCGGAGGCATGAGATGAGGTTTAAGAGTATGGTCCTCCAAAATTATAAGTCCAGTTTCTGTGCGACTCAACACACAGCGAATCGGAGGAGGCACCCTCCACAGGGTTGGATCCTTGACCTTACAGTATGAAGAAGTACTCCAGCACTTAAGAGCAAGCTCATATTGTAGCCTAACCTTGCTCTTGTAAGACCATATAACCCACCATAAGCGGGAAGGGGGGACAATGTACTCAGGACACAATGGTCCACCAGCGCTATAAGAATTTAAGAGCCATCTATAAAGATATCCATTGGAAGCCACATCACCATAAGACTGACTTGTGGAATGATGCAGTGGCTAAAATGAATAGGTCCATCAGCTGGCACAGTGCAGAGCATACAAGCTCTCTTTCGGGCCATCATTGTGGTGGCCCCACATGCTTTATATGGTCCTTTTCCACTCCACCAGCCTCACCGTGCTCCTCCATCTCGGCCTCTGTCTTCGGTCTTGTCCCGCTTCCCACCTGCTTCCACCGCCCCCTTGCCTCCTGTCACAAGGCTACTAATTTCATCAGTAGGCGACCGTCCAATGCTGCCATCCACCTGTACCCGGATGTCCGGAGAGATGGATAGTTGATGGTGGGGCACTAAGCCTCCATTGTCTGTGCATTTTGGGTAGAGGTACGTTTTCATCTGCCCTTTGCCCTTGACGTTGACAGTCCCTCTGTAGTCAAAGTCATAGCCCATTTTCACTAGCACCCTATAGCTTTCTTCACTTGCTTGGATACGGCACTCCACACCTGTTGTGTCCATCCTACTGGCAATATTCACCGTGTCCCCCCAGATGTCATAGAGCAACTTGGTGGTCCCAATGACCCCAGCTGTCAGTGGACCATGGTTGAACCCAATGCGGAGCTTAAAGTTAAACCACAGCATGTTGTTGTTAAAATCATCTACCACACTCATCATCTCCTTGGCAAACTCGAACAGTGTCTGCAGGTGGCGGTGGGGTTGGCTGCTATCCTGGCACTGAGATGGGTTGAGCCCAGAAGCGGCCATGTACGTTGCACCAATAGTCTTGATCTTCTCGATGCAGGAGTAATGGGGCTTGCTAAGAAGTTCATCGAAGTCTCCAATCAACTCGTTGAGAACGCGGTAACACTCTTTACCACCTTCATAGTTCTCCTCATAGAACTCGCTGAAGTTGACTATGCTCGCAAATATCACCCCAGCATCGTCGTGATTTTTGGAGTAACTCTGAGAAACCTTCAGTTGTTCAGCCACGTGATAGGGGATGATGTTACGCAGAAGCCAGTCTGCCTGATCTCTCATACTCTGGATTTTAGTGCGATGAAGGTCTGCTTCGACGTCACCGTGGTAGTGCAAGCGGTAGCTGACCTCAAACTCCCGATTTAGGAACCAAACCAACAGGAGAAGGAGGAAGTAAGCCACGGTGAGCTCCTGGCCAAGCTGTGACGATGGCTTACTGTTATTGCTAATGCCCAAGCTGGCATTGGGTGGAAAGGAAGAGCTTAAAAGAAAAGAGACAGAATATTACTGGCTTCATTAAAAAACATTATGTATGCATTTTTATTTTATTTTTTTTTACCTTTCAGGACTGAACACGTGCCACTATAAAAGGAAGAAAGTGGGGTGACTATTTTCTTCTTTTTTTATTTTTACACGGGCCAATAGTTGGCTAAATGAACATCAGTTCTCACGTTTAGTGAAAATCTCTGGTACACGGATGCCATCTGTCATTTACACGGATGCATCATAACATTTGATCTATAAACTACATTCATATTAAAGAAACAGTCAAGGCAAAAATTACGGTAATAGATTGTGTTGTGTCTAGTCACGACCATAGGGGGCAGTATAAAACAGACAATCCCTCTATTATATTTGATACCTCATGCCCTGAACTCGTAATATAAGTTTTGCTTTTTTGAGCTATAAAATATTCTAAGTGTTTTTGGCCATGATTGAAAAACCTAAAATCACTATACTATTATATACTATACTATCACTATACTATTTGAATGAAACCCACCCCTCTTAAAGAGCAAGAGAAGGATAGCGCTGACTGCCGAAGCGAAGCTACAAAGTGTAAGGGAGAAATCTGAAGTCCTATGGAGAGGTCAAGTATGGCCTGATCCTAAGATGGCCGCCTACCTCGCACTATGCAGCACTTTTAGGTCTCCCTATTGGTAGGGAAGCTATGAATGGCTGTATTTTGTCCCTAGGATGTGTATAAACAGATGCCAGGGGCAGGTGGGGGCTTTGGGACCATGGAGTTCGGTGCTCACAGACAATGAGGACTATGAAAGGAGTCTGTAAAAATGGCCTGTGGTGCAGGATTTGCTTTGCTTTGAGGCAGACAACTGGAGAAGATGTGGCAGCTGGACATATAAATGGCCTCCACGCCCCGACTGAAATTAATCATTCTCCAGGCCACAAACACAAAGGAAGTTTAGGGGTGCGGGCAGGACCTTGCAGGCTCTGCTATAGTATAACGGATGGGATCTGTTTCTTATCATTTATCTTATGATTGAAAGGGAACGTGTTATTCACTTACAAATTCAGTCGAATGACCCGATTTTACAGAATTATTGGTCCTTCTGATGCTATTGGTACGGTTATTAGACCTGCAGCTGGGGGTGGGATTTGCACAATTATAATACCGCCATGTAGTACACCAATCTTGTTGTGTGGTGTTTCCCTGTCTGAACATGGTCATGTTCAGAAGCCAGCATGTTTGGATGCAGAATTTGGAGGCAAAAATCAGACAGCACTGATCCCCGCTAGCAAATCAAAATTTTTAATTATTGTCAAGCTGAATCTACTTACCTGAAATTTGTTTCGAACTCTAAATCTGGCATCACTGGAGGCCTAAGTCACAAAGAAAAAAAGTTTAACATAATTTTAAAGTAAATTTTTATGTATTACTTTAAATCATCCTTTTAAACAGGTGGCGAATAACTTACTCATCCGGGAAGAGTGGCACGTAAAGTAGAATTAACAGCGTGGCCCCTGCCAGGGTGGCAAGAGAGGAACGTAGCCAGGAGCTGAGCTGACAGAAGTTACAGTACTGGACCATGGGGATCAGAAGAGCGGAGCACAGGAACATGGTGTACTGGAAGAAGTGCAGAGATAGTCAATGACCACCAGGGGGAGACACACTACACATGTACAAGCGGTCCCCTACTTACAGACGACCCCTAGTAACAAACGGACCTCTGGATGTTGGCAATTTACTCTACTTTAGCCATAGGCTACAATGAACAGTTATCAAAGGTGTCTGTAATGAAGCTTTATTGTTAATCCTGGTTCTGATGACAATCCAACATTTTTAAAATCCAATTGTCACAAAGACCAAAAAAATTCTGGCTGGGTTACAATTATCAAATATACAGTTCCGACTTACATACAAACTCAACTTAAGAACAAACCTACAGAACCTATCTTGTACATAACCCGGGGACTGACTGTAATACTGGCAATCGAAAAAAATACACCAAATTATGGCATAGATAGATTGTGGAGGATACCTTAAATCCCTATGGAGGCCATATGTCCCTGGGCTATCTATCTGCACAGGCGTCTGACGGCCATTTTATTGAAGACCTGTCACGGGAGGAAGCTCCAAGGAGGATATATGGAGAATAAGGTCACAGTTTTCGGTATTCAGAGGATAAATATATCCAGACCAATGCCAAAAGGACACTTGTTTGGATTCCATCTCACAATTGAAGCTTATTGACATGTATCGAGACGTGTCCAAAAGACAGATGTGAACTTAGCCTTAGCTGGCAATACAAAGAAAAATCTTATTAATGTACATGGGTCTACCCATAGGGTAGGAATTTATTATAGCTTCTTCGCTATAATTCTGGCGTACAAGCTCTGAAACAGGTCAGACTTTACGTTGTAATGCCGGCTGCAAAACCCCAGTCAGATTTATTGGAAGGCTGAAGTCTTCTGATAAATCTGGTGGGTGCGGGGATGTGCACCATGTGCCAGTGTATGGTACATCCCCAAAATAATCTAATTTTCACAAACTCATTAATCAAAAGTGTCTGTGAGCAAAACTGTTCTAAATCCTCATGGCAACCAATCAGAAGTCAACTTTCATTTTATAAACCACTGTGGGAAAATGAAAGCAGAGCTCTGACTGGTTGCCATGATCAACTAAAACGGGTTTTCTGTCAGACACTTCTGATAAATTTCGCATCTGGTATATATCTGTCATCTATAATATATGTCTGAGAACCAAACTGTTCTACGTTTCCCACCAAAGTTTCATTATAGAAAATATTGTGCTTAATAAATATTGATGAGAAAGGCTTGGGAATCCTGAAGCCATGGAGGGAAATAAACCTGGGGGGACACACGATTATATTTGTGTTGTGTTGAATATTTCCAATCTCCTATCATTAAACCTCTGGCACTGATCTGGGAAGTTGGCAAGAAAGTGTACATGGCGGAGAAACACTAAGTAATTACCGTATAGAATCTGCTATAAATCTAAGTACAAATGAGTTGTTGGGTCTTATCCTAATGGTGTCCGTACATAGTCTGATGTCTCATTAGCGGCTTTCATCAATATTGTCTGTCTATTTCATATCTATCTATTTATCTCATATCTATCTATGTCACATATATATCCTCTTTCTAATATCTATTTATCTCTCATATCTATAAAATCTATTTTTTTCCCCTGATTTCTTAAAATAAATGTGTAACTTTTTGCCAATTTTCTCCCTCTACATTTGTTTGTCTATCCATCAATTTTATATCTACTTATCTTCTATCTTTCTCTCTCATATCTATCTTCTATCTAATATCTATCTATATAATCAATCTATCTCATATGTTTCTTGGTATATCTATCTATCTAATTTCTTTCTATCCGTCTATCTATCTCATATGTAATTTTGGATATCTAGCTTCCATCTATTTAACTATCATCTTTCTCCTATCTATCTTCTATTTATATAATCTCTTCCTATCTATCTCATATCTGTCTTTTATATTGATCATCTTTGATATCTATCTAATCCAAAAAAAAGGCTTCAGTAAGAATCTGAAACAGTGGCATGGGAATAAAGCCCATTTAACTTTTTTTCACTATATGATGTTTCACCAAATTCTCTGTCTATCTCCTATCTATCTATCTATCTATCTATCTATCTATCTATCTATATCTCATATCTATCTATCTATCTATCACATACATATATCTATCTATCTATCTATCTATCAATCTCATATGTATCTATCTATCAATCTCATATGTATCTATCTATCATCTATCTATCTCATATCTATCTATCTCCTATCTATCTATCAATCTCATATGTATCTATCTATCAATCTCATATGTATCTATCTATCATCTATCTATCTCATATCTATCTCTCTCCTATCTATCTATCTATCTATCTATCTATTTGTAGGAAAGAGGCAGCACTCCAAAGTACGTGGAAAAGGGTGAAGCGTTTATTCCAGGTGCAACGTTTCGGCGTTGTGGCACGCCTTTTTCTAGCATCTCCTATCTATCTATCTATCTATCTATCTATCTATCTATCTCCTATCTATCTATCTATCTCATATCTATCTATCTCATATCTATCTATCTATCTATCTAGGGATTTGAAGAAAACGTGCAGCACTCCGTTTGTGGTGAAAAAATAAATGTGGTTCTTTTATTCCATCACATAATACAATAGCAACGTTTCGGCTCAAGAGAGCCTTTTTCAAGCGTTTTCTTCAAATCCCTGTCTGGAGGACTCTAGGCCCAGCCCTGTGTTGCCTGCACCCACCTACTCAAGACGTCTTGAGTGCTGCTTGTATTTTCCCATTGTATCTATCTATCTATCTATCTATCTATCTATCTATCTATCTATCTATCAATCATCTATCTCCTATCTATCTATCTATCTATCTATCTATCTATCTAATACATATCTATCTCATATCTATCATAGACTCTCTCTCTAGAATATATATAATCTGTCTCTCATATCTATAAATGAAAAGTCATCCAGCTTTTCCCCAATTATATTTCTTAACATAAATTTGTAACTTTTTGCCATTTTTCTCCTCTCATCTACTTTTAACTTTTTGGACATGGCCCCAACTCATTTACTATAACTTATACCTGCTGGTGTAGATTTTCCCTTCCAGCACTTATACTCAAATCAGACTCACCACAAACGTATGTCTCCTATTAAATACTCACTCACACTCCTACTAAAGCAAACTATCCCCTATTCACAGGATCTGTAACATATCCTGGGGTTCTGACTGCTGGGACCCTTAGCATTTAGGGGAATTATTGCTCCATTTACGTTTATGGGGCTTTAAGGCTGTCACACGAACGAGGAGCGCTACATAAGTTTTTGACAAGCTCTATGCTGTATTTTACTCAAAGGGATTGGAAGTTGTTCATTATCCCATAATATACACACTGAAGGCAGGTCATATGACCCCCTATGCCATCCTTTCGGTTCCCTTTGCCTCTCTTCATGGGCAGAATAAGAATCATGGAAAGAAGTAGAACTACGTTTTGAGCTACGTATAAGACGCTATTCATACATGTGCGTTGGTGTAGAAATCTTGGGTCAGGTAGGAGAAGACGACAGCTGCGGGGAGAGACACGAGCACCGTGCCAATGAGATGACGTGGAAGCCAACCGGAGATGACCTCCAGGAGCCGTCTGGTACACAGGAACATGTCCTCTAGATAGAATGCCATCCTACAACGTCCAGAAGAAGAAGAAGAATCAAACCATAAAACTTTTCCACCATTTATATAACAAGTAGTAGAAACGTCTGTAGTCCATTGGACTTACCTGATGGAAACAAGCAAGGAGAGGAATCCCAGAATCCCACAGACGGCTAGCACCACAAGTGCCGGCATCGGGGGAGAGACGGGCACTATGCCTGGCTTCAGGAAACAGGTGATGGAAAGGAGGAGGAATATGAAGAAACTAAGCAACACATCGAGCAAGGAACTGAATGTGGCACTGGCAAAGGTCTTCACCGGAGCCATGCGCATCACCTGTGGACAAACATGGGGAAGAGCGATAGAATTTAGGGGCCCATGTAGACCACAGCCAACTGTGCCGCACTATGTAAGTAGTGAACTATAGCTTATACAGACAAGTACCTCCTCCTGGTAGCTGGCTCGATACGAGGTCTCCAGGTCCTTGTCTTGAAAGTTCAGGCTCAGGCGGTTAATGGGCGGCTTGAAGAAGTAATCCTTCATTAAACTGGACAGAAAAGATGGGACAAAGGGAGACGTCTTTAATGTGGCAAGAGATTACGGTATCTACATTCTTGGCTTCACAGAACACCTTCTACTTCTTCAAGTTATTTTTAAGTTTTTTAAATTAATCTATCCCATCCATCAGATGTTTACATCCCCTTTTTACACTTCTAGGATCCTTCCTAATACTGCTATCTAAACCTAGACCCATGCAATATCTAATCCCTTAATCCTGGTCTGAAATATAGAACGCTCTCTTATGTGTAATGTGGTATCTTTCCCTTTAAATCTCAGCTGTTTGTGCTGCAGAGCTGTACTATTCTGACGTTATCCATCAAATCCAGCAAGATACATCACACTCCCTGTTTCTATAGGCCTCTATGCTAAAGTGGACTAGTTACTATCCCTTCTCATGCTGCTTGAATGTGGCAGATGCTGCTGCAAGTGTATGATATTATTAACTAGCAAGTACCATCCGAAGACACAAAGAAACGTGATAATTCTCTGAAATCGTAGTATCCATCTATCTAAAATAGAAAAATGCCAGAACAGTGAAAACTAATGTAACATGTAGGGAGAAAGTAAAGGACTGAAGTAGTAAAAACTAATGTAACAGCAGGGACTAAGCAAAGGACTTAAGTAGTAAAAACTAATGTAACAGCAGGGACTAAGCAAAGGACTTAAGTAGTAAAAACTTATGTAACAGCAAGGAGGATGTAAAGGACTGAAGTAGTGAAAGCTAATATAAAAGCAGGGAGAAAGTAATGAACTGAAGTAATGAAAACTAATGTTAAAGAAGGTAGAAAGTAAGAGACTGAAGTAGTAAAAACTAATAACAGCAGTGAGAAAGTAAAGGACTGAGTTAGTGAAAACTAATACAACAGCAGGGAGACAGTAAAGGACTGAAGTAGTATAAAACTAAAGTAACAGGAGAGAAAAAAGTAAAGGACTGAAGTAGTGAAAACTAAAGTAATAACAGGGAGAAAGTAAAGGACTGAAGTAGTTCAAGTTTACTACTACTCTACCCATATCATGATGGCTGAAGATAACAAAACGTATAGCAATAAACTTTCATTTACATGTACACCGTGCATATCCTTATACTGTAAGTTCTTTAGGTGCAACTCTATATCAATGTTTAATGTACCTGTCTTCTTTAATAACATCCACAAAGTGAGCGTCAGTCTTCTCTCTGATGTTTTTGAAGCGGAGAGGGAGGAGAGCAGACTGGTCCATACTGACCCCACACCAGCGACCCTTTTCCTGAAGCATCTCACATAAGGAGGCCTGGCTATTATTCAAGGTTTCCTCTGGCGGGGGGCTCAGAAGCCCATTCTGGGTTTTCAAGTGGCGTCCAATGGCTGTGGGCTGTGATAAAGGAATGGGGGTATATGACTTTTAGCAGGGTAATGATATTTGATTTTTATGTCTAACCATATTACTTGGGATATTCCCACTTCCTTAGTGCTTCCATTATTTTGGTTACTTGTGAAGTGATGGGATCTTATCACAGAATTCCCAATACATCATCTATATACTGTAGTGTGACCACGCATACCCGATTGCCCCCTCCTTTCCATTCTTCGGGGGCACCATTTACAGCTGAAGCGCTTTCCTCCACCCCGTCTCGGACTCCAGTTTCCCCACAAGAAGGACAGTTCTGTTAATGAAATAGAAAAGGGTAAAGATATGCATAGACATGGGGGGTGCTCACAGAAATAATAGGGCCCCCATAGTGTAATCAGAATGGGTTTAATTTTCCTGTAAAATTCATGGCTGCACGAGAAGCCCATAAGCCCCCCCCCCCCCTATTTATGTCACCATGAATACGTTAAAGCTACTGCAACAAAACAAGGATTGAACATGTGAAATCCAACATGTCTGATCCTTCTATGTCCGCTCCTTCTGGGAGGAGGAAACCCCGATATACATTAGTAGGATGACTTGTCTCACCAAAATCAGTGGGTTAATCTGACTTCTCTAATTTTGATCTCCAATGCGCATTAGTTAACTATGGGGCTTATTTACTAAGGGTCCGCGGACGCAACGGCCAAATGGTCAAACAGCAGATTCTGGTACTGGAGTGATCGTGGAGAGGGGTCCTCAGGAATAGTGCACCAGCCTGGTAGTAGATGCAGGCTGGGAGAATGGAGATGGAGCTGTGTCCAAACTGTGGAAGCTGCAGCTCTGGATTAGAGTCCTGGGATTGTTTTTCTGTGGTAGCACTAAAGGTGTGCTACACACTGACTCTCTCTCTTCACTTTGTGCATGTGCTCAAAGACCAGACAGGACTAAGAGCTAGGGCCTAAGAGCCCTGTCTACCCACTGTACACGGCGTTTTATACTCCCCCTGGTCAGGTGGTAGCACCTCTCCAATCACACTCCAGGTTACAATACAGCCACATAATTGGATAACATCTTACACCCATTGAACTATTGCCTTTCCAGACAGAGGCTACAGCTGCAGATTACCTGAGATCTCCCTGCATTATCCTTTGGGTGAGCTGATCAGACTCACTGTATGGATCCTGACAGGTAGAGGGCCTTATTCACAACTACTCCCTTGCTTACATGTTGGCAGGGGTGTTGCATCTTATTTTGGCCCATCCCTGCTCCCCCTCTTACTGTGGCCCCGTCTCTGCTCTTTCTCTTATTTTGGCCCCCCTCCCTGTTCCCCCTCTTAGTATGGCTACCGCTCTTTGCCACCTTTAGACCGCTTCCAGACCGCTGGTGTAGGGATTTTTATTGCAGCCAGGTAGGCAGGCTGTGGCGCCCGGCGGGCGTATGGTCCCATGCACGTATGGCACCGTACCATGCACTGAAAAAAGATAGAGCTTGCCCTATCTTTCCCCGTACATACATCCGGGCACTGAGCATTGCAATGGAGAGGGGAGGGGTGAGTGCTCCTCCTCCCCAGCGCGCTTCTGTGTGTGCACCCAGTGTAAATGCAGCCTTAGTGTGAGCCCAGTTTTCTGCTCTCCTTCTTATTGTAGGTCGCTTTTTCTGCTCCCCCATCCATTGAGGTCCTCTCCTCTGTTCCTGCTCCCCTTGTTATTGTGGCTCTTTTTTCTCTCTGTGGACGCCCCTTGCATTGTGTACCCCTCCAGCCTCTAGATGTGCAAAGAAGAATAGGGGGTACCTCCAGCCTTTAGTAACTCGGGGGGTGATCGTCGGACAATGCACTTTCTGTCAACTCCGGATGGGTAAGTAAATGTGCCCCAATGTATCAATACTTTTTTTAAGAAATAATCATAATCGTTACCACATTTAATCAGATTGATGAACATTTGATAGATATTTTGTAAGAAGTACACAATGCCACTGTAAAAGTTATAAAGTTGCAATAAGAGGCGTTGTCTTGCATGAAAATTGCTGCTGATTGTGGAGCCAGGTGTTGTTGAAGAAGGTTCTGATATACGCTTGTAATCACTCTGCCATGTAACTCTATGAAAGGTCCATCTCCTACTGAAGAAAATATTCCCCGAACCATGACACTTACTCCACTACCTTTCACTGACTTCTTTGCACACTATGGTTATTCCCCCCCCCCCCCCCCCCATTTTATCGACAAACATAGTGTTTTCCATTAGATCCAAATAAATTCAACTTGCTTTTTGTCACTAAAACGAACTGTGGACGACTTCTCCTCTGTCCACACAACATGCTCCTCAGCAAAGGTGAGTCTAGCCTTTTGATCACCCTTGGGATACAGATCCATTTTCCACTTCCTTAACTTTGGATCCCTAAGATTGGAGTGAGTATGGAAACTGTGAAAAATAATCCACCGTTTCTCAACACATTGGATGCAGCAGTTGGCTATCCGCTCCATGATATCGGGTTTCATCAGACACATCTACAGCCTTCCATTATCCTGTTGTGCGACATTAACACCCCATAATAAATGTGTCAGTGAGAGTCGTTGTAATGAATCACCTTGTGTGAGTGCATGCATGAGTGTTGTGTGTGTTTGTGTGAGTGTGTGTATGAGTGTATGTGTGAGTGTGTATGAGTGTATGTGTGAGTGTGTATGAGTGTATGTGTGAGTGTGTATGAGAGTGTGTGTGTGTATGAGTATGTGAGTGTGTATGAGTGTTGTGTGTGTGTATGTTTGTGTATGAGTGTTGTGTTGTGTGTATGAGTGTTGTGTGTATGAGTGTTGTGTTGTGTGTGTACTCGGCCCCTTAAACTTATAAATGTGATGTTTGCTGCTGTTCCGCCGCTGTCTCTGCAGGAGGCCTGGGGACATTAATAGATTGGGATTCGATGTGAGCCTCATTAAGGCTGCTCCCCCTCCACACACCCATTGGGAGAAGCACCCGGGGGTGCTGTAATTAATTGCTGCTAATGAGGACAAAGGGTGGCAGGGGATTGTTCCTGGGGACGGTCTCTTAGCATCCCACAGAGATCAAACCATTAACACTTTTCTATCAGCCACAGAATTCGGATGACATTTTTCACATTAACCCTTTATGAGAAGGTCTCCCCTTTTTGTTTTTCGTAATCTGATGCTATAATCCCCTTCCCCCACGTGTGTGGTTCACACGCTGAATACTGATCATTACTCACCTTGAGTTTTTCCACGTGAGAGCAGTGAAGTAGAGAGTCGCTTGCGCTGTCTGCAATGAGGCCCCCCATGCCATGGGGCGTCTGCGAGCCGCTGCCGGGGTCTGAGCCTTCCTGTAGTGGGAGTAGGGTCTGGGAGCAGCTGCAGCTGGGGACACGGGGCCTCCGCCCAGAGATCAGATAGGTCTTCAGGCCTGTGGAAAACAGGAAAGGGTTAACTCGGTTATGAGGTATTTTGGCTGATTCTGTCATGGGGGCACTATGGATAGCTCCGGTATGGGGGCACTATTTATAGCTCCGGTATGGGGGCACTATGGATAGATCCGGTATGGGGGCACCATGGATAGCTCCGGTATGGGCAGTATGGATAGCTCCGGTATGGGGGCAGTATGGATAGCTCCGGTATGGGCAGTATGGATAGCTCCGGTATGGGGGCACTATTTATAGCTCCGGTATGGGGGCACTATGGATAGATCCGGTATGGGGGCACTATGGATAGATCGGTATGGGGGCACTATGGATAGATCGGTATGGATAGCTCCGGTATAGGGGCACTATGGATAGCTCCGGTATGGGGGCACCATGGATAGATCCGGTATGGGCAGTATAGATAGCGTCGGTATGGGGGCACCATGGATAGATCCGGTATGGGCAGTATGGATAGCTCCGGTATGGGGGCACTAAGGATAGCTCCGGTATGGGGGGCACTATGGATAGATCTGGTATGAGGGCACTATGGATAGATCTGGTATGGTGGCACCATGGATAGCTCCGGTATGGGCAGTATGGATAGCTCCGGTATGGGGGCACTATGGATAGCTCCGGTATGGGGGCACTAAGGATAGCTCCGGTATGGGGGCACTATGGATAGATCCGGTATGGGCAGTATGGATAGCTCCGGTATGGGGGCACTAAGGATAGCTCCGGTATGGGGGGCACTATGGATAGATCTGGTATGGGGGCACTATGGATTGATCCAGTATGGGCGCACTATGGATAGCTCCTGTATGGGCGCACTATGGATAGCTCCGGTATGGGGGCACTATGGATAGCTCCGATGCGGGGGCACTATGGATAGATCCGGTATGGGGGCACTAAAGCTATCACTATTATGGGGCACTGTGGTCAGCGCTCTATTGTGGGGCACTGTCACTATAATGGGGGCAGAAACAGTGAGGCTATGGTCAGCATGTGCAGACAGACCATGTGTTATCTCCCTCAGATCACGCTAAGCAGATACGTCCTACGCCTTTGTTTTTTCATAAATCATGAACACACAATCTGCCCTTCACAGACTTGGCATTGCACATGTGCCCGGTTACCAATTTACCTACTTTTTAATGATAAACTAATTATCTTAAGAATTATCCCCCACCCTATAAATAATGGAGGCACCCGATGGCCGCCTCATGTCATAGCATAACACAGAGAACAGCTGCAGTAAGGATACAGCTGCCTGTACGTGACAATGTCCGCCCCAAAAATGCACACACAATAAACTATGGCACAGCAGCTGTGCAGGGGGCAAGCACGAGTCTGCAGTACCCCCAGCAGGCAGCAGGTGGCAGCACACACACACGAGGACGCCTTGTACACCAGCTACCAGCCAGGGATGGTGCAGTATTTGTCACACTGGATGGGGTCACGGCCACAGATTTTGTTTACGTGGTTTCCCATTGCCAGATATTCAGACAGATACCTGACTGCAGCTCCTTGTCAGGTATTGTCCCTGATGAGATGTAATCAGACCATTGCATATGTTGTTAGTAGCTGCAGGACTGTGAAAAAAAAATGGATTTATATTCCAAGGTAATAATACTCCAAATGCACTGCTGTGCTCTGAGCTCTGTGCAGTGAACAGCTCCACATCCAATCCACTCTGCTTTGCATGAAAGCATATTCAATCAGAATTATTCCAAACCCAAAAATTAGTTTACTTTTGTTCTTAAATTAAACTTAATATGTAATATTCAGTCCGAAGCCGGCCAAAGCTTTTGCAGAGGAAAAGGGCAAAGAAGATGTAAAACAGTTCAACGCACAGAGCTTAGAGCACAGCAGTGTGAGGACACACTGCTAGTGCACGTAGAAAAGCTTCAAATCCACATCTCACAGTCCTGCTGCAACGAACAATGTACACAGTGGATACTTTACAGTCCTGGAATATAGATCTATTACTCACAGTCCTGCTGCTACTAATAACATACACAAATGACACTTTACAGTCCTTAAATATAAACATATAACTCACAGTTCTGCTGCTACTAAAAACATACACAAAGGACACATTAGAATCCCGGAATATAAATGTATATATCACTGTCATGCTGCTACTAACAACATTCCCAAAGGACACTTTACAGTCAGAGAATATATAACTATATCTCACAGTCCTGCTGCTACTAACAACATTCCCATTGGGCACTTTACAGTTCTGGAATACAGATCTATATTTCTCAGTCCTTCTACTGACACCATCCCCAAAGAACACATTACAGTCCTGGAATATAAATCTATATCTCACAGTTCTGCTGCTACAAACAAAATACACAAAGGACACATTAGAATCCTGGAATATAGATTTATATATCACAGTTCTGCTGCTACTATTGCTTTTCCAGGACCACCTCTTTCTAGATGCCATAGACAGCATGGAGTGGGGTGCCCTGCTAGTGCCCTCCTCTGTAGTCTGAGAGTAGCCATGATCCCTACTCTGCAGTGTAACATAGACATTGGCGCTTTCGTCCGGTCGGCGATATATAAGTTATTATCCCTCCCAGTGAGATTCCCCTTTCCAGCGTCTATCCGGCCTCCCCCCTCCATAGATTACAATAGCTGACATCATGTCCATCCCTCGATTACATACTCAGAAGTGAAATGTAGGCGGCACTATGGAAAATCCTGGACAGCGCTGCGGGCGGGTGCCAATATCTCACAGTCCTCCCGTGTCTGCTGTGTATAACTCACCATCGCCACGGTCTTAAAGGGAAAGGCGGGTGAAGACGGATCATTGAGTAGTAACGGCGGATCCTGCAAAGCCGGGGGTAAGGGCGTGGTTGCCCGCCGAGGCCTGGTATGGCCAATACCTTTAGTATGAGTTGGCACCTACCTTGTCGTCACCTGGTCCAATGGTCAGGACCCAGCCATGGGGTCATCTCTCTGCTATGTAGGCCCACGTGCCACCAGAGACCTACTAGAGACTTTGCACCATCCCTCTGTGTTGTTAGTAACCTCATGACTGTGGATGTATCCAGTAGTGGATTATAATATCGGCAGTGTGGGTGGCCGCCCAGGGTCCAAGGCTTCGAGGGGGGCCCACCACCACCTGAACCAATTGCCAAGTGTAATAAAGAGAAGGACCTCCAGCCATTAAGCTCTCCTGTTCTCATCCCATGTATACATAGGTCCGTACAGGACCTTTGAAGGTCCTCTAGTCCTACAAACGTTCTCAAACTGCAGAACTAGAAGTGGACAGAAGGGACCTTACTCCTTTCCCAAGTAGCTTGAATATTTTATCATATGAAGGAAGTAAATGCCATTAAAGTGGTTTTTCAACAAAGCAAGTTAGGCCCTATGCACATTGGTGGGGGTCCCAGTAATGGGACCAACACCGATTACTAAAACAGGGGTCCGATGTACTCCTGTTGCACCCCTTGTAGCATGAATGAGTTGGCCGGAGTAGACGGTCACGTTTGGCCCCGTTTACCTCTATGGAGCTGATGGAAATTGCTGAGTACAGCGCTCGTCAATCTCTGTCAGCTCCATAGAGATGAATGGCGCAGCCCGGGCAGGCACGACCGATTGCTCTGGTCATCTCGGTGGTGCTACAGGGGTGCGATGGGAGTACATCAGACCCCCCTTCTCGTGATCCATGTGGGTCCCATCACAGAGACCCCCACAGCAAGTTAGACACTATCCTTTGGGGATGCTTTGTAGGAAAACCTCTTTAATTAATTAGATTTGTAATGGCCCCCAATTTTCATACAGCCCAGGGCACATGGCCGTCTTAATCCGCCCCTACGTATATCCTCACACTGCTGGGCTCTTAGCTCATTGCATTGATATGTGCCACGGTCTGTTCCCTCTGCTCTGAGTGAGTGATGGAGTATTTCACCAGAAACCTACTACAGTTATCACTCAGAGCAGAGGGGAGGGGTTTTAGGAACAACTCAATGCAAAGAGCTAAGAGCACAGCAGGGAGAGGGCACACGTCTAATTTTTCACAGTTCCTTTATAAGAATCTAGCACAGATCTACTGTATGGAATGTCCTCATAGTTTGTTACAATGTATCAGTGTAAGAAAGTTTATCAGTCGTACATTCGTCCATAGAGTTTATCTCACAGAGAATTTTCTAGACTAGATACATGGAAGCTATAAAGGTTTTTTTTTTTTCATTCAATGGCAGCAAGTGGAGATCTTAAAGTCCAGGATAAGATTTTCATGATACTGTAGTTGAACTTTTTCTCTAGATGGGATGAGGCGAGTAATTCTCAGGAGCCCATATTTCCTGTCCCATTTCATCGGCTGCTGCTCATTACGTGTCACAGTCAGTCACAATACAAGGCAGCGTCTGAGGACAGGCAACATCCTTGTCATTATATCTTGTACCTCACAAGCAGCATCATTCTTATACAACACAAACCAAGAGCAAAACCTCATGTGTTATGTCCAGTGTAAATCATAGTACAAGGCGGTCGCTAAAGATGATGGTGACTAATGGCCCAGGAGACTGAAGAAAATAAAGATCCACAGTGTCCTGTACTGATCCTGTCTTATACTCCAGAGCAGCACTCACTATTCTGCTGCTGGTGCAGCCACTGTGTATATACATGACATTACTTATCCTGTACTGATCCTGAGTTACATCCTGTATTATACTCCAGAGCTGCACTCACTATTCTGCTGCTGGTGCAGTCTCTGTGTACATACATGACATTACTTATCCTGTACTGATCCTGAGTTACATCCTGTATTATACCCCAGAGCTGCTCTCACTATTCTGCTGCTGGTGCAGTCACTGTGTACATACATGACATTACTTATCCTGTACTGATCCTGAGTTACATCCTGTATTATACTCTATAGCTGAACTCACTATTCTGCTGCTGGTGCAGTCACTGTGTACATACATGACATTACTTATCCTGTACTGACCCTGAGTTACATTCTGTATTATACTCCAGAGCTGCACTCACTATTCTGCTGCTGATGCAGTCACTGTGTACATACATGACATTACTTATCCTGTACTGATCCTGAGTTACATCCTGTATTATACTCCAGAGCTGCACTCACTATTCTGCTGCTGGTGCAGTCACTGTGTACATACATGACATTACTTATCCTGTACTGATCCTGAGTTACATCCTGTATTATACCCCAGAGATACACTCACTATTCTGCTGCTGGTGCAGTCACTGTGTACATACATGACATTACTTATCCTGTACTGATCCTGAGTTACATCCTGTATTATACTCTATAGCTGAACTCACTATTCTGCTGCTGGTGCAGTCACTGTGTACATACATGACATTACTTATCCTGTACTGACCCTGAGTTACATTCTGTATTATACTCCAGAGCTGCACTCACTATTCTGCTGCTGATGCAGTCACTGTGTACATACATGACATTACTTATCCTGTACTGATCCTGAGTTACATCCTGTATTATACCCCAGAGCTGCTCTCACTATTCTGCTGCTGGTGCAGCCACTGTGTAGATACATGACATTACTTATCCTGTACTGATCCTGAGTTATATCCTGTATTATACTCCAGAGCTGCACTCACTATTCTGCTGGTGCAGTCACTGTGTACATACATAACATTACTTATCCTGTACTGATCCTGAGTTACATCCTGTATTATACTCCAGAGCTGCACTCACTATTCTGCTACTGGTACAGTCACTGTGTACATACATGACATTACTTATCCTGTACTGATCCTGAGTTACATCCCCCTGAGATTAGCACAAGGTATTATATAAAACTCCATAACACTGCACAGTTTGTGTCTATTGTGCATAGACTAGCAACACATAACACACAAAACTTTCTTTAACAGTCTACAAGCGATACAGCAGTTCTGCTCTCAGACACTCCTGACAAACCTCCCCATAGACAAAGTCTATGGAGACTGTCACTGGAATGAGAGTGCCAGAGACAGACAGTCACTGGAATGAGAGTGCCAGAGACAGACAGTCACTGGAATGAGAGTGCCAGAGACAGACAGTCACTGGAATGAGAGTGCCAGAGACAGACAGTCACTGGAATGAGACTGCCAGAGACAGACAGTCACTGGAATGAGACTGCCAGAGACAGACAGTCACTGGAATGAGACTATAGATGCATATAAAATATTTTTTGCTAACCCATTTTATTTTGTTATAGCTAAGAGCAGTTATTACTATCCCGGGTAACGCCAGGAGCTGCAGCTAGTATACTATATTCTATACTCAGTACATCTGCGGGCAGTTTGTGAGTTCCCCCACTGTGTTATCAGCTCAGACCTTCCTCCATAGTAGGATGTGAATTATCTCCACGTCCCAGTGCGATGTAGCAGAGTGAGTGTACACAGCAACGCTGCGTAGTTATGTGTAATGTCTTTGGAGCCCTCAGCTCAGTCTAATCCCCCTGAGATTAGCACAAGGTATTATAGAAAACTCCATAACACTGCACAGTCTGTGTCTATTGTGCGTAGACTAGCAACACGTAACACACAAAACTTTCTTTAACAGTCTACAAGTGATTTGTACCGAAGACAGAGCCAAACTCATGAAGTAATACTTAAAGTGACAGCGCACCTTTAATTACAATTTATTATAGGTGCGCTGTGTAGAAACAATATACATTTAGATAATCTGTAAGATGCTGATGGCAGATCCTCTTTCCCTTTGCTGTGTATCCATATAATGGAGCAATTGCCAATTAAGCACTTTTCTAACTCTTCCTGATAAGTAGCCTCGAGGACGGAGCATCACTTTAACTTAATGGCCCGTTTCTGAAGCTTTTTGGCATTTGAGCTTTAGCATGTTTTAATGGTGTTTTAGACTTTTGGACATCTCTAAAGATTTATGGATGACAGATGTGACTTTTTCTGGGAAGAGATTTAGTTTATCTCTATTCATCATGGATCCAGAGCGAGTTTCTGTCTTATTCAATGGAAATAAAACTGAACTAACAACCTCTGTTGGATACAGTTCTCCAAAACCAAAAATATCTGTCTATGTGTAGAGAGTCCTCCAGTGTCTTATGTATATGTTATATAGGTTGTAGGTACTGTATATTTGTCATATAGGTTCTAGGTTGAGTATTTAAATCATACACGTTTTTTTTATATATGTCATATGGGTTCTAGGGTCAGTATATAAATCATATAGGTTCTATATATGTCATATACACTCACCGGCCACTTTATTAGGTACACCTGTCCAACTGCTCGTTAACACTTAATTTCTAATCAGCCAATCACATGGCGGCAACTCAGTGCATTTAGGCATGTAGACATGGTCAAGACAATCTCCTGCAGTTCAAACCGAGCATCAGTATGGGGAAGAAAGGTGATTTGAGGCCTTTGAGCGTGGCATGGTTATTGGTGCCAGAAGGGCTGGTCTGAGTATTTCAGAAACTGCTGATCTACTGGGATTTTCACGCACAACCATCTCTAGGGTTTACAGAGAATGGTCCGAAAAAGAAAAAACATCCAGTGAGCGGCAGTTCTGTGGGCGGAAATGCCTTGTTGATGCCAGAGGTCAGAGGAGAATGGGCAGACTGGTTCGAGCTGATAGAAAGGCAACAGTGACTCAAATCGCCACCCGTTACAACCAAGGTAGGCAGAAGAGCATCTCTGAACGCACAATACGTCGAACTTTGAGGCAGATGGGCTACAGCAGCAGAAGACCACACCGGGTGCCACTCCTTTCAGCTAAGAACAGGAAACTGAGGCTACAATTTGCACAAGCTCATCGAAATTGGACAGTAGAAGATTGGAAAAACGTTGCCTGGTCTGATGAGTCTCGATTTCTGCTGTGACATTCGGATGGTAGGGTCAGAATTTGGCGTCAACAACATGAAAGCATGGATCCATCCTGCCTTGTATCAGCGGTACAGGCTGGTGGTGGTGGTGTCATGGTGTGGGGAATATTTTCTTGGCACTCTTTGGGCCTCTTGGTACAACGCCACAGCCTACCTGTGTATAGTTGCTGACCATGTCCATCCCTTTATGACCACAATGTACCCTATAACATCTGATGGCTACTTTCAGCAGGATAATGCGCCATGTCATAAAGCTGGAATCATCTCAGACTGGTTTCTTGAACATGACAATGAGGTCACTGGACTCAAATGGCCTCCACAGTCACCAGATCTCAATCCAATAGAGCATCTTTGGGATGTGGTGGAACGGGAGATTCGCATCATGGATGTGCAGCCGACAAATCTGCGGTAACTGTGTGATGCCATCATGTCAATATGGACCGAAATCTCTGAGGAGCTTCCAGCACCTTGTTGTATCTATGCCACGAAGATTTGAGGCAGTTCTGAAGGCAAAAGGGGGTCCAACCCGTTACTAGAATGGTGTACCTAATAAAGTGGACGGTGAGTGTATATTCTAGGGTCACTATATATGTCACATAGGTTCTAAATTCTGTGTATTTGTCATATAGGTAAGTCATATAGACTCTAGGGTCACTATGTATGTCATTTAGGTCCTAGGTTCTGTATGTATATCATATAGGTTTAGTATATAAGTCATACAGGCTCTAAGTTTAATACATATGTCACATAGGTTCTAGTTTCAGTATATAAGTCATATTGATTTTAGGTTCACTATATATGTCATATAGGTTTTAGGTTCTGTATGTATATCATATATGTTCTAGGTTTGGTGTATACGGTAAGTCATACAGGTTCTAAGTTTAAAATATAAGTCACATAGGTTCTAGTTTCTGTTTATTTGTCATATACACACTAAGCTTAGTTTTATACATTCTTGGTTCTTTATATATGTCATATATGTTCTGGGTTTTGCATATATGTCATATAGATTCTAAGTTATATATGTATATCATATAGTGTCAGGGTTCTGTATACCGTTCATGAGTATATGTTGACTTTTTCAGCTCAATTTAGTACTTATCTCTGGCGCTACCAGTAGCTCCTCCAACCCCTTGCATATCCCAGATTCTTCTTCTGGTGTCTTCATGGCAGTGCGTGCAGAGATACGTCTATGTGTTCTGCCCATGCACGTACTATGACGCAGCGTTGTCACTGCCATTTGACGTCATAGTGTGTGTGCGTACATAGACGTGCCAGAAGTAGAAGCTGGGATACTGGAGGAGAGGAGGATCTACAAGGTGCACCAGAGGTAAGTACTAAGTTTATTATTTTTAAAGGGGCTTTGCTGGACATTTTACTACTGAGTGGGCTCTGCTGGACATTTTACTACTGAGGGGGCTCTGCTGGACATTTTACCACTGAAGGGGCTCTGCTGGGCATTTTACCACTGAGGAGGCTCTGCTGGACATTTTACTACTGAGGGGGCTCTGCTGGACATTTTACTACTGAGGGGGCTCTGCTGGACATTTTACCACTGAAGGGGCTCTGCTGGGCATTTTACCACTGAGGAGGCTCTGCTAGACATTTTACCACTGAGGAGGCTCTGCTGGGCATTTTACCACTGAGGAGGCTCTGCTGGGCATTTTACCACTGAGGAGGCTCTGCTGGGCATTTTACCACTGAGGAGGCTCTGCTGGGCATTTTACCACTGAGGAGGCTCTGCTGGGCATTTTACCACTGAGGAGGCTCTGCTGGGCATTTTACCACTTAGGAGGCTCTGCTGGGCATTTTACCACTGAGGAGGTTCTGCTGGGCATTTTACCACTGAGGGGGCTCTGCTGGACATTTTACCACTGAGGAGGCTCTGCTGGACATTTTACCACTGAGGAAGCTCTGCTGGGCATTTTACCACTGAGGAGGCTCTGCTGGGCATTTTACCACTGAGGAGGCTCTGCTGGACATTTTACCACTGAAGGGGCTCTGCTGGGCATTTTACTACTGAGGGGGCTCTCCTGGACATCTGATTAAGTTGTAGCAGCTGTATTTCCCACTCTAGGCATGTACTAAAGTCAATATGTTTTCCCAGTTTTTTGTGGTAAAAGTAAGGTCCCCAATACTCAGGTAAGTATATTCGGGTATATACGGTACATGTCATATAGTTATAAAAGTCTCTATATTATAGTCACATAGCACAAGCACAGATCTGACCATACTACAATGGGTAGTCTCATAGCTCTGTGCCTCCCCGCTGTGCATGCGTTGCCATTACTCAGGCGGCATATACCGTGTCAGATCTGCATTTAATGCATTCTGTCAGATGAGCGTTCGCTGGATAGACAGAGGTGACAGCTGAGAGCAGGCGAGGGCCTTGTGTCACTGAGACCTGTCGGTGTGAAAGGGACACTTGTGTCTTCATGTATATTTCACAAAGCTTAAGTGTTCAGCAGATACATGAGTAATGAGGAGGGAGGGAATGGCAGCAGGCCAAGGAGAAGCAGGCGAGAGGGAGAGACATCCAGATAGAGGGAAGAGGCAGGAGGGTGCGAGAAAGGAGCTGGACTGAGCCACGAAAGATCGGTCCTGGCAGAGAACGAGGGGTTAAATTATATAGCAATAGTCAGTTTGATTCTCTTTATCTATATAGTTATGCTTTATGTAAGGCCTTGGAGGTAAGGGGGAGCATGGCACTCGCTATAAGCTCCTGGACCCAAGGGTGACCAAATCGTCTGTTCTTCTTACGCCCCTGGTGACTGCTACCTCTACACCTTCTAACGCTATACCCCTGGTGACTGCTACCCCTACACCTACTATAGCTATATCCCAGGTGACTGCTACCTCTACACCTCCTATAACTATATTCCAGCTGATTGCTACCTCTACATGTCCTATAGCTCTATAACTATACCCCTAGTGACTGCTATCTCCACAACTCCTATGGCTAAACCCCAGATGACTCCTACTTCTACAACTTATATATCTCTATATCTACACCCCTGGTGACTGCTACCTCTACACCTCTTATAGCTATACCCCTGGTGACTGCTACCTCTACACCTCTTATAGCTATACCCCTGGTGACTGCTACCTCTACACCTCTTATAGCTATACCCCTGGTGACTGCTACCTCTACACCTCTTATAGCTATACCCCTGGTGACTGCTACCTCTACACCTCTTATAGCTATACCCCTGGTGACTGCTACCTCTACACCTCTTATAGCTATACCCCTGGTGACTGCTACCTCTACACCTCTTATAGCTATACCCCTGGTGACTGCTACCTCTACACCTCTTATAGCTATACCCCTGGTGACTGCTACCTCTACACCTCTTATTGCTTTACCCCTGGTAACTGCTACCTCTACACCTCTTATAGCTATACCCCTGGTGACTGCTACCTCTACACCTCTTATTGCTACACCCCTGGTGACTGCTACCTCTACACCTCTTATAGCTATACCCCTGGTGACTGCTACCTCTACACCTCTTATAGCTATACCCCTGGTGACTGCTACCTCTACACCTCTTATAGCTATACCCCTGGTGACTGCTACCTCTACACCTCTTATAGCTATACCCCTGGTGACTGCTACCTCTACACCTCTTATTGCTACACCCCTGGTGACTGCTACCTCTACACCTCTTATAGCTATACCCCTGGTGACTGCTACCTCTACACCTCTTATTGCTACACCCCTGGTGACTGCTACCTCTACACCTCTTATAGCTATACCCCTGGTGACTGCTACCTCTACACCTCTTATTGCTACACCCCTGGTGACTGATACCTCTACACCTCTTATAGCTATACCCCTGGTGACTGCTACCTCTACACCTCTTATTGCTACACCCCTGGTGACTGCTACCTCTACACCTCTTATAGCTATACCCCTGGTGACTGCTACCTCTACACCTCTTATTGCTACACCCCTGGTGACTGCTACCTCTACACCTCTTATAGCTATACCCCTGGTGACTGCTACCTCTACACCTCTTATTGCTACACCCCTGGTGACTGATACCTCTACACCTCTTATAGCTATACCCCTGGTGACTGCTACCTCTACACCTCTTATTGCTACACCCCTGGTGATTGCTACCTCTACACCTCTTATAGCTATACCCCCGGTGACTGCTACCTCTACACCTCTTATAGCTATACCCCTGGTGACTGCTACCTCTACACCTCTTATTGCTACACCCTAGGTCAGTGATGGCGAACCTTTTAGAGGCCGAGTGCCCAAAATGCAACCCAAACCCTTCTGACTTGAAGTGAAGTGCCAACACAAAAATTTAACTAGAATAACAAGGTTTTAATTGAGAAAACGAGCCATAGAGAGACGCCCCCCCACCATATACGTAATATAGTATAAAATGCATACAGCTTGTCACCATTTAGTATAAAATGCATAAAGCTTGTCGCCATGTAGTATAAAATGCATAAAGCTTGTTGCCATGTAGTATAAAATGCATACAGAATGCCGCCAAGTAGTATAAAATGCATACAGAATGTCGCCATGTAGTATAAAATGCATACAGAATGCCGCCAAGTAGTATAAAATGCATACAGAATGTCGCCATGTAGTATAAAATGCATACAGAATGCCGCCAAGTAGTATAAAATGCATACAGAATGTCGCCATGTAGTATAAAATGCATACAGAATGCCGCCAAGTAGTATAAAATGCATACAGAATGTCGCCATGTAGTATAAAATGCATACAGAATTTGCCATGTAGTATAAAATGCATACAGAATTTGCCATGTAGTATAAAATGCATACAGAATGCCGCCATGTATGATAAAATGCATACAGCTTATCGCCATGTAGTATAAAATACATACAGAATATATATATATATATATATATATGTATACACATATAAATACCTACATATACACATACATATACACATTACATACATATACACATTACATACATATACACATACATATACTCATTACATACATATACATATTAATATACTCATTACATACATATACATATTACATACATATACACATACATATACTCATTACATACATATACATATTACATACATATACACAGATAAACTTACTTTATTTTCTTTTATTCTACAGGAAGGTTCTCCAGGAATGCATGCAGGTTACACTGTATGCATTCTCCACTCCCACCTGGAGCGGAGGAGAGGGGGGCTACGGAGCGGAGGAGAGGGGGCCACGGAGCGGAGGAGAGGGGGGCCACGGAGCGGAGGAGAGGGGGGCCACGGAGCGGAGGAGAGGGGGGCCACGGAGCGGAGGAGAGGGGGGCTACGGAGCGGTAGAGAGGGGGGCTACGGAGAGGTAGAGAGGGGGGCTACGGAGAGGTAGAGAGGGGGCTATGGAGCGGAGGAGAGGGGGGCTACGGAACGGGACAGAGGGAGCAAAGCAGTGCGGAGCGGACCGGGACAGAGTAGAGCGGACAGGGAGGGAGCACGGCAGAGCGGAGCGGCCCGGGATAATTAATGCGCATGCGCGGTTTCTATGGGAGCGACTGAAACTTTCAGCGCTTCCCAAGTTACCGCGCATGCGCAAAAACACTGCGGTTCTGTCTATGGAGCGGCGCGTAGTTACGCCGCTCGCATAGACCAATTTTTTACGGGCAGCGGGCAGAGGCTTACTGGCGACGGTACGCGTGCCAACAGAAACGGCTTCGCGTGCCGTCTGTGGCACGTGTGCCATAGGTTCGCCATCGCTGCCCTAGGTGCTTGCTATCTCTAAACCTCCCATATCTATAACCCCTGGTTGAACACTGGCTATGGTGGGTTAGAAGAGCCCAGGGAATAAATGTTTGGGTATATAAAAAACTTAAATCTGGAGGTTTTCTCTTATGCGTTAGTACATTTTTGACTATATGAAGATGATGTGCACATAAGGATTATAAGAATTCCCCAGAGGGCAATATTATAACTAGTCAACAAAGGATTATAGAGTGTAAGCTCTGCAGACCAGCGTTTAACAAGAAAAGTTCCGCTCTTGCCAGTTTAGTCCGGACTTGACTTCTGGCTCGTCTCTGAGTAGTGACCCAGCTGCCAGTGTCAGGCCCGGAGCCAAAGCACACAGACAGGAAAGCCGCAGAAATGGGTGTGTGAAGGGCAGCGGGGGAGGCACATAGTGCAGCGGGGCATAGTCACTTATTCTGCATTGCTCTGCATACAGAGCAGAGTTCATCAGTATTATGGGATTGGCACCCCTGTGTGGGCGAAAGATACCTCCTCTGACTCCCGCGAACATGCATTTTCAGCTTTAGTGGGGGTTGTTTTATTAAGGAAAGAGGAATAAGGCAAAGGTTCAATATTCTAAAATCTAACCTGTCCAGGTCAAGGGTCACATGGACCACCTACATGATGTGAACAGATTTGGTTAAAATCGGCAGAATATATGGGTACCTAATGTATATATCAAGATACAGGTGACACTGCAGACCTTGGACCCCCGAACAAGACTCAGAATCTTCCCAGTCAGGCTTACAGGAATCCTTCTTTTTTTTCTAGTGATGGATGGATTTTCCTCTGGCAGAGGAGAAGACGAGGGCCAACACTATTTTTCAGATCAGTTACTTGTGCGGATTATGACATTTTACAACATATTTATAACTTGTACGTGCGGCATATAATTTATTATGTGGAGAAATACCGTTTTTTTTTATTTCGCAATACAATAAATATGTTAAAGAGAATCTTTCACCAGGATGAAGGACATATGCAAATTAGCCTGAGGGGCTCCAGGCTCCATAGGTGTTAATGGATCCTGGAGCCCCTCAAGCTCATTTGCATATTGTCTTCCATCCTGGTGGTAGATATCCTTTAAACTTTCCCTAACTTGGCTCTAAATCTGTAAGATGGTTCTCAGCCTAGCAGGTGGCAAGTATAATACTAAGGTCACGGAGCTACAGGGGACCTGTCACCAGCACTACCACCAACTCAAACCCTTTAAAAGGGACCGGGCTCATATACACTAACAGCACCAAATCCCCCCACCCATCAGCTCTTATAGACTATGGTACAAGCTCCAACCACAGTGTATCATCCTCACTGCCTTAATAAGTGGACCTCCATCCACTTCAATGAAAGCTAGATGGCCTGTCGGACCATAGTGTATAACAGCTGATCGGTGGGGGTGCTGGTATTGTGAGTAGGCCAGAAAACCCCTTTAAGGGTGCAATTAGAGTTGGTGATCTGACCATAATTGATATCAGCTGATCGGTGGGAATGTCGGGTGTTGCACCCCTACTGAAAACTACTATTGACCTATGGATCGTCCATTAGTAGTATAGGGGCCTGTGTTCCCCAGCCATACAACAACAACTTCAATAACGTCCTGACCTCTACTTCCTGTCAACCATATCCGCTTTCATTAGGCCTTTCTGTCATCCAGTCATCTGGAACACCCAAATCCTTTAATCACAGAGAAATAACCATAACATTGTAAGAGTATATTATTTGAACAAGTTGAAAGATTTGGAGTTCTGCTTAGGTTTAGGTTTATGGTGAGAACAGTGAAGCAGGAAGCAGCTATCAGTGACGCTGGATGTAGTCGCTTCGTCTCATATTGGATGTTTGATTTTGGTATTTCACAAATAAATGAAGTGGTTTTATTATACTCTTCTCATTGTTCCGAATCTTTGAAATATTCTCTAAGTAAGGAGCGACCTCAGAGTAACACTAACAATCCCTTTCATCCCTCCCTCTTCCCGGGTGACAGGGTGGCACAGCGCCAATCTCAGGGACACAGCCATGTAATTACTACAGTCCTCGCTCAGTCGCCTATTGTTCTTGCCTCAGGCAAGCGCACGTTCCTCTCAACCTCCTCCATGGCAGAACCTGACACCTTTTGGCTGACTCTGAAAGCATTTAGCACTACGACCCGCTCGCCTGCTCTCCTTTCTACTCGTTGGAAGTCGCTTCTCGTGAGACAACAACAACAATGGATGACTTTCTCTATCATCTCAGACCACAGGCCTTGTATATATCCATTTCCATTACATGGCACGGACGTGATATCTTCTATCCAGCTTCATAAAACGAGTTTGATTGGTTAATTTGGGACAATGGGCTCCATGAATTTGGCCTAAACTCAGACTTTGCAGATCTTTCTATAGTGAGGAAAAAAAATCGCCAAAAATAACCCAACTTTGGTTTAAGTACAGGTGGTCCCCAACTTAAGGACACCTGACTTACAGATGACCCCTAGTTAAAGATGGACCCCTCTGCCAACTGTGACCTCTGGTGAAGCTCTCTGGATGCTTTACTTTAGTCCCAGACTGCAATGATCAGCTGTAAGGTGTCTGTAATGAAGCTTTATTGATAATCCTTGGTCCAATTACAGCAAAAAATGTTGAAATTCCAATTGTCACCGAGGCAAAAAAAATTTTTGTCTGGATCTACAATTATAAAATAGTACTGTCTGTTACCGAATTCATGATGCATATGCACAGCATCACATGGGCAACTAGAGACAGAATCAACTCTGCCTGCTGGGAGGACAGTATCATTATCTTAGATTTTTAGGTGGAAATGTTAAGGAGGTGACCATATGATGACCACCTTCTTCATTAAAACTATGTGACAGAAAACTGTCTAAATATCAACACTAGCTGTGATTTTGCTCCCCTGTGGAAGGTCTTTGTGGTAGCATAAGCGATATGCAGATGGATCATATTGTTTCCCAGGCAGCCATCTTGATTAATCTAAAGCAGTAAGGAAACTCACGCAACCTTCATGTCTGTAGGTCTTACACGTGGTGGAAGACTTCTTGTCGGCAGAGAGGAAAAGACCACTACATCATAGCAAGTCGGAGGCTCCTGTTATGTCAGGATGTTTCCTTCAATACGAGCAGTCACACCCGATCTCCGCAAGGACCTGGAGCTCCAGTGTTGTCACCCGATGGCAGTATGTCCCATTGCTACGCGATATCATGAACATATCTAGTTAAAGGGATCTGTCTCTGTGACAGATGTCCTTTAAGGCGCCTTACCTGGCTGCACCCCATCTGTATTTCACTTTTTCCTGTGGAAAACATATTAAAGTGATTTTGTGGGAAGAGCGGATTCCATCTGACTCTCCGCCTAATGACAAATACTGCGCAGACAACAAGCAGGAATGAAATATTGGGGCTTTGAGGTCTGACAGACTGTCTGCCAAAAATCCATTAGAAAAGGTTTGCATGTCGCTGTTGTAATCCAGTCCCTGGCTTTTTCTGTAATATGTCTGTGCGGCGCACATGCTGGGAATCACACAGATTTTGTTTATGTGTGTGCAGACTGTGTTGGTGCAAATAAGATAAATCTGAGTATAGGGGTATCTACATTACACTTAAAGGGGTATTCCATTTTTTTAAAATGTAGATGTGTCATAATTTACCGGATGCTAAATGATGCTCTAGTTAATACTGTATTGGGATATGAGGATAAAACAGATAATAAAAGTCTTGGCTGAGTATGCATGTGTTCTGTAATCTATAAAACGATTGACCCTCAGTTCTGATTTGGTTTATAGAAACACCACGCCCTGTTGTCACCATGGAGGATGAGGTCAGATCTGGGCTGCAGACTGAACACCACATCCATCTACACTGGGGCAATGACTGTGACTATACCTAACCTTACTATACCTAACCCTATAGCTTGCGCAGCTAAAGGGAACCTGTCACCAGGGACCTCATTTTCACTAAAGACAGGTTGCAAAAGCCCATTACAGCTGCAGTGCAAATATGTCTTTCTGCTTTCTCTAAGCATTTACATTACAATATAATTGAGTGTTATAACTTAGCTTGCACCCTTACAGAATCCTCTGTGTAGTCCCAGGGTTTGGTCTTTGATTTGGATGCATTTGAAAAATCAACATGTGACTTTCTGCTGCTGTATAGCTCCTCCCTCCCCCACTGATGTTGGCTCAGCAGGCTGTAACCTCTGCGAAGGTGGAGGGAGGAGCTGTACAGGAGCACAAAGGTGGGGGCTGAGAGCTGAGGAGTCTGCAGCACAGACAAGTCACATGTTTTTTGAAATGCATCCAAACCAAAGCCCAAACCCTAGAACTACACAGAGGATTCTGTCAGGGTGCAAGGTAAGTTTATAACACAATAATAGTGTAATGCAAATGCTTAGATAAAGCAGAAAGGCAGATGTGCACTGCAGGTGTGATGGGCTTTTTGCAATCTGTCTTTAGTAAAAATGAGGTCCCTGGTGTCAGGTTCCCTTAAAGGAGGACCTCTCCTGACAGATTTGTTTGCGCATATTATTGTATTAACAATTGATAATATGACAATTCTGATTTTTTTCCCTAATAACTCTGCGTTGTGCTGTTACTCTGTTATGCCTCCTGGAAATGTATGCATAAACTGAAATTTTGGTGTTTCCAGTTAAGGGTGTGATGGGAAAATATTTGCTATAACAGAGTTACAAAGCTGGATATGAACATATTTTGTATCTGGATGCCGTGGCACATAATAGAGAACAAACGATTGCAGTTAAATAAATATTATTTTCGTATAATTCTTCTGAAAAGTTGCTGTAGTGCACTTCCAGGTAAGGGTTAATTATTGCACATTCATCCCCCCCACAGAGGGAGTCTGCTCACCAGCTGCAGGAATGGATCCTCTCTTCCTTTTATGGCCCAAGATGTCAAGGTGAGAGGAGGAAGCGCAGAGTTAGAAGCGGAGGAGCGGGGTTATCCACGATTTTAATAAACGCCCTTCAATTCCTGTCTCTGTGTCTCTGAATAGCACCACCAACACCTTCTTCTGCAGCAGGAGAGTGAGGGGTTAATAAGGGAATGATGCTCTGCACACTCCAATGGGAAGCACAGAGAGGGGTCATTAGGAAGATGCACTGCAGAAAAAGGATAATTATGGACGCCCTGTAAAGGTGTTAATCAATCCCCATGAAATATGGGATCATTATTAGCCAAATACTTTCCTTACAAGAAATCAATAGGATTGATAGTCTGGAGACAAGGCTGTGTCACTAGAGCAATGCTCTGCAGAGATTAGCCTGATGCTCTGCAGAGTACCCCAGGCATAGCCAGTTCATATTATCCTTTCCTAATATAGGCAGTCCCCGGGTTACATACAAGATAGGTTCTGTAGGTTTGTTCTTAAGTTGAATTTGTATGTAAGTCGGAACTATATATTTTTTAATTATAGCTCCAGACAAATTTGTTTTGGTCTCTGTGACAATTGGATTTTAAAACTGTTAGGTTTTCATAAGAATCAGGATTCGGGTGATGCCACACATAGCGTTTTGAACCCGTTTTTAAGCAATCCCTTAAAAAATGCATTCGTTTTTTGAAAACGCATCAGTTTTTGACAGGTTTTACCAATTATCTTAATTAAAACCTGTCAAAAACTGATGCGTTTTCAAAAAACACATGCCTTTTTGGACGGACTGCTTAAAAATGGACCAAAAACGGGTTCAAATCGCCATGTGTGGCATCACCCTCAGGGCGCTGTCCCACGTTGCGTTCGCAAACGCAGACGCATTCAAAACCGCGCCCACCGGGGCGGTCCGCGGTCCGATCGCATCGGCGTTTCTATGGAAACGCCTGCGATCGGGAACGCAAAACACCGGCGGCTCGTACCCGATCGCAGGCGTTTCCATAGAAACGCCGATGCGATCGGACCGCCCCGTTGGGCGCGGTTTTGAATGCGTCTGCGTTTGCGAACGCAACGTGGGACAGCGCCCTTAAAAATAAGGGTGAAGACACACGTGGTGTTTTTAGGCCGTTTTCGGGCCGTTTTTACTAAGTGCGTTTTCAGATTGTAAAAAAACGCATGCGTTTTTGTCCGTTTTTAATTACGCAAATTCGGAAAACCGGACAAAAACGCATGCGTTTTTTAACGAATGCGTTTTTAACGATTGGAAAACGCACTTAGTAAAAATGGCCCAAATACGGCCTAAAAACGCCATGTGTGTCTTCACCCTAAAGCTTAATTGTAGACACCTTTAATAACTGTTATAACTGGTTTTTGTAGCCTGGGACTAAAGTACAGTAACTTACCAACATCCAGAGGTCCGTTTGTAACTAGGGGTCGTCTGTAAGTTGAGTGTTCTTCAGTAGGGGACCCCCTGTATATGGAAAGAACTTAGCCACATACTCAGTGTGTGAACAAGTGATTCTATATAGCATATTTCACTATAAACATGACTAGGCCAAAGCCTAATTTCTTACCAAGTAGGATGGTATACAGTACAATGATTTATATATACACTCGATATACGGAGGCAAATTCCTCTCCAAATTTGTACCCGAATAGTCCCTACCATTGTATACCTAATTTATGGATCTGGGGAGAGCCAGGCCTCTGTGGAATTTGTATCTCTGGTATATACTGACACATAGCAGCCAAGCCCCGGGGAGATGAGTAAATATAATATATACTTCATCATCGCTGCCAGAGAATCATGCTTTATATAAACTCTGCACCAGGCCAGATTACTAGAAAACATCCACAAAACAGATAATCCCAGAGAGATTTAAAGGGGAGCTCTGCTTTTTCAAGTTTTATGGGATTTATAGTGTTAATAGTTTGACGGGTCAATAAATTAAAATAAACTTTATTAACATTGTTGATTGTGATTTAAAATTTTTTAAAAATGTTCCTCCTTTTAAAACATTGCTTTCCAGCTGTTGCAAAACAGCAACTCCCTATTGTCAGGGCATGTTGGGAGTTGTAGTGGTGGTGGCTGCTGAGGCATGGGCTGGAGATTGGGCATATACTAATACATTTACAGGGTGTATGTGAGGAATACACTTTAATTACAGAGCACATACGTGTACTCTGCCTCATTCTCCAAAATCTGCCTTTCAACAGCCTCCAATGTCAACAATCAGTCAGTAAATCTCCTGTGAAGTTGCCAGGCAATACGTGCTACAAGTGAGGCCTGCCTGAAACACTAGAGTATTGAGGAAGCTCCACAGCAGGAATGCAAAACCTTAGACTGCCAGCAAATCTTCATGGGACATGCAGTTCAGCAAAATGTATAGCTTCAATGCTAAAAAACCTGGACATGCTTGCTGTCAATGAATGAAAATAGTCGTAGCAGGTGTGACCATGCAGTACTGTACTAAGTGTCAGGTCTCTTGTCCCTGGAGAGATATGTATCCATGCCTTTGAGTGTGTTGTTAGTAGCAACTGGACTGTGGAAGATGGATTTACAATGCAGGATTGTCCTAGGGGATTGTCCTCGCACAACTTTCCGCTCTGCACCCAACGTTAGGTATTGTCCGTGAAAAGACGTGTAATCATACCTTTGTGTGTGTTGTTAGTAGCAGCAGAACTGTGAGAAATTGATTTATAATCCAGGATTGTAGTTTTTTTTCAAGTGCACTGGGAGCAGGCCCTCACACTAGTGATGCTGGCTCTATTGCAGGAACGTAAGCCAATGGCTTACTTATCCCGCCCCTAACCGGCTCACCGCAAATTTTCGCAGTGGGATACATCAAGAGATGTAGAAAAAACGCAGCCGGCCACCTTACACATATGAAACGTCACAGACAGCCGCGAGTGCACTGGCACACATGGCGTTTTGAACCTGTTTTTGGTTCAGTTTTAAGCAGTCTGTTTAAAAACACATCCGTTTTTTACAGGTTTTTCCAATTATATTAATTAAAACTGGTCAAAAATGCTTGCGTTTTTGGACGGACTGCTTCAAAACGGACCAAAAACAGGTTCAAAACGCCATGTGTGGCATCACCCTAATGCCCGTCCAACCCCGCCCCCCTCACGCCCCTTTACACCCCCCTGGTGTGAAGATGGTGGAGAGGGCAAAATAATCGCAAGTGCTAGCAATAAGCTGGCGTGGCGCAGAGATCCTGATAAGTATGCCCCCATATGTTTTGCATTTGCATGACATGCAAAACATGTGTTGCTTATTCCAAAACAGATGCATTTCAGTGTAAACGCGTATGCGTTTGGGCCAAGCCCCTCCCACTTGCATTTCAGATGCGTTTAAAAATTGCATCTGTAACGCAATGCATGAACGCGCCCTTATACTTTGCACAGCTGTGGGTTTGTTACAATGTATACAGACCAAGCAATGCACTCTGAGCTGAACTTCCCGCACCTCAAGCTGTCTTATTTTACTTTCACTCATACATGGTAACAAACCTGTCCCAAAAATAGTTCGGTCACAGTGTTATTTACTGTAAATAGCTCCAGACAGCTGAATTCTGTGCTGTCCCGTAGGATTGCATAATGGAATACATAGTTGTAAAAATAATAATATATGACAAATATTTGTGCAGTAAATATGTGTGATGGAATGTAGGTCATTATTACGCATGTACGTGCACCGCCATTGGCACTGCCAGCTTCATCCTGGAGGTAATGTCTTCTGGTCCTGACAGAGCAAACAACTGGTGAACCGCCTGTGAGCCACGGAGCCATCAGATCACTTCTCTCTATAAAACACAGTCCCCACAATTTCACGCTGCGGCGAGTTACCATCACCCGTGTCTGATCTTTTATTTAGATTCTGCTCCAGGGTTTACAAATGTAATGGGAATACAACATGTAGCAAGCGCAAAGCCGAAAGACCTTGGGCTGACCTGCAATACCAAAAGCAACCTAAGGACAGATGTGGCGCTGTTTTAAAGAAGATTAACACCGGCTTTTCTGTTTAAAAAAATAGTTGCCTTTAGGTGTAACATTCTCAAAGAGGTTATTGACTTTCAGCAAATAAATGATCTTCAATTCCACATAATTTTTTAGATCTCTGCTTGCTGTCATTCCATAGGAAGCTTCATTGTTTACCTCCTGTGGATAAAATCTGGTCCCTGCTGATGTGATGTCACACAGGTGCACAACTCTTTTTATCCCTGGTCATGTGATGTCACAAAGGTGCCCGGCCCCTTACACCCCTGGTCATGTGATGTCACACAGGTGCACAACTCATTTTATCCCTGGTCATGTGGTGTCACACAGGTGCATGGCTTGACCCCTGGTCATGTGATGTCACACAGGTGCACAACTCATTTTATCCCTGGTCATATGATGTTACACAGGTGCCCGGGACGTTATATCCCTGGTCATGTGAAGTCACACAGGTGCACGGCTTGTTATATTCCCGTCCTTGTGA
Organism: Engystomops pustulosus; assembly: GCF_040894005.1. NCBI lineage: Eukaryota > Metazoa > Chordata > Amphibia > Anura > Leptodactylidae > Engystomops > Engystomops pustulosus. The sequence continues at coordinate 21,198,495 of NC_092418.1, forward strand.
AGTCACACAGGTGCACGGCTTGTTATATTCCCGTCCTTGTGTTGTCACACAGGTGCATGGCTCGTTATATCCCTGGTCATGTAATGTCACACAGGTGCACGGCTCGTTACTTCCCTATCCTTGTGATGCCACACAGGAGTACGTCTATATCCCCGGTCATGTGATGTCACACAGGCTAACGTGGCTTCACACAGGCTTCTTGTATATCACACAGCTCTGATTACTCCCTGTGATATATAACGAGCCGTGCACCTGTGTGACATCACATGACTGGGGATATAACGAGCCCTGCACCTGTGTGAAATTGGATTGCCAGCTTTAATCCACAGGAAGTGAAGAATGAAGCTTCCTATATAATCACAGCAAGCAGAGATGCAGAAAACTGTGAGGAATAAATACAGAAGGTATATTTGAAAATTGTAGAACTTTTCAAACAATATCCATTATTTGCTGAAAGTGGCCAACCATTTTAAGGGTGATGTCAGACGTGCTGCTTTGTCTGCGCTTGCAAACACAGACCAAGCCGCACCCACCGCGGCGGGCTGCGGCCCGTTCGGATCGGCGTTTCTATGGAAACGCCTGTGATCGGGAACGAGCCGCCGGTGTTTTGCATTAAACGCGAAACACCGGCGGCTCGTTCACAATCGCAGGTGTTACCATAGAAACGCAGATGCGATCGGCCCAGGCGCAGACAAAACGGCACGTCTGACATCACCATAAGGGGATGGCAGTAGGGGGCTTAAAAAATCTATTTGTGATACCCAAAGCAACCAATCACAGCACAGCTTTCATTTTTCTAGAGCTGTTTAAAAGATTTAAGCTGTGATTTGATTGGTTTCTATGGGAAACAAGGCCTATATTTCCATTTTCCAGTACAGCCCTGAAACTGAAAGCTCAATTGTGATTAGTTGCTATGGGAATCGCAACCTAGAAAATGAAAGCAGCTGTCTGATTGGTTTCCATGGCCTTTGATTCTAAACACACCAGTATAAAGTTAATTCTGCCTATCACCAACCAATAACATTCCAGCTGTCATTTTTTTCCGTACGAGTTAGAGGATATAAGAAGCAATCAGATTGCCAATTTTGGTTTTTACTAGTCCCAATCGGATCCCAATCTGTTTCTTTAAGGGTACGGTCACAAACTTCTCCGTATCACTGAGGGTCCCAGCAGTAGGACCGCTGTAGCATTCCAACTCTTATCCTCTATCCTGCGAATAAAGGGATTAGTGTTGTTGTTGAGACAACCCCTTTAAGACCAGCATATAAAACACCGATGTACGTCCTCTTACGGGCAGGACTGGAAATCTTCAGAATGTACAGAAATATCTTCATTTTTCTCAGGTATCTGAGATGTTTGCACATATAGGTGTGGCAGGACTGTTCCTAAAATCGAAATTTGGCTCATATAGGACAGTGAATCAGTTTAAGCAAAGGAATTTATGAGGAGCAGATATTTTCCATTATGGATAAGACTTCCGTCCTATAATCGGATTAGCGGAGGCTACAACAAGAACGGTGTTTGGGTGGCAGCGCACCTCTATGATTGGCGATCCATTTGGGCATAATTCTTATGATTGATGGGTGTCTCAGCAACCAGATCTCCACCAACTTCAAACAGTCCTATCCCGTAGAATGGGATTAATTCTCTTTCTCTGGGATTTCCCTGGATTAGAAAAAGTGTCAACTTTTTAGCAGAGACTCGCCTCTATAAATATTTCTAATGGTTGTACAGATGTAGCAGAGCTGAGTTTACAATCCGTCCGCACTCATAGTCATGTGACAATGTTTAAAACGAATGTCCTAATAATGTGATCTCAAAAGGGTTAAATGCCAAACTCAGCTGTAGACGACATAGAGAGAAGCGTGTGTGAAAGTTCAAGACAAGTCCGAGCAAGGCCCAGATGTGGACAAACGGAGGGGGGGAACCCCTCTATATGACGCAAAAGTAAAATCGAAATCTACGCTGCAGGCGGGAAAAGGTTAAAGATTCTCGTGGGAATCATAAAAGTCATGGAATAGCCTCCCAGGCTCGGCAGGATGGGTTCCAAGCTCTGAGGGTCCTTTCTCCCACGGGGGGAGCGGGCAGAGTTTTCTAAATATACCCAGCACCACATTCCAGCCCTCAGAGGAGACTATAGGGGGGGAGTTATGGTTCCCCTACTGACTCATCACAGATCTTTCCCTTCCCTCCTTCTTTCAAAAAAACCTCCTTCATCAGATCATCAGGTGGAATAGAATTCTGCCCGAAAAATATATTTAAAAAATCCCTAGTAAATATAATTTTTTTTATTTTTATCTGTACCCAGGAAAGCTGGGTGACAATTAATAACAGTAGATCAATGCTGGAAAGTGATGGTAAGTAAATAACGCAAAATCTGCAAATACTGACAGCCCCGGAATAGACGATACACAAGGTTTATTTTTAAGCCCCACACACTGACCCTCCGAGGTCGGGATGATGCTGCTCATTGAGTCTAAAAAATACTTTCATTACGAAAGTATTTTATCCCCTCGACAACTGTGTTATGTGGAAATATTTTCTGAAAATGTATAGGAATCAACAAGTGAGGACCCCCAGAAATATTATAATAAATAAGATGATTCTTTGTATCTGCCATCAATAGGTGGTGACAGTCCCTATGTGACAGTATACAGGCTGCTGTATGCACTATATTTTGTGTTATTACTTTACTTTCATAAAAGTTTAGACACTATACATGACATTACTTATCCTGTGTTGATCCTGAGTTACATCCTGTATTATACACCAGAGCTGCACTCACTATTCTGCTGCTGGTGCAGTCACTGTGTACATACATGACATTACTTATCCTGTGCTGATCCTGAGTTACATCCTGTATTATACTCCAGAGCTGCACTCACTATTCTGCTGCTGGTGCAGTCACTGTGTACATACATGACAATACTTATCCTGTACTGATCCTGAGTTACATCCTGTATTATACTCCAGAGCTGCACTCACTATTCTGCTGCTGGTGCAGTCACTGTGTACATACATGACATTACTTATCCTGTGCTGATCCTGAGTTACATCCTGTATTATACTCCAGAGCTGCACTCACTATTCTGCTGCTGGTGCAGTCACTGTGTACATACATGACATTACTTATCCTGTACTGATCCTGAGTTACATCCTGTATTATACCCCAGAGCTGCACTCACTATTCTGCTGCTGGAGCAGTCACTGTGTACATACATGACATTACTTATCCTGTACTGATCCTGAGTTACATCCTGTATTATACTCCAGAGATACACTCACTATTCTGCTGCTGGAGCAGTCACTGTGTACATACATGACATTACTTATCCTGTACTGATCCTGAGTTACATCCTGTATTATACTCCAGAGCTGCACTCACTATTCTGCTACTGGTGCAGTCACTGTGTACATACATGACATTACTTATCCTGTACTCATCCTGAGTTACATCCTGTATTATACCCTAGCGCTGCACTCACTATTCTGTTGCTGGTGCAGTCACTGTGTACATACATGACATTACTTATCCTGTACTGATCCTGAGTTACATCCTTTATTATACTCCAGAGCTGCACTCACTATTCTGCTGCTGGAGCAGTCACTGTGTACATACATGACATTACTTATCCTGTACTGATCCTAAGTTACATCCTGTATTATACCCCAGAGCTGCACTCACTATTCTGCTGCTGGAGCAGTCACTGTGTACATACATGACATTACTTATCCTGTACTGATTCTGAGTTACATCCTGTAGATCTTTTATTTTATATAAAAATGAAAAACATAACAATCATAAACATAAATCAAGCCATAACTTCTGGCAAAATAAAATAATAACAAAACAATAATACAAACTAAAAGAGTCTCACAAAAATCTCCTGGCCCAGCCACACACACACACCACACAATCAGCATTATAAAAACAAAACCTTCACCCAATCCCACCACCTAATTTTTTTTTATAATTTTTTTTTTTTTTTTAATATATATAACTAAAGAATACACAGCAAAACAAGACAAACAGGAAATAAAAACATTAAATATAACTAACTAAATCCCACGCCCATCACCCTCCCCCCCCAGACACTGGTCTAACGTCCAAAGTTTGCGTTATATAGTCCAGACCAGTGCCCAGGATCATATAGTCCAATATCCCGTCCTCCCCCCTCCCAACCTAACACCCTAACACCCTAAGCCCAAAACCAACCAAGCTATATACACATTAACTATAATTACATATAACTAAGTACACTGTACACAAGATACAAACACATTAAACAAATCAACATATAACAAATCCAAACCACATAAAGCCCAGGTTCGGCGCCTGCAAGCCCTACATCTCTATAACCTCAGATACAAAACAAAAATCTACAGTGCAGCATCAGCCCCACACCAGGAGAGGAGATGACAGACTAAGGGACACTAAAGGAGAACCCCCTCCAAAGGAGAGAGGCCCTCCCCGTGCCCAGCCTCTCATACTCCAGAGAGCGCACCTTCACCAGGTCACCCAGAATGTTCCTAACCACCTCATCCACTGGGAGGATTTTACGCTGCGTCGATACTCAGCACCGTGCGTTCCACGTGTGGTACCTGACCACTAGACTGACTAGGAATAACGTGCAGCGGTCCCGGCCACCCAGGCCTCTGAATGCTCCATAGGCCCACTCCGCATAGGAGAGACCGGCCAACCCGGGCCAATGGATGGAAGCGCCCACCCGGTTGTACACCTCTGTGTTAAAGGGGCACTGAAGCAGGAAGTGGTCCATGCTCTCCAACAGGCCACTGCACTCCTCCCGGGGACAACCCCTTTCCTCAGAGCTCCTACACTTCAGATTGTCCCTCACACACAGCTATCCATGGAAGCAGCGCCAAGTCAAGTCCCAAAACTTCAAGGGGATCCGGATAGAATTCAAAAGACCTAAACCCACCCCCAGATCCCGACTTGGGCAATCCCTGAGGGCCAGAGGCTTCTGGAAACGGGCAAACAGAACCCTTTTGTCAAGGAGTTTCCTCGACATGGTCCTGATCTCCCACATTCCCAGACCCCACCGGCGAATCACCTTCAGAACCGGGGTAGCGTAAGCCGGAAGATGCCCATGCGGTGTGCGGAGATCCTTCACTTGCCCTCCTGTCTCCCATTCCTGGAAGAAAGGCCGAAACCATCCCCTGCAAGAGTATACCCACGGAGGAGCCCTCTCTTTCCAGAGGTTTGCTACATTGATCTTAAGAAAGGTATTCACTAGGAACACCACAGGGTTGACCATACACAACCCTCCTTGTCTCCTCGTGCGGTAAGTAACCTCCCTCTTGATAAGGTTCAGCCTATTCCCCCATAACAGCTGGAAGAACAGACTGTACACCCGAGTCCAGAGGGGTTCTGGCAACATGCACACACTGCCCAGATAAATCAGCAGCGGGAGCAGGTAAGTTTTAATCAGATTAACTCTTTCTCTGAGGGTCAAAGACCAACCCTTCCACTGGTCCACCCTCTGAGCGGCGATCTTAAGCCTGCCATCCCAGTTTTGCATGGGGTAATCCCCCTGGCCGAATTCGATGCCTAGAACTTTGGCGGAGTCCTGGGGCCCTGGAAGAGTGTCCGGGAGATCAAAGCCTGGATCCCCCTCTCCCAGCCAGAGACTCTCACACTTATCCCGGTTGATCTTGGACCCAGAAGCCTCTGAGTAGCGGTCAACCTCTGACATCACCCATTGCGCCTCCCCTCCCGAGGACACGAAAACGGTGATACGCTACCACCCTTAGAGTGGCTTCCGGTGACGCCCAGTCCATCCCGACTCCCACCAACGGCCCACGATCAACCCTCCTAAGGAATGGGTCAATCGCGAACACGTATAAAAGTGGGCTCAGAGGATAACCCTGGCGAACACCAGACCCGACCTCAAAAGAGCGGCCAATCCAACCGTTCACAAGCGGGAAACTCTCTGCCCCTGCATACAAAACCTTTAGCCAATTGACAAACTCCCCCGGCAGGCCATACCTCAGAAGGACAGACCAGAGGTACTCGTGGTTAACCCGATCAAACGCTTTTGCCTGATCCAAGGACAACAAGTACTCCTTCCAGTTACCAGCCCTGCCCTGCTCCACTGCCTCCCGGACACAAAGCACAGCACTAAATGTACTGCGGCCTGGAACAGAGCAGTGCTGGGTCCCCGAAAGGAGCCGGGGTGCAAACTGCACCAGCCGATTAAACAGCACCTTTGCCAAAACCTTTCTGTCCGTATTGAGAAGCGCTATGGGACGCCAGTTCTCAACACGAGATCGGTCCTTACCCTTTGACAGAATGATCAGGGCAGACCTCCTCATTGACTTCGGCAGAGCGCCCGAGGAAAGACACTCATTATATACCTCAGTCAAGAGGGGAACCAAGGCGTCCTTAAAGGTCTTATAAAACTCAGATGTTAAGCCATCCGGACCTGGCGATTTCTTGAGGGCGAGCCCTTCAATCGCCCGGCTGACTTCCTCTTCACTGATCATCTCTGTCAAAACATCAAGAGAGGGGTCTACTCCTGACTCAGGGACAGTTTCTGCCAGGAAAGCCGACATCACATCGCGATCTAGATCCTTCCTGCCCAAGAGGTGCGAGTAGAAGGATCTGACGACCTCCAGGATCCCTGATCTGGACCTTTTCAGGGATCCCGTACTGTCAACCAGTCCTGTGACAACTTTACCATTCACTGACATCTTGCAGTTTCTGTAAAGGTCGGGTGAGCGGTATTTTCTCGTAATCCCTCTCAAAAACCAAAGATGCGTGTCTATCGTACTGACACCTCTGCAGCAAGGATTTCACTCTGGAGATGTCCTCACGACTACCTCCAGTCGAGACGAGATGCTCGAGTTTCCTCCTCAGGCCCTGATACAGGCGGTACCTGTCCAGGCTCCTGAGGCTCGAGAGCTGGCGGAAGAATCTCGCCACCCTTTTCTTGAGCATCTCCCACCACTCTGACTTACTGCTACAAAGGCCCAGCAAAGGTACCTGGCTCTGAAGAAAGTCCTCAAAGGATTGTCTGATCTCCGCTTCCTCCAGGAGAGACGAATTGAGCTTCCAATAGCCTCTTCCCATCCGGGGGGTCTCTGTAACATTCAGAGAAAACAAAATTAGACAGTGGTCGGAGAACTCCACCTCAACAACGGACACTGCTGAAGAAATGGCTTCCTCCTTTAAATAAAACCTGTCTATTCTAGACCTGCAGCTACCCCTATAATAGGTGAACCCCGCGTGGCCTGGGGTGTGCCGGATGTGGACATCCACCAGGCGAGCCTCGCTATGCTATTAAGAGCGACGCTATCATAAGTCAGCTTGTCTCTGGAACCTCCCCTATCCTGGGACCTCGTGACAGCATTGAAGTCCCCTCCAAAGACCACCTGCCGACTTGTAAAAAGGTAGGGCTTGATCCTCATAAAGAGACACTTCCTGCCCCACTTGGACTGGGGACCATACATGTTAATTAGGCGAAGTTCTTGTCCCTTCATGAGGACATCCAGGATCAGGCACCTCCCCATTTCTAACTCAATAACTCGCCGGCATTCTACCCGTGCGGTAAAAAGGACCGCCACTCCGCTATACGGCTCGGCCGCAAGAGACCAATAGGAGGGCCCGTGTCTCCATTCCCTCTTAGCTTTAAATACGGCCGCCAAATCTGGCAGCCTGGTCTCCTGCAAAAATAAAATGCCGGCTTCAACGCGGCCGAGAAAATCAAAGGCTGCAAATCTAGCCGCATCAGACTTAATGCTGGCGACATTAATGGACGCCAGCGTCAACGGAGTGGGTGCCGCCATCATGAGTGATTGAGTTAGACGGCTTTTTTCTTACTACCTCCCTTCCCTCTACTGTCCTCTGAAGATGATCCCTTTTCCCTTTTTCCTTCAGAATTGGGGCAACTTCTTTTTTAAATGAAATTGAGGTGTCCATGTTATTACTGGCCCCCAAGGACCCACCCGGACCACCCTCTCCTTCGTCCTTGTCTCCTGACTCTGAGTCAGTCTCCCACTCGGCGCCCCCTGCAGGCTGCTCCGCCGCCACCTCCAGAACCCCACCCTCAGCCTCTCTTCCCGAAGAGGCGATCTCATCGAGGGTGAAGAACCGGTTGGAAAGCTCAACCAGAAGGGAGGAAGTTTTCCCTTCCTTAGGTACCTTAGATAGGCCGCGTTTTTTCTTTTTCTGCTTGCGCTTATTTTCTAGCCAAATCCTGTTATCCTCATCCATACTCTCATAATGGGAGGATGTGGAGGACATGGCACCTTTCTCGCGCTCCATCCTCCTGACCTCCTCATCCAACTCATCATCCCTCAGGGCCTCAGTAGCATGACCAGCCTCTGAGGAAGGACCAAGGGTCACCCCAGCAACCTGAGGCTTCTCCCTATTTGTCTGGCTTCAAGCCGCCTTAACTGAGAAGGTGACTTATTCTTGCTTTTCTTCACAGGCCCCTCAGCTCCTCCACCTCTGCTGGTACCTTCCCCAGCAGAAGCAACCTCCTGGCTCTCCTCCACTGGGGTCACAACCGCATTGGCAAAGGAGCGAGGACAACGGCTGAAAGGGTGACCGAGCTCACCACACAGGTTACACCTAATGTCCTTACAGCGAGATGTCCTAGCCCACCACACAAAGCGCACTTCTGCACTTGGCAGCTGGCGCTAAAGTGTGTGGGGTCACCGCACCTGTGACAGACCTTCGGCTGGCCCTGGTAGAAAATCAGGATTCTGTCCCGCCCAAGAAAGGCTGAAGAAGGAATGTGGGTGACTGTGCCGCCTGAACACTTCAACTTCATCATGAAGGTCCAGGCCCCAGACCAAATGCCAAATTCATCGCGGTTTTTCTGAGGTACCTGAACTACTTCGCCATAACGACTGAGCCACGTCATGATGTCCATGCAAGAAAGTGACTCATTACGGGTCAAAACGGTCACCTTCTTGACTGCGTTTTGGCGAGACACTGCTTGCACAGCAAAGTCTCGCCAGGCGGGCTCGTTCTTTGCCAGCTCATAATTCGACCAGAAGAGCTCTAAGCCCTCCGGCCGAACAAAGCTGACATCGAACTCCGGAGTACCATAAGGATGTATCAGGGCAAAGATGTCAGTAGCCCTGAAGTTCATATTCAGGAGGAGCTCCACCACCCTTGACCTGGGTGGGCATGCGTCACTGCCCCTCCAGCGAAGACGAACCACATTCCTACGGGCAGCTCCGGGCCCAGTTGTGGGTAAAGACCATACAGTCTCTCCCCCCCCTTTTCTCTTGGAAGGCTGCCAGGCCATGCCTGTCTGTCCAGAAGGACAGATCAACCTCTCTCCCCTCTACATTGATTGATTTGTCCCCTCTCCTGAGAGCCTCCAGAAGACGCCTTTGCAAAACGCTATTCCCAGAGCCAGGAGACAAGGAGTTAACCCCACTTACCCCAGCGGTGACACTCGCATAGCTCCTTATGGGAGCGGCCACCACTGGGGGTGCAGATGAATCAGCACTCCTACCAGGATCCCCCCCATCACCATTCACCACCCCCACATTCACCACACTATGTACATTACTGCCTCGCTTCCCTGCATCACTCACAGCAGCTGGGCCAGGAGGACCTGGGGTTGCCTCAGCGTCACTGGACACTGGGGGTAGAGCCACCTCCATAGCTGATACAGCCTGAGAAGAGGCAGCTCCAACCCCAATCTTACTTGTGCCCTCTGCCTCATTGGCATTAACCCCTTGTTGTCCCGCAGTTTTTCTAAGGTTGGAGCATCGCTGCTCACTAGATGCAAGAGGCCTCCTGTCTTTATTAACTCCGGACAGTCTCTTTGTGCCATCTCCAGGGTCAGATGAGCCAATACAGAATAATATTTTTCCTGCGCCCTTTCCTGCAGGCTGCACAGGACGATTGGGAGGCGCCGCACCACAAGCCCCAGCAGCCCCATCACAATGCCGCTGCTCACCGGAGCTAGATGCAGCCACAGCGCTAGGGGCCACAGGAGCCACCGCCACTGCTCCTGGCACTGGGCCACCCCCCCCCTCCCACTAGGGGGCAGCGCACAGTACCAGGACCTGCTGGATCGCCCTCACTGTCCGGCCTTTCGGCCAATGCCTTCCCTGCACCATCCTTGCTACTACAAACAAGGCTGGTGCTCTGCGCCATGATGGAACGTGGCTTTGCAATCTCCCCGCACCCTGGCACCGACTCCACTGCAGGATTCGTGCTGGGCTGGGCAACGGGGGCCTACACGACAGGCTGGCACTGCTGCCCGCCCGGAGGGAACAGGGAGGGGACGAAACACCAAGCTCACCTCCTGAGACGCCTTGGTCTTCTTGGATTTCTTCTTTCTCTTTAGGTCGTCATCTGGCATATCATCGCCGAAGGAGAAGTTCTGGAGGTGAACTGGGGACTCGAGTTGACGTTTTTGAGCCATTAGCGCCCCTCCCTGGCCGCTGTCATCACTTTCCTCCTCCAGGTTGGCAGAGCCGCAGCCTGATGGTAATGGCGCTTGCTCTGCAGGCAGCCTGTCGTGCGAGGCCTGCTGGTGTTGGTGCAGGCCGCCAGTCGGACACGGCAGGTCTTCCTCATCCTCCTCATCATCGCCTTCATCTGCCTGGATCTCAAGCCCCTTCTGCTTTTTCAGCTGCTCCTGGCGCATGTCATCAAATCTGGCGTCATTTTCTAGCTTTTCACGAAACGGACCGCTGTGCTCGCGGATTAGATGTCGCTTTTCCTACAGAGCGGTGACCTCGGCTTTTAGTCTGTCTATGGTGGTAAGAAGATCAGACTTCTTCTTCTTAGTAGCCACCCCCGCTAGGGCCAAGGTCTCCCTTATCTCCTCCTGGAGCCTCCTCAGCGCTTTTCCAGCTTCCTCGTACTCACGGAGGTGCTCAGCAATCCGGGAGCCATAGATGGTAGCAGACTCCCGGGCCTTAAGATCACCCCATGCTTTTTGTACACCTCCGTGAGCACCCAGCTTTTCAGCTGAACCACCCAGCTTTCCCGCACAGACACCCAGCTTTCCAGGAGGAGCACTTAGGCTGATGTTACTTGCCTTGATCTTCTGTGTTCCGGAGACCTTGCGGCTTCCCTGGGTCTTGGGGGTGGCAGCTGAGGTCACATCGCTGCGTCCTTGGCTCCGGGCAGATCTTCTCACCCCTTCTTCTTTGGCCGGTAACTGGCTTCTCCTGCCCCCCGCCGGCCTGGTCCGGGAGACAGGAGCCTGGGACTTTCCAGCTTCACTCATCCCAGTAACCCACTCCCTCCCTGGGGAGGAGAGAGCAGGCCTGGGTGGATTGGGTTTGCTCCAGGTGGTGCAGGAGCTCAGCAGCAACACACCCGTCAGTAGCTCACAGCAGAATGAGAATGCACGCACTATTCTGCTGCTGGTGCAGTCACTGTATACATACGGTACATGACATTACTTATCCTGTACTGATCCTGAGTTACATCCTGTATTATACCCCAGAGCTGCACTCACTATCCTGCTGCTGGTGCAGTCACTGTGTACATACATGACATTACTTCTCCTGTACTGATCCTGAGTTACATCCTGTATTATACTCCAGAGCTGCACTCACTATTCTGCTGCTGGTGCAGTCACTGTGTACATACATGACATTACTTATCCTGTACTGATCCTGAGTTACATCCTGTATTATACTCCAGAGCTGCACTCACTATTCTGCTGCTGGTGCAGTCACTGTGTACATACATGACATTACTTATCATGTACTGATCCTGAGTTACATCCTGTAAATCTTTTATTTTATATAAAAGTGAAAAACATAACAATAATAAACATAAATAAAGCCATAACTTCTGGCAAAAGAATTACAAAAGAACAAATATAAACGAAAATAAACTTACAAAACCTCCTGGCCCAGCCACACACACACCACACACTCAGCATGAAAACAAACAAAACCTTCACCCAGTCCCACCACCTAATTTTTTTTTTTTTTTTTTTTTTTTTATATCGAAATACACAGCAAAATACACATAAATAAATAAACAATAAACACAGAAATAACAATGAATATAACGGAAATAACATTAACATTAAATAACAATAAATATAACTAACTAAATCCCACGCCCATCACCCTCCCCCCCCCAGACACTGGTCTAACGTCCAAAGTTCACGCTATATAGTCCAGACCAGTGCCCAGGATCGTATAGTCCAAGTCCCGTCCACCCCCCTCCCAACCTAACACCCTAACACCAAAACCCCAAAACCAACCAACCTATATACACACAAGAACTATAACTACATATAACACAAGATACAAACACATTAAACATACCAACATATATCAAAACCACATAAAGCCCAGGTTCGGCGCCTGCAAGCCCCTACATCTCTATAACCTCAGATACAAAACAAAAATCTACAGTGTCAGCATCAGCCCAACACCAGGAGCGGAGATGACAGACTAAGGGACACTAAAGGAGAACCCCCTCCAAAGGAGAGAGGCCCTCCCCGTGCCCAGCCTCTCATACTCCAGAGAGCGCACCTTCACCAGGTCACCCAGAATGTTCCTAACCACCTCATCCACCGGGAGGATTTTACGCTGCGTCGACACTAAACACTGTGCGTTCCACGTGTGGTACCTGACCACTAGACTGACTAGGAATAACGTGCAGCGGTCCCGGCCACCCAGACCTCTGAATGCTCCATAGGCCCACTCCGCATAGGAGAGACCGGCCAACCCGGGCCAATGGATGGAAACGCCCACCCGGTTGTACACCTCTGTGTTAAAGGGGCACTGAAGCAGGAAGTAGTCCATGCACTCCAGCAGGCCACCGCACTCCTCCCGGGGACAACCCCTTTCCTCAGAGCTCCTACACTTCAGATTGTCCCTCACACACAGCTTTCCATGGAAGCAGCGCCAAGTCAAGTCCCAAAACTTCAAGGGGATCCGGATAGAATTCAATAAACTCAAACCCACCCCCAGATCCCGACTTGGGCAATCCCTGAGGGCCAGAGGCTTCTGGAAATGGGTCCACAGAACCCTCTTGTCAAGGAGTTTCCTCGACATGGTCCTGATCTCCCACATTCCCAGACCCCACCGGCGAATCACCTTCAGAACCGGGGTAGCGTAAGCCGGAAGATGCCCATGCGGTGTACGGAGATCCTTCACTTGTCCTCCTGTCTCCCATTCCTGGAAGAAAGGCCGAAACCATCCCCTGCAGGAGTATACCCACGGAGGAGCCCTCTCTTTCCAGAGGTTTGCAACATTGATCTTAAGAAAGGTATTCACTAGGAACACCACAGGGTTGACCATACACAACCCTCCTTGTCTCCTCGTGCGGTAAGTAACCTCCCTCTTGATAAGGTTCAGCCTATTCCCCCATAACAGCTGGAAGAACAGACTGTAGACCCGAGTCCAGAGGGGTTCTGGCAACATGCACACACTGCCCAGATATATCAGCAATGGGAGCAGGTAAGTTTTGATCAGATTAACCCTTTCTCTGAGGGTCAAAGACCAACCCTTCCACTGGTCCACCCTCTGAGCGGCGATCTTAAGCCTGCCGTCCCAGTTTTGCATGGGGTAATCCCCCTGGCCAAATTCGATGCCGAGAACATTGGCAGAGTCTTGGGGCCCTGGAAGAGTGTCCGGGAGATCAAAGCCTGGACCTCCCTCTCCCAGCCAGAGACTCTCACACTTATCCCGGTTGATCTTGGACCCAGAAGCCTCTGAGTAGCGGTCAACTTCTGACATCACCCATTGCGCCTCCCCTCTCGAGGACACAAAAACAGTGACGTCATCGGCATACGCTACCACCCTTAGAGTGGCTTCCGGTGCTGCCCGGTCCATCCCGACTCCCACCAACGGCCCACGATCAACCCTCCTAAGGAATGGGTCAATCGCGAACACGTACAGTAGTGGGCTCAGAGGACAACCCTGGCGAACACCAGACCCAACCTCAAAAGAGCGGCCAATCCAACCGTTCACAAGCGGGAAACTCTCTGCCCCTGCGTACAAAACTTTCAGCCAATTGACAAACCCACCCGGCAGGCCATACCTCAGAAGGACAGACCAGAGGTACTCGTGGTCAACCCGATCAAACGCTTTTGCCTGATCCAAGGACAGCAAGTACCCCTTCCAGTTACCAGCCCTGCCCTGCTCCACTGCCTCCCGGACACAAAGCACAGCACTAAATGTACTGCGGCCTGGAACAGAGCAGTGCTGGGTCCCCGAAAGGAGCCGGGGTGCAAACTGCACCAGCCGATTAAACAGCACCTTTGCCAAAACCTTTCTGTCCGTATTGAGAAGCGCTATGGGACGCCAGTTCTCAATACGAGATCGGTCCTTACCCTTTGACAGGATGATCAGGGCAGACCTCCTCATTGACTTCGGCAGAGCGCCCGAGGAAAGACACTCATTGAATACCTCAGTCAAGAGGGGAACCAAGGCGTCCTTAAAGGTCTTATAAAACTCGGATGTTAAGCCATCCGGACCCGGCGATTTCTTGAGGGCGAGCCCTTCAATCGCCCGGCTGACTTCCTCTTCCCTAATCATCTCTGTCAAAACATCAAGAGAGGGGTCTACTCCTGGCTCAGGGACAGTTTCAGCCAGGAAAGCCGACATCACATCCCGATCTAGATCCTTCCTGCCCAAGAGGTGCGAGTAGAAGGATCTGACGACCTCCAGAATCCCTGATCTGGACCTTTTCAGGGATCCCGTACTGTCAACCAGTCCTGTGACAACTTTACCATTCACTGACATCTTGCAGTTTCTGTAAGGGTCGGGCGAGCGGTATTTCCCGTAATCCCTCTCAAAAACCAAAGATGCGTGTCTATCGTACTGACACCTCTTCAGCAAGGATTTCACTCTGGAGATGTCCTCACGACTACCTCCAGTCGAGACGAGATGCTCGAGTTTCCTCCTCAGGCCCTGATACAGGCGGTACCTGTCCAGGCTCCTGAGGCTCGAGAGCTGGCGGAAGAATCTCGCCACCCTTTTCTTGAGCATCTCCCACCACTCTGACTTACTGCTACAAAAGCCCAGCAATGGTACCTGGCTCTGAAGAAAGTCCTCAAAGGATTGTCTGATCTCTGCTTCCTCCAGGAGAGACGAATTGAGCTTCCAGTAGCCTCTTCCCATCCGGGGGGTCTCTGTAACATTCAGAGAAAACAAAATTAAACAGTGGTCGGAGAACTCCACCTCAACAACGGACACTGCTGAAGAGATGGCTTCCTCCTTTAAATAAAACCTGTCTATTCTAGACCTGCAGCTACCCCTATAATAGGTGAACCCCGCGTGGCCTGGGGTGTGCCGGATGTGGACATCCACCAGGCGAGCTTCACTGGCTATGCTATTAAGAGCGACGCTATCATAAGTCAGCTTGTCTCTGGAACCTCCCCTATCTTGGGACCTCGTGACAGCATTGAAGTCCCCTCCAAAGACCACCTGCCGACTTGTAAAAAGGTAGGGCTTGATCCTCATAAAGAGACACTTCCTGTCCCACTTGGACTGGGGACCATAGATGTTAATAAGACGAAGTTCTTGTCCCTTCATGAGGACATCCAGGATCAGGCACCTCCCCATTTCTAACTCAATAACTCGTCGGCATTCTACCGGTGCGGTAAAAAGGACCGCCACTCCGCTATACGGCTCGGCCGCAAGAGACCAATAGGAAGGCCCGTGTCTCCATTCCCTCTTAGCTTTAAACACGGCCGCCAAATCTGGCAGCCTGGTCTCCTGCAAAAATAAAATGTCGGCTTCAACACGGCCGAGAAAATCAAAGGCCGCAAATCTAGCCGCATCAGACTTAATGCTGGCGACATTAATGGACGCCAGTGTCAACGGAGTGGGTGCCGCCATCATGAGTGATTGAGTTAGACGGCTTTTTTCTTACTACCTCCCTTCCCTCTACTCTCCTCTGAGGATGATCCCTTTTCCCTTTTCCCTTCAGAATTGGGGCAACTTCTCTTTAACGAAATCGAGGTGTCCATGTTATTACTGGCCCCCAAGGACCCACCCGGACCACCCTCTCCTTCGTCCTTGTCTCCTGACTCTGAGTCAGTCTCCCACTCTGAGGACCCGGCTTCCCCAGAGGATAGAGACTCGGCGCCCCCTGCAGGCTGCTCCGCCGCCACCTCCAGAACCCCACCCTCAGCCTCTCCTTCCGAGGAGGCGATCTCATCGAGGGTGAGGAACTGGTTGGAAAGCTCAACCAGAGGGGAGGAAGTTTTCCCTTCCTTAGGTACCTTAGATACGCCGCGCTTTTTCTTTTTCTGCTTGCGCTTATTTTCTAGCCAAATCCTGTTATCCTCATCCATACTCTCATAATGGGAGGACGTGGAGGACATGGCACCTTTCTCGCGCTCCATCCTCCTGACCTCCTCATCCAACTCATCATCCCTCAGGGCCTCAGTAGCATGACCAGCCTCTGAGGAAGGACCAAGGGTCACCCCAGGAACCTGAGGCTTCCCCAGTTCTCTCCCTTTTTGTCTGGCCTCAAGCCGCCTCAACTGAGAAGGTGACTTATTCTTACTTTTCTTCACAGGCCCCTCAGCTCCTCCACCTCTGCTGGTACCCTCCCCAGCAGAAGCAACCTCATGGCTCTCCTCCACTGGGGTCACAACCGCATTGGCAAAGGAGCGAGGACAACGGCTGAAAGGGTGACCGAGCTCACCACACAGGTTACACCTAATGTCCTTACAGGATGCAGCGAGATGACCTAGCCCACCACACAAAGCGCACTTCTGCACTTGGCAGCTGGCGCTAAAGTGTGTGGGGTCACCGCACCTGTGACAGACCTTCGGCTGCCCCTGGTAGAAAATCAGGATTCTGTCCCGCCCAAGAAAGGCTGAAGAAGGAATGTGGGCGACTGTGCCGCCTGAACACTTCAACTTCATCATGAAGGTCCAGGCCCCAGACCAAATGCCAAATTCATCGCGGTTTTTCTGCGGTACCTGTACAACCTCACCATAACGACTGAGCCAAGTCATGATGTCCATGCAAGAAAGTGACTCGTTACGGGTCAAAACGGTCACCTTCTTGACTGTGTTTTGGCGAGACACTGCTTGCACAGCAAAGTCTCGCCATGCGGGCTCGTTCTTTGCCAGCTCATAATTCGACCAGAAGAGCTCTAAGCCCTCCGGCCGAACAAAGCTGACATCGAACTCCGGAGTGCCATAAGGATGTATCAGGGCAAAGATGTCACTAGCCCTGAAGTTCATCTTCAGGAGGAGCTCCACCACCCTTGACCTGGGTGGGCATGCGTCACTGCCCCTCCAGCGAAGACGAACCACATTCCTACGGGCAGCTCCGGGCCCGGTTGTGGGTAAAGACCATACAGTCTCTCCCCCCCTTTTCTCTTGGAAGGCTGCCAGGCCATGCCTGTCTGTCCAGAAGGACAGATCAACCTCTCTCCCCTCTACAGTGATTGACTTTTCCCCTCTCCTGAGAGCCTCCAGAAGACGCCTTTGCAAAACGCTATTCCCAGAGTCAGGAGACAAGGAGTTAACCCCACTTGCCCCAGCGGTGACACTCGCATAGCTCCTTATAGGAGCGGCCACCACTGGGGGTGCAGAAGGTCCAGCACGCACAACAGGATCACCCCCCTCAGCACCATTCACCACCCCCACATTCACCACACTATGTACATTACTGCCTCGCTTCCTTGCATCACTGCCTCGCTTCCTTGCATCACTCACACCAGCTGGGCCAGGAGGACCTGGGGTTGCCTCGGCGTCACTGGGCACTGGGGGTAGAGCCACCTCCATAGCTGATACAGCCTGAGAAGAGGCAGCTCCAACCCCGATCTTACTTGTGCCCTCTGCCTCATTGGCATTAACCCCTTGTTGTCCCACAGTTTTTCTAAGGTTTGAGCATCGCTGCTCGCTGGATGAAAGAGGCCGCTTGTCCTTATTGACTCCGGACAGTCTCTTATGGTCATCTCCAGGGTCAGATGCACCGATACAAAATAAAACTTTTCCTGCGCCCTTTCCCACAGGCTGCACAGGACGCTTGGGAGGCGCCGCACCACAAGCCCCAGCAGCCCCATCACACTGCCGCTGCCCACCGGAGCTAGATGCAGCCACAGCGCTAGGGGCCACAGGAGCCACCGCCACTGCCCCTGGCACCGGGCCACCCCCCCCTCCCACTGGGGGGCAGCGCACAGTACCAGGACCTGCTGGATCGCCCTCACTGTCCGGCCTTTCGGCCGATGCCTTCCCTGCACCATCCTTGCTACTACAAACAAGGCTGGTGCTCTGCGCCATGATGGAACGTGGCTTTGCAATCTCCCCGCACCCTTGCACCGAGTCCACTGCAGGATTCGTGCTGGGCTGGGTAACGGGGCCTACACGACAGGCTGGCACTGCTGCCCGCCCGGAGGGAACAGGGAGGGGACGAAACACCAGATTCACCTCCTGAGACGCCTTGGTCTTCCTGGCTCTCTTCTTTCTCTTTAGGTCGTCATCTGGCATATCATCGCCGAAGGAGAAGTTCTGGAGGTGAACTGGGGACTCAAGCTGACGGATCTGAGCCATTAGCGCCCCTCCCTGGCCGCTGTCATCACTTTCCTCCTCCAGGTTGGCAGAGCCGCAGCCTGATGGTAATGGCGCTTGCTCTGCAGGCAGCCTGTCGTGCGAGGCCTGCTGGTGTTGGTGCAGGCCACCAGACGGACACGGCAGGTCTTCCTCATCCTCCTCATCATCGCCATCGCCTTCATCCGCCTGGATCTGAAGCCCCTTCAGCTTTCTCAGCTGCTCCTGGCGCATGTCATCAAATCTTGCGTCGTTCTCCAACTTTTCCCTGAACGGACCGCTGTGCTCCCGGATCAACCGTCGTTTTTCCTGCAGAGCGGTGACCTCGGCTTTAAGTCTGTCAATGGTGTTAAGAAGATCAGACTTTTTCTTCTGTGTAGCCACCCCCGCTAGGGCCAAGGTCTCACGTATCTCCTCCTGGAGCCTATTCAGCGCCTTGCCAGCTTCCTCGTACTCACGGAGGTGCTCAGCAATCCGGGAGCCATAGATGGTAGCAGACTCCCGGGCCTTTAGATGTCCCCATGCTTTTTGCACACCTCCGTGAGCACCCAGCTTTCCAGCTGAACCACCCAACTTTCCCGCACAGTCACTCAGCTTTCCAGGAGGAGCACTCAGGCTGATGTTACTTGCCTTGATCTTCTGTGAACCGGAGACCTTGCGGCTTCCCTGGGTCTTGGGGGTGGCAGCCGAGGTCACATCGCTGCGTCCTTGGGTTCGGGCAGATCTTCTCACCCCCTCCATGTTGGCCGGTATCTGGCTTTTCCTGCCCCCCGCCGGCCTAGTCCGAGAGGCAGAAGCCCGGGATTTGCCTGGTTCACTCATCCCAGAAAACCCACTCCCTCCCTGGGGAGGAGAGAGCAGGCCTGGGTGGATTGATCTTCCACCAGGTGGTGCAGGAGCTCAGCAGCACACAACCACACCCTTCAGTAACACACAGCAGAATGAGATTGCACGCACTATTCTGCTGCTGGTGCAGTCACTGTGTACATACATGACATTACTTATCCTGTACTGATCCTGAGTTACATCCTGTATTATACCCCAGAGCTGCACTCACTATTCTGCTGCTGGTGCAGTCACTGTGTACATACATGACATTACTTATCCTGTACTGATCCTGAGTTACATCCTGTATTATACTCCAGAGCTGCCCTCACTATACTGCTGCTGGTGCAGTCACTGTGTACATACATGACATTACTTATCATGTACTGATCCTGAGTTACATCCTGTATTATACTCCAGAGCTGCACTCACTATTCTGCTGCTGGTGCAGTCACTGTGTACATACATGACATTACTTATCCTGTACTGATCCTGAGTTACATCCTGTATTATACTCCAGAGCTGCCCTCACTATACTGCTGCTGGTGCAGTCACTGTGTACATACATGACATTACTTATCATGTACTGATCCTGAGTTACATCCTGTATTATACCCCAGAGCTGCACTCACTATTCTGCTGCTGGTGCAGTCACTGTGTACATACATGACATTACTTATCCTGTACTGATCCTGAGTTACATCCTGTATTATACTCCAGAGCTGCCCTCACTATTCTGCTGCTGGTGCAGTCACTGTGTACATACATGACATTACTTATCATGTACTGATCCTGAGTTACATCCTGTATTATACTCCAGAGCTGCTCTCACTATTCTGCTGCTGGTGCAGTCACTGTGTACATACATGACATTACTTATCCTGTACTGATCCGGAGTTACATCCTGTATTATACTCCAGAGCTGCACTCACTATTCTGCTGCTGGTGCAGTCACTGTGTACATACATGACATTACTTATCCTGTACTGATCCTGAGTTACATCCGGTATTATACTCCAGAGCTGCACGCACTATTCTGCTGCTGGTGCAGTCACTGTGTTCATTCATGAAATTAGTTATGCTGAGACAAATTGGTTTATGTTAGTGGTAAGGGTATCCCAGTTGAGTTATAATTGGGTACACTGGATATTTAAAGCAAGCCGAATTTTTAAAGATTGACAAGTGTTTACATAATTGTTACAAAGAAAATAATTGAACTTTACCCGTTTCCACAGTGGCCTCTTCAGGATTTGAAGCACTTTATAGAGACATTGAGTGCACTTGGTGATGCAGTAAAGCAAAACCAGGATGGTGTGCACTGTAGTACATCATGTGGCATCAATGATCTCTTAAAGGAACAGTTCTAATAAACCAAAACCTAAAGGGTGAACCATAGTAGTCACACAGGTCACATCCCAACTTATGGCTTCCCCCACTCAGCTAGAGATGACGTCTTATAATACAGCACAGTATCTTGACTCTGGTATTTTGTCTTTCAGGCCAAGGCAAAAAGTTTCAGGGTCACAACAGGGAAAATCTGAAGGTAATAAACAGTTTACTAAAGACTCCGGTCATCCGGTGCTTGTGGTGACATCAGGGCAGGACATCGCTCAGCAATTTTGAACATGCAAAGGTAAAGAGATGTGTGATCAGAACTTTGTGTATGTTATTAGTAGCAGCAGGACTGTGAAATAAGAATCTATATTCCAGGATTGTAGCTTCTCCGAATGCACTTCAGTTATGTTCTGACACAGCTGTGCTATTAGCTCTCTGCATTGAGCTGCTCCATAGCCCTTTCTCTCAGTAATATCTGCAGGAGGCTTAATGCAAAGAGATAAAAGCACAGCAGTGTGAGGACATAACTGCAGTGCAATTGAAGAGGTACCAGACCCGAAATAAGTCAAACATTTGTTCATGTTGTTATAAGCAACAGGACTATGAATTATGATTTTATTCTTGAGGATTGTAGCTTCCCCAAGTGTACTGGGGGAGCGTGTCCTCACACTGCTGTGCACTTAGCTCTGAATACAACGTAAGGGAATTGCAAGTTAAGCAGTTCCCCGCTATACAATGATCTGTAGAGGCTTCATATCATAAAGATGTGCAGGATCAGACTACCTGGTGCTGAGATAGTGATGTAAGAGGGCGCGGGCACTGGCGGCACTTCACACCACCGGTGTTACGGAAGCACTTGGGCTAATAGATCTATAACTGGCAGC
The DNA here is from genome assembly GCF_040894005.1 of Engystomops pustulosus. Lineage (NCBI taxonomy): Eukaryota > Metazoa > Chordata > Amphibia > Anura > Leptodactylidae > Engystomops > Engystomops pustulosus. Next base: position 21,220,021 of record NC_092418.1, read on the forward strand.
ACTTCAGCTTTCATAATATCCCAGACATAAAGATCACAGACAGCGGAGGATCTATGTAGAGACACCACCCTGTAAGGTGCAGCCCTGAGCTGCGGCCCAGAGCCAAGGAGCAGCCGAAGATAAACTGCTCAACACTCAGGATCTCTAAACAGTCAGGAGAGCCGCAGGACAAGAGGAGGTCTGATCCTCCATGAGAGGAGAGACCTCTATCAGGCCCTAGTGCAGTGGTGGCGAACCTATGGCACGGGTGCCAGAGGTGGCACTCGGAGCCATTTCTGTGGGCACTCAGACCATCACCCCAGGACAGTTCACCAAATCCACCAAGTCCCAGGCAACTTAAGAGATGCTGCTCTCAGCACTATTTTGGCTGTTAGGAACTGCGGGAAAAGTGAGAAGGTGTTAACAGAACTGCAATGTCTTTGAAGGTCATCCTGCTGGACTAACCATTTTTCCTCTACAGAGAGATCCTGGATAGAAGCTACAACAAGAGTCTCAATTTGCTCTCCTTCTTTCAACTGTATTTGTTGCCTCAGGGGGGCCATACAGTTGAAAGATGTGGAAGAACAGGTATCAATAAGTTACTGCTTAAAATGCCATGTTGGCACTTCATGGGAAAATAAGTGGATTTTGGTTGTAGTTTGGGCACTCTGTCTCCAAAAGGTTCGCCATCACTGCCCTAGTGTATGGTTATAGTACTAGTTTTTTCATATGGGAAAGTGAAAACTTATGGGCCCCCTTAACCTCTTGTGCCCAGTTGCGACCGCACCTTCTGCACCCCATTAAGTTACGTCCCTGATATCTATCTCATATCTATCTATTATATCTATCCAACTCTAAGAATACAAATATGTACACTGTTAATATTAAGAAGCAAAGTGAATTTTCCTTGTTATTCATACATAAAATTATATTTAAAAAAAAACACAGATTCCTTAATTTTATATACTGTGATGGTAAAATTAAGCTGAGCTCTAATTGGTTGCCATGATAGAACAGTGTCTTATATTGTGTTATATATTATTATTATTATTATATAATGTAACAGCTATTATATCACCCAGAATGTACTACTTAGGTGCCACATTGCCCGAGAATTTTTATATGTTATCGCCCACACTGTGTATTATATTTATACTGTAACTATGGGATGTAACAATGTGGAGTTTTCGTTTAAGGTGGGTGACCCAGATCTCCCCCCATCCCCTTGTTCTATTGTGTTATGTACATTATACAGTGACTACAAGTTTACTGATCCGTGTCTTGGAATTTACCTTTCCGTAGAAGACAATATCATTATCTTAAACATACAAGATTGTGCGCTGTTAATATGTACGAGGTTATCAGCCGGGGAGATAAGACGGGCAATTCATGACTCCAGGGGCTTCAAGAAGTCACAAATCATGTGCATTGTGAGGGATTTATCAAAATAAGTGGTGAAGTTGCACCAAGCAACCAATCAGAATAATTTCTTATTAGTAACGCTATAGCGCCTTACGCCATATTGTACGACTACATTATAAGGGGACTATATGGGACACCGTAAGAGTTGTCTGTCAGTCATGAGGCCTCCCACATCTCCCTCAGTGATAGATTTGGTAGGTTTTTAAGAAACTTTCCTGTCTAGATGGTCAGTGATGTCACACTATAACCAGACATCCATGGTATGTGCTATATACTACTACTATAGTGGATGGATTATCCTGAGCGCAGGACTGGCCATAGGGGCAAGTGACTTTGAGGATTTATAGCCCCCCCCCCTACTGAAAGGGAGGCTGCAGTTGAACTTACAGACGTAGGACCACCAGTCCCCTCAAAATAAATTTATAGAACATTTATTAAATTCTGTAAAGTTGGTATTTGGTCAATATGGGTCACATTTACTAAGGGTCTGAAACGCCGCATTTTCGTCGGGTTTTGCGATTCCTTTCCGTTTTGCCCTGATTCCGCGATCAGTTTGTGGCACATCGGCGCTGGCTTGCATGCGTCACAAATCGGGGGTGTGGACTTCGGACAACCCAACTGATTCGGATAAACCGCGGAATTTAAAAAGCAATTTGTGTCGCAAGCCAAGCACTTACATGCACCGGGAAGAAGGTGAACTCCGGCGGACCTCAGCGGGGAAGCAACACATGCAGGAAATTCGACGCACGATCTTAGTGAATCGCGGCAGCTCCGAATCCACGTCGGACAAAGCACAGTGGGGATCGCGACTGGACAGGTAAGTAAATGTAGCCCTGTATGTTGGTATTATTTCAACAATGCAGTGTGTATTTATACGATATATGTCAATGCTATCTGTTTGAATTGGTATTTCTGCATGGCGCTTATAAAAACTAGCATGTTTCCCCAAAAATAAAAAAAAATCAACATATATTAACATATTGGGGGTCATTTATTAAGGGCCCGATTCGCGTTTTCCCGACGTGTTACCCGAATATTTCCGTTTTGCGCCGCTTGTACTTAAATTGCCCCGGGATTTTGGCGCACGCGATCGGATTGTGGCGCATCGGCGCTGGCATGCGCGCGACGGAAATCGGGGGGGCGTGGCCGAGCGAAAACCCGACGTATTCGGAAAAACCGCCGCATTTAAAAACCGAAAATGTGTCGCATAAGGACCGCTTACCTTCACCTGGTCCAGCTCGGTGCATTCCGGCGCGATGAGTTTACTTTCAGCGCAGCAGCGCCACCTGGTGGACGGCGGAAGAACTACCTTATTAAATCCCGGCCGGACCCGAATCCAGAGCGGAGAAGCCGCCGCTGGAACGCGAATGGACCGGGTAAGTAAATTTGCCCCATTGTCTCATATGAGTCTCTTATTTCTGCTACATACTGTATGACGCTTATATGCACTATATGGCACTATTATGTCTGCTTCATACTGTATCGCACATATATTTGTGCTCCATATGAGTCTCTTATTTCTGCTACATACTATAAGACACTTATATGCACTATAAGGCACTTATATTTGTGCTTCATACTGCTTTGGCTCTTATATTTATGCTCCATATGACACTCTTATTTCTGCTTCATACTGTATGATGCTTATATGCACTATATGGCACTATTATTTCTGCTTCATACTGCTTCGGCTCTTATATTTTTGCTCCATATGACACTATTATTTCTGCTACATACTATATGACGCTTATATGCACTATATGGCACTATTATTTCAGCTTCATACTGTACGGCGCATATATTTCTGCTCCATGTGACACTCTTATTTCTGCTATGTACTATATGACGCTTATATGCACTATATGGTACTTATATTGATGCTTCATACTGTAGGGCACATGTATTTCTGCTCCATATCAGTCTCTTATTTCTGCTACATACTATATGACACTTATATGCACTATATGGCACTTATATTGATGCTTCATACTGTATGGCGCTTATATTTTTGCTCCATATGGCACTGATATTTCTGCTCTATACTTTTTAGCGCTTATATTCACTATATGACACTGTTATTTCTGCAACCTGAATGTGTAGTGTTTATATTTCTGCACCATATTATATGGCACTTGTAGTTCTGCACCATATGGCAGTGTTATTTCTGCACTGTACTGTAGGTCACTTATAGTTGTACAACATATGGCACAGTTATTTGTCTATTGTATGATAGGTAACCATCATTCTGTGCAGGACCAGGGCAATGAATGGATCTGATAGCAGAGAGCTGCTGTATACCGTACAGTCAGGGTATATAGCGATCCGTAGAGCCTTCCGCTGACCCTGTCTCCCCATGTGTACAGGAATAACAGAGATCACGTCTGATCCTCCAAACCACAACACAAACACAGCAGAGAGGCTGGAGCGTAACCCATCCGGCCAGGAACATACAAAGACTTTCTGTATCTCTTTAGAGGACAATACAAAGGCCTATAGGTTCATCAAAGGTGAACTGACCCTTTAATCTCACGTGACAGCCGCGGGGGTAGATAACAGACATGTTGTGCCAGGAATAGATAAAACCTGTATTCACATTATGACATTGGGCAACAGGGTGTCAGAGTACACAAAGCCTGAGAGTATTGTGCTTCCCCGATGGCCTCATGTAAGTATCACATTGCGAATACACTACACATCCATGTGCTCAGGAGTAGGCCACGACTACCTACCCCATTTTTCACAGCATCCATATATTTCCAGTGGGAATAACAGAGGAACAGCACAATATCGCTAAAGATTCTCCAGACTTGTTACCTTATGGGGAATACTAGAATAATTCCTGTCAGGAGTATGAGCCGTCTCCATGATAAGATGTACTAAAACAATGTACAACACAGAAGGGAGGATAAAAGTTAGTTTTTGAGTTTGGCGCGCGGTCAATGTCCACTGTGGATCCCTCAGAACAGTACAGACCATGGAACCCTCAGAACAATGACCACCATGGATCCCTCAGAACAATGCCCACCGTGGAACCCTCAGAACAGTGCCCACCATGGAACCCTCAGAACAATGCCCACGATGGAGCTCTCAGAACAGTGCCCGACATGGAACCCTCAGAACAATGCCCACCATGGAGCTCTCAGAACAATGCCCACCATGGATCCCTCAGAACAATGCCCACCATGGAACCCTCAGAACAGTGCCCACCATGGAACCATCAGAACAGTGCCCACCATGGATCCCTCAGAACAATGCCCACCGTGGAACCCTCAGAACAGTGCCCACCATGGAACCCTCAGAACAGTGCCCACCATGGATCCCTCAGAACAGTGCCCACCATGGAACCCTCAGAACAGTGCCCACCATGGAACCCTCAGAACAGTGCCCACCATGGAACCCTCAGAACAGTGCCCACCATGGAACCCTCAGGACAATGCCCACCATGGAACCCTCAGAACAGTGCCCACCATGGAACCCTCAGAACAATGCCCACCATGGAACCCTCAGAACAATGCCTACCATGGAACCCTCAGAACAATGCCTACCATGGAACCCTCAGAACAGTGCCCGACATGTAACCCTCAGAACAGTGCCCACCATGGATCCCTCAGAAAAATGCCCACCATGGAACCCTCAGAACAGTGCCCACCATAGAACCCTCAGAACAATGCCCACCATGGAACCCTCAGAACAATGCCTACCATGGAACCCTCAGAACAGTGCCTGACATGGAACCCTCAGAACAATGCCCACCATGAAACCCTCGGAACAGTGCCTACCATGGAACCCTCAGAACAATGCCTACCATAGAACCCTCAGAACAATGCCCGCCATGGAACCCTCAGAACAATGCCCACCATGGAACCCTTGGAACAGTGCCCACTGTAGAACCCTCAGAACAATGCCTACCATGGAACCCTCAGAACAATGCCTACCATGGAACCCTCAGAACAATGCCTACCGTGAAACCCTCAGAACAATGCCTACCATGGAACACTCAGAACAATGCCCACCATGGAACCCTTGGAACAGTGCCCACCATGGAACCCTCAGAACAGTGCCCGACATAGAACCCTCAGAACAATTCCCACCATAGAACCCTTGGAACAGTGCCCACCATGGAACCCTCGGAACAGTGCCCAGACTTGTTATCTTATGGGGAATACTAGAATAATTCCTGAGCCGCCTCCATTATAAGATGTACTAAAACAATGTAAAACACAGAAGGGAAGATAAAAGTTTGTTTGTAAGTTCGGCGCGGGGTCAATGTCTTGGATGCGGTTTCTCCTCCGACATCACTTGAGGTGGATTTTGAAGCGTCACGTGTTGTGTATACAGTCGCGGTGGTTATAACCTTATTTGTTCACGATGCCGCTGCCTGCAATGTGTTGTCTAAACTCCGCAGCAATTATGGAAATCATTTCCGTGTTGTGATAACACTTAGCCAAAAATAGGGGCAAAAAGCGGAATAAGCGCCAAATATTATAAAATTAGACTATTTGTGGACATGAAATTCCTCCTCCTATTACTCCGGTCTTCATTGAAGATACAATCAAGTGTGGAAAATCCCAGGAACCAGAGGAACAAACATTCCGTACACAAGAGAGAAGGAATCTGGACACCTGCAATACAGATGGGTGAGGGGCTCTACAGCGGCCATACAGGCGGAGGCCAGAATCTAGTAATGACCCTGGAGAGATGTTTAATCATAACCTTGATAATTGGGGACAAGATGGATTTCTGTGGTTTCTGTGGGTGTGTCCTCACACTTCTGTGCACTGAGCTCTGTGCACTGAGTTGCTCCTTGGTTGCTTCCCTCTGCTCTGACAAAAAGCTGTAGCTGGCTTTTGGTTAACAACTACATCAGTCACTAAAACTAAAGGTGCAGAGGCTGTTTAATGCAGTGAGCTAAGGCCACAGCAGTGTGAGGACTTGAAATCAGGATTATGAATCAATTTTTTTTTAACCTTTTTGATAAAGCATTTCTCCAGGGCCGATACCTAATACTGTCTGCAGTTTTCTCACTCACACTGCTGTGGACTTAGTTCTCTGCATTGAGCAGCTCCAAAGCTTCTTCCCTCTGCTCTGAATGAAAGCTTGTTGTTTATGTTCTTTCCAATAAAGATATTGAACCATAGAAACTACAGCAGTCACTAAGACCAAGAGGAGGGGCTATAGAGCAGTTCATCCTGGATAGCCGAGAGCACAGCAGTGTGAGGGCATACATACACCCCTGTGTATTGGAAAATTTACTCTTTATTTTTTGTAACTTTTTTTTTCCTAAGATTTGATAAAACAGCTTTCCAGGGCCTGTACCTACCACAGTCTGCGGTTTTGTCAAAACTTTAATACCGTTACCCTGTAAATAACTGATGATGAGACGCAAAAAGTTAACTAGTTGGATCTTCACAAGTGTAGCCCTAGATAAGTGGCAATAAATGAGTAGAGCAGCTCCTTATCATCTATATCTACGGTAATCAATGGCTCCTGCGCAAAATATAGTATAATAGTGACCACTCCGTACAATACCGCCATATAAATACCCATATATTACCACAATACAGTGTTACTTACAATACATAGACCCATAGATTTCATTACTTCTCATATGAATTTTGTTCTACAGTTTAGAAAGATTTTTCCTTAAAATCCTATAATAACACTTATGGTATACTCCCAGGCCAGATTATAATAATGTTTGCGGTATAACCACAAGTAAGTGGATGATAATAAGTGAGATGACACATCATGAGCAGCACTGTTATATTTCGAGGTGCTAAGTTGCTGTATATTTTTTTAGACTAGACAGAAGAATATTTTATGCTTTTATCATTAATAAATGGGCAGTGCACATGTTATTACATAATAAGGCTTCGTCCACACTGGAAAAGACGTTGTCTGACCAAATACGGTAAGCGAACAGCAAAGGGGCGTTCACCTTCTAGTGTAGGCTACTAGCACCCTACTATAAACCTAGTTAAGTAATCATCTTGCTCTGTACACTATATAGAAGTGTTATAAGTGTTGGGCAACACAGTGGCATAGTGGTTAGCATTACAGCCTTGCAGCGCTGGGGACCTGGGTTCAAGTCCCAGGGTCAACATCTGCAAAGAGTTTGTATGTTCTCTCTGTGTTTGCGTGGGTTTACTCTGGATCCTCCTGTTTCCTCCCACACTACAAAAAAATACTTGTAGGGTGAATAGATTGTGAGCCCCATTGGGGATAGGGACTGATTTGGCAAAACTCTGTGCAGCGCTGCGTAATCTGTGTGCCCTAAATAAATACATACACTCGCATACACCAGGAAGAAGAAGGTGAACTCCAGCGGACCTCAGCCGGGAAGCGACACATGCAGGATCTCGGGCACACGGACTTTATCTTCGTTGGACCGTCCGGATCGGGTATCGCGACAGGACCGGGTAAGTAAATGTGCCCCATTATGAGGGCACTATATAGCAGTATTATGTGAGCACTGTATGGCATTATTATGAGAAAACTCTAAAGAGATATTATGAGAGCACTGTATGGAAGTATTATTTGAGCACTGCTTAGCAGTATTATGTGCACACTGTGGCATTATTATCAGAAAACTGTATAGAGGTAATTTGAGGGCACTGTATATAGTATTATGTGAGCACTCTGGCATTATTATGAGAACACTGTACAGAGGTAATATGAGGTCAGTATTATGTGAGCACTGTATGGCATTATTATGTGAGCACTGTATGGCATTATTATGTGAGCACTGTATGGCATTATTATGTGAGCATTACATGCCACTTTGTTATAACATTTCCTAGGGCCTCCACAAACCTTTATGGGCTGCATTTTGCAATAAATTCCCATACGAAATGGTGCAATGACATTCTCCATAGATCTGCCTGGGTATAAGTTCACACGCTTCTCTTGTGTAACTGGAAATTTTATGACACTTTTTTCAGGGTTAACGTTACTTTATTCAATGTTGTCATTGTCTGATATCTACAAAGGAAGCCACAGGCACAGTGGTTACTTGTTGCTTCATAGGCCTTGGGTTATAGGTTCAAATCCGAACACTCAGGTCTGATTCCTCCCTAGTATGGGAGTGCTACTGGACCCCTCCAGTTATGCCTCATCTCCAGCTACAAGTCCTTCATGACTGTGCCAGCCATAGTAACCACCTAAGATAGTGCCTGCCACACAACTTTAACAGTGGCAGAGCCACAGGAGCCATTTAACAGTGCCAAGCATTGAACACTCTATACAGTGCCAGCCTCAGAATACTTAAGAACATTGCCAACCCCAGGACTCTTATAACCGTTCCAGCTATAGAACCTTGGGAGCAGTGCCTCTCATGGAACAAAACAGTGCCCGCCACAGACCCCTCGGTACAATGCCCACCATGGAACCCTTAGAACAATGCCCACCATGGAACCCTTGGAACAATGCCCGCCATGGAACCCTTGGAACAATGCCCACTTTGGAATCCTTGGAACAGTGTCCACCGTGGAACCCATAGGACAGTGCCCACCATAGGACAGTGCCTGCCATAGGACAGTGCCTGCCATAGACCTCTCGAAACAATGCCCACCATGGAACCTTTGGAACAGTAATCAATTTCAAATAATACTGAGACCAACTGTGCAATCCAAATACTTTCTTTATATCGATCTTGGATGACAACGGACATAAATGGCATATATATATATATACATCACCAATTCCCGTCTCAATATGCTTAAGTCCAGAGTAAAAGTCCACACTACAGATTCCTGGCTTCGCTGAGATGCTGAACACCCGGTGTATTTGGAAAGTATTTGGATTGCACAGTTGGAATTGATTGCTGATCACGGTTAATGGGAGCCCGTGACATTAGACCGGTGTACACACTATGGTAAAAGGAGCTTGATTGTTATGTGTTGATGACCTTTGGAACAGTGTCCACAGTGGAACCCTCTGAACAATGCCCACCATGGAACCTTTGGAACAGTGCCTGCCATAGACCTCTCAAAACAATGCCCACCATGGAACCCTTGGAACAGTGCCCACTGTGGAACCCTCAGAACAACGCTTGCTGTGAAACCCTCGGAACAGTGCCCACCATGGAACCCTCAGAACAGTGGCTACTGTGGAACGCTCAGAACTATGCCCACCAAGGAACTCTTGGAACAGTGCCCACTGTGGAACCCTCAGAACAATGCCTGCCATGGATGCCTCGGAACAGTGCCCACCATGGAACCCTCAGAACAATGCCCACCATGGAACCCTCAGAACAGTGCCGGACATGGAACCCTCGGAACAGTGCCCACCGTGGAACCCTCAGAACAATACCCACCATGGAACCCTCAGAACAATACCCACCATGGAACCCTCAGAACAATACCCACCATGGAACCCTCAGAACACTGCCCACCATGGAATCTTTGGAACAGTGCCCGCCATGGAACCCTCAGTACAGTGCCAGCCATGGAACTCTCCAAAAAGTGCCAGCCAGGTAACCCTCAGAATAGTGCCAGTGATGGAACCGTCAGAATAATCCCAGTCATTGAACCCACAGTACAGTGCCAGCCTTGGAATCCTCAGTACAGTAACTCTTAGAACAGCACCAGCCATAGAAACGCCATACTAGTAATACAGAATACCTCTAGGGGTAGAAGAATGTCCCCCATGTATCTGATGACAGTGGCAGGAGAAGAGCAGTCATTGCAGCTGCACTCTGGATGTGACTCAGCGGCACAAGGGATCCACAACCTCCCCTCCTCACCACCCACCTGAAGTCCCTACCACCCACCAATGCCAGGAACATTCACATGTGCCACTTTCAGCATGCATGTGAAGGATTCACCACCCATCTACTAAGACCTTCTATCACTTTGTTCTATACATCAGTGGATTATGGATCAGCAGCAATCTAGTCATCTATAATGTACAGAATCTCTCGTGTAGATTACAGGCAGAATCACTGATAACTCAGATTCTATATAATAATATCAAGTAACATCATGAGATATAGACAACGTCTAGCTATAGATCAGGAAGCCGGATTAGTACACAATGTATAGTGATCTCATTCATCTGTGTAATCTGTATACTGTGGCTTAAGGGGCTGCTTTAATTACTTACTGCTTTAATCCATATGGTGTAATCTCCTAAATTTGGATATGAGTGACAGTCACAATCCTACCTACAAGACCTTCTCAGACATGATGACCACTTGATCAGTGCCACCAAAGGTGTTAGTAGACTCTGAGGAACCATGGGGCACTGGTGGGAGGGAAGGGTGTCAAAACAATTGAATGTGGGGGTAACCCCAGTTAATAAGTCCTAAACCCAGGTCCTAAGGCCACCACTTGAACAAAAGCAATTGAAATCAATGGAAAAAGTCTAGTAAAGGTAGTCTGGAACTGTATATATGGCAGCCACCATGCCTCTATGATGTCATCATTGGTTTAGTGATGGATCATGGGCCTTGATGTCTAGTAGTGGATATGAAAAAGTTCAGGTTACTGCTCCTAGCCTTGAACCACTAATGACTTTACATGTAGCCCCATCCTATACTTGTCGGAGTTTGGGGATAGTATCTATGGATACATTTTTTTGAGTGTGTACAATGATTACCGCACACACTGATTATCGAGACATGATTACACACGCTTTGCTTCATTCTACAGTAATCTATCATGATCTCCGGATTATCAGGATGGGATTAGATAGTGCCGCGTATTACATAATATCTAATGAATGCAAATGAAGAGGACAGGGAGCTCTCGATAGACATCTAATCCTCGGTGACCTCCTCGTGGCAAATTATGAACGCAACACTCAAAAGTCTCAGTGTTCAAAGGGAAAATTTATCAACACGCTACAGGAAGTTTGTCTAAGATCTAAACCATAAAATCTAATCCTTAGTAATTCAATTATCATTATGGCAGCTTTGGCTTCCTCACAGTTAGATGGCAGGTGAGACGATGTCAGATTTGCTCTAGAATTACATTGCTGTAAATAAAGTTATTGTTTCTGAGACTAAGATTAGGATATGGGCCTAAGGGTACATGCCATGAAATGAGTAGGCCTTACCTTTCAGCTGATCGGCTGCCACAATCTGTCCAACACGTTCCACCACCAAACTGTCTTCCATCACATAGCGGTCATCCAGATATTTTGCAGTTTTTTCTGAAATGTGCACTTTGCCCGCAACTCCGAGCTGCTCCATAAGATTGGCTAAGTTGACGTCATTCGACCACACATCAAACTTAAACCTTCGCATGCCAAGGATTCCACATAGTACTGTACCGGTGTGTACACCCACACGCATGTTGACCATCTCTTTCTTTTCCTGGCAGAACTGCTCAATGGCTGCAATCATCCCAAGGCCCATCTCAATGCAGCAGTAGGCATGGTCTGCCCTTGGTTCAGGGCATCCTGCCACACAGTAGTAGCAATCGCCCAAGGTGCTGATCTTCTCACATCCTGTCTCCTCACAAAGCCGATCGAAGCGGCCAAACAAGTCATTGAGAAGTCCCACCAGGGCATGAGCAGACTTGTTGGCGCTCATCTTAGTGAATCCCACAATATCGGCGAATAGTATGCTTACTTGTTCTATTCTCTGCATCTTGAAGGGCCTAAAGACAATTGGTGTCTTTTGGATAGACGACTTCTTTTTGCGACTTTTTGGGCTTGACGCCGAATGGCGTTTTACTGAGTTCTCACTCTCATCATCCCCCTGCTTCATCAAGTCATCGGCAATAATTCTTGGCATGACAGAATGAATCATTCTTTCTTTGAGGGCCTTCTCCACTTCCAGATCTTTGCCATGCATGATGGACTGGCCAACCTTCAAGAAAGTGCTTCGTGATCGGACCTCAGACATTATGAAGAGATGTACTCCTATAGCGTGAATACAGACGTGCAGTAGTGCTTTGCTGAGTAGTTCCCAATGAGCCATCCTATCAGCCAAAGGAGCGAAACACCCTTCATCACGAAAGTGGTATCCAAATGTCTCGAAAAGTATAGAGTAAACGATCCCAAGGCAGGCACTGAGGTACAAGGGCAAGTGCATGACTGAGTAGAGAAGAAGCAAAACCTCCACACAAATAGAGAAACTGCCAACTTGGGACATGCAAGACATTGAAGTGGTCGTAGAAAGGGAAGTAAGGTTTGATAAGTCATCGTGGACAGATTTAGGGGTCAAAACTTGGAACTGAGAGGCCAAGGTCAAGGAAAAGACCAGCAATGTGACTAGTAAAGAGATGACCGTGCAATGCCGAGCATAAGATTTGGTGAAGGTAAAGAAGAAAAAGCCTAGGCACACCACAAGGAAGCACAGAGTTGGTACAAGGTAGCCAATAAGTTTGTCTTTCATATGGACCCCAAAGTAGATGCTCCACAGGAGCCCTGACACGGAGAGGTACAGTAGAGCATAGCGAAACCTGCGCTGAGTCTGTGGGAAGCATCTCTCCACACAGGCTTCCTCTAGGTTACTTGAATCAAATTTTGGGTTCCACCAGTTGGATGTAGACCTTTCAAATAGCTGAGGGAGCTTCTTTTGTCTTCGGACGCCCCCAGCTCCTCCACCCTTCTTCACTCCAGACTCCCCCGAGCTGCAGCTGGATGATATGCTGTATTTGCACCGTCTTGAAGGTGCTTGATGGTGCTGTCTGTTAATTTTCACAGTTACACTAGTACTGTCCCCACTGCCATCACATCTCACCTCCGTATGATGCAGCAGCTGCTGGTTCACAGGGGAAGCCATATTGTCGATATATAGTTTTCCTGGGACTTTTTTTTTTTTTTCTCTTTCCACCTCACTCCACCACCACCACTAACACTACCGCCCCCTCCTAACCTTCAGCTACAGACTAACAGAAGGGTTTTGACAGCTTCCAGCCTGCCTGAGGCAGCACTCACTTGCGCCTCCATGCAAAGTAGCCTCTCCTGTCTCCCTGTTCCGGCAGCTAAATACAGTCATTTAGGAAAGCAGATATCTCCAGATGCAGACGGACCACACCAGAGTAAGGCAATGCAGTCCATACATTAATATGTAGCAAAGACACACCAGAAGAGACCGTGGAGCCTGCGGTGGATCATCATCTTCGTCTTCCTTCCTCCTGGAAATATTTCGGATCAGCTCACTCAGTATTGTCAACCCCGAGGGAGAAAAAAATATATATTATATTCCATCCAGGCTGGGTGAGGGGGCTCCATCTTTCATCCGAAAATATTCCAATATTCCCGGAATGAGTCGATGCAGTCAGATACAAGGGATGCAAGCAATTTCCCGAAGATCCTTCTTCTTTTTGGGGTGCTGGATATTAATTGCTGTCTTTCTTTTTTTCTCCTGGATACCTCTTCATGCAATGGCTTTGCAGTGGTCACTCACCGTCTATGTAAGCGGGTTGGGGTTCCCCCCCGGCTGGTGGGTAGGGGTACCCTGAGGAGGGATTTTAGGCTCCAGCTCTCTTTGGCCAGACATGAGGGGCCTCACACCAGTACACAGACAGGCCGCTCTCTCGCTCTCTCCTCTCTTTCCTGGCTGCTTTTCCTATGCTGGGTTGTGAACAGGGAGGGGGGAAGAGGAGGAGGAGGAGGAGGAAAGAGAAGAGGGGGGAAGGCAACAAGAAGAGGGAGGGAGAGGAGATGGGAAAAGGGGTAGAAGCTGAGGAAAAGGAACCACAGTTATGTGATTTCGAGAGGAAAAATGCAAAAAAAAAAAAAAAGAGGTTGAATGAGGAGCGAATGTAAGTGATGCGGTAGGAGACTCCGCAGGGAGATGTGTTGCACAGTCATTAGTGTTCCTCATATGTCACACTGTCAGTCCTGTCTGGACTGGAGGAACATTACGTAGGTCATTCCCCACAATTCAGGGCTCCTTAATAAGTCTGGATGTGTCTTATATTCCCGGCACATCGGTGACGTTCAAGGGAAATGGATGCTTCTTTCCGATTCCTTAACCTTTGGTGATGGCGGCAATGGACGTGTAACTAAATGTCAGGGTTTGATTGAGAAATAGTCAGAACATTACACACGCCCTGTTTATCATCCAGGTAGCCATTTTGTTGAAGATCCTACATCAGCCCGTATGGCCTTATAGTGCACTATACAACAGTAATATACGTAACGCAACTGATGGAACATCTGAGGACTCCAAGCGGTGGTGGGATTGGGACATTTAAAAAATCTGGTACGCAGAACCCACGAGAAATAGGCCATCAACACCCATCTTTTCTGCGTGTTTATATTAAATCCTGAGGGCGCCAATAGGATTCACGACTATTGTGGTGTAGGAAGTCCCATTCAGGGCTGAGCTGTGGTTTAGGGGGGCCCTTATCAAAGTTTTGGGGCCCCAGGAATGCGCAGAACTGTTCCCAGACAAGTATCTCACCACAAAATATCCAATGCCAATCTATTTTCCACTATTATGTTATCCTGACTCCATTTTCATGTCAGAGAGACCCTTTTTTAAAAACATATGCAACCCCCTCCACTCATGAGCCACAACGTAGAGTCGCCAAGTATCAATATGGCTGCAGTGTAGTACAACATTTCTCCTATAGGGGTTGTTGCTTGGAAATGAGAATGGCTTATTGATCAGAACCAATCACTAGGGGCTTCAGAAGCCGGACCCCAATCATGCAATGCCTTTTTTTTTTTTACAATCCATATGAAAATAAAATCAATAAATCTAGCGATAATTCTAAAAAGAACCCTGACGCTTTTGCGTAAATCCCAAATATTATGTAAATCCCCTGACATGTCTGAACGGAGATGTGCCTAACTTAAAGGGAGACTCCACCTTAAAATAATTTGAGTTGACAGATCTTGTCTTCCCCCTGGATTTTGGATTTAGCTTTCCTCTTATGTGGGGCACGGTGTTATCTTTCCCATTGTGATCACACCCTTCGTTATTCCGAATTCGCTCACTGTCTGAGCCTGCCCTCGTAATGAGTCACGCTGCAGAAGCTGGAGGGGTTTTTATAGTTAAATTTCTATTGCCGATCGAGATATCCTGGTACTTTGTAGGTAATTGCATAAATAGTGATTACATAATGTTGTTTGAAAAAAATGGAAGTCACATAACAGGATGTTCATACAGAGTTTGGCTACCATGGTGATGCTAGAGCAAGCGAGATATAGTTACACTGCTGCTGCAGTTAGCAGAACAAGGTGTACATTGAGCTAGAAGTGGGTATGATAAGATATGTAGTCCCCAGCCAGATGGTCTTAATGTTAGTTAAGCCTCAAAGTAGCACTGCAGATTCTGCACACAGCACTCAGTGTCAGTGGTAGTATGATCCAGGAATGGCTGATTTTACAGAGTGAAGTTGCATCTCATAGGATACACTGCAGATTCTACAGAATTACAGAATTCACAGTAGCAGTGGTAGTATGAGTCAGGAATGATGGGTTTACAGTGTGAAGTTGCATCTTATAGGATACACTGCAGATTCTGCACACAGCGCTCACAGTGTCAGTGATAGTATGAGTCATGAATGATGGGTTTACAGTGTGAAGTTGCATCTCATAGGATACACTGCAGATTCTACACACATGATTCACAGTAGCAGTGGTAGTGTGATTCAGGAATGATGGGTTTACAGTATGAAGTTGCATCTTACAGGATACACTGCAGATTCAGCAAACAGCACTCACAGTGTCAGTGGTAGTATGATCCAGGAATAGCTGATTTTACAGTGTGAAGTTGCATCTCATAGGATACACTGCAGATTCTGCATACAGCACTCACAGTAGCAGTGGTAGTGTGAGTCAGGAATGGTGGCTTTACAGTGTAAAGTTGTATCTCATAGGATACACTGCAGATTCTACACACAGAATTCACAGTAGCAGTGGTAGTGTGAGTCAGGAATGATGGGTTTACAGTGTGAAGCTGCATATCATAGGATACACTGCAGATTCTGCACACAGAATTCACAGTATCATTTGTAGTGTGAATCAGGTATGGTTGGTTTACATTGTGAAGTTGCATCTTATAGGATACACTGCAGATTCTGCACACAGCACTCAGTGTCAGTGGCAGTATGATCCAGGAATGGCAGATTTTACAGTGTGAAGTTGCATCTCATAGGATACACTGCAGATTCTACACACAGAATTACAGAATTCACAGTAGCAGTGGTAGTGTGAGTCAGGAATGATGGGTTTACAGTGTGAAGTTGCATCTGCAATGGTAGTGTAAATCTGGTGGTCTCACTGCAGGTAGTCAGAATAGTCTTCGAATCGTCCCATAAAACAAGAACATACTAACAAATCTAATATATACCCATACACTAAAAAGTTTAAAGTATTTGGAGAAGGTATCTCAACTAAAATCATAACATGATAATTTGTAATCCTGAAGGAGAATGAACACAAACTGGGATCATTCTGCTTTTCATGTCTCAATTTTCTAACAATATTAAAACCATGTACAGAAAAATTATAACGCTCGGTCATCTGATAATCCAGAAATTCTGATAAGAAGCCTACTAATCCAGAATAATATGTGATAATCCACCGTCAAATTTATATATGTTTTCTATTATTTTATCGAGCTGTCCACTGCCTCCCGGTCCATTACTGATGATTAGAGCTATTTAAACACATAGCGTAAGTAGTGAAAGGGATTCTGGTAGATTTTATGGGCATAATTAAGTTTGCAATTACAGGCAGTTCCGCCCTGCGCCACTTATCTATCTAACCCAAACATGCAGAACTCACATTGAACAGATGCCTTTAATCAAATACAAGCATCACATGATCCCTCGCGCTCCCTATAGACTCAGAGCATGTCATTAGGATGCGCGCTACGCTCAGGGTCAGGGCCACTCGCTTAAATGACAACCTTCTTCCCAATTATAGACAGAGATAAGCGTTTGCTATAAATACCCGACACTGCTTATCTCCGAAAACAAATAAGAGACCCACAAGTCTTACCACACTATAGATACTCGGTCCCTTTGGAAATGAAGTATGTGATGCGATTTATTATTTTTATAAAAATGTACAGAATTTTCGATTTATAATGAATTCATTGAGTAATGAGTCATTTATCATCACAATTTGCTGAATTTCCACGCAGGTGACAATAAAAATCCTTCCAGACCATGTCTTGTCCTTCAACTATGCGCTAGTAAGAAATACGCTACCGCAGCAACGTCTATGCACTGGATAGATAAATGCTGCCCCCTGGTGGAGACAGTGCTGAACTATATGTTTAATAAAAGGAAAAATATTACATCACCGTTTATTTTAAACCTGAGGAAATTTTTTTAAAACGCTATAAAATTTTTTGCTCTAATTCTTACCACATGACTGGATTTCGTAGGTAGAGACATATTTTAGAGGGTCCCAGGCCTCAGTTTTAAGTCTCTAACAAATTTATAGGCCCTACAGCCAGGGTCGGCTCCAGGTTTCAGTAGGCGGCCCTGAGCGGCAGAGCCTTAGTGGCTCCCTTTACAGTGAACTCACAGGGTGGCATTGAAAATTCAGAAACTAAAACAGTCTCCTGTTCCCTTAAATATTCCCTAGTTTATTATCCCAAACGGCCCCCTCGTGGTTATTTGGTATATAGCCTCCTCACCCCCTATGGATTAATTAGATACAGCCCCCCTCGTTCATGGATTCCTTATATACAGCCTTAAGTGGGCCCCCCAGCAGCCCTGGGCCCCGGCACTTGCCCGGGTATGCCCAGTGCTGGCGCAGGCCCTGCCTTCTGCCCGGCCAAGTTACTACATCCTTATAATCCACCTGTGATTGGATATACTCCAAAATAGTGAACAAAAAGTACCAGAAAACTGGTATCCAATATGTATGAATGCAGGGTAATGTCTATGTAGGATCTCTAAAGGCGGCCATTTTGGCTGTCACCTAGGAGATGGATATACCGTAACTAAGAATTTGCTCAGTTATGGTTTATAGTTGAGGAACTTCTCAAAATGATCCACTCTGGTTTATGGGCATTGTTTAGCCGCAATGCTAGATATGGCCTGCAGTCAAGAGAGGCGCTGTTAAGTAATTTTAAGAAAGAAAGTGGAACCTTTTTTCTAAATCTTGGAAACACCTTTACATTCTTTTCTTCACAAGAAAGTTGTCATGTCCGTATGTGGGAGGTTTGATAGTGAGTCACATGGGTGTCATTGATGGAAATATTGTAATGATAAAGGATATATATAAAATCATAGAGCAAAGTAATGGTTCTGGAAGGATTAAATCAATTTATACATAGTAATTACCAATAAGCGATTGACATGAATACATTTGGCAGATGTATGATCAACCCTAAGAGAGGCCTCCTCAGAGTGCTAAAAAATATTTCACATTCATATAATCCCCTTAATCCTATAAACATGGTTGCAGGAACCTTAAGGCTGCGGACACAAAGGGGCAAATTTACTTACCGGGTACCTGAACCGGATGGTACGACGAAGATGAAGTCCGGTGAAGATGAAGAACACGTAGCTCGTGCGCCCGAGATACTGCATCCGTCCTTCCCCGCCGAGGTCCGCTGGAGTTCACCTTCTTCTTCCCGGTGCTTGTAAGTGCGTGTCTTGTGACACAATTTGAAATGTTCGTGTGCGGGAAAATCCCCTGTTAAATGCGGTGCAAAACGGAAATCGCCAGGAAACCCCGACAAAAAAGCACCCAACGAACCCTTATTAAATAAGCCCCACAGTGTGAACACATTGCTGTAATTTGTGTTGTTCCACAAGTCACCACTGAGAAGTGGCAGTAGTAGTAGTAGGATTCAATATGTAGCGGTACTCCGTGTTCATGGTGTGGTCCTCTTATTTGTCCCTTGTATAGTTGTATTGTTCATTCACTATGTAGCAGTAATCTGTGACCATGATGTGACGCTATTATTTGTCCCTTGTACAGCAGTATTGTTCATTCATTATGGTGGTAGTATTCAGAGGTGTAACTGCATGCCAATTCTGTGACTGGCCCCCAACTATAAAATAAAGAAGACCTGTTTTTGGTCGCAACTGTACTCATTGTATCGCCCCAAGTGTTAATATGTGGTCATGGGGTGGTGGTATTATTTGTCTTATTGGTATTACTAGCCTAGGTATTGTTGGGTTTTGTTCAGTTACAGTACGGTATGATTTTCTCCTTATATTAAATGTAAGATTGGTATTAAATGTTTACATTTTACATTGTTTACATTATTTTATATATAGAATATGATGAGCTCTATGAAGGGGCCTACTCAAGTCATATAGACGACTTGAAGATACTTATTGACCATGGTGCATTTGGTAATGCCTCGTACTCTTACCTACAATAGGCAATTGATACAGGCAGTCCTCGAGTTACATACAAGATAGGGTCTGTAGGTTTGTTCTTAAGTTGAGTTTGTATGTAAGTCAGAACTGTATATTTTATCATTGTAATCCCAGCCAGAACTTTTTTGGTCTCTGTGACAATTGGATTTTAAAAATGTTGGCTTGTCATAAGAACCAGGATTAACACTAAAGCTTCATTACAGACACCTGTAATAACTGTTACAGCTGTTTATTGTAGCCTAGGACTAAAGTACAATAAATTACCAATATCCAGAGGTCTGTTTGTAACTAGGGGTCGTATGTAAGTCGAGTGTTCTTAATCATAGGAACCTGTGTGTCCTTTGAGGAACCAGAGTCTAAATACATCTGCAACTTCTGGACCTTCTGTAGATACATCCATGTAGAAAACGTATGGATCGTAAACCTGTAGGCCCAATTCTGCCCTCAGTCATACTGGAAATTTAGAGAACCTGGACACCCCAAAATGGGACAGGAGCCTTGTACAGGACGCTTCTTGCTATATTCACCACAGCAATCTGTGCTGGATGTACATCATCATGCACAAAGGAAACAACTTCCTACCCTCCCTCTAGTCTACAATACCGGGAGTAATCCTTATAATATTCACAGATTATCCGCTGTACTTTACCAAATAAGATTATGGATTTAGAAGCTCATTTATGGTGATTGATGGAGCTTTCCATATCACCCGGGAGAGACAGTGGACATCTCTTGTCCATGTACCAGACGGACACATTTCCTTCCACCAACTATGACTTTTCGGCCTGGATTCATGAATTCCTCTTATTACAGAACATGAGATAAGAATTTTTGCAGATTCTTAGACGTGCCTTCTGTAAAGCTGAATATTCCTTCTGTGTTCTCTTAGCCATCTGTTGCCCAGACGGAAGCGCCCCCCTGCAAGGCGTCTTATTTTAGGACTTTGAAGCAGAAAAGGTTTATTTACTAAGGAGGAGCCTGGTGACAGCTGTACAGTATAGCAACGGAGGCTCGCCTTGTTATTAGAAAATGGAGAGTACGGAGCAATATGGAGGCAGAAGATATCTAGATCAAAATAATTTCTGTGGGGAGAATTATTCAACCTTGGTAGAAGATCCCACTGCGGTAGGAGACATTTAGATGCTGAACCTTGTCACAAAGCATCAGTCCTGAACTGTAGATCCTTATGGGGTTGATACTATCCAAGTAAAGCTGTATCAGATATATATTAGGAATTACCCATAACAAGTGATTGGCCCAGTAAGTTCCTTTCCTCCACATTAGGTTTGTCTACTGTTGGCCTATTATCATAAAATAACCTGTTTTGATCGGGCAGTCCTAGCCATGAATGGAGCTGACCTTTTAGAGTTTGAGTGGTGGGTAGAAAATTATATATATATTGCACATGGAAAGTGATTCACACTCAGGATCGGCACCAGCACTGGGGCCCAGACCTGCTGGGAGGGCCCACATCAGGTTGCATATAAGGAATCCATAGGGGAGGGGCTGTATCTAATGAATCCATAGGGTGGGAGAGGGGCTTATATACAATAACCATGTGGGCTGTTTGGGATGATAAACTAGGGAATATTTTAGGGAACAGGAGACTGTTTGAGTTTCAGAATTTTTAATACTGTAATGTGAGTTCATTGATAAGGGGCCCACTGAGGCTCTGCCACCCTGGGGCCCACTGACACCTGGAACCGACCCTGTTCACACTCAAATGTTCTATTTTTCAGAAAATGTTACAGCTTTTCCAACCTTTACAGGTCAATCATCTGTCCACTTAGGACATGTCCACCTCAAAAGCATTGTCCGTAAAGCTTCCAATATGTTGTAAGAGTGTAGGGGCAAATTTCTTATACATTCATTTTTATTGAATGAAGCTTTAGCCGACCCATGTCCATAAAGAAAAGAAGTGTTCTGTCTAGAATTCATTATTTCTCTTGTGGGATACGCTGAGGAGAACTTTTTCCTCCATGAAGTCTGAACTTTATTGCTTTCTTAATCTCCAGCTCATGTTAATGGAGGCAATGCATGTATCTCCAACTAGGATTTTATCTTAATACAGAGAATACCACCTTTGTAGAGGCCAACTCAAAATGAGTGTTGAAGACCACCTATAAGTATCTATACCCTAGATCAGTGGTGGCGAACCTATGGCACGGGTGCCAGAGGCGGCACTCCAAGCTCTTTCTGTGGGCACCCGGGCCATCACCCTAGCACACCAGACAAAATATGCTGCTTTCAGTGATATTTTGATACTTACTTCGCTACTTGGGACTGTAGGAAGAGGAAGAATGTGTAGAGAGGGCCGAATTATCTTTGGAGGACCTCCTGCTGGCCCCATGATTCTCTGTATACAGAGGGACACTGGAAAGAAGATAAAATTATGCAAATTTTCTATCTTTCTACTGTGTTGCTGTCCTCAGGAGGCCAATATGATTGTTGAAGAACAGGGAGCTGTAAGTTACTGCTTTAATTTTGGTTGGCACCTCGCAATAAATAAGGGGGATTTGGGGTTGCTATTTGGGCACTCGGTCGCTAAAAGGTTCGCCATCACTGCCCTAGACCCATTGGGTGGAGGCTCCTAGATGATGGCACATACCATTCATCCAACTAAGATTTCGAAAGTGACTTAAAGGAAACCTGCTACCCAGGATAGTTTTAGGATTACATTGATGTCTCTCTATATTCTGGAAGATTCATCATTACTCAGAAATAGATCTTTGAACATTGGGGCTTATTTACTAAGGGTCTCACGCCGCCGCATTTCCGGCAGGTTTTCCGACGTTTTCGGGGATTGCGCCTCTGGGAGAGGGATTCAGAAAAGGAGTGTTTCACACGAGATCTGATTTTGGTGCATCGGCAACGGTTTTCATGCGACAGACATCGGGGCGGGGGGGCGCGTTGGATAATCCGACTGATTCGGACAGAGAGCAGGATTTAACTGTAAAATTGTGTCACTTACATACACCAGGAAGAAGAAGGTGAACTCCAGCGGACCTGAGCGGGTCAAAACCCTTTCTGCTAACCGATATTTCAGTGATTATTACATATTCTGCCCCCCCACAATTAATTATTTAATATTCTCTCCCCCCATAATGAATTATTAAATATACTCTCCCCCCCCATAATGAGTTATTACATATTCTACCCCCCACAATTAATTATTACATATTCTACCCCCCCCACAATTAATTATTACATATTCCCCCACACACACACACTTAATTATTACAATCTCTCCCCCCCCCACACAATTCATTATTACAATCTCTCCCCCCCACACACACACAATTAATTATTACATATTCTGCCCCCCCCCCACAATTAATTATTAGATTCCCCCCCACACACAATTATTACATATCCCCCCCCCCCAATTAATTAATTATACAATAAGCCCCATTTAAAAAAAAACCCTATACTCACCACTGGCAGCGGGTCCGCGTCTTCTATCTTCTTGCCGCGGGCAGGCAGGAAGGGGTGCGCGGCCGCGTGATGACGTCATCACGCAGCCGCGCATCCCAGTTCATGGAGCGATGTGCGCCGGGGTTGTCTTCCGGCCACATCGCTCCAGTTATAGTGCTCGAGCGGCCGCTTACGGCCGCATCGAGCACTATTCAGTGACGGGCAGGAGCTTCCTGTCCGGACGGACGGAGGCCCCTGCCCGACTGCCAGTGGCGTACCGACCGCGGTCGCCATTGAGACGGTCGCCCGGGCCCCCCCGTCCGATGGGCCCGGTCTCAATGGCGACCGCTGCGACCGCGGTCGGTACGCCACTGGCTACGGGACATTACTCAAGAGCACGGGCCAGTGTGATTCTTCTTCATTCCTGTGACTCTACCCTGCAAGAGAGGTGACAGCTTGTGAGCCTAAATCCTAATGACTCCCTATGAGAACTTGCTTCCTTGGTTTTAGCTTGAAAAATGCAGATCCCAGGGAGGAAAATGACCTGTTTAGTAATCCGGAACATTCCTTTCCCTATGCTTACGTAGATGTGACCATGAAACCTCTGTTCCTGAACGTTCAGGAGTACGTCACATTACCTTTCAATAGACAAGGAACAAACTCAGACATTTGTCCCTCACCATGGCCAGAAAAACACCTTATTCTTTGGCGAAATCTCAATTTTCTTTTTTGAAAGTCTCAAACTTTTTTGCAAATGTATTAGTGAGCCTTACAAAGCACTCTTTTAGAAAAACTCCTCTTCAATTTGATCGATAGTCTTCCCTAAAACGAGAAGTGCCCGTAGTGTATTTTACAGGCATACAAACCCTGCATTGTCTGATAAGAGAAGGAGATCACAGAGAGCCCGTTGTTGACAAGCACAAACATTTTTATTGTACATCAAGTGGAGGGTCTGCTAATAACAGGCGGAAAGGAGAGGTTGTGGTAGAAACGAAAATCAAACGGAACAACCATGTTCATTGGACCAAGTAAAAGGCACCTGCCTCAAATATACATGAACCTCTTGAGAGCAGAAAGTATAAACGATCTATTAGTTTATGGAGGCCAATAAAGCAATATCCGAGTCAATAAAACCAATATCATACACAGAAGAACCTTCATGCTTCCCTTTTGTCTTCTCTGCTTTTACTTCCTACTACCCAAAACAAGACAAGTCAGTGCAGCACATAGAGGCAGTGTGTTGTATAGCAAATAGAGGTTCCCATGGCAGAGATTGGGGGTCATTTACTAAGGGCCCGATTCATGTTTTCCCGACGTGTTACCCAAATATTTCCGATTTGCGCCGATTTCCCCTGAATTGCCCCGGGATTTTGGCGCACGCGATCGAATTGTGCATGCGCTGGCATGCACGCGACGGAAATCGGGTGGGCGTGTCCGAACAAAAACCCGACGGATTTGGAAAAACCGCCGCATTTAAAAAAACTGTCGCGGAGCTTGCACTTACCTTCACTAGGAATAGGCCGGTGAACTTGAGTGTGTTCCGATGCTCTTCAGCGCAGCAGCGCCACCTGGTGGATGTCGGAGGAACTACCTTAGTGAATCCCGGCCGGACCCGAATCCACCGCAGAGAACGCGCCGCTGGATCGCGAATGGACCGGGTAAGTAAATCTGCCCCATTATCGTCAAACAGATGCCAAGGAAGTAAAAGCCCAACACACACCATGCTATTCTTTAATATAGGTGCAGCCCCCCCTAAACTGGCTTTATATCATCTATATACCGCAGTTTACAAAAATTTACTACACACCGACTTATTTCGTATAAATATCTTCACTATTGTTCCAGTAATCCTTCATTGTCACCTGTCACTTACACACGATGGAGGTAGCCATTTTATAGTATCAGACAAGTCTTGGCTCTTCATTTTGGACAAGATTCTGATATACCGTATTTTTCGGACTATAAGGCGCACAAAAAAAATCCTTTGATTTTCTCAGAATTCAAAGGTGCGCCTTATAGTCCAGTGCGCCTTATATATGAACCTTACTTACAGACAACAGCTGCACAGGTCTGCCACCTGCTGGTCATTCATCCTTATAATCAGGTGCGCCTCATAATCCGGTGCGCCTTATATATGAACTTAGACGTTTTAGCAGGCATTTATTGATGGTGCGCCTTATAATCCGGTGCGCCTTATAGTCTGAAAAATACGGTACCTAATTTCTGCCCCATTTGAACTCAAAATTCCCTAATATGGGTTTTGTAGACCAGAAAACTCCTTTGAAGAACTGATCTGAGAACTTACTCAAGAGAAAGTAGCTAATGGGTTCTGCTCATAAAATGGCTGCTTCTTTATGTTTCTAGGAGACGCATAACTTCACATAACTTCACTTTTCCATTTCTCTTCTGTTTTTCTTTCTGTCTAGCTGAGGACCTCCTGGTATTTAACACTGGAATTCTGCACATCTACGTGTTTATTTTCCTAGAAAACTGACTCCTGGTGCATCTGGATTGGTAGAGTTGGTCTAACTAAATATCATTGACATGTAACTCTAAGCAGATGGTGAGAACCACATATGGAGAAACTCCACACTAAAGTCTCGCTGTTGGGCCTGTAGACATTTTATTTAGATGTTGGGCAATTGTACGGGATCGCAAAGGATTGAACTTTTCCAAGAAGATGTAACCAAGTCAACGTTGTTGTGATGTTTATTGAAATCTTGGTAGAATATCATATGGACTGGTGCGTCACCAGATTGGTAAAAGTCAAACATTTATCAAATACTATACAATGGTAAAACCAAGACTTTTTTTCTATGGCAAATATTCCAAAGAATAGTCAAGACAATAAAAAATAAGTACTTGCCATCATGTTGAATATTGCCATGTTCATACATATATTATCATACAGTATTTCAGAAGATTATTGGCCATGATCCCTACATCTTGTCTGGTTGAGGATAGGGTTTGGAATACCTAAGCACATTGTATTATAACATAGGACAGTGGTGGCGAACCTACGGCACGGGTGCCAGAGGTGACACTCAGAGCTCTCTCTTGGGCACCCAGGCCATCGCCCAGCACAAAGGTCACCATTCAGGACTCAAGACCTAAATCATGGAGGTGTGGACAGAGCTTGATTATCATTGTAGCCTCTTCTCCAGACCCATGATTCATCCTGTTAAGAGGACTTAAGAGGGAATCTACAACAACAATACAAATTTCTCTTTCTTTCTCTTGTATTGGTGTCATCAGGGCACCAATACGTTTTAAACCTGTGAGTTATTTAAATGAAAATTGTGAAAAATATCTGGCTTTTGCTTGTAGTTTTGGCGCTCGGTGCCTAAAAGGTTCGCCATCACTGACATAGGAGGATGAACATCCATGGAAATGTCCACTTTCAGACAATGGTTAGGTGACTCCAGTGCTAGGCAGCCTTTACTTTACCACCAATATTACATGCAATGGATTGAAGATCCAACATCTATGGCCTTGGCTGTGAGAATGGATGGAGTTCATGAACCCAATAATAGTGTACTCTATAAGGTACCTCAACTTACCTAGACATGATTAACATGGCTACTACCTCACCACATTACAAGACAAATTTATCATTACACACAATGCAGAGTATGCAGTGAACTGCAATTCCTTGTACACCTCATTATAGTAATTTGTAAACCATGTGGTCTAATCCCTTCTTATGTAGGACCATGACAGAAGCTCTAGTCGGAGAAGAGGACCCTTGTCGTATGGGATACAATAAGGGTGGAAGAGCAGTTCTCTGCAATATTATCTCAAACTATTTTTATTTGGGAAGGCTCCAATAGCCACTTCACACACCTTCAGCACCAGAGTAACCACCAGCCCCTCTAGAACAGAAGGATTGTGTTGAGTATCATCCATGTGACACACCTTGACAACATACTGTAAGTAGGATAGCTTGCAATGGTTTCAATGGCAGGCTACGTCCATCACCAAAAGATCGCAAGACCTTTTATACGGCTGTTTTTTATTTTATTTTATTTTTTTTATTAAATATGAGAAGGGGTTTGGCTGGAGATGAGTTAATGTTTTTTATATCGGTTCTTTGATGCTTCTCCGCAACCAGTGGCATCACAGTTGAGACCTGAAGGCTTTTTACTGATGCTTCCGAGGAGCTCTGGAAGCTCATGCGTTATGGCTCTCTCAATCTTCTCCATAAGGCAGCCACCCATATAGGAGCACTGCTGGGAAAGAAGCTTGAAGCTTGTAATTGGGTTTACTCCAAAGAAATCTTTGTAGGCCTCACGGTTCGGAAGGTCAAATTTGCTGACATTGGTCTTAGCCAAGATAGACTTGAAAATAAAGAATTTATCAGGATCTTCTACAATGTCCTTGAACACAAGTTCTCCATCACTGAAGAATGTCATCTTGTCTTTGTAGGTATGAAGGTATCGGTCAACCAGCAAAGCATGGATACGGACTCTGATAGCATGTTGACGGATAAATGCTATCTTGTTTTCAATTCTGTTCTCAATGACTTGAGTAAGATCTTCAAGAAGGGAAATTTCTTCTTTGAGGAATAGCTCCTTGTGTGTATCTGGATGATAGTCTTCGGGCCAGAAGGAGCTGACGTATACCCTTGGTGGCTCAGTAACATTAATGAGAGGTGCCAGACTCCAGAAAAGAGCTCCGTATACCCTCATAAGTTCTTGAGTGGCTATGCTATCAGCCTTGTTCAGGATGATACGGATCTGAGACTCGCGTCCTTTTAGCTGTCTGAAGAGCATCTCCAACTCGAGACCCACATCAAGTTTGGTTGGGTCAAATGCAACGAAGATTAGATCAGCTCTGTCAATGAACCACTGGCATACGTCATTGAATGGATAACCTACAAAGCAAAATGTAAAAGTTAATAAAATATTGTTTCAGTGAATAAGATAATAGCTAGTGTTTCTACATTGTCTGCTTCCTCTAAAACAGGCCTGGATCTCCCAAGGTTTATACTTACCTCTTTCTTGTTGTTTTCTGTTCTCAATGATTCCAGGAGTGTCCACTAATGTTACTCTCTCTAAGAGTTTATGGGGAATCTCAATACCAATAAGCTTCTCCAAAAATCCCTGCCCAAATTTCTCCAGTGGAGAGAAGGAACGAGCACTGTCGGCAGCCATCACAATGCCCTCAATGGTCTTCAGCTTTGGCCCATGCATGAGGACGGTAAATTCAGAAGTTGTGGGCTCAGCACCTACAAAAGAGTAAGCAAAAAGGAGAATATTTTATATATTGTACAAAATCACTGAATGTTCATGTATGTTATGAAGATGACCCGTCATTACCTGTATACAATTGATGGGGGGTTTCATCCAACCCCAAGAGGTAGTTGATCATGGTGGACTTGCCTACGCTCCACGGTCCCAAAAACAACACCATTGGTTTAGATGTGATCTCACCATCTATGAAGAAGAAGAGGAAATGCTTAATTATAGTTAATGAATTAGAATTTATAATGGATTTTAAAATATTAAAAACATGAAGAATAAGAAATGGAAAATAAAACCAATCAAGAGTATTAGATATTATCAAAACTGCACACACTTGGGCGTATCCTGAAATGGTTGATTATCTAGCCAATTAATTTTTTATTGAACTTTTTGCTTAGTTATAGTGTTTAAAAATTCCATTTTGTTTGAAGGATCTCCTGATAATAAGATAAAAATAGGATGTCTCACTGCTTAGACACCCATCAAACTTCCTGGAAGTTTTCAGTTTCCCTGCAGTGCCCCCACAGGTGAAATAAAGCATTACACTTTTACCATTAAAAGTGATAGATTTCCATAATTCATGTATGTGTTTGGTCCTCCATAACACGAGGGGTAGGATTATTTTCATAGCACTGGCATATTTAAGAACTATCTTCCTGGTTTTGGGACAGATTGTGGTCCCCAATCCTTATCTAATCATGGAGTGCTGCTTCTCCTTATATAACAGACCCTTTCACTAGTAAGCTAGGGCTCCACTGTGACAGTAAGCTGCACAAAGCAATATATTAGCCACTTATTAGTGATGTGGAGGTCTTCTATTACACATCTCTATAGGAGTCAACAAGCGTAAGCTAGCAGGTAAGTACGCACGGCATTCGAATGGGACAGATTCAGGCCTGTGTTATAGGAAGCAGACACACAAGCTGAAAAGGCCAGGCAGGACACAGGCACCTTAGGCAGTTCTACCCACCTGCGGCCGAGTCAGCAAGGCTACGTCCATGATAAGCTGTTAGCAGATGGGAGGGAAACGATATGTCAACATTTAATCACAAGACAAGGGAGAGCTGTGCCCTATGGCAGAGGCAAGGACATGGAGGGCACGGGGCAGTGGTATCATCTAGGTGCCAACTGCTATGTTCCTGATGTCACCTTGTATATATATATATCAGAATTGATAGTGTATTTGTAAAGCGCTACGGAATATGATGGTGCCATATAAATGAAGATTATTGTTATCTGGGGGATGCCATGCTATGGAATCTCTGGCTGGTGGTTCATGCACTTAAAGGGGTTATACAGCCCAAAAATATTATTCAAAGAAGCTGCTTACATTTGGGGTCCTAACATAGAAAAATGATAGTCACCCTCCCTATGTTGTCCTTACTTTATGGTGTCTCTACATACACAGGTAGCACCTGCTCATCCGATCACTAGGTGCATCGAGCAGTTTTAGGCATTTCCTATGTATGTTGATACACCTGGAAGTAAAGAGCAACTTGACCACATTTTCGGATGAATGGTGGGGGATTACTGCGTTTGGATTTGGTATCACAGAAACGTTATTATAAAAAGTTTTTCAATAATGTTTTATAGATCTCTATTCACTTTTCTTTCCAACTTTCACAGTAGCCTGGTGTTGGAGATACCAGTAGTGGAAGATGTACAATGCAGATTAGAAGAAAGGTAAGAAGTGGAAACACCCATGTTTTCTGGAAGGGCACATCACACAGGCTGTGTACCTGTGTAAGTGAGGAGGGGAGCACTTCTGTATGGGGGACTAGGGGATGACACTACTCTGCATCTATGTCATAAGAGAGACATCCCTCATTGACTGTAGAAGGGAGAATCAGTTCATGAGACCTAGTAAATTCATCAGCATCGTGGACACACATATCACATCTATTACTACTAGGAGGAATATGCCTCGATGATAAAAGTCTGAATCTACAAATCGGTTATAGTCAAGTACCAACCAATTGGTTCCCCTCGGGCATTAGGGTAAAGCCCTGATTTCATGCTGGCACGTACATTTTTGTATGTGGGGGGCAGTAAACATGCAGACATGCAAATTTGAGGTAGTAGGTGTACATGTGAAAAAAAACCATTACTGGTTGACTACATATCTATTTGTCAAGCCTTTTATGTAGATTAAAGTGGATGTCTGGTCCCTTGGAAAATTTGGTGGGTGTTAAATATCACACTATTTAGCCATTGCTTGCTGCCTCTGGCACTAGAACGTATGTAGACAAGGGACCAGACAACCCCTTTAATTGAAATGTTTTATTCCAGAAATTGTTAGTTTAGTCTATAAATATTAGATCAAATTGAATAGAAACTACATAGACACCGGGGTAAATATTCAGAAGTTTCTAGGATAGGATTTACTTTAAATTATCTACTCATTGATGAGTTTTAAGACAAGTCAGGGTCACACTGCACACGTCTATAACTGTGCTTACCCCTAATTGGGCTGTAAAGGGACACATTACTTACTTATAGTACTAAGCCAACCTTTCCGGCATTGTGTGAGTGACATGCCGGCGCTGGCTTATCGTCCGCAGTGGTCCATGTGTCATATCTTATTGTATAAGTGCTATATCTAATGGCTCTAGCATTGCTTGTAATCTCGAATCTTGTGTTCTGGTGCTCCTCCATTTACTCTGGTGCTTCCAAGCAGTCGATGGACTCATGGCCCACTCTATGGTCTCACCTGTGATCTCATACTGTCTCAGCTCATTGTACTTGTAAGACAGTTCCAGGGGTCTGATAGATGAGTGATAGATTTTCCTTAGTCTCTGCAATGCCGCTGGAAAAGAGTAGATACAAAGTGATGAGAACCAAAATTACACAAGACCAAAATGAGACTCTAACCTTAACTTCACTCCATTCAATGGGGCACATTTACTTACCTGGTCCAGTCGCGATACCAGGCGCGTTGTCCGACGTGGATTCGGGTTCTGCTGGGATTCACTAAGATTGTGCGCCCGATATACAGTAGGTGTCGCTGCTGCGCCGAGGTCCGCCGGAGGTCACCTGCTTCTTCTCATATGAGTGCTTGATCTTGCGACACATTTAGTTTTTTAAATTCCGCGGTTTTTCTGAATTTGTCGGGTTGTCCGATGGCCACGCCCCGCCGATTTCTGTTTCGTGAAAGCCGGTGCGCTTGCGCCAAAATCCGATCGCGTGTGCCAAAATCCTGACGGTATTCGGCGCAAAATGGAAAAATTTGGGAAACCCAACAAAAGTGCGGCCGCGGAGCCCTTAGTAAATGAGCCCCATTATGATTTAGTTGCAATTTCTTCTCTAACATTACTAAGCAATCAGTGCTGTTAGTTTTTTCACAAAAAATGTTAATTAGGGTCTATACTGTCAGGTGGGCAGTCATTGCATTGGAGGAGACACTTTGGCACTGCCCACTTGACAGTATATAGCTTAAATGAAGTCTATGCATTGTGAACCAAACATACATTGAGAATACTGTAGCTTCACTGGTGCAGAATGATATCGTATTTAATCCCTGAACCAAGGGGTTTTGCTCAAAAAAAAACATTATAAAATTTAGGACCTTGGGAAAGCTGGGTTGCAGGCAGGCTGCCTCATAAACACAAAACACTGAACTTCCTGAGCTGTCCAGACAGGACTAATCAACCTGAGCTGGATGACTCATACACAGCAGCTGGGGGATGGTGCAGCGATTGATTACTTCTGCCTGTCAAGGACAACACAGTGCTGATGTATTCTCAGCTTATGCTGGGCAGGACAAGGCTCAGTTCAGGGATTAAACAACATATGTTTCTGCATCAGTGAAGCTACAGCATTCTCAAGGTATGTTTGCTTCATAATGCATCAAATCAAATGTTTGTTTCCCTTTAATTCGCATATTCAGTATAGTTTAATAGTAATAAGCCCCAAACATAACTAACCTGTATAATCATCTGCAGGTTTTTCGTCTGTGAGCTTCAAGGTGTTGTCTATGTGGCTTCTGTCCCTTATTGGGAATTCTTCCACATCTTCTGCAGAAAGAAGTGAACAGTCAATAAGTTATCAGACATAATTTATAGAATGAATATGAAATTATATACCGTCACAACTGCTGTAATGTCACATGAGCGGTCGCATGTTAGGATATGATCACAAATGAAGAAGCAGACAGGTAGTTGTATACTAGATAAGGGTGGGGTGACCTCCGTGCCAGAGATAGAGGGGTAGCTATAAGAGGTCACTGTACCTTGTCAATTCAGATATAAGCAGAATAATCTTGCAGAATATTGATATACAATCTAGTTCTTTGGCCATAACTTCTAGGAAGTTCTGATAACAATGTCCCAACTTGTTAGGAGTTGTAGTTCAGCTGGACGGCCACTAGTGGAGCGCACATAAGTAATCAGATATACATATAAGATATATAACCTCATGAATATTTTTTATACACCACTATCACTACGACCATTCCTATAGGAAACAGAAGTCAACTGGTCCGACTGGATGCTGGGATCCACATACATATAAAAGGAGGCTTTTTTTTACAGAAGAAGAGCATCTTTAACTTAAGAAGATTGCATTCAGTTAGCATCTGTGTGGTCAAAAGTTGACCATTGAGAATGACCCCTAACTTATCTACAAGGATATGTCCTGCCCCACGTCGTTACAGCACAGTATAAATAGATTGTACTGGACTTGATGGAAAACATTAGTGGTGGAATACATTGGTTGCTATGGTCTATTGTCCTTATGATAACACTGAACCTGTAACATCAGAAAGTGTTGTCACAGAAAATATGTTGCATACATAACTCATTGTAGTAGTAACATATATCTCAAAGGAAGAGCATTACGTGTGTGGCTTAACCCATTCATTTCTTAAAACAAATATGGAAGACATAAGATCCTGAAATATAATTTGCTTGTGAAGATCCATTAAGATTTTTGGAATGTCTACCTTTTAGCCTCCTTGTCCTTGAATTAGGAGCTTGCTTCTGGGATTGTTTAGAGATTGACTTCACTGCCTTTCCCTCAATAGATCTTTTCTCTCCATCGGAAAACTGATCCTTTTCTGATTCCTCTGTAATGTTTGTCTCTCCATTCTCTGCTCCGGTTTCTTCAGAAGTTTTATCTTTTTTGGTAACTTCTGTGTCTTCTGAGATATTATCTTTGTTTCCATTATCATCTGAAACTTCTTGTTCTTCTTCTGATGGGTCTTCAGCCTCTTTGTCTTCTGAAGATGCACCTTCATTCGTCTCTGCATCTAACTCTAGTTCCCCTGCCTCTTCTTGCTCTTTTTCTGGTGACAGACCCGCATTTGCTTCAGACTCTGCTTCAGGTTCTGGTTCTTCTTTCGCTTCCTTCTCTTCTTCTGAAGACCCATTGGTATCATCCTCAGCATCTACCTCAGGTTTTTCCACCTCTTCCTGCTCTTCCTCTGACAGCCCTCCAATGTTTTTATCAGCTTCAACATCTTCCCCTGGCTTTTCGTCCTCTTCCTGCTCTTCAGAAGAGTCACCTTCTTGTGCATGAGCCTCAGCATTTACCTCTGGTTCGTCACCCTCATCTAGAATTTCTTCTGAAGACTCACCTTCATTTGTTTCAGTCTCAGTACCTACTTCTAGTTCATCATCATCATCGTCATCTTCTTCTTCTGAAGACTCACCATCATTTGCATCAGTTTTAGCATCTACTTCTAGTTCACCATCCTCTGTTTGTTCCTCTTTAGAAGCATCACCCTCGTTTTCATCTACTTCTGTCTCTTTAGATTCTTCTTGATTTTCTTTTGAAGACTCAACCTCATTTGTATTAGTTTCATCTGCCAACTCTGGTTCTTCTGCTACTTCTTGCTCATCTTCACCCTGAGATGTGCCAGTTTCATCATTCGATTCCTCTCCTTCTAAATCTAATTTTTTTGTATCATCTTCCTCTGCAATTGGTAAACTGTTTTCTGTTACATCCTCTTCAAAATCTCCTACAGTCTCCTCTTTGACATCCAGTGG
This sequence comes from Engystomops pustulosus, assembly GCF_040894005.1. NCBI lineage: Eukaryota > Metazoa > Chordata > Amphibia > Anura > Leptodactylidae > Engystomops > Engystomops pustulosus. Next base: position 21,254,320 of record NC_092418.1, read on the forward strand.
TAACTCCTCTTCAGTTTCAATAGGAAAGTTTTCTCCTTCTACAACATCTATCTCTGTAATACCATCTTCACTGACTCCCTGACCTTCTTCAGATCCTTGATCTAAAGCCACATCTTGTTCAACTTCATGTTCCTTTCCTGCATCATCTTCGACATCCACAGAATCACATAGAGAAGCACCTGGAGTAATATTTTGCTTTTCTTGCCTCTCCCTAGTCACTGGTCCACAATCCTGTTGCTTTATCTCATGTGTTTCTGGGTCAAGGCCTTCAACAGAGAATATCAGGTTCTTCTCTGTTAGAATTTGCTCAGCATATAGAGACTTGTCGTCCAGGCTGGTGTCCACCGCACCTGTCTGTCCATCAGCAAAGGTTCCGGCGTCATCAGGGACATCAGTAGAGACTTGAAATTCTAAACAGAAGACGATCAGTCAGTGTCATCGAAACACTGAGGTGCAAAGCAATACAATCATAACAGCTGGAATGTGGACTATAAGAGGTTAAGTATGTTCTTTAGTTATTAAGCTTGACCGTCCCTTGCCATCCTGATTTGTTGGATTGATCTGGATAAAGTATACATAACCAGTACAATGATGAATTTAAAAAGGGCTTTGTCAGCATTCTGAATGGTATCAGTACTTTATAAAAGTATATTAGACATTACCTGGCTCCCTACCAGCACCGTCCAGCAAGTCACAGGGAGGGAGCTGCAATGGCTCAATTAATTGTCCCTCCTCCCCATTTATACCCATGCCTCCATCTCTCCCCTGTACTTACTCCCTTCGCCTACATCAACAGAATTGAGGAGATCCCCCATCCCCCCCCACCCCCCACCCCGCCCCATGACTAGCTGGATTTTGCTTGCAAGGAGCCAACTAATATACTTTAAAAAAGTACTTTTTAATCTTTTCGCAGAATCTATTGGAACCTGTTACCAGCTAAAAATTACATTTCTGGTGGCAGGTTCCCTTTAACTTTTTAAGAGAGTTTAAGAAGCACTCCATAGAATTTTGCATGGTCATAGCTAATTCTATATTTTGAAGAGTCAACCATTGTCAACTGCCTCCTGCTTGTCATCTGTTTCTCTCTTTCAGCTCTTACAAGCAGGAGGCAGGGAGATTATGCACTCTGTACTTGCAGATATTATACACTCGTTGTGCGAGTCTGCAGCTATTTTATTGCTGTTCTACTGGTTTCTTACATGGGGCAGCAATCATTTTTAGTGCCCTTCTTTGAATGGGGGGATATCATCTACAAGGAGGTGATGGAATTGGCAGGTGGGGTGATGGATCTGGACGGATTTAATGGGTTACGAGGTCGGTCAATTACCAGAGCTATTTCTATGCTGATTGCCAGTCTGATTAGCTGCCCATTACAAAGGATGTATAACATGAATCGGTGCAAGTGAGCTAGAAGAATACTGTACTGCAGCTTTCCGGTTGATGCTCTATGTTGAGTTATTCACTTTTCATTATACTAACAACACCAATAATTTGCTGAAAGTGGACGACACCTTTTAAAGAAGTGAAATTACTCAAAAAAGAATTTAAAAAAAATCTCGTTTTGAGAGGTTTTCTTGTTTTGACCCATTTACTGACAAAATACTTCACCATTCATGTCACCTTGCAGTGCAGTGATTTTTGTTATACGTCCTTGTCTAGGTGTTAAAATTCCCTCTAGCTCTATAATATTGCTTAATGTCAACCTGTGTACCATGTTTGTTGTCACAAAGCTATTCTGTGGCTGGTTGCCCATGAATAAGTTCGGTCTGAGAAACTCTGGGGCACATTTACTAAGGGTCCGCACGGCTCATTTCCTTTGGGTTTCCCGATTATTTCCATTTTGGACCACGTTTAAAAGGGGTTTGTGGCGCACGTGATTAGATTTTGGCGCAATCGCACCAACTTTCATGCAACACAAATCGGGGGGCATGGCTGTTGGGCAACCCGACTAATTCGGAATAAGCGCAGGATTTAAAATTCAAATTGTGTTGCAAGACAATGCACTTACATGCACCAGGAAGAAGAAGGTGAACTCCGGCGGACCTGAGCGGGGAAGCGACACATGAAGGATCTCGGGCGCACAATCTTGTTGAATCGCGGCAGACTTCATCCTCGTCGGACAATGTACCTCGGGGATAGCGGAGGGACCGGGTAAGTAAATGTGCCTCTCTGTGTCCTGGTGGGATTTCTCAGGCTTTGACTTCAAACAACTGGACTGAATGGATATTCTGAGTTGAGTCCAGTGATACAAAGTTCTGGCTGGGAAATCCTGCTAGCTCACAGAGCAAGTTTCTGGATCGAGCTCACTTAATGGCATTGGACCTAAATCTATAATTTTTTTGAACCCTAGCTTTGCCAGAAGAGTGTATAACTTAGATAAAGATGGATAGGCGTCAAAACAACTTGATGGTAGTAATATAAATACTGTGGGTACGGAAGGTATTCAGACCCCTTTGAATGTTTCTCTCAACTCAACCACAGTGGGGCTCTTCTTAACCTCTATCCCGATTGCTTAGTTCGGTTGGATGGCCAGATCATCCGAAACTTGTTTTGTAACCTTGGCTAGATCTGTGCCTTGCTGAAATTCTGTCTCGGAGCTCCTTGGGCAGTTCCTTAGACCTTATGATTCACATGTGCTCACATTTACTGTATAGACAGGTGTGTGCCTTTCCTAATCAAGTCCAATCAGTTCAATTAGGCACGGCTTGACTCCAATGAAGGCTTAGAACCATCTCAAGGAGGATAAGAAGGAAATGGGCAGCAGTTGAGTTACATATAAGGGTGGATTCACAGGTGGCGTTAACGTATCACAACAGCTGGGAAGAAAGATTTGCCTGATTACATTGCTTTAACAAACCTGTTTAGTAAGCACAATGTTAACAGCAATGTAATCAGGCAAATCTCCTCTTCTCAGCTGTTGTAATGCGTTTCAAAATGCATTCGTTAACGCCATGTGTGAATGCACCCTTAGTGTCACAGCAAAGGGTTTGAATACCATGTGATATTTCTGTTTTTCTTGTTAAATAAAATATCAACATTTCTGGAGGGGTTTTAAGGGATCTGAATACATACCCACATTACATACATACATATATATATATATATATATATATATATATATATATATGTATATACAGGCGGTCCCCTACTTAAGAACACCCGACTTACAGACGACCCCTAGTTACAAACGGACCTCTGGATGTTGGTAATTTACTGTACTTTAGCCCTTGGCTACAATATACAGCCATAACAGTTATCAGAGGTGTCTGTAATTAACCTTTATTGTTAATTCTGGTTCTGAGGACAACCCAACATTTTTAAATCCAATAGTCAAAGAGACCAAAAAAATGTTTGCCTGGGGCTACAATTATAAAGTATACCGTTCCGACTTACATACAAATTCAACTTAAGAACAAACCTACAGAACCTATCTTGTATGTAACCCGGGGACTGCCTGTATATATATATATTTTTATATATATATATATCACAGGACATGTTTTTTTTTTAAATGGCCATGCTATGAAAGCAGAGCTCTGATTGGCTGCTCTCAGACACTTCTGATAAATCTCCCTCATTATACATCTGTTAGATGGAAATGGCCATTTAACGTTGTGAACTTCTGCTGAGAACTTGACAGCAGTGGAGGATACAAGGATTACACCTCTGCCCTGAATCCACCTCCTCTCACAGTCACCAAGTCATTCATCCGTGTATACAAATTCGCAAAGTGGCCAAAACACACAGGAACCAAGAACAAAGTGCATATTGTGTCCCTGAAGGTCACGCATTGTGCACTTATTTTTAACTAGCAAAACGAACCCACATTAGGTTACATGTCTATAAATCATTCACGAAGCACAGTACCAAAACAAAAATGGCCGCCATGATCAAAGGTCCGACTGTAATCCCTTAATGGGGCGGATAATTTATCTCTGCTATACATCTCCCAGTACCCAGACGGCTTCCCAGGCCAGTTTTTTCATATTGAGCCCATTTATATACAAACCCTTGGATTGTGACCAAAAAGAAATCTACCGTAAATAAAATGATATATTTTTGTGAGATTTTATATTTCCTTTGTTATACAGTTGTACACCTTATTTTCCTTAAATTTAGGATTCTTGCAGACATAACTGAAGCCACAGACCCCGTCCATTCACTATAGTTAGAGCACAGCAGCCGCGTGAATACAGCAGAGAGGTATCTGCCCTTTACTGAGGTAAAAATACATCTGAAATGTGCTACGTTGTCGAGAGTTTGCCCCGCGTGCAATGTGTGAGGTGCCAGGAATTTCCGTGGGGGCAGCAGTGAGATTAATCTATGCAGCTATTTCAGATGAGTTCCTGACATCTCCTTATTGTCTCTATCATTTGATGTGACAATATTTCTATTGGTCTTTTTACCCTAGAGTCATTGTTACTGTCTGTTTTCTATCTATCTTTCCATTTTATATCTATATACAGTATTATGAAAATAAGGGCTAATTACAGATATATCTTCTGAACCGTAGCCCCTCAAAACACAATCCGTATGTCATTTTAAAGACGACAATCCCCTATTTATACCAGGACTGTGCACAGAATTAGAGATCTAGAGTGACATTTTCATATACAGCTTCCACTCCTGGCTGTAACATTAACTGTGGATAAGCTGTGACATCATCTATGGTCAGTAGTGATGTAATGAGGGGTCAGTGTTATCTATATAGAGGTCATTATACAGATAGGGGGAGGAGATAAGCTGTGACATCATCTATTGTCAGTAGTGATGTAATGAGGGGTCAGTGTTATCTATATAGAGGTCATTGTACATGGAGGGGGAGGAGATAAGCTGTGACATCATCTATTGTCAGTAGTGATGTAATGATGGGTCATTGTTATCTATATAGAGGTCATTGTACAGGGAGGAGGAGGAGATAAGCTGTGACATCATCTATTGTCAGTAGTGATGTAATGATGGGTCAGTGTTATCTATATAGAGGTCATTGTACAGGGAGGGGGAGGAGATAAGCTGTGACATCATCTATTGTCAGTAGTGATGTAATGATGGGTCAGTGTTATCTATATAGAGGTCATTGTACAGGGAGGGGGAGGAGATAAGCTGTGACATCATCTATTGTGAGTAGTGATGTAATGATGGGTCAGTGTTATCTATATAGAGGTCATTGTACAGGGAGGAGGAGGAGATAAGCTGTGACATCATCTATTGTCAGTAGTGATGTAATGATGGGTCAGTGTTATCTTTATAGAGGTCATTGTACAGGGAGGGGGGAGGAGATAAGCTGTGACATCATCTATTGTCAGTAGTGATGTAATGATGGATCAGTGTTATCTATATAGAGGTCATTGTACAGGGAGGGGGAGGATATAAGCTGTGACATCATCTATTGTCAGTAGTGATTGTAATGATGGGTCAGTGTTATCTATATAGAGGTCATTGTCCAGGGAGGGGGAGGAGATAAGCTGTGACATCATCTATTGTCAGTAGTGATGTAATGATGGGTCAGTGTTATCTATATAGAGGTCATTGTACAGGGAGGAGGAGGAGATAAGCTGTGACATCATCTATTGCCAGTAGTGATGTAATGATGGGTCAGTGTTATCTATATAGAGGTCATTGTAGGGGGAGGAGGAGGAGGAGATAAGCTGTGAGATCATCTATTGTCAGTAGTGATGTAATGATGGGTCAGTGTTATCTATATAGAGGTCATTGGTACAGGGAGGGGGAGGAGATAAGCTGTGACATCATCTATTGTCAGTAGTGATGTAATGATGGGTCAGTGTTATCTATATAGAGGTCATTGTAGGGGGAGGAGAAGGAGGAGATAAGCTGTGACATCATCTATTGTCAGTAGTGATGTAATGATGGGTCAGTGTTATCTATATAGAGGTCATTGTACAGGGAGAGGGAGGAGATAAGCTGTGACATCACCTATTGTCAGTAGTGATGTAATGATGGGTCAGTGTTATCTATATAGAGGTCATTGTACAGGGAGAGGGAGGAGATAAGCTGTGACATCATCTATTGTCAGTAGTGATGTAATGATGGGTCAGTGTTATCTATATAGGGGTCATTGTGGGGGGTGGAGATCAACCGGGAAATCAAGTGTCTTATTGACACAAAAGGTTGGGTGTGTCCAGGGTGTCTTGAGCAGGGCAGCCAGAAACAGAAACATTTGTTGAAGGAACACGGAGAACAAATTAAACAAATTACATATTGGTGAATCAGCTGAGATCAAGAGACCAATTGTCTTCTTATTTTTACGGTGGCCTGAAGAAGAGATGGGACAATGTTTGAGGAGATCCTATGTCAAGACTACTCTACAAGTCCCCATCACTTGTAGGGAAAAATGGATACAGGACATTGGTAACATGACAAAAGAGGCGTGGATTACTATGAAGAAGAACATGCAAAAAATCTCATCTAATCCCGGGTTTCTGGAGACACATTATTTTATAGTGCACAGAGTGTATTGGACGCCTAAAAAATTTAAAAGGATTGGGAGTAGAAATGATTCATGCTGCCCAAAATGTCTTAGAGAATATGCCGGCATATTCCACTTGTTGTGGAGATGCCCCAAATTACACAGATACTGGGGACAGGTTATAGATAAGATTGTGGACATATTCCAAGTAGAAATCCAACTGGAGCCTAAGTTATGTGTATTGGGGTATCTAGAGGATCCCCAAGAATTGGGAATATATAAATATCAAGTTTTACTATTATTATTAATCGCCAAGAAAACAATTGCATCTATGTGGATGTCGGAAAAAGTACCTAACCTAACTATGTGGTTTAGATATACTGTACATTAAAAATCTTGAAACAAGAACAGAGGCATAATATTGCTAAAGGGAAGAGGAATGACTTTTGGAAAAAGTGGAGGCAATGGATTGAAAATTTAGAGGATAATGAGAGAAGGCTATTTGTGTAAAAGGTGTGAATATATGTCTTTATATGCCCGTACCTGGATCGCCATGTTGCATTGATGTCCTTTTTTTTTTCTTTTGCCTTGTTTAGTTTTTTTCTCTTTTTTTTTACTTTATTCATCCCTGCTACATGTCCTGCCATTTGGGAGGGCGGGGGGAGGGTTTAAAATGAATAATATTGGTTGGAATTAGTAAATAGAGTTGCCTCAATTTTGTGTGCACATGATATAATGTTATAAAAAATGATCTGTATTTCTATTTTTGCAAAATAAAAAAAAATAAAGAATACTCTACAAGTATAGTTTGTCCTTGTCATTTAGTGCCAAGGGGTTAACTGTACTGCTGATAAGGCACATAGAGACCAGTGAGATAATCCACATGATATGGTCACTAAAGCTTTCTGCCACCAGTAGGAACCCTCTTGTGTCATTGATACTTGGCCTCCAGGCCCAAAAGGGTTATGGGAAAAGTATGTCTCTTAGGTCGGAGCTGACGCAGCGTAAGTGACATATCTCACATACTCAGCCAACTGGAGGGAAAAGGGCACTGGCAGATGGATATAATTGTCCCCGCTCCTTTCCACAAATTGCCCTTGTGAGATTGACATCCTGATGAAGCCCACATAGGGACATGGCACATCCTGTTATATCTTTAACAGCTTGCACAATTATATACAGTAGCCGCGGTGACTCCGGTGACACAGACCTAAAAATGACAAGGGGTCATGTACATTTAAATACTTAGCCATCCCGGTCAGTGTCAGGTGGTCATTTCTGCAGACGCTGCCTGGATGTACATTCATGAGGGGAGTTACAGAGGCTCTAACAGTTATATAATGGGCTAAAATAACTCAGAGGTTACAGCAATGTCACATTCCCAATGTGTAACACATCACTTTTTTTCCCAAATTGTATGAAATTACGATATGTTTCCTATTTCAAGATATTAGTTGTTAATAAAGTTTATTCAAACTACCTCCAGTAAAAAATGATGTACTAACAACAAAGAACATGTAAAAGGCTTCCTTCAATCAACTTTATTTATAATACAAACATTGTCAAATTAGAATGTACTGATCTACAAGACAACACACGGGTTTGACAAAGGTATATAAGCCAATAAAACCAATTTTATTTTTCCTATTTTTGTCTGTTTGTAGTTAATAAAGTTTATTGAAACCAGCTCCAGTAAAAATTGGTGTACCAACAACCAAGGACACGTGAAAGACTTGTTTCAATCAACTTTATTTATAATAAAAAGTTGCGATCTACATAAAAACACAAGAGTTTGACAAAAATGAAGTGGCCAATGAAACCAAATTTAAATTTGCTTATTTGAAATAGAACTTTTGGATTGGGCCTAAATCGCAAAGTCAAAACCTGAACTGATGATCCCTTCACATGGACTTATTTCTGTACCCCACCCTTGTATACACCTTGTCTAATCCTTATTTAAACGTATGTCTATACTGATGCGCTGCATTTAAAATTTCCAATTTTTAGTGTTTGGGACCCGATCCATACACTAGGAGGGATGTCTGGTGCCTATGTAGTCCTCGGAAAGCAGGGCTTAGCCGTGTTAGTCCTATCCCCTTTCATACTGAGGGTGCATGTCCGCATCCATAGGAACTGCATTGGTAGCAAATAACGGAGTGAAGATCTGTCTCAGGGTCATTGCGGAGGTGAATTAAGACCAGACCCTTGTGACGTGAGTGGTAAAACCTGGCACAGCAATCCTGGATCTGATGACAGCTCCCTTTTAAAATACGCCCTTCTAGTTTTAGACAAGACAGAATGGGGACACGGCATCTAGAACACAGGACTTGTAACAGTGGGTTAGGCCACAGAGGAGTAGGGTTACCATGGGTGCCTGAATTCACCGCAGCGCTTGCTCAGCAACAGGGGACTGCATTGTGTAACATCACCGCCCAACATAGATTTTCCATTTTGGAGTATCCCAATAAATAGCATGTCAGGACACATCGCCAGACAACACAGAGCCACATGGGTCACATACATAGTTTTTATAACTTAGTTTTATAAACATACAATATTCAAGAATGAGAGACCATTTATGCAAAATGTATAACATTTTGTAACATACTCCACATAACACTACCACGACAGTAAATTTGGATCGTGTTCTACCCAATCCAGACACATATCATTAAAAGTGCAACTAGGTACCAAGCCATATTGAATCTGTGAAAACCTTTACTAACTTTTCAACAAACATTGCATAACTGAGTAATACAGATGAATGTATAAAATGAAGAGATTGAGAGAAATATAAACACAGTCAAACAGGCTGCTGCAGATAAAAGTAAGTTTTCTATCCCACCTATTATTAAGTTGATGATGTTAAATCATCCTGTTTATTTGGCTGTTGAGCTACTATATCCAGACATTATAGCAGCTTGTCTCTAGCCCCCAGTTAAAGGACAAATGAGAATTAGAGACAGAGACTGCAGAAGTAAAAGCTGCTACACATTACAGAATGGAGCCCAGGTTGTTCACATGACTAAGGGTGAAGACACACATGGCGTTTTTGGGCCGTTTTTGGGCCGTATTTACGTTTTTAAAAAACTGATGCGTTTTTTAACGCATGCGTTTTTAACGATCTGAAAACGCACTTAGTAAAAACGACCCAAAAACGGCCCAAAAACGCCATGTGTGTCTTCACCCTAAGAGACCGCCCCACCCCCACCCCCCAGCGTCCAAACCAACATGATGTTAGGACTTTTACTCTATATCCTTAATGTTATACTGTTCATAAAAGTAATTTAATGATGAACTTTAATCATGTTCTTATAACCCATCTATTTAGGAAAACTAATCTGCTGAACTTCCTGTCATACTGTCATGCATAAAAGCCAAAGCTCCTAATTTTACCACACACAAAAAAAAAAAAACTGGGAAAAGTTATTGACTGGAGTATAAACCCTAGGGTAGGAAATGCAGTTGCTACTCTAATAACATGTCCAGCAGCAGCCGCACCTCATTAATGAAATGTCCTTCATCAGAGCCCCCCTTTACAGAAATGTCTACAGCAGTGCCCTCCTTTACAGAAATGTCCACAGCAGAGCCCCCCTTTACTGAAATGTCCACAGCAGTGCCCCCCTTTACTGAAATGTACACAGCAGAGCCCCCCTTTACTGAAATGTCCACAGCAGAGCCCCCCTTTACTGAAATGTCCACAGCAGAGCCCCACTTTACAGAAATGTCCACAGCAGAGCCCCCCTTTACTGAAATGTCCACAGCAGAGCCCCCCTTTACTAATTTATCCACAGCAGGTCCCGCGGCTCTGTCTTCTCCTTCTGGCCCGGTCACATACACCATAACGCGGTGGTATCACGGCCACTTGACAGCATAGTGTAAGGGTCCAAGCAGCGCTTATACTATGACGCCCCATGGCCACGACACTGCCGTGTCATAGTGACGTGCCCAGGCCATGAGAGGCGAAAACAGAGCCGCGGGGCCTGGGAGAAGAAGCTGGAAGAGGAGTATAGGTTTTTTTTTTCGCCTAAGACTGATGGCGGATCTTTATATAGGGCCTGGGTATGGGCGGGTTTGGGCCCCATAGCGCCTATATGAAGATCCGCCATTGAGTTTATCCAGTAATTAATTTATAAGATTAAGTATTACTTTAAGTGATAGACTGAGGTTCCTTAGCAAGAAGTGATAATCTTCACAGTTTTTGCTACCCCTGTAGAGCAACTACTGTATTGCTAGACTTTGGGTCCTCTGCTAGTCTGGTGGGTAGGTCTGACACACAATACATCTCCAAATAAAAAGATTCCCAAACCTAAAATAGGATAAACAACCGATAAGCCTGTTTATTCTGAGAACGTAATGAAGATGCGTCCTCCGGGCTTTCCCCAACTCATCCGTAGATGATTACGAGAACCATCTCTAGACACAAGGGAATTCCCTTTCTTGAACAAGTCCAAGAAATGCCTCTTGGTGATCTGCTGTCATTTCTGAGGGATATTCCTCATATCAGATTTCATAATTACTCTTATATAACAGACGCTGATATTCAGAAAGGAGATTTCTCCCCCCTCCCACCACGCACGCAGCTTTGGTGTAACCCCATCCGGCAGTGTGAGGTCATAGACAACAATGGCTTGGACACAAAGTTCACAAGATCTAACATCAAAAGTATGATAAAAGTACTGACCATCCAAGTTTCTCCTTTCAGCTGAGCTTTTATCTTATTATCTGTTACATGCCAGCTTTGTAGGATTCAGCTGGAATACTAATACCTGGGATAGTAGAACATAGCGTGGTGAAACGCTAAGGGTAAGAACTATTGTCCACTCATGTTTGTGGTTCTCCAACTAGAGGACATTGATGTTTGGGATTCAAGGGGCAATAGAATATCAATTTCTAAAGTCCAAACACCGACCTTTAAAGACAATGGACCATTTTTGCTTAGGTCCTAGGACCATAGAAAGGTTTAAGTCTAGAACAAGAGTCCTACAACAGTGAAACTCTTCAGGGATGCCTTGAGATCTAAAACGATGGAACACCAAGCCCTGAACCCTTGATGTTCCTGATGAAGAAAGCATAGTCAGTTCTTCATGTCTAGGAAGCATTTGGACATTTATATGTATATAAGTGATTTTTGGAGTCTAAAATCATGGAACACTGAGGCTTGAAGCCCAAGATTAATGGAACGTTAATATACAGGATATTACAGCAATGGAACAAAATACAATGGGCCTTAAGTCCAATCCTACAGAATCACAAAAAGTACAAACATTTTGACTAAAATAATATAGAATCCAACCCAATGAAACCCTAAAGGAGGTATCATAATATCATTCCATGTTACGTAATGGCTTCATTGACCCAAATCCCAGATATGTTGTGTCATCAATATGACGAAATCTCACTTCTTGGCTGCCTTGCCAAAACAGTGCCATGTGATAGGGACCTGTAATGACCCCACTGTCCCTGGTCAAATTGCAGTAGAAGTATATGAGTATGTGTGTATGGCCAGTCCTGGATTTCCTAAAGTTCTCAGAATTGGTGGGGGGAAAAAAAGTAATTAAGGATTTTGCTAGTGAACCAGTGAGCCCATTGAAGAACATTATGGTCAGCCTATGCACAGTTAAAACCGGCTGCTTGTAGGTAGCGACAGCTTGTATTATACAACATGACAAACTCAGACAGCAAGGACTTGCGCTTTAAGTACAATGGGCGACATAAAAGCTCAACATCTCCAGAATAAGCCCCAGTTGGTTCCCAGCTGACGGAGTCCGCGCCCAGTGTGAAATATAACCTTAAAAGGATAGAGCCACCGTCTGCAAATGTGCTATGTGACAGTGCAAGGACCGAGCAGCTGCGGGCAAGTTTGACAGAGCAATGGGAGGGGGGTAAAGACAAGTTTACCATGCAGGGACAGTATAGGGCAGAAGAGACCTACAAACAGAGAATAGGGATCTGGCAGTTCTGAGCCGCTCGGTGTCCAGTTACAGCAGTGTTTCCATACTTAGCATGCTGACTAGAATCATTAGCTACGCACACTGAGCCTGGGGGAACGGATAGCATCCTAAATTTACCCAAGGGCGAGCAAGGGTATCGTCAAGCCTACTCGTGAGGGAAGCCATTGAACTATTGCAGGCTTCCCCTTGTGCTTTTGTTCAGAATCAATTTCAATCCATTCCAATATGTATTTGGCCTTTTCACTTTGCGCAGAGGCATATGACGAGGCCAAATATCTTATTGGAACCCTAATATGGTATTCAAGAAACAGGACTGCCAATAAAACAATAATCTGTTTAGGGATTTGTTTGGTCAATAAACCCAAATTGTGGTTTGGCTTAATGTGATAAAACAAATCCTGATGAAGGAAGAAACCGTCCCAAAGATGGGTCAAAGTTGGTCACACAGTAAGACTTTGGCTCGTAATTGTTGTTTAATGGCATTCCACTTGGGGATGCCCAGGATGTAAAGGGAGATCCACATAACCAGATGGCACTCGGGCATGGCCACGGTGGTGACCATTTTACGAGACAGAAGTAGAAGATACACCTGTCCAAGTAGCTCATGTAGATGTCTAAGGCTCCAGATTTTCACATTGCAGCTATGTTTAGTACCCAGCACAAAAGAATTGGGCCATGTCAGCCTAGGAATGCCATTCAACTCACAAACTTCACTATTTGGCTACTACGAAAATGGTTTTATATAGTACAAGCTAAATCTGGCTTCAACATGGTCTACAAGAGAAAGTTATGGATACTACCATTACCATCTTAGCCTCCACTACAATGCATCATATGCACCCCAGGGTCCTCATTCACATGCACTTGCATCATTATATTTTGTTTTCTAAGGGTTTTTTCCAAGCAGAATTATTTCTGCTGCCAATATTACGGAAACTATAACCCAACCCCCAAAATACAATTAAAAGTCAATGGGGACCAATGGGTGACATAAGGATCTATTGTACAGGATTATGGTTTATATTAGCAGAAATCACAATAATGTAGATGTGAGCACAACCATACAAACTTATGATAAAAGATATCAAACTGCAATGGATATGCCGGTAGACCGTGCAGAGTAAGACCGTGTAAATTCCACTTTTAAGCTTCTATTTAAAGTTTCTGCCGCCCCCATACACTTAATGTTTTTGGCAGGCTTCTGGGTATTCAAGAGGATTTGGACAGTCAAGGCTCTTATGGCCCAACAGGGAATCCCAAGAACACTAGAGACAGTCGGTACCAAACACTTTATAACATTCTGTAATTCTAACTCCGCAAACATTTCACACGGTTGGATTGTAAATGAGTTGCACACATGGTGGTCTCGTAAGCCAGTGACTGTCAGGGTTTGACTTGTTCCGAAGAATATACAGAGTTTTTACACGCAGCACATGTTATCATTTTACAGGTCCCTGATTACAGTAATTGACCTGAACCACTGACAGGTTCTTCAGAAAGACATGATACATTTAAAAATCAAGCATTTACTCCAATCTTAGAATTTGCAATTTGCCCCAAAGAGGTTATTTTAGGAGGATTAACGGAGCAATGGTTTTCTGCGTTTCTAGCCCCTGGCATGATCCACTGAATATGGCATGATGACATCACATTATAATTTATACATAAATCACAACCAAACCGACATGCACTGGTCGCATATATATATTTCACATAACACACCACATATATTACCCTAAAATCCACAACCACTAGTCATAGCACCCTATATCATATTATACACAACATACAGTACCCTACAAGCCAATACCTAACCCAACCTCTAGACCTACCATCTTATATAATACTTCACACCACATCTAGTACCCTAGAAGCCACTGCCTAACCCAACCACTAGGCCTAACATCCTATATTATACTTCACACCACATCTAGTACCTACAACCCACTACCTAACCCAACCACTAGACCTACCATCTTATATAATACTTCACACCACATCTAGTACCTACAACCTACTACCTAACCCAACCACTAGACCTAACATCCTATATTATACTTCACACCACATCTAGTACCTACAACCCACTACCTAACCCAACCACTAGACCTACCATCTTATATAATACTTCACACCACATCTAGTACCTACAACCTACTACCTAACCCAACCACTAGACCTAACATCCTATATTATACTTCACACCACATCTAGTACCTACAACCCACTACCTAACCCAACCACTAGGCCTACCATCTTATATAATACTTCACACCACATCTAGTACCCTAGAAGCCACTGCCTAACCCAACCACTAGACCTAACATCCTATATTATACTTCACACCACATCTAGTACCTACAAGCCAATACCTAACCCAACCACTAGACCTAACATCCTATATTATACACATCTAGTACCCTAAAATCCACAAGCACTAGTCATAGCACCCTATATCATATTATACACAACATACAGTACCCTACAAGCCAATGCCTAACCCAACCACTAGATCTACAATCCTATATAATACTTCACACCACATCTAGTACCCTAAAAACCACTACCTAACACAACCACTAGGCCTACAATCCTATATAATACTTCACATCACATTTAGTACCTACAAAAAACTACCTAACCCAACCACTAGGCATAGCCCCCTACATCATATTATATACCACATATAGCACCCTATATCATATTATACACAACATACAGTACCCTTCAAACTGCTACCTAACCTAACCACTAGATTTCCATCCAATATATTAAACTTCACAACATATCTAGTGTCCTACAACGCACTACCTAACCCAACCACTAAGTATGGGACCCTATCATATTATACACAACATCTGCTAGCACCCTACAACCCACTACCTAACCCAACCACTAGGTATAGGACCGTATTATACACAACATCTCGCACCCTACAACCCACTACCTAACCCAACCACTAGGTATAGGACCATATTATACACAACATCTCGCACCCTACAACCCACTACCTAACCCAACCACTAGGTATAGGACCATATTATACACAACATCTCGCACCCTACAACCCACTACTTAACCAAACCATTAGGTGTAGGACCATATTATACACAACATCTCGCACCCTACAACCCACTACTTAACCAAACCATTAGGTATAGCATCCTATTTCATATTATATATAACATACAGTACCCTGCTACCTGATCAAACAACTAAACATACCATTCTATATCATATTTTACAGAAGACAAGAAACCCTTAAACCCTTTACACGACCTGACATGACTATTGGACTTGGCCATAATATGACTGTACATACAATGCATGGCCATTGCACCACTGAAAGAAGATAAGAAGAAAAGATTTATTTAGGCCTCAGGCCCCAAATCGAAAAAAAAATTTAAGGATTTTTCTTCACATTTTTCAATGTTTTATCCGCAATCCTTCTCTGCCTTTGTAAGTTTTACTGTACATCAGTCTGATGTTGGTTACTGTGATGGCACCTCCAATTCTCTGATTTCACATGAGTTGCATCAGAGCTATGTACAGTATGTCAGCTGCTGCAGCTGCCAAGAGAGGCGACCATATTATATCACACAGCAGCCCAGTGCTAATAGCCCCTCAACCATCCCACCTACCATAGTCTCTATATTGTACAGGACAGACCCCATGTCATAGCAGCTGATGATGTCGGCAATATATTTATGTTGCAATGATCCATAATTTGACATGGAATCCCACTGCGCAGCATTAAAGATTTTAAAGGGGGATTCTAGACCAAAAAAAACATCTTTTGATGACATTAGTGGAATCGGGGGATTGGAAACACCACTAATTATAGTTATATGAACCCTTTGGCACTGCTAAGAGGTCTCTATTACTGGCAATCTGACACAACATAGCTCAGCACCATATCATTGATTTCTGTAGTAGTGTTCTTCGAATGTTGGGTTGGATTTCCAGCAATGGAAACGTCTAGGTAGTGCCAAAGGTAGAGAATTTCAGGATGTATGTGGTGGTGAGCCAAGGTGACAAACTTTTATGTGTTGTACCCCCAATCACAACTTATCATCTCTCCTCACGGGATCATAACTAGGTCACAAGAATGGAGGCCCATGCTCCCCTAAGGAAGCAGAACTATGGGAGCGTCTCTCTATTCAATCCCTGCATCTGTTTTTGATTGTTCTTAGGCCTTGTCTTGGACTAAAGCCCATGTCAGGCCCAATGCTGCAAGACTGTTGTTAATGGGGGTTCCCGGGCTACATTTATAGACACTCGAGGAGAATAGTAGTTGGCTAGTTACCGCCCCTCAATGTCATATTTGTTAAAAATCTTCTTATTACAGGCAGTCCCCGGGTTACCTACAAGATAGGGTCCATAGGTTTGTTCTTAAGTTGAATTTGTATGTAAGTCTAAATTTATATGTATAAAATGTATATTTTATAATGTAGATCCAGACAAATTTTTTTTTTTTGCCCCAGTGACAATTGGAGTTTAACATTTTTTTGCTGTAATGGGACCAAGGATTATCAATAAAGCTTCATTACAGACACTTTTAAGGTGATTATTGCAGCCTGGGACTATAGTAAAGCATCCGGAGAGCTTCACCAGAGGTCACAGTGGGCAGAGGGATCCGTCTGTAACTATGGGTCGTCTGTAAGTCGGGTGTCCTTAAGTAGGGGACTGCCTGTATATATGGATGCGACTCATTGAGATGTATTCTGCCTATCTGGGTGTATATGCACCACAGTCCAATCATATAGGTGGGGCCTACTCTAAATGAGGGGCTTGCTGTGCACTTACTTGGGTCTGGACATGCTATAACTAAAATGCATATATGATTAAAATGTTTGTGGGTGTAGTAGAAACCATTTTACGATCAGTTCTTAAAGCAAAACCAGAAAACCCCCAAAAGAGCAAAGTTGTGGGGGACGTCCCTGACTCCTTTTAGGAACAGTCTTCTCCCCCTGCGCTCCCAGCAGGCCACTTCTGATAACATCAATGTGCAGGTGACATCCGCGCCAAATAATGACCTCACAGCAAAAAATAGAGTTTTTGTTTAGTGACCAATGTGACTGGGCTTAAATAATATTCAGTTAAATAGAAAAAAGAAAATTTTTGTCCTATAGGGACATCAACGCCCATTTGTCACTTAAAAATTAACTTTTAATTCAAATTGAATTGAATTAAAAGTTAATTCTTAAGTGACAAATGGGCGTTGATGTCCCTATAGGACAACATTTTTCTTTTTTCTAAATCCTGACCTCAAACTCAGATTGGCCCAGATGTCAGGTGCCCCAAAGTCCTCACCAATGGCCTGCCGTTGTATGATCCAGAATGGTATGTAAAAAAATAATTTTTTTTTTACCAAAAGCAGAAAATTTCTTTAGGCCTTGGAACACGTTCAACTCAATTAATGAATTAAATCAAAAATATAACAATAATATACCAACAACAGCATAAAAAGATCTATCATCTCATGAGAGTCTCCGTCCCCAACTATTTATGTGATGAACATGACAGGCTGACATATTACTTCATTGTTAACCTTTCTTTTGTACCAGAAAGTACAGTAACTTCTCATCCTCTCCCCCTCGCCCGCTTGTCATCCCCCTGGCTCCGAATACCTCCTGTCACTCTCTTTACACCAGCTGCCACTTTGCACCCCAGGGACACCTCATATTTCCTCAGCTATCAGCTGTCCGCCAGCCCAATGCCTGTTATATCTACATGGTAGTGTTTAGGACAGTGCTGCTCCAAAATTACAGATCAAAAATTGTGCAAAAAGATCAATAAATTATAATAAAAGTATACATTTCACTTGAAAAAATTATATCTCTGACAACCATGAAAATTCCACCTACATAAGGTCCCTTGTAGTCTGTACTGTACTTATACTTGTTGCTCATGCAAAACTTTTCTTATTAGTTGGGGTGGGAAATAGAATCTTTTAAAAGTTAAGTTTTAGGTAAAAAGTCATGATATACCCCCTTTAACCTTATCGATTAGACATAAAATACAAAAAAACATTCATTTTATAATATATAACACCATAATATAATACCAAATCCGTAAAATCTGTAAAATAAAATGACTGTTCTATGACCCCTATGATATTGAATGAAGAACTGAAGACGCTCAGATATTCAACACCACCACAAGCATGACTCAAACCCCCCTCCAAAAAAAAAAAAATATGTGGTAGAATAGAAGACCGAAAAAGGTAAACCCCAAATTTTGTGAAATTCATATATTTTCTGGGTATATACATATAATATATATAACATATATAATATACATATAATATAATATATATACATCAAGTATAACATTGCAGTTGTAAATTTTCCGATAAAATCACTTAATATTTTTTTTTTTTTGTTTGATAACTATACTTTTAGATTTAATTTTTTTTTTTTTTTACTATAAAAAATTGCACTGATATATTTAAGGCACCTGTAAATTTAGAGTTAAATTGAGTCCGAATCAGCAGTGACATATGAATGACACAAAGCTAAAAGTTCCGTAATAAATAACGTAGCTCATGCTATAATAGGGAAAATAGGGGTGCCTACCTGCTCCCACAAATAGGAGAAAGGCCGCAAGGCAGCAGCAGAATAACCCTGGTCCTCTCATGGTGTCAGCCAGGAAATCTGGGATGGTTGGCTCCTCTATATATACTAGAGCTGGCACTGGACACACTCACAGACGTCACTGCAGGCCGGACCACAGGTGGTCACAACCCATTGACACAGACAGTTCTGACCAATTGTGACCCTAATAAGGAATTTAGGGCAACTGTACATGTTATTAACTCAGCTGTGGACGACACACAGAAAGACCCCTGCATACAAAAGACCCCTAATACAAAATACCAGCAGGGAAATGACATTACTATAACTACAGGCGGTCCCCTACTTAAGAACACTCGACTTACATACGACCCCTAGTAACAAACGGACCTCTGGATGTTGGTAATTTACTGAAATTTAGCCTTAGGCTACAATGATCAGCTATAACAGTTATCACCGGTGTCTGTAATGAAGATTTATTGTTAATTTGGTTCTTATGACAACCCAACATTTTTAAAATCCAGTTGTCACAGAGACCAAAATTCTGGCTGGGGTTACAATGATAAAATATACAGTTCTGACTTACATACAAATTCAACTTAAGGCAAACCTTCAGAACCGGGGACTGCCTGTATATGAAGATCATGGAAGTATCTGTATACTATATACCTGGCTATAGGCCCATATGGCATGTCATGGCTGTAGCAGAATTTTCCCTGTAAATCTTTACATTTTACATGAATGTTCAAATCCATGAATATTTCATGCCAAAATTCGTATATAATACACGTTCTATTGATTTTGGAGGGGGTCCCACACTTGGAATTCCCACCAATCAGCAGCCGTCTACTCAGTTTAAGGAGCTGGAAACAGACAGCCCCATACCCACTATAGCGGCCATACTGTTCTGTGCAGCTCAGTTCCAAATTATTTGAGTACAGAGCTGCACCCTATCATCTGCTCAATGTGGGGTCAGATATCAGCGTCTTAGTGGATATGGATGACCTATCAGACAACCCCTTTAAACTGGATTGGAGTTATATAAATATGTATTCAGTATGCTCCCCCTAGTGGTCTTTGAAGATAAACATAATTCTATAATTCATATATATACCGTATATAAATATAAATGAGAAAATATATATTCACTGGCGATATATCAATAGAGAATTGTAAAGGTGAATATGTAAGTACTAAAGAAAATTTGCCACCAGGATCGAGATTGTAAACCGATCATGTAGGCAGGATCTGCTCTTCTTGTAGCTTATGCCCTTGTTTTTACAAAAAAAGGATTTGAAATGATGCAAGTAAGCCTGAGGGGCTCCGGGCTCAATTAACAGCTATGAAGCCTGGAGCCCCTCAGGCTCATTTGCATAATTAAAGCTTTTTTTTTTTTGTTTAAACAGGGGCATAAGAAGCTAAAAAGAAGAGAAGATCCTGCCAGAAGGGGCACACACCAACATGTAATTGTGCATAGTTTACAATGCTTAATCCTGGTAGTAGATTTCCTTTAAAGCTCGTCTATCACTAGGATGAAGGATTGTAAACCAAGCACGCTGACATACTGGTGTGTGCACCCTCTGGCAGGATCTGCTCTTCTTTTCGCTTTTTATGTCCTTGTTTTTACAGAAAATGCTGTTAAAATTATGCAAATTAGCCTGAGGTGCTCTGGGTTCCATAGATGTGGAGTCCCTCGGGCTCGTTTGCATAATTTTAAAAGCTTTTTTTTTTTTTTTTAATCTGGACATAAGAAGCTAAAAACAGAGCAGATCCTGCCAGAGGGGGTGCACGCCAGTATTTCAGTGTACTTGGTTTACAATCCTTCATCCTGGTGGTAGATGTCCTTGTAGGGAGACAACAAAAAGGTTAAAGGACACCTGTCATTAGGTCTCTGCCACTTGTCCTGTCACCTCTACCTGTTGGAGCAGATCACATGGATCCATCCCAGTCTTTATCTAGTTATTTCATACATTATTCATTGTAAAATCATCTATTTTTTATCATGTAAATGAGGCTGGTCACATGGTCAGAGGCAGTGATGTCACCGCTGTTACCCCTCCCCTCTCCTCCCCCTGCTCATGTCTGTGTGTAGTGTATAGTAAAGCATTGCTAGTGTGAGTGCTGTATCTGCTGACATGCTGCATCCTCCTAATATACAGGTGAGAGACACAGACATCAGTTACACATGAATCTGCCATGTTCTGCTGTAACATGGCTGCCTGGAGCTGCTGTATCTCTCCTATACACACACACAGGCTGCAGGGGGCGTGGCCACCAGCACCAGGAAGCACATCATTATACAGCCTCACATCATTATACAGGCTGTCAGTCATGCACTGGGGGTGTGGCTGTGCCTCCCACTCATGAATAGAGTTGACAGCTTGAATATGCTAATGCTTCATTGGACATTTCACAGGTCATTTGCATACAGCTTTAGGACCTCATTGCTTAGGTTTACAGGCGTGTATAGGGACAATGAAGGGATAGAGGCAATGCTCTCAAATGGCAGTTTATGACAATATATTTAGTTTAGGGGGGTTATTTTGCATGACGGGTTCTCTTTAATTTCTGTGCCTTTTTTTTACCATAGGTCACAATAGCAGTATGGCAGATATACCACTGCCATCACTCCTAACCATCCCAGATTTCAGGTACTGTCCTTGGTAGTCGGTGGTATTTTCCTAGAAGTAGTCTGGGTGCAGAGTTCAACGCAACAGCGGATTAGGAAGCCGTCAATGATTGGCTTCTCCATTCACTCTTTACCGTGGCTTCCAGTGGCTTGAACAAAAATGAAGTAGGCCTCTGATAGCAGAAAAGAAGAACTGCTGAGGGAGAACGGGGCAAGCTGTTCCTTTTTATGTTATACAGTATGGTGGCCATAAGGGGGCATATGCCCTGTCTGAGGGTGGGTTAGGGGGCAGGTCCAAATATATGCAAATTTGCCACAAATTTTGTCCCACCATCAGGAAGCATGATCACTGCAGCCCCAGGAAACAATTAGTAGCAGTGCATTTATAAAACCGCTATATAGTGCTTAATGCCGCCATACTGAGCACAAACAATACCACAGACATAAACCTATCGATTTGTTAAATATTGAGCAGCCACTTTTATATTTTGCAACTTCTTAGCACAGAGGCATCTGATATTCCATAAGATCTGATAATGTGGCACATGCACAGACCTGCCGTGTCATGATTTTGGCTGCTCCTCACGTCTGCACCTCTGTACATTATATACAGTGAATATAAATAACCAGCCCGCTCTCAGATACAAGATCCTGACGGCTTTTATCTGCAGACCATTGGGGCCACTCCTGGCGTCAGCTGTCCCCCGCTCTGGTTATATGGAATTCCCTTACCCCTAGAGGCTGGTTTGGGATTAATTCCTATGGTTTCCGAATCTGCCTGTCCCATTACAAACCTTAACCCCTGCACTGCCAGCCAATGGGTATTTGACATGATAGAGTATAGTGTGTATGGAGACAAGTGTTGGAGTGAGGCCAAGTTCACACGTTGATGGATCTTGCCTTTACTTCGATTACAAGGCTGATCTGATCAGAAATATTCTCACCCACATGTCAACTAATGAATTCCCATTTAGAGGCCAGGGTTGCCGAATATTTCAAACGACAAACTATTTTTGATTTTGAAATTCCTTTTATGTATATACTCGAGTATAAGTCTACCTGAGTATAAGCAGAGGTCCCTTATTTTAGCACAAAAAAACTAGGAAAACCTCAAGTATAAGCCTAGGTTGGGAAATGAATTGGTCACAGCCTACACCCAGTATATAGCCAGTCCCTGCTCCCTGGTATATAGTCAACAACCCATGTCTCTTAGTATAAAGACAGTCAGCCCCCCCCCCTTGTATATAGCCAGTGCCTGCCCCCTTAGTATATAGCCAGTACCTGACGCCTTAGTATATAGCCAGTGCCTGCCCCCTTTGTAAATAGCCAGTGCCTAAACCCTGGTATATTGCCAGTGCCTGCCTCCTTGTATATAGCCAGCAGCCCCAAGTATATAGCCAGTGCCTGTCCCCTTGTACCTTGTATATAGCCAGTGCCTGTCCCCTGTATATAGCCAGCAGCCCCCTATACTCTCTGTTCTCACCTTTTTGAGGCCCCCCCGCGCAGGTCCTCTTCTGTCTTCTGAAGCTCCGTCTCTGGGTCCCCGCGCCATCATCATAGCGTGTGCCAATGGTGGCGCACTCATTATGTTGTGGGTAAGTGGCTGATGTCATGATGTGTGCGACGCAGCAGGGACCCGAACATGGAGGCGGAGCTTCAGAAGACAGAAGAGGACCTGCGGGGGGCCTTGGAAAGGTGAGTACAGAGGTTTTTTTCATAAACCTGTATAGAATATAAGCCAAGTAAGGGTTGTTCAGCACATTTTTTTTTCTGAAAAACTCGGCTTATACTCGAGTATATACAGTAAGTTGTCCTGGTAACCATCGCTGTCCCCATCTCCTACAACCACCATACTGTTACCAAATAATGCTACCATAAGACCAATAGTCCAAACAATAGCTGTACAATTTCCATACTGGTAGGTTGATTAGATTGTAAGCCCCATGGGTACAGGGAATCTGTGTGCACCATATAAATAAAGGAATTATTATTATTATTATTATTATATCCCCCCCCCCCTCCCCCCCCACACACACCACAACTGACCCCACTGTGCCCCCACATATATATCATAAAAGAAAAGAAAAGATAGCACTCGGCACAATACAAATTATTATGGTGGCAAACACGAACCAGTTGTGGGATAACCGCATTCACTGCAGATAGACTCCGGTGATCGATTCCTCTTAATATAGCATTAACGATGGTGCTCAGCTCATGTGAAAAACAGTCCAATAGATATTCAGAGGAGAAACAGATAAGCGGCACTCACCATGACTTGTGCAATCGGTATGTTTATTAGAGGTGCAGGTACAGGGAGGAGCGGGACCTGGCCAGGTCCCGCTCCTCCCTGTACCTGCACCTCTAATAAACATACCGATTGCACAAGTCATGGTGAGTGCCGCTTATCTGTTTCTCCTCTGAATACCACATATATATCATATATACCCCTCACACCACAACTGACCCCACTGTGCCCCCACATATATATCATATATACCCCTCACACCACAACTGACCCCACTGTGCCCCCACATATATATCATATATACCCCTCACACCACAACTGACCCCCCTATAATATTTAATTCGGCAGCCCCCCCCCCATAGTAATTAAGCATGATCCACCTCCAATAATAATCCTTTAGGAAGCCGCCACCACCACCACCCTTTAGGCAGGACCCTCCTCCAGTAATAATCCTTTAGCCAGCTTCTCCACATTGTTTAAGGTTACAGAATTTGTAATTTTTTTTCCAATATATCTTGTGTGTGACTTATGCGGGGTCACACCTATATTTTATGGATGTAGCCTGCAGCTCTTTTCCTAGAGGGGTTTTCCAGGCACCAATGACTTATATTTAGGATACATTTGGATGAGGTAAGTACATGTCCTCCTGTATACACTGCGATTCACAGTGATCGCCATCGCTCTGAGAATGTTATGAAATTCTAGATTTTAGATCAGCGAGGTCCAGCGCTTCCTCCCCTCCTGCTCACAGCTGTGTACACACCACCATTTGCTCTTATGCTTTTTTTAGCGCGTTAATTAAAGTGGAACCTAACCTTTATAATGTGACATTGCAAAAGGACGTTTTTGGGGTCAGGAATATAAATTAGTGAAAGGGTCTGGTGACTATAGGAAGAACTGGTGCCATTAATAACATGTTGTGTGTGTAAAGTAAAGGCAATAGCGCTGTACACTATGGTCATTTTGTATAGAAACAGTGGGGGAGATTTATCATACACCTGCGCTAAGACTTGGCGTAGGTTTTACGTAAAAAAAAAACCAAAACTTTTGTTCGCTGTTTTTTCTTAAGAAAGCAGGCACAGGGCAGGAATACCGCAACCGTCCACATAGCGTGGAGGTGACGTATTCACAATTTTAGTGAAATAATTTGGGATTAATTCACTGCTTTGACTCTGAATGCTTGACTACAGTCCCAGATTGCAATGATCAGCTGTAAGGTGTCTGTAATGAAGCTTTATTGATAATCCTTGGTCCCATTACAGCAAAAAAAAATGTTTAAACTCCAATTGTCACTGGGGCCACCATTTTTTTTGCATGGATCTACAATTATAAAAAATATACAGTTTCGACTTACATACAAATTCAACTTAAGAACATACCTCCGGACCCTATCTTTTCCTTACCCCGGGGACTGCCTGTACATCTCAATATAGATACCAGCAGCTGCTGACAATAGTACAGTTCTAGACTATAGGATTATCAGTAAATAATAATGTTATGAATTCCTTAATTGACACGACCAGCCCCATCACAACTACATGACAGCCGCACCGTCTATTCGTGCCATAAAGATTTACTCCAATATCAGTGGTTCATGGACGAGATGGGTATAGCCCAATAATCCTAAGGTGGCCAGGGCTTCTGTAAAGAGCTGAGTGCAGGTCATTGCTACTCCTCCCATAGGATGTAAAGAGATAAGTAGGGGACCGCCTGTAAGAACATTCGACTTACATACGACCCATAGTTACAAACGGACCTCTGGATATTGGTAATTTATTGTACTTTAGTCCTAGGCTACAATGATCAGCTATAACAGTTATCACAGGTGTCTGTAATGAAGCTTTAGTGTTATTCCTGATTGTTAGGACAACCCAACATTTTTAAAATCCAATTGTCACAGAGACCAAAAAAGTTCTGTCTGGGGTTACGAATTATAAAATATACAGTTCTGACTTGCATACAAATTCAACTTAAGAACAAACCTACAGACCCTATCTTGTATGTAACCCGGGGACTGCCTGTATACTGCAAATTAAAAAGACTTCTAGGGCATAAACTAAATGGCAACAGAATTTTATGGGCCAGACAACTAAGAATTTAGCAAATCACTCAACTCCTGTCTTGATCAAGTAAACCCTGTAATATGGGTGGGCTGCCCTCTACTGGTCGGCCTGGTTATAGCATTTAGTTTATCCCATTTACTGCCTGAGTTAGCCAGAAGTCATACAGCCCTGTACTCTGCAATATCCAGCAACACCATAGCTACAGTAGGTATACCCAACCTGACACTCCATAATTATGATCAGTGAAGGTCCCAGCAGTTGGATCACCACTGAATAGATCATAACATTATTTGACCCTTAAAGGAACACTTTAAATCAGAGCTAATTAATTGAATAATGCACAGTGCAGGGCCTGAGGGGAGGATCAGGACTCATTTTCATTGTATTCCTAAAACCTAAAGTCATGATCCTACCTTCAGGCCCTGCACAAGGTGTAATTCAATGAATCAGGTGTGACTGGAGTGTTCCTTTAAATGTTAGTGAACTGGTAAACTTTTTTTTTACACCACCAAAAGGTCCAAATATTCAACCATCCACAACCTGTCAACTTTCCTTCTTCGTAGAACACTATTTTTGCCCATCGTGAAGAATCTTGGCATGAAAAGGAATAAAAAGACAAAGACAACAATAGTTTCTAAAAAACAAAGTACAAACATTTTTATTTTGTATCTTTACAAAGGCCGAAGCCTTGCAGGGTTTTTATGTCACTTTCTTAACAAAATATAAAATAGCTTTTTTTTCCCTCAAACACAAGAGCTGAAATGATTAAAAAAAATATATAGGAAGATGATGGTAAGGTGGAGAGGGGGGAGGAGTGCTGGGAATGGGCAGGGCACAAGTATTAAAGCTGGGGAGCCTTCCCATTATAGATAAAGCAACATGATGTGACTTACAGCGGACAAGAGTTTCTTAGCTTTACAAGAGTCACCAAATATAGGATAGACCCAGGCTAAATGGATTTCATACTAATATTTCACTTTTTTTTTTTTTAACTTTAAGATGCCAATTTAAATTGGGCTCAAAGGGAATAGGCAAATATTTCCTGTGTGTAGCCTCCTTTAGCCATATGGGCACATTCTATGCATACGCAAAGGATGGCTGTAGACATTTGTTTTTACAGTAAAAGTTCTATGTGATAAAATATACTACACAAATGGCGTACATCAGAGGTATACATTGGAAAATATGCCAAACATAAAGCTCTGATTTTGGCCAAATCTGAACAAAGCCTTAACCCACAGCCCTGCAGGGCTAATCCATAGGTGTCCGTGATTGGAAAACAACTCACCGCCGTAAGTCACAGACATGTTAGAAGGGAGGCAGCAGCGGTCTACCTAATATTTAGCATCCTTACTGGCAAAGTTATCCCTAGCAAACAAAAGAAGGGGGAAAAAATTACATTATTTAAGTGCTTATGATCTGAGGAACTATTAAAAAAACATGGATAAAGGAGTAAACAGTGGAGGTTTCATCGTGGCGCCTGCACCTCCATATACAGAAGCTCCAGATTACTGGAATCCACAGACAGCAACAAATCTCATTGGAGCAAAAATGTCCGAACACGCCAGCACCGGGTCACTGCCAAACTCTTGGCTCAGTCAATGAGCGATAATTAAGGCCGCAGTCACACGTACCACTAGCCATCCATTCATAACGCAGCGCTAGCGAACAGGGGGCAGTCCTCGGCCCGAACGCACAAGCGTTTCCAGCCCCCTGTGCGCTAGCGGCGCGTTATGAATGGATGGCTAGTGGTACGCGTGACCACGTCCTAAAAGTACACTTACTGCCTGGACATAGTGCAGTATCCATTCGCAAGTCATAAGAAATAGAGGCGTTTCGTGCCTCGTACCTCCATGAGGCTCTCCTGTGTCTAGACTTTTTAATAAAATGGGCCACTAATCCTTTCCCCATACGCTGCAAATAATGCAATGCCGCAGACCTAGCCCAGTGTTACTGCGTAGCATCTCCTGGAGGGTATCCTTTATCTACAAGCAATGGAGGTAGCCATATTGTGGGCTTTAAAGGGGGTCCCC
This sequence comes from Engystomops pustulosus, assembly GCF_040894005.1. Taxonomy (NCBI): domain Eukaryota; kingdom Metazoa; phylum Chordata; class Amphibia; order Anura; family Leptodactylidae; genus Engystomops; species Engystomops pustulosus. Next base: position 21,282,249 of record NC_092418.1, read on the forward strand.
AGCTTACAATTTTGACAATGAGATGAATATATATTAACACAACTCCTTGTATGCTCTGTCAGTTCGTTGGCAGACATTTTGGCCTAGTTATTGACTGGTTGCTAGGGACTCTGCAGTGTCTGTACCTAGCAACCAGTTATTCCTAAATGACTATGTATGTGTATAGTGACTAAAATAGTCAGGAAGTGCTAAAAAGTGAGTTTCCCGTTAAGGCAAACTTGGCTTAACCATGCATTACATTCAATCATAGGTTTTGCGGCCTGTAGTATTACTATTAATTAACATTTGCCGCTTTTAGCACCAATAATTTCCAGTTTGGTTTCTTTACAGAATAGGTTGCCCTTCATTTCAGATTCTTCCAGAAACAGCGCTACATCTGGTCACAGGTAGTGCGAGGTATTGCAGTTTAGTCTAGGTGACTTCAATGGAGCCAAACTGCAGTACCAAATAACCCATGAATAGGTGTGCTACAGGTTTTTGAAGAAAACTCACATTTCTGTGGTAAAAATCTTAGCTAATAGATGGTGGACTTCCCATCCTCTATATTTTTAATGGGTCTGACCTCCATTTTTAGAACAAATTGGTTCCTGTAGCCCACAAATGTAACTAGACTGCCTATAGATGATGGATACCCTCACAGAAGATGTTGTTAAATGCCAATTATGGACATTAGCTTTGTATTCAACCTGCCAACATTATACTAGAACTATCTGCAATCTGATATTAGTAGAATAACATAAAAGTATTTTTTTTTCTTCTTTTTGTAAATTTGTGAAGGTTTGGTATGGCTTAGCAATGCTTTTTGGGGGGGTTTGGTATAAGACTGCAGCTATGCCCGCCAGTATAAACCCATCTTTGATCTTCGGTTTGGTTCTCTAAACTATTTACAGATCTCAAACCAACCCTAACTTCAGAGCAGACATAAGATAACTTGGGTAAGAAATAAAAAATAATAATTGAAGGCCACAGCAGCATAAAGAAAAGCAAGTAACAAAATATGGAAGCCAGAATGTAGTGCTAAGACTTTGCATGGTCTGTTTTTGTACAGATAGAAGATTGGGAGGGTCCCTAAGACTTTATGAAAGTTATCAGACATTTTACAATCCTAAAGAAATCTCAGCTCGCCACAGCGCCATCGTGTGGTAAAAAGAAAATAAGGCCTGCACAGTATTTTATATATTTTTCAGGCAACTAGCATAGGGAAGTGACGTTGGACTCGGAATAGGTTGGGTTTGTTGAACTATATCCAGAACATTGTCCCAACTTCGGTGTTAAATATATATCTTGTACAAGACAGACAACTCTATAAAATATAGAAGTATAAAATGTATCTATAAAGGTAGAAATTGATTGGCATGGTGTTAGTACCATACCCTCTATCCCCTACTAGGCGTATTCCTCCTCTAGCTATATACTGATGAGGAGGGACTTCATTTTCACAAGTGCAGGCCCTAATCCCTTTTACTGGGAAAATAGCCGTGAAGGAAAAGAAAAAAAGTTCAGGAAATTTGGAGAGACTGCTGCAAATGTAAGGAACAGAAAACAAAAAAGTAAGCACCCCTACCACAATGACACTCCTCCATTTGTCTAACAGACCAGGACAATCCCTTAGTGCTTTTACCCTTTTTCTCTCTCCTCAACAACCTCATTACAGTATCTTTGTGGTCAGCAGACCAACCTATAAACCCTACAAATTTGGGAAGGAGGTTGAAAGGGAGCGACCCCTGACTGTGCTCCACTAACATACCCACACAGCCTCCTCCCCCTCCAGTTCCCCCAGTCTCTTGCCCAGTCCATGGAAGGGCAGTAGATGTCAGGGGTCCTCCATGGCATCATCCTTGTTTTGTTCTGCTTCGCTGTCATCACATTCTGTGTCGGACGCGGTGTCTGAGTTGTCACACGGACGAGCCGCGTTCACAATGACTGCCCTCCGCTGCTCATCTTCCTGCAGTTGCTTCTCTCGTGTTCCCTCTATGTGCTGTATGGCCTGGGGAAACATGGAAAAAAATGGGGGAAGATTAACCCCTTAACGCTGAAGCCACTTTTCACCTTCCTGACACGGCCCATTTTTTAAAATCTGACATGTGTCTATTTAAGTGGTTATAACTTTGGAACGCTTTAACATATCCAGTTGATTTTGAGATTGTTTTTTCGTGACACATTGTACTTCATGCTGGTTGAGAAATTTAATCAATATATTTAGTATTTATTTATGAAATAAATGGAAATTTGGCAAAAATTTTGAGAAAAACAATGTTTTCCAAATTCAAAATGTTCTGCTTTTTGGAAAGTTGGTCATATCACTAAAATAACTTGATAACTAACATTTTCCATATGTCTGCTTTAACTTGGCATCATTTTTCAAACATCTTTTCCTTTATTTTGGATGTTAGGAGGCTTATAACTTTAGGTGCAATTTTTCAGATTTTCACGAAAATCATCAAAACCTACTTTTGGAGGGTCAATTTAGTTAGAAGTGACTTTATAAGGCCTACTTGACAGAAACCCCCCACAAATTACACCATTTTAGAAACTACACCCCTCAAAATATTCAAAACAACCTTTGGGAATTTTGTTAACCCTTTGAGCGTTTCATGAGGGTGAAAGATAAATGAAAGTGAAATTAGAGAAATGTAATTTTATCTCACTATAGATTCATTGAACACTAAAATTTGCACCTTCACAATGGGTTAAAAAGGAAAATGCATTTTACAATGTTGAGGGCAATTCCTCTTGAGCATGCCAATACCCATTTTGTCACTGTACCCTGCTGTACGGGCACAGGGGGGCACTTGGAATGGAAAGAGCGTTGTTTCGTTTTTGCAGGGCAAATATGGCTGAAAAAGTTTTCATGTGTCAGGATGCATTTGGAGAGCCATAATGGTACCAAAACAGAGGAAAGCCCCAACATGAGACACCATTTTGGAAAGTACACCCCTTGGAGAGTTTAGCAACGTGTAATTTGTGTATTTTCCCCAACAGGTGTTTGATTCAATTAGGCCCCAAAAGTGAAAAAAGGTGAAAATTTTCTCAAAAAAGTTACTTTTACCCCAAATTTTTGTAAGCCACAAGGGATAAAAGATGAAACAACCCCCATAAATGTGTAGAACTATTTCTCCTAAGCACAGAACTGCACCACTTTTGCATATAAAGTGTTGTATGGGTACACAGTAGGGCTCAGAAGGGAAGGAGGGGCTTTGGCCTTTTAGAAGCCAGATTTGATAATCATCCTTTACATGTGTCAGGATGCATTTGGAGAGCCCTAGTGGTACCAAAACAGAGGGGAACCCCAACAAGTGTCACCATTTTGGAAAGTGCACCCTTTGGAGAATTCAGCAAGGTGTGATATGTGTATTTTCCCCTACAGGTGTTTGCTTCAATTAGGTCCCTAAAAGGAAAAAGGTGAACATTTTCCCAAAAAAGTCACTTTTACGGCTAATTTTTGTATCCCATAAGGCATTAAAGATGAAACAACCCCAAAAAATGTGTACTAGCATTTCTCCCGAGTATAAAATTGCCCCACACATGCAAATAAAATGTTGTATGGGTACGCAGTGAAGCTCAGAAGGGAAAGAGGGGCGTTGGCCTTTAAGAAGCCAAATTTGACAGACATCCTTTACATATGTCAGGATGCATTTAGAGAGCCGTAGTGGTACCAAAACAGAGCGGAACCCCAACAAGTATCACCATTTTGGAAAGCACACCCCTTAGAGAATTTAGCAAGGTATAATATGTGTATTTGTCCGTAAAGGTGTTTGATTTAATTAGGACTTAAATAGATAAAAGGTGAACATTTTCCTATAAAGGTCATTTTACTCCTAATTTTTTATAGCCACAAGGGATAAAAATATGTAATAACCCCTCAAAATGTGTAAACCTATTTCTCTCGAGTGTAGAAGTACCTCACATGTGTATATAAAATGTTGTATGGGCGCACAGTAAAAGGAAAGGGGAATGTTTGCCTTTTAGAAGCCAAATTTGACAGAGATGTTTGACATGCATTTGGAGAACCCTAGTGGTATAAAACAGAGAAGAATCCGAAAAGTGACCCTAATCTTTGAACGCACACCCCTTAGAGAATTTTGCAATGTGTAATATATGTATTTGCCCCTACAGGTGAATGATCCAATTAGGCCCTAATCATTAAAAAGGTGAAAATTTTCCTATAAATGTCACTTTACCCCTAATTTATGTAAGCCACAAGGGATAATATATTAAATAACCCCAAAAAAGGTGTAAAACTATTTCTCCCGAGTGTAGAAGTACCCCACATGTGCATATAAAATGCTTTATGGGGGTACAGTAGAGGAAAAGAGGGATGTTTGTCTTTTAGAGGCCAAATTTGCAAGAAATCCTTCATATGTGTCAGGATACATTTGGAGAGCCGTAGTGGTACCAAAACAGAGGAAAACCCGAAAAGTGACCCTAATTGTTGAATGTTCACCCCTTGGGGAATTTAGCAAGGTGTAATATGTGGTGTAGTGTAATACACGTGGTGAAATTAGCATTTTGAACATATAGGTGGTTTCCAAATATGATGTGCAATGGAGTCCAAGATGGAAATTGCAATTATTTCTGGAAAGTTCAGTGCCCGCTATGTGGCGCCCCTTATGAAATAATGGAGGGGTATAGGGAGCAACGGGACATAACAGTTGTTACAATTATTCATTTTACTGAAATTAATTCACAATAGGTTGGGCGTGAATTATGAATGTGTTGCGTATAAGGAGGCAGAATATATCAAGGGACCAACTAAACTTTTGTCACTCTGGAGTTGTCGCAGGTCTCTTAGTAGTATGTAGTGTCCATCCTAACTCCTCTTTTGGAACAGACTCTTTATTGAGTCCTACCTTTAGAAGCAGCAGAATTCACCGGGAAAATGCTGTCCTGGCAAAACACAGGAACATCTAAACCAGAGGTACTGGGGCCCCATCCTTCTTGTCCCAATATTAGTTTCCTAATATGTTCCTCTTGAAAACGGAGAAATGATACGGCAGGACCTGCACATTGGAACAGCTTGTAAGAGTTGTACAGCATCATCTGTACAATGTGCACAGCCAGCGCTTTTCTTCGTTTTAGTAGGGAAATTATCGCCAAGTGTTGCTCTTATTCACCTTAGCGATGCCCATTGTGACGAATATTGCTGCTTTTGGCTGGACCAAATCGACCAGCCAATAGCGGCAAACATGGACAGAGGGGGGCAACAAAACCCCTCTGGACCGCAAGGCAAAATTGGTGGCTGTCAGGAACAGCCGCCACCCTGCCCCGATCACCGTGTCTACAGACATGGTGACCGGTATTACTGACGTCATAAGTAAATTCGCTGCTATTGGCTCGTCTGAATTGATGAGCCAATAGCAGCGATAATAAACTGGGGGTGTGTGGGGGGAACGTAACCCTTCTGGTCCATGGGGCAGGATGGATGGCTGTGAGGAACAGCCGCCGTCTTACCCCGATCAGTGAACAGCCGCCGTCTTACCCTGACCGGTGTTGGAAAGTCACTACTCGCCGCACCGTTCTATAACAACGCTCGTTGGGAATAGGCTATACAATCTTTATTTATTTTTTAAGCAATTTAGACAAATAAGGGCTTATTTTTTGCGAGACGAGATGCACTGTAAAAAAAAACTTAATTTTAGTGGGTTTTTAGCTTATTGAAGCAATTTTATTAACTTTTTACGTGTGGAGGAAAATAAAATCTTCAATTCTTGTTTTGGATTTTTAGCATTTTTTTGGGGGGGTGTTCACTGTAGCATAACAATAATATATTATCTTTATTCTACGGATCACTACGATTACGGTGATACCTCATTTATATAGTTTTATTTTTATTTGGCCAATTTTATTGAAGGAAAACTAGAATAGAAAAAATTGCATTTGTTTTAGTATTGCCATTTTTATAGCGGCATAATTATAGTATTTTTTGGTTTACGGAGCTGGTTGTAAGCTTATTTTTTGCGTGACAAGTTGCTCTTTTTATTGGTATCATTTTGGTGCTTGTAACTTTTTCGGATCACTTTTTAGAACATTTTTTGTAAAGCAATTTGATAAAAAGTTTTAATTTTTGGCAAGTTTTTGGGGTTTTTTTTTTACCACGTTCACCGAGCGGGTCCAATTATGATTAGGATTTATTGTACAGATTGTTACGGACGCGGCGATACCAAATAAGTGGGGTTTTTTCGTGATTTAGTGTTTTTTATACTTTATTACTTGTGTAAAGGGAAATGTGGTGTTTGGGGGGACTTTCACTTTCTTTTATTATTTATTTTTATTTTTTAAAAGCTTTATTTATTTTTACTTTTTTTACAGTGACTGACATCTAAGCTTGAACAAGTGATCTTCTGATCACTTGTTCAAGCTTTTTTTACAGGTTACACAGTGCAATACAGATGTATTGCACTGTGTAATGTAAGACACTGAGCATGCTGCGCATGCCCAGTGTCTTACAGCCGGGTCCTGCCAGAAGGCAGGACCCGGCTTCCGGACCAAGATCTCGCAGCCCCGGGCACCGGCAGTCCCGGGGCTGCGATCGGAGCAGCGGACCCCCCCGGTAAGCGCCGCGGGGGGGTCCGATTCAGTTTTTAGTACCTTTAAATGCCTCTAACACGCCGCGGTCAGCGCGACCGCGGCGTGTTAGGGGTTAACACCCGCGATCGGAGAAATCTCCGATCGCGGGTGTTAGAGGCGGGTGTCAGCTATAATATATAGCCGACACCCGCAGCTTCTGGCGCCGGCTCCGTTCAGGAGCCGGCGCCAGAAGCTTGACGTAATAGTACTGCATTTTGCGGGAACGCACCTCCCGCGATGCAGTACTATTACGTCAAATGTCGGGAAGGGGTTAAAAAAAATTCTAGGGAAAATTTGAGAGTAAGGAATTCTTAGACTCGGTATTCTCCACTATTACAAGGACTACAAAGTGTCGTTCGAGAAGGAGTATTACATTTTTCATAATTCACAGCAATTGCATATATTGTAGTTTCCCCTTTTAATTAAATAATCATGGGCATCCCCTTTAACAGGGACTGGTCATACAGCAAGAATTTTTTTGTTTTCCTCCTAGTTCACAGAGATTATCGCTTCTGTTTCCACCTCAGTAGTATATGGCCATGGTGTGCACGGCTTAGGACGAAGAGCGTACACACACACACACACATATATGTAAATGTCTCCATTGCAGCCTCCGCATACAAGCAGGAGGCATGTCCCTGGATCACAGGAGGCAATTTTAAGTTCCTGTTAGTTTTTTATTATTATTATGAGTTGGCCTAAAATATTAATTATCCTGGACAATCCCTTTAGAGCACACCTGCCACCCAGATAACAAAATTTGACTAAGGGTAGTTTCACATTGCTGTGAACAACAGACCCACAACACTGCTGGGGACAGGTTCCTTACATGATAGATCAAGTCCAGGACAGGACTCTGAATGGTCCAAGGACCAACAACAGGTATAAGAAGTCAGCTGTTCTCTGCCAAGATTAGTGCAGACTTCAGGGAAGCTGCGTGCCCTGAACTGGGACAAAGGTCGGACATATCCGTCTTAAAGGCAGACATTTTAGAAGAACTAAGATTGTGGAGGTTACAAGGTGATGCCTTGTTCTTCACGTTTCCTAATTTATAGTCAAAGGTAGCTTCAGCCATCTGCAAAAAAAAAACCCCATAGTACTAATTCCTCGCCTTCACAAAACCTTTTCCAACACTGGCTGGAAATTCCTCCCATCTCATTTCACACTCACCTGCACAATTGTGTCCAGGTTCTGTCGGGATGTGGACACAGAACTTATAACCGAGGAATGTCCCACAGTCACAACATTGACGTGATGAGAAGTTGGAGGTGCTGGAGCGGGGACTATTACCGTCGGGTGGTGAGTAGGCGCCAGGGGCATATGCGTTGCCAGGAGCTGCAGGGACAGGATATAGATTAGTTACAAGTTCAATAATTGGCACAATTCATAAAGAATACAATACAACAGAATACACAACTATATTAGGGGCATGGTACCAACTTGCATATTAAGGAGGCAACAGTTAGGGGCCTAATAACATGATACCCAAGGACCAGAGGAATCAGCCGTCTCACCTGAGAATGGAGAGGTTGGTCACCCCTGTCCAGTGACTCGTTCGATTCTCCCTGCCCTCCCTCTTCCTGGATTTGTTGAGCTATAGCCTTCAACTTTTCAGGGTACATGTGAGCTTCCAGAGCCCGCACCTGCCAGTTATATCAGTAATTAGCAAGTGTGACCAACCGTATACTATGGGGGAGCTAACAAATGCTTATGGGATGCTGTTAAACATGCAGTGCATCCTCACATCCTACACTGCCTACAGCAAACTAGTGGGGGGTGGGAACGACCTCATTCACATGCCTCATGCAGTACCCAATATTACAGGAGGTGCACAACAAAGGTTAGCCATTCACCTGCTCCTCCAGCATCATCCGCACAGAACGCTCCTTGTCCAGTTGTTGCCTCAGTTCTATCATTTCCCTTCGGAGATCTTCAGCTTTTTCCTCTTCCCAGATATCCGGGGAACCAATACCCTCATCCTTGTCCTCTGCTCGTCGTCGCTTAGGGGATGAGCCATTGAACTCCTGCAAAAGGCAAAGGACACTATAGTGAGGACATTCAAAAGGCAGGATAGTCACTCTAAAGAATAGCCTAATTACAAAGGTGGGCCCCAACTTATAGACAGACCTCCCTGCCCACTGGTGAAGCTCTCAGGATGCTTTATTTTTAGTTACAGTATACAATGATCAGCTGTAAGGCGTTTGTAATTATGTTTTATTGATAATCTTTGTTCCCATGACAGCAGAAAAATTTGGGGGGAAAAAGCCAGTTGTCTCAGTGACAGAAAAAAATAAATAAATAAAATGTGGAGCTACAATTAAAAAATATTCTAGTTCCGACTTGCATACAAATTCAACTTAAGAATCTTATGTAAACCAGGGATTCAGTATTCAGTTGTACACATAAAAAATTGTGCCAAATCAGTCAATTATAACCTGAGCCAGGAAACTGGTGCAAGCTCTAGCTGAACTCTACACCAGCCCTTGTCTGGAGTAGATACCAATACCAATGCAAAAAGGGCACCAGAATGGAGAGGTCAGAACCTCTTAAGAATTCTGGCACCAGAATTATGCGTGCCCCCGCACTACCTTCTCCACGGTTTTTTCCTGGGATACTGGCCTGCTACTTAAAAGTCTTTTTTTCCTAGGCAATCACAACATGTCAACATTAAAGACAATCAGTGCCCAGTTCAGAATGACTTGAACTACCAACGCCACCTGCGGTAGCGCAAAAAAATGCCCATATCCGGACAGAAAAGTATAAAACGTCACTTTTAATAATAATGAAAATAAAAAAGTGGTAGTATAATGACTGTTAACTACTTCACTTTAAAATTACAGGTGCCTATGGCTCTCAGGTGATCTATAGAAGGTTGTAGCGAACAATTGTAGGAAGGAAAATACGCCTGTAGTCAGGAGAATAATTACTCTCCACAATGTGCATAAGAGTACTGAGGGTGGCTAGAGTGATTAAGGAGACTAATACAGTACGTTCCTCGTGTAAAGGGTTATTATATTTAAACCCAGTACAACAGGTTCAGCAGTGGGGGGGATCAGTTAAGATCCCTTCATATGCCGAACATAGCTACATCCCTCAAGTATATCTCTGTACAAACACACTAACAATGTGCCAAGCGCCTAGCAACTCTTATAGTAGCTGATCCTGATGGAAGTCCAGGCATAAATTCTAGCTGGACCCTGGCAGTATATCCTATCCTACATAGACACTAAATAGATTAAGGTGTACTGAAAGGAGCCTAGGTAATCCTGCTAATTAAAATAACAAAGAATTAGCCCCCCGACATGTTTCACCGGAGCACCGGCTTCATCAGGGGTCGGGCTAATAGTGCGTGTCGGCTCAATAGAGCCGAGTTTATAAAGAGAGAAACCCTCCCTCATTTGGGTAATGATCCAATCAAATGTGCGAACTGATGACCAGCCTCCGATTTGTAATTGGTCCATATCGTATGCTGTGTATCAGCCAGGTCCAATCAGCTGCTCAAGACTGTCAGGAGAAGCTGCCGAGTCCATTCATACCAAGCGCGCATGTCAGATGGCTCGGTATGTGCGCGCATGTCTAAAGACTTAGTGTGTGCACCAGAGTTATCCGTGTGTGCGCGCATGTCGTGAGACTTAGTGCGCACACCAAGTAAGTCGTATCGGTGCATGCCTGGCTACTTGGTAAGAAAAACACCCTGAGTCAGGAGCATGTTTAGAATCCCGCACGATGATATAAGTATTTGCGCATGACAGAAGACTTAGTATGCGCATAGAAATGTCGGTGTGCGCATGTCTGTGGACTTAGTGCGCTTGCAAGATTACTAATGTCTACGCATGCCCAGCTACTTAGTAAAAAGATATATATATTTATAAGAACCAAGTTATTGTACGGATGGGAGTCTTGCATCCTTCATGAGTCCTATCATATGTAGTCTGCGGTGCATAGTCCAGTTAACAAGGTGAGTGTAACAGTTGTCATATCAATAATAGGTATTGATATATATGTCTTTACTGCGGCTGTCACCAGCCATACTTAGTAAAGTGGTTAAGGTGAATATATCACAGACAGAGAAATTGATATCTTTATCATGGCTATCACCATATTATATTCGAGACTACGGAGCGAAATAGGACGCGACTCGGATGGGCTGGGAGAGAAAGGCTGATTAGTTGGACCTGTAGAAATGGCAAGTGTCCCTTTTTATGTCAGCCTTGATGAAGTGTGTGACAGGGCAAACGAACTAAAGTCTATGAAAGTAGACTGTGTTACTGTATATGGGGCTGATCATATAACACAGTAAACAAATATCGCCAGGGGAGGGGTGTTTCTCAAGATGAAAAGATCTGGAAATATACGTGGCCTGTCGGCCAATATCTATAAATGAAGAATAAATGATTGATGATACGCTAGTATGTATGCTTTTTAGAGATAGGCTGTAAAGGTAAAGCCCTCGTTAAGGCCAGTGGGACTCAAAGACTTTAGGCGGTGTATCCACCTAGCTTCCAATTGTAAGAGTCTTCGATCTATGTTCCCTTGTCGGGGTCCAACTTGTATTTGGTCAATGGCCCAGAAACGGAGGGTTTCCGGTTTTCCGTCATGGTGGAATCTGACGTGTCTCGAGATAGGGGTATCCTTTCCTGTTGTAATTGCACTAATGTGGCTGGATATTCTCCTACGGAGTTGCTGGATAGTTTTTCCTACATAAAGTCGCGGACAGGGGCACTGAGCCACATAGACCACAGCTATGCTCTTACAGTTCATGAAGCGTCTGACTGTAAATTCTTTATTATCCGCAGGGTTGACAAATGTTTTAATTTTGGGCATAAATATGCAGAATGAGCAAGTACCACAGGGATAGGAGCCTGGAATCCGGTCTCTTGATTTAATGATGGAATCTGGATGCCCAGTGAAATGGCTGTGTACTAAGAAGTTACGTAAATTGGGACCTCTGCGGTAAGTAATGTTCGGTCTATCCGTCAGTTTTTCTTTCAGATCAGGATCCGCAGTCAGGATCGGCCAGTATCGTGACATAATTCTCTTTATAGTATCAGCATAGGCATCAAATGTCCCAATGCATCTAATAATCTGTTTGGATGGTTCACAGTTTCTACTAGAGAACAGTGTTTCCCTTTCAGTTTTTTTAGCCCTTGCATATGCTCTGTATAGGCATTTTTTTGGGTAGCCTCGATTCCTAAATCTCTGGTATAAGTTGTCGCACTCTTTCTTAAAGGAAATATCATCAGAATGAAGAGGAGCATCTGCAGTTTGTTTTTTGATAAACTAAGTGTTTGTTTTCCTTTAAATGGGTCGTCCACCTTCAGCAAATAATGAATATGGTTTGTGTAATGGAAAGTTAGTTTTTCAATATATTTTTTTTGTATCAATTCCTCACAATTTTCAAGATCTCTGCTTGCTGTCCTTCTACACAAAGCATCCATATTTACTTCCAGTGGATAGAAATGTGTCCATGGTAATGGACATGCTGTTAACACATAGAGAGTAATCAGAGCTATGTGTTAGTAATGGCTTGTGCACCAACATGTCCATCACAAGACCATGGACACATTTCTATCCATTGGAAGTAAACATGAACGCTTTCTATAGTTTTTTAAAACTTTAAGCAGGAATCTAGAAAACTGAGGAATTGATACAGAAAGTGTTTAACTTTTCATCACACAAACCATGTCAATTCTTTGCCGAAACTGTCCGACCCTTTTTAAATTAGCACAAAGCACTGGTCTGTGAGGCAACAAGTGTAAATGATGTCCATGAGGTCCAATAGCCCCTTACCTGTATGAATCGCTTGAGCTGAGTATTCTGCTGCAGTAACCTGGTCTTCTCCTGTTCCAAGGAGAATATATAGTCTGCCGTCTGTTGAAGTATTGCTGCCTGTATAGGAGAGTCAAGATAGGAGAATTGCAAATCTTATACAAAATTTCCATTTAAAAAAAATGCTAACCCCCGTAGCCAAGCAGGTTCTATGTGCAAAGAGAATTCTAATCATGAATACAGAGCACTGATGCGATTTACAACATGGCAGAATGTGCCATGAAAACATCAGAGAAGTTTGGGGGGTTTTTTTAGCTCATAAATGTACACTGTGCACCTTATCTTGACATGACCAAAAATGTCTACATTTGTTTTGTTTTTTTTTTAAACACATACCGTATTTAGACCTTTTGCTGTGACACTCATATTTAAAGCAAATGCTGTCCATTTCCTTCTGATCCTCCTTGAGGTCTAAAGGAACTGCCCAAGGAGCTCACAGATAAAATTGTGGCAAGGGACAGAGTTACAAGGTTCCAAAAAGAATTTCTGCAGCTCTCGAGGTTCCCAAGAGCACTGTGGCCTCCATAACCCTTAAATAAAAAGTTTTGGACGACCACATCTCTTCCTCGACCTGGCCTCTAGCCAACTTAGGGATCTTGGGGTACTTCTATACCTCCTTTACCAAGGCTCTTCTTCCACAATTGCTGTGGCTGAGCCCCAGAGATGTAGTAGGGAGATGGGAATCACCTATCAATGCAGCCTCCAGCAGACAAGGTTTTATGGCGACAGAAGCCTCTCCGCAGTGCAAGACATATGAAAGCCACATACAGTGTGCAAAGCACATGGAGGACTCCCAGACTACAAGAAATATTCTCTGCTCTGATGAGACGAAGATTGAACTTTTTGGTGATAATTCTAAGCGGTGGAGAAAAACAGGCACCACTCATCACCTGCCAAATACAATCCTAGCAGTGACACATGGCGGTGACAGCATCAGGCTATGGGGGCAGGTACAGGACCCCTGGGGGTAATGGAAGGAAAGATGAATGCGGCCAAGTACAGAGATATCCTGGATGGAAACCTCTTCCAGATGCTCTGGACCTCAGACTGGGCCGAACCTTCCAACAAGACAATGACCTAAGCACAGAGCTACAATAACACAGCAGAGGCTTCAGAACATCTCTGTGACCATTCCTGACTGGTGCAGCCAGAGCCCGGACGCAAACCCAATGGAGCATCTCTGGAGAGACTGGAAAATGGCTTCCACCAACATTCACCATCCAACCTGAGGGAACTGGAGAGGATCCGCAAGGAAGAGGCAGAGGATCCCCAAATCCAGGGGTGAGAAACTTGTAGCATCTTCCCAAGAAGACTCCTGGCTGCACCAGCTCCAAAGCTGCTACTCAGCACTGAGCAAAGGGGCCGAATACTCATCACCAGGGGCTGAATACTTATGTCGGTTTTTCTTGTTTAATAAATTAGCAAAATTATCTACATTTCTGTTATTTTCTGTCAAGATGGGGGCAGAGTGCACATTAATAAGCAGGGAAAAAAAAAAAAAACTTTTGCTGAAGCATCTCCCTGCCTACAAAGGTAATGCCATTGATTTTACTGTAATCCGTAAAGTGAGTTTCAACTGTTCTAATCAAATTGGGAGTACATCTGACATCTAGTGGCCAAAGTAAAAAAAACCTGCCATCCCAATTTCTTCTGAACACATCTTAAAGAGGACCTGTCACCCTCAAAAATGGCACTAAAGTAAGCAGCCCCTAGTGCTAAAACAGACGCAGCCGTGTTACAATACTAGCGTTATCGGAAACCTAGGATAATGCTAACAAACACTGCTCCGCTGTACACTAGAAACGCGGGAGGGGGCGGGATTAGGGGCGGTGACTGCCCTATGGAGTGAGCAGGGCGGCCCCAGGAAGAGGCAGCACCTCTGACCGCCCCCTCATGAATACGCCAGACCATTTTGAGAGCAGTCCGGCGTTTCTAGTGCACAGCGGTTTCCGATAACGCTAACAGTGTAACAATGCTGCGTTTGTTTTAGCACTAGCAGCTCCTAGTTACATTTTTAATGGTGACAGGTCCTCTAACTTATATTGCACCGTCATAGTCTTTTTTTTTTTCAGACCATGGGGTACATACTCAAACAAAATAAGACACAGTAAAGAGAAGTCGTATGAAAAAAATGGGAGGAAAGGATGACACCGGAGGTTTACATAAATGTCTATTAGAAGGAGGCCCAGGATTTTTATACAGCAGCATATGTCCATTTAAAATAGTCTCTGCCCCCCAATCTACGCACCTTGCTTAGTTTCTCCCCATCTGTGTGGGGGATTAGCGTTTTCAGAGACTGGAAGCCAGCATTGATGCTCTGCATGCGGCGGCGTTCATTGCTATTGGCGATTTCTCGACGTATCCGCCTTTCCTGGTCCCGTTGCGTCTCTGGGGTTAAGGGGATGTTTGCAAGGCTGAAAAACAGAACATAAAGTAGAAAGACAAATCAGAAACAATTCGGCGATACATTACAAGCACAAACTTAGTAAAGGAGGGGGTTAAGATGGGTGTAGATGATATTCAACCTCCATAGTGTGACCCATTAGGCACCTCCGTGTGTGGCCTCTCACAGGAAGGGATGGAAGCCGGATCTGAGGACCCCCCTTTCATCCCCTCCTGTCTGCCCTCAGGGCTCTATAATAATTTCCAGATGACAATATCAGAAGGGGGAATGAAGGCAGCTGACCCCCTCAGGGTGGAATGAGGGAACTCCAGCTTCCTGCCCCCCCTGCCAAATCCATCTCCCCCCTCTGATAGTTGGGGATTAGTCACAGGACATGATTAACCGAAGGACAAAGCGCAGCAGCAAGACACCTCACAGCAATGGGATGTTAAAGATGCCTTCCATAAATCCCATGCAGAATATTTGGCTCCACTGCCAATAAAACAGTTAACACATCCTTTTCTTATATCCAGCAGACGAAACTAGAAAAGCTCTTAAAACGCACTTGTCAACAAGACGCTGGAAGCGGCCATTTTATGAGCTGAAGCAGTACGCGACCGGTTACATTTACAGAGAGGCACGTCGTACCTCGTGACTCAAGTCTACAAACATCTGTTCTTAAATCTATTTATTAGGATTTCCATATTAGATGAAAAATTGCTCCAAACATGTCATACACAGGCTGAACATGCACCCCCCCACCATATCACCAAACTCTAGGGGTACAGTCAAGAGCCTGAATATTAGAGACTTATTCTAAAAAGCTACACTATTTTTGTGACTATTACAGATGCTCAGGGCGACCAAACAGCTTCACTTGATGTTGGGCCACAACTTAGTAATTCCTTTAGACACATGCACACTTTGTTTAGCAGTTGGAGGGAGTAGCTCGGCAGGAAAAGACTTGGGGCGATGACACACATGGCGTTTTTGGTCAGTTTTTAGTCCGTTTTTCCCAATTATCTTAATAGATAAACAGGCTGTAAGCAGCCAAATGCATGGTAAACTGCCAAAAACTGACTGAAAACGGATGTTTAAAAATGGACCTAAAACGCCATGTGTTACACAACTAAGGGCGATTTCACACTATGCATCACGTTTTTTTGCGTTTGTGTGAATGCCCCTGACCCTTCCCACTGCATCCGAAATCAGGACAAAGATACCGCTGACATTTTAGAAAGTCAGTCCTGATTAAATCATTGAATTTTCCGGATGTCTACGGTTCAATTCTCACCTTAACTTACATTTCCACCCCCCCACTTTTAAATAAGGACACTCTTGTAGACACCATGCACACAAACTCAATTCTTTCAAAAACACAGGTTATCAGCAGCCATAAAATCCAGATTAAAAGAAACTTTCTGGCCGGAGATAACATGACTGGCCTATGAACGCCCTTTCTTATAGCACCGCGTTATCTGTCCAGGAAGACAAGGGGAAAGCCGCATTTATATCTCAAGGCAAAGAATCAAGGCGGCTCTTCAGATACTCGTTCATCACGTGATAACTACTCCCCTTTGCGTTTTGGAATCAAAGCGCAAGGAGGCGTGCCACGGCCCGATCGCAAATGCCGAAAGGGACCACAGCAAGCCCCCATGCGCATTAATTCCCTTTCTAAACTGAGTCCTTAGGCCAGCAACACACGTGGCGTTTTGAGCCCGTTTTTAAGCAGTCCCTTAAAAAAAACAAACATGTTTTTGAAAAACGCATGCATTTTTGACCAGTTTTACCAATTATCTTAATTAAAACGGGTCAAAAATGGATGCGTTTTTAAACAGACTTCTTAAAAATGGCCCAAAAACTGTTTCAAAACGCCATGTGTGCCACCGGCCTTAGGCCGGCACCACACGTGGCGCTTTGTCTGCAGACAGTCGCGCCCACCGGGGCGGGCCTCGGCCCGATCGCAGGCGTTTCCATAGGAACGGCGATGCGATCGGGCCGAGGCCCGCCCCGGTGGGCGCAACTTTGTTTGTGTTTGCAAGCGCAGACAGTGCCACGTGTGGCGCGGGCCTTAGGGATAAAGGCACTGCTTTTATAGGGAACCTATCAGCTAAAACAAGACTACCTTTACATAGTAATGAAAAGCTGTCTTCCCACAAAGGAGCCGTCTGCTGCATTAGTATGAGGAGCGACAAGGGGTCAGACAGATCCCTCGTTTTTGCAATCTGTGGGGGTCTCAGCACTGAGACCACGACTGTTCAGCAAGTTAGGCTCTATCCACGGGATAGGGCCAAACATTCTTTTGTGGGAAAACCCCTTTAACGCCCCTGTCAAAATCATTGAGGTAGCAGAACATACTGATAAACTGTGGCAGTTAGTGGTCTGATCACAGGCCATATCTTGCAGCGGTTCGGCATAGTCACAAGAGGGCCGTCCAGGTACTTGCCTCTTCTGTCCCCCTGGATGGTCCCCTCAGGAATACACCGGTCTGCTGGAAGATATGGTCAGCGATCGGACCACTAATTGCCACAGCGTGCCAGCGCTCATCAGTATGTTCCTCTACCTCAATGATTTTGACAGTAGTATTAATGGAAGAGGGCTAGGGACAGCAATTATAATATAATAATCTTTATATAGTGCCATCAGATTCCGTAGCACTTTACATATCATAGGGGACAGACTACAAACATTCAAATGGGTCTATGAGGTAGAGTGGGGCGACACAAGAGGTTATATAACGGGCCAGCCATTCTTCATTAGTAAAGTTAGTCCTGTTTTTTAGCTGTCAGGTGTCCTTAAAGACGCAGTCACATGGCACGCTTTGAAACGCATTAGAACAGGAGGTTATTTGCCTAATTACATAACTTAACATTTGCGTTTACAAACGCAATGTAATTAGGCAATTCACCTCAGCTGTAGCAATGCGTTTCAAAAACGCAAGACGTGACCCCGCCCTTAATGAAGTATTTCTTTTGAGTGGGTTAATTTGAACGGCATGTTTCCTTGAACATCTCATACAATATACGTTATAATATGAAAGTTATATGTAAACTTTGCACAATGTCATATGGTGCACCCATGAAAGTAACTACAAGAGGGTGCATTATAGAATATAGATTGTATGGGCTGCAGCGACCATGTTGTAATTCCATCTTGACATTAACTTTTGCAGCTTCCACATTTATAATACACTGGATCACGATCAAATCATCAGTGCAATCTCTAAATTCATACACACACATAGTCCGACGCATCCCCTTACAGGCATCATCCAGTACTCCTATTCAATGTAAGCGCCACTACGGATCAACACGACAAGGAAACGCAACGTCCTATGGCCGCTGAACAATCTCAGTTGCAGTGCAATGTCAGGAAGGGTGGTGACACAGATGGCGTTTTTAGGCCGTTTTTAGTTAGTGCGTTTGCAGATCGTAAAAAACGCATGCGTTTTTGACCAGTTTGAATTAAGCTAATTGGTCAAACCTGTCAAAAACGCATGCGTTTTTTACGATCTGCAAACGCAAAAACTAAAAACGGCCCAAAAACACCATGTGTGTCACCACCCCAAAGACTATTGGAGAAAATCAGATTTTTAATGACACTGGTCAACTAATGCAAGGGAATTCGATAAATCTGCACCTTGTATCCAAATGGGCTCACAAAAAGGACTCCAGTCCTAAGCGCTGTGCTTGGGGTTTGCGAGATCTGGCTCCTGCGCAGTCCGCACCGACCACAGTGATGCAGCGCTGGCCTAAAATTGGGTTTCCCAATTAAACTTCAGCACATTTTTACCATAGTAACTTTGCAACGTGTTAAAACGCAATTCACATTCGCAATCCAAAGATTCCAACTGTGATCACATGCTGAGGTAACTTTGCGTTTGCTAAACGTGATGGAAACGCAGCGATTACGGGGGAAGCCATTGGATTGAATGTAAAAACACAGTGGACACAGCGAGTGACTAGAATTTTTTGCTTATTTTTTTGTTGTTACGTCACTACAAACGTGTCACATGACGTTCCATTCAGTGCCCCATGTATCAGGGACGCCATTATTCTTCATATTGGCAGCATTTTTTGTTTTTATATTTTCTATATCCCCTCATGTATGGTATTTTTTTTTAACCCTGTGTAAAACCTACAAGAACAGTGTGGACGCAGTCATTTTTGGCAACTTTCGTTTTTGAAAAACTGGTAAAAAGTTTCATAAATAAGTTGTACTCCTGTCACTTTCAGTCAGGAACATGGCCCAAAGCGGAGCAGAGGGTCCAGGAATATGGGATTTGCCCTGAATATACTGAAAGCTACAATAACCTTTTTAGATGAGAGGCTTTTATTTGTGACAATTTGATTTGCCAATGTTATTCTGCTGCGAGTGGAGATTACATAAAACCGTATTGACTGTGTGTATTACGACACGCTGCGGTTACAGACACAGGGCCGCCTGCGGCAGAACACACTGGTCACATGACCTGCCCCAGTGCCATGCTTTGTGCTTAGGCGAAAGCATGGTCAGTCGCAGACTACGTCTCCCATCGCCCCTTGCGCCGCCGCACTACATTTCCCGGCAGGCTTTGCGCTCCGACACTCCTACTCCAGGCGGGCTGCAGAGTCACGGCCAGGCCTGTCTGCGCTATAACATGTCCCACTCCCTCCTCAGCGTGGAAACAGGCGGCAAGGTCACAAAACGGCTCGCACAGCCCGTGCCAATCCGCAGAACACACAATAATACGTAGTGCTGCCCTCTTTACCTCAGACATCGTGACAACAACAACACGAGTCGGGCAGCAATATGGAGGGGGGCGTGTTACCCGGCTGTTCTCTCACACACTTACTACAGCCACACTTGTTGTGGGTCTTTAGTCAGAATACATTTATATCTACACAGACATCCATGCTCATGTCATTATATCTACTAAAAACACCCAAATTCGCTATACAATTTATTAAATTAATTTAGTTAACAAAAATCTACGTAAAACGCGTCAAAATTTCAGACGATAAGTCGCCCTGCAACATCAAATTTCTGTCAGTTGCATTGAACTATCAATTCTATTTCCTGCAACATTGTGTCATGGGAAGTCATCCCCAAAATAATAACTTCATACACTGTCGTAAATATCGCCAACATTTGGGCTAAAAGCGAAATGGTAATGTTTTTCGCAGCCGATTTCCACCTGAGGTCACAACGAACCGAGCGGCCGATAAAATAATGACTATTGTTCAATTAAGCGTACATAATTCTAAGGCCGTGTTCACACAAGCAGTGTGTAACCCCCCCACCCCACCAGACATCCCAAACAGATTAGTATAGATGGAGATCTTTTTGGGTCTGGTCTGTGTATTCAAAAATCAAGATTTGAGTGAGGGCCACGATAAGATTCAAAAATTTATGGCGTAAATGAGTCGTAAAACCACCAAAATTGCGCCGATTGATCGATTCGGTCGCATAACCTCATACGTGCCCATCTAGACCTTACAAATATTTGCCCCCCTGTCTTGAACCATGCACCTCCCATAGTCTGCCAGTCTTACTTCCTACTAGAATACTATGACCTTGTGCACACAGCATGGCATAATAAAAAGCAGCAGCACACAGTTACTGGGCAGGGGGCGCAGAATAGGTGATCACGCCATGCTGGCACCTGTAGTACCACTACTACACCCCCCAGGCACTTCTCAGTGGTGCAGACTACTACTCCCCAGGTGTTTGCTGCTCTGTCTGCAACCCAATTGCATTTGCAATGCAGAGAAATCAGCTGATTGCCCTGGAAGGGGGTGTGTGGTGTGTATAGGGCTGGGGAGAAGAGCCCAGATAGTATATAAATACCCCCCTGGGCAGGGAGAGGGGCACTAGGGGGCAGGAGCAGCTCTCTTTGGCAGTGTTTGTAGCTCTGCAGCATGGCCGAGCCACCACGTGGGTCTGTTTGCAAGTGACAAACCTTCCCCCTGCGCCCTTTAAAAAGCCCTTCACCCCGTTTCTACCCACCCATCACCAAGACCCCTTCCCCTAACAGCAGGGTGGGTTTTTTTGGGGTGCAATATCAAAGACCCTTTCAATCCAAACACAGCTGATTGCCTTCCTCCCTCCCCTTCTTTTCCCTGCAAGGTGATCTAAGGAGATCTGCAGCATGCAAAACCCAGCTCCCACCATGTGCACCCCCCGGCAGGCATGGCTACCTACCTGCACAGGCCACCAATGACTTCTTTCTCCGTCTTCCTGAAGTGTTGCAGGGAGGGTACTTTCTGCGCGGGCATCATGAAATACTCCATAGCAATCAGCAGGAGGACCAACCTCCACCCCCCAAAAAAAACCAGAGTATCCCTCCCACCACCCCCCTAGTTGCAGCAGCAGCAGAGGCTCCCCCCTTTGCCTTGGTGGGCTCCCCGATCAGCCTTATTGATTAGGTGATGGTGCATGCGGGGGATCAATGGTGTAGTGTGTAGGATGTCCCAGATGATCAGGGGGAGGTGTCTGTCTCTCTCCTTGTGTTCTGCCTCTCAATGTGAGTGTGTGTTTGCAGCTGATGTCTGTTTCAAGGCGGGAAACAGCTGGTGAGAGATCAGAAACAGCACCCCTCCCCCTCCCTCCAGCCTGGGCTCCCCCCCTCCTTCCACCCAAAGCCAAATCCCAGCCCTTCTTCCGCAGAGTAAGGCATTGCATGTAAACAAAGGACTATTTGCAAAGCATTGCATGACCTGCTGCAGGGGGAAGAGGGCATGCTGCTGCAGCTCTAGCGTGTGCATGCTGCTGCAGGGGTGCCGGGGCTAAATTGGGTTAGGGTTTGGGGTGCAAAGTGGGTGGCAGGGGTAAGGGGGTGGGGTAACAGAAGCTTGAATGGGGAGGATGAGAACTGATCCGGCTGCATGCGCCACGCTTGGGTGATCAGTCCCATCAGCTGACAGCTTGGCAGAGAGGAGAGCAGGGGAAGGAAGGAGAAGAAAAGGAGAAAAGACCTGAGCACATGTTCTGTGCCTGCATCATCATCCTCTGACCCCTGCACTGCCAGCCAGGCCTCCTGCAGCACAGCACATGGGGCATGCACAAAGCTTGCAGGATCATGGACTCATACAATATTGTAGCAATAGCAGCTATTATTTTTTTCAAGCCCCAAAGCCAGAAATAGAATTATCTTCAGTTATAAAACAATCCTCAAAAATATCACACATATTAAGTGGAAGTGACCAATCAGCAGGGTAGCTCAGTGAATACCCGCCAGTATATGTGACCGCGCTGTATTATGTCGTTACAGGCTCTCTATTGCATGTTCTTGTATGTAGAGCGTGGCCTGCCCGAAGAGATCTCGTTTAGGAAATCCTAGGTTTGTTTACACAAGTGTTTGTATCAGTGTATTCCGCTAGTAGCATCACACAGACATCTTAAGATAACATTGTGGCCCAGATTTATTAAAGCCCCTCCGCACGTTGATCTTTGGTTGCGTTTTTTTTATTGTGTTTTAAAACACAACAGCTGAGTAGAGGTGATGTGCCTAATTACATTACTGTTAACATTAGCTTTTTTACAAAAATGCATTGTAAACGTGATGTGAACAATGCGCTAATGTATGTGTTTTGTTAATGCATGCGTTAACATTGCATTAACAAATGTAAATAGTAATGTAATTAGGCAAATCACCTCTCCTCCGCTGTTGTAATGCGTTTTAAACGCAGTGAAACCGCAACGTGTGAACACGCCCTCTGACTTTGCACGTTCTTTCATATGCAAACTGCTTGCACATTTATTTAAGAAGTGTCCAACACACTTTGTGACACCCGCTGCACTATACCTAATGTGACACAACATTCTGCTCTGATGGGGGCATCCCAGGGCTCAGTCAGACTGTGCACCAGATTTGAGATGCAGAGTCAAACAGAAGTGTGTCGCACACCCCATGTTAAAGGTGCAGTCTGTGCAGGGGGCGCCAGATTCATGCAGAACGTGCGCCACAAATCCTGAATCTGACGCCACCTGCACGCTACACAGGACACTGCACATAGTACACACTGCACTGTTCTTAGTAAATGTGGTCCTGTGCTTCTAGGGCCAGGGCTTTTTATGGAAGAGTCCTGTGAGACCATGTTCACACACTGCATTTGCGTTCAGGCCATTTTCACAGGTTTGCAACGCAATTCAAACGCAATGGTGAGATCTCGCTCACATATGAGACTTAAATACTTGTAAAAGGTTACCCAAAGGTTACAATGTTACAATTTATATTGCATATTATACAAGTTCCGCCCCTTTTACAAGAACATCTGATTTCTCCAGTCCTGTATTTCTGTGCTGTATGAAGCTGTATATAAGTGATGTGCATGTATGTCACTGTATACATATAAAATATGGCTGATTCACCTGCTGGTTCTGGTCTCCCTGGATCCTGCGCTTATATACGGCACCATATGGTGCACAATCATATGCAGCGCATATTTTAAAAATTCCCATAGACTTCTGTGGAGCGTACGGAACGGAAATACATGAGAAAATATAGACATGCTCTATATTTTTTTACGTCTCGCTTGCGGGACAGTGGACAATACGGCCATTGGATAATGGATAAACAAAATGAATATGTCCGTATGAAAACCGTATGGTACTGGGAGCCTTTTCTGCTCATGCGAAAGAGGCTGCAATGTGGTTGCCTTGTAGTTTCATAAGTTGTGAAGAGAGCACCTTGAATCTGTTGCCATCCTTTCCTCATTGTCACAGTTTTATCTGTTAGGGACTTTTCTTTGCCAACACCTCAAGGAGAAAGTGTCCCAATGAGGAGCCTCATCAGACGCCTGCTGTGCTATTGACTGATTGATGATAGTATAAGTGATGTTTGTCACCTCTTTATCAGCTCCAGGATCATTGTGTCCTCACAATGCTCTAAGTACCCAGAAATGATTCCTCCTAGCCGCTCCTTGTACCAGGGATCATGGCACTTAGAGTGAGGCCCTGTGCACGTGACCAGGGCATAGCACTTGGCGGAGTAGAGGAGGAATGGGGGTTAGCGCTCTCCACCCCATCCTCTCCATACAAAGCCAAGTGTCTGCGCCATAAATCAGTCCATAGATAGTACATGCTCTTTCATTTGCGGTCTGGCTTCCTGCATCGTACGGACCGCGTTGGGAAATACACCCCTTCAAACTGTATTTCCCATTAAAGGCAATGGAGCCATGTGCTATCTGTATAGAAATGTTACAGCTCGGCTAGTGCATAGGCAAAACAATCTGTGCAATGGGCCTAAGCTTGATGGCACACGTAGCATTTTTAGTCCGTTTTTTAAGCATGCGTTTTCAGTCCGTTTAAAATCGCAAATGCATCCAATTTTTACCGTTTTTGTCAGTTTTTCCCAATTATTTTAATAGACTTAAATATCTTAATATCTTAACAGGTTGTAAGCAGCCAAATGCTTGGTAAACAGCCAAAAACTGATGCGTTTTTAAACGGACTGAAAAACGGACCAAAAACTCCACGTGTGGCATCACCCTATCGCCAGGTGATAGCAACAATTAGGATATATGTTGTGAGTCATCTTTATTATATGGAAATGCGCATTTTTACACATTTTGTACTATTTATGATGATTGTATCGTATTGAATATAGGTCACCAAGAAAAGCATCTGGCTGAGAACCGAAATGTAATGAATTTTCTTTGCTACGAACAAGACCCTGCAGAAAAGATACTAAATGACCGGTGGATTTCATCATGATATTTCAGCACTTAGGTAGGTCATGTTATTGATCTGTCATTCAGGAGGTCACAACTTCCTATTTAGTGCTACTTGGGGAAGTGGTTATCTTGTCCTAGGATAAAAGTTTATCTTCTGACAGCTGTTTCGGGGTTGATATTGAAAGGCCTGTTAAAGGGTCGGACATTGACCACTGTAACAGGTATCACTAAAGCAAAGAGTTTGACCTGTTGGATGAGATTTAGTATTAATATTGTTTTCCCAGGAGGCATTTTCCTAGCCCAAACAACTTCCCGTAACCTCTAGTATCAGTATTTACAAGAGAAATTTCACAGACGGCCTGTGGCTGAGCTGTACTTGCTGCGTGTGGTCCAGTCCACATGTGGCTCAGCTGTACCATACAGGACTGCAACTCACAGCATTACAAGTCAGTACATCGCATTGCGTGCAGTTCAGCTGAGCCATAGTCGGTCATGGAAATGCATCCAACATATAGACTGTGCATTATATAGACAGAATGAAATGACCCTAACGGAGGTGGTCAGACTGGTTACTGCTTGTTACCAGGCAACAACCACAAGTAATAAAGATAAAAATGTAATGTGTGAGTGAACACTGCGGTGGTAACATATTGCATCAGCAAAATCGCACCAAAATGTCCAACGTGACACCGTTCTCCATGTACAAGATGGAATATACTGTAAAGGGCCAGATATTATTGTTTCTATAATCTGATTTTAGCTAAGCTTTTCTATAAGTCATTATCAGGGTCCCAATGTATCCACTGAAGGGAGGTCCTGTTCTGGCTAATAGAGGGACAGAAAAGTGTATCCCCTTCCACATCTGGTCAAAGGAAATCCAAAATGAAAGCAGGGATAAGCCAGGGGCACTTACTCATAGATCCAGGCACTGTGACTGTGGTAATCTTGTAGATATGTGTTATCCATAGTCTGCTTACTTCTAAAATAAACTTTTGAAATTGTTCATCTGGGGGGTTTTACCAGAGCCCCTCCGTGCTCTAGCTTCACAGGCTGTCCCCCCTTCTCTCTCAGAACTTCCCCCTCGCTCTGCCTGATATACTCTCACTGCAGCACAGGAAGTTTTAGCATACAGGGGGAAGTGCTCCTGCACAGTGTAACAATCTGTGAAGCTACAGCACGGGGGGGGGGGGGGGGGGGCTCTGGTAACACCCATCAGAGCCCTTCAGACATAATTTTAAATGTTGATTTTGAGAAGGCAGGAGGCCATGGATAACAAATATAAAGAAATTATTACAGTCACAGTACCTGGATCTGTGAGTAAGTGTCCCTGGTTTTTCAGGATGGATTTTCATGGAAGATTTCCTTTAAGTACCATCAATGTCTCCAATTATTCATCTATAAGATGACCATGATAAATTTGTTTCGGTTACATTATATTTTGTAAAAAAAAATTGCAAATACTGTTAAGAAATTATTTTTTTTTGCATTTGTTTCCATAGTGAATTTTGTAAGGCAAGGGAAAAACAATTCAGAATAATGTGTGATGTAAATTCCAGTAACTTTTGATTGTTTCTGTATTTTATGTTCAGGTATGAAACTAATGAATTTTCCATGAATCTTGGTGTTTTCCCTACTTACCACTTTCTCAGGATCCTCAGGATGATTATCCCAACCCCATGATGTGATGAGTGAGCACGAGGAGCAGCCCACATCGGAGGTTGTGCTACTCGCTAACTGTTTGCTCTGCTTTCCAGGACGTCCTTTCTGCTGAGTACAAAGGTAATAGAGGAGCAGGTGTTCTATAGGAGATAATGTCATCCTAGTCAGTCACTGTCTAGCAGCTCCCTGTCTAGGTAAACACTAGACAAATGCTGATAGAGATGCACAGTAGCTTCATGTAGGTTCTGTTCACAATGTTTTTGCAAAATAGCAGGTCATTGCTGGTGTATTTTACATATACAGGCAGTCCTCTACTTAAGGACACCCGACTTGCAGACGACCCCTAGTTACAGATGGACCCCTCTGGCCACTGTGACCTCTTGTGAAGCTTTCTGAATGCTTTACTTTAGTCCCAGGCTGCAAAAATCAGCTGTAAGGTGTCTGTAATGAAGCTTTATCGATGATCCTTGGTCCAATTATAGCAAAAAAATTTTAAACTACAATTATCACTAGGGAAAAAAAAAAAAATTGTCTGGATCTACAATTATAAAATATACAGTTTCAATTTACATACAAATTCAACTTAAGAAGAAACTGCCTGCATGTTTCAGTATAAATTATACCATGATACATATTATACATTGTATATATTAAAGGAAATCTACTATCAAACCCATCACAATAAACCAGAGACACTTACGCATAGATCCAGGCTCCATGGCTTTGGTCATAATCTTATATTTATTATCCGTGGCCTCAATCCTTAGAAAAACCAACTTTTAATTATGCAAATGAGCCTGAAAGGCTTTAGGGGTGTTACCAGATTCACAGGCTGTTTCAATGAGCCAAACAGGTCTGACCCCTCCTCCCTCTGCCTGTGTAATCTAGACCTGCTCTGCTCATTGTAACAGCCTATGAAGCTGCAGCACTGAGATGCTCTAGTAACACCCTTCAGGGTGCTTCTAGCTCATTAGCAAAATTTTCAAAGTTCATTTTAGAAGGATGTAGACCATAAATGACACATATAAGAAGATTACCACAGTCACAGTGCCTAGATCTATGAGTAAGAGTCACTGGTTTGTCATGATGGATTTTGATGGGAGATTTCCCATAAGTTAGCATTTATGGTTTACTTTCCTTTCGTCATAAATGGGTCTCCAACCCTTGACTCTTCATCTGCTCCATGAATCAATTCCCAGCTGGAGCATGCTGAGAGTTGTGGTAACAATAACTAGGGAGGCGCAGGCTGTGGAGCAGGGAATAAAAGTGTTCTTTATGTAATTTTTTTTTTGGGGGGGAGAGGAAACAGGTTCATATACAACTTCTTCCAGTCTTGAATAAGCAGCAGCTGTATTAGGAAGCCATGTGACATATAGCATCAGTTCTATTCACTTTATGAGCGCAATTAAATATTCAGGCTACAAAATTTGCCTCACAGAGCCCTGGCACATAAACTGTGATCTGGATAAAGCCGGCTGTACATGAACGACTGGGTCCGTGGAAATGGACCCAAGTGCT
This sequence comes from Engystomops pustulosus, assembly GCF_040894005.1. NCBI lineage: Eukaryota > Metazoa > Chordata > Amphibia > Anura > Leptodactylidae > Engystomops > Engystomops pustulosus. Next base: position 21,309,861 of record NC_092418.1, read on the forward strand.
GAGACCTTGCATCATAGTCACATAGGGGGTCATAAGCTAAGGGCCCGATTCGCGTTTTCCCGATGTGTTACCCGAATATTTCCGATTTGCGCCTTTTTTTCCCCTTTATTGCCCCGGGATTTTGGCGCACACGATCGGAATTTGGGGCATCGGCGCCGGCATGCACGTGATGAAAATCGGGGGGCGTGGCAGAAAGAAAACCCGACGGATTCGGAAAAACCGCCGCATTAAAAAAAAAAAAAAAATTGTGTTGCGGGACTAGCGCTTACCTTCACCAAGTATTAGGCTCGTGCATTCCGGCGGACCTCGGGGAACTTCAGCGGAGCAGCGACATCTGGTGGACGGCGGAGGAACTACCTTAGTGAATCGCCGGATGACCCGAATCCACCGCACAGAACGCGCCGCTGGATCGCGAATGGGCCGGGTAAGTAAATCTGCCCCATGGTGTTAGGGCTGCTGTTTGGGGAGCAGACCGGGACTCCTGTCCACTGCACTGTGCTCGGTCTGTGGGATCTGACCAGGACCAGGTGACCGCACAGACCTGCAACTTAGCCCACTTGCCCAGCTAGATGGGTTAAAGATGCTGGTTCACCTTCAGTTGATCCTGCCTTCTCAGTATATGTTGAATTTAAACAGCTTAAAGGGGTTTTCCCGCAAACAAAAGTTAGGCCCTATCCAAGAGCCTTATCCAACTTGCTGATCAGTGGGGTCTCAGCAATAGAGACCATAGAGATGAATGGAGCAGAACGGTCTGCTCCATTAGTCCATTAACCATTTAAAAAAAAAAAAAAAAACAATAATTTTCTTTTTTCTTAGTGTCATTAACTTTGCGTTCTTAAATTTTGCCATCTGTTTTTTTTTTGTTTAAATTCCTTTATTGAAATCGGATTGTTTACATACAAATTGTTAGAACAAAAGTTTGACATATTCGTAAGTCAAAAAAGGCCAATACAAAACTAGTGTAATACAAAGTGGGAGTGCCTGTATACCTCCCCCTCAGCCACTCCCCACGCAATTTCAACTATATATGGCTTTTATCAAGATGAATGGCCATCTGTTTTTTAACTATCCGCTCAAATAATAGAAGGTCTAATGGAAGATGTAAGAACGGCTACTGACAGACACCATTGCAAGTCCTTTGAAATGAATGGGAAAAAAATGGATCCGTTATTCATCTGTTTTTAAACTGTGTGTACGGTCGCACGCTGCGCTTGTATTGCGCTAGCAATGCATTTCCAAGCGCAGGGGGCCGTACCTTGTCCCAATCTCATAAGCGTTTCTGGTGAAACGCATGCGCTCGGAACACGGTGCGCCCCCATTGCGCTAAATGCAACCTGAAACTGCAAAACGCAGTTAGGATTTATCCTTAACCTGAAATACCTGACCCTGTTCCTAAACATTCCTCGGAGCTTTGACCTAAAAGGGCAATTGCACTTGAAAATTGGTGCATTATAGGTGCATTGAGAATTTACATAGAAATATACAATTTTTTTTACATATAAATATTAATAGTATAAAAAGAATGGGCTGTGACAAAAAAAAAACCCAATTTTTTTCAGGTACTATTTTAAATTAGTAACTTTTTTAGTTAGTTTATAGATTTTTAAAATTGAAAATGTAAGAACCTGAGAATACAGAAGAGCAGGGACCTGTGAGTGGCTAAACATGTTATTTCCTCCATATTCACCACAGAGTCCTCCCACGCACCTCGTGTACACTCCGACAATAACCCGCTCCTAATTCCAAGCCGTCTCCCTGCCACACCCTGCCCCTGAACTCACCACACAGCTCCGGCGGCCTCTTGTTTAATCTCACACATGCAAAGTGCGGCCTGCACATGGGTGTAATCACAGGCGCAGCTTCCCATACATCTGCTGATCCTCTGCAGGAGGAAGGAGCAGCTCAGGAATATCCTGAATACACATGATACAAGTTACATAGAGCCGCTGCTGCTTTATGTGCTGGGATAGGGATGCTATATATGCAAACAGACTGCAAAAAAAGTCACATAACAATACAGGAATGTACATATTTAACCAAAATGTGATTTGGGTCTCCTCTAACAGTTGCATAATTCAGTGCAAAATTGGAAAATAAAAAAGGGGATCCATATGATATGTGTCCGTCCATCTCATTGTGATCTTAGTTCCCATCTTTGCACACACAGCATGGATCATCAGTAGGGATTATCGGGTTATTTGTGATCATCTCATAAGAAAGAGACCATAGTTGCATTAAATTATTTTGCTTATCATTTGATTATTATTTTGGGTCAGTTCACATGGTAGATTTTTTGCCAGAAAAAACAACAGGCACTATTTTTTGTACGGATTTTGGGGAGTGGTCACAGAGTGTGCAATGTTCAGGTGAAAATCCACATCAGAGGTAAAACAGCAAGTGACGTTTCAGCCCACGCAGGGGCCTTCTTCAGACATGGATTTTTTTGGGAAAACGATAATATAAAAATCATATGTGCTGCTATAGCAGGGCAGCAGAGAGGAATTGCGGTGTATCCCATTGTAGAGAAAAACACCCATACCTTCAGGGTGCGGTCACACATTGCGTTTTGGTTGCGCTTTCATTGCGGTTTAAAACACATTACAACAGCTGAGGAGAGGTGATTTGCTGTGATGCCCCTGACAGGCAGAAGTAATCAATCACTGCACCATTCCCCCAGATGCTGTTTATAAGTCATCCAGCTCTGGTTGATTAGTCCTGTCTGGACATTTCAGGCAGATGATGTGTATCTGGAAGTAATGTGTTTATGTACAGCAGCCATGCTGGGGGACCCAGCTTTCCCAAGGTCCTGAATTTTATAATTGTTTTTTTGAGCAAAACCACTCAGTTCAGGGATTAAACAAGATATGTTTCTGCATCAGTGTCGCCCCAGCATTCTCAACGTATGTTTGGTTCACAATGCATAAAAACAAATGGTAGATTTCCTTTAAGGGATTTACCCAAGATTTAATATTATCCACCTTCTATAGAATTGAGAATAACTGGCTAATGGACTAGAAGAGAGGTCCTGTTTTACCATATGAATTAGGCGGCAGCTTAACACACACATCTATATATTGGGCCATTTCGGGAGACTTTTTTTCAACCAAATCATTACTAACACTCGGGAGCCGTGTCCTCCTGAAACAGCAGAGCTGGCATTCTTCATGGAGCTAGCAGAAATTTAACTCATGTAGAAGAATGTCAGCACCTTTGAGCCAAAAAGGTTATAATAGTCACATGTGGGATCACAGGAGGTTTCGCTTGGCACAAGTTCTTCATTAAAGGTGGACTTTTACCTTCTACTTTCTTTGTCATTAAACCAAGCGCTTGCGTGAAAAACATTGGGACCTGCTTTTATAAAACAGACTTTTTAGGAAATATACAGGATAAAAAAGTGTTTTGTTCTATCATATTTATAAAGTCCCTGATACTTTACGCTGTGTTCTCCATTCCTCTCTGTGCAGTAATTCACCTGTGCGTGTACATACGTGTCACCAGTAGAGGGAGTATTTCTTTTTAGTGACATAATGACAAATAACGATAAAGCTTTGAAGATTTGGATGGACCTAAATGATATACCGTATATTGATGGTGGTGAATGATTTGATGATTTGGTATCACAATAGACTTTCTATCAGCCATAGCAATAACTTATATAATATTTATGTTAATTACCCAAATTGTAGATCTATAATAATAATAATTCCTTTATTTATATAACACACACAGATTACGTAGCGCTGAACAGAGTTTTGCCAAATAGCTCCCTGTCCCCAATTGGGCTCACAATCTAATCAACCTACCAGTATGTTTTGGACTGTGGGAGGAAACCGGAGGACCCGGAGTAAACCCATGCAAAAAGTATTACAATATTAAAGTTGGTTGTAGATTTGAAGCTACATGATATTGCCTGTTTTTTCCTCTTTTTTTTCCACAATACCTGTTTTCATCCCCCCCTCCCCCTAACTAAACTGCAGCATAAGGGCCTGTTCATATGTTATGGGCTCAATTAGGATATTGGATCAAATTTTTCTAGAAACCCTTCTTACATTGGCTTCATTTCCAAGGCTGCAGTTAAAAATAATCAGCAAAAATAATGAGCATGTTCATTATTTCCACTGATGAGGAGATCTGTTGGCTTTTACATGGCAGAAATCCAGATGTCAGCCGTGTATTTCTGCTATGGAGCCACTTGCCGATACATTGCGGAGGCAAATCCACAACGTGTGAACTTACCTCCCGGAACTAATAGAGTGACATACCCCATAGAGCAATACCTACACTTCCCCCAAATACAGTAGCAAAGTAATTCCAGGCCATATAAAGGGTCTGCCACATGCCCCCATACACAGTTCTTCCATATAAGATGAAACTAGAGGTCCCCTCTTCTGCCAGGCTCCTCCCACATGTCACTTTATGGGCACATGCTAGTAGCGTTATGTCTCCCCATTGTTCCCAATGGGCGGCTTGCTCTCTGGGTCTTTCCAGGTGGAGACTCCTTCTGGTACAGTCCCAATGAGCCTGAGATACCTGGGAGGGATGGGCAGTATCTCCGTCATAAAGAATAATCTTTACGGTTCCGTCCTCCGTATGATGATCAAAGAGTAAAAATATGTGCATTATGTTAATATTTTAGCTGTGCGCTTTACCTTATGTCTGGTTGATTTATCGGTTGCAGATTACATACCTTATCTATTTATACACCGCACATCTGTGTTATTTCACATATTTACATAGTGCATCTGTGTGTGTCTATTTGTATATGTTGTTTAGGTATGTGTGGTCTGTTTACGCAACTCTTCTCACTTTTTACTGACATTTTTGTTTAGTTCTGTGGAATTCTGTATTAAACCATTAAAAAAAAACATTCAACACATTGGGGCTCAGTTAGTAAGGGTCGCGCTGCTCACTTTCGTCAGACTTTGCACCTTTTTCGGGGATTGCACGGCTGGGAGAGGTATTTAACAGGGGTTTGTGCTGGGATTATGTTGCACGCGGACGGATCATGGCGCAGCTGCGTCGTCTTTTATGTGACAGAAATCGGGTGCGGGATAGCGGACGATCCCAATGATTTGCGGGATTTAACTTTCAAATTGTGTCGCAAAACAATGCACTTACATGCACCAAAAAGAAGAAGGTGAACTCCGGCAGACCTGAGCGGGGAAGCGACACATGCAGGATATCGGGCGCACAATCTTATTGAATCGCGGCAGATGTGCATTATCGTCAAACTCCAGCGGGCGGGGTAAGTAAATGTGCCCCATTAAGTAATGCTGAGTACTAGGCTATGGGGCGGCGAACACCAGCAACTTCTGTGTTCGTTTAATTTTGTCTTTATCCTCTCAGCAGTTTGTTCGGTATGTTGACTGTACTGTCTGATCTTATAAAGCTGGAGCAGCTGAGTAGATTGTATAGTGTCCTATCTGCAAGTAGCATGTTATACAGCAGGAGGAGATGAACAGATTGTACATATTGTCCTATATGCAGGCAGTATCTTATCTGCAGGTAGCACTTTACAGGGCAGAGGTAACTTAGCAGAATGTACATAGTGTCCTATATGCAGGCAGTATGTTATAGAGCAGGAGGAGCTGATCAGATTGTACATAGTGTTCTATCTGCAGGCAGTATGTTATAGAGCAGGAGGAGCTGAGCAGCTTGTACACGGTGTCCTATCTGCAGGTAGCACTTTACAGGGCAGAGTTAACTTAGCAGAATGTACATAGTGTCCTATCTGCAGGCAGCATGTTATAGAGCAGGAGGAGCTGATCAGATTGTACATAGTGTCCTATCTGCAGGCAGCATGTTATAGAGCAGGAGGAGCTGAGCAGATTGTACATAGTGTCCTATCTGCAGGCAGCATGTTATAGAGCAGGAGGAGCTGAGCAGATTGTACATAGTGTCCTATCTGCAGGCAGCATGTTATAGAGCAGGAGGAGCTGAGCAGATTGTACATAGTGTCCTATCTGCAGGCAGCATGTTATAGAGCAGGAGGAGCTGAGCAGATTGTACATAGTGTCCTATCTGCAGGCAGCATGTTATAGAGCAGGAGGAGCTGAGCAGATTGTACATAGTGTCCTATCTGCAGGCAGCATGTTATAGAGCAGGAGGAGCTGAGCAGATTGTAGATAGTGTCCTATCTGCAGGCAGCATGTTATAGAGCAGGAGGAGCTGAGCAGATTGTACATAGTGTCCTATCTGCAGGCAGCATGTTATAGAGCAGGAGGAGCTGAGCAGATTGTACATAGTGTCCTATCTGCAGGCAGCATGTTATAGAGCAGGAGGAGCTGAGCAGATTGTACATAGTGTCCTATCTGCAGGCAGAGCAGCAGGAGCTGAGCAATTGTACATAGTGGGAGGTTTATTTTGTTCTATAGTAGAATTGGAGGGTTTATTATTAGAATATCTCCTTATAGCCAACTCAGGCTTTAGGCCTGTATAAAGAAGTCATGTAACTGCATCTATAAAGATTTGGTCAAAAAGAAGTTATGATAATCTGAAAGTGCTATTTCACTATTATCTACAAATTATTCTGATACATCTTTAAAAATCCCTCTATTTGCCTGTATTTCAGAGGAGAAACGGGATGTAAGTTTCTGCTCTATTGCTACGTGGCTGATTCAGTTTCTCCAGTGCATAAAGAACAGTCATGCAAACATTGGCCTCCTGAGGAGAAGGACCAAGGAGAAGGGCTTCATGAATGGGTTTTAACATGATGTAAGTAAAAGTTAATATAAACTTAAATCACATAACACTGTATCAGAACAGAGAAACATCAAAGATTCTAAAAGGGAAAAGACAATTTGTAATTATTGTTGGTCTAAAATTTAACAAAACTTTAAGACAACTATAAAAAGTGGTTTTCTACATGGGGAGCGGGTCCCTTATATTTCTCTGCTTTGATATTATTGTTTAATACTTGTTATCGTTCCTCCATATACTAAAAACAGGGACATGGCTACTGAGCATGTGCGACCACCAGCAGTGGATGGACATTCTGAAATGGAATGAAGTAGGACACCAGGGACACCGTAAAAATGTGAATAGAAATATCTAGACACAGGGATATTATCCTATAATTCCAATTAGAAACTTATTTTGTATTATCTCATTTATCCAGATGTGCAATAAATGTTGCACAGAGTCCCAGCTCTTCTTGGGGATGGGAGCTTCTGGCCACTGCTTAAAGAAGTGAAATCAATGGAAATATGACCAGGAACCTGTCTGGCTCTCTCTATTCACTTCTGTGGGAGTCAATAAGATTTTTTAACGCAGTCAAGGTGTTTAAATTAAAGGGGTCATCCACTTTCAGCAAATAATTGATAAATTGTTTATGTAATGGAAGGTTATACAATTTTCTAGGATACTTTCTGTATCATTTCCTCACCTTTTTCTAGTTCTCTGATTGCCGACATTCTATACAAAGCTTCATTGTTTAGTTTCTGTAAATAAAAAGCGGCCCTTGGTCATGTGATGTCACACAGGCGCACGGCTCGTTATATCCCTGGTCATTTGATGTCACACAGGCGCACGGATCGTTATATCCCTGGTCATGTGATGTCAACACAACACATAGCTATGATTACTCTCTGTGATATAAAGAGCCATGCACCTGTGTGACATCACATGACCAGGAATATAATGAACCGTACACCTGTGTGACATCACATGACCGGGCAAATAACAAGCCGTGCACCTGTGTGACATCACATGCCCAGGGACCGGTGTTCCACTGGAAGTAAACAATGAAGCTGTATGACAGCAAGCAGAGATCTAGAAATCACAGGAATTGATACAGAAAGTGTATTGGAAAATTGTAGAACTTTTCATTATACACACAATATCAATTATTTGCTAAAAGTGGACAACCCCTTTAAGTTGTTTGACATTGAAATATGGTCTTATTCAAATGTGGTTTTGAAATAAACCAGGATATACCCTCCTTTGTTACCACCCTTGTTTTAGGCCAGATTTTTGTGACAGATTTCTTGTCTCAAATACCCAAAACTGCTGCACCATTCCCGCTGCTGCTTTGAGTGGTTACACTCTGTACACAGGGATGCCCAGTGGTCTTGGAGCTAAGGTGCCATCCCTATGGATTCGACTATTCAGGTCTGCCATCCAATCCTTCCATACAGAGTACGGTGACCAGTCGATCACGCATGGATCATTTCTACACAATGCCTCCCCCATAACCGTGAACCTCTAGATGTAACCCAGTTCATATTAGTACATAGCTCCTCTAGTGTCGCCCCCAATCCTTTTACCTCTAGTTCTATCATCCTATAGACAGTAATACAGAACGGTGGCTGCGGCTGCTTATATGTTGGTTGTGTCTCATATGTGCAGTATGTGTGCAGGGGTGGAGTTGTGTATGTGTGGTATTTGTGTAGGGGTGAGAACCTGGCTCTGAGAGATCCCTTATATTATTGAAAGCCACTCCTTTCCCCTGTGTACTGGGAGAGAGGGGAGAGAGGGCTCTGCAGCAGGCGCCTGTCCCCCTCCTATGGGCAGAGGCTGGGAGGGAGGGAGGGGGGTGTTGTACGGTGGCGCCCCCTCCTCTCCCCTGCAGCCCCTGTCTGGCTGGCCCGCACATGCGTACAAGCCGCAGCCCTGGAGTAGAACTCATGTTGGAGGGTCATTCTCAGACAGTTCTGCAGGGCTGCAATAAATCACCCTGCACATTCCCACCCCTCCCTCCCTCTGTCTGTCTCCCTCCCTCTCTCCCTCTCACTCTCTCTCTCCTTCCTTCCTTCCTCCCATCAGCTTGCCACCTCTCACTTTGCAGCCTCTTCTCCCTTGCTTTCCTTAACCCAGGACCCCCCCTCCCCCTTATCCCCCATTCTAACCCTCTAATATTGGGGAACTAATATGCTCCCCTACATCCTAGGCATCCCTTATAGTCCACAACAGCACCCTTTATATTGAAGATTAGGAAGATTCGGTTGCCAGATAATAGAAAAGAAAATCCCCTCTCTCTTTATTTCCAGCCACCCCCCCAACTCCGCTAATATGACTCCTGGATCCAGCTAAAGACGGGGGGTAATCGATGCCCCTCTATCGGATCTAGAGAGAGAAGACTCAAGAAGCCTCCTCCAGACAGAGATCCACAAATCCAGACTGTGCTTTTTTTTGGGGGGGTGGAAGCTGGGAAGAAAAATACATATACCATATTTGATAAATCTTGAAATTACGGAAATATAAGGACGTATATATCAGGACGAGGATCTCTGCTGAGGGAGGATTTTGTGCTTTTTTTGCATTTTTTTTTTATGAATTTTTAAATTATTCTTGGCACCAAAGAAAACGGGATCCCTCATATCCTACAGACATTGCAACCTGCAAAAGGTGAGAATGGGAAGTGTGTGTGTGTGGGGGGGGGGGGGTTTGGGGGGAAGGTTAGATCGGCACTGGGTATGTTTAAGACTATTATTATTAACAATGTATCTATTTACATATGTATCAAAAATGGTTACATTGTGTAGACCAGGAGCAGATTCTATACAGTGTAGTGCGACTTAGGTTTATGGGACGACCAGAGTGTCCATATATTCCGTATGGTGTATAGTATGCTGGGGGGTACCTGTCACATCCGAATACCAAGGGGGGAGGGCAGTCTGTCACATCATTATATGGGGGAGGGGAGTCCAGGGGATTTTCTATACATATCTCTCTTGTGGAAGTGTGACTGGTGTGTTACCGCCAGGTTCCTGACTTGTCATATGTCACTAAATCGGAAGCTGCTGCCACTATAAATTACCAAGGGGCCCAATGATAATGGATCCTACTAAAGCAATGTTTACCATAACCCTATGCATGTTCCACATCACATCCGTACGATACACATGGCAATGACCCAAACAAAGATTTTGACATCTTGATTCCTCCATTAAACAAAATTATAATTCAATTTATACTTCAAGTATTTTCTGCAGAATATATCAGAGCTCTCCCTCACAAAATGTTTGGCCTGTGCGGTTATTCCATATGCCCCTCTCTCCCCCGGTCTGTAGGTTGGATGAGGTGAGATGTGGCTGTGTACATGTATTGTGGAATATTGCCCCTCTATGGTATAAGAGGGGGCAGAATAGAATTTCGAGGCCGCCGAAGAAGCAGTGATGTGTGGGTATAAATTAATGCACATGTGTCAGGCATAATTATGGAAATGAGAGGGCTTTGTATTAGAAGCAGGAATTCTGGCAGCCGCTATGTACTGTGGGTTTCCAGAAGCCAGTAAAATAGAAAAGCCTTGTACGAATGCCACGAAATAATACCGAGCTCGCCATATCGCTTGTTAACCCTTTATCACCAGCATGTGTGGAGATGGTCTGTACACATTGGGTGGGAAAGTAAGGATAATTTGACATGAAAGGTCAATGTATTAGATGTAGGGGAGAGCACTTATATCTGCGTATATAGGAGAGGTCTGTGTCCTGATGTCAGTGTATTAGGATGAGGAGAGGTCTGTGTCCTGATGTCTGTGTATTAGGAGGAGGAGGGGTCTGTGTCCTGATGTCTGTGTATTAGGAGGAGGAGAGGTCTGTGTCCTGATGTCTGTGTATTAGGAGGAGAGGAGAGGTCTGTGTCCTGATGTCTGTGTATTAGGAGGAGGAGAGGTCTGTGTCCTGATGTCTGTGTATTAGGAGGAGGAGAGGTCTGTGTCCTGATGTCTGTGTATTAGGAGGAGGAGAGGTCTGTGTCCTGATGTCTGTGTATTAGGAGGAGGAGGAGAGGTCTGTGTCCTGATGTCTGTGTATTAGGAGGAGGAGGAGAGGTCTGTGTCCTGATGTCTGTGTATTAGCAGGAGGAGAGGTCTGTGTCCTGATGTCAGTGTATTAGGAGGAGGAAAGGTCTGTGTCCTGATGTCTGTGTATTAGGAGGAGGAGAGGTCTGTGTCCTGATGTCTGTGTATTAGGAGGAGAGGAGAGGTCTGTGTCCTGATGTCTGTGTATTAGGAGGAGGAGAGGAGAGGTCTGTGTCCTGATGTCTGTGTATTAGGAGGAGGAGGAGAGGTCTGTGTCCTGATGTCTGTGTATTAGGAGGAGGAGAGGTCTGTGTCCTGATGTCTGTGTATTAGGAGGAGGAGAGGTCTGTGTCCTGATGTCTGTGTATTAGGAGGAGAGGAGAGGTCTGTGTCCTGATGTCTGTGTATTAGGAGGAGGAGAGGTCTGTGTCCTGATGTCTGTGTATTAGGAGGAGGAGAGGTCTGTGTCCTGATGTCTGTGTATTAGGAGGAGGAGAGGTCTGTGTCCTGATGTCTGTGTATTAGGATGAGGAGAGGTCTGTGTCCTGATGTCTGTGTATTAGGAGGAGGAGGAGAGGTCTGTGTCCTGATGTCTGTGTATTAGGAGGAGGAGAGGTCTGTGTCCTGATGTCTGTGTATTAGGAGGAGGAGGAGAGGTCTGTGTCCTGATGTCTGTGTATTAGGAGGAGGAGGAGAGGTCTGTGTCCTGATGTCTGTGTATTAGGAGGAGGAGGAGAGGTCTGTGTCCTGATGTCTGTGTATTAGGAGGAGAGGAGAGGTCTGTGTCCTGATGTCTGTGTATTAGGAGGAGAGGAGAGGTCTGTGTCCTGATGTATGTGTATTAGGAGGAGAGGAGAGGTCTGTTTCCTGATGTCTATGTATTAGGAGGAGAGGAGAGGTCCTGTGTCCTGATGTCTGTGTATTAGGATGAGGAGAGGTCTGTGTCCTGATGTCTGTGTATTAGGAGGAGGAGAGGTCTGTGTCCTGATGTCTGTGTATTAGGAGGAGAGGAGAGGTCTGTGTCCTGATGTCTGTGTATTAGGAGTAGAGGTCTGTGTCCTGATGTCTGTGTATTAGGAGGAGGAGGAGAGGCCTGTGTATTAGGAGGAGGAGAGGTCTGTGTCCTGATGTCTGTGTATTAGGATTAGGAGAGGTCTGTGTCCTGATGTCTGTGTATTAGGAGGAGGAGAGGTCTGTGTCCTGATGTCTGTGTATTAGGAGGAGAGGTCTGTGTCCTGATGTCTGTGTATTAGGAGGAGAGGTCTGTGTCCTGATGTCTGTGTATTAGGAGGAGGAGAGGTCTGTGTCCTGTGTATTAGGAGGAGGAGGAGGAGAGGTCTGTGTCCTGGTGTCTGTGTATTAGGAGGAGAGGAGAGGTCTGTTTCCTGATGTCTGTGTATTAGGATGAGGAGAGGTCTGTGTCCTGATGTCTGTGTATTAGGAGGAGAGGAGAGGTCTGTGTCCTGATGTCTGTGTATTAGGAGGAGAGGAGAGGTCTGTGTCCTGATGTCTGTGTATTAGGAGGAGAGGAGAGGTCTGTGTCCTGATGTCTGTGTATTAGGAGGAGGAGAGGTCTGTGTCCTGTGTATTAGGAGGAGGAGAGGTCTGTGTCCTGATGTCTGCGTATTAGGAGGAGGAGGAGGAGGAGAGGTCTGTGTCCTGATGTCTGTGTATTAGGAGGAGAGGTCTGTGTATTAGGAGGAGAGGTCTGTGTCCTGATGTCTGTGTATTAGGAGGAGAGGAGAGGTCTGTGTCCTGATGTCTGTGTATTAGGAGGAGGAGAGGTTTGTGTCCTGATGTCTGTGTATTAGGAGGAGGAGGTGAGGTCTGTGTCCTGATGTCTGTGTATTAGGAGGAGGAGAGGTCTGTGTCCTGATGTCTGTGTATTAGGAGGAGGAGGAGGGGTCTGTGTCCTGATGTCTGTGTATTAGGAGGAGAGGAGAGGTCTGTGTCCTGATGTCTGTGTATTAGGAGAAGGAGGAGGAGAGGTCTGTGTCCTGATGTCTGCGTATTAGGAGGAGGAGGAGAGGTCTGTGTCCTGTGTATTAGGAGGAGAGGAGAGGTCTGTGTCCTGTTTATTAGGAGGAGGAGAGGAGAGGTCTGTGTCCTGATGTCTGTGTATTAGGAGAAGGAGAGGAGAGGTCTGTGTCCTGATGTCTGTGTATTAGGAGGAAAGGAGAGGTCTGTGTCCTGATGTCTGTGTATTAGGAGGAGAGGAGAGGTCTGTGTCCTGATGTCTGTGTATTAGGAGGAGAGGAGAGGTCTGTGTCCTGATGTCTGTGTATTAGGCCCGTTCCCCACTTGCGAGTGTGATGCGATGAACTCGCATCACACTCGCAACGCAAGCTGCCGGGAACGCACGGCCTGAACGCTGCACCGCGGGAGTGAACTGACATGCTGAGTTCACTCCCGCGGTGCAGCGTTCAGGCCGTGCGTTCCCGGCAGCTTGCGTTGCGAGTGTGATGCGAGTTCATCGCATCACACTCGCAAGTGGGGAACGGGCCTTAGGAGGAGGAGAGGAGAGGTCTGTGTCCTGATGTCTGTGTATTAGGAGGAGGAGAGCTCTGTGTCCTGATGTCTGTGTATTATGAGGAGGAGGAGAGGTCTGTGTCCTGATGTCTGTGTATTAGGAGGAGGAGAAGTCTGTGTCCTGATGTCTGTGTATTATGAAGAGGAGGAGAGGTCTGTGTCCTGATGTCTGTATATTAGGAGGAGAGGAGAGGTCTGTGTCCTGATGTCTGTGTATTAGGAGGAGGAGAGGTCTGTGTCCTGATGTCTGTGTATTATGAGGAGGAGGAGAGGTCTGTGTCCTGATGTCTGTGTATTAGGAGGAGGAGAGGTCTGTGTCCTGATGTCTGTGTATTAGGAGGAGGAGAGGTCTGTGTCCTGATGTCTGTGTATTAGGAGGAGAGGAGAGGTCTGTATCCTGATGTCTGTGTATTAGGAGGAGAGGAGAGGTCTGTGTCCTTATGTCTGTGTATTATATATGATGTCTGTATATAGCTCCCCCAGTAATCACTAAATACAGCGCTCAGCATTCACTATATGCAGCCCCCAGTAATCACTGTATACAGCTCCCCCAGCAATCCCTATATACAGCTCCCCCAGCAATCCCTATATACAGCTCCCCCAGCAATCCCTATATACAGCTCCTCCAGCAATCACTAGATACAGCTCCTCCAGCAATCACTGTATACAGCTCCCCTACCAATCACTATAAACAGCTTCCACAGCAATAAATATATACAGACCCCTAGCAATAACTATATACAACCCCCCAGCATTCAGTATATACAGCTCCCCCAGCAATCCCTATATACAGCTCCCCCAGCAATCCCTATATACAGCTCCTCCAGCAATCACTAGATACAGCTCCTCCAGCAATCACTGTATACAGCTCCCCTACCAATCACTATAAACAGCTTCCACAGCAATAAATATATACAGCCCCCTAGCAATAACTATATACAACCCCCCAGCATTCAGTATATACAGCTCCCCCAGTAAACACTATATACAGCCCCATAACAATAACTATATACAGCTCCCAGTAATCGCTATATGCACCCTCAGTATTAACTATATACATTCCCCCTGTAACAAGTATATACATTCCCTCTATAACAAGTATATACATTCCCCCTATAACAACTGTATACAGACCCCCCCATAATAACTCGAAACAACCCCTACACAACTATACACAGTCCGACTATTATAACTATATACACACCTTCTATAATAACTAACTATATACCCCCCATGATAACTTTATGCACCCCCCTATATTAACTAACAATATACAGTTCCCCTATTATAACTATTTATACAACACTTCCTATAATAACTAACTATATACCCCCCATGATAACTGTATGTACCCCCCTATGTTAACTAACAATATACAGTTCCCCTATTATAACTATTTATACAACACTTCCTATAATAACTAACTATATACCCCCATAACAACTATATGCACCCACCTATAACTATATACAGTTCCCCTATTTTAACTATATACAAAACACCTCCTACAATAACTAACTATACAAGCCTCCCCCATAATAACTATATACAGTCCAAGGTAAAATAATTAATTGTACCTCACCTTCCTCCGTTCCCCCGATGCGCGCAGTCCTGGTCTTCTTCCCTCGCCGTTACCCTCGGAGGTGTACAAAGATGATGTCGCCCTGCTGGCAGGCGCCGGCGCTGTGTGTGATGTCACGCCGTCAGCGGGGTGCCGGCATCTTAGTTTGATTGTCAAATGGCAGAGCAGGGAACGTATTGTTCGCTGACTCTGGCATAAGTTTTAATTGGGTCGCCCCATGTCCCCCATAGTTAAGACCCAGTCAGCGCTGACC
This sequence comes from Engystomops pustulosus, assembly GCF_040894005.1. Lineage (NCBI taxonomy): Eukaryota > Metazoa > Chordata > Amphibia > Anura > Leptodactylidae > Engystomops > Engystomops pustulosus. The sequence continues at coordinate 21,324,966 of NC_092418.1, forward strand.
CAGATGCACAGTGCGACCACCCGATTCGCCTACATTTTTGGTAGGGGCCCCTTTAAGGGCAAAGTGGTGAGGGCCCTGGGGCTCGTGCCCCTCCTATAATCCGGCCCTGATTAGGAGGAGAGGTCTGTGTCCTGATGTCTGTGTATTAGGAGGAGGAGAGGTCTGTGTCCTGATGTCTGTGTATTAGGAGGAGGAGAGGAGAGGTCTGTGTCCTGATGTCTGTGTATTAGGAGGAGGAGAGGTCTGTGTCCTGATGTCTGTGTATTAGGAGGAGGAGGAGAGGTCTGTGTCTGTGTATTAGGAGGAGGAGGAGAGGTCTGTGTCCTGATGTCTGTGTATTAGGAGGAGGAGAGGTCTGTGTCCTGATGTCTGTGTATTAGGAGGAGGAGAGGTCTGTGTCCTGATGTCTGTGTATTAGGAGGAGGAGGAGAGGTCTGTGTCCTGATGTCTGTGTATTAGGAGGAGGAGAGGAGAGGTCTGTGTCCTGATGTCTGTGTATTAGGAGGAGGAGGAGAGGTCTGTGTCCTGATGTCTGTGTATTAGGAGGAGGAGGAGAGGTCTGTGTCCTGATGTCTGTGTATTAGGAGGAGAGGAGAGGTCTGTGTCCTGATGTCTGTGTATTAGGAGGAGAGGAGAGGTCTGTGTCCTGATGTCTGTGTATTAGGAGGAGGAGAGGTCTGTGTCCTGATGTCTGTGTATTAGGAGGAGGAGGAGAGGTCTGTGTCCTGATGTCTGTGTATTAGGAGGAGGAGAGGTCTGTGTCCTGATGTCTGCGTATAAGGAGGAGGAGAGGAGAGGTCTGTGTCCTGATGTCTGTGTATTAGGAGGAGGAGAGGTCTGTGTCCTGATGTCTGTGTATTAGGAGGAGGAGAGGTCTGTGTCCTGATGTCTGTGTATTAGGAGGAGAGGAGAGGTCTGTGTCCTGATGTCTGTGTATTAGGAGGAGGAGAGGTCTGTGTCCTGATGTCTGTGTATTAGGAGGAGGAGAGGTCTGTGTCCTGATGTCTGTGTATTAGGAGGAGGAGAGGTCTGTGTCCTGATGTCTGTGTATTAGGAGGAGAGGAGAGGTCTGTGTCCTGGTGTCTGTGTATTAGGAGGAGGAGGAGAGGTCTGTGTCCTGATGTCTGTGTATTAGGAGGAGGAGGAGAGGTTTGTGTCCTGATGTCTGTGTATTAGGAGGAGGAGGAGAGGTCTGTGTCCTGATGTCTGTGTATTAGGAGGAGGAGAGGAGAGGTCTGTGTCCTGATGTCTGTGTATTAGGAGGAGGAGAGGAGAGGTCTGTGTCCTGTGTATAAGGAGGAATAATTTACCTTTGTTCATCTCTGCTCATACAGATATAGTGACAATTTATTGTGTCTATGCCAAGTGACAGACTGGAGCCTCACAATGTGATCGGGTGGAGATGATGCTGGAGGCCGCTGTGTAACAACAATGTTGCCACTTTTTTCTCATAGGGAAATAATGTGAATCATCCCATTTGCCAACACTCAAAGGTGACAACTGTTGTTGCTATGTGGGTGCCTTTTCTCCACATCTGGGTGCAGGACACCCGCTGGGGTCCCTAACCGTAAGAGTCAGTATTAGCATTGTGCAGAGCTGCTCTTCTCAGTCCTTGGCTACTCCCATCAGGATCACTGTGTATCACGGGACAGCAGAGATCCCTGGCGCACGTGTTCTGCATGAGAACTTAAAGGAAAAGGGTCACAATCTGGATATAATTTACATTTTCTATGTCCTCGGAGATGTGTCTGCAGCCACTCCCATGTATGAGGATCCTGTGCTATCCCACAGAGGTCAGCGATCTCCTAGACACTCCTTGGACTACCATATGGCTGGCACTGTATTACAGTGACCAGAAGTCATGCCACCCAGCTTTCCCAGAGTCCTAAGTGTAAAATGTGAGGCCTTACATAGAGATGTGGGAATGTGTAACATCCAGTGCGTGGGAAGGGACTGTGCAGGGTCCTGTGAGCTGTGACTGTTGCAGTGTCAGGCCCTGCATACTCTGCTTTGTGGCCTTGGTACCAGCTCGATAGATGTGACTGAGCCTTTGTATTATAGAGTGTGGTTCTGTGTGACCCGGAGGTGAGTGTGTGAAGCTCTGTGTATTCTGGAGCTGGCTGTGAGGTTGTCCTGTGTTCTAGAGCTGAGTGAGGCCCTGTGTGTGTGCAGTAAGTTATGGGAGGACCTGCGTATTTGCAGTGCTGTGCATGTGCTTCCGCAAGGCCTTGTAATATGTGGGACGCCCCTTACATTTTGCACCTCAATGTGTGAGGCCCCATGTGAGGCCCCATCTATGTCAGGAGGTGACTCTTTATCTTACTTCTTATGCTATACAAAGTTTGCACAACCCTACAGATTCTGGGAAAAGCAATGGATAGGGGATAGGTACTATAGTTATGGACACCCACTGATCACAAGATCGAGGATCCTGAATCTCCTGTCTGCATAAAGCGGTGGTGGAGCAGATATTCACTGGCAGAGATGACTACAGCACTTCCACTTGCCATACACTATGTACAGAATAGCAATGCACATACACGACCACCTCGCTAATCACCACCCACCCAACAATCTAACTGTTAGATTATTTCATGCTAATTAGGAGAAATTTACCCTCAAATTCTCAAGCGCACCTCACCTTCAATAAACATAGCATAAGTTACCAGTCCGGTGTCTATACCTATCCATTAACACTGTTTCCGATCATTATGTGGCTTCTAATCCTAATTCTTCAGCTGCTTTCCTCTCTTCTGTCTGTAATTCACATTCCTCTCGGGCAGCGTTCACACCTGGCGTTTACATTGGGTTTTGAAACACAATACAACAGCTGAGGAGAGAAGATTTGCCTAATTGCTTTGTTGTTCACATTTCCGTTTACAAACTCCTGTGTCAACATCACCTTAACATGGCGTTTTGTTAACACAAATGTCAACAGCAATATAATTAGATAATTAAATAATAAATCTCCTATCTTCAGCTGTTGTATTGTGTTTCATAACCCAATGTAAATGCCACGTGTGAATGTAGCTTTAAAGGATTGTAAACCAAGTACACTGACATGCTGGTGTGTGCCCCCTCTGGCAGGATCCGCTTTTCTTTTAGCTTCTAGCTGGTAATGGGGCCTAGAGCCCCTCAGGCTAATTTGCATAATTTTTAAACCCCTTAAACATATGTAGCTAAATAAAATGCGGATCCTGCCAGAGCGGGCACACACCAGTATGTCAGTGTGCTTGGTTTACAATCCTTCATCCTGGTGGTAGATTTCCTTTAAAGATTGTAAAGGAAGGACCTAGCTGCTGTGACTCACTCTCCCCCTTCCTTCTCCATAGACTCCTGTATAGTCTGACACCTATGATTATGAGTGAAACCCATATTAGGAGGGAGCTTGATAAGAGCCAAAGTAAGTGGGAAAAGGAAGCTTTCATAAGTTTCATAATAAATGTAATATTCAGCTCATATATTATCTTACCGGTGGGAGCCTGTCCGCTAGAACCCCACACCTGTGGATAGGGGATGACAATTCAACCTGGACCAGCCCCTTTAAAGGGGGTTTCCATGAAGACAAGTTAGGCTCTATCCACAGGATAGGGCCTAACTTGCTGATCAGTGGGGGTTCCATTGCTGAGACCCCCGCAGATCACTATAATGAGTGGTCGACCGACCACTTGTCGCTTCATAAGAGTAATGGAGCAGACGGCCGCGCATGACCGTTCTGCTCCATTAATCTCTGGAGCTGACGGGGATCGGTGAGTGGAGCGCTCAGCAATTTCCGTCAGCTCCATAGGGATTCGTGGAGCAGAACGGTCATGCGCGGTCGTCTGCTCGATTAGTCTGCGGAGCGGCAAGGGGTCGGTCGGACTCCTAGTTTCCGCGATCTGCAGGGGTCTCAGCACTGAGACCCCCACTGATCAGCAGGTTAGGTACAAGTTAGCAAGTTTATTGGTATAGTTAAAGGGGATGAGCGTTAACCAGATATTCCTGGCACTGCTTATCTCTGTGATATGAACACACATGTTGCAGGTCTTGTGTCCCCCCATACATACGTATAATATCTTCCATGGCTGACATCCAGGTATTATCTTATTGGAGCCCGGTCTGCTGTGTCTTATCTGAGCTTCTTGGCCTCACTGCATGAATTGGCTGCCATACGCCCTCCTTGTACCTGCCAGACAAGCTAACAACCATATACCGATGCATCACAAATCATCATGTGTGATAACTCTATTATCTGCCTGTGATCCCGCTGTCATCTGTCACTGAGGTGGAGCAGGGAATGACACATCTATCACATTATACAGCGCTCTGCCCGTTTGATAGCTTCAATGATGCTTACATGGCGCAACCAATGTTGCCAATCTAATGGGGTTGAAATCTTCTTTTACCATGGTCGCATAAGTAATAATTTTGCATATTTTTGATTTGTAAAAATTGATCAATCAGCCAGATCAGAGACGCACTATGGAGGACTGAGCCCAGTGGTGCATGACATGGACAGGGTATCGATCTTACTGGAACGTGTGTAGTACTTTATTTCACCTGTGGTGGCGCTGCAGGGAAACTGATCACATTTCACAAAGTTACGCCAAACGGGTTATATTGTTCATTTTCCATCTCCATACACTTCAGACCTTCCCAAATTTAGACAACAATTATCTGATGTGTATTGAGGCCTTCAAAGGTTTGTCGCAAGTTCCATTGTTATCCCATATTATTACAATCTCATCGGTGAGGGCACAACAGCTGGGACCCCCACTGATTACAAGAATAGACCCCCACAGTTCTCCACAATGGGGGTCGCTGTTCTCACTAAATTAATGACTTCATTTATCTGTTCAGTGTTTTAACAAGTTTCAGAATTTTGGCAATTTACCAATCATTACAAATCTAAAGAAACAAACGATCGCCAGCTGAGATTATCTTTGTAAAAAATTATTATCAGTCTAATTTTTAAGGGGGTGTCCAAACCTGGTGTAGCTTATGGGAATACAAATGTATCTGCCAGTCAGGGGACATGTAGCAATCAGGGGTCCTTTTACATTTTAGGGATAGAATGGCTAGTGACTGACAATAAAACATAGTTACAAGCCGCAACGTCTGGAATTGACAGAATTTGTAATGTAGCCTTAAGCCGGCCTAATGTATAAATAGTGCAGCCCCATGTAAATGGCAGGCTCCATCAATATCAATGTTATGTGTATGGAGCGACTGCTGAAGGACATGACAGAGCGCTGAAGGCTACATTAGGCGACGGCGTGGATACAACACTACATGACAGCCCGCTGTGTGGCCCCGCTCTTAGGGTCATGCATTAGACATTAGGGGTCAGAGAGGTAAAGGCACGTAGCAGTGATGATGTAGGAGACTGTACGGCGTATTCTAAGTCATGGAAAATATCGTGCGCCACAGTTCACCTGCTCCAGGAGAGGAGAGGAAATTCTTGGATGGATCGAGCAGACATGCTTAAACTTGTGAGGATTTAGCCTCTAAGTGAGTAAAAATTGTGGTGGTGTAGTGGGGGGTATATTAACCCTCGTAACGCCATCTTAACCCCTTGGGCTGGTTTTTATATCCGAATTTTGTCCAATATAAAATTGAATCCTATTACTATCTCACAAACTGTGGATAAGAATTGTGCATTTTCATATTGGGCTAAAATGCAAGATTTTTACTTAGCAGACTTTTATTTCTGCCTTTTTTTGATGCTGGATCCATGAGGTTCTGGTGCGTTGCTGTACACACTGATACGTGTTAAAGGAAATCTACCATCAGAATCAAGCATCATAGTCCTAGACCTAGGCACCGTAACTCTCATATTTGTTATCCATGGACTCCTCCCTTCTTAAATCAACTTTTAAAACTAAACTAATGAACCAGAAGGGCTATGGGGTGTTTACCAGAGCCCCTCCGTGCTGCACTTTTACAGGCTGTTCGACTGTCTTCACTCTGATCCCTCAGCACTTCCCCTCTCTCTCTGCCTGATGTTATCTTACACAGAGGCAGGGGCAAGTGCTGAGCGCGGAGGAGGTTCTCACAGCCTGTAGCAAAGAAGGGCTCCTCACACCTCACAGCCCTTCTGGCTCATTTGCATAATTTTAAAAGTTGATTTAAGAAGGAAGGATGTGCTATGATTAAAAAAAGTTAAGAATGGTGTCTGTATCTATGCATTAATGCCCCTGGTTTATGCTTTATTGTGGAGATTGTACTGGTGCGATGCCGGAGATCGTACTGGTGTCTCAACCACTCAGAGGTTGGGTTTCGTTTTCCATTCTGTAATTCCAATTATGATTGGAATTTGGTTACATCTAGAATTGCTGCAACATTTCTTCTTCTCACACAGAAGAAAAGCCTAGAATGCCAACAAACATCCCAAAACCCCTCCAATGGCTTCTCTGATTATTGGGATTATTTTCATCATTCAACAGCGGGGGATTTGGGAGATGATTGGATGATCCTGACAAAGTCATTGGCCAACGTTTTTCTCATTTGTATGGGGGCCTATTGTGTGATTCGGATTTTTCTGCACTTTAACTCACATAATAATTAGAGTATTGTTATCTTATTTGAGCAAAATCACATCAAATGACAGGATATGACTGCAGTATGTGAGCCCCCTTACACTTGTACATCACTGGAAGTTCAGTGTTATTAAAGTTTAGAGAGGAGATGGGAACAGCTGTGTGTGACCTGCTAGACGGCCAATGCTGTCACATCAGAAAATCAGCTCTTAGAGCCACTTGGCCTCCGATCTTATAGAAATCCTCAGATCGTTGTCCATCCTCCCACTTTGTTTCCGTGTTCTGCATCCTACAAATCTGCTCATTGTGTATTCCTGAGCCCATCTCATCATTGATGTCATGGGTTCTGTGTGTCACATGCTGCAAATTCCCTTCACCTGTCTCTTCATTCCCCCAGTGTCTGCTCATCAGTCACACCATCTCTGTGCTCCCTGACACTTATATCTTCCCTGGTGGTTACACCCTGTCAGCGCCCGCTAGTCCCATTGCTGCCATCAGTCCTTGGCGTGCCCTCAGTCACAGCTGGCTGCTCCCTGTCACCTTGTGTATCTCACAGCGGAGCCCTGATAGCAGCATCGCATCGTGTGAGTGCATGGGAATGTATGGTCTATAGGGGCCTACATCATATAGTAAGCTGTGCGTATCTGCCTATGCAAGATACATTATTCTCCATATAGGATATGGACATATGTCCGTTTTCAAAATATCTTGCAATTGTCACATCTGCTGATGTGCGATAACCCGTGTTATTTTTGTTCTCAACAAAGTCATCCAGGCCTCTCCTGTAAATGTACAAAGTGTCCACTATGACAACCTCCTGCAGCAAAGAGTTCAATAGTCTCACTGCTCTTACTGTAAAGAAGCAGAACCACCTCTCCTCTAGATGTAGTGGATGCCCCCTGTCTATGGTGATGGTAGAACATCCTCTCCTCTAGGTGTAGAGGCTGCCCCCTGTCTATGGTGATGGTAGAAGCTCCTCTCCTCTAGGTGTAGAGGATGCCCCTGTCTATGGTGATGGTAGAACCACCTCTCCTCTAGGTGTAGAGGATGCCCCCTGTCTATGGTGATGGTAGAACATCCTCTCCTCTAGATGTAGAGGATGCCCCCTCTCTATGGTGATGGTAGAACATCCTCTCCTCTAGGTGTAGAGGATGCTCCCTGTCTATGGTGATGGTAGAGCAGCCTCTCCTCTAGATGTAGAGGATGCCCCCTCTCTATGGTGATGGTAGAACATCCTCTCCTCTAGGTGTAGAGGATGCTCCCTGTCTATGGTGATGGTAGAGCAGCCTCTCCTCTAGGTGTAGAGGATGCCCCCTCTCTATGGTGATGGTAGAACATCCTCTCCTGCAGGTGTAGAGGATGCCCCCTGTCTATGGTGATGGTAGAAGCACCTCTCCTCTAGGTGTAGAGGATGCCCCTGTCTATGGTGATGGTAGAACATCCTCTCCTGCAGGTGTAGAGGATGCCCCCTGTCTATGGTGATGGTAGAACATCCTCTCCTCTAGGTGTAGAGGATGCCCCCTGTCTATGGTGATGGTAGAACATCCTCTCCTGCAGGTGTAGAGGATACCCCCTGTCTATGGTGATGGTAGAACCTCCCCTCCTCTAGGTGTAGAGGATGCCCCCTGTCTATGGTGATGGTAGAACCTCCTCTCCTCTAGGTGTAGAGGATGCCCCCTGTCTATGGTGATGGTAGAAGCACCTCTCCTCTAGGTGTAGAGGATGCCCCCTGTCTATGGTGATGGTAGAACCTCCTCTCCTCTAGGTGTAGAGGATGCCCCCTGTCTATGGTAATGGTAGAACATCCTCTCCTCTAGGTGAAGAGGATGCCCCCTGTCTATGGTGATGGTAGAACCTCCTCTCCTCTAGATGTAGAGGATGCCCCCTCTCTATGGTGATGGTAGAACCACCTCTCCTCTAGGTGTAGAGGATGCCCCCTGTCTATGGTGATGGTAGAACCACCTCTCCTCTAGGTGTAGAGGATGCTCCCTGTCTATGGTGATGGTAGAACCTCCTCTCCTCTAGGTGTAGAGGCTGCCCCCTGTCTATGGTGATGGTAGAAGCTCCTCTCCTCTAGGTGTAGAGGATGCCCCTGTCTATGGTGATGGTAGAACCACCTCTCCTCTAGGTGTAGAGGATGCCCCCTGTCTATGGTGATGGTAGAACATCCTCTCCTCTAGATGTAGAGGATGCCCCCTCTCTATGGTGATGGTAGAACATCCTCTCCTCTAGGTGTAGAGGATGCTCCCTGTCTATGGTGATGGTAGAGCAGCCTCTCCTCTAGATGTAGAGGATGCCCCCTCTCTATGGTGATGGTAGAACATCCTCTCCTCTAGGTGTAGAGGATGCTCCCTGTCTATGGTGATGGTAGAGCAGCCTCTCCTCTAGGTGTAGAGGATGCCCCCTCTCTATGGTGATGGTAGAACATCCTCTCCTGCAGGTGTAGAGGATGCCCCCTGTCTATGGTGATGGTAGAAGCACCTCTCCTCTAGGTGTAGAGGATGCCCCTGTCTATGGTGATGGTAGAACATCCTCTCCTGCAGGTGTAGAGGATGCCCCCTGTCTATGGTGATGGTAGAACATCCTCTCCTCTAGGTGTAGAGGATACCCCCTGTCTATGGTGATGGTAGAACCTCCCCTCCTCTAGGTGTAGAGGATGCCCCCTGTCTATTGTGATGGTAGAACCTCCTCTCCTCTAGGTGTAGAGGATGCCCCCTGTCTATGGTGATGGTAGAAGCACCTCTCCTCTAGGTGTAGAGGATGCCCCCTGTCTATGGTGAGGGTAGAACCTCCTCTCCTCTAGGTGTAGAGGATGCCCCCTGTCTATGGTAATGGTAGAACATCCTCTCCTCTAGGTGTAGAGGATGCCCCCTGTCTATGGTGATGGTAGAACCTCCTCTCCTCTAGATGTAGAGGATGCCCCCTCTCTATGGTGATGGTAGAACATCCTCTCCTCTAGGTGTAGAGGCTGCCCCCTGTCTATGGTGATGGTAGAAGCTCCTCTCCTCTAGGTGTAGAGGATGCCCCTGTCTATGGTGATGGTAGAACCACCTCTCCTCTAGGTGTAGAGGATGCCCCCTGTCTATGGTGATGGTAGAACATCCTCTCCTCTAGATGTAGAGGATGCCCCCTCTCTATGGTGATGGTAGAACATCCTCTCCTCTAGGTGTAGAGGATGCTCCCTGTCTATGGTGATGGTAGAGCAGCCTCTCCTCTAGATGTAGAGGATGCCCCCTCTCTATGGTGATGGTAGAACATCCTCTCCTCTAGGTGTAGAGGATGCTCCCTGTCTATGGTGATGGTAGAGCAGCCTCTCCTCTAGGTGTAGAGGATGCCCCCTCTCTATGGTGATGGTAGAACATCCTCTCCTGCAGGTGTAGAGGATGCCCCCTGTCTATGGTGATGGTAGAAGCACCTCTCCTCTAGGTGTAGAGGATGCCCCTGTCTATGGTGATGGTAGAACATCCTCTCCTGCAGGTGTAGAGGATGCCCCCTGTCTATGGTGATGGTAGAACATCCTCTCCTCTAGGTGTAGAGGATGCCCCCTGTCTATGGTGATGGTAGAACATCCTCTCCTGCAGGTGTAGAGGATACCCCCTGTCTATGGTGATGGTAGAACCTCCCCTCCTCTAGGTGTAGAGGATGCCCCCTGTCTATGGTGATGGTAGAACCTCCTCTCCTCTAGGTGTAGAGGATGCCCCCTGTCTATGGTGATGGTAGAAGCACCTCTCCTCTAGGTGTAGAGGATGCCCCCTGTCTATGGTGATGGTAGAACCTCCTCTCCTCTAGGTGTAGAGGATGCCCCCTGTCTATGGTAATGGTAGAAGCACCTCTCCTCTAGGTGTAGAGGATGCCCCCTGTCTATGGTGATGGTAGAACCTCCTCTCCTCTAGATGTAGAGGATGCCCCCTCTCTATGGTGATGGTAGAACATCCTCTCCTCTAGGTGTAGAGGATGCTCCCTGTCTATGGTGATGGTAGAGCAGCCTCTCCTCTAGATGTAGAGGATGCCCCCTCTCTATGGTGATGGTAGAACATCCTCTCCTCTAGGTGTAGAGGATGCTCCCTGTATATGGTGATGGTAGAGCAGCCTCTCCTCTAGGTGTAGAGGATGCCCCCTGTCTATGGTGATGGTAGAACATCCTCTCCTGCAGGTGTAGAGGATGCCCCCTGTCTATGGTGATGGTAGAAGCACCTCTCCTCTAGGTGTAGAGGATGCCCCTGTCTATGGTGATGGTAGAACATCCTCTCCTGCAGGTGTAGAGGATGCCCCCTGTCTATGGTGATGGTAGAACATCCTCTCCTCTAGGTGTAGAGGATGCCCCCTGTCTATGGTGATGGTAGAACATCCTCTCCTGCAGGTGTAGAGGATGCCCCCTGTCTATGGTGATGGTAGAACATCCTCTCCTGCAGGTGTAGAGGATACCCCCTGTCTATGGTGATGGTAGAAGCACCTCTCCTCTAGGTGTAGAGGATGCCCCTGTCTATGGTGATGGTAGAACATCCTCTCCTGCAGGTGTAGAGGATGCCCCCTGTCTATGGTGATGGTAGAGCAGCCTCTCCTCTAGGTGTAGAGGATGCCCCCTGTCTATGGTGATGGTAGAACATCCTCTCCTGCAGGTGTAGAGGATGCCCCCTGTCTATGGTGATGGTAGAAGCACCTCTCCTCTAGGTGTAGAGGATGCCCCTGTCTATGGTGATGGTAGAACATCCTCTCCTGCAGGTGTAGAGGATGCCCCCTGTCTATGGTGATGGTAGAACATCCTCTCCTCTAGGTGTAGAGGATGCCCCCTGTCTATGGTGATGGTAGAACATCCTCTCCTGCAGGTGTAGAGGATACCCCCTGTCTATGGTGATGGTAGAACCTCCCCTCCTCTAGGTGTAGAGGATGCCCCCTGTCTATGGTGATGGTAGAACCTCCTCTCCTCTAGGTGTAAAGGATGCCCCCTGTCTATGGTGATGGTAGAAGCACCTCTCCTCTAGGTGTAGAGGATGCCCCCTGTCTATGGTGATGGTAGAACCTCCTCTCCTCTAGGTGTAGAGGATGCCCCCTGTCTATGGTAATGGTAGAACATCCTCTCCTCTAGGTGTAGAGGATGCCCCCTGTCTATGGTGATGGTAGAACCTCCTCTCCTCTAGATGTAGAGGATGCCCCCTCTCTATGGTGATGGTAGAACATCCTCTCCTCTAGGTGTAGAGGCTGCCCCCTGTCTATGGTGATGGTAGAAGCTCCTCTCCTCTAGGTGTAGAGGATGCCCCTGTCTATGGTGATGGTAGAACCACCTCTCCTCTAGGTGTAGAGGATGCCCCCTGTCTATGGTGATGGTAGAACATCCTCTCCTCTAGATGTAGAGGATGCCCCCTCTCTATGGTGATGGTAGAACATCCTCTCCTCTAGGTGTAGAGGATGCTCCCTGTCTATGGTGATGGTAGAGCAGCCTCTCCTCTAGATGTAGAGGATGCCCCCTCTCTATGGTGATGGTAGAACATCCTCTCCTCTAGGTGTAGAGGATGCTCCCTGTCTATGGTGATGGTAGAGCAGCCTCTCCTCTAGGTGTAGAGGATGCCCCCTCTCTATGGTGATGGTAGAACATCCTCTCCTGCAGGTGTAGAGGATGCCCCCTGTCTATGGTGATGGTAGAAGCACCTCTCCTCTAGGTGTAGAGGATGCCCCTGTCTATGGTGATGGTAGAACATCCTCTCCTGCAGGTGTAGAGGATGCCCCCTGTCTATGGTGATGGTAGAACATCCTCTCCTCTAGGTGTAGAGGATGTCCCCTGTCTATGGTGATGGTAGAACCTCCCCTCCTCTAGGTGTAGAGGATGCCCCCTGTCTATGGTGATGGTAGAACATCCTCTCCTGCAGGTGTAGAGGATACCCCCTGTCTATGGTGATGGTAGAACCTCCCCTCCTCTAGGTGTAGAGGATGCCCCCTGTCTATGGTGATGGTAGAACCTCCTCTCCTCTAGGTGTAGAGGATGCCCCCTGTCTATGGTGATGGTAGAAGCACCTCTCCTCTAGGTGTAGAGGATGCCCCCCGTCTATGGTGATGGTAGAACCTCCTCTCCTCTAGGTGTAGAGGATGCCCCCTGTCTATGGTAATGGTAGAAGCACCTCTCCTCTAGGTGTAGAGGATGCCCCCTGTCTATGGTGATGGTAGAACCTCCTCTCCTCTAGATGTAGAGGATGCCCCCTCTCTATGGTGATGGTAGAACATCCTCTCCTCTAGGTGTAGAGGATGCTCCCTGTCTATGGTGATGGTAGAGCAGCCTCTCCTCTAGATGTAGAGGATGCCCCCTCTCTATGGTGATGGTAGAACATCCTCTCCTCTAGGTGTAGAGGATGCTCCCTGTATATGGTGATGGTAGAGCAGCCTCTCCTCTAGGTGTAGAGGATGCCCCCTGTCTATGGTGATGGTAGAACATCCTCTCCTGCAGGTGTAGAGGATGCCCCCTGTCTATGGTGATGGTAGAAGCACCTCTCCTCTAGGTGTAGAGGATGCCCCTGTCTATGGTGATGGTAGAACATCCTCTCCTGCAGGTGTAGAGGATGCCCCCTGTCTATGGTGATGGTAGAACATCCTCTCCTCTAGGTGTAGAGGATGCCCCCTGTCTATGGTGATGGTAGAACATCCTCTCCTGCAGGTGTAGAGGATGCCCCCTGTCTATGGTGATGGTAGAACATCCTCTCCTGCAGGTGTAGAGGATACCCCCTGTCTATGGTGATGGTAGAAGCACCTCTCCTCTAGGTGTAGAGGATGCCCCTGTCTATGGTGATGGTAGAACATCCTCTCCTGCAGGTGTAGAGGATGCCCCCTGTCTATGGTGATGGTAGAACATCCTCTCCTCTAGGTGTAGAGGATGCCCCCTGTCTATGGTGATGGTAGAACCTCCTCTCCTCTAGGTGTAGAGGATGCCCCCTGTCTATGGTGATGGTAGAATATCCTCTCCTCTAGGTGTAGAGGATGCCCCCTGTCTATGGTGATGGTAGAACCTCCTCTCCTCTAGGTGTAGAGGATGCCCCCTGTCTATGGTGATGGTAGAACATCCTCTCCTGCAGGTGTAGAGGATGCCCCCTGTCTATGGTGATGGTAGAACATCCTCTCCTGCAGGTGTAGAGGATACCCCCTGTCTATGGTGATGGTAGAACCTCCCCTCCTCTAGGTGTAGAGGATGCCCCCTGTCTATGGTGATGGTAGAAGCACCTCTCCTCTAGGTGTAGAGGATGTACCCTGTCTATGGTGATGGTAGAGCCTCCTCTCCTCTAGGTGTAGAAGATGCCCCCTGCGAATGGTGATGGTAGAACCTCCTCTCCTCTAGGTGTAGAGGATGCCCCTGTCTATGGTGATGGTAGAAGCACCTCTCCTCTAGGTGTAGAGGATGCCCCCTGTCTATGGTGATGGTAGAACCTCTTCTCCTCTAGGTGTAGAGGATGCCCCCTGTCTATGGTGATGGTAGAAGCACCTCTCCTCTAGGTGTAGAGGATGCCCCCTGTCTATGGTGATGGTAGAACCTCCTCTCCTCTAGATGTAGAGGATGCCCCCTCTCTATGGTGATGGTAGAACATCCTCTCCTCTAGGTGTAGAGGATGCTCCCTGTCTATGGTGATGGTAGAGCAGCCTCTCCTCTAGATGTAGAGGATGCCCCCTCTCTATGGTGATGGTAGAACATCCTCTCCTCTAGGTGTAGAGGATGCTCCCTGTATATGGTGATGGTAGAGCAGCCTCTCCTCTAGGTGTAGAGGATGCCCCCTGTCTATGGTGATGGTAGAACATCCTCTCCTGCAGGTGTAGAGGATGCCCCCTGTCTATGGTGATGGTAGAAGCACCTCTCCTCTAGGTGTAGAGGATGCCCCTGTCTATGGTGATGGTAGAACATCCTCTCCTGCAGGTGTAGAGGATGCCCCCTGTCTATGGTGATGGTAGAACATCCTCTCCTCTAGGTGTAGAGGATGCCCCCTGTCTATGGTGATGGTAGAACATCCTCTCCTGCAGGTGTAGAGGATGCCCCCTGTCTATGGTGATGGTAGAACATCCTCTCCTGCAGGTGTAGAGGATACCCCCTGTCTATGGTGATGGTAGAACCTCCCCTCCTCTAGGTGTAGAGGATGCCCCCTGTCTATGGTGATGGTAGAACCTCCTCTCCTCTAGGTGTAGAGGATGCCCCCTGTCTATGGTGATGGTAGAACCTCCTCTCCTCTAGGTGTAGAAGATGCCCCCTGCGAATGGTGATGGTAGAACCTCCTCTCCTCTAGGTGTAGAGGATGCCCCTGTCTATGGTGATGGTAGAAGCACCTCTCCTCTAGGTGTAGAGGATGCCCCCTGTCTATGGTGATGGTAGAACCTCCTCTCCTCTAGGTGTAGAGGATGCCCCCTGTCTATGGTGATGGTAGAAGCACCTCTCCTCTAGGTGTAGAGGATGCCCCCTGTCTATGGTGATGGTAGAACCTCCTCTCCTCTAGATGTAGAGGATGCCCCCTCTCTATGGTGATGGTAGAACATCCTCTCCTCTAGGTGTAGAGGATGCTCCCTGTCTATGGTGATGGTAGAGCAGCCTCTCCTCTAGATGTAGAGGATGCCCCCTCTCTATGGTGATGGTAGAACATCCTCTCCTCTAGGTGTAGAGGATGCTCCCTGTATATGGTGATGGTAGAGCAGCCTCTCCTCTAGGTGTAGAGGATGCCCCCCGTCTATGGTGATGGTAGAACATCCTCTCCTGCAGGTGTAGAGGATGCCCCCTGTCTATGGTGATGGTAGAAGCACCTCTCCTCTAGGTGTAGAGGATGCCCCTGTCTATGGTGATGGTAGAACATCCTCTCCTGCAGGTGTAGAGGATGCCCCCTGTCTATGGTGATGGTAGAACATCCTCTCCTCTAGGTGTAGAGGATGCCCCCTGTCTATGGTGATGGTAGAACATCCTCTCCTGCAGGTGTAGAGGGTGCCCCCTGTCTATGGTGATGGTAGAACATCCTCTCCTGCAGGTGTAGAGGATGCCCCCTGTCTATGGTGATGGTAGAACCTCCCCTCCTCTAGGTGTAGAGGATGCCCCCTGTCTATGGTGATGGTAGAACCTCCTCTCCTCTAGGTGTAGAGGATGCCCCCTGTCTATGGTGATGGTAGAGCCTCCTCTCCTCTAGGTGTAGAGGATGTACCCTGTCTATGGTGATGGTAGAGCCTCCTCTCCTCTAGGTGTAGAAGATGCCCCCTGCGAATGGTGATGGTAGAACCTCCTCTCCTCTAGGTGTAGAGGATGCCCCTGTCTATGGTGATGGTAGAACATCCTCTCCTCTAGGTGTAGAGGATGCCCCCTGTCTATGGTGATGGTAGAACATCCTCTCCTGCAGGTGTAGAGGATGCCCCCTGTCTATGGTGATGGTAGAACATCCTCTCCTCTAGGTGTAGAGGATGCCCCCTGTCTATGGTGATGGTAGAACATCCTCTCCTGCAGGTGTAGAGGGTGCCCCCTGTCTATGGTGATGGTAGAACATCCTCTCCTGCAGGTGTAGAGGATGCCCCCTGTCTATGGTGATGGTAGAACCTCCCCTCCTCTAGGTGTAGAGGATGCCCCCTGTCTATGGTGATGGTAGAACCTCCTCTCCTCTAGGTGTAGAGGATGCCCCCTGTCTATGGTGATGGTAGAAGCACCTCTCCTCTAGGTGTAGAGGATGTACCCTGTCTATGGTGATGGTAGAGCCTCCTCTCCTCTAGGTGTAGAAGATGCCCCCTGCGAATGGTGATGGTAGAACCTCCTCTCCTCTAGGTGTAGAGGATGCCCCTGTCTATGGTGATGGTAGAAGCACCTCTCCTCTAGGTGTAGAGGATGCCCCCTGTCTATGGTGATGGTAGAAGCACCTCTCCTCTAGGTGTAGAGGATGCCCCCTGTCTATGGTGATGGTAGAAGCACCTCTCCTCTAGGTGTAGAGGATGTACCCTGTCTATGGTGATGGTAGAGCCTCCTCTCCTCTAGGTGTAGAGGATGTTCCCTGCGAATGGTGATGGTAGAACCTCCTCTCCTCTAGGTGTAGAAGATGCCCCCTGCGAATGGTGATGGTAGAACCTCCTCTCCTCTAGGTGTAGAGGATGCCCCTGTCTATGGTGATGGTAGAAGCTCCTCTCCTCTAGGTGTAGAGGATGCCCCCTCTCTATGGTGATGGTAGAACATCCTCTCCTCTAGGTGTAGAGGATGCCCCCTGTCTATGGTGATGGTAGAAGCACCTCTCCTCTAGGTGTAGAGGATGCCCCTGTCTATGGTGATGGTAGAACCTCCCCTCCTCTAGGTGTAGAAGATGCCCCCTGCGAATGGTGATGGTAGAACCTCCCCTCCTCTAGGTGTAGAGGATGCCCCCTGTCTATGGTGATGGTAGAACATCCTCTCCTCTAGGTGTAGAGGAAGCCCCCTGTCTATGGTGATGGTAGAAGCACCTCTCCTCTAGGTGTAGAGGATGCCCCCTGTCCATGGTGATGGTAGAACATCCTCTCCTCTAGGTGTAGAGGATGCCCCCTGTCTATGGTGATGGTAGAAGCACCTCTCCTCTAGGTGTAGAGGATGCCCCTGTCTATGGTGATGGTAGAACCTCCCCTCCTCTAGGTGTAGAAGATGCCCCCTGCGAATGGTGATGGTAGAACCTCCCCTCCTCTAGGTGTAGAGGATGCCCCCTGTCTATGGTGATGGTAGAGCCTCCTCTCCTCTAGGTGTAGAGGATATCCCATGTTTATGGTGATGGTAGAACCTCCTCTCCTCTAGGTATAGAGGATGCCCCCTGTCTATGGTGATGGTAGAACATCCTCTCCTCTAGGTGTAGAGGAAGCCCCCTGTCTATGGTGATGGTAGAAGCACCTCTCCTCTAGGTGTAGAGGATGCCCCCTGTCCATGGTGATGGTAGAACCATCTCTACTCTAGGTGTATAGGATGTCCCCTGTCTATGGTGATGATAGAACCTCCTCTCCTCTAGGTGTAGAGGATGTCCCCTGTCTATGGTGATGGTAGAACATCCTCTCCTCTAGGTGTAGAGGAAGCCCCCTGTCTATGGTGATGGTAGAAGCACCTCTCCTCTAGGTGTAGAGGATGTCCCCTGTCTATGGTGATGGTAGAACATCCTCTCCTCTAGGTGTATAGGATGTCTCCTGTCTATGGTGATGATAGAACCTGCTCTCCTCTAGGTGTAGAGGATGTCCCCTGTCTATGGTGATGGTAGAACCCCTCTCCTCTAGGTGTAGAGGATGTACCCTGTCTATGGTGATGGTAGAACCTCTTCTCCTCTAAGTGAAGGAGATGCCCCTGTCTATGGTGATGGTAGAACCTCATCTCCTCTAGGTGTAGAGGAAGCCCCCTGTCTATGGTGATGGTAGAAGCACCTCTCCTCTAGGTGTAGAGGATGTCCCTGTCTATGGTGATGGTAGAACCTCCCCTCCTCTAGGTGTAGAGGATGCCCCCTGTCCATGGTGATGGTAGAACCTCCTCTCCTCTAGGTGTAGAGGTTGCCCCCTGTCTATGGTGATGGTAGAACCGCCTCTCCTCTAGGTGTAGAGGATGTCCCCTGTCTATGGTGATGGTAGAACCATCTCTCCTCTAGGTGTAGAGGATGCCCCCTGTCTATGGTGATGGTAGAACCTCCTCTCCTCTAGGTATAGAGGATGCCCCCTGTCTATGGTGATGGTAGAACCATCTCTCCTCTAGGTGTAGAGGATGCCCCCTGTCTATGGTTATGGTAAAACCTCCTCTTTTCTAGGTGTAGAGGATGCCCCCTGTCTATGGTGATGGTAGAACCTCCTCTCCTCTAGGTAGAGAGGATGCCCCTGTCTATGGTGATGGTAGAACCTCCTCTCCTCTAGGTGTAGAGGATGCCCCCTGTCTATGTTGATGGTAGAACCCCCTCTCCTCTAGATGTAGAGGATGCCCCTGTCTATGGTGATGGTAGAAGCTCCTCTCCTCTAGGTGTAGAGGATGCCCCTGTCTATGGTGATGGTAGAAGCTCCTCTCCTCTAGGTGTAGAGGATGCCCCTGTCTATGGTGATGGTAGAAGCTCCTCTCCTCTAGGTGTAGAGGATGCCCCCTGTCTATGGTGATGGTGGAACCTCCTCTCCTCTAGGTGTAGAGGATGTCCCCTGTCTATGGTGATGGTAGAAGCTCCTCTCCTCTAGGTGTAGAGGATGCCCCTGTCTATGGTGATGGTAGAACCTCATCTCCTCTAGGTGTAGAGGATGCCTCCTGTCTATGGTGATGGTAGAAGCACCTCTCCTCTAGGTGTATAGGATGTCCCCTGTCTATGGTGATGGTAGAAGCGCCTCTCCTCTAGGTGTAGAGGATGTCCCCTGTCCATGGTGATGGTAGAACCATCTCTCCTCTAGGTGTAGAGGATGTCCCGTGTCTATGGTGATGGTAGAAGCACCTCTCCTCTAGGTGTAGAGGATGCCCCCTGTCCATGGTGATGGTAGAACCGCCTCTCCTCTAGGAGTATAGGATGTCCCCTGTCTATGGTGATGGTAGAAGCACCTCTCCTCTAGGTGTAGAGGATGCCCCCTGTCCATGATGATGGTAGAAGCACCTCTCCTCTAGGTGTAGAGGATGCCCCCTGTCCATGGTGATGATAGAACCTCCTCTCCTCTAGGTGTAGAGGATGCCCCCTGTCTATGGTGATGGTAGGACCGCCTCTCCTCTAGGTGTAGAGGATGCTCCTGTCTATGGTGATGGTAGAACCTCCTCTCCTCTATGTGCAGAGGATGCCCCCTGTCTATGGTGATGGTAGAACCTCCTCTCCTCTAGGTGCAGAGGATGCCCCCTGTCTATGGTGATGGTAGAATCTCCTCTCCTCTAGGTGTAGAGGATGCCCCCTGTCTATGGTGATGGTAGAACCTCCTCTCCTCTAGGTGTAGAGGATGTCCCTGTCTATGGTGATGGTAGAGCCTCCTCTCCTCTATGTGCAGAGGATGCCCCCTGTCTATGGTGATGGTAGAACCTCCTCTCCTCTATGTGCAGAGGATGCCCCCTGTCTATGGTGATGGTAGAACCTCCTCTCCTCTAGGTGCAGAGGATGCCCCCTGTCTATGGTGATGGTAGAAGCACCTCTCCTCTAGGTGTAGAGGATGTCCCCTGTCTATGGTGATGGTAGGACCACCTCTCCTCTAGGTGTAGAGGATGCCCCTGTCTATGGTGATGGTAGAACCTCCTCTCCTCTAGGTGTAGAGGATGCCCCCTGTCTATGGTGATGGTAGCATTGCCTCTCCTCTAGGTGTAGAGGATGCCCCCTGTCTATGGTGATGGTAGAACCTCCTCTCCTCTAGGTGTAGATGATGCCCCCTGTCTATGGTGATGGTAGAACCTCCTCTCCTCTAGGTGTAGAGGATGCCCCCTGTCTATGGTGATGGTAGGACCGCCTCTCCTCTAGGTGCAGAGGATGCCCCCTGTCTATGGTGATGATAGAACCTCCTCTCCTCTAGGTGTAGAGGATGCCCCCTGTCTATGGTGATGGTAGGACCGCCTCTCCTCTAGGTGTAGAGGATGTCCCCTGTCTATGGTGATGGTAGATCCTCCTATCCTCTAGGTGTAGAGGATGCCCCCTGACTATGGTGATGGTAGAACCACCTCTCCTCTAGGTGCAGAGGATGCCCCTGTCTATGGTGATGGTAGAAGCACCTCTCCTCTAGGTGTAGAGGATGCCCCTGTCTATGGTGATGGTAGAAGCACCTCTCCTCTAGGTGTAGAGGATGCCCCTTTGTCCTGGTCACAGGCCTAGGTATTAAAAGGTCTTTGGAAAGATCCTTGTACTGTCCAGTCAGGTAGTTGTACATTGTAATGAGGTCTCTCCTACACATAATTGTATTGTATTATATGACTACATTTTCATAGTTTTATGTGTAAATTTGTATGTAAATGTGTGTTTTACTATAGGTGTGTGTGTGTGTTGTATAAAAGGTGTATATGTGATCTATTATAGGTGTGTGTGTGTTGTGTTATAGGTGTGTGTGTGTTGTAGTATAGGTGTGTGTGTTGTAGTATAGGTGTGTGTGTTGTAGTATAGGTGGATGTGTGTTGTAGTATAGGTGGATGTGTGTTGTAGTATAGGTGGATGTGTGTTGTAGTATAGGTGTGTGTGTTGTAGTATAGGTGTGTGTGTTGTAGTATAGGTGTGTGTGTTGTAGTATAGGTGTATGTGTGTTGTAGTATAGGTGTATGTGTTGTAGTATAGGTGTATGTGTTGTAGTATAGGTGTATGTGTGTTGTAGTATAGGTGTATGTGTGTTGTAGTATAGGTGTATATGTTGTAGTATAGGTGTATGTGTTGTAGTATAGGTGTATGTGTGTTGTCTTATAGGTGTATGTGTTGTCTTATAGGTGTATGTGTTGTAGTATAGGTGTGTGTGTTGTAGTATAGGTGTGTGTGTGTTGTAGTATAGGTGGATGTGTGTTGTAGTATAGGTGTATGTGTTGTAGTATAGGTGTGTGTTGTAGTATAGGTGTGTGTGTTGTAGTATAGGTGTGTGTGTGTTGTAGTATAGGTGGATGTGTTGTAGTATAGGTGTGTGTGTTGTAGTATAGGTGTGTGTGTGTTGTAGTATAGGTGTATGTGTGTTGTAGTATAGGTGTATATGTTGTAGTATAGGTGTATGTGTTGTAGTATAGGTGTATGTGTGTTGTCTTATAGGTGTATGTGTGTTGTCTTATAGGTGTATGTGTTGTAGTATAGGTGTATGTGTTGTAGTATAGGTGTATGTGTGTTGTAGTATAGGTGTATGTGTGTTGTAGTATAGGTGTATGTGTGTTGTAGTATAGGTGTGTGTGTGTTGTAGTATAGGTGTGTGTGTGTTGTAGTATAGGTGTGTGTGTGTTGTAGTATAGGTGTATGTGTTGTAGTATAGGTGTATGTGTTGTAGTATAGGTGTGTGTGTTGTAGTATAGGTGTGTGTGTGTTGTAGTATAGGTGTGTGTGTGTTGTAGTATAGGTGTGTGTGTTGTAGTATAGGTGTGTGTGTGTTGTAGTATAGGTGTATGTGTTGTAGTATAGGTGTATGTGTTGTAGTATAGGTGTGTGTGTTGTAGTATAGGTGTGTGTGTGTTGTAGTATAGGTGGATGTGTGTTGTAATATAGGTGGATGTGTGTTGTAGTATAGGTGTGTGTGTGTTGTAGTATAGGTGTGTGTGTGTTGTAGTATAGGTGTGTGTGTGTTGTAGTATAGGTGTGTGTGTGTTGTAGTATAGGTGTGTGTGTGTTGTAGTATAGGTGTGTGTGTGTTGTAGTATAGGTGTGTGTGTGTTGTAGTATAGGTGTGTGTGTGTTGTAGTATAGGTGTGTGTGTGTTGTAGTATAGGTGTGTGTGTGTTGTAGTATAGGTGTATGTGTGTTGTAGTATAGGTGTATGTGTTGTAGTGTAGGTGTGTGTGTGTTGTAGTATAGGTGGATGTGTGTTGTAGTATAGGTGTGTGTGTGTTGTAGTATAGGTGTGTGTGTGTTGTAGTATAGGTGTGTGTGTGTTGTAGTATAGGTGTGTGTGTGTTGTAGTATAGGTGTATGTGTGTTGTAGTATAGGTGTATGTGTGTTGTAGTATAGGTGTATGTGTTGTAGTGTAGGTGTGTGTGTGTTGTAGTATAGGTGGATGTGTGTTGTAGTATAGGTGTGTGTGTGTTGTAGTATAGGTGTATGTGTTGTAGTATAGGTGTGTGTGTGTTGTAGTGTAGGTGTGTGTGTGTTGTAGTGTAGGTGTGTGTGTGTTGTAGTGTAGGTGTGTGTGTGTTGTAGTATAGGTGGATGTGTGTTGTAGTATAGGTGGATGTGTGTTGTAGTATAGGTGTGTGTGTGTTGTAGTATAGGTGTGTGTGTGTGTGTGTGTTGTAGTGTAGGTGTGTGTGTGTTGTAGTATAGGTGTGTGTGTGTTGTAGTATAGGTGTGTGTGTGTTGTAGTATAGGTGTGTGTGTGTTGTAGTATAGGTGTGTGTGTGTTGTAGTATAGGTGGATGTGTGTTGTAGTATAGGTGTATGTGTGTGTGTGTTGTTACACGTTCCTGTCATGTGCCTCTTTGCTGCACCCTATTCATCATATCGGCGCCCCGGGCACCCGGCTACCTGTCACCTAATGACTTCCTGGCGGCCTGGGGGCTGTGTCTCTCCTCCCTATCCAGCCTCTTCTTTCCTCCTGTCAGTGTCCTTCCCTCTTCTCCATGTCTCTCCTCCCTCCCATTCTGCTTGGTGCTCCCAGGCCTCCACATTCCTCAGTGTCTGGCCACGGCTGGCCCTCTGCCCAGCATGGGGGTGGGGGGGACACGCCTTTATCCCCACATGGCACTAGATGGGTGACTCTCCCTCTCCCAGATTCCCTTAGGAGAGGGGGGTATGTTACATCTCCTACACCCCCCTCACCCCTCAGGAAACCACACGTGGCAAGTGGTATTACCCTTTCTCTGACACAGCACATTAACCCCTGCGTGCCTGTGAGATTACACTGTGCTGTGCAGGTTGGTGGTGAGCGGTGGGTTAATGGTTGATCTGTGACATGTCCTCAGCCTGATAATCTATTCATGTTGTTCTAATCGACTTCCCTTCTCTATCCAGGGCGGCTGGGGGTGCTCTGGGAGTAGCCATTGATCATGCACTCGCTGGACGAGCCCCTGGATCTGAAGCTCAGTATCTCTAAGCTGCGGGCAGCACGAGAGAAGAGAGAGCGCAATGGGGGGAGCACGAGGAAGAGCTCAGTGCACCACGAGCTGATGATACGGGATGATGGAACCACTGTCATCACCCCAATCTGCCCCTCACCCCCACCAGGTACCCTGTTATATACCACTGCACTCCAATCCTGACATTACCTTCCTGTGCCATGACACCCCTAAATCCAGAAGGGGCCTTGAATGTTTAACAATTGCTTTTCTATTTTATCCCCTCCAGGGTTCCTGCCTCGTTTTCGGGAGGGAGACAGCCCCCCCTTCTCTACTCCACCAATTGTGGACCTCAGCCTTTCCCCCCCTTCTGGTATGGACTCCCCTAGCCGAGCATCTCTGTCCCCTGAAAGGGTGACAGGTGGGGACACTCCATTGGTAAGTCCTTGTCACCATTACTTATTGTCTTTGTGATATAATTACCCCATCCTGTAGGGGGCAGAGTTCTCAATGCAGCCATAAATGGTTGTGTATGATGGAAGGACACGTCTAGCTCACAGCTATTCCATTGTATAGCAGACGGGTTTTGCCTTTGTACACCCAGAGGAAATGCAGATTTGACTCCCTGTGGGTAGATGTTAGGATCGTACGTTATCTCTGACATTTCATCTTACTTCTGGGAATGGCCCTCGGCTCCATGCGTCTCCTTCTCATCTACATCTTGCTGCTTCACTTCAAGTGATGTATCTTCTTCTCCCTAGGACACTCCATCACTGCGCTGCAGGGGGGATACAGTCCCCAGTCCATTCCAGTTCTTCCTGCCTCTAAGCTCTGGTCTACAGCTGCCCCCATCCATGTTCCTCACCCCACCGAAGGAGAAGCGTCTGTCCCTGGAGTACACGGAGCAGAAACAGCTGGTGTGTCAGTGGGCAAAGGTAAACAGCACATAATACAGGTTAATGTGCCAATGTCTGCTGCCCTACAACCCTCAGCGAGTGCCCCATATGACTGGGATGCTGGGCACCCCTAGCATAAGTAAATGGAGCGCTGGTCAAAGTGCTTGCACCTCCCAATTTTTTAAGGGTACCATTGAACATTGAATAAGATATATCTGTATATAATGGGAAATCGGGCAAGACAAGAAGCAACCACACACACTTTCCAATATGAACACATCAGTGTCCCACATCCCCCCATCGTCGTAGTTTAACAATGCTGAACTTGAAAGAAGTCAAGGGCGGGGGGGTGTTACAGTAACAGCAAATAATGTTATAAATGTCCTGAGTGAGCTTCACACAGTGATGGCAATGGTAGTAACAGTAATGATAAATTCTGGGATGTCACCAGCCACCACTAGAGGGAGCTTAGTGCCTAGGGATGTCTACTGCAGCCAGAGAACTCAGTAGGAGCTGTAACAGTCTGCATACAGTGAGCTCCACCTAGTGGCGGCTGCAGAAATTGCCAGGATTGTGTCAGGAACCAGTGGAATCAGATCACTGCATGGTGCTATATCTGTCTGATTATTGTGACTAAAAGTTTCATCTGAATAGGATTGTGTTGGTGGCAACTGCATGGATTTCCTAAAGTCCTCACTCCCCAGATGGTGCAGAAATGTTATCAACAAATCTGCTACATGTAAATTCATCCTAAAACCTGGGGTTTTCAGTACAGTGAAATAATACAGGATCCTAATGTCACTTTCAGCTTGTCATAGCCAAACATTCTAGTCATCCGGGCCTGAAGTAAAGGGAATTGTTATAAAATAGTAGTGAATATCAAAGTGGAATCTATTGTAGTAACAGGAGTCTGCCTGCAGGAGGCACTAAAACAAAACCAGGGTCACACACAATATACCGATATTATGGACACGTTTTATGCACATTTCCTATAGTAGTATGTGACCGTGGACGGCCCACGTATGACATCCATGTGGTCTCCAGGATTTACACAAACCCGTTTATTTTGGTAGTTGCTGGACCTCTAAATAGAGCAGATCTCCCTGTGATCAGGACTCACCAGGGAACCATAAACTAGTTTGATGTACAATACATGAACATCCAGCACTGAGCAGCCGCCCCCTCCCCTCTCATTACCTGCCGCTCTCCATTGTTTCACCTTTGACCTATGACTTTTCAGTGCAACCGCCTTTTCGAGTTACTGCAAGAGTTGGTGGATCACGTTAATGATTTCCACGTGAAGCCAGAGAAGGACGCTGGATACTGCTGCCACTGGGAGGGATGTGCCCGCCGGGGAAGAGGATTCAACGCCAGGTGAGAGGGAGACCCCACACTGCAGTACCAGACACCGGCCAACAGAGGCGCTATTTCTGGGGGTGGCAGAGGTGCCACGGCTAGAAATATTTTGCTGCAATGTTTTAGTGAAGGTAATACCTTTACCATGAAGCTTAGTGATGTTTTGCATTCACTGTCAGCAAGCAGGGATTTTGAAAACAGATGGACTAAAAGTGCAGCAAGATATATACTTACATCATTCACATCATGAATGTCCCCAGAATCTATTGAGTTATATTTATGTGTCAAACTATAAGGGGTCACCGGGAAGAGGTCCTAATGACGCCCCCTGCAGGAGCTGTTATACTCTGCAATCTGATTACAGGGCATTTATATGGCAATCCTCGGGGTATCACGTCTAGAGCCACAGGCCGCCGCTGTACATATGGATAATACAATATTTCAGTCTCCTTTGTTATTTGTGTACCCACAGGTATAAGATGCTGATTCACATTCGCACCCATACTAACGAGAGGCCGCACTGCTGCCCAACATGTCACAAGAGCTTCTCCCGGCTGGAAAACCTGAAGATACACAACCGTTCACACACAGGTACGGGCCGGGAAGCTTCTGTCACTAGGATATGGTATAAGAATAAATCATACATTTTTATTTCTATAGCGCCATCATGTTCCGCAGCGCTGTACAGATTATGGGGGACATATACAAATGAAATAAGACATAAGAGAGCAGTAACATGGTCACATGATTAATAAGGCTGTGTTCACACATTGCGTTTAGTTTCTGTTAACGCATGTGTTTTGTATAGGCAATGTTGACAGCAATGTAATTAGGAAAATCTCCTCTTCTCGCGTTACCACCACATGTGTATGCAGCCTCAGAGTGAGGGCCTTGCTGGAAAGAGCTTACAATCTATGATCACTATATGAACACTCAAGGACCCCTGCCCATCAGCTGATACGGGAGCCAGAACAACCCCGAACAGAGATTCATCCCCTGTGTAGGGGGCAAGCCCGTTTTCCATGAATACCCTCCCTTAGAAATCAGGAGGGTCTCCCCCTGAGGGATCGGCGGGGCGGGGTCTCCCCCTGAGGGATTGGCGGGGGTGGGGGGGGGGTCTCCCCCTGAGGGATTGGTGGGGGGGGGGTCTCCCCCTGAGGGATTGGTGGGGGGGGGGTCTCCCCCTGAGGGATTGGCGGGGGGGGGGGCTCCCCCTGAGGGATCGGCGGGGCGGGGTCTCCCCCTGAGGGATCTTATCATCTTCTGTGTGAAACCATTTTTGTGTATTTTTCCTGCCCAGGTGAGAAGCCTTACATGTGTCCCTACGAGGGCTGCAACAAGCGCTACTCCAACTCCAGCGACCGCTTCAAGCATACGCGCACCCACTACGTGGACAAGCCCTACTACTGCAAGATGCCCGGCTGCCAGAAGCGCTACACAGACCCCAGCTCCCTGCGCAAGCACATCAAGGCGCACGGCCACTTCATCTCACACCAGCAGCGCCAGTTACTGAAGATACACCAGCCCCCCAAATTACCTGCACTGGGGGACAGCAGCTATGCAAGCGGAGCCCAACTCATTATTCCCAACCCTGCCGCCATCTTCGGCAGTCAGACCCTGCCTATTCCACTGGCACCCGGACCTTTGGACCTCAGCTCATTGGCCTGCAGTGGTGTAGCCTCCGCTCTGGCAGGGCTACCAAATCCCATGTTGACACTTGCAGGGTCTCCCCTCAACCTGGCCAAGGGCTCCCTGTTGTCTCAAGCTTACTCCGCAGCGGGCCTGGGATTGCCTTTAGTCTCTTTGATTTCAGCAGGAAAATCCGAAAATGAAAAACGACCCAAGGCTCAAAGGTCAGAGAGCGATGAGAGGACTGAAGGGTCAAAAGTGAGGCCTAGTTCAGCAGATGCACTATCTCTGCTCCCCAGCGGGGTCTTAGATCTGTCACCTGGCATGGGCTCCGACTCTCTACTCCCTGGATGGGTGGTCATCCCTCCAGGGTCCGTGTTACTGAAGCCTGCGGTGGTCAACTGAGAAGGCCGTGTCCCTGTAACTCTCTACCTGTGCCCACTATACCCACACACACGACAGGGGCAGAAGAGGTGTGACCCCGTGACATTCCCGGACGACCTCTGTGTATTTTCAGGATCTCTAGATCATTTCACATTGCCTGCCGAATCGCTTCCCCTCTTGTACATGGGACCAAAACACAGCAGGCCGACCCCTAATGTGACATTATAAGGACCCGGGGGGTTTAGGGACTGCGTAGAATCAAGCACTTTGTTGTATTCGGGGGCCAGGAGAAGTTACATTGCCGTCTTTCGGAATTTCACGAGAGAAGGTTTTCCGCCTTCTGAGAAAAGCAATAATTATGGAAATGCTCCGACCGAGCCGACTCTGCGACGACAAGAGGGAGAGGAGCGTGGATAACGCCACGGGCTCCTCTGCTCCGCACTCACCGTCTCCTCTGTACATCCGCTCTATGATCCGCTCCAGGACTTGTATGGTCCCACTTCTGGTTGTATCACATTCCGCTACATACCTATGCACTAACCCCATCTCTGCACTTTCCCATCATCCCGCCCTATAGATATCCCATGACAACGCATTCAGCCATAGTGAGTGCTGCTTCTCTTTGCTTCCCTATATAACCCTGGTGTCATGTATGAGGAGGCTCCGCTATGTTATGGACTGTGAGTAGTGTGTGAGGACGATGCTCTGCTGGGATCTCTGGACTGACTGGTCATTCGCAGGCAGGAGAACAGGCTGGAGTTAAAGGGGTTGTCTCATTTACAAAACCCAACTTTAAATACTGGGAATTGTGGGGAGTCAATAACTCAGGACCTTCAGTTATAATACCTGGAGGTCCTGACGTGCCCTGGCTCTTGCTTTCATAGGGTCACTGTGTAATGCCTTGTGTTCCCTGCGGGGGCGCTGCAGGTGATATACCCACCAGATTATATCTAAGAGCTCAGCAATGGGACATTCAGGGGACCCTTTTATCAAGGGGTTAATCAAAGTGTAGAAAACTTTAAAGGGGGGGCACTGTAATCCTTGTGTGTGATCCACCCTGGCTCCATACACTGCCCGCAGCCCCACACCCGCAGCACATTCCTCTCCACCCGCCATGGAAAGGATGACCCTGACTCCTGGTGATGCACATGGATCAGAAGACGTCTTATTAGTCCCATGTGGCCTGAGAATAGGGGGAGGGGAAGAAGGCCCCAAAGTCTCCTTCATTCACCTTATAAACATCACCTTTAAGAGAGGAGAATACAGTGATCTATAGCGGTTGTATGAGATAAGAATAACAAGGCTACTGCTTATTTATAGAAACAGCGCCACCCTTGTTGCATCTGGTATTGCAGCTCATATGCAATACCAGGCGCAGCCTGTAGGCAAGGGGGGCGCTGTTTCTAGGGAGAAATGGATCATTTTTGTCTATGTTATTCCTCCCTCTTTCTGCAGCCTTTGAGCAGCCACTTCTTGGGTAAAGGGGTCCTCTGCCTGATGGGTCCCGGCCGCAGTGATAGATCTTATATGACAATATGGTAAAATGCAGACAATTTGGATGTCGACATGTTTCCTTTATATGTCTGGGGTACATGGACCCGTCACATGGCGCCAAATCATGTGTGGACCCCGGGAGCCTCTGCCTTTGTTGCAACCAATCAGGTGACGGCTTCTTATTTAGGATGCGTTGACTAAATTGTCATGTTTTAGTATAAAAAAATAGGCCTTAAAGTGAGACTCCACCTCCACCATGTCACCGGGTGCGGATTCATTATAGACGCAGTGGACAGAGCAACACCCCCCCTCTTAAAGGGGTTGTCCCATGTATAATATTTACCCCTAGTTGATGGAGCAGGTGTCCTGCGCCCCTAGTCTTACTCCTGCACCCGCACACTGGATGAATGGAGGGGCACAGGCTCAACCTGCTGTCCCACAAATTTGGGGAGTGAGACCTTGTTCTTAGGAACAGTTTGTATGTAATATGAATCAGAGCTTTTAGACCCAAACCTTACCCCCTTGTCTGCATGTCCCATATACCAGGCTGGCAGTGCCCATCGCAGGTGATAAAGGGACATGCCAGGGACATCAGTCAGGCCACTGCCAGTGTGACTTGTCCCAAATCTCTCCAACCCAATTGCACTGGATTCACAGATATGTACCTTTGGGAGAAATCCCTGAAGCCACCACTAGGGGGAGTGTGTTGCATCGTGTTTTACTACTGAATTCAATGTGAGCAGTGAGCTCCCTCTAGTGGTGGCTGCAGATATGTAAAGGATTGTAATTTAGCTCTGTAATCATAAATAATGATTGAGGAGGGGGAGGGGGGGGACAACTTTAAGGCCGTGTTCACATGTTCACACATTGCAGTAGTGGTGCTGTAAAGGTCACTGGGTTTGGGTTTTTCTACCTGTATGTTCCCCTGGAAGACCGGGCACACGTATGATGGATATTATAAACACGCGTGGATCAGTGCGGTTCTCATGTATGTGACAACCCATTATGTCCATGGGCCACAGAACAGCAGATAATGCCGAGCTCAGAGGGAGTGATGCTCTGTGTGGCCCTGCGCTACTGGAGTGATGATCTGCAGGCCGCCACATCAAGTGCCTTCTGTATCACAGACACCCCCCCCCCCCTGTCTTTAACTCCTCATTGTCCACGTGTAGACAGCTCTTGCATCGGTGTGAGTGGGAGATCCTGAGTGACAGCGACATGACGAGACCGCCCCCTCGAGCGCGGAGATTGTCCAGTGAGCTCCGTACGGGGCAAAGCTGCCAACGAGATGCCTCCCCGAGTCGGGGGCATTTATTCAACCATTAAAAGGAACAATAAAAACAAAATGAAAAAAAAAAACCTCCGTGTCTGATTCTTAGAATATAAAGATCTATATAAGAATGTGTGAGACTAGAGATAATCCGACCTGAAGATATCCACGGCCACACAGCCACAGTCCCTAGCAACTAGCCCTGGCTTACCGGATTGGCCGACACTCTGGCTATATGTCCAGGTCAGCCTATCACTATGTGAGACACATCCACATGACCTGTTTGGAACCTAAATTCTGATGCAGAGAACCAACCCCTCTGTGATCCCTTGGTGTATTCCATACACGGTATTTTATATATAGCTTCAGCGCCCCCTAGTGGTGACAGGGCAGCTACAAGTTATATTTTATACATAGAATTTCCCATCTTACGATTAGTGGCTGAGCTGATGTATTGCTGTAACCAGTTCAGTATGGGTGGGCACAACAATGGGGCGCAGGGCTGTATCAGAGCTTCATCCCCCTCATATCACCTTTTAGTTGATTTAGGTCGCACCAAAAATTCAGTGCACATTATTACATCTGTAATACCAGACATGGCCTACTGGCAGGAGCGGTGCTGTCTTAGGCTGCGTTCACATGTTTAGCTTTTCAGATGCAGTTTTTGATGCCCAAACTTGGTGTGGGGTTAAGATAAGTTCTCACCCCACTGATCCTCACCTGCTTTTGGCTTTAAAAACTGCATCTGAAAAACTGAACATGTGAACGCAGCCTTAATCCTGTTAATTAGAGCCAATAACCTGTGAGGAGACCACAGTGACTAACGAGTCCTTTATTAGAATTACAGCTGATTGTTCCAATCGGGCAGAACGAGGCATCCAGGGAGAGGGGAGGGGGTGTCCCCAGATATAAACCTCAGGATACAGGGGCATCCATGACCTATAGAAATACTGCAGCATCCACAACATTTTGGCTGTTCTGTTACCATAAAGATAGAGATCAGAACTTGTATAATACAACTGATGCAGGAAATTCAGTCAAAAAAAAGGAGCTGCAGAACACAGTGTGAACGCAGCCTTACATGTCCCCGCAGCAGCAGTATCACACACCCGAGGCCGGAGCGGCGCTCATGACAAGGTAACATTCAGGCACATTGGCAGGTGACTCCCTGTACAAGGCTCCTTACAAAAATAGAAAGCTTTATTATCACAGTAATAAATTACAACACAGAGGCGTCCTCATGCCTTATGTCCGGTCACTGGGGTCTGCACCGCCATCGCTGTGAAAGGCGCACACTCCTGGGAGACATCAGGCCATAGGCACCTGGAAGGGCTTCATCACGTCGTCTTGGCCTCCTCTCCAGAGTTTTTCGTGTTGTCCTGGATCTGTAATTCCTGGTCTAGTCTTTCTTTGGCGCGAACAACCTGGAAAATAAGAAATAAAGAATTACGTGCAGTCACATGATCACGGTGCAGATGTATAGGATGGGTAGGTAATATGGGGGAGATTTATTAGAAGTTTAAAACTGGTCTAGTTGTCCATGGAAACCAATCAGATCTCAGTTGTAAGCTTATAAACAGCTGCGGGAAAATGAAATCTGGGCTCTGATTGGTTACCATGGGCAATAGATGATTTCTGCTCTCAGACACTTGTGATAAATCTCCCCCATATGTGTCAGTATACAGATCTCTGCCCATAGGGAAATGTGTCCAAAGCCTCAGTGACCCCAAGGCAAAGGCTTATCAGCGCTCATCATGTATGACGTGACAGCTCAGCATGCACACAGACGTACGATAACTCTGCCTGAGCTGTGTACTAACGGCTAGGAACAGGATCCGCTCCAGCCATGAGTACAGGGTCTACCAGGCAAGAATACTGGATTTAATATGGCATGGCCGCCATTCACACAACTTATAGGGGGGTCCTGCTTATTAGCGGAGGTCCCATGGATTTCTTGTTCCCCAATGAATGGAGAGTCAGGTACTGATGGAAGTACTAGAGTCTCTGAGACCCATCACCCACCCTGTGTTGTGTGGCCAGAATATCACTTCTGTTATGTCACACAAAGGTCTATGTAGAGAGCGGCGCTGGGAGGGGGCGCCCCCAATCACAAAGCCGCAGAACACCGTCATTTCCACAGATATTAGATAGATAGATACTGAGAAATCCCTCCTAGATGGCGCTCACCTTTGACTGCAGGTAGAAGGATCCTCCTGCCGACTTGTCATTCACTTTGAATAGATGGTCGTATTTCTACAAGAGAAGAACAATGATGAGACCCCAGGGGGTCACTATACATAGGAGTTACATTTGGGGACAGCGGGTCCTCTCAGGGCGCAGTCACTGCCAGAGACTCTCTCCCTCTGAGCTCAGTGTACAGGGGGGTCTGCAGAGTCATCTGACATCTAATACTTAGAACCAGTCTTATATACAGGCGGTCCCCTACTTAAGGGCACTCGAATTACAGACAGACCCCTCTGCCCACTGTGACCTCTGGTGAAGCTCTCTGGATGCTTTACTATAGTCCCAGACTGCAATAATCAGCTGTAAGGTGTCTGTAATGAAGCTTTATTGATAATCCTTGGTCCCATTACAGCAAACAAATTTTGAAATTCCAATTGTCGCTGGGGCAAAAAATTTTTTGTCCGGCACTACAATTATAAAATATACAGTTTCGACGTATATACAGATTCCACTTAAGAACAAACCGATCTTGTATGTAACCCGGGGACTGCCTGTATAAGGGAATAGTTACTTGTATAATTGCCTAATATCAGGATGTCATACATCCCAGAGCTAGTGTCTAACGCCCTCTGCAGGTTCTGTTACTAGTTACATCTGCAATCACCTGGAGACATCTATGATGTAGCCTGTATCATGTTATTAGATGGGTCTCCCGAGTGTGCATGTACTTCCCAATCACAGGGCTGAGCGCGGGGACTCCCAACAATAACAAGTGCAGGGGTCCCCTAATAAGTGCAGGGACATGTCAGACATTCAGCTGCTCTCCTATTCATTGAGACCCCCCAATCTTATGATTGCTGGTGGTACCAGTGCTCGGGCCCCACTCAGCAGAAACCCCCTTTAATCCTGCGTTGAGATGTATTTGGGTTGTTACCGTCTGAATCTCTTCAGGGTCCAGTTTGGAGATATTGAGGATCTGCTGGGCCTCCTGCAGGCTTATTCCTGACAAGCTGCTGGCTGCTGCCGACTCCGCCCCTGCACGCCCCCCTCTCGCCTCTGCCGCCGCCCTGCTGGCTGGGGGAGGACATTACAGGGAGAACATATAAGAAACATATCCAGTATTACATTCCCCCAGTACTTCTATCTATAGCACTTACCAGCAAACTCCTGGCGCAGAGCCCTGGTAAACGCCCGGCCCACCACCTGCGCCCCCATCACCAGGATCTGTGCCAAGTATTTCGCCTGTACAAAAAAATCAGGTACACAGATGGTCAGAACGTGTATGACGGCATCTGCGGGTCTAGCGGGAGGTATTGTCCCTAGAGACGTGTAATCAGCAGGACCGGGATCTATGGATTTATATGCCAGCACTGTAGATTCTCTAAGTGTCCTCACACTGCTGTGCTCCCTGCATTCAATCGCCCCATTTACTCTTCCACCTGCAATAGTGCTTTACTATTCAACCAGAAACCTGCAACAGCTTCACTCTAGCAGGAGAGGATCTATGGAGCGGCTCAGAGCACAGCAGTGTGAGGACATTCCTGGCACATACAGTCCTGCTGCATATACAAAGGTCTGATGACATCTCTCCCGTGACAGTACATAACGGCTCAGAGCACAGTAGTGTGAGGACATTCCTGGAATATACAACCGTGTATCACAGTCCTGCTGCTACTAACAACATACACAAAGGTCTGATTAGACATCTATCCCGGGACAGTACATAATACTAGGTGCAGAGCACAGCAGTGTGAGGACATTCCTCATACAGTCCTGCTGTATACACAAAGGTCTGATGACACATCTCTCCCGGGACAGTACATAACACTGGGTGCAGAGAGCACAGAGCACAGCAGTGTGAAGACACCTGAGCGCATCATGTATCAGCACAAGCCTGGACCCTACTGCGCCGCACATCCGCACATTGATGGAAGTTTTGTTAATGTGAATGTGCGGCAGCGATTAGGTTGCATAATAACAAATCACCCAAAAATAATAAATAAAAATAAAATGTGGGGTTTTTTTCCCCCTCTGGTCACATGACTTGTCCAAAATTAACAGCCCTCATCATTCAGCCCGCACCTAATAGCGAGGTGTGCTGGGACGTGTGACATGAGGCGCGGCCGCACCGCCCCGGCCATCATACACACCGCGCGGCTCTTACCATGTCGCTCCGCTGCTGTCAAGGTTACACGCGCGGCCTCCGTCACCCAGCTCTCTGCGCGGCGCAAGGACCTCGATGACGTCAGGATCAGGTGACCGGGAGGAGGGACCACGTGACGCCGCCATTTTGGGAAATCGTAGCTCCAGTGAGAGGATTGGAATCATGGGAGCGGAGGAGGGAGGGGCGGGAGCACGTTGACTTGTACACTCGTAGTAACCAATGAGGATTCAGCTCTTATTGTGGTCAATGATGAGTTTACATAAAAGCAGTGATCTGATTGGCTCCTCAATACACCACAAAGGAGAAATTGTGGCAGTTTCCTATAGCAACCAGTCTTATACACATTATAATCTTTATGACTGCGGAATATTATATTATATTATGAGCCGCTCTCATTATAGGGCATGTATTAGGTTGAAGCTGCGCTGAGAAGTTTATACTTTGTTGCTAAATGTATATATAATAATAAATCCGTCTCTTTCTGTACCAATGAAAGGAGTCTATTATGTCCCATAGTTTCATCCTCCCTGTTATTTTCTTGATATAAATCTGTGTTTTGTACATTAATAAAATGGAATTATTCTTCTGATGCTTCCGTCCGCCAGAGGATATGATTCTCCAAGATCCTGATTCTGTGAATCCTAAATTTGGAACGATATAGAAATCAAAGGAGTAGTGGATTTCCAGGACAATATACACAGAGCAGGAAAAACCATGGGAGCCGCTCCTATTCCTGTCTGTAGTTGTGGCTCTGCCCTCCCATAGAAGACCACGGGAACGTGTAGAACACAGATGCAACGCAGTGTTATTCCATATTTGTGAATCAGTTGATAGGTAACATAATCATGTGACATACCATGGGGTTAGGACACGCTACTTACGTCATTTTCCAACCTTTTCAGTTTTTTGCAAATCTACAAAAAGGGTTGACAGCTGGACTGTTTTGTGACCATACGGCTCAGAATCAGGTAAAACCCTGTGGACGCATGGCCCTCAAAAATGGCGAAGAGACAACAACAAAAATATACATATACATTTCCCATGCGTCTCAAGCAGGGTCAGCTCCAGGTCTTGATAGGCCCATGGGGGACAGAGACTCCTTAGGCCACATTGTAGTGAACTCACTCGGCAGCATTCAAAACTAAGAAACTAAAATTTGTTCTCTAAAAATAGTTATTTTATATACAGCCCCCTCATAGTATTTTTATATACCCCCCCCCCCCCTTACACCTTATGGATTCATTAGATACAGACCCCTCAGCCCCATGGATTCCTTATGTGGCCGGCGGCCCTTGCCCAGGTTTGCCCAGTACTGGCGACGGCCATGGTCACAAGACATCAGACGTGAAGGTGGGAGCAGCAGGCGGGTGCAGAACAGTCTTGCACTTTTGTTTATTAGAGAGTGTGAGTGTCCAGTCACTATCTGGTACAATGCGGTGCATCACTGGTGATCCCATTCAGCCCTACAATAGTGGAAGGAGGTAGACATTTGACCCCTCAGTTCTCCCTTGGTGAAACAACCCCTTTAATACGGTAGTACCTGCAAACAGTGTGAAGAACTACAAATCTTTTACTAATTTTCCTGGATTTCAATATGGGTTTGGTTCTGGGTTTTTGAAGCTCAGCAAAAACGTTTGTTGAAATCTGAATAGAGGCCTCTAACTAACATGCTGCAGATTTTAAAACCAGCATACAAAGGATGATGACAACTGCAAGCTTTACGGACTACTTAGGTGTCTTCATCAAACCTGGTATAAGACAAAATCTTATACACAAATGGAAACTGTGGGAAATTGATCATAAGTGTCCGACGGCAAAACTCTTCTAGTTGCTCATTACAACCAACCAGAGCTCAGCTTTAATTTTCCTACAGCTGTTTATAAAATTAAAGCTGAGCTCTGATTGGTTCCCATGAGCGACTAGAACTATTTTACATTAGACACTTCTGATAAATTTCCCCCAGTAAGGATGTGGTTGTTGTGACAAGCAATAAAAAACAGGACAATCAATGTAGGGAGAGTAGAGTAAATACTATACAGTAAATATTGTAGCACTTGGGGAATGATATGGTTTTATGAGATCTTGTCCATGGCTGTGAGGACCCCAAATGTTATCATAAACTTTCTTTCTTTCTTAGATTCAGCAGAGATCCACGAGGTGTAGTCTCAATGAAATAGGCGCTGCTTCACTCAGGAATGTAATCAAGGTATTATATCCGTAAAAGTACTTTATTTGGTTGGTACAACACAACGTGTTTCGGCCTTTGTTATGTGAAATTGATATGACTTTTACTCATTGTATGTAAACTTTTCATACACGAAAATGTCCACGTCATTGATTTGACACATCACATCCGATCCACGTCATCACTGACATGGACATTTTAGTGTATAAAAAGTTTGATATGCCTTTTACTCATTGTATGTAATTTCACCTGACGAAGGCTCCAGCTCAGAGCCGAAACATTGATTACATTCCTGAGTGAAGCAGCTCCTATTTCATCGAGACTACACCTCGTGGATCTCTGCTATACATTCGGATCCGGACCTCTTGGTCTCGTAGGCAGCAGCTCCTCTCTTCACCAGCACATATATGACATGCCTTTCATACAAATATACCAGGTGAGGGTAGGACATCACCACATAGAGGCCTCCGGTAGGACATCACCACATAGAGGCCTCCGGTAGGACGTCACCACATAGAGGCCTCCGGTAGGACGTCACCACATAGAGGCCTCCGGTAGGACGTCACCACATAGAGGCCTCCGGTAGGACGTCACCACATAGAGGCCTCCGGTAGGACGTCACCACATAGAGGCCTCCGGTAGGACGTCACCACATAGAGGCCTCCGGTAGGACGTCACCACATAGAGGCCTCCGGTAGGACGTCACCACATAGAGGCCTCCGGTAGGACGTCACCACATGGAGGCCTCCGGTAGGACATCACCACATAGAGGCCTCCGGTAGGACATCACCACATAGAGGCCTCCGGTAGGACGTCACCACATAGAGGCCTCCGGTAGGACGTCACCACATAGAGGCCTCCGGTAGGACGTCACCACATAGAGGCCTCCGGTAGGACGTCACCACATGGAGGCCTCCGGTAGGACATCACCACATAGAGGCCTCCGGTAGGACATCACCACATAGAGGCCTCCGGTAGGACATCACCACATAGAGGCCTCCAGCAGGACATCAGGTACACACAATTAGATACACCACATTGTGTGGTAGATACACCTCATTTTTGTGCAAGTCCCACTAGCACTTCAAGACGTGGGTTGTAGGTGACAACAAAGGGGACTCCGGGTGGCTCTGGAAATGTGATTTCTGATGGTACTTGGATGATAATTCTAGTTTAAAAATGTCTTTTGGCGCCTTGCAAGGTGTTTATTTCTGTCTCTAGTTTTGGACCAAATGCAGGGTTTTTTTTATGTGTTTGGGATGGAAACTCTCCAAATCTGAGGTATATTGGGTGGTCAATTAGTAGTTTAAGGTACAATGAGGTTTTGATTTGATTATCCTGTATTTTGATGACAGTATTCATAAGATTTATTTTGGTGAATGAATAGTTGAGGGTCAGATTGACAGTGAGAGGGAACGCATAAAGCATAGAGGTGGGTCTTGGGTACAAGTTTTTGATAACATTTGACACTCAGAACAAGGATCAATGTGTCATGTGGATTTATGTCATTTTATGATGGCTCCTCAGACCTGTTGGGGTCATCACTGGACCAGATCTCCTCTCCCTAAGTGCTACAACATTTACTGCTAATAGTGTTTACTCTTCTGTCCTTACATTGATTGTTCTGTTTCTTATCACTTGTCTCATTAACCATAGTGTCCATTTGTGTATAAATTAGTGTTTTATTCAGAGGTTGTCTATACCCGGCCTGATCATACTTCATCATACTATTTAGTTAGATAAAAGTTGAGAGTCCTCAGTTGTTGTTACCTTTTATTGGCTATTTAACCCCTGGCTGACACACGGTACAATTGATCTTTAGGTTGTACAAGGGAAAAAAATCTGTGGGTATGTGATACCTTCTAAGGTATCAGATACCCTAATCTTTCTCCATGACCTCAGGGTCCCTTCCAGAGATCCCCCCTGACCTTACTGCTTTTATCTGGAGAATCCAGGACTCTGCACCATTGACCTTTTAGCCGATGTTATATTTCGCTTTCACCTCATCCATCTCAAGCAGATCTGGGCTCAGGAGACGCTGTGATGGTTTAAAAGTTTTATTATAAGTATAAGGCAAACCCCGCTCTGCAGGGCACAACTGGCAGTGCCACAAGTGGTCCCTGTGTTAGTAAAACATATGGCTTCTATATCAGGTAAACATTAGACAGAGTTTTACCTGGGCATCTTATTGGGTCTGCTCCCTGATCGACACCGGCTAGTAAGGAGGCCACTGGACAAGAAGTCAGAAATAACATGTAAACCGATTAGTAAGGATCAGGGTGCCACCGCTGTGCTTATAACACCACAATGTGCGCACATGAGATGCCAGGACTATAAGAATGGCACCAGGAGCCGGGGCATGCTGTGTGCCCAGTGCACATGCTGCATCCGTCCCAGTGCTATACAATGATCCAGTTTTCTGGTGGGCCAGGAATGCTGGGAGTGTGTAAACAATTGGCCTGAGTTTATTTTTCCCTGGGTTTGGAATGTATCAGAAGCAAAAAGCCGCCGTCCAAGACATTTCCAGTTACATGGGAGAGAGGTGAGGGGTGAGCAGGCAGCCGGGGTTACCGGAGGTCACCGCTAATCCTGAAAGAGACAAAAGGCAGACTTGTAAGGAGAACAAAGCGCGATTGTGCAGAGGTCAGCGTGTGCTGCTCCGCTACATGTATGTACAGGGATATGCAGAATCCTACTCTATAATGTACAGTATAGCCATATAGTCCTGTATATAAGAAGCATAAGGGAACTTCTTCAATATAAAGCACAACTAAAAAAATTGTGTTTTCCAACAATTTGCAGCAGAAAATCTTCAGTATTTCAGTCCTATAGGAAAATATTATAAGGGACAGAATCACATGAGGGTTTCTGATCACTCCTTGTGTCAGCTACAGGTGATTATATGTGTCCCCCTATGTCACAGACACAGTACAACTCGTGTATGATAAAGGCTGCTTGTCCAGGGAGCAAAGTATCTGAAAGCGGCAGTGTATCCAAGCTTAGGGTCGCCTTGGGTTAAGGAAAGGAGAACCTACAATTTACGTGTCTCTGTGGACTGGCCAACCCACAGCTAGGATTTCCATATGAACCATGTCCCAGATTTAACCCCTGACTAGTAATGAATTCCAGAATCACAGAAGTTTCCTATGGACCTCCTTATAAAATTTGTCCTGCATTTTGCAGCTATCGTCTGTCCAACATTGTTGATGTTATTTATGACAAAGACAGATGTGACCACAGCCCTTTGTCCATTTACTAGGTATCTACAATGATATAACATGTTATGTGATTATCACAATGTTATGTACTCACCCACTCATCCTCATCGACGCCTTCAAATGCATCTTGGGGCAGCGGATCATCTCGGTTCCCCAGTTTGGCCACCATTGCATTCAGTAGCTGGAGTATAGAGAGCACATTCACGTCAGCTGGTCCACACTACAGATTTTACCCTTTACTTCTACTTTTTACATCTACTGACCACAAAACTCATCGCTTCGGTGTTTATAGAAAATGATAAATCTCTTTCTACCTGTGGCCATCACTAGGTGGCGCTCAGTGCATATGGATTTATACAGCTATGATAGAATTTATGTTATGCGTTGAGCTCCCCCTTGTGGAGACTGCAGGTAATCCCTTTGTGACTGTGTGTAGGTCTCACCTCCTCCTTCTTCTGTTCGTCTGTCTTCTCTTGAAGGTACACAGAAGATGGCACATACTTCTTGGTAGGCGCCTCCTTAGGAGCCTGGCTCACTGAGGGCAGATGAAGGTGAATGTTACATTGTACATAGATCCCATACAGTATCCAGGTTTTGGGCATCACTTACCTGGAATCATGCCCTCAGGGCAGAGGTTGATGCTCCGCTGTTGCTTGTCTTTACCACTCAGCCACTCCTCTGCTGTAAGTGCCGCCTCCCAGGTGACACGGGATGGAGGGAATACATCATCTTGGAAGAACTCTTTCTAAGGAGATAATACAACACTCCAGAAGACTCTTCACACTGTTATAATCATACAACCTACTGACTGCCAGCAGCACCCACCTTGACGCGTGGCACCCGGAAAGCCACAGGCTCAGCCGAGTTATTGCAGAGACGGATGGCGCGCAGGATCTCCACATCAGACACGGCGCAGTCCACCTTCCGCAGGTACTGGAAGCCCTGGAGTTGGAAAGAACAGTATTCAGATCCCCATTATACCTGTATATACCCTGCAGGGCACCAGCTATATCACTGGACGTAAGGACTCACCTTATGTGGATCATTGCAGACAAAACTGTTACATTCCAGAAAGTAGGGGGACTCTGCTATAACCTCATAGAGAAACACCCTGGTGTCACCCTAAAAAGATCAAAGGCACAATCAGGGCTTCAGTAACACATGATGAAACATATAATACTTTACTTTATTATCCCAGAAGGGCATTTAAAGTGTCACCTCAGCAATACATAAAATTGACAAGACAGCACATATATAAAAAACTCACATAAAAAGAACACATATACAATAAGACAGAGTAAAAACACCAATACACAAGGTAAATAATTAGTTAAATAGATTATAAAAGTAATAAAATGGAACCCATATTTCCAATAATCTTAATTTCTAAAGCATTCCTATGTTACCCCTAATTGCGGTATTTGACAGCTCGAGAGCGGCCGGTATAAACGATTTTTTAAATCTCTCCGACCTGCAGCGCAAGAGAATAAAACGGGAGCTAAAACCACTGACCTGTGCCTGCAGCACGCCATGCATTGGATGGTCTCTATTATTTCTAATTTTTTCCAATTTCCTTAATATCCCGCACTTTACGAGTTTTTCCCATCGATCAAATTGTAAACCCACTATCGAGGAGGCTTTCTTAATTATTTTATTCATCTTTTGACAGTCCCTACTAGAAATGCAGTTGCCCCAAGCCACTAGGGCAAATGCAAATGCGCTCACCATAACCGTATTATAAAAACTGACCAACATAGTCCTCTGGATGTCAAATGCTCTTAGTCTACGTAAAAAGAATAGATTACTATTAGCACGTCTAGAGACCTTATCAATATGCTCATGCCAACTTAATTTATTATCAATGATTACGCCCAGATATTTATAGCTACCAACCTGCTCCACTTCTGTCCCTGCTATAATGAGCGGTTTGGGCATAACGCCCCTTTTTCTTGAAAAATCTATAACCAATTCTTTCGTCTTATTTACATTTAATACGAGACCATTTAAGCTGCACCATTCAGTAAAGGTATTCACTGACTCTCGATATTCACTGTCGTCCCCCTCTGTGATACAGCCCACCATTACCGAATCATCCGAGTATTTCTGTAGAAAACAGGCCGGATCATTTTTCCTAAAATCAGAGGTGTATAGAATAAACAAGAAGGGAGCTAACACAGTACCCTGGGGGGCCCCCGTACTGCACACCACCTCATCAGACCATGTATCACCCAACCTGACCCTCTGTGGTCTGCAGCGCAGATAACTCATCAGCCATTTAATCATGGTCGGTTCTATCTGCATAAGCTGCAGCTTCGATTCTAGCAATGCTGGAATGATCGTATTAAATGCACTGCTAAAGTCAAAAAAAGTCAAACATACCTCTGTTTTGGGGGATTCTAGATGGGCACATACTCTATGTAACAGATTAATTAATGCATCATCAACTCCCAGCCCACGCCGATATGCAAATTGTAGTGGGTCTACAAAATCCTTCACTACACTGGATAAGTGCCGCATAACCAGTCTTTCTAAGATTTTCATGACCACCGGGGTCAGCGCTATTGGTCTGTAATCGTGTAATGTTTTCGGTCGAGGAACTTTATTCACAGGAACTATGACCGAAGTTTTCCATAAGGTTGGCACTATTCCACATTGTAAGCTCATATTAAATAAATGTGTAAAAACCTCACCTAGCTCTCTACAGCATGTTTTCAAGACCCTATTATCTAACATATCTGGGCCTCCAGCTTTACTAGATTTTATCCGTCCTAATTCTAGTACCACATCCTCAACTTTAATCGGTGGCATCATCTCCTGTTTTCCTTCCTCGTAGTGTTCCCCCACCGTATTTAAATTTACACCATCCCTTACATTACTTCCCAGCACTATGGAATCACTCATATCATCAAAACGATTAAAGAAATTATTCAATTCGTTGGCCTTCTCTTTATCCCCTTCTGCCCCCTCAGTTCGCGTTGGTATACCGGTGATTAGTTTTAAACCCTTCCAGACCTCCTTTGTTTTCTGCTCAGACAACTTATTTTCTAATCTCTTTTTATATGCAGCTTTACACTCTCGGATTTTCTGTTTAACATCCTTCAATAAGCTTCTATAGGAGTCCTCATCCCTAACCAGGAATGCCCGCCTCTTCAACCCCAACAATTTCTTAAGTTCTCCGGTCATCCATGGTTTGTTATTTGCAAATATTTTGACCCTTTTTACTGGCACTATACTGTCTACGCAAAACTTGATATAGTCAGTGACCAGGGTAACGCTTAGATTTACATCACCCTGAGCTTCACCACATAGCAACTCCCAGTTCGTAGTTGCAAAACAGCATTGCAATTCCTCTTCCACTGACCCCGACCATTTACGTACCACCATCTCCTTAGAAGGGAGTCTTTTTAGGACCGGGCGATATCGTGGTTTAAGAAAGATCAAGTTATGGTCAGAATTTCCCAAGGGTGACAGTGTCACAGATTTGTAAGCATCAGTAATGTTAGCATAGAATAGATCAAGTATATGTTCTCCTCTAGTCGGCCTAGTCACATACTGTGTTAACTTTGACCATACACCCGCTTTCCTAACGTGGTTGAAATCTCCAGTTATGATCAATAAAGTATCACTGTATCTACCTTGTAGTTCACCAACCACATCCTGAATTACTGTAAGAGCCGCATCGTAAT
Source organism: Engystomops pustulosus (assembly GCF_040894005.1). Lineage (NCBI taxonomy): Eukaryota > Metazoa > Chordata > Amphibia > Anura > Leptodactylidae > Engystomops > Engystomops pustulosus. The sequence continues at coordinate 21,368,536 of NC_092418.1, forward strand.
TGGCTGATGGTGGAATATATATACCAACCAAGATTACAGCCGAGAACTCCCTCGGCAGATAGAAGGGCCTCATCACCAGTGCTAAGATCTCCACATCTCCACAGCAATATTTAGTTCTCACTGTAATATGTTCGGCTAGACACCATCCCTGATTTACATAAATAATAATACCTCCACCTTTTTTCTTCCCACTACTTCTACAATCCCTATCTCCCCTGATCTGGGTGAAACCTGGTACACTAATCAGGCTATCCGGGATCATATCGTGCAGCCATGACTCAGTGAAACACATAATACAGCACTTCAGCAATTCATTATCATTCATGACCATAGAATGTAACTCGTCCATTTTGTTACTTAGAGATCTTACATTTCCAGTTAACACCGACGGGACAAACGGTCTCATCCCCCTCATTTTCTGTTTACACTTAAAGCCTGCCCTTGTTCCCCGAAACGGTCTCCTAATTTCTTTTGGTATATCTTTACACTTCATATTCCTCCTAGGTATAGATTTCCTAATCTCTAAGAGCACGTAACGCGTAAACCTAATTCTACTGTTCTCTATAGATTGCATATACACATTTTTCCTTTCCTCCCCATAACTGTAAACCCCGGGGTTGAGATTCCCTAATCTCAGGCCCATATTTTTATTCACTCCTCCAGATTTCATACTTCCATTAACCGTAAATGGATACAGGCAAAGGGGGGGGAAGTTGGTCTCCCCACTAGTCACAACTATATCTGCATTTTCCGATCCAGTCCTTGACTGACAATGAACAGCAGTAGCAGCGCTGGTTTGCACCTGGACCTCCTGATTCAGACCGCGGTACAGGGCCATAGGGGGGCAGAACAAGCACCCGCCATGAATGGAGCCCAAGAGGACCCCCATCCTCTGATCGAGGTAGCCCAGACTCTCCACAGCCTTCAGAGATAACTCACCAGGTAGACCTAGGCAACCACGGGCTGAGTCCAGTAGCAAAGACCACAGACAGAGCGGGACGATTCCGCCCACCCCCAGTACAAAATACAGAGGCAGAACAAGACTCCACACTCTGAGTGCCTGCCAGACCTCATATTCCCGGACGCCCCCGGACCCCATTACAGGGCTGACTGCACCAGTAATTGGTACTATCAATTCAACCTGGGAGATTTCCCTCCCCAATTCGTTTGGCCGCACTTGGAGACAATCTAAGACACAGGGATCCTCTCCTCCCATCCCTAGGCATCGGCTCATCCTCCCCCCACCCGGTACCCCATACCTTAGGTCTAGACGTTGGCGGTCACAGTCCAATTTCATGTCTGATGTCTGCACTCGGGATCAGTCCAATACGAGATACAGCAGGTCTCGAGGTAGTCCAGCTCTTGGAGGTAGTCCAAGAATTAATAGGGTCAAGCAGTCCCAGGTTGTGAAGGGAGGGGAGGGGGGTGAAAGATCTCAGACAATCCCAGATAGTCCCGATGGAGGGGGGTGGGGGCTTTCTTCAGCAGTCAGAACAAAAAGCGGTGGGCACGGAGGACCTCCAATCACCCAGGCAATGGCAGCGGACACGGAAGATCCCGGCAACAACAGCGAGGACGGAGGCACCCTGGCAATCCAGGCAGTCCGGACAGCGAAGATCCCCAGCCGACTCAGGCAGCGGCGACACAAGATCCTGGATCCCCAACAGTCCACGATACAATCGGTGTGAAAGAAGAATCTCCAGCGATCCAAGTACGCAAGCAAGGTACAGGACAGAACAATTGACAGGAACGGCAAACAGGGGGACGGACAGACAGGCAAACAGGGGGACTGGCAGACAAAACCCCTCACTCCCCAGCCGGAGACAGGGCCGCTGCACCTGCAGCACGTACACCGCAGCCGCAAACAGCCCCGAGCAAACTTCACAAACCGCGCCGGCCGCAACACACGTGGCACCCCGCAGGACAACCACACCGGGAGCAAGGAGGAGAAGCGGGGGGGAGGAGGGGGCAACAGCGTCCGGACTGCGGCACCAGAGACAGAGCAGAGTGACGTGCAGCCGCTTCCGGCGCACTACATGAGACTACATGTACTAGAGAGGTAGACCCTATAAATGTCCATCCACAGGCTCTACACTAGAAAACATATCAGCCGCACTTAACCACATTAGATAGAGGCAATGGCAGCACTTGTCGGCTCACTCCATGTCATAAGTGCTAAGTGCTCCGGACACACACTGGGTGCTGTAGTACAGATATCAGGAGGAGTTTAGGTATCGCTAGGGTGATATTGTTAATAGGACACCACTTAAAGAAGTTCTCTGAATAATTCCTACCTATCGAGAGGAACCGCAGTGATCACATGTAATAGGTGGAAAACCTGGCAGAATCCCTCCGGGACCTCCGTCAGGAAAAGTGAAGAATTACACAATATCCAAAGAAAATCTATGGACTAGGAGTAACCAAGGAGGTTACCCAATCGTGTGTGTGTAACCTAATAATAATAAATCCTTTATTTATATAGTGCACACAGATTACGCAGCGCAGCACAGAGCTTGGCAAATCGGTCCCTGTCCCCAAAGGGGCTCACAATCTAATCCACCTACCAGTATGTTTTGGAGTGTGGGAGGAAACTGGAGGACCCGGAGGAAACCCACAAAACACTGAGAGAACATACACACTCTTAGCAGATGGTGACCCTGGGACATGAACCCAGGTCCCCAGCGCTGCGAGGCCGTAATGCTAACCACTAAGTCAGCTCCTAAGTTAAATAGTAACGTTTCTGGAAAAATCTGGATTGTATAAGAAATCTTGGATTGTCTCATGAATACGATAACCATTCAGCTTGCAGTACCTACCTTTCCAGTAAGTAGTAGGAGCCCAGTGTCAGGGTCATAGTAAGGGATAAGTGTAGAAGGTGATACATCAATGCTGACAGTAGCGATAGGACCTTGTGACAGGTCCTGTGTACTGTGCAGGGTCAGCTGGCGCTCGCTGCGGCTGTGCAAAGTAATAGAAATTATGTCATTTTCCTTGCATCACATATTCCATGTACAGTAGTGATTATACATTGTGCATTATACATAGAGTGGATAGCAGGCCGCTCTCACCTGTCAAATCCCGACACCAGAAGGTATTTGCCATCACACACCCAGAGAATACGAGCTCCTCGAGCGCCTTCAGGTCCCGCTCCCTCCTGTGAGAAGATTTAGAGATACAGTCACATTAGTCCCGGATTAATATGGCAGACACACACATACTGTATGGATAAAAGGGAGAGGGCAGCCGCAGGACCCGCGGCCGCTCTGACCTGCTGCGCCTGATTGGAGACGCGTGGCTCGTATATACGAATGCGCTGATCTTTGCAGCAGGTCGCCAAGTATTTTCCATCTGGACTCCATGCTAGAGAGAAGATCTGTAGAAGATAATAGGTCATTAGATTTCACTGCTTTTGGGTGGTTTGTTATCCAACTACTGTATTAACCCATAAACAGCTGTATATATACAGCAATTGTCCCTGATATTGTGTAGGTCCATTGTGCTGGCAGCTCTAATCACCAAGGATTGGACTCCACCGGACCTTGGCTGATGTTCTCTGGTATCTGGCATAGGACTAATTCATCTCCCATAGATTCATATTTACTATAATTTTTTGGTCCTGTCCCCTACACCCCATTCCTGAACAATTGGGGAAATGGATGATTTCTATAATATCCACATTACAGGGCGGTGGTGGTCATAATATATATATATATAATATGTATACAATATGATGTAAAAAGAGGTCACCTGATCTTCATGACCTTGAAGGGTAAAGACATTTTTTTCAGTCTTCAAGTTCCAAACCCTCAGGGTAAGATCATACGAGGAGGAGACAAGGATATCGGAAGCGCGGGGGTGGAATCGTACCATATAAATCCTCTCATTATGAGCTGCAAAATAACAAAAAAAAAAATCAATTTGTTATCGATGGGATTATTCTGGAAACCACATACTCCTCACTTAGTTAAATTTAGATATATTTTCGCTCCTTCTGCTCCATCAGTGAAATGTTATGAATAAGAACTCCTCACTAGAGGGCGCCAGTGATCAAACCTTAAAACCCTGGGGGCGATAAAGGGTTAACATGGAAATATGCTGAGAAAAAACATTTGTTTTGTGCATATAGTGAGCCTATTCTGCATGTATTGACATTGGGAGGTGTGTAGAGCACCCTCTTTTGGGTCTGTCATTGTCTGGGGTGATCCGGCCGCCTCTGCTGGTCCAGGGGCATTCCACAGTCATGGACATTCAATAGCGGATAATGAACGATCACCTCATTCCTATGTCAGCTCCATGGGTGTGATCTGATATGCCAACTATGTCACCTACAATCATCACTTTGTTGCAAGTGACTTTCTATGGGTCCTTTAAAAATACTAAGATTGATGGTGCAGTATGTAAGGGCAAACTCTAACCCTAAGAAGTAATAGAGAGGGCTAATTTGATTTTAAGATAATTTGTTGCACAATGATTTTCTATATTGAAGATGGTCAATGAATCCCTTGATATAAGAGTGAATGAGTGAATGACAGACACACTATTGTATATGGTGGAATCTCTCCCCCAACAAAACATATGGGGGGCAAAGATGTTTCAGGCAATTGGATTTCAACGTGTCCAATCCTTGGCTTCCATTCCCAAACCTATTAGTCATTTATTACATATGGAATAGATGTCAAAGATGGAAATCCCCCTATACAAACATGCAACCTCAGCCAAGCAGAGCATGCATCTGTATAAAGGGGTGTATTATAGACAAGCTGATGACTGAATGAGCAAAGGGCCTATAGAAATCTGAATATTATAAGTACATGCAACTTCTTACCAGCAAGAACAATCTGGGGTTCAGTCAGGGTCACCTTGATCCCATCCCGTGGGATTTCCCACACCCGTATACGACCATCCTCCCCTCCTGTGAGTGAAATCAAAAGTATGAATAATTACAACACCAGTGTAATAAAAACCTGATGACTCATTACATTCACTATCAATTTTTACTAATGATCATTAATTATTTATTACCCCAATTAGATCTTTATGACACTTTAGCACATGACATTTTTGCAGTTCTTCATACATTTGGGGAAATCAAATCTGAAGGACCATAGAACATGTCCAAGTACTTATTCCAAAATACCTCTACAGATTATTGGGGGTCCAACATGCTATAAACTTACCAGGCAGCTGAAAATATTAGGATGCTTCAGTGAACGCTGCTTCGATTTCACAGGCCTGTTGTGTCAGGTCTATTTAACACATGACTTACAGGCACTGCCACTGATCTATGTACAGCGCTGTGATCAGAAGACTGGGAAGCAGCTCTAGCACTGGCTGAACTCTGCAGTCTCTATAAATAGTAGATGTGCAGAGATACCAGATGTCACAACCCCACTGATCTATCATTGATCACCCTACCCAGAGTATAGGTGATCAATACATAAATCCCGGAATACCTCTCTAAAGATTTTGGAAACCAAAGGTTATCCAGACAATAAGAGAAGAATTACTGTGTTGTCTTACCAGTGACCAGCCTATGAGGGTTAAATGGGTCCCAAGTGAGATCTGTGACGGGAACAGAGTTCTGTACGGTGGGCAGAGTGTCTGGGAGACGTCCGGGCTGAGAGAGCTAGAAGAGACATACAATACCCGCAGAATTATACACAGCCCCATGATTGCAGGTTATACTCTATGTTCCTTTACTTCGCTCTGCATATACTCTGTCATTAGACTCTTACAAAGTTTCCGGTTCAGAGAAAGTTTTTCCTGACCAGATCTTTACATGTCACTACACAAAACTTCATTCTGTTATATTGACTTAAACAGGTCCAATTGTGTGCTGCTTAGGTTCCTAACACCTAATCTTTTGCTCACCTGTTGCCACCACTAGGGGGAGCTTGCTGCATACTGCTATGCAATGCATCAAAAGATTAAAGGGCACCTACCACCACGATTCTACCTATGGGACTCTACCTATGGGACGTGAGGATAGCCCTTTTTGGGCTAATCCTCACGTCCCGGCTATCTTTAAGAAAACTTTAATCGCGGGACATGTACAATTTTTTAAGCGGCTAATGGGGCATGGAGTAGCCGGACATGAGACTATACGTCGCGGCTACTCCACGCCCCAGTAGCCTCTTTTCTCCGCCTACCATTGCATCTTCGGCGCGCAGCTCTTCGTAGCTGTGCGCCCTCGTCCGAATACCTGTCCTAGTGAGCAGGGCTATCCTTACGTCCCATTCATCCACCTACCACCCGATCTACCTTTATAGGTAGAATCGTGGTGGTAGGTTCCCTTTAACCGATATGCAGTAAGCTCACTAGCTCCCTCTAGTGGTGACTGCAGGAAGCTGAATTTTATCCTTTTTTTATGCCATTTTGAGTTTCAGAAAAAAAAGTAATCTCTTGACAGCTAAATATGTATACTAAGAAATTAATAATAGAAGTTTGTACCTTACGACTATATGGTGGTTGCAGACATGAGGAGGTGTTCCCTAGTAGTGAAGCCATTTTGGTTGACAACAACTGATTTGCTGTTACTGCTTTATATTATAATGGTGATATATGTGTGTATATATATATATATATATATATATATATATATATATATATATACACACACACACACACACACTGTACTCTTCAGGCCTTGCGGGGCAAAAAGAAGATACAGAAATCTGTCTTCTATTAGTTCTGGCTGTGAGGCTGTGAGGAATGCTGATAGATCTCCACACATACTCATCGCTCCTGAGCTAATGAGATTAGAAATATCTGTTCCTTCAGATGTCCTTAAATGGACCGATTTTTCCCTGCTGACCCCTACCAAGCATCTTGTCAAACCACTGAGCACTTATTCTCTTTCCAATAAGTATCAGACCACCGTTGCAGCAATCCGGGTACCACCAGTAATGTCCACCATGTAATTGTTATATGATGAGCCAGTTTATTTCTCAATAGATCCCAAGGAACTAGAGCTCCAAATCCTCTATACATAGAATTATTATGATAAAATTCTTCCTGCTTGTAGTTGCCAGTAGGGGTAGCTTAGAGGATTAATAAAAGGGTATGTTGTGCTGCAGCTTCAAAGGCTGTTACACTGTCTCCCCTCCTTTCAGCACACAGTGGGAGGGGGGAAGTGCTCCTGCACACAAGCTGTCACTCTGGTCCAGAAACTACTACTTCTGCTCCACACGCCACTAACGTCACTCCCATCAGTCACTTGGCCTGGTTGCAGCTTAGTTTCTTGAAAGTAAATGGGGCTGCTATGCTATATTTGGTACTTTGCTTTGTAGACTCATGTCCGGGTACTGCTCACCATTAAAACAGCTTATATTCCTGATATTGATTATCTATGCTGTTAATAAGCAAGCAATCAATACATACATTTATAAATGCCCCTTTAAGATTTACCTCTTGTACATCAAATATGGCAATATGCATGAAGCTCCCCCTAGTGGTGACTGCAGACGGCAGAATTTTAGCAATTCTTTCTATGTCTATGCAGATAATAAATCAGCACAGTATTTGTGGTCTATGTAAGGCTACATTCACACGGGCGTATGATTTCTCCAGTCCCGTATTTACGTTTTTACGTATGCAGCACGTATGTAACCCGTATTTTATACGTCCCCATAGACTTCTAGGGCATACGGAACTGAAATACGGGAGAAAATAGGACATGCTCTATATTTTTAAACGGCCAGTATACGGTACGGTACGGAACGGAGTGAACAACGGCAATATAAATGGTCAGACGTATTGTCCAGTGAAATGAATGTGGCCGTATGTAATCCGTAAAAAAACGGTACGGTACGGATACGGCCGTTTTCATACGTCAGTGTGAATGTAGCCTAAGATAGTATACAGGGTATAATGGAACATATATAAAGAAGTCTTCCTCCTTTATCTTATTCTCATACCTCCATTACAGCCACCTGACCTCCAGCAACAGCCAGCGGCACTGCCAGACGCTGTTGATTGGCACAGAAGCCATCGCTTTCTCCTGGTGTACTCTGGCTCACACCTTTCAGGTTGGTAATGTGATTGTCACGGTGGAGTACAACACCCTGGGTATGACGGAGGCGAGAGCTGGGACCTGGGATGAGCAAATAAAGAGTCTGTAATTATTTAATTACAGGTACATAGATTTACCCCTGACATTACAGTGAATGAGCGGCAGGATTCATAGCAGCCACTTATATTTTAAACATGCATGTTAAAGGGGTTCTCCACCTGTACATAAGATATATTTACGTGGAGGTCTACTGGTGGCCGGTGTGGGGAACTGCAATTGTTTTTTTATATTAAAGTGACTTCCAGCTTTATTCTCAGACCCCTTAGTATAGGTCATCAATAACGTTCAGCATTTTTCGGACTATAAGGCGCACCGGAGTATAAGGCGCACCATCAATAAATGCCTGCTAAAATGTCTAGGTTCATATATAAGGTGCACCGGATTATAAGTCGCCACCTGATTATAAGGATGAATGACCTGCAGGTGGCAAACCTGTGCACAGTTCAAGGCAGCTGTTGTCTGTAAGTATGGTTCATATATAAGGCGCACTGGACTATAAGGCGCACCTTTGATTTCTGAGAAAATCAAAGGATTTTTAGTGCGCCTTATAGTCCGAAAAATATGGCACAATCTTATCAGCTGCAATACCAGACACAGCCTATAAGCATAAGTGGCGCTCTACTTTGAAAAACAGTAGACTGTCTTTGTGTCTTATTTTACACATCCACTTTGATTTAGTCAGTATAAAATGTCTCCTTTAGTGAGTGATTTGATACTGTGTTTTATCTCTCCAGGACTTGCTGCATGCGCTGGCAGATCTACTTCCCACCAGAGACATGGACTGGGAAGAATTCCGAAAATAGCTGCGCAGCACTAAGTAAGTGGGTTAATTCTCTATTGTTTGATCATAGTGACACTTGGAGAAGTTCTGTTTTCGGCTCCGGGGATACGAACGGTCACAGCATGCCGAGACTCAGGATAAAGCCACAGCTCACTGAGCAACACTTACCCAGAATGCTCTGCAAGGAGCGCTGGCTGGTGCTGGACACGATCCCACTGGATGGAGAGGTGACCGAGCTGGAGGGAGAAGACACAACACTTCCATCCTGGGAGATAGAACGTGAAATTATTCAATGAAAGTAGGTCTCAAAAACATGGATATATGATAAACAGATGACAGTTTTCAGATACACAGTTAGGCTACACGCACACGAGCGTACAATAGAGGTCTATGGTGCCCCATCATGGATAAATGAGACATAGATAGATATATCACTAGATGAGAGAGAGAGAGAGAGAAAGACAGATAGGAGATAGATTTGAATTAGCTAGATAGATAGATATATGGATGGCGGCACGGTGGCGGAGTGAGTAGCACTTCTGCCTTGCAGCACTGGAGTCCTGGGTTCAAATCCCACTCAGGTCAACATCTGCAAAAGAGTTTGTATGTTCTCTCCGTGTTTGCGTGGGTTTCCTCCGGGTACTCCGGTTTCCTCCCACACTTCAAAACATACTGTTAGGCTGTTTAGATTGTGAGCCCCATGGGGACAGGGACCAATTTGACATGCTTGTGCAGCGCTGCGTAATCTGTGTGCGCTATATAAATAAAGAATTATTATTATTATTATTATTATTATAGATGCCATATACATACACTTGGTTCAGGAGATGCAATGTTCGGTTCTGGGTGGTTGGTGACTTTCTCTTTGCAGGGCAGACATGTTGGGGGTGATCTTCTTGCTGGATTTAATGAGACTTTTTCTACCTGGGGATAAACATTATATAATTACAGACATGGATAATGGAAGTTTTGCATAGTATGTGTGTCATATATAATCTCTGCAGCAGGGAGTGTAAGAAGAGTTAGAAAGATTGTTAGCTCTTGTGAGCTTTTGACCACGTTTATTATTCTGTAATGTCTTATTTTGTTTGTATGTGTCCCCCATTATCTGCACAGCGCTGCGGAATATGGCGGCGCTATATAAAGAAGGGGTCTCTGTTATTATTATAACTTTACCTTTATCCAGCGTTACACATCACCCACCTGTTTATCCTCTCCGGCCCACCAGCTCTGAGATGATAGTGCTGCCGTGTACCCCGCAGTATCCGGGAACAGCTCGCTGGAGAACTCCTGTGCCGCTTGCTGGTGGGAGAGAAGATTCCATAGTATTAGTTAGTATTAGATAGGGCGAGACAGATTATGTGTGATTGAAAGCTTCATAATAACTGATATATGTCTAGTGCGCTAGTTACAGGCAGGAGATACTGTAAGTCTCCCTATTTACATGGTGAATCTGATATACACTCTCATTATCTGTCTATCCGTAGCTATTCCTTTCAACACCCTCACTCACACGCATACTTGACTTAGCAAAAACATGTGTCCCTCTGGTAGATAATTCTAATGGTGGCTTATCTCTTGTAAGTAAAACATGTATGTCTGGTATTGCTCCCAGCTCAAAAGGAAATTTTCGGCAAAAATGTGAGGAGATGAGGAGCATCTGCGGAGAAATGCCTTCAGTATAATTACATCTGAATCATTACAATGATAAATCTATACCAGACCCGTGACCTGTGGGCGTGCGCAGACTTGGAATCAATATAACGTGACATACGTGCGAGACTTCTACTGAAATATGGTGAGACAATAGCGGATCCCACAGCGGTCACATATTGATTTACATGGGTATACGCGTCATACACAACCCATGAGATCTGTGCACAGACATGGCAGGCAATGGCCACCACTGACAGCCTATGACCCCATAGAGATGCACAGAGCAGATAACCCGTGGTACCTTGCGTGGGACCGTATAACTGATAGGGATGATGAATCTGTCTGTTAGCTGGAGAAGACGTAGGACCTCCGAGCCCATGACATCAAGACACAGCTTGGGGGCCAGAGCCAGGCCGCGAGACTGCTGCTCGGTGACGCACTGCGAGACTGTGGGATACAGAGACATGACTTATATGGGAGCGCTGTACATTGACGTGTCACTATAATTGTACAATAGAAGAAAAAGTTTTCTTACGTTGTGCAAGAGCCGGCGTTTCTGTACCGACCTCCATACAGTACAATGTCCCTTCACCCTTAAAATGGAAAAATCAATGCAATTTGTAGAAGGAAGTTATTAAGGGGTTAATTAATAAGTGCAACAAGTTTAATATACTTATTTAGGATCCTTCATTATTAGGACAAGAGAAAGAACATTTATTGCCCCACAGGACGAGGCAGGGATAACCATACATTATTTCTATATAGGTGTAATGCCCCTTTCTACCTGTGGAGGCACTGCAGGGAAAGTGATCATAAAGAGGACACCCTGTTATCAGTTTATTCAGGGAGTTCTTGTAAAAAAAAAAAAAAGCTGGTTGTGTCCATCCCTGTCTACAGAATTAGGGTGATGCCACACATGGCGTTTTTGGTCCGTTTTTAAGCATGCTTTTTCAGTCTGTTTAAAAACGCATCCGCTTTTGACCATGTACCATGCGTTTGGCTGCTTACAACCTGTGTATCTATTAAGATAATTGGGAAAAACAGACGCGTCTTAAAAACTTATGTGTTTTTTAAACGGACTGAAAAAGCACGCTTAAAACGGACTAAAAACGCCACGTGTGCCATCACCCTTAGGATTCCCCAAACCCTGCCCTATCTGATGCAGCAGACACTGGGAATCAACCAAGCCAGTGTACAGGTCTACAGTCCCACTATACATGTCTATCTCCCTATTTGCTCTGGAAGTGGCAGCCATGCTTGTGGATCAAGGAAGAACGTGCTAGATATTCTGTCCAGCTGTACCTGGGGGCAGGAGGCATGTTCCCGTTTTCAATTTTAGAGGAGATATTGCTGAATATAATGGTGGAGAAAGGAGACTTGGGCTCCCTGCTACGGCCTTTACCAATGCTGCGCACAATTGAGAATGGGAGGTATCTTGTGATGATGTCATCACACCTGCTGGCCACACGCTGCCGTGCCATTATAAGTGGGGGACTAAGGGTGATGCCACACATGGCGTTTTTGGTCCGTTTTTATGCAAGCGTTTTCAGTCCCTTTATCAATGCATCGGTTTTTTACCGTTTATCATGTAAACGGTTAAAAAAAAGGATGCGTTTTTCAACGGACTGAAAACACATGCTTAAAAACTGAAACTTAGGAGGCATATTTAATGGAATCCTGTTTTGGAGATATGTTTAGGTCCCACATATAGATACCCCTTAAAATACAATTTTAATAATTTTGGGAAGTTACGGCGAAAACCATCTGACAACCAAACTACGGATTTCACAGAGGTTGTCGTCAAGCTTTCCTGGGCTCCTGAAAAGAAAGATTTGTACTCTGGGAACCACAAATATTATGTATAGTAACACAACTAATCGAGATCAGTCGCATCTTCTTCAGTTTCTTGCTCTTTTACCTGTGCAGCCAGTATAAGGAGACCAGTGTCTACATCATAGAGAGGGATGAGGAGTCTGCGGAAAGAAAGGAAATCTGGTTACTCACAGCTGTAATGCCCTCCAGGCCCGAGCCCCCCATCTGCAGCCCCCCTCCAATTCCCCATCTTCTGCACAATATAGGAAGACGAAACATGATATACCTCCAGGAGGAGAAGAAAAAGCCCCTTATTCCACCCACAGATGTTATTAACTACATATGGAGCTCACTCCAGTCTGTGCACTGACATGAATCCTCCAGCAGGGGGCAGAGGAGGTCCATCCTACCCCTCTTCTCCCCTGCCGCCTGTAATAATAGTTATATATATGGTGTGAATGGTTGGGGGCGTCACGTTGGCTCGTGGACATGGATCACTCCCTACACGCAGCATCCTGCAAATGTAATGTGGATACAAGAAAAGCCGCGGGTGAACGTCTCCCAAATTTTATTTGTGTTGGACAGAAAACAGGCTTCACAAATGTTATCAGTATTACTATGAAATATGACAGAAGTAGCCAGCGGTTATAACACGGCTTCCTCTGTAAGCCCATTATCTCCTATACTCAGCAGCACAGGCAGGGAGTGGGGTCTAAGACAGGAGAAGTGAGCGCCTGCAATCGTCTGTAGCAACCAATATCTACTCAGTTGTGGAACACATGCAAAAATACATCGATTAGTTGCTATGGGGTCTACTTTTTGTGCACTTACTGTACAAATTTTATTTTTCTATTGACAGAGCGCTTAAAAGAGGTGTTCTTTTCTGTGGTGTCATTTTTTGGGCACATACGTTTCTTTTTTTATCACTTTTTAGAATACGGTATTTGCGTGGAGGGATTTGATGAGAACATTTTAATTTTTAAAAAAGCATTCACTATACAGGTCCAATAAAGCTTCAGTTTAATTGTACAGATTATTTAGGGACTTGGCGATACCAAATATGTATTTTTTTTTATTCTTGCTTTTTTTTCTTATATATACTTTATTAGAAAGTTTTATGGAAATGTGATGTCTTAGGGACTTTATTTTTTACAGACTTGGGCTTGAACAAGCGTTCGTTCGATCAAGTCACGAACTGCTTGGTCAGTTACAATCAGATCCTGACAGAAGCAGGATCTGACGTGCCAGGGCATTGGGCATCTCCGGGGTACACATTGGACCTTGGGCTGCCAGAGGATCCCCTGTAAGCAGCACGGGAATGGGGGGTTAGATCCAGGGAGCGGACAGAGACATACCCCTGACATGCTATGGTCATGCTTGTCTGTGGTGTGTAGGGGGATTACTCCAACGATCATAAGAATCTCAACCTACAGTGTTGCTAGAAGCAGGACGTAATAGTACAGCAGTTTTCATGAAGTCACTTAGTGCAGCAATAACATTTATTTGCAGGAGGAGGTTAAATATGGATGGGAGAAATGAAATATTGTGGATAAAATGATTTCATCATAAAGTTCTTGGACCTACAACAATCAGCTTATATATCTGAAAATCTGTGACTCAAATCAATGTACAATATCCCTGCAGCGCCACCACAGGGGACACTGAGTATTACACTCTGTCCATTCAAATGAATAGGATGTTCTTGTAAGACAGGAGAAAGGGTAGGTCCTCCAGGCACTTTGTGTAACCTCTGTTCACTCTGATCAAAAGTTGAAGCTCCTGAACAATCTTTGTATAAAACTGAATTTGGGGCACAAGACAAGACGTCTGTCTGTTCAGGAATTGCATTGCCAACATACAGTGTAAGTATCCTAATCCTGACCATACACCGGCACAGTGGGCACAGTGTTATCCCATCCTATAGGACTTCTCGTGATGGGACACTGGTGAGACCCAAATATAAGTTGGGAAATCTCTGTATATGGTAATGATGTGCATGTTTTCCTCCCTCAGGAAATGCTTCATATTCATGTAAATGTGGGTAAAAGCTGGTTGTAGATGTAAACATTTAGCGTAAGTATTGGATGCACTACTATATGGCGAATGGGGAAGATTCGCCAAAAGAACAGTAGAGTTGTGAATGTCTTATCTTTCTGAACCATCAGCCCTTGGAGCAAAATAATAGAGGATTATAGGGGTTATCCTGCAGGGAATTTTTATTCCATTTGTTAAAAATTAAAAGGATCAGTACTCTCCTTACTATTCCACATCTGGTAATACTGCTAAGTCAATCACTGCGACCAATGTTTGGCTTAAATTTTTTTGGATCAGATTTTAAGATGGCTGTACGTCTCAAAATCTGATGGGTAACTGGTCCCTTCTTTACCATAGGGGCTTACCCAATGTAGTTTACCACTGTGTGGCCGCTTGCCACAGTTCCAGTTCTTCCTCAAAATCTGCCACGTGAACAGGGTTTTAGTGGTAATTTCTTATGTGTCAAGGGGGAGAGTGGCCAAGGAGAGCCCGGGCATCTCTGGGGAGTAGTGTTAAGGGGACCAAAGTGCAAAGGCCGGCGCCAGTTTCAGATCAACTTCCTCCCATGGTTAACACCTGTTAACACTTTAAATGTCGCTGGCAAAGTCACCAGTGACATGCAAATAGCTTCGGCCAAGCCGCTTTGGGGAGGTTCATTGCTCCCCAATGACATCATCATCAGGCGTTTCCGTCAGGATAGTGCTGATGCGCAGTAGTTTAAATGCCACTGTTGACTTTGCCAGTGGTTTTTAAACAGTTAACAACTGTAATTAATGCCAGCACTGATCGCGGTTGTGCTACTGGTTCGGGTTTGGTCGAACTCAAATTTCAACAGCTCCGCTCATCAATACTGGTGAGTTAGGTATTGCTTGAGTCTTACATTAAATGGGTTGTCCAACCTCGTTGCTCCGTAGACAAATGGAGCAGACGGCTGCGCATGACCCTTCTGCTCCATTAATCTCTACGGAGCTGACGGAGATCGGTGAGTGCGGCGCTCTGCAATTTCCATCAGCTCCGTAGAGATTAATGGAGCAGAACGTTCACGCACGGCCGTCTGCTCCATTAGGACCCCTTTTTTTGTGATCTGCGGCGGTCTCAGCACTGAGTCCCTCAATGATCAGCAAGTTAGGCCCTATCCTGTATCTGGTGGATAGGGCCTAACTTGTCTTCGTGGGGAAAACCCATTTGAGTGCCCGATTTTTTGCTTCTTTGGAGACTATATGCAAATTGCTTGAGCTTTGGTTCTTTCCGTGCACTGGATCATTGCTACAGGAGACGGTGAGCTGCCATGATTTCTATTTGAACTATATTCACACCAACAAAAATACTGGTATACCCTCACACTATAAGGGGTAAAATGTCTGGTAAATGGAAAACTTATAGGAACACAATAGAAAAATCTGACACATTACACAAAGCCCAATTCAGACGCCCCCTGTAGTCCTGCACTAGACATAACACTAGTCCCATTTAACCCGCTTTTATAATTTTTTTTTTTGTTCGGACCACACAGAAAGCTCAAATAACCCAAAAACAGAGTGTGGATGTTGTTTCACAGAAATACGTATTTATTCACACCTTTTGGGCTACGCTAGAGGCTGCGAGTGTTGTCCTAGGATGCTAGATCAGGTCACACGGAGCATTAAAACAGCAAAAACAGTGGGAATCAGATTTTAATTGAGTTTTTTTTTTTTTTTACTGCAGCGGAGTGAGGTCAATGAGTCCAGAGGGGATGCAGGGACAGGGAGCTCTGTTGGGGTCTCACAGACAGTAGAGTCTCTCGGAGGGGATCCTATGTTATCCTCCCTGCAGCAGAGTTTAGCCGTTTCCTGCTGGGCCTCTTCTCCATCGTAACGTCACCCCACACAGACCTCTCTCACACTTACCCTCTCTCGCAGATCCGCCTTCCTCTACCTCTGCTCTAATCACCCCCCTACTTCTCCTTTCTTCTTCCCCCCCAGGGCTGGGAAATCTTCCCCTAGAAAAAACCAGGCCCGTGGGAAGTCAGTCCTACCACTCACCCACGTTACGTATACTCGCCAGCAAAAAATCCTCCCCATAAGGAAATCCCTTAACACTTTAAACCATTTCTCTCAGAATGACGAGTAATAAAAATGTGCAGTATATTCAGAAGAAAAAAAAAAATTCTCATGTTCTTGACCTTTGGGCATGTATCCTTCTAAAATCATGTGAAGTTGTGCGGATAAAGCGGCGGCTAAACAAATACCATGTAAATTAAACAAATATGAAGAAGCCTGGGCTCATTAGCGGTCACCGTGGAGACGGGTTAGCAGTATTTTGAGGCCTAGCGGCTGTAAAGTGATGTTTTATGTTTACATTCGCTTCGATGTGAATGTGCACAAGACCCCGGTCTAATCGACCTAATGTTTGTGACTGAAAAGCTATACCGAGGCAGTCGGCCATTTTTCAAATGACCCCTTTAGGTCTAGCAGGAATTCTCTCACACATCTCGCTTTCTCTACTGTCAAACATTAGTGGAGAGATTTATCTCTGGAAATATCTCCTGTATAGCGGGGGGCGTGAGAGAGGAAAGGAAATGGAATAAGAAAATGGATGTCTCAGTGAATAACACAGGGAAAAACCATGTGAGAGGGATGAAAACAAACTGTGAGAAGAGGAGGCTGACAAAAACTATGGAGAGAAAACAAGATGGCCGTCACTGTCGTTTTTTTTGTTCTCAGAGAAATTGCTGAGTAATTTCATTAGGGGTACATTATGTTATATCCTGTAAAAATAGATTGCCAGATAGATAGATAGATGTGTATAGTTTTCCAAGATGTCTGGAACAACCTACCTGCCAATGTCTTGAAAATGCACCTAGAAAAATTCATACAGTTTTGAAGGCAAAGGGTGATTCGTTGTCAGAGTTTCACTCACTAAAATTGTCCATTTGAAATGTTCCTCATTCTTGTACTATTAACAGAGAAAACAGACCCCTCATTGACTTTAAATGGCGTCTGTCAGGGTTCTGTCGTAGTCTCTTTTTATGTGACAGAACTGCTGACAGAATCTCCTAGGGCAGTGTGAACATGTCCTTATGCCAAGCTCATCTATCACTTCACATATCAGTGAATACACCATAGAAACGCCATTCTAGATTTCTGTGTATGTTTACTGATGGTCCAGCTTGGTATTCAGAGAGACAAATGACCCATCACCTACGTGACATGTCCGGGGGAGAGGCCTCTCCTATACACTAGGTATATATACTAAACTGACATTTATACATGTATACCAGATGGCGCACAGCTACCCATAGCAATCAATGCAAACACCCCATTATTTGCCTGCAGAGGCTTCCCTACATGAGGGCCTATGTCAGTGTAGTACATGTCACATACACCCATCTTGCCTCCCAGTATAAATTCCAGGCCTGGCCATCAGCAAACATCCATAATAGAATATTACTTTATGGCCATACACTTAGGGATCCCATATGTCTCAGTTTCCCTTTTTCTCATTAAATCTCAGGCAAATAATTGTTATCTCTCAGTAGTTTAATTGCTTAACAATAAGATATTAACATGGCAGCAATAAACAGGTTGTAGTGATTTATCGTATGTGATTTGAGGAATAAAAGGAAGTAGAAACCAGATTATATGTCTTTTTTATATGACATTATATAAAAATTTAAATAAAAAAATCATTACAAAATATAAATCGTCCTCTCAGTCAGTACACAGCTACCATGGGATACCAAGTGTTGCAACAGTGGGAAATAGAGTGCAAGCTCTATGGCCCACCAGAATTTAGGAAGTTGAACCCTGTATTCTGTTGTAAGGCCCTAGTCACAAAAATGTCCTTGGTATCCAAAAGCTGAGAAAAAATATAACATGATCGGAGACTTAGACCTGTAAGGAGCCCGATGCACCCATTGACATAATGGGGTCAGTGAGGAAATTGACCATTGGAATTTGGGTGAATAAAACTTAACCTTTGCCTCACTTTTTCAACAAACTTTGCAGAAATCAATATTACATTGTGTATGATGAGCATTAGTGCTGTTTTGGGGCATTACTCCATTTTTTATTTTTCAACATCTTTCCCATTTGCCCTCACCTGAGACTTTCATGTAATCTGACATCTCTGCTAGCAAGATGGAATTGAGCTGAAAGAGAGTGGAAGTAATTGGTAAAAGAAGCACTGTGCTATGACATTTCTTTCATTTCATGAATAAAATCTTAAAGGGAACCTTTCACCAGGAGACCCATTTTTAGCACTCCCCCAGTCCCCACAGAGCATAGTACATACACTGCAATATTGTTATATTGTACCTTTCATTAATAGGAACTCGTCCCCTGGGAGTGGCTGGAAAGGAGCAGTCCCCCCTCCCCCCCTTGGGAAACTGCTCCTCCATGTGTCCTTTTCAAATATATGAATAACTCCCCTCACTCTGGATTGGCTGTAGAGGAGCAGGGGGCGTCGCTAAGCCAAGTGATGGGTTCTTTTCATATATTTAAAAAGGACACATGGAGGAGCTGTTTCCCAAGGGTGTGGGGGAAAACTGCTCCTTTCCAGCCACTCCCAGGGGATGAGTGCCTAGTCACACAGCAGATGGTATTGAAAGGTGCTATATAAATTTTTTTTTTTTCTGTAAAACCTATTTTTTATACAAAAACACATTGGCAGTGTATGTACTATGCTTTGTGGGGACTGGGAGAGTGCTAAAAATGGGTCTCCTGGTGACAGGTTCCCTTTAATATGATCTTATTATGAAAGTGTATTGTCAAATGAATTGCAGCACAGATTTATGAACATAGGAGGAAGATGTCATACAATTCTGCGTAACAAGGTATACATATTATAGTTCTGCTGAGAAATACAGGAAAGCTGGGTAAACCCCCAGTGACAACATGGCTTTATACAGCCTGCTCACTACTGGACAGAGTGGTGGACCGTGGTGTGAACAGAGCCTAAACACCTTGACGTCTGACCTATAGGCCTGTATCAGTCTCTCACTCCCTATTTCAATACAAATGTCAGAAAAGTGGAGTTATCTCCTGTATAAAGGTCAGTTTAGTCTACCTCCTCTGTACAGATGACTTCACACAAGGCCGGTGTTTTGTCTTTGTAAGGAAGACGAGTCTGACTTTCAGTAATGTGGAAATATGGCTTGAACTGAGGTACACACTATCAGGGAGCAAATACAATGCACCATGGCCCCAATTCTAGGGAAGGAAACATTATATATGACAAATGCCTCTTCCCTTTCTTAATCTTGATCCTAAATGTTGCATAAAACTATCTAATATGTCATTACAGTGGATTTCAGTCAAGTCTTTTGGCTTTGCAAGTGCAGGCCAAGCCTCTAATGAGTACAACTGCCTCCTGACTAAGGCTCTATGTACACGTCTGTAAATGGCGGCCATGGACCAGCTGCAAATACGGTAGTTATCTCACGGCTGCCATAGAGGTGCATTATGCACATGCATGGAGCAGTACAGTGAGCACAACGTGTCTTACCGCACCATACCAGAGCATTGCGGCTGCGGCGCAAATGATGGGGCGGGTCCTGTTTCTTCCCGGATCTGCGGTGCGGCCACTCAGCTCCCTATGGTAAGAGCATTCTCCACCCGGCTGTGAGCTATGGCCCATTGAGCACACGGAAGTGTCAATAGATTCTTAAAATTATTAGCCATTTTCATGCCTCTCCAGAGATGCTCAATTTAGGTTTAGGTCCGAGCTCTGGTTGGGTCAGTCAGGAATGGTCACAGAGATGTTCTGAAGCCTCTGCGGTGTTATTTTAGCTGTGTGCTTAGGGTCATTGCCTTGTTGGAAGGTGACCGAGGTCCCAAGCGTTTCATCCAGGATATCTCTGTACTAGGCCGCATTCATCTTTTCTTTAATTGCCACCATCATGTTTCACTGTTGGGTTTGTATGTGGCAGGTGATGAGCAGTGCCTGTTTTTCTCCACCGCTTAGAATTAACACCAAAAGTTCAATCTTTGTCTCATTAGACCAGAGGATCTTATTATGGAGGCCACTGTGCTCTTAGAAAACTTGAGATGTGTAGAAATTATTTTGTAATCTTGGCCAGATCTGTACCTTGCCACAATTCTGTCTCTGAGCTCCTTGGGCAGTCCCTTAGACCTCATTATTCCCATGTGCTCTGACATGCACTGTCTTACATAAGTATGTGTGTGCCTTTCCTAATCAAGTCCAATCAGTTTAATTAAACACAGCTGGACTGCAATGAAGGAGTAGAACCATCTCAAGGAGGATCAGAAGGAAATGGAAAACATGTGAGTTAAATATGAATATCAGCAAAGGGTCTGATTACTTATCACCATGGGATATTTCATTTTTTCTTGTTTAATAAAGTAGTAAAAATATCTACATTTCAGTTTTTTTTCTGTCTAGAGTGCAGAGTGCACATTAATGAGCATAAATTTTTTGATCTTACCAATTGGCTGCAATGAAACAAAGAGTTACAAATGTAAAGGTGTCTGAATACTTTCCATACCACCTGTATATTCAATGGTTTCAAAACATTAATTACCCTTTCAGATCAGTGGGGGTGTCATATCCATTATCTCCATTAAAGTAAATTAAGCTGAGCTGAAATACCAAGAACAACCACTATACAATGTGTGGTGCTGTACATAGCTGAAACTGTTGCCCGAATACAGATCTCTTTGATGAGCTGATCAGTGAGGTTTGCCAAGTGTTGTTACAAATCTGATATTGACTACGTATGCTAAGGGTCAACCATCATTAATTTCATGCTGGAAAACCCCTTTAAATTTCAACAGGTCTAGTACATTTGTTCATAAGAGAATGGCTCAGCTAGTGATGTCCATCAGCAGATTACTCCCCTCTTACTTTTTAGAACAAGGGTGCATGTCTAGAGAAGGTGATGACTGACTATATACTATACTATTAGGTATATGGCTAACAATGTTCAATTTACCTGTAGCGCCGCCACAGGAGAAATGAAGCATTGCACAATGGCCATTCACATCGATCGGAAGTCTATCTAATGCATGACAGGTCGGATCCTCCAGAGAGAGACTCTCTTTGTGACCACTCCTCAATCTGGCTAGGAAATATAGATCCTGAACAGAGAAAGCCCCCCCCCCCAATTTACTGACTCATTGGGGGTCATTTACTAAGGGCCCGAATCACTTTTTTTCGTCGGGTTTCCGGAATTTTTCCGATTTGCGGGGAATTGACCCGGATTTTTGGCGCACACAATCGAATTGTGGCGCTTCGGCGCCAGCATGCATGCAACGGAAATCGGGGGCCGTGGCCGTCGGAAAACCCGACAGATTCGGAAAAATTACGGTATTTTTTAAAAAAAAGTGTTGCTTGACTCGCACTTACCTGCACCAAGAAATAGAAGGTGAACTCCGGTGAACTCCAGCGGACCTCGGCGCAGCAGCGACACCTAGTGGATATCGGCGCACGGACCTTACTGAATCCCGGCCGGACCCGAATCAGCGTCGGAGAACCCGCCGCTGGATCGCGACTGGTCCGGGTAAGTAAATCTGCCCCATTATTCACTAATTGTCATAAACTGGACAGTCCCTTTAAGCTATAATCCTTTACATATACCGATTCCCGTTTCTGATGAGTTGTCAATATACTCCATTTTTGGTCATCTTACGGTATTAGACACCCCTTACCCCATCTATGATTAAAGTTCACCCCTTCCCCTACAAAGAAGCCGCTCTATACACTGAATAAGCTTTTGCATGTCGGACACTTTTTACTTATTAACTTATTTTTTTGCCTTTCCCAGCTCAGGACCCGGCAGCGAGTTCTCTTTTGTACAGATAAGTGGTGGATCTCTATTTATTCTACGTACGTGACAGAAGTGTTAAGATCCTTTATCTATAGACATCAGATAAATCATTTCTTCTTTTGTGATGAGCCACAGCCCCCCCCTCCACCACCTACACACACCTGTTGTATGTGTCAGCACGCCGACAAACACGTGTTACACCTGCTGTCCCCGACACACACAGAACAGGTCCTGCCGGTCCAGAAATGTCACTTTAGATACTTGGCAAGAATCAGCCTGCGTCTGACGAAATTCATTTAATTTCTGCTGAAGTGGAACAAGTCGCTCTATAATTAGGATGTAGACAGGATCCGACCTACATCCTCGTGCAGCGTCACCTTGAGGTACTAGGTCCGAATCCAACCAAGGGGCAACATCTGCATGGTTTATCGTCCCTGTGTTTTTATGTTTTTCCTCCACAAAAAAACATGTCGATTTGGGATTTAGACCCTGAAAGGGGACGGTCATGACAATCACTGCCAGTAGTCCCATAGTGAGGGATAGTGTCAGGCAAATATGGCCCATACATGGTCTGTATTTCATGGACTGAATAACCTCATGTGTCACAACAGTCCTAGTCCATGGAAACAGACAAACAAAGGTTGAAAATTTGACCAGTCATGGAGATGGTACATTACACTTGATGGTTATTCACCCAGGTAATATATATGAGCATTAATAGTATCAGGTAGCTGCCACGAGCCATACAAATAACGTCGTTATCGAGGCCTTTGAAAATGACAGCCATGACAGGCCGAACACCCACTGATAATCGCAGTCACCTAATGAGGTGACAGCCGCAGTACACCAGGCGTCCACATATGGAGGTCACGGCCCAGCATCCTGACACCCGGGAGATTTACAGGTTACAGACAGGAGAGCGGCCCTTCCCTCGGGCTCACCCACTTTTATTGGCTCAAACATCATAAATCTGTGAGATGTGACTGAGGATCGGCTGCAGTAATGCTTTGTGGGCCTCCGCCCCATCCTTCAAAACTGGAAGATGAATCCTCAACCAACCAGTCCTAGGAGCCTCAATCACTGTCATCTTGCATCATCATCATCATTATGTAGGTATTACAGGCAAACAATGATCCGCAGGTAAGTCACTGCTAGGACCTGTCCACACGGTGCAGTCACAGAGCGGATAAATGCATCATGTCATTTTCTGCACAGTGTGAACACATCATATAGAAATCAATCTAAGCTGCCCGCAGAGAAAAGGAGCAATTACATATTCATCTCATATTATTGTGTATATGAATCCCATGCAACATACTGCAGCACATATCATCATATAGAGCAACAAGTGATGTCATAGATCACTTCACACAATGTCCCCACACACTGCAATGACTGATATACAGAAACACAAGAGGAAATCATATTCTACAAATCAAGAGATGTCATCATAGATAGCAGCATGTGATGTCATCATAGATAGCAGCATGTGATGTCATCATAGACAGCAGCATGTGATGTCATCATAGACAGCAGCGTGTGATGTCATCATAAACAGCAGCATGTGATGTCATCATAGACAGCACCTTGTGACGTCATCATAGACAGCAGCAGGTGATGTCATCATAGACAGCAGCATGTGAGGTCATCATAGACAGCAGCAAGTGATGTCATCATAGACAGCAGCATGTGAGGTCATCATAGACAGCAGCAAGTGATGTCATCATAGACAGCAGCATGTGATGTCATCATATACAGCAGCAAGTGTTGTCATCATAGACAGCAGCATGTGATGTCACCATAGACAGCAGCGTGTGATGTAATCATAAACAGCAGCGTGTGATGTCATCATAGACAGCAGCTTGTGATGTAATCATAGATAGCAGCATGTGATGTAATCATAGACAGCAGCGTGTGATGTCATCATAGACAGCAGCATGTGATGTCATCATAGACAGCAGCAAGTGTTGTCATCATAGACAGCAGCGTGTGATGTCATCATAGACACCAGCATGTGATGTGATCATAGACACCAGCATGTGATGTCATCATTGACAGCAGCATGGGAAGTCATCATAGACACCAGCATGTGATGTCATCATAGAAAGCAGCATGTGATGTCATCATAGACAGCAGCGTGTGATGTCATCATAGACACCAGCATGTGATGTCATCATAGACACCAGCATGTGATGTCATCATTGACAGCAGCATGGGATGTCATCATAGACACCAGCATGTGATGTCATCATAGACACCAGCATGTGATGTCATCATAGAAAGCAGCATGTGATGTCATCATAGACAGCAGCTTGTGATGTCATCATAGACAGCAGCATGTGATGTCATCATAGAAAGCAGCATGTGATGTCATCATAGAAAGCAGCATGTGATGTCATCATAGACAGCAGCTTGTGATGTCATCAGACAGCAGCATGTGATGTCATCATAGAAAGCAGCATGTGATGTCATCATAGACAGCAGCATGTGATGTCATCATAGACAGCAGCATGTGATGTCATCATAGACAGCAGCATGTGATGTCATCATAGACAGCAGCATGTGATGTCATCATAGAAAGCAGCATGTGATGTCATCATAGACAGCAGCTTGTGATGTCATCATAGACAGCAGCTTGTGATGTCATCATAGACAGCAGCATGTGATGTCATCATAGAAAGCAGCATGTGATGTCATCATAGACAGCAGCTTGTGATGTCATCATAGACAGCAGCGTGTGATGTCATCATAGAAAGCAGCATGTGATGTCATCATAGACAGCAGCTTGTGATGTCATCAGACAGCAGCATGTGATGTCATCATAGAAAGCAGCATGTGATGTCATCATAGACAGCAGCATGTGATGTCATCATAGACAGCAGCATGTGATGTCATCATAGACAGCAGCATGTGATGTCATCATAGACAGCAGCATGTGATGTCATCATAGACAGCAGCATGTGATGTCATCATAGATAGCAGCATGTGATGTCATCATAGACAGCAGCATGTGATGTCATCATAGACAGCAGCATGTGATGTCATCATAGAAAGCAGCATGTGATGTCATCATAGAAAGCAGCATGTGATGTCATCATAGACAGCAGCTTGTGATGTCATCATAGACAGCAGCGTGTGATGTAATCATAGACAGCAGCTTGTGATGTAATCATAGATAGCAGCATGTGATGTAATCATAGACAGCAGCGTGTGATGTCATCATAGACAGCAGCATGTGATGTCATCATAGACAGCAGCATGTGATGTCATCATAGACAGCAGCAAGTGTTGTCATCATAGACAGCAGCGTGTGATGTCATCATAGACACCAGCATGTGATGTCATCATAGACACCAGCATGTGATGTCATCATTGACAGCAGCATGGGATGTCATCATAGACACCAGCATGTGATGTCATCATAGAAAGCAGCATGTGATGTCATCATAGACAGCAGCGTGTGATGTCATCATAGACACCAGCATGTGATGTGATCATAGACACCAGCATGTGATGTCATCATTGACAGCAGCATGTGATGTCATCATAGACAGCAGCTTGTGATGTCATCATAGACACCAGCAAGTGATGTCATCATAGAAAGCAGCATGTGATGTCATCATAGAAAGCAGCATGTGATGTCATCATAGACAGCAGCTTGTGATGTCATCAGACAGCAGCATGTGATGTCATCATAGAAAGCAGCATGTGATGTCATCATAGACAGCAGCATGTGATGTCATCATAGACAGCAGCATGTGATGTCATCATAGACAGCAGCATGTGATGTCATCATAGACAGCAGCATGTGATGTCATCATAGAAAGCAGCATGTGATGTCATCATAGAAAGCAGCATGTGATGTCATCATAGAAAGCAGCATGTGATGTCATCATAGACAGCAGCATGTGATGTCATCATAGACAGCAGCATGTGATGTCATCATAGACAGCAGCATCTGATGTCATCATAGACAGCAGCATGTGATGTCATCATAGAAAGCAGCATGTGATGTCATCATAGACAGCAGCTTGTGATGTCATCATAGACAGCAGCATGTGATGTCATCATAGATAGCAGCATGTGATGTCATCATAGACAGCAGCATGTGATGTCATCATAGACAGCAGCATGTGATGTCATCATAGAAAGCAGCATGTGATGTCATCATAGAAAGCAGCATGTGATGTCATCATAGACAGCAGCTTGTGATGTCATCATAGACAGCAGCGTGTGATGTAATCATAGACAGCAGCTTGTGATGTAATCATAGATAGCAGCATGTGATGTAATCATAGACAGCAGCGTGTGATGTCATCATAGACAGCAGCATGTGATGTCATCATAGACAGCAGCATGTGATGTCATCATAGACAGCAGCAAGTGTTGTCATCATAGACAGCAGCGTGTGATGTCATCATAGACACCAGCATGTGATGTGATCATAGACACCAGCATGTGATGTCATCATTGACAGCAGCATGGGATGTCATCATAGACACCAGCATGTGATGTCATCATAGAAAGCAGCATGTGATGTCATCATAGACAGCAGCGTGTGATGTCATCATAGACACCAGCATGTGATGTGATCATAGACACCAGCATGTGATGTCATCATTGACAGCAGCATGTGATGTCATCATAGACAGCAGCTTGTGATGTCATCATAGACACCAGCAAGTGATGTCATCATAGAAAGCAGCATGTGATGTCATCATAGAAAGCAGCATGTGATGTCATCATAGACAGCAGCTTGTGATGTCATCAGACAGCAGCATGTGATGTCATCATAGAAAGCAGCATGTGATGTCATCATAGACAGCAGCATGTGATGTCATCATAGACAGCAGCATGTGATGTCATCATAGACAGCAGCATGTGATGTCATCATAGACAGCAGCATGTGATGTCATCATAGAAAGCAGCATGTGATGTCATCATAGAAAGCAGCATGTGATGTCATCATAGAAAGCAGCATGTGATGTCATCATAGACAGCAGCATGTGATGTCATCATAGACAGCAGCATCTGATGTCATCATAGACAGCAGCATGTGATGTCATCATAGAAAGCAGCATGTGATGTCATCATAGACAGCAGCTTGTGATGTCATCATAGACAGCAGCATGTGATGTCATCATAGAAAGCAGCATGTGATGTCATCATAGACAGCAGCATGTGATGTCATCATAGACAGCAGCATGTGATGTCATCATAGACAGCAGCATGTGATGTCATCATAGACAGCAGCATGGGATGTCATCATAGACAGCAACAAGTAAAGTGATAATTTACAGTAACTAGTGATGTGATCATTTCAAAACCTGTATCAACTACAGCTGGTATGAGATATTTATACTACATCATTTCTATAGCAGCTGGAGTGACAAATCTCAGAGCACATCACTGGCTGCCAAAGTCAAAGGTGGAGACAGTGACCTAACCCACTTGCCTGACCCAGGACCAGGCAGTATAGACTCTATAGAGCATGCTAAGCATACAGTGCCAGACAGTATAGAACATGCTAAGCATACAGTGCCAGGCAATGCTCATTCATCATAATGCATTAAATATAGAGGCCGCTGGGGCCAAATACAGAAGTAAAAACAGGTCAGCCCCAGGGATATCTTTAAAGGTCTTACTTTCTTTACAGTGCCACAGATTTCTTGGTGGCAACTCTAGTATTGTGATTTATTCCCGTATTTAAAGGGGTTCTCCACTTTTGGTTAAAGCCAACTTGATGTAGAAGAAAAAATAGTCAGCTGTAATCTAAGTACCTCTACAGCGCCTCCACAGGACAAATAAGACAATACATCTTGGCCATTTAAATCAAAGGATTGTCTGTGTAATGAAAGATTGGGCAGCCCACCAGGAGGTACAGACTCACCATACGCAACCCGCATCAAAAATCTGCATTGTTTTAGACTGTAAGCTCTTGTGATCAGGGCCCTCACTCCTATTGTTCCATATGACTGTTTGTACTCTGTAATGTAATATTATATTTCTATATGTCCCCTATGATTTGTACAGCACTACGGAATATGATGGCGCTATATAAATAAAGATTATTATTAGTCTTTGAGAATTGTTATGTTTTATTGACATGCACTGATTTTATAGATTTTTTTAGAAGAATGTGCAAAAAAATTATATTTTTTTGTATTTGACAATCCTCAGTTTGTATAGATTTCTTTCTGCTCCAGGTACATTTGGTTTCGGTTGTAGATCTATACCATGAGTAGAAGACCCTCTATATTAGAAGTCCCTAAGTCTCTAATAGGGTGCATGAAGATATATTTTGTATCAACAAAAAAACAACAACTGATGAGCTGCAATACTAGACACCACCCATAAGTAAAGAGGGCGCCGTTCCTGTAGAAGTAATCAGACTCTTTTCTTCTGGTTGGTCCATTATTGTTTTAACCCTGATGCTCCATTGCTGAGCTGTATTTCGGAATATGGTGAAACGCTCCGACCAAAGCAGAAAAACAGGTCGTTTTATAGATTTGTCCAAGAGTACAAGCAATTTAAGGCCGTGTCAATACTTCAGGTGATATATTAACAGAATTCCATGAAATTCTGTGGATGTCTGCCAAACCTACTGGAAAATTATTTGACGGAAACTCAGGGAGGAAATCTGCAATTTCAATTTATTCGCTGGAGCCCTGAGTATTACAGCTGTAATAAGAAAACGTCAAGACAAAGCGACTCCTTATATCCCAGTATATTCCCTATCAGACGCGTCTCTGCTGCACATGTCTGATCTGTGCGAAATATATACATTATACACAATATATACATTATATTCTGCAGAAATATTGAATTTAGCTCCATCCATTAATGTTAAAAGGAGGGAACGCATATCCTAGCGGCATTATAAGATCTGATTATCCCTATAATAATACACCATGAAACATTACTCTGATATTGTTCCTTGCTCGTTCTTTTCAGGGTGCGTTCACACTTGGCGTTTGCATTGCATTTACAAACGCAATGCAAACGCCCACGGTCAGGGCTTGACCCGATTGCGTCGGTGTTTCCAGTAAAACGCATGCGATCGGTAACCAGCACCCGGTGCTTTGCATATACACAATGCAAAACAGTGGGTGCTTGTTGAAGATCACATGTGTTTCACTTGATACAGTGAGACCCGACCCTGGGCGTTTACATTGCGTTTGTTAACGCAATGCAAACACCACATGTGAACGAACCTGCAAGTTTTCTGCTTGCTGTCACCAAATAGAAACTTTCAAATTCACACGCAGAGGCCAAGCTCAGTTTTAGAGGTCATTCACACAGACATGTCTGCAAAAAAAAAAAAAAAAAACATGCATATATTTTTTGTTCCTATTGTATCTGCATTCGCTTCTTTCACATACGTAAAATACATAATACATAAGTAAAAATTTAAACAAAACAAATGCTTTGTAAAAATTAGCTGGCAAAAAACCTGGTTCCCCATCATCAGAAAAAAATCGGAAAGCCTACGGACGTCATTCTATGTAAGGCTACATTCACACGACCGCTGGGGAACGTATATACGGCCACCATAGACCGGCAATGGGCGCACGGAGAGGTAAATTTTTTAGTCTGCTTTTAGTCATGTGTTTTCAGTCCGTTAAAAACCGTTTTTGCCCGTTTTTAATTAGGATAATTGGGAAAACTGGACAAAAATGGATGCGCTTTGAAAAAAAATGAATGAAAACGCATGACTAAAAGCGGACTAAAAATGGGGTCAAAACGCCACGTGTGGCACCACTCTAAGGGTGAAGACACACATGGCGTTTTTGGGCCGTTTTTACTAAGTGCGTTTTCAGATCGTTAAAAACGCATGCGTTAAAAAATGCATCCGTTTTTTAAAAACGCATGCGTTTTTTGAAAACGCATGCGTTTTTGTCTGTTTTTCCGAAATTGCGCAATGAAAAATGGACAAAAACGCATGCGTTTTCCAAAAACGCATGCGTTTTTAACGATCTGAAAACGCACTTAGTAAAAACGGCCCAAAAACGGCCCAAAAACGCCATGTGTGTCTTCACCCTAAGGCTGCACTCACACACATGTATGGGGGACGTATATACGGCCGACGTATATATGGCCGATATACCGTATATACTCGAGTATAAGCCGACCCAAGTATAAGCCGAGGCCCCTAATTTTACCACAAAAACCTGGTAAAATCTATATTTTTTTACTCGAGTATAAGCCGAGTTTGGGTTTTCAGAACATTTTTTTGTGCTGAAAAACTAGGCTTATACTTGAGTATATATGGTACGTCCCCCATACACTTCTATGGGAAGACAGCATCGTACGTCATGTCCTATCTTTTCCCGTATTAGGGCGCCGTGGCCCAAATGTTCCTATGGACAGGGGCTGGGGTGAGCTGCGCTCACCTCCTCCTCTCCCCGCACGCTGCCGTGTGCCCGCCATGCTACGGTGCGGCGGGCCACGGCAGTGTGCATGTAGCCTAAGTCTGTGGAAATGACTGCTAGAAATCTGAGGAAAAATTCGGACCTGTGAATGTGACATTGATACAGCAGAGGGTTTGTTACAATTGTATCCAATTTTTTCTTACGCTAAACAGTCTGTACTACAGACAGGCACGTTTTACGGATATTGATACATTGTAGCACAGGATGGAATTTGAACTTGAGGATCGTCCACTCTGTTGCAACCCATCGGCTATGAGAACTGATTTTGATCTATTTTTGAATTCATTTTGATGAGATTCTACTCATTATCATCCAATTATCTGGTTATTTGTACCCAAGCAAGTGCATTTTAGGTTCCAGTATCTGGAAAATAACCAGGAAACGCAGCCCCTGCCTATCTCTGTGTGTAATGTACCCCGGATTATATTTTGCATGGCGCTAGTTAAAGTTCATCCCCTGTGTGATGGTTCTGGGAGATAAGATAAAACTATCCATGTATTGACAGTGAAGCAATGTCTATGTCTCCCTGCAGCCTGGCGCGTGGAGGTCGTACTGTGTAAACTGGAAAGTTATGGAAAGGTTAGTGATGCGAGATTGGACTGTGCTGCACCTCTGGGCAGCATGTAGTTATGGGGTCAGTGGAAAGGTGGAGGTGGGACAGTACTTTACTTTAGATTGGGAGGGGGGGGGGGTCATTCAAGCCAATAGCCGGTTTCGAAGGTACTGGAGGGAAGTCTTAGTCCTGCCTCTGTCCTGGGAACGCCTTCCCTGCCCCAGGCAAATAGCATAGGAATAACTAAACTATCACTTCCACAGCCAGAAAGAGCGTAGAGGCTGGAGGAAAGAAAAAAAAATATAAAGGAAAAGGGGCAGGAGAAAAAGTCAGGACGGAGAGAAAGAAAAAGCTTTCGAGAGGATAAAAAAAAAATTAGAAGGGAAGAGTCTAAGCGGACAAAGGCGTCTTAAGAGGTGTTAGGAGAAGAGGAGGAGGAGGAGAGCAAACTTCAGACAGGAGGAGAAAAAGTTTCAGGACTTCACTCATCTGGATGTCATTTGGTTGCCTGGAGCTGCTCGCAGTGCCGGGACACAAGGTAACGCTCATTTTATCCCTTTTACCATATGTTCTGCATGTGTATACGGCTATTTACATAGTGTCTATACGTATATACCCAGCGTACGGAGTAAACGTACAGTGTAGGTGATAAGTCAGCGCAAGATGCAGATGTGGCGACTTTATGTGATGCACATTGTAGTGTGACGTCCACAGATGTCACCGCTGTAGGTCGGGTATATGGTGCTTTATCTGACTAATATCAGTCTTCATTGGTAAATGTGTCTGCCAGCTTCCATCAATAAAGTTCATCAGATGATGACGATGGTTTCTATTAATAGACAAGATGGGTCACTGATTTCTAGCAATTTTTACTCAAATCAGATGGATCTGCCAATTATCTGCAGATCAAAATCTCACGTGTATGGCTGTGTGTGTAAATGACCCAGCCTGAGTGATCTGGCTATACAAACAGATATACAATCAGATTATACACTGTACAATACACGGCTGATGAGGGGAGAGGATGACAACAATCCCCAGGAGATAACGGCGTTATCCTTAGTAAAATGGGTGACTTCTGCACCGATTGTTGTATATGCGCATAGGAACGGCGTCATTGTACTGACCGGTTGGGGGCTTCACTCATGGACCACCCATGAAATTGATATCAGAATATACTGTACAATACTGCAGTGTGTTATCAGTGGTTTACACAGGACACATGACTGTGACAATACAGACATGTATACAAGTACACCTCACATCCAGATACACACAATGGCGGTGCGGTGTCCAGAGCGGCACATACCTACACACACAGCACAGAGGGTCCTTCTGTGTCCGTCCCACACACAGCGCAGGCCGGCTGTGCAGAGGAGGCAGCCTGGATGATGTACAAAGCTGACACTCAGGGCCTGGCGCTGCACACCACTGCTGCTTTCTATTAATGCATATTACTGCACATCTGGGGCTGGGACCACAATGGCTAGAATTAACCCCCTCTATGCATGGGGTCGCCGCCGGCAGTGCCAGGTGTGGAGGGTAGTGTATGTAGAAGGTATTTGGCTTACAATGCAAATATACAGAGACTTCTTCCTCTTAAAGGGAT
This sequence comes from Engystomops pustulosus, assembly GCF_040894005.1. Classification (NCBI taxonomy): domain Eukaryota; kingdom Metazoa; phylum Chordata; class Amphibia; order Anura; family Leptodactylidae; genus Engystomops; species Engystomops pustulosus. The sequence continues at coordinate 21,401,249 of NC_092418.1, forward strand.
ATGTTTAGAATATTGCCGCTAGCATCAGTCACACTTATGTATGCAAATAGTAGGGAGGAACTCTGATCATAATCATAGTATCTACCAAAGTGGCTGATATCAGAGAACAGTAGACCTTATTACTTTGCACTTATCGACTCTATTCCCATTTCTGCAGCTCACATAGACGCTGTGTATATATAAGGATTTAGTGATCTTTTTTTCACCTCTCACACTTAACCCTAAAGCAGCAGATCCCTTCACAGTGCTATATATATATTATTTACAATACATACCCATAATGCCGCTGATAACCCATGGCACCCTCTTCTCTCCAGGCATTCACTGGAGAGGTCGGGGTTAACCAATACCCTTCCTTACTGTTCTTCTCATCCAGACGGGGGCCATCGTTTTCTATGACATATAATCAGGTAATAGGCATATTACCCATGTGATGCCAAACATGGCGGTTTTGGTCCGTTTTTAAGCATGCATTTTCAGTCCGTTTAAAAACACATCCGTTTTTGACTGTTTTTCCCAATTATCTTAATAGATAAACAGGTTGTAAGCAGCCAAACGCATGGAAAACGGTCCAAAACGCAGCCGTTTTTAAATGGACTGAAAACACATGCTTAAAAACGGACCAAAACGCCATGTGTGGCATCACCCTTAGGATAAATTTAGGGATCTTATCATATGCATCCCCTATAATACTCCCATATTTTGAACGCAGCCTTACATATTTAGGTCCATATGTTATGGCTTACTAGCCCAAATAAATCATCCAAAATGTTTTGATAGATTAAATATTTATGAGGGTGTATTCACATGTGGCTTTTCAGAACGCAATTAAACAGCTGAAGAGAGATTTGCCTAATTAAATTGATTTTAACATTTGCATTTACAAAACACAACCATTAACACGATGTGCTAACATCCCGTTCATGCATGCGTTAACCGTTGCGTTTCGGAAACGCAAATGTTTACAGTTGTTTCATTGCATTTTGAAACTTATGTGTTAAACGCCACATGTGATTGTACCCTGTGTTGGCAAGAGAAAAATTAAGCAATTACTCTTTGCATCCAATGATATTGTTTCTTTTATGTTCCAAGGGGCACATTAGAAGGTAGAGCCAGAATCTTATTGGCTGTTAATGGAAATAGGAGTCTGATGTTCTCCCCTGTCACAACTTTTTGGTGCATGTTTAGTTCTCAGATAAAGTTTCTTCCCTGAGCTAGTATTGGGGCGTTTTCTTAGGCAGGCTTACTATACACAGATTTTGGACAGTTAAGCTGGTTGTTTATGGCCCCATATTGCTGGGGAGGTTCCCATTAAGTATATAGATTTGTTCAGGGTTCTAAAAAAAACACTAAATGATACAGATTGTATACCGCTAGTATTGCAATATCCCATCCTAGTTGTGGAGCACCCCTTTAAGAAAAGTTGGATAAGGCCAATGCAAGTTTTGTAACTTTTTGCATTGTTTTCTATTGACAAATTTGGAAAGTTACTGTCATGAGCCGGGCTCCAGAGCCACCTAAAATTTTATGGATTGTATTCATGGCTGCTTTTACGATTCATTATAGGGACCATTGTCTAATCTGCCCACACAACAACAACTGGGAGCAATTTTACAGAGGATAGTGTTGCCAAGTAAGCAAATTGAAGTCAGTATATTTCCCATTCTGGGAAAATTACTTTATCCCAAGAACATAGATTAGACCCCCTAGAAGGGTTCTGGAGGAGTTTCAGGGAGTTTGCCAGGTAGTTGTGGTACTTGAAGGAAAGGAAGTCGGCTAATATGACAAGTACAGGATTTTTAACTAGCCTAGGCCAACACCCAGGATTACTCAGAAGCTGCCGGGCCAAAAGCAGGCCAATGGTAATGGGTCAGGCGGTTGCATGCACTGAACAAGTACATGACACCATTCAGTATCACCATGTGTCAACACCTAATGTATGTAGCAGTGCTGGACTGGCACAACCTCATCCACACAGAAGCCTGGGGTTCATATAAACAGGCCAAGGGGCCGCTATTGGGGGGTCACGCATACAGTGCAATGCAGTAAAATAACACTGTAATCTCCAGCATCCCACATCTAATAGCTGAGTAAGGGGTCAGACCCTGGAACTCTTCACTCCCCTGGGAGCCCCAAGTTTATTTTTATGTGGGGTGGGTGTAATAATACAGCTGCCAGCGCTGAGCTTCATCCCGGTCTTTGCGGCCAAACTGTGGGGAATGGATGTAATTACGCACTGGGTGTGGCACAAGCACTATGAAGTGTTGCCCAAAATAGGGTTGCAGCCCCCCTTAAATTTGAACCTAAATAAATACAGATGAGATAAACTTCACCCCTCCAACAGGCTGGGCCCTTAGGTACAAGTTTTCTGAGCCCAGATCATATCTTCCCATCACATTGCAGGGGTCCAGGAATTAATATTTATCCTGCAGTTCGCAGACTTTTTGGTGACTTGATTTTTCATTAAGTGCTTCCTCGCACCCTGCAGTATGTCCTGGCACCCTGCCCGTTGTACTTTCATGAGTGGCTTAATACATGTGACAGGTTCTGCCAAATGTCTCTCGTCTTCAAACACAAGATGAAGCAAACATGGCTACACATTTGTAAGTGGTTATTCAGACCCTGCAGCAACTCCCCGTGGTGTTTGGTAAAGGAGGATTCCGGCTTTGTCTACAATGGACATGGGGATCAGCTATATTTCATGTACACAGCGGCGGCATTAACCCTATTGATAAGCCTAACCCTAACATAAGTATACTCAGGGCTGTATTCCAGTTTTTGTAAAACAAATGAAAAGTTATAAATAGTTTTCCAAGGTAGTTTCTGAATGCATTTTTCATCCTTTGTAAGATCTCTGCTTGCAGTCAGGTAGCTAGTAGCCGGTCCTGGTCATATGCCGGACACACAGTCCAGATAACAGAGCAGCATTATGCCCCATCACATGACCAGGATGTAAACAATAAAAATGGTCCACGATATGACAGGAAGCAGAGATCTTGAAATCAATTTGAAATTTTATAATTGAAATCTCAAATATCTGCATCTTGGAAAGCTGGAAAAATCCCTTCAAGAAATGAGGGTTTATGGACGCCATAGAGGTAGGTCGCCTGAGTATGATGATGCCTAAGAGAACTACAATGGACAAAAGACATGAAAAGGACATTTCTATACTTCAGTTCAATCAGTTATTCATTCATCATGGTGGCGACTTACATGAGTAAGGGCGACTTAAGCGGTAGCCATTTTAAGACCAATTTGTGTAAATATGATATAGTCTAAGTATAATTTACCTCATGAAGGATGCTTATCGTGTATTTGGTAGTCAGGGTGTTAATAAACCCAGGCCGCAATAGGAAAGCATCAGTGCCATAAAAAATTAAGGGCTGCGCTTTATGACAAAGAACAGAGGAGCAAGCTTCTTCCTGACAGACCTTTACAAAGCTTTAATATCTTAAGCTGCTGTGATTTTACAGCCAAAACATACAGATAATAATGGTGCCCTACCTGTCTCCACATCAGCTGACAATAGGCAACGCATTTAGGGTGGGAGGCTGGAACGCATCCTACCGCTCTCACAATACCTATTGTATAGCAAAGTCTTTGGAAATCACACATAATAATTATATATACAAAGCCCGGGGCGATAATAGGTACCATAAATATGTTCTAGGTTATTGGGTAGGAATTCTGAACATGCAATGCTGCACAGATGTACAAGTTCATGCAGAAGCAAACAGGTCTGTGTGAACTATGGTCTGTGGGGTGTCAAGGTTATTTACTGATGTAAACAGATGGTTCTAGATCTAGTGTAAGACTTTGTGCTTATAGTGTATGTTATAAATCGCATATGGGCATGTAGGTACCTAAGATTTTAGTTACTTCTTTTAATTTGTAAACAAAATGGCCGCCATTATGGCTACAAAAATGGAAGCCACTTAGCATATCATTGTATAGCTTAGAAGGGGTCTTTTGTAGGCCTGTGGGCCTCAGAAATAGTAAATTGTGGTATCAATTACAACTAGGCATTGGGTGACTATAATGGTCACTTATTCGTGATTGAAAAATAAGAGGCCAACTCAAGAACTTGGGTTATGTTCCCACTTACTCTGTGCCTCTGTTTATAATCCCATGTCAGAAAACAACAGGGCCTGAAGGACCCCCATTATATTATAATTGGGTCCGTCAGGATTTGTTGTTTTAAAAAAGCCAGATATGATGTTAATTCTGACAGAAACCTTTATCAACCAATTACAAAGCAGCTTTCATTTTTCAAGAGCACTGTAAATAATAAAAGCTGAGCTATGATTGGTTACTGAAGGAACAAAGACACATTTAACATTTTTGGCAAATTGTGGTGACTATGGATGTTTATTACAAGCAGCCATTTTGTAATGGTGGACAGAAGCTCCTAAATATAGTTTTCTCCATTTCTAGGAAAGCAGGGTGGCATCCAATATGGTAGTTCCTTCAAGAAATTTTCATGCAGAATTAAATATAGTGACATCACTGAGACATGAGCCGCTACTTTCCATCATCTCTCTTTTTGGAAAGCCCCGCTAGTTAAAAGTTAACAATGTGTAATACTTGGCTGCCATACACACACGGGGTCAATGTGCTATGTCATACACTACTTTCCTCAGAGAAGCCATACTATAAATGTACTGGGCTGCCTATAGAAACCAGGCCCCGCTGCTTGGCGCAGACATTCAGTGCGGACATCTGCAGGCGTGATGCTCTGCAGACTTCACAGCTATGAACTCGCCAATCAGAAAAAGGAAGCTTAATGATCACCCCCAATGTCACTGTCCTAAAGTTTGTTTTTCCTACCACTCACAAGTGTTCCCGGGATCACTGACCCCTAAACTTTAAGCATATTAACCCATCCCCCACCCCAGTATCTTCTAGCTAGAAGATAAAATTCCTAACATATCTATTGGCTGTAAGGAAAATAAAACTATTATTGAAATGATCTAGGTTGTAAAAAGAGGGGAGTTCCTTATTATACTACAGGGATAGCCTCTCCATTACGATGGTCCTAAAGTGACAGTGCAGATGCTCCTCGTACTGTAACAGGTGTGACTTTGTCATTAGATGGACGGCCTGACTCCAGACCAGAAGGCTTCTCATGTCCGGACCTGCACAATACAACTAATGCAGATTTCTAGTAGCACCCAAGGGCAGGAAAAATGTCAAAATTGGCATTTCTAAGGCTTCACGGCCTAATTACTAAGGGGCTGTGTAAGGCTTGCCCCCAGGCGGAGGGCATACATACCATCCACAGTAACTGTTTAATGGTGTTTATGGTATGAGAGAACCTATAGAAAACCATACGGTGGCGGTAGTAGTAGTCCTGAGGGATACCCATATTACTCCCCATAGTAGTCTGTAAGTTGACAGGCCATTAGTGCAACAAATCGGAAGCGCAACTGCATCAAAAAAGATTGTCATATACAATTAAAGGAGGTCAATGGATTGGAGTCCTATTTCTAGGACATTACATTAATGGGGGCACTCTGCTGGACATTTTATTCATAAGGGGAGACTGCTGGACATTTTATTGATGAGATTAGAGAGTAGCAGGTGTATTGCCCACCCTAGGCTTATACTCGAGTATATACGGTATATTATTTAAAATACTTGCATGGGGGCAATGCAAGGTGCTAGAATACCTAAATTACAGTCTGTGTACTTCAATATCAGGACAAATACAGAAAATGTTCCGGGGCGTTGAAGTTTTCTGTGTATCCTGTTCTAAATCTTCCTTGGTATGAAACCGGGTGGCTAATGCTGTAAAACCACTAAGACGGATGACTAACTGCTCGAGTTTTTATGACACCCAAGCCTTGCACTGCCCCGCTTATATTTCTTAATAGGATTTCTAATTAATGATGTTTTATGGGGAGTTTCACACTGCTCACTCACAGATTCTGTACATTACATTGCTGCTCGTCATTTCTTAAGTGAGAGGTAATATCAGGGCCTTTATAGTGGATTTTAAGTTGTTTGGATGATGTCATTGTTTAGTATTTTATTTGTTTGGACTACTAAGAACTAACCTAACTAACTCCACCACAACCTCCATTGATGAGGACTACAAAGCTTCTTCAATACCCATTACAGATAAATAATGGGGCTCATTTACTAAGGGGCCGAATCGCCGGGTTTCCGAATATTTTGCGACGTTTTTCCCTGAATTGCCCCGGGTTTTTGGAGCACGCGATCGGATTGCGTCACATCGGTGCCGGCTTACACGCGCCGGAAAGCGGGGGGCCTGGCCGGCGGAAAACCCGACGGATTCGGAAAAAACGCGGTATTTAAAAAGGAATTTGACACGCACTCACATGCACCGAAGAGAAGAAGGTGAACTCCAGCAGCGACAATTATGGATTTATAAATTATATAATTACTTATAATTATAATCTAATGTGTATGGTTATGCCCACCAGAAAGAAACAAGAATTGGGCAGCTGGATTTTAGTATGTCTGATCCTTTGTTCTCAGCAGATATTTGTCTCATGACATTAAAGTATCACTATAACCTTTATACTGATCATAATAATTTTGCCACCAATCGGTATTAAAGCCTCATCAGTAACCAGGGCCGACCCCCTCCGCGACAACGCTAGCACCAGCTCCCTAGTTTTTGGGATATGTTGCTTTTAACTAGATCCAAAACAAAGAACCCAGATAGCCCGTCTTTAAACAGTGTGAAGATGGAAAAAAACTTATCAGGGTATTTTATGTACAACATGTACTCCCGACAAGATGACACCCCCCACCCTGCCGCCTCTCCAGACACATAAGCGTTGCCCCCCCACCCCCTTGGACAGCAATTACCATCATACCCCTCCTCTCCCCACCATCTGCAACATCTCGTCTCCCATTCTTCTTTATATTCCGGTCTATTCCCTTCTCTCACCTCTGTCTCCCCCTTCTCACAGCTGCACATTCCTCAGAATATTACCTGCCTCCTACTGACCCTTCTTAACTCTGTCAGTACAGGCGCAGATATACAGACACTATCTCTCCCCATCTGAAATGTATTCAGGCCGAGGGGGAACTTTGCCACCGTGTGTGTGGATATCAAATACAACGTCCATATATTGTCCCGCAATGGGATTTACAGGATCACAGATCTTATAAATTTTTCGGATGAGTACTTTATGTGCAGACAGCTTTCAGCTAATGCAGGGACGGGGGCTGGGGTGAGAGGGTTTAGAAATCTGCAGATGGAACAAACTTTAGTTTTTTTTAAAATGTACAAGTTCCGAGCTGCAGAATTTATAGGTCCTAAATTTGTTTTTTAGTAGGTGCCATTTAGTATTTTTAGCTTGCATAATACCGCCATATAGTGCCAGGATATACTGCAGTCAAGAGATTTCCTAACATATCTAGAGATCCTATTCACACAAATGGAGGTCTATATATCACTATGTTTATATAATCTATAGCGCCATCATATCCCGCATCGCTTTGGGAGCCTTTGGGCAATCGTTCTAAAATGTACCTATTGTAAAAAATCAAATGTAGAGTGAAGGATCCCTTTTATAGCTCATATAATACCGCCATACAGTGCCAAAATACTACTACATACATAATACAGCAATTCAATTTCCAAATAATACACCCATATAATGCTATTATTTCCGCTTATCTAAACATATTATTTTAGAAAACTCATCCCAAGGCTGAAGGTAATGTATCTTTATCGGGAATGTAGCCTATAGGGTTGGAATCACATATGGATTGCATTGTAAGAATACACATTCAGTTATATCTGCATTTGTGAGGCTGCCCACACAATGGCCCTACTATCCATCTGGCTGCAATCACAAGCAGATTGGGGGGGGGGGATTTGTTTCACGTCTACCGCCACTTTTACGTGCGTCTGTGAAGGGCGACACTCAGGTCTGTACAGAAGAAAAATAAAGGGATATGTCTAAGCAAATCACATAGTGTAAACAGAAGCCAAGATAAGCCGTGACTGAGGAGCTGGGGTGTGAGCTGGATGTACATGACACCCTGGACAGAGATGATCATTGACCTGCGCCTGTAAGACTGTAGTCCTAGGCCGAGGCTGTGTGGCCTGGGACACAGTCTCTTTATCTACATGATGTCTTACAAGTGACAGATAGGGGAGGGGGGTCCGCATACCGCTAGGGGCTCTGTTTATACACATGGGGCATGGCCTGACAGGCACAAGCCTTTCTTGTGCAGGAGTTGAAAGTTCATGTAACCTAAATGATAGGGGTACAAATACCAGGATATCTTATTAACCGATTCACTCTGAGGACGAGGCGTCCTGTCCGCACAAGTCTTACCACGATCCTTTCACATCACTTCATGCTCAGTGGTAACGGTTCAAGTAAGAAAATTGGAATCTGCCAATCATAATAGGAAACCCTATAAGATTACATCCCCGGAAAATATTCAAAAGGATGAAAATGAAGTCTGGCACCAGCATGAGGGAGAATACGTTAACCCTTAAAGAGGTTGTCCAATTTAGTAAACTCACTTGCAATAAATTGCAAGGGAAATAGGAGTTAATTTCGGACAAAGAGTGGAGGTCCTGCATTACAGAGACAATCTAGTGTTGTATTTGAACACTGTGTAATAATTTATTTCGCCTGTGGGGGCACTGCAGGAAAATTCATCCTTTACCATAAACTTTTTCTTCAGATTACATATGAAGTCCCGAAATATTTAGCTTCTAAGCAAGTTCTAAAAGCTTGACAATGATTAGTTTTAAATTAAGACACAAGTACAAATGTCTGAACTTGTCCAGGATATAATTTATTAATAATTTTTTGTGTTTTTTTTTTTCCACAGAATTTCCAGCATGCATCTCCTGTTGGTATGGACGGTCCTCAGTGCTGTCCACATAGTCCTTACTGAAGGCTGCCCAGATGGCTGTCAATGCAACCAACCTCTTACAGTCTTCTGTTTGAACCGCAAGGACATGAGCTTCCTTCGGAGCATACCACCTAACACGATGAGTTTATACCTCTTTGAGAACAGCATCAGCTCAATTGAAGAGAGCAGTTTCTCAGGGCTTTGGGACTTGCAACTCCTGGATCTATCCCATAACAAGTTGTCAAACCTACCTGGAGGAGTCTTCAAAAAGCTCACCAACCTCAGGAACCTGGACCTTTCGGCAAACCAAATTACTGAGATCTCTGCAGAAACATTTCAAGGTCTCAGTCACCTAGAAAGGCTGTACCTTAGTGAGAACCACATTCGAAGCATTCATCCTGATGCCTTCAGAGGTCTTGAGAATCTATACGAGCTCAAACTGACCAAAAATCAATTAGTAGTCCCTCCGTCCTTCTCCCTACCTCATCTCCTTCTCCTCGATCTCAGTTATAATGCTATCCCTGCCATCCATACTGGAGTCTTCCACGCAAGAAACATAGAGACTTTGCGGTTGGCTGGTCTTGGCTTGAAAGAGGTGCCTGCAGATCTGTTACATGAACTTAAGAATCTTCATGAGCTGGACCTATCTGATAATCAGCTAACGAAGGTTCCTCCAGGTCTACAAGGCTTGACCAAACTCAATCTAGCCGGCAATGTAGCGATTTCCCAGCTCCAACCCGATGACTTTTCAGGCCTCAGTGGATTATTAGACTTAGATCTAAGCAGAATGAGCCTTCGTACTTTGCCAAAGGGTCTGTTCCAATCTACACCACGCCTACGTGGTGTCAGCCTTGCACAAAACCCTTTCAACTGTGTGTGCCTATTAAGCTGGCTGACGGAATGGTTGAGAGTCAGCGGAGCTGCCCTACACCGCTCCGAAGAAACTCGTTGTCACTTTCCTCCCAAAAACGCAGGAAAAATGTTACGTAATTTGCAAAATTCAGACTTTGGATGCCCAATACCAACAACAGTCTTTGTGCCTACAACCTTGGCACTTACCAGTACAGCTGCTCCAACTACACCAACCATTACAAGACACACATCCACGCCGACCACTGTGACCACCACCACCACAACAATAATTGAAAGTAATGAGCCAACAGGAGAACCTGTTGAACCCAATGACAATGAGTGTCCACCACAGACTTGCCTGAATGGTGGAGTATGTCATTTGGATTTCCAGGGAGAAGTGGAATGTGAATGTCCACCAGGATTTTACGGAATGTACTGTGAAATGCTATCACTTACGCCAGCAGATTTAACTGAGATACCCGAAATTCAAGTGCAGTTCCTAGAAAGGACAAGTAGCTCAATTAAAGTGGATCTACAGAGTTACATCCAAACTAAAAAACATCTTGAAGGGCTAAGACTCACGGTACAAAACCTCTCCGGAACAGACAACAGGCCAGACACCTACCAGCTACCTACAACACTCTCATACTATACATTAAAGGGACTGAATTATAATAGCACATATAGAATTTGCCTCGGATCAATGCGAGGTGAGACTGAACAATGCTCAGAGATCCAGACTTTGGTAGAGTCTCCAACACCTAGCGCCCACATAACGCAAACCAAAGAAGGAAGTCTTACACTAGTGCTGGTGCCTGCCATAGCTGCTGGAATCCTCCTTCTAGTCGTCATAGTAAGCACAGTTTTCTACACCAGGAGACGTAAGGAAAAAGCTCATGCATGTGAAAACGGAGGCCCTCTAGAGTTGGAAGGTGTAAAACCAGGTCTAGATGATAAAGGAGAGTTGAAAAAATTATCTGAAAGTCTAAAAGGAACTGAAAGAGGTTGGGAGTCAGAAGAACCCCTCATGGACTCCTCCCGAGTCGGAAATAATAATGACACAACTAATGGACGACTTCCTCACTCTTACTTTTAAGTTGGAGATGGACTCCTAAAGGACTCATACACACTCCCAGGTATGAATGGAGGATATCTCCAAGATATGTTTCATCCAGGCAATATCATAGCTTACCGGGAGACCTGCCCAGAAGACAGCTGTGCTGTCTAGAGACTTGGGCAGAAGACAAAACAGAAGGGATATACTGCTTACGGAGACAAGCAGGGTGGAACAGTTGCATGTGAGCAGAAGGCTTGTCGCTAAAATTATGGATCAACCAGTATACGATGTCAAGGACGTGTTCTTAGCTGGACTCCAAAAAGATCCCACGCCCTGAGACGCATGGTGTCAGGGGGGCTTCTAACATGAAGCGGCACTTACTGGACTCATTCCATATGAGATAATGCATGCGCCCCATTCCTATGAGGGGTGGTCAATGTCTTTGAACCCTTTTGGTTGACGGCGCAGTACAAAGCACCGATTGCTGGACAAAGTGGTGCCGATTGTTAATAATTGACCGCTATGTAATAAATATGGATTCTTTTTACGTGTCTGGTTTTCATTTTCCCCCCATCTAGCGGGTAACACTATATCAAGGTCTCTTCTGCATCCCATCAGTCATGTCTATAGGTCTCAGACGTAGTGCAATAACTTTTTTTTTTTGCAGAGTCCACATTTATTATACTGACTTCTCTAGAATGAGGGTTCGTGGCCGTTTTGGAGCGTTCACCGCGCTCTAATCTCTTGCCAGGGTCTCGCTTTCATTTTTTCCAGCAACTAAAGTAAGAGAGGAAAAAGTGAGGTATCATCTCATCTGCTGAAGCCATTAGGATCAGGATCAGTTTGGTAAACGAAGGGGAGGAGAAGGGGGGAGCAATAAGTCGACCCACAGGAGAATTGTGAGTAGACGTCGTCTCTAGCAGAAACGCGTAGCCGACGCCAGCAGGGATAGATTTGTTTTGTTTTAAATAGGTAAGATCTGGCCTCTACTAATGAAGGCGCTCATCCATTATAACACACGGTTGAATATGAAGCATATCCCCGTGTCAGATACTTCCTGTCGGAGACCTGTACATTATCACCGCCATGTGTTCCTTTCTGCAGAGTATAACCAGATCATGTTAATAACCTTAACTCCAAATAGTTAGCACAGACTCTCCTGAACGAACAGAAAGATCTCGGCCGCTGGCAGCCTCCGATATAATTCCTTTCATCTGAATAAACTTGGTATAAAATCACCTTCGCCTTGACATCTGCAGGACATTGTCACCTTGACATGTGCAGGACATTGTCGCCCCTACCGTACATCACTCAGGGTTGGATTTGTAGGACTGTGTTGGATAGGAAGCACAGTTTTGCACAGCCTTTACCTGCAGCTATGTGGCACTGGAATGAGTTCTCCAGTCAAAAAGTCTAGTTCAGCATTATGAAGAGGTGGGGGGATGGAAAAAGGGTCTGGAAGTCATTATACAAACTGGGCAGGAGGTCTGCGGCTAATCTGTGGCGAGTGTACATGGAGTGAGCGGAGGGAGGGGGGCAGGTGTGTGCATCCTGAGGCGATGTTTTATATTACAAGGGAAAGAAAGGTCTCTCTGTGAAGGAATAGAGATATTATCCAAATATCAGTGGGGTGAGGGAGAGAAGCATGGGGCGACGCATGGATGTGATCGAGGAAAGAGGAGGAAAGTCAGACAGAGAAAGGATTAATGGATAGACAGTTGTTTTATATGACTATATAGACGACATGAGAAGACCAAGTGTGGTCCTATATATTAAGGGGCAGTAGGTCAATTCAACATGTTACCCCTGGTGGTAGCTGCCATCACCTTATGTAACCTCTCTAGCCATTTCCAATGTTAATCACTACAGACTATGAAAGTTGGACCGGACCACAATCCAACTTTCTCCATTGGGTTACCAATCCTTATGTTGGAGAAAACATGTATAGCAATTTTAGACTTTTCCATCATGCCTCAGCTCTAGAAACAGCATTTAGTGATATGCTTTACAGCAGCCTCCTGGCCCTGGGCAGCAATGGTCCAGAGCCGACTCAATGAAGTCTATGAAAAATTTTCTAGGCATGCTCTGCGCTGATATACGGTGTAGAGAAGCTATGACATTATCTTTTGTAAGTAGTGATGTAACAAGGAAGTTTTCTAAAGGAATGTTATCTTCCACAGTATGAAGATATGAACATATGAGTATGTCTTGCCCACTTTATAAAATAACCCAATACCAACACTCCTTTGACTCAGCCTCAACCTGTGTAAAAAAGCCAATTAATTCCAAAAATATGTGTGCGATCCCTTCAAACAAAAGCATATGCTGTGTATATGGGTCCATAGATTTTGTACCTAACCTGACGAGGGGAAAAAACAATGGACTGCATTCATCCACAAAGCCAATAAGGATCAGTTACGCTTTTGGCTTTGTGTTTGCGTGGAATATTTGTTAAAATTTCGGTGATCCAAAAACAGCTGAATTGTTCTGAATGTGGTCATTATGACTACAAGCACATCGGGGCTTATTAACTAAGGGTCCGTGGATCACACTTTAGTTGGATTTTCCGACGTTTTCAGGATTCGCGCCGCTGTGACAGGTATTTGGGCGGCACGGTGGCTGAGTGTGTAGCACTTCTGCCTTGCAGCACTGGAGTCCTGGGTTCAAATCCCACCCAGGTCAACATCTGCAAAGAGTTTGTATGTTCTCTCCGTGTTTGCGTGGGTTTCCTCCGGGTACTCCGGTTTCCTCCCACACTTCAAAACATACTGTTAGGTTGTTTAGATTGTGAGCCCCATGGGGACAGGGACCAATTTGATATGCTTGTGCAGCGCTGCGTAATCTGTGTGCGCTATATAAATAAAGAATTATTATTATTATTATTAACTGGGGATTGTGTCGCACCGAATCAGATTTTGGCGCAGCAGCGGAGGCTTCCATGCAACAGAAATCGGGGGGCGGGCCGTCAGACGATCCGACTGATTTGGACTGAGCGCAGGTTTTAACTTTCAAATTGTGTCGCAAGATCAAGCACTTACAAACACCAGGAAGAAGAAAGTGAACTCTGTCGGACCTGAGCGGGGAAGCGACACATCAACGTTATAGGGCGCACGATCTTAGTGAATCGCGGCACAGTGCATTCCGGTCGGACAATGCACTTTCGGGGAACGTGGCAGGATAGGTAAGTAAATGTGCCCCATTGATTTATTCAAGGTCATAAATCACATGCCAACCTTTGCTGCCTGAAATGTCCTCCCTATATTCCAGATTCCCTCATTGTAGTCACCTTTGATCCTAGTTCTCCATGCCGGCCCACTGTCCTGTACTATGAATAATTTTTTCAGTCGTCCTGCAGTAAAAAAATGAGGCTGACAACTTCGGAATAACTAATACAGATTTTGACCAACACACCCTTTATTTTTATATGAGATAAAATCCTCTGAATGTGACTATAACCTTATGGGTAAGTTGGACCATACAATTTCTCATTTGGTCAAGGTCTCTAGATTCCCGCATCATCCACCATTGGGATACAATAGGTGAAGATTTTGGTTTAAGGAAGAAAAAAAATCAACCGACCTATTAATTGATTCCTGAATCATTGATTCCTGATTGGGTTCATGGATTTGCAGGTAAAATATGGCTGAAGGTTACATGTAAGGAAATCCTAGAGAACGCTATTCACATGAGTGAGCACTGGGGACAGTACTGTAGCAGACGATACGGTGGGAGTGTGAGTGCACGATCCGGCACAGTGAAAGTGTAGTAGTGTATACACACAAGGCACAGAGTGCAGGACACAATACACAGGAGTGAGTGAGGAACACAATACGGAGGAGTGAAACCTCAGAAAGAAGTCTTTGTTTGGCTCTCAGACACCGGCCCCTGGATTCCTGCAGGAATTTGCTGCTGTGTAAATATTTTCACTCTGGACGCGTCTCTCTTCCAATCCCTTAAATCTGCGCCAACTTCTAGCCTCAAATTAAAAACCAGACTCTGCAGAAAAGCATGCTGGGATATTGTATCCCCGCACAAAGCTCTCTTATATCGTGCTATTAACTCTCTGCGGCCTGGGACGGTGCCAGAGGCTTGCGGTGCGCCTTTACTTAACCCTTTGTCCGCCAGAGACCTGTCGATTTATTAGGTCATTTACTTTCGCTCGAATACCGGAAAGTCAGTTTGATTTCGGCCAAAACTTACCGGGTTATTATCATTCTATGCCCCGGCTTTCCAAAGAAAATAAATAAATGTTTGGGCTTTTTTTAAAAAAAAAAGAAAAATTAATAATAATTTTGATACTTTACAAAGATGTAAAACTTTGGAGATTTGTGGGTCGTTTAGATTCTTGAACAGACACCAATGAAAATACATAGAGTTACGCTACCTGGTAAATTCAGGGTTAATTTTTTTTGTTTTACGGCTTTATGCCTAAAGTTCATTTATCGCTTTCATTAACCAGACCAACCTCAGCATCTGGGAGCCATTTCTGAGCTGACATTAAAATCTGCCAGAACTATGATTAGAGGGAGGGGGGGAGGGCGGCGGGTGAGGTAAGAAAACTTATTTCTGGTATAATTATGGGGTCAGCTAGGTCCCGGTGGGACGGAGATGGAGGGTGAGGTAAAGAAAAGAAAGGAAAGGAAAGGGGGGTAGAATTGTGCTGCCAGAGCTGGGCACTCACCACAAACTTCCCCTTTAATCACCACCCTGCCATCTATATACATATATTTAGACAAAATCCTGTCATGGCTGTAGAGGTGGCGGCGTCTGCCCCGGCTGGATTAGAAGTCAGGGTGCCTCAGGCCTGGCACTGACCTGTTTATTTTATGGTTGTTATAGAGATCGGCCGCAGGCTAAGCTCCTACTAAATAAACTCCTGGAGACCAGGGGAGGACGGGAGTGGAGGTACCGGGAGGAAAGCGGGGGCCGGGCCCAGATGAAAATCTATTCTATAAACAGACAAAATTAATTTTCAGCCCAGTGCGGGTGTATTATGGTGATTACCTCACACTCCAGGAGCCATAACACATGGCGATCCCGTCTTAAAGTAACACACACGGTGCATACGTATATACCAGTATAAGATACGTTACCTTGGATTAAAGGATATTTCCACATCTATCCCCTATAATACATGATAGTTGCCCCTAGTGCAGGGCCTGACCTCTGCTATTCAAACCAATTGAAGCAATTGTCATACGAAGAGGCAAAAACATATCCCTCAGCTACAGCTGCTATGTGTCTGCGACACACTCCGGTATCGCTCCCTGTCAAGACGTCAAGAATCTTTTGTTTCCTTGTTTGAAAGAAGTTTCTTCTTGCACGGAATTATTTTGCAGTTTTGAAGGTCAGGGTCAGATCTCCATACGTAGGTGCGCTTTATGTTTGTTAAGACAATGAATCTATGTGTCTTCAGCTTCAGCAGGACAGTGACAACCTAAATAACATGTTCTACACATGCCATTTTTGGTTAATGACTATTCTTCCCAATTCCCCCAAGCACACATGTAGCTTGACCAAGCATGCATGTGTTATCAAAAAGAGAAGGGAATAGCTGCAGTTGCCCAGCAGGTAAAAATGGGTATGATCTATACATAACTATAGAATTATTGATGTATTTGTCTCTGTTGGCCAGGACAGGGGGCAGAATTTGAGAAAAAAGGAGACTTGTCCTGAAAGTTTCCACCACTTTAGATGTTGGACAACAGGTCTACTCTATACTATAGTGTAAAGCTGAGCCACACAATGGGGCTCATTTACTAAGGGTCCGTCGGACGCATTTTCCCGACAATTTCCGTTTTGCAGCAAATTGCCCCGGGATTTTGGAGCATGCAATCGGATTTTGTCGCATTGGCGCCGGCTTGCATGCGACGAATTCGGACAAACCGCGGAATTTAAAAAAGGATTTGTGTCGCAAGATCAAGCACTCACATGCACCAGGAAGAAGCAGGTGAACTCTGGCGGACCTCAGCACGGAAGCGACGGATGCAGGAACACGGGCGCACAAGCTTAGTGAATCGCGGCAGACCCGAATCTTCGTCGGACATCGCACCGCGGGATCGCGACAGGACCGGGTAAGTAAATCTACCCCTATATATTGATTTATTTAGTCAGTACATTATATTATGTAAAACACAAATCTAATTTCTTCCAGAGAAAGACTCCCCGAGATGTTGCACAGACATACCACTCATCATATTCTTGCACAACGTGTGTCACATATTTCACATTTTTTCACTTCTCACACCAGACATGTGGGGGGTAAAAAATGAAAAATATTAACGTCAAATCTCCTCTAAACCTGGCTGTTGTAGCCAGTGGCAAAAACTACTTTTATGATTTTCAGTCATTTTTATACATTTTTCTAGTTATTGTTTGTCGCGAGCTGATCAGACCACAATTACCGGTTCTTAAAAGGACCTACAGCCAAAAGTAAAAATGGGAGCGTACTTAACTCCATATGGGTAGCAACTGCAGGGAGGTCCTCTACTGCTCTACAGGAGCCAACACTGTCAGCCATATTAGCTTTCTTTGCATTGCCTATTCTCTCATCAGGATTTTCTCAATCCATTCAACCTGATGCTGGATGGAACTTATTTTTTTTTAAGTTTTGCATTTTGGATACTTTTTTTGGCATTGAGCTGTGATATGTGACTACCACTAAGCTATAGTGTCTACAGGGAGTCTAGGACACGCCTCCTGTCTTATCATTGGTCTAGGCTGTTGCTCTGCTTCCTTTGATTGGCTGCGGCATACATACAGAAGTGTTTAATAAGCTCAACAGGAAACTTTCAGCTTGAATTTGGAAAACCCTCCAAATCAGGATGAGCATTTGTCATTTTGCACATCATGGGACTGGTAAGATCATCTGGGTTGGTTTAACTTAGAAGGAGACAACAGTAAAACTTGGAGATTGAATAATCAGGTAATAAGTTCTAGTGCCTTTATGGATGGTCTTGGGGGTGGTGACTGGTGCTCAAACTCCCCTTTTGTTGGAGCAGAATTTTTGGCCCGAGCTATGGAGGACACTTGAGGTGCAGTCTAGGACTCACTAAGATATGGTGATGAGACCTTACTTGAGCATAACCTTCATAGGACCTCATAACAGAGGGACCTCCCCGTGTCCTTCTCATGTCCATAGTTATCACTGTATTTTTAAGTCGCGAGTTACAAGTTGCATGTGGAGTTGGTTGTACAAGAAACAGTCTTAAATATTTGTATCAGGGAGTAAGAGGTCAGATTCGAGAAGCTTGTGCGTCTGAAGGGTCAACTTGAAGCACGCACTTTCAACCCCTCCATCATTCCGTCTCTTTTGAAGGAAGCCGGATTCTTGGATGAGAGCCTCTAATGAGGTTAACCATCATTTCAGGATGTTCTCATTCCTTCTAAATGAAATACACAACTACCATACAATAAAAAATGTTTTCTCTGGGTTTCTGATTGGAGGAGGCACACAACACCTCCCCCTCCCTATGCTTCCTTTGTTCCTTGTGCCATAGTAATGCAAGTAAAATGTTACCCTTGGCTGAGTGAGGGATATATCTTGCAAACTTTTACCTCCTCACTTCATCTTCACAGTGTCCATATTGTTTAAAGGGGTTTGCCAATGAAACAAGTTCTCACATCTGTATCCCCTAGTGATGTTTACACAATAAAGCTCATTTTAACCCCTTTACTTTACAATTTTACTCAGTTTTATTGCTGTTTTAGCTCCTATCACTCAGTGATGGTCAGTGTAAGATTCCAGAGGTTGAGCAGGGACTCTCTAAGCAGACACTTCATGATCCTTCTGTGCTATGAGATGCTGTGTCCTGACAATGTGCTTATATTATCAGGGTACAGGGTTTATATACACTTATTTAGCTTCTGAACATTCTACTAGCATCTGACACATAGAAAAAGAGATGAGACAGATCAGAGATGATAGATGATGAGATGGATGTAAAACACAATGACACACTTCAGCTGTGCCATACCTCGCAACCGTCCTGGATCCAATGGGACAGTCACAGATTTCTGGTTCTGTCCCGCCCGGAGGGAGGTATGGCCTGAGACATCAACTCTATCGGCATGCTCCGGTTGCCAATAGAGTTGGATGAATTTCTATGGGGATACAGAGAGCTTGGAGTATATGGTGGAGCAGAGAGAGCACAATAAGGAAGAGGAGCAAAAAAAGGGGGGCAATAAGATGGGGATCACAATAAGAAGAAAAGCAGAGAGGGGGGCACAATAAAAGGGGGATCAGAGAGGGGGCAAAGTAAAAGGGAGAGACAATAAGAGGGGGAGCAGATAATGGCATAATAGGGAAGGGGACCAATGAAAGGGGACGGGGAGCAGAGACTGGTTCATAATAAGACGGGGAGCAGAGAAAGAGACCATAATAAGAGAGGGGGAATGGGTCATTGTACAAGGTGAGAATATTTGGTGTAAAAGCCATTATTCTAAAAATTAAACTGTGGGGCGTGGTTTATTGTGGCGAAAAATTGGAAATGCACCACTATTTTTGTCCCTCTTTCTTCAACCCAAAGGTTGGGAGGTATGGTTCTGCTACATCTGAGCTATAACAAACACTGTCAGTTCTGCTACATCTTAGCCTCCTTCGCCTGGATAAAGACCTTATCTTATCCATAGTTTGTAGAGCAAGTCTCTGCACAATGCTGCTTGGTGGCAGAAATCTGTGTGTGAGCTCCTCCTGTAATGGAGGGGGTTAGGAGCTGGAGCCAGAGAGGAGAAGCTATTCATGAGAAGAATCTGCCCTGCCCGACCAGAATAACCAGAAGATTTACGGTCAGATCCCAGGGCAACCAAAATTGTAAACACCAGAACTGATAGTGACAGGTTGGAATTATACCTTTTAATGCTGTATTTTTGTTAAAACAATTATAACAGAATCAGAGAATGTGTTATTTTGTTATCCTGGATATATTTAAGAATCTTGTCCTCGTGGAATACCCATTTAAAGGTGATGATTGATAAACTTTTTTTACCAACCTCAAATAATTAACTTTTGTAAAGGGGTTGTCTGTGAATGAGGTTGAACTGCAATACTAGACATGGCCTGCAGTGCAAGAGGGGCACTATCCTGGTAGATAAAGAACAACTTACTTCTTAAAAACTCCAGAAGCGTAACATAAGGAAAAGGAAGAACTCCTAACACTAGGAGATTAGTATACATTCAGTGAATCCATAAAAGATAGAACAGGAAGACAGCGCCATTCTTATGTGGTGGACAGATAAGGTTACTGCAGATCAGCTACTTTTTATTTGAATGGACAATAAGCTGCAGTGACTCAGCTTAGCCACTACACAGAGAACAGCGCTGTCTGCTTCCTGTGGTATTCCCGGTGTATGAGCTCATTTCTGGAGGTGCTGGGTGTTGAACACCCACCAATCTGATACTGAGGACCTACTCTTTGGATAAGTTATCAATATTTTTAGCTGTGGCAACTTTCTCCTAGGGCCCTATAGCAGTCATATAGGTCTCTATGGTTTGTACACTATTCCAGAGACGTTTTTATTTATGCCCTTTGTTAATATATGCTCTAACTTGTGGCTCCAAGGTGAAGCTTCATTAGGAAAAACAAAGCTAATTGCTATGGAATCAACAACAATGAAGCCATTGTATTAACTATGTATAACCCATTTTCAGATAACAAGAAGGAACGTGCGTGTGTGTTTTCTTACCCTGAGGATGCATCCAGGGAGAAGGATGTTACTGGCCGACTGAAGTTACGAAGATCCCAAAGCAGCAGCTCTCGTTCCCTGACCTAATGTAATACATGTAAGAAGTAAACTGTATAGTGAGTGCAGCTCAGGAGAATAACTCAGGATCAGTACAGGATAAGTAATGTCATGTATGTACACAGTGACTGCACCACCAGCAGCAGAATAGTGAGTGCAGCTCTGGAGTATAATACAGGATGTAACTCAGGATCACTACAGGATAAGTAATGTCATGTATGTACACAGTGACTGCACCAGCAGCAGAATAGTGAGTGCAGTTCTGGGGTATAATACAGGATGTAACTCAGGATCAGTACAGGATAAGTAATGTCATGTATGTACACAGTGACTGCACCAGCAGCAGAATAGTGAGTGCAGCTCTGGGGTATAATACAGGATGTAACTCAGGATCAGTACAGGATAAGTAATGTCATGTATGTACACAGTGACTGCAACACCAGCAGCAGAATAATGAGTGCAGCTCTGGAGTATAATACAGGATGTAACTCAGGATCAGTACAAGGTAAGTAATGTCATGTATGTACACAGTGACTGCACCAGCAGCAGAATAGTGAGTGCTTCTCTGGAGCATAATACAGGATGTAACTCAGGATCATTACATGATAAGGATATGCAAGGTGTGTATATTTTGTGTCCTATGTTCCCCTGACAGGTTTACTTAAATGTAATATTGTAAATATTATAATAAACCACAAAGTTTTAATTTTTTTGTAGTTTATATCCTTCATATAAAATGAAGCAAAGGTTTCCCTTTAATTTATGCGTTATTTTAGTTAATATAGACCAACAAGTGTCAAGTGCTATGCAGCAGAACTGGTATTCCCTGAACTACAATATAAGGTTTGTCCAGAGCAGGGCTGGCCAACTGGCCGACATCCAAGCCTTTTTGTGTCCCTCAATATCTACAACAACCCCCACAGACTCCATTGTACAACATACGGTAACTTTTTTTTCTAATAGTTATTGGCCCAAGATCTCAAAGTTGTAAGATATAAAAGCTAAATACTTGCAGAGTGCGGCTCCAGAGGAAGCTAAAAAATCAATGCCAAATTAGGAAGAAAGTTATGAGGTTACAGATTGGGCCCCAGAACCTGACTGGTCACAAGTCATGAAAAGTTATTATGCAAAAATCGAGGGATATGACCCACGACTTAATAAAGTTTTCTGGATACAAGAAGATTGCCTCAACCTAGGTTAAAGAGATAAGACAGTGGAGAGTGTGGATTTGTGGTTCCTCAGGGCGTACGCTACCTGGTTGAATCCTGATGTAAGGAGGTGGTTATTGGAATTGGTCCAGACCACACGCGAATCTTTATTGTTGTCGTGGCCTTGGGCGTCCTAAAAAATAAAAAGATGTTTGTTATAGAATCAGTTTTATTTAGGTCACTTCATATGTAGGATAGTGTATGTTATCAGAGAAATTGATCTATCCAATTACTTTACATTCGGTCTGATACAATGACACATGAATCCGCAGGGGAGCTGCATACACAAAACACTTGCCCTCTAGTTCTAGTGAACTTAACACAGATAGACTAAAGGGATTATGACTGAAGGAACCTGGTTTATGAATAAAATACGATATAGTTTGGTGTCCCTTTAAGGCCCCATACAGTGACCTGCTGCCAGCTGTTGGCGTGAGCCGTGCCAGCACAGGACCTGTCAAGTATGCCTCAGGCGACAACAAATCGTTCCGTCACTCAATGTGACCCCACACTGAGCCAGCTGTAGCGCTGCCACTTCTGTAACACGATCTTCAGACCCATCTAGTTCAGACGATGTCGCTCCGGCTGTGACTGAAACGCATTAGCCTTGCAGTGTGCCTGCAGTCGCCAGCGTTATGCGTGGCATTGGGCACCGCTGGCATCACTACAACCTGGTAGTGAGAAGGCACATCTGTCGGCTCTGTCAAAATGTCTGCATTCAGGCTTAGCTGAACTAGCGGATCAGTGATCTGCTATATAAACCTGTGTATATACAACGTACAGGCTGCGAAATGCGTGAAGGCCCCAAGTAAATATTTATACCTGATGTGTGAGCAGCATGTGTCCTTAGTGAAAGAGATACGACATTTGTAGCGGTTCCCACACATCTGCTAAAGGATCTGGATTTTACTAATCCCTATTTTTACATAATAGGTCAAGTTTAGGGCAACACTCATGAGCCATAACATTAAAACCACTGTTTACCACCCCAGCGACATGGCAGGCTCAAATATCTAGTGTGACAATTTTCTATAAAATTCTAATTTCTTTTAACACACTTTAGCCGAATACTTCTATGAGAACATACTTGCTTCATAATCATTACACACTAGGAAAAAACAAAACAATTAGATCCGCAATTTTGGAGATGCGCTGACCCACAATTTAGGGTCTTGATGAAGTTGGTAAGGACCAAAATTTGTTAATTTTTCTTCTTTGAAAAATTTTACTTTAAAGGAGGTTTTCAGACATGAAAATATTGTATAAAAATGTACATAAAACCCAGTGGGCAGATTTATCAAGCTGTCTAGAAGTAAGAAGGTTCTTGTCCATGGCAACCAATTACAGCTCAGCTTTCAGTGCTTATGAATATTTTAAAGGGGAGTTGTAATTGGTTGACTTGGGTAACTATGTACATTTCTACTTTTAGACAGGTTAATAAATCTGCCCCGGTGTCTTTAATTTGGGCCCACCATATAACATTATTCTGGGGACTATACTCTCCATTAACCCTTTTGAAATTCACCCTAGTAGCTTCCAGATTGGGTTCTCTTCTGGTCCTCTGGAGTCAAGTACTCATTCCCAAGTTGCCCCATCTGACACTGGATACCCAGCTATCCCCATATTTCCAGCTGTCAGATCCTCATGTGACTTTGGAGTAGAAGTGATGACATCATGAACAGCAGCACAGTCATCACATGCGCAATGTACGTGATATCATCACTTCTGGGCCACCATTTCTAAATGTTGAAAAACCATTTCAACTACAAATTCCTTACTAGGGCTGAGGTATACACCTTTTTTCCTCTCAGAAAAGTTTTTAAAGTTTCCATCATCATGGGAATAGGCAACTATGAGACATTTTTGGTACACTTTTACTCAAAAATAAGAAGATGAAACTGCAAAGCCATCTGAAGTAAAAGAAAAAAAAAGTCTGTCAGGTTTCTGGATATTAGATTTAAGGTCAGTTTTTCCCCAAACTGTTGGAATCATTATTGGCTATTGCAGCTATGACATGCACCCTGGCGGAGGTATTTCAGAGTCCGCACTCAAGTGTACATTAAATAAATACCAGGCCTTGCTAATCTGTCTACCATACTAGTATAAGCATACAGCGACATATAGCGAGACCCTTGTGTATAAGTGGTTAAGATCGCAATAAGATGTCACAGTTACTATTTATAGCCATCACCTCGGCTTGGTCCTAACTTCCCACGGCCCCGAATCCTCTAATCCCACACACTTCCTGCAGGCAGAGGAGGGGATACATGAGATACACTTACTACCAGAGATGCACTTACACACAGTTATTAAGGAAACGCTGCCAGATTCTCATTGTCACAATGAAAAGTCCCAGCGAACACAATGTGGGACAATGTGTGGTATATGCAGATTCATATAGGGGATATCTATGTGTAACATCTGGCCTCTATGTATAAGCTCAGCTCCAAGGAACCCCCCAAAAAAAATCCTATAATACGTAGAGAGTAATTAGGTGACTATTTGATGAGTCCATGCTCAGTACATACACCCGTTACCATTACTCAAACATTCTCCTCAGGCGGACATGTTGTCATGACAGCATAGAACTAACATGGCTGACTCCCCATGGAGACAAGGCCAGGCAAACATCCAACTCTTGGGAATAGCTAACTGGGGGCACAGCTGTGACTGTCACAGAGACCCCCAACAACAAATACCTTCCCCAATACCACTAATTATTGTGGGTCCGGCTTTACTTCAGATGTATAGGAAGTGATGATACACATATACGTGTTTTTCTCCTATATGACAGGAAATTCAAATTGGGATAAGCAAAATTATTTATATTTGCCAAATGCCAGAAAAATGAGAGAGAGAGTGAGGATTTTTAAGTCATTTTTACTACTTATACATACATTTCAAACGTTTAAATATATTTCATTAGTATTTGACACCATTGCCCTTGGATGACTGTATGACTTTGGTCAGACGTTTTGGATCTCCTTCCACAAGCTTCTCACAATAGTTGGTAGGAATTTGGGTTCATTTATCCGGACAGAACTGGTATAGCTGATCCGTGTTTGTAGCTGCCTTGCTCACACCAGCCTTTTTGGCTTTTCAAGATTTTGATCAGGGCTTTATAAAATATTGATATATCCATCACTGAGCTGATGCAGTTCGTCATCGGAGCCGAGTTAGCATCTTGAAACAGGGAGTGAGCTCCAATCATGGGTGTTTAACATTTTAACAGTCGGCCCCCATGCACCGCTTTCAGGGGGCACCGTTCGTTGCAATGGCAGCCCTGAGATCCAATCAGGACCCCAGGGCTGCCCATAGTAAGAGGCTGTGAGATTCAGTCACACAGGTAAGATCATGAAGTCTCTGTATCAGACTGACAGTGTCAGGCTGACAGTGATAATACCCTCCAACACATATTGCAGGGTATTATAATGAAAAAGCCATCGAGTCCATAGTGGGACAAGTAAAAAAGTTACAAAAAAAGTTTTTAAATAAAAAAGCATAAAACCCTAATCCTTCTCTTGTGCATCCTTATGATGCATCTATTCTATTTAGTGCACCAGTCCCCCCACAACATGATGCTGCCCACCGTGTCTCACAGTCATGAGGGTCATCTCAGGCTTGCATGCTTCTGCCTTTTTCCGCCAAACATAACGATGGTCATTATGGCCAATCTGTTCAATTTTAGTTTAGTCAGACCACAGGACATGTCTCCAAAAATGAAAGTTTTTGTTCCTGAGCAATTGCAATCATTAATGTGGATTTTTATGTTTGGCTTCTTCCACGTGGATACAGAACTCACTTCACTGTGGATACTGACACACTCTTACCAGATTCAGCATCTTCACAAGGTCTTTTGCTTTAGTTCATTTCGAACCCAAGCACATTTATCTCTGGGAGACAGAACCCGTTCCCATCCCAAGTGTTAAGGTGGCTGGACATTCCCATCTTGGTTGTACTTGAGTGTAATTGCTTGTACACGTGAACGAGGCACATTCAGGTTTCTGGAAATTGCACTTAAGGATGAACCAGACTTGTGCACATTCCATACCTGATATCTTTGCTGATTCTTTTAAACTTTCCTCTGATGTTACACAAAGAAGCAGTGTGTTTCAGGAGTGCCTTCAAATACATCCACACTGTCTCTCATTATTCTGGTATTTGGGAATATAAATAATTTTGACCCAAAACGGGAAATGTTTTTTTCTGATCTCATGTCATATAGTGAGGAAAAAAACAAAACAAGAAATAGATGTCTTTTTATACAATGTATGGTTGACATACAATGTCTATGAAATGTCTATGCATATGAAATGAAAATAAAAAAACAGCTTCTGCCCCAAACCCCAGACACTGAATTTACCGATGGATCACTTCTCTGGCTATTGTAACATGTGATAAGACTGGGATACAGAATCACTCCAGCAGTCATCATGATTGACAGTGTGGTATCCTGGGAGTTGTAGTGCCTGCACGGACATGCTGTGGACTGACAGTAAACAGGGAATCTCAATTGGAATTAGCCGTTTCCTGGATTCAGTGTTTGGGTCTGGATTGTGTGGGATGTCCATTGAATGTTTTGTTTTCTCATGTTCAGAATTGTGAAACATTCTGCATCTTCCAAGAATGCTACAAAAAATGATGAATCACTCCGAGCAATAAAACCACAGGGACCAGACACCAGTGTCCATATATACAAGTAACTCACACTGCAGAGTCACCGCTCACAAGTCTGGACTCTCTCATATACCCACCTAATGGATGGCATGGAAGTGACCATATAAGCAATAGCAAAAACCTATGTAAGAAAGGAGATGTATTAGGAGGAGAGGTCTGTGTCCTGATGTCTGTGTATTAGGAGGAGGAGAGGTCTGTGTCCTGATGTCTGTGTATTAGGATGAGGAGAGCTCTGTGTCCTGATGTCTGTGTATTAGGAGGAGAGGTCTGTGTCCTAATGTTTGTGTATTAGGAGGAGAGGAGAGGTCTGTGTCCTGATGTCTGTGTATTAGGAGGAGGAGGAGGAGAGGTCTGTGTCCTGATGTCTGTGTATTAGGAGGAGGAGGAGAGGTCTGTGTCCTGATGTCTGTGTATTAGGAGGAGGAGAGGTCTGTGTCCTGATGTCTGTGTATTAGGAGAGGTCTGTGTCCTAATGTCTGTGTATTAGGAGGAGGAGGAGGAGAGGTCTGTGTCCTGATGTCTGTGTATTAGGAGGAGGAGAGGTCTGTGTCCTGATGTCTGTGTATTAGGAGAAGAGGTCTGTGTCCTGATGTCTGTGTATTAGGAGAAGAGGTCTGTGTCCTGATGTCTGTGTATTAGGAGGAGGAGAGGAGAGGTCTGTGTCCTGATGTCTGTGTATTAGGAGGAGGAGAGGAGAGGTCTGTGTCCTGATGTCTGTGTATTAGGAGGAGGAGAGGTCTGTGTCCTGATGTCTGTGTATTAGGAGGAGGAGAGGTCTGTGTCCTGATGTCTGTGTATTAGGAGGAGGAGAGGTCTGTGTCCTGATGTCTGTGTATTAGGAGGAGGAGGAGAGGTCTGTGTCCTGATGTCTGTGTATTAGGAGAAGGAGTCTGTGTCCTGATGTCTGTGTATTAGGAGGAGGAGAGGTCTGTGTCCTGATGTCTGTGTATTAGGAGGAGGAGAGGTCTGTGTCCTGATGTCTGTGTATTAGGAGGAGGAGAGGAGAGGTCTGTGTCCTGATGTCTGTGTATTAGGAGGAGGAGAGGAGAGGTCTGTGTCCTGATGTCTGTGTATTAGGAGGAGGAGAGGTCTGTGTCCTGATGTCTGTGTATTAGGAGGAGGAGAGGTCTGTGTCCTGATGTCTGTGTATTAGGAGGAGGAGAGGTCTGTGTCCTGATGTCTGTGTATTAGGATGAGAGGAGAGGTCTGTGTCCTAATGTCTGTGTATTAGGAGGAGGAGGAGAGGTCTGTGTCCTGATGTCTGTGTATTAGGAGGAGGAGAGAGGTGTGTGTCATGATGTCTGTGTATTAGGAGTAGAGGTCTGTGTCCCGATGTCTGTGTATTAGGAGTAGAGGTCTGTGTCCTGATGTCTGTGTATTAGGAGGAGAAGGAGAGGTCTGTGTCCTGATGTCTGTGTATTAGGAGGAGGAGAGGTCTGTGTCCTGATGTCTGTGTATTAGGAGGAGGAGAGGTCTGTGTATTAGGAGGAGGAGAGGTCTGTGTCCTGATGTCTGTGTATTAGGAAGAGGAGAGGTCTGTGTCCTGATGTCTGTGTATTAGGATGAGGAGAGGTCTGTGTCCTGATGTCTTTGTATTAGGATGAGGAGAGGTCTGTGTCCTGATGCCTGTGTATTAGGAGGAGAGGAGAGGTCTGTGTCCTGATGTCTGTGTATTAGGAGGAGGAGAGGTCTGTGTCCTGATGCCTGTGTATTAGGAGGAGAGGAGAGGTCTGTGTCCTGATGTCTGTGTATTAGGAGGAGGAGAGGTCTGTGTCCTGATGTCTGTGTATTAGGAGGAGGAGAGGTCTGTGTCCTGATGTCTGTGTATTAGGAGGAGGAGAGGTCTGTGTCCTGATGTCAGTGTATTAGGAGGAGGAGAGGTCTGTGTCCTGATGTCTGTGTATTAGGATGAGAGGAGAGGTCTGTGTCCTAATGTCTGTGTATTAGGAGAAGGAGTCTGTGTCCTGATGTCTGTGTATTAGGAGGAGGAGAGGTCTGTGTCCTGATGTCTGTGTATTAGGAGGAGGAGAGGTCTGTGTCCTAATGTCTGTGTATTAGGAGGAGGAGGAGAGCTCTGTGTCCTGATGTCTGTGTATTAGGAGAAGGAGTCTGTGTCCTGATGTCTGTGTATTAGGAGGAGGAGAGGTCTGTGTCCTGATGTCTGTGTATTAGGAGGAGGAGAGGAGAGGTCTGTGTCCTGATGTCTGTGTATTAGGAGGAGGAGAGGAGAGGTCTGTGTCCTGATGTCTGTGTATTAGGAGGAGGAGAGGTCTGTGTCCTGATGTCTGTGTATTAGGAGGAGGAGAGGTCTGTGTCCTGATGTCTGTGTATTAGGAGGAGGAGGAGAGGTCTGTGTCCTAATGTCTGTGTATTAGGAGGAGGAGGAGAGGTCTGTGTCCTGATGTCTGTGTATTAGGAGGAGGAGGAGAGGTCTGTGTCCTGATGTCTGTGTATTAGGAGGAGGAGAGGTCTGTGTCCTGATGTCTGTGTATTAGGAGGAGGAGGAGGAGAGGTCTGTGTCATGATGTCTGTGTATTAGGAGTAGAGGTCTGTGTCCCGATGTCTGTGTATTAGGAGTAGAGGTCTGTGTCCTGATGTCTGTGTATTAGGAGGAGTAGGAGAGGTCTGTGTCCTGATGTCTGTGTATTAGGAGGAGGAGAGGTCTGTGTATTAGGAGGAGGAGAGGTCTGTGTATTAGGAGGAGGAGAGGTCTGTGTCCTGATGTCTGTGTATTAGGAGGAGGAGAGGTCTGTGTATTAGGAGGAGGAGAGGTCTGTGTATTAGGAGGAGGAGAGGTCTGTGTCCTGATGTCTGTGTATTAGGAAGAGGAGAGGTCTGTGTCCTCATGTCTGTGTATTAGGATGAGGAGAGGTCTGTGTCCTGATGTCTTTGTATTAGGATGAGGAGAGGTCTGTGTCCTGATGCCTGTGTATTAGGAGGAGAGGAGAGGTGTGTGTCCTGATGTCTGTGTATTAGGAGGAGGAGAGGTCTGTGTCCTGATGTCTGTGTATTAGGAGGAGGAGAGGTCAGTGTCCTGATGTCTGTGTATTAGGAGGAGGAGAGGTCTGTGTCCTGATGTCTGTGTATTAGGAGGAGGAGAGGAGAGGTCTGTGTCCTGATGTCTGTGTATTAGGAGGAGGAGAGGTCTGTGTCCTGATGTCTGTGTATTAGGAGGAGGAGAGGTCTGTGTCCTGATGTCAGTGTATTAGGAGGAGGAGAGGTCTGTGTCCTGATGTCTGTGTATTAGGAGGAGGAGGAGGAGAGGTCTGTGTCCTAATGTCTGTGTATTAGGAGGAGGAGGAGGAGAGGTCTGTGTCCTGATGTCTGTGTATTAGGAGGAGGAGGAGAGGTCTGTGTCCTGATGTCTGTGTATTAGGAGGAGGAGAGGTCTGTGTCCTGATGTCTGTGTATTAGGAGGAGGAGTAGAGGTCTGTGTCCTGATGTCTGTGTATTAGGAGGAGGAGAGAGGTGTGTGTCATGATGTCTGTGTATTAGGAGTAGAGGTCTGTGTCCCGATGTCTGTGTATTAGGAGTAGAGGTCTGTGTCCTGATGTCTGTGTATTAGGAGGAGAAGGAGAGGTCTGTGTCCTGATGTCTGTGTATTAGGAGGAGGAGAGGTCTGTGTCCTGATGTCTGTGTATTAGGAGGAGGAGAGGTCTGTGTCCTGATGTCTGTGTATTAGGAGGAGAGGAGAGGTCTGTGTCCTGATGTCTGTGTATTAGGAGGAGAGGAGAGGTCTGTGTCCCGATGTCTGTGTATTAGGAGGAGAGGAGAGGTCTGTGTCCCGATGTCTGTGTATTAGGAGTAG
This sequence comes from Engystomops pustulosus, assembly GCF_040894005.1. NCBI lineage: Eukaryota > Metazoa > Chordata > Amphibia > Anura > Leptodactylidae > Engystomops > Engystomops pustulosus. Next base: position 21,431,445 of record NC_092418.1, read on the forward strand.
AGGTCTGTGTCCTGATGTCTGTGTATTAGGAGGAGAAGGAGAGGTCTGTGTCCTGATGTCTGTGTATTAGGAGGAGAGGAGAGGTCTGTGTCCTGATGTCTGTGTATTAGGAGGAGAGGAGAGGTCTGTGTCCCGATGTCTGTGTATTAGGAGTAGAGGTCTGTGTCCTGATGTCTGTGTATTAGGAGGAGAAGGAGAGGTCTGTGTCCTGATGTCTGTGTATTAGGAGGAGGAGAGGTCTGTGTCCTGATGTCTGTGTATTAGGAGGAGGAGAGGTCTGTGTCCTGATGTCTGTGTATTAGGAGAAAAGGTCTGTGTCCTGATGTCTGTGTATTAGGCCTCTTGCACACTAGCGTTGCGTTTCACGTCAGGGTGCAATGCGTGAAAAACTGACGTTTTGGCTGCGTTTTTGTTCCATTTTTCCTTGGAGTAATTTGCGTTTTTTTTGCGTTTTCGGCGCATTTTTGACGCGCGATTCAATGGGAGACTCGAGCATTTTTCAAAGGGACCATGGTTTGGGATTAAAATGTGTTATTTAATTGAAAAATAATGTCTTCTGATAATTTGCAAACATCTGCGATCTATTCTTCACTGTTCCGCGCGTATATTATCTCCCGACAATTTAGCAGATGTGAAGAACAGTGAAGAATAGAATAAAAACAGTGAACACAGTGAACACAGTGACCACAGGATCATTTAAGATAAAAACACAGTGCAGAACACAGTGCAGAATAGATTACAGATGTTCGGCACATCTGCTTACTTGTCGGGAGATACGCGCGGAACGGCGCGAACAAAATAGCATGTGAAGAACAATATATATGTGTGTGAAGAACACATTGCAGATGTTTAAATACATCTGCAATGTGTTCTTCACACATATATATTGTTCTTCACATGCTATTTTGTTCGCGCCTATTACTATTACTATTGGTAATATATATGTGTGTGAAGAACACATTGCAGATGTTTAAATACATCTGCAATGTGTTCTTCACACATATATATTGTTCTTCACATGCTATTTTGTTCGCGCCGTTCCGAGCGTATCTCCCGACAAGTAAGCAGATGTGCCGAACATCTGTAATCTATTCTGCACTGTGTTCTGCACTGTGTTTTTATCTTAAATGATCCTGTGTTCACTGTGTTCACTGTGTACAATGATTTTATTCTATTCTTCACTGTTCTTCACTGTGTTTTTTTAATTAAATGATCGTTCGCGAGCAGGGGAAATAATGTTATTCTGGTCACCTAGCAACCCTTACGTTTAAAACGCATTGCACTTGCAATGATTGCGAGTGCAATGCGTTCTTGATGCATCTCCATAGACTTGAATGGGGCGTGAAAATTGCGCGTGACTCGCAAAAATAGAGCATGCTGCGAATTTGACGCGCGTGCAAACGAACACAAGCACGCGCGTCAAAAACAACGCTAATGGAGAAAGACCCATTGAATACAATGGGACAGAGTGCAATGCGAGTTCTGAGCGTCAAATGCACGCGCAGAACTCGCGCGTGAAAAACGCCAGTGGAGAAGGGGCCTAAGGAGAAGAGGTCTGTGTCCTGATGTCTGTGTATTAGGAGGAGAAGAGGTCTGTGTCCTGATGTCTGTGTATTAGGAGGAGAAGAGGTCTGTGTCCTGATGTCTGTGTATTAGGAGGAGGAGAGGAGAGGTCTGTGTCCTGATGTCTGTGTATTAGGAGGAGGAGAGGAGAGGTCTGTGTCCTGATGTCTGTGTATTAGGAGGAGGAGAGGTCTGTGTCCTGATGTCTGTGTATTAGGAGGAGAAGGAGAGGTCTGTGTCCTGATGTCTGTGTATTAGGAGGAGGAGAGGAGAGGTCTGTGTCCTGATGTCTGTGTATTAGGAGGAGGAGAGGTCTGTGTCCTGATGTCTGTGTATTAGGAGGAGGAGAGGAGAGGTATGTGTCCTGATGTCTGTGTATTAGGAGGAGGAGAGGAGAGGTCTGTGTCCTGATGTCTGTGTATTAGGAGGAGGAGAGGTCTGTGTCCTGATGTCTGTGTATTAGGAGGAGGAGAGGTCTGTGTCCTGATGTCTGTGTATTAGGAGGAGAAGGAGAGGTCTGTGTCCTGATGTCTGTGTATTAGGAGGAGGAGAGGTCTGTGTCCTGATGTCTGTGTATTAGGAGGAGGAGAGGTCTGTGTCCTGATGTCTGTGTATTAGGAGGAGGAGAGGTCTGTGTCCTGATGTCTGTGTATTAGGAGGAGGAGAGGTCTGTGTCCTGATGTCAGTGTATTAGGAGGAGGAGAGGTCTGTGTCCTGATGTCTGTGTATTAGGAGTAGAGGTCTGTGTCCTGATGTCTGTGTATTAGGAAGAGGAGAGGTCTGTGTCCTGATGTCTGTGTATTAGGATGAGGAGAGGTCTGTGTCCTGATGTCTTTGTATTAGAAGGAGGAGAGGTCTGTGTCCTGATGCCTGTGTATTAGGAGGAGTGGAGAGGTCTGTGTCCTGATGTCTGTGTATTAGGAGGAGGAGAGGTCTGTGTCCTGATGTCTGTGTATTAGGAGGAGGAGAGGTCTGTGTCCTGATGTCTGTGTATTAGGAGGAGGAGAGGTCTGTGTCCTGATGTCTGTGTATTAGGAAGAGGAGAGGTCTGTGTCCTGATGTCTGTGTATTAGGAAGAGGAGAGGTCTGTGTCCTGATGTCTGTGTATTAGGATTAGGAGAGGTCTGTGTCCTGATGTCTGTGTATTAGGAGGAGAAGAGGTCTGTGTCCTGATGTCTGTGTATTAGGAGGGGAGGAGAGGTCTGTGTCCTGATGTCTGTGTATTAGGAGGAGGAGAGGTCTGTGTCCTGATGTCTGTGTATTAGGAGGAGGAGAGGTCTGTGTCCTGATGCCTGTGTATTAGGAGGAGAGGAGAGGTCTGTGTCCTGATGTCTGTGTATTAGGAGGAGGAGAGGTCTGTGTCCTGATGTCTGTGTATTAGGAGGAGGAGAGGTCTATGTCCTGATGTCTGTGTATTAGGAGGAGGAGAGGTCTGTGTCCTGATGCCTGTGTATTAGGAGGAGAGGAGAGGTCTGTGTCCTAATGTCTGTGTATTAGGAGGAGGAGAGGTCTGTGTCCTGATGTCTGTGTATTAGGAGGAGGAGAGGTCTGTGTCCTGATGTCTGTGTATTAGGAGGAGGAGAGGTCTGTGTCCTGATGTCTGTGTATTAGGAGGAGGAGAGGTCTGTGTCCTGATGTCTGTGTATTAGGAGGAGGAGGAGAGGTCTGTGTCCTGATGTCTGTGTATTAGGAGGAGGAGGAGAGGTCTGTGTCCTGGTGTCTGTGTATTAGGAGGAGACGAGGTCTGTGTCCTGATGTCTGTGTATTAGGAGGAGGAGAGGTCTGTGTCCTGATGTCTGTGTATTAGGAGGAGAGGAGAGGTCTGTGTCCTGATGTCTGTGTATTAGGAGGAGGAGAGGTCTGTGTCCTGATGTCTGTGTATTAAGAGGAGGAGAGGTCTGTATAATATTAAGTGACGACACTATTACACTTATACTTCAGTTTAATGACACACTCATTAGTCTGTATATTGGGTGCACAAGGCAGGCCTTTGTTCTTTTGCCTCTGTATAAGGAGGGCACGCAGGCTTCTATAAGTAGGGGGAGCGATGGTTTTCTCATGAGAAGCCTGGGTTTCAATACTTAATAGAGAACATGTGCTGAGGCATTTTTGCGCCAACAGAAGAATATACAGAAATTAAAGCCTTTCTTCAAAGCCAGATCTGCAGAGCATTCCTCCTGTAATGGTTACAACACACACATCGTGGCGGCATTAACCCCTGAACAAGCCGAGCTGTAATCCTCCTCATGAAAGCAAATAAACACATCCTCCATTTACCCCTATGGTGAGGTAATAAAGTGCTGGCTCGGCACATTCACTCCCCCCACCATTACGCCTGTGCAATACGTCCAGGCCTGCAGACCATTCCATCAAGAAAGAGGAAATTGAGTGTATTTGGACAGAGAGGGAGAAGAGGTTAGGAGGAATTTTATGATGCTGAAGGAAAGAATTTCTCTCCTCCTCCCTCTCGTCCGCCCCGAGTGATGAAGGATGCTAGGACGCCCCGCAACATCTGGAAGCAGTTTCTGCGGCCAATTCACCCACACACTCCGGGATGAGGCTGCCCATATTATCCCATCACATGTGGCGCTTACAACTCTGCCAACATACACAGGGACCAACGGGGGTCTAGGCCCTTTTATCTGGGGTCCCTTACCTCCGGCAGGTGACATATTCATCATTATGTGCACTATGTGTCCCAGCATGTCCAGACATTTACTATAGAGCGCCTTATTTTTAACCCGGCTGCGAATAACTGGAATATTAATCCCCCCAAAAAAATGTATGGATTCCATTCAACGCAACATATTTAACATGGATACCCAAGTTATGTTAACCCCAATATAGTTTAAAAGGGAATATTACCCGAAATCCTCTTCTGACTTGACTATTACAGCAGATTGTATAGTAAATGGCAGCCTAAATGATTACACTATGAGCGAGGCCAAGGCAACGGAACGAAACGAAGAAAGAGAAGAAGCAGCACAGAATATACATATATACACAGAGCGCCCTCTGCAGGGGGAAGCAACACACAGGCTGCAATGTTTGCTTTTTGGTGAAATAACATGGATAGAAATCATTGTCGTTTGTCACAAAAAAAAAAAAAAAAAAAAAATTGGGAATTTTCATTCCATAAATTAAAAGAAAAAAGTTGTTTTAAAGTGGACAGGACAGGCGGTAGTACTGGAGATATGGGGATGCGACATTCTGCTGATATACTCTTGATGGAGATGTCCGCTGATCCCTGGGATTGGTCATTGGGTGCCCAGAAAACCCTTTTAGCACACTAATATAAATAAGTGCAAGTATGGTAAAGTCCAGAGGAGGAGAAACTGCTGGGGCCCAATACAAAATCTGTACCAGGGCCCCAATTATACAGCAGGTTTTTGGAACTGTATGGAGCTCTATTACACCTAAGGTTTTGGTGCCCAAAGATTGATCCTTTTATGGGTGCACAAGAGTCACCAGCCATGTACCTTTTAGGCTACGTTGCGTTTTGTTTGTGTTACGTATGTATTTTCAAAGGCATCAGAGCAGCTGAGAAGAGGAGATTTGCCCAATTTTATTGCTGCCAACAAAACGCACTTGTTGGTAACTCATGCGGCAACACAGCAATAACAAACGTTTTGTAAACGCAATGTTGACAGCAATGTAATTAGGCAAATCTCTTCTCAGCTGCTCCGATGCATTTGATAAACGCATGCGGAACGTGTGAATGCAGCCTAAGGGTGATGCCACACATGGGGGGACATTTACTATGGTGTTTCCGCCAGTTTTGTGGCGCTCTCACCACATGTTCTGCTCTCAGACCTATTTATTAGCTGTTGGGGACAGAAAAAATGACTTTTTCCGTCTGCTCCGACTCTTCTCCGAAAAGGGGCGTGGCTTTGGCGGAGTGGAAACTCAGACACAATTAATATGTGTCACAGCCATTTTTGGGCGCTGAAAACTGTCGGAAAGTAGACCAAAAGAAAACTGGTCTAGCAGGGACTGTTGGACATATTTCTGGTGCTCGGGACAGATTTTGGTCCCAGGGACAGAAAATGGTCTCGGCGCCAGAAATGTCTCTGCACAGCTCTACAATATTAAATGTGTATCTTCTTTCCGAGAGCAGGTCGGTAACAAAGCCAATGCAGACACCGATACTTTAAGTAAATGTCCCCCATGGTGTTTTGAACCCGTTTTTATGCAGTCCATTTTTGTCCATTTATCCCCAATTATGATAATTACGATAATTGGGAAAAAACTGACAAATACTGATGTATTTTCAAAAAAATAAATGCGTTTTCAAAATTGCATGCGTTTTTTAACGGACTGCTTAAAAATGGCTCAAAAACGGGTTCAATATGCCACGTGTCCCGCCATCCTAAGTGACAAACATGGCGGTTTTAGGCCATTTTTGGGCCGTTTTTAGTAGTGCACTTTCAGATCGGGAAAAAACGCATGCGTTAAAAAACACGTGTTTTTGACCGGTTTTAATTAAGATAATTGGTCAAACCTGTCAAAAACGCATGCGTTTTTTACGATCTTAAAAACGGTCTAAAAACGCCACGTGTGTCTTCACCCTAAGTGTGTGGTCACACACTGTGCATGCGCTAGTGCTGCGTCTCCGGAACCTCAAGAGCAGTTGAAGCGTTTGTCGATCACATGCATTGCACTGCAACCGCAAATGCGTTCGGGCTGAGGCATGTCCCCATTGCGCCAGCGCTGCGCTTGTAAGCAAAGCCCTAGTTCAGCATGTGATCACACCCTTGTAATACTGATGTCTTCTGACCTCTACCCCTGCAATCTCCATAACTGCACACTCAGGGCGCGGTCACACATGGCGTTTTGGATGCGTCAGAATGCACACGTTTTTAAATGTTACAATGCGTTTTGCTACTCTGGAAGCGTTTTGCTTCGTTGCTGTAAGTGTAGGCAGATGTGAAAATATTTACACAGCTGCTTACACATTCAGCAATGAAGAAAAACGCTTCCAGAGTAGCAAAAAGCATCGTAACATTTAAAAACGTGTGCGTTCTGACGCATCCAAAACGCCACAAGTGAACGCAGACTCTGACTGAGACAATGGGGGTCATTTACTAAGGGCCCGATTCACGTTTTCCCGACGTGTTACCCGAATATTTCCGATTTGCGCCGATTGTACCTGAATTGCCCCGGGATTTTGGCGCACGCGACGGAAATCGGGGGGCGTGGGCGAACGAAAACCCGATGGATTCGGAAAAACCGCCGCATTTAAGGAAAAAAATGTGTCGCGAAAATTACACTTACCTTCACCAGGTATAGGCCGGTGAATTTCAGGGCATTCCAGCGCGCCTCCGGGGAACTTCAGCGCAGCAGCGCCACCTGGTGGACGGCGGAGGAACTACTTTAGTGAATCCCGGACGGACCCGAATCCAGCGCAGAGAACGCGCCGCTGGATCGGGTAAGTAAATCTGCCCCAATTTGTCCATCCAGGTGGACTAAGCATCAGATCACTGCACACGGCTGATTTTAGCTCCCCATGTTCACCAACACCACATCAGGACCCAGAGCTGTAATACATAGGATTACAAAACAGCAGGTTAGCCTATATATATGTATATATATAGTTTGCAGGCTGCTTTCCTCCGCTTCTGATTATGGTGTAGAAGCTATTTGTGCTCGTATGTAATCATCGCTGCATTTAATTATCATATTAGAGGACGGGCTTTGCACTTCAATGCCTTGGGATCCGTCCCTGAAACCTTGGCCCATTTTCCATGAAGTAATGGATCTTTAACAAGAAGAAATATACCCCGGCCCTGCTAAGCTAATAATGCAAAACAGAATGCGTGTCCCGAAATTATCCTTCTCTTCATGGTATAGTAGAAGGATTTGTTTAGTACATTCTATAGAGTTTCACAACAACAATTGAAGCAAATAATTAAATCATGATGTGTATTAACCCAACAGACTCAACTGAGCAAATAATTGTACTTTTATTGAGACATGTCTGCATGTATGATCGCTGTACTGCAACATCACTGTGTGTATTATCCCTGTACTGTGACATCACTGTGTGTATTATCCCCGTACTGTGACATCACTGTGTGTATTATCCCCTGTACTGTGACATCACTGTGTGTATTATCCCCTGTACTGCGACATCACTGTGTGTATTATCCCTGTACTGCGACATCATTGTGTGTATTATCCCTGTACTGTGACATCCCTGTGTGTATTATCTCTGTACTGTGACATCACTGTGTGTATTATCCCTGTACTGTGACATCTATGTGTGTATTATCCCTGTACTGTGACATCGCTGTGTGTATTATCCCTGTACTGTGACATCACTGTGTGTATTATCCCTGTACTGTGACATCACTGTGTGTATTATCCCTGTACTGTGACATCGCTGTGTGTATTATCCCTGTACTGTGACATCACTGTGTGTATTATCCCTGTACTGTGACATCACTGTGTGTATTATCCCTGTACTGTGACATCACTGTGTGTATTATCCCTGTACTGTGACATCACTGTGTGTATTATCCCTGTACTGCGACATCACTGTGTATATTATCCCTGTACTGTGACATCACTGTGTGTGTATTATCCCTGTACTGTGACATCACTGTGTGTATTATCCCTGTACTGTGACATCACTGTGTGTATTATCCCTGTACTGTGACATCACTGTGTGTATTATCCCTGTACTGTGACATCACTGTGTGTATTATCCCTGTACTGTGACATCACTGCGTGTATTACCCCTGTACTGTGACATCACTGTGTGTATTATCCCTGTACTGTGACATCACTGTGTGTATTATCCCTGTACTGTGACATCACTGTGTGTATTATCCCTGTACTGTGACATCACTGTGTGTATTATCCCTGTACTGTGACATCACTGTGTGTATTATCTCTGTACTGTGACATCACTGCGTGTATTACCCCTGTACTGTGACATCACTGTGTGTATCACCTCTGTGAAATCACATCAAACAGATTGGAGACCAATAATCTTATGCTTTCTAGTGATCTTATTCCTATCACAGACAAGGCCTATACTGACTCTTGAAGTGGAGTTTCCTAAGTATGTGTTAAACTCCTGAATAAAGTCTTGAAATGTTCCAGAGCTGCAGGGAGACAAGTGAGTACATGGACAATAGAGTAGGATGTAAAGAAACAATAACATGCACAATAGCGCTGTACACAGGGGATCAGATATCACAGAGCAGTGATTTCCATGAATGCTCCTTATCTCCTGCTGCGACACGCTGGGTGAATCCTATCTACGGGTGTCATTAGTTTATGGGACGTACCAACGTGTAATCACATGCTGACAGATTCCTAGAGCACTTAGCGAGGGGACATGCTCCAAATACAAATATCCCGCAACATTATCCCATTGCCTCCCCTCCCCCGTCCCATACATAGGCCTGCTATACCTGAACGGCTCCGGGGCTTTTCCGGACATCAAAAATTCGTATTCTCTTGTCCTGCAAGAAAGCAAATTGAAAAAAAAAAATTATATATACAAAAAGTATAAGCAAAAAAAATAATAAAAGGATATAGAAAATAAAAAAAACAAACAAGCTTGAAGCTTATTCACAGCTTCTCTACACCCTTGGATAGTAAACCTGATGTGATAGCTATGGTTGAGATGGTTGTGATGTTATGTAGGGGACGTTTTGTGTTTCGTTTTTCACATTTTAAGCATAAAAACACAGTTTTTAGTACAAATGGGTACTTTTAACCCTCTGTCATTGGACATTTACCCCCTAGCTACAGGATAAAAATAATTCCTTTATTTATATAGCGCACACAGATTACGCAGCGCTGCACAGAGCTTTGTCAGATTGGTCCCTGTCCCCATGGGGCTCACAATCTAAACAACCTAACAGTATGTTTTGGAGTGTGGGAGGAAACTGGAGGACCCGGAGGAAACCCACGCAAACACGGAGAGAACATACAAACTCTTTGCAGATGTTGACCTGGGTGGGAATCGAATCCAGGACCCCAGCGCTGCAAGGCAGAAGTGCTACCCACTCAGCCACCATTTTGCAAATCGACGGAGAAGTGACCGCTATAATGTGAAACAATCACATGGACAGGGGTCAGCAAATCGACCCAAGTGCTGCTATACATGTCCATCCTGGGTTATACATTTACTTGTAGGTACACAGATGCTCTCAAAGTCCAGGACAGACATGGATAGGTCACTTTGGGGACTAGCAGGCCCCCAGTTTTTGCAATTAATGGGGGCCCTACTGGTGCGCCCCCCTAAGCAATGACATGAATCCCATCTGCAGTGGACATAGAAGTGGATTTTGTGTAAAAACCGCTCTAATTGTATGTGTTCCATATGTACACACCGTAGCCACCTATAGGATGTGCAGCATATTCTAGCATTGGATCTTCGCTACATTAGGACACATTTATTAATCATTTCCTGGATATTAGACTCATTTGGGCAACTTCAGTCTCAAAAACTTTTGCCCTTTTCATATATTGTCACATCGCAGTGTTTGTAGGATATTCATAAAATTAGCAGCGATGTCACAGGGAGTCCTTCAAATATAGTAAGTAAAATGTTATATTGGGGCACAGAAGTGAGATCAGTATGCCGAGAGCTCCACCTACAGGACATTAGCAGTAAGAACCAAAAAAAGTTTGGGCTAATTGCACACGATCACCTTATCCATGGGATGGAAGATGGATTAGTCAGGGCAGGCGACAGAACTGGGCATACCTGGGCAAGTGTCGGGGCCCAGGGCTGATAAGGGCCCACATAAGACTGTACATAAGGAATCCATGGGGTGAGGGGGGCTGTATCTAATAAATCCATAGGGTGTGAGGGGGGCTTATATAAAATAACCATGAGGCGCTGTTTGGGATGATAAACTAGGGAATATTTTAGGGAACAGGAGACTGTTATAGTTTCAGAATTTTTATTGCTGTCACATGATTTCAATGAAAAGAGGCGCTAAGAGCTGCAGACCGAGGAGAATATACTTTTTCTTTTTTTAATTTTCAGGCGAAAAAAAAGAGAGGAATAATAACAGCCGATTTGGAAGACTAAACCACTGGACCTGTTAGTGGTTTAGTGTCCAAAATTACCCTGACAGGTTCCCTTTAGACAAAAAAACCCTAAGGGTCCATAAACAGTTCCTCTACTGTGACCGTCAAGTTCAATAACGGGCCAAAATGGTCAATGCCCTACCTTGACCCCCCATTAAAATAGAAGATAGCTTGCTAGTTCTCACCTTAGCAGACGTCCCTATGAGAACACCGTCATGACTCCAGCATATGCCCTGCACCAGGTCACCATGATCATCCAAAGCTACAGACAAAAAAATAGAGATTAGATTTCGGGGCGGGGCGGGGCGGGGGAGGGGTAAGTACAACACTAATAGATCAAAAATGGATTAAGCATTTAAAGGCGTTCTCCATTATTCATAAAGATTTTGCACATAAATAAAAAGTTATCTGAATTCAGGCCAAGAAATTCCCCAAGAGTGTTATGCTTCTGATCCAGGACCTTTCCCCTACAAGTCCATACAGCGGGGGTCATTTACTAAGGGCCCGATTCGCTTTTTCCCGACGTGTTACCCAAATATTTCCGATTTGCACCGATTTCCCCTGAATTGCCCCGGGATTTTGGCACACGCGATCGGATTGTGGCGCATCAGCGCTGGCATGCACGTGACAGAAATAGGGGGGCGTGGCCGAACGAAAACCCAACGGATTCGGAAAAACCGCCGCATTTAAAAAAAAAAAAAGTGTCACGGAGCTTGCACTTACCTTCACTAGGAATAGGCCGGTGAACTTGAGTGCGTTCCGATGCTCTTCCGCGCAGCAGCGCCACCTGGTGGACATCGGAGGAACTGCCTTAATGAATCCCGGCCGGACCCGAATCCACCGCAGAGAACGCGCCGCTGGATTGCGAATGTACCGGGTAAGTAAATCTGCCCCAGTATGTTTAGATGATAAGTGACCATTTAAAGGGAATCTGTCATCAGAAATAGGCCTAATAAACCACTACCAGTATGTTGTCAAGCAGCTTAACACTGTCCAGATCATGTTTCTTTCATGGCCCAGCTTGGATCCATCATGCAGAAAATGGACTTTGAAGTGAGAAGTAAACTGGTATATAGTCAAGGAGGCGGAGAGTTTAAGTTAAGCTCTCCCCACATCCTTCCCTGATTGACATCATGCACCGGACTTCAGGAGATATGCTTAGTAATGTTTCTGGATGCAGGACCATCAATTACAGTGAAGGGGGCATTCTAGGCATGGAGAGCTTGACTTCAGTGCTAAACTCTCTGCCTCCTTGACTTTATACAACTAATTAACATCTCACTTCAAAGCGGATTTTCTGGATGATGCCACCGCACTGGGCCATGAAAGAAACCTGATCTGGAAGGTGTTCAGCTGCATGATACAGATAGAGGTTTACTATGCCAATATCTGCTGACAGGTTCCCTTTAAGGGGTTGTTCCTTTCCTATAGGACAATGAAGTATGACCAAGCAGGTGTAAGGGACACAGCATTGTCTTTTTAACCCTATGAACGGAAGGTCAGAACCCCATAATCATAAAGTGATGGCATATTTTCAGATGGGAGTATCCCTTTAATATATGATACAGTTTCTATGCAGAGTATTTCATTCCCATCTGTTCCAACATAGAGGAGCTTACAATCTATCCTCCCGGCCGCAGAAAAATAAACAGTCCCTACATAGTTGGAGCAGATTTATAGGAAGCGGTATGTTTCAGGAATTTGGGAGGAAACCTGAGCACCTGGAGAAACCACACAAATTCTAGGAAAAAAAATATTAGCTTCCGAGTAAAATCAAACCCAAGGCACCAACTCCATTTACGCAGGTCCTACATATACAGGTTTTTATAGAAGAAGGTATGTGAGCTTTGGGGGGGGGGGCAGATTTTTTATTTTTCCATAAAGGAGTTTAATGTTCTTACAAAGAACAGTTTGTATTTCTTTCACAGACACAGTGCAATCCCCCCCCCCCCCATCTGTGGATCGTGTCAGGTACTGCAGACCAGCCGAAGGGTTAAAAAGCTAAGGACTGCTTCAATAATTCTATGGGAGACTCCACTGAAAATTGTACAGAAAAGTCTGCACCTCCATAGGTTTCAGGGGTTAAGAGAGGTGAAAGGACTCTTATTCTTATTTTCTTATCACTTTGCAGGGTCTCGTGCAAAGCACGTTAAAGGAAAACTACCATTTGTTTTTTTATGCATAGTGAACCAAACATACCTTAAAAATGCTGTAGCGACACTGATGCAGAAACATATCTTGTTTAATCTCAGAACCCAATGGTTTTGCTCTGAACACAATTATAAAATTCAGGACCTTGGGAAAGCTGGGTGCACTGGCCGCCATACATAAACACATTACTTCCACATACACAGGAGCTGCCTGAACTGTCCAGACAGGACTCATCAAGCTGAGCTGGATGACTCATACACAGAAGCTGGTGAATGGTGCAGAGATTCATTGATTCTGCCTGTCAGCGACAACACAGTGATGATGTATTCTCGACTTATGCTGGGCAGGACAAGGCTGGAGCAGTGCATAATTAGGGTAAGAGGAGAAGTGCTGGGGCAGCCACAGGAGCGAGAGCCTCATTATCATAATTTAATAATTATAATTAGTTATTTCAGAAAAATTACTCAGTTCAGGGATTAAACAAGATATGTTTCTGCATCAGTGTAGCTACAGCATTCTCAAGGTATGTTTGGTTCATATTGTATAATAGCAAAAGGTAGATTTCCTTGGATCACATATGGGTGTCTGTCTACTCTTACCTGCAAGAGCAATGTTCCTGGAGAGATCCCAGACCTGTGCGGATTTGCCAGCTGCAGAGACCAGCAGGGCATCGGCCGACGGGTGGAACTGCAAAGCTTTCACATGACCGCCTTTCGCTGTGAGAGTCGCTGTAAGGTCACCCGCATCACCTGACACATGCCACAATTTTACCTACAAACAAATATGAGAATTAAATTTACATTCTCCTAAAGGGGGAGTGATGGACTTTCTAATATTTCTAAAATTTCAGCTTCATGTAAGAAGATGGAGGCAACAAATGCTGAAAAGTTCTAGTATTTAAAGGGAACCTGTCACCAGGATTTACCCCCACTAAACTCCCAGCCTCCTCAGGTTGTCAGGATGAAATGTCCTTTCTAGAATTCCATCTTTTATGTGAAATATCATCTGAAAAAAAATCTCCCCCAAAGTCAGGCAAATATGACTCTTCTCACCTCATTTCATTTTTACATGAGATGGGTCATGTTTAGTGGTTATAGGCAATTTAGTGGTTAAGTGTCAATTCGGAAGACCCCATCTTTGCTTTTATAGCATCTAGAAACATGCTACGGGTGTCATATAAAAGATAAGAATATCATCTTTCAGATCCCTTCATTATGGTTCTGGTTATGTTTCCTTTATTTTCAGCTTGCATTTCCATCTATGTCGTTAGCTGCCTGTATCTCCAGTTTGTGTAGTTTTCAAAACCAAAGGCCTGATGTGATTTGAAAGATGAGATTCTTATCTTTAATATGGCACAAAATCATAGGGGCTTTTGAAGTGACATTCCCATGCTACCATTAAACTTGATTCATTGCAGGTGAAGATTAGGCGAGGAGAGTCATATTTACTTACCTACCACATAAAAGAGGAAATTCTAAAAAAAAAAGGACATTTTATACATTTTCTAGAATCAATCCACCCACTGAAGTGAATGGTTCTGCATGCATCATAATATCAAGACTGGTGCTCAGCCAATGGATGTCTTCCTTGTCCTACATGTGAGGATTGTGTCATTGAGGACATTTACCCCCTGTCCACAGAATAAGTTACTGACCACTGGGGGCCCAAGTGCAGGGATCAGCAGAACCTAGGACCACAAATGATATTGTACTATAGCAGTGATGGTGAACCTTTTAGATACAGAGTGCCCAAACTACAACCAAAACCCACTTTTATGTCGCAAAGTGCCAACATGACAATATGAGCAGTAACCTATTGATCTCTGCTGTATCACAAGTTTCAATCATATTGGTGTCTTGAGGACACCAATACAATAGAAAACAGGAGACATTTGGATTGTAGCTTCCCTCCAGGGTCCCCTGAAGAGGAAGAATCAGGGGACCCAAAGCAGGAACTCCAACGATCCCTCTCTGTCCACACCTTCTCGCTTCTCCTGTAGTCCTGGCAGCCAAGTAGGTGTCCCTTTAAAATAGCACTGAGTGTGGCACGTCCTCGGCTGTCATGGACTGCAGGAGGAAAACTTGAGTCCTATCTGGTAAATTCTGTGCTGGGTGCCCACAGAAAGGGCTCTGAGTGCCACCTCTGGCACCAGTGCCATAGGTTCCCCACCACTGTCCTATAGAAATTAACAAAGGACAGGAGAAGTTTATTCCGATTAAAGAGTAGTCCCCAGTCTAATCAGATTACAAGGGACTGCAGAATCTGGATCTCCCCAGAATCAGACATTTATCTAGTCCTAAATTACACAGCCCCTTTAAAACAAATCGGCTAAAAAAACAATCTGTGCATGTGACCGTCTATGTCTGGTTATCATAGAAGTGCTGAAGTTTGTCGGGTATAAACTTTTACTCAAGGAGAAGCAATCAATGGGGGTCTCAGCACACAGACCCTCACAGATCAAAACTTCTGTCACTAGGATAATACTTTATAAAACTTTAACCTCCTCTTTACACGTCAAGAAGACCTCAACCAAATCCATGGAGTTAAAGCTACCACCGTTTAGTAGACATGCCACTTTTCTAAAACCATAAACAATGGCATAATCCCCTTTCCCACCCCCAATCATAAATTTACCACTCACTGTCTGGTCCGCAGATCCAGTGGTAAGAAGATTGTCATCAAATGGTGAAAAGGCAAAATCTGTAACCACGTCTGCAGGGAGAGAGGAAGAACAAGGGTCCGATTACTACACGTACGTTATAGACATCTGGCGGCTGTAACACACTTGTATTTGTCATCCATAGGGACCCATATTAAGAAATGTATACAGTTTTATACTACAAGATTCCACATTCTACTGGTCTATTCCATACAGTTATACAATGTGACAAAAAATCGTCAGAAATTAATAGCCCCCCCCCCCCATTGTATCTATGGCAACAACATGAGTAGGGGTGAATCATCAAATTCGAGGAGGCGTATTGAGCATAGTCGGAGAAGGATTTTCAAAATTCGGGCCATTTTTTAGCAAGCAGTGTAGGTAAGGAATACACCATTGAAGAGGCTGTAGCTCATACACCTCAAAAACCTCCATATGCCCCTCCATATCAAAAAGATTGTCAGTCCCTTTAATTGAGCGTCTTTTTGGGAATCTGTACGTTGTATTGTCTCACTCACAGCATGAAGCTAGGGGGATACAACTGCAGCTTGGATTTGGACCCCCTTAGCCCCTTCAGAATGTAACCAGTTTATAGCTCAAAGGACATCTACTACCAGGATCACGGACTGTAAACCAAGCAAACTGACATCCTGGTGTGTGTGTCCCCTCTGGTAGCATCTACTCTTCTTTTAGCTTCTTATTCTCTGGTATTTACAAAAAAAGCATTTTAAAATTATGCAAATGATCCTGAGGGGTCCAGGTTCCATGGGTTATAATGGTGCCTGGAGCCCCTCAGGCTCATTTGCATAATTTGTAAAACCTTTATTCTAAAAAACAAGGGTATAAGAAGCTTAAGATCCTGCCAGAGGGGGAACACACCAGCAGGTAGGTGTGCTTGGTTTAAAAACATTCATCCTGGTGGTAGATTTCCTTTAAGGCTCAGCCCCATTTTTTGTATTCTGGCATGCCTCGCTTTATATGATTATAAAGTTTTGATCACTTTTACTTATCAAAGCGATTATGAGCTTGTTTTTTCATCACATGTTGTACTTCATGTAAAGTGGTAAATTTTGTCTGAAATTGTAAATTTTGTCCATATATACTCGAGTATAAGCCTAGTTTTTCAGCACAAAAATTTGCCGAAACCCCAAACTCGGCTTATATTCGAGTAAAAAAAATATAGGTTTTACAAGGTTTTTGTGGTAAAATTAGGGGCCTCAGCATATACTTGGGTCGGCTTATACTCGAGTATATACAGTACCTTGTTTTCAGGCAGATAGTTTTACCACTTAAATAAGGTGCTGAATAACATTTCCCATCTTTATAATTTTTGAAATGTCTGGAAAATTTATTTCGATGTCACACAACTTTCAAATCGAACATCGGTTTTCCGTCTTTTTCAAGGAGATTTCAGAATTGGCTTTTTTGGGGATCATTATTGTTTTTAATGAAATTTGAAATATACATATATATATATATATATATTAGAAACCCTCTATATATCAACCCATTTTACATGGGTACTGTAGGGTATTAGCCTATGCTGATGTATAGGCTGACACACTGCCTGTAGGGTCCTGTCTGTAACAGGACCTTACAGGCATTTACTATAGACAGCCCTGGGGTCTTAGCACAGACCCTGGGGTTGCCGTAGAAATGATTGGCACCCCCCCCCCTTCCAAAAGCACTAGAGGGGGGCGCCAATCGAGCAGGGAATAGTCCTGCAGCCATTTAAATGATGTGGGCTCACTGACCGCGTCATTTAAAGTGTTAACATCTAGAATCATAGATCACTGCGACTATGGGTGTTACACAGGGATGTCAGTTGTAGATTACTGCTAACACCCAGTGGTTCACAATGCCAGCTCAGCTCCGGTGCAGAGCTGTACCGGGAAGGGCTCCACACCATACAAATACGGCGCTCAGAGCGAACCACGGAAGCCATGTGAAGCCACCTGAACACACCTGAGTGACAATGCAGCCTTGAAAACGTCCTCTTCTCTCCTTTTTCTTCTAGGGAGGTTATTCCCAGCACCCCTGAAAATAAATCACATGTAGGAATAGGAATTGATGAGGTGTAGATGTACTGACACACGAGCAGAAACATAAACTTTCTATACACATTACAATTAAAATGGTTATTCTGGAATCTCCAATACTTGGGACAGGTGAACTATTTTAGAACAGGGAGGTCCGAGACATGGCACCCCTTGTGTATCACCTGGGGAGACTAGTTCCACTTCGCAGGCCTCCGATGTCCATAAGTCACCTCGGCAGGCTTCAGCTCAGTCTCTTTAAAGTGAATATGACCGAGCTGCAATACCGAGTTATGGCCACTATACGGTGTACAGCATTGTGCTTCATAGGGTATAAAGAGACTGCAACACTAGTCAAAATGCTGCAGTCTACTATATCAACATATAGGTGGGGAGGGCCCCGGCTGATCTGATATTGATGATTGGGATGAATCCCACAGTATCCCTTGTTTTAGACCACTTAGTCCTGAAAACAGCATCACAGTATGGCACAGTTGTCCTTGGGAGGTGCAGGGACTCCTTGCATCACATATGACTAAAAGACTTTGGGGCAGATTTATCAAGTGTCTGAAAGTCAGAGGGGGGGATTTACTAATTCTGGCGCAAGCACGACTGTCGGCATAGGAGATCAGTCTCTGGAAAGCACAGCCCGATGTATTAAAGTGGCGCACGGCTGTTAGTAATTAATGGGTAGACGGAACTAATCAGTTGTGCGCCAGAAAAATGCCGACCTCAATAAAACGTGCGCCAAAATTTTACATGGGCTGCGTCTGTTTTTCTTTTTCTTTTGAGTTCAGATCATTTTTTTCCTGGTCTGTTCTGCGCCAGAAATTGTGCCTAACAAAGCCGATAAACACAACATAAATGTGGCGGATGATGTGGAAAATATAGGCCACGCCCACTTGCGCCAAAAAAAGACGGAGGAGTCGGGATAGTCGGAAACATCTGTTTTTTCTGGTGCAAACTCATTATAAATGGCACAATACACTTTTGCGCCAAAAAAACCCCCACAAAACCTACAATTTTTGGGCACAAGTACAATAATACATCTGCCCCAATGTTGCAATGTTTTTCATACCTGGGCTGTCTGTGTTATACACGATGCGGCTGCGTCCACATTTGATGTTGTCACCGCTGGAAGAAGTTGAAACACCACCAATGTCCGCAATCCAGCCCTAAAATAGAAGATTCATACAATTAACAATCAGGGCGCCTTCGACAAATAGGATAATGTGCCTCAGTTCAGTCCATCGGCCGGGTAAGTCCCTCCAGCGCACCATCCTAGTTTATTGTTCATAACGCACATATGTTTACACCTAAACACTTGTGATCCAAAACTAGGTTAACAGGGTGCTTCCATTTAACAAGGCAAAACACGTGTTGCTCATGTCTGATTGCAAGCTTTCAGGTCTAAACGCATCTGTGTTTTGGAGTAACTCCTTCCTGATGCACTAAAATTTCAAAATTCAAGTGCAAGGTTTGAACACAAACGGTATCTTGGCCGTACACAATAAATAATAGTGTTATTGACATCCTAGTGATGTGAGTGGCTATCACTGACACCTAGAGAATCAGTTGCAATTTTCACGACATCTGGCTATGTTGAGTCCCTACTATACAATGGAACTGTACGTACTCAATGTACCCCCATATAGTGCCGCCCTCGATACTGTACACAAAGAAGCTTCTAAAGGAGAATAAGGAGTCTTGCCACCTAACTAAAAGCATAAGGGGTTACAGTATGAGAGCACCGGGGGTTACAGTATGAGAGCACCGGGGGTTACAGTATGAGAGCACCGGGGGTTACAGTATGGAGCCATCGGGGGTTACAGTATGGAGCCATCGGGGGTTACAGTATGGAGCCATCGGGGGTTACAGTATGAGAGCACCGGGGGTTACAGTATGGAGCCATCGGGGGTTACAGTATGGAGCCATCGGGGGTTACAGTATGGAGCCATCGGGGGTTACAGTATGAGAGCACCGGGGGTTACAGAATGGAGCCATCGGGGGTTACAGTATGGAGCCATCGGGGGTTACAGTATGGAGCCATCGGGGGTTACAGTATGGAGCCATCGGGGGTTACAGTATGGAGCCATCGGGGGTTACAGTATGGAGCCATCGGGGGTTACAGTATGGAGCCATCGGGGGTTACAGTATGGAGCCATCGGGGGTTACAGTATGAGAGCACCGGGGGTTACAGTATGAGAGCACCGGGGGTTACAGTATGAGAGCACCGGGGGTTACAGTATGAGAGCACCGGGGGTTACAGTATGAGAGCATCGGGGGTTACAGTATGGAGCCATCGGGGGTTACAGTATGGAGCCATCGGGGGTTACAGTACGGGAGCCATCGGGGGTTACAGTACGAGAGCACCGGGGGTTACAGTACGAGAGCACCGGGGGTTACAGTACGAGAGCACCGGGGGTTACAGTACGAGAGCACCGGGGGTTACAGTACGAGAGCACCGGGGGTTACAGTACGAGAGCACCGGGGGTTACAGTACGAGAGCACCGGGGGTTACAGTATGAGAGCACCGGGGGTTACAGTATGAGAGCACCGGGGGTTACAGTATGAGAGCACCGGGGGTTACAGTATGGAGCCATCGGGGGTTACAGTATGAGAGCACCGGGGGTTA
Organism: Engystomops pustulosus; assembly: GCF_040894005.1. Lineage (NCBI taxonomy): Eukaryota > Metazoa > Chordata > Amphibia > Anura > Leptodactylidae > Engystomops > Engystomops pustulosus. The sequence continues at coordinate 21,451,543 of NC_092418.1, forward strand.
CAGTATGGAGCCATCGGGGGTTACAGTATGGAGCCATCGGGGGTTACAGTATGGAGCCATCGGGGGTTACAGTATGGAGGCATAGGGGGTTACAGTACGAGAGCATCGGGGGTTACAGTACGGAAGCATAGGGGGTTACAGTACGGAAGCATAGGGGGTTACAGTACGGAAGCATAGGGGGTTACAGTACGAGAGCATCGGGGGTTACAGTACGGAAGCATCGGGGGTTACAGTACGGAAGCATAGGGGGTTACAGTACGGAAGCATAGGGGGTTACAGTACGGAAGCATAGGGGGTTACAGTACGGAAGCATAGGGGGTTACAGTACGGAAGCATAGGGGGTTACAGTACGGAAGCATAGGGGGTTACAGTACGGAAGCATAGGGGGTTACAGTATGGAAGCATAGGGGGTTACAGTATGGAAGCATAGGGAGTTACAGTACGGAAGCATAGGGGGTTACAGTACGGAAGCATAGGGGGTTACAGTACGGAAGCATAGGGGGTTACAGTATTGAAGCATCGGGGGTTTGCTATATTTGCCCTCAATGCTGTATTCTATCTGGGTAACTATAAGAAAGTGTATTTCGGTACAGGAAACGCAGGAGGAAATGAGATTCTTATGACATGGCCGTGCACACAAGACGCCGGATATTTCAGGACCTGCAGCATTAGTCCTGATGACAGAAGGCACATATATTATCGCAGTGTGGGCGCACTCTGTGCCAAGCTCCTGTGTTACTCCACAGCGCGAGTGACTGGCATTGACATATTTTTAGAGCAACAATTATAAAGATTTGTTGGTTTTTTTTTAACGGGAGCAAAATAACAGCTGGAACGAATAAGACAAAGGAAGTGACGGGTTATTAGAATTATGCAATCTCTAGGAAAACACAAGAAGGAAATACACAGCGCAGCGCAAACTCCAGGGGAAATGGCTGAGCTGCTGTAGATGGCACCTCCGCATGTACAGACGCTCCACTATGCCTGGAAAATGGATCGATTGGACAGGATTAACCCTTTAAAAAGAACCTGTCATTAGAAAGACATCAATATGCTGACAGTGCACATAAGACAGCATTCACATTAGGTTTAATGAATGTCAGAATGTGATATCAATGCAGCTTACAGCTACTGGTCAAACAAGATGGCTCGCCAACAGATATACCGGCCAACTCCCGCATTCACCTGCATGCTCAGCTCTGTCAAATGAAGACAGATATTACGACATTGCAAATTCACTCTATATGGCATAGAGGTCCATTAGACAGCAAATGGAGTGGCAGTGTGCATGCTCGACCTGTTGCTCCATTCATTCTGTATGGCACTGCTGGAGATAGTGGAGCGCTGTATTCAAGGAGTCCCATAGACAGCGAACGCATTAAGTGTATATGAGCTTAGGTGCTGCTATCAGCCATCTCCATCAGCCGCGTAGATAGTGAACAGAGTGGCAGTGTGTATACTCGACCTGCTGCTCCATTCATTCTCTACAGCACTAATGGAGATAGTGGAGCAATGTACTCAGCTATCTCCAGTCTTCCATAGACAGTAAACAGAGTGACAGTGTGTATGCTTGATCTGCTGCTTCATTCAGTCATTCTGTATGGCACTGCTGGAGATAGTGGAGCACTGTACTCAAGGAGTCCCATAGACAGTGAATGCATTAAGTGTATAAGAGCTTAGGTGCTGCTATCAGCCATCGCCATCAGCCGCATAGATAGTGAACAGAGTGGCAGTGTGTATACTCGACCTGCTGCTCCACTCATCCTATAGCACTGCTGGAGATAGCTGAGTACAGCCCTTCACTATCTCCACACATCCCATAGACAGTGAATGGAGTGGCAGACTATGTATGCTCTAACTGCTGCTCTATTTATTAGAGGGAATGAAACCCCCCCATTCTTATAACCAGTAAGGGTCCCACTGGTCAGATCTCGCTGATCAGTGTGTTATCTCCTATATAGTTCGCAAGGCGAGCTCACCTGTAAGTGCAGGTACTGTATATGAATCTAAAGCAATGCCTTCCTGATACATCGATCTATACGTACAAGCACATTCCCAGCAGGAGATGCATTTTATTTCCATCAATATATAAATCTCCTCTTTATTGGATCGATCCATAACTTGCTGACAGTTTGTGAAAACGACATTGCTCCTGGCCATACATGACAGGTATGTGCACAGGTAACACCGCACACCAGAGACCCCTGATACTAGGATCATGCAGGTACATGTAGCGTGATCCCTATATGGACATATGATGAATGACCTCACCCTATATACGCCCTCCCCCGGCACATGATGCACAAGTTAACCCTGTGTGTGCCTCGCTCATAATCACAGTATTAATCAAGAACCATGCATAATGATTTCCCTGTTATGCATTAACCCTTTAAGACACGTACAACTATTAGTCCATGCATCAGCCATCTGCAGCTCTCCTACAGTCCCATCAAGTGCTGAGTGTTGCATTGCATGCTGGGAGTTGTAGTCTCACAACATCTGGAGAGCCACAGGTTGCAGAGCCTGTCTTTGGGGTGACTTACCTCCTTCTTGGGGATCTTAGGGATGCAGTTCTTGTATTTGGAGGTCTTGAAGCGATTCATGGTGGTGCAGAGAGGAAGCCTTGGAGTGACTGTCACTGTCTGACCTGAGCTTGGCTGTCTCTTACTTCCTGAGATGAGCTGTCTCGTTGCCTTTCAATCAGATGATCTCTCTGTCTCTTCCTCTCTCACTCTCTTCTCTCCCTGGAGTCCCTCCCAACCCCTGAGACGGCGAACAGCGATCAGATCGGCCATCCATTGCTCCGGCCTGTTCATGTCTTACAGCTCTGCCATCTGCCATCGGTTGTGGATGCCTGCTCATGTTACAGGCCCTATTCACACTTAATTACAAGTATATTTGTGGTGAATTAGTTTCACATTAAAACAAAAATTACTTATTTTTATTTCTATTTCAATAAAGTATTTTAAATACAGGAGGTAGTGTTGTGGTTATAGTGGCGCAGTATTGTGGTGAGAAGTCTCACAGATAAATGCTTGCTTGTAGGGAAAAGTCTACAAAGTATGTGTGGGACAGACATGTCACCATCCAATAATGCTAATTGTCTATTCAGCTGTATTTTATCTCCTCTGATATTTTATCTCAAATGCAGTGACCTGGCCTGGCCACTATGCAGGGAATGGCGCTGTCTGCTTACTTTCCTGTTGAATCATACTGTATATGCTGCTTTTTAGATCCAACCAATCTGATAATGAGGACCAAGTCAATGAAAATAAGATAAAAACAACTTAGCCAGGACTTCATTTTGGTGTACACTAATGTACAGTGTATCAAATGTGCTATTATATGATCTATGACTTCTGACCATGTCCTAAAATTGACACTGTACCAATGTCATCTATCAATACATAAGGGTACACCCTTAATCTGAATGAGTATGTTCAGTATGTGAACATAATGCACGCGACTTACAGACGACCGCTAGTTAAAGACGGACCCCTTTGCCCACTGTGACCTCTGGTGAAGCTCTCCGGATGCTTTACTATAGTCCCAGGCTGCAATAATCAGCTGTAAGGCGTCTGTAATGAAGATTTATTGATAATCCTTGGTCCTATTACAGCAAAAAAATTTGAAACTCCAATTGTAACTGGGGCAAAAAGATTTTTGTCTGGATCTACAATTATAAAATATACAGTTTTGACTTACATCAGATTCAACTTAAGAACAAACCTATGGAACCTATCTTGTACGTAACCCGGGGACTGCCTGTATATAAGTATATTAATGTGTGTATATAAGAGTGTATAAATGTTTGTGATTCTCTCGAACATGTGTCAGTATACAAAAACAAATATGTATACATTTTTTTATGGGGCAGTTAAAAAATCTGCTATGGGGCAGACCTAAAAATTCGAATCAACCCCCCTTTTCCCTAGAACTAATATAAATATAAATAAACAGTAAAATTCATAAACACATAAAGTATCACAGCATTCCAAAATGTCCGATCTATAAATATATAATAATGGTTATTCCCAGCGTTTAACCCCATAACGGAAAATTGCGTCGAAAAGTCGAAAATGCCACTTTTTTTAAAAAAAAAATTAAAAAATAAAACATGATCAAACGGTCATACAGTCCTAAAAAGGCTAGCATTGAAACTGTAATCAAAAGTCGCAAACAAAATTACACCACCCACAGCTATGTACCCTGAAGCATGAAAAAGTTATTAGCACCAGAACGTGGCCAAATTAAGAATTTTTTTTTTTTTTCGTACACGAGGTATTCATTTTTATAAATGTATGAAACCTATACAAATGTGGTATCCCCGTGATTGCACTGACCCAAAGAATGAAGCAGACATGTCATTTGGGGCACTTAGTGAAAGGAGTAAAATCCAATTCTGCATGAAAATGGCAGAAAGGCATTTTTTCACCAATTTCACTACATTTGGAATTTTATTCCTGCTTCCCAGTACATGGCATTGAATATTAAAAAACCATCACTATGACGCTCTGTACATGGAAAAATAAAAAATGTTTTCGATTTTTGACAGTGGGGAGAAAAATGAAAATGCAAAAACCAAAAAGGGCCCAGTTGTAAAGGGGTTAACTCTGGATCTGGTAGAAGTACTTGTTCTAGTGAATAGAGTTGCAATAGTAAAATCTTGACATATGTTATCACTCATAATTAGTATTAAACCCTTTTAGCAATCTTAACGAGAAGCATTATATAAGATTAAAGGCATGAATCGAGGATTAAACGTGTTGTGCAGACCTTCTTACTGAAGTAAACACGGATAATCCATGAGATTTGCAAGAACTTTCCCATTGTGAATGCCAACTAGCAGTATGACCACTAGGTGGTACTGTTCATTTATTTATTTATTTATTTTTATACGGTCATATAGGGTCATCAGTTTCTGTAGCGCTTTACAGATTATGGGGAACATATACAAATAAAATAAGACATTACAGAGTCATAACAATCATATAAAACAATAGGAACGAGGGCCATGCTTGTGGGAGCTTACAGTCTATGAGGAGGAGGGGGTGACACAAGAAGTTACAGTCTATAAGGATGAAGGGGTGACACAAGAGCTTACAGTCTATGAGGATGAGGGGTGACACAAGAGCTTACAGTCTATGAGGATGAGGGGGTGACACAAGAGCTTACAGTCTATGAGGATGAGGGGGTGACACAAGAGCTTACAGTCTATGAGGATGAGGAGGTGACACAAAAGCTTACAGTCTATGAGGATGAGGGGTGACACAAGAGCTTACAGTCTATGAGGATGAGGAGGTGACACAAAAGCTTACAGTCTATGAGGATGATGTGGTGACACAAATGCTTACAGTATATGAGGATGAGGGGTGACACAAGAGCTTACAGTCTATGAGGATGAGAGGGTGACACAAGAGCTTACAGTCTATGAGGATGAAGGGGTGACACAAGAGCTTACAGTCTATGAGGATGAGGGGTGACACAAGAGCTTACAGTCTATGAGGATGAGGGGGTGACACAAGAGCTTACAGTCTATGAGGATGAGGGGGTGACACAAGAGCTTACAGTCTATGAGGATGAGGAGGTGACACAAGAGCTTACAGTCTATGAGGATGAGGGGGTGACACAAGAGCTTACAGTCTATAAGGATGAAGGGTGACATAAGAGCTTACAGTCTGTGAGGATGAGGGGGTGACACAAGAGCTTACAGTCTATGAGGATGAGGAGGTGACACAAGAGCTTACAGTCTATGAGGATGAGGGGTGACACAAGAGCTTACAGTCTATGAGGATGAGGGGGTGACACAAGAGCTTACAGTCTATGAGGATGAGGGGGTGACACAAGAGCTTACAGTCTATGAGGATGAGGGGTGACACAAGAGCTTACAGTCTATGAGGATGAGGAGGTGACACAAAAGCTTACAGTCTATGAGGATGATGTGGTGACACAAATGCTTACAGTATATGAGGATGAGGGGTGACACAAGAGCTTACAGTCTATGAGGATGAGAGGGTGACACAAGAGCTTACAGTCTATGAGGATGAGGGGGGACACAAGAGCTTACAGTCTATGAGGATGAGGGGGTGACACAAGAGCTTACAGTCTATAAGGATGAAGGGTGACATAAGAGCTTACAGTCTGTGAGGATGAGGGGGTGACACAAGAGCTTACAGTATGAGGATGAAGGGGTGACACAAAAGCTTACAGTCTATGAGGAGGAGTGGGTGACACAAGAGCTTACAGTCTATAAGGATGAAGGGTGACATAAGAGCTTACAGTCTATGAGGATGAGGGGGTGACACAAGAGCTTACAGTCTGTGAGGATGAGGGGGTGACATAAAAGCTTACAGTCTATGAGGATGAGGGGGTGACACAAGAGCTTACAGTCTATGAGGGTGAAGGGGTGACACAAAAGCTTATAGTCTATGAGGAGGAGGGGGTGACACAAGAGCTTACAGTCTATAAGGATGAGGGGTGGCACAAGAGATTACAGTCTATGAGGAGGAGGGGGTGACACAAGAGCTTACAGTCTGTAAGGATGAAGGGGTGACACAAAAGCTTACAGTCTATGAGGAGGAGGGGGTGACACAAGACTTTACAGTCTATGAGGATGAGGGGGTGACACAAGAGCTTACAGTCTATGAGGATGAAGGGGTGACACAAAAGCTTACAGTCTATGAGGAGGAGGGGGTGACACAAGAGCTTACAGTCTATAAGGATGAAGGGTGACATAAGAGCTTACAGTCTGTGAGGATGATGGGGTGACATAAGAGCTTACAATCTATGAGGATGAGGGGGTGACACAAGACCTTACAGTCTATGAGGATGAGGGGGTGACACAAGACCTTAGAGTCTAGGAGGATGAGGGGGTGACACAAGACCTTACAGTCTAGGAGGATGAGGGGGTGACACAACAGCTTACAGTCTATGAGGATGAGGGGGTGACACAAGAGCTTACAGTCTATGAGGATGAGGAGGTGAAACAAGAGCTTACAGTCTCTGAGGATGAGGAGGTGACACAAGAGCTTACAGTCTTTGAGGATGAGGGGGTGACATAAGAGCTTACAGTCTATGAGGATAAGGGGGTGACACAAGACTTTACAGTCTATGAGGATGAGGGTGTGACACAAGAGCTTACAGTCTATGAGGATGAGAAGGAGACACAAGAACTTACAGTCTATGAGGATGAGGGGGTGACACAAATGATTACAGTCTATGAGGAGGTGACACAAGAGCTTACAGTCTATAAGGATGAGGTATAAGAGCTTGTATAATGGTCTATAATTAAAAAAATAATTTACTGAATAAAATGCTGCTGTTTGAACTAGTCATCAGCCGCCATCTTCAAGGGGTTATCTGAGATAAATAAATAACTTAGGGTGTGGGCTTTTTAAAAATAATAAAGCTGTGCTCACCTCCTCCTTCGCTGCTGATGTCCAGTGCAATGCCGCGGTCCGTCTGATCCTGTTGTTTACAGGGCACAGAAGCTCCACTCGGGGTCCCTGCCATCCCGGCCACTTTTCTCCATTACCCCATTACTCCATTATCCCAGTGCCTACAATGCTGAGAGATAGGGACGGATGAGAGTGCCCAGCCACCTTTGCCGTCCGGAATCTCCCCAAGTGCAGCTTCCGTGCCCCTGTAAACAAATGGGCACTGATCAGACGCACCGTGGCACGGGACATCGACAGCAAACGAGTACAGTTTTATTATTTTTAAAAAGTCCAACTAAGTAAGTTATTACTACTCTAGGATAACCCCTTTAAATACAATGTCCAAGGTCAATGGGACTGCAGAGAAGCCTGGAGCTTGGTACCTGGCGTTTGCCAGATACCAGACGGGAGGAGGACACAGAATTGGTTAATAAAAAAAGAGTTAAAGTTGCATGCAGTTAGGGAGTGCGATAGGCCTGCGTAAATACATGGGTTTTAAAAGCATGTTTGAAGCTTAGGAGGGTGGGTATTATTAGTCTGAGAGTCCGGGGAAGAGCATTCAAGAGAATTGGTGCAGTTCAATAGAAGTCCTGGAGACGTGAGTGGGAGGTTCAAATTAAGGTAGAAATAATCTAAAATAACTGGCAGATGGAAGAGCACGGGTTGGACGATAGACCGAGATAAGAGAGAAAAAGTAGGGAGGTGCAGCATTATGCAGAGCTTTGTGGATAAGGGTGATTAATTTAACAGCCTGTAAAGCTAGAGGGGCTAGTGTAGCCCTCAGGCTTATTATCATAATGTAATTAACAAAGGGCAAATGTGGTAAGTGCAGTTTGCCTGTGGAGTGTGCAGAGTGCGCCAGTTTTTCAAGACAAAATTGTGTTTCACGTCAGTAATAAAGTTGGAGCACTAAAACAACCCTTTAGGTGACATTTTTTCTGTCTTGTCTGCCACAGACCAGCCGCGACAAAAAACTGGCGCAGAAACTTTATAAATACATGTACAAGCAGTTTGCACATTCTTTTTAGTGCAAAGTCAGACAGAAAACTGGCACAAACACTATAAATAAGTGTGGTACTTGACCTGACTAAACCCAGATCAAAAGTGGACAATGTGACACTCAGTTCAGCGCAATCCAAAGGCTCCAACCGTGATAACATGCTGAGGTACCATTACATTTCCATTGCGTTTGCCAAAGACGATTAAAACGCAATGTTACCTCAACATGTGAACATGGGGGAAGCCCGGATTGTGTCTTAAAGCAGAATCAAAAAGCGTTCCAGAACATGAATGTTTAGGGCTATATGGGGCTCGATTCAAAGGTCTGCTATGGGGCCCAGCCTTTGCTGGTTACTCCCCTGGGTTTTGTGCATATGTAGTGTATGTGGTTATGTCTGTGCAAAGCATATATGAAATATGTGTATTCTGAAGAATAACATGCAGTATGGGGCTGGCAGCGAGGGTTTAGGTATATGGGGGGGCCCCGTTTCTAAGTTCGCATCGGGCCCACTGGGGTCCTGTTACGCCACTGTAAATCTTCGTTAGGGAGTTTATTATGTGTGAATGTAGGTTAGTTCCAGTTTAGAGCCTCACAAGACCTGTGACAAGTCAAAGTGCAAAAATATACATTATATTAGTATAATATTTAACTTTTGTTTTCACTGTTTGCTTGTTTTTACTTAGTTTTTTTTTTATTCCAGCCTGCCCTGGAATAAATGTATGTTCTCAATATAAAAATAATCTGTTCAGGCAAAAAACACTTTTAATTTAACTACTCAGACTACAAGTCACTAATGAAACTGAATTTTAGTGAGCGGCTCGGTCACAGGCTGCACAACTTTCTAGAAAAATGTAGAAAGTTTCTCTCAAAACAGGCGGAGGAGGAGTACAAAGATGGCGGCGGGTTATTTCGAATGGAGGTGAAGTCATATGTTTGAGAGGAGCAACAGAGCGCATTTCCGTTGTCCCAATGACATTCCACCTGAGCGGCGTCCAAAGCGCATGCGCGGTGGAGAAAGTTTCCCCCGGCAAGATGGCGGCTCGCTGCTCCTCGCGTTGGTTCTCAGTCGCAGTGTCCGGAGCTCGGGGGCCGCTGATTTCTGGGCTTCAGCGATGGCCTCGGGGGGAGGCAGCTGTGCTCCTGGCTCTGAGAGCGGCGCTGACCCGGGCACCAGCTGGAGGTGAGTGCTGGGGGACAGGCCCCTGCGCCATGTGTGCTGGACACTCAAGGTTATGCTGGTCTGGAGTGTCAGGCAGGATACCGTGCAGGGGGCTGGTGTGAAACTACAAATCCCAGCATGTCCCCCTAACTCCATAGCGACTTGTGACAAATATTTGTGGCTTCCTTATAATTTTGGCAGATATTAGATTAATTCCTGTAATTGTCCACTATACTTCAGTCTTGTGATGATCCCTTCCCAACCCATAGTTTCCATTCATGATGCTATGTGCAACACAAGGCTACAATCTGCCTAAAACAGCGCCACTCCTGACCATAGGTTGTGTCTGGTATTACACCATTAAATGGAACTGAGCTGCAATACCAGATGTGTATGGAAAAGTCCTTTTAAGTAAAATCCCTTTAAGGAGATTGTCATCATGAGTAATTCCTTGTAAAGAATCTATAATCTCCAATATGTATGTGTTTTCGATCAGTTCAATATCTCTGCTTGCAGACATTGGATATAACCTTCTTTGTCACCTGGTCTTGTGGTGGGGGCACAGAGGGCTAGTATTTATCCTGTAATACTCTGCACCTGTGTGATCATCCCAGGACAAATTTCATCATTGAGAAGTAAACAGCCAAGGTTTCTGCTTGGTGACAACAAGCAGAGGTTTTGGATGGAAAAAGCATAATGGATAACCTATATGTCCTGGGGCTTTAAAGGATATCTACCACCAGGATGAAGGATTGTAAACCAAGCACACTGACATACTGGTGTGTGCCTCCTCTGGCTGGATCTTCCTTAAGCCTCTTATGCCCTGATCTTTACGTAAAAAGGATTTTATAATTATGTAAATGGGCCTCTGGGCTCTAAAGAAGTTAATGGAGCCCCTCGGGCTCATTTGCATAATCTATAAAACATTTTCTTTTCTTAAAAAAAGGGCATAAGAAGCTTAAAGAAGATCAGATCCTGCCAGAGGGGGCACATATCAGTGCGCTTGGTTTACAAACCTTCATCCTGGTGGTAGATGTTCTTTTAAAGGGATATACAACTATGGACACGTACCCCTTATCTACAGGATACCCCCGCAATCACAAGCATTGTGGGGGGGGGGGGCAAAATAGTTTGTTTACACCATATATAACCCTTCTCATCTTTGCAGCCTTCTTAGGACACGTCTCCCAGTTCCACACCAGTGCATCAGTTTCTAACAAGACCGACTTTTACCAAGTTTTGGGGGTCCCGAGGAGTGCGAGCCAGAAAGAAATTAAGAAGGCCTATTACCAGGTATGAGCTGACGCCAGGATGACCAGACATGTTTATCTCCTTGTGGCCGGATTGTATAACACTCCCCATCCCCTTTGATCTTGTACAATGTTGTATATTGATTTGCACTGTGGAGTCTTGTTCTTGTGAAATTGGCAAACAGACCCATGACCATCATTATAACACATCAGTATACAGCTACAAGGGCGATACATGTACTGTACAGGACCTGTCACCTCTACCGAGTAAATACTTGTATCGTTCGTGATAAATCAATAATGGATATTTTCTTTAGATTCTGCAATGAAAATGACAAAGTGAACTTTAATGGAACATTAGTAATCTGTATAGAATAGTTGTCTGGTGTTCAACTTCCTGCTGTATTTTATAATATATTGTTAGTGTCTTGATGAACTGTAATGTGATCTGATCTGCATTTTCTGTCTGTTTTTAGCTGGCCAAAAAATACCATCCAGACACCAACAAAGATGACCCCCAAGCCAAGGAGAAGTTCTCTCAGCTGGCTGAAGCCTACGAGGTAACGATGGCCATAAACCTTACTGTCAGGCGGGTAATATGTATGGCAGTGCCAACTCACACGTGAAAGAGGGATCAGGCATGTTGACTTTCGGCATGTCTGATCCATTGTTCTCTTGGGAGATGAGGTATGGCAGGAGGTGGTTTGTTTTCCAGTGCATTTTGAGAACATGTACCCCACAAAAAACGCCATATGCATCCTTACTGTGCTGGAGGGAGGTCAGATGCCATTGATAGTCCATGCCATGGATATTAATAGTTACATCTGGGTAGACACTTTATTAAAATTTAGATGGTTTTAAATGGGTCCCCTTATCTTGGATAAGGATTTATTTCATACATTGAATTTATTAGATACACGCTTATGCAGTGTGAACATGTAGACACTGGTTACATAGACTTCTTGTTACACCATTCTTTAGGAAGTGGATATATTAGGACTGTATAAGTGAAGCACGGGGGGGGGGGGGGGGCATTGTATAAGTGATTATTGAATAAACCCCTTCTAATGTCCTATCCTTGTTTCAGGTTCTCAGTGATGAAGTAAAGAGGAAGCAGTATGATGCGTATGGCACGGCTGATTTTGCGGCAGGAGCTGGTGGAGGCAAACAGCAGTATTGGAGAGGTGGTCCCACTGTTGATCCAGAAGAACTGTTCCGCAGGATCTTTGGGGAGTTCTCCGGATCACCCTTTGGGGATTTCAATAATATGTTTGATCAGCCACAGGAGGTGAGCAATGTTATATCCAGTCCTTAGTGTATTGGAAATGAGCGCTGGTGACTGTGCAGATGAAAAGCTAATTCTTCTCTTGCTCCTTTCAGTACATCATGGACCTTACGTTTACTCAGGCAGCCAAGGGAGTAAACAAAGAGATGTCTGTGAACATCACTGACACGTGTGAGAGGTGCAATGGAAAGGGCAATGAACCTGGCACAAAACTTCAGCACTGTCACTACTGCAATGGCACTGGAATGGTAAGTCAGCCAGGTGTCATCCATGCAAGTGATTTCTCCATATGGCTATTGTAGGTAGTTTTTAGGTTAAACAGTTGGTCTCTTACACATCAAAGGAATATCCCATTACTATACAAAATGGTTATAACACTTAAACTTCTTCTATATGGTATCATTTGTTTTACATGATTGCTTACCTTTGTAGGAGACCATAAACACAGGTCCTTTTGTCATGCGGTCAACATGTCGGCGTTGCGGCGGTAGAGGTACAACTATGACCAATCCTTGTATCTCCTGCCGGGGCAGTGGACAGACCAAGCAGAGGAAGTCGGTGACTGTCCCTGTACCTGCTGGTAAGTCCTGGGGGATGGAAGACAGTATATTATTCTGTAATAGTAGTATTAAAGGAAACCTACCATTTCAAATGGTCGGTGTAAGCTGTAAACACCGAGCACCAGCTCAGGGTGAGCTGGTGCCGGTGCTTAGTTTCGTTAGTGTTAAAATCGCGGTTTTAACACTTTTTAAACTTTATAGCAGAAACTGCTTTGGCGCTGCATGCGCCTACATAGGAAATGCAGCAGGCGTCGCGCACGGTCGCACGCAGCGCCGAAGCAGCTTCTGCTATAAAGTTTAAAAAGTGTTAAAACCGCGATACCGCGGTTTATAACACTAACAAAACTAAGCACCGGCACCAGCTCACCCTGAGCTGGTGCTCGGTGTTTACAGCTTACACCGACCATTTGAAATGGTAGGTTTCCTTTAAGGTGTCCTGCACCTGCATCCATTTCTTCTCCTAAGCTTTCTATTACCTATGTTATATTCTGTAACACAACATAATAAACAAAAATGTTGTGGAACATACTTTTAATTTTAAAACGCAAACAAATACATTACAACATAGTATAATTTCAGAAACTTCAAATGCCAGTCTTGGCCGCATTGTTAACCTTCTAACCACTTCCCAACCGGAAGCTGTATTGTCCCCTACCCATTATACATTATCTCTGTTCCTACTCCTCCCAGAACTACAGGGGCACATGCAAGGGGGTAGAGTGTGTCGGGAGATCTCTTCACCCCAATCTTCACTATGTTTTTCTCTTCACACCCCTTCCGATCAGGTGATAAAGATTTCTCTCCAGGTTCCTTTGCCCAGTATTTAGCTCAGCATAATATATCAATGTATAGGAATTCATGATGTATATAATTTTCCTCCATCAGGTGTGGAAGATGGTCAGACTGTGCGAATGCCCGTGGGCAAGAAGGAAATCTTTATCACTTTTAGGGTTAGTACAGTAATTTGTCCTATTGCTCTGTGTTTATGCACTTGTTGATTGTTGTGAATTACTGCATGCTGATTTTTGAACAGCAGGGGGCAGCGTGTTACACCTGCTAATAATTGCAGGTTCTTACATCCGATCCAATGCAAGTTCAGTTTGCTCTGGAAAGTAGAAATGTAGAAAAACAACATGAAAATGCAGTGTATAAAAATTTCCACCAAGATGTATCTTTGGCCGTCCTATGTTTACCTATTTCTATTTATCTATGTTATATTCTGTAACACAAACATAACCAACAAAAATGGTGTAGAACGTACTTTTAACTAATATGTTACAACATAAAATATCATTTCAGAAACCTCCAATGCCACTCTTGTTTTTAAGCTTCTAACCCCTTCCCAACCGGAAGCAGATTTGTCCCCTTACTCATCATACATTATCTTTGTTCCTACCCCTCCCAGAACTATAGGGGCACATGTGATGCTAGGGGGTGTCAGGAGATCTGTTCACCTCAATATTCACTGTTTTTCATAGTTTCTTTATTCAATAAATTCAATTCAAGGACTAATCTATTGCAGTAAAATTAGTACTTTCATAAATTAGCAAAAATATTTATGTCTGCAATATTGATATTGAAGTGTAGTATTAAATGATACAGGTGCAGAGGAGTCCTATATTCAGACGTGATGGGGCCGATATCCATTCAGACCTGCATGTATCCATTGCTCAAGCTGTCTTGGGTGGTACCTCCCGGGCACAAGGACTGTATGAACCCATCAATGTTTCTGTAAGTAGTCTTCCTTTTCTATAAATAAAATTACTGTACCTGATACTTTGTTTCTGACGCGTCCATCTTGGTATCAGATACCAGCAGGCACACAGGCAGATCAGAGTATCCGGATCGCAGGTAAAGGCATAGCAAGAATGAATAGTTATGGCTACGGAGACCACTACATACATATCAAGCTTAAAGTTCCTCGGTGAGTGGACTGGAAGGTGGTTTGTTTATGCACCATCACACTTTACGTCTCAGATCATGTCATTGATTTCTCTGTTTTTCTCTAGACAACTGACTGACAGGCAGCGGTCGTCGATGCTGAGCTTTGCAGAAGAAGAAACCGATGTGGAAGGCACAGTCAATGGCATCACCAACACAACTACAGGTACTTGGGGATCTATGCAGAAGTCATCTGGAGTACAGGAAAAATATATATAAGGCTACATTCACATTGACGTGTGCCAGCCGAACTGTAGCACGGGGTACGGGACGGTATGGTGCCGCACTTGTGCTGCACCGTACTGCTCCAGTAGGGTTCCAAAGCGCCCATTGCCGTCTATGGGGGATGTATATCCAACGTATATACGTCCTTCATACCGCTGTGTGAATGCAGCCTAAGGGTAAGGGTCAAAATCTCCCATTTTACAGCTATTAAGGGGATATATATTTGGTTTATCGCTATAGTCTGCAATCCCCACTTATCCTGAGCATAAAAACGCTACAGTGCTACAGTAGAGCCTGGTGCTTTCAGTCTTTATCAGCACATTGCACAATGGCCACCCAGTGTGTAGACTTATAGTCTTATTTCAATTCAAATAGTCTTATAGTCTTATTTCAATTCAATACATCTGACTGTAGTTCTCAACAAAGCTGTGTGACTGGGGACTGCATTGCTCTGCAGGGAAAGATGGGGATGACATGCTAATAAATAGGGAGTCTGTTTACTGGAATCCTCAGTGATGACAATAATGCGAGTCCCACATCCCCCCCTTAATAAAGTTTAAGCAAGAACCCTGTTACACCCTTCATTCCCTATGACACTGCTGAAGATAACCAATGTCTGTATTTGGCACCCCCATATGCAGTGAATAGTGATGGGTGCATGCTTAGCCTGCTGCTCTATTTCTTCGGGTTGCAGGGCCCCAGTTACTGTTATCACTGTGCATCCCAGTGGGTTCACGGCATGTTATTCCTTACTCCACGGATAAGTGATGGCAACAAATCTCAACCCCTTAGAGATAATTGATGCTAAATTAGTTCTACTGCCTCCTCATTGAACCCATATTAATCATAAAGTGATCTCATATCCTAGTGATACTTTATTGATGTCCAGCTCTTATAGTGCATTTCCTACCATTTATTTTTTGTATTGCACCTTCAGCATGAGTGGTGTTTTATATGTCCTACTATAAGGCTGGGGCTCTTTGATTTATAATGATGGGATCTGCTTGGGGCGGATGAGGGTCTGACACCTGTTTACTGTTTGTGCCCACTAGGCAGTGTACGGCAGAGACCTGCAGCTGAGGAGGAGAGGCCTGAGGCTGAGCAGGCAGGGGAAAACAAGGAGGGATTCCTAAGCAAACTAAAGAAAATGTTTAGTTCTTGACGGTAGGAATTGGCCGTTTCTGTTTCTCTAACCTAGAACAAGTTTCACTTTATGGCAGCAATTTAACCCTTGCATCCCATTGGGTGTAAGTGTGCATGGTTATTGGATTTACTCTTCATTCCGATCAGGAATGTCTCCTCCACAAAAGTTCTGATCTGATGACACATAATGGATGTATTCATGTGATTTTACATCCTGGGGGGTGGATTAGAGTATAAACATAACTGATATCCTTATGGGATATGGTTTTTAGAAGTATCCTGCCGTAGCTCAGGTCCCAGACACTCTTGTTTAGCAGCTGCAGCTTTCTGCTATGGTCATACTAATGTATTTGTGTATGAAGGTTTGGGGTCATTATTTTGTTTTTGCTATCTATAAAAGGCTTTTCCAACAAATTACACTTATAACTTTTCTACAAGTGCTCCTCACCCCTCCCCATAGAGGGAAAAGAGCAAAATATAGAATATGTCCCGTATTTATCACCACCCAGCTCGGTCACATTGCTTGCTGCACGATCACTGTGTGCTCACTGCACCACCATTGGGTGCCACAAATTTTGCGGTCACATCACAGCCCCGTAACAATTAAAAATAAAAACACTAGGGGGCGCTGTAGTAAGTAAGGTAACTGCAATATTTTTACAATATTCTTATTAGTTATTTAACTTTCCAAGGAATATGAATTAATCCATAATCCTACTCGGCACTACTGGTGGTAGCCAACCTCTAGCTGTTTCTGGCAGTGTCCTTCACGGTGAATGTAGCAGCAGACATCTATTTGAGGGTAAATCTTTTCTCTCTGACGCTGTGTTACATTAAATCTTTTGTGCAGGAAAGAGATCAACAGGAAACTAACATAGTTTGGACTCTCCGTGGATACAAGTTCCCTGTGGCACCGTGACATCTGGAAGCTGCCCGGACTGATACCAGGTGCACAAGCAAGACCTGCAGGATTTCTCCACCCAGTCCTATACTGCAGGAATCGTTCCCATTTTGAAGATGAAGGACTTTCCAGAACTGACTAATCTGATGCTCAATGCTTCTATTAGATTCAGAGCCTCTTGTAATTCAGAGCTTGGGTGTCTCCATGCCCAAGCTCCAGAGCAACACTGGCTTCTACAACCTTGTGTGTCATCTCTATTACTGTATAGTCTGTGGGGTCCACTGATATTATACATGTGGTTACAATATGGTCTCTTGGCTCATAGCTACAGTACACTGCAGGCAACCTGCCCCATGATGATTTGGTTACAACCTATATGAATCCTGTGTACAGATGGACATGTGTTAACTTGACATTTAACGCAATGCACATTGAATTATCAAATGTCAGGTTAAAGGAAATCTACCATCAGGAAAATACTTTTTCAAGTAGTTCCCGATGCAGATTTCCCATGGCTAGAACAAACTTTAATTCATCTTTATGCAAAGTATTCTCAAACTCTACTGGGGGTATGTAGTAGCCAAAGGGAGCTCTGGGGGCGAAGAAGGCTACTCCATGCCCCTACTAGGCGCTTCATACCTGCATCTCTTAATATTCTTACTACACATCTTGCTCTGCGCAAGCACAGTAACTCTTGTTCTGGTGCCGGAGGCGCACCTGACAATCCTGATCTCTGGCCATAGAGTTCCTTTAGGCTACTACATGCCCCCAGTAGCCTTTGCAAATTATTTGCATGAATTTGGCAGCAACTGCAACCCAGTTGGACAATTGGACAAAAAAATGGGATGCAGCTGCTGCAGCCATGGGAAATCTGCATTGGGAACTACATGAAAAAGTAGTTTCCCAATGGTAGATTTCCTCTTTAACTTGCTGCATCTGCATGGGGGAAGAAGTAAGATTTGTTCTCTAGTCTTTCCTTAATGGCCTTTGTGTCTTTATGTTCTATAACAGCTGTGAATATGTATTTAAAGGCAGTGTACCGTGAATAAAAGAGATCCCCCTATCTGCAAGTTTGGATACCAATCTGTTGATCTGATCATAAGAAAGGGATCCAAATGAATAGATCTCTATGGCCTACTGAGTAAAGCACTGGTATCAAGTCTAATAATCTGTCACAATTGACATCTTGCTGATACTTTATGCTTTGTAACACACCACAACCTAAAGAAATGCATTGTACAGTGACTCATTTAGCCTTGGCCAATCCCATGCCTCCCCACGGAACTATTGTTATGCATTAAAGGGACTCCAAGCCTCATAGATTACTATGGCGCTAGGAGTCTGCTCCATGGGTGAGGATATGCGGCTGATAGTGGATGGATTGAACACTGATGTATGTAACTGGTCTTGGTCCACATTTCATATAGATGTAAAATGTTAGTGCAATTTTCCTCAAGATATCTTTGTGTGTTCTGTTCTGGTAGAAGACTGAAGCTACTACTGTTTCTTAAGTCTTTGAAAGAAGTGTGACACACAAGTGATAGTTATCACGGTCGTTCACACAGTAGCAGATTTTGAGGTGCTCTTTCACCTCAAAACCTGAACCCAACACCCCTGTTTATCTGTTCTAGTAAATTTAAGCTGCTCCAAGGGTTTCATGTACATGGTTCTGCCTCCACAAGTACTTTCCAGTCTCCATAGTAATTCTGCCATTGAAAGAATATGACCGATTAGCCTTTGTTTTTCTAGGTATAAGGTCAGCTACAAAATCCTCCATGTGAACGTATCCTGATAGTTTTCTTTAATATGATTGAAGCTGTAATAATATGAAAATGCCTAAAGGAAGGTGGGATTTGGTAACCTGGATGAGACTATAGCACATTGTGTCCTACAGGTTGTTTGTTCTTTACATGTTACAGAATATAAACCCTGAACCATTCTGCTTCCATTGTTTTCCTATCTCATTTGTTGCATTTTATAATACACGATACAACCCACGCACATTACACAGAGGTTCTGATATAAAGTTTAATTTGGCAAAAATTAAAGCCACAATTACTTGTATGTATGTATGTACCCTCAGGGTTATATCGCGCATGGCGTTTTTGGGCCGTTTTTACGCATCAACTTTTAGAAAACGCACGCGTTGCGTCTGGTTTTCCGAATTTGTGCAATTAAGAACGGACAAAACCGCATGCGGTTTTAAAAAGGATGCGTTTTTTACGATCTACGCACTAACTAAAAATGGACCCAAAAACGCCAAGTGTGACATCACCCTTAGGCATGAAAAACCAGTAGGCACATTCATGTAATGGATGTATACATCACCAGTATCCTACATACAGCATATCAAGAAAGACACAAGAACATCAAGGAGGCAAACTACAGTGAAAAATATTATATAGGCGGTCCCTTACTTAAGGACACCCAACTTACAGATGACCTCTAATTGCAGACCGACTCCTGTGACCTCTGGTGAAGCTCTCTGGATGTTACTGTAGTCTCAGGCTGCAAACATCTGCTGTAAGGTGTCTGTAATGAAGTTTATTGATAACCCTTGGTTCAATTATAGGAAAAAAATGTTGAAACTCCAATTGTTACTGGGGCAAAAAAATATACAGTTCCGACTTGCATACAAATTCAACTTAAGAACAAACCTATGGAACCTGTCTGGTACATAATCCCTTGTTTTCCCACTTTTCTTTGTTAGGCCCTATTCTGTGGATATTGCCTAACTTGACGATTGGTGGGGGTCTCTGTGATGAGACCCCCACAGATCACGAAAACCGAGGGTTCCGATGGGGTCCCTGTTACCTCAGTCGGACCCCTCAACGCTCCGGGAGAGTAATGGAGCAGACGGCCGCACATGACTTCTGCTCAATCCATCTCTGAGTGGTGACCAAACAAACCCCCCGCAAACAGTAATAAATATAGAAATAAATGGTTAATTATATAATCAAAGATGGAAAAGACAGTATAGTTCTTATAGCATAAGAAAGTATCTTCCCATAGTCAAAGGGTTATAATCTAAAGTGCACAGTAGAAGTGATACTGTTAACTTGAACAAAGTTAAATATACATTACCAAAATTGGATGGAGGGGAGTGGGTCAGTTTCCCCGTGTGTACTGTGCACCTCTGGCAGCTTCGGGGGAATGCTGGGATATCAAGTTGCTGGCATCAAATCTGAGCGGAAGTCCCACTCTCCAGTACTTGCTGATAGAGTAAACACTCAATATAATTATTGTAATGCAAACGGACATCAAGAAAATAACGGCATCAGTACATCTGCGCACAACGCGCCACAGACGCCATACTAGATAAGTTCTTCAATAATTAATGGAACTGAATGCAAGTTAAAGAAAATCCCTACCAGAGGTGGAGAACCACGTCTAAATAGATAGGTTCATATAAATCAAACGATAGGCCAGTAAAGGAGTTATATGTCCTATCAAAGTATTACATATAGAAGAATATTTCAGGGCACTACACAAAGATGGCGGAATCTTATAGCAATGCATGTGTATTACACAGATGGGTAGGCATCTCTGCAGTGAATGAATATCATTCAATTAGAATTACGGCGCTTGATTCGATAGGTAGCAGAGGTCGAAAAGCCTAATAAGACCCAGCTATTATAGGGTGACCAATATCCCGAAAAACCCGGCTTTTATACTGTAGTGTACTCTATATAGATAGAAATAAAGTTAGCCACGAAAAAAAGCTCATGATCTGAGAATAATTACTATATGACGACAAAAAAGATTGTGCCAACCTTTTACTTACTACCTAAAATCCACAAGAGATTGAACTCTCGGGAGGCCCATTGTTGCTGGAATTGGTGGAATGATTGAAAAACCTCTCTACATCTGATTGAACATCTGGAAAATTTAAGAATACTTGAAAGGACTCTTTTGGTTATTTCCTAACCAAAAACTGCATGAGGGATATAATGCATGACTTTTGTTGAAATGATTGTTTGTATTATTCCAAATCTTGTCCATTACAAACAGACCTTGGGAACATTGATGCCATCCTGTTTTTGGGTTGGTGGGAGGAGGCCACCGTGTACCCATCACAGGTATTTCGGCAGCATGTGCTTGGATGGTTTCGATATATATGCATGACATCCTGCTACTGTGGTCGGGAACTGAAAGGGAATGTATATTTGTAACATACAATTGTTATGGATATGCCTTTATTTTCTGGTTTAAGTTGTTAATATTTGTTATTCTGAAGCTATGCAGGATGGTGTCTGCGTGGTATGACCTCCAAGATAACAGCCTGTCCAACGTGGCCTTGAAGAGGGTACGTCACGTTCCTCCTCCATGCACTGTAAGCCTCATGTATATATAAATCACATGCTACGTTATGTGCTATCCTATGTGCCTTTCTAAGCATAGGCAGAAACATGACCAAATTAGGATAAGCTCATCACAACCAAGCATAGTACATAAGAAGGCTTCTCCCTCTTATGATAGATAAAATACCCTGTAGTTCAATAATAAATTACAGAGAACCTTAGAGACCATGGCTCTGTCTGTGTTATTCTTTGTGTACGCATTATATAAATTATATTTATACATTAATATCTCATTTGGAGCAGGAATCAATACATTTATTGTGGCACACAGGTTTTAGTGTGCAATCCAGAATACTTGGTGCCCACGTGTGTGGAGTGAAGAATCCAGGATCGCACAGCCGCAGAGAGGGATTGGCTAAATAACGCAGAAGGCTTTAGGTAGAGGTAGTGGATCCTCTGAACTACCGCGGACGATGACACAAGCCAACACCTGGGACGGAATGTAAGTGGTACCCGGTTTTCACCAGAGCCCGTCGCTAAGCGGGTTGGACTTGCTGCGGCGTGGTACCACAGGTGCGACTATCCCGTGGTGGCAGCCAAGGTCGAGGTACAGAAACGGCAGGCAATCTCGTAGTCAGGGACAAGCAGGAGGTCAGGACGGGCAGCACAGTATCAGAGTCGGGAACATAGAAATAGGTCACGGCAGGCAGTGGAGGAGCGTAGTCAGGAACGGAACCAGGGTCACAACGGAAAATCTCAATAACAGCGCAAGGCATCAACCACAGCTTTCCCTGGGGCTAGGGTTTGCAGGAAAAGGCAGGCTTATATGGAGTTGTGAAAATGGCCAGTGCCAATTTAAATCTTGGCCCTTTAAATCTAGAGAAGCCGGCACGCGTGCCCTAAGAGTCTGGAATCCATGTGCATGGCGGATGGGACTGTGACAGGAGCCAGGATAGGCAAGATGCGTGGGCGAAGCGCTGGTGGGGGCAGAGGGGCACGGGCAAGCCCGTGACCCACGAAATAGGTTGTGGGACCACCCAAGGACGGCCATGACTACAGCCCCATGAAAAAGGTAATAAAATTTGTTTTTGTATCAGCCATTTTAGTATCACATTGAGAATGGGATTTCTCAAATCCTTGAGGTTAATTGCTTATAACTCTACTCAGTTGGCAGCCATAGAGGCTGGTTGGCAGTATGTTGGCAAAATTCATGAGTAGGAAATGTCAGTGACGTTGCTAAGGTTGATAGCTATGTAAAACGATGGGAAAGTGCAAAGATGTCATGTTGGCACATGAAGGCTGATATCATTGTGGTGGAAAAAGCAGGTGTGTAGAAAGGACTGTTTATTGCTGAGCATGGTCACCTAGAAGCAGGGGCTGCGTCAGCACCCGGCATACCCGGGCAAGTGCCGGGGCCCAGACCTCACAATAAGGTACCAAGTATGAGAAACAGAAGACCTTCTACCACACGTTACCACAAGATGCAAACAGTGTTGGAAGAAGTATCTCACGTAGCTTAGGGTACATATGCAAAGTTGACCTTCAGGAAGCCTTATGACATGATGCAGGATTAAAACCAAACCAGTTTATCTATTCCAGAAGGAACAGACACCCAACTGGACAGCACTGTTTCAACCTGATTGGGTCTCCTCAGTAAAGTGCAGGAACTCGTTAGGCCCAGTGAAAGGCTTGTGACTAGGGTCAAGAAGTAAGAGTTCTTCATATGGAGACTGCCAATTAAGGCCACCATGTAGGCGTGTGGAGTCTTACTGCCATTGATGCTCCACTAGGGGGATTCTGGGAAATTATGCAGTTTTCCAGGATGGGATAAGGAAAACCATACCTCTTTTAGCTACCTTGTAAGGCAGCTCCCTTGACCTCAGGCATGACCTACAAGAAGCCTTATGAGATGACACGGGATTAAAACCAAACCAGTATATCTAATCCTGAAGGAACAGACTCCCAGCTGGACATCACTGTTTCGTGAAAACTTTGGATATTTTCCCAGAATCCCCCTAGAGGAGCATCAATGGCTCAATGGCTATACGACTCCACACGCCTACATGGTGGCCTTAAGTGGCAGATTCAAGCGTTGCTTTGGAACGGATCATGATAAAAGCACAGTACAGACCTGGCTAAGACCCTTATGGAGAGCCTACTAGAGCGAACTCTTGTATTTTTAGGAGCAAGGCACACACCAAGGTGAACCAAGGTGAACAGAAACACCAGGGAATAACTTAGCAGATAGAGCAGCCAAGGAAGCTGTCAGGACATCTGTACCCTTAGTCAACATCATGAATGTCTTGCCAGCTGAGGAAACCTCTAATTTGGTAAGTTCTAACATGTTACAGGTTCTACTGAGAAGAAAGAAAAGAAGAACAGAAGAAACAGTAAGGAAAGTCTTGGATCTGTGGACAATGCTTACCCAGAACTTTACAACCATACGGCTATGCAGGTGCCACCCTGACACACCCCTACCTTTCCCAGAGAAATATCACATTTTGATTACATTTCAGTTGCCAAGTGTGGGAGGGTATGAGGAGATTTTGGAGCAAATTTAAATTTTTTAAATTTTCATTTTGGCAAAAGCCAGAAGACAGAAAACCTGAAACCCTGAAAAGTATTCTACAGTTATGAGTTACCAGAAGTGATCAAGTGAAGGTGATGGTGGAGATCGAGGAAACCATGGGCAGAGAGTCTACCATTAGCCCTTCCAGGAAGATATAGGCGAGTAAAAAAGATAGGGATGAGTTCCTATGAGATTTAATTTGTTTTGGTTCCCAGTTTAGGATGTTATTATTCACATTTGTTTCAAATGCATTGAATGGTAGACTTACAGACTACATGATAACCTTAAAGGCGCAGCCACAAGTTCAGTTTTTCATGTGCAGTTTTTGATCCCCAAACCAGGAGTGGAGTGAAATTAGAGGAGGAGCAGCACTTCTTACTGATAATCCTCACCCATTATGATCCACATCTGCTTTTGGGTTCAAAAACTGCATCTGAAAAACTGAATGTGTGGCTGCAACCTAAGGGGGATTTTTTGAAAATCAGTTTTTGACAGGTTTGACCAATTATCTTAATGGAAACTGGTCAAAAACGCATGCATTTTTTTAATGGAACTGCTTAAAAACGGCCCAAAAACGCGTTCAAAATGCCACGTGTGCCACCACCCTAAGGCTACATTCACACTACCGTATGGGGACGTATATACGGCCGATATACGTCCCCCATTGACGGCAATGGGCACACGTGCGGCACCGTACCGCTCTGTACCCCGGAAAAAGATAGGACATGTCCTATCTTTGTCCGTAGTACGGCGCTGTGCGCCATAACTTCCTATGGAGAGTGGCAGGGGTGAGCTGCGCTCACCTCCTCCTCCTCTCCCCGTGCACTGCCGTTGCCCGTACGGGCGGGCAACTGCAGTGTGAATATAGCCTAAAGGTGATGCCACACATCACGTCTGTTTTAAATGGACTGAAAGCACAAGCGTTAAAGCGTTCCCAAAACGCAACGTGTGGCATCCCCTAAGCAAGCATTGTGCTGAAGTATGTTTGCGACCATACTAGGTCATCTTTTAGGATCTCACCAGCTCCAACCTGGAGATTGGTTGGTGATAAAGATACGTGTGGAAGAGATGTGATTCCGGATTTGATGATGTCTTCCAGGTCCCGTTGACAACAAGTACTTCAGTAATGCTAGAAGGAAATTGTATTCAATCAAGTCAAGTTTTGTTGCTTTTGTGCCTGGTTGAAGATTTGATGGGGATCTTTATAGGGAGACAAAACTGAAGACACTAAAATCCAGAGGCCTGAACGAAGAGCTTCTCTATACAGGTTTTTATAAAAAGTAAAAAGTTTTTTTCTTTCTTTCACACTTTGGTAATTTTGGTTAATAACTTAATTTTAAGGCTTATTCTATGTAGGGCTTATATCGCAAAGGAGATTTCCATCAGCTCCATAGAGATGAATGGAGCAGAACAGTCATGTGCGGCCATCTGCTCCATTACTCTCCCAGAGCGTCAAGGGGTCCGACTGAGGTATGTGGGACCCCATCGGACTACTCATTTTCGTGATCTGTGGGGGGTCTATGGGGATGTATATCTGACTGCAAACTTATGGCCAGATATATGTCCCCACACAGCACGTGTGAATAGGGCCCTAGCTTGTATATAACTTTTCCTGTAACGACAGCTCTTCATAATTTTAGTATATATAGCAGCCCCCGAGGATACATTTTTTAACCCCTTACTGACAAGTGATGTAGTACTATGCCACGCGTCGGCTGCGGGTGAATGGACGGGCTCACGGGCACGGTAAGCGGGTGGTAACCTGTCCATCTGCTGGCGGTTTCAAAAATCATCTTGGTGAAGATTGACGCTCCTCCCCGGGATGTTATTAGGTGCGGCGATTGCTTGCCATGACAGCCTCGGGTCTTCCGAAGACCCGAGGCTGTCTCGTTTTAACCCATTTATTACAATGTGCGATTTGCTCACTGTAATGAATGAGAAGTAAAATCCCCATATACTGTCATACAGTAATATGGAAGGATCATTTAGACAACCATGGTTAAAGTACGGTAGGGGGTCTGAAGAAAAAAAAAAAAAAATCAAGAAGTTAAAAATTCAAATCACCCCTGTTTCCATAGAACTGATATAAATGGTTGCTTAATATGCTTCTTGTATTCTGATCCTGAGTTCCCTGGTTGCAATTTCAATGTACTTGGACCCGCTCTTGTGTGAACGGCCCAGGGCCTGTGGGACACTTCATCCGCCACTGTAAGGCCCCTTCCACACTAGCGAGTGTGATGCGATGAACTCGCATCACACTCGCAACGCAAGCTGCCGGGAACGCACGGCCCGAACGCTGCACCGCGGGAGTGAACTCAGCATGTCAGTTCACTCCCGCGGTGCAGGGTTCGGGCCGTGCGTTCCCGGCAGCTTGCGTTGCGAGTGTGATGCGAGTTCATCGCATCACACTCGCTAGTGTGGAAGGGGCCTAAGTAAGTGATAAAGTCATAAACAAATTATCACCAACCTCTGCTCCAGGGTACAAAGGTGGTGGTGAGGACACAAGGGGGCGCTGGTGTGTTCTGATACACTAGTTACTGTATATTACTGATTGCTGCACATACTTCATAGTCACACATCATTGGAAAACCTGCAATACATTACTCTCCGCTCATATATGCTTTATAGAAACCTTCTTGGATTTGTAAGGAAGGAAAAAATAGTTGAATAGAATAGTGCACCGTAAGAATCGACTCAAGAGTCAAGTGTAAACAGCAGATGTGTGTCCTGGCATTTAGGTGCCTTTCGTTCAGAGGGGTTGTCCGAGTTTAAAGGGAACCTGTCACCAAAAGACCCATTTTTAGCACTCCTCCAGTCCCCACAGAGCATAGTACATACAAACTGCCAAAGTGTTTTTGTATTAAAAATTGGTTTTACAGAAAAAAAATGTTATATTGTACCTTTCATTAGCATCTGCTGTGTGACCAGTTGCCAATTGGGAGGGTCTGGAAAGGAGCAGTTCCCCCCCCCCCACCCTTGGGAAACATGTGACCTTTTCAAATATATGAATAACTCCCCACACTCGGGATTGTGGTCATATGGTGTCACACAGGTGCACGGCTCGTTATATCCCTGGTCATGTGATGTCACACAGGTGCACGGCTCGTTATATCCCTGGTCATGTGATGTCACACAGGTGCACAGCTCGTTATATCAGTGGTCAGGTGATGAGACAAAGGTGCATGGCTCGTTATATCCCTGGTCATGTGGTGTCACACAGGTGCACGGCTCGTTATATCCCTGGTCATGTGGTGTCACACAGGTGCACGGCTCGTTATATCCCTGGTCATGTGATGTCACACAGGTGCACAGCTCGTTATATCAGTGGTCAGGTGATGAGACAAAGGTGCATGGCTCGATATACACTCACCGGCCACTTTATTAGGTACACCTGTCCAACTGCTCGTTGACACTTAATTTCTAATCAGCCAATCACATGGCGGCAACTCAGTGCATTTAGGCATGTAGATATGGTCAAGACAATCTCCTGCAGTACAAACCGAGCATCAGTATGGGGAAGAAAGGTGATTTGAGGCCTTTGAACGTGGCATGGTTGTTGGTGCCAGAAGGGCTGGTCTGAGTATTTCAGAAACTGCTGATCTACTGGGATTTTCACGCACAACCATCTCTAGGGTTTACAGAGAATGGTCCGAAAAAGAAAAAACATCCAGTGAGCGGCAGTTCTGTGGGCGGAAATGCCTTATTGATGCCAGAGGTCAGAGGAGAATGGGCAGACTGGTTCGAGCTGATAGAAAGGCAACAGTGACTCAAATCGCCACCCGCTACAACCAAGGTAGGCAGAAGAGCATCTCTGAACGCACAGTACGTCAAACTTTGAGGCAGATGGGCTACAGCAGCAGAAGACCACACCGGGTGCCACTCCTTTCAGCTAAGAACAGGAAACTGAGGCTACAATTTGCACAAGCTCATCGAAATTGGACAGTAGAAGATTGGAAAAACGTTGCCTGGTCTGATGAGTCTCGATTTCTGCTGCGACATTCGGATGGTAGGGTCAGAATTTGGCATCAACAACATGAAAGCATGGATCCATCCTGCCTTGCATCAGCGGTTCAGGCTGCTGGTGGTGGTGTCATGGTGTGGGGAATATTTTCTTGGCACTCTTTGGGCCCCTTGGTACAACGCCACAGCCTACCTGAGTATTGTTGCTGACCATGTCCATCCCTTTATGAGCACAATGTACCCTGTAACATCTGATGGCTACTTTCAGCAGGATAATGCGCCATGTCATAAAGCTGGAATCATCTCAGACTGGTTTCTTGAACATGACAATGAGGTCACTGTACTCAAATGGCCTCCACAGTCACCAGATCTCAATCCAATAGAGCATCTTTGGGATGTGGTGGAACGGGAGATTCGCATCATGGATGTGCAGCCGACAAATCTGCGGCAACTGTGTGATGCCATCATGTCAATATGGACCAAAATCTCTGAGGAGCTTCCAGCACCTTGTTGAATCTATGCCACGAAGAATTGAGGCAGTTCTGAAGGCAAAAGGGGGCCCATCCCGTTACTAGCATGGTGTACCTAATAAAGTGGACGGCTCGTTATATCCCTGGTCATGTTATGTCACACAGGTGCACGGCTCGTTATATCCCTGGTCATGTTATGTCACACAGGTGCACGGCTCGTTATATCCCTGGTCATGTGATGTCACACAGATGCATGGCTCGTTATATCCCTGCTCATGTGATGTCACACAGGTGCACGGCTCGTTATATCCCTGGTCATGTGATGTCACACAGGTGCACGGCTCGTTATATCCCTGGTCATGTGATGTCACACAGGTGCACAGCTCGTTATATCAGTGGTCAGGTGATGAGACAAAGGTGCATGGCTCGTTATATCCCTGGTCATGTGGTGTCACACAGGTGCACGGCTCGTTATATCCCTGGTCATGTGGTGTCACACAGGTGCACGGCTCGTTATATCCCTGGTCATGTGATGTCACACAGGTGCACAGCTCGTTATATCAGTGGTCAGGTGATGAGACAAAGGTGCATGGCTCGATATACACTCACCGGCCACTTTATTAGGTACACCTGTCCAACTGCTCGTTGACACTTAATTTCTAATCAGCCAATCACATGGCGGCAACTCAGTGCATTTAGGCATGTAGATATGGTCAAGACAATCTCCTGCAGTACAAACCGAGCATCAGTATGGGGAAGAAAGGTGATTTGAGGCCTTTGAACGTGGCATGGTTGTTGGTGCCAGAAGGGCTGGTCTGAGTATTTCAGAAACTGCTGATCTACTGGGATTTTCACGCACAACCATCTCTAGGGTTTACAGAGAATGGTCCGAAAAAGAAAAAACATCCAGTGAGCGGCAGTTCTGTGGGCGGAAATGCCTTATTGATGCCAGAGGTCAGAGGAGAATGGGCAGACTGGTTCGAGCTGATAGAAAGGCAACAGTGACTCAAATCGCCACCCGCTACAACCAAGGTAGGCAGAAGAGCATCTCTGAACGCACAGTACGTCAAACTTTGAGGCAGATGGGCTACAGCAGCAGAAGACCACACCGGGTGCCACTCCTTTCAGCTAAGAACAGGAAACTGAGGCTACAATTTGCACAAGCTCATCGAAATTGGACAGTAGAAGATTGGAAAAACGTTGCCTGGTCTGATGAGTCTCGATTTCTGCTGCGACATTCGGATGGTAGGGTCAGAATTTGGCATCAACAACATGAAAGCATGGATCCATCCTGCCTTGCATCAGCGGTTCAGGCTGCTGGTGGTGGTGTCATGGTGTGGGGAATATTTTCTTGGCACTCTTTGGGCCCCTTGGTACAACGCCACAGCCTACCTGAGTATTGTTGCTGACCATGTCCATCCCTTTATGAGCACAATGTACCCTGTAACATCTGATGGCTACTTTCAGCAGGATAATGCGCCATGTCATAAAGCTGGAATCATCTCAGACTGGTTTCTTGAACATGACAATGAGGTCACTGGACACAAATGGCCTCCACAGTCACCAGATCTCAATCCAATAGAGCATCTTTGGGATGTGGTGGAACGGGAGATTCGCATCATGGATGTGCAGCCGACAAATCTGCGGCAACTGTGTGATGCCATCATGTCAATATGGACCAAAATCTCTGAGGAGCTTCCAGCACCTTGTTGAATCTATGCCACGAAGAATTGAGGCAGTTCTGAAGGCAAAAGGGGGCCCATCCCGTTACTAGCATGGTGTACCTAATAAAGTGGACGGCTCGTTATATCCCTGGTCATGTTATGTCACACAGGTGCACGGCTCGTTATATCCCTGGTCATGTTATGTCACACAGGTGCACGGCTCGTTATATCCCTGGTCATGTGATGTCACACAGATGCATGGCTCGTTATATCCCTGCTCATGTGATGTCACACAGGTGCACGGCTCGTTATATCCCTGGTCATGTGATGTCACACAGGTGCACGGCTCGTTATATCCCTGGTCATGTGATGTCACACAGGTGCACAGCTCGTTATATCAGTGGTCAGGTGATGAGACAAAGGTGCATGGCTCGTTATATCCCTGGTCATGTGGTGTCACACAGGTGCACGGCTCGTTATATCCCTGGTCATGTGGTGTCACACAGGTGCACGGCTCGTTATATCCCTGGTCATGTGATGTCACACAGGTGCACAGCTCGTTATATCAGTGGTCAGGTGATGAGACAAAGGTGCATGGCTCGATATACACTCACCGGCCACTTTATTAGGTACACCTGTCCAACTGCTCGTTGACACTTAATTTCTAATCAGCCAATCACATGGCGGCAACTCAGTGCATTTAGGCATGTAGATATGGTCAAGACAATCTCCTGCAGTACAAACCGAGCATCAGTATGGGGAAGAAAGGTGATTTGAGGCCTTTGAACGTGGCATGGTTGTTGGTGCCAGAAGGGCTGGTCTGAGTATTTCAGAAACTGCTGATCTACTGGGATTTTCACGCACAACCATCTCTAGGGTTTACAGAGAATGGTCCGAAAAAGAAAAAACATCCAGTGAGCGGCAGTTCTGTGGGCGGAAATGCCTTATTGATGCCAGAGGTCAGAGGAGAATGGGCAGACTGGTTCGAGCTGATAGAAAGGCAACAGTGACTCAAATCGCCACCCGCTACAACCAAGGTAGGCAGAAGAGCATCTCTGAACGCACAGTACGTCAAACTTTGAGGCAGATGGGCTACAGCAGCAGAAGACCACACCGGGTGCCACTCCTTTCAGCTAAGAACAGGAAACTGAGGCTACAATTTGCACAAGCTCATCGAAATTGGACAGTAGAAGATTGGAAAAACGTTGCCTGGTCTGATGAGTCTCGATTTCTGCTGCGACATTCGGATGGTAGGGTCAGAATTTGGCATCAACAACATGAAAGCATGGATCCATCCTGCCTTGCATCAGCGGTTCAGGCTGCTGGTGGTGGTGTCATGGTGTGGGGAATATTTTCTTGGCACTCTTTGGGCCCCTTGGTACAACGCCACAGCCTACCTGAGTATTGTTGCTGACCATGTCCATCCCTTTATGAGCACAATGTACCCTGTAACATCTGATGGCTACTTTCAGCAGGATAATGCGCCATGTCATAAAGCTGGAATCATCTCAGACTGGTTTCTTGAACATTACAATGAGGTCACTGGACTCAAATGGCCTCCACAGTCACCAGATCTCAATCCAATAGAGCATCTTTGGGATGTGGTGGAACGGGAGATTCGCATCATGGATGTGCAGCCGACAAATCTGCGGCAACTGTGTGATGCCATCATGTCAATATGGACCAAAATCTCTGAGGAGCTTCCAGCACCTTGTTGAATCTATGCCACGAAGAATTGAGGCAGTTCTGAAGGCAAAAGGGGGCCCATCCCGTTACTAGCATGGTGTACCTAATAAAGTGGACGGCTCGTTATATCCCTGGTCATGTTATGTCACACAGGTGCACGGCTCGTTATATCCCTGGTCATGTTATGTCACACAGGTGCACGGCTCGTTATATCCCTGGTCATGTGATGTCACACAGATGCATGGCTCGTTATATCCCTGCTCATGTGATGTCACACAGGTGCACGGCTCATTATATCCCTGGTCATGTGATGTCACACAGGTGCACAGCTCGTTATATCAATGGTCATGTGATGAGACACAGGTGCACAGCTCATTATATCAGTGGTCATGTGATGTCACACAGGTGCATGGCTCGCATACCTCCAAACTTTTGGCCCAAAACTTTTTTCTTACCCACGCCCACTGCCTGTCCCCACCCCCAAGCATAATATAATATCAGCCAAAGGGTGGTGTCACGCGTGGTGTTTTTAGTCATGCGTTTTTGTCCGATTTTCCCAACTATCTTAATTAGAAACGGACAAAAACAGATGCGTTTTCAAAAAAAGCCTGCGTTTTTAAAACCCATGCGTTTTTATAACAGACTGAAAATGCATGACTAAAAACGCCACGTGTGACACCACCCTTAATGGTGCCCCTCTTCCTGGGGCCAATCCACCTATGACCCATATAATACCCCCTAATGCAACTCAGTAACACATAACCCCCTCTTCAGTTTTATCCTCCCTTTACATTTGGTCCTCCACTTTTATTTGTCTCCCCATACTTATAGTGCCCAAGTTTTCTGAACTTGTACTCCCTCTCCTCTCTCCAAAAATGTGGCCCCTCTCTACTTCCTCTTACCATTCTGGATTGCTGTCCTCCACCCCCCTCGTATTTTGTAGCCTCCTGTCCTCCATCCTCCTGATATTGTGGCCTCTTATCCTCCATCCTCTTCATATTGTGGCCTCCTGTCCTCCATCCTCCTGATATTGTGGCCTCCTGTCCTCCATCCTCTTCATATTGTGGCCTCCTGTCCTCCATCCTCCTGATATTGTGGCCTTCTGTCCTCCATCCCCCTTATATTGTGGCCTCCTGTCCTCCATCCCCCTCATATTGTGGCCTCCTGTCCTCCATCCTCCTGATATTGTGGCCTCCTGTCCTCCATCCTCTTCATATTGTGGCCTCCTGTCCTCCATCCTCCTGATATTGTGGCCTCCTGTCCTCCATCCCCCTTATATTGTGGCCTCCTGTCCTCCATCCCCCTCATATTGTGGCCTCCTGTCCTCCATCCCCCTCATATTGTGGCCTCCTGTCCTCCATCCACCTGATATTGTGGCCTCCTGTCCTCCATCCACCTGATATTGTGGCCTCCTGTCCTCCATCCCCCTCATATTGTGGCCTCCTGTCCTCCACCCTCCTGATATTGTGGCCTCCTGTCCTCCATCCCCCTCATATTGTGGCCTCCTGTCCTACATCCCCCTCATATTGTGGCCTCCTGTCCTCCATCCTCCTGATATTGTGGCCTCCTGTCCTCCATCCCCCTCATATTGTGGCCTCCTGTCCTACATCCTCCTCATATTGTGGCCTCCTGTGCTCTATCCACCTGATATTCTGGCCTCCTGTCCTCCATCCTCCTGATATTGTGGCCTCTTGTCCTCCATCCTCTTCATATTGTGGCCTCCTGTCCTCCATCCTCCTGATATTGTGGCCTCCTGTCCTCCATCCCCCTCATATTGTGGCCTCCTGTTCTCCATCCTCCTGATATTGCGGCCTCCTATCCTCCATCCTCCTGATATTGTGGCCTCCTGTCCTCCATCCCCCTCATATTGTGGCCTCCTGTCCTCCATCCTCCTGATATTGTGGCCTCCTGTCCTCCATCCCCCTCATATTCTGGCCTCCTGTCCTACATCCTCCTCCTGTCCTACATCCTCCTGACATTGTGGCCTCCAGTCCTACATCCTCCTCATATTGTGGCCTCCTGTGCTCCATCCACCTGATATTCTGTCCTCCTGTCCTCCATCCTCTTCATATTGTGGCCTCCTGTCCTCCATCCACCTGATATTGTGGCCTCCTGTCCTCCATCCCCCTCATATTGCGGCCTCCTATCCTCCATCCTCCTGATATTGTGGCCTCCTGTCCTCCATCCCCCTCATATTGTGGCCTCCTGTCCTCCATCCCCCTCATATTGTGGCCTCTTGTCCTCCATCCACCTGATATTGTGGCCTCTTGTCCTCCATCCACCTGATATTGTGGCCTCTTGTCCTCCATCCACCTGATATTGTGGCCTCTTGTCCTCCATCCACCTGATATTGTGGCCTCCTGTCCTCCATCCCCCTCATATTGTGGCCTCCTGTCCTACATCCTCCTCCTGTCCTCCATCCTCCTGACATTGTGGCCTCCTGTCCTCCATCCTCCTGATATTGTGGCCTCCTATCCTCCATCCTCCTGATATTGTGGCCTCCTGTCCTCCATCCTCCTGATATTGTGGCCTCCTATCCTCCATCCTCCTGATATTGTGGCCTCCTATCCTCCATCCTCCTGATATTGTGGCCTCCTATCCTCCATCCTCCTGATATTGTGGCCTCCTATCCTCCATCCACCTGATATTGTGGCCTCCTATCCTCCATCCTCCTGATATTGTGGCCTCCTATCCTCCATCCTCCTGATATTGTGGCCTCCTATCCTCCATCCTCCTGATATTGTGGCCTCCTGTCCTCCATCCACCTGATATTGTGGCCTCCTATCCTCCATCCTCCTGATATTGTGGCCTCCTGTCCTCCATCCTCCTGATATTGTGGCCTCCTATCCTCCATCCTCCTGATATTGTGGCCTCCTGTCCTGTATCCTCCATTGTGCCTGACTTGTGACCCGCCAAGGACGGGCGGTCACACGTTCGTGTACATGTAGCCTTAATGCAAGAATATATTGCGTAGGCCCAGGAAATGAACCTTAAACAAAAGGTATTACGTAACCAACAGGTGATGCAAGAAAATACAAACTGGAACAGACGAGACCCAACATGTGTTTCACATTCGCTTCTTCATTTAATTTCAAAACACGGGTTGGGCTGTTTAAGGTTAATTTTCTTGGCCTATGCTATATATTGTTGCATTAAGGAAGAGTAATGAATACTGTTGTGTATACATGTACTGAATATGAGTGATTATCTATATACTATGAATTGTTTTCATTGTATGTCCCCATTTAACCCTTTCATTTTGGCCTCTAGGGCAGTGATGGCAAACCTTTTAGAGGCCGAATGCCCAAACTACAACAAAGACCCACTTATTTATCTCAAAGTGGCAACACAGAAATTTAATTTGTGATTTATACTCCCTTCTCTGTCACAGTTTTCATTGATACCAGCACCGAGGACACCAATATAGCAGAAAATAGTCCCAGGTAGAGCTGTCACTTTAAAATAGCTCTGTGCTCAGCAAGCCCTGGGCTGTGTGGGACTGCAGGAAGATACCTGGAGTCATCTCTGGTGATGGCCTGAGTGCCCACAGAAAGGGCTCCGAGTGCCACCTCTGGCACCAGTGCCATAGGTTAGCCATCACTGCTCTAGGGCATGGCCCCATTTTTCAAGCCTGCCCTGTGGTTGTAGCTTTGGAAAGCTTTAACATATCCAGAGGATTTTGAGATTGTTGGGACACATTGTACTTCCAATTTTTCTAAAAACGAAATGAAAAACATAAATTTGACATTTTCAAAGTTCTAAATTCTCTACTTTTGAAGCAGATAGTCATACCAGCCAAATAACTTGATAACTCACATTTCCCAAATGTTACCCACCTTAGAATTTGGGCTCCATTTTTCACATTTTTGGAATTTTTGGGGAAAATAAAGAAAAGGGGGGTGTCAAACGTGGCGTTTTGAACCCGTTTTTAGTCTGTTTTTTTTTTATTTTATATATATAATTGTATTTTTATTATTATTTTTCAAATATACATAACAGACAAGTTATCATGCATATATTGCACATCAAAGTTTTTCAACAATAATACACTGAAAGACAAATTTTGTCCCAGAGGATATCAACAATTTAGATCTTCCATTCGCGAATCAGAGTGCAAGGTCTAACAGTATAATATATTTATAGCAGTAAAGCAAATACCAAGGGCGGCATCAACACTATGCCTAACCGATCTAGAGGGGTTGGGGAGAAGGGTACAGACAAAAGACAATCATACATACTCACTATAACAACAGTTGACACTGGGGTAGAAACTAAAGGGGTGACCATATCACTCTCCTCCTCCTGCTCGTTCTTCTATCCAGTAGCGGTCCCAACGTTCCCATGTTTTGTCGAATAATGGGATACGATTATTCAGGGAGGCAGTCAGATATTCCATACTGCGAGTTTCCCTTATTTAGTCTGTTTTTAAGCATACGTTTTCAGTTAAAAAATGCATGCGTTTTTATCCGTTTTTAATAAAGATAATTGAAAAAACCTAACAAAAACAGATGCGCTTTCAAAAAACGGATGCGTTTTTAAAACGCTTGTGGTTTTGGATGGACTGAAAACGAATGACTAAAAGCGGACGTACCCGGTTCAAAACACTACTTGTGACACCGCCCTAAGGGTGAAGACACACATGGCGTTTTTAGGCCGTTTTCAGTTAGTCCGTTTTCAGATCGTAAAAAAACGTGTTGGTGATATATTCCTCTACAGCGGCCATCTTGGGGGGGGGGGGGTATGTTGCCCACTCAGAAGCTATAGAGTTAAATGTTTTAATTCAGCTATTTTTCTCATTTAAACTGTTGTTTGCCTTTTCACAATATCCTTGGCATTTCTTAGCGTCCTTCGGGCCTCTGTATTCTTGTTAATTATTTTGGTTATGAAGAAGCTTCTAGGAGCCATTGTGTAGATAAGCATGGCTGTAAACAAGGCCTAGTCATTTCTCCCAGAATGTGCTGGTACAAAAGCATAATGGCCAATAGAATCTAAGTGTCTTATCAACACCCCAAATGCTGATCTCTATGTGCTAAAATATAGCTGTATCTGTTTGAGATAAACAGTGTGATTTGAGTGAATCTATAGACTGGACTGTGTCTTTCTTTTACTCTGTCATCTCGCTGCCGGCAGCTATCTCATCCTCCCTCAAAGGGTTAATTAGGACTCACCTTACAAAAGTCAAGAGGGCTGTTGGGGCCCTGCATAAAAAATCCTTATCAAACGCATGCGTTAAGAAACGGTTTTCCGAATTTGCACAATTAAAAACGGACAAAAACACATGCATTTTTAAAAAACCGCATGCGTTAAAAACCCGCATCCGCTTTTAAAAACCGCATGCATTTTTTTTTTTTTTTAAATGCATGTGTTTTTGTCCGTTTTTAATTGTGCAAATTCGGAAAACCGTTTCTTAACGCATGCGTTTTTTTACGATCTGAAAACTAAAAACGGCCTCAAAAAATGCATGCCTTTTTGACTAGTTTTAATTAAGATAATTGGTAAAGCCTGTCCAAAAAGGATGTGTTCTCAAAAAACACGTGTGTTCTTCTAAAACGCACGCGTTTTTTGACGGACTGCTTAAAAACGGGACAAAAACGCGTTCAAAACGCCACGTATGACCGCAGCCTTATGGATACTATACCCCTCAACATATAATAAAACACTTTCAAGAAGTTTGTTAACCCTTTAGGTGTTTTACAAGGGGAAAAACAAAATGGAGGTGCGGTCTACAAATTGTAATATTTCTGGACAATACATTCATTTTGCAATGGATTAAATGATAAAAGGCTTCATAATTTTTGATACCCAATTTTCCGTGTAGTTGTGTTTTTTTTTTTAATTAAGTGTTTGTATGGGAATGCGTTATTTTAGGGGCTTACTCGTATATCTCCGAGTATAAGCTATTTTTTAGGATACCATACAATAGTACTTTATTGATCCCCTTGGGGGACATTGTTTTAAGGAAGGGGGGGTGGTAGAAATCTGCAATGGGGCTCTGCCTCTCCTAGTTCCCTGCTTTAGTTGAGCTTTTCACAGGGATGATCTATATTGTATAGTATTGTACAGTATATAGATCTATATTGTATAGTATTGTACAGTATATAGATGATCTATATTGTATAGTATTGTACAGTATATAGATGATCTATATTGTATAGTATTGTACAGTATATAGATCTATATTGTATAGTATTGTACAGTATATAGATGATCTATATTGTATAGTATTGTACAGTATATAGATCTATATTGTATAGTATTGTACAGTATATAGATCTATTTTGTATAGTATTGTACAGTATATAGATGATCTATATTGTATAGTATTGTACAGTATATAGATGATCTATATTGTATAGTATTGTACAGTATATAGATCTATATTGTATAGCATTGTACAGTATATAGATGATCTATATTGTATAGTATTATACAGTATATAGATGATCTATATTGTATAGTATTGTACAGTATATAGATCTATATTGTATAGTATTGTACAGTATATAGATCTATATTGTATAGTATTGTACAGTATAGAGATGATCTATATTGTATAGTATTATACAGTATATAGATGATCTATATTGTATAGTATTGTACAGTATATAGATCTATATTGTATAGTATTGTACAGTATATAGATCTATATTGTATAGTATTGTACAGTATAGAGATGATCTATATTGTATAGTATTATACAGTATATAGATGATCTATATTGTATAGTATTGTACAGTATATAGACGATCTATATTGTGAGAGGGATCCTCCCGGATTTAGCTTAGAATACAGGACATATTTATTTATTTTTTTAAATTATTATTTCCCTCATAAGTGGATAATTACTTGGTGGACTTCCAGTGACTTCAATAGTATTTTGGCATGGATTTTCCAGAGGGAACTATGTGCCAAAATCCTCCATGGAAACATGGAAAAAGTCATATGTCACCCATGAGACCAAAGGTTACAGGGAATTATGTCCTGTAGTACACATTTTATTGTACTTTTCATTTCTATTTGCAGGATCACTGAAAAGTTGCTAAAAAAATGGAGAAAAAAGTGCATTGTTTTTATTCTATAAACCACAAAGGACTTGTATTTTACGTATATAAAAGATGACTGAAAATATTTATTAATCTTATTTTCTCTATCAATCCTTGAGATTTTGGCTATGTGTACAGTGTGTTTGCTCTGCCTCCACCGGGCGTCGCCCTTATCCATCAATGTCTGCTATAAATATGAACATCCCCAGCTCCTGTCACACAGGATGGCGGCGCAGGCTGTGCTGAGGGGATCGGCTCGCGCGCGGCTTCTCTCAGGTGCGTGTGTTCCCGCGCTATTTCCCCCCTCGCCCCCAGCTCCGGTTTCCTGCGCTGTGCGGCCGCTGCGGCTCAGTCAGTCAGTGACATTGAGCCTCACAGTTACCTCACATCCATCATTTTAGGGCACTCACTGCCCGGGTCTATGACAGGAGATGAACCCCCTAATGGTAGACTCGGGTAGTAATGGAGGAAGGAAACTTGTTTTACCATTATAAAGCTATAAAACGATTTGTCTCCATCGATACACTTTATAGCATATTTTCAGCACATTTATGCAGGTGTTACCTATAAACAGCGTTTATAAGACATAACTTGTCAAAATTTGTCATTTTAGACTAAATTCAAGTTGTGGCGTTATGCAAAAGAACTGTTTAATGCATCCAACTGAGGCTGTGTTCACACCTGGTGTTCAGGGTAATGCCACAGCGTTTTTGGTCCGTTTTTAAGCATGCGTTTTCAGACCACTTAAAAACGTTTATTACGGCGCGGAATTGGGAAGGGGTTAAGAAGTTTGTTAACCCTTTAGGTGTTTCACAGGGGCTAAAACAAAATGCAGGTGCAGTTTACAAACTGTAATATTTTTTTTAGACAATACATTATTTTTGGCCAAAAGTTAAACAGTCAAAAGGATTAAATGACAAAAAGCTCCACAAAGTTTGATTTGCCCTTAGTATGCCGATACCCCAAATGTGGTGGTAAACTGCTGTATGGGCACACTGTCGGGCATAGAAGGGAAGGAGCCGCCATCCAGAGAAGATTTGTATTTTCATATTTTACAAGCTATAAAATGTTTTTGGTTTTGCGATTTGGACATATGGGAGCTTATTTCTTGTGGGCTGAGATCCACTTACCGGTATCAGGTACATTGTTTAGGGCAGTGGTTCCGAAACCTTTATTTTGCCCAGAGACCGGCTGTAAGGCCGGCGCCACACAGGGCGCTTTGTCTGCGCTTGCAAACGCAGACAAAGTCGCGCCCACCGGGGCGGGCCTCGGCTCGATCGCATCTGCGTTTTTTATGGAAACGCCTGCGATCGGGAAGGAGCCGCCGGTGTTTTGCGTTAATTTAACGCGAAACACCGGCGGCTCGTTCCCGATCGCAGGCGTTTCCATAGAAACGCCGATGCGATCGGGCCGAGGCCCGCCCCGGTGGGCGCGACTTTGTTTGCATTTGCAAGCGCAGACAAAGCGCCCTGTGTGGCGCCGGCCTAAGGGTGAAGACACACATGGCGTTTTTAGTTAGTGTGTTTTCAGATCGTTAAAAACGCATGCGTTAAAAAACGCATGCGTTTTTGACCAGTTTGAATTAAGATAATTGCTCAAACCTGTCAAAAACGCATGCGTTTTTCAAAAACGCATGCGTTTTTAACAATCTGAAAACGCACTAACTAAAAACGGCCTAAAAACGCCATGTGTGTCTTCACCCTAAGGGTGAAGACACACATGGCGTTTTTGGGCCGTTTTTACTAAGTGCGTTTTCAGATCGTTAAAAACGCATGCGTTAAAAAACGCATGCGTTTTTTGAAAACGCATGCGTTTTTGTCCGTTTTTCCGAAATTGCGCAATGAAAACGGACAAAAACGCATGCGTTTTCAAAAAACGCATGCGTTTTAAAAAAACGGATGCGTTTTTTTACGCATGCGTTTTTAACGATCTGAAAACGCACTTAGTAAAAACGTCCCAAAAACGTCCCAAAAACGCCATGTGTGTCTTCACCCTAAGGGTGATGCCACACATGGTGTTTTGAACCCGTTTTTGGTCCGTATTTAAGCAGTCCGTTAAAAAATGCATCCGTTATTTTGAAAACGCATCTGTTTTTGACAGGTTTTACCAATTATCTTAATTAAAACTGGTAAAAAATGGATGTATTTTCAAAAACTGCATGCGTTTTTGGACGGACCAAAAAATGGATTCAAAACGCCATGTGTGGCATCACCAGTGGCTCATTGTAATGAATGTGCTGCAAAAATGCCATATATTGCAATACAGAAGTATTGCAGTATATGGTAGCAGCGATCTGACCATCTAGGGTTAATGTACCCTAGATGGTCTAAAAGATAGTGAAAAAAAAAAGTTTAAAAAATAAAAAAAATTAATAAAATATAAAAAAATTCTAATCACCCCCCTTTCCCTAGAACTGATCTAAAACATAATAAACAGTAAAAATCACAAACATATTAGGTATCGCCGCGTCCCAAAATGCCCGATCTATCAAAATATAAAAACGGTTACGGCCGGCGGTGACCTCCGAGGCGGGAAATGGCGCCCAAATGTCCGAAATGCGACTTTTACACCTTTTTACATAACATAAAAAATGATCAAAATGTCGCACAGACCTCAAAATGGTAGCAATGAAAACGTCGCTTCATTTCGCAAAAAATGACCCCTCACACATTTCCGTGCGCCAAAGTATGAAAAAGTTATTAGCGTCAGAAGATGGCAAATTTTTTTTTTCTTTTTTGTACACATTCGTTTAATTTTTGAAAATGTATTAAAACACAATAAAACCTGTATAAATTTGGTATCACCGCGATCGCACCGAACCAAAGAATAAAGTAGGCGTGTTATTTGGAGCGAAGAGTGAAAGTCATAAAAACTGAGCCCACAAGAACATGACGCACATGCAGTTTTTTTTTCAATTTTTCCACATTTGGAATTTTTTTTCAGCTTCGCAGTACACGGCATGTTAAAATAAATAACATTACGGGAAAGTAAAATTTGTTACGCACAAAATAAGCCCTCACACAGGTCCAGGTCTGTACACGGAAAAATGAAAAAGTTATGGATTTTTGAAGTTGGAGAGCGAGAAATGAGCCGAAAAACCCTGCGTCCTTAAGGGGTTAATAGTCCCTTTTGTGTACCTCAAAGACTGTTTATGCACGTGTTCTAAGAGGCATAGCAGTATACGGAGCTGTTTTAGGGCTTGTTTTTTGCAGGAGAGGGTGATGGCACACGTGGCGTTTTGAATGTGTTTTATGCCCGTTTTTAAGCAGTCTGTCAAAAACTGCATGTGTTTTTTGAAAACACATCTGTTGTTGACCAGTTTGAAATAAGATAATTGGTCAAACCAGTCAAAAACACATGCGCTTAAAAACAGCCCACAAAACTGCCAAGTGTAACCTATAAGGGTGAAGACACACATGGCGTTTTTGGGGCGTTTTTACTAAGTGCGTTTTCAGATCGTTAAAAACGCATGCGGTTTTTGAAAACGCACGCGTTTTTGTCCGTTTTTCCGAAATTGTGCAATGAAAACGGACAAAACCGCATGTGGTTTTAACTATCTGAAAACGCACTTAGTAAAAACGGCCCAAAAACGCCATGTGTGTCTTCTTTGAAAACGCATGCGTTTTTGTCCGTTTTTCCGAAATTGCGCAATGAAAACGGACAAAAACGCATGCGTTTTTAACGATCTGAAAACGCACTTAGTAAAAACGGCCCAAAAACGCCATGTGTGTCTTCACCCTAAGCTGTTAAGCTGGAAAACTTTTTATTGGTAACATGTTGCGATGAATGTTACTGTTTTTTATGAGGTTTGATGTGAAAATATTATCTTTGCTTCATATATCACTGCCTTTATTGCCTGTATTTACGTGCAGGTTCAGTAACCATTTTATATTATTGTATGGGTTGTTACAGACGTGGTGATTCCTAATGTGTTGTGTTTTTGTGGTGATTTTTCATTTTTATGTTTGTATGTGATTTACATATGATGTGGGCCTTAGTGGATTTTTATTCTTCTTTTTTTATTTGCACTTTTTTTTTAC
This sequence comes from Engystomops pustulosus, assembly GCF_040894005.1. Lineage (NCBI taxonomy): Eukaryota > Metazoa > Chordata > Amphibia > Anura > Leptodactylidae > Engystomops > Engystomops pustulosus. Next base: position 21,494,176 of record NC_092418.1, read on the forward strand.
TGTTTTATTTCGTCCCAAAGTGGAACATGAACAAGTGATAATTGCAGCTTACTACAGAGTCAGCCTGCATGGGTAATGCACATGAATTTTGGACAAACCCCCTTCCCACTTACGTTTTGGATGTGTTTAAAAACACAACAAAAATACCAGCGCTATGCAGTGAGGAGTGGAGAACGAAGAAGCAGTAATAAATCACATCTCCCTATGGTCTCTGGCTGTTTCTGGCTTGGCCAGATTGCGTATGTATTTAAACAGAAACGCATGCGATTAGTAAGGGCGCGTTCACACGATGCGTTGCTTCACGTTTTGTTTTTGACACATTGAAAAGGCTTCAGGCTTGATCAGATGTTGAAGTAACATTGCGTTTTAGCAAATGCAATGGAAACCCAATGTTACTCAACATGTGATCAGGGTTGAAGCCTTTTGGAATGCATCAAATTACGCAACGCAACACATTGGGGGTCATTTACTTACCCGGTCCTGTCGCGATCCAGCGGCGCGTTCTCCGACAAGGATTCAGGTCTTCCGCAAAGGTCGTGCGCCCGATGTCCACCAGGTGTCGCTGCTGCGCCGAGGTCTGCCGGAGTTCACCATCCTATTCCTGGTGCATGTGTCAAGCAACACCTTTTTTTTTTTTTTTTTTTTTTTTTTTTTTTTTCGAATCCCGTGTTTTGAAACAGAACCAGACGGAACGTGTGAGCACATCCTGAGTATATCTGCCAGAACGTCGTCATCTGTACAAATCCTTTTGCTGCAGTTTTTATCTTAATCTAGGGGCATGTTCAAAGGAGGCAGATTCATTGCAGATCAAGGCACACGCTGCACGGACAACGCCATGTGTAGTCATTGGTTTCTAGTTACAGAAACGTCTGCATGTGTCTGTGTAATGTTATGTTCACATCAGGGAACATCGGCTGGACACTACGAGCCATTCTCTGCAATACAACTAAAAATCATGTATGAATTTGTTATGTTTTTACATAGATGATTGATGACTATTCTCATTTTACTCCTCAGGTTCATTCTTTGGCCCAGCATCATGGCAACGGTACCAGAACCAGAGAGCGTTCAGTAATGACAAGATTTTGGTAGACCTGGATGAAGCGACAGGTATAGATTATAAATACATTCACATAAAGAAGGGGCTGAGGTCTGGTCTTTGGCTTTGTACAATGGGAGTTCTGACTGAATGTCTGGGTTTGGGTCTTTAACGTGTACTGGGGTTAGACAAGCATGAAAGCCCGTTATGTGGGGTGTGTGTCTGCTTAAAGGGGTCATGTGTACATCAGGTGATTAAAATTGGGAGCGGGGCAATGCTAACTAAAATTACTCAGCATGCTGCATTCGACTCGATGATGAAACCTAGGCGGGTATATCTGAGGTTACTACAGATGGGTTGAGTTCCTTGATAAGCCTGGGTATGCATGTTCAACTTTTTGCTTGCAATTATTCAACCCAAAACCAGGAGTGCATTGAAAAAAGCCGAGCGGTGCCTGTTCTTTATACTTCATTTACCTTTTTGAAGACAAAAATAAGTAGCATTATAAAACTGCATGCAAAAAAACCTGACCATGGAAATAGTCTAAATACCTGCTCTGTCCTGGTTGCTGCTTAGAGTGCGATCACACGGTGCGTTTTTGGTTGCTGCTTAGGGTGCTGAGGTCTCATGCTCTGTCCTGGTTGCTGCTTAGGGTGCTGAGGTCTCATGCTCTGCCCTGGTTGCTGCTTAGGGTGCTGAGGTCTCATGCTCTGTCCTGGTTGCTGCTTAGGGTGCTGAGGTCTCATGCTCTGCCCTGGTTGCTGCTTAGGGTGCTGAGGTCTCATGCTCTATCCTGGTTGCTGCTTAGGGTGCTGAGGTCTCATGCTCTGTCCTGGTTGCTGCTTAGGGTGCTGAGGTCTCATGCTCTGCCCTGGTTGCTGCTTAGGGTGCTGAGGTCTCATGCTCTGTCCTGGTTGCTGCTTAGGGTGCTGAGGTCTCATGCTCTGTCCTGGTTGCTGCTTAGGGTGCTGAGGTCTCATGCTCTGTCCTGGTTGCTGCTTAGGGTGCTGAGGTCTCATGCTCTGTCCTGGTTGCTGCTTAGGGTGCTGAGGTCTCATGCTCTGTCCTGGTTGCTGCTTAGGGTGCTGAGGTCTCATGCTCTGTCCTGGTTGCTGCTTAGGGTGCTGAGGTCTCATGCTCTGTCCTGGTTGCTGCTTAGGGTGCTGAGGTCTCATGCTCTGTCCTGGTTGCTGCTTAGGGTGCTGAGGTCTCATGTTTCTGATAAGGAACAAATAATGCAGCTTTTATTTGTGTCTCAGGGGTGGCAGTCATGAAAATGAAGAATCCTCCAGTGAATAGCCTCAACCTGGACTTTCTTACAGAATTCTCTATCAGTCTAGAGAAGCTGGAAATAGACTGTGGCTGCCGTGGGCTTATCCTGACTTCTGTACGTTCTATAGCCTAGTGTAATGTATGATCATGGAAATCCGTTTAACAGGGGTTTTTGGCGCACGCAATCGGATTTTCATGCAACATAAATCGGGCCGTCGGACAACCCGACTGATTCAGACTAATCACGGGATTTAAAATTCAAATTGTGTCGCAAGACAATGCACTTACATGCACCGGGAAGAAGAATGTGAACTCCGGCGGACCTGAGCGGGGAAGCAACACATGCAGGAACTCGGGCGCACGATCTTGGTGAATCTTTCCAGACTTCATCCTCGTCGGACAGTCGGGATCACGACAGGACTGGGTAAGTAAATGTGCCTCTACATGTATAAAGGGGCCTGGCTACTTTTGGGCAGTGTCTGTTTATGTATATATGTGTGTGTGTGTGTGTATATATATATATGTGTATATATATATGTATATGTGTGTGTGCATATGTCTGTGGAGCGTATATATGGTATGTGTATTCTGAAGTATAACCTGCCGGATAGGGGACGGCAGCAAGAGTTTAGGTGAATGGGGACCCGATCCTAAGTTGGCACCGGGACCTACTGGGGTCTTATCACACCACTGGCTGCCTTTTTTTTTCTTTAGTTTTCATTTGTGTCATATTTTTCCAGGCAGTTCCTAAAATCTTTTCCGCTGGTCTGGACATAAATGAGATGTTTGGAAAAAGTAATGAGCACTATGCTGTCGTGGGCAGAGCTGTGCAGGATATGTGGTTGAAGTTATACGGGTCCAATATGGTGACGATCGCAGCCATTAACGTAGGTGCATTTCTTTCTTTTTGTCATTCTAAATAAATTTCTCTATATATTTAATATAAATATAACACATTTAGCCTGTAAAGTGGTAAATCTTTACAAACTGTGGGAACTCATTCTAACTTTTGATCCTACAGGGCTCAGTCCCCGGTACTGGGTGCCTCATGGCCTTATGTTGTGATTACCGAATCATGGCTGACAATCCTAAATTTGTAATTGGCATGAATGAGACAAAACTTGACATATCTCCTCCATTCTGGTAATGTGTAATTTTGTTGTAATATTCAAAGTTTTTGCTAACAGAAGAAATACTGAAATCAGATTATGAGTGTCTGGAATCTTCTTTTGGTTATATAATTACTAGTGTGCTGTATAGACCTATTTTGAGAACCATTAACCATGAAATGCAGCCCTATCTATAGGCAGTATGTTGCTGAGCAGATAGGACACTTTGTACAATCTGCAGGCAGCATGTTATAGAGCAGGAGGAGCTGAGCAGATTGTACATAGTGTCCTATCTGCAGGGAGCATGTTACAGAGCAGGAGGAGCTGAGCAGATTGTATATAGTGTCCTATCTGCAGGCAGCATGTTATAGAGCAGGAGGAGCTGAGCAGATTGTACATAGTGTCCTATCTGCAGGCAGCATGTTATAGAGCAGGAGGAGCTGAGCAGATTGTACATAGTGTCCTATCTGCAGGGAGCATGTTATAGAGCAGGAGGAGCTGAGCAGATTGTACATAGTGTCCTATCTGCAGGGAGCATGTTACAGAGCAGGAGGAGCTGAGCAGATTGTATATAGTGTCCTATCTGCAGGCAGCATGTTATAGAGCAGGAGGAGCTGAGCAGATTGTACATAGTGTCCTATCTGCAGGGAGCATGTTACAGAGCAGAAGGAGCTAAGCAGATTTCTTATATTGTCCTATCTGCAGGCTGCATATTTGAGCTTGATCTTTCTATAACCAGAAGCAGAAGACTAAACCTGGATACAGTCCTTTCAGTGACTGAACAGTCTCTATGAACAGTCACACCCGAGGGCTGACATACAGACAAATAGATGACAGCTTACAAGAGATGTTCCAGTTAGGATAGATTAGACCATTACTATTTGTGGGTTTGCGTGACCTGCAGAACTTCCCATGTGAACTTTTAACACGAGTAAACACCTTTTCTGCATTTATTTTAGGCTTAAAGACACCATGGTCAACACTATAGGTAATCGTGCCACAGAGCTATCCCTGCAACTGGGCCAGATGTATCCAGCCCCCGAAGCACTAAAATTAGGCCTCGTGGATAAGTTAGTTCCTGAGGATAAAGTACAGAGCACAGCAGCTGTCGCCATGAGCCAGTGGCTTTCTGTTCCAGGTAAGGACGACACATGGAAGGCCCACTAGATATATACTGAATAGCCACAAGGGATGCTGTTTTTGTAAAATTTTTACTTGATTGTGGATGACTTTGTGCCAGGAGTCCAAGAAGGAAGGACCTGAAGTTCCAAAATTGCTCCATTGCAGTGGAGGCTTATGTGCTTAGTCTCCACACTTAGTATATCTGAGAGCAGTCATGTCTACAAAGAGTCGTGGTGGTTGTACAATATGTCGTACAATAGAAGACTTTTCCTGTAAAGATTGTATTTATTTGGCTGTCATTGGAGAATGAGCCATTGATGAATCAATATTGAGATGCATTTTTCTTTTGTTTGTCCTTCCATACAGATCACGCCCGTCAGCTCACCAAATCCATGATGCGGAAGCCCGCCATTGATAGACTAGTGAAACAGCGGGAAGCGGATATCAACAATATCGTCACTGATGTCTCAAAAGACTCCGTCCAGAAGTCCCTGCAGATCTACATGGACAGACTGAAACAGAAGAAGTAATAGCAGCAGAGCTGATGCTTCTATTTAGTAATCCATGAATAAAACCTGATAGTGATGAAAGGTTGGGGTCTCCATTCACATTATTATTGGTTATAGTGTCTTGTAGACTGCACAGCCGTGTCATCGCCAATTCTCCAGTCATCGGGGACATTTTGTTGTAGGACATCAAAGGAGAAACTGATCAGCAGGCCTGTTTCTTCCACCGGGCACAATGGGCGACCCTGTGAAAGAAACAAGGAGGTGGCAGCCCACCCCACTTTCCCCGGTGAAAAAAAAAAAAAGTACTCCCCTTTCGGCACTCACTGCGGCTCCTCTTCTCCAGCAAGTATCACGACCCAGCTCCGTGCACTGCGCCTGCGCGCACACTATGCGGCACATTTACTTACCCGTCTGGAGGAGTTCACAGAAAATGCATTGTCCGACTGTAATGCACAGTGCGGCGATTTACTAAGATCGTGCACCCAATATCCTGCATGTGTCGCTTCCCCACTCCGGTCCGACAGAGTTCACCTTCTACTTCCTGGTGCATGTAAGTGCATTGTCTTGTGACACAATTTGAAAGTTAAATGCCGCTTTCAGTCCAAATCAGTCGGATCGTCCAACGGCCCACCCCCACAATTTCTGCTGCGTGGAAGCCAGCACCGATACGACACAATCCAATCGCGTGCGACACAATCCCCTGTTAAATACCTGTCACAGCCGCGCAAAACACGAAGGCCCTGGAAAGTCTGACGAAAGTGCGTCCGCTGACCCTTAGTAAATAAGCCCCTATGTTTCACAATACTTGCTGAAGACAGATGGGGGGAGAAGAGGAGCCACAGTGAGTGTTGGAAGGTGAGTACTTACTATATTTTTTTAAATGTGAAGGAGCTGTCTATATACAGGGGAGTGGGGGGGGGAGGATGCCCCATACAGGGGAGTGGGGGGGGGGGGGAGGATGCCCCATACAGGGGAGTGGGGGGGGGGGGAGGATGCCCCATACAGGGGATGAGAGGCGCTTCTACCATAACCATAGACAGGGGATATCCTCTACACCTAGAGGAGAGGAGGTTCTACCATCACCATAGACAGGGGTATCCTCCACACCTAGAGGAGAGGTGGTTCTACCATCACCAAAAACAGGGGACATCCTCTATACCTAGAGGAGAGGAGGTTCTACCATGACCATAGACAGGGGGCATCCTCTATACCTAGAGGAGAGGAGGTTCTACCATCACCATAGACAGGGGGCATCCTCTACACCTAGAGGAGAGGAGGCTCTACCATCACCATAGACAGGGGGCATCCTCTACACCTAGAGGAGAGGAGGCTCTACCATCACCATAGACAGGGGGCATCCTCTACACCTAGAGGAGAGGAGGCTCTACCATCACCATAGACAGGGGCATACTCTACACCTAGAGGAGAGACAGTACTACCATCACCATAGACAGGGGGCATCCTCTACACCTAGAGGAGAGGAGGTTCTACCATCACCATAGACAGGGGGCATCCTCTACACCTAGAGGAGAGGCAGCTCTACCATCACCATAGACAGGGGGCATCCTCTACACCTAGAGGAGAGGAGGCTCTACCATCACCATAGACAGGGGGCATCCTCTACACCTAGAGGAGGGGAGGTTCTACCATCACCATAGACAGGGGGCATCCTCTATACCTAGAGGAGAGGAGGTTCTACCATCACCATAAACAGGGGGCATCCTCTACACCTAGAGGAGAGGATGTTCTACCATCACCATAGACAGGGGGCATCCTCTACACCTAGAGGAGAGGATGTTCTACCATCACCATAGACAGGGGGCATCCTCTATACCTAGAGGAGAGGATGTTCTACCATCACCATAGGCAGGGGGTATCCTCTACACCTAGAGGAGGGGAGGTTCTACCATCACCATAGACAGGGGGCATCCTCTATACCTAGAGGAGAGGAGGTTCTACCATCACCATAAACAGGGGACATCCTCTACACCTAGAGGAGAGGAGATTCTACCATCACCATAGACAGGGGGCATCCTCTACACCTAGAGGAGAGGTGACTCTACCATCACCATAGACAGGGGGCATCCTCTACACCTAGAGGAGAGGATGTTCTACCATCACCATAGACAGGGGACATCCTCTACACCTAGAGGAGAGGCAGTTCTACCATCACCATAGACAGGGGACATCCTCTACACCTAGAGGAGAGGAGGTTCTACCATCACCATAGACAGGGGGCATCCTCTACACCTAGAAGAGAGGAGGCTTTACCATCACTATCGATAAGGCCTTCCTGTGCGCATAGAGAAAACCGCATCTTCACCATTGCAGATCAGAGCTGAATAAATGAGCAGTGAAGTCATAAGCAAATTATCACTGATCTCTGCTCCAGGGTACAAAGGTGGTGATGAGGACACAAGGGGGCGCTGGTGTGCACTAATACACTAGTAACTCTACACCGCAACGGATGCGTTTTTAACGCATGTGTTTTTTAAAATCTGAAAACGCACTAACTAAAAACGGCCTAAAAATGCCATGTGTGTCACCACCCTAAGGGTGGTGGCACATGTGGCGTTTTCAACCCGTTTTTGAACCGTTTTTAAGCAGTCCGTTAAAAAACGCATGCGTTTTAAAAACGCAACCAATTACCGATTTCAAAAAACGCATGCGTTTTTTAATGGACTGCTTAAAAACGTCCCCAAAATGAGTTCAAAACGCCACGTGTACCACCAGGGTGATGTCACACATGGCGTGTTTACGCCGCTTTTGGGACGTTTTTAGTTTAAAAAATGCATCCTTTTTTAAAAATGCATGAGTTTTTGTCCGTTTTAATTGCGCAAATTCGGAAAACCGGACAAAACCGCATGCTTTTTTTAACGCATGCGGTTTTTATGATCTGTAAACTAAAAACGGCCCAAAAACGGCCTAAAAACACCATGTGTGTCACCACCCTTGGGTGAAGACAGAAGTGGCGTTTTTAGGCCGTTTTTGGATCGTTAAAAACGCATGCGGTAAAAAACGCATGCGTTTTTGACCAGTTTGAATTAAGATAATTGGTCAAACCTGTCAAAAAACATGCCCAAAAACGGCCTAAGGCCGGCGCCACACAGGGCGCTTTGTCTGCGCTTGCAAACGCAGACAAAGTCGCGCCCACCGGGGCGGGCCTCGGGCCGATCGCATTGGCATTTCTATGGAAACGCCTGCGATCGGGAACGAGCCGCCGGTGTTTCGCGTTAATTTAACGCGAAACACCGGCGGCTCGTTCCCGATCGCAGGCGTTTCCATAGAAACGCCGATGCGATCGGGCCGAGGCCCGCCCCGGTGGGCGCGACTTTGTCTGCGTTTGCGTTTGCAAGCGCAGACAAAGCGCCCTGTGTGGCGCCGGCCTAAGGGTGATGTCAGACGTGCCGTCTTGGCTGTGTTTGCAAACGCAGACCAAGCCACACCCATAGGGGGCGGGCCGCGGCCTGATCGAATCGGCGTTTCGAAACGCCTGTGATCGGGAACGAGCCGCTGGTGTTTTGCATTGAATTAAGATAAATAGGTAGCAAGCAGCCGAACACATGGAAAACGGTCAAAAACGCATCACCCTAAGGGTGAAGACACACATGGCGTTTTTGGGCCGTTTTTACTAAGTGCGTTTTCAGATCGTTAAAAACGCATGCGTTAAAAAACGCATCCGTTTTTTAAAAACGCATGCGTTTTTTGAAAACGCATGCGTTTTTGTCCGTTTTCTGAAATTGCGCAATGAAAACGGACAAAAACGCATGCGTTTTCAAAAACGGATGCGTTTTTAAAAACGGATGCGTTTTTTAACGTATGCGTTTTTAACGATCTGAAAACGCACTTAGTAAAAACGGCCCAAAAACGCCATGTGTGTCTTCACCCTAAAGGCCGCGGTCACACGTTCCGCTAGCGTTGCGTTCATAACGCGGCGCTAGCGCACAGGGGGCAGGCCTCTGCCCGCTTGTAAATGCGTTTCCTAGGAAATGCATATGTGATCGGGCCGAGGCCCGCCCCCTGTTGCTAGCGTCCCGTTATGAAAGCAACGCTAGCGGAACGTGTGACCGCAGCAATCTACACATGCCGCATATTATGTATTTTCTGCATTATGATTCACAATGTTTGCAGATAGCTCTGAGGTTCATGTGGCGTTTACATTGAGTTGACATTGTGTTCTGTAACAGCGTTTCGAAATGCAGTGTAAGCGCCAGGTGTGAACACAGCCCTGTGTTTATGAGGAATTCTGTTATATCCAGTACAGGATTTTTTAATTCGTGTTCCTTTTACACATTTTTTTTTTTTTTACACTCAACATTACAAAAAAATTACTAAAATATTATCACATCAAAGGGGAAAAAATTTAAAATGTGTATTATTTTTTCTTTACGGTTTTTATTATATAAGCACGAATGGTCACAAAGGACTTGTATTTTAACAGAGGCTCCGGGCAGTTGCACAGTGTGTGTCTGTTTCCACCAGGCGTCGCCCTTATAGTTGGAGGTTATACAGCCCTAGCACTGACTGGGGAAAAGGTCACACAAGATGGCGGCGCAGGCTGTGCTGAGGAGCTCGGCTCGCGCGCGGCTTCTCTCAGGTGCGTGTGCTCCCGCCCTAACCAACCGCCACTTCCCGGGCACCCCGCTCCCCGCTGTAGTAGTGGCGCCAAACTCCCCCCGCCTCGGTTTCCCGCGCTGCGCGGCCGCTGCTCAGTCAGTCAGTGACATTGAGCCTCACAGTTACCTCACACCTATCATTAGAGGGCAGTCACTGCCCGGGTCTATGACAGAAGAGCCCCCTAATGATAGACTCGGGTACTAATGGAGGAAGGCAACCTGTGTAGCCATGTTTTGGGTTTACACCGTCCCCCCTCATTATCGTGGAGGTTTGGGATTTTATTATAAATCACAGATTTGTCGGCCATATGTGATAATGGAAACAAATATGTAAAGAGCAATACAGTTCACAGCACATACATTTATGCAGTCTATACACATTTATGTACCAAAGATTAAATTATATAAGATTTCATGACATAACTTTTCTATTTCTGAAATCTGTAATTTAAGGGAAACTTTAGTTTCTATCTTTATGCAAATGAGCTGCTAAGTGCAACAGGGGCGGGGTCTGGTGCCTCCTAGTGCACCTGTTTACTTCTTCCCCCAGGGGATGTCAATTTGGTAGATACAACTGAAAACAGCTCTTTGACCCAAACTGATGGATTTATAGAATATTTGTAGACAATTTGCGCTTGAATTTCGTTTTGTAATGCATTTTAAGTGTATTAGAAGTGACTCTTCCCTATAAAGACCTGAACTTTTGCAAAACCGAAGTTGCATGAGGTCACATTCACCTGCGTTTTTTATTGCATTTTGAGTAAACCACATAAAGTTTCATAGGATGCGTTTGAAAACGCCGCATGTGAACACGGCCGAAGGCCCCACAGATGTACTGTGTGTACTTCCCAATCTGGATCTGGATGTCCCGAGCCTCTAGACACAAATAAAGGGGTTGTCCACCAGAAAATAACTAGCATGAATTATTATTGTTTGAAAAGTTATTACGATTTCTAGTATACTTTCTGTACCAATACTTAACTTTTTTCTTTTTTAGATCACTGCTTGCTGTCATTCTATGTCTACTTCCTGCAGATAAACACGGTCCCTGGTCATGTGATGTCTACAGGAAGTAAACAATGAACCTTCTTGTTGAGTGACAGCAAGCAGAGATCTTGGAAACCTTGAAGAATTAATACAGAAAGTGTATTGGGAAAATGTGTAACTTTTTATTACACAAACCACATCAAATATTTGGTGGAATGTGGTTAAATTGGACAACCCCTTTGAATGTGAAAATATGTGATGATATTATGGTGCCTAACAGCTTCAGAACCGCAGACAGCAGTGGCTACGGCGGGCACAGATAGGTGGTATACAAGAAAGGCTAAAATAAAGGGGTTATTATGATATGACGGTGCACCAGGATTGAAAGTCGATGGTGCCTGTTACCGATCGCATGCATTTCTATAGCAATACATACGTCATCAGGGAGAGTTCCTCCCCGTTCCATCCGCATTGCGTTTGGAAATGCAAACCAGAAGGGACGCGTGAATGCAGCCTGACCGCCGTTTGTATCACCGTACCGCCGCCGGGCCGCCATTACAGTCTATGGGGATGTATATGTGGCCGCATGTACATCCCCCCAGACGGCCGTGTGAAGGAACTAAAAATCAGTGCAAAAATCTTGTACAAATGTGCTATCATTTATATAGATGTTTGACAACTTTCATCATTTGATTCCTTAGGTGCGTTTTGTGCCCAAAGAGGTGGCCCGGCACTATGGCAACACCACCAGAACCAGAGAGCGTTCAGTAATGGCAAGATTTTGGTAGAAATGGATGAAGCAACAGGTATAGATTATAAATATATATATACGCAGCAAGGGTTTATCTCTGGTATTGGGTTGTGTACAGTGGGGGTTCTGACAAAGGGACTGGATTTGGGCATTTAAAATGTACTGAGCTTATCTGGGGTCTATAGCTGCAAGGCCTTCTTAAAGGGGTCATGTATACCTTATGTGCTTATGGAGCAGGGCACTGGTTAAAAAAAAAAAAAGCGGCATGCATATTTTAACTAGGTGTTAAAAATATGTTCTTTTCTAAAATGTTGGCAGATATGTCCAATGTTCCCACAGAGGTGTTTATCTCTGTCACTGAATAATCAGTGATTTAACTTTTAATTTTTTGCATGTAGTTTTTGAGGCTAAAACCAGGAATAGATTGAAAATAAAAGGACAAGCAGCACCTGTTCTTTATCCTTCCTTATAATGCTTTAAAAAAAACACATGCAACTAAAAAAACTGACCATGTAAACAGAGTCCAAGCACCTGCTGTATCCTGATCAGGTTGCTGCTTGGGATGCTTTGCTTTTTGATCACAGGACTCTGCTGGAATCTCATGTTTCCGATAAGGAACAAATAATGCAGCTTTTGTTTGTGTCTCAGGGGTGGCAGTCATGAAAATGAAGAATCCTCCAGTGAATAGCCTCAGCCTGGACTTTCTTACAGAGTTCTCTATCAGTCTAGAGAAGCTGGAAATAGACCGTAGCTGCCGTGGGCTTATCCTGACTTCTGTAAGTACTATAGACAATGGCGATGGCGAACCTTTTAGAGACTGAGTGCCCAAACTACAATGAAAACCAACCTATTTATCGCAAAGTTGCAACAGGGTCCTTGCTCCTTGTTCTGTTGATTGTATCGTCTCCCTGAGAACACCAATACAGTAGAAAGGAGGTGATATTCGATTAAGAAGAATCACATGACCTGGAAAAGTGTTTACAATGATAATCCAGCTCTTTCCACACCTTCTCCCTCCTCTATAAGTCCCAGACAGCCGCCCTAGGCACATCCTAGACTTCCTCGGGCATCCTGTCTGGAGAACTCTGTGCTAGGGTGACAGCCTGGGTGCTCACAGAGAGGGCTTTGAGAGCCACCACTGGCCTAGTGTAATGTATGATTGTGTAAATCCCTTTAAATTGACCTCATCAAGGTCAGACAGGTGACATATTCTAATATATTCCGGAGTAATCCTCAATGTATCCTTGCTACGTATGGATCATGATGTGAACACAGCCTAACAACTACCGTATATTCCGGCGTATAAGACGACCTGGTGTATAAGACGACCCCCCTACTTTCCTGTTTAAAATATAGAATTTAAGATATATTCGCCGTATAAGACTACCCCTTTTCCAACGCATACAAAACACCGGTAAAAATTTAAAAAAAAACATTTGAATTTAACATGGTCCTTTTTTTAATGTAAATTCTTATGACATGCAGGTATATAGCCGGAAAACTGTCGCTCATAAACATAAGGCATACAACAACAACATTACCATTACAGCACAGCCCCCAGTAGTATACAGCACAGCCCCCAGTAGTATACAGCACTGCCCCCAATAGTATACAGCCCAGCCCCCAGTAGTATGCAGCCCAGCCCCCAGTAGTATGCAGCCCAGCCCCCAGTAGTATGCAGCCCAGCCCCCAGTAGTATGCAGCCCAGCCCCCAGTAGTATGCAGCCCAGCCCCCAGTAGTATGCAGCCCAGCCCCCAGTAGTATGCAGCCCAGCCCCCAGTAGTATGCAGCCCAGCCCCCAGTAGTATGCAGCCCAGCCCCCAGTAGTATGCAGCCCAGCCCCCAGTAGTATGCAGCCCAGCCCCCAGTAGTATGCAGCCCAGCCCCCAGTAGTATGCAGCCCAGCCCCCAGTAGTATGCAGCCCAGCCCCCAGTAGTATGCAGCCCAGCCCCCAGTAGTATGCAGCCCAGCCCCCAGTAGTATACAGCCCAGCCCCCAGTAGTATACAGCACTTCCCCCAGTAGTATACAGCACTTCCCCCAGTAGTATACAGCACAGCCCCCAATAGTATACAGCTCTGCCCCCAGTAGTATACAGCTCTGCCCCCAGTAGTATACAGCACAGCCCCCAGTAGTATACAGCCCAGCCCCCAGTAGTATGCAGCCCAGCCCCCAGTAGTATGCAGCCCAGCCCCCAGTAGTATGCAGCCCAGCCCCCAGTAGTATACAGCCCAGCCCCCAGTAGTATACAGCCCAGCCCCCAGTAGTATACAGCCCAGCCCCCAGTAGTATACAGCCCAGCCCCCAGTAGTATACAGCCCAGCCCCCAGTAGTATACAGCCCAGCCCCCAGTAATATGCAGCCCAGCCCCCAGTAGTATGCAGCCCAGCCCCCAGTAGTATACAGCCCAGCCCCCAGTAGTATACAGCCCAGCCCCCAGTAGTATACAGCCCAGCCCCCAGTAGTATACAGCCCAGCCCCCAGTAGTATACAGCCCAGCCCCCAGTAGTATACAGCCCAGCCCCCAGTAGTATACAGCCCAGCCCCCAGTAGTATACAGCCCAGCCCCCAGTAGTATACAGCCCAGCCCCCAGTAGTATACAGCCCAGCCCCCAGTAGTATACAGCCCAGCCCCCAGTAGTATACAGCACTTCCCCCAGTAGTATACAGCACAGCCCCCAGTAGTATACAGCACTGCCCCCAATAGTATACAGCACAGCCCCCAGTAGTATACAGCACTGCCCCCAGTAGTATACAGCTCTGCCCCCAGTAGTATACAGCTCTGCCCCCAGTAGTATGCAGCCCAGCCCCCAGTAGTATACAGCCCAGCCCCCAGTAGTATACAGCCCAGCCCCCAGTAGTATACAGCCCAGCCCCCAGTAGTATACAGCCCAGCCCCCAGTAGTATACAGCCCAGCCCCCAGTAGCATACAGCCCAGCCCCCAGTAGCATACAGCCCAGCCCCCAGTAGCATACAGCCCAGCCCCCAGTAGCATACAGCCCTGCCCCCAGTAGCATGCAGCCCAGCCCCCAGTAGCATGCAGCCCAGCCCCCAGTAGCATGCAGCCCAGCCCCCAGTAGCATACAGCCCAGCCCCCAGTAGCATACAGCCCAGCCCCCAGTAGCATACAGCCCTGCCCCCAGTAGCATGCAGCCCAGCCCCCAGTAGCATGCAGCCCAGCCCCCAGTAGCATGCAGCCCAGCCCCCAGTAGCATGCAGCCCAGCCCCCAGTAGCATGCAGCCCAGCCCCCAGTAGCATGCAGCCCAGCCCCCAGTAGCATGCAGCCCAGCCCCCAGTAGCATGCAGCCCAGCCCCCAGTAGCATGCAGCCCAGCCCCCAGTAGCATGCAGCCCAGCCCCCAGTAGCATGCAGCCCAGCCCCCAGTAGCATGCAGCCCAGCCCAGCATAAAAAAAAAAAAAAAACTTATATACTCACCCTCCGGTGGCCCCGATGTGCTGCGCTGCTCCCCCGATGTCTGCGCGGCTCGTCTTCAGTGTTCCGCGCCGTCTTCTTTCTTCTGCTGGGCGCTGCCATTGATCTTCCCCGGCAGGTGCCTAGTATGACGCACCGCTGCTGGGAAAAACATGGCGGCGCCCAGCAGAAGAAAGAAGACGGCGCTGAAGACTGAAGACGAACCGCGCAGACATCGGGGCCAACGGAGGGGGAGTATGCGCCCCGATGTCTTTTTGAGGCTGCCGGCAGCCATCGCTGTGAAAACACCCGCGATCGGTGCTAGCACCGATCGCAGGTGTTACCGGTAAGCAGCAAAGACTTACCGGCTATGGAGAGGGCTCAGCCCGTGAGCCCTCTCCATGCATCGGGACCCGACCGCCGCCGTGATTACCGCCGTATAAGACGACCCCAGAGAAGACAGAAGATTTTTCTGTCTTCAAAAGTCGTCTTATACGCCGGAATATACGGTATATCAGCTTAGTCTTCTAATTTTGGTACAATGTGAAATTCCATATTATTCAGCACTATGTGCTGGAAACAAGTGGCATATTTTTTGTGAACAATCACAAGTGTTAAAGTCTAAACACATCTGCGATTGGGTGAAGCTCCTCCATGCTGCGCTCGAATTGCTGTTCTAAACGTAATTCAAGCGGAGCGTGTAAACATAGCCGTAGTCGAAATCAACCATATTATGTAGGTAGCTGGACGGAGGGCATGTTGCCTGTTTACCGGATTGCATTTATTAGCCTGTATTCATATTTTCAAAGTTGACAACAGTCCAAAACTTTCCTGGAAAGCGAATGTGTTTTGCTCAAGAGTAATGGGGCCTAAATGTTCTGATTGTTGACAATGAAAAGCTTTTATGTATACATACGTGTTGGCGTCACAATTCCTTATTGAAGGGAAGAACAGAACTTGGATGGGTTCTATCCATGTTGTTTCCTGAAACCACCTACGTTAGTAATCCCCCCATCTGCTTCCAGTACATATCCCTTTTTGTGATATCAGATATCCCCCAGGGTGGGTTCAGTTTCTCAGATGAAGTTTTTGAAGCCAAAAGCATGTGTGGGTCATTATGAGTGAGGATTATCATTCAGGCTGCAGTCACACGTGGCGTTTTGAACCCGTTTTTAAGCAGTCCGTAAAAAAACTGCATGCGTTTTTTTTAAAACTCATCCGTTTTGACAGGTTTTATCGATTTATCTTAATTAAAACTGGTCAAAAACTGTGCGTTTTTTAAAAAACTGGTTCAAAACGCAACGTGTGACCACAGCCTGAGAAAGAAGTGCATCAAAAACTGCATCTGAAAAACTGAACGCACTCTCAGTGTAGTATTTGGGAAACTCCTTCAATGAAAATGCTTTGTCCTTGTTTTTTATTCCTTTTATTTATATTATTTTTCCAGGCAGTTTCTAAAATCTTCTCTGCCGGGCTGGACATAACAGAGATGTCTGGAAAAAGTAATGAGCACTATGCTGCCTTCTGGAGAGCTGTGCAGGAAATGTGGTTGAAGTTGTACGGGTCCAATATGGTGACAATCGCAGCCATTAACGTAGGTGCATTCTAAAAAAATTGCAAGTTTAACACTTTGGGATATTTTTAGAACTTATCACTGTTATCCTATGTGAATCTTTACAAACTATAGTAGGAACTAATTTTGAGTCTTAATCCTACAGGGTTCAAGCCCGGCTGGTGGTTGCCTCATGGCCTTATGTTGTGATTACCGAATCATGGCTGACAACCCTAAATTTGCAATTGGCTTGAATGAGACACAACTTGGCATAGTTGCTCCATTCTGGTAATGTGTAAATTTGCTGAAATACGTTCAAAGTTTGTTTGTTCCTCCTAACAAAAGAAATACTGTAAGCAGTAGGAGTGTCTGGAATCTGATCTCTTCTATTGTTCATGTAATTCCATGTTTGCTTTGTATTAACCTATTTTGAAGCAAACCTTAAAGGCAACCATTCACCAAGTAAAACACAGTTCTATGCTCAGGTAGCATGTTATAGAGCAGAAGGAGCTGAGCAGATTTTATGTAGTGAAAAAAAACACACTGATGCAACTAATAGATTTTGGTTGATGAAGGCAGGTTGTTATCGCTGGTGTGATTTTGGTGACCTGCACCCAAATAAGAATAGTCACTGGGGCACATTTACTTACTTGTCCCGTTGCGTCTGCCGATCCAGAATGTCCGACGAGGATTCAGAGCTGCCGCGATTCACTTACAGCATGTGCCTGATTTCCTGAATGTGTCGCTTCCCCTACCCGCCCCCGATGTCTGTCGCATGAAAGCCGGTGCTGATGCGCCACAATCCCCTGTGCTATTCAGTGCAGAACAGAAATCGGTCCGCGGACCCTTCGTAAATGTGCCCCACCGAAATGTGGACCTTTTAGAAAATGGATATAGATTTTATGTAGTGTTATAGAGCAGGAGGAGCTGAGCAGATTTTTTATGCATATCTGCAGGCAGCAGGATGTAGCTGGATCTTTCTATGACCAGAAGCAGCCATCTAGTCCTAGATACAGTCCTTTCAGTGACTGACAGCTATTTCTCTATGAATAGGCACACCTTATAACAGCTAATAAGAGATGTTCCACTTAGGATTGGTTAGAACATTACTGTAAAATCCTATGGAACTCCATAAATGCTCTTTTTCTCGGTTTGCCTGACCTGTAGCACTTCCCATGTGAACTTTTAACACCTTTTTGTATTTATTTTAGGTTTAAAGACACCATGATCAACACTATAGGTAATCGTGCCACGGAGCTATCCCTGCAACTGGGCCAGATGTATCCAGCCCCCGAAGCACTAAAATTTGGCCTCGTGGATAAGTTAGTTCCTGAGGATAAAGTACAGAGCACAGCAGCTGCCGCCATGAGCCAGTGGCTTTCTGTTCCAGGTAAGGACGACACATGGAAGGCCCACTAGATATATACTGAATAGCCACAAGGGATGCTGTTTTTGTAAAATTTTTACTTGATTCTGTATGACCTTTTTTTTAGAAGTTCAAGAGATTATTTAGCAATCAAAAAAGTTGAGGTCCCAAAATTGCTCCATTGCATTGAATGCAATTGTGCTGCAAAGCACATCTTGGAGCATTCACGTGTAGAGAGAAACTGGGAAGGAATGCGACCACTAGTAATATAGCTCAATTCAATCTAGGAGTCAAGGTGGTTGTACAATATAAGACTTGCATTGTATTTGTTTGACTGTCACTTACGAATGACACATTGATGAATCAACATGAAGAGATATATATTTCTTTTGTTTGTCCTCCCATACAGATCACGCCCGTCAGCTCACCAAATCCATGATGCGTAAACCCGCAATCGATAGACTAGTGAAACAGCGGGAAGCGGATATCAATAATTTTGTTAGTTTTATCTCAAAAGACTCCATCCAGAAGTCCCTGCAGATCTACATGGACAGACTGAAACAGAAGAAGTAATAGCAGCAGAGCTGATGCTTGTATTTAGTAATCCATAAATAAAACCTGATAGTGATGAAGGTTGAGGTCTCCATTCACACGTATAATTGGTAACAGTGTCTGATAGGGCTGGTAGACTGCCCTTTTTCCAGTCATTGGAGACATATTTGTTCTCGGACATCAAAGGAGAAACTGAGCAGTGGCAAAATGTGATGTAACCAATGACCCAGTTTATGCACTTGTTTTCTGTGCAGATTGTTTAGTACAATGTGCTGGACTGTACCTAGAAAACTGACTTTTAAATTCTGCAGGAATCTTGCATATTCATGGTGTCACTTTCTAATCTTTCTACGAACTTAAAAAAATTAAAATAAAATATTTTGTGAAAAATCATTTCAAACTCTTTTTGGATTATTTACCAAATAAAATGAACCATTGCATAACGGGACCTGACTATAGTGAGCTTCTGTAAGTAAAATATATGTGGGGAATGTTGAATTCTCACATGTTGGAGGAATATGCGTCTGGCAGTGACTTATTTCCTCTTGCTAATTAACCCCTTTAACGATACGCTGATCTATACATAACAATGTCATTTTGGATGTATGAAGAGGGCTTAGAGGTTGTGCTCTCTTCAAACATACCAGATATTTGCTGCACAATGCAGATTACACCCAGAATTGCGGTTAACTATTTAAATGCCATGGTAAAAGTTGCCTGCTGCATTCAAATACCACTCTGCCTAAGGCTTCCTGTAACAGAAGAGAAGTAAATTTACCATATATTGAAAAACAGAACTATTGCAGAATATGGTATGAGCGATCAAACCCTAAGGGGCCCTCAAAATACTCTAAAAAATTACCCCCCTTTCCATAGAAGTGAAAAACAAACATGTTTGGTATCATAGTGTCTCAAATTGCCTGATCTATCAAAAAAGGAAGATGACGTCCAAATGACAGAATCTCCACTTTTTCCCGATATTGCAGCATGTAAACATTTTAATAAAAATGATCAAAAGGTTGTACAGTCACCAAAATCAGATTGTCCTGCAAAAACCTTACACAAGTCCGAACACCAAAGTATGAAAAAGTTATTGGCATCAAAAGAGGGCAAAACAAATACTTGTTTTTTTTTTTTCGGACAAAAGATTTTATTATATATTTTTCTATGTTTTAAGACTTAATAAATCCTTTGTTTGGCAGCTCTCAATTGTACCGACCCATAGAATAAACTGCAGGTGTCATTAGGAGAGAACAGTGAATGCTATAAAAACAACAAATGCAGTTTTTTGTTTTGTCAATTTTGCTGCATTTGGATTTTTTTCCAGCTTCCAAATACATTGTATTATATTAAATGGTGCCACTAGAAGTCACAATGCAAAAAAAACAAGCCTTCAAACACAAAATGGAATATGAGCACCGGCGGCAAGGGGTTAAAGGAGCTGTCTTGTGGATAAGTGTGGATTATATAGTAGGAAAACCCCTTTAAGAACAAATGCACAACAATGCTGGCTGTGGTCTGGAAGATTCCTGTAGCTTCTCTTGTACTGCAGGAGAAGGGGCAGAAGGCAGAGAGCACCATAGACGGAGGCACCTCCTGTGCTGCAGCAGCCTGCAGGAGAGACCGGAACAGCTCTACAACCAAGATAAGGTCTGGATCCAAGGGGAGGGGGTATAGCAGTGCTGACTTTGTGTTTTATAGATAAGAAAGGAGAGCTGAGTGTGTCATTGGGAGATGTGCATCTTTATTTTGACTTGTTTTGTTTTTTGTGGGTTTTTAAAAAATTTTCTGAGGACTTTTTGGGTGCATGTGAGGGTCTTAGCCAGTGGGTGTGTCTGTAGCAGTGTTCCTAAATGTATCTTTCCAAGACAGATGTTTTCTTTGTTTCATGACTTTATTATTATTTTTGTTTACAGCAAATTATAAGGTGCAAAATGAATTACAACCCATGCTTAATTCCATAAATTCCTCAAAAGTTGCAGAAAAAAAATCAACCTGCAGAATAGAGCACTGCTAAAGTATGCTGACTTCAAACATCTTTAACCCCTTCACGCTCCGTGGCGGATATATCCGCCATGGAGCTGTGAAGGTTGTATGAAGAAGGCTCACGGCGGCACTTTAAATTTGGCGGCGCTCCGATCGCCGCTCCCCCGAACGTCATCGGGGGGCGGCGATCGGTTGCCATGGTAGCCTCGGGTCTTCGTTTGACCCGAGGATACATGGCTTCTGCACATGCATTACAATGAGCCTGTGGCTCATTGTAATGTATAGTGAGCAGAAATGCCATATACTGCGATACAGTAGTATTGCAGTATATGGCAGGAGCGATCAGACCATCTAGGGTTAATGTACCCTAGAGGGTCTAAGAAATAGTGGGGAAAAAAAAAAGTTTAAAAAATGTAAAAAAATAATAAAATATTAAAAGTTCAAATCACCCCCCTTTCCCTAGAACTGATATAAAATATAATAAATCGTAAAAATCACAGACACATTAGGTATCGCCGCGTCCCAAAATGCCCGATCTATCAAAATATAAAAACGGTTATTGACGACGGTGACCTCCGGAACGGCAAATGGCGCCCAAATGTCCAAAACGCGACTTTTACACCTTTTTAGATGACATAAAAAATGTAATAAAAAATTATCAAAATGTCGCACAGACCTCAAAACGGTAGCAATGTGAACGTCGGCTCATTTTGCAAAAAATTACTCCTCACACAGCTCCATGCGCCAAAGTATGAAAAAGTTATTCGCGTCAGAAGATGGCAACATTTTTTTTTCTTTTTTGTACTCATTCGTTTAATTATTGAAAATGTATTAATGTATTAAAACGCAATAAAACCTATATAAATTTGGTATCACCGCGATCGTACCGAACCAAAGAATAATGTAGAAGTGTTATTTGGAGCGCAGAGTGAAAGTCGTAAAAACTGAGCCCACAAGAACATGACGCACATGCAGTTTTTTGCAATTTTTCCACATTTGGAATTTTTTTGCGGCTTCCCACTACATGGCATGGGGATAATAAATAACATAATGGGAAAGTAAAATTTGTTACGCACAAAATAAGCCCTCACACAGCTCTATACACGGAAAAATGAAAAAGTTATGGATTTTTGAAGATGGAGAGCGAGAAATTAGCGAAAATACCCTGCGTCCTTAAGGGGTTAAAAAGTGGCAAAAGAAAACAAATGATACATATCAGGAACCTTGCTGCTCGCGGACAAGACACCTAAGATATATTATGCACCAATATAAGATTACAGTCACAAATTAAGCAATCAGTCAATGTAGGTAACGTCTCGTCAGATTTATGGAATCGTTAGAACACAAGGAGCTCTTATTAAATGGACATTTAATATCAAAAGGGCAGTGCTTACAACTAACAAGGGTTATTATACAAAAAGGGTCACACATTAAACGGACATAAACATACAATGGAAAAAATGAGTTTGGTAAAATAAAAAGGGATAAAGAAAACAGGACTTAATACATTACATACTTAATACATTACATGATGTTTTAAGCCTGGTGTCTGGGGAAGCAGAAGATGAGACTGTCCACCTGCGACCCCCAAAGAATGACCATTTTCTTTAGATGGAGACTTTCATCTGAATAGATTCTAAGATTCCCTGACCACCCCCTTCCCTCTGCTTGTGATGGCACCAGATAATTGCCTTTTATCACTAGGAGCTGTAAACCAACCTTGTAGCCTCAGAATCTTTCTTGGCTTATATCTTGCCCTGTGGGCATCCTATAAACTTAGATTTAATTCCAGCTTTTTCCTCATGATGCCCCACACAGATACATACTATGATGAATTTAGTGGTGATAGTGTAGAGGTTAGGTAATTGTTCCCTGTTGTAGTCAAGCCGCCTCTTCACAGGTTGATATAGTCACTGCAGAAGCATGCCGGTACTTAAAAGAGACATTGCTGAAGCTGAAATATGGATTATGCCACATTTTCCTTTAATCTATAAATAAAGATGGGGACTTATACCTGTGACCTTTAGTGAGTAGGCCACAACCTATGGTTGAACTGGTGAAAGGATGTAGAGCGTCTCTCCTCCCCCCTACATTGAGGGGTGTCTGGGTGATCACTGCTTGTGTTTTATTGCCCCGGCCTTCAACCTGTGTTTCCAATAGCAGAAGAATTTGAGAGTATCTCTCATATAATTTAGATCTTATCACCACAACACACGTTCTCCAATGTGTCTTATATGCATCTGATGACTCTGCTCTGTCTCTTCTCTCTCTTTTTCTATGTGTCAGATACTAGTAGAATGTTCAGAAGCTAAATAAGTGTATATAAACCCTGTACCCTGATAATCTAAGCACATTGTCAGCACACTGTCTCACAGCACTACAGGGATCATAACGTGTCTGCTTAAAAAGTTACACTTAGGAATCTTACACTAACCATCACTGAGTGGTAGGAGCTAAAACACCAATAACACTGAGTAATATTGTAAAGTAAAGGGGTTATAAATGATCTTTATTGTATAAACATCACAATAAAACTTAAGAACTTTCTTTCATGAGCAAAGCCCTTTAAAAGTTCGGCAAAACTTTGACCCCCAGCAATATGATATCTATGACCTATCCTAAGGACAGTGTGAAAGTCCTATAAAACCCTTTAATAGGATTCATTGCTTTGGAAGATGCAATATTCTCTCTGTGTTTGCGTGGGTTTCCTCCCACACTCCAAAACATATTGGTAGGTTGATTAGATTGTGAGCCCCATTGGGGCTTCTGCCTTGCAGCACTGGGGTCCTGGATTCGAATCCCACCCAGGTCAACATCTGCAAAGAGTTTGTATGTTCTCTCCGTGTTTGTGTGGGTTTCCTCTGGGTCCTCCGGTTTCCTCCCACACTCCAAAACATACAGGTAGGTTGTGTAGATTGTGAGCCTCATGGGGACAGGGACCAATTTGACATGCTTTGTGCAGCGCTGCGTCATCTGTGTGCGCTATATAAATAAAGGATTATTATTATTCACCCCCCAGCATCCCACATCCTTACCTTACCGGCTTGTCCTCAGATGACTTCATCTCACGCTGCCGCTTGTATTTCAAGTACTAGGGAAGAGAATTCTCCCCCGGGATCGTCGTCACTTTTGATTCAGTCTTCTCTTTCCATTTTAATTACTTGCAAATATTTTCTCAGTGACCACAGGGGACCTTATTGTTTTTTAGGTTACGCCGTATACTCACACTGTACTGTATATTCATTCCAATGCAATTATTTGTCAGGTAGTGAAACTTTTCTAAAATGTGTTTATTGAAACCTGAAATTTGTTATTTTTGTCAAGTAAACTGTTAATTGATGTTTATAGCCAGGGATATTATTGTCCACATACCTGCTCTGGTTACATAGTATAAGAACAGGTAAGTTATACTGCAATGTGTGTGATGATACTGACACATCAGAGAGAGAAGATACAAGTGTTCACATTGGATCGTATAGAAGTTTATACACGTTAGAGGAGTTTATCAGAACATGATAGAAAATATAGGCAAAGCAATATTTACAGGTTTTACATAGTTATATACATAATCACACAATACTATAATCCGGCATACAGTATGATACATTATAATACCTGATTTGCTGAGAACTAACCATCTATTCACTCAAAGTGACACTGCTATAAGATTTTACCCCATTAAGCTACCAGCCCCTTCAGGTCGGGTATGAAATGTCTTTTCTAGAATTCCCTCTTTTATGGGAAATCTCACCCATTTACCTATAAAAAAAATCTCAAAGTCGTTGTAAAATGAGAGGAGATGAGTCACTTTCTAGAGGCTGTAGAGGGAAAGTCACTTGATTTCCAATTCTGTAGGACCTACAAACATGGTTGTGGTATTCTAAACATGAGAATGTGATCATTCGAATCACTTGTGGTTTTGTGATCTACAGAACTGGGGATCCAGGCAGGTAAAGACATAGATAGAGAATGTGAGCTACAAATAAGAAATCAAGCTGTCTTCTTTAAGTGTCTATATCTCCATTTCTGTAGATCACTGGATCCCAATCCTGATGTGATTTGAAAGATGAAATTATTATCTTTAAAATGTCTGTAGCATGTTTCTAGGTAACCCTAGATAGGAGCATCTGAAGTGACACTGCTCCTACAGCCTCTAAATGTGATACATTTCAGGCAAAAGATGATTCTTCTCTGCTCATTTTCACATGACTTTGCAGGAGATATTCATAGGTGGAGGGAAAAAGAAGGAAATCTAGAAAGGACATTTCATCTCCTACCTAGGGGGCTGGGAGTTTAATGTGGTAAAATCTGATGACAGGTTCCCTTTAATTATTTACCCTGAAAATGACTTCAAGGAATTTTTGTATGATATTTTACAAAATGATGTGTTTAATTTTAAAAGAGAGTAATAATAGGAGAACCTCTTCTATCAGCCAGTGTTTTATGCTATGGGGAGCAGATCATTGATTTGGAACATAAGGATTTCTCCATAGATTGCGGTTAAACACTAGGGGAGGTCTCTGCATCTGAATTCCCTATAATCAGATAATACTCGGGAAAAAGTGTAAACGAAGACCTCTACATTGCACCAGGTGAAGCTGAGGATAGGTGACACATATGGGGGAGATTTATCAGAAGTGTCTGAGGTAAAACTGTTCTAGTTGCCCAAAGCAACCAATCAGAGCTCCGCTTTCACTTTAACACAGCTGTTTATAAAATGAAAGCTGAGGTCTAATTGGTTTCCATGGACAACTAGAATAGTTTTACCTCAGATACTTGTGATAGATCTCCTCCAATGTGTGATAAAATTGTACATTTTAGGAATCTGTGATTTGATGTTATGTGATCTCGCTTTCGCTGATACCATTTCTCTTATCCTAACAGCTCACACTGCATCACATCAGCCTCATCCGGCCAGTGTTAGCCGTCCCCACCTAATGTCAATGTAAAAATCCGATGGTGTAACCCATAGAGACCTATGCCGTCATGTTGTAAGGTTTTTCTGATCTTCCAATTAATCTACATTTAACTCTGTTCAGTCAGTCATCTTGGGTTTTCTTAAGCCGACATTAGTTCCAACTCCACAGGGTAGTGGTCACTCACCGCTAACGCCTGGGAAAAAGAAAGACCGATAGGTTAATGAATGACTCTACATTGTTAGACATGTACATCAGAGGTACAGTGCAGTGATATTAAAGGACATCTACCACCAGGTAGACTGTAGACTGTATGCAAATTAGCCTGAAGGGCTCCAGGCTCCATTAACACCAAAGGAGCCCCTCAGGCTCATTTGCATACAGTCCTTCACCCTGATGATAGATGTCCTTTAAGTTCTGTTCACAAGTTTTGTTGCTTTTTTTTCTCCAGATTTTTCATTACCTGCTCTTGTGTCAGCTTGTATTGTTTCTGAAAGTTGAAAACTTTGGCTGAGTCGGGTTCTATAGCGTTATGCAGGTCTGCACCACTGATGACAATTCTGTATAGAAAAATAGATGAATAGATTGATCTATAAATACAAGAACTTTGTAATTTATTAAAACAGCCAAACAGGAAAATCTGGCTGCCTTACTGATGGCAACCAGGGCTTCTCCAAAGAGATGCCAGTCCCTGTGTTTGTCCTCCTACTGATATTATATAGGCACAATGGTAGTGGCATGATCACCTTAAAGGAAATCTACCACCAGGATAAAGAATTGTAAACCAACCACACTGACATACTGGTGAGTGCCCCCTTTGGTAGGTTCTGCTTTTATTTTAGCTTATTAGGAGCTTGTTTTTACAATAAAAAGGTTTCAGAAATTATGCAAATGAGCCTCAGGGCTCTAGACTGTATAGATGTCAACAGAGCTTGGAGCCCGAAGGCTCATCTGCATAATTTTTAAAACCACTTTTTCTTAAAAACAAAGGCATACGAAGCTACAAGAATAGCAGAACCTGCCAGAGGGGTGCACACCAGTATGTCAGTGTACTTGGTTTACAATCCTTCATCCTGGTGGTAGATTTCCTTTAACCAAAGTGCTTAGATAACCAATCACTGTGCAGGTTTATTGTTTTTAATCTTGCATAAAAAGCCAGATTTGATCATTGTGAACCGTGTCTTCAGTCACCTCCATATTGGGAGATAATTTATAACTTGCAGTTACCTGTCATATGCACAGTCACTTTTTCCGACTGTGGTGTCAACTTCATCGGGTATGAGCCATGTAAAATCTTCACTGTTGTACATACGGATGCTGTCCCAGTCAGGCTGAGTGACGTAGCTGCAGTCAGCATTGAAGTCTCCCAAGAAGATAATATTCTATAATAATAATAATAATAATAATGCAGTTATTTCATCATTCATTTTATGCAAAAATACCTAAATCCCTGTTAATAGTGACTCTTAATTCATAAAAATTTTATTTGCTTCCATGTGTGAGGAAGTTTCTGGACAGAATCAGTCTACCTCTCCCTCTGGCAGCTGATAATTATCCCTTCTTATTTCCCCAGGAGAAGTCATCTTCTCGGCTATGCTGCCATGTTGGGTTTGCATCTTCCCTGACAAGCAGGGCAAACGGCTATTTCTATTGGCTGCTCTACAATGAATGTCGGATCACAATGTAGAGAGCGACTAAACGCATTCAACGGGTTAACTCAATGAGTGAGAAAAGCAAAAAAAAATCAGGTGCCATCTCTTTACTCAAGCTTCATCAAGTTTTACATGACATCCTCCCACCCCTTATCCCCATCACAATACTTACATCAGTTTGGAATTTCTCCATTACATCCTGATAGACATCGTACAAGGCGTCTATTTCCCGAACTGCATCTTTGGGTGCAGAATGCAATGGCACCAGCACAAAATATTCAATGACTGTGGAACAAAATCATCAATGTTACCCCAAAGTATATCACGTCCTACTCTAACAACCTTTAAAAGGATCTAGTGGAGCATCTAAGCCTCACAATTGTATGGGAGTGATGGAAATAGCCAAGCACAGGTATCTCCGGCACTACCTATAGGCGATGTCTATGGCCGGAGATCAACCAAAGCTGTCCTTGGCTATTTCCATCACTCCCATTCAGGGCCAGCACCAGCACTGGGCATAGAGCTGCTGGGGGCCCCACATAAGGCTGTACATAAGGAATCCATGGGGTGAGGGGGGCTGTGTTTAAAAATCCATAGGGGATGAGGGAGGCTTTATATAAAATAACCATGAGGGGGATGTTTGGGAGGATAAACTAGGAAATATTTTAGGGAACAGGAGACTGTTTTAGTTTCTGAATTTTTAACATGAGTTTACTGCAAAGGGGCCAACTGAGGCTCTGTCGCCCAGTGGCCTACTGACACCTGGTGCCGACCTTGTTTCCATTCAATTAAACAGAGTGGGAGGACACATACTCAACCTGATGCTCCAACAATTAGTGTGGACAGGACCCTCTTCTCCGGATTGATGGGGGTCCCAGCAGTCGGACACTCACTGATCAGCTTGTTATCCTGTGGAACCACCCATTTATCTGCACCCAGAACATGCGCCAGGAGTCTTATGTTTGTCACGTATACAGTAACTCATAGGACTAGTTCCACCAGGTTTGGTGCCAGGTTCCTTTTAACATCTACCCAAATTTTTGCATAAATTATTAGTCCAGTGTGTGTACATGAGGAGTAATACTATTGTGGCCATTATGTGACTCGTATTCTGCATTTTCATCAGTTTTCCCCTCTGCTGCCATGACCGTCTCTAACCCTCAGTAACCTCAGAGCTGGGGGTTAGAATCTTCTATGATATCTCCCATAGATTGCATGAAAGTAGAGGAGAATCTGCTCCATCAGCTATTACTATTACACATCTCACTGAGCTCCTGGTCACTTCTCCCCCCTCCCTTCTCCATAGACTTCTATGTAATCTAGTCCATAACTGAGGCTCTCTCATTGAATACAAGTAGTGATTCCATAGTCAGTTTCGGACGGAGGGAGTGGAGAAAAGGAGCCTGGTAAGTGGAGAAAGAAGCATATACATATTATACAGTATTACAAAGAAATTGACCTATAATACAGACCTGTCCCGGGAGCATTGAACATGACCACAAATGGCTCCCTGCTGAAGCTGTCCTCTCCACTGTACATGTTGTGATCATGGAAGTGGTAGCTGTCGTGTACGTTCACTTTATCATTCCTGTTGGGGTGTGATTTTAGGAAAATTAGAGGTAAACTACTACGACAGCGGCCGCATATACAGTATTACGGTATCTATTTACTTTCTATGAAACCCGTATCTGCCCTATTACTTTATAATTGTTCCGGATTTACCTGTATGACGGCCTCTTGTCATCTTGCATACATTAGATGATGGATTACTCACACACCGGGTTATACTACGTAATACGAGTCTGGGGTATATACACACTGACCAATCCTGCTAGTTTCTGGGGGGTGACCATATAATGTTTGGGGTCTTCTATACTTTCTCCTATATGTTCTAGCAGTGATTTCTCCACTTTTACTTGTTGGAACACGGAGGCTGAGTTGTTTAATCGTCATTGGGGTGCTGAAAGTAGACTAAACGCTTGCTGCCAACCTGCCCACTACTTATAGCTTATCATTGGGGCACCAACATCTTTGCACCCATTATAACAAACAGGGATTATCACAGGCACACAATCCCTACTATACTAGTCTCCTGGCATTGGTGAGGAACATCTCCTACAGATTCGTGGTCATCACGCCAGCCAGACTGTGTCATGTCATCTTATGTTCTGGGCTTTGTGCCAACCTAAACACTGGGCAATGTTATAAAGAAGTATAACAATAACACAAATATTACTACAAAGGTAATACAAACATATAAATCATAGCCCGAAAAAAATGACTCCAAAACTTACATGGCTACACAAGGTCACAGGGACGTTACCAGGGGTTAGACTGTCATAATCTTCTTAGATTTTATACAATGCACTGAGATGCAAGTGATAGAAAAGAGTCTAACTTTATGCAAAATGTGCTAAATCTATCACCTGGTATGTACCACTGCCAGGTCTAAGTTTACCGCCTTAGTAAATTACATTTTTTCTCCAATATTTTTTTTCTACTTTTTTTGTCCCCTGAGTCGACTTTAACCAGGGATCTTCTAGTCATTCATATAATTAAATGCAGTACAGGCAGTCCCCGGGTTACATACAAGATAGGGTCCATAGGTTTGTTCTTAAGTTGAATTTGTATGTAAGTCGGAACTGTATATTTTATAATTGTAGATCCAGACAAAAAGAAAATTGGGCCCCAGTGACAATCAGAGTTTCACATTTTTTTGCTGTAATGGGACCGATGATTATCAATAAAGCTTCATTACAGACACCTTACAGCTGATCATTGCAGTCTGGGACTAAGGTAACATCCAGAGAGGTCATCAGAAGTCTCAGTGGGCAGAGAAGTCCGTCTTTAACTAGGGGTCATCTGTAAGTCAGGTGTCCTTAAGTAGGGGACTGCCTGTACTACTGTTCTGTGCTGTAGGGCAGAGGTCCCCAACCACCGGTCCGCGGACCAGGACCGGGCCGTTGGAGTTAATCAGCCGGTCCGCTGCGCCGCGCCTGGTCAGAGCTCGCTCTGTGTGGATTTATAATGTTTTCTGCCATAGCCGTGACAGCTCGCAGCTCCCGGCAGAGAACATTATGCAGGACGGGGTGGGGCAGGTGGGTGCAGGAAAACAAGCCCAGTGCTCCCACTCATTCTGAACCTATGGTAAGTTGAATCACATTCTCATTATAAATGTCATAATTATATGATAAGTATGCACTAAGCTCCACCCCTCCATAACCCCACCCATATGACCAAAGCCCCGCCCCCACCGGGCCATGGAAAACTTGTCTAGCTTAAAGCCGGTCCCTGGTGCAAAAAAGGTTGGGGACCTCTGCTGTAGGGTATTAGAACCTGTTACAGTGTTAATAACGGTGTAAATAATGCAATGGAAACTCATTACTAGCCCCCAATAGTGGTATAATAAGTCTGATGCAAGGTACCCCTTTGATGCTGTGATACTTATTGACCATGGCATCTAGGGGGTTATATTACTATTATAAGAGTTGTTTTGGATATTGTGATGTTTCATGCAATGGACAAAAGTACAACCACAGAATGGAAAATGATCGATATTTTGGGTAATAAACCTAAAACCAAGTTGAGGAATCTCACCTGTAAATAAACAGGTATCGCTCTTTGTAACTGTCTCTTCCGAGAGTGTCGCTGACCACATAGGAGTAGATAGGCTCTGACCACTGGCTGCAAGGTCATAAAAGAAGCACAGGGTTACGAGTGTAATATTGTATATGACAAAGCCTTATAACAGAGAATATGATTGTGTTTTTGCTCAGTGAGGGGCACTACAAGTATTAGGTCTGTAACTTAGAGGGTCACAGAATCCCTGGGACGCCCAGGACAGAGGCCGAACTGAACTAAATATGACATTGCATTAGTCAAATTTCAGACAAACCGCTCCCCATTTTTTAGCAAAGGACTATAAAGAAGACAGGTGATTGAGGTGAATTATTAAATTTAGGCACCCAGTACATAATGTAGTTCTGTTTTCTGCAGGGTCTTAACCGGCCATCATAGCCAGAGTGAATAGAGATAAGGGATAGGAGAAAGAGATGATGAGAAACATCTAACCTGTTCAATTCATCCATCAAGGTTTTCACTGCACTGAGGTCTGTGTCCCGCACTTCCTGTACCAGGACTATGTCGTACCGCTGCAATACCTGAAAGCAAACAACTACATGTGAGCAATCGCCTCATCCACTGCATGCTTGACACAAGTTACCTATCAACTCTGTCTATAACCTATGTTCAGGGCCGGTGTTAGGGGGTTGCAAACTGGGCATTTGCCAAGGGCCCCCTGCATGTAGACTAATACTCCTTGGTTGAATGCCCTTGGTTGAATCTTCTGTCTATATATCTATCATCTATCTGCAGTCTATACATCTATCATCTATCTCCTGTCTATACATCTATCATCCATCTCCTGTCTATACATCTATCATCTATCTCCTGTCTATACATCTATCATCTATCTGTCTATACATCTATCATCTATCTGCAGTCTATACATCTATCATCCATCTCCTGTCTATATATCTATCATCTATCACCTGTCTATACATCTATCATCTATCTCCTGTCTATACATCTATCATCTATCTGTCTAGTTATCTATCTCCTAGAAAAATTTTTTATTTCCTATCTATATATCTGTCTATCCAACCATTTATCTATCTAGCTGTTTGTCTATCTACATATCTATCTCCTATCTATTATCTATTTACCATCTATCAATCAATCTTTTCTCTCTTCTACTATATCTATATATTTCTCATATGTATCTTCTATCATCTTGTCACAGGTGCTCCCGTGATCGCTGTCTCGGATCGCAGGCGCACCTGTGTTCCTGCTGCTGCCCCCGGTCCCGAGCCCTGCTCACCTTCCCTGGCTCCCGCGATGTCCTCTCTGGCTCCCGCGGCTCGGCGCGCACGTCCCCGTCTCCTAGGGCGCGCGCGCCGTCACTCAAAGATTTAAAGGGCCAGTGCGCCAATAATTGAGCCTCACAGCCTAAGAGAAAGCTTCCTTGCAAGTAATCCTGCGGTCCTGTGTCCTCCTGCGTTCCTGTGTCCTCCCTGCCTTCCTGTGTGTTCCTGCTCCCGAGTCCTGTGTTGCCGTGTTACCTGTGTTCCTCCGTGTTGCTGTGTTCCTGTGCCTGTGTTCCCGTCCCCTTCTGCCTGGACCTCCGGTTGCTGACCCCGGATTGGACTTCACCTTGCATCTCTGCCGTCTGCCTTGACCCTGTGCCTGGACCCAACCACAAGACTGTCTTCTGTTAAGGTACTTAGACCTCGGCTGCCACCGCGGGCTAGTCGCACCTGTGGTATCCTGCCGCAGCAAGTCCACCCCGCTTTGTGGCGGGCTTTGGTGAAAACCAGGTGCCACTTAGACTCCGGTCCCAGGTGTCGGCTAGTACCACCTCCCGCGGTGGTCCAGGGGATTCACACACCCCAAATCCTGACACATCTATCTACAAATTTATATATAATCGACTTTATATTTCTGCATCTATAAATCTATCATCTATCTATAAATCTCTATCATCTTTCATATTTATCTTCTACCATCCATCTACCTCTCATCTGTCTCTCCTATATAATTCTCCTACATCTCCATATTACAGGTACTCACCTACTACTGTGTGTAACTACAAAGTTATTATTACTGTGCAGGGTTTATGGAGCCTCTTACTGACTGTGACTGTTCATAAAATAGTTTTATTTTGGGGCCCCACTTTATTTTTGCCCAGAGCCCCACTTTGTCTAAAACTGTCCGTGCCTGTGTTCACAATGTCTCATCCCCTGTTGCTATTAAGAACACATACCGTACATACAGACAGTTAAAGAAATAGGTGGGAACCGGATCTTTATCTGCAGCTCAGATTCCCAAATATGACTATAACTGTCTGTATCTCTGGTTCTGTAGCTCCCCGAACCACAAGCCTGATGTGATCTAAAAGATGAGATTCTTATCTTTAAAGGGAGCCTGTCATCAGAAACTGGCCTAATAAACTAGTAGCTTTACACCTTATAGATCATGTTTCTTTCCCAGCCCAGCATGAATACATCCCCCAGAAAATCATCTTTGAAGTAAAATGTAAATTGGTTGTATAAAGTCAAGGAGGCGGAGAGTTTAGCAGTGAAGTCAAGCTTTCCCTCCTACACATCCTACTGTGACTTACATCATGCATCAGACTTCAGGAGATCTGGACAGTGATTTCTCTGGGTGCAGGACCATTGATTACAGTGAAGGGGATTTCTCAGGAAGGGAGAGCTTGACTTCAGTGTTAAACTCTCCACCTCCTTGAAGGAGGGAGCCACAGCACCAAAGATGAAGTTCAAAAGAATTTATTCACATGTGCGACCAAACATGTTCAGCGCGACGTTTCGATTCGCAATGAATCTTTATCATGCTTGATAAAGATTCATTGCGAATCGAAACGTCGCGCTGAACATGTTTGGTCGCACATGTGAATAAATTCTTTTGAACTTCATCTTTGGTGCTGTGGCTCCCTCCTTCAAGTATATTGACTCCTGGTTTCCGGCATCAGAAACTTCGGCCGCGGGCACCACCATAAACTGCTTCTCATTTGAGACGGATTGCTGTCCTACCCCTCCATTTGTTTAAACTCTCCACCTCCTTCACTCTATACAACCAACTCACGTCTCACTTCAAAGTTGATTTTCTGTATGATACCACTACCCTGGGCCATGAGAGAAACATGATCTGGAAGGTGTTCAGCTGCATGATAACTTACTGGTAGAGGTTTATTAGGTATATTTCTGCTGACAGGTTCCCTTTACTATGACTCCATCAGCATGTTTCTAGCTGTTATAGATAGAGGTGTCTAAAGTAACACTCCCCCTACATCCTCTAAACTTGACTAATCTCAGGCAAAATATGACTCTTCTCTGATATTTATGGGACTGATTTCAAATAAAAGAGGGAATTCTAGAAAGGACATTTCATACCCTACCTGAGGGGTCTACTGATTTAATGGGGTAAAATCTGGTGACAGGTTCCCTATAATATACTTTATTGTAATTTAACAGATGAACAAGAAGTTATATAACACAGATCTTATATGAACAGATTAAGGGGACATTACCTTTAGTATAACCGGGCTTACTTCAGGATTTTGCATTTTAGAGTCACCAAAAGCCTGAATGTTAAATGCTCCAATTTTTATTGCCGAGGCAGTGTAAGCAGCGAACATGAGCACAATCCCCAAACGTAGCATCTCTGGTGAGACCAAACACAACATGAAAAACAATTGTATGAACATTGCATTAACATTAAGTTCCAAACTAGTAACTATGGGGCAGATTTACTTACCTGGCCCATTCGCGATCCAGCGGCGCGTTCTGTGCGGTGGATTCGGGTCTTCCGGCGATTCACTAAGGCAGTTCCGTCGGGAAACCGCGAAACGGGCCCTTAGTAAATGACCCCCTATATCTCTTCTCTGGAGGTTCCAACACAGCTGTACATCAGTGGGAAACTGTATTGAATTTGGAATGGTGTAATGCTTCCTTTATCCTTTGGGGGCTCTGAAATTAAATACTTAAAGGGGTTTTTCCACTGAGCACGGTGATCTCTATCAGATCCATAAAGATGAATGGAGCAGAACGGACAAGAGCGACCGTCTGCTCCATTAACCTGAGTCTGATGGAGGTACCAGGGACCCCATTGGACCCCTTGCAATCTCTGGTGGTCTTATCACCGAGACCCCTACCAGTCAGCAAATTAGGCCCTACCTTGCTTGGTGGGAAAACCATCTAAAGGAAACCTACCATGAGAAATCTACTATCAGAAGTAGATCTGATGGTAGATGCCTTCTGCCTCTGCCCTAATCTGTAATGTAGTAATCGTGGAACCTAACTTGTTAAAAACGTTATTTTAGTAATGTGTGAATTAGCTGCAGAGGCTACTGGGGCGGGGAGTAGCCTTAGCTTCCAGTGCCCGGCCGGGCTAGTGCATGCCGCAGTAGCCTCTGCAGGTAATTTACATATTACTAAAATAAAGTTTTGAACAAGTTAGGTTACGTTGCAGGATTAATAAATTACAGGTTAGGGCAGAGGCAGGAAGGAGGAATCTAATATCAGATCAGTAGATTCCTCTTGGTAGGTTTCCTTTAAGAGTAATATCTGAAGGGGTTTTCCAGGACTTTGATATTGATGACTTATCCTTGGGATTGTTCATTACTATCAGATCGGTGGGATTCTGACATCTGGCACCCGCTCTGATCACCTGGCTCACTTTCTGGAAAGCACCTTTAAGTACTGGAGAAAACTGAGATCTCAAGAACATTATGTGTACATTATATTCAAGGTGATGCTTGCAAAGGGCATGTGTGTACAGGTAATGTTTCTACTGTTCTGTAATTACATGGGTATTTACATATATAATACATTTATCATACCCACATTGCTAAGAGGCAATGAAACACTAAAGTCTAGCTATATGAAGTACATATTAAAAACTACAGTACATGAAGTATTTTCCAAATAAGTCAGGAATAAAATATATATATAACAGTTACATAATAACATGTCAGGACATAATAGAAGGATACCACAGTATGATAAAGAAATTACAAATGAGAGCACTATAAATGTAGGAAATAAAATGTATAAAAAATAGTAGGAGCACCAGAGACCTAGAACTTGGAAATGTAGTAAACCTTTAGGATGACCCCCAAAAACTACATTAAAACATGCATTTTAGGGGAGGAAGGTGAGTAGATTGCTAACCAGTGAACCAAGATTGACCAAAAATCATTGACAAGAACTACAATATTATCAAAAAGCTGGTCTTATGGAGAGGTGTCACTGTACGTAACAGTAGGATGACTAGAGAGATATAAATGTGGAGCAATGTAAAAGGAGGAACCATTAGAAACATAAAGTCAGAACCTTAGAGGCGGAAGATTAATTATAGTTTTATAACTAGGAGAATTATATACAACTCTACAAACTGGAATATTACATAAGGATGATAACCACAAGTGGAAAAAGAGGAAGATACTGCCTAAAGGGCAATGATAGAAGAGGTTTATAGTGATGAAGCACTCGGCAGAAAGAGAAGGAATACTATAAGGCACAGTCGTGTACTCAAGGTGGAGATGGAGTAGGAGTAAAGTTTCTCAAATTGTAGGGAAGTGTGGTGAAAAAAATTGTGATATCTCAAAATTAGGAGACATTGGCGCCCCTCAGGATGAAGAGCTTCTACCACCGTAAGATTCTGAGGACCCTTGGGTTATAAAATAAATAAAAATAGAAGATATTGAAGAAGATAGAGCTGTAGCCAATGGATAGCGGTGAGGACAAGTTATATTGTGATACACCTCCCCTTTAAGTACTGGAGTAGTATGAGGTGAAGCCTCCTATAATGATAGAGTATGTAGTGTATATAAAGTGCTAATGTCAAAGATAAATGTAATGAAGGTGGCAGAGAATAAGAACCTTATACTTACTGACTGGTAAATCTGCTCTCCTTTCCTGCCAGTTGATGATAGCCTTGCTAAAAGATGTATCATCAGAGTTATTAGACAGCAAGTTATATAGTATCTATCCTCCCACACAGACAGGTGACCCAGAAAGGAATACGACTCCTCCCAAATTTAGTTTTTCCTGATAGTAAAGGCATTGACTGTCATGTCGCACCTGCTCAGCACAGGAAAGTACACTGGTGCACTCCATAAACTCAAGGTCCACAAAGATAAGACCATGTGGTGCATGGGGACTCCATCTGTATCATATAATATAATATAGTGATAGATTTATAAAGTATCACACTGATACAAAAGAGGCAGACAACTCTATAAGACTCTATAAAAAGACTCTATTTTACGTAAAACTATCACCTAGAATTAACTGGAATTTTAGGGTGGGAAGTTGATTGAGGGATTTATTCTGCCGTACTTGGATTAGGGAAGGATTTTTTTCCCCCTAATATGGAACAATGGACATTACTGTAAAGGGTTCCCCGTCTTCTGGATCAATTTAGTGGGATTATAAATTGTATTTCATAAACTTGTGACCTTATTCAGTCATATGGGAACCTTAAAGGGAACCTGTAATCAGAAACTGACCTAATAAACCACTACCATTATGTTGTCAAGCAGCTGAACACCTTCCAGATGATGTTTTTTATGACCCCGTGTGGTGGCATCATCCAGAAAATCATCTCTGAAGTGAGATGTAAATTACTTGTATAAAGTCAAGAAGGGGAGATTTTAACACTGAAGTCAAGCTCCCTCTTTCTCAGAAAGCCCCTTCACTGTAATTGATGGTCCTCCATCCAGAGACATCACTAACCAGGTCTCCCGATGTCTGATGCATGATGTCAATCACAGAGGAGGAGGCGTGCAAAGCTCAGAGCGTTCAGAGCTTGACTTCAATATAAAATTCTCCGCCTCCTTGACTTTATACAACCAATTTAAAGCTAACTACAAAGTTAATTTTGTGAATGATGCCACTACCATGGGCCATGAAATAAAACAAAAGGTGTTACAATGCTTAAGAATGTACTGGTTTATTAGGCCAGTTGCTGATGACAGGTTCCCTTTAAAGTCGTTGAGGGACCAGTTTGTAGGGATCCAGCTGACCACAGGAATCCTGAGTTGGATTGCACTTGATAGAGTTAGAAGAATGGCTTCTCTTGACTTGAGAGAGGACATTCAAATGTTTGATTTTACATATTTAAAGATATATATTGAATATCTCACAAACTAAATGTTAATTTTATCATCCTTGGATAGGTTTATCATGGAGATTAACTACAATGTGTCAAACAATATTTGGAACTAAACAATGATACAAATCTCTCTTGTTACAATGTATCATGCTGGAGTCCCATTTACTTTGCTTACAGAGGATTGCTCATGCAAATACCAAACCCCAAGCTGTAAGAAATATTAGATAAAGATCTGGTTTAATCTGCATGGCATTGTACACTGCATTAGTCACATGATCATCACTTGCTCCTTAGTGACAGACTACAAATTGCCACCTTAGTAAGTGTCAATGGATGCTAATACAGGAGTAGATTGTAGTCCTTCCCTTCAACTAACAAAATGCATGCAGAAAATCTCCGAGAGGATGAGACTTAGCTTTACCTAGTTACCAAGATGCAGGAAACTGAGAAATAAACGATGAAAGAATAATGATACTTTGCAGTCATCCTTGTAAAATATATGAGTGTATAGAACTAGAAGGACACATAAACATTCGTGTGACATTCAATGACACCAATAAAAGTTAAAGAAAGGGTGGAGGAAGGGAACTTATAAAGGAACCATCAGAAGGAAAGTGTATAATTCCTGACATTGGGAGAATCTTAAAGGGGACCGGTCACTATAATCCAATGCGAACATCTATTAAATGGCTTCTTCTCAATCAAGGAGAGATGTATATGGTATACATAGTGGCACGTCTCCAGATGGCTTATGTGACAGACCTCATGGAATTTGGTAATGAATTAAAAGTATCTGCTGTGTTGTGTAGTGGATATCATTTTTAGATATTAAAGGTATTGTTGGTGTTATGTTGTTAAGGTCAATAAAAAAGGGCAGTGCAAATGGATGAAATGGATGAATACATTGACAACTGAGTGTTACCATTCCCATTCTCTGTTCTATAGGGGATTGTACCTGTGCAGGTGTAAGAGTGTGCAGAATAATAGTAGATAAGGTTGAAATAAGACGCAGGTCCATTAAGTCCAACCTATAAACTTACAGTGTGGATCCAGAGTAGGCGAACACCCCATAAGCCTGTTGCCAATTGGCCAACAGCACTGTACAGAGTTAGAAGGAAATATGTGACAGAATTGTTATTTCATGGGGAATACAGATGTGTCACGACTATTAATCCATATTTTAAGATTTTCCTACTTATTTTAGATTTTAACTTTTTTATAGCTTAGGTCATGAAAACTGAATTGTGTGCAGTCATTAAGGCTCCTACATGTAAGTCTACAGAGGAAGTGACTAAGTATTCATGGAAAAGTATGTACAAATATCACCGTAAACAAAGCCTAGAGAGCTCCTGTATTATTCTAAAACTATGGGTACGACACCCAGTCCTGCTTCCTGGCACTTATCATACCTGTGAGCGGCAGTCACTTATACACATGACAGGATTAGGTAATCACATCACAACAACAGTCCTCAGATATTAATCATTGTTGATCGGCGTAGCTGTCCCCAAACACCCCCCAAGGCAGTTCTGTGGTGCGGGGCGCGCCTATAGATGACAATGCACTTGCAGACAGATAGATATCACTAATATGACAGGTGACACATTATTTTTGTTGTTGTTATGACAACCCTAATTATTGCTGAAATCTCAGTAGCATTGCTCCACCACTGCTATTTACGCCCAAATACGTAATGACAACCAATGTTGTTACGTCATTAGAAGTTATAGAGGGATAAGGCAGCAATGTTTAATCTGTCAATCTCCATCATCCCCCTTCTGTCTATAAATAGTATGCCTGTATATGTACATTATATGTCCTTCTGTCTATAAATAGTATTCCTGTATATGTACATTATATGTCCTTCTGTCTATAAATAGTATTCCTGTATATGTACATTATATGTCCTTCTGTCTATAAATAGTATTCCTGTATATGTACATTATTAGGTCCTTACAAAGTTATTTCCAGCTTCTTACATAAAAATAGACATTAGAGCTTAAAGATGAGTTGAAGGGTAAGTCTGTCTGTTTATGGGAAGTGAAAGGGTAATGGTGTATCCATAGGAAATCATTGAAAACCCTATGTAGGTCTTCTCAATGATTGGGAGGGACATGCAAGTAACCAGGGAATGTCCCATTATGGGACCCCTTACAGCTTCATACCATAACACTCTTTCTTCCCAATAAGAATAGCCCTGACTCATTGCTTGTTGGACAGACTGGGGCATGGCCACATGGTCTTTTCTCCATTTCCACATGGGATATGCTTAGTCAGAGCTGTGCCATTTCTTCTTAGGAGCCCCTAAAAGTCATAAACTAGAACTATAATAGTTTCCAAAAGTTAATTGATATACTCTGGGGGTACCAAAAGACACCAGTGACCGACGAGATCCAAGAGCTGCGCTCACTTTATGCAAGAAGACAATACTTCAGGGGAGGAACCGCCCCAAAATTAGAGGTTGCATTTGTGATTGGACCTCAACTCTGCAATGAACTTAATTTCCCAGCCAAATAATATACAGGAATCAGGAATGGCGTAACTTGATGCTGATGGGGCCCAGTGCAAAGGCTGTGCCTCCGACTATAATGTTTGTTTTATTAGTATTAGTTTTCTTATATGGGAAAGTGACACCTTATGGGCCCCCTAAACCTCTTGGGCCCAGTTGCGACCCCACCCTCTGCACCCCCCTGTTACGCCCCTGACAGGAATTCAAGTGTGTATTTCAATAAGGCATCATGATTTATGAATGGTCTTCATAGCAGTCACCATCAGAAGGCTGTCCGTATTGACAGAGGTCTCCTCTTTTCCCTGGCAGGGAACTTTGCTGGGGAGACACTTTCTAGGTAATGGCTAAAGTTAAGTGAATTCCACCCTAAGTCAATAGAAGTGGAATCAATAAAAGTGACCTCTCAGGAATTACATAGATGTCTGTAGTCGATAAAAGGTGGTAAAACATATAAATGGCTAACAGACAGTAGGATTTCTATGGGGTCAGACGGCTTGAGACAAGACATTTAGGTATATATTGCAGCACAGCAGGGCAAAGAAGCACCCCAATAGAGCAAAAGCAAGTCTTTTCACAGAAAATCAAGTATTGTCCAGGCTTCAGTGCTGGGGCGATTATGATGATGTAGGGACCAACAAAGGGGATTAGAAGGGGTTCTGGTTCATGATGTTGTAGCTAGACAATGGAGACTCCATTTATGCTATAAAATATACATAACAGATGAAAGTCTCATTTATTTTCTGCTGAACTGAGAAATTACAGGTTCTGTTAGATTCCAAGTGT
The DNA here is from genome assembly GCF_040894005.1 of Engystomops pustulosus. NCBI lineage: Eukaryota > Metazoa > Chordata > Amphibia > Anura > Leptodactylidae > Engystomops > Engystomops pustulosus. The sequence continues at coordinate 21,535,004 of NC_092418.1, forward strand.
AGGTCACAGAGGGACATTACACTGTGTGAAGAGGCCCAGAGGGTGGGGAGGGGACATTTTGTAGATGGGGAGGCCACTGGGAACTTTATACTATGGCTGAGTGGGTAGCACTTCTGCCTTGCAGCGCTGGAGTCCTGGGTTCTTGTCCCACCCAGGTCAACATCTGCAAAGAGTTTGTATGTTCTCTCCATGTTTGTGTGGGTTTCCTCTGGGTACTCCGGTTTTCTCCCACACTCCAAAACATACTGGTAGGTTGTTTAGATTGTGGGCCCCATGGGAACAGGGACCAATTTGTCATGCTTTGTGCAGCGCTGTGTAATATGTGGGCGCTCTATAAATAAAGAATTATTATTATTACTATGTGGGGGGCCTCTGAGGAAGCATAACATGGGCACTATACTCTGTTAGGGTCACAAAAGGGCATTATCTAGTATTAGCGGCAATAAGGAAGGGTTATGACTAAGCTAAAACTGTAGGTACTATTATTGTATTAGTCCAAAAAATAACTGGAATGGGTGGCGATCACAGGGGATTGCTTGGAGTTAGGGTCATAGCCTCACATTTGTAAATTTGAGGGTATTTGCTTACATTGAAAATGCGGTTCACATTTACATGAAAAATGAAATTAAATTAAAAATTAAGAGAGTAAATATGAAAGTATATATTGCAACCACATTGAAAACTACAATAAAATTGGTTTTTTAAATCACTCTCAACAGCACAGCATAAGGAGATATAGGGGTTATCTCCTTATACAAATTTTATGACCTTGTACACAGATGATCAGGTATGGTAAATATGCAATGGCAGACCTCCAGAGACCCCATGGACTCATGGTGAAGTCCATAATACAAGGGCTGATTTATAGCAATATTCTGGGATTCATTTTTGGATCAATATCATAAAGATCGAGGTCTTCCCAAGTCCAGAGATTCCCCAAAAAATGGAAACCTTCTGGAATAATCAGAAAAGTTGTTCTTCCCAGCTCCTGTTTGCACTAGGCTCTCAGTGATTCCTGTGTGACTTGGGACAGTCATGTCACTAATAAGGGGCTAGAGCTAGACCATCATGTTTCATGCCCAAAAATGTTGGAGGTTCCCAAATCCCTTGTATACTGCACATGTGTAACCACATGTTTGGGACCCTGTATCTCTTGATCATTAAGGTCCCAGTGGTCACATTCCCAATTATTTTTCTATCCCTTTTGTTAATAAAGGACCATAGAAACGCTGTTTTAGTGTATATATTGTCCAACACAAATAATACTGCAATGTAACTGAACAAAAGGTCTATAATAAACGACACAAGGACTTCTAGTTATTTTAATGGATTTTTCTTTTACTATTTTACGGGGGGAAAACAATGATCTGTCATTTAGCATCAATTTTAAATATAAGGACATTATCTCGTTTTAGAACACCGCAGTGTTTCCCAAAAATGTAAGTTCTAAATAAAGTTCTGCTTAAATTGAATCAGGAAAGAAAAAAAAAAATATCTGTTTGAGCGCGACGGAATCGAGGCTTGGATGTAGCCACGCCCCGTCTCTGCTACGGTAGCCGGAATGGATATGATTTGTGCCTTTTCGGCTCCCGTTGCTACCGGTGTTTGGTTCCTGTAAACCAGGGGGAAACGGTAATAGAGAGAGAGCGTGGTCCGGGGCGGGAGGAGAACGAGGAGGCTCCAGGGCAGAGCGATAACAAGACATATAGATAAGGTTATTTAGGGGGCAGCTATAACATATCATTATCCCTACACTGATGAATGTAATAATATGCAGGACACATTATAAGGCTTTGGGAGGAATTAGTCTGGGACATAGTAAAAGTTGTGGACTATATTTCCCATGATGCTGCCTGACAGTGTATGCTGAGACTTGTAGTACTACTCAGGATGGATTCTAAATGGTTTTCTTAAAGGCACAACATCTGTTTTCTCCCTGCAGGGTCATGATGAGTGACATCCGCCATTCTCTGCTGCGGCGTGACGCTCTCAGCGCAGCCAAGGAGGTTCTCTACCACCTGGACATCTACTTCAGCAGCCAGCTGCAGAACGCCCCCGTGCCCATGGTGGAGAAGGGGCCCATCGAGTTACTGGAAGAGTTTGTGTTCCAGATTCCCAGGGATCGAGGATCCCACAATAAGGTGACTGCAGCTCGTAGTAGTCTCTGATCAGTCGTTACAGTGTATCAGCGTGATAGTATTAGTTTCTACTTGACCATTTACTTGTGCAGTGATGCGTCACACACCATGTGATGAAATGTGACCGTGCAGGATTACTGTCATTTGTAAGGCACTTGTAAACATGTTATTCCTTCCTCAGCTATGAGAAAACAATGTAAGTGCCACAGATCCCTGGCAAGTGCACCAATTTTCACCTGTTAATTCCCCACCCCACCCACTTGCCATTTTCTATAATAATAATATTCTTTATATAGTGCACACATATTACGCAGCGCTGCACAGAGCTTGACAGATCAGTCCCTGTCCCCAATGGGGCTCACAATCTAATCGACCTACCAGTATGTTTTTGGAATGTGGGAGGAAACCCATGTACACACAGACAGAACATACACACTTTTTGCAGATGTTGACCCTGGTACTTGATCCCCAGCGCTGCAAGGCTGTAATGCTAACCATTAAACTGCCATGCTGCCCCAATTTCTATGTTTGACAGCCTCTTCCCATTATGGTGTTTACACTTTTGATGTCAAACAAGGAGAAGGTGATGTCCATGGTACACATGCAGCGTTCTGGGCACAGTGGCACTGGTTGCTATGTTTTATTCTGTTGCTTTTAACCTGTATAGTGCAATGGATGGAAGCAGCAGAAGTACCATCCAGACCATATGTTATAGAAGTGGCTACTAACCCGACTCATAACTGTACAGACCCTTAGAACTGTTTATTAACTATGACCTCCTGCTTTATCTTCCTTCAGCGACTCACTGCCATGCAAGAGCTGCAGCTGCTGGAGATACTTTGCAACTACTTCCAAGACCAAACCAAGGAGGCAGTGCGTCAGGTCATCTTCTCCTCGCTGTTCAGCCCACAGGGCAATAAGGCAGATGAGCAGCGTATGGTTCTTTTGGGAAAGCTGACATCCATGGCGGTGGCTGTGTGCCGGGTGCCAGTGCTCGAGTGTGCTGCATCGTGGCTCCAGGTACATATCAGTTATGAAGAGTAAATGACTTATGCCCTTTAACATGTAATCTCCTTGATACACGATGCAGGATATTTTCTTCTCTAAACAATGTAGACACACATGGTAACTTACAGCTGGAGTTTTACATGCTCACAGCTTCCAATAACTCTGACTTATGTCTGTAAATAATAACAGGGAAAGTTTTCTACATTGTAAATTGGCTAACAATTCTGTCTATCCCTGCAGCGCACTCCTGCCGTGTATTGTGTACGACTGGCCAAGGCTTTGGTGGGAGATTATTGTGGATTAGTTCCAGGCTCTATCCAAACCCTTAAGCAGATTTTTAATGTCAGCCCCCGTTTTTGTTGCCAGTTCATCACTGCAGTTGCGGCGCTGTATGACATGTCCACAGGTAAGAGAATTTACTGGGGTTAATTAATAATCCTGTACAAAATGATGAGTAAAACTTCTGAACCCATTGTCTTGTCTTCAATCTTTCAGAGGAGCTCATCCCCCCTCACGACCTCCTGGAAATGATTGTATCATGGATTTTCGAAGACCCTCGTCTCATTCTCATCACCTTCCTTAACACCCCTATCACTGCCAACCTTCCCATTGGTTATTTGGAAGTCTCGCCATTGATGGGTTTGGTGAGGTGGTGTGTTATAGCCCCCCTGGCCTACAGGCGCAAGCAAAAGGCTGCAGGTGGTGTGCCTATTGTGGAAGACCAGAACCTTTACTCTAAGCTCCATTTGAGTGTCCTGCAAGGCCTCATGGTCCTTCAGACTCACCTGACGGAGAAAAGTTTATATGGGCGCCTGGCACTTATCCTGTTTGAGCAGCTCGTACCTCTGGTGGAAGAACTGGGGCAACTCTGTGAGGAGCTTAACCCACTGAATGCTGAACAAGAGATGGAGTTGGCATTAGATCGATTGGCACAAGCTTTGCAAGTCTCTATGGCGACAGGAGCATTACTTTGCACTCGGGGTAAGTTTTGAATAAGCCATTGGCTTGACATGAGGGTGTTAGAGTGACACCACTGCCGCTGGTTGCTGTTTCCTCGATAATGATGCCACCAGCCACATGTGGAATCCGGCTTTACGGGTTGGATAATCAGTAGATAATTGGATGTGACTGTGATATGACTCTGTACTATCATCTGCAGTTGATATCAGTACAAATAATTTACATGTCATTACATTTGTTTGTTGCACTATTTTTAGTGTCCACACTACTGTATAGGGTCCAACTTTACCGTGTGACTGATATCCAGTACTTTGAACTTTAATTTGAGATGGGGACCATGTGGGGGAGATATCAGTCACGCGGTGAAGTTGGACCCTATCCAGTACATGTGGACTAGTTGCCCCACATCTTCTACCGTATCAGACTGTATACAGTGGAACTATCAAAAAACAAATTGACATGTAAAGTCTACGTATCATAAAAACTATGATGCTTTGAGTTTGGATCAGACCTGTCTGGGGAATACGGCCCATACGCAGACCACGCAAACACTGATGCTTACCGGAAATTGAGGTGTTTAAAGGGATTTTTTCCATCCTATGGACTGATGATATATATTGCTTTGTGATATATAGGTGTCTTACCTGTGACATCTAATATCATTGATTTTGAAGATGAACACTGTGTGGGCCCTTCATTGTCAGAGATGCTATTACAGTAGATTGGGAAAAACTCTTCAAGATTCAAAAACTTGACATCAAATCTTAACATTTTCATTACTTTTCTTCCCTTGCAGATGATCTGAGAACCCTCTGTGCAAGACTTCCCCATAACAAGTGAGTGCCTTATAGTGTCCTATTGTAGATTACACCACTGCTGCCACCTCGCATCTTGGCTGTTAACTCCTGGTCCCTACAGACTAATGAAAATGTCAGATTAGCTATTTAGCTGTGTATTTGGGCCGTAATACCTGTTATTGAAATGAAGCCAGCAGCATGTCATTCTTTCTGTTTACTCTGTCTGTGAAGTGAACATTGATGCTTATTTGACCCCCAATTATTTTCTTCTCTTTCCAGCCTAATGCAGTTGGTGGTGTCCGGTCCAGTACAGCCGCAGCCTGCTCATCCGACTCTGACCCCTGCATATTACCCTCACATACATACGCCACCCTTGGGCTATCCCACACTCCCCGCTCATGCTGCATTACCTGCACATACAGCCCTGCCCACCCATGCTGCATTACCCACCCATGCTGCTATTCCTCCGCACACAGCCCTCCCTGCACATACTGCTCTACCTGGTCACGCAGCATTGTCTGCTCATGCCACACTCCCTGCACATCCTGCCTTACCCACCCACGCTGCACTGCCCACACACCCCGCATTACCAGGACACCCTGTGCAGACATTTATGCCTGGCATGACCTTTCCCTTTCGGCCAATGCGTTGATTGCATATAGAATATTACACATATGGACTCATTGTCACCGAGGAGACACGTACATGGAGTTGCTTCAAGGATGAGCCAAGACAACAACATGGCATCACGCAAAGAGCGGGTCCAGGCTGCTGTGTTCCAGTATGCCAGGGTGCAGATACTGTGCCATAACTTAGAGTACATTCTCACTATTTGGACCATAAGGAGAGGGTCAATATTATTCATAATTTGTATATAGAAGAGAAAAGGACGAGAGCCTCAATCTCTCAGAGCAGTGGTTTGCTGTCCCTTCAGGGCATGATGGGAGTTGTAGTTCCACAACAGCTGGGAAGCCAAAGGTTGCAGACCACTGCACTAGAGTAAGCATTTGCTCCAGTGACATCCCCACAGTATACAGTTTCCCTGGTATCAGAATACAGGCTAAATAAAAGAAATACCATCTATAACGGAGTAACTTATGGTTCTCTTCTCTCCCTGATTTGCTTTTGTCTGTGGTTCAATAACAGAACCTCAGACTGCAACAAAAACTGCATGTGTGATCTAAGCCTTATAGTGGCCCACCGATGGTCTGGTATAACATTGCACCCTGCTACCTTCCTCCTGGTTTGGTTTTCTATACACTGTTTTGGTTGTATTGGAGCCGACCTAGAACAGTGCACACCAGTGAGGCGGGGACTGGAGTACATGCTGCAACTTAAAGGGCATCTACCACCAGGATGTAGGACCATATGCAAATCAGACTGAGGGGCTCCAAACTACAATGGTGTTGATGGAGCCTGGAGCCCCTCATTTGCATACAATCTTTCATCCTGGTGGTAGATGTCTCTTAAGATCTGATTTCTGTTCCTTTGTTTTCTGGAAATAAAGCAATAAAATTTTATCTGGAGACATCTCCTTCCCTCCCTTTTCTTAGTCAAGATTTGTCTTTCGTAGGATTGAAACAAATCTATTACAGCCCCTTAGGAAGCGGAAGATGCTCTTTACAGTAACACCCCAGAGACGACAAACAGTATAAATAATGGGGCTTCTTGTATGTATCAAATATGCAAAAAAAATTGTGTTCCAAAATGATGTTGAACCACCTTTAATTTGTCATAAAGCTGGTTGATCAAGACTTAAAAGATGATGGCCACTTATACTTACCCTGTTAAAGTTTCCTATAAGACCCCAATAAGGTCACCCATGTTCCTGTTGACCGCTGAAGGTCATGCAACCCCTGTACAACTTCCTGTGATGTGTCCTGCTGGCTTACAGGACATTGAGAGGCCATGTAAACGTTACTGTATGCTCTCCTCCATCATAATAAGGCTACATGCAGACTGCACGGTGGGCAACAGCAGCACGCGGGGAGAGGAGGAGGGGGTGAGCGCTGCTGGATGCCATAGGGATGTATGGCGCACAGCGCCGTAATACGGGAAAAGATAGGACATGTCCTATCTTTTTCCCGGGTATGGTGCCGCACGTGTGCTGCACCGTACCGCTCCCATGGGGCACCGTGCGCCCACTGCCGTCTATGGGTGATGTATATCGGCCGTATATATATATGTCCCCCTTGCAGCAGTGTGAATGTAGCCTTAGACTGTAACCTCTGAGCTCAAACCTCCTCCCCCCATACACATCGCAAACCAGAAGGACACAGGAAGGCGCAAGTCCTGCTGTGTGGGGATGCGGGGTGTTGCATGACCCACGAATCGAAGCGGGTCAGACTAAGGCCTCATGCACTCACTGCACTGCAATGAGGGGAATTTCCTCCCTTTATGGCTGGGTGCAGATGGGAGGAGTAACCATGCATAGTAGAAGTCAATGGGGTAGCTGCAGTTTTTTCTCACAGTCGTGTGAATGAGGTCTAAGTATACTGTAATACAATTATACTTCTATTGAAGTCTTCTCCCCTTGGGTTAACACTGAACATTTCTGACTAGTAATTTTTATTTTAGTCCTCTTAGATTTTATGGATTGAGACCCAGCTGCTGTGAATTACGACTTCCACCTTCCCTCTCCATAGACTTCTATGTACTCTGACCTTAGTATCTGTCTTGCTAGCAGGAGGGAACTCAGCAGATGTTATAGTGAAAAGATGATTAGAGTCCAAGTAAATGGAGAAAGAGGTCCCCTATGCTAATAAGTTCATTCACTTGAGCGAAAATTTCCAGACTAGTTAATAACACAGTATAGAAATACATATTAGCCATGAGCATAATACTGGAATTTACAAAAAATAATGTGGTGGAGCTGATAAGAAAAAGAATATGAAGATCAATGGTAATAACCTACACAAAATATGTCTTTAAAAGAAATCTTCCATAATACCAATAGTGTGTGGATCTGGAAAGCATTCTGATGAGACAACTGCACCCACAGCTGATAGAATATGATACAAAAGCAACAGTGCCTCTTCTGTCCTCAGGATGGGTCTGGTATTGCAGCTCTGTTTAGGAGACCCAGGAAGATCTTGAAAGACCTCCACCAATTTAGAAATGGTCATCATGCAGGTGGCTTCATGTTCAAGGCAGTAATAATGTAGTAATGCCAGAAAGTTATATTATTTCTATAAAATAGAGCCCCCTGTAAACCTAACACCCAGTCTTCAGTAAGAAGCCTACAGTCCCATATAAAAGGAATTACTTCTGTCCCCTAAAATAGTGTGATATGTATCCATTTTGTCATTTAACATGCAGTCCCATGTAAAACACATCCATTGTATCCCCTAACATACAGTCCCATGTAAGAGGCATCCCTCCTGTTTCCCTACAATACTTTCTCGAGTAAGAGGCATCTCTTATGTCCCCTAAAAAGTCTCATGTAAGAGGAATCATTCATGTTCCCCAAACATTTACCCCCCCATGTAAAAGGCATTCTTACTGTCCTCTAACATACAGTCCCATGTAAAAGGCATCCCTTCCGTCCCCTAACATACAATCCCATGTAAAAGGCATCCCTTCTGTCCCCTAACATACAGTCCCATGTAAAAGGCATCCCTTCTGTCCCCTAACATACAGTCCCATGTAAAAGGCATCCCTTCTGTCCTCTAACATACAGTCCCATGTAAGAGGCATCCCTTCTGTCCTCTAACATACAGTCCCATGTAAGAGGCATCCCTTCTGTCCTCTAACATACAGTCCCATGTAAGAGGCATCCCTTCTGTCCCCTAACATACAGTCCCATGTAAGAGGCATCCCTTCTGTCCTCTAACATACAGTCCCATGTAAGAGGCATCCCTTCTGTCCTGTAACATACAGTCCCATGTAAAAGGCACCGCTTCCGTCCTCTAACATACAGTCCCATGTAAGAGGCATCCCTTCTGTCCTCTAACATACAGTCCCATGTAAGAGGCATCCCTTCTGTCCTCTAACATACAGTCCCATGTAAGAGGCATCCCTTCTGTCCTCTGACATACAGTCCCATGTAAGAGGCATCCCTTCTGTCCTCTAACATACAGTCCCATGTAAAACACATCCCTTCTATCCCCTAACATACAGTCCCATGTAAAACACATCCCTTCTATCCCCTAACATACAGTCCCATGTAAGAGGCATCCCTTCTGTCCTCTAACATACAGTCCCATGTAAGAGGCATCCCTTCTGTCCTGTAACATACAGTCCCATGTAAGAGGCATCCCTTCTGTCCTCTAACATACAGTCCCATGTAAGAGGCATCCCTTCTGTCCCCTAACATACAGTCCCATGTAAGAGGCATCCCTTCTGTCCTCTAACATACAGTCCCATGTAAGAGGCATCCCTTCTGTCCTGTAACATACAGTCCCATGTAAAAGGCACCCCTTCCGTCCTCTAACATACGGTCCCATGTAAGAGGCATCCCTTCTGTCCTCTAACATACAGTCCCATGTAAGAGGCATCCCTTCTGTCCTCTAACATACAGTCCCATGTAAGAGGCATCCCTTCTGTCCTCTGACATACAGTCCCATGTAAGAGGCATCCCTTCTGTCCTCTAACATACAGTCCCATGTAAAACACATCCCTTCTATCCCCTAACATACAGTCCCATGTAAAACACATCCCTTCTATCCCCTAACATACAGTCCCATGTAAGAGGCATCCCTTCTGTCCTCTAACATACAGTCCCATGTAAGAGGCATCCCTTCTGTCCTCTAACATACAGTCCCATGTAAGAGGCATCCCTTCTGTCCTCTAACATACAGTCCCATGTAAGAGGCATCCCTTCTGTCCCCTAACATACAGTCCCATGTAAGAGGCATCCCTTCTGTCCTCTAACATACAGTCCCATGTAAGAGGCATCCCTTCTGTCCTGTAACATACAGTCCCATGTAAAAGGCACCCCTTCCGTCCTCTAACATACAGTCCCATGTAAGAGGCATCCCTTCTGTCCTCTAACATACAGTCCCATGTAAGAGGCATCCCTTCTGTCCTCTAACATACAGTCCCATGTAAGAGGCATCCCTTCTGTCCTCTGACATACAGTCCCATGTAAGAGGCATCCCTTCTGTCCTCTAACATACAGTCCCATGTAAAACACATCCCTTCTATCCCCTAACATACAGTCCCATGTAAAACACATCCCTTCTATCCCCTAACATACAGTCCCATGTAAGAGGCATCCCTTCTGTCCTCTAACATACAGTCCCATGTAAGAGGCATCCCCTCTGTCCTGTAACATACAGTCCCATGTAAAAGGCATCCCTTCTGTCCTGTAACATACAGTCCCATGTAAGAGGCATCCCTTCCGTCCTCTAACATACAGTCCCATGTAAGAGGCATCCCTTCTGTTCTCTAACATACAGTCCCATGTAAGAGGCATCCCTTCTGTCCTCTAACATACAGTCCCATGTAAGAGGCATCCCTTCCGTCCATTAACATACAGTCCCATGTAAGAGGCATCCCTTCTGTCCTCTAACATACAGTCCCATGTAAGAGACATCCCTTCTGTCCTCTAACATACAGTCCCATGTAAATGGCATCCCTTCTGTCCTATAACATACAATCCCATGTAAATGGCATCCCTTCTGTCCTCTAACATACAGTCCCATGTTAAGTGTCACTCTTCCACTAACATATAGTGCTGTAGTCCCATCAACACACAGCCTCACGTGAAAACAGCCTTCCGTTATATTTGACATGCAGTCCCACGTAAGAAAACAATAACACTTTCTCTGCCGCCCCCGGGTCATAGGTTAAATGCTATTATGTTAGATTCTTCTTCATACAGCAACTCCCAACTTGCAGTCCTATTAAAAAAAAAAAAATCACCTCTCATCCCTGAAGCAACCACCATCCTGTAGTCCCAAATAAAAACTACAGAAATAATCCATAACTCCCCTTCCTATGTGTGCAGCCCCATGCAAAAAGAATGGGAAATGAAACCCATTCTTCATTCTCTTAATATACAGTCCTATGTAAGAGCAGCGCTTCCTCCCCTGTCCTCTCTGCACAAACCGTACACTACACTGCTGACACTTCCGGTCCCGTGCTCAGTACTATCTCCGCGGCCCCGCCCTTTCCGGTGACGTCACGCCCTCCAGGATCAGTTCCATTCTTGTCACGGCCGATCCTGTTCCTGTTGTGGTGACAGCAAATCAACGGAGCAGCGACGGAAGTACCGGGAGGAGGGAGAGCGGCGGAGACAGCGGTGCCGGGAGCATTGGCGGGTAATGGGCCCGGGATCCAGTGTCATCACCCCATACACTATTACCCCTGTATATGGGGGCTTCTCCTTAAACGGAGGCTCTAGAGATATACAGTGACAGGTGTACAGCCTGATACAGGTTCAGGCATCACTAGGAAACCAGCTGGGGCCCCCAATAATCACTAAAACAGGGGTCTCCTATGTAAACATGATGACGGGTGGGGGTCCGAGTGCCGTAAAACCCATTGATCACAATTTTGGGGTCTCCATTGAGATCCCATTGACCTTCTGTTCATAGCGAAGAATAAGACCCCCCTTCTCTGATCAGTGGAGGTCCCACTAGTTAAACTACCACCGGTCTGTATAAATCGTTTAATCTTTGGCCAATCCCTTTAAATCCACAGAGAAAAATTCTACCGTCTTCCCCTTTAAGGGATTTTAGGATTTTTCAAAGTGTCCTCTATGAATGTCAGCTGATTGCAGGGACCCCCCCAAGACCACCGCTGCAGCTTTTTAAAAAAATGTAATCCTACTTCTATCAGGGCTATTTTGAAAGAGGATCCTGAAGCATGTGATCATAACCTATGGGTGAATGTACATTGTGTTTGCACTGAATATTAAATGTATTTGCAGAGTAAGCTCCTAGCATTTATATTAAAGGAATATTCCAGGAGTATGTTGTTCCCTTATCCTTAGCGCTTTGTTATAGTGGGGGTCCAAAACCTGGCATCCCCTTCCATGAGCTGTGTAATCGCTCTTCTCAGATGTATAACGTAACGTTGATTCATCATGCAGCCTGTCAGTAGCCTGAGATGCAGTACCTAGCACAGCCACTATACAATGAATGGCGCTATACTTGTAATCTGCAGAGCTTGGTTTTTCTGTGGACCCCTCCTAGTACCATACATAAGGATAAACAAAAAAAAATCTAGAATGTCCTTTTATATATTTCTGCATAACATGTCCATGTCTGAGGTTTATGTCCTTTGATGTACATTGTAACATTAAAGTGTCGATGACTGTTCAGGAATGTGTTGATACAATTAAAGGGCATCTCCAGATATGTATAATTTTATTACAGTATATTACTAAATACCCTGCTTTATATTCCTCTTGCAGATATTACCTGCTTGTAGAGCTGTATGGTTACATATAGCATTGTGTACGTATAGAAATCGCTCTCTCCGGGTAGTCACAGCCTCTGAGATCTATATATCTTTCTATGATCTAGAGATATATATATATCTCTAGATTATGTATAATCTAGTGCCAATCCCTAGACGGAAGTAAAGTCTATCACTCCTATTAGGGATGGTCTGGTTTTTGTAGTAATTATTACAAGGACATTGTTAAAGGGACCTCTCTCCTTTCTGTTTCCAGTTCATGGAGTCCATGTGAGGAGCGGAGGAGCCGGGAGTTGCCGATCTGAGGCCGCGCTGCTCCAGAAACAAGGTGAGGCTGTTTGCCATCAGTCATCCCTCTAATCCTGTAGGTCTATGTGTAGAGTACCCGCTCTCTGCCTGGCGGCTTGGCTTGTAATCTTATCTCTGCCAGTGCCACTTTAACAATCAGAGCTGCCTACACAGTATCTGGATACCTACTCCACGGATTCTGTGTCTGGGTGGACAAAGGCGTCCATATCTTGTTGGCACGGTATACAGGAGGCCGCAGGAGCTGGCAGTGTTTGGGTACCTGATACAGGAGGCTGCTCTTGGGTTACAATGGCTGGATATAAGATCCGGGAAGCATGACCCAGGCAGCGTGTCTCAGCGGAGGAGGCTGAGATCGTTTGGTTGGGGGATGGGTATATTGATCACATCGTGATCTCTATATAGTGCCCTGTGTGATATGTGTAGTGTTACTTTTTTATGTAAATCTTTGGATAGAAAGGCGGGTGATGGATGCCCAACTGTACTATATCAAGAGGTAACAAGATGACCCTGTCTCTGCCCTCCTGCCAGGTGTGAATGAGCGAGGAGGGCCCCCCCGCTGCTCTCGCTGACACGGTCCTGCGCTTCCTGTGCCATGATGACATAGACACAGTGAAGGAATTATGTGCCGACTGGTTCCCCATCGAGTAAGTCTACCCCCGTGGGAGCTGACATTGTACCCACCATCATTATGCACATGATGGTACATATAGGTCATACCCTATGCTATTCACCCACAGGTACCCGGACTCCTGGTACAGAGACATCACATCCAACAAGAAATTCTTCTCCCTGGCAGCCACCCACAATGGGCAAATAGTAGGCATGATCGTAGCGGAAATAAAGAGCCGGACCAAAGTGCACAAGGAGGTGAGTTGATTGACGTCAGCATCTTATGTTATCTATGTTGGCATCATGATCTTGTTTAATACTTGACTTCTCTGCTTCTAGGATGGGGACATCTTGGCATCCAGCTTTTCCAGCGACACACAGGTGGCATACATACTGAGTCTGGGCGTGGTGAAGGACTTCAGAAAACAGGGAATTGGTGAGGAGCACAGGGCTAGAGCTTATTTGTATCATGACTTATTTGACATGCTGCAGGGGTGTCACCCAGCTTTCCCAGACCTCTGTCCTGTGTGATATTTTTATGTAAATCTTTCTATAGATAGGAGGGCATTTTTTTATGGCTGCTCAACTGTACTATACAGCTGTACTATACTATACTGTACTGTACTATACTACCTTTGCCCTCCTGCCAGATGTGAATGCTACAGGGATGTCACTCAGCTTTCCCAGACCCCTGCACAGCAAACGTGTCTGACTATGCTGAAACGTAGTCATTTCTTATTAGTGGATGGATCTTTCTTTTCAGGTTCTTTACTGCTGGAGAGTTTGAAGAGTCATATCTCCAGCACAGCCCAGGATCTGTGCAAAGCCCTGTACCTGCACGTTCTGACCACCAACAGCAACGCCATTCGTTTTTACGAGAACCGTCACTTCCATCAGCACCACTATCTGCCGTACTACTACTCCATCCGCGGGGTGCTGCAAGATGCCTACACATATGTGCTATACCTCAACGGAGGCCATCCTCCCTGGACTGTGATATATCCTTCACTGCTCGTGGTTACTTCTAGATTAATGGGGGTTATTATGTCATAGCATAGGGCGCAGTACAGATACTTTAAAATCCATCATAGGGAAGTTGTGCAATAAAACAATTAGGGACTTACCTCTATTGCCCATTCCATCAGCAAAGCCCCGGTTTCCATTGTTTTTGGTTCTGACTAGACTGGGAGTGTTCAGCCTTGGTAGTCACAAGTGCGGTAACAGTGATATTAACAAAGACATTAGATCTGTATGGGAAGGGATGTCAGCCTGAGAAGTGATATCATAATTTACATATGATAATTTACATAGTCACATACATGTTTTGTAGCTTTTCTTTTCCTTAACGTCTCATCACGGACTATCTGCAGCACCTGGGTTCTGCTCTGGCCGGTCTCAGCCCGTGCTCCCTTCCACAGAGGATCTACCGCCAGGCTCACACTCTGCTGCGTAGTTTACTGCCCTGGTCTGGCATCTCTGCAAAGAGCGGCATTGAGTACAGTCGCACCATGTGACAACAGGTACGTCAGACCCATCTGTCATGTGCGATTGATCGCATTCCTCATGGAGACATGGCAGCCGCTGTGTGGACTGGATCAATATTGAGAGTGCAGCACAGTGAATTGCTAAGTATGTTAGATCCATGTAGCCCGTGACATGCCGCGCCGTGCTTCATATTCTGGCTGCAGTCCTGGCATTTTTACAGCATTTATCTTTTAAAGATAAAGGAATAAGACCCTTACACCTTCCATTGTTATAAAGATTGTCTGGAGGTTAAAAAACATTGCTGCTTTTTTTTTTTTTTTAATACAAAAACAGCGCCACACATGACTTTGGTTTGTGCCGGTATTGCAATTAATGGAGCAGTATAGAAATTAATGGAGCTAAGTTGTAAAACTATGATCAGGTGTGGCGCTGTTTTTGGAAGAAAGGAGCAATGGTTATCAACTTGCAGACAACTCCTTTTAGAGAGCTGTCACATGGTGCCTTCTTTAGGGTGATGCAACACATGGCGTTTTTGGTCTGTTTTTAGTCAGTTTTTCCCAATTATCTTAATAGATAAACCGGTTGTAAGCAGCCAAATGCATGGTAAACTGCCAAAAACTGACTGAAAACGGATGTTTAAAAATGGACCAAAAACGCCATGTGTGGCATCACCCTGATCCGTTCTTGGTGTGTTTTTGAACACAATGAAAACGCCTTTGTTTTTGCTTTTTCTTCATTAGTGGAAGTTTAAGCAGCTGTGAAAATGTTACTACAGAATTCAAACCAGCCAAACGCACGATGAACAAGCAAAAACAAATGCGTTTTCAGTACGGACCAAGTGTGACAGCACCTGTAGGGAGCAGTCACGAGTGGCGTTTAATGCATGCGCTTCAAAATGCAATGTAACAGCTGGAGAGATTTGCCTACTTAAATTGATGTTAACATTTGCGTTTACAAAATGCAACCGCTTTGTAAATGCAATAGTTAACATCCATTTAATGAGACAAATCTCCTTTGTTGTATTGCATTTTAAAACTCATGCGCTCAACACCACGTGTGAATTCACACTCAGAGTATGGTCACACAAACCACTAGCGCTGCGTCTCCTAGCGCAGGGGGCTGTGCCTCTGCCCGATCTCATCAGTGTTTCCAGTTAAACGCATACGAATGCTTACCGATCGCATGTGTTTCACTGCATACGCCAATGTTTTAGGGCCGAGGCAAACCCCCATTGTACTACCGCTGCACTTGTATACACAGCGTTAGAGGTACACACCCTCAGACATTAGAGGTTTCTATAAACCTCATTGAATACTAATAAAATTTCAATCAACCTAGCAGCCTCATTCCTTTTTTTTCCTTTTAAATCTTCATTACATTTTTTAAAATATTAATACAATACTATAAAATATGAATACAGTATACAATATTAATACAATATACAATATTTAGTAGCCAAATCAATTACATTTCACAGAAAATGTTGGAATGATCTCGGACATGTAGCAATATACAATAAAATCCCCTTATGGAGGGTTGTATACAATCTTGGAATACCCCTATAGCCATATAATCACTAACCCCAATTTACCCAACCCATGCTGCCCAGTAGACAGCGCTCATTCTAAAACCTCCCCATAGTGTTTAGTCTTATCCATTATAGCCGACCAATGAGCTACACTTGGGGGGATTTGGTCTCATGCAATATCTGGCAATAACCACTCTAGATAACATTGAAAGCCTACAGATAATAGTCAAATAGACAAAAGTTATTCAAAAGTAAAAACTGTACTGAAAAAAAAAAAAAACAAGAATTACGGTCTATCCTCAATCTCTAGCATGAATCTTCTAAAAATCGCTTCTGCTGTGAGAACTCCAGCTCACATGTCAAAAATCTGGGTTCTTATCGCCACATCCAGGACAGGCCGCTTTATCCTGCAACCCGATTCTTGCCAGTAATAAGTGGTATAGTATAACCTATGAACAAAACTATATTGTATTAGTCTGTGACTCGTATTCAATGATGAACAGACAATATTGCAACAAACATCCCTACAATGTTCTTCTGCCATGACCCCTATCTCCCTATTCCCAGAGTTTTTTTATAATTAAATACAATATAATGGGTATAATAATTTTATAAACTTTAGAAAACTGTGATGTTATCCCCCCGTTCAAAAAAAATTATTATTGGTGTTGGTGAAAACAGAGAAACAAAATATTTCCTTTGTTTTTTACATGGGCATCTCGTATTTGTATGCAGTGAACACAAATATTATCCCCTACCCTAAACCATTGTTGAGTTTCCTGAAGTTAAATTAATATCCTATTTCTAAACCGTTAAGCATTTCTAGTGATGCCTAGTGACTTCCATATAGAAGTGTCTACCAGCTTCCAAAATTCTTTAAAAAAATCTTTTTTAATTGCACCCCTACTGTACTTGACCTATGTTAGAAAATCCTAGAAAACCCTGTCAAGCTACAACATTACAGGTTTCTAAATATACGCTGCCGCAGCCTGTGTGACCCAGATACAAGAGATCCAGGAACATGTTCTACTTGCAGTCTATTTTCAATACATTTACTCTGTATTGCTGGTTCCTGGTTTATATACATCACCTAATGAGTCCATATATATGGGGGGGGGGGATATATATGACTGCCAAAGTGAATAGGGAAGACTGCAGTTATGGATAATAGACGTACGAGACATACAGAATTAGTGTTTCATTGGATGGCTTATACAGTATGTAGCCACCACCAAAATTTGGCACCAATTGGCAAAGGGATTGCTCCACTAAATACACGGAATAGGACACAAGTGTCTAAACCCTGATGGTGCCTCATACAAGTGCAGTGCTGGTGTGTATACTCTCCCATCTCTTCAGTCTATTCATTTGTATTTACAGCTCTTTATATGGAGTACTGTGTGGTACATGCACTGGGGCTCTGTTACTATGCATCCCCTGGGGATCTCCGTGTCTGTCCCCCGGTGACATCAGGTGGATAAGTGTCTTCAGTGGGAAAACAACTCTTAAGGCATGCTTACAGCTTTAGGGCTCATTCACACAAACATAATGGGGATTGATATCGGACCCCATTGGCACTCGGCCACAGTGCGGCGAGCACAGGTTGTCTCACCGTGATCGTGCTCAAGACGTGTCCTATATTTTGCTGTGTCATGGGGCTGGACTCCTGCTTCTCTATGGAGAGCGGAGGCGTAAGCAGCCCTCACTCCTCCTCTCTCCTGCGCGTGGCTATATGCACGCCCAGGCGTGCATAGGATAGTCTGAATGTACAGTGTGCACAAGACTGTAATGTTGTTTTGTACTTGGTTATTAAGTTTATACATTGGTTATTAAGTTTATACACTGAACCTACAGCTAGAAGCATTGAATAATTCTGTACAAGCTGCTTATAAATCTTTTATTTCCTTCTGCAGTGTCAACATTTTGGGCAAAGATCATTTTGTTCCAAATATTTAGAGGAAGTGAGATTATTTTCCCTTATCAGTACGTAGAAATTATGGAAACAGACTGGTTAATCTCCTTAAAGGTGTATCCTGCATAATATGGTCACGCCTCTCCTTAGACCATTGCCATTGTGCTGCACTTTCCCCATTAGGGGTCCTGGTTATAGGACTGTTAGATTATAGGCTGATGTCCATTACATAGTGACGTTGTTTCCCCATTTTCCCGCAGATTTAAGCCTTTCCTTTGTCTGTACATCTCCATGACCGCACGCTGGAGGAGCGACGCCATCATAGGATACAGGGTCTGTTATACCTTCCGTTCTCCCGGCGCGCCGCGTCCTGCACCTGCGCAGGACTATGTCATGGGATCTCTCTTTCTGGTCTGGCTGCTGCTATAACCCTTATGGTTTCCTAATAAACTTTCAAAGAAGATCCCATTGTCTCCGGCGACACAGGAAGCAGCCGACGCTCTGCTCTAGTTTTGTAGCCTGGAGCTGCATGTTAATTTTTTTTTTTCCAATACTTTTTTTTTCTTTGAAATTTCTTAGATGTTGGTGTCTACGTGGTTGTGAGGCATGGGTGGAGGAGATGACAGAACTATGCAGTGGTTTAGGAGGCCTCTGCTATGTAGAGGACACAATCGCCTTTCCTTTCCCATTCATGTCTTCCTTATGTGAGCGCACAGTCTGACCAATACTGACCATTTCATACACGATGTAGCTGAGGGCCGCTCCCGGTACAGCGCTGGTGCCTGCTCCTGATGTGGGACATGTACACGGGGGACCTATCTACAAGACAACCAGCAAGGTCGAGAGACGTGTCTTATGCAAGATGGTGGAATCAGATGCCAAGATATTGACGTCTCTATTTTTATTGTTTTTTTTTTTTCTTGTTTGGCCTCATTTATCCTTGGGCTCAATCCTGAGACAGACAGACAAACATAAGACAACACTGTGCAATGTATAGCTGATCTCTGCCTGCATTAGTAATCAGATTTTTACATGTAATCCATAGGGTTATAGTTTATAACGTGTGTGTTTAACCAGATTTTTTTTTTGGCTCCTTTTAGTATTTAAGTTTTATGTGTATTTTAAGGACTGAATTTGCACTTGTCATTATACATGGATTGGCTCAAATTGGTATACAGGCAGTCCCTGGGTATTACGTACAAGATCGGTTCTGTAGGTTTGTTCGGAAGTTGAATTTGTATGTAAGTCGGAATATTTTATAATTGTAGCTCCAGACAAATTTTTTTTGTCCCAGTGACAATTGCATTAGCAAAATTTTGTGCTGTCATGGGAACAAGGATTATCAATAAAACTTCATTACAGACGTCTTACAGCTGATCATTGCAGTCTGGGGATAAAGTAACATCCAGAGGTCACAGGAGGAGAGAGGTCCGTCTGTATCTAGGGGACTGCCTGTATATATAAGTAAGGTCTATACAATATCTATCAAGATACTGCTATTGTTCTTTCACTAGTAACATAGCTATGGGGGTGGTATGTGGTCCTTAGAAGGGCCAGCCCAGTACCAAGCACATACTCTGGGTTGTTATGTCCTCTTTAGCAAAACCTAGCACTGTAATTGGACACCCATTTAGATTTCGGCAGGTCTGGCTGACCATCTGTGTTTGGAGCTTCCAGACTCTCTCTTGATGCCAGTTATGGATCTTCAGAGAACAGACTAAAGGTGGACAATTCCTTTAAGTACAGCAGTCTATGTCTAGGCCTCTGGTGCACTGCTTAAAAGTACAGTATGGCCTGCGCTGGCATTACCCATGCTATGATTTTGTGTGTCTGTGTATTATATTTATTGCACCCTCACGCATCCATACACACAATATATGATTCATACCAGTCGTCATTGGTATACTTAGAGACATAGAGAGTTATACAGCATATACTCACACACTGCCCTCTGCCCCCACCCAGTTGTACATGAATACGTGTGTCTTGTATGTTAGAGTATACAGCGTGTGTGTGAAGGAGTTTGCGGACACCTAATTTCGGGTCTTTTTCTTGGGTTGCACTTCGCTATGGCGATCTTTGTGAAACCCTTTGGATGTTTTCTATTTATGACAAAGTGTTGTAAAAGAATAAACTATAATAGAACCGTTGTCATGCTGACTGTTTCCTTAGCATTACTGGGTCTGATATGGGAACCTACATTACTTATACAGACTCCTGGGTGGCTCATGACATAGGCGCCGAAGATATTGGGAAATCCTGTGTTACTGTAGTCCACCCTAGGCACCATCAGACTGGTCTAGATACTTTGCAGGGACCAGGACTCCCATCATTGCAGTCACTGATTATGCAACAAAGGTCCACTGACTAGAGTCCTGTACTGAAAACATGAGTATAATATGGGACAGTAGTCCGCAGGGAATCAGGACCTCAACTCCTCAACATCATGTATGTTGCATGTGCTCCTAAGTGTCAGTACACAGTGCAGAGCGGCACACAGAGCAAAAGATGGGGCTCTGGGGTGTTATCTAGAATTTGAAGGGGGCATCAGTATCATTCGGAGGCTTCTGCAATATTAAGGGGGCATTGGAGGGTCTCTAGTATTAGGAGGTTGGGGGCGGCTATCTGGGTTTCCAGACTTATTAGGAGAAGCAATGGGGTTTCCAGGATTATGGGTGGGGGGGCCTTTGGGGTATCTCTCCATTATTATTAGAGGGGCTACAATATTAATAGGGGTATCTCCAATATTATTATGGGAGGGCTTCACCATTGGTAGGGGTCTCCAATATTATTAGAGGGCTTTGGGGGGGTTCTCCTGCATTATTAGGAGGCTCTGGGGGATCTCCTGCATTATTTGGCAGCTCTGGGGATCTCCATTTTTATTAGTGTCTGCTCTAGTTGGTTTGTATTTATTTTCTAGTCTGGGGTTTTGGGTACCCTTGAGGTTGACTGGTATGACAATGTGGCCTTCAGACCAGAAAATGTAGTGCACCCCTGCTCTATTGTTACCTAAATGTATATAAAGATGGGTTTATACTACGTGCAGCATATACATTTGACATTTCTCCCAATGGATAGGACTACTCTACCCATAGACCATCATAAACCAAACAGGCTCCTAAAGACACCAGAATACACATAGGATATGTCATCCTTCATGGGTGCATGCTTCTTTTGAAGCAGTGTCAGGTTGAAAGCCCCCCCATTAATTTGGATAGTAATGCATGTTACTACACGAACACCTACCTGTACCACTTGTATTACAGTAACCGTCCGGCTGAAGCTACTCAGCCCTCAAAGGGTTAAGCCGTGTGTGTAGGAATGCATGTGGTGACACGAGGGGACATGTTTCAGCAGGCCCCGATGATAGTGCACTTTGTGTCCCTGCCAGTCACAATGCCCTGGGAGGTAAAAAAAAAGGGGGGCAGTCAACCACCCAAGTCCCCGGGCAGGTCTGTTCATGCTGGACATTCCTAAGAAGTTGTACGAAGGGTTAAAAACTTGATGGACCTGTTCAGAATGACCGAGCCGCTGGATTACCGGAGAGATGGAATGCTGCCCATCAGGAAGGAGCTGGCTAATTTGTTTTATTCTTATGCCCATAGGGGTCATTACCCAGCTTTTCATACACCCTGACTGACATGTAAGTCTTCCCTGCTGTATACATTTATGTTTACATCTTCAGTTACTGCTGTGACTTTACAGTATTTTCTATTCATGAACAAGGAGGCCCAGGATGAACACTGCAAAAAAAAAAAGGTTCAATTGTAGAAATCCAAAAATTTGACAATGGAACTACAAACCCCAACATCTACTGCCACTTTATCCCGAAAGGCTATTCAAACCCAAGAGATAGTCCCTTACACAGATGTCATATTCACAGATGCTACCTCCCGCCGACTAATTAAAGGGTTAATGCTACCGACACCTGATCCACGCACGACTAAAAGATGAGGTTACACGGTTTTATTCTTTACATGTAACACAAGGAAGGGGACAGGAAATTACTGTAGCATCATGGTCACACCATGTAGTACTGGTATATGTGGTGCCCGCTGCCTGTGCCCTCTGCCAGACGCCATCCTGTTATATGGAAGAGGGTGTATGCCATATGTCATGGGTCTCCGTTATTAGCCCTGGGAAAAGGTTGACCTCATATACTGAAAACTCACACCCACCATCATGAGGGAAGCCATATAACGTAGAATGGCTATAGGTTCTGGGTGCCTTAGGGAGCACCAACCCCTGTCTCATCAATGGGGCAAGGACAGCACACTGAAACTTTGACCTAGATCAAAGTGGGCCAAGCTATTAGCCTGCCTGGTTATTACTATAGTAGGGGGTGCTCAGGGACCTTCAGTTATCTCTTTCCCATATAAGGACTATAATTAGGGTCGCCCTAGTAAATTGGTGCCCATTTCCTTTACGTTACGTCTCTAGTCAGGGCCCTGGTACAGATTTTGCATAGCGGCCCAGCAGCTTCAAATTTCACCTCAGAGTTTTTACCCACAATGAATGGCGGCAAAGATCTATTACGTCGTCCGCCATATAATTGGGTAGGATGAGATGGGATGAGTGTTGGCCCCGACAGGTGCGTGACAGGTCCCTGACAGGTGACGGCATCCCATTAATAATTCACCCCGTCTTGGAATATTTATCGAGCTTGTGTTTGCTCACAGCTTGTGTGTTGGCGAAGGAGTGCTGCCACACAGGCCCGTTCAGATCCATTTCATGAAGGAGAGACATTTACACTAACTTCCTGCTTGCACTAGGCTGAGCTAATTTGGAAAGCACTAAACAGACAATATCCAGAAGATAATATCAAGGCCGGACCAGGTTATTGTAAAACACAGCTCTATAATAAGGTAAATGTGTGACCATGTGATACGTGGGGATCCAAAATTGGAGACAACATCGCCAGTCGATATCTTGTTGACACATCATTCATATCAATACCTGAATAAATTTGAAGGGATTTTCCAGAACTTTAAGACTGGTGATCTGTTCTTAAGATAAATATCATATTGGTGGCGGTCCGACAACATACTACGCCACTAATTCGCTGTTCTCTTTGCTGCCTCGTCACCTACAATGGCAGACAGCTCCATCCCTTGTTTAGTGGCCATATCAGGTACTGCAACTCAGCTTAGGTTATCCTATAAAAGGATTGGTCATTCATATCAAAATTTCCTGAAAGTTCTTTAAAACGCTGGCTTCCCCAATGAAAATTGTGAAAAGGGGTCATTAACTATGACGATTCATCTACTAGTACTCTCTTCCAATAGTAGGATCACCTCAGAGACCCAAATGTAACCACAACCTCTGCACCCTTTATAGTTATACTTTCTTATTACTATATTGAATAATTTTTTTCACAACATACTGAATTTGCCTACAAATACTTATGGCCCCACACACAGAGGAAGTGAAGTGTGCACTCCCATATTTCTTCCCTGAAATGTCCACCTGACCATGAAGGGAGTATGAAGAGTCTTTGATGGGGAATATATAGAAATCCATGGAGTGAGACGCAGATAAAGGCTCCTGATAACCTATAGGCTCTGTGACTCGCATACTTGGGGTCTGCCAACCTTATCTGACTCCCACATAGTCTCATTAAGTGTGAGGTCACGGGGGTCATAAGGTGCCTTATATCCAGCTCCAGCTCCTGCACCTTTATACCCCCCTCCTGTGTAATTATACCACGGGAAACTGAGCCCCTGCTGGAAATAATGAGCTGTCATCAGCTGAGAGAAGAGCTGATCACACAGGGATCTAGGATTACACTGGGAACCTGATAAAATGGACAGGGAACTTCCCATACTATTTCCCTTAGGTTTACGAGACCATATTACAAATAAAAGCAGGTGTATTCTAAAAATATTTTAAAAATACTATATTACACTCTACAATAAAATTCAGAATTTCCTAATCCAGACAAACTGATGATCCGCAAATATTTCCAACACAAAACTTTGTAGATATGATACCCTACATTAAAGTCTTATGTTACCCTACTTTAAAGTCTAATATTAAAATGCTACAAAACACAATTCAACTTTTTTTTTTCTGAAACACCACCACTTTTGTCTAAGGGCTATGCTTAGAAAAGCAGAATTCAGCTAAATGAGAGTGCACCGCAATATCAGTCACAGCCTGGGATAAAGAGGGGCGGTATTTTTACATTTTTTTATCTTAATTTTTTGGGGAAAAAAAGAAAAGAAAAAGACACAGTTTTTTCAGCTTCATTTATTATGCATATGTCAGACAGGCCTGCTTCATAGGCCCCATATCTAGATCTGATAATCCTTCACATCACATATGAAACCCATTTATTGTCCACAAAAAGTCCATTAGGTTCATCAATATTTCATATTTCATCTCAGTATAGACCTCTGTACCACCACATTCTTCATATATAACCTATTAGTTTAAAGGATTTGTAAAAAATATATTTTTGCTTGATGTAATAAAATGGCTGTGACCTTAAAGTTCTCCGATATGGTTACGTAGCATCAGGGTAGGCCCAAATGTCCAAAAATGGAAGAGGCCAAGTGTCCTCTTATGGCTAACGTCCCTTAGTTCTTGTTCAATAGATGACCCAACTGGCCTCATGCTCTCACCAGAGTTCTGTTCTGACCATGAGAACCACCTCAAAAGCAACTTTCCAACCATGAAAAGTCAAAGAGACCAAACCCCTAAGACATATTTCAGTTCACATTTTTGTTACAAAGTGAAATCCAACCACTGGTTGCTTTATGGTTTATGTTCCATCACCAGGTCATAATGTCTCAGCCCGCTCCCATGGTGGGCACTCGTACAACACATCCTCAACATAACCACTGTCTATGTACCACTGATCTGCCACAGGTTCCTCTTTCAATTCTTGCCAAGTTGGGTGATGGTCAGGAGGCAGGAACCATTGGCTATCCATTATGGCAGGTTCCTGTTGTGCAACTTCCAATTCCGAAGTGTTGACAACTGAGGCATTGATCCCGGAAGGCCCCAGGTCTCCTTCCCACCACATTGATATTAAGGCTGTCTGCAGATCAAGGTCATCAAAATTGCTTCCATTGAGATGATCATTTTCAGAGGAAAAGAGGTTGTCCGCATGCCGATCCTGTGCCCTCAAGGCTGGCAAAACAGGACTGGTCTTCTCTTGCCTCCTAAGCTGCTTGTAACTGCAAGAAGAACGTGGAGTTTGGCGATTGTTTGGTCGAACTGATGACTGGTATGGGTGGTGGGCAGCTACATTATTGTATCTTGGAGGGTCAAGATGAGAAGCTGGCATTCTTCTCCTTCTCAGTACGCCATTCACAAACATATCAGCATATCGAGGATCCATCTGCCAAAATCCACCCTTCCCAGGCTCATCTTTACCTCTGGGGACTTTCATGAAGCATTTATTCAGAGAGAGGTTGTGGCGGATGGAATTCTGAAATAGAAAACAGTTCATTAGATCTTGGGATCTGGACTTCTGCTACACATTACCTACATCAGGTCTAGTTAATGGAGTATGACTGCTGAAAAGTCAATGAATGACCCCGTCATCTATGCCCTCCCCCACCCACTACCTGCTCAGGTGTCCCTTACAGCCAGGACAAAGTGTCCCATTATACAGCTGTCTCCTGGAGCAGGCAGGTAGCCTGCAGATGACTATAGACAGACACCTGGCACAGACCTCACCAAAAGATGAGGCTGCTCATGAATAATGCAGTGTGTTATAGTCACTGGAGGATTCCCACCTTGACATGTGCAGGTTATTGATGTCCCTCACCCCCACATACAGAATTGCTCAAATGTCCTACACACTGAGGACCTTTCATGTCCAATCATAAAGTAGACATGCAGCTGCTGTATACCTCAAAACCAAGAAGGGACAGATGCATTTGCTATATTATGGCCATGGGTACAATTCTAACAACTAATAATTGCATTTATATCCAGAAAAAAGATGTACTATTCAGTCAAATAGGCTACACTGGATAGCTCATCTCCACATCTGCATTTGGTTGACAATCATCATCAATACAGTCTCTAATCTTGTAAATTGGGTCCTCTAAGCAGGTCCGGGTAGTGGAAATTGAGGACTGTCATTGAGGAACACAATTCATGACTCTAGGTTGAGTCTCTAGGATATGCTCTAAAATGGCTTAGGGAAACCAAATTGTTGTGGGCTAAAACCAATCTGAGATCTACAGTACTAGTACAATATCCCTTCTGGAACATCTTCATTATTGACCTACAGTCCTTTTTTACATGCTCATAGATATGCAACTACCTAACCTTATCCTCAACAAACACATGATACTTTGAAACTGGGAAGCCTCTTTTGAAAGGGCGAATGGTCTACTTGAGACTATAGGCCACCACCACCATTAATTCCAGTGCTCAAACCATTCTCAACCGGTCTTGTCTTAGTTCATCTCTAACACCAACTATTTGGTCAATCTTAATGTGCAAACTCCAGGTCCTGATGTCTGTTGGGACCACATAAGGTATTCACATTGTAGAGAGGCTATAGGAAATTTTGCCTTGGGGCCCAGTTACTTTATTGAACTTACCTGCCAGCTGGGGTCAGCATGCCTATAGTAACAGAAGTTCTGTGTGATCCAGTTATATATGGCGGAGAGGGTGAGTTTCCTCTGCTGGCTTGCCTCCATTGCCATGCATATGAGGGTGGCATAGGAATATGGCGGTTTCACATTAGGATTTGTTCTATAATCCACTTCTTGGATAGGATTTGGTACAGATGAAGGTAGAGAAGGCCAGGTATTGGACCCAATGTTGGATCTCTGTTTCCCTGTACGAGGAGCCTGACAGGAGGCTGTATCTCCAGCTGGAGGACTGCATGGACCTTGAGTTTTGTTAGTTGCAGGAGGGCAAGAAATAGCAAATGAAGTCAAATCTGAGCTCCAGATGGAAAAGTCTTGAAGCCACTGAAGGTTGGTTAAGCTATCATCTTCTCGGATATTGTCCTTCTCCATGTGAGAAGCTTGGGGATTGGAAGAAAGGACAGGCATGGTCCCCTGGAAAAGACCAAGGACAGATCTGTAAAAAAAAGTTATATAGAAAATATGATATAGATGAAGCCACATAACAATCCAAATCTATTCATGGTTCTAGCTCTGTCTTGCAGATTTGTTTCGGTTTATATCTAAGTGACTATCAAAGAAGATAGATGAATGGATGTAATTCCTTATGCCTCCTGTGGAGGCACTGCAGTGAAACTGAACACTTGAAGGTTTGAGTAACAGGAAGCCTCACAATTATCTGATCTTAGGTCAATCTTGTTGTCTAAAAGGTATCACCGGAAGTGAACATACCCTTAAAGGAATTAATATGTTTTTTGAACTATACTTTTTACCATGTGTTTAAAAAAAATAAAAAAATAAATTGTAATTTAGAATTGTTTATTGCGTGGGTGACTTCTATAGGACATCTACATGCTGTGATGGACATCATGCTGCTAGGTGAAGCCCCTGCCACCTCTTGTTTGCCAACTGCTCTCCATTTAGCTGCCTCTTCCCTAATGACAGTAAATATAGATGGATAATTTCCCGCAGCGGGCACAGTCACAGCAGCACCACCTCCCACAAGACCTCACCCCAGAGACTGTTTGTTCAAACGTGTTCAGAACAAATAGCGCTTGTTCCTGCAACCTGTGCGTGTGCCGCGGTCACCCAGGGAGTGGAGTTACATATTCACGCGGCAGCAACCCTTTCATAGCCTGCCATGAGGAATCACCTTACACTACATCATACGGAAAACATAATCCATTGCAACCAACAGTCAGGGGGACATCATGGACGCTACATAGGCCTCACCAAGGCCTACAAGGTCTAAGTCTACGTTATTCTCAATGCCACATTTCATATACTTCATAGACAACATATAACACATACAGGTACCACACATACCACATAATATACACCCTGTGCCGAATATATTCTACATGTACCATATAAATTACACATACAGTAAGACATGTACTACATGTACCACATATACTACATATACCACTTAATGTACACACACAATACCACATAAAATACACACTGTGCACATATACTACATACATTATACACAGTACTAAATATACTACAGTACAAAAGTACACATACAATACCACATATACCATATCCAGCACACATACATTACCATATATACACATACAATTCCAAATATACTATCTATACCACAAAATGTACACATATATTACAGCATATTCTACATATACTGCATGGCGTAAACACAAAATATCACAAAAGCTTCATATAACTCATAAATTATAACTTTATATGAGGAAACCCCCTCACAATCCCCCTGACATTATTTAGCTATGCTTTTCAGTATCTGTATTGGGCCTTAACCAGTCACAACATGGCGATTATTGGACCTCTCCATTGCCTCTCTAGATATGTCTGGGAGGCGCCTCACCAGTCACACCCGCCTCATGTGTGTAGATGTATATGGCGGCCTGATAACATAGTAATATGACAGAAATAAAGCAGCGGCAAGAGTTCATTTTGTCCTGATTGGAGACACTTATCCACAAAATAACACATATACAGGCGGTCCCCTACTTAAGGACACCCGACTTACAGACAACCCATAGTTACAGACAGACCCCTCTGACCTCTGGTGAAGATTTCTGAATGCTTTACTATATTCCCAGACTGCAATGATCAGCTGTAAGGTGTCTGTAATGAAACTTTATTGATAATCCTTGGTCCCATTACAGAAAAAAATGTTTAAACTCCAATTGTCACTGGGGCCAAAAATTTTTTTTACTGGATCTACAATTATAAAATATACAGTTTCGACTTACATACAAATTCAACTTAAGAACAAACCTCCAGACCCTATCTTGTACGTAGCCCGGGGACTGCCTGTAAATCCCTGTATTCTCATATTATGGCATTTGTAGTTCAGTGATGCAGTTTTCAACCTTGTTACTGCCAAAATGGGGGTCCTTGCTTCCCAAATACTAAAAATACAAGTTTTATTATATCCTGATTAATATAATGGTGTCTCACTTTTCATCTATCACTATTTTTACCTCATCATTCCACTGAGCTACCTGCTAATGGCCTGATTGACTGAGGGCAAGATAGTGAGATATAACAAGGTGCACCCAGACTCGTATAATAATGGGTCCGATAAATACAGCAGTAGACAAACCCATTGGAACAATTACTCAACACCAGGGGCTATCACTTATGGGATGATTCACTTATATTAGAGATGATTATTTCTTATTGATCATACATCTTACATTCATGGACATGAATGTGTCAAGAATGTGGCCTTTACACTCATCATCTCTTTTGGTCCAGGTGTAGCAGCCATATGGGGCCCTTAGGGGGCCCTTCATCTGACCTGACACTAAAGAATAGAGGCTATGTACCATTATATACATATTATACTGTACATTGTACAACATAGTATGTGATTTATACATGCTGTATATGTATATTTGCTGCATGTGTATATGGTGTGTGGTGTGTATATACTATATGTGTGTACATATGCTGTATGTCTGTATATGCTCTATATGTGTGTGTGTATATGTGAGTGTATAAATGTGTATGTATGAGTGAAGAACTGTAGGTTTATGTATATAGGTATATAAATGTGTTTGTAATATGAACTTTTTTAAGGGGGCCCCATCAGAAGTCTACTATGGGACCCTGCCTTTCCTAGTTATGCCCCTGTTTGGTACAAAGGTTCCCCTGTCCAATACTGATAGTGTACTATGATAGTAAGATATGAGTATGACAGTCCAATATAATATGAGCAATATTATGAGATGTGATAGCAAGATATAAGCTTGATAATGGGACATGATAGTAGATTAGTATAGAGTTGAGTTTGATTTTATGATATGACAGGACATTTCATATTTACATATTTGATCAGACAATATGATCATGAAATATTATATACATTATAGCCTTATAGTCGGTTTGCAGGAAATGATTGTTATGTGTGATGCTTCATTGTAGCATAAGGTATTGTATGATCCGCCATGATAGTGTCATATTCTATATCATAATGGAATACAATACAACCACTATAACCAGAGATAACCAAAAACTCCAGATCAGGGGCGTAACTTGAGGGGGTGCAGAGGTTGCACCTTGATCGACAAGAGGTTTAGGGGGCCCTTATGGTGTCATTTTCCCATATGAGAAGACTATTACTATAAACCATACATTATAGTCGGGGGCCTGGCACAGACTTTGCACTGGGGCCCATCAGCTTCTAGTTACGCCACTGCTCCAGATGTATAATACAAAACTGAAAAATTGGGGATTATGTAATGTGCCATGAGGATGAATGTAGATTATATCCTGCAGTGTATTATCTGGTCTTCCCTGTAACAGCTGATGTGCAGGAGATGACGCTCCCCTGGGACGTGTGTGACAGGATCAAATCACCTGGAAATATGATCAGGATGGAGAAGCTTTAATAGCGGTAAACAGGTGTCCGGCACCCCTAAACCTGCGATGCTCCCCCACTATACAGTCTATTGCATATATTTCCTAACCTTATAATAAACCATTAATATCTATGCAGTTATAAAATTCAGCGATGCAGCAGAGCTGAATTTGTTATTCATCTCTTAAGGGCTGCAGCCTTTGCATATCTTGCAGTCCCATGTAAACTTAACAATAAATTGCCCGAATCCTTATTTCTCTGCACCTACATCACTACATTCTACTATTGGCACTGGGTCATCATGCATTGGGACATATAATCCCTCGTATGTCCTATGAATCTGCAGTTAAAGGTGCACACTAATTTCTATAGAAAACAAGTATAATTGTACTATAGGCGTAATATAAATTGTAATGTGCACATAAGATTATAAAAGATGTATAATGTATAAGAAGATCTTACCTCGGGGAGGGATTAGCAGGTTGGGGCTGAGGTTCTCTGATAAATGATCCCACTGTAGACTGAACTGCTGGCTCTGCCACCTTACCTCCCCAGGGAGCTCAGCCCTTTAAACAGAACTCTGAAATATGATTGGTTGCTGGTTGCCTGGTATCCTGCGCCTTCATTGTCCAATCAGATTGGGGAAGATTTCCAACCGTTTAAAGGTATTGTCTGCAAACCCCTCCTCTGTGGTGGGGGGTGTAGGAGAGCAGCCTTGTGTGTCCTCTGCCGGTGGAGCGTGATGAAACTTTATCAATAGATCTGTATATGCTATGTTATATAAATCAGGATATCACTATAAGAGTGCCCATAGACATCCCCCAAGATTTAGGGTGCATTTGCATGCAATTTTACAATACAATGATATGATAATACACATTATTAATGAAGATTTTGGAATTCTGCATCCTATCATGTTCCGTATGCAATTCCACAATGAAGAACGGAAATTGGATACTGTAGGAAACATCAAAGGATGTATTACATTTCATGTGAATCCACCCCATAGTATAGACAGGGTGCAAATGCAAAATTAGAGGGGTCATACTAACTTTTATTATTCCCTACCCACAAGATAGGAGGTGACTGCAGCAGTAAATACAACAGATATTTGAGGTGCACTAGAGGTCCCCATCTATGGGACTTCAGGGATGACTCTCACAGCCTCATTGGGGCACCTTAGGGGTCACTTGCAGGTCCTGTTCTGGGTGCTGGGGTCCCTACACCTACTCCACACTCATGTCTAGAAAAAGAGTCTTCATAAGACAAGTTTTGGCAAAAGTTATTGATGTACAGTGTGAACAGAGCCGAATGCACTAATATGTGAAGTAGTCCTGAGTGACAGTCCTGGTTGACAGAGGGTGGTCCGCAATGACCTGTCCTTGTATGAAACAGCATCCTTCATTCTGCACTTGTTCCCTTCCATTTTACAACACTTGGGCGTTTATTGCCCTTGTGTTATTTATTACACCGCGGAAGGGTCTTTTATGCCACTGTCTGCCCCACCATCTTGCTTTGTGCTCCGTTTATACGCTCTCCCCCAAACTCTTTGTATTCCTTTTTGGTTTTATGAGCAGGACAGGACACCCTTGTATTTAACAAATACAAAAATTTGTCCTGCATCTATCATAAAGAGTGAACAAAAGAATACCACCCAGCTTTCTTGAGCCCCTGAATGACATAGTGATGTTACAATAGGACAAAGCTGAAGATGGATCCCATTATTATGTAGATTTTTAATTTGCAGAGGGTCTAGGAAAGTTGGGTGGGATCTGTAAGAGCGTTGATGTTAGTTGTCACCCAGCTTTCCGAGAAAGTGGGATATCTTGTAATGTGGATTATTAGATGGTCATAGAAATATCATGTTGTAAAGGCATTACCGTGGGAATTCCTGGACAGTAGAGGACCACCCTATATGATGCTCATATAGGGACATTGGTCCTGATGGGTATTTAGGTTTAGATTTGTTATAAATGTCTCCCCCCTCAGGACTAAGTCCCCAGCACAAGCTTGATTACTTCTCATCAGACATTTATATTATAATACTGCCCCCTAGTGACATAAATATAAAACTTAGAAAACAAGATAACACTTCCTGTTTTTTTCTAATTACCGTATATACTCGAGTATAAGCCGACCCAAGTATAAGCCGAGGCCCCTAAGTTTACCACAAAAAACTGTTAAAACCTATATATTTTTTACTCGAGTATAAGCCGAGTTTGGGTTTTCAGCACATTTTTTTGTGCTGAAAAACTAGGCTTATACTCGAGTATAGAAGGTATGTCCTGCCTGTAATTGGGATATCATCCCCCCTTCTTGTGGCCCATCCGTAAACCCCTTACGCTCTCAGGACAGCCTTTTATTTTAGTAACAAAAAGGAAAATAACAATTCTCTTTGTCTCTGTTTTGCAGGGTTTTATTTTTTTTTTTACATTTTTAAGGTGCAAGTACGGAACTAAGCATGGGGTCAGTTGTGCTTCGTTTTGCACCTAAAAAGTCTCTAATTTGCTCGACAAAAAGTCACAAAACAAAGAAAACATCTGTCTTTGAAAGATACATTCAGGACCAGAAACACCCACCACTTCTTAAGTCCCTGGCATAGTCGCAAAAATGCCCCCCAAAAGGTCCCAAAAATGTTGAAAAAAGCCAAAAAGAAGAGAGAAAAAAATGGTAAAAAAAAATAAAAAAAAATACATGTCCGCCAGGGAGTTTCAGCAAGGACTGTGATGCAAAGCTATGTGTGATGCTGAACATAGAGCTGAAGGTGCTGGATCCAATCTCATGAGGAGCGTGCCTGAGAATTTAAGGAGAATCTCTGTGTGGATAACTTTTTATTCAAATTAGATATTACAAATCTGATTTTGGTGATGAATTTTGGTCTTCTATCATCTGCTACATAACCATCTTCCCTTTCCAAAACCTTACCCTTGATCTGAGAACTGTCAATCTGTGGAATAGCCTGCCTCAGGCGCTGGTCACAGCAGGGACAGCAGAGAGCTTCAAGAAGGGTCTAGATGCCTTTTTACACCTAAATAACATTGATGATTATGTTATATAGAATTGTTTCCCCTAAATCCCTTCCTCATCCAATCCCTTCCCTTACTTGGTTGAACTTGATGGACAAGTGCCTTTTTTCAACCGTATAAACTATGATACACTATGAAAGGGTGGCTTTTCAAGATGGCGGCCATGGTCTGGACAGATATGACCATCTCCCCTTTGGATTCAGTAATAAAAGGGTGTTTTGGGACTGTTGACACACCCTGTATAAAACCTCCGACCCCCATCTAGTAGTAATACAGACAGTAGAGATGGCTGCCCATGGATAGGTCTCTTCATTCACTTTTACAAGAGTCCCAAAAATAGACATACAGGCACCCTCAGCTATTTTCGGAGCTCCCATGCATGGACAGCTCCTTCATCCGGGGATAACGATTTTGGGATTGGGCCAAAATCTTTCCTGTGAATGTGCCCTATACAATGGGAATAGCCCTTTAAATGTATGCCCAAAGTGTGATGTGAGCAGGGCCTAAATTTAATCTAATAAATTCAAGTTGGGCCTGGTAATCTGATCTAATGTAGATTCTGCTCTTGGTATGTGTTTAATTAGGGAAATTTTTGGATGAAAACAGATTGTAGTGACAGCTGTGACTACTCCTTTGATTTCTATATGTTTCCAAATTAAAGGGTTAATAGGCTCACAAGCTCAGAGAATCAAATCGCGATGAGACCAGTCGTGCTCTCAAGAAGTTTTCCAGTTTATGAGAGGACAAATCAATATGTAACATGAAAATGATTCTACAGTCATAATGAGAATCTACAGTTTAAAAGGGAATGCAATGCCATTCTAGCAGTGTATACTGACACTAGCGATTTACTTTTGAATATTGAAATAAATCCTTCACACAGCCTATACCTATACATAAGGATCATGTGACTTATCGTCTACCCCTGTGCCTAAAGAGTTTTACATTGTGAAGACTCAGGCCTCCCTCTAGTGGACACTGGATTGTACTGCTGATCAGTGTGTATAATATATATAATTTTCCAATAAACTTTTGGTATCAATGCCTCGCTGTTTTCTAGATCTCTGCTTGCTGTCCTTCTACAGGAAACTTCATTGTTTACTTCCTGTGGATAAAAATCAGTCCCTGGTCATGTGATGTCACACGGGTGCACAGCTCGTTATATCCCTGGTCATGTGATGTCACACAGGTTCACACATTGTTATATCCCTGGTCATGTGATGTCACACAGTTTCACACATCCTTATATCCCTGGTCATGTAATGTCACACAGGTGCACGTCTCGTTATATCCCTGGTCATGCGATGTCACACAGGTGCACGTCTCGTTATATCCCCGGTCATGTGATGTCACACAGGTTCACACGTCAATCCCTGGTCATGTGATGTCACACAGGTGCACAGCTCGTTATATCCCTGGTCATGTGATGTCACACAGGTTCACACATCGTTATATCCCTGGTCATGTGATGTCACACAGGTGCCTGGCTCATTATATCAATGGTCATGTGATGTCACATTGGTGCACGGTTTGTTATATCCCTGGTCACGTGATGTCTCACAGGTGTCTGGCTCATTATATTTCTGGTCATGTGATGTCACACAGGTATGTAGCTCGTTATATCCCAGGTCATGTGATGTCACACAGGTGCATAGCTCTGATTACTCTCTGTGATATAACGAGTGGAACACCTGTGTGCTCCATGACCAGGAATCGGTTTACAGGAAGTAAACAACGAAGCTTCCTGTACAATGACAGCAAATCTGGAATTAGTATAATGGTGAGAGCCCGGGCTTATTATATGCGCACGGCTCCCTCTGTGTGTAACTTGCATCAGTAACCACAGAAGAGGCTCAGGAGACTGAGAAACCCCATAGGAAATAGAACTAGAGATATAAGATGAAAATAATACACTCTTCTGTTCAATTCAAGCAAAATGTGGTGCCGTTGTCAGGGCAACCAGAGGCCCAATTTCACAGGTGCCATTTTTAAAATGAAAGAAGCTGTCTTTTTGGTCCCAGACATATGATTTTACATATTCAGTCAGGTTGAACGTTTAAATGGACCTCGAGGTCTAACATAAAAACATGTTCCTATCACACTGTTTGGTTACTATTAGTGATATATTCCTCTACAGCGGCTATTTTGAACCAAGAGAACCAAAAAGCAGCCATCTTAGACAAAGCGGACATTTTAGTTTTAGCCAGGGGTGCTGACCTGCTAACAGCTAATGTCACTATTGTTTTAGAAGTCACTGTGTTTTCATTTTAGCTCTTATCTGTCTGAAGTTTCTCTGCATGAAGGCCATGTTATGACTTAGCAGAGCTAACACAAGGGCAATTAGTCTGAGAAATGACGCCTGAGAGAACAGGGAATAGTTTATACTTCATTAACCCTTTTATAGAATATCTTCAGAGAATGTCCTGGTAAAATTCATTATGGCCAATATCATTGCAGTATTCTATCTCCTTGCCGTATTCTATCTCCTTGCCACGCCCCTTTTTCCTGATAATGATGATTTTGTGTTTTATATATGCGCCTGCGTGTGAATAAAGATTGGGGAAGATTCTACATACACTAAGAGAACTGATGTGTCTTGGGTTTGTGCTCTCTCGTCCCGGTACCGGCCGGGTTAAGAGTTAATTTGAAAGTCACCTTTCATCTAAGCCCTAGATAAAAAATCTCTATCAGTTACGCTCCACAGTGGACACAAGCAGTCACCACCTCATGATCTCAGTATTTGTTTTTGTTCTGCACGTCTTCTGAAATAGGGGAACTACCTTGTTTTACAGGATTTTTCCAAGCAAAGAAAACAATTGGCATCCCCTTCCTTATTGTGTTTGCCTGGAAAACCCCTTTGGTTTCGTAAAAGTTTTACTATCCTATATAATAAATGCAAGTGATATTAGGAGAATAAGGTTCCCTCACTCCCCCACCGCTGATCAATGGGAGTCTGACCCCTGGATCCACCACATATCACAAGCTTAAGGGAGATTTTTGTGAAACATTGACAGCAGTTAACATCAAAGAGATCCCACCAATGAGCAGGCCAAACATACATGTCACATTTAACCCTGGGCAGAAAGTTGGAAACCACTTTAAGCTGAAAGTCCAAATCAAAGTTCTTGATGTAGATTCATGGAGACTCCTGTAAAGTTTGGGAGCAAAGAGATGCCTCATTGATGGGGTGTCATTGGTGAACCAGAGAGGCAGGGTGGTGGGGGACCAGGCAGCATTGGGAAAGGAGTGGTTCGATGAGATGGCAGTGGTTAGTTGAGGTGAGGGTATACTTTTTGTCACTGGAATACCCCATTAATGGGAGCTGTAAAAAAAAAATGTTTTGTGAGCTCCCCCTACTGGTGGTTGGTGGTAGACAGAATTTAATCAGTTTGTGACAGGGTATCCATGGATTCATAGGCCTACAGCAGAACAAAACCAGCTCCAATAGCTAAACATCTTATTTATATTGAATTATAGGTAAACAGTTTTGTCATAAACTACTAGTGGTGTAATGTTACTGGTGAATGTCCCTTATCCTAAATGTTGTCAAATGTTTAGCCTGCCATTGTGCTGAACTACTGTAGGCCACCAGGTACTTTAGGGATGCCATTACTTACCCCACAACCACATTGTATACAATATGTGTGGCAGTACATGGAATATATATGGACACTCAGGGATTGTATATGGATACTACGCTTCCATTATCGTGCCTTTATCTGGGGTTTCCTTTTTTTCGGATAGTAATGCAGCTGTCTGGGAACACACAGAAGGCAGCATGAAGGGTCTCGGTGAAGGTGGTAGAGAATGTGTACAAGTGTCTCATATGATCGAGGAGCTGATAAAAGGATATCAGGCCAGATTCATAGTTTACATATATTCCGAGAAGCTCGACAGGAGACTTTAAAGTCACTTCTTCCCTCACTTTATTGTGGAGGGCAGACAGACAGTTTCGGTATTCGAGACCCCAGGACTTGTTGTTGAAGCCAACGTAGGCATCATCTTCCAGCGTTTTCCTGTCCATGCTTTGGTAAGCCACTCCGACAATCCATTCCTTGGCTTTACGGACATCCACCACCCAAAAATTCTCAGCTGAGATGATGCTACATCCACTGATAATCTGACAGACCTTAAAACGCTCTGGTCCTTCTGGATATCTCTGATCCACATTGGTGTAGGAGACTGATTTGCAATTGGGGGATACCTTTATATAATTACAGGCGGTTTTTACATCTAGGAGAACATCCAAAGTCATTGGTCCAGGGCTCAGGTTGATCAAATCAGAGAGTGTTTTTGTGAGCGTAGACAAGCAACTTTTTAATGTCAAACTGACGGGTGCTTGATCCAAATAAATCGCACCGTTGTAACCTTGTCGGGACATGTCCTTTATCTCGGGACCTTGTAGTAAAATTACAGTATCGGCTGCGTGAAGCAGTTCCTGGGTTTCATTAATCTTTTTGGACAGCTCATGATTCCTCATCTCCAGCTCCTGGTTGACTTTATTGACTTGCATCAAGGCATGTTCCTTCTTCCGAGAGATCTCACCCACGACAATCTTTTTAAATTTCTTGATATCTTTTTCTATCATGGTAAAAAATGAGTTTATTACCTTTTCTAGAGCCTCGGAGGTTTCTTGAATTTTCTTTTTCTGTTCGCCGAGACTCTCAACCCTCTTTTTGGTGGCATCTTTCTCTTTGGTAAGTTCCCTGAGAGAATCTTGTAGCTTCTTCTGAGACTCCTCTTGCAGATGCCGTATGACGTTACAGAGCTTCAGGTTTCTCATCAACTGTGGACGTTGCTGAAAATCTGTTTTGCACTCAGGGCAGGTGAAATTCCTGAAGACATAGGGATATTTCAGAGCTTGTTCAATGCAAACCCGGCAGAAGTTGTGTCCACAAGTCAACATCATGGGTTCCTTATAAATGTCCAGACAGATGGGGCAGATCAGCTCCTCGCTCAGTGATTCCATGATACAAGGAAATAAAAACAAGAGCAAAAATAGACATTCAGACAAGCCAAGCCTCCTCTCAATGTGTCTCTGCTGCTACGTGATGCACATAGTCCTCAGAGAAGAAGAGCCAGAGGGGATTGCCGGCAAAGGAGGTGACATGAAGGGTGACGATTGTGAGTGGTAGATCACTATGTGGACCAGAAAGTGAGTGTCCAAGGAGGTTCTGATATTAACATCCAAGGAGCAGCTGCAGATCTGACCCAGCCCAGTGCATATTTCCTGGGTAACACGTCTTGTGTCAGCAAATGCTACAACACAAATCACATGATGTTTCCTTCTAGCAAACTGGTTTGTGTTTTTTTTTTTTACTTTCAGCTTCTGAGTATTTCTCTTCCACACTGAATTTACTTCACAAGTGCAAAGTACTCAGCATCACTGGCACAATGACCAGGCACCGGGAACATGGGGAGGTCCTACTGGTGTAGGGGCATCAAACCTGGGGTTAGATTACTTCTAAAAAGGTACGTCCATGTTATAAAAACTGCAGATTGCCTTAAACATTTGCATTACAGTTCAGGGACGGGAGACATAAGGTGATCACTGCGTCCACTGATTAACATGGAAACATTTGCACCAGACAACCCCAGACTGAACAGGAAAGTCACAGAAAAGGGGGTATTAAAAGTGTGTTTAAGTGCTGTGCATTATTGCGTCTCTTCAGTACAGTGCAGGAAACTGGTTTAGCCAAGCTTTTCAGTAGGGGTTTATTATAGCTCCACTAGGGGATTCCGGGAAATATGATATTATAGACATCTGGGTGGGAACTACATTCAACTGAAGAAGAGGAGCTGCTGCAGGAGAACAGGGAGAGGCACGTATCTGTGTTTATCACCTTGTTCATTAAGCAGCAACGAGGAGAAAGGTAGGTTAGGGGGAGCTGGTGGTTGGCACAATAAAAGGGGAGCTGCTGGGGGCTTTATTGAGGGGAGTTAAGCAGCTCTATATCAGGGGGCTACAATATGAGGGGGAGCTACTGGGAGGGCACAATAAGAGGTGGGTTGGGAACTGGGGAGCACAACATCAGGGGGGCTACAATGTGAGGAGGAGAAGGGGGCCACAATGTTACAGGGAGCTGGGGGGATACAATGTGAGGGGGAGATGGAGGGCACTAATAGAGCAATAAAATGCATGTCTTAGGGCGAAAACATTTCTGCTACTTGCCTTGCATATTTTGTCCCCCTTTTGCTGGCACACAAGTTGGGTTTATGGAATGGCTGCTCATATTACTGTAGGGCCAAGTTTTGGGTTAATTTATGGGTTCATATCCCTATATCAACAGGAGACGGTCTCTACTTAGACGGGGGGGGGGAACATAGAAGGGGGAAGGCTTTCTCAGACAGTCTCTACATAGTTAGGGTAGGGCTGTCTGAAAGAAATGGAGACTCCACAGGCCAAACCATATATAGGAAGTACAGAAATCCCGTCTCGCTAATGTCCATACCAGAAGACTGATGAAGAGACCCCTAGGAAGACAATTTATCTCACAGCCCTTTAATGGAGGGAAGGACAGTCCACCAGCCCTGGCTCCCCAGAGGTTTCCTGCACAGGTGAGAGCTGATAGGTGGCCCTTCATAAACCGGAGCAGTGATAGTTTAGGTCATTTATGAGCCTAAAAGAATTGTCTTTATTTAAGGTTAATTACTAATAAAATTTGATTCTTCAAAACAGCGTCCGTGGCTGCTCCATTGTGTTATATGTCTCCTCTGCCACCACACACTTCCGCTAGCAGAGGGTCATCCTTTCCAAATGTTTCTGGAGAAAATTACTGTAAACCTGTAAGCTGCCACAACCCTTAATATGAAATCCCACCAACTGGTTTAGAAAATGTTCTCTAATGGCTAAAATTCAATAAATTTGATGCAATGAACTACATTTTTTAATTGCTGACATCAACAACTTTTTGTTCCCTTTTTACTTCTTATGGGGGGAGTGTTCCTCCTTTCTCAGAATCTACTGTCAGTTGTGATGTAATGATGGGTCACCAGTATTATGGAGGAAATTTGCTTACCGAAATTTCCATTTCTTTTCGTCCGTGAGGCAGCACACATATGGGATTTATCCCCAAGGTACAACTCAGAAGAGAACAGGTTAACAAGCAGTAGTAGACAATTAATAATTAGAGTCTTGGCTGACTCCACCTATATAAGGCCGGAGCACACACACAACCCTTGTATGGTATATAGCAATAACGTTTCATCATTTAAGGGCGGGAAAGTTGTGCTGCCTCACGGACTAAAAGAAATGGAAATTTCAGTAAGCAAATTTCCTCCTTTTTCGTCCGTTCGGCAGCACACATATGGGATGTAGCAAGCAGTACTTATGGGGAGGGATATTAGTCGCCTGCTGAAGCACCGCCTTGTGTAAGGCTGAAGCCTTAGGAGGCAGAGAAGTCCATCCTGCAGAGATTTATAGACGAGGATGGAGAGGACCACATGGCAGCTCTGTAGAACTGATAGACGTGACAGAGCTCAGCTAAAGAAGCTGATGTAGAGTTGGCTCTCAGCTGGTCTGGAGCTTCATGACCAAAGAGACTCAACGGCATCTCATGGAGTCAATGATCCATGTGGACAATTTGCCCCCTTATAAAAATTATTTGAAAATGTATTGTTTAAAAGAATTGTTCAGAAGACTGTAGAAATGGTTGGATGAAGGCTGAGCAGGAAAGTAACATGATGCTTTTTGGCAGAATGTTAAGGTAGGAATCCTTGAAGGACATTGCTTGGAGTTCTGCAGTCCTCCTGGACAATATCTTGGCCATCAAGCATGAACATGATAGGCTGGCTGGAGGATTCTTCTGGCCTTAGGATTTTAGTGCAGCAAGAAGATATATCCTTTGTGAGTAGGCGCCCTGGACCTCCACTCAGCGCCGGCCAGGATGTGTCATGTGACGTCACATGTCTTCATGCAGGAAGAAGATAGGACGGCCCGCTGCCTGGACACACAGGTGGAGCCAGGTGCGGCAGGCTTAGGGACGGGTAGCCCTCTCAGCATTGAGGCTGCAGCAGCTATGGGCAATAGGGCCAGGCCCACCTGGGTACACGACGTGCATAATCTATGATTCGGTCGTAGGTCCTGGGCTAGCCATTAGCATCACTGCTACGGTTGGTACAGCGATAGGAACGCCACTGATAGCGAGCATTCTGGATATCATAAATAGGACATCAAGTGTCAACAACTGAAGATTTGCCTCTGCTTAGTGCAGAGTTTTGCATACTCTTGTAAGTTGGAGACTTCAGGAACCTTTTTATAGTAAATGACTTATGTAGGCAGCAACACATTGTGATTGACGCGTTAGAATAATAACATAGAAGTATTGTAACGCTGGTCTGATTGGCTCACAGCCCCCGATGAATAGAGGAGAATATCTTCTCTTGAGTGTTCCATGACTTATGATCCTCATCATCTCCTACATGGGACCCCAACCTCAGAAAGACGTATCCCTCTGGCTAATGTGCGAGGATGAAGAATCCAGAATTTTCTTGCCATAAATTATTGGGACTGGTTCCTTCAGTTCATATATGGGCTTTGCTCATTGCACTACATCTATGGTAACAGGCATTTGGCCAGTGCTCTTGTCACTCACTAACTTTTGTTAGCTGATATCAGGGGAAATATTTCCAAAAATACATTTATAGACTTTCATTACTCTTCTTCAAATTTGAAGTTGAAGATTCAGAAGTTCCATGGAAATAACCAGTCCTCCAGGTATGGAACCTTTAAGGACGTGACTGGCAATGCAGTGGGCAGGAGTCTGAAGCGCTATCCCGATGTTCTCCCGATGTGGAGGCAGGATGGGAATATGAAGATCTGATAGGACAGTTGATGCCGCGCAGTGATACCTCTGAGGCAGAGATATACAACTAGCAGATCGCTGGTCAGGATCTGTCAGGTGGGAAGGTTACAGAGTCTATACTTGATGTATTGTAGAGGACACCAGGCGTCTGATAAAGACTTTGGCCAATCTGAAGAGAAGGACCTCCTTCTTATTGTTGATATTCCACCAGGCCAGATGCACTAACTCCCACGGTTTTGAGTTAAGTGGCCTTTTACCTACTCATGGAAGGTGTTGCCTGTGTCTGACCGACCCAGTGTACAAAGTCGATGTGATGGAACGACAAACTCTTCCTGCTCTTCCTGGATTTTTGAGTCTTTAGATCTTGAAAATTCAAATAATCCTTTTGGTGGAGCGTCCTTATTCCAGAGCTTTGTCCATACAGCTCTTCTTGCCACGACCAAAGCAACCAGGACTTCAGAGGAATCCTTAATGCTGGTAATAGAAGCATCAGATAGCTATTGTGACAGGTCACATGGCCAGTGGTGGCAGAGTGGGATTTCATCCCTTGGTCCCTGGACCTCTAATGCCATTATCAGGTGTGGTCCATCCACGCTGAGAATATATAGACAGGACTGGGTGAGTAGGGAAGACGTCATCATCAGTGACTGGAGAGTAGAATCATCCTTTCCCTGTGGTTTCCCTTCAGGATCTTTAGTGGATTCCACTGGTGGTTACATTCTCCTTCCTCAGAAGGAAGATCTGGTCTGGGGCATCAGATCTAATCTCTGAGATTTAATATTCCTATAAACAAGAATCTGCAATAGAGAATGATGTCTGGAGATGATCCATGATAAGAAGGCTTGGGCCTGGGATCTGTGTGGATCTCTGGATCTGTATCCTGGGGTAACACAGGAGAATAGATACAAGACTCATTCTCAATAGGCAATGGATGAGGACATAACCTCGGCCTAGTTTTCCTCCTCTTTCCACCTCTCATAAGGGTCTGTGACAGCCGCTCAGGAGAGGACGTCTAGTGAAAACACAAAGGACACATTAGTATGAGGTAAAGATGTGTACAGACAAGCCATATGCAGGTAACATCACTGTATGAGGAGTGCTGCTGCCTGGATATGAGAGGATCACTCTCCAATGCCATTCATGTAGAGCAGACTATGGAGAACATACATAGAAGCAGAACTTAGAGATTCTGGTATCATTCTGCTGTGTATCATTATTACAGTATGTCACTATGTATACGGATCATAGATACCTGCACATCTCACCAGACAGAGGATGTGGGTACAGTGTATAACACACAGGCCATGCTCATTACTTACCGGAGGCCGCGTACATGCTCATCACATACCAGAGGCCAAGTGCATGCTCATCACATACCAGAGGCCGAGTGCATGCTCATCACATACCAGAGGCCGAGTGCATGCTCATCACATACCAGAGGCCGAGTGCATGCTCATCACATACCAGAGGCCGAGTACATGCTCATCACATACCAGAGGCCGAGTGCATGCTCATCACATACCAGAGGCCGAGTGCATGCTCATTACTTACCGGAGGCCGAGTACATGCTCATTACATACCAGAGGCTCATTACATACCGGAGGTCTAGTCCAGAGAAAATGGTTAGTAAATTCAGTGTAAAGATCACAGATTATACACATGAAATACCGGTAAGATAATTCTAAGTCAAGCAGAGCTCATAGACTGCATATAAACCCTGGAGTCAGGGCGCAGGAGTGACTAGAAATGCAATAAAGTTCTATGCATTTAGCAAGGTAGCATAGGAGACATTAGACCTGAGCATTGAGCAGGTAGATATTATACCAATGCATTTAGCAGGGATACATAGGAGACATTAGACCTGCTGTGAGGTTGCATGATATAACTGCAACAGGTGAATGCAAATTGAAAATGCACCAATACATAGCAATTGCTGACACATGTGCACAAGAAACACCAGTATGTCCAGGACAGGACAATCTATATCCCAGGAGCTGACATGTAATGCTCCCTGTACTGCAAGTGATAGCAGGACATGCAGAAATCTCTGTACAACATGTGGTAACAGTGTAAATACTGTACAATATGCAAAGATCTCCAGCAGGAGAAAACAGGTTAAAAAACCGTATGACATATCACAGGAGGATGAGAGACCAGCGGCCGGTA
The DNA here is from genome assembly GCF_040894005.1 of Engystomops pustulosus. NCBI lineage: Eukaryota > Metazoa > Chordata > Amphibia > Anura > Leptodactylidae > Engystomops > Engystomops pustulosus. Next base: position 21,579,555 of record NC_092418.1, read on the forward strand.
TACAGCCTGGATATACTCACTGATACAATGTGCGGCCTTCATCCAGGGGAACAAATGGTTAATACCAGGAGCAGCGCTGGGCTGTGGCCTATGCAGGAGGAAACCTAAGCGTCCGATGGTGAGGCACGCAGGGTTAATGAACCACAAGGCCCAGCAGGTAGGAGATACTAGCAGTGATCTCATGTGTCAGTGATGTGTGGTAGATACTCAGCACAGTCTGTATTATTACCCCTGTAAGGACAGGATAGCTGTACAGGCCCTTACCTGGGCTGCGGCCTATGCAGGAGGCGATCCAGGCGTCTGCTGGTGAGGCACGCAGGGTGATGAACCACAAGGCCCAGCAGGTAGGAGATGCAGGAGCGATCTCATGTGCCGGGTACATGGTGGCTGATACACACCACAGCCTCAGCTATTGCCCCTGTAAAGACAGGATAGCTGTACAGGCTCCTCCGGGACGAGGGACCGCATGCAAGCGTATACAGCCCGGGCCGGTCCATCCAAGTGTTCTGTGTAAAGACACAGAGGACCTAGAAAACTTATAATCTAGATAGTTGTTTTTTTTTTTTTTTTTTTTTTTCTTTCTGCGTAGACACACAGGACCTGAACTCTTCTGTCATACCCAAGAGAAAAAGAAATACAAGGGTTGTGTGTGTGCTCCGGCCTTATATAGGTGGAGTCAGCCAAGACACTCATTGTTTAACCCCTTAACGCTCTGCGCCGTAGCTCTACGGCGCAGAGGTATAAGGGATGTATGAAGAGGGCTCACGGGCTGAGTCCTCTTCATACAAAGGTGGGGGTTTTTGCATTTTGCACAAAACCCCCACCGCTAATAACCGCGGTCGGTGCATAATCATGTAAACGAAATATAAAATTTCAAAATTTTATTCAATACAGTAACAAGAAATATAAATGTATAAATTACAAAGACACTTATCATATGGAGAAACCGTAAGATATATCACATTGAAAGGATGTCTGGCTAAAAAATGGGTAGATATAGAAGCTACCACAGCGTGTATGTGCACCTGGCAAGAGACTAAGGCCAGAAAACTATGAGGACAATACCAGTTATAACATGTCCTCATAGATGAAAAAGTAATTGGATAATATTGGCAAAAGTAAACAGGGAAAAAAGGTGTATTCTAGTACTGCCAGTATTTATAACATAAGTAACCACCAGCAGAAATTGAATACAAGAGCTAAAGGACTGAGGGTAGAGCAGGGGAAAAAAATCTCATGATAAGAGAATATATCCCACAATTAAGTACATTATTCAGACCCATGTATACCTTGTGTCATCTTGCCAGAGAAAGCACAGACACGCCGCGGGCCAAGAACCTCGACGTACGTTTCACCCTGCGGCTTCGTCACTAATTGTTTAATTGTCTACTACTGCTTGTTACCCTGTTCTCTTCTGAGTTGTACCTAGGGGATAAATCCCATATGTGTGCTGCCGAACGGACGAAAAAGAAATATTAGATTCTGAGTTCTTGCGAGCATAAAACACAGCGGCAGATAAGAGGACAGCAGTAACACCGATTTTATGGAAACTTTTGATCAACTGTATTAACTGCTACAAAAAGCCTGGATTGTGCCATGTGTGAACCAGAGAGGTCCTATGTGATCCCTGCACCCGTGACTATTCATAGAGTCTGACACCACGAGGCTTCATATCAGCTGGATGAAACCACAGCCTGACCAGACAGATTTGGTATTACAGGAAAAGATCATGTCCCTGAAGCTGTTCCTTTGTATATCCTCCACCACACGGTCCACATGTACCTACATATGGCAATCTAAGAGCTCCTTACAGGGGTGTCTAGAATTAGAACAGAACAGCGCCACATCTGTCTTAAGGTTGTGTACGGTATTGCAACCTAACCCTATTCATTGCCATGAAGATTCGGACACAGCCTAAGGACAGGTGTGGCGCCGTTTATAAAACTCATTACGGAGAAATGTGACAATTAGTCTACATCCAACAATAAGACAAAAGTCAGAAAATATCTTAAAATAAATGAAATTATTTAATTTTTAGAAAAGTTATTTATTTCTAATATTTCATGGAAATGAAGAAATGGAAATCGTGTTGTTACAGCACATCGCCCGTTATGTTATTGGCTTCATCTGTCTGTAATCTGAAGGCTCCGGTGGTTACTCTGTATACATTATGGTGGGATTACAGCTCACCTGGCATCCTCTGTGCTGGATTATTACAGCATCAATTTATATACACTTTATTTACTGCTGATAGAGGATTTTATAGAACAGGGACCTGTCACAATTACTGGGAAAACCCAATTCCAATATAAATGCTGTTCCATCCTCAGAGTGTCACTGGTTGGGGGGTGGCTGGAGGTTCCCCTGTAGTCTCTCCATTAGTAGGAGGCCGCTCATGGCAAGGCGACGACAATCGTCATTAGTGTCTGATTCAATCACATCTAGAAAAAAAAACAAAAAAACATCAGGGTCAGTTGGGTAAAAATTCTGTCCCTGGTCCTACATCCAATTCCAGTGGGACATGGCTGCGTGTTACAATGTGCTCCATAAAAGTGTATTATTATCCTTGGTCCTATAGACAATATCGGTGGTGGCACACGGGAACCAGAAGTGGCAATCAGAGCCCTTTCTGTGGGCACCAAGCCCATCGCCCCAGAACAGAGAATCCTTCTGCAGTCCCTGGCAACTTTAGAGATGCTGCTCTCAGCGCTATTTTAAAGCAACACATCCCTGGCTGCTTGGGACTACAGGATAAGTGAGAAGGTGCAGACAGGGCAGGGATTATATTTGGAGGTCCTTCTGCTGACCCCACCATTCTTCCTGTACATGGAGACCCTGAAAAGAAGCTACAATGACAATCTGAATTTTTCCCTCCTACTTTCAACTGTATTGGTGGCCTCAAGGGGCTGATACGATTAAAGTTGTGGAAGAACAGGGAGCGATAGGTAATTGCTTAAATTGCAATTTTGGCAATTGATGATAAATAATTTGGTTTTAGTTTGGACAACCTCTGCACACTACACAGGTAACTGCACATAGTACACTGCACTGTTTTTAGTAAATGAGGGCCACGGTCTCTAAAAAGTTCACCATGGGCTATACAGTGCACCAATAGTATTACATAAGGAAGATTTACATCTCATCCAATGACACAGCGGGACGAATTTCTCACCTGCCAGCCAGCATTTCATTTCCAGCACCTCGTCACACATGTCAGTCATAAGACGCTCCCAGGGGACACTGAGCAGGATGGTGGACACACAGAACAGGAGACCCTGCCTGACATACCTACAGAGAACATGTGCCATACAGTCACCATAATAACTCAGTTCTATCTATACATTATGCATATACAGGTGGCAGGAGGAAGAAGTAAAGTTAAAGGGGGGTTTATGGAAAAAGCTACATTTCCAGGGGTGACTCTTTGGTCCAGTCCAGTGATGGATGGGATGACACCACGCTCATGTAATAAACTGGGCTCAGAGGATACGTCTCAATGCAATGCACATGACCACTGAGGCAAGTGGCATCACAGCAGTCCTGTGCACAATGTATGCAATGTCATCCCCTCACAGTCACATTATACTGGGTCACAGGAGACTCACACAAGGTTCTTTTTTCCCCACAAAAATCAAAGTGGAAAGCGGAGGTTAAAAAACATGGCTGCTTTCTTCCAAAAACAGCTCCCCTCCTGACCATGGGGTACTGTGTGCTATTAAAACTAAGCTCCATTCATCTGTATACAGCTGCAATACCAGCACGAGCCATGGTGGAGGTGTGGCACTGTTTTTGGAATAAAGCAGCCATGTTTTTACCCTCTGGGTAGAATTTGGTATCAGTGACTTATTGTATACTCACGGGTCAGTGTGAAAGCGGAGGACCCAGACAAACTCCAGCAGTGCCTTCCCCATCTGTGATGCAATCTACAACAGAGCAGGAAGAGATTCATCTATTGCTATGAGGACATTCACACAATACTACAAATGGGCTATAAAGAATGGGAAGTCACAGCTGTAGTCTTTCTTAAAGTCGCCCCCTCTTAGGCAGCGATTTTTACTCAAATCAGACAATCCTTGAAGGGGTGTTCCCATTTCAGCAATTAAATGTTATTGTTTATATAATGAAAAGTTATACAATTTTTTAATATACTTTCTGTATCCATTCCTTGCGGTTTTCTACATCTCCGCTTGCTTTCAGCAATGGGATAGAAGTCTGTACATGGCCATACAGCACGTTAGATCACACAGCTTCGATTACTCATCGATATAACGACCCGTGCCCCTGTGTGACATCATATGACCAGGAATAGAAGGAGCCGTTCACTTGTGTGACATCACATGACCAGGGATATAACAAGCCATGCACCTGTGTGACATCACATGACCAGGGACCTTTTTATCCACAAGAAGTAAACAATAAAGCTTCCTATAGAATGACAGCAAGCAGAGATCTACGAAACCTTTACATTATACAAATAATATTTATTTGCTGAAATGGGAACACCAAAACACACGTTCGCTGTGTGCCCCCTCCTATATACATTACCATGGCATTCTGAGCGAGGTGCATCAGGATGCCCAGCGTGTGCACTAATCTTCCAAGGATTAAGCGATCTTCCCCCAGGAGGTCAAATGTCACGATAGGTCTTTAAGGAAAGAACAAAAAAAAATAATTTAATATGAGTACTTCTTCATATTTCTCCTGGTTCTGTGATAATTCCAGGTTTGGTGGGATAGCCACAATTAGGTCCCCCACCGATCTGTCATAAAAGGGGGTATTCTCATTTGAGCAAATTAATATTATTGTTTGCGTGATGAAAAAAAATTATACATTTTTCCAATATGCTTTCTTTATCAATTCCTAGATCTCTACTTGCTGTTCTTCTATAGGAAGCTTCTATGTTTACTTCCAATGGATAGAAATTTGTCCATGGTCACACAGGTGCACGGCTCATTAGTATCACAGAGAGTAATCAGAGCCGTGTGATATAACGAGCCGCGCACCTGTGTGACCATGGACAAATTTCTATCCATTGGAAGTAAACATAGAAGCTTCCTATGGTATGACAGCAAGCAGAGATATAGCAAACCGTGAGGAATACAGAAAGTATAATGGATAATTGTATAACTTTTCATCATCCAAACAATAACATTTATTTGCTGAAATGGGAACACCCCTTTAATGAATTATCCTCAGAATATTATCATTCATATTTATTACCTAAAATACCCCTTTAAATAAATTTTGTGAATTTGAGAAGAAGAATAAATAAGTATAACGCAAATGAATCCATCATACCGGTCATAGTTCTGTATAAGCGGGAAGAAGAAGTGTCCGGCGACTGCATGATATCGATTAGGTGTGGAGGCCGGGGTGGTGCTTGTCTGCCCCTACAATGAAAGAAAATAGTTATATCACTCAATTGCAGTCACCACTAGGGGGTGCTCACTGAATACAGATTTTTATTGTTGCCATTAAAGGGGTTGGCCACTTATTCTTACCCTGTTAAAATTTAGTGCAAGACCCTAATAGGGTCACATAAAATATAATAACCCCAGGCAGCAGCACTAAGAACTTCCTATGACTTCCAATAACCAGCTGTTATTTTAGTGGATGGGAGTGGTTTATGACAGAGGTTCTATTAGCTTTCAGTACATGGACACAGGACTTAAAGGGAAGTGCAGAGTCCTGCTGTCACATGAAACATGGCTCCTGGGTTATACACACCCTGTTAAAGTTTAGTATGAGTGGTCAGCTCCTTTAAGATCAATACTATCTGTATGCATCCATCGGACTCCAGCTCCCCCTTGTGGTGGCTTCAAGAGGTCAGAACATTGCTATACAGTTTCATTGTATGCTGCAATCTATATTATAGCTATACCCTTATTACAAAGTACAGTCTTAGTTTGCACATCCCTATCCATCATATAGTGATATCTACGTATTATATAAAGCCATATGTTACTTCTAATCACATTTTAGCAGATACCTTGGCAAAGCGCCTCGTTTTACTTTCAATCCTCTCCTCTACAATCTTCCTCCAGTCAACAGATGTGACATCTTTCATGTTCCCAGGTGTCCTGCTCTGAGCCGGGAAGTCACGTGTCTCAGTCTCAGGGGCCGCTGCTTTTTTTGGGTCCACAACCTCTGACAACTCCTGAGCTGCAGCAGCTAAAACCTAATGAAGAAAGAGAAGTGTTTCTGCATAAATTATTTCATCCAAAAATGTATAAGATCTGCAGTTATATTAGTTATGGGTCGTAACAAATATACAGAAAATATATACAAATATTTAGAAAGCAAATACCTACATCCAGTATATCCATCCGCTGTCGCAGGGTGTAGTTTAAGGTGTAGAATTCCCCGGTGAGATACTGAGACACCTGGAGAAGAAAGAGCACGTGTAGTTCAGCTTTCCTCACACATTACATCAACTCCTAGGGGTCCCTACTGCCCTACACATCACAGTCTATAATTCCTTAGTGCACTGTGATGTATGTTATGAAGCCGACTGCTAATGGCCATGATTGGTGACCGTATTAAATCGGGGTCATTTAACCCCTTAAGTGCCGCATCCAATTGTGACCACGGCATCCAAGTTGTTAGATAAGGTGTCATAACATTGGAATAAAAGTACAACCCCCATCACATATATACACCCATAGGCTCCATGCACATGTCCGCACCAGCAGAAGTGTGTTGTGAGCCGCAAGAAATGCCACTCACCCCTCCCCTCTCCATAGGGAGATGAGTGGTCATGTCGCAAATCCAGGCAAGAATGGGACCTGCACTATATTTTGCGGTGATATGATGGCTGTGAGCTAGCTCCTGTTTTTGAAGCTAGCTTTACAGTCACCATTTGCATAAGTGTGCATGGAGCCTTAAAGTGAGTTCCCACTAGGTACTTACTGGTACAGGATCAATGACGGTGACAGACACCATGGCGGCGTATCTCAGCTGTATGAAATTCTCCACCCCGGGGCGGTCATCATAGTGCAAGAGGATTTTGACAAGCTCCGAACTGACCTACATGAGAAGGAAGAGCGAGAATCTATACAGTCATGGCGGAGGGTCTTCTCTACCAGCAGATATGAGCATGTCCCGTCATGGACAGACCACCCTTATACAACTCGAATAGGATCCTGCCACTGGAGACTCATCATCTATGTCTACTTCTACTTACCCGAGTGGTGAAAAGTTAAGGGTGGGGGCAAGTCAGCTTACAGGTAGGTGCTTTGGGCTTGTTTATTCTTTTTGTCTATATGTAAACTTGTAAAACTTAAAAAAATAAATAAATAAATTTTAGTCTCCACTTTTACCTCTTTGGTAGCGGAAGGGTTGGATCGGATAAGACCAGGTAGTGAAGTCATGGTCACATCCAGTTTTTCCACATCATCTGATAACAGCACTAGAGAAATAAAAACATTTTTAAAAAATATATATACAGGCAGTCCCCGGGTTACATACAAGATAGGGTCTGTAGGTTTGTTCTTAAGTTGAATTTGTATGTAAGTCGGAACTGTATAATTTATCAGTGTAATCCCAGCCAGAACTTTTTTGGTCTCTGTGACATTTGCATTTTAAAAATGTTGGGTTGTCATAAGAATCAATATTAACACTAAAGCTTAATTGCAGACACCTGTGATAACTGTTACAGCTGATTATTGTAGCCTAGGACTAAAGTACAATAAATTACCAACATCCAGAGGTCCGTTTGTAACTATGGGTCGTATGTAAGTCGAGTGTTCTTAAGTAGGGGACCGCCTGTATACCGTAATTTATGAACTGATACAAAGTTCAATTTAAAAGTTCAAATTTAGATGACAGCAGTTTCCATATTCCAGAAAGCAACAACATGTTTATGTGACTACTGGGTGCCCCCAGCGATCCTGAAAATAAAGGGTTAAACCAATGCTTTGATTTGTAAAGAGCATAATGTATAAATAATGAGTTGTTAGCACTACAGCATTGCAGCACTGGGGTCCTGAGTCTAATTCCCATTCAGGTCAACATCTGGAAAGAATTTGTATGTTCTCTCTGTGTTTGTGTGGGTTTCCTCTGGGTCCTCCGGTTTCCTCCCACACTCCAAAACACACAGGTAGGTTGATTAGATTGTGAGCCCCATTGGGGACAGGGGCTGATCTGACAAGCTCTGTGTAGCAATGCATAATCTGTGTGCGCTATATAAATAAAGAATTATTATGTACATGAATGAGATGTCTCCCCTCACCTTCCATAGAATCCCGGATATAGGCAGGAACTTTACTTTTCTTCAGCTCAGTGTCGGCGCTCATGTCATATGGAGTCAAGTCATCATCGCTGTTCCATGCAGAAAAGGAAACCAAAATGTCAGAATTACAGGAAGGAAGACAATACAGTCTGCTCCAATATTCACAAAGACATATTATGAAAAATAGAACAGTAAGGTTCATCATTTTCCATTATGAGAGTTTTTCTCTTAATGTCAACCAGATCACCACCATATTGTGCCCAGGTAATACTGTCAAATCCAACTTACATAATACCACCATATAATGTAAGGGTAATACTGTCATATACATCCCAAATAATAACACTACATAGTACCAAACAAATACTGAAATATATACAGGCCGCATAATACCACTATATTGTGCTATATAACACTACAATAAAGTAATATAGCACAACGAAAATACTGACAAACAGCCCCCAGATTACCATCATCGAGCTAATAGAGGCTTATGCAGCCCACATAATGCTGCTATATAGTGCTAAGCTTGTAATCCCAAAATGTTCCCTTCAAAGCATTACCATAAAGTCTACAAATACCAGCACTATATACTAACATATACTATGTGTTGGTCTTTACCAGGGCCCCAGACAAAACTATTGTGAACCACTGATCACCTGTCAAGTTCAGAGTCCGATCCAGCGACGGCTTTGGTTTCTTCGTCCTGTTTGATGTCACTCTTGGACATCTGAATTCTAGACGGAGCGCTGTGAAGCACAACAGTGAGCAGAAATTACCATGGGAACATAAGGGTTAACTAACCAACAAGATGGAGTTCACATCATTCATTTACCTCATAGGGGGAACTTTTACACTCTTCCCAGGATCTGGAGTAGTGACAGATGGAGGGGTCAGCAGAGACTTCAACTCTTTAATTTCCTCATCTTCTTCATACTACAAAATAAAATTGATATTTACATCAAATTATTGCACCAGCAGCAGAATAGTGAGTGCAGCTCTGTAATATATTACAGGATGTAACTCGGGATCAGTACAGGATTAGTAATGTCATGTATGTACACAGTGACTGCACCAGTAGCAGAATAGTGAGTGCAGCTCTGGAGTATAATACAGGATGTAACTCAGGATCAGTACAGGATAAGTAATGTCATGTATGTACACAGTGACTGCACCAGCAGCAGAATAGTGAGTGCAGCTCTGGAGTATAATACAGGATGTAACTCAGGATCAGTACAGGATAAGTAATGTCATGTATGTACACAGTGACTGCACCAGCAGCAGAATAGTGAGTGCAGCTCTGGGGTATAATACAGGATGTAACTCAGGATCAGTACAGGATAAGTAATGTCATGTATGTACACAGTGACTGCACCAGCAGCAGAATAGTGAGTGCAGCTCTGGCGTATAATACAGGATGTAACTCAGGGTCAGTACAGGATAAGTAATGTCATGTATGTACACAGTGACTGCACCAGCAGCAGAATAGTGAGTGCAGCTTACTTTGAAAGAAAGACTGGGACCTCCAGGTTCAAAATGGCGACTCAGACATTCAGCAACTACCATGCCCAGGCATCTGACAGCAGGAAGAGAACTATCCACATACAGGCCAGTCCCGGAGGTTAGGGCAAGGAGTATCTCTGTGTTGGATGTAGGAGGAAAGTAGCAAATCAGCAATGAGGTATGAAGAACCATCTGGACATATAAAGTGCCGCCATATCGTACTCTCTTACCTTGTTTGCAGTCTTCAACCTCTTCTTTGTTCATTAGACTCAAGCAAATAAAAATGGAGCGACTGAGATGAAGGAGCTGGAGGTAAGGCGAGTGCTTGACTACGCTGCCGGATGACCACGCGTCCAGAAGCTCCTTCAGAACCTGGAAATAATAATAGACATATAAAACTTATAATCATTCTGCTGACACTGTAGATTCTTCTTATAAAGACAAGTTTTCCCATATACTTTCTATATCATGGCATCTCCACTTATTAATTTGTGTCTTTACCCACCTTAACCAGCAATGGCCGACGCTCAAGCTCCATAGACAAATATCCCAGAACTCTCTGCAGCGCCTCTTTCTGACCACAACAGGAATAAGAATAATATGTTATTACCAATACGTTATTACCAATGAGTGGGATAGGACTGTAGTGTGAACATTACCTTAAGACTGAACTGTAAGAGCAGCATTTTCTGAGTGAGTAAGAACTGAGTCTTCTTATTCTTCAGAACCAGGTCTCCTAATAATAGCGAGAGGGCCGCCGGCCTGGAGGAGACATGAAGATGGGAATACGAGTGGTTCTTTATTCTCGGGGTCACTGTAGCCCATGATATGTGGGTAGAGGGATAATTCTATAACTAAGGGAGTCCCCTCTTTATTATTAACCCCCGACATCAGAATAGGCTTTTCTGACCTCTGCTGTCTGTACTGTAGTTCTGATTTCAATCACAGACACAAAATACAAGATATGACGCCTTGTACTTACCCATCAGCCACGTGAACCAGCCCCGTAACCACCGGCTCCATCCACCGGTCAGGAACGGACTCTATCAGCCGCCAGCAGATCCTCTGCCAGATGCAGTCTGACTGGACAAGGGTGGTCAGCCGCGGGACCAGGACAGAGAACAGCTCCCCTGTAAGCAGATACATGACAAGGTAATCCACCTTAATGGCTTCTCCCAAGCCCGAAAAACATGGTTGTTTTCTTCCAAAAACAGCGCCACCCCTGACCATGGGTAATGTGTGGTATTGCAACTAAGCTCTATTCATTTCTATACAGCTGCAATACCTGCACAAACCATGCTCAGGCGTGGAGCTGTTTATTGGAAGAAAGCATCAATATTTTTAAACCTCGGCAGAACCCCTTTAAAGGAAATCAAGTAAACCAAGCACACATACTGATGCTTTAAAATTATACAAATGAGCCTGATGGGCTCCAGGCTCCATTAGAACACAGAGACCCCTCAGGCTCTTTCGAAAAATTTAAAAAGACTTTTTTTTTTTTTTAAACCAGGGCGTGAGAAGCTAAAAGAGCAGATCCTGCCAGAGGGGGCGCACATCAGTATGTCAGTGTGCTTGGTTTACAATCCTTCATCCTGGTGGTAGATTGTCACATTTTCTTTATATACAATGTTAGAGAAAATAACATCAAGAACCAGGTTACTCACGTTGACGGCCCTGCATACAGACTTTTCCCAGGAGCTGAGATACAAAAGTGATGGAACAACCTTTCCCATCTAAGAAAGAAAGAAAGAAAAATATTAGCATGAACCACCTGACTTTACAGCGCAATTCCTCTTTGGTGGATCATTCCACCACTATAGCGACCATCTATTCTTAGGGAAGGGAAGGTTTGCAGAATCTCCCAAAAATAAAAGTTGCTCGGTGTTCCTTAGTACTAGGATTGGTAATTTTCCCCCTAATTTCACCATCACCACCCAAACACGTACCTCTTAGAGATATGGACACCATCTGTAGTACCCTTAGTATGACGTTCCCAATATATGGGTAATAATTTTTCGGGTAAAAAACTGCTTTATTCTGTTTTTGGAGACAATTAGCCAAGTGATCTGGTAAGCTGCAGATCCTGGTCAGGATGGCTTCATGTAGGACAGGAGTTGGCGTTGCCTCCAGCTGCTGCTGACAAACCTCCCAGATGACGTCGGCCAGTGCCCCGCGCTGCAAGAACTTCTCCAGGACGTGAACGCAGCGATCAAACCGCATACAGGGTCTGTAACAGGACAAAAGGGGGTCATTGCTCTGTCATGTGTTATACGCTCTTAAAGGAGAGGGTGAATCAACCCCAACTCGTATGTGCAAATTTGTGATGTTCAACTCAGTCCTCAAAATGGGCAGATGGCATCATTGTGTGATCCATGATGAAGAAGGAGCTTCACAGCTTCCTTGTACTGCGATTCAGTAATATGGGCTCTATTGCAGTTACCTGGTATGGCCAGTGCACAGATAATGGGGACCAGAAAAACACCGGCTGACCTCCGCCTGGGAGCAAGTGTCAGTGGTCGTGGGATCTTTGTGGACAGTCAGTAGTCACAACAGTGAACAATCACTCGCCTACTGGCTGCTGACTGTCTGCAGTGATCACATGACCAGTCCATAGGTTATCCCAAGGTTTTTTGTGTTACACATGAAAACCTCTTTAGCTATGCCTTAAAATAAAAATTACATTTGTACCTATAGTAAGTTACGTGTAAAAACTCACGCTGTTCTCACTATGCTGTCCATCAAAACAAGGAAAGCCTGGTCTGCCGGACCCTGTAAGAAGAAACTGTCCCACAGATCCAAACGCTCAGCTCTCAGAAGGTCAAACCACTGCGGACCCATTTGAGTCACCAAAAACCTTAGGAAAGGTGTGTAATGTGTTCTGTTAAATTCAGTGATCTCCTGAGCAGATGCCGGGTCTGCTCCTCCTCCTCCTTTTAGGTAACGTTTGCCTCTGTTCAGCACCTCTACCAGGCGGTCTCCATCCCGGATCTGCGGTAACTCTGTGATGATGTCATGGAGCGCAGAACGCACGGACAGCACGTCCCGATCCATCTCTCAAGAAACTGGAACCCTACAAAAAGAGAAGTACAGGTAGATGGGAAGGAGTCTGATGACTGAAAACAGGTTTGTATCAGTATGTGACCACTGAGACACATAGGTCTGCATGGGAGAAGCATACACTTTTGCCACAATGTCCCATAAAACTGATAATGGCGCGTTTCAGAATGTTGTGGTCAATAGTAAATACAAGACACAACCTGGGGAAGATGTGTTGTCATCAGGCCCCGTCTCCCATCATTAACCATTTATTATTTTGTATCATTAGAAGCATGTGCACTTACAACAGATCTACATATATGCAACGCCTTGTAAGTAGTGGAACTACAAGTCCCAGCACTGATTTGCAGTATACACATGTATCCAGAGCCACAGTAAGTGCTGATCTCTTATACTAGTACGACCCCAAACAGACACATACATGACAGTCAGGGTATTACCATAGTAATAGGGAGTGGAGACACTTTCCTAATTCTATTCATTACCTTAATTACGAGCCTGGCAGCTGTCCATCGCTCAGCAAGACCAGTGTAAGGAGCGCAGACACCTTGGTCCCCTCACCGGAAGTCACGGGCAGCCATCTTTGTACACCCGCAGCTCGACTTGTGCAGCCGATGAAGCATGGTCACGTGACATTTTGGGCATCCCTGTGTGCCGTGATCATTGTTACTCTGCCTCTATCTAGTGTTCATTTTCAGTACTGCAATAACTAGTGCAAACGTCATTTATGCAGTAAAGTATTTTTTGCAGCTCTTTATTTCCGGGGACTTTTTCTTTCTAATCCTCTAACATTTTCAAAGTATAGAATAGTGCATTAAAAAATATAATAACTTAACAAAATGTCTAGTTAAAGGAACAATCCAGTGCAGCTAGTTAGATAGTTGGCCAACGCTGAGGTGAAAGAAGAGAAAGGGAGAACTACCAGGGACTATTTCTGGGTTGTAAACCATCACATTATTATGTCATCTACTTTTTTCCAAAATTCCAAAACCACATATAACAATGTTCAGGGAGATCAGCACAACCTCATTATCTAGAGACAAATACATAAACCTGCCAACTAACGTATCAGCGAAAGATGGACAAAATATGTCGCCATTTATTTTTTGGCCTATGCCAGGCCTTTTTCTCTGCCAAAAGAATAACTCCCCACTCCGCACCCGCGGAAAAGATAGGTCATGTCCTTTCTTTCCCCATAATACAGCGCTGTGCACCATGTTTCTCTATCGAGAGGGGCGGGGTGAGGAGCGCTCACCCCCCTCCTCCTCTCCCGGACGCCGACGTGTGACCGCATGTGTGAATTCGCCTTAACAATGAGATGTGAGCACAGCAGGGTTAGGGCTGTGCACATCACTATAGTCCGGTAACCTGTGGTAATGGTCCCTCTTCATAGTGATTCTGGGATTTCGGGTGTAATGTCCCCTCATAAAATCTTGTAGTGATGCAGGTTTCTCTCTTTCCGTCTTCCTGCAGTCTCCGGGATCCTCCGGCTCTTCCCGCTCACAGCAATGAGATTCCTGCCGTCTACAGCCACAATAATATGAGGAGCACAGAGACCCCGGTCATACAGCGGCATCACCCCAACCTGTCCTACTAGGAGTATATAGGATCAGAATAAACACTTCTGTTATTTATTCATCACTTTTATGTCTGGATTATTGCTGATGTGATGAGTTATAGTGGGAGACATACTGCAGTTATGGGGGTTCCCCATAGATAAATACAATATCAGAACCAAACTTTGTACAGAAATACATGATCAGAATCAAGCTTAGGGTGGTTAAAAAAAAATAACAACACAACAGGTTCCTTTTCCCAGCGCTGTATAATGCGGGATGGGTAGATGTGTCCGGCCACCTCGGCTATCCAGAAGCTGAATACCCAATACAGTAAAAAGTAGGAGGAGAAATTCAATTTACCATTGTAGCTTCCGTCCAGGATCTCCTCAACAGGATGAATTGCAGGGCCCGGAGCAGCAGCTCCAACGTTTATACATCTCTGTCCACACCTTCTCACTCCTCCTCTAGGTAGAGACAGTCCAGGATGTGTCCCTCTAAAATAGCACTGAATGTGGCACATAATATATACTTGGTATATGTCACTCCTATTGGGTGTTGGGTGATATGGGTAGGGTACCAGCCCCAATCAGCAAAATAACAATAACCCAGCACTCCAAATTCTTGTAGAAAGATAATTTTCACTTTATTTTATAAATTTATAGTAATCCAAAATTTATTTGACGTTTCGGTCAAAATCAGATATTTACAATACAGAATTCATAATACAAAGATAGAAAAAGGTCTTACATCTGGTGTAAAAACATCATGGTCATCATCATGGGCACCATGTATCATAGAATCTAGTTATGGAGTAGGCTGGTCTCATGGCAAGTAGCTATAGTCCATGGGCTGCCCGGGACTGCAGAGTAAGGTCTTGAGTCCTGTCTGGTGAACTCTGTATGGGGGAAGGGGTGGTCTGGGTGCCCACAGAGAGGACTCCGTGTGCCGCCTCTCGAAGCAGTGCCATAGGTTCACCACTACTAATAGGACTGTGTGATATTACGAGCCATCCACCTGTGTGACTGCCCTGGGGTTGGGACTAACTTGCTGATCTCACTGATGGGACCGCCACAGATCACAAAAAAGGGGGTCCGTTGTTCCATTTGCAACCAAAAAGAATGAAGGGGCAGGTCATGGTTCTCCTGACCATTTTATGATCTGCCTGGACCTGCATCCCTCTTCTAGGAGCTTTAGAGCATCATCACTGAACACCAGGACCACATCAGGATCTGAAACTTTGTTGTAGCAGCAGAAAACATTTATGGAGACAAAACCATTTTTGGAGGTGCTGGGACCCCCCCTACTACAAGGCAAAGGAGATGATAATCAGTGGTCCCTGTGGTTCCCTTGCTGATTGGTTCTCATTCTTTCTCCTCGAGGCAAAGGACACTGCACCCAAGTTGCTCTGCAAAGATCAATTCAAACGTCTGGGTTATAGTGGAGACATCCGGCACCATCCCCTCTATGCCACAGAAGATTGGGAGAGAATGGAAGATAGACCCAAAGATCCTCCTTTTCCCCAGCCCCCCATTCTTACAAGATCAAGAAGGTGACCACCACCAAAGTAAAGTCAAGAGCATCCCTGACTGGCCCCTATAGACAGTCATATACATTCCAGCGCTCTCCTCCACCCAGAAAGTGATTTCTTCTATATATCCGTCCACCTCTAATGTAATAGTCATCACAAGTGCCCCATATATATCCCCCCCCCATGATCACTCCCATTGTTAGTCCAATTGATGGTGTCATCTGTTCCAAATTGATGTGGAACCAAATATCTTATCATCATCATCGTCGTCTTCATTGCTCCTGGCATCACCATGGAGGTACAGTGCTCCGATCCATCCTGCCGCAGCCCGGGTTCTGACGAGTGACCTGAGGCTGCCGGCTTCTGTCCCCGCCGGGTTCCGCCTCCTGGAAAAAGAACTTGGCAGAGAAGGATTTGGCTTTATGTACCTGGCATCAGTGAGAGATAAGAGCAGCACCATGGCCATTAAAGTCCTCACCAAAATAAATACAGATAAAATCCAGCTGGAAAAAAGGGTGCTGCAGCACGTAGCTGGAAACCCCTATATCTGCCACTTATTTTCCACCTGCCAGACTCCATCATTCGCCTTCCTGATCATGGAGCTCCTCCCTGGCAGCGATTTGGAGAAGCTTCTGGAGGCAGAGGGACCCCTTGATGTAAAGACCACCACCCTGTGTATAGCCCAGATCATCTGTGGGCTACAACACATGCATTAACTTGGAGTCATCCACCGGGACATCAAAACCAAAAACATCACCAGGGACATATCCAGATCTGCGATTTCGGTGTGGCAGTGGAAAACATCTTTGGGGCAAAACTATATTTGGAGGAGCTGGCACTGCCTACTACAAATCCCCAGAGATGATCACCGTGGCCTTGTTGGTAGATGTTCTGACTGGTGGTCATTTGGGGTCCTCCTGTATCGCCTACTGACCAACAATTACCCATTCGGCACATGCAGAACAATGCGCCATCTCCGGGATGTGGTTGTAGCAGGTGATCCCCAATTCCCAGACACCTTCAACACCGAGACAAAGGACATTGTATCCAACCTGCTCAGCAAACAACAACTAAAAAGTCTGGGATATTGTGGGAATGTCCGTCAGCATCCATCACTCCAAATATTGATCCAATAAATTGATGGTGTCGTCTTCGTGAGGAACCACAGAACTTCACTGGATCATCATCGTCTTCATGGCTGCGGTCATCACCATGGAGGTACAGTGCTCTGTCATGTACACTGCTGTATACTCTGTTACCTGCTTGTATATCTGTGCACTTCTGTGTCTCTCATTAGTAGTTGCCCATAGTAACAATGAGATGTCAGCACAGCAGGGTTAGGGCTGTGCACATCACTATAGTCCTGTAACCTGTGGTAATGGTCCCTCTTCATAGTGATTCTGGGATTTTGGGTGTAATGTCCCCTCATACAATCTTGTAGTGATGCAGTTTTCTCTCTTTCCGTCTTCCTGCAGTCTCCGGGATCCTCCGGCTCTTCTCGCTCTCAGCATCGCGATTCCTGCCGTCTGCAGCCACAATAATAGGAGGAGCACAGAGACCCCGGTCATACAGCGGCATCACCCCAACCTGTCCTACTAGGAGTATATAGCATCAGAATAAACTCTTCTCTGTTATTTACAGGACACCAGCTGTAATGTCACCAGAGCCGTCATCCTGAGCTCCTGGCAGAACATCGGACAGAAGACTGGACCCAGCACAGAGGACAACTTCAAGAAGGAAGACGTCCTGCCTGTTCCATCACCATCAGTGCAGGACCCGGCTATCAGTCCAACATAACCAGGGGAGGTAGGTAGGAGGAAAATAACATCATTGCTTTTATCATGTGGGAATCACAGGTAAGTAGTTTTGCTTCAATCCATTATAGTGCCCCCTCGTGATGCTTTCTCTGATTGGTGAAAATCACCAGGAGTACGATGGCCGTCTATCAAGGGGTGGAGGAGGGCGGATTAGAACATGCCTATAATATTATTATCTTGTGGATAGGTGATAGCTTCAATAGTTGGTACAATCCCTTTAATTGCCTGGATGCCACTGGAGATACTACATGACAAGGTGCATCCCTGCAAATTTTGAGAAAACAGAAAACTACCCCAAATACCAATTATTACAAGTCACAAGCTGCCACGGATGCCTCATATTTGCAGGTAACAATATGCACCACACCGATTCATAAAAGAGACACCATTATTCATGTTCTGATATTTACAATTCGTACAAAATATTTACAAAAAAAATGTTCAAATCAGGAGCCACATAAAAAGGCACAATTGTACACAGTGTCCCCAGCGCTCCATTATATTCCATGCATTATACAGGATTCAGGATGTGAGGCTCAGGCATCCAAATTTCAGCTGAGCAGAGACTTCTGTACACGGATCATGGACTCCTCCACTCCTAGTGACAGCATCATCTCGGCCACACTCGGCCCAGTCTAGAAAGACAGAAAAATTTTAAAACACTTCTCTAATAAATGAACTACGACTGTTGTACAGCTGTGGATTCAGCACAATAATGCAATCTGATCATTGCAAATTACAGGCCCAAAGCCTATCGCTGCACTACTGAATAATAATAATAATAATTCTTTATTTATATAGCGCACACAGATTACGCAGCGCTGCACAGGCATGTCAAATTGGTCCTGAGAGGTTTTGAGAATATTTCCAGTTCTGATTTATGATGCCATAGAAGCCTTGTATACGTTCAAGCATGGCCAGCGCCAGCACTGGTCATGTCGGGGCCCAGAGCGGCTGGGGGGGCCCACATACAGAATCCATGGGGGTTAGGGGGCGCTGTATCTAATGAATCCATAGTGGTGAGGGGGCTCTATATAAAATAACCATAAGGGGGCTGTATGTAATGAATCCATAGAGTGTTGGGGGGCTGTTTGGTATGATAAACTAGGGAAAATTTTAGGGAACAGGAGGCTGTTTAAGTGTCTGAATTTTTTATGCAGTCATGTGTGTTCACTGCAAAGGGGCCCACTGAAGCTCTGCCGCCCAGGGGCCTACTGAGACCTGGAGCCGACCCTGCAATTAATTCAACTAAGAAATCAATGTCCAAACCTCTATGCACATGGCAGCCAATAACTAAGATAGAATATATACATAGAAGTCAATAGTGATTAGGATCTATAGATCCGGACAGAAATCAGGAAAGGAAAATTCATCAGAAAATGTATCTAGTTTCCTCCATGAGTCACATTCATCATAAATTTTAATTGTAAAGGCAGTTAATTGCACCTCCCGTCCGCTCAGCGCCAGCCGGAGAACTTTCATGGATGTGCTGTACTTCGTGGTTTTCAGCTGCTGGAGGTGGTTCTTCAGCTCCTTACTCAACACGTCTAGGCTGGTGTCATGGCGGACGTTCTGCAAAATCCTGAAACATCAATGAAGATTTCATTATTATTTAATCATTTTCTAACAATTTTGTAATAGCAATTTTTTTTAAACATCCTTACGGGACAAACCCCCTGGGCGCATGCATGGGTTACCCAACATAAAACTAAACACAAAGGCTGAGAATGATACACACTGCATAACAAGCCTCCCGATATCACTGGCCTCACTGGACAAGCCATGCAGATCCTCCTGGTGCACGGCGGGCCGGACCCACAGATACGAGTAATCTGGAGACAGGAGATCTGTCAGGATGTTCAGGTGTCCCTAGAGCAGACAATAAAAGTTACATTAAACAATCAATCAATGAATTGAGATATTGGGGCAGATTTGTTAAGCTGGATGTTGACCATGCACAATAGCAGCCCTGGAGAGATTTTTAATTATACCTCTGTCTATGTTGTTGGTAGCTGCAGAACTGTTATTTATATTCTAGGATTGTACATGGGGTGTGTCCTCACACTTCTGTGCTCCAAGCTCTCTGCACTGTCCCTTTCGCTCTTAACAACTACTGTAGTAATTAACTAGAAACTTGTTACAGCTTTTAAGAAGCAGCATAGGCTATGTGGCAATTTGAATGCCAATAGCAAAGCAATGTGAGGATACCCTGCAGTGCTCCATGTGCAGCTACAATCCTGGAATGTAAATTCATATTTTGCATTCCTCCTGCGCTTATGAAGGTCGGAAAATAAAGATCTCCAGAGCTGCTACCAATTTCAAACACTGAATATTATTCATTTTCTGATACTGGTGCCGATCCAGTCCATCTGAAATTCTGAAAAAGACTTTGTACCAAGAGTATCTCAGGTAAACCTCCACCTTTATGGTGTGGGTACAAGGACTCTCTTGTATCCAACACAACTACCTTAGAGGGGCGCCGTCTCATCTTGTATTTCCCTTCTCCAGATTTTACAGGAATTTCCCTGCAACAAATACGAACTGAATAGGTTGCGGTGATTGACCACTTACCTTCCTCAGCACTAGTATCCTCTCAATATACTCTCTATCAAATATCAGATCTTTGAACTTTTCTTGCAGTAGCGTCTGCAGCTGTGCCACCAACTGTGCCCGGGTATCAGCCCCTTCAATCCACCTGGTGAGGTGCACCCTATAAGTAATGAAGGGGATGTTTTTAAGATTATATCTTCTGTCCTGCAATGTAGAGGATTCTATAAAGTGCATATTCATTCTACATACCAGAAGATTTACCTGCTGAATTCAGGAAGCTTCTCCAGGTCCAGCAGCGCAGAGTGAGTGCTGATGCTCTGCAGGTTGTACTGCTGAATGAGTTCTGGGAGTGTCCGGCCGGTCTGATTTCCTGAAGGACAAATACTACATTTTACAAAGCACATAGAAATCTTCTATTTTAAGCAGTGATCTTGACCTCCCACACCCATAGTACTTATTTAATTAAATTGTGACCCGGGTGTTAACAGAGCCCCTGTACATATTATGGCTGGAGAAAGCCGCTGCCAGATACCTCAACGTAGATAAATATCGGCCATGATAAAATCATCAGAAGACAGTTATGATTCCCCATACACATAAGATATTCAGCAAGTCCCTTCTGCTTTGCCCACCAACCTGCTATTTATTCATAGTTCTTGTTCTCTATTGTTACCTGAGAATCCTGATCCGCAGTTGGTGATAATATCCAGCAGGGTGTCCGGCAGATATCCTTTCTGGACAAAGTGTTGGATAAATATATCCCCCTGTCGCTTGGACAGTTTGCTGCCATCTTTATTGAGTAGGAGCGGCAGGTGGGCATACTCTGGAGGATGCCAGCCCAAGGCCTGGTACAGGAGCAGATGCTTGGTTGTGGAGATCAGCCACTCTTCTCCTCTCAGGACATGGCTTACAGCCATTTTATAGTCATCCACAACATTAGCCAAGTGATAAGTGGGAAATCCGTCCCCCTTCAGGATCACCGGGTCTCCTTCCACACTTGCCACGTCATGGTGAGTCCAGCCATAGACCAGGTCCTGGAAGGAATGGGCACCGCTAGGTAACTGGAAGCGGACCACAAAAGGCATGTTCTTTGCCATCTTTTCCTTCACTTGGTTGGAGGTCAAATGTCTGCAGCGATTATCATATCTGAAAGGAATAAGATAATGGTTTTTATATCAGAAATAATAATTACTTTATTTATATAGCGCACACAGATTACACAGCGCTGCACAGAGCTTGCCAAATTGGTCCTTGTCCCCAAATCGGCTCACAATCTAATCAACTGACCAATATGTTTTGGAGTGTGGGAGGAAACCGGAGTACCCAGAAACCTACACAAATACAGAGAGAACATACAAACTCTTTCCAGATGTTGATCAGAAACCAAAAGGTCTCACACTGTATATAAAGCAATGCATGAGGGGTGCAGCAGGGACAGTCACTGCACAGAGGGGAACTCACTCGGGAAACTAAACGCATTCCATGAATGATTTCAGAAGGTGACGTGTGACACATCAATCGATGATTAATGGCGGCTTCTCTCATTATAACAACTCCCTGGCCCTAAATGGGTTAAGCATGGAATCACAGGGACATTCTGAGTTGTAAGGTTGAGGGGTTTTCCGAAATCTAGATGTACTTTGGAATTCCCCTTTACCATAAAGGTTAATGGGAAGGGAGACTTTGGAAAGTTAAGCTTAAAAACCACAACATCACATTGGATTATTGGCTGCTATGGTCAAGTGATGTGACTTCTATATGGACAGACTGTAACACTCTGAAGGACCAGTGATAGGTGAATCAGTAGCCGGTAGCACTGGAGCACTGTAAGTATATTTACAGATTACCAACATGTAGTTAAAGGGGTTGTAGAAAGTGTCCATATTATATTGTCTCCACAGAATTGAAACACAATATGATTGATGTGGGTCCAATTGCTGGGACCCCCACCAGTCAAGAAAATTGACCCTCAGCAATTCAGAAAACAGTTCCATTATTATGGTTGATGGGAGTACAAGCAGTTGCACCCTAACTGATCAAACTGTAACATCTGAGTGTGTACAGGGCTTAACATGCACACTTTGTACAAACCCCCTTTAAGGGTTTTTCTGAAATCCTGAAAGATGACTTATCAATCAGGGCAACTACTCATGTCTGAATCATCATGACTGATGTACACACGATGCTGCAGGTGGCAGATTGTTGTAGAATACCAGTACCTATAGCTTCATTCAATGAGGAGGAACTCAAACTGAAGGGAGTCCCAGCGATCTAACCCCCACCAAGACTGCTTGTTATCCCTTATCCATATGTAGAGGGGCTCATTCATACCGTGGTGTCTGTCTACTCCTCAGCGCCTCTTTCTTGATCAGTTCCAGCCTCTGTAGAGTACAGAAACAGCGGTAAGCCGCGCCACTCTCCAGTAACGCCTGCGTTGCTTCATGATATAGATTCAGCCGCTGCGACTGTTCATAGGGTCCATAAGGACCTCCACGCCGGGGACTCTCATCTGGCGGGATTCCTAAAGAGTAGACAAGAATTAGCTACATCTTCCAGAGAACTTTATCAACATGTGAAATTGTAAAGGTCTAACCTGCCCACTCCAGCATATCTTCTATGGCCGCTGCCGCTCCGGGGACCAGGCGACTTCTATCTGTGTCTTCAAGGCGCAAAATAAAAGCTCCTCCATGTTTCTTAGCGAAAAGATAATTGTATAGAGCAGTGCGCAGACCACCGAGGTGAAGAAAACCTAAGGAGATATAAAGTGGTGATGATCGGTGAATCCCCAAATAATAACCACAAAGAAACTGTCATTTATAGCTCTAATTTATCAAAATACTATCCAAAATGTAAAGGCAAAGGCTGCATAGATCACAGATCGTATAATTTCACAGCCGTCCATACATTTGAGAAAAAATATTTCCACCTTAAACAACCTATTTAAGACACTTTGCAATTATTCTTCATATAATTTTGAGCACACAGCTCCTATGCACACCTATGTGTCTCCATGGTTACAGACTAGAAACAACCCCTGTGTAGTCTGGTCCTGTTTTCATTCATTCATTTTTTTTTAGTTTTTTCTGCCTGCACAAGAGTTGAGATAAGTAAAAACATACCTGTAGGGCTGGGGGCAAATCGCACACGGATTTCTTTTGGTGGTCCTCCACTACACCTCCTGGTTCCCTGGTGCAGTGCTGGGAGCAGAACCCTGCCTAGCAGAAGCCGCATCTCCCCCCAGTTTATGGCCTTGTCAGGAACTGTTCTCCAGAATCCACGCTTTCCTTAAAGAACTAAAATTGACGAAATGTCCCTTATAACCGGAGCCATTTTAATGTAGAATTTCATTATACGTCTATTAGTTTGGTCTTCAACAAAATGGCGTCCACAGCGCGGATTAACTTCTTTCTCTGCGCTTGGTTGGCAAATTACCGGAAGAATGGCGAGTCACCGCACCCCCCCCTTGTCTGGTCTCTGTGGTATCAATGTTCTTCCGGTTCTATCTAGGCCTACGGTGGCCGACTGAGTCCAAAACGGCTGATTGTGAGTTTCCCGGCAGCACTAGCGCTGGCGACTTGTACACAATCATCATGGCGTCCCAGGACGGTGGGTACCGGGTCCCCCGAGGGCAGAGCTGTGTGTTAAG
This sequence comes from Engystomops pustulosus, assembly GCF_040894005.1. NCBI lineage: Eukaryota > Metazoa > Chordata > Amphibia > Anura > Leptodactylidae > Engystomops > Engystomops pustulosus. The sequence goes on from NC_092418.1 coordinate 21,603,445, forward strand.
CGTCTGTGAGCCGTCCTGAGGCTGGCGGCCGTGTGTTGCCTGGTATTCGGGCTGTGGTGCCAGCTGGCACGGCTGCCCCTGCTGTAATGCCCCTCTGCCTGCTCTCTATTACTGCCTCCATACCCTTCACTGCTGCCACCTCCTTCCCAGGATCCGCCCAGCTACACGTCCTAACTTTGTGCCATCTGTCATTCATGGGTGCCCACCTCGTGTCTCCCCTCCCTGTGTGCCATATGTCACCCATAACCACCTATTGTGTGCCATCTGCTTACATTATCCCCTTTGGGTGCCATCTGCACCCCACCTGGGGCATCATGCCACCCGGAATATCATGTTACCTGTGGCCTGACAACTTCTAGATGAGGTTTATAATCAGGAGTAGTCAGTGTCGCCCTTTATTGGCACAAACAAGGTGGCATAATGTGCCAGCTGCTCCCTCACTCTTTTTGGCAACTTTTTTTTGTGCCTTTTTACTCAGTCAAGCAGCATAGAAGACAATGAAAGCAAAACTTTTGATAGAAAGTGGGGCCAAAAGTTGCGCCACCCCTTGCTGTGTATGGCTGGCACCGCATCCACGCGTAGTTTCTTCCGCTTTTTACCACTTCCATTGACAGGTGTGGCATAGGGTCCCTATAGATTACATCTCGGTGTCATATACATGATATAAATACCAATCGCTAGGTCTGTATGTGCGTGTGCCACAGCTTGCCCCTATGCTTCATTAATCTATTTGTGATATGCTTGCTGTGTGATGCCCTGGCATGTGCATGAGGTGGGCAAGGGGATTCAAATCTGCACAGTGGTGGTCTTTCCTAAAACTGAGGCTGATGTAAGGGAGTGGAGAGATGCTACTGTGCGTTGGGTGGCAGAGGGGTGGTGTCCAGATCATGTCTCTACAGCAGTTGGAAAGCCACAAGTTGGACAGCCCCAGCCTGCAGACATTGTCACGGGTCTCCTTCACAGTTTGCTATAATTTAGAGGCTTCAGTACTATTCAGAGAGCTGCCCCTCTCCCCCATGCACTTTGTTAGTGTCTCTAACGCTCTAACATGTTTGATGTTTTGTCTACAGGATGTCACTCTGTAAATTTTACAAGCTCTTTTTGTTTTGTTTTTTAACATTTGGGGTGGGGTACAGCACAGACCTCCCTAATGGAGTTTTCTAAAATAAAAGTGCACTCTTGATGCCTGATGTTAGGTTTATTCTCCTGCCTGATCTGTGGAGAGACATAACTGTGCAAGAAATTGGGCTGTTGAGGCACAAAGGCATAATTTTTTATTTTTTTTGTGGACAAGGACAACTGAACAGACAAAGGGTCTTTCAGAGATTTTGTATTGGGGACCAGGAGCTTTAAGTTACTCCCTTCCTGAGACACCCAATAAGTATGGGGTACAGGCCCTATGTATCTGAGAAGATTTTGTGTATAATACTCATTAAACGTCAGATGTTTGCTTAAGAACCTGATGCCCAATGTGTGTGGAGCACGTGTACCCGCACCTATTGTTTTATATAGCAGGAGAGTAAGTCTGCTTACTACAGGGCAGTAATTCAGACATGTTACTCCTTACTAAGAAGAGTCTGCAACCCATCCCCCATTATTTGACCCTAAAAATATATTCAGTACATTAATATCACATTGCACGAGGCTTCATCCGTCTAATGACAAGTGACTCCCTGTGTGGCACCTGGTGAAGAGGACGCTCTCATATATCACTTGACTAGTGTGGGGTCTAGTATGAGCCCTGCCTGTCATCTGACCTCAGGCATTGCTTCCTCATGCTATGTGACAGGTGACATTGCTGCTGGCCTCTTCGTGGAGTTTGACTTATTGTTCATGCAGATCTGACGCAGTCACTTGATCCAATATATATTAATGTATGCAAATGAAGAAATAATTTGCATGTTCAAAGAAAAATTTGCAGTGATTTGAAGGGAATCTGTCAGCATTTAAGATTGCAGCAAACTGCAGGCAGTGTTGGGTATTGTCTCCAGAGAGATGTGTAATCATATTCTGTTAGTAGCAGCAGCAGGACAGTGATATATTGATTTGTACAGGATTGTACTGGGGACATGTCCTAACACTGCTGTGCTCTTAGGTCTCAGCACTGAACAGCTCTATAGCTGCTGTAGTATTCATCCAGTAGCCTGCTACAATACTACTTGAACAGCAGTGTGAGGACAAGCCAACACTTGGTGAAGCTATAATAATTTTAGTATTACCTGTCCCTGTATATTTGTTGCCTGGGGCCTCCCCTCTGCTTCCAGATTACTATATTTCATCATTTCCATTTATGTACTAATTTTTGGATCCCCCCCCCCCAAAAAAAAAATGGTGATTTGGACCACCTTTTTGCACACACATTATGTGGTCAGAACCCTCACTATAAAGGAATAGCAATAGGACATCACTTTTCCGGGAGTGAAAACCCCTTTAAATGCTAATAAAAGCGAATTCATAGTGAACCTGTTTGCCCCTAGTGTCAGCTCAGTGACAGGCGCAGCTAAGAGACCTGCTCCCTCCGTTCTGCTGACGCGATGATCTGTCTTGTGTGGAATGATCTGTTTTGTTCATGTCTGAGCTAACCCTCCCTATCCCCTATAGAAGTGGAAGAGCTGGGAATGGAGGCGGATGGACAGCTGAGCTGTGAAGAAGGAGGAGACGCGACTCCTCAGGCCTCTCAGGACAGCAGCTCGGCACAGCCGGAAGCAGACAGCGCCGTCAGCAATGGAGGGGACTCGGATTCGGACAAAGAGCTTGTAGAGTTTAAGATCATTTGGAATAAGAACAAGTACGATGTAAAGCTTCCACTGGATAGTACCGGAGCAAGCCTTAAACAGAAGATTCATACACTCACAGGTAGGTGCTCTGCGGCACGGACCTTGGTGGACTCCTCAAGGGAACGGGTGAGAAAACCAGGGTTTGCCTTGTAATTATTCTCTACAAATTTCCTAATATTTTGTAAATACATTTTCCAAGGTCGGAAATGGAAAACAATCTCCTTTCTGTCCAGGTAGCAAAAGGAGGTATTGTTTTCTATTTCCCACCTTGGAAAATGTATTTGCATGTGTCCCAGAATCCCCTGGTAGAGCATTAATAGCTATAAGTCTCCACACGACTATAAGGCGGCCTTAATTGGCAAACTCTCCTTAAAGAACTCTTACTTCCTGACCTGAATATTTTGTAGACATGGGTGAGGCGGTTTGGCATCATGCTGGATGTGGTTATGTTCACAAGGTTTTCGGCTCATTGTATCTTATCAGATTGGTGGTGGTCTGACAGTGGAGACCGGAATCAACACATATAACAGAGACAGTAGTACAGCTCCATTCTTTGGGTAGAAGATAATCTTTGTTAGCCCAAATTGACTCAACTGGGAGCTGAACTTCAGTTCAGGAACCAACCTCTACATACAGAATGTGTCCCAAGTGTCGGACCCCCACTGATTTGATATTGATGACCTATGTTATGGTTATCTCTGTCAATATACTGGTTACTCCATTTAAGTTTTCTGACAATCAGTCATGTGACGTTACATTTTTCCCATGGGTTTTTTAGGTCTTCCACCAGCTATGCAGAAAGTCATGTTTAAGGGGCTTCTACCTGAGGATAAAACTCTACGGGAAATCAAAGTCACCAACGGAGCAAAGGTTATGGTAGTAGGTTCCACCATCAATGACGTACTGGCTGTTACCACCCCCAAAGAGACCATCCAGCAAGAGGTGAAGGAAGAGGAAAACAAGAAGGAGCCACTGTGCCGACAGAAGGTGATGGTGCAATCTGATCTGCGTTATGGATCTCCTTCCCAGTCCCTCTAGTTGACGGGGGGGCAGATCGAACATGCATTTCAATCTTTAGAAAAGGCACAGATAGCTCTGGAATTTTCACCAGTCCCAGATTTTGAATGGTGGTTGTGCATCAGTTTGGGAAAATGTGAGCCCTCTTCTTTCTACGGGGCAGGGCTGTGTTATCGCAGTCCAGGCACTAACACCTGGGATCCCCAGTGTTAAACTTTTAGATACCGAGGTGTTTAAGCAGGTGGAGAAAGAGCAACCTCTGTCTGTCACCCATTGGCACCCTGCAGCTGCAATCACAGGGTGCCGCTGGTGTGGCACATCAGCCTGGGGTCCAGTGAAGGACTATATGGCTCCCTCTGTTAACTATCTATTATCTATTTAATAGATACCCAACAGGGAAAATATAATACAGGCAGTCCCCGGGTTACATACAAGATAGGGTCTGTAGGTTTGTTCTTAAGTTTAATTTGTATGTAAGTCGGAACTGTATATTTTATCATTGTAATCCCAGCCAGAACTTTTTTGGTCTCTGTGACAATTGGATTTTAAAAATGTTGGGTTGTCATAAGAATCAATAATAACACTAAAGCTTCATTACAGACACCTGTAATAACTGTTACAGCTGTTTATTGTAGCCTAGGACTAAAGTACAATAAATTACCAATATCCAGAGGTCCGTTTGTAACTAGGGGTCGTATGCAAGTTGAGTGTTCTTAAGTAGGGGACCGCCTGTACAACTCATGTTTGTGTCCCCTTATGGTACAAAGTGATAAATAAAAAGTAAATACATAATAAAATATTAAAGTCTAAAAAAAAAAAAAAGGTTTCTTAAAAAAAACACGCAAAAAAATCGCCCTTGTCTTAAAAAAAGAAAAGAATAAAATGTAAAATCACACACATTTTGTACACCCACACCAACCCAGGCTACAAAACTATAATAGTATTTATCCTGTAAGACAGAAAATGTAAAAATTAAATATATATATAATTTCAAAAGTATTTCATTATGCAAAGGAAGGTTAAAAAAAAAAACCTTATAAGGTTGGGTCCACACTATGTTTTGTGTCATACGTTATAAGGACACTTTAGGAGGATTCTGACATGTCCTCACAATGTATGGCACAGACGTATCCCACTGTATACCCTATACCCCCCTCTGCTGAGCACTTGCATCGCTCAGTTGGAGGCAGCAGGATGCAAACATGTAGCTTCCTACGTCTTTCTATCCTGCTTTTTTTTGGCGTACAGGATGCATAGTGACCAGACGGAGGCAACAACTATGCCTCCGTCTGCCACTATTTGTCAATGTATACTATAAGCATATACATCAGGTGCTTTCCCAACACGTAGTGTATACAAAAAAAAGTGATGTTTTTTTCCTTGTTTTTCTTTTTTAATATAGCAACACAGAAAGGTACTGGACAAGGGCAAACCGGAAGATGTCATGCCGTCCCTGAAAGGCGTGCAGGTAAGAGCCAGCGTCTCCTCATTGTCTCTGGTATCTGTCACATAAGCGTGACAGAAAAATATACAAGGCAGGACACAGCGTATGGGCCTCGACCCCCTTTGTACACAAACGTATATGGCGGCTGTAGGAACGACAGCTAGCATACGACCACCCTAGGACTGCATTGTGTAGTAAGGTGAGCACCTACCATATTGTGCCGTCGCCAGAAAAAAGATAGAGCGTGTTTTAACTTTTCATTGTAAATATGGCGAAGCTGCACGTCTCCTTATGGAGAGGGAATGGGTGAGGAGTGCTCACCCCTCCGCTGCTCCAGCTGGTCCTGGCCCGGATACAGCATACGTGTTTGTGTCCATAAGGCTTAACTGTACAAGGTGCACAGTCTGGGGCTATTACACAGAGCGAATACGGCTTAATGGCCCCTAAGCTGCATAGACATTGCATCTATTCGAAGCCTTTGACCGTTTTCTATAGTCCCTTTCATGACGACGATCTATTACTTTTCCTGTGTTCCGTTATAGGAGAGACTTCCGACCACTCCTATATCCGGGATGTACAATAAATCTGGAGGGAAAGTCAGACTGACATTTAAACTGGAGCAAGACCAGCTATGGATAGGTACAAAAGGTAAGTCATATGGGACCTGACTATTTACTAAGGGAATCTGTCACCCTCTTTGTTACCCTCTCATATGGGAAGCACAATTGGAATTTGTCAAGCTCCCAACCCAGTTTTTTTTGTTTGTTTTTCCTTGTCTCCAGCAGTTCCAGGTTAGATGTATAAATCAATTAGCTGCAGGACACATGATACTGGTGATGCTCCAGTCCTGATGGGTTTCTCTTACTGCCTGTTATGTAGTTATACAGCAGTAAGTGAGGCCATTTGGTTGTATAGAACAGAGACTGGGAAAATTAATAATTGCATTTTGATTTTCTTGATGCAGAAAGAACAGAAAAAATCCCCATGGGCTCCATCAAAAATGTAATATCCGAGCCAATTGAAGAAAATGACGACTATCATATGATGGTAAGAGGCTTTTCTATTGCTTTTTCTCCTGTTTGGTAACATGCACATTCCTGTGAACAATTGTAAAGGAAAGCTGTCACATTGAGCATATGTAGGCAGCATGTTATAGAGCAGGAGGAGCTGAGTAGATTGTACATAGTGTCCTATCGGCAGGCAGCATGTTATAGAGCAGGAGGAGCTGAGTAGATTGTACATAGTGTCCTATCTGCAGGCAGCATGTTATAGAGCAGGGGGAGCTGAGTAGATTGTACATAGTGTCCTATCGGCAGGCAGCATGTTATAGAGCAGGAGGAGCTGAGCAGATTGTACATAGTGTCCTATCTGAAGGCAGCATGTTATAGAGCAGGGGGAGCTGAGTAGATTGTACATAGTGTCCTATCTGCAGGCAGCGTGTTATAGAGCAGGAGGAGCTGAGCAGATTGTACATAGTGTCCTATCTGCAGGCAGCATGTTATAGAGCAGGGGGAGCTGAGTAGATTGTACATAGTGTCCTTTCTGCAGGCAGCATGTTATAGAGCAGGGGGAGCTGAGTAGATTGTACATAGTGTCCTTTCTGCAGGCAGCATGTTATAGAGCAGGGGGAGCTGAGTAGATTGTACATAGTGTCCTATCGGCAGGCAGCATGTTATAGAGCAGGAGGAGCTGAGCAGATTGTACATAGTGTCCTATCTGCAGGCAGCATGTTATAGAGCAGGGGGAGCTGAGTAGATTGTACATAGTGTCCTTTCTGCAGGCAGCATGTTATAGAGCAGGGGGAGCTGAGTAGATTGTACATAGTGTCCTTTCTGCAGGCAGCATGTTATAGAGCAGGAGGAGCTGAGCATATTGTACATAGTGTCCTATCTGCAGGCAGCGTGTTATAGAGCAGGAGGAGCTGAGCATATTGTACATAGTGTCCTATCTGCAGGCTGCATGTTATAGAGCAGGAGGAGCTGAGTAGATTGTACATAGTGTCCTATCTGCAGGCAGCATGTTATAGAGCAGGAGGAGCTGAGCAGATTGTACATAGTGTCCTATCTGCAGGCTGGATGTTATAGAGCAGGAGGAGCTGAGCAGATTGTACATAGTGTCCTATCTGCAGGCTGCATGTTATAGAGCAGGAGGAGCTGAGCAGATTGTACATAGTGTCCTATCTGCAGGCAGCATGTTATAGAGCAGGAGGAGCTGAGCAGATTGTACATAGTGTCCTATCTGCAGGCAGCATGTTATAGAGCAGGGGGAGCTGAGTAGATTGTACATAGTGTCCTTTCTGCAGGCAGCATGTTATAGAGCAGGGGGAGCTGAGTAGATTGTACATAGTGTCCTATCGGCAGGCAGCATGTTATAGAGCAGGAGGAGCTGAGCAGATTGTACATAGTGTCCTATCTGCAGGCAGCGTGTTATAGAGCAGGAGGAGCTGAGCATATTGTACATAGTGTCCTATCTGCAGGCTGCATGTTATAGAGCAGGAGGAGCTGAGTAGATTGTACATAGTGTCCTATCTGCAGGCAGCATGTTATAGAGCAGGAGGAGCTGAGCAGATTGTACATAGTGTCCTATATGCAGGCTGCATGTTATAGAGCAGGAGGAGCTGAGTAGATTGCACATAGTGTCCTATCTGCAGGCAGCATGTTATAGAGCAGGAGGAGCTGAGAAGATTGTACATAGTGTCCTATGTGCAGGCTGCATGTTATAGAGCAGGAGGAGTGTTTGTAGGGTGTTATCTGATTTTGCTATGTAGGATTTTCAGTATTATCATCTGTCCATATTTCCATACGTTATCCCCCCCCCCCCCCTAAATTATTTTCTCCTATTGGCAGGCATTTCAGCTGGGTCCTACTGAAGCATCTTACTACTGGGTATACTGGGTACCAGCACAGTATGTGGATGCCATCAAGGACACAGTGTTAGGAAAATGGCAGTATTTTTGAAGATACGCTCACCTCTGGCACAGGACACGCGACCGTGGGAGGAGCCGACCTACAGCCTCACCATTTCTCACCCTGCATCCCCAACCCCTTTCTCCACAGCTCCACAGAAACTTACAAGGGTGGAACTTTTGCCGTTGCAAAACATCCTGTGGGACAGAGAAGGCTTATTTTATAGGAGCCAGAGGTGACCGATCCAAAAATAGTTTACATTTTTAACTCTTGCACGTTGTAGGAACCTGCAACTGCGTCAGCCATATATCCAAGTCAGTAACACAAGCCCCTCTTTTTATCCCCTATCAAATCCTTTCACTGCTAAGGGAGACCTATAGGGAACCCCAATATATAGGTCTTCCTGAGCAGCTTGAGGGGGGAAGTATTGGACCTTTTCTTGCTGACAACCAGCAAATCTTGGAACACCGCCACCTGCAGATGTCACATCCTCACTGCATGCAGGGACCCCTTCAGAACACACCAAGAGACCCCACTGACTGCTGGGACCCTCGGAAAACTCAGCAATGTTTCCATAAATTCTCTTTATATTTAGTATATGCCATGACAGTAATGAAGGGATGTCAACCTGCGTTTTGATTTTTGTTTTTTAATTTTTTTTTCTTGATTTTTTTTTTTTTGTTTCTTAATTAATATAGAAAAAAAATTAAATGGATGCAGGAAAGGCTGCATTATAAAAAAAATATTGTCAATGTCTGAATGTGGTTCAACGGAGCGTCGTGCAGATGCCACAGTCTAAGGCTTAAAGCCTTCATTTTTATTTCTCCTATAGCCACAATATATAGGTTTTTTTAGAGAGAACTTTCTATAAAATACCTTCAAGTTGTAGAAGTGACCACTGGGTGTGTCTTGAATGGTTCTCATCTCATCCAGTTTAATTTACTTGGCTTATCGGTAAGTTTTCATGGAGATCTGTTGCAAATCTTGGCATGTTATTTACATTATGTAATCTGCAACACACATGTTGCACCCTATGCAGTACCTGAGTGATGACATTGATTGCCAAACCAAATGCAATTTTGTCCTGTGTACAGAGACCCAAACAGATCCACACTTATCAAGGGGGCAAGTAGGCAGAAGCTAGGGAGCCTATGAATTGAGTTTTATGAACTTTTCTGAGATTATACTGTGGGTTAGCCATTGATGGTTTGAATGTGGTGTACCCGTGGCTCTTTGCCCCCCTGGGCTTTGAAATGGTTTTCTCTCAATTTAAAGGAAACCTACCATCAGAAATGTACCTATTAAGGTCAATCTGATGGTAGGTTTCCAGTGACCTTCTAAACCCTAACCTATCTTTAGCTAATCCTAGAATATTTTCTACAATAAGCTACAGTTTATCTAACTAATATGCAGAGGCTACTGGGGTGTGGAGTAGCCTCTTCTGGAAGCGGGAGCAAAGGCTACTCCATGCTCCATTAGCCTGTGCGTTCCCTCCCACCTGCTTGTCCCCGGAGCTTTGCTGCCCTGCCTCCACATCCTCGGCTCCTTCATACTGGGCGCCACTATGTGCGCCCTACATAAATATGAGTGTATGCAGAGTATACGCACATGGTGGCGCCCAAAGGAGTTGAGCGCGTGGAAGCGGCTCCGTTATGCACCAGAGATGAGCAGGTACGAGGGACAGCTGAGGCTACTGAGGTGTGGAGTTGCCTTTGCTCCCGGATACTCTACTCCCCATTAGCCAGAAATTAGCATATAAGTTGAACTGTAGTTTAGTGTAGAAAGATTAGCTAAAGATTAGGGTTTAGAAGGTCACTGGAAACCTACCATTAGATCTACCTTAAAGGAAAACTACCATCTATCTATTAACTCCCATGCAGATAGGATCAGATACAGCATGGTTTCCATATATAAATATATCCTCATTTATACTTGTTAGGATATTACAACTGGTCAGGTGTATAACATTTATGTACCACTATGGCACTAAATGATTGATGATACAGTATTCATGTGTACGAGTAGTAAAGGAGTGGTAACTTTTGCTGCGCTAATGTTCCAACAGCGTTATCCTTCACCACCAGAAATGTGAACATTAATTTGATCACCACCGCAATACACATCAATCTTAACCCATTGACCTGAACCACCAGAGATGGAATTAATAATTCTTCCTAGTCTACCTGATTCCAAGAACTGCATTTACCACCAGGTCAGTTTGCAGTCTGCTGCATCTTATAGGTTCTGACGGTGCAGCTAAGAAGTGATATCTTGGGTCTATTCCACTTATTTGTGTAGACAAGTATTCCAGACACATTTTTGCTGCATTTTATAGCCATTGAAGTGAATGGGAGCTGAGCTGCAGTACCTCAGCGTAGCCACTACACAGTAGATGGAGCCAACTACATCCACTCCCAGGCCCCTCCTGATATTAGACATTAATAGCATATCATGAGGATAGACCCATCTAAAAGATTGACTAAAAAAATCATTTACGTAATAAACTCAATATGTTTAAAGGAGTTTTCCCAAGAAACAGGTTAGGCCCTATTCCTGTCATGCATGGCCGGGCTGCCCCATTCATCTTTATGGAACTGACTGAGAAGGGTTGTGCATACGATAGTGATACAAGACATGGCGCAGCTTCTTCTTTTCCTATTCCACCAGTTCTATCCTAAAAACTAAAAAGGAGATTTGTGTCACTTTAAACTTCCCCTAAGATGCAGGACATGGATCCAGGTAGCAGTACAAGGATAGTTGACCGCCTGCCCTAGAGAGTGCATGATTACTGAACATCTATAGCGCCTCCTACAGCATCCTGGACTGAACACGGCTCTCTAATTTTCCATAGAAGACATAATGGGGCTTATTTACTAAGTGTCCGTAGCCGTACTTCTGTCGGATTTGCCGACGTTTTTGGGATTTGCACCGATGTGACAGTTATTTAACTGGGGATTGTATTGCACGCAATCAGATTGTGCCTAAGATGCGCTGGCTTTCATGCGACAGAAAACGGGGGACGGGCCGTCGGATGATTTGACTGATTCGCACCAAGAAGAAGAAGGTGAACTCCGTCGGACCTGAGCGGGGAAGCGATACACGCAGGATATCGGGCGCACAATATTAGTGAATCGCGGCACAGTGCATGAGCTGAGCTGAGCTGAGGAGTCTACAGCACAAGCAAGTCACATGTTGTATTTTGACTTCAAAAAATGTTGTTTATTGAAATGCATCCAAACTACAGCCCAACCCCTGGGACTACACAGAGGATTCTGTCAGGGTGCAAGGTTAGTTATAACACACAAATATATTGTAATGCAAATACTTGGAGAAAGCAGAAAGTTATAATTGCAATGCACGTGTGATGGGCTCCTGTAACCTGTCTTTAGTGAAAATGAGGTCCCTGGTCAGGGCTGGCTTCAGCACCCAAATGACCAGGGCAGGGGCCGGGACCCCAAAGCTCCAAAGGGGCCCACCACCACGATGGGTCAGAAAAAGCGGCAGAACAACAACAGCCGTATTGCGTGCCCCTGGACCGGTCCCACTGCCTCCCCTGATTGCAGGCTGCATAGGAGGGAGGGGGGGTGGGCAATAGGGAGATACTATGGACAACCATGCTGAATAATAGGAAATAGGTCACCATGGGGGCTAAGATACAGAGGTTTATTCCTATGACCAACCTATATCAGCTCCAGGGAAATTGACCCTTTTAGGCTTCAAACTGAGTTTTCTTTCCTGGTCCACTGGGCCTGTGGTCTGACACTACCCCAAATGTATTCCAGCTCTCATCTATAATCCTGCACTTACTGCACAGCATAAAAATGTAAATGTCCATTTTATTCAGTGTGTCATGCCGCCCTCTCCAGCTGGCACAGGGGTGGGTAGATGTGTGTATGAAGAAGATCATAGAGCTTATTGTTATCTGACGGCTGGGCTTGGAGGATAAGTCAGGCTGTCAGATTAGCATAAACATTAGCGGAGCAGCTTTGCCGCATTTAAGATTTCTCCTGCTGTGCCCGCCATTAGGAGAGGCAGTGGCACAAGGTGAACATGGCAGAGCAAAACCAACTTATCTGCCCTCCATGCTGCGCAGACCAGGCGCCACGGTGACTGATCATGGTTTTAGCCGTCTGCAGTTAACGTTCTATGATATGAGCGGCTAATTTCATCCCGTAACCGTAATGATATCTAGTCATTAGTCTTCACAGCGGTACAAGCAGATGGATTTGTAACAATGGCAGGCAAAAATTATAACTACCCCCCAAATTCCAACATTAAAGGAGATTTACTAATAGTTGCAAAGCGGAAACTGTAATGATGGCACGACATCGCACAGTCTTCATTTTGAACGGGGGAAAAAGGGAACACATTTGGACCTCCTTTACCCAGGTTTTGTGACATGCTGCATCTAATATCAGAGCGGAGTGCTGCATCCGTGACCCGTAAAAATTAAAATTAAGTAATAGGTAATTGCAGTATCCCCACAATAGATAGAGAATGATGTGGTTGTCAGCTATAATGGGTCTGTGGGGTGTAATAGGGGTAAATCAGTACCAAGCCCCCATATGGTTTATAGTACTGGTCTCTTTCTATGAGGGAAAGGCACCTTTTTGGCTTACGTCCCTGTGTGGGATTTAGGCTGCGGTCACACGTTCCGCTAGCATTGCGTTTAAAACGCAACGCAAACAAACGGGGGGGGCCCAGCCCGATCGTTTATGCGTTTCCAGCGTATAAATATCCTGCACACAATGCTTCGGCTATTGGAGGAAAACTGACATAAAATTGCCTCCTTTTGGACGGTTCATGTGGTGTCAAAATTGAAACCAATTTTTCCTTTACGCGAGTCCTGTGGGATCCTAGCTTTACCTGTACAAACCTACTTGGTTTGCGAATCTGGAACCATATGATGACCTGGACTGGATACGGCTCCGGGGATGGAAGTCCAAACATAGTTAGGCCTCATGCTCACAAATTGATTTGTATGCCATGAACAAGCCGCACAAATGGCGGCTCATTCACAGCATCATTGATTTCTATTGTGTGATACATGAACCATGTCTCACCATAAATTATAGCGCAAGTCCTATTTCTACCCAGATTTTCGGCACAGCCTGGTCATTTCGGCTCACCTGCAGGTGTCAGATGGTCTGCAAGCAATGCTGTACAGACATTGCAATAAGACTTTATATGTAATACAAAAAGTCACCAGACCGCCACCCTGTCCCAGGGACGTAACTAGCAATAGCAACATGCCTCATAAATATTAAAACTTAACGTTTAATTAATATCAGATAAAAACAGAATCAGTGCTAAATCATCAATAATAAGACAGTACAAGCAAGCGCACAGGGGGAGGTCCTCGGCCCAAGCGCACATGCGTTTCCAGAGAAACGCATGCGATCGGCTTAACATTCGCATGCGTTTCCCTGGAAATGCATGTGCGTTCGGGCCTAGGACCTCCCCCTGCGCGATTGCGTCGCTTTATGAACGGACGCCTAGCGGTACGTGTGACCGCGGCCTCATAGCTCAATCCCTAACCCCATGGAATTGCTCCCAGCCCTTACAAGGGCGGTCCCCAGTCTGCCCCTAAGTGCGGCTAGTATGCCCTCAAGCTGAAGGTATACTAGCCACACTAGTAAGGGCTGGGAGCAATTTTCCGGTACCGGAGGTTACCACAGGTTTCCGGTAACGGTAACACTGCGGCGTTTGTTAGTGCCGAAATTATGGGTCCTTGAATCCTGGACAGAGATGATGTTTCCGTTTTGCTTCGGCCTGCGCAACACAGAAATATTGCTGACTTGACATCCAATCTGGCAATATATGTGATTAAATTTAGTCCAAAAAACATGGTCCATTTGTCAGACAGATTTTCGGCCCTAAATCCATACAGCAGTGTTCAGTTCGGCTGTACTTGGCTGGGATCTGCAGCTACATGGATTCAAACTTCCACCGGCCCTTAGGGGTAATTCAGTTCAGTGCAGTTTTTGTGTTCCAAAGTCAATATTAAACTCTGCTTTATATTTCTTTTTGTTCTAAAGCCAGTTTAAACTTTAATCTACACAGGTTGATTTTACCATTTTGCCATGTTTTACTGCAGTAAAGTTTCATTGTTCCTCTTAAAAATTCAAAACGAAACAAAAACTGCAGTAAAAAAAAAACCGTTGCGCCATCACAGCCTTGCGCCACCTCATCACCACCTCACGCTGCTATATCTTGGGCTGAGTTCACACTAAGAAATGTGCGGCATTTTACTTTTGCAAAGGAAATTTCTAAATTTGTATTTTTAGTAAAAGGAATGGAGGAAAAAGTTTGCGGAGAGGGTGATCGTAGACACCTCTATTCTCTATGAAAAATAAGCAAAATAACGCATCAGATAATTGCGCCCCCTAGATGCGCGCACTGCCACTCTCCTGCCGCCCAGCAGGTGGCGCTGTCTGCAGTTCCCGGCTGCGCGCAGGGTGGAGCCCTCACACTAGGGAGGTAATCTCTGTGGTGACGTCTCCTGCGTCACTCGGCGCATGCGCACTCTGCAGACACGGAGAAGGCAGATTGGAGCGCTAAAGCTGAGACTGATGCGCTGGGCCTGGCTGTGCCTGCAGTTACGTCGGACATTGGAGTCTCTGGTCTCCGTACAGACTGGTTCCAGGCCGGGAGTACGGGTGTGCGCAGAGCAGGCCGCAGCCTGACCCTCGCGTAGTTTTGTGCCTGGTGTCAGGCCTCTTCTCTGGAAGCCGAGTCGGTGAGTTCCGCCTGTAACTTGATGCAGTATCCGGAATTTGTACACTTCCTATTCCTTTACGCTGTTCCTGGGTCTCTATTGGGAGCCAATGTACGTTACACTTTATGTGGTGAACGGTTCTATACCGCCAGCGGAACTACAACTCCCAGCATGTCCTGTCATGTCCTACTGGGGTTTATAGTATCACAAGAGTCATAGAGCCATAGGTGACTAGGCCCTGATGTACAACTACAGCTCCCAGCATTCGTTGCTGTTTCTCTAGGGGGTTGTAGTGTTACAAGAGCCTCAGCCACAGCTTACTAAACCCTGATGTACTACTACAACTCCCAGCATGCTTTGCTATGTTTCACAGGTGATTGTAGTGCTATCCCAGTCCCAGAGCCACTGCTTACTAAACTCTGATGTACTACAACTCCCAGCATTTATTTTCATGGTGCCCGTCACTGGTTACTATTCCCTGATGTATTTCTACAACTCCCAGTGTGTGCTGTTATTTTTGTTGTGGCTTGTAGTGTCAAGGGAAGCAAAGGGTTATTAATTACTGATTTACTACTACAACTGCCAGCATGCTGTGTCGTCTTATTGGGGTCGATTTGTCACCAAATCCACCGGTTACTGTGCTGTAATGTAAAACTACAGGTCTCGGTCTTCATTGTCAGGTTCTAATGGGACTTATAGCACTATCAAAGCCCTGGAGAGGCCGGTTACTTAGCACTGATGTACTACAAGTCCCAGCATGCCTTCTGATTATATTTTATAAGTTCCTACAGACAGAAAGACATGAGATGACATTTTATAGGTTTGTGTTGAGTCACAGCGTGACCTGTCACTTTATCTTTGCATCACAACACCTGACATGTCAAGGCTTTGTGTTGATTTTTACGGGATGATGAAGTTGCTTATATCCACAGATTATTTGCGGACTTGTCACCCCTGTGTGGAGGTGGCTGCTGCTGCTGGTGACCCCAGTATATGTGTAAAGGTCAGTCCAATTGAGATGTAACAAAGTGGCCTAATGCAGATGTGGCGAGAGTGAGAGAGACACCCCTCAATCTTGTGACTGGAGTGTGTTCATGGATGTCAGATAGTTATACTTGTACTATCCGGTGGACTGTCCTCTATAGGGGATAGTAGTCAGATTGGAAGGTATTTGAGTCCCTTTTCCTTTGTGTAAATGGAGCGGCTAGTTACCTCATGGGGCTCAGCTGAAAAAATATAATGCTGGCAATATGTCCAGTGCAAACTCACTCTCGCTATGTATGGCATCTATAGACAGTGCAGCCTGGTCTATTGGTATAAGTGACGCAGAACAGTGAACATCAGTCCGGTGCTGGCAGCGTTTCTCCACAGCCTCCACCTCTCTGCGCCAGGCCTTAATCATGCAGCCAGCATTACTACATGGCCAGATGCCATCCCACCTCCCTGTTACACTCAAAAATGACACATTGCCCATAGCCCGCACTACTAGCCACAGGTGGTGCCATACGGATAAGATATTGACTATCACTCTGCATATGCTGCTTCTTGTTCCCATCTTTAGAGAGCTCTGAGCCTCATTGCTTTATCATGTGGGTTGTCAGGGTTTCATCATGGCGGTGCTGTACCACCTCAAATCTGACAGATGCCAGTGTAAGTTCTGATAACATTTATAACTGGTCACACCAATGGAGGTTTTCTGTCAATAGGACGCTGCTTGGCTTAAAAGACACTACTGTAGAGAGATAGGGGTGACATTTTCTCTTGTGCTGACAGATTTTTATAATCACTGAAACAGGTGCCAGTGATAAGTTGATCTCACAGGTAAATGCTGCAGTCATGCTGTAAATCTGATCATTTTGGCAACCCTGTTCCTCTGTCTAATGTTTAAGGGGGTCCTCTAAATTGCCAGACATTTCTATGGAGGAGAAAAGAGGCATCAGGTTTAATTTCTTGATGAGATTGACTTCTAGGATTATAACTCTGATTAAGAGCCAAATAGAAGTTCTCTATCTAATTCTCAGTTAATAGCTGGTGGCTGGGGACTGGCTGCTATGTCATCTCCCATACACTGCACACGGAAAGTACTATCTGCTCCATAACCCTGTCTCATTGGGAGGGTTGTATATGATGGAGGAGAATAATAATAATAATCTTTATTTATATAGCACCATCAAATTCTGTAGCTGATATGTACTGGTAAGACACAGACAACTTATTCATAGCTCCAGCAGCCTCAGTCTGTGCTATGACACTAGGCAGTGTTCATTGTAATTTTACTGTTGCAGAAGATTTTATCAGATTTCAACAAATCTTATCCAATATTGTGTAAAAAATAATAATAATGCAGCGTTTTTAAATCCTCAGACTTGCTTATGGATTTTAACATTTATATTATAAAACTGAAACACTTTTTGGGGGCCTGTGAGCGACGTCCTGTCCTAAAGACTATGAGTCTTTGTTCCCAGACTATTGTTTGGCAGATCCTCTCTCCGGGTCCATATGTCCTGTGGGATGCTGCTGTGTCTCCAGCACAAGCCATATGCTGCCTCTTGCTCATGTGTAACCACGATGAGATGGGAAGAGCTGGATCACAACATGGACGTGTATGGTATCATGTAAAGGGGTCACCACATGTAGCTATGTGCCCGATCACTTACTCCAGGACAAAGGCTGTGCTCACACCTGCAGTCACGCATCATGTTTTGGTATAGGTATCACGATCTGATAAGCTTTCATGGCTTGTAATGGAAAGTGCTGGAGTGTAGAGATCCCTCAGGAACCGGTTCTGCATGTTTTCCGTGCCCACATGTACATGTGTTCTGACAACATTCCCGTGTGGTGTGCAGGCGGATTACCGAGGTGTGTTTAATGGGATTGATATTGATATGCCGTAAATCTGACTACAGGGGATAATCCCCCTCCTTCCTGACAGAGAAGGGGTCACGCTGTAGGACAGTGTAAAGGAGATTCCTTATTGTCTGTAGGAGTGGTGGGGTCCAGCCATTGTCAGGGTCTGTGGGTATACAGACCTAATAATGATGTGGCCGTACACAAATTCAGAGTGGATAGTCTTCTGGGATACGTAACAATTGTTTGTGGAGATTGTGAGACCTAAATGTCTCACATGACGACTTCTCAGATGGTGAGGGGGTCTTTGCTGGCTAAAACTTTACCTGATCAGTCAACCTTTTGGCTAGGGATACTTTAAGGGGTTAAATGCATTTATTATTTTCTTAACCTCATAGAGATATTTTAATTTCCTCATCCATTTTTCTTTCTTGTACTATTATGTTTTATTACTACAACATGTTAACTGTTATACTAGTGTTTTATACAACTATTAGATTATACTTACACTACAAGAATTATATTCTAATACCATTGCACTGTTATGTTGTTACTCTTCTACTACCATTATGTTATTTTATTACTACTGTTACACTAGTATGTTATCCAACTAATAGTCCATTATAGTATTACTTCTACGTTTCTATGTAATTTACACCATTATGTTATTATAGTACTGTACTGGAGATTCATTTACTATTGATAGATTACTATTACTTTTATTTCATATTATATCATTACGTTTATTATGTTATTGCTATTATACTACTGATACTATTATGTAACTATTACACTTTATACAAAATATCTATTTATCCTACACATTTCTTGTATTATACAACTTATACTGTAGTCTTAGTGCCACGACTGTATTATATAACATTATCACTAATATATATATATATATATATATATATATATATATATTACACTAACTATTATATGACAATTATGGTTACAAAATTACGGTATATAAATATATCACTGTTTTTTGTTTTTTTTTATATTGCATTCTATTACTATTATGTTACTTATATTATGATACTTGTATTACTCTCTTCTTGTTACATTATTGATCAGTTTACTAGTCTGACCCGGTTCTTTGTGTTTGTGTTCCCCTGTTTGTTTGCTTTTGTCTTGGGTCGGGGAGGCAGGTGGATTGTGCCTCTGCAGGAGGGGTGAGAATACACCCCCTCCCCTTCTCTCCATACACTAAATCAGGCGTGAATTATAATGAGGAACCATCGATTTCTTATGGGGCTTGAATCTGCTGAAGGTTTTTTGTATGGTGAAGCTTAGGATGTGCTGTTTTTTTTCCTCTCCTCCTTTTGCTGTCACTAGTTTAACACCATCGGCGCTGGAGAGGTTTGTGTTGCATTGGGTCGTAGCGATCCAGACCCGCTTGTGGCGGCCACGCCAGGGTTAAGATGCGGAGCCATCTGCCTGTGTTTTGCTCTTCATGCAAATAGTCCTGTAATCCGCTCCCCTACCAAGGAGTGGCTGCCGCCCCTGGCCGTCCTCCATTGGAGGAAACCTCCATACCTCTCCCTTCATCATTATGCCAGCCGATGGGAAGAATAGCCTTTTATCCTCTATGATCGGGGGATGAGGATGGATAAGAGAGCAGTCGTCCTACAGGCAGGGGTCCCACGGGCTCTGATCACTTCGGTAAATGCAAATGGAGGACTAATGGTGATACAGGGACAGATGTGAGATGGGGGGAATTGTGCTAAATATAAGGGTCCCAAGGATCCGTATACTGAGTGGTGAATTATGATTGTACCTGTCTGTATATTTGTCTATTTATTTATTTATCCATCCGTCTCACATCTACAGTTTCTGTATATCTGTTAGTATCTACTTCTTCATCAATCAGTATCTATCTATGGTGTCTATGCACCTCGTACCTACGGTGTCTATGCATCCATTAGATTTCTATAGGTTTTCTGATGTGTATTGCTCTCTGTTGAAAGTTTTTTTTTGTCCTCTATTTTTCAGGATTGCTTCCCCGCCCTGTCTCTCAGGAATATTTAAATGAGGCAGCAGTGAGGAAACCCCATCTGCAGTGTCTACACCATAGTAACTTTTCCTGGACATCTTGAGTTGACAGCACCTGGTGGCAGATTTGGAGGAGTCTGACATGTCTTGTTCCTCCTGAGGGGGAGGATGGGCACTCAAGGCAGCCCTGTGAAGAGCTACGACTACCTCTTGAAGTTCCTGCTGGTGGGAGATAGTGACGTGGGAAAGGGGGAGATCTTGGAGAGTTTGCAGGACGGAGCATCGGAGTCCCCTTACTCCTATAGTAATGGTAAGTCTCATCATGCACTGGTTTGGTGGGGTACATTCTTCCAGGACCCTCATGCATAAAATAGCTCCAGCTGAGTTGTAGAAAATTTGCCATACTTGCTCATCTTTCCTCTGTCCGTGCAAACCTGGTGAGGGATGGTGGATGGGCTTCAGACCTTTTACCAATTTGCTTTGTTATCCCTGAGGGCAGTATGGTGGCTTTGTACCTCTGCGGATTGAATTATCCTGTAGCAATTATTCTATTATGCAGATATTTATAAATTCCGAAACTGAAATATTCAGTCGGCATAGACATGATTTGGTGTTTTGGGTGACCTTGAACCTTCATATTTTTAGTGACGGTCCTAACCCAGCCTCTGACTCCCATCAAACCAGTTTATCCACCCTGCCTCCGCTGAATGGCCCCAGACATGTAGTCACCGCTCGGGTGTAATTGTCCCTCTGCTTATTCATTGCTTTGTGATTTGGGGACGGCACTACTTCTATCCATGCTTATTACAGTTTGTGCGTCTTTCTCAGCTCACCTTTATGTTCCGATCAATACAGTTTGATGAAATGAAGATTGCTCGCACTGGTAATGATATATATGTGTCGTCTCAGTGTATAAAACGAGTCTGTATGTAAGGGATGTACACTAGAGACGTGAGGCAGCTCTTATGTATACTGGACAGCAAAAGACAACCGCAGCATTAACATGCAAAGCAGCGGTGCAGCCTGACTAGCGGTTTTTGGTTACTTGTGTTTGCTCCTCTACACATGCTCTTGCTTGGGACTATGCCACCAGCTTTCCTCCTAGTCTCTTGTGCCGACTCCTGAATTGCTGGTGTCTAGCATATTGGATTGGCGGCAACTTACACATGCAAACATTGCATCAGCCACTGTGCCTGTAATATCGGGACTGGGGCTGCATCATAGCTTGGGGTATTCTTATCTCATAAATACATGACATCAATATCCAAGGGGTTTTCCTGCCCCACCCCCCATCGATGAGCTAAATCTGGAACAACAGCTATGTTTGGGGTGTAGAAGCTGAGCTGCAGTTACCCAGTCTGGCCACTGCACAGTACACGGAGCAGTTCTTCTGCCCCGATTCCCTTGGTTGATTTTGATTTCAGAGGCCGCTGAGAATCGGGTGATCCTTGAGGGGTTGCAAGCAATTATTCTGATATGGTAGAAATTAGAAACCCCCTTGGTCTCACCTATGGGACTACCCTCTATCCTGCAAGATGCTACATGACTACATCTCATTTACCGCCTTATCCTGTATAATTTCCACTCATCGCCCGCTGTTATCACCTTGTCGGTGCCAGGCGCTGCTTGCCCTCTGTTATACAATCACTAGGCCTCCAGGACATGTCACTGCCTCCCATTTCCAACATTTATGCTCAGTAACTTTCTCATGGTCAATGGTTATTCCCAAAAATAAAATTCCTTTCCGCCCTTCTCAGTATTTTCCTAAACTTGCATGAGGTTCCCCTGGGGGACACATGAGTCAGGGTTTTTTTTATTCAGTGCAGTCACGAGGACACATCGTTTGTTCTGTAGGCCGGATCCCGCCCCAATGGCGTATATATCACAATAGCAACAGGTATAGGAACATACACAGATTGCAGGTTATAAATAGTCGCCTTGCGTCTTCCCAGAATACTTCCCTGGGTGATGTAGACATCAGAAGGCGCCGTCCGTGTGTAGAAGTGGTAGTTCGCTTCAGGACACAAATGGTTAATAAAGTTTTCTCTGCTGTGAGGCTGCAGCCAAGTTTTCCATGGGCTGAGCGCTCTTCCTACCCCATTATTTGGAGGATAGTATTACTCACTGGGCTCTGCAGGAAAAGCCATTTGCATGATTGGAAATACTGGTTCTACCCCTAATGGCTTCTGGGAAGAGACTTGGAGAGACAAGCAGTGCAGATGATGGATCAGAAGAGGCGGAGGGGATGCACTCAGGGACATCCAGATATTATTTCTACATTATTTAGAATATGATCTATGCTATGGTCGACTCCTTCTGCGTACTTATATCTCTTATAGTACATCTCTCCCTGGAAAATCTGAGTGATAACAAGTACAGCAACACTCTACTTTCCCAGACTCCTGAATGGAGGACTGGTCTTACATAATTGAGACATTTTGATGTTTAATTTTTTTTTTAAACGACAATAAACTTTATTAAAGAGTATTTACAATGCACATAACAGCACATAAACGGTGGTCTCGCAGGACCCCGTATACAAGGGAAAGATGCACAGAACAGCGTACGGTTATACAGTAAGTAAACACAGTCCGCAACCATGGCCGGATCGCCTCCACGGCAAAGAGGAAAAGGGGGGGAAAGGAACGTCCAGCATTTTTAACGTCCAGCCTTACAACAATGTGTTACAGTAAAATTTAGTATATGCTCTTGTAGCAACAAATAAACGGCACCGCACACCTCCATCATATTCTTGCTCCAGGACGGCCAACAATGGTGTACCCAGATAAGGGCGAGAGAACCCCATACATATCAGAGAGAGTGTGACTAGGATGGAGTGTGGGGAACCGCAGTACAGGGGAAGTCAAGCCATTTGTCCCCCAGATGGCGCGGAACCTCCTGTCCTTCTTCTTGTGAATAAATAGGCACTTTTCAAGCAGGAAGGTGTCATTCACTGCCTTGATCCAGTCACGGAGAGGGGGGGGGGGGTGTATGTGCAGCCATCCAGAATCTAGCTGCTGTTTTCCTGGCTTAAAGGAAACCTACCAGTTAGAATGGCAGGGGTAAGTTGTAAGTACCGAGCACCAGCTCAGGGTGAGCTGGTGCCGGTGCTTACTTTCGTTAGTGTTATAAACCGCTGTATCGCGGTTTTAACACTTTTTAAACTTTATAGCAGAAGCTGCTTCGGCGCTGCGCCCGACCGTGCGCGCGCAACGTCTCCGGCATTTCCTATGTAGACCACGCAGCGCCGAAGCAGCTTCTGCTATAAAGTTTAAAAAGTGTTAAAACCGCGATACAGCGGTTTATAACACTAACGAAAGTAAGTACCGGCACCAGCTCACCCTGAGCTGGTGCTCGGTACTTACAGCTTACACCTACCGTTTGAAATGGTAGGTTTCCTTTAATACAAAGTTTTGGTAAGAAAAGCTTTTTCTGCAGTTGAGGATCAGTTCAGGATTCACCAGAAGGAGACAGAGCTTAGGGTCATCCACTCCCATTTTATCTAACAAAAATTTGCGAACCTGCTCCCAAAACCCTCTAACCACGGGGCAGGACCATACTAAGGCTACATTCACACTGCCGCATGGGAGACGTAAATACGGCCGATATATGCCCCCCATAGACGGCATTGGGCGCACGGTGCCCGACGGGACCGATACGGTGCAGAACACCTTGGCACCGTACCGCTCCGTACCCCGTGAAAATGTCCTATCTTTTCACGGCATACGGCACCATGCGCCATATATCCCTATGGAGAGGGTCGGGGGTGAGCAGCGCTCACCTCCTCCTCTCCCAGCTTGCTGCCGTGTGCCCGCCGTGCTACGGTACGGTGGGTAACGGCAGTGTGAATCCACGCTAAGTGAAAGAAGGTATCCGAGGTCTGGAAACCCAGGATGAAATCTGCTAACGCTCCTAGTAGTTGGGTATGCTTGATGGAGTATGTATACCTGAGACTTTCTGTACCCCAGAATGGGGGAGACCAGTTTAGGTAATGTTTTGCTGTTTAATAATCGCTCATAAGTTTTAGGTAATATTATAAGCTTCAGAAGCCTCCTAGTCATTGGACAGTCATCAGTGATGGGGTGGAAATAATCTTGTGTCCCAGGGTTAGATACTTGTACAGCTGGCTGGCGGAAGATCAGCGTTAAAGGGGTTTTGGGTCCATACTATTGGTGATCCAGCTATAGAATTGACCATTAATAGGTGCTGGGTGGCGCCACTACATACAGGGCAGAATAGGACATCTCTCTTTGTAATGTAGTGGCCATTCAGCCATACTGCAACCATTGCTCTCATTAGACATTATTGGTTTAAGGCGATTGCACCCCTATGGAGAGGTTATTAATAGTTTGACCGTGAACCCGTCTCCCCCCCCCCCCCCCCCTCCGCCCCTTTTAAGCGGCCAACAATAAAGGAATGTTTGTTGAGCTTATCAATTTCATTGGACAGACTGACATCTAATATATGTAATAGATTATAGACACTTTCCCAAAATGTGAGGCGGTAAGAAAAGCCGTCACGGTGGCTTATTGGTTAGCATTACAGCCTTGCAGCGCTGGGAACCTGGGTTCTGCAAAGTGTTTGTATGTTCTCTCCGTGTTTGTGTGGGTTTCCTCCGGGTCTTCCGGTTTCCTCCCACACTCCAAAACATACTGGTAGGTTGATTAGATTGTGAGCCCCATTAGGGACAGGAACTGATGTGGAAAGCTCTGTGCAGCGCTGCGTAATCTGTGTGCGCTATATAAATAAAGTAATTATTATTATTATTAAGGCCGGCCATGTTAGATTTGCAGCATACTCAAGTATCCAGGCAGATAGTGGCCATCTGTGGTGTCCAGCAGCTCATCTGAGGATGTATGTGTATGGCAGGAGTGGCTGCACCTGTAGGGAGATTACAAGTCTGTGTCCCTTTAAGCCGGCGAGTGAAGTGATAGTTGTTTGGTTTCTATTTGCTTGTACAGATCGTGTCTGACTCTCTTAAACTTTGTCACCTCTGGTAATAAACTTGCATTGTTGTCACGCTCCAGATATTTCATTGTGCGCTCGCGTCAAAGGAAAAGGTACAGCACGGGGTATACTGACCTCACATAGGTGCAACCCCTGCTATAAACCAGCAGCATATGTCCTGCACTTCCTCCCTCCGGTCCCTGTGCTCACAGCCCTTTAACTGGAGCAGCCCCTGTGTACTTATTACACCCGTACAATGCTTTGTTATGGCTGTATAGCATTGTACTCACACATGCTGAGCTGGAAAGTACACCATTGTATTGCCTCTACCCGCTTTGTCTTTACTCTCATATCCCAGGCCACATGACACTTCTTGGCCGCCCTGATACCCGGCTATAGGCATCAGATTATTTTTGCTGTCCATTTCTTCTTATTTCTGTGGGGATCCACTTGAGTCTGAGGTCAACCTGTGTTTTGGGAGATGTTCTGACTGGCCCTTGTCACAGTCGCACTTCAAAAGTTTTGTAATTTGGTTTGTTGCATGCTGGTTCTTCAGACCTACTCCTTCCTACAGAGGAAGACAGGTGCAGCCTCAGCCTAGAAGTATGAGGAAAGTCCTTCATCCATTAGTCAGCGCCATCGGGGTTGTTGTTCGGCTATGTTGTAGCCTCGTCCGGCGGCTCTCGGCACAGTTTGCACTTTCTAAATAATTGATGACGACCATAATGTTGGGAAAGCAGGAGCGCCCGAAGTGTATTAATAGCAGGAAAGTGTGTGCCGCACAGGAGCTCTTCAGCATCCAGATCTGCTTCATCAATAATTTACTTATAATGGAAGAACAGTGAGTAATTCTGATGCAAAGCTGAGAGGTGATGGAGGGTCCATCCATGATTTACAGCGCGGCCGGGAATCGCTTACATTAACCCCAAGTGCTGGGGAATTTGGGGGTTTTGCAGGAATGGAGCCAATAATGCAATATCTTACACAGCTCATGGGGTGACAGACTATTCTGAAATCAGGACAACATCTTGTAATATTTTCATGATGCACATCTGATTTATGTTTTTTTTTATTTTTCAGGCATCGACTACAAAACTACAACCATCCTCCTGGATGGACGGCGGGTGAAGCTGGAGCTATGGTAAGGGGTACATATGACTTA
Source organism: Engystomops pustulosus (assembly GCF_040894005.1). NCBI lineage: Eukaryota > Metazoa > Chordata > Amphibia > Anura > Leptodactylidae > Engystomops > Engystomops pustulosus. Next base: position 21,629,261 of record NC_092418.1, read on the forward strand.
GTTTCTGTTCTTTTAACAAGTTCAGGGTTATTTTATTCCCCACTCGCCGTTTGGACACATTCAAACTCAGCCGCACTTGAGCGTACATGTGTTTGGGGTGGTTGGGTGTAGTAGCTGGTGGTGTATGGCCAAACTCATCTATAGATTAGGTCCTTGATATAAGGTTGGGTGGGGGTCTAAGACCCTCCTATGGATCTTTGTTCACCCCTTGTACTTCTCTTCACAGGGACACTTCCGGCCAGGGACGGTTTTGCACAATCTTTCGCTCTTACTCCAGAGGAGCGCAGGTAATAAACTCTTCCCACTTTCCATCCTGATAATTGACAAGGAGCAGAAGGTAGATAATACTCCATGTGGATGATGACTGACGTGTTCATAGATGTATGTTTTGCCTCTTTTTGCAGGGTATCCTCTTGGTTTATGATATCACGAACCGGTGGTCCTTCGATGGAATCGATCGGTGGATCAAAGAGATTGATGAGGTATGTGGACTTGGATGGCAACTCACTCACACTCATGGCTTATGCTTAGAAATACATTTCCTCTTAGGGTTGGCCATTAATGTCTGATCTGTGCATTTGTTTGTGGTCAGTCCCAACCATCCAAATTATTTTTATTTTACAGCATGCCCCTGGTGTGCCCCGGATATTGGTGGGCAATAGGCTCCATCTGGCCTTTAAAAGGCAGGTTCCAACAGAGCAGGCCCGAGCTTACGCAGAGAAGAACGGGATGACATTTTTTGAAGTCAGCCCACTCTGTAACTTCAACGTAACAGAGTCCTTTACTGAACTCTCCCGGATCGTGCTGATGCGGCATGGAATGGAAAAGATCTGGAGACCAAACAGGGGTGAGTGTTAGGCGACTGTCGGCAGGTGTTTGGTATTTGTGCCTGGAGGTCTGTGTCACCATCGGCTGCAGGACTGTGAAGTATGCATGAATATTGCAGGGTTTATATATTGTGGCGTGTCCTCACACTACTGTTCTCTTAACCATCTGGCTTCAACTGCTCCACTGCCCAGCTCCTCTGAGTTAAAGTTGTAATATTCAGTCAGAAATCCTATTACATAGGATTAACTCGCAGGGGTTGGGCTCTGGAGCAGATTCATGATGAGAGCACAGTAGTGTGAGGGCACACACCCTGGAATATTAACTTTAACAGTTCTGCTGCTACTAACAGTCACAAAGGTCTGATCTCTCCATGGACAATACCTAATGCTGTATACAGTTTAGCATTATGGGATTTTCCTTCTTACATGACGCACCTTTCTCTTCCTTTCTTTAGTATTCAGCTTGCAGGATTTGTGTTGCCGAGCCATCGTCTCCTGCACCCCCGTGCACCTCATCGATAAACTTCCCCTTCCAGTGGCCATCAAGAGCCACCTCAAATCGTTTTCGATGGCCAACGGGATGAACGCGGTCATGATGCATGGACGATCCTACTCGGTAGCCGGGGGCAGTGGCGGAGCAGCTGGCAGCGGCGGGGGAAGCAAAGGCAACAGCCTTAAACGCTCAAAGTCCATTCGGCCTCCCCAGAGCCCCCCTCAGAACTGCTCAAGAAGCAACTGTAAGATCTCATAGCCATGGGGGTCCGGAAAACCTGAGGCTGCTACAGGCAATAAACCCTACAATGTCAATGGAGAGCCAGGCGTTACAGCCGGGAGAGTCTCTGCAGCGGGCATCGGTATGGTGCCCTGGAGAGGAGTTGGGAGAAGAGGACCCTTGAAGAGGTCCTTCATTTGTTGCTCAGTCACCACCCAACACATCCTAATGCATGATGGACGTGCCTCACTCCCGCTTCCCCAAGAGCAGCAGAATGTGCACTGTGCTAAAGGAAGCCCCTCTATTCCTTATTTATAAGTATATGATAACTGACACCTCACTTTTTTTTTTATATTGAAAATGCTTGACTATACCAATCTTCTGTATCACGCTGTACATAATGTTTTTACGCCCCCTTGTGGCAGGGACAGAAACGCGGAGCATTTGTCGCATCCCTTTGTACTAACCGCCCTATGGATCCTGCTATCCCACATTAACCAGTCATGTAAAGTTATAGACTCGCTGTTAACAGGTGGGGGTAGTAGGTGTATTAACCCTGAGCCTCGTCACCCTCAGTGACGCACAACATGGCCGCCAGCAGAGCACAAAACGGCAGCTCAGCCCCCATTGTACCTATCTGTGAGACCTAAAAAGGACCTATAAATTCTACCTCAACATTTTTTTGGGATGAAGACCTTCTCTGTAAGTAGCGATAGAAGTGTTCACCCCTCAGGGTGGACCCCGACCTGGTGACATACACTTTGTGAACTTTCCATAATGAAGCACATTTGGAAGTGACGGAGTTAGGGGTTCGTATGAATGTGTTGGGCCTGGTTAATAAGGTGGATTTTGGAAGTTTATTCCTTCCATGGGTGTGATTCTGTTATCCGCTACTTCTTTCCACCGCAGGATCATTCTGTTCTATATGTGGTGCCACCTGCCGCTGTTGAATTGGTGATTTCAGTGCAGCAAGGTGACCCGGGTATGGAACCAGGAGGTCCTGCTGTGGAAAGCATCTTTAGATAACCCCATCACAATCCAATCCAACATCTGCCATGCGAAATACATGTATGTACAACTATATACACATGGGAAGAGGAGACGGGTCTGGTGTAAGGTTGGTAACGTGTGGTGCTGGAGTTGAGTTTTATAGGAACGTTATGCAAGTTTACAGAGTAAAAGCAGGAAGTTAGCAGGTTTCTGTCTTTAAAGGGTGTTTCTAAAAAAAAAACAAAAAAAACTAATGATGTATGCTCACCAAGCAACCCCACAGATCGGCTGTACGTGGTGACAGAGTGGACCAGGAAGCAGACAGCTCCGTTCTCATTGTAGTGGTCACACCTGGTTACTGCAAATGATCTCCCATTTAATTGGATGGTAGCTGCTGTGACTTGGTTTGGCCACTACACAGAGCGGCGCTGTCTGTATTATGCTCCACTATCTGTGGGGATCCATCAGTATTGGGAAACTATTCTCTATTTTTTTTTTTTTTTTTTTTTTTTTTTTTTTTTTTTTTAAGCCTTGAAAACCCGATTTACTGTAATTTATAAGAAACAGATTTTACAAATTTACTGCCGATAGTTATTTTTAGAACCAGGATGATCCACAGACTTCAGAAGTCACATGGTGGTCGTACATTGACACGTTCCTGTATATCTCCTCCTCCTGTGCTATGCCCAGTCTATGAAGCAGGACCCTGGCAGAGAGGAATGCCAGCGCTATTGCTGAGAAAGCGGGCATCACCAAGCTGTAAAATCCATCCCCACCCCCAGGTAGTTGGCCCTGATATAACAGAGCTTCCATTTTACACCCCTCTTCCCCCACAATGCTTATGTACAGTAGTTTTATAAACCAAAATTCAATGTTTAAGGGGATCAGCAGGAAATATTAACCCCTTTCATCCTTAACTCAGGGCTGGAGTGAAAGAGCGGACAGTGATGGAGTTGAGTTAGTTGTATGTGTGTGTAGCGAGTACTGGAGGCGGCCATATTGTATAGTATGGTAATGGTGATCACCCTGGGGTGGTTAAAGGAGTGTTTTCATGATTTTGTTATTGGTCAGCTTATCCTCAGGATGGATGATCAGTATCAGATTGGTTGGGGTCCTACACTCTGCACCCCACTGTGAGCAGATTTTACTGCAGCGTTTACACCAAGCATAGCGCCTTACACTGTATAGTGGCTGTGCTTGGAATTACAATGTGGTGATGCTGTGTGACCAGATGTAACGTCACAGGCCTAATACACTGATCTGTGGGGGTGCAGGGTGTGGGACTCTTACCAATCTGGTATTGATCACATATAGCAGGTCAATATTTACCCCTTTAAATTGACTTGACATTACTTCCACTTAAATATTATCTGCCTCCATTGTCTGTGGGATCAGATAACTAGATCTCATTGTTTTGGTTGGAGAAAGAAATTGTTCTTCCTTCGTGTCAGCAGCCATTGGCGTTGAAGATGCGGCAAAACTACAACTCCCAGCATGCCCCATACATTTATTGCCCCTGGACTAGAACTGATTGGCTTTGTTCATACAGTATAAAATCTCTGCTTTCCTTATACTAACGCTATAGATATATTGCAGTTTTTGCTGATACTTTACATATCCCTGAGGCTGTAAACTGCCTTATAGAGAAGGTTCTCTTCTTTAGTCACCTATGGCACCTTACATTTTAAGTTTCTCAGGTATTGTGTACATATAGGCCATCACCTATCCTCCTCTACCTGTGGGATGGATTGGGTATGTTCTGTGGGAATCGCTCCATATCGCTCCTTTTTTCTGCAGTGACCTGAGATCAGATATGGAGGTGCCAGAAATGCTTAGTGTGAAAGGTTTTGGGTATGTTATAGATGAAGCATCCCTTTAAGGAGACTGTACACTAATAATTATGTTCTGGGCTAGTTAAAGGGAGTCTTGCATCACTTGGTAGGATATTTAGAAATAGCAGATATAGCAGTTTTTGAGCATCTTCATTACTAAGAATGATTATAAGGTTGGAAGTGCTATGAAGGCGGGGCTATATCTGGTAGGTGCTTTGATCCTCGGTGGAAATCCCTGCCTAACACATGTTGCAAGATGACCCCGTAGACAATCAAAAAACAAGATGCAACTTATTTTATCTCCAGACATAGACAAAGGCATCTGACTCCCTTCATATGGCTTGTGTATTATAGGAACGTTTGGCTGATTTTATCCACAATTTTTTTTTTAAATTATTTTGCAGTATATGGAATTGCACCTCAATCCAGTTAAAAACACTAATGTCTTGGTGCAGGGTCACCCACCCTCTACAATAAGTATCTGTGCACCCCTTATTTTCTTCTTACCCCATGAGACCACCCCCCCACCTTTCTTCCACTTCCAATGGCCGGAGCAAATACCTAATTTGGTTATGTTTTGGCTCAGTTTATAGAGATAGGAGCGTCACATTAAAGTTGCTCTTTGTCATCCATTGTTCCCTGTTATCAGCCATAACAGAAGTGGCAGATGACTCTATTACATATCGCCAGATGCATCCATACATGTGTCTGATATCATGGCATATGTGTCTACAATCTATCTCTCGTTTGGCCTCTTTGGCATCCCAGAATCCATATCTGGCTTGGGCGACCTACTGCTCTCCCGTTGCCTACCTCCACACAAATTTGTGGTTAAAAGCTAAACTTGAGCTTCTTCCAGCAATCTATAGTTACTGCTGCTCCACACCGACCTAACATTCCCGCTCTGCACCCTGCAATGGTATAGGGCTGAGCCATCCAACTGTGAACACATGATATATATTTTTTTCAAAAAAAAAGAATAAAAATAAATTAAAATCCCTGTGTAACATGATGGTAATCTGTGTGGAGTTTTTATTTTTCTGTCTTATTTAAAAAATTATATATTTTTGTAATATTTCTTCCTGTTGCTTTTAGGAAGCTGAAGCTTATAATTAAAGGAACAGTGTCATACTGTAGCCTGGACATCAGAGAGTCAGAGGGGAAGGGCAAAGCTGGGGTCATGCTCCACCCCTCTGAGGCCATAACACAAGGCATAGTGCATAGTTACAAGATCTAGGGGACTGCCTGAGATGGCTGAATCTTGTAGTGGTTTGTCCCCAACAGCTAGCAGGCGCTACATGTCACTTGTGGGAGGGAATGGGACTCCTGATCTCTTGATTGATGGAGTCCCCAGTGATAACACTGCGTATCCTATGCATACAGTATAAGGCTACTTACACACGATGTAGAATTTAGGATGGGCTCGTGCACAATCCCAAGACGCAAGATGGAGCAGGTCCTATTTCTGCGCAGTTGCTTTCAATTGTCGTCAGCGCATGAGCCGAACTCTCCCACATTGCATCCCGTATAACTGCACATGTCATTGTACAGTCTGTATGGTAAAGATGTCTAGTAGCCATTAAAGGGGAGGCCAGTGTTTTTTTACAAACTGATTGATTGCTTCGCCTCGGTCACAAGGACCCGACTACTGGGAATCCCACCGATCACTAAAATGCACCCCCAGCAATCCGGGGAACAGGGCTCCCGTGCTTGCAAAAAGATGGAATGGCAGGACAAACATATGTCTGAAATTACTGAGCACAGTGCTCAGATATTTCTGGAAATTCTATTCACTACCTAGGAGAGTACAGGAGATGCACCAGCGCTGTTCTCTAGAATCTCTAACTCTCCCATACTATGAAATGGAGCGCCATGAAGCCTCGTTCTTCAGATTGCTCGGGGGTCTATTCTTGTGACTGGTGGGGGTGCCAACTATCAGACCCTCACTGTCAACCTGTTATCCCCTACTCTGGAATTTACTACAGCCCCTTTAGTGCTCCCAACACTGGTCAGTTGTACTTCCTAGACTGCTGAGATTGCATTTGTTACACAAAGCTGCAATACCAAGCTCAGCCACAATACAACCTACAATCTATTCACCCAACTGGAACAGGGCAACTTTGCAGTGATGGCAAACCTTTTAGACACCGAGTGCCCAAACTACAACCAAAACCCACCTATTTTTGCACAGTGACAATGGACACTAATACAGTAAAAAGGAGAATTTCGGATTATCATTGTAACTTCCTTCCATGGTCCTGGGCTGCCTGGGAGTACAAGAGGCCTTGAGTCCTGTTTGGCAAACTCTGCGCTGGGTTGAAGGCGCGGGTGCCCATAGAGAGGGCTCTGAGTGCCACCTCTGGCACCCGTGCCATAGGTTTGCCACCACTGTTCTAGGGTTTTAACTACAGCTGGTACCAGCTCCACTCCTTAGCCCGCGCCATACCCTCCCGTGCAGTCGATACAAATAATTCTTTGATGGTTAATACCACTTGGCCCTAAACTTTGCAGAGTTTTAGGTTGATGGATTTATCATGTTCCTATGTTTCCATATAATACGATGAAATACTTTCCTACACTCCTCCACAGTTCCAACAATGGCTGCCTATTCTTATCCCCTCAGATAACTTGTTCTCCTCTTCTGAGGAATTCCCTGCCACCCCCTTAAGCGCTCGCATCTATGGAGCTGCATTATCCCGTACTCAAGTTCTCAAGGCTTTCTATGCCGCTCAGATCCCGGGATGACGTGGACTCGGCTTAATCATCTGCACCACAATGAACAAAGCATTACAAAAAAAAAACGGCACTGATATAAGAGGGGGATCTCTTGATGCTCCCTTCCTACGTTGGTTGGTAATCATGACTGAAATATCTGATTATTATTGAAATGAGTTTGTGTTTCCCATACAGACCTCTCCATTGATCACTACTCCTCCCATTGTCCTGCAACATCAGCTTTTCCCCCAAATGTCGGATGTTGGTCCATGTAAATTAACCCATCAACACCCTCACTCCCCTCCCCTTACATCTTAATGTTTCACGTACACGTGTGTGTGGACAATACCCTCGACAAAAACCTGATCTCAGCCTCCCCATGGAGCGTGTGCCAGATATCCATGTAAGGCCACAGCTGGGATTGAGTCCTGCTAATGGCTGTGTAAAGGCTAGCCTCATAATTAGCCGGCCCTGGCGTGTGGGGTGGTGAGGACGCCTTTGTTCGGCAGTCGCCCTGCAGGCAACAGGCTACATGGGACCTCCAGACCCGGGCGAGATGAACAGATGGGGCGATCGTGGATTTCTCTGCACCCACTACAAACATAAATCCTTTTCCCTTGGAAAATAAGACGTCTAGCATGAAACACAAATCTTATATCTGTCACGGATTCATTACAGGATCAGACAGAGGAGAGCGGAGGCTACGGCTTTGTCTTTGTTTCCTCATGAATATAACAATCTGTAATTTACTATTATTACTACTTATTTCAGGACTAATGGTTCCATAGAGAGGCGGAGGGTGTTATAGCCATAGACTCCCAGTAATGTCAGTGAAGCTTCATGTCACATTCATGTTTATTTCAAATACAGGCAGTCCCCGGGTTACATACAAGATAGGGTCCGGAGGTTTGTTCTTAAGTTGAATTTGTATGTAAGTCGAAACTGTATATTTAATAATTGTAGATCCAGACCAAAAAAATTTTGGCCCCAGTGACAATTGGAGTTTAAACATTTTTTGCTGTAATGAGACCAAGGATTATCAATAAAGCTTCATTACAGACACCTTGCAGCTGATTATTGCAGTCTGGGAGTATAGTAAAGCACTTAGAAAGCTTCACCAGAGGTCAGAGTGGTCCGTCTGTAAGTATGGGTTGTCTGTAAGTCGGGTGTCCTTAAGTAGGGGACTGCCTGTAGTCAAAACTCATGGTGTTCAAAAATACAGCAAATAGCGCCTCTTAGGCCCCTTCCACACTAGCGTTTTTCACGCGCGTGTTTTGCACATGCTTTTGCCGCGCAGAACCTGCATTGCACTCTGTCCCATTGTTTCCAGTGGGCTTGTCCTTACTTGCGGGGGTTTTTTTTCACGCGCGTCAAAATCGCAGCTTGCTCTACTTTTGCGTTTCACGCGCATTTTTCACGCCCCGTTCAAGTCTATGGAGAAGCATCAAAAACGCATTGCACTCTCGAGCACTGCAAGTGCAATGCGTTTTAAATCGCTAGGTGATGTGAAAAAAGTCAGGAAGTACCAATTTAAGAATCATATGATTTTAAAAACGTGTGTGAAAAACGCAAACAACACACGCGTGAAAAACGCAAAAACGCTAATGACTCCAAGGAACAAAGGACCAAAAACACAGCAAAAAACGTCAGTTTTTCACGCATTGCACCCTGACGTGATCTGCAACGCAAATGTGGAGGGCACCAGGATTCATACTGCGATATAAATGCATTCAAAATGACCCCTTATCTTCTTATGGAAGGCCCCATACTGAATCACTGATGCCATCACTACTGTCCAAAAGTGGAAACAGTAGTCAAAGTTAAGGCCCTATACCGCACCCTTACCCCATCCCCTTGTGTGCCCACCTTTCTGTGGCTACCACACTATACTATCACGCGAATGATAAAGCCCTCTATAGTGCTGCCTATTATAACATCAGCCTCTGCCACACATAGCAATGGCAGAGGCCTAATAGTGGAGCTGACAGCCGATGGCTCCCTGCTTCATCATTTTGTTGGCTCTCTGCTTCTATTGCATATCTCTCCTCACACCCCACACACAATACATAAAAATACTGTCCACCAATGCATCTAGTAAAAACAATAACGTCCGGGAGAGCTACTGGTTACTACTAATTTATAAAAACTATCCTGACAGAAAAATTCGCGTTGTTGGCCTTAACAACCAATCAGTTATTAGCTATAATTTGTGAAACAGCCCTCGAACATATAAAAGTTGGTTATATAATTGGTTATTATGGCCAAAAGGCTAAATTTAGGGCCTAATGAGGGAGATTTATTAGAATGCCTTTAAAAAATTAATCTTTGTTGCCCATTGCAACCTATCACAGCGCAACTTTCAATTTACGGAAGCAAAATATGTCATGTAAGCTGTGCTGTGACTGGTTACTATGGGAAACAAAGAGCATCCTGATACTGCTATTTACGTGATTGTCGAATACAGGTATCATTACACTAAATATATATAAGATGAGATGCATATGGATGTATTGTTCTTCCCCTTTCTGGGCACTAGTACATGTTTTATAACTTCAACCCCCCCCCCTCCCCCAGGGCATTGTGGATCTTGTAGTTCCCTGATCCTTTTAGAGGAATGGGCCGGATTGTCAGGGAGATGTCAATGCAGGGACTGAGTATGTGTGGGAAGGGGTTAAACGGCAGCGGCCTTTGATCCCCTTCATTTAATGTCTGCCAGAAGGGAGGGGGCTACAGACTGGCAGCCACCAACACTGAATGAAAGGAGACAACAAGGGGTGGAATTGGGTTACTCCCCCCATCTCCCACCCCTATCACGGGGAAGCTCAGCGCTCCTTCCCTCCTCCTCTCCCCTTCCTCACCGTACACCTCTATGGCACACACATGTAGGCAGACTCCCTCTGTCTCATCCGCACACTACACCTCTGCCAGCCGCGCCATACCTGCCAGACACACAATACTATCCATAACAATAGGTACACCCTTGGCATGAGTGTGCCCCTCACATACTCTATACCCCCACACCAACGCATACATAACACAAGGCACCATTGCCCCGAGGGCACATGCACCAGTTGCTGCAGCACGCACTCCACAACATTGCCCAGATGCCCTGTGTGGCACTTACGACCCCTTACCCACTAGGGAGCAACGTGGGCAGACATACATAAACCAGTCTGCTACTCCTGCCTGCTGTCCCCATCACCCCCTATAAAAACAGACAGACTAACCCCCTCCCTACTCACAGACAGGGTCTGCTCCCTCCCATTCAGGATCCTTTTTAGAAAGTTATCCTGTCCCACATCAGGGGCGGGTAAAAGGAGGACAAGAGGGGAGAAACTTGGCACGTCACACAACACTCTGGAGACTGTGCCCACAAGATGCCTTGGTCCCTTTCTCTACCCGTGCTGTCAGGAATGGCATTCTGAATCACCTGGCACACTTACCTTCTGCTGACGGGACATGCGCAATACAGGTCAGGTGCCCCTACGTATCCCCGAACCCACATGTACTTGACCCTGCTGGCACCTACATGGACTAAGACACAGGCACACACCATGTACAATGCAATATTGCAATCTTCAGTCTTGCCTGTTACATTCTTATCAATTATGTAATATTGTTATCAAATATGTAATTTGGGACTTACATGCCTCCCCCTGACCTATGACATACACGTTACTAACTCCTGACAAATATGTATTAGACTCTGGGACACGTGACGCTGCACATATATGTGCGCGATCTGGAGTTCTAGTTAAAGGGACATGAGGGCTACACTTATTTTTCTTCTGCTTTGTCTACAATACCAACATGCTCGCCCCAGCACTGCCAGGGGGCATTTTGGCATCTGCCCAAACCAACTGAATGCCAACCTGTGGGTGGACGCCCAGAGCACCTGTGAGAGAGAATGTGAAGCCGATCAGGTAAGAATGAATGAAGGTTTAATCCATCGATCTGCCTGTAATCCTTGCATTCAACCCATTATGAAATGTGCATTGTACTTATGGTAATTCAGCCGTGTAAATGTGACACTGAATACCCACGGAGACGTAGAAGAAGTGAGCGAACACTTGGAACAGCTCAGTAAGAGTGAGCTATGTGTGGATTTTAACACATATTTTATATGGACTTTTCAAAATGTTAACATCTTGGTTGGACATTAACCTTAAGAATGAAGTATGTTATACTGTGCAGCAGGTCCAAACATTGGGGCACATTTACATGCCCGGCCGTGGAAGTTCACCGAAAGTGCATTGTCCGACGATCATGCACTGTGCGGCCATTCACTAAGACCGTGCGCCCGATATCCTGCATGTGTCGCTTCCCCGCTCAGGTCCGACAGAGTTCACCATCTTTTTAGTGGTGCATGTAAGTGCTTGGGATTGCAACACAATTTGAAAGTTAAATCCCATTCACAGTCCGAATCAGTCGGATCGTCTGACGGCCCACCCTCTAAATTGTGTCGCATGGAAGCAGCGAAGCTGTGCCAAAACAGGATTGCATGCACCAAAATCCCAGCGCAGACCTGTTAAATACTCGAAAAAGGTGCACAGTCCGACGAAAGAATGAGACAATCTAAAAAAAATTCAGCAATAAACCTGCCGAATGTAATCTAAGGCTATGAAGAGAGAAGGTTCTTAGTATAGTAGACACGATCTCCCTACATTCATTAATTTCAAATTGTGGTTCTCCAGTGTAACTACAACTCCCAGTGTAATCTCATATAGTAATAATATGTCACTGTGGTTCCTTTTCAGGACTGTGAACCCTTTGAGAAATGTTGCACCAATGTTTGCGGACAGCAGAGCTGTGTGGCGGCCCGCTATCCTGATTCTGGCCTGCCTGCCCTCGGATCTATCTATCCTGCCACCTGCGCAGGTTTCGTCTGTGCTCAGCAGGGATCTGTCTGCGAGATGTGGGAAGGGCGTCCGGTGTGCCGCTGTCGGGAGCGATGTGGGAAGCAGCCGGGGTTCACCTGTGCCTCAGATGGTTTGACCTATTATAATCATTGCTACATGGATGCTGAGGCTTGCGCCAGAGCTATTACGCTGGTTGAGGTGCCATGCAAGTTTGTGTCTTCTTGGCCCCTGACCACTACAGCACCTTCTGAAACCACCCTCCTGCCGACCCAACCATCAACACCATTGGAAGTGGCGGTTCCGCCAGCCTTGTACCATTCACCAGCACCGCAGACGGTTTCCATAGGTGGTACTGTGGGGTTACAATGCGAGTCTAGTGGTCGTCCACGGCCTGAGATCCTTTGGGAGAAGTTGGGCGAGGGTCCTGCAGCACCACTTATGCGACCAGACCAGATGTATGGCAACCTGGTGGTGACCAATTCTGGCCAACTTGTCATCTACAATGCACGCCCAGAAGATGCTGGCATTTATGTTTGCATGGCACGCAACTCTGCAGGACTTCTCCGAGCTCAGTTCCCACTTTCTGTTGTGAAGAAGGGGATATCCACAGGGGTTACAACTAACCGCCGTCCTGTTCACCCTTCTGAATGCCTCAAGCCCCCGGATCTTAAAGATTGCCTAGGTCTTCGAGTTCTTTGCTGGTTCTACGACTCACAAAGCGGTGACTGCCTGACCTTCTATAACAAGGGGTGCCCCGGGGGTACCAATGTTTTCCAAACCTACGAAGAGTGCAGATCGTCATGCCAGCCCCGAGCACCAGATCTCTGCACCTTACCACCTGTAAAGGGACCATGCAAGGCTCTGCAGTGGAGGTGGGCTTACAGCCCTCTAATGCGCCAATGTTTCTCATTCATTTATGGTGGGTGTAATGGCAACCAAAACAATTTTGAGAGCAGACAAGCCTGTGACGATCGCTGCCCTCTGCCACGTGCTAAACCATGCCAAGGATGCCATCTACGAGGAAGACTGGTCCCAAGCTTGTGTCGTAGTGACTTTGTGATTGTGGGGAGGCTTGAGGATTCTGGAGAGGACCGAGTGCTGCGGGTGGTCCTCATAGAAGTGCTAAAGGATGACTACATGGGTCTCCGTCTTTTCCATACCAAATACTTAGAAGTGACAGTGGGGGACGGTGGAGGAAGCGGCTGTGTGTGCAGCAGTCTCGCCGGCTCAGGAGACAATCAGCTCTTGATCATGGGTGAAGTACAAGAAGGCATGGCTTTATTAGGACCCTCAAGCTATGTCCGGCCCGCTAATGAGAAAAGACTGAGGAAGGTCAGAGACATGCTTGAAAAGGGAACATGTCAGATGCTAAACCGATTTCAGGACTGAGAAGACAAAGGATTTAAAATAGTCCTTTCCACAGTCCCTAAGCACTCTACATAATAGATCCTGATGCTGGTGATCAGTCTCTATTCTGACTTCATCTCATGTCTCAGTTATGTCACTAGATCCTTGTTTTAATGTATAAATTATAATCTCATAAACTCACCAAATATGCAGAGAGTTATGCATTACTTGAGTCGGAAAAGGGATCACCCTGGACAATCCCTTTAAGTAAGAGGGGTCCCCTAATCACGGGCTGTCCCTGATATCTATATTCTGTGAGGGATTCTAGTAAGTGTTCAATTTCCTTATAGCGCCACCACTGAGGAAATAAAGCATTACATTGTTCTCAGGACCCCTGAAATCAAGTGGAAGGGGGTCTTCATGTCCTCTGTGTGAATGGAGGGGTATTATACAACACATTTAATAATAAGGCAGGTGTGACATGACTTTATTACATGTTATATATGTATTAACCTTAAATATAGCTCACTGTGACATTTTTATGGTTTTTGCAGCTCTTCTTTATACTGTATGATGCATCCAGTCTGCTGGTGATATTTCTATCCTATGTGTTATTTTTATACATCAATTACTTTTTTTCTTTCTCATAGTATAAATAAATTGTAATAACTCTTTGCTTTACTTCAAATCTTTCAGTAAAGTGGCTAAATGTATATTGTAACCTATGGGGACGGGGGGTTGCTTATGGCATTATAGGTTCCATTACAGACCCTTAGTGTCTATGCACCAGATAAGTTTATGATCAAGTTTATGACCCCTAGTGATTTTGAGAACAGGGGCCAGCATATCCCCTCTAGAAATGGACAATTGTGACTTCTTGGACAACAGTGTCCCACAGCTCCATAGAAATGAATGCAAAATATGCAGACCCCCTGTTCGTGAGGTCCCAGTAGGTATGGAAACCCCTTTATATAGGAAACTATATTAAAATCTACTTTTGAATAATAATTCTGAAAACTATTATCCCTTACATGATATGTGGGTTGTGCACTACCAAAAAAGGTCACCAGGGGGAGAGCCATACTTAAAGTATAATTTTGCCCAATCAGAATGTAGTCAAAAACATTTTACCCTTTACTTTTTTAAGCCCCTTTCACATAGTTTGCATTTAAATTGTACAGAATCCCTTATTTCTATAGACAGTTGTGTATTAAAAATGTATTTTTGCAGACCCAAAAGAATGATCAACTCCAGTGAACACGACAACTGGTTGTGATTTTATGGTTTCCTTTATTCTGGATAATTAATACATGAATTGTAATTAGCTTTACCCAAATGTAAGTACTGATATACATAAAAAAATGAGCGAATATTCCCCCTTGAAGGTGCTGACTGCAGGGTGTAAAGGCTGATACGCAGGCGCCTCCTGTAGATATGACCTTGGATCACATCTTACGGAAGATCAAACACTTGTTATTTGCTGGCATGTCCACCTGTAACGCAAGGTAAGAGCAGGAGATCAGTGGCGCAAAGGTTTGTGTGTCACATGGTAGGAGAGAGGCATTGGTTAGTCCTGTGGGGGAGGGGTAGACATAAAAACGCTATTGTGTCTGTCATTATGACATTGTCGCACCCGCCGCTGCCCTGTAGACCATTAACCTTGGTTATTACGGCAGCCTGCAACACTTTAACCGGCAGAGTTCAGGATGTCAATGTAAGATGTAGACACCAGGGACGCTCCATTCACCCATTGACGTAAAGAAAATCTCCATTCTGAACACAAACGTTCTCTTTCTTAAACTTTGGAATTATTTTTTTTAGAACATTGCAAACAGAGAGTTTTAATCATGACTAGACAGACTTTTCCTTTAAGAAACTTTTTGAATCCCAATACTTTAAGGGTTTATAGGCTTCTTATCCATACACAGCATCACATTTATCCATCTCCTGCACCTGATGTTGTAGTATTTCATTTAAAGAATATACCGTAACTGTGGGGATATTAAAGGGATTGTCCAGGATTTTGAAAGGACCAGTTGGAGTTAGACGTGTATGGAGAGGCCCTGATTCTTCAAGACAGAATGAAAGAAGGATTGTGGACACATGGGAGGCCACTTGTTATCAACTTTGTTAAAAACTTTCTCCCCACTGTGACAACATGCATGCTCAGCTCCGTAAATTATAGTAAGAAGCTGGATGGAGTAGCCTTCAACCAAATATTTACCATCTAAAGTATATGGCCACCCTAGGAACTCCTTACCATTCTCTCCAGCGTCATTCCGCAGCGTTTTGCCAGCTCATGCAGATCCGATGTGTCCCAGATTCCCCAGTCAGGATTACTGCAAAACAGCATCAGACAGGGGGGTACGGATTAAAGAGGTTCTCTGAATGTAGATATATGTAATCACGTGACCGGAGATGAGACATGACAACTACTAAGCTGATTTTTTTTTACTTTTCATTGTTATAAGGTCCGACAACCAAAAAGTTTAAATCGGGATATCAAGAAGCGGGTCACCATTAAGAGGGCATTAGACTGAGGTCACTCATATCAATCTCTTTTTATATGACTACTACACATAGCATACAAATTTATCAATTCAAGTTTATTAAATTTGATATCAGGGATCATATCAGACAGGTTAAGGGGTGGGCAATGTTGTGCCCTGTGGCCCTATATCTTCTAACATTGATCATCAATGAGACAGTTTATAGGAAAAAGTACTAGTAGGTACAGTACTTTGTTAAGTAAATATCACTGATCTATAGAAAAGCCATTTAAACGTAAACATGAAACGAGTCTAGTACATAGAATAACAAGAAGAAAGCAGAGAGGATACATTGAGTAATACCTGTTTTTCAGACTCTGGTTAAAATCAATATTACTCTGTGGGGTGAGGACGCCATTGACAGAGTACGGCTAGGGAGAAAACGGAGGTAATGGTTAGTGAACGCAGAGATGTCATGGAAAGGCGGACTAGATCTAAGGCTAGACACAGATGCGACAATCTGCTCTCGGTAAAAGTATACTTTTCAGATCTCTTGCATTGTGTGGCCCTTAATATACCAGCACCCCATTACTACCCATCACAATGAATATCAGCATGTTATACTATGAGTCGGTCTTACCCCATAGGTGAGGAGGACGCCTCCTGGTTGCAGGACATTTCCAGCCCCGTAAAACAGACCCTGGTGAGCAAATAGCCAAATTATAATAAGGGTAAAAAATTTACTGAAATCTTACTTAAAGGAAATCTACCATAAAAATCCATCATGACAAACCAGGGGCTCTTACTCATAGATCCAGGAACCGTGACTGTGGTAATCCTCTTATATTTGTAATCCATGGCTTCCCTTGTAAAATCAACTTTAAAAAATTATGCTAATGAGTCTAAAGGGCTACTGGGCGGTTGCCTGAGCCCCTCTGTGCTGCAGATAGGCTGTTACACTGTCTCACCCTATCCCTCTCCCAGTCATTTTTTTCTCATCTATCTGGGTTTACAAAGTGCCACTCTTACAGAAAGTAGCAAATCTTGATGTGATCTAATAGCAGATTAGGGGAAATTTTAATCGCTAATTTTTACTATGGGTTTTTTGCAATCTATGTTCCTGTGAGGCATTATCCATACATGCTCCCATCATGCAAATACATATAACTACAAGCATGTTGTGCTACTATAATATAGGTGTAATAATACAGCAAGGATGGTGCCACCAGTTCTTGAGTCCCTTGTATTGTCCACTTATTACACAGCAGCCATTGAGCTCAATTGCTGCCCATACAATACAAAGAGCACGCCAGAAGGATAAGATGATGGAACAGAATTTCATTGATCTGAGACCACAAATATCTAAAGTTTCTAATATTCCCTTCATATCTATGGCATATCTTCATTGGTATATTTTGTGGTATTCATGGGGTCCACCTTTTGGTCACAATGTTAAAAAGATTTCAAGCAACCCAGGCACTCAATTTGAACAAGTAATTAATGCAAACAGTAGTCACCTGTGTACAGCTGGCTTCTGATATATGGATCATGTTGATGCAGACGACCATTTGCAGAGAATTTGGCTCCAGGCCCCAAGTTTTCCAGCTCTGGGAGGCATCCAAGGTGCGGGGTTGCTCCACATTGGTAAGAGACCACTTGGAGATATATTCGGTTATACTGCAGAAACAGAAAAATAGTCTGAATAGTGTGTTAAAGTGATAACCTTATTCTATCTAGTAGATGATAGTATGAAGCCAACATAATATAGTGCGTAGTACAATAAGGCCAACATTCTGCTACAACAACCGGGATAAGGGGAAGCTACGAGGAAAGATGTTTAACCTCTTAGCTGCTGAAGTAAACAACAACTGTAATATCTAAGTGGTTATATAATATGCGACCTCTTCTACCTGTCCACTGTCATTTTGAGCAGTCTGCCCAAAAACGCATGCATTAAAAAAATGTTGCGCTTTGGTTGCGTTTTCATTGCATTTTAAAACGCATTACAACAGCTGAGATGAGGTGATTTGCCTAATTAGATTACTGTTAACGTTTCCGTTTACCAAACGCATTGTAAACACGATGTTAACACATGTGTTTTGTTAACAAGCATGTTAACAAATGTAAACGGTAATGTAATTAGGCAAATCACCTCTCCTCAGCTGTTGTAATGCGTTTCAAACGCAATGAAAATGCAGGACAAAATGCAACGTGTGACTGCGCCCTCAATATTTATTTGAACGTTAAGATAATGTCCTTTGTAGTAGCCCTGGACAAAACTATTTTTGTGGTGCAGTAGGTCCACAACTGTCTGTCCATTACAACCCTCTGTTACCACATTGGAACCCCATGATACCAATAGGGATTAAGTGACACCCTGTTAAGAAAAGTTATTTTGAATTGCAAAGATGGTAATACTACATGTACTTCCATATGGTTCTCATATTACTAAATATTGACAATATTAATAAAATGTGGCAACAGAGAATTGAAAAAAAACTATAAAGAAAAGAATTGCTCTGTTACAGAATTCAATATTAAAGTCTATAGATTGTTTATATGCCAATTGAAGGTTAACATGTCGTGGCTTGTAGTGGACAATAAAGTTTTAGAAACACTAGTTTGAGAAGTCCGTAGCAACCAATCAAAATTCAGCTTTCATTTCTCAGCGGCTCTATGGAAAGTGAAAGAAGCGACCTCATTGGCTGCTACGGGTTTCATTATCTCCTACGCTTCCTACCTAACCTGATGCTTGTCACCTGACCTGTTCCGTCCACGTGACCCGCTCTGGTCACATGACTCACCTCCGCAGGCAGCGCTGGTCCATCTCGGAAGGAAACCAACGCACATTGGGCAAGGCCCGGGCGAAATGAGCCGCGTGCTGCCCGGTGCCCGATGCCACCTCCAGCACCCGCACCTCCGGGGCTGTGGGGAGCACATACTGCCGCAGGACGTCAAGGATCGGCTCCTTGTTCCTGTCGGCGGCCGCAGCTACTAGCATCCTCCCGAGTTTCACCGTGCAGCCTTCTCTTACTGCGTCTATGGGGCGGAACTACAACTCCCAGAATCCCACAGTCCTAGGGAACTACAGGGCCTTAAAGTGACAGAACCACTTAT
This sequence comes from Engystomops pustulosus, assembly GCF_040894005.1. NCBI lineage: Eukaryota > Metazoa > Chordata > Amphibia > Anura > Leptodactylidae > Engystomops > Engystomops pustulosus. The sequence continues at coordinate 21,648,149 of NC_092418.1, forward strand.
TAATATTCTGAAAAGGAGAAATCGTTTTGTATTTGCAGAAGCTTCAGATTTACTTTATCACTAAAATCATAATGATAATGGAGGAAAGTAAAATCCATGTAATGAGGAAGGGCCTTAACAGGATGTGTGGCCCTCTAAGTGACACTTTTTAGAGCCACAACTTGCAGGTTGTGCAGTCATTTATTTGGACAATGTGGAAATGCAAGAACAACAATCTACCTGCTTAGTCTTACAAGAGGCAACTAACTTAGTGGTTACACACACACACTGACCTACTCTCCCTAAATACTTGGTCCCAAAACTTTGATGCAAACTTCCACACAGTTGGTATTATTGGGCACTGCTCTGGCAGCCCAGCACCCTGATATATAGGGCAGACCACTACATAGAGGTTACATGCGGTCTATGTGATGTCTAAGGGTAGTGTCACATTGGCGCGTGTGCTCCGATTTGTTTCCCTGCCTGTGATAAAACCTCTAAAGGTTTAACATTGCTTTGAAAACATCCCCCCTGGTGGAAAAAAAAACAACGGACGTTTCATCAGTTTATTTTGGGCACCCATAGCCTTCTATTGCGTTCTGTGAAAAAAATAGCAAATGTTTCATAATTTTGTTCCATGGATGACGGATTACTGAAAATACAAGCCAAAGAGAAAATCAACGGCTTTGTGCAGCATTGTGGAAATCACTGAATCACGGATGTGAAAAAGAACGCCGATGTGAAACAGCCCTTAGGCATGAGACGTTTATTGCATAGGGCCAATCGGGGACATGACAGTCTCTGCCAAAAATTGTTATGTTTGATGTTTATGTTTAAAATTGTAATGAAATAACAAAACTGAATCGTGTTACATCTATTCATTCCCCTGTTATTCCTCCTGGCAATGTCTAATATCCTATCCAAACTGGCTCTGATCATCCCATTTAATTGGGTGCAAAATCCTTCTCAGATTGGATAGTGTATGGAGGCTCCATATTCACAAAGCAAAGGTGACCCCCAGTTGTCAGTTTGTGAACACTTTTTCCATATGAGTAACAGATGGACAGCAGAGTAAGGTGACCTGTGCTGTGCTCAGGCTGCAAACCACAAATTTGTGGTTTGTTTTTACGGTCTGTGTGTCCTAAAGGGGGAGGGGTGACTATTTAAAATAATTTGCTGGACAAGGACAAAAAAAAGCTAACGTTGGGTGCGTTGGTGTGGAGATCCACGGGTGTGCACCAACAATGCCAGAAGAAGAGAGGAGATAAAAGCGTGAGAGATTCAAGTGTATTCTACTGGGAGGGAGATATATATAAAAGAGTGACTCTCACCTTATCCAGTAGAGAATGGAGCATGTCATAAGTGAATTAAAGGAGAAGAGCTGCTGCTGACGGGACTCCGGTCCGAGCATCTAGCGGTGACGGACTTGGCGTTGTAGTGAAAATCCACGAGGTACTCGCGGTACTGTCCCGTTCTTGTGGGCGCTGCTACACTCAGTGAGTAGATGGACTCTTGTATTCATAAAATATTTTAATAGAAAACACTACGCGTTTCGGCTCCGAGTCGGAGCCTTCGTCAGGTGAGAAATTACATACCTGACGAAGGCTCCGGCCCGAAGCCGAAACGAGTAGTGTTTTCTATTAAAATATTTTATGAATACAAGAGTCCATCTACTCACTGAGTGTAGCAGTGCCCACAAGAACGGGACAGTACCTCGAGTACCTCGTGGATCTTCACAAATAATTTGCTGGGGGCTGGGGAGGGCTGTTAAAAAAAAAAATAAACCTATTCTTGGATCCTCTGGTGCCCCAGGACCCCCTTGCGGTGATATATCGGAGCCATGCCCCTGTTTGTTTACGGGGGCACAGTACCTAAGCTCTCAAAGCTTCCGGCGGTCCGACCCACCCGTCTCCTGTACCAACACTATATCAGGTGCTAGGAAGGAGACCGGTTGGGGGTGTCGGGGCCATCGGAGCGGATGTGCCGTGCCCCTGTAAAGAAACGGGGGCGGCTCTGACAGTTTAATTCTTTCGAACATCCCTCCCCAGCCCAACTGCAAAGTTTATAAAATAGTCGGCCAACCCCTTTAAGTTTGTACACGCTTTTGTGGATCTCCAAAAAGGAAGACCAGTTTGTCCCAACCCCTTGAAGGGTCACATGATTGTGTTAACTAGCAGCTGACCTGTAAATACAGATGTTACACAGGTGACACCAGTACGGGATCCGTAATTTTCATGTTCGCACAGACTTCTGTGGGAAGGCCAGAACTGCAAACACGGACAAGACAAGGACCCGCTCTGAGCTTTCTAAAACCTTCAGGGCGCATTCACATGATGCGTTGTGTGTCACGTTTTTAACTTATTCCACTGGCTTCAAGGCTGAAGCCAGTGGAATGCGTCAAAAACGCACAGATCCTTTAAAAATATTCATGTGCCCACTGAAATGAATGCGTCAGTGTCCCATCCGCAGGAAAAGCAGAAACTGACATAAACAGCAATCGTGTGCATGAGGCCTAATAAGGAGACAATTCAGAATTATCACTTGGTGTAAATTTTCTGTAAAAGACCCCATTTCCCTCTATCACCCCCTGTGTCTTTCTGCCTAGTGACTCGTGACCTTAACTTCATGGCTGATCAAAGGAATTTATTCTCCCAGATTTTCCAAGCCCTGTCATTGAGAAGAGCATGCTGGGAGCGACCAAGGACGTCCTCCAGGAAAGGTCATTCAAGGGGAGCTCTGTGTAGTGTGTCCAGCATGGATGGTAGCAGATATCCCAGAATCCTCTGTATCATGATAACTATAGGATTTCACCATGGCAGAACGTTCTTCAGTAGATAACTGTATAGATGTGATAATCTGCACATTCCCTCAAGCCATGTGACCCATGTGATACTGACATGGAGGAAATGGCACATTATCCATCATTACTTGGCAGAGGAGGAGAGGATCCATGTATCTCAATATCTACACTGTCTATAATATCTATCATCTAACTCATATCTATTCATCTATGTAATCTATCATTCATCTATCTATCTATCTATCTATCTATCTATCTATCCATCCATCCATCCATCCATCCCCTATCTATCTCTATCTAAATATATGTAGGTATCCTCATATCTATCACATTCTATCTATCTATCTCTCATCTATTATCTATCAATTTATCTATCTCTACCTCTCTCATATCTATATGTCCGTCCGTGCGTCTGTCTGCATAAAGCACATTAGGCCTCGTGAAAGGCAGTGGCCCATAGAGATCATCCAGTGTAGAGTGAGATTTTGTTCTCTGTTATCAGCCACTTCAGGATTTACTGCAGTCTTTAGGTTTTCGACCTAAACAATCTGTCATCTCTGGGCTGATCCTGGCTGTGACCTTCAGCCCCACAAGCTGAGGGCCAGCTGTCATAGAACAACACATGCTTCTGGAAAGTCACATTTAACCCCGTCTGCATGCCTAAGAGATGGGTCCTGGGTCTGTAGGGGTTTCCAGACATACTCTCTTAAACTTGAGTCACCTTGACAGGGGATAATATGACCTTTGGTACAAATATGGGTGGCATTTAAGTAAAGGGGTGACTCTCTACTATCCATACAGAGGAAGGTTGTACTTGTTTCCTGGCTCCATAAACCTGATTTAAGTAAATGTTAAAATGTATCAGATGACATACATTGTATCAATCTGCAATCAAGGTGTTAGTGTGTTTCTGGATACAACTGCAACAAACCCTCAGCTATAAGAAGTAACATTCTTGTCAAGATTTGCAGTATCTGAGTGTAAATATGATAATTCCTATTCACTGACAGCAAGCAGAAAACATTCTAGCACTTATATCCTCAGGGAGTGATGGTACATATATCACAGTACAGTAAGGCTGCCCCCAAAGACATACGATTGTTGAGTTAGAGATTGGACAGGGTGGATTTAAAGGGATATTAAGAACATTTAAAGGGGTGGTGTGTCTCTTTACATTTAAGGTTTGGGGGTAAGCATTTAACCACTCAGACACCCAATGGAAAATGAAGCACACGCGAGTTCTAGAGCGTTGGGTATGAGTGGAGGAGGGGGTGCATGGAGGGGGTGCATGCACCTCATGAAGTCAGGGGGTCGCACCAAGGGTTAAAGCAATTATGCCTTATACACTTTGGCCTAAAAAAAGGGTACATGGCACCCCTTTTCTTTTGATCAGTGTGGGTCCCAACAATTGGACAGCTTGACCCATATTAATACCAGATAAGGGGCGCCAGTCTACTGCTTATCCCCTCCTCAGCATAGAAATACTACATGCTTGCCTGAGCTGAATGGAGATCAGAGGGCAGGAGCAGGGTAGTGTTTTTCTAGGCAGGGCCCGGGATTACATGGATGTAATATCAGAGCAATAAGTCTGATCCTACTGATGCAATAACTCTGTAATCCTCGCACTGTCTGAGCTCCACATAGATAAGCGGCACTCATGTCTTACACTATACAACCTCAGGGCTGCCCTAATCTTAAAGACACAGCTCTAAGAAGTATGTGCTGGGTGTGTCACCACTTTCCCATCATGGTAACAAGAACAGGATCAGCCTGCAGGATTTCACCATGCCTGAACCTTCAGCTACTCCCTTCTGCATATTGAGAGTACATGCACACTCGGTCCAATATTTAAATCCCCCAAATTGGGACATTTAGACACTAAAATAGACACATTGGGGTATTTATACATAAATCACACATTTTTGGGGCACGGCATGTGGGATTTTACCAACTTAATCAGGAGTTTTGGTTCTATAGGAAAAATGGGGCAGACCCCTGTTGGTTCTGATTCTGTTTCTTTTTGGCATCCTCAGGCCACAGATGGAGTTGAATGCAGTGGAGCAATAAACCATGAGCTTGGCGCAGTCAGACGTGGCGCAATGAGGTCAATGAGATGGCACAGACAGGAGGGCATGCGCTACATCGTACCCTGGGGGGCATTGCTTTTTATGGGGGCCAATAAGGAGATAAGTGAGTAATATACTATGGGGGCTTCATATTGGCAGGAGTCATTTGGTAAATGGGACGAGGGACCCCCCCAATAAATGTATATGAGCAGGGTGTGCATGTGTATAGGTGGGACGGGAGGACTTGTTTGGCTGTAACTGGTGACTATTATATTGCAGTTTTAATATCTGATATAAATGTAATATATTTTGTCCTCCGGAATAAGCAATAGATAGCGATAGAACTGCAAGTCCCAGCACGCGGCTGGTATAGTAAGCCTGACCCATATAAACAGTGAACTGCGTGTAATCAGTATTGCACAACGTGTTAGATAAGCAGCGAGCTGTGCTGTTCCTTTAAGAATGCCCAGGGGGCGTGGCCTAGAGCACATGCCTTCTTAAAGAGCCAGAGTCTGCAGTCAAAAGTCACAGGCAGCCTCATCCTACAGGTACCAGGGGGCATCACACTCTACCAGTGCTCCCCTTCCCCGTCATGTACACCATCACCCGAGGACCCAGCAAGCTAACCACACAGAGGAGAACAGGTAACCCCTGCCTGCGTATGTGTGTGCATGTGCTGACCTTCCAGCTGCTCGGCATGCATGTGCCTGTTATACTGTTATTCTGATGCTGGCTGCAGCGTCGTAGCCCCCCGGAGACCGCTCACCCTGCAGCTGATGACACGTATGTGCAGTCACACGTATCTGAGATGTCTTGCTACAACGTTGCGCTCTTACGTTTTCGTCTCCTTGTAAAATATTCATAATTTACTTTTTATTCCAGGTCCCAAGCAGCAGATTGACACCAAACTCCAGGAATTGAAGAGCAAGCAGCAGCTGGTCATCCCCACCCTGAGCAACGGCTGGGACCCCCTGCCAAGGTCAGTGCCTCCAGAGGGGCTTTGGGACGTTGCGATGTAGTTGTGATCTGAGATGTGTTAACCCCTGTGCTGGGAAAGGAAAGGGTTAATAGTGCATTCATGGGGAAAATAAATTAAAAAAAATTTTTAGGATTTTTTTTTCACCCATTAACCCCTCAGTTCCCACAATGCGGAAGGACGTTGGCACCGGGTTCCCTTTACGTAGGGGGTGAAAGGCACCGGCGCTGCGTGACCTTGTGCAGAGGTTACCACGCGCACGGTGTCATTGTCACATGGTTGTACAGGGAGGGCGTGGCTTGGAGGGTGGGAGCGACAGGGGGATGGATTCCCTTTTAACCCTTCGGTGTCTGCATACAGTGCAGGGTCACATGTGGTTACAGAATACAATCTATGAGGATCCTGGCTCCATATCCGTTACCAGACAATCCATTGAAACCAGGGAACTAATAATTCTTAACATTTTAGGGTAATACCGCATTTGTAACTGTTTGATTAAATACATTTTTTTTGGAAATGTGGAGGGGAAATGTTTCTGACCTTCTTCCTAGTGTCGGCTTGCGAGCTGTAGTTATTAATGCAGCGTTTAGTATCCGGACCCTAACACTGAGGTTCCCTTTGCCCCCCACAGAGTCCTACTCATGTCATATGGAAGGCAGCGGAGACCGTCCCTTCCCATTTTTTATGGGGGCACCATCAAAATGGTGATGCCGATGTTCCCTCAAACCCTAGGCTGCTACTTCCTTCACCCAAATAAGCCATAGATGGGCACGGCGGATAAAGGAGCTCAAGGACGGGCAGAGTGGGCACGACACAATGAAATCTACTATGTAGCAGATGGTGTAAAGATGATTTACTATGGTGCTTAAAGGGTCAGAAAAAGAAGGGGCCTATTAGGGTGGGCACAATGGGGCAGTCACTACTTTAGTGGGGCACAAGGACTGCAGTGTGGGGGCAGCAGCAAGATGGGAAATTATAGACCAGTTGTGACTGGGCTCAAGTTTCGCTGCTCGGAGCTGGTACATTATTTAGTGCCTCTGATCATGTAATGCCCTAGAAATACTCCGACTAGTGCCTTGTCTCAGAGGTAGGTTATAGGTAGGACTTACTGTAGGCCAACCATTTATGGCTACTGTGACCTTGCACTGACGGGTTATTTGTCAGTGATTGGTCACTGTGTGTATGTGACATCAGCTGCGGTCCGAGTTCAGCTCTTGAGAATTTGTTTTTAACCTTACAAACTGATCATTTCTTATCAGAAACCTGTAGTCCTGGAGACTGATCATAAAACCATAGTTGTAGACTCCTTACCCTTTGGTAATTTCTGCTTCTAGGAAAGCTGGGTGTTTACCTATATGTCTGTGCTATTGCTCCTATCTACGTGGTATTGTCACTCGGATGACTAATGAGGACATGACCTCCCGAAAAACTAGTCTGCCAAGTCCCGTCCCTCCGGTTTGACCCTGTGTAATGTTTACCCATACTACAGGGGAATTGCTATTTTAGTAATTTTCTGATTCTCTAGATCTCCCTTTCTATATGTGAGTGATGCAAATGTTAGATATCAGTGGTGTGATGAAGGATTGGATCGCACAAAGTGACAGACCCTCAGCTCTGCATAGAAATACATAATCATTCATTGGCCGGAGACCCACCTGATGATTGACAGCAGTGCAGCTACAGAAACTTCTGGAATGAATGGAATATTAGACATGACCACAGTATGCTATGGATAGTCTCTCATCCAGTCCTATATGGGAAGGATGCAGGTGTTACAGGTCCTGCCTCCATATGATGGTGCTAGTTTATACTTTTGTTGATAGACTTAAAGGGATCTATCAGCAGGTGTGAGCTTAGACTGCAGGCAGTGTTGGATATTGTCCGTGGAGAGATGTGTAATCATACCGCTGTGTAAATAGCTGTAGCAATGTGGATTTATATTCCAGGATTGTACTGGTGGTTCAGTTCTACCACAACTAACAACTTCCACAAAGATCTGATTGCACATTTCTATATATTAGATTTATTGTGAACTACAGTCACCACTAGAGGGAGCTCACTGCATCCTGTTAATAAAGACTAATGTGTGCTCCCTCTAGTGGTGACTGAAGGTGGCAAGAACTGATTAACAAATGGTGTATGCCTAATATATATATAATTGCTGTTTGTTTTTGTTTTTTGTTTTTCCTTACAGTCCTTCTACCCCAAAGTTGGTTTTCAATCGAGTGAACGGCAAGCGCAGCGCATCCCTCAGCCCCACTTCAGAAGAGGAAGTCTACACGCCAGCACACGAGGAGAACGTCCGCTTTGTATACCAGGGTAAGACTAATTACAATTCCATTAAGAGCCACTAGATTATCCTCCTGTAGGACCTCTCCTTTGGCTTCTCGTCTGCGTGTAGCCTTTCTTAGACTCCATCAGCCTAAATATGGGTCGTCATGTCCTAATCTGACAACACAGGAAGACATCAGTCATGATTCATGGAAAGGAAAGGGATCCTCATCATAACCATGTGGCTTTAGTCACTAATAACAAGCACTTTAAAGGGAACCTGTCATCAGAAATTGGCCTAATAAACATCTACAAGTCTTTTGTCAAGCAGCTGAGCAGCTTCTATATCATGTTTCTTTCTTGGTCTCATGTGGTGACCTCATCTGGAAAATCTACTTTGAAGTGAGATATAAATTGGTTTTATGAAGTCAAGGAGGTGGAGATTTTAACACTGAAGTCAAGCTCTCCCTGCCTTAGAACGCCCCCTTTACTGTAATTGATGGCCCTGTGTCCAGGCATATCATTGATCAGATCTCCTGAAGTCCGGTGAATGATATCAACTACATGGGAAGAGGGTGTTCAAAGGCCGGGAGAGCTTGACTTCAGTGTTTAACACTCCGCCCGCCCCCCCCCCCCCCCCCCCGGACTTTATACATCTAACTTGCATCTCACTTCAAAGCTGATTTGCTGGATGATGTCACCAAGCTGGGTCATAATCTAGAAGCTGTTCATCTGCTCAATAACATACTGGTAGTGGTCTATTAGGTCAATTTCTGATGACAAGTTCCCTTTAAGGATATTGAGATGAGATGGGTCAAATAATCTTTCTTATATATCTCCATCAGCCTGGCAAGAGGTGCAGCATCAGCTGGAAAAGCCAGAACTCAACGGATGTAGACCCCAGCAATACCAGGATCAGACGCCAGACCCGTCTCTTAAGAGTAAGTGCCCATCATGAACGTTTCTTCTATATTGTGCAGCTTTACGGCCTTAATTATAATTTGGGCTTCTAGCAAATTCCCCAGTCCAGTCTGTGTACATCAGGGGTAACACTGCTACTGGCCATTGTGTGACTTGTAATCTTCCATCTACAGTCTTGTCTGTAAATGTGCAATCCTCTGCATATAGCGGGTGGAGACCTAGCTGCTGTGACTCACTTTCCCTCTCCCCTCTCCATAGATCACTATACATACTTTAAAGGGATTGTCCACATTCAGAAAATGATTGTGCAAAGAAAATGTATGCTTTCTGTGGATAAAAACGGGTCCCTGGTCATGTGATGTCACACAGGTGCAAGGCTCGTTATATATCCCTGATCATGTGATGTCACACAGGTGCCCTGCTCGTCATATCCCTGGTCGTGTGATGTCACACAGGAGCCGTGGACCTGTGTGACATCCCATAACCAGGGGCTGGTTTTTACATGCAGGAAGTCAACAATTAAGTTTCCTATAGAATTGATTGAACCCGAACAACCTCCATTATTTTCTGAATATGGACAACCCTTTCCCCTTCTGTCTGGGTTAGCAAGTTGGAATTCAGTTGTGAGTAAGGAGGGAGCATTAATAGAAGATATATATATATTTGTTTTATTTAAAGGGGTCCCAATACTTTCCATTTACAGATGGTGACAGTGTGTGGCCCCCTTCATTGCTGCAGTTGAATGTCGCAGGCCTCATATTGGAGCCTTCGCACATTTCCATGTATCCATCTATATCAGGGGCGCTGGATGTATTTGGCTTTGACCGTGTAAGCAGATTAGTCCTGTGATGTAGGAACCTCCTGTAAACCGGCCGCCTAATCTGGAAAAGTGGCTCAGTCACCCGGATCCTGTCTCCCATAAGCGCCAAGACCCTCTGACTTCTGTGGTCACCATTGTGCTCACATCTTAGTAACCATGACAACCTAAGGAAAAAATGGCCGCTGTAGACTAATCTATACATTGATATCCTACAATGCTGCTTGGTGTGGCTGTGTGTAGGTTATCCAGGGCTTAATCCCGGGGCTTAGCCATAGGGGGGGTGTAGTCTCTGTTAGGATCTTGGTGTCTGAGGGGGGCCGAGCACACAGTAGCGGGGTCTCATGTGGTCTCCTCCCTGACACGTGAATGAATCTGATATTTTGCCCAAGTGACCGGGAACTGTAATGAGGCCTAAACCACAGCTCTGGGAACATGGAGGGCATGGAGGGTCCTCCGGGGTGGTGGTGGGTTATGGCGGACCCCCGCGCTCTCTGGAACGTGACGTTACAGCCCATCCGCTGCTTTGGCTCGTTAACATGTAACACTTATTGTTCATTAAACCGAACCTATAAACATTTATTAGGGAGAGGTGGTGTGAGCGCTCAGAAATACATCTACCCCCGCCCCCTGGCAAAGTCCATCACCAGATTTATCTTAAAGGTGCTGTGCCACTAGAGAAACCCATCCCCCACTGGGAGGTTAGTGTCTGATTGCTGGGAGTCTGACCCTAATGTGCTCCCCTTCTATGGGGCAGAGCAGGGTGAGGCTTGCTCATTGTAACAGCCTGTGAATCTGCAACACTGATTTTTCTCTGGTAATGCCACAGAGCCCTACTGGCTCATTAGCATAATTTTAAAAATAGATTTTATAAGAAAGAAGGCCATGGGTAACAAATAGAAGATTATCACAGTCGCGGTGCCTGGATCTAGGAGTAATGTCCCTGGTTTATCAGGATGGATTTTGATGGTAGATTTCCTTTAAGTGTCTATAATGACCCCCAACCCTTTAAAAAGACTGCAAGAACCTTTACAAGCCGAGTTAATACATGGCCTATCTTGTTTGGGTTCCTGATCTTGGAGCTAAATTGACTTCAAATAGTTTAAAATTTTCTGCATGAATAAAATTTAAAGGGGTTGTCAATTTGCATGAGGGGTCAGATGTTTAAAAACAAAAGCTTTCCTCTTCATATACAACTAATATATTCTGTCTGCAGCTACCACTAGGGGGAGGCACAGTATGCAGTAAGCACTTAAGCTCCCTCTAGTGGTCACAGCAGGCAGCAGAATTTCATTGTTTAGCTTTTGACCTTTGTACTAAGAATTGAATGATCAGAGGCTGATGAAGCTTGATGATGTCCAGGGTGTGAGATGGTGCATTCTGTGTTAACCCTTTCCTTCCCTGCCCCATTTACAGATTTTGTCCCCATTGACCTTGAGGACTGGTGGGCTGAACGCTTTCTGGCCAACATTGAGAACTGTGCTTGAAGAACCCCCCTTGGACGTCTCCAGATCTTTGTTGGCATGCACATCCTCGTCCCTGGCAGAAGTGTCCGTGAATCCATCCATGTAATGAAGCTCTGGGTCCTGTGTGATGGACGCAGCGAGGCGCTGTGCTGACTGTGTGCCTTCCCTGTGACTGCTTTGTGCGCTCTACACGGATATAACCCGGAAGCACTGAAGGATTAGGTACCGGATACCGTCCTCCGGGCTTCATGCTACATTATGGGAGGGGAGCAATACTGGACATAGATGGTAAAACCATCACCAGAGGGGAAGGGAACACCACAAAGGTGGTACTATGCACTACAGCAGTGACCTGTGGCTCTCTTCAACTCCCAGCAAGCACCAGGGGGATAATGGGGGTTGTAGTTCCACACCAATCGCTACCTGCTTGTCACTGCATTCTACATTATGGAAGGGGCAATAATTGTAAAAACTTGACATTGAGTGATGTTGATGCTCAGCCTGAACCTTAATGGTCTGACACGCACATTGATCCCCCCTGTTAACTCTTTGTCGGCTTGTGGGGAGCAGATCATTTCCCCTTGTTCTCTTGTCAGCGTCCGTATGGTACTGAGGCTCTTTAAAGGGGAACCTATAATGAGTATTTAGGCCCATAAACTGTCAGTGTCTTGTCATCCAGGATAGTGTCAGGATCATAATTATGTCCTTCTATATTCTGGAAGATGTAGCTTTATGCATAGAGAGTCATGGGGGTGGAGAAGAGTCATGCTGCCTGACCCCTCCTGGCTTGATTGAGATCATAGGACTGGTACATCTTAATAAACTACCTTCACAAAATGACACTAAGAATTAGGATCACGTATCTGGACTATGGGACCTCAATAAATCCAGGAAGAGACACCAGCGTGGCTCTTCTCCGCCCCCATGACTCCTCAATCAATTGAATACAGCATCAATAGATACATTTCTGTATAAAGCAGTGTCTCCCAGAATATAGGAGGACATCATTGTGATCCTGCCACTGTCCTGGATAACAGGTTGGTAGAGGTCTGTGGGTCTAAATCCTCATGACAGGTTCCCTTTAAACTGCTTTAAACCTGTGTGATGCCCACCACTGGTCTCCCTCATGTCTTGTCCTACTTTTTTGTATTCGAGGGATCTGTACAGAGCGGGAAATGTCTATTTTTCTAAATAAAAAGTGTGTTTTGCCTGAATGTAAATTGGTGCTATTAAAAGGAGAAAAAAAAATCCAAAAACCTCTTTAAAGATTATGCCCCCCCCCCCCCCCCCCAAAAAGGCAATACCCGTCTACAGTAGGGAACATTCTTCTGGTTCTTACAATAAGGGTCACTAAGCCATAAAGTTTAAGCGTTACATATAAGCCAGCGGCGATCATGTATCCCAGGAGTGTAGCCAGAGGTGACTACAAGTCTGACAGGGCATCTTGCTGAAAATGTAATTATTTGTATCTTAACTGCACTCACTGTTCTGCTGCTGGTGCAGTCACTGTGTACATACATGACATTACTTATCCTGTACTGATCCTGAGTTACATCCTGTATTATACCCCAGAGCTGCACTCACTATTCTGCTGCTGGTGCAGTCACTGTGTACATACATGACATTACTTATCCTGTACTGATCCTGAGTTACATCCTGTATTATACTCGAGAGCTGCACTCACTATTCTGCTGCTGGTGCAGTCACTGTGTACATACATGACATTACTTATCCTGTACTGATCCTGAGTTACATCCTGTATTATACCTCAGAGCTGCACTCACTATTCTGTTGCTGGTGCAGTCACTGTGTACATACATGACATTACTTATCCTGTACTGATCCTGAGTTACATCCTGTATTATACCCCAGAGCTGCACTCACTATTCTGCTGCTGGTGCAGTCACTGTGTACATACATGACATTACTTATCCTGTACTGACCCTGAGTTACATCCAGTATCCTGATAGTCACATCTGCCCAATTGCGACAAATTTGACTTTTTCCAAAACCACTCCAATTTTCACTTCATACAACTTCCTCCAGACTTATGAGAATCTAGCTGTACTAGACAGATCCGCTCCAGTCTCCTGGTGTGTGAAAAACTTGTAGACGTTATTGTACCACATTTATCAAACAGTTTGAGCCACTACGATAAATCTGTTCAAAAAGATATTCATGGGGCACAGGTATCATTTGTTTCTCGGGCTTCTTTTCTGGTTGGATGCATATCAGTGTTTGATACTTCTGGCGTTTGAGGTGTTAAGCTTCTTAAGCAAATTTTAAACATTTGTTTTATGCACACAGGCTACAGTTATAAGTCACCATGGTTAGACTGCAAATAGACCCAGATGCAGTCAGAGCCTCCCTCCACATCTGACAACGTATGAATTGTTTGTAGTCAGACAATGCTATGGGATCTGTAGCAGGGGTGTTCCCAGTCTTAGAGGAGACTTATCCCTCCCGCCCTTGGTTTCAGGGACATCATATCAGTCATATTTTTCCATAGAATAAATGACACAAAGTCGGCAACTTTTAAAAGAGCAGCATAAATAAGATTTATTGAGTTTTTACAATCAGACGTCTGCTTGGAGCAGTCAAAATGTGTTCCAAGGACAAAAGGGGCCTGACAAGTGCGTCACACACGTTGTTCCCAGGCCATTCACACAATAACACAAGCTTTGGGGTTAGTTTTGCAACAAAGGTCATATCAGTGCCGACCATGCACAGCTGTCCATACAGAGAAAATACATTCACTCCAGCCTCACTCCTCCGAGGCCGAAGGCTAAAACGTTAGAATCTTACTCCCGAAGTTAAAGCGGACGTTCCTTAAAGCTCCTGGCACCTCTGTGTGGGCGCTGGTCAGAGCTAGAAGGCACTGCGGGAGTAGGGTGACCAGTCCTTGTAATGGGGACACAGCAGTTGCAATGACATGTCCAATGTTTAGTACTCAAAATTCCCTTCTATTGAGAGATCCCTTTAAGCTTAAGTGTCCAATTATTAAAAAAACGACAAAACAAAAAACACAAATTGCATTGTTTAAAATCAATATATATATATATATATATATATAGTGCTCAATTCCATTGCAGCAGTAAAAACAACAAGGGAGACGGAACAATCCTCCTGTAGTAGAATGGTCAGGGCCTCCTCAGAGGTTTAGTGTGCGGTGTCAGTGGTAGATCTCAGTGCAGTCACTCCTTGTGATAGGAGTAACACCAGGGGCTAAGAAGATAGGACGGGACATCCAAGTCCATGAAAGACATTGCTCATCTGCACAGGAGAAGCTGGATCTTACACCCAGCAATGGACGGAGCAAGATCGTGGTTATTGTGGACGGATAATTCTAAAACTGAAATGATTAGACGGACGGTGGTTCTTCTAGGTAGGACGGTCTGGTATTGATCCTCCACTGTAGAGGATGTGCACACAGACAGGGACATGAGTTCTTCTATCATGAAGGATGGTCAGCCCAATGTGGACACTGGTTGTTCTACTAAGGAATGTACAGAGATGGTAATGGGTTCTTCTACCATGAAAGATAGTTAGACAGATGTAGTCATCAGTTCTTCTACAATGATCCATGGTTAGACAGACAGGGGGTTTTCTCGTCCTGGTTAAAAATCAGAGTAGAGTCCATGGTCAAAAGAAATTGGTCAGAACTGCAAACCGTGTGTAGGGACATACAGGGGACATCGTAGGACAAAGATGGTCACTGTTGTGTAGGTACAGTCCATCCGCACCATAGGCAGTGTCCGTGGTCCATGGAGAGATTTAGTAGCAAACTGTGTGGTTCTTCTGGAGCGCATCCAAGTTCTTTCATACCACGACCACCTCGGGCGGCTGCTGGAAGTGGCTGAAGCTCAGGAAGACTTGCTCCAGCGAGATCTGGCTCACGCAGTAATCCTCAAGATCGAACTTCTCTTTGGCTTTTTCTAATGTTCCAAACACCTGAGGAAGAAGAAAATCATCAGCAATCCGGGAATGTGGTGGTAGAAGAATATATAAAAAGGGAACGAGTCAGGGAAGATGGAAACTGCTGCTTAAAGGGGTTTTATTGGTCCCTGGAGCAATCTGTTCTTAGGGGATAGAAGCTGAGACATGGTGCCCTATCTATAGCTTCTAGATACCAGAGGCAGGTGTGTCAGCTGAATAGTACAGAGTTCAGGTGTCAGAGCCACAACAATCCCACTCAGCTACGGACCCGTCCAGTATACAAATCAGTTTCCCCAAACATCCACTGTTTAGCAGGTGGTGCCTGGGATCCAACACAAACAGGATGAAGAGGATGATATCCAAGGCTGCATTCTGCCTCATGCTACCCTTGAGAGGTGCAGGGGGCAGTGGTAGGTGAATGGCACATTCCGTGTTAGCCTGTCCTCCAGGCCCCTCTTACCTGTGCCCAGCTCATGTCCTGGTTTGTTATATGGTAATGGACCATACCCTGGTGCTCGTGCTTCAGCTGACTGCCTGTAAGTGACGACAAACCATACAATCACTGGTTAGAATATAATCTAGTCTCATGGAGGAACAGGGGTACTCAGAGGCGCCCCCTGCCAGCACATTGGAGAAAGGGGTAGGTGTTACAGGGGGGCTTGCAATATAAGTATTCATGAGGCTATTGCCGCATTCAAATATTAAGAATTTTACCTGGGAAGACGGTCTCCACAAACTCCTTAAAGGCGACCAGATCATCTCCGCCTCTAGACGTCTTGGCTAATAGCGTGTATCCACTACCGAACTTGCATTTCAGGTGCTGTGGACTACCGAGGCACTTGAGCTGACCGTTCACCATGATGGCGAGCCGCGTGCAAAGAGCTTCACACTCCTCCATGCTGGAAGATACGAGGTGGTTAGAGACACCTGAGATTCACCCATATACCTCCAGGTTCCGCACACCTGATCACTATGGAGTCTCACCTATGTGAGGTGATGATCACAGCCTTCCCGTTCTCCCGTGTCCTCGTCACAGCGTCCCACAGTAGTCTCCGGGCCACGGGGTCCATTCCAGTAGACGGCTCATCCATGAAGATGACTGGTGGACCACCGATCAGAGCAATTCCAGCACTGAGCTTCCTCTTGTTTCCACCACTAGGGAATAGAGAGAAGATAAATCACTATGTCCATCACAGGAGGAACCAGAGATGCCCCTGTGTCCCCCAACTCACCTGTACGCCCGCACTAGTTTATTAGCATGAGGTTCCAGGAGAAGGCCCCGCAGCATGTTCTCTACACAGCTACTTATGTACATCTCAGGGACCCCCCGTAGTCGGGCGTACAAGCACAGGGTCTCCCGGCCAGTCATGTGTTCCAGTAAGGGATCAAATTGTGGACAGTAGCCAATCCGCTGCTGGGCCTTATAAGACAAGGAGTAATAGTGAGATATACATTAAGGAATGACAGCGGACACCTTATATAGAAGAATATCGGTTGATGCCCCTTCAACTCCCCGTTACCTTCTTAGTGTTGTTTAGGATGCTGTACCCATCGATGTAGGCGTCCCCGGAGCTGACAGTTTCATCTCCAGTCAGCATCCGGAAGGTGGTCGTCTTCCCAGCGCCATTGAAACCCAGCAGTCCAAAGCATTCACCCCGACCCACAGCCAGAGATATGCGGTCTACGGCGAGAAGTAGAGCGCGGCGGCCATACACCTTCAGAAGTAAAGTAGAATTAAAGGGGTATTCCAGCTTCCTGCCCAACTACAACAAACATCGCCTCCGCTGTGATCATCTAGTGACCGTTATCCTCTCCACATATAAAAATTATCACTTACCCCATGGTTAAAGAGGTTTTTAACACTGACAACTAAAAGCCTTTTGGTCGATGATGTCCGATCCTATAACACATACACCTGTCCTTATCTAATAAGATGGCAGTACCCTACCAGAAACACTACACCGGCAGGAATCAAATCATTTGAATCATAAACTAGAATTAAGAATTTTAGTAACATCGGGGATCTTGAGGCAGGACCCTGGCCTATTATATCCTTATGAACTGTGTAAGGTTTAGCCTCTATGACTGACCTTGCTGAGCTCTCGGATAACCAGTGGGCTACTAAGTGCCGAGAGCTGTTCCACTGGCGACTCCAACACCTTCTTCCTCTCATCCGCCACATCCCGGTCCTCTGTGGGGGTCACCGGAGATTCAAGAACAGTAGTCTGTAACGATGAATACAGCAAAGGTCATATACAAGGGACATGACCCTATGACATTGACCCTGACCCTTCCCAAAATCCATACCCGGCATCGGCGCCTGAATCGGCAAAGCTGGCAGAAGACTTGGCTCTCGATAATGAAGAGAAGGCAAAGGAAGGTCAAGCCCTGAGCAGCCATAGCCGTCAAGTAGCGGCCCACACCCGGCGAGGTGAAGGAGTAGTAGTTGGTTTGATAGCTGATATCTGAAAAGAACATTAAAGATAAATTATAAAGAGCAATTATTTAGAAGGAATTGTTACATTTCACCATCTATTCTTATAATAGGCGATTATTTTGAGATAGGCCAGGGTATAGGAGGGACCTTACCTCTCATGCATTACTGCCATGTGTGGACGCACCATGACATATTATCCCCCTTTTAATATCAGCAGGAATGATACAAAGGTTAATAACCTAATATGTATATTGATCCGTGGGAGGGGGGTGAATGTTAAGTAGCCCCCCCCCCCCCTGTCCACATGTGCCGTTTCTGGCTTGTAAAGCCGATTACCCTTGACTGCTGAGAACCGCCCTTTACTTACTCAGTTTCTTGCAGATAACTTCTGAAAATGGTAAATATGAGGTGCAGAATTCTATAAAGTGGTAGTTCTGGTAGAAATCGCTGAATGATCTTCCCAGGCAATAATTGGGGAGCACCAAAAACACCAGGTCCAGGGTGCGAGAGAGGTCAACCAAACCCAGCGCTGCCATAAGAGATGGGAAACGGTGAGAATGGACTAAAGTATTAACCCCTTCCCAAAGGTAAGTCACTCCAGGGCTGACTGCGATAGAAGGCAAGTCATACATCCATCTAATGACCCCTCTATGGGATGTCCGTGTTATTATGGGATGTCTAAGCTCTTACCGGGAATGCTCATGATAGTGACTGATAGGAAGCTGGCGGTGCCCGACAGGATGTTGAAGATGGTGAGCCGGGTGTAAGCGGTGGCGGTGGAGGTGAAGAGAAAGCTGAACAGGTACATGAGAGGGATGACGGCCCAGCCGTACAGGAGTAGCATCAGCATCACATCCACGAGGTGGTGGTCATCCGTATATGCACGCACGCCAAAGGCCTGGAATACCACCTGTAACAGGGCAGAGGGTGGAGGATTAAAAAAAAAAAAGATAACACATCCTGCAAAAAACAAGTGCTCATATAGTCACATCGATTGAACAAATATGACATATATGGCGATACGTGGGTCACTTACTAGCATGAGCGTACAGGGGATCAGGAAGTTTAGCAGATCCCAGGTTAGAGCAGACAGCCAATAGCTGAAGGACGACGCTCCGCTCACAAATTGCACGTGTTTAGACTTCACTGCCCGCTCACCAACAAGCAATAGGGAGAAGGTGCTCGCCAAGGAGGCCATCCCATACAGAAGGTTAATGGCAATGGCAAAACCGGTCTGACCCCTGCGGAAGACAAAGAAAGAACAATCTGTCATCATGTGCGATTTATTTGCTAAAAACAAACCCATAGGGCACAATGAAGTAATAATGCATATATGCCCCCACTAGGGGGAGCTCACTGCATACAGATACATAAAGCCTAAAAATAGTAACTTCTTAAAGTAGAAGAACAGTTTCCTTACTCAAGGATCTGATCCCGGGCAGTCTCTGTAGTGTTTCGTGGTTGAGGGTAGTTTGTTACTGTAAGAGAGGCATTATCACCGGCCACCAATCTGAACAGCGTGTTATCTGCCAGCGCCAGCGCAGCCGCCACTGCGTGGAAGGCCTGGTTGTTGAAGCGGGCATTGATGATGTAGCGCGAGCCAACGCGGTTGATCTCTGCGGCACACAGGCAATGTTCAGCAAACAGGGCGCCTTCCTCCGCTGCCTTAGCCAGGAGATATTCATTCAGGTCACCTAACGACAAGGAAATATATAAGGCACTGAGGTCCTGCGGCAGCGCTACGTAGTATCCAAGGGGATATAGTAACATTTTTCCGGAATTAAAACTTTCCAAACATCTAGAACACCCCTGAAAAGCAGATATCGCAGAAATGGTGCTACTGAGTCCATCTATTGCACCCACATATATGGAAGTGTCGCCACCCAGTGGTACAAAGTAGTAATGTAAAAAATATAAGAAGCATGGAGTTATGGAAGCCCATCACACAGGGCAGGGCTGTACCTATGACTTCCTGGGGGTCAGCGTTCGTCTCATCCAGTTGGCCTCTGAAGTTCTCGGCCAGGGTTTGCAGGAAGAGTGAGGCATTAGGTGGCAGCGAGTATGGCACTGCTGTGTGCCCATAAGGTGCCAAGCTCAGCTCCAGCGCAGGAGAGTCTTGAGGTCCGGGGAATGTTTTTCCGACAACCAGAGCCAATGTGGTGAACACCAAGGGAACCAGGAACTGCCCCACAACAATCTTCCAGTTTCTCCAGCTATAAGACGCCCGCTTCACGAAAAGGGCATAGAACTGCTGGCACCAGAGGGCGCACTGCCGGGAAACCAGGGAAAAGTGTCATGTGTGGGATGAAAAAACATGCAACAATTTATGTATAGTATTATTAGTCTAGATAAAGAAATATTTTCTGCCCTACTATGGAGCCCTGTACATAGTGTTCTATCTGCAGGCAGCATGTTATAGAGCAGGAGGAGCTGAGCAGATTGTACATGGTGTCCTATCTACAGGCAGCATGTTATAGAGCAGGAGGAGCTGAGCAGATTGTAGATAGTGTCCTATCTGCAGGCAGCATGTTATAGAGCAGGAGGAGCTGAGCAGATTGTACATTGTGTCCTATCTGCATGCAGCATGTTATACAGCAGGAGGAGCTGAGCAGATTGTACAGTGTTTTATCTGCAGGCAGCATGTTATAGAGCAAGAGGAGTAGATACGATTTATACATAGTTTTGTGGGAAAAGATTTTGTATAACTCGTCATGTTTTGATCTGCTCCATCCGGGTTTGGGGGGGTAATCTGTTGGCAATCTCTCTCATATAGTGAGTAGATGGAGACAGGTATCAATCACAGAATAGGACCGCCTACTGGACTCCATAGTGCACAGACCGTTGTGAGATGGAGACATATTCTGGTGTGCAGTTTACTAATGCTCACCCCTCCGTTGAGCTTGATGTTGGAGCAGTCCTCGGTGATCAGGGTGCCGCTGTCCTCAGTGCAGTCGCTCATGGAGCAGGATTCCTCCGCAGACCAGTCATTAGCTCTCCGCTCGTGCTGATACTGGAGAGCAGGAAGCTGTATAGCTTGTATGTCCAGACTAGTGTCTACTAACTTACCCACCCTACAACACAGAATAAATTGCATTAGATATCTCCAAGAACCACATCCAGAACCATATCCATAAGAACCACAGGATGCAGAGATGTTAAACCCCCCTCACCTTAGAAATACTTCCTCCATAGTGGTGACGGACGCTCCGTAACTGGCAATACCCAACTCATCACGACGGAGCTCCAGCTCAGAGAACAGAGGCTCAAACCTAAGGAAGAAGGGGTGATCGGAGGGTTAATGACTCCATGTATAATCCTACTAAAAATGGAACATCAGAGTCTGGCTGGGTCCTCCTATTTCCTCCCACAGCCGATCATAGTATTGGCACATAAGTGTCCATAATCTTGGGCCTTACCTGTGGGTGCTCTCCTTAGGCAAGATGTAAGAAAGCTCTGCCCCTGCGTTACTCTCCATAGTGGCATGTGGGACGTAGCTGGTAATGAGGTCTGTGATTTCTTCCACTTGGCAATGTGGCTGCTTCACCATCACCATATGGTACCCAGCACCTGCCCAACAACAAGAAGAGAAAATATGATGTGCAAAGTTTTCCTAGAGTCCAATCACATCTCACACAGGGGGTAATAGTCATAGTGATATCCATCCTTGACTGCTGTGTACAGAATAGGACAGGGGTTTCGCTACTGTAAACCCTAGGATGAAGGATTGTACACCAAGCACACTGACATACTGGTGTGTGCCCCCTCTGGATGGATCTGCTCTTCTTTTAGCTTATTATTTGTTTTTATACAAATGAGCCTGAGGGGCTCCATGCTCAATTAACATCTACAAGGTAACTTGCATAATAATTAAAGTCTTTTTTGGAAAAAACAAGGGGATAAGAAGCTAAAAGAAGAGCGGATCCTGCCAGCGGGGGCACATACCAGTATGTCATTGTGCATGGTTTACAATCTTGTATCCTGGTGGTAGATGTCCCCTAAGGTGGCCATACACCAAATAGAAAATTACCTTGATCCTATGTTCCTGACTTCTGTAGCCAGCATAGTTAAATGGCTTGTCCTCCGGTGATAGCACGTTAGGCCCTGTCCACAGGCCTAAATTGCTGATCGGTGAGAGCCTCAGTGAGGGAACCCCCACGGATCACGAGGACAGGGGTCTGTTTGCATCCCTTCTAAAAGGGTGTCTTAAAAGGAATGTCCAGTGATAGCAAGTCCGGCCCTGTCCTTGGGATAGGGCCTAACTTGCTAATCTGTGGGGTCTCAGTGATGGGGCCCCCCCCTCAGATCATGAGTACAGGGGTCCATTGTACCCCCATTGCACTCAAGATAACCAGGACAGCCAGTCAGAAATGTACCGTCTTCTCCATTCAACTCTATGGCGCTGACAGAGATAGCCGAGCGCTGCAATGGGTGTACAACAGACCCTTGTACTCATGATCTATGGGGTGGGGCCCATCACCGAGACCCCACAGATTAGCAAGTTAGGCCCTATCCCCAGGGTCTAACTTGTATCGCCAGACAACCCTGTTAAGACACCCTCATAAACACAAATGGTAGTCAGCCAATCCCACTGCTATTGACAGAGTTGGCCAATGTCAATCTTATGTGTAAGGACAGCTCGTGATTATTTACAAGGTGAGGAAACCCCCCTTTAAAGTACATATCTTACCCTACATATCATCTTTTATTAGAGAAAGTATTTTTGTACACAGTTACCGTCTAGGATTACAATGCACAGCATAAGTGGACATCTACATAACACACAAGACCCTCACCATATTTGCTTTTGAGGAACAGAGGTGAACCACAACATTGCAGCTGTCCCTGAGCTAAGATGGCAACGCGATCTCCTAGAATATCAGCTTCGTCCATGAAATGTGTGGTGAGGAGGAGTGTGCGATCGTGTTTGTGCTGCTGTAAAAGCTCCCACGTGTCCCTACGAGAGGCTGGGTCCATACCAGAGGTAGGTTCATCCAACATAACAACCTGCAGCAGATCACAATGTAGTGAGACAGGATACGTTACACTATAGTCTACGTACTGCTGTGTATAATGGATACAGGCATTACCTTGGACCCTCCTATCAATGCAATCCCAATGGACAGCTTCCGGCAGGTTCCCCCTGACAACTGAGTGCTCAAAGCGTTGCGTTTCTCCTCAATTCTCAAGATTTGCAAAATTTTGTCAACCTCTTCTTGACAGCGCCATCGGGGACACCCTTTCAGCTGTAGATAAAAGAACAATGAGCTTTAGGCATAAAGTCTTAATGCAAAGTGACACTACTCGAATATAACGTTATATGATACTTACAGCTGCATAAAAATGTAGGTGCTCCTGCACAGTAAGACCCTGGAATAAGACGTCGTGTTGAGGGCACAGCCCCAGATTGCGTCTGATGAGAGAGGTGTCTCGAGAGATCTCATACCCTCCAATGTAACATTCCCCAGCGGATGGGGGGAAAAGGCCTGAAAGAGACATTTTTGATGAAAAAGCACATTATCTAGTGGATGTGTTATGCAAAGTGTATGAACAATAGGACTTTGACGTCATACAGTTTATGCCATGGTGAGCCAAGGGGTTAAAATTGTTTCTAATTCTAAATACGGATGATCTATTTACAGGATAAGTCATCAATATCAGATGAATGGGGGACTGACACACGGATCAGCGGCCTCATGGCCACTACACAGACAATGGAGCTGTACTGCTGTCTCTGTACCAGGACCTCTAACATTCTGATATTGATGACCTATGCTATTAGTAGGTCATTAAGAGGACATATAAATCCCTCTACTACCGGCTGACAAGATCCATGAATCATACAACATACCTGTCAGCATAGATAAAGTTGTGCTCTTGCCAGCTCCATTATGTCCCAATAACACGGTGATTTGTCCTTCATACATGTTGAGGGTGAGATCCTTCACAGCAACGCGCCTCTTACCGTTCACACGGAATGCCTAGGGAACAGAAAAGAAAGGGAAAATGGGGATTTAGCATAAGATATACATGTTGAAAATTTGTTTACCAGTGACCCCAAATTTAATAACTGGGCCCCGCTACTTAGATGGGTGACGTGAATTTAAACTTGGCTAGAGCTGGAGATACTTAAACAAACTTATGTAAAGATGAAGATATATAGAAGCCTGTAAATTATGGAAAACTAGGAATATTGGCTAAAAAATATCCCATCCACAATGAGGAGCACCAGGGTGACATCTAGTGGGCATGTGCAAGAACTTCACCTTTGTTAAATGTTTAATACGAATGCCTGGTATCAGGTCTGCAGGTTCTTCTTCCAGGTATTCTCCTCTCAAGGCCTTTTCAGGATCTTCATCATCTTCTTTCTCTAGGAATTCGGCATCTCTGGCCGTCCCGCACCAATACGAAGGCTGCAACGATACCCGCAAGTGTTAGGTAGGTTATAATAGCTGAACAAGAATCAGTTTACACAATGTATTTCTAGTGTATTGTCAATTTTGCTTCATGAGTCTTAAGTTACACTACAAGGGTCAACGTGTAATTGATATTTCATATTATATATATATCTGACATGTTAGACGCCTGATCAGTTTGGGTCAATGATCTCTGCAATGGCCTAGTGGTGTAGCGTTTGGGCCTTGATCAGAAGGATTAGCAGTGTAAGGCCAAGCAGAGGCAAAGTACTTGTTTTTGGATTAATAGGAGTCGCAGGAACATCAATCAAAACTGCTGACAAGTCGCTATGATGCAGAAGTGCTGAGTGTGTGGTTCTTACCAGAAAGCAGAAGTACCAAGGCTGGGGGACGCCATAGTCTCCTGGCATGATAGACTCCACGTACCACCCGATGATGGAGTACAATACAGAGTCAAACAGCAGCATCCCCATGACCTGACCCAGAGTGAAGTTGTCATCCACACTGACCGGGGTCAGCAAGTTTGACCACTGAGCCCCGGTGCCTAGGGAAACCAATGACATACAACTTAGTGACATTCACTGCTTGTGGAGAAAGGGAGTTATACAATATAGGATGAAGATTCATCGGGTAATACAGATAATAATTCCTTTACAGTCTCTGTCCCCATGGGGGATCACAATCTAATCAACCTACCAGTATGTTTCAGAGTGTGGGAGGAAATCGGAGAACCCGGAGGAAACCCACGCCAACACGGAGAGAACATACAAACTATTTGCAGATGTGGACCTGGATGGGACTTGAACCCAGGTCCCCAGCGCTGCAAGGCTGTAACGCTAACCACTGAGCCACCGTGATGCCCTAATACTGACCTTTGCCCTCAAACATTCCGATCAGTTGGGCGCCCATGGCCATGCCCACATTGGAAATAAGACAAGACGCCAGCTTCTCGCTGTGGGTTATCATGTCGTAGCGGGGGGAGATGAAAAAGTAGGGTATGTAGGAGAAGAAGTACAGGAAACCACCGGCGGCAGCTGCCACATTCGCTGTAAGAATAAGAGTAAGTGTATGATGTCACCGTCACCTCCTGCATCATCACTAATGTCACATAGGAGGAGAGAGAACGGTCTAATACCTCGTGAGAAAAAGCTGCTGATCATAAAACTGAAGGAGATGGTGCACACCGCAAAGACCAGGAGATAGGCGAAAACCACAGTGGGGTCACTTCGGGTCAGTACCGCCCCCTTGTCACTGGTCTGAAAGGAAAAGGGATACGGAACAGGTTAATTCATGCAACACCAGAAATATAAGGTCATGCTCAGAAAGTCTCTTTCAGAGAAAAAAAAGTTGATTAACAAGTTTGCAATAAAGTTTTTATCACTCATTTGATTCATAAAAGCAAAAAAAAGCAAATTTCATAAAAAACTTTCTTGTCTAGACTGATCCGTACAGTAACATGTAACTCCCTTCTATCTGATTGTAATTCACATCTTCTCTGGAGAAGAGAGAGTAAAAAATGAATGCAGGGCTGGTTTGTTAGTCTGTTACTGGGGAAACATATAACACTGGATCGGGGGTGTATACATAAAAAAAAAAAAATAGATTTAAAGGGAACCTGTCATCAGGACACACATTTTTATTTAATGACAGGATCCCAATAGCCTTTTCAATTCTATTTCCCAATTCGCTTTTATAATTCACATCAATGGTTCCACTCACTTAAACTTAGATAAAAGTTACTTGTATTGAGTTACGGTGGAGTTTGAGTCCCTGGTGTCATCATCATTATCTCCTCTCTGCTCTGCTAGCCCTCTCCCTCTTCCTCCCGCCTGCAGACCTGAGCAGACAGAGATCAACTGAGAGCACAGGGTCTGCAAAAGGCAGCATGTGGGAGGGGGCAGGAAGAGATAGGAGGGAGCATAGTTAGGAGGAGATAATTATGACGATTGCAGCCTTGTAACACACGTCTCCATGACTTGAAGCAGTTTGCTGGCAGGAAACCAGGTAAACTTTTGTATAAAATTTAATTTAAAAAAAGTCTATGGGACCCAGTCATTAGGTTAAAATGTGTGATCCTGATGACAGGTTCCAAAGATGATTTCCAAAGTTGTTTCATCTTCTGCATTTAGACCCCTTGAAGCAGTAAACCATAAATCTTGTAGAACTGTATCTTTAAGGAAGGAGGTTCTACTGACCTGGACGCACAGAAGTAACGTGACGAAAAAGATGGAGACAAAGAGTAGTATAAAGAAATGGATGAACCAGGCAGTAGAGTGAAGCCAGGACTTCAGGCCCATCACACGCATGTACTCCTGGAAGATAGGTCACATATATGTCAATCATTTAGCTGTAACATATAAGACATTAATACAGTCTACTACATGGCCAGATGAGAAGGAGAAGAGCCCTCCGTGTCATCGGTGCCCTCACCTTCAGCTTCCGCTCCTTCTCCAGCACCAGGGCCCGCACAATGCTCAGGGAGGTGTAGGTGAAGCTGAGCATAAGCAGCAGAGGAAGCTGGTTCTGGATCGCCAGGATGAAGAGGTCATTGACGTACGGTGGGAAGGGAAAGCGCTGAAGAGAGACATCAATATTATCCAGGAGGTCCCGCCCGCTTTCGTTGGCATGGTGGTACATGATGGCCCGGTCCACATGGTGCTGTACTGCCAGGAAACACTCTCTATAGTATCCTGGAAGCAGAAAATCCTTTATAAATACCTAGAAAGAGTCTTGAGAACATGTGCCTCTGGTGATATCCCAGCGTATTACAGTACCAGCAGCTACAATGTAGAAGTCATAGCTCACATGACAGCTCAGTTATTCACTGGCCTCAGCGGCCACATACAGATTTCAGGCAAACACTCCCCAGGCTTAATACTGGTCTAAGTTTTCCCTGTGCACATAGCAGTCCCCCTCACCTGGTGTTCCTCCAGTCCTATCCCCTTGCTCACGAGGTCCTGGAAGCTGGAAGAGTGGATACAAGTATCTTGTGTGCCAGTTCCGATCCACATTGGGGTTGAGTCCGGTCTGCTCATTCATTGGAGCGTTACGGGGGCTGTACTTAAAACGTAATTTGTAGTGGACCTGCGCCAAATAATACAGGGAAGACGGATTTTATCCAAGTTAATCTTTACACAGCATTTATAAGTTATCACTTGATATGGCATTTCAGTCTGTATTGTTATTTAAAGGGGTTGTCCAGGGATTAGTGAAGGCCTATACACTTTACAGATCAGCGGTTTAGTGCAGGGGCTGGGTGTCAACAAGGAATAGTCTAGTCTGAAATAGGCCATCGATAGTCATTCCTGGCCAACCCCTTTAACGTGTTGCTGCATACACCAGACCTCGTGTATCTGAGATGTAGAAGAAGATACTAATTTTCTAGAATGGACCTTTCTTCATTACCTGCAGAGGTAAAGGGTCATCGCTGTTATTAAATGTATGTTCAAAGACTATGGCTGCCAGTACGTTGCCCGACTGGTTGTTGTGTCTTATGAACTTCTCAAAATCCTCTTCTGTGGGAAATCCTCGGGCTGTGGACATAAATGGCAATACCGGTAAAAAGGATGGACACAACTTAGAAAATTAAAGGGTTGCCTAGGGCAGTATAATAAACAGTAATGAATAATTTAATGCACACAGCTCCTATGCAGAACTTTGTGTCTCCATGGTTACAGACTACAAAAAACTAGTCTTATTATGTGCTTATGTTTTCTTCATCCCTATCTTCGATTGCCCAGAAGCAGAGGGGAGAAGGAGAACAAATAGGTCTTTTGTGAGCTGTATACACAAAAAATATTGATCAAGGTTTTTTGCAAGGTTGCAGGACTTTTTCAAAATTTGAAGCTATTAAAATCTACTGGAAACATCTTCCTTGAAAGCCCAAGAAATCCAGAGCAGAGAACTTGTGGACATGTTTAAAGGGAAGCCGTCACCTGACTTTACCCCATTTAACTAGCCCCTAGTATGGAAGAAATGTTTATAGACTTCCTCTCATCTGCTGAGACGAAAAAAAATCTCCTCCATAGTCATGTGAAAATAAGCAGAGAAGAGTCATATTTAGCTGAGATGAGTCAAGTTTAGAAGCTCCAGGGGGAGAGTCACTTCAGACTCATCTATCAGTTCTATAGCACCCAAAACATGCTGCTAATGTCATATTAAAGATAGGAATCTCTTTCATATCAAGCAGATAAAGACATAGTTGAAAATGTGAGACGCAGATAAAGATCCAGTTTCCGCCTATGTCTTTTACTGCCTGTATTATGCCTGAAGATCACAGAACCACAAGCTTGATGGGATCTGAAAGAAGAGATTCATATCTTTAATGTGTCTACAAAAGCATGTCTTAGGTAGAGACGGAGATTGGTACATCTAAAGTGACTTTTCCCTGCTGAAGCATCTAAATTTGACTCATCTTAGGCAAAATCTGACTTGTCTTCTCAGAGTCAAATTTACACAGACTTATATAGTATACGTAAGTGATTGAGAATTCACATAGGAGAGTCTACAAAGGACATTTCCTGAGGGGGTGGTAGTTAATAGGGTAAGATCTGATGATAAAGAACTGGGATAAGCAGGAGCCTTACCTCTGATATCGATAGCCAGCTTCTTCTCCACTCTTCCCACAATATCCCGCACAACATCGCTATTTGAGGGGATATACGCCAGCTCCCAGGGTCCCGTATAGTAAAAGAAACTTGGCAAGTTGAGAAAGCCCACTTTTGGGTATGTGGTAGCATTGGGATGGTTTTCGGAGTCAACTCTATGCCGCAATGCAATGAGGATCACCGAAAACAGGAGGGGCAGTAACAACTCGATCACCGTCACCAGGACCTGACGTTTCTGTAGGGACAAGGCAGAGAGTTAGAAGGACTGTATCAGCATCAGTGAGGGGCCCCTTTGATCTCTGGGGCCCCAGGCAATTGCTTGGTGTACTTTATGGGTAAATCCACCCCTGTCTTTTTATACCATGCCCGAAATGTTTATATATCTCACCTGTAAGATGTAATTCTTCCACAGAAGGAGCCGCAGCTGCCGGAATACAGCCATCATGGGTCACTCCTGCAGCAACGTCACTCAGTATCTGCAGGGATAGAACAGAGGGTGAGCAAAGCCCAATCCTAATCCGAGTTATGGGTCAGAGTCTCCGATACTTCTTTATCCCACAGTATGTGACACCTCAGTGACTTCTCCGGTGGATATACACCTATCAAACCTACAAACCCCACAAGTGTTCTCCATGGATTGTGTAAGGTACTTGATGGGACCCTTCCTCTACAGATGCTCTATGAACACGTAGCACTTGTCGCACTCAAGTGGCCTAGATTCCTCGCTATTAGGGAGCGCGGGATACTTCTGCGGGGGGAGGGGAGCGATCCATGACGTACAGCGTTGCGACACTGACATGCCGTGGTGCAATGCTGGGTAAAGTTTGCACACCTCAAGTTGAGCACTTTGATGGCGCATTCCAGAAGGAGAACTCTGCAGATCCCGCGTCTAGTTTAGGAAGGGGAGATGCTCTGCAGATCCCGTGTCTAGTGCTGGGGAGATGCTCTGCAGATCCCGTATCTAGTGCTGGGGAGATGCTCTGCAGATCCAGCGTCTAGTAGAGGAAGGGGAGATGCTCTGCAGATCCTGCATCTAGTAGAGGAAGGGGAGATGCTCTGCAGATCCCGTGTCTAGTGCTGGGGAGATGCTCTGCAGATCCCGTGTCTAGTGCTGGGGAGATGCTCTGCAGATCCCGTGTCTAGTGCTGGGGAGATGCTCTGCAGATCCCGTGTCTAGTGCTGGGGAGATGCTCTGCAGGGCTGTGTAACTGATGAATTGCAAGGTTCTGCAATGGCGGCTGATCTCCATGCTCAAACACTGTCCGGTAATAAGACTTACTACTGGCAGCGTCCCATCCCCTTCCAATGTCGCGGTCAGCAGGCGCCACTTCTTTTATTTGTGTGTGCACAGCTGTGTCATCCGCTCGCTTCTCCTTTTTTTTTTTTTTATGAGGCCAAAGAGGAGATTTTGATTTTTTGGAGAACAGTGAAAGATAGAAACAACTTGTTATAGAGAAAGTGTTTTCTCCAGATACTGAACATCCATCTGTTTCTATCTACATCTCACGTGCAACATTGTATCCAAGTCTAGAGGTACAGAGATCCGGGATACATCACTCTCTCTCGCCGTGTCCCCTTCATCTTTCTCTCTCTCTCTCTCGCCGTGTCCCCTTCATCTTTCTCTCTCTCTCTCTCGCCGTGTCCCCTTCATCTTTCTCTCTCTCTCTCTCGCCGTGTCCCCTTCATCTTTCTCTCTCTCTCTCTCGCCGTGTCCCCTTCATCTTTCTCTCTCTCTCTCTCGCCGTGTCCCCTTCATCTTTCTCTCTCTCTCTCTCGCCGTGTCCCCTTCATCTTTCTCTCTCTCTCTCTCGCCGTGTCCCCTTCATCTTTCTCTCTCTCTCTCTCGCCGTGTCCCCTTCATCTTTCTCTCTCTCTCTCTCGCCGTGTCCCCTTCAGCTTTCTCTCTCTCTCTCGCCGTGTCCCCTTCAGCTTTCTCTCTCTCTCTCGCCGTGTCCCCTTCAGCTTTCTCTCTCTCTCTCGCCGTGTCCCCTTCAGCTTTCTCTCTCTCTCTCGCCGGGTCCCCTTCAGCTTTCTCTCTCTCTCTCGCCGTGTCCCCTTCAGCTTTCTCTCTCTCTCTCGCCGTGTCCCCTTCAGCTTTCTCTCTCTCTCTCGCCGTGTCCCCTTCAGCTTTCTCTCTCTCTCTCGCCGTGTCCCCTTCAGCTTTCTCTCTCTCTCTCGCCGTGTCCCCTTCAGCTTTCTCTCTCTCTCTCGCCGTGTCCCCTTCAGCTTTCTCTCTCTCTCTCGCCGTGTCCCCTTCAGCTTTCTCTCTCTCTCTCGCCGTGTCCCCTTCAGCTTTCTCTCTCTCTCTCGCCGTGTCCCCTTCAGCTTTCTCTCTCTCTCTCGCCGTGTCCCCTTCAGCTTTCTCTCTCTCTCTCGCCGTGTCCCCTTCAGCTTTCTCTCTCTCTCTCGCCGTGTCCCCTTCAGCTTTCTCTCTCTCTCTCGCCGTGTCCCCTTCAGCTTTCTCTCTCTCTCTCGCCGTGTCCCCTTCATCTTTCTCTCTCTCTCGCCGTGTCCCCTTCATCTTTCTCTCTCTCTCTCGCCGTGTCCCCTTCATCTTTCTCCCTCTCTCTCTCGCCGTGTCCCCTTCATCTTTCTCTCTCTCTCTCTCGCCGTGTCCCCTTCATCTTTATCTCTCTCTCTCGCCGTGTCCCCTTCATCTTTCTCTCTCTCTGGCCGTGTCCCCTTCATCTTTCTCTCTCTCTGGCCGTGTCCCCTTCATCTTTCTCTCTCCCTCCTTCACCTTACGTCCATTCCTCTATAACCTATACCCAGTGCCTTCACTTCCCTCTTATACCTCATACACATATTCTCTAATTATGGTCATATCCTCTGGAAGCCAATTATCTAGGATCAGGGGGCCTACATCTGTGAGCAGAGTAATGTGCCCAGCACTGGACCTGCTCATTGTACATACTATGGCTCAGAGTCCATGACTACCCTGGGAATACCTGCTGGTCCTACGGGTGACACTAAGCCGCTACCCCAGGTTTGCAGCCTTGCAGATTTATTACTGAGCAGCCACTAGTGTTGTCAAGCAACGGGCGATAATAACTTCCCCTGAGCCGGAGGATCAGCCACTAATTGTACTCGTGTGATCATCCTGCCGTCCGTCATCCCATGAGAGATATGAAGGAGCGAGGATCCAATCTCAAACCCCCAACAGACTAAAAACCAACCCTGAGACTTGTGGGATCCACAGAACATGCTGTGACTTGTGGTTCCACACATTAGATGCCTCTAGTGTCTGCATTTTATAGGAGAACTATAATTCATAATTTACACCTGGGCACCCCCTGTTCTATTAGGTAAGATAAAGAGGGGTGTCCTTCTCTACCATCTGTATATTACATTCTACACAGTGGGATTTCAGACCTCACAGCTCCACGGGGAAAACTAGTAAGTGTCACACATGTGCAGTGGTCCCGTCAAGATGGCTGGGGGTACTAGAAGTTGACTATGTACCCTATGACAGGTTATATATCCTATGACATTCAAAGCTCCCATCACAAAGCCCATACACATGCTATGGAGTCGCCATCTGTCCAGCCAGCCACCTGCCACCCAGCTCATCCTAATCAATAGCACCCCATCCCCCTACCTGCCGGAACAGAACAGCTTATTCATGGACCTCAAAAGACAAAGGCTAAACACAAAAGACGACAATGAGCAGAAGGACCTGTACTGCCCTGACATGAGCAGTGGCTATGAGCTCTTATCTTGGCTGCTGAGCAAACATTGGATCATATGTCCCTGCATGAAAAATTGGATGATAATAAACTCAAAATGACTGCCAGGCTGGACTGTCACAGGTCACTGGTCCAGTTGGACTAGTTTTGGTCTTTGATGGGCTCCTGCACTCCACCATATAAGGGTGGATGTAGCAGAGGTGAGAAACACTTCACCACACCTGCCCAGGTTGACCTAAATTTTGCAGGTGAATGTGAACTGGCACCACAAGATCTAGGTGTCAGGAGCGACCGGACCCTGGAAACAGCTGGCTAATACATTACATAGCTCATAGGAGAAACAGAGCCTTAAAGGGGTTGTCACAAGTAAATGCTATCCCTTAAATGTATGGAAGAGGATGACGTGCACACTGTAATCCCACTAATTCTCTATGGGGCGCTCTGGAAGTACCGGAGCGCTGTACACGGCAGTTCTTTCGAGAATGAATATAGCAGAAGGGAGCGTGAAGGCCCTTTAAGGCTGGCGCTAGTAAAATCTAAGGAAGAACAGAAAATCCTGCAGGGCTATAGCTGTACACAGATGTCTTATCATACAATTGCTCAATAATAAGTCCATATAACCTGAGCCTGGAGGCATTTACACCACGACACCGAGATCCGGCTCCGTCAGTAACCACAGATAACACTGTGGAGGATCGGATGTTCCCCAATATTATGCAATGGAGTGTATTACAATCACAATGCTAAAGGTAGATGTACACAGCAGACAGATGACAGATTTTGGTTGACTCGTGAGTGTAGGGGTCAACCAGAGCAAGTACTGGTTGATTTGTTACTTTTACTGCAATTGGGAGGTATATCTTACAACATGGACATCGCCTTGAAGCTATGGACACAGCACTACAGATCTATGCAGAACTATAGATTAAGAAATCGTATTGCATGTTTCTGCCCTGTGAATTTTCACAATATTGTGCCCATGGCAGCTGGTGATCCAGGTCATATCCCTGCTGTATCATCCAGGTCATAAAAAGAGCAATTAAAGCTACAGCACGACAGGCGCGACTCCATAATGTACAGGGGAGCAGAAGTCAGGTCACACTTTATACATTGTAAAGCAAATAACTTTGTACATACATAATATTATATACAATGCCCTGTGACCTGTAGCTTCTTGATCTACCGGATTCCAACCTTAAAGTTATATATACACACAACACTGCAGAGGTCTATGACCCGGGTGGTTTTACCGACTGGTTATGTGACATCTAGGCAGGAGGAATTATCTGTACAGTAGAGGAAAATCCTGCAGGTATCTAAGACTTGGTCACTATTGTTGGTCTATAACGGTCCGATAAGGAAGCAGTGACCCAGTATAGGCATCATGGAAGCCATCATTTTAGTATGAAACATGTCTTAAAGGGGTATTCAGTTGTTGTTTTTTCTAAATTGCAGATCCATGGGGGTCTGACAATGACGCAGTCCTATAAATAGGACCGAGATGCAATACCAAGAACAGCCACTGTACACTGTAAGGTGCTATGCTCAGTAGGATATGAGGAGGGTCTCTCCAATGTCCAGATCCCTAACTACTTTTCTAAAGGGGTTTGAATCAAAAGTTTGGGAACACGAGCCAATGTCTACAGAACCGCAACTGACTCTGTAATATTACTAGTGGCTGAGGGTGAAGGTGGCGGAAGTGGCCATGATGTTCAAACAGAGGGTCACATTCAGACTCCATTTTATTTACCCTTTATACCCAGCTATTCTTTTGAACCCCTCCTATACATATGCATGGTGGGTATGGCTGAGCATGCATGTCTTCTAAATATAGAGGAGGGCAAACTGCTGCCAGAAACCACTTATCTCATAAGAGAACAAAGAGAAGATCCCTCCCCTCCTGCAACATCGAAAGACATGGAACAATCCAGACACCCCCCCGTATAGAGTATCTTCCAAGAGGATTGGGCATGCTGCTATCCAACATGTCTGATCCTCTATCACACATCAGTCACAGGGATGTTAGTGGGTTTGTCTGACATTTATCGAATGTGTATGGGCGCCCGCCACTGAGGGTCTATGACACATTGCACCCAATAAACGGAGTTTGTGCCTCTGCAGGTGCCGGCAGCTAAGCAGGAAAATATTCCCTTGGGACAAGGGAAACATCCTTTGCATTTCTGAGAGATTTGCATAACATGTAAATACCCCCGGGCGTCTGATTGTCATAAGCGAAAAGTGACAGAGTTTCAGTTCTGACACATTGAGCCCTGACACATTGTAACAAACAATGCAGTGAAAAACATTCAAGACTTCAGGATTGGGACAGACTGCTTCCATTCACTGACAGCAAGCAGAAAACACGATGTACATTACAAAGATTCTGAGTATTCCAAGAGATTGTGTTGAGACTGGACCTAGAATCTGAATAAAGATTTGAGGGGGTCACAGCAGAGGACCCCAATATTGATTGTGACCTGCCTGTTTCGTACCCGAAAATGGTAGTAATAGCTGATACGTCTCTTGCCTTGTTCTTTACGGTTTACAGGACAAGTCTGAACAAATCCTTAGAGAAGGGGGGAGATCCCATGAGACCCCCACCCCCGATCCACTAGAACAAAGGCTCCTGCGCCCATAGCTGCTACATATCACATAGGTATAAATGACGCCCTCCTCCGTATAGTTAGGAGTCACAAAATTTTTTCTTGTAGGGGAAAAATATTATAGGATTTTTTTTTAATTTAAAGAAAAGCAGGAATGACTCTACAATGCGGTGGGGGGATACATATATATTGGTATATAATGTGTCAGGGCATGCACCTCACCTCTCAGGACTGGCACCCTGGCACCATGGCCTCTCCCGGCAGGTATGAGGAGGTCTGCTGGCCGCTCACCTCTGTCTTTGTGTCAGATGAGGCCTCAGGCATCGGGAATGGCTGCTGTCGTGGCGTCCTGTGGCTGCTCCCTCCTTCCCCGGGGCATGCTGGTGTGGCTGGGCAGCTCAGGCCGGCAGGGAGGCGGGCATGGCCTGGCGGGCACAGGTGCAGCAGGAGCTCCGTCTCTCTGTGTCTCTTCTCTGGGAAGATCAGACAGCCGCTGACGTCATCGCCCTCCCCAGAAACAGAAGGCAAAACAGCAGCCTCGGCCAGCCGCTTCCGGGTTAGGTCACATGACTCGGAGCGCGTCACGTGACCGGCCAAACACTACAGGCAGCTGCGGCCCGGGAGCCGCCGCCGCCGCCGCCGCCGCAGGATCACGTGACCAGCGCGCTTCCCTCCATCTGCCGCTAGGGGGAGAAATTCTATTTGTTTGTTAGGGGGAATTTACTGAAGCGGAAATGTTATAGTTTTACATCCTGCAGCATTAACTGGTCTCTACAAACCGCAGCAAAAGCCGCTCCTGAACTGCAAGTTAATTCCTTAGGGAATGTGTCAAAAAAATTGCCGTTTTTCTGCTGTGATCTTGCATTGTAATGCACACGAACGTGTAGAGAATGTATGTACAGCCAGCATATGGCCCCACATTCAAATGGGCAATACGGCCATCCATGTTCATAGGCGTACCGTGGGTGCGGCGTATAAAAGGTGCCACACTAATAAATATATACAACCCTACCCTCATATACAGCCCCTCCCCCGTTAAATTTTATACAAAACCCCCTTATAGAGCCCCCCCCCTCTGTGTAATTAAAATCTGACCCCCATAGACGGAAACTGTCAATTTTAATAATATACAGTAGCCCGTAACAACCCTCCAACCCTCTTTCATAAATTAGATATTGGGAAATTTGGTAAAACCGCTGTCCTGCTTCCATCCCAAAGTCTGTCAACTGGTAAAAATATTTTAGGGCTGAAACAAGCGGCTGTGGTCCACACAAGGGGAGACTGGACTTCATTTATCGACTGTGACTATGATGCAAGGAGTCCCACACCTGGCAGTGTGGATGGACAAGATATTCTGTGATTTACAGGCCGACCACAGCCATGTGTTTTAGCTCTAAAAAAAAAACTAATAACATCTAATTGAAGAAATGTATGTGTTATATATATATATATATGGCAGAATAATGAAATTGAAAGCCCAGATGAGAATGCCCCTTTAAAGATGGTTTCCTTCTTCATCATATAGCGCCACATCTGTCCACAGGTTGTGCGTGGTATTGCAGCTCCATCCTATTTACGTAATTTACCGCCAGGATGAAGGACTGTATGCAAATGAAATTGAGTGGCGCCATGCTCCAGAGGTGTTAATGGAGCATGGAGCCCCTGAGGCTCATTTACATACAATCTTTCATCCTGGTGATAGATGTCCTTTAAAGAGCTGCAGGACTAGATGCGATCTATGAACAGGATGGGGGGGGGGGGACCTCCACTTTCATGCTTTTTGTGGGTCCCTGTGGACTAGTGAGATAGTTCCTTTCAAGCTCCCCCTTGTGGTCATTAAAAGCAGATAGAGTTTTACTTATGTATGTATAAATAAATTTGCACTGAATTTTTGGATGAAAAACTGGATTTCATGTCTGTCACCTGCAGTTTTGCCTCCTTGTAATGAGACAGTGGGGAGGGTGCAGCGCTATGTAAATAAGACACAAATCATTCGCTTTACAAAAAACAGCAACAGATGGAACAACAAAAAGTAGCCAACTTATTTGCTATAAAGCTGTGGCTTATAAATAAACCAGATCTGACAAAAACTTATGAGTATAACTTGATGCATCTAAAGATGTCGTCCTGCTGATTCTCCCCGTCCTTGAGATTAGGATTCTGTTTTTTGAGCTTTAGGACCACGGCGATAAGAGTTAATCTGACTTCACAGTGACTCACCTTTATCCTGAGATTCCTTTCCAGGGAGTAGGCCGATAGATTTCTCATCTCGTATATATAAAGATGTTAATCCAGGATCTGGCTGCCGGCCTGGAGCATCGCTACGAGAGCAGAGAAATACCTGAAAATAATTATGTTTTTAAAAACTTTCATTTTTCCACAAATAATTTTGCCCCTACTTTTTTTTTTTTAAGGCCGCGGGTCACACGTTCTGCTTTTACCATTTCGCGCCAAATTGCCATGGGTTTTTGGCGCACGTGATCGGATTGTGAATCCTTGTCGGAGAATGCGCCGCGGGATCGCGACTGGACCGGGTAAGTAAATGAGCCCCACTGTATGCAAAAACAGTTTCTTTGGATACGATCACCTCTGCTGGAGTCATTACACAGACAACAATCTCACTTCTAAGGGACAAAATGACTACATATGTGAGAAATTATTTATTTAAATTGTTTTAAAATGTCAGATAAATTAAACGGATTTAAAATGACCCTTTACATTTTTCCTGTAACCCCCCGCCCACCTCTACTATGCTGACAGTGTCTGGATCCCTGTTGCACTCAAGTTGCTGCACTGTCCCTCCACTACAGAAATACACACCAAACCACGGTTAATGCCATTTTTTTTTTGGCTTAGCTTGCATTTTTAACCATTTATAGCCCTCTGCCTCCCATCTTCATAAAACTAGAAACCCCCTTTTAAAAAGGGCACACATTTACACCTTTATCTCAGATCTTAAGAAGGGAAATGGACTTTGGAGTCCACACAGTGATAAACCTCTGCTACAGCTTTTACAAGTATCCTGGTATAAAGGTCAATGTTTTACTATACCCCCCCCCTCCCCCCCAAGGCTGTCAAGGGGTCATATTTATGTAGCACTTAAGATAATAATACACATTTAGGGACAAAAGGGTCAAAAACATATGAAAACTGCTAACCCCAAGCTGTCTAGTCAGTGCTACCCCTTATCCCAATTAATAGGGAGGCAGAGGCAACCGTGTTAGGTATTGCAGAAGCATACTCATACCTTGTAAGTGTTGTTAGTAGCAGCAGGACTGTTAAAGGACACCTGTCATCAGGTCTCTGTCACTAGTCCTGTCACCACTACCTGTTGGAGCAGCTCACAAGGATCCCATCCCAGCCTTTATCTAGTTATTTCATACATTAATTATTGTAAAATCATCTTTTCTTTATTATGTAAATGAGGCTGGTGACATGGTCAGAGGCAGTGATGTCACCCCTGTTAACCCTCCCCTCCCCTCCCCCTGCTCATGTCTGTGTGTAGTGTATAGTAAAGCATGGCTAGTGTGTGTGCTGCATCTGCTGACATGCTGCATCCTCCTAATACACAGGTGAGAGACACAGACATCAGCTACACATGAATCTGACATGTTCTGCTGTAACATGGCTGTCTGGAGCTGCTGTATCTCTCCTATACACACACATGCACACACAGGCTGCAGGGGGCGTGGCCACCAGCACCAGGAAGCACATCATTATACAGCCTCACATCATTATACAGGCTGTCAGTCAAGCACTGGGGGTGTGGCTGTGCCTCCCACTCATGAATAAGGTGGACAGCTTGAATATGCTAATGCATTGGCATTTCACAGGTCATTTGCATACAGCTTTAGGACCTCATTGCTTAGGTTTACAGGCATGTAGAGGGACAATGAAGGAATAGAGGCAATGCTCTCTAATGGCAGTTTATGAAAATATATTTAGTCTAGGGGGGTTATTTTGCATGACGGGTTCTCTTTAAATATGTACTTATATTTCTTGCTTAAAGCTTCTCCAGGTACACAGGGACATACCCTCACACTGCTTTGCTCTCAGCTCTCTGCATTAAGCTTCTCTAGTACCCCTACTAGCATTCACCCAAAAGCTCAGACTGCAAGAGGTGGGCACTGCCAAAGAACACAGCAGTGTGAGGACAAAGCTGCTTAGAGATTCCCTTTAAGGGGACAGGATGACAAAACTCACATAAACAAGGAATATATGATAGGAAAAATCATCTTTCACAACCTTCAAAAAACAAAAACACGATGTGGTGGGGGTATGTAAGCTCTTGTAGAGCTTATCAATAGATTGCATGTTGTTTTAGAGATTAGCAGTCCTGTGGTACTAGGATGGCATTGGTAGGTTTCTTTTCAATCTACATATAGATAACAGGGGTTGTCTGACTTAAACATATGGCTGTGTTCTTTGGTAAACAGCGCCACTCTGGTCTGCAGGTTGTTGGTGGTACTACAGTTCATCATCAATACACTAGAAGCTGACAGGTTTGGCGCAGCTTCTGGAAACAGACACTCACATACAGAAAAGACACGTACCACAGCTATTATTCTTTTAAATGACAAAAATATATTTATATATTTCTTTGTACAAGGGATGAGGAGGAGATATTTACAAGACATCGCTCACATTTTCATTGCTATGCTGTGCTTGGTTTTTCCTTTTCACTTGTCTTCGGACAGCTTTGAAATTTGTCGGACTTGGCTGGGGGAAAGGGATGGGGACCAGTTTGCTGTTGGACAGTCCTGGTGTGGGGGTGCAGGGAGGTCCGTTCGGAGATGAGGTAGGGCTGCCCCCACTGCTGACGGAGGAGTAGCCAGAGCTGTTCTCTGCTGCCATCTTCAGAGGGGGGATAGTGAGGTTTAATTTTGATGTTGGCAGTGCCGGGATATTCGTTGTGTCCTCATCGCTGGAGTCCTGGCAGTGTGCGTGTTCTGCGTGGATGAGGGAGAGATCTAGAATCCCACTGGGCGCAGTGACTGGAGGAAACAAGAGACAGATTGTCATTAGGCATATTGCATATAACTCATTAGCAGCTCCTGCGTTCACCAAGGGAGGGGGGGGGGGGGGCTCATATTCAAGACTGTCCTCTCTATGAAGAGAAGTTCTGTTTCTGCTTGACACAGACACTTAACCTCAAAGCGATGTGCACACAACGCGGATTGTCGTGTACAAAAACCTGGGATGACACACCAATAGGGCCCAAAAGGAAAAGTTTAAAAATTGCATGACCATAATTCGTGACCTCTCTCTCCACACATGTGAGCATACACTAAGGCTACACTCACATGGACCTATGCCTAGGCATACGTCTGATGCACTGGAGAGGAGCAGAGGTGACAACTTGCCTCCCCATAGAGATGCACAGCGTGCACACAGGAGAGATGGGACAAAGATAGGACACGTGTGCGGCACCATATAGTTCCGTGTGCCCATTACATATGTCTCCCGCACGGTCATGTGAATGTAGCCTAAAGCATTGATTGTGAACCTTTGAGAGTGGCCTGAACTATGACCAAAATCCAGTTATCGACACATTTAACCAGTAACATTTTTAACTGCTCTGTCGCAGATTTTAAATTGTATAAGCAACCTGAAGACACCGATATGCTGAAAGAAGGAGTGGAAATTCAGATCATTGTAGCATCCCTCCAAGGTTTCTCTTTACAAGATAATTCATGTGGCCCAAAGCTGGAGCTCCAATAATAATTCGGCCCGGTCCACGTCTTGTGGCTCCTCCTGCAGTCCCAGGCATGTGAGCCCACACAACCGAGGCTGCTGAGGACGGCAGGAGGTCACCGCTAGGATTTAGGCCATAGGCTCGCCACCACTCCCGTAAGAGGACACCTGTCACTAAACCACCATCAATTGTAGGTGTAAAATTGGGGGTCCATACAGAATACATTTTATGAATATACACTTCACCAGGCTAGTTTGAACAGTGTTGTATTCTTACAGGAATACTTTTCTTGGGAATTGACTATCTTGGACATACCATTTAACACATAATGTATACCGAAAGATGAGCAGAAAGCATGACATAACCAACAATGCGGACAAGACACTTACCATCTCCTTCCCGTTCTCCTTCACTCTCCCGATCACCTTCATAGCCGGAACAAGAAGTGTCCAGACTCCAGTCCAAGAAGTCTCCGAGCAGCGCTTCCTCTTGATTGGACAACTCAGCGATGGGGGTGGTCACAAAGCTGCCCCGATCTTCTTGTAAGACATCTTCTCTGCGTCTGAAATCAGTTTTATCATCATTAGACAGGAGCAATGCCAAAACATGAATACATGAAAAGTAAAAAAAAA
The DNA here is from genome assembly GCF_040894005.1 of Engystomops pustulosus. Classification (NCBI taxonomy): domain Eukaryota; kingdom Metazoa; phylum Chordata; class Amphibia; order Anura; family Leptodactylidae; genus Engystomops; species Engystomops pustulosus. The sequence continues at coordinate 21,689,454 of NC_092418.1, forward strand.
AAAAAAATAACTTGCATAGAATTTTAAAGGAAAAAAAAATGAAAAGAATGGAGGAATTTTCGGGAATGGGGAGGGGTTGAAACGTTACTGTGATGCATACGGCAGTAAAAACTGTGCTCATAGTTCTTTTTCCCCAATAAAGTGCAATTCTTTTGTTTTATACAGTGGATGGACGTTTTACTTTACGTTCTAAACTTGCACCTGGGTTCATAGTGATGCTCCCTTATGTCATGTGAGTTTATATATTCTATAAAAGGGGGTTTGATGACGTAGATTATTAATCAGGTAAAGGACAGGTCTAATCAATTGGGGTCCAATTTCTGAATCCCCTATTGATCAGGAGAACGGGTGACATGATATTCTTCATAAGGAGTGTACACCTACAACCTAAGGTTTATTCACTTCTATGGGACTCCTGAAATTGCAATTATTAATCTTCCATAGAAGTGAATGGAGTGCTGGATTGGCTGTACACCTCTCCTAAAACACTTTAGGAGACTTTGTGATCACTTATTTCCCTTTATGTGAGGACCAAACACTTATGCTCCATCTATATGATCTGTAATAAGTGCATTATGCTCATAATTAGATGGACTAAACAAGGTAGGAAGAAGATAGTTACCTTTTCGTTTTGTTCCCAGCAGGTGAGCACAGGAAGGGATGGATGTCTGCGACGCTAGGAGAGGATGCAGGGCTCTCTGTATCCTGGAAGGACACCCCGAGCAAGGCGCACAGCTGGCTGTAGTCCATCACCTGCTGAGAACAGCAATCAGATTGTTATCTGAGCCAAGCACCCACTCCCAGAAGAGTGACCAGCAGCCAGGGATCCAACACCTGCTAAACACACAGCCCGTCAGCTGGCCCAGAACTTACTACAACTATAAAATACTTGTACGCTTGGTGTAATGTGTTTCTCACAGCTATTCAATATCCTACAAAACTATTGGGATCAGGAATCTGTATGACTAGTGGTTCAGCAATTACTACTCAAAACCAAACTGGTCATTAGTATTAAAAGGACATGTCCCACCAAACACTTATCCATTGAGGGTGAAGACACACATGGCGTTTTTAGGCCGTTTTTACTAAGTGCGTTTTCAGATCGTTAAAAACGCATCTGTTTTTTAAAAACGCATGCATTTTTGTCCGTTTTTCATTGCGCAATTTCGGAAAACTGACAAAAACGCATGCGTTTTTTTACGCATGCGTTTTTAACAATCTGAAAACGCACTTAGTAAAAACGGCCCAAAAACGCCATGTGTGTCTTCACCCTGAGCCTCCTAGGAGAAAGAGGATTGAACTCCCCACCTAATGTTCTCCCTGTTACGCACCAATGCACATACCTGACCCACTCTCTATTCACTTCTATGGAGTTGCACAGGTTCACAGCCCCATAGGAGTAAAATGAGTGGAAGTCATGTAGACTTTCAATCCCCTGTTATTTCTTTTTGCAACCCTTTCAGAGTTCTGGTAGTGACAAAACAAGGGACCATTCATTGCATGGTGCGACTACTGGGTTCAAGGATCAACTTTAACGCATTACATAGCCCCACAATTATATATAATATATAGTCAGGATCACAAGCACCTGCCAAATGCATGGGTGTGCAAACGTATACAAACAGTTCTAACAAGCATAAAAAAACCAAATATCCTATAATAGTGTAGTGTATATCTCCTATGCAGACATATGCCTCTCCATAGTAACAGACAACACACCGTGTGTAGTCCCTCTACAGATTTTTTAATTTTCTGCTTTTGTGATCCAAAACCAGGCCAACATAGATCTCCATTGGAGCTGTATTCAGTCTCCAAGACAAGGAAACGAGTGGCTTAGCATTCAGGAAATGTTTCATCAAAGCTGTAAATCTTCTCACCTTCTCATCACTAATATTGCCATGTAGGTCATTCTGAAACCTCTGTTTCACAGCAGTCAGAGACACTTGCCGGTAATCTTTTGGTGCATCATCGTGGAAGCTGCAACACACACAAGCAAAAAAAAAGAATTAGGTAATGTAGTATAAATCACCAATGTCTAGTTTGTATTCAGCACCAGCAGCCCATGGATTAGTCATCAGACAGATCAGCCGGAGTAGTGTAGTGTATGGGACACCAGCCAAAAAGTGACTCATCTCTCAGTCACCAAACATTCTGCAGAGATGTTTACATGGAACTCTTACCATTTCTTATGCAAAAGCAGCACACAAGGGGTTAATTGTTCCAAAGTGAAGCCCGTACACTCGACCAGCTGAGCGGGCCATGGAAGTGCTGCAGGGGGGAAAAAAAAAATAAGGGTTACAAAAACACAAGCAAGAATGTGCATGAATACAATACAAATATTTTGATACAGAAATAAGGCGGAATACTAAAATTGACACAACTTTAATAAAAACAGTTACAAAAAAAATCTAGTAGCAAAACCTGTTGGATACCCCCTTAAAGGGACGTGTTCTATGGTTGTACCGTGTGTCACTCAGTATATAAAAAACGCCACTAATAAAATCACATGTACTACTGAATTCGGTTTACCAACGTGTTTAATTCATACAAATAAAAATATAAAGTCTCGTTATACCACATATGGATATGTTTTGCATACAATACAAGGCAATCTATAGTATCACAGTAGGTTATCACAAAAAATCTAGTGCCTTCAGGTGGTTGTATACAGATCATAGACCAAGTCTGAGGCGCCATTGCATTGTCGAACTAAGTAAAGTAAGTGCACAGTCAACGGTAGTGAAACGTGGTACTGCAAGAATCCGACATGGAGTACAAGCAATGGATCGGTGCAGCAGTGTACAGCGATAAATGATTCATCGATGAGTGAATACTGAAAGTTTAGTGTAACATCAATTAAAAATTTATTCTATAAATTGCCATTTCTCTTCATCCCCTGAGTCACATAAAGCTGGATCACTTATGTGACTTGTGGTTTAAGAATCTAAACTTTTGGGAAATGCTTCCTATGTCTGAATCATCAAGGAACACGAACCCACCTTGTTTGTGCAGGATCCTCGCTAGTAACAGAGCACTGGCAGCTAACCGAGCTGGAGAATACACCGAAAGCTCTGTGTACAGCAGGGAAAGCTCAGAAATGTAGCTGCAAAGGTGCAAGGTGCCCCGGTCCGATGAGACGATGTGAGAAAGGACGTCGCTGTAGTCGATCACCGTGGGCATCTGTGAAGTGCAAAAAAGAAAAGTTGAAGAAGATTGGATACATACACCCCTACAGGACACAACACATATGTGCAAGGATGGGGAATGGGGAAGGGAGGTCATCTTCCTGCTTCTACTTAAACTACATGGACATTAACCAAAGAATGATAATCAATAACAGCAATCTGACCAAATCACAGCTGCTCACCCAAAACCCTTAATTCAGTGGAAAAGCATGCTTGGTTTGGCCAAGAGTGCATGTGAAGACGGTGTCACCAGACCTTCATTGAGATGAATAGAATCCAGTATGTATCTATAGCATAGGCCAGTGGTGGCAAACCTATGGCACGGGTGCCAGAGGCGGCACTCAGAGCCCTTTTTGTGGGCACCCGGGCCATCGCTCCAGCACACCAGACAAGACTCAAAGAATCTTCCTGCAGTTCCAAGAAACTTAAAAGATGCTGCTTTCAGTCATATTTTGATACTCACTTCTCTACTTGGGACTGTAGGAAGAGGAAGAATTAGACAGGGTTGAATTATCTTTGGAGGACCTCCTGCTGGCCCCATGATTCTCTGTGTACAGAGGGAAACTAGAAAGAAGCTAAAATGATGAAAATTTTCCATCTTTCTACTGTGTTGCTGTCCTCAGGAGGCCAATATGATTGAGAGTTGTTGAACAGGGAGCAATAAGTTACTGCTTTAATTTGTGGTTGGCACCTCGCGAAAAATAAGCAGGGTTTTGGGTTGCAGTTTGGGCACTCGACCTCTAAAAGGTTTGCCATCACTGGCATAGGCGATCAGTTGACTTGCATAATATCTTGTATAATATCATTATATTTTGTATATTTTAATGTCCTGTACAGTGGACAGGGCGTTAAAATATACAAGATATTATGCAACCATAATATATAGCTAAATTGTCAAGTTAACCCTAAACCAGCACTTTGCACACAATGATATTAGTGAGATTTAGTCCAGTTGTATACAAGAGCAATAAAGGATCAGCAAAGGCGAGCAAAACCAAAATTATTTAAAACCTGCTCACAGTGAAATAATCTGAACCCACGACTTACCCTAATTTTTCCTTCTAGTGCAGATATAATCTCTCCCATCATCCGTACCAGATCCTCATACTTATAGGTGTTATCTGTAAGCCATACCGCTTCCCGGATTGTCAGGATCTCCTTGCTGATAAACCTGTCACATGGAATGACATTATAATTACATTACATAACTAGACACACAAGAGCTGTAGCAGGTAGGAAGAAAAGTCATGTAGGTCACAAGTCTTACCGTGTGCAGATGACCATACACGCAATGCCCACAAGTTGGAGACGTGCACGTGGGACACTGCGTAGCTTCAAGTATCGATCCACCAGACCAACAGTCATGTGCAAGCAGAGACTGGAGAAATCCTTCATCGTTGCCACCTCTACTAGCCAGTCTATTAGTATATACCTGGGAGAGAAAAGAAGGTGCATTCAATCAACTATAAAGGAATGTATAGTGATCTGGTAACTAAACGTGAACTAACCCTTTACATTATGGGTGCTCTGCTAAGTTTATCTGTCGACAAGTTCATATTCAAAGGCAGAATAGTGAGTGCAGCTCTGGGGTATAATACTGGATCTAACTCCGGATCAGTACAGGATAAGTAATGTCATGTATGTACACAGTGACTGCACCAGCAGCAGAATAGTGAGGGCAGCTCTGGAGTATAATACAGGATGTAACTCAGGATCAGTACAGGATAAGTAATGTCATGTATGTACACAGTGACTGCACCAGGAGAATGTATTATCATCTGTGTGGGGTGCTCTGTTAATATAGGGTGTGCGGTGTATTCATTTGTTAATTTATGTTTATTTGCGGGTGTGGCCTGTCTTTATTGTTGATTTGGTTTAGGATGTGATAATCGGTTGGGTAAGGGTTGTGGTATTTAGGATTTAATCATTATGTGTATGTTAAGTTATTGTTTTTGCTAGATGTGAATGGGGCTGGACCAGCTGGTGAGTTATTGGAAATATTTTGTATATACTGTACATTGTGTTTGGTTTCTGTTACGTTTTATATACATTTTAATAAAAGATCTACATAATGTAACTCAGCATCATAAGGTCATGCATGTACGCAGTGACTGCACCAGCAGAATAGTGAGTGCAGTTCTGCAGCCCTTCAGTCACCAAGTAATAGTTACAGAAATCCCAGGTCACCCAATACTCACCGCATAGTGTCATTCATGCCCTTTTGCTTGGTGAATATGCTAGCTTTGTTGATGGGAAGAGATGATTGAAAGACGTGAGATACGAGGTCAGATGTTGTCCGTTCCTGGCTGAACTGATTTTTTTGCCCACAGGACTTTGCCAGTGAAATCTATAAAAAGTAAAAATGTGTTAATTTTTTGGGCTTGGCAAATAACATCCAAAATTGTGCTAAATGCATAAGAGCTGCTTACCTGGGCATCCCAGCAACCCCGCGCAGCATAATCCCGCAACTGCCGAAGGCTCTGCAGGTATCTTCCAGGGTCAGATGACTAGCAAAATTAAAGTATATATTCAGATTATTTGGTTGAAAGTCTCACAGACACTGGTGCCAGTGTCCTTACACATAGACAGGGTAATATAATTTAATGGGAAACTCAATTATACTCACAGCAGATTTCTGCTTAGATTCCCATATAAGAAAGGCGCTGTGCAGACAGCCGTGAGAAGCCGAAGCCTCCAGCAATCCAAGAGCTTCCCTCCTCTTCTCCTCATCCTACAAGGAAACATATAGGGAAAGCTGTTTTACTACAATGACCTTTAATTAATTGGGGCAAGACAAAATCAGCTCAAATCAAGATAAGACAGATCATCCACGTACGGAGTGAAAACTTACCTCAAACAAGTTTAACACCTTCGCCAAGCAATACTGTAAGGATCCTCGCAGAGCCTTAATATTGGGAGAGAGGACAAAAAGTTATTACTAAGTGGTAAGTAGAAAAGGATGTAAAATTACATTTTCTATAAACAAAATCCAAAAATCTCCAAATAAAGCAAAATATAAGGGACTGTGACTACCACGCAACAATACATCCCTTTTCATTAGACTCCATTCAAGTTAAGGCTACATGCACACGTCAGCAGCAATGAGCTGTGAGCCGCAAGCCAGGAGGAGACGGGAAGAATGAGCGCTGCTCATCCCTCCCCTCTCCAAATCTTATTGCATGGTTTCTGTGCACAATGCGAACGTGAGCTAGATGCCATCTTTGCGGCTAGCGCAAGTCCCCTAATCGCGGACCTCTGAATGTACCCAAAGGACATAACAATGGACACCGGATGGACTCCAATGGGGTCTAACAGCCACCGGTTTTCTATAGAGTAACCAAACTAAAATACCACCATGACCTAAAGTTGTCAGAAAGTTTTACTCCATATTCTAAAACAACACAGAATATATATTCGAAAATTTGAGGTCCGGCCCCTTACTAATATGTGGGCAACAGTTTTTCTTTTAATCTGACCAATACTCACCCCTGTCGCAACGTCTTCTTTGAAGTCACCCTGGCATTCCTCCTTCAAGCTGTCAAACACCACCGCCTTACAGCAGCTTCCAGAGGTAGACCAAGGGGGGCGAATAAACAACCAAACAAAGGGACCTCCTCCAGAGTTTAACCTTTCCGTCAAACTAAAGAATCGCGAGGCTTTTAAACCATTAACTTCAGCCCGACCGTCATCGGACATAGACACTGAAACCAGAAGACAAAAACCATTACTTCAAAGTTTTAGATGAAAGAAATAAAAATACTTTGAAGTTCACATGGCATCAATACTAGAGGCTGCATCCTACAAGTTTTACGAAAAATTTCTATGTTGTTATAAAAATCCCATATTACTAATCATGTGGAATCTAATGATTGTGGATTAAAAGTTAATTGTATCAGCAGTAGTAGTTAATGTAATCATGAGTGGTACTTAACATCTGCATAGCAGCACATACAGAGGCGACAGGTCGCACTTCAGTTTGGTGACAAAGAGGAAAGTGTGAGTTTTCGCACGTAGATAACAAATACACAAAGAAATGCTCTGAGTATAAGATCACCACTGGGAGTGTATTGGGGTCTTCAATGCAAAAGGGGGGGGGGGGGGGGTTGGGAGTTAGGCGATATGACCCTATTCACTAAAACTTCTTCAGGTGTTGCAGAGACAATGATCTATAGATGCACAACCAAAATTACGAAAAAATTCATAAGAAATACAATAGGTTACTTACAGCCTTCATTGTACAAGTAGGCAATCCCCAGCTTCACGCATGCCTCGAAATTTCCACATTCTGCCGCCCTAATTATACCATGGAGAAAAGTAAAGACCGTTATGAAGTGAAAAGTTACCCCATACAAACAACAAGCCCATAAAGGTTGAGTTCCTAAAGATAAATCAGAACAATTATGTTTACCTTTCAAAAAGATGCAGGTTTTCCGGAGACGGCCATACATCTTGGAAGCATGCGCGAGCCCATACGCTACTATGAGTGTCCACCAAGGACCTCAGATGAGGATGAACCTGCAATAGAAAGAGTGAGTTATATTCCGCAATCCCGGACGTGCATATGAAATTGAATAACAGCAGATCATAAACGCTTACGTCTCGCATGGACTGTATGTCCACGGCAGGAAGGCACTCCAGGATATAGAGAAGGACGTCCTCTGGGAGGCCGAGCAGCGTCAGGAGCCGTGGACGGCGTTTCACTCGCCGTTTGGGAGGGGCTGCAAAACATTTGGAGCAGCGGCAATGCAGTACTGTAACGGAGAGAGGAAAAATAAAGTTATTCATGACTAAAAAAAGACAAATATATTGTATACTTTTCATGATTTACAAAGTATTGACTGTGCTAAGGACCTGGCATGACCATATTTTAGGTTGTAATCTTCAATACAAAGGGGGAATACCGTATATGGATTATACAAGTATAACTTCTAACAAGCCTCGGCTCTTACTTTGTACTTTTCCCTCCATTGTAATTTGAGGCCATTAGCAGAAATCTTACAGCCGCCCCATAACGTGACCCTGTCACTATATATCAGCGCTCGCTGCCTCTATACAATGCCCCGGCCATTCATCGCCTTTCCAATTTTTCTGAGGTAAAAGGACAACAAAGTAATGACATTTTAATTTGATTAACCAAATGGTCGTCATGTATGACTTTGTTTCTCATAACCTGACTGTAAAACTGCCATGTTGTCATGACTATAGATGCTGACAGGATTATTGCATGTTTTTAGTATATGAGAAGGACATCATCGCCGCGTCAAAGTGTGACAGAAAAAGTTTTTCTTCCAGCTCACAGATCTTAAAGTAATGGCAGCCCATGATGGTAGAGGGAGAACAGATGAACAGGGGTCTCCAAACCCCAATTACAAACAGTTGCAGGGCATGCTGGGAGTTGTAGTTTGGTAACAGCCAGAGATCATTGCTGTAGAAGCCAGCTGGAAGCTGACAGTGAAAGCGGCCATCTGCATCTATTGTCCCAGCCATATGTTGTCAGTTATATGCATCCATATACAGGAACTGTCATGTAATATGCATGGTGTGACTATGCTCATAATTTTCAGCCATCTTATAGCACATTTCCATGTGACAATAAGTAGGTGGAAGGGGATTCCCTGATAGAACATCCTCTTTGCATATTTCACATTCAAGAGTTTGAAAAATGCAGTAGTTCCTCTTAGGTGCCAACTACTTTTTAGCTATTTTTGCAAATGGGTTGCCCTCCACAACTGATTAAATTTTGTTTTTCAAAAAGTTTTGCTATATGCCCTTCTCTTTTCACTTCCAAGCAGGTGCTGTGGATTGAGCCAAACAGTCGGCCAATCCTATGGCTTCTAGTAAAAAAAAAAAAAACTTGTCACCAGCTTTCCCAAAGATCCTGAATGACAAGTTGCCCAGCAAAGAAGAAGATATAGTGACATTTTACATTTTTGTATTATATGTTGCATTTAGAACCCATGGATGTTAAGTTACAGTGTAATGAAACATTGTAACGTGCTATACTCTGGTTTTACTGAAAACTTTGCCATTTAGGACATTTGGAAAGCTGGGTGACAAAGTTATTAGCCATAATTCTTCTAATCTTGATGTATACAATTCTAAAGCTAAGGACTGATGGATGAGCAAATCATGGGTATAGTATTAGGACACCAAAGGAAACAAAATTATAGTACAGCCTCCCCACAGGATTTTCAGCATTTCAAAGGCAATCATCTACATTCAATTCTATAAAAATATATTAAGGCAATGTAAAGAGGCAAGAGCAACCATGGGCCAATCTTAACCCTTTCAGGAAATCAGCCCTGATCAATGAGAAAAGCTCCCTCCCCTTAAAGGCATGTCCAACTACTGGAAGTTGATTTTCAAAACCCTTACACCCGCCCGTCCCACAACACCCGCACAGACAATCAGTCCCCCTCCAGACCAAATACACATGATAATTGGGTGTAAAGTCACAAGTCTATTCAAATGGCAATGGCATGGATTAAATCCACAAAAACAATAAACATTGTATAGGACAAGACAATACGGTGAAACTCTGTAGTGGTGAGGGGAGTGTAAGGGTTCATAGAAAGCAATAACGCAATGGAGATTAGATTTATAATAATGCAAATGTTCAAGGGCTAACTGCAACATCTGGGTGGGCGAAGTTTAACGATAGCTTCCAGCATTACTGGGCAGACATATTGTGATTATTGATCAATTGTCAAAATATATATACACACACAAAATAAATTATATACCAGTAAGCATAATGCATGCAAGTATATAGTAACCACATGAATGGACTACAGGAAAATTTACAATAATATTACAATATAAAAGACACAACAAGCCTAATTACATATTTATGCATGCAAGTATATAGTAATAGGTATATAGCAAGCACATGAATGGACTACAGGAAGATTTACAATAATATTACACTATAACAGACACAACAAGACTAATTACATTTAGGATCCATTCATATTTTTTTTAATAAGTATGAAACAAATTCATAACTTTTAAATAAAATGGTTCCACATGATGAGATGTGTGATAAAAAGTAAAAAAAAAAATCTATATATTGTTGAGTTTGGAGGTATGTAATATATGGAGGCATCTCACACACTGGAGGGGGCACTCCCCCTCCCTCCTCCTAACTCTCAACTAACTTTGGAGGGAGATTTAAAATCCACAGAGCAGGAAGTTGCAGCTCATTGGGGGCAGCACAGCAGGGATCAGCCACTGCCATAGCATGAAATGCAGGAATTCCTGCACATATGCATCTATAATGGTTATAGTTATGCCCAAGATCACATAGAAGTCAATGTATCATCATAAATCTGCAACTTTGGTAAAAGTCTATCAACTTTTTGGCAGTGATTGTTAGAGATAATGGTGCAGTCCTTGCAGAGGATCATCATTCTTCTATAAATGTGGAAGTGTACTAGTGCAGATGTGGTGCACTAGTACTGTAAGTGGAACATTCCTTTAAATATATATATATATATATATATAGCTGCTAAGGATCAACTGACATGCGTGATGGCAGGATAAACCGATGCGGGGACTTGTAGTCCTAGAGCTGCCACCGGTTGCATCTGCAGGGACCATGCACTAGGTCAGTACACACGTCCCAGTCCTATATGAAGATGAGTACCAGGATGTACTTACCGCCTCCCTTCATTCCGGCAGGTGAATGAGGTAGATGGCCGAGCAGGGGGTGCAGGCAGCCGCTAGGCACAGCAGTCAGACCTCGGTGTGGGTCACCAGCAGGGCCGCGCTTCCCCCATCCCTAAAACCACGCCCCCTGAGCATTTCCATTCATTTCACACACAGCCCCGCCCACTACATGCTAATTATCCACGCCCCACCGAACTAATAACCACACCCAACACAACTCCATCAGCAGCCAATACGTTTTCAGGAATCCATATCAAATCCAACCAATAGTCGTTGAGACTGGTTACCATGGAGGCAAGCAGTACCTCATGACACGTAGCATCAGTTAATATTCAGCTTTTCACTACATACAAGCATCAATATTAGAACTAAATTTATTTTTTTAGTAAGTATTTTGTGTTTTTCCGTGAAGACGTTTATTTTTCAGCTTTGCCCTTAGTATCGCGTCACCTTACAGATTCGCTGCCCTTAGCACGAGCGGCCAGTAAGAAGCGCGCTTTTCTGTCACGTGACCGCCCCCGCTTGTAGTAGACATTTTTTTTTTTTTGAACCGGAGGTGCGAGCGATACTATTGGCTTTGCCTCGGATGGGCGTTCCGGGCGGTGACGTCACCTGTGTATTACCCAATCGTAGCGGGAGCAGGAAGCCGCTAAGGTTACCTGAGGTCCGAGGCATGTGCAGGCACGCGCGGGGGGCTGAGCGGGCGCGCCGGCAGAATTCGAAACACGCCGGGTCTGTGATTGGGCAGGGGGCGGGGCCAGCTCTTTAAATTGAGCGCTCCTCCCCCTAGAGATGCCGCTATGTTCCAGGTTGCCATGATGCCAGCAATCGTGCTAGTGCTGCAATTTTTTGGGTTATTTCATTGGATGAATACTCAGGCACACTCCCCTAAAGTTTTTATTCACATTTTATTTCACAAAATTTGTGTGACCGACTTTCCCTTTAATTCACTTTATCGGGGTTGTTTTAACATTGAATATTGCACAATTTAAGATGAATAGGAAAATCCTGCAATGGGCGTGTCTGCCTGTCTTAAATTTCTCAAATACGCAAACCTTAAAGGAATGGTGATTGTCATGCAACAAGCAAGGGACCCTTATGCCTTTCACTCACCATTTGGGGTTGTAAAACTGACAGTGACTGCAAAAATTTCCAGATTGGTAGCCTTGGAAGATGGCCGCTGCCACCCAAGACTTCTCCATGGAGAGCGCAGCAGGTAATAACATTGGAAGAGATATTAGTCTTAAAGGAGTCCATTATGCATATCTCCCAACTTTTGGGCAAGGGAAAGAGGGACACAAAGCCCCTCCTCCTTTTTCTAAGCCACGCCCATTATCCCACCCACAGGCATAATATAATATCGAACTTGATGGTCCCCACATGGTACAACACCCCTTAATTTGGCCCCCCCTCCCGTGGACCAATATAATATCCCCTAATGCAACTCTGCAACATGTAAAACATATAAGACCCCTCTTTAATTTTATCCTCCCTTTACATTTGGTTTTCAGCTTTTATTTTTTTTACCTCCTCACATGGTGTGGTCCCTGTCCTCCAGCCTCCTCCTGTAGCCTCCTCCAGCCTCCTCCTGTCCTTCATCCTCCTCCTGTCCTTCATCCTCCTCCTGTCCTCCAGCCTCCTCCTGTCCTTCATCCTCCTCCTGTCCTTCATCCTCCTCCTGTCCTTCATCCTCCTCCTGTAGCCTCCTGTCCTTCATCCTCCTCCTGTAGCCTTCTCCTGTCCTCCAGCCTCCTCCTGTAGCCTCCTGTCCTTCATCCTCCTCCTGTAGCCTCCTGTCCTCCATACTCCTCCTGTCCTCCAACCTCCTCCTGTATCCCCTGTTCTCCAACCTCCTCCTGTAGCCTCCTTTCCTCCATCCCCCTCCTGTCCTCCATCCCCCTCCTGTCCTCCATCCCCCTCCTGTCCTCCATCCCCCTCCTGTCCTCCATCCCCCTCCTGTGGCCCCCTGTCCTCCATCCTCATTCTGGGTCCTCCTGTTCCCCAGGCTCCTGTGGCCTCCTGTCTTCCTGCCTCCTTCTGTAGCCTCCTGTCCTCTATGCTCCTTCTGTGGCCTCCTGTCCTCCAGCCTCCTCCTCCTCCTTGTTCCACTGCCTCCTCCTGTCCCCCAGCCTCCTCCAGTCTCCTCCTCCTGTCCCCAAGGATACAAAAATTATAGGTTTTATAATGTTTTTATACTTTTACAAAAATTAAAAACTCCTCTTCATTTTGCCATCTTCTGATGCTAATAACTTTTTCATACTTCAGTGTACGGAGCTGTGTTTGGTGTCATTTTTTGCGAGATCAGATGACATTTTCAATGTTACCATTTTTAGGACAGTATGGCATCTTAAACCATTTTTTTACATGTTTTATATTTTGCAAAATCGCAAAAAAGTGTCATTTTTCACTTTGGGCGCTATTTTCCGTTATTTTTTTGGGTTTAAACTCTGTGAATAACCGTTATTATATTTTGATAGGTATCACCGTGTCTGGAATCTAACATGTTTGTGATTTTTACTGTTTATTTTGTTTTATATCAGTTCTAGGGAAAAGGGGTGATTTAAATTTTTTATATTTTATAATTTTTTTTAACTACAGGCACCAATCAAGGGGTTAACTTTTGTGATTGGTGCCAGCAACAATCACAGCTGTTAGTAATGGGTGATTGCTGCAATATGCAGCAAACCCCATGTCTGTATGAAGAGGGCTCAGCCCGTGAGCCCCATTCATACACCCTCAGAAGCCACTTTTCACCTTCCTCACGTGGCCGTTTTTTCAGATTTGCCCCGTGTCACTATACGTGGTTATAACTTTGGAGCTTCAACATGTGGGTGTTTTGTGTATTTTATTAAATTTTACTGACTAAAAACTAATTTGGAGAACATCTTGTACATTTTAGCATCACCATCTTTTCATATCCATAACTTTTTTATTTTTCGGCTGACAAATCTGGTTAGAGCTCATTTTTTGCGAGAAGTGTCTTATTTTAGAGTGCAGAACTTTTTTTATCACTCTTTAGGGCATTTTTTTTAAAGGTATTAATTAAAAATGATCTTGTTTCGGAAAGTTTTTTGTGTTTATTTTCCCTGGTGTTTACCGTGGAGGTCCAGTAATGATTCTGTTTTATTATACAGATTGTTACGGACGCGCCAATAGCAAATATATGTTGTTTTTTTTGTGTTTTATACTTAAGTGTTTTTATGCAAAAGTGACATTTTAGGGGCTTATATTTTTATGTTTTTATTTATTCTGATGTGTAGTGTTTTTACATGTTTTTTACTTTTCCATACTTGAACTTGAACCAGCGATGCTCTGATACACTGCTCTACAATACTTCTTCATTGTAGAGCAGTATAATCTGTCTTGCATGCAGGCGCATGTGCAGACAGTTTACAGTCAGACCCGGAAGGGGTCTGACTGCCAGGGAGACCGGGCAGCTCCAGGGCACATGGCAGTTCTTGGAGCTGCCCAGAAGTGGATCGGATCCCCCGGTAAGCGCATGGGGGATCCAATCCATAGCAGAAACACCCTTACACGCCGCGGTCATGCTTGACCGCGACGTGTAAGTGGTTAACACCCGCAAGTCGACTCTGATCGTGGGTGTTAGAGCGCGGTGACATTGCGATTATTTCAGGGCTTGTAAGTCACAAAGCTGCTATACAAAGTCCTGATAGATGCGTCCTGTCACACACTGACCTGTACCTGTGTATGATGTGAGGGTCAGGCTGTGTCCTACCTCATCTCTGCTGGGGAGATGCTCCCAATACACGTCTGCAGCTACTGGAGGGGAGCACATCACACAAGGTGCTATCTCTCCTCTGTGCTGCCACCCTCCCACTGCACAGCTTCAGGAGAAGCAGCAGAGGAGTCTCCAGGTCACACAGCAGCCGCTCTCCAGGTGACCCCCCCCCCCCCCTGATGATTCCTCCTCACACATTGCAGCTCACACATGGGGAGGAGGAGGGGGGCCGTGCCATGCAGGGAGCAGAGCTCAGGATGTAAAGCCACAGCAGCCGCTCTCCAGGTGACCCCCCTGATGATTCCTCATCACATGCGGCAGCTCACACAGGAGGAGGGGCGGCCTGGGGAAGGAGAGCTCAGACTTCACAGCCTCCGCGCTGCCCCTGCGTCTCTGCAGTCCGTGTGTCCCGGGACCAGGACACGGGACTCAGTCTCTTGGACCGGGACAATGCAGAGCAGAGCGTGACATTGTCTTAACTTCCCGGGGCGGCGGGACACAGCCGAAAGCGAGACGGTTGGGAGGTATGCATTATGGTCTGTACGAGGACATAATGGGGCACATTTACTTACCCATTCCCTCAGAGTTCACGAAAGTGCATTGTGCATGTTATAGAGCAGGAGGAGCTGAGCAGATTGTATATAGTGTCCTATCTGCAGGCAGCATGTTATAGAGCAAGGGGAGCTGTGTAAATTTTACATAGTGGGGCACATTTACTAAGAGTAGTGCAAACTGCACTAAATGAAGTTTGCCAGTGTATAGCGCAGGGAATGCCAGATTCAGAATTGGTGCCCTTTCTTCATGAATCTGGCGCCCCCTGCACTGCCCCGATAGAGTTGACCAACTTTTTTTTTAGGTGCACCTTTAAATGGGGCGTGGGATAGACTTTGCATGATAAATCTGGTGCATGGTCTGACGGAGCTCTGGAATGCCCCCCTAATTTGTGTCGCATGATGTCTAGTGCAGCTGCGACACAATTGTGATGCGGACACTTCCTAAATACCTGTGCAAGAAGTTTGCTAGAAAGAACATGCAATGTCTGACAGAAAACTGGCACAAAGAGCCCTTTGTAAATGTGCCCTAGTGTCCTATCTGCAGGCAGCATAGAGGAGGAGGAGCTGAGCAGATTAACCCCTTAAGGACGCAGCCTGTTTGCAGGTTAATGCTCGCAACTTTTTTTTGAAATTTGACCAGTGTCTCTTCCTGTGGTAATAACTTTTGAACGCTGTTACTTATCAAAGCGATTCTGAGATTGTTTTTTCCCCACATGTTGTACTTCATTTTAGTGGTAAATTTTGGCTGATAAGTTTTGCGTTTATTTACAAAAAAAGGAAAAAAATGATGAATTTTTAGAAAAATTTGCCATTTTCGAAATTCTAAATCACCGCGTTTTCAGGCAGATAGATTTACCACCTAAATAACTTGCAGAATAACATTTCCCATTTGTCTACTTTACATTTTCATAATTTTTGAAATGTTTGGATAATTTATTTTGACGTCACGCGGCCTACAAATCGAATAGCGATTTTCCGTATTTTCGGAATTGACTATTTTGGGGATAAATACTGTTTGAAATCAAATTTTACATATTTAGCATCAAAACCCCCTATATAACCAACCCATTTTCAAATCTGCACCCCTCAAACTATCAGAAACAGCATTTACAAAGATTGTTAACCCCTTGAGATCTTCATAGTAATTGAATCAAAATGGCGGTGAAATTTAGAATGGTCAAATTTTGTCGGTTATACGTTCATTTAGCCCTAAAATTTACACATTTCCAAAAGATAAAAAGAGAAAACTCACCATAAAATTTGTTCTACAATTTCTCCTGAGTGCAGCGACCCCCCACATGTGGACATTACTTGTATTATGGGGGCACAGCGAGGCGCAGAAGGGAAGGAGCACACTGCAGCTGCCAGGATTTTAGTTTTCTGGTTGCCCCCTTTTGAAGGCTATAAAATTTTCGGTTTTCCGTTATTTTGGCCATGTGACGGCATTTTTTTTGCGGGACGAGATGCTTTTTCCAGTGTTGCCATTTTGGGGTTGGTATCACCTATTGTTGAAAATTTTCGAACTTTTTTTGAGGTCATGAGTAGAAAAGCATCAATTCTGTACTGGATTTTTTACTTCTTTTTTTTTTCGTGTTCACCGTATATCCTAATAATCCTGTTATCTTTATTCTATGGGTCGATACGATTACGGGGATACCAGACATGAATATTTTTTCTTATGTTTTACTAAATTTGCCAAATAAAACCCTAATGTGGGGAAAAATCTATCATTTTTGCATCGCTGTCTTCCAAGTGGCATAACATTGTTACGTTTTTGGCTACAGAGCTGGTCGATGGCTTGTTTTTTTGCGGGACATGTTGTTCTTTGCAACAATATCATTCTGGAGTACATATGTTTTGTTGATCACTTTTTATTGCATTTTTAGTGGGATATAATAGGTAAAAATCATAATTTTTGGCGGGTTTTTAACGTTTTTTTTTTACGGCGTTCATCATATGGGTTCAATAGTTATTTAGTTTTATTCTATGGATTGTTACGGACGCGGTGATACTATATATGTGGGGTTTGTGTTATGATTTAGACTTTTTTGAGCGTTATATGTCTCTTTATATGTTTTGGGGCTTATGGGCATTTTTAGTGATTTATAAAGTAATTTTTTATTGAAAAACATTTTTTTTTACTTTTTTTTACATGATCCACCATGGGATATGAACAAGCAATCATCTGATTGCTTGTTCTTGATAATACTCTGCAATACTAATGTATTGCAGGGTATTATCAGTGCCAGCCTATGCAGATGCATAGGCTGACACTTTGCCTTTAAGATGACGTCACAGACGCCATCTTAAAGGTAAACCCTCCAGGCTTCTCTGGGGTCCCGATCGGACCCCAGAGGTGCCAAAACAGCGATCGGTCCCCCCGAAAACGGTGCGGGGGGGCCGATCGTGGGGTAAAGACCCCCAGAAGGCATGTTAAATGCCGCGGTCGCGTTGACCGCGGCATTTAACGGGTTAAACACCCGCGATCGGAGCCCACTCCGACCGCGGGTGATAGCCGGGGATGTCAACGGTAGATTACCGTTGAAATCCCGCGGCTAACGATGCCGGTTCGGCTGCTATACAGCGCTGAACCGGCATCGTCTCTGCGCAGTAGCTGTACTGCGCTGAGCGCTATTCGCGGGACTCAGCGCAGTACAGCTACGGCGCAGAGCGGCAAGGGGTTAAACATGTTATAGAGCAGGGGAACATTAGTAAATAGTACATAGTGATCTATCTGCAGGCAGCACTTTATAGAGCAGGAGGAGCTTAGTAAATAGTATGTAGTGTCCTATCTGCAGGCAGCATTTTATAGAGCAGGAGGAGCTGAACAAACTGTACATAGTCTCAATATCTACAGGCAAAATGTTATTGAGCAAGAGGTGCTGTACAAATTCATGGTGTTCTTCATGGCGACACGTTATAGAGCAGGAAGAGCTGAGTAAATAGTGCGTAGTGTGCTATCTGCAGACAGCATGTTATAGAGCAGGAAGAGCTGAGTAAATAGTGCGTAGTGTCCTATCTGCAGACAGCATGTTATAGAGCAGGAAGAGCTGAGTAAATAGTGCGTAGTGTGCTATCTGCAGACAGCATGTTATAGAGCAGGAAGAGCTGAGTAAATAGTGCGTAGTGTCCTATCTGCAGGCAGCATGTTATAGAGCAGGAAGAACTGAGTAAATAGTGCGTAGTGTCCTATCTGCAGGCAGAATGTGATTTACTGTTATTGTCCACAGTAATAGGCAGAATATAAGAACCATTACAAGGCAATGCTTTGTAGTAAGTCCCTGCTACACGTCTCTCTATGCTCTGATGCTTCCCAGTCTTGCCCCTGATTCTTGCTTTTTTTTTTTTCTTGGACTAGCAGTTGAGTATAAAATAATCCTACTTGAACTCTCTGTGACATCCGCTAATCTTCCTGTATATTCCGCTTGTAGGGGTCCCGTCCTTTAATGAAGTTCTGTGTCTCCTTCAGGCCGGATGAGTCACCGACGCGATGCATTCTCCAAATAAAAATGAAGACCGACAGGGCCGCGCATACAAAATAAGGTAATCTCCATCACGACAGACAGTGAACCCAGCAGGCGAGCCTGAAAGACACCCAGACGCCTCCGAAATTTACAGTCAGTGATTCATCTCGCCGAGCTGTCACTGTAACCCACTGTAGTGATCTAAAATGCAGGAATGAACCATCAACAGCTTGACATAAGGGAAATGGACCGGAGCGAGACCATAGACATCCGGACATGACACCCGATGACACGGATGTATCACAATATGGATCTGCAGTTTCAGGACCGTTGGAGGACCTTCAAAGGTCCTGAAATGGCTCTTGTGTAAATGTGTATTGAGAGCAGGAACAGATCTATGAGGATTTTATAGGTGAAGGACTTTTTCA
Source organism: Engystomops pustulosus (assembly GCF_040894005.1). Lineage (NCBI taxonomy): Eukaryota > Metazoa > Chordata > Amphibia > Anura > Leptodactylidae > Engystomops > Engystomops pustulosus. Next base: position 21,708,492 of record NC_092418.1, read on the forward strand.
GTATAACATTTGGTGGGTGGTTTGGGTGGCCATGGGCCGCGGGCTACCACCCAAGCACCTATATTATAATCCACTACTGGTTAGCATATGCAAGAGAATGATCTAAGCCCCAGAGGAATTGGAGATCAGAGTATGAATTATAACCCACAGGCGTGATTAGAAAAGGCAGATGCCTGATGCCCCTTGTCATCGGCCTTTGTAACAGAAGACTCGTAGAAGTTACAGTTTGTCTCTAGTTCCATTATTTCATTACATACAGCAGGTGGCGTGTGCAAGAAATATGGAGGGGGAGGCTGATGTACTGGTTCACCCTGGGGCAACCCCTGAGTGTCTGTAAGATAAGTCCCCGGGTAATGGATGGGGAAGCCCGTGGTGGTGACAGCCGTATCCAGGGATCAGACGGAGGCAACGTTGTGCAAATCAACTCAAGGTTCTTTATTAGAACAACTGAAGGCAACAGGCCTGAAGGGTCTGACAGGAGATTTGGATTACTGAGGTGGTCATGGAGAGTGGTCCTCAAAATGGCTCACCAGCCTGGTAGTAGATGCAGGCTGGGATGGAGCTCTGTCCAAACTGTGGAAGCTGCAGCTCTGAGTTTCCCGGGTTTTATTATCCTGGTCAGGTGGTGGCTTACTCTTCAATCGCACTCCATTGTACTTGGTGGAATACAATTGGCTGATAACTCACACCCAATTAACCATTGCCTTTCCAGGCAGGGTCTACAGCTGCTAATTACCTCTGACTTACTGCACTATTCCCTAGGTGAGTTGGGCAGGCTCACCTGCTGGGGAAAGACAGATAGAGGGCCCTATTCGCAGGGGTGTTGCAAATGTATATGCGCGTTAAGAAGAGTGTCAGAATTGGAATCTCACTCATCTGATATTGATTTTCTAGGGATAGGTGACTAATAAAAAAATCTCCTGAAATACCCCTTCATTACGATCAGGATCCTTAAGGGCGCGTTCACACGATGCGTTGCGTCTTATTTTTTGCGGACACATTCCAAAGGATTCAGCGTTGATGGCATGCTAAGGTTACGTTGCGTTTCCACTGCATTTGCTAAAACACAATGTAACCTCAACCTGTGATCACGATTCAAGCCTTTGGAATGTGTCAAAAAGGCAACAAAAACCGTGACGTGACACATCAAGTGAATGCGGCTTTGGATTTCGCTTGGGTTTATTTAACTCTTTCTGCCACTTCTGTTCTCTGATAAGCCTTTTTTTAATTCTCCTAGAAGGTCCCCCGCTGCGATGCTTCTTCTTTCGTTAGTTCTTCATTACTTAAGCACCATAATTGTAGCACGAGTGCGAGTTCTCCGAATATTCAGGTTGCACGTTACGCTCTCAGGACTGGGTGGATTTGCTTGTGGTAATTGCACAGTACTCGGCTCTTTAGCTGCTTTGTTACGGAGCAGAGCCGCCTGGGCGTACATTGCAGTATAAAGGCGACATGTGGAGGGATTATTAGGAACCTATGGGAACAGATACAGCAGAACTGCACAGCGACCTCTAGTGGTGAAGCTAGTGTACAGCAGGTTGTCAGGTGATGGTTACATCCAGGATTATGCCACCTGGTGCCACCTATCATTTAATAGGTTTACATTGACTGAGCTCATGAAAATCGATGGCTGTACTTCCAACGTATACACATAATAAGCTGCATTCATTGGGGGACATGTATCTTTATTTTGACTTTTTTGGGGGGACTTTTTGGTTGCATTTTTGCGACTAAGCCAGGGTCTTAAGAAGTTTGCTGGTGGGTGTTGCTGTTGCAGTGTTCCTAATGTAGCTTTACAGATGTTTTCCTTGATTTGTGGCGTTTTTTGAGAAAATTGCACACTTTTAGGTGCCCCTTTACTTCTTTTTGATCACGGAGGAAAACAATCTCTCATCAGACTTTAGGGAAACCTTGAGGTCGTGTTCACACATTGGGGCACATTTACTAAGTGCGCTGTCTGACTTTGCACATTCTTTGCAGTGCAAACTGCTTGCAAAGGCATTTTAAGAAGTGTTCAAGACACATTTGTGGCACCCTATACCCACATAAAATTCTTCATCAAAATGGGCGTTCCGTTGCTGTGTGCCACGTTGAACATTCGATGTCTGATACAATTATGTCGCATGCCCCATGTTAAAGGTGCACTCTGTTGGGACAGTGCTGGGGGTGGGGGGATGTAGTCAGATTCATGAAAAACTTGCACCAGAAATCCTGAATCTGGCGCCCCCTACACAGGCAAACTGCACAAAGTACAGACTGTACTGTTTTTAGGAAATGTGAGCAATTGTTCTTGAAATGTGTTTTGAAACACAATTCAAGCGCTTCGGGAAAAAGTAATACAGATGCGTTTAAAGTAAAAGGTTGCGTTTCATGAACAAGCAACACATGTTTTGCTGCATCTGTGTTCTGGAATAACTTCTCTGTGATGCACTTGGAATTGTGTGTAAAAACATGAACTTTTTAAAGTGTGAACGTGGCCTCAGCCTCGCAGGTGGCAGCTTGGGTGACACTGCTCTGGTAATTTATACTGCCCACGGCTGTCCGTCTGCTCCTCTGTGTTTTGTCTAAAGCAATGCGACAGCAACACAGAACAAAATTTGAGATGCATAATTTGAGCTGAAGTGAGGTCAAGTGCATCCAATTAGGGTAGTTCCTGACTCCATTACATTGTTATATGAACCAAAAGCTTTGTTTAACTTTTTGTAGGGCATGAGTACATATCTGTGCCTGTGTTATAGAGAAGAGATGATGCACAATCAACATCTACCAGAATTCTAGAACAGCCCAGCAAATATTAAAGGGGTTTTCCCACAAAACAAATTAGGCCCTATCCATGCGCAGATGGCTGCTCCGCTCATCTCAGGGAGCGACAAGGGGTCTGACTGGGGTACATTGGACCCCTCGTTTACGTGTTCATAGAGACCCCCACCGATCAGCAAGTTAGTCCCTATCCTGTGTATAGGGCATAACTTGTTAAGTGGGAAAACTCCCCTTAAAGGAAACCTACCATTTAGAATGGTCGGTGTAAGCTGTAAGTACCGGGCACCAGCTCAGGGTGAGTTGGTGCCGGTACTTACTTTCGTTAGTGTTATAAACCGTGGTATCGCGGTTTTAACACTTTTTAAACTTTAGAGCAGAGGAGGCTTCGGCGCTGCGTGCGCACGATCACATAGGAAATAGCGGAGATGTCGCGCGCAGCGCCGAAGCCCCTTCTGCTCTAAAGTTTAAAAAGTGTTAAAACCGCGATACCGCGGTTTATAACACTAACGAAAGTAAGTACCGGCACCAGCTCACCCTGAGCTGGTGCTCGGTACTTACAGCTTACCCCTACCATTCTAAATGGTAGGTTTCCTTTAACCCCTTAAGGACGCAGGGTTTTTCGGCTCATTTCTCACTCTCCAACTTCAAAAATCCATAACTTTTTCATTTTTACGTGTACAGACCTGTGTGAGGGCTTATTTTGTGCGTAACAAATTTTACTTTCCCGTAATGTTATTTATTTTAACATGCCGTGTACTGCGAAGCTGAAAAAAAATTCCAAATGTGGAAAAATTGAAATTCTTGTGGGCTCAGTTTTTATGACTTTCAGTCTTCGCTCCAAATAACACGCCTACTTTATTCTTTGGTTCGGTGCGATCGCGGTGATACCAAATTTATATAGGTTTTATTGTGTTTTAATACATTTTCAAAAATTAAACGAATGTGTACAAAAAAGAAAAAAAAATTTTGCCATCTTCTGACGCTAATAACTTTTTCATACTTTGGCGCACGGAGATGTGTGAGGGGTCATTTTTTGCGAAATGAGGCGACGTTTTCATTGCTACCATTTTGAGGTCTGTGCGACATTTTGATCATTTTTTTATTTCATTTTTTATGTTATGTAAAAAGGTGTAAAAGTTGCATTTCGGACATTTGGGCGCCATTTCCCGCCTCGGAGGTCACCGCCGCCCGTAACCGTTTTTATATTTTGATATATCGGGCATTTTGGGACGCGGCGATACCTAATATGTTTGTGATTTTTACTGTTTATTATGTTTTATATCCGTTCTAGGGAAAGGGGGGTGATTTGAACTTTTAATATTTTATGAATTTTTTTTATTTTTTTTTTTCACTATTTTTTAGACCATCTAGGGTACATTAACCCTAGATGGTCAGATGGTCATACATCCCTTATACCTCTGCACCGTAGAGCTACGGCGCAGAGCGTTAAGGGGTTAAGTTACCAGACTTCCTAATTTCTGATCTGATTCTTTATCTGTCTGATCCCTGCTACCTACTCTCTTAAGCTCTGCTGTTTCCTCCACTCTTCAGCTCTTCTCTCTCGCCCTCCTCCGACGTATGACTCTGCGGGAATGACACATTGCTGCGCCTCTCATTTATCTATTTCAGCTTCTACACGTGGAGTATACATGAAATAACAAGAGGCAATCTAGCCTAGCAGGATAAGACGGAGGCCTCCACCTTTCACATATAGGTGTCGGGTGTCCGAAAGTGCGTTGTCCGATGATAATGCACTGTGCCGCGATTCACTAAGATTGTGCGCCCGATATCCTGCATGTGTCGCTTCCCCGCTCACCATCGAGTTCACCATCTTTTTAGTGGTGCATCTAGGTGGTTGAGCTTGCGACACAATTTGAAAGTTAAATGCCGCGCTCAGTCCTGACCAGTCGGATCGTCCGACGGCACAACCCCAATTTGTGTCGCATGGAAGCCGGCGCAGCTACGGCAAAAAAAAAAAAATTCTGTGCGCCAAAATTTCAGCGCAGACACTTGTTAAATACATGTGCAAGCCGTGTAATCCCCAAAAAAGGCGCACATGCCTATGACACGCAATTTGATCTGTAGGTTTCCAATTGTTAACGGATGCTGTTGACCTTACAAATACGGACTATCCAGACTTATCTTTTGATGTCCATAAACTTTAGACCTTTCAATCTATCTTACTGGTTGCCCTAAACTTCATTCCATGCTGCTTCTGTGACAAGCTCATAATTATCTTAAAGTTTTGGTCTTTCCAATTGTAATAGGTTACTAAATTCAGGGTCCATTCACACGACCGTCTGGGGGGGATATATATGCAGCCCATAGATGGAAATGGCGACCCAGCAGTGGTACGGTGCCACACGTGGGAAGCAGCGTTCCATGCTGTACACGGGGAAAAGACGGAGCATGCTCTATCTTTCCCCGTGTGTGTGGCCGTGCTGCGCTGTTTGCTATGGGCAGGGGTGAGCAGCGATCAGGGCGCCATCTTATGTCGCCAGGCGGGCATACGTGTGTGTGAATGTACCCTGAGGATTGTACAGTTTCCTGTTTTCCAACCACAAAATATTAAGAAAACTATTAAAAAAAATCCTTGCTACATGACTGTAAGTATTTGTGAGAAGGAATAGACTCCAAACTGCAGACACTTCACTTTCTGTGCCATTGCTCCTCATCAGTGCAGTGTAGGGATTAAAGAGGACCTGTCACCTAAAATATCGGCACTAGGAGCTGCTTACTAAACTAAGCAGCTCCTAGTGCTTGAACAAACGCCGCAGTGTTAGAAGGATAGCAGCGGGGTACAGTGTAATTGTCGGACCGCTTGCAAAGCGGTCCGATGTATTCATGAGGGGGCGGGGTTAGGGGCGGTGACTGCCGCATGATGCACGGCAGTCACCACTGGCCTATGGAGTGAGCAGGGCGGTCTGGGGTAGAGACAGTGCCTTGGACTACCCCCTCATGAATACATTGGACAGCTTTACAAGCGGTCCAATGATTATATTGTACCCCACCACAGTGTTAGATAGCATTACCGGAGGTTAACTTCTACCTTCCCATCCTCCATGGAGGCTGCTGTGATTTCATGTGATCAGATACATACATGGGGTAATGTTTGCTAATGTTACTAGGTAAAGCACCTTAGATGACATCACTCTGGTCACATGACATGAAGTGCTCAATGATGTAACAGAACTCTCTCTTACCTGGCCGACAAAGTTTACCCGAAGTGCATTGTCCAACTGGAATGCACTATGACGCAATTCGCTAAGATCGTGTGCCCGATTTCCTGCGTGTTTTGCTTCCCGGAACAGGTCCGCCGGAGTTCACCATCTTCTTCCCGGTGCATGTAAGTGCATTGGATGTGATTTGAATGTTAAATCCCGCGCTCAGTCCGAATCAGTCGGATCGTCCAACGGCCCGCCCCCCATCGCATGAAAGCGGTCCCAAAAACGGCGCAAATCCTGAAAATGTCGGGAAGTCCGACGGAAATGCGATCAGCGGACCCTTAGTAAATAAGCCCCAGTGTTTTCTACCCCTAATAATAAGTAAACACAGTTATATATGTCTGTAGATATATATTGGCAGACAGTCCCTAAGTAATAGTTCCATACAGCAGTATGTCCAAGCAGTGAGACCTGTCAATCAGGAACAAGAAGGCAGGACTCCATTAATCTCATTGGACTCCTCTGGTGAGTTGCATATAAGCTTACAAACTGATTTTTTTTTACATTGCAGCTATGGAAAAATTTGGGGATAAGAGCAACGCTTGTAAATCATATATTTCTTAATGAAGTATTGATTTTGGGTGGGTTCATTTAAATGGAAGATTTCTTTTAATATTATTTAATAGTTGGGGAAACATAGAAGACAATAAGGACTGTGTGTCTGTAAACTGTTCCCATCGAGACACATAGATCTTTTAAAGATTTTTTGGAAAGCTGCCTATTTACAGTATTTTATTTAGTTGCATTAGAACAATGAAATATCGGTGGGGATGTATTATTCCATATGGCAGTGTTGGTACGGGCTTCTACGTAAGCTGCGGTTTATGTATTCATGCCGTACAGCTGGGGACACTTGATGCAACACAGAATTTGTACAGAATCTCTACATAATGGCTTGATAATCCCAACTTGCTGTATACATCATTTGCAGGGAGCGGGGAGAATATATTAGAGCGCAGAAGCTGAATGTGTTATCTTCTGGGCGATGCAGATGACACACTCTGACACTAATGGCTTATAACAGGGGAGCTCCCCTGGGATCCATGCAGTTCACTCACACTTTCACAGTTCAAGCTGCATTGCTCAGTCAGGTAATTGGTATTCCCCAGAGATCCCAGCGCCTCCGCTGGTTTGGTTCGGATAAGCAGCATCTAGAATGAGACATTGTGCCCCACAGCTTTCTATGATATGCCAGTCTGATATTTCATAGACGTCTGATCAAGGAGGGAGTGGGATATGGACCTCGACCCAGTGCCATAACTTGAAGCTGATGGGCTCCAGTGCAAAGTCTGTGCCGGGCCACCGACTATCATCTATGGTCTATAGTCGTCTTATATGAGAAAGTATCGGTGGCTCAGTGGTTAGCACTACAGTCTTGCAGCGCTGGGGTCTTGGGTTCAAGTCCCATCCAGGTCAACATCTGCAAAGAGTTTGTATGTTCTCTCCGCATTTGCATGTGTTTCCTCCAGTTTCTTCCCACACTCCAAACCATACTGGTAGGCTGATTAGAGTTTGAGGGACTGATTTGGCAAGCTCTGTGCATAATCTGTGTGCACTATATATATAAATAAATAAATTATTATTATGAAGTGACACCTTATGGGCCCCCTAAGCCTCTTGGACCCTGAGCACCCCCCAGTTACGCCCATGCCGCAAGCCTATCATTCCTGCATTAGTTGTGGCTCTATTCCCTCAGTGGATGATAGGTGCTGTTACTCTCCATTGAAAACCACAGAAACTATGGAAGAATCCAAGTTAGAGCACATAAGTTGAGATAATGCTGACTTGCTGATGGGACCTGTGATATTTCCAACAAAGAAACTTATATTGCATGCGATTTATGGTTCATGGCATAATACATAGAAACACTGGCACACAGTTGTAGATTCATCAGGAAACTGGTGCACTAGTAGCCAGCAATTGTGATTATTTCCCCCTTAACGCCATCTCCATGACAGGTAGGCGTGAAAAGGGGAGTTCTAACACACCCATAAAAAGTAGGGGCACAGGCCTGTGTCATAAATTTCAGTTCACAGAGTAGGGGGAGAAAGGATTTACAATGTTTAAATTACCATAGACAATCCAAGTTAGAAAGACTTGTGGTTACTGTGACGCCCAAAACTATGCTATGAGGTCCATAATAAGTATCCATGTAATACTAAAAGGGTCAGCAACCTTCAACACATGCTAAAAGTGTCTCCAATAGAAAACTACAACTCTCCACATGCACCATTCACTTATATAGGGAGTACTGAATACCGCTGCCCCCTCTTCTGCTGTATAGAGTCTGTGACCTATAAGTGTTCATATTTTTACTATAAAAGCTCAATTAAAATTATTCACAAATTTCCTTGAACTTTCAGGCGCCTTGAATAGCAGCCTAATTCTCATACACAGCCTGTAGAGGTCACTATTGCTGCTGCCACACGACCCGAGAGCCGCATCCATCAAATACTTGTCATAAATGGTTTCTAATGAAAGAATTTAGCAAATTACATTTCCTTTTCACCACTCAAATAGTAATTAATATTCATGTTTCCTTTGAAACCTGGTACCTGTGACATGTTTTTATGGGTCAGGATGTACCAGGGACATACAGTAGTGCGAGTCTAGTAATTGTCAGGCTGCAGGAAGGTGGAAACGGTTAATTCCAGACCTTTCATACATCTTGTGGGAACCTACAGAACAATAGACGACTAATGCAAGAAGAGGAGGACTGAAAGGGATCTCAGCAGGAGTCCAATCTGCTGAACAACTTCCTCCCCTTCAGGAACTCAGAGGCCTGAGAATTCTAGACCCATATATTGGTCTTTTTAACCTGGTTAACATCAGGAAGGGTATAAAATGAGCTCCCGGCATTACATATTGTAAAGAATATTTGTAATAATTCTTTATATAGTGCCTACAGATTACACAGCGCTGCACAGAGTTTTGGCAAATTGATCCCTGTCCCCAATGGGACTCCTAATCTAATCAAACTACCTGTGTGTTTTTGGAGTGTGGGAGGAAAACGGATGACCCCGAGGAAACCCACGCAAACATGGAGAGAACATAAAAACTCTTTGCAGATGTTGACCTGGATGGGACTTGAGCCCAGGTCCCCAGCGCTGCAAGGCTGTAATGCTAAACACTAAGCCACCGGACAACAGATTTTGCAGGGGCTGGTATGCTCCAAATAGCAGAGCCCATAAACTCTATGGGCATCCTGGGGGGCAATTGTATTAAGGATAAATTTACCCCTAGTTATTCTAGACTCCTTCGGTGTTCTTACTGAAAAATATATGCATGCCCAGTCTACGCTGAGTGTGTGCATCGGAAAAAAGGGTGTTGATCGGAATAGTTATCATCTGCACATATAAGGAATATATATTTCAGGTCTCAGCGGCATCAGACTGGTAAACGTAATTACAGCCTGTCCGCTACACTGACTGTAGGATAGAAGATAGAAAAGGATATATATGCTTCAGATAAAGTTAATTACATTATAGGACGCTGTGGTCAGACTCGCCAGAGCATGAAACGATTGCTAATGATAACCTCTGCTGCAGAACGCGGCTATGCGCCGTAGATAATGCTAATATCAAGTGGACAATTTGCATAGATTTGGGGGAGGGGGCATAAAATAAGAGTCCTTGGCTCCCGGCAAGACTAATCATTGCACAAGAGCACTGACCAGATCCTTGTGCACTTCTGAGATACGCAATATAGTGACATATACCATATAAATTGGCTATGCGCCTGCTGTGGGGACTGTACACTAATTGTTGCCTTATAAGGTAGCCACCACTAGGAGGAGTTTCAGGGAAGCTGTATTCATTCCTGTGCACTGAGCTCCCCCTGCTGGAGGCTTTCTGCTACCAGTTTGATCACTCAGAAGTGTATAAAGGGAGTCACAGTGTGAAATAAAGTGCAAAGACCCTAGAAGAAGAGTGGCACACAATACCCGGCCGAAATCATGGGACTAATCTGTATTGACGTATGTGAAAGTGCGAGCCAAGGCCTCTTCTGTCTTCATTCCAATACAGGCCAGCACAATGACGTCACCGCCTGGTCTTCAGGGCCATCTGGCCTTGGATAAATCATTGTTACTTTTTTTTTCCCTTTAAAGCCAAGGTTTTTAAACAAAATAGATGACAGACTCTATTGTACATCAGTGCATTATGAAAAAAAGCGGAGGACGAACTAGAGACGGATCCGACAAGGACAACCCATTCACGGCGTACAAAAGCGGCACAGTGTGAAGTGTGGGGTGGCCCTGTAGAATAGGAGAGGTTACATGTATCCGCTAATTGATTTGGAATCCAGAACACGGCGTTCTGGCAGCGTTTAGCAGATGAGGCCCTTGGCATTTGTATCACATCATGTTCTTTGTAGTGGATTTGTATAGCATGGAGAGAAGACCTTGGGGTGCGAGGAAAACACGGCAAACACAGCACTAATGGCGATTCCAGCAGTGGAGGGGGAAGAAGAGTCCGGAGACAATGCAGGAGAAGCGGAGGTCAGCAGAGCAGAGATAGGGAGAGATGTGTGCAGGTGATAAGCGGCATGAGTCAGGCTGAGATAATAACATAATCTGTCCTCCTTACTGATGTCTGAAATTGTCTGTCTCATCCTCTGCAATTACACTGTCACCGTGTCACCCAGCGACAGCAGGGATAGGATTAATAATGACCTAGGCTCCTGGTACAATGCTGCCGCTATAATTTGGGATAGCGCCGACCCTTTCCTCTCTACATCAAGACTTGTTTGTTAACCACCTCCAAAAATTATTGCTACATATTAGCAATAAGTTGGTGACTTATTTTGGATATATAATGATAGAGAACAGTGCCACCTACTGGACACTATGACATGAAAATATAGAATGATTGCGTATGTCTTTTCTATAAATTCTTCTACTAATTATAGTTTTACTAAAATCATGGTGTCAGACCTACCACCGTTGTGTATGATTTTAGTAGCAGGACTAAGAAAAAATGCATTCCAGTATTGTAGCTTCTCCCATTGTATTGGTGGCGAGACCTCACACTGCTGTGCTCTGAGCTCTCTTCATTAAGCTGCTACACAGTCCTTCCCCTCTGCCCAGAGTGAAACTTGTTACTGACTTTTATCCGACTGTTGTCAAAGTCACTTGAAAACAGAAGGAAACCAGTAAGCATCAGTGACAATGCAGTGTCAGAGATGTTAGAGACCCCCTGTTGTTAGTAGCAGCAGGGCTGTGAAATATTGATTTTATATTCCAGGATTGTACAGAGGGTGTTTTCTCACCCTGCTGGGCTCTCCGCTCTCTGCGCATCCTGCCTCCCCTGCTAAAGGTAAAAATTGTAGCAGTATACTGTAGTAGTCATTTAAAGGACACCAGATCAACAATTGTTAACCAAACACATTGACATACTGGTGTGCGGCCCCTCTGCCACGATCTGTTGCTCATTTAGCTTCTTATGCTCTTCTTTTTAAGAAAAAAGGTCTTCAAATATTATGCAAATGAGTCTGAGGGGCTCCAGGCTCCCTTAACTCCTATGGAGCCTGGAGCCCCTCAGGCTCATTTGCATAATTTTAGAAGTTAATGTTAATTTTAATGTTAAGAAGCTAAACGATGAGCAGATCCTGCCAAAGGGGGCATACACCAGTATGCCAATGTGTTTGGTTAATAATCCTTGATCTGGTGATTGATGTCCTTTAACACAAAGTGGATGGGGGGTAGCTGTGGAGCAGCTTGATGCAGAGAACTAAGATGCAGAGAACACTGCAGTGTGAGGACACCCCCTCCAGTGCATTTAGGGAACGTACAATCATGAATTCTAAATTTATTTTTCCCAGTACCCAGACAGCTACTAACTAGTGTGAGTTCACATCTCTCCAAGCCTCAACACTACCTGCACTTCACTGCCGAGAGCACTGAGCACAGCAGTGTGAGGATACACCCCTGCTGCGATTAAAGAATGTACAATCCTGGACTATAAATATTATCATTGTAATCTGCTCTCTAGCGCCACCACCTGAGAAGTAAAGTATTACACCCTAATAATCCAAATCAGTGGGTTGTCCTTGTAATATATGGACCTTCTCTAGAGCTAGAGATGCTTTTTGTAGCCACTTTTTGGTCTGGCTAAAAGAACTACTATAACACGATCTGGAGATTATATGATGTGTATGTAAATAATATAATATGCTTCTGTGTATATGTATATTTACAATTATAGAAATCAGTAAAAATTAGAGTATTAAAAAAAAAAAAAAAAAAAAAAAAAATGAGGATGCTAAATGAATCTCATCCCTTTAATTCAGAAATCTCAAGCCCCAGATTGGACCTGCACGTGAATGGATTTCTAGTAACGTAAATATGTTGCCTAGAAAACCAAACAAAAGGGGGTAAAAATAGCCAGAATATTTGGGCGAGTCTCTCGTCTCTCTCCCACGCATACGACGTCTTCTTATGAGACCCCTGTACTTAAGATTGGGGGAGAGTGTAGCCCACGCAGTAGTATCTGAGAGGAGAAGCCTCTGCCATCTGCAGTGTCATATGCTGCCATCACACACGCAGTGACGGGCAGCTCCTCTGCCAGCCTGACCCTCTTCCCCGGTAGCTGACGCGTTGGCAGGTTCTTCCCTCCCCGCGTCCAGACCTTTACACGGTGTCATGGACCTCCTTTTGTTTTTGGATCGGCAGAAAATATCACAAGCTGAAAGCTAACACAACGCCTCCGCATTTTCTGTCACGTTATCACGCTCACCGCAGACTGGGAGAATTCCCTTATTTAGCCGACTTTCACTCCGCGTGTATTAACTGCGCAAATCAATGGTGACCTTAGGGTTAAACTTCTAACCATCGCGACCCCCTATGTCTTTCAGTTCTGCAATGTATATGACAAGAAGCAGAATAAGGCTGACCCCCTTCTGCAAAAGCGACGGGGCGGTAATTATAGCGAGGAAGCGCACATGACCCTGGTACGCTTCCAATGCAGGTGTTACCGGCAAAGAGGAGAGACATAGTTATCTGTTACATGGATAAATTTGCTATGTAAATAACTAAAATGGTAATTTCTTTTAAGAAATAGCGCCAATTTTGTCTACTGGTGAAATCTGGTATTGCAGATCAGCGTCACTCAAGTGTATACTGAACATGAGCATCTTATCACCCTATGACCATTGCCACTAATTCTCACCCGATCTTCAGATTTATCTCATCTTTGGGGTTCACCCTTACTGAAGGGGGTACAGCTGAAAGCCTGCCAGTTAACCCTTGTGGTCTCCAAGAATCTTGATTTATATCAAGTATGGCGGTATTTCCTTGTATAGAGTATAGTGGTATTTGCATATATAATGTATGGCGGTATTTGATGTATAAAGTATGGCAGTATTTGCCTGTATAAAGTATAGCGGTATTTGACTATATAAAGTATGGCGGTATTTGCCTATATAAAGTATAGTGGTATTTGCCTATATAAAGTATAGCGGTATTTGCCTATATAAAGTATAGCGGTATTTAATGTATAAAGTATGGCAGTATTTTCCTATATAAGGGTACATTCACACGTGGTATACCGCCGTGTGCTGGAGGTGAGGAGGAGGTGACCCCTCCTCCCTCCATAGAGAATAGTGGGCCACGGCCGCACACACGCCGAAAGATAGAGCATGCTCTATCTTTTTGCGGTGTGCGGCCCAGATCAGTGCCACACCTGTGTGGCACCGTATCTGCGCCGCCCCGTTATTGCCCCGCAGACGGCCATGTGAATAAGCCCTAAAGTGTACTGGTATTTGCCTGTATAAAGTATGGCGGTATTTACTTATAATGTGGAGCAATGTTACATAGACATAGTGTAGCGCAGTGTATGGTTTGGCGGTACTATAGCATTGTTATTTAGTACATCTATCATCTTCATCAACCCAACTCTTAAGGAATTGTTCCACTGATTCCAACATAGTTTTCTCTCTAGCCCCCACCATCCTTAAAGGACATCTACCACCAGGATGAAGGATTGTAAACCAAGCATATTGACATACAGGTGTGTGCCCCCTCTGGTAGGATCTGCTATTCTTTCAGCTTCTTATGCCCTGGTTAAAAAAAAAAAGGCTTTTTTAAATTATGCAATTGAGCCTGAGACCTATGGAGCCTGGAACCGCTGAGGTTTCTTTTGCATAATTTTATAAAGCCTTTAAAAATAAAAAAAAAAAGAAGACACACCTGTATGTCATTATGCTTGGTTTATAATCCTTTAAGAAGTCCTTTAAGTAATCAGTGGTAATATTTTCAGATGGGCGGAGCCAGGCATTGGACCGCCCAGGTGACAATATAGAGCTCAATTTAGCTTAGCATTTTTAATATGCCAATAACCAATATGCTAGTTGGGCTCTCTACTGTCACATGGTTGGTTCTACAACTGTCTCCACCCATCTGACAGCAGAAAATAATGACATTGAAAATTGGGGGGAGAAATTTCTAACTACACCAGAATCGGTAAAACGACACTAAAAAAAGCGATGCAAAGAGTCTGTATCGATGGAGTGGGTGAAAGGTACAATACTAAATAATGAGACACTTTATACTATTGCTATATGCACTTTGTAGATCCATACACCATATGTGAATGTGTTGCTAAAATGTATGGTATTAATATAAGGCTGGCTTCAGACAGTTATACCTCATATTGCACTAGACAAGCTGCAATACCACACACGGCCTGTGTATGCAGGTGGCGCTGTTTCCTGAAACCATGGACCATGCAGAAGTATGCGACCCCTTGGCACGTGCCGGACCCTCCGAGGCGTCCTCCTCACATGTCATGTAATCCTCCCTTTAAGTGAACGCTGCACAGTCTCAAGGTGATATTTATTTCTAAGTCATTAATTATCCTTTTAGAACAAATCTGCTGTAAGATTAAGAATGACTCATGCGCCGCATAAGGTTGACAAATGGAGGTCTCCGTCTAAATTGCTTTTTTTTTTTCAGTTCATTTTCATGTGTCAGAAAAATCTCGCAGCTCCTGAGGCCAAATGCTTCTAATTGTGTGAGTGGGAAGTAAAATGGCTCTGACAATAGCGCTGATCCGACCCGTATCAGGCAGGGCCCTCCCTCGCGTGGTACGGAACACAAGCCTATATAAATGCTATGTCACTTGTATATCGCCAACATATCCCTTGGCGCTGTACACACAGTCAACATTGTTAAATCCAGAAAAAAATTGTACAAGGGGTGTAGGCCTGAGGGGAGGCCGACATAACGTGTGGGGATCGGAATAGAGGGGTGGAGTTATATAAGGGAGGAGCATGGGGAGGAGTCGGGGAGTTAAAGTTTTGAGCACGGGAAACAGCTAACCGCCAATTCCCATGAGGACCGTGAGGGAGAACATCCCCCACCCACCCTTCTTTGGGCTAGGAGCTAGGAGTGAGGGATGGGGGATTGTGACCATCAAGGATGGAATGGGGTTAATAATTGTAGGGTAAGGGAGGTGTTTTTGTTACAGCATCTAGGGGCTGGGACCCCGGAATTGGGATACTGATGTTAGGTGGGGCGCTGGTTAGGCCTGAATCTTTCACTCATGGTCACAGATTTAATAATTCCTTTATTTATATAGCGCCTACAGATTACACAGCGCTGCGCAAAGCATGACAAATTGGTCCCTGTCCCCAATGGGGCTCACATCTAAACAACCTACCAGTATGTTTTGGAGTGTGGGAGGAAACTGGAGTACCCAGAGGAAACCCACACAAACATGGAGAGAACATACAAACTCTTTGCAGATGTGGGACCTGGGTGGGACTAGAATCCAGGACTCCAGCGCTGCAAGGCAGAAGTGCTACTCACTCAGCCACCGTGCTGCGCTAGATTTCTAGATCTGCCCTATCGATGGAGGATGTTTCACCTCTACCCCAGCCCCCAAGGGTTCATTTAAATTTCTTAAAGGGGTTGTACCAACTTTGCTGATCGGCCATGGTGTGACTGCTGGGACCTCCACGAGCACATGAACGGGAACCCATCAGTACAGGGCTGTACATGTATATCTTAGAGATATACTTGAATAATTTCCTATAATATTCTAGAATCACAGCACACGATATCATCTCTTCCCTGACTCAATACTAAACCGTGTTTGAAATGTCAGGCGGGTGCTGTAAAGCCGGCTCAATGTTGTAATTGCGTTTTCATATACATATATATTATAGTTTAGCAGCACTACAGAGAAGCTAAGCCGTACATCTAAAAATCCAATTTCTACAGAATCTCCTCTGAAGTATTCTCTATTCCAGGCGGAATAATGGAGGATGCGTTTCATTGTAGAAAAATCTCCAGGCGACAGCTCAGAATCTGATCTTCTCTTATTGAAAAAAACGCGAGGAAGATATTAGCAGAGCTGGAGCTTCTGCACAATGTTGCCTGTCGATGAGTCAACGAGAGGTTCCTGAATATAGACAGGTGACTCATTGCCTTTTATCCTCTTAAAGGGGTATTCCCGACCCCCACTGATCATAAAGAGATGGCATCACCTAGTCACATGTGATCGCTGTATGACAAAGTGATCTTAAAGGGGAACTGTCTGGGGCACCGTGGGCGTGGTCACAAGATTGGGTACATCTTTTAGGTGACAGGGTATAGTCAACCAATATTAAGTAGGAGGCGCTGAAACTGGGCAAAACAGGGTGCACTGGATCTTAAGGCCACGCCCATGGTGCACCAAAACATTAATTTGCATATAAAATAAATGAATAATTCGCTTAATTCTTAAGACAAATTCTCTTTCGATCTGACAACTGAGGCTCCCTTAAAGGGATATCCCAAACAATTATGACCTATTTATAGGTTACACCATAAACGATTGGTGGGGGTCATATAAAGTCCCATGTTGCTCCTTAACATTTGTGCAATTCCCATCATCCCTTGCTACTTTTAGTGTATAGTCAATGCAATCTAATCCTGTCCAGCACACACAGCATAATATGGGATTTCTATCTTTAGATAAGGGAACAGGCACTGGATTGTAATGGCTTCTCTTGTCAATGACCCATAGAAAATCCCTGGAAAGCTCTGCACCTTTATCCCCGTGTTGTAATAACGCAGAGCCCTTCACACAATCAGGAATATTTCGGTGGGATTTTCTATCCCCTGTGGTTTTTACTACCTGGAAATTTTTGTAAAAATTTGTAATCAATCCAATCGAGGGATCAAGGACAATCCATTAGATCTCAGTTTACAACCTACAGTAAAATACAATTAGCCACTTATTTTACTTATGGCAGAAAGTGGGATGAGCAAATTTCCTCTGATAAGGCTGCGTTCACACGTGGCGTTTAGTTTAAATTTTGAAACGCGATTGAGCGGCTCCACCCCTATCACACATTGAGATAGCATTGCGTTTTCTGAGGGTTTAGTTAACGTACAGGAAACGCAATGTAAACTCAAGTTTATCATATGTTTCTGAGGTAAAACTGTAAGGCCGGCGGCACGCGTGGCGTTTTGAACCCGTTTGTGTACCGCTTTTAAGCAGTCCGGTAAAAAACCCATCCGGTTTTGACAGGTTTTAAAACGGGTCAAAAACACATGTGTTTTTTAATGGACTGCTTAGAAACGGCCCAAAAACAGGTTCAAAACGCCACGTGTGCCGCCGGCCTAATAGTTGCCCATGGAAACCAATCAGAGCTCAGCGTTAACTTTATAAACAGCTGTGGGAAAATGAAAGCCAGGCTCTGATTGGTTGCCATGGGCAACTAGAGCAGTTCTGCTCTAAGAAACTTTTGATAAATCCCCCCAATGTGTGATTGGGGAAGGGGGGAGCTTTAAGTTGCGTTTTAAAACGCAAGCAAAATGCCATGTGTGAACGTGGCTTAATGGTGAGGAGCAAAATGAGGGGTGGGGTTATGTAGGCAGATCTGGTGATGTCATTGTGAGTGGGCGTGGTTATCTAGGAAGGTAACTGTCAAGTTTGGCCATAAAGTGTTTCTGTTCTGCTGTGAAGAGGGAGATGTGGAAATACACTAAGCGAACACAATTTTTAGTGTATTGTAGATTTTGGAATTGCTCCGCCATAATTTTGGATTTATATCTGAGGTTACATTTACAAGGATCAGTACTGATCCATTAAGATGACTCCATAGTGAACTACAACTTGCGCCAATATTATACCTCCCAGAACTGGGGGCTGCCAGGGCATGCTGGGAGTTGTAGTTTTGCCATAGGTGGACGACTATAGCATGGTGATGACTGAATACATACAAAGAAGATCACATATTAATTTCCTACCCCACCACCCATCACTCTGCATACACGCTGTCTCCCTGGACTGTGCAGGCGGATTTAACCCCTTCCTCTGCCGTGGGAACACAAGGTGAGGGCTGTACTTGTTATTCCTCCTCCGTGTACACACTCGCCCACTCCTGTGAGCCCCCTCATAATCTCCCGGCTCTCTGGTTGTTGGTTTTCAAGGCCTGGCGGGGCCTCACTGAGCTTTTATCTGTGCACAATGGCTGCTTTTCCTCAATGTGCCCCTCAGCGGCCCTGAGAGGAACACTGTGTCCTTTCTGTGTGTCCCCTTGGTAACATTGTGAATAGATTCTGTCCAAAATTCGAGAGCCCAGGGACAAGAAAGTTCATCTCACCCTCTGTTTTGATGTAGCGAAGCCCCCCTAATAATCCAGATAAGCATTACTTCACAAATGTCAGATGCCATTAAAGGTGGCACAAGAATCACAGTTCAGGCACCTAATGGTAGGGCTCGGCACCCAGGGTAATTAGGGTTTTCACGCGGTGCTAAAAAGTTGCAAGTTTTGCTAAAATCACAGCGAAAATACAGCAATTAGCACGACTATAATGGGACTAAATGCATTATCTAATAATCTAAGGTCATTGTGGTCTGTATGTAATGGAATGGAGAAGACAAAACCCCTTTAAAAAGGAACCATAGAATTTACTGGTCCTTATTGTATCACTGTATGCAATGTATATTGTTTTGTATCCCCTGTGTACCATATATATTCTATTGTGTCCCGAATTGCCATGGATTTCCCTCCTAGATGTACAACAGACACCCCATATAGTGACACATTGATAGTCTTCTGATCCATAATACAGAACCTTAGTGCAGACATACAGCCTCCATGCAGGTTTATGTGCCTGAGGCCTGAAGATAACATAAAACCACAATATTCAGTATATCTGATAGATACAGAGAGATGCATAGTCCTGCATCATGCTGCTTCTCATCTCTCCACCTGCTGTGGGTATATACATGTCAGATTACACAGATTAGGATTTGTTTGCATTGTGTTTGAGATATGGTTTTATATGAATATTATCTATATAAAAGCTGATGCTACTGTAGAATAAATTGTAATGTGAAGGGGAAATGCATTGTGACATGGAGAGGGGTAGATTGGGAGTTTAGTATGCATTTAGATCATTAGCTCCCCCTAGTGGTGACATAAGGCACACAGTGGTCCACAGTGGTATTAAAAACAGTGCAAACTGCACTATGTGTAGTGTGCAGGGGGCGCCAGATTCAGGATTTCTGGTGCACGTTCTTCATGAATCTGGCGCCCCCTGCACTGCCCCGCCAGAGTTCTCTAATTTTTATTCGTTGCACCTTTAACATGGGGCATATGGCACAATTCTGTCAGTCCGACTATGACTTCTTAAATACCTATGCAAGCAGTTTGCATATATAAGAACGTGCAAACTCTGATAGAAAACTGGTGCAAGGCCCTTAGTAAATGTGCCCCAGTATCTTTAGGAAAGGACCTGTGTCGCTATAAAAACACTAAATGACATATTTAATGGGTCCAAGAATTTTATATATAAATTATCTCCTTCCAACAAAAGAGGGGGGCATTTTTTTTCCCATAGGGGCCTGTCTCTGTTAGCTGGATGGGAATTAAAAGGTTCTGCCCCCTTGGCAGAACCTGGAGGTCACATCTTTTTGGAGTTAGGAAAAAAACAAAAAGAACCCACCAAATTGCTTACAAACACATTGACAATTACATAGGTAAAAAAAAATTTTTTTTGTGCAGATTCTTTAGGTAACAAAAAAGTTGAAATTCCCAATTTTCCATTGCAGAGTAGGAGAAGAGAAAGTCTCTCATAACAGCAACTGCGGTCACAATGAGCAGGGTGCTGAATGAGGAGATCCTGCTTCATCCCTCTATAGTTATGGGAGTAATCAGGTTTCTACAAATCCGGACTGATCCCCGCAGACTAGTTGGGAAGCAACGGGCAACAAACTCTCCAGTGACAATGTATTCCAGGTACTTGCTTCTGCGAGGACTTACACATCTATCATTTCCACCTGTTGGGGATCAGTGGCCGGCTGAGGGACTGGTCCAACTACAACAAGACCCTTCATCAGGATAAATGTCATACAGGGTCTCCAATTATGACTGCAATGGATATTAAAACAAAAAGATATAAAACATTAGACATTGTGAGCAGTAATGGCAGGAATTACCAAGTTATCCTTCAGATAAGTCACAGCTATAGAGAGGCTGTGTAGTCGAGACAGGTCCATCCCCAGTGCACTTGAATACTGATTTGCATATTCAGAAAAAATCTGTTCAGCTGCTCTTGCTCTATAACATGCTGCCTGCAGATAGGACACTGTGCAATATTCTCAGCGCCAACTGCTCTATAACATGCTGCCTGCAGATAGGACAGTACGTGCAATATTCTCAGCGCCAACTGCTCTATAACATGATGCCTGCAAGGGACAATGGTAGTCATTTATAAAGGCCCGAATTGCGTTTTTCCGCCGGGTTACGCGAATATTACCGATTTGCGCCGATTTTCCCTGAATTGCCCTGAATTTTGGCGCACGCGATCAGATTGTGGCGCATCGGCGCCGGCATGCACGAGATGGAAATCGGGGGGCATGGCCATAAGAAAACCCGACGGATTCGGAAAAACCGCCATATTTAAAAAAAAAAAAAAAGTGTCGCTTGAGACACGTGCTTACCTGCACCCAGGGTAGGACAGTGGACTTCAGTGAACTCGGACGGAATTCAGCGCAGCAGCGACACCTAGTGGACTTCGGGCGCACTACCTTAGTGAATCGCCGGAAGACCCGAATCCTCCACTGAGAACGCGCCGCTGGATCGTGACAGGACCGGGTAATCTGCCCCAATATGTACAATCTGCTCAGCTCCTCCTGCTCTATAACATGCTGCCTGCAGATAGGGCACTATGTACAATCTTCTCCTCCTGCTCTATAACGTGCTGCCTGCAGATAGGACACTATGTGCAATATCCTCAGCTCCTCCTGCTCTATAACATGCTGCCCGCAGAGAGAACAATATCTGTTCAGATCCTCCTGCTTTATAACATACTGCACGCAGATAGGACACTATGTACAACTGGCACAGCTCCTCCTGCCCTATGACATGCTTTCTACAGATATGACACTATGTACAATCTTCTCAGCTCCTCCTGCTCTATAACATGCTGCCTGTAGATAGGACACTATGTACAATCTTCTCAGCTCCTCCTGCTCTATAACATTCTGCCTGCAGATAGGACACCATGTACAATCTGCTTAGCTCCTCCTGCTTTATAACATGCTGCCTACAGATAGGACACTATGTACAATCTGCTCAGCTCCTTCTGCTCTATAACATGCTGCCTGCAGATAGGACACTATGTACAATCTGCTCAGCTCCTCCTGCTCTATAACATGCTGCCTGCAGATTGGACACTATGTGCAATATGCTGAGCTCCTCCTGCTCTATAACATGCTGCCTGCAGATTGGACACTATGTGCAATATGCTGAGCTCCTCCTGCTCTATAACATGCTGCCTGTAGATAGGACACTATGTACAATCTGCTCAGCTCCTCCTGCTCTATAACATGCTGCCTGCAAATAGAACTGCATGCACAATGTTGGTTTCCATCAAATATTTGTATTCCTTATGCAGGCTGAGGTTATGGGATGTTAATGGCCTCGCACAGATCTGTGCCTCCTGGTATGGTATTCTGCCATCAGACCATGCAGGACATGTAGAGGCTTGCTGTATATTGCCCTTCAAGTTCAGTAATTAATATCTGGACGTTTATGCATATGACATTTCCCTTTATGTGTTTAACCCTTTTGTGTTCAGATAAGAAAGTAGCAGGTTGGGTTTGAAATTGGACTTTTAAATGTCAATTCTGTTTATTCTTGGT
This sequence comes from Engystomops pustulosus, assembly GCF_040894005.1. Taxonomy (NCBI): domain Eukaryota; kingdom Metazoa; phylum Chordata; class Amphibia; order Anura; family Leptodactylidae; genus Engystomops; species Engystomops pustulosus. The sequence goes on from NC_092418.1 coordinate 21,730,615, forward strand.
TTAGGTTTTTATATCTTGTGTTGGCTCATAATTTTTAATTTGTTTACTCCACATGTGCCACAGTTGCTATTGACTGGGTAAAAGGGGGCAATAAGCAGGTTTGATCATGCAGACTGCATACAGTGTAGGTATCATCCCCAGGTAGATGTGCAATCAAACCTTTGCTTATGTTGTTAGTAGCAGCAGAACTGTGAAATATAGATTAATACTGTAGGATTCTACAATTTCTTCTAGTTTCTTCACATACGCTGACACTGCTTTGCTCTTAGCTCTCTCTAATGAACTGTTCTGCTATATCCCTTCCCACTACTATCAAAAAAATGCTGTAGCAGTCTTAAGGGAATCGAACATCGAAATCCATCATGATCAACCAGGGGCTCTTATTCATAGATCCAGGCACTGTGACTGTGGTAATCTTATATTTGTTATCCATGGCCTCTTTCATTTTTAAAATTATGCTAATTAACCCAAAGGGCTCTTTGGGGTGTTTCCAGAGCCCCTCTGTGCTGCAGATTCATAGCCTGTTACACTGTGTAAGAGCACTCCCCCACTCCCTCTGTGTGATAAGATTAGTAAGAATAAGTAAGATTAGATCAGTCAGGGGTAGGGGAGAAGTGCTGATGGAGCAAAGGGGAGAGTGAGAAAGGTTTTAGAGGGAAGGAGACCTGGATAACAAATATAAGGAGATTACCATAGTCACGGTTCCTGGATCTATGAGTAATGTCCCTTGTTTATCATGATGGATTTTGATGGAAGATTTACTTTAATATGGAGGATGTGACTTGAAAATTAGTACACTGTAATACTACACTTCACCTGTGGTGGCGCTGCAGTGCCATTTAATTCCTATCACCAGAATTACCCACAAATTACTGCTGCTCACTGGGGTTTCCGGCAGTAGGACGACTTATAATCAGCTTTATATTTCTGGGGAACCTTCTACTAAAATGAAATTTTCAATTGCTTCTTTGGTGCAGATCGTCCCTTTAAATGCACCCACTGCTTAATATGCCAGGATTTTCTTCCCAGCTGTTATATTTTAGTGCCTCATCTAAGCAGTCGCTACCGAACGCTTCATAAGTGCCGAGGGGGGGAGCCACTAATGTTTTCCCTCAGTTCTATTTGTCTGTAATGCCGGCATTGTGTAGACGGCGTGTCGCCGTATAAATACACGTATATAAAGATGTATACACGCGTGAGTCATACGCTTTCCTCCTCACCAGTAACGTACTGCTGCACTGCAGACCTGCTGACTCGCAAGGGTTTAGCACCATGAATGAAAAATGAATACTTCGCGGATGGTTGATTAAGAGTAAGACGCTTTTTCTTTTCCATCCTGATGTGTAGATGTGTAAATGTTATAGGTGAACTTAAAGGGGAAGTCCCTACAAAATAGATCTCCTGTTCAGCAGGGGCACCCCATTCCTACAATCCTGCTCGGACCTCTAGCTCTTTCAGTTGAGCGCCATTTTTGCACAGGTCAGTGATTGGCTGCAATGATCATTTCGAAAGAGTATGATGCCATTGGATAGAGACAGAAGTGAAGAGAAAGAGTCCCAAAATCCTAACCAAAGGGACATGTAGTGGGAGAGTATTCCATACTTTTTAGGGGCACCATTGTGAATGTAGTGGTGACCCCCAGTGGCGGAACTAGGGTCCTCTGGGCCCCAGGGCAAAATTCCCAACAGGGCCCCCCCCCCCAGTATGCATAAAAACATTGAACACCATCCACCAGTAGCCGTAATTAATGTCTCCCCCCCCCCCACCAGTAGCCATAATTAACGTCCTCCCCCCCAGTAGCCATAATTAATGTCCTGACCCCCTCCCCGGTAGCTATAATTAATGTCCTGCCCCCCCCCCCCCCCCCAGTAGCCATAATTAACGTCCTCCCCCCCAGTAGCCATAATTAATGTCCTGACCCCCTCCCCGGTAGCCATAATTAATGTCCTGCCCCCCCCCAGTAGCCATAATTAATGTCCTGCCCCCCCCAGTAGCCATAATTAATGTCCCCCCCCCCAGTAGCCATAATTAACGTCCTCCCCCCAGTAGCCATAATTAATGTCCTGCCCCCCCCCCAGTAGCCATAATTGATGTCCTGCCCCCCCCCCCAGTAGTCATAAATAATGTCCCCCACCACCAAACAGGGCACCATATATTTAAGCAAAATAAAAAAACATAATTATTACCTTATCCCGCTCCTCTTCGTGCTCCCTCTCATCATGGGGATCCGGTGCAGGCGACGCGTCACTAAGCCTGCGTCAGCAAAAGTGATGGATGGGGACGGGGGGCGTAAGTAGTGTGAGGTGGGCGGATCGGGGGCCCGTTCTTATTTTGAATTGTGACAGCTCCGGGCCCCCCTGATCCTGCGCACGGACCAGATGCAGAACAGTCCGTGCGCTGTAACAGGCAGGCCCGCGGCTGTCACAATTTAAAACATCTGCCCGCTGTGCTGCCCCCGCGGTGACCCCTCTCCATAGCGAGACATGGTGCACGGTGGCGTAACAGGGGGAAAGATGGGACATGTCCTATCTTTTCCCTGTGTACGGTGTGGTACGTGCAGCACCGTATCACTTTGTGCACCCATTGCCGGCCTATGGGTAACGTATATACAGCCACAAGCTTGTTCTCGTATAAACTTCCCCCAACATTCGTGTGAATGTAGCCTTAGGGTAAGTTCACACTGTAATTTTCTGCTGTAGCCCAAGGAATCGGGCCAAAACATAGACTTACTAAGTTTCCCAATATAATTTCTTCCTATGAATTTCATATTCCTGGTTGTGGCATAAAAATACTGAGAAAAGTGTTGTGTGAATATTGCCTTAGGATGTCTTCAACACGGCAAAACTGAACCCCATGCTTTGTGCAGTTGAGTTGGGTTCAAGCCATTCATTCCGGTCAACATATGGACTGAGTTTTCGAAACAAACTTGTCCACGTAAATCCAGCCCAAGTGGTTTTTAGCTGTTTCTCTCCCACTTCCCATCCCATACACATACAAATTCAACACATCCAACGTTTTTGCCACTTGGGAATAGTTGGGGGACAGTTGTAGGTCCACAGACGGTCGGCCAGTGCTGCCTACTCTACCGATATACTCAGAATACTTATGGGAAAGAGTAAAGCCTCCTGAACGAGTAGGCTTTGTGACCCTCATAATGGTGGTAAGCCTTGATACCCGCTCCACAATGCCTACTCTCATTGCTTTCCCTAAAACTAGAGCGGTCTTCAGGAGGCCACAACTTTGAGATGAGTGACCTTGGTGACAACCTGAGATTGGATCAGCAGCATAAATAGAAGAGAAAGACTCGAGAACAAAACTTGGAGATGCCCACAATGATCGTTCTGGGTTTGCCATCAATGGGGCCTGGATTTTGGGACAATGTTCTGCTGTAGCCCAAGGAATCGGGTCCAAACACAGAAGATGTACAAAGTTTCCAACTTTTTCTAAGTTCCTCTAAAGAGCGAAATCTGTCACAGGTTCTTAATTAGAATTTTGCCCCTTGAATGATGGGACCAACCAAAGGTCCAGACTTTTACTCTCAGAGCCTTATAGCAACTGCAGGTAAGGTGTACCTCTGTGGCATGACATTCATTACTAGTGATGGTGTCTGAAGAAGTCATTCACTTAACCATAAGCTACAGCTATGCACATCCTCCATCGCTCTGCTCCAAACACCTTTCTTCTCCCCTTCTATCTTCTTCCCATATGACACTTTAACATCTATTGACTCAACAAATAGGGTCATTTCTCACCCTGCCCGTTATCATCTCCCGTCCACCTCGCTCCTGTAACATCTGCGTCTCTGGGAAGCAGACACCCGCAGCTGGCGTGAAGCTAGGTGACAAAACCTAATGTATTTTTTTCCCTGGAAAATAACCCAGACATGATGTTCTGCACAGAGATAGAAAATGGAGCACAAAATGCTCCTCGCTGACAGAGACGTCTCCATTTGTGTTAATGGATCGGCGCAGAGGTTGCATCCTGGGTAATTTCCACAGTCTAACTGGGTGATGATGACCCTCAGACAGGCTGGACTGTAATACAGATATATCGCACGGACAGGATTCGCTGGCGCCTTCATCTGTATTCTGCACAAATCACATCATTTTCTTGCACTATAACTTGCTGAAAGCCAGATGGTGCAGCCAGAAATGTATATATTAAGGAGCACCGGGGCAGGACGGAGGTCAGGATTGTTACACTGCAGGGTCAGACCTGGGAATAACGTATAAATAGCTATGTACAGTATGTTTATATATGCAGGATTTTCCTAACAAGTTATATTCAGGGGTTTTAGGATGGATTAGTGGGAGATTCTCTATCTCTGACAGTCTGGGGTGATTGGACCGGGGTGGTCTACAATGGCAGCTATAAGTTATTATCCCTTGAGGTCCCAGATACAGATGACCCCTATAATTTTTCCCCAGCCAGCATTATCCATCATAATAGTGCCCCCATAATAATGATGTTGGAAGTTGGGGTTTCATTCATTTCCCATTAAATAAAGACACAGAAAACCTGGTCACTTCACCAATCTGATCATCCTATGAAAGATTGGTTTATGGTTACTGTGCCTGGAGACAATAGAGACTCCACAAGGTCACTCCACAAGGCCGGAGCCTCGGGCACTCCACGAGGCCGGGGCCTCGGGCACTCCGCGAGGCCGGGGCCTCGGGCACTCCGCGAGGCCGGGGCCTCGGTCACTCCGCGAGGCCGGGGCCTCGGTCACTCCGCGAGGCCGGGGCCTCGGTCACTCCGCGAGGCCGGGGCCTCGGTCACTCCGCGAGGCCGGGGCCTCGGTCACTCCGCGAGGCCGGGGCCTCGGTCACTCCACGAGGCCGGGGCCTCGGTCACTCCACAAGACTAGAGCCCGATCACCCAAAAAGATTGTGCACTTAAAATATGTGAGAAAGATCTGTATGGTAACTGCAGAAGACTCCATGTCCTCAATACTTTTGTCCACTATTAGAAATACACTAGTAGCACCGCTGTCTTTGCAGGGGCATGACAAGGGAAGCTGCTGCTATACAACTTTTCAACCATTTCAAGTTCATCCAACACCAGGCAGATTCTGGGCTGATGTTGAGTACTGGGTCTAACATCTGCATTTTGGAATGGCCAAATCCAGATTGAAAACTATGATCCTTCTAGATATTTCCCTGTAATATCAGCGCAGGACACAGAGATTTCCTTTTGATTTTTTTTTATTTAATAGCCCATAAAAAGCCTTATAATTAAAGTAATTAAGTCCAAACTGAACTCTTTCTCAGTTGCTATTCCAGACTTTAGGCCTATTGAGATGCCAGAGCGTGACCTGAGGAGGCAGATGCACACACGGCATCCCAGAAACATTGATAAATCAGGAAAGAAACCCAAAAGAAGCATCTGCTATACAACATTGCAGAGGTTGTTCAATTTTCTCCAATACCACCTTCCCATTGATGTAAAGGAAAGACAGATACTCAGAGTCCTGACCTCAACCCTTCTGAGATGTCTGGGCATGACCTGAAGAGGTGGTTGCACATAAGGCATCCCAGAAATATTGATGAAGCAATACATATCCAGGAAGGAATGGATTGAAGGTTGTGCAAATCCTTTATGCAGTTACATTTTGCGGAGGAGATTGTTATTAAAGAGGGACCTATAGGTCATCCAATCGACCTACCTTTCTTCCAGTCCGGTGGATGTTGGATGTTTACGTCTGTATGTTATTAGTTTTGTTACATTGTGTTTACCCTAATCGTGAACACATTTTATTAGTAATCAGCACTGGAAATCTGGTTAAACTCCAAAGGCTTTACTCACTTTTTTTCTAGCTACTCCTCGCTGCAGAAGCCTGCATGGTATATGTTAGTTAAGCCCCTTTCTGACAGCTCTGGCATAGACCGATCTCCTGTATATCCTCCTTAGTGAGAACTCGTTATCTATTTTAGGTGCGTCAAATGTAAAATTAATGAAGATCTGCAATTTTCAAATCCTGCAAAGAAATGGCACATTAACCCTACATCTCCCAGGCAGTAGGAGAGAGTACATTTCATCATGTGCCTCCTCTGCTGCGCAGAAGTAATGTTCTGTGCAGAAAGACACAGCAACAATACAAATACCTTATAATCAGATGCCAGGAGCGCCATTCCAGAGGCCGCCAGCCTGCAGAACGCAATTACGACTGTCCTCGCAAAGACGGAAATTGATGCATTGACAGCAACAATGCCACCGACTGTAGGGGTCATTGTGAATGCTACAAGGGAATGCCTGCCACCCGACCCTCGGCCCGTTTTGCTATGCTGGTGCCATCTCTTGACAAATTCCCATTATTGGCAATATTTTTACTTCTGCTGACACAGATGCCTGCGTACATCAAGCAGAGATGAGCGTCTAACTTTAGCCCTGACATCCGGACAGGCCTGGGATTCCTGGGGGGTCATGAGAAGATGGGAGGGGGGTGCCAGTCTGACAGGAAACTAAGGTGGATCTATAGTCTTGTTATGTATTCTGGATTTGGAACATTTGCCCAGGTTTCTAAAATGTCAGGGTTTTTCGGATAAAAATAGATGATATTTCTTACGTCAAGGAAAAAAAACACTCGGATAATCCGGGGAATCGAGGCCGTGCGGGACCATTATTCTTAGTTAGTCAATGTCTGTGACCTATACATGGACGTCAACCACTCAGGGGGGCAGATCTCTGACTCTGTCTTAGGTGAAAGGTCTTTATAGTTAGAGTTCCCAGAATTTCTTGCCCCCCCCCCCCCCCCCTCCATTCTGCATCTGGTCAGGGAGTCATTAAACCATTAATAAAATCTTATACAATAAGCCCTGTAATGCGGTTATATCACATCAACTGATACAGGGAATCTGAGACACGTCTTTCTTTATTAAACTTATTTCAAGAGCAAGCACTGTGAAAAGCAGGGGATGTTGATGTTCCCTTTAAGAGTACAATGTTTAACGATATTCCTGTGGTACATAGGTGCCCTCACATTTCATTTTTTTTACCATGGAAGTGAATGGAGCAGCACGGTGGCTGAGTGAGTAGCACTTCTGCCTTGCAGTGCTGGGGTCCTGCGTTCGAATCCCACCCAGGTCAACATCTGCAAAGAGTTTGAATGTTCTCTCCGTGTTTGCGTGGGTTTCCTCCGGGTCCTCCGGTTTCCTCTCACACTCCAAAAACATACTGTTAGGTTGTTTAGATTGTGAGCCCCATGGGGAGAGGGACTTGTGTGACAAGCTCTGTGCAGCGCTGCGTAATCTGTGTGCGCTATATAAATAAAGAATTATTATTATTATTATTAATATAGTAATTGCTCTGACTGGAAGGCCTCTACTTACATATGTCAAAGTATAAGTGTGACACTAGTGTGAATGTGACCTAAGAATACATCCGCACCCCATCTCCTACGTCCCTGATAAAATCCTTGTGACAGGCCCTGTATCAGGCTCCGGTGGCATCTGGTCTCCATCATCAAGGCACAATCTGTCTTTATTTTCTAGTCACTTGTGAGGTGATTCATTCACTTACTAGAAGTGATGTGTTCCCAAGAAGTAGTTACTTGTCTATGCATCTGACTCATCCACATGGGAAGGCATCTATAGGACACCTACATGACTGAAATAAGATAGAGGATGGTGACCGGGGGCTTCCCGGGTGGTATTATTTCACTTTAAAGGGGAGTTGTAGGATACAGGCGGTCCCCTACTTAAGGACACCCGACTTACAGACAACCCATAGTTACAGACGGACCCCTCTGCCCACTGTGACCTCTGGTGAAGCTCTCTGGAAGCTTTAGTTTAGTCCCAGACTGCAATGATCAGCTGTAAGGTGTCTGTAATGAAGCTTTATTGATAATTCTTGGTCCAATTACACCAAAATTTTGAAACTCCAATTGTCACTGGGGCAAAAGAAAAAAAATTGTCTAGAACTTCCATTATAAAATATACAGTTTCGACTTACATACAAATTCAACTTAAGAACAAACCTCCAGACCCTATCTTGTATGTAACCCGGGGACTGCCTGTATTGGATTAAACAGCGCCACCCTCCTTCACTGGCTGTGCCCGGTTTTGCTATTCTACTCATATGTTCTGTAATACCAGACACAGACTATGTGCTTGAGTGGCGCTGTTGCTGAAAAACATTAGACCGTTACCTAAGCCTGACAACTCCTTTAATATTGAATTGTTAAACATATGCGGGAAGATTTATCATAAATCTCTTATACAAGATCTGCTTTCATTTGCCCACAGCTGTTTATAAAATGAAAGCTGAGCTCTGATTGGTTTCCATGGGCAACTAGAACTAGAACAGTTTTACCTCAGAAACTTGATGATAAATCTGTCCCCAATGGACTTTAGTGCAACTATAAAACCTCAATAATACAGGAGGTAAAATAGCTCCCTAAAATAGAACAGCATAGCCTACGTATTACCTTTCTATATCATAATGTGACTTCCCAACCACTATTCTTGCCTTAATACATCTAAAGAGAAAACATTGCAGCTATATAATAGTCTAAATGATAAACCTATTATTTTGTGTCTGCAGCTTCTATGCACATATACTACGTCTCCATGGTAACAGACTACAAGGAGATCCTGCCGTCTGTCTATCATCAATCCTATCCTTGCTAGCAAAGTGACAGCATATCAGTGAAATGTACAAATGTGGTTGCAGGATCAGACTACACAGGGTTAGTTTGTAGTCTGTTCCCATGGAGGCACAGAAGTTTGCATAGGATGTTTAGACACAATAACAAATAGGAAGAGATGAAGTACTTTGAGGCACAGCGAGGCGTGTCGTGCCAGGGCAATGAATACCTCATCTGTTCACCTGTGTTAGAGATATCACCTGACCCCGGTGTGTGACACCTTTACTCCATATTCTGCAAGAAATTATAAGAGCGATGTGGAGTATATGCACACAAGAACCCGCGCGGCCCCCTCACCAATACATCAGAGAAACCCCCTCCTCCAGCGATAAATGCTAATGTGTCATCAAAGGAGTTTTCTGGTTTACCACATGAGGCGTGCATTTTGTATTAATTTTGCACAGTTTTTTCAAAATCTCAGTTTGCTGCCATTGAATAGAAACCACCACTATTTACTTCCATAGAAGAGAGGTTGTGATTGTTCGCATTAAGCGATGGCAAACTTGAAAAAGTAATGAATACATTGATATCAGGCTATTTTCTGTGTGATATAGTCTCTGTAGAAAAATATATTTTTGTTATTAGATATCTAAGCTATAAGAGGAGTCAGCCTAAAGCTGGCGTACACATTGGATAGAGCTCATCCCTTGCTATAATTGCTAAGAGTTTGTATGTTCTCTCTGTGTTTGCGTGGGTTTCCACCGGGTCCTCCGGTTTCCTCCCACACTCCAAAAACATACTGGTAGGTTGATTAGATGGTGAGCCCCATTGGGGACAGGGACTGGTCTGTCAAGCTCTGTGCAGCGCTGTGTAATTTGTGTGCACTATATAAATAAAGGAATTATTATAATTACTTCTGGACACCCCCCTTCCTCCAAGATATGAAGGCTTGTGTATGGGGATAAGTTCCCAAAGGGGCGAGAGGAGTGAGGATCCCTTTACACATAAGATAGAGGCGAGAGCTGCTACTAGGGTGTTCTGGTAGTAACTTATCCCCTCAGAACTTAAAGGGTCCAATATCTGAGTGGGGGAGTCAGACAGTCAGATTTAGCCCATTGTGATCTAATGGGGGCCCTATTTTCACTTTATTTTCTATGACATCCTCTGTGGGAGGGAGTCTGGACAATCTTATATACTTTACATGGTAAACCAGTCCTACCAAAGGGTTCTGCTAAAAATTGTATAAAGTTATTGCAAAACTTACGGTTTGGTGCAAGTAACCATATAAAGGGGAAGCAATTGAATGACGGACAGGAAGTACGGAAATATGTCCGCTTCCATCTTTGCAATTTTACCCCAGTTATCTACAACTCTAAGAATTTCCATAAACCTTTATATGTGTAATGTGAATCCTATGATAACATTGTGTTATACTCCTATGGGTCATATACTTTAAGTTTGGAGTTTTAATTTAGCTTTGAAAGTCGGACATGACCAGAGCCAGGCAATGCTGATCTAGGACCTTTTATAGGATAGTCAAGCGAGGTGCCTTCCCCACACATATACACCATATAGTGGGCACGCAACAGGAATCAGACAACATATGCTATAACACATAACAATTTATAAGATCAGGGATTTCTACCCCTACAGAAGATAGACTGTCCTGCGCCTCTATAGGACAGAATGATGACGCCAATCGTATTGTCCTCCATTACCGATCTGTGATCCCCAAGATGATTGTCTACGTTCCCTTCTCAGGAGTCACATGAAGGAACACATAAACACTCAGTCTGATGCCTCTCCGATACGAGATATTAAGGCCACTTCTGAGAAAGCTGGAGATTCTGCAAAACAACATTAGTCCAAGTCCTGTCCAATGGGTTGGGAAAAAGCAGGCAGCGTCCTTTGAAGGGCAATAAGGCACTCACAGTTTGCAGCAAAGCCCACGTTCACCCCCTAAAGAAGCAGATTCACTCCTCTTCTTCAGGAGGACTTGAAACGTTGGTGACCCAAGAGCCTTCACAGAAAGAATGCAATGATATGATGTAAGGAGAGAACCTCTTGGCTTTGCCCACAACATGCATATACAACAGCGTACGTGTCAAAATGTCACACATAATCTTAAAAGATGTTGATGGTGTGAACATTACCCATGTATACATTCATATGAGATATGGAGCAGGCCGGTGGTGCAGGCACTGGTGGGTTAAGCTGATGTCATGTTAGCTTGTAATGGGTGATTAAGTAGTTTTGGAGGAAGCCGGCAAATACGGCCAATAACAAGACAATCACTAGTGCCTGATAATGAGCACTGAACGCTAAATAATTCACATTGTCCAGGGGAGGGGGGAGTTTGGATAATGTTGACATGATAATGTTTCGGACATTATTTTTAACATATCAATGAAAGTCATGAGACCACCCACCTTCTATGACAGGGAACACACACGCTAATGGGCACATTACACGCCTTTCTCCAAAAACGCTGCTCCCCCTACGACCCTCAAATTGTCTGTTGAGCTTAGGGGTCTACTACTGGACTGGGTACCGTTTGTCCCTGCTGCATTAAAAAAGGAGAAATTCAATCACAGTCCCCCTTGTTCCTCTGCTTCTGCCTCCTCTCGCCGTCTTCTTTGCCGTTCCCGCCGGGACCTCCAGCACAGAAAAGCTGCCACCAACAACGCTGCCCCTGCGGCTAGAGCGGCCACTGACACCGCCTTGGCTATGTCCATATGTGGCCCCCGGAATTTGAAGGTAATACACGTGGCAGCTATGCCGATCACTAAGGCCACAGCACCGAAGGGGAAGACACAACGGTGCCAGGACTTTTCCGCACCACCTGTGGCCAAGGCTAGCTTGTTAAGGGTGGCCGTCGAGTCTGTGGCTGCCTCACCTGTTGGCGGTGGCGGCGGGCCTGGTTTGGCAGTCTGTAGGCATGATAAAGAGTTCGACTTACAGACAGTCATAGTCTTTTGCGTGGTAAAAAAGAAGGTCCCCTCTCCACCGGAATCGCTCTCCAAAGGCAGTAGGGTACTGGGTTCCTCTTCAATGGAATTCGGAAGAAGCAGATTCCCCTCTATTGTGAAGGAGATGTCTCTGATGCCAGATCACAACCGTACAGCTTCTCGCCACTTGCTGCTCATCACATCTATTGATCTGGCCGTGTCTTGCAGTACCCGGCTCCCAGGGTCATCTTCTCCTCTTTGTTCCTGCTCTGGTCTCCAGCTCCTCTCGGAGGCTCCTTATTCTTCTCCTCGCTTCTCTCTGCTGTTCTCTTTCCTCTGCTAGTTCCCTGACTCTGTCTCTTTTGCTCACTGCTTCTCTCCAGTCTTTCTGCTTATTGGTGGAAGTACAGGATGGTGGGCGAGCCTCCGAGACGCTCGGATTAACCCTTTCCTGGCCCTTGCTTGGCACATTGCATCTAGTGATGTTTTTGTGATTGGTAACAATTATACAAGGCTGGAAATTTCCACAAATAATAACAAAGGGAAATGTAGCCAATGATAAGCGAATGGTGCAGTCTTCTAGTCTTTCCGTAGACAGGCTATGCATCCATAATGGGGGGGTATTATACCCGGTTTAGGAAATGGGACCCTATTGATTCTACAGCATAGAAAATATTGCAGATCATATATTATTCATACGTTATGTAAATAAAGACGTGGTAAAATATAAGATTGCCAAAACAAGGGGCTTTAAAGACACCCATGTATGTATCTAAACACAATCCTATGAAAAATGTGCAAAATTTGCATTCAAAAGTGGTCTTTTAGGGGGTGATCTATGCTAATAGGGTGGCCTGTAATATATGGGGGGACTGGACATGTGTCACAGAAAATCTTGTTTGGATTAAAGGGGTGGTTTTAGAGAAAAATAGTATCTTAAAGCTTTATGTAGATATCAAATTAATCCATAAAAGTATTCGCCGAATACGAGACATTTGTATCAGCTAAGCGGCGCATTTCGAACACTATACTCGTTCTTAATCGTTCTTCATTGTGGTTGTAATGTGTATACTCTCTTGCTCTCTGTATAAAGGCATATCGAGTACTTAATAACACTTTCCTAAATCTTGGGGGCTGAGCCCTTGGACCACTATGTATACAGCTGCTCTGACTTTGAACCCCCATGATGAGTTGTGCATGGTCAGCTACATACACATTGGTTTTCCATACAGAACTACATGGCTGGGAATCTGCCTGTAGAAACAGTCTTTCAATACATGAGTTTATGGGGATCCTTGATTCACCGATCACTGGCATCAGATCTTTGTGTATGTTGGTCTGTACTGCAAAGGCAGAAACTCCCTTCACAGCTTAGCCTCCCTGACTGCATACCTATGGATAATTATAGTGCACCCCCAGCTTGATGAGATGGTTCTGTCTATGCATGGTCATGTGATGCTTTGCTGAGACATCATTAGATTGATAGCAAAGCAAAAAGGAAGAGAAAGCGTGTAAGAGCAGTATATATGAAATTGAATATTGTGATATACAGTCACGTGGGGGTTGCAGGGAGGCAATGTCATCATCAGAGACTTGTAGCTAATGGCTTTCGTGGTGGCTCAAAGAAGTTATGTCCCTCAGAAATTGGACAAGGGGCAACGCAACTGTGTGGGGCACATTTTCTTACCCGCCCCGTTGTCGCCACCGATCCGGAATGTCCGACGAGGATTTGGAGCTTCCGCGATTCACTAAAATCATGTGCCCGATATCCTGCATGTGTCGCTTCCCCGCTCAGGTCCGCCAGTGTTCACCATCTTCTTCCCGATGCATGTAAGTGATGATCTTGCGACACAATTTTGAAAGTTAAATTCCGCGGTTTGTCTGAATCAGTCGGGTTGTCCAGCGGCCCGCCGGCACAATCCGATCATGTGCGCCAAAAACCCATGCAATTCAGGGAAAATCGGAAAAAATTGCGAAACCCGGCGGAAATGCGTCCGACAGACCCTTAGTAAATGTGCCCCATTGTGTCAAAACTGTGACAAGTGATAACTGAGGGTTCCTTATTTAGATTTTTCTTTGGGTTCCAGTAGCTTTAGATTGCCCTACAACTCAAAGATGAAACTGGGTCATATGTTGCATATCCCATATCCCTTGTATCTTTCTGGTCTTTTTACACAAGCATTGGGATTGTTTACCCGGTTACTTACACACCGTGTACAGAGAAGTGTAGCGGAACAATGTTAATATGTATAGGCCATATTTAAAAAGGTGCACCGACCAGAGACATGAAAAACCTAAAAACTCTTCACCTATACATCAAATGTCGCATTTCTGCACCTTCTACCCACTATCCACAAGGCCGTCAATGGTCCATGATCATGTGACCTCAATGTCTATGACCCAGAATTCCCTGCATGCTCCTCTTTGATTTTATACCTTAAAGATGCAAAGCTTCAGGGCGCTTGTTCATCCGATCATAAGCTGATTTATCTATTTATCTTGTAAGTTCTATACATTCATACACAAAAGAGCAATATGTCTATGTGCCTGCAGCTCTGAAGTTTTCAATAAATGCCTTGAATTTTGAGTATATTATTTACTATGAATGAATCACTCGGGGGTATTGTGCACCATGAAACAAAACCCACTTGAAACAATGGAGCGTTTTATATATATGCTGTGTAAAGAATTACAGTGTAATGAAAATGACACGAAAATGTGTTAAATATAGCAAATTATCTACTTTGTAACAGAGCGGTGTACTGTGCACAGGGAAGGGGGGTGAGGTTTTCTTATTAAAGGGGATTACAAAGTTATAAAAACATTTCTGTTTTGTATAGAATAATGGCTCCACATCGAGCCACAGGTTATCTAGGGTATTGCGGCTCACTTCTGCTTTAAGGAAGTTGAACTGCAATATAAGACCTGACTTATGGACAGGGCGGCGCTGTTTCTTGAAACAAAACATCTTTTCCTGTCCAATCCTTTACAGCCTCTTTAAATTAATGAAATTGGGTGGCCTGCAATAAAAAAATTCAATAAGCAACAGCTCATCTATAACAGGCTTGTAAAACTATCACCATGCTAGAGCGGAACATCCAAATATCTCCATGTCAGTCCCAATTTCCATAAATATCTTCATGTCAGTCCCAATTTCCATAAATATCTTCATGTCAGTCCCAATTTAAAAAAATATCTCCTTGTCAGAGCCCATCAGAGCACCACCAGAATATCTACATCTACCTCCAGCTGTTCAACATAGACAGCACCACATGATATACCCCCAGTCCTGCCTACTACTTAGGGTACAAGAGGAAGTAAAAGTATACCTCCCAACTGCCCCTCATCCAGCAGGACTTTCCCAGGTTTTGGGCTCTGTCCCGCTTTCCGGCCTGGTGGGAGGTATGACCCGGGACATCAACTCTATCGGCACAATAATGGGGTGCACAGATAAAGAAGCACAATGGGTGGCAGAGAAGGAGGCACAATAAAGGGGGGGACAGATAATGATGCACAATAAGAGAGGTGGCACAATAATGGGGGGTACAGATAACAATGCACAATTGGGGAGGAAGAGAAGGGGGAGCAGATAAGGGGGAAATAATGAGAGGGGGGAGAAAGCGACCACAATAAGAGGGGAGGGGGAATGGGGCATTGTACAGGGAGAGAATATACTGTAGAACCATTAATATCGGTATCATACTGTGTGGGAATACTCAGGGGGTGTGGTAAGGGGCTGGACAAGCGGCATGGGTTATTATGCAAAAAAAAAAAATTATTTATTATATTTTTCTCTAGCTCTTTCTTCGGCCCAGAGGTTGGGAGTTTTGGAAAGGTGCTCTCTCCAGCTTCTCAGAGACTGTTTGGGTAATGTACCTCTTGGTAAGAGATGCTTGACTGCTAGACATGCCCCTGAGATGCACTTAAAGACATTTCCACCAGTTTAAATACTGAGGGTTCAATACTGTGCAACAATGGATGAAGAGAAGCAAGATGGTCGTAGGACGAATTGCCAACTATCTATTTATTCCAAACTCATATTGTATCCAGGCTACACCACCACATCTCATATTGTATCCAGGCTACACTGCCACATCTCATATTGTATCCAGGCTACACTGCCACATCTCACCCTGTATCCAGGCTATACCACCACATCTCACCCTGTATCCAGGCTATACCACCGCATCTCATATTGTATCCAGGCTACACCACCACATCTCACCCTGTATCCAGGCTATACCACCACATCTCACCCTGTATCCAGGCTATACCACCACATCTCATATTGTATCCAGGCTACACCGCCACATCTCACCCTGTATCCAGGCTACACCACCACATCTCATATTGTATCCAGGCTATACCACCACATCTCACCCTGTATCCAGGCTATACCACCACATCTCACATTGTATACAGGCTACACCACCACATCTCATATTGTATCCAGGCTACACTGCCACATCTCACCCTGTATCCAGGCTATACCACCACATCTCATATTGTATCCAGGCTACACCACCACATCTCACCCTGTATCCAGGCTATACCACCACATCTCACCCTGTATCCAGGCTATACCACCACATCTCACATTGTATACAGGCTACACCACCACATCTCACATTGTATCCAGGCTACACCACCACATCTCACATTGTATCCAGGCTACACCACCACATCTCACATTGTATCCAGGCTACATCACCACATCTCATATTGTATCCCGGCTACATCATCACATCTCATATTGTATCCAGGCTACACCACCGCATCTCATATTGTATCCAGGCTACACCACCACATCTCACCCTGTATCCAGGCTATACCACCACATCTCACCCTGTATCCCGGCTACACCATCACATCTCATATTGTATCCAGGCTACACCACCACATCTCACATTGTATCCAGGCTACACCACCACATCTCACATTGTATCCAGGCTACACCACCACATCTCACATTGTATCCAGGCTATACCACCACATCTCATATTGTATCCAGGCTACACCACCACATCTCATATTGTATCCAGGCTACACTGCCACATCTCATATTGTATCCAGGCTACACTGCCACATCTCACCCTGTATCCAGGCTATACCACCACATCTCACCCTGTATCCAGGCTATACCACCGCATCTCATATTGTATCCAGGCTACACCACCACATCTCACCCTGTATCCAGGCTATACCACCACATCTCACCCTGTATCCAGGCTATACCACCGCATCTCATATTGTATCCAGGCTACACCACCACATCTCACCCTGTATCCAGGCTATACCACCACATCTCACCCTGTATCCAGGCTATACCACCACATCTCACCCTGTATCCAGGCTATACCACCGCATCTCATATTGTATCCAGGCTACACCACCACATCTCACCCTGTATCCAGGCTATACCACCACATCTCACCCTGTATCCAGGCTATACCACCACATCTCACCCTGTATCCAGGCTATACCACCGCATCTCATATTGTATCCAGGCTACACCACCACATCTCACCCTGTATCCAGGCTATACCACCACATCTCACCCTGTATCCAGGCTATACCACCACATCTCATATTGTATCCAGGCTATACCACCACATCTCATATTGTATCCAGGCTACACCGCCACATCTCACCCTGTATCCAGGCTACACCACCACATCTCATATTGTATCCAGGCTATACCACCACATCTCACCCTGTATCCAGGCTATACCACCACATCTCACATTGTATACAGGCTACACCACCACATCTCACATTGTATCCAGGCTACACCACCACATCTCACATTGTATCCAGGCTACATCACCACATCTCATATTGTATCCCGGCTACATCATCACATCTCATATTGTATCCAGGCTACACCACCGCATCTCATATTGTATCCAGGCTACACCACCACATCTCACCCTGTATCCAGGCTATACCACCACATCTCACCCTGTATCCCGGCTACACCATCACATCTCATATTGTATCCAGGCTACACCACCACATCTCACATTGTATCCAGGCTACACCACCACATCTCACATTGTATCCAGGCTATACCACCACATCTCATATTGTATCCAGGCTACACCACCACATCTCATATTGTATCCAGGCTACACCACCGCATCTCATATTGTATCCAGGCTACACCACCACATCTCACCTTGTATCCAGGCTACACCACCACATCTCATATTGTATCCAGGCTACACCACCACATCTCATATTGTATCCAGGCTACATCACCACATCTCATATTGTATCCAGGCTACACCACCGCATCTCATATTGTATCCAGGCTACACCACCGCATCTCATATTGTATCCAGGCTACACCACCGCATCTCATATTGTATCCAGGCTACACCACCACATCTCACCCTGTATCCAGGCTACACCACCACATCTCATATTGTTTAGATTGTGAGCCCCATGTTTAGATTGTGAGCCCCATGGGGACAGGGACCAATTTGAAATGCTTTGTGCAGCGCTGCGTAATCTGTGTGCGCTATATAAATAAAATAATAATTATTATTAATTAATTATTATCCAGGCTACACCACCATATCTCACATTGTATCCAGGCTACACCACCATATCTCACATTGTATCCAGGCTACACCACCATATCTCACATTATATCCAGGCTACACCACCACATCTCACATTATATCCAGGCTACACCACCACATCTCACATTGTATCCAGGCTACACCACCACATCTCACATTGTATCCAGGCTACACCACCATATCTCACATTGTCTCCAGGCTACACCACCACATCTCACATTATATCCAGGCTACACCACCACATCTCACATTGTATCCAGGCTACACCACCACATCTCACATTATATCCAGGCTACACCACCACATCTCACATTGTATCCAGGCTACACCACCACATCTCACCCTGTATCCAGGCTACACCACCACATCTCACATTGTCTCCTGGCTACACCACCACATCTCACATTGTATCCAGGCTACACCACCGCATCTCATATTGTATCCAGGCTACACCACATATACTATCCTATTTTGTGGCACTAGTCGTAAAAGTGTCTAAAATCTGTCTAAACCTTTGATAAATGAAAGTGCCTCAAGATTTAGATACAATTCTGCTTTAAGTAGTATAGACTAGTGGCCTCACAATTGATCACTGCCTAAATTACTGACATCATAGACGAGCTATCACTAGATGACATCATGGATAAGCTCTGACTAGATTACATCATGGATAAACTATCACTAGATTACATCATAGATGAGGTCTGACAAGATGACATCATAGACAAGCTATCACTAGATTACTGACATCACAGCTGATCTTTGTCTAGACCTATGACATCACAACCAGTGTCTACACACTAGACATTGTTCCTCACTACGGCTCGCAGATCTGCCTTGTAGCACCGCGCCGCGGCCTTGGGGCTATTCCCTGTAGTACAGACATGGATTCTGCTCTCCCCAGCCAGTAAACAATTGGTATAATTATATTTCCATCTAAGTGAATAGTAGCAGAACATGTTGGCAGAGCAGATAGCTAATAACGACATATCCCCATTATCAGCTAAATCCGCACGGATATGGAGATAATGGCCTTGACAAAATCAAAAGAAGTAAAAAAATTCTCTGCAGAGTTTCTATGGGAGCGTGGTACAGTGAATGGATCAGGTGCAGAGAATTCACCAGGAGTCATTTATCTATTCATCCCCCGCTGGAGTGGAGACATGTGCCATCGCTTTCCTACATATGTTGTCAGGGTTTTTGTTCTGCAGCCAAGCAAATAAGAAAAAGCAAAAAAAAAAGACCTTGGGATCCGAGAGAGGAATTTTTTTTCTTCCCAGCTGCAGCATTTCGACATCGTGTTGTAAGAAAGAATGTGTAGAACTGCTGCTGGCGTGGGAAGGGTTAAAGAATCCTCCGATAGTCTCCCAGTGAGACAGTGTATTGTGGGTGTAGGGATCATATATGCCGCATGATTCCATTAATAAAGGATGATTAGGTCCAGCCTATAGGCACAGCATGATACACAGGCAATGTACGACAGCAATGCATCCTACAACTACTGCTACAGCATCACCCTGACATCCAATAGTGGATTATAATAGAGGAGATTTGGGCTGTAGCCCTGGGCCCATGGCCACCCAAATCACTTACCAAATTTTATACCGAGCAAGCATTTTACCCATGAAATCCTCATACATCTGTTCCTGCTCCCAATACTCATGCACACAAGAACCATTTCAGGACCTTTGAAGGTCCTCCACAGGTCCTGAAACCAGAGATTGAAACCACATCCTCCATTCCCTAAGAGGTTGATTCTAGTACCAGATGTAGGAAATGATTCCAGACTTGTAGGGGCTATAATATTCATACAGCCAGGCTCGGACTGGCCCGCCGGGGTACCAGGGAAATCACCGGTGGGCCCTATGCCCCCCAGTCTGACCCTGCATACAGCCCAGGACCCAGGGCAGTCTTAATTCACTGCTGCTGATTTCGCTTTAGCTCAACCCTTCCTATGAGATTATTGAATCCAGACTACTTTACGTTGCGCTACTCACATAGATTTCGGCATTGCACACTTTACAGCCTACTGGCAGAGTAGTATGTGATTGCTTCATCATGGTACTGCATTGCCTGTGTCGCACTATAAAATTATTCAAACTAGCGCTCGCTCTCCCCAATGTGTTTTTTTGCATATCCTGTTTGGACCCATATCGGAGAATTGGGTCCATATTTAAAGGAATCTACCATCAAAATAAAGCATGACAAACCAGGGACATTACTTATAGATCCAGGCACCGTAACTGTGGTAATCTTCTTATATTTGTTATACATGGCCCTCTCCCTTCTAAAATCAACTTTTATAATTATGCTAATGAGCCTGAAGGGCTATGGGCGTGTTACCGAGACCTTCTGTACTCTGGCTTCACAGGCTGTTACACTGCAGCAGCACATCACCTCACCCAACCCCTCTGCACTTCCTGTAATCTTGGCAGCAGTGAGCCCAAACTGGGAGGGGGGAAGTGCTCTTTAAGAATGTAACAGTATGTGAATCTGCAGTACGGAGGTGCTATGATAACACACCCATTAGCATAATTTTTTATGTGGATTTTAGAAGAAAGGAGATCATGGATAACACAGAAATGGTGCCTAGATCTATGAGTAAGTGCCCCTGGCTTATCAGGTTTCAGAGAAAAAGTAGTTTTGGGAGGATGTATCCAGATACATTTGAAAGAACTTTCCAGCAATTTGCAAATAAAAATGCTACAGCTCCATGCAGAGATATAAGAGCACAGCAGTGTGGGGACACCACCGCCAGTACAATCCTGGAATATAAATCCATACATCACAGTCCTGCTGCTACTAACATCACACACAAAGTTCTGATTACACATCTCTCCAGGGACAATATCCAACACTGACTGCAGTCTGCAGGGTCAAAGCTGACAATACATTCCCTTTAAGGTGAAGAGTTGAAATATAAGTCCATGGGATGCTCTAGGTAACTACAACACCCAGCATGTCCTGTCAGCCAGTCAGCCAAGGAGTGGTAGCAATACGTATCTGTGCGGGATTGCTGCTGTGTAGGGTCTTTATATGTTCCAGTAATGATGTATTGATCCTATGGAGAGAATAGTGGAGTGAGGACGACTTCATTACTGTACAATTAGCGTATGTCGTTACACTGTTATCCATTCTGGGACTCACATGTCAGGGATCCTGTGGGCATAGGAACCAGCTGTGCACCATATCAGTGTGCCCTCTCCCTCTGTACACTATGATGTAGGTCCTGTATAGCACTATTTTGTAGGTCCTGTATAGTACTATTTTGTAGGTCCCGTATAGCACTATTATGTAGGTCCTGTATAGCACTATTATGTAGGTCCTGTATAGCACTATTTTGTAGGTCCCGTATAGCACTATTATGTAGGTCCTGTATAGCTCTATTATGTAGGTACTGTATAGCACTATTATATAGGTCCTGTATAGCTCTATTATGTAGGTCCTGTATAGCACTATTTTGTAGGTCCTGTATAGTACTATTTTGTAGGTCCCGTATAGCACTATTTTGTAGGTCCCGTATAGCACTATTATGTAGGTCCTGTATAGCACTATTTTGTAGGTCCCGTATAGCACTATTATGTAGGTCCTGTATAGCTCTATTATGTAGGTACTGTATAGCACTATTATATAGGTCCTGTATAGCTCTATTATGTAGGTCCTGTATAGCACTATTTTGTAGGTCCTGTATAGTACTATTTTGTAGGTCCCGTATAGCACTATTTTGTAGGTCCCGTATAGCACTATTATGTAGGTCCTGTATAGCTCTATTATGTAGGTACTGTATAGCACTATTATGTAGGTCCTGTATAGCACTATTATGTAGGTACTGTATAGCACTATTATGTAGATCCTGTATAGCACTATTATGTAGGTCCTGTATAGCACTATTATGTAGGTCCTGTATAGCACTATTATGTAGGTCCTGTATAGCACAATTATGTAGGTCCTGTATAGCACTATTATGTAGGTACTGTATAGCACTATTATGTAGATCCTGTATAGCACTATTATGTAGGTCCTGTATAGCACTATTATGTAGGTCCTGTATAGCACTATTATGTAGGTCCTGTATAGCACTATTTTGTAGGTCCTGTATAGCACTATTATGTAGGTCCTGTATAGCTCTATTTTGTAGGTCCCGTATAGCACTATTATGTAGGTCCCGTATAGCACTATTTTGTAGGTCCCGTATAGCACTATTTTGTAGGTCCCGTATAGCACTATGATGTAGGTCCCGTATAGCACTATGATGTAGGTCCCGTATAGCACTATTATGTAGGTCCTGTATAGCACTATTATGAAGGTACTGTATAGCTCTATGATGTAGGTCCTGTATAGCACTATTATGTAGGTCCTGTATAGCACTATTTTGTAGGTCCTGTATAGTACTATTTTGTAGGTCCCGTATAGCACTATTATGTAGGTCCTGTATAGCACTATTTTGTAGGTCCTGTATAGTACTATTTTGTAGGTCCCGTATAGCACTATTATGTAGGTCCTGTATAGCACTATTATGTAGGTACTGTATAGCACTATTATGTAGGTCCTGTATAGCTCTATTATGTAGGTCCTGTATAGCACTATTATGTAGGTCCTGTATAGTACTATTTTGTAGGTCCCGTATAGCACTATTATGTAGGTCCTGTATAGCTCTATTATGTAGGTACTGTATAGCACTATTATGTAGGTACTGTATAGCACTATTATGTAGGTCCTGTATAGCACTATTATGTACGTCCTGTATAGCACTATTATGAAGGTCCTGTATAGCACTATTATGTAGGTCCTGTATAGCACTATTATGTAGGTCCTGTATAGCACTATTATGTAGGTACTGTATAGCACTATTATGTAGATCCTGTATAGCACTATTATGTAGGTCCTGTATAGCACTATTTTGTAGGTCCTGTATAGCACTATTATGTAGGTCCTGTATAGCACTATTATGTAGGTCCTGTATAGCTCTATTATGTAGGTCCTGTATAGCTCTATTATGTAGGTCCTTTATAGCACTATTTTGTAGGTCCCGTATAGCACTATTATGTAGGTCCTGTATAGCACTATTATGTAGGTCCTGTATAGCACTATTATGTACGTCCTGTATAGCACTATTATGTAGGTCCTGTATAGCACTATTATGTAGGTACTGTATAGCACTATTTTGTAGGTCCTGTATAGCACTATTATGTAGGTCCTGTATAGCACTATTTTGTAGGTCCTGTATAGCACTATTATGTAGGTCCTGTATAGCACTATTTTGTAGGTCCCGTATAGCACTATTATGTAGGTCCTGTATAGCACTATTATGTAGGTCCTGTATAGCACTATTATGTAGGTCTTGTATAGCACTATTATGTAGGTCCTGTATAGCTCTATTATGTAGGTACTGTATAGCACTATTATGTAGGTCTTGTATAGCACTATTATGTAGGTCCTGTATAGCACTATTATGTAGGTCCTGTATAGCTCTATTATGTAGGTCCTTTATAGCACTATTTTGTAGGTCCCGTATAGCACTATTTTGTAGGTCCCGTATAGCACTATTATGTAGGTCCCGTATAGCACTATTTTGTAGGTCCCGTATAGCACTATTTTGTAGGTCCCGTATAGCACTATGATGTAGGTCCCGTATAGCACTATTATGTAGGTCCTGTATAGCTCTATGATGTAGGTCCTGTATAGCACTATTATGTAGGTACTGTATAGCACTATTATGTAGGTCCTGTATAGCACTATTTTGTAGGTCCTGTATAGCACTATTATGTAGGTACTGTATAGCACTATTATGTAGATCCTGTATAGCACTATTATGTAGGTCCTGTATAGCACTATTATGTAGGTTCTGTATAGCACTATTATGTAGGTACTGTATAGCACTATTATGTAGATCCTGTATAGCACTATTATGTAGGTCCTGTATAGCACTATTATGTAGGTCCTGTATAGCACTATTATGTAGGTCCTGTATAGCACTAATATGTAGGTCCTGTATAGCACTATTATGTAGGTCCTGTATAGCACTATTATGTAGGTACTGTATAGCACTATTATGTAGATCCTGTATAGCACTATTATGTAGGTCCTGTATAGCACTATTTTGTAGGTCCTGTATAGCACTATTATGTAGGTCCTGTATAGCACTATTATGTAGGTCCTGTATAGCTCTATTATGTAGGTCCTGTATAGCTCTATTATGTAGGTCCTGTATAGCTCTATGATGTAGGTCCTGTATAGCACTATTATGTAGGTACTGTATAGCACTATTATGTAGGTCCTGTATAGCACTATTTTGTAGGTCCTGTATAGCACTATTATGTAGGTACTGTATAGCACTATTATGTAGATCCTGTATAGCACTATTATGTAGGTCCTTTATAGCACTATTATGTAGGTTCTGTATAGCACTATTATGTAGGTACTGTATAGCACTATTATGTAGATCCTGTATAGCACTATTATGTAGGTCCTGTATAGCACTATTATGTAGGTCCTGTATAGCACTATTATGTAGGTCCTGTATAGCACTAATATGTAGGTCCTGTATAGCACTATTATGTAGGTCCTGTATAGCACTATTATGTAGGTACTGTATAGCACTATTATGTAGATCCTGTATAGCACTATTATGTAGGTCCTGTATAGCACTATTTTGTAGGTCCTGTATAGCACTATTATGTAGGTCCTGTATAGCACTATTATGTAGGTCCTGTATAGCTCTATTATGTAGGTCCTGTATAGCTCTATTATGTAGGTCCTTTATAGCACTATTTTGTAGGTCCCGTATAGCACTATTTTGTAGGTCCCGTATAGCACTATTTTGTAGGTCCCGTATAGCACTATTTTGTAGGTCCCGTATAGCACTATTTTGTAGGTCCCGTATAGCACTATGATGTAGGTCCCGTATAGCACTATTATGTAGGTCCTGTATAGCACTATTATGTAGGTACTGTATAGCACTATTATGTAGATCCTGTATAGCACTATTATGTAGGTCCTGTATAGCACTATTTTGTAGGTCCTGTATAGCACTATTATGTAGGTCCTGTATAGCACTATTATGTAGGTCCTGTATAGCTCTATTATGTAGGTCCTGTATAGCTCTATTATGTAGGTCCTGTATAGCTCTATTATGTAGGTCCTTTATAGCACTATTTTGTAGGTCCCGTATAGCACTATTTTGTAGGTCCCGTATAGCACTATTTTGTAGGTCCCGTATAGCACTATTTTGTAGGTCCCGTATAGCACTATGATGTAGGTCCCGTATAGCACTATTATGTAGGTCCTGTATAGCACTATTATGTAGGTCCTGTATAGCACTATTATGTAGGTCCTGTATAGCACTATTATGTAGGTACTGTATAGCTCTATGATGTAGGTCCTGTATAGCACTATTATGTAGGTCCCGTATAGCACTATTTTGTAGGTCCTGTATAGTACTATTTTGTAGGTCCCGTATAGCACTATTATGTAGGTCCTGTATAGCACTATTTTGTAGGTCCTGTATAGTACTATTTTGTAGGTCCCGTATAGCACTATTATGTAGGTCCTGTATAGCACTATTATGTAGGTCCTGTATAGCACTATTATGTAGGTCCTGTATAGCTCTATTATGTAGGTCCTGTATAGCTCTATTATGTAGGTCCTTTATAGCACTATTTTGTAGGTCCCGTATAGCACTATTATGTAGGTCCCGTATAGCACTATTTTGTAGGTCCCGTATAGCACTATTTTGTAGGTCCCGTATAGCACTATGATGTAGGTCCCGTATAGCACTATTATGTAGGTCCTGTATAGCACTATTATGTAGGTCCTGTATAGCACTATTATGAAGGTACTGTATAGCTCTATGATGTAGGTCCTGTATAGCACTATTATGTAGGTCCCGTATAGCACTATTTTGTAGGTCCTGTATAGTACTATTTTGTAGGTCCCGTATAGCACTATTATGTAGGTCCTGTATAGCACTATTTTGTAGGTCCTGTATAGTACTATTTTGTAGGTCCCGTATAGCACTATTATGTAGGTCCCGTATAGCACTATTATGTAGGTACTGTATAGCACTATTATGTAGGTCCTGTATAGCTCTATTATGTAGGTCCTGTATAGCACTATTATGTAGGTCCCGTATAGTACTATTTTGTAGGTCCCGTATAGCACTATTATGTAGGTCCCGTATAGCTCTATTATGTAGGTACTGTATAGCACTATTATGTAGGTCCTGTATAGCACTATTATGTACGTCCTGTATAGCACTATTATGTAGGTCCTGTATAGCACTATTATGTAGGTCCTGTATAGCACTATTATGTACGTCCTGTATAGCACTATTATGTACGTCCTGTATAGCACTATTATGTAGGTCCTGTATAGCACTATTATGTAGGTCCTGTATAGCACTATTATGTACGTCCTGTATAGCACTATTATGTAGGTCCTGTATAGCACTATTATGTACGTCCTGTATAGCACTATTATGTAGGTCCTGTATAGCACTATTATGTAGGTACTGTATAGCACTATTTTGTAGGTCCTGTATAGCACTATTATGTAGGTCCTGTATAGCACTATTTTGTAGGTCCTGTATAGCACTATTATGTAGGTCCTGTATAGCACTATTTTGTAGGTCCCGTATAGCACTATTATGTAGGTCCCGTATAGCACTATTATGTAGGTCCTGTATAGCACTATTATGTAGGTCTTGTATAGCACTATTATGTAGGTCCTGTATAGCTCTATTATGTAGGTACTGTATAGCTCTATTATGTAGGTCCTTTATAGCACTATTTTGTAGGTCCCGTATAGCACTATTTTGTAGGTCCCGTATAGCACTATTATGTAGGTCCCGTATAGCACTATTTTGTAGGTCCCGTATAGCACTATTTTGTAGGTCCCGTATAGCACTATGATGTAGGTCCCGTATAGCACTATTATGTAGGTCCTGTATAGCTCTATGATGTAGGTCCTGTATAGCACTATTATGTAGGTACTGTATAGCACTATTATGTAGGTCCTGTATAGCACTATTTTGTAGGTCCTGTATAGCACTATTATGTAG
The DNA here is from genome assembly GCF_040894005.1 of Engystomops pustulosus. Lineage (NCBI taxonomy): Eukaryota > Metazoa > Chordata > Amphibia > Anura > Leptodactylidae > Engystomops > Engystomops pustulosus. The sequence goes on from NC_092418.1 coordinate 21,757,792, forward strand.
GTCCTGTATAGCACTATTTTGTAGGTCCCGTATAGCACTATTATGTAGGTCCTGTATAGCACTATTATGTAGGTCCTGTATAGCACTATTATGTAGGTCCTGTATAGCTCTATTATGTAGGTACTGTATAGCTCTATTATGTAGGTCCTTTATAGCACTATTTTGTAGGTCCCGTATAGCACTATGATGTAGGTCCCGTATAGCACTATTATGTAGGTCCTGTATAGCACTATTATGAAGGTACTGTATAGCTCTCTGATGTAGGTCCTGTATAGCACTATTATGTAGGTCCTGTATAGCACTGTTATGTAGGTACTGTATAGCACTATTATGTAGGTCCTGTATAGCACTATTATGTAGGTACTGTATAGCAGTATTATGTAGGTGATGTATAGCACTATTATGTAGGTACTGTATAGCACTATTATGTAGGTGATGTATAGCACTATTATGTAGGAACTGTAGTTACTGTATAGCACTATTATGTAGGTACTGTTTAGTACTATTAAATAGGTACTGTATAGCCCTATTGTGTAGTTATTATGTATTACTATTATGTAGGTCCTGTATAGCACTAATATCTAGGTACTGTATAGAACTATCAAATAGGACCTGTATAGCACTATTGTGTAGGTACTGTATAGAACTATTATATAGGACCTGTATAGCACTATTGTGTAGGTACTGTATAGAACTATTATATAGGTAGTGTATAGCACTATTGTGTAGGTATTATATAGAACTATTGTGTATGTACTATATGCCACTATTTTATAGGTACTGTTTATCATGTAGGTCCTTTATAGCACTAGTGTAGGTATTATATGGCTCATTATATTGTGTATGCTTTGCGTGCAGGTTGCCTCACTAATGTGCAGAATGCACCAGAGTATTGTAGTATTGTAGTCTGGTGCTCCCTGCACGCCCCAATAGCACCACAATTATATCAGACTTCAAACATAAATGTGGCGCCCGGAGCACCCGTTGTACCCTTTAGGTGCAGAGTTTTCTGTCTTGTCGGACACAGAGCAGCCGTCACACAAAACTGGTGCAGACACTTCATAAATACATGTAGAAGCGGATAAATCCGGGCCCCTGTGTCCTGGTATTTCCCAGAACCCAGGGAGATGACACAGTCACCTATAATGAGGCCTAATAAGTAAATGGCTCCCATTTGGTGTCCCTATAAACAGACTCTGTATGGGCTTAATATTGTAACGGTTCTTACATTATATGTAATTTCCTATTCACTGCTTGTACATATGTCACAATGTTACCAGGGACACATTACAGTAATGTAGGCTTGATAGGCAGACAAGGTCAGCTCCAGCCGAGAGGAGCCGACGACTACAAAGAAGAAATAACACCATGCACACCACTCATACTGTAAGGGGCTGCTTCATCGGGGGCAGAAAATCCCATAAAGGGGTTATCCAAGATTAAAAAAAGATGTCTGCTTACATCCAAAAACCGCATGAGGCCCATCCATGGGTCAAATCTGAAATCCCAATTGATATTGAGGTGAAATATCACACACAACCTGTGGGAGGAGATTCTCCAGGTGGGCCTAAAATCTAATTAAATCTTGTGAACATGGATGTAAGGTCCAGCATTAGGTAGGACTTATTAAAAGCAATGAGTACCTCTGTTGTGGCTCTCTAATCTCCTCCTCATATTGTGTCCCCTCTTATCTTCTCCACATATTGTGGCCTCTCATCTCCTCCTATTAGTGCCCCTCATGTACCCTTCATATTGTGGCCCCTCTTATCTCCCCCTCATATTGTGTCCCCTCTCATCTTCCCCTCATATTATGGCCTCTCATCTCCCCCTCATATTGTGGCCCCTCTCATCTCCCCCTCATATTGTGGCCCCTCTCATCTCCTCCTCATATTAGGGCCTCTCATCTCCCCCTCATATTGTGGCCCCTCTCATTTCCTCCTCATATTAGGGCCTCTCATCTCCCTCTCATATTGTGGCCCCTCTCATCTCCCTCTCATATTGTGGCCCCTCTCATCTCCCCCTCATATTGTGGCCCTTCTCATCTCCCCATCATATTGTGGCCCCTCTCATCTCCCCATCATATTGTGGCCCCTCTCATCTCCCCCTCATATTGTGCCCCCTCTCATCTACCCCTCATATTGTGGCCCCTCTCATCTACCCCTCATATTGTGGCCCCTCTCATCTACCCCTCATATTGTGGCCCTTCTCATCTCCCCATCATATTGTGGCCCCTCTCATCTCCCCCTCATATTGTGTCCCCTCTCATCTCCCCCTCATATTGTGTCCCCTCTCATCTACCCCTCATATTGTGGCCTCTCTCATCTACCCCTCATATTGTGGCCCCTCTCATCTCCCCCTCATATTGTGGCCCTTCTCATCTCCCCCTCATATTGTGGCCTCTCATCTCCCCCTCATATTGTGGCCCCTCTCATCTCCCCCTCATATTGTGGCCCTTCTCATCTCCCCCTCATATTGTGGCCCCTCCTATTTCCTCCTCATATTAGGGCAATTATGAAATAAGCTTAAAATACTTCTGTTTTACTTAGGTTAGGATATAATCACATTTAGGAAATTGTGTGTTGTTCTCTAGTTTTGATCTCGGGGTATATAGCTCTGGGTATACAGCATGGGCAGAGCATTCAGGCTCAGAGAGGGGCTACTAAGGTATTACAAGTCTCTTACTGGCTGGCAGAGGTAAAAAAAAAAAACATTCCCTGGACATCCGATCTGATTTCCGATCTGGCTGCTCCTGACAGAGGGATTGAGTGGCTGGATTAGCGAGTGCAGACATGAATTATTCCATACCGCAACATGATACACAGAACAAATGGCTATCCCTGCCTGGTACATAGAGCATATCACTGCTTTCTGGGTGGGCAGTCACTATAGACACTTAAAGTGATGAGCAACTGTGCCTAAACTTCTGGAGGTTGCTGCTAAAGAAGGCAAATCTAGTTTTTTACTGCCACCACTAGGGGGAGCTCACTGTCTATATATTAATACTGCCCCTGGTTTGAGAATGAAATAACTCCATTTATCAGTACAGCACAGTACAGTACAGCAATGTGATTCTCAACAAATCGGGGTAGGGCTTAAAAGTTAAAGAACACCAACTCGTACTCAATGTATACACTAATAGGATGACGCTCCGCTGATTCCAATGCAGATGGAATTTCCTCTCTATATTGTCAGGTGGACGTTCTGCTTCTAGCTAAGGACTGCCCACTTGACAGTAAACAGATCCTAACTATTCCAGAATCAGAGGAGAGGCGGCAGGTGAAGACTGGAGGAAACACTGAATTCTAAACCTTATAATTATAGATCATTATAAGATAAAGAATAAAATATTTTTCTGGCTTTAATAATCAGTCCAAACAATGTTGACCACGCCCCCTTTTCCACAAACCACACCCACTTTCTCAACTTTTGTTGAACATGACCCAGAGAGAATGAAACTTTTATGCGAAGTTTTGTGACTTTTTCTCAGTTTTGTTTGCACAGACGCCAACATCCAAACTAAGCCCAATGCATCTCGGCCTCGGTGGCTTCTGCCCTGAGGCGAATAATATCCTGAAGGTAAATCAGTTCCTTGCAGGAGAACAAGCGCCACGGATATTTGTTATCTTGCACGTCTTGGTTTTACTAACTGCATACATATTGTAGGGACTATGATAACACTAACTGGCGGTGCCTCTGCTGTGCATCATCCTGTAGGTGACATCTAAGTTGAAATGGCATATGGAAAATCTGCATCCAATATGTGTGGATAGTGTGCGTTTTGAAGACGCACCCTGCACGCACCAGTCAAGCTTGAACTGAGTGCACCATGTTTTTTTTTTTTTTTTGGTGTACTCAGTTTAACAGGCGTGTGCCACGATTGTGTTGGACTTCTGACATAAATGTGGCACCTTTCAGGGTGATGCCACACGTGGCACTTTGAACCCGTTTTTGTTCCGTTTTTAAGCAGTCTGTCCAAAAACGCATGCGTTAAAAAATACGTTGAATAATTGGTAAAACCTGTCAAAAAAGCATGCGTTTTTTAACGGACTGCTTAAAAACGGACCAAAAGCGGGTTCAAAACGCCCTGTGTGGCATCACCCTTAGGTGCAGAATTTTGTGTTGCGACGGACAGAGTGATCACTGGGGAAGGCCTTGCGTCTCAAAACGCAGTCAAAACCCAATGGGGCTCATTTACTAAGGGTCGTGGATTCCACTTTCGTCGGACTGTTTGCCTTTTTTGGGGACTGCACATCTTGGACAGGTATTAAATAGGTGTCTGTGCTGGGATTTTGGTGCCCGCGATCCTTTTGTGGCTCAGCTGCTCACAATTTAGGGGGGGGCGGGCCGTCGGATGATCCAACTGATTAGGACTGAGCGCGGGATTTAACTTTCAAATTGTGTCGAAAGACAATGCACTTACATGCACCAGGAAGAAGAAGGTGAACTCCGGCGGACCTGAGCGGGGAAGCGACACATGCAGGATATCGGGCGCACGATCTTAGTGAATCGCGGCACATTGCATGGTTGTCGGACAATGCACTTCGGGTGAACTTCAGTGGACGGGTAAGTTAATGGGGGTAATTTACTAAGGGCCCGATTCATGTTTTCCCGACGTGTTACCCGAATATTTCCGATTTGCGACGATTTCCCCTGAATTGCCCCAGGATTTTGCCTTAGGGGGCATCCAAAAGGCAAGTGGGAGGGGTTTTGGCCTTATGTGTTTTTGCCAAGAGCCCTTCCACTTACGTATTAGATGTGTATACAAACACTACAAAAACGCCGAGCGGTTGTAAGGTTAAAAGGAGAATTCCCAAATTTAATTCTTGATCATCTATCTTTATAATAAGTGATCAATAGCTGATTGACAGTTATCTGACTCCCGGGAGCCGGGACCCTTAGGATGCGTTTACTCATTCCGTCGGATTGATACTGTTTACGTAAATGTGAACCTGGTGTAAACATGTTGTTAGCACAATGTAAATGCAACGTAAGCGCAATGTGTGAACACAACCTCAGACACGTCCTATGACTTCCTCCCTGCTCACCAAGCACAGCGCCGTACATTGTATAGTGGTCATCCCTGGTATATACAACTCCGCCTCGTCTAGTTAAACAGGACCAAGCTGCAAATGGGCCATGTGATCTATGGGTGTGACGGCTGATCGGTGCTGGTGCCAGGTCTTGGACCTTCACCAAACCTAAAGATAGGCAATCAACACAAAGAACTCTCAGAATATCCCTGTAATATAACACTGCTCCCATGCTTCTCCTCATTGGGTTTAGCCTCCAGTGAATTGTGTGAGTTCTGTGTTGGCTTCTGTGCGCCCGGATCATCTGTCATCTATTCGCTTTGATTTTTGATGTGGTAAACAAGAATATCGGGATCTATCCACGCGAGTATTTCAGGAACAGGATGGGGGAGGGGTAGCGCAGCTGAAAATAGCACGGCGCTGCTCTAGGGAACCCCGGCTGCTCAAATACTGTCAAAAAATGGCATTACTGGTGCTGCCAGGTGAGTCAGGTTACATCTCCGAATCATCCAGATTCCAGAAATATTGGGAAGTGCTCCAGGGTCACGCATGAGCTGCACACAGACATCTACAGAGGAGAGAAACGCATCCGAAAAGAGCCTCAATTTATTCTTCATCTCGGCTTCTCTTACATGGCCAGTAATGGGTCCACTGGTACCAGGAATAATAATAATAATAGTAATAATAATCATTAGTTATATGGCACCATCATATTCTGTAGCTTCACAAATCATAGGGGACATATACAAATATAATATTACATTACAGAGTAATAACAGTCATATGGAACAATAGGAGGGAGAGCCCTGATCACAAGAGCTTACAGTCTATGAGGATGAGGGGGTGACACAAGAGCTTACAGTCTATGAGGATGAGGGGGTGACACAAGAGCTTACAGTCTATGAGGATGAGGGGGGTGACACAAGAGCTTACAGTCTATGAGGATGAGGGGGGTGACACAAGAGCTTACAGTCTATGAGGATGAGGAGGACACAGGAGCTTACAGTCTATGAGGATGAGGGGGGTGACACAAGAGCTTACAGTCTATGAGGATGAGGGGGTGACACAACAGCTTACAGTCTATAAGGATGAAGGGTGACATAAGAGCTTACAGTCTATGAGGATGAGGGGGTGACACAAGAGCTTACAGTCTATGAGGATGAGGGGGTGACACAAGAGCTTACAGTCTATGAGGATGAGGTTGTGACACAACAGCTTACAGTCTTTGAGGATGAGGGGGTGACACAAGAGCTTACAGGCTATGAGGATGAGGGGGGTGACACAAGAGCTTACAGTCTATGAGGATGAGGGGTGACACAAGAGCTTACAGTCTATGAGGATGAGGGGGTGACACAAGAGCTTACAGTCTATGAGGATGAGGGGGGTGACACAAGAGCTTACAGTCTATGAGGATGAGGAGGACACAGGAGCTTACAGTCTATGAAGATGAGGGGGTGACACAAGAGCTTACAGTCTATGAGGATGAGGGGGTGGCACAAGAGCTTACAGTCTATGGGGATGAGGGGGTAACACAAGAGCTTACAGTCTATGAGGATGAGGAGGAGACACAAGAGATTACAGTCTATGAGGATGAGGGGGTGACACAAGAGCTCACAGTCTATGAGGATGAGGGGGTGACACAAGAGCTTACAGTCTATGAGGATGAGGGGGTGACACAAGAGCTTACAGTCTATGAGGATGAGGGGGTGACACAAGAGCTTACAGTCTATGAGGATGAGGGGGTGACACAAGAGCTTACAGTCTATGAGGATGAGGGGGGTGACACAAGAGCTTACAGTCTATGAGGATGAGGAGGACACAGGAGCTTACAGTCTATGAGGATGAGGGGTGACAGGAGCTTACAGTCTATGAGGATGAGGGGGGTGACACAAGAGCTTACAGTCTATGAGGATGAGGGGGTGACACAACAGCTTACAGTCTATAAGGATGAAGGGTGACATAAGAGCTTACAGTCTATGAGGATGAGGGGGTGACACAAGAGCTTACAGTCTATGAGGATGAGGGGGTGACACAAGAGCTTACAGTCTATGAGGATGAGGTTGTGACACAACAGCTTACAGTCTTTGAGGATGAGGGGGTGACACAAGAGCTTACAGGCTATGAGGATGAGGGGGGTGACACAAGAGCTTACAGTCTATGAGGATGAGGGGTGACACAAGAGCTTACAGTCTATGAGGATGAGGGGGTGACACAAGAGCTTACAGTCTATGAGGATGAGGGGGGTGACACAAGAGCTTACAGTCTATGAGGATGAGGAGGACACAGGAGCTTACAGTCTATGAAGATGAGGGGGTGACACAAGAGCTTACAGTCTATGAGGATGAGGGGGTGGCACAAGAGCTTACAGTCTATGGGGATGAGGGGGTAACACAAGAGCTTACAGTCTATGAGGATGAGGAGGAGACACAAGAGATTACAGTCTATGAGGATGAGGGGGTGACACAAGAGCTCACAGTCTATGAGGATGAGGGGGTGACACAAGAGCTTACAGTCTATGAGGATGAGGGGGTGACACAAGAGCTTACAGTCTATGAGGATGAGGGGGTGACACAAGAGCTTACAGTCTATGAGGATGAGGGGGTGACACAAGAGCTTACAGTCTATGAGGATGAGGGGTGACACAACAGCTTACAGTCTATGAGGATGAGGGGGTGACACAAGAGCTTACAGTCTATGAGGATGAGTGGTGACACAACAGCTTACAGTCTATGAGGATGAGGGGGTAACACAAGAGCTTACAGTCTATGAGGATGAGGGGGTAACACAAGAGCTTACAGTCTATGAGGATGAGGGGGTGGCACAAGAGCTTACAGTCTATGAGGATGAGGGGGTAACACAAGAGCTTACAGTCTATGAGGATGAGGAGGTGACACAAGAGCTTACAGTCTATGAGGATGAGGGGGTGACACAAGAGCTTACAGTCTATGAGGATGAGGGGGTAACACAAGAGCTTACAGTCTATGAGGAGGAGGAATGACACAAGAGCTTACAGTCTATGAGGAGGAGGGGGTGACACAAGAGCTTACAGTCTATGAGGATGAGGGGTGACACAAGAGCTTACAGTCTATGAGGATGAGGAGGAGACACAAGAGATTACAGTCTATGAGGATGAGGGGGTGACACAAGAGCTCACAGTCTATGAGGATGAGGGGGTGACACAAGAGCTTACAGTCTATGAGGATGAGGGGGTGACACAAGAGCTTACAGTCTATGAGGATGAGGGGGTGACACAAGAGCTTACAGTCTATGAGGATGAGGGGTGACACAACAGCTTACAGTCTATGAGGATGAGGGGGTGACACAACAGCTTACAGTCTATGAGGATGAGGGGGTGACACAAGAGCTTACAGTCTATGAGGATGAGGGGGTGACACAACAGCTTACAGTCTATGAGGATGAGGGGGTGACACAAGAGCTTACAGTCTATGAGGATGAGGGGGGTGACACAAGAGCTTACAGTCTATGAGGATGAGGAGGACACACGAGCTTACAGTCTATGAGGATGAGGGGTGACACAAGAGCTTACAGTCTATGAGGATGAGGGGGTGACACAAGAGCTTACAGTCTATGAGGATGAGGGGGGTGACACAAGAGCTTACAGTCTATGAGGATGAGGGGGTGACACAACAGCTTACAGTCTATGAGGATGAGGGGGTGACACAAGAGCTTACAGTCTATGAGGATGAGGGGGTGACACAAGAGCTTACAGTCTATGAGGATGAGGGGGTGACACAAGAGCTTACAGTCTATGAGGATGAGGGGTGACACAAGAGCTTACAGTCTATGAGGATGAGGGGGTGACACAAGAGCTTACAGTCTATGAGGATGAGGAGGTGACACAAGAGCTTACAGTCTATGAGGATGAGGGGGTGACACAAGAGCTTACAGTCTATGAGGATGAGGAGGTGACACAAGAGCTTACAGTCTATGAGGATGAGGGGGTGACACAAGAGCTTACAGTCTATGAGGATGAGGGGGTGACACAAGAGCTTACAGTCTATGAGGATGAGGAATGACACAAGAGCTTACAGTCTATGAGGAGGAGGGGGTGACACAAGAGCTTACAGTCTATAAGGATGAGGGGTGACACAAGAGCTTACAGTCTATGAGGAGGAGGGGGTGACACAAGAGATTACAGTCTATGAGGATGAGGGGGTGACACAAGAGCTCACAGTCTATGAGGATGAGGGGGTGACACAAGAGCTTACAGTCTATGAGGATGAGGGGGTGACACAAGAGCTTACAGTCTATGAGGATGAGGGGGTGACACAAGAGCTTACAGTCTATGAGGATGAGGGGTGACACAACAGCTTACAGTCTATGAGGATGAGGGGGTGACACAACAGCTTACAGTCTATGAGGATGAGGGGGTGACACAAGAGCTTACAGTCTATGAGGATGAGGGGGTGACACAACAGCTTACACTGTATGAGGATGAGGGGGTGACACAAGAGCTTACAGTGTATGAGGATGAGGGGGTGACACAACAGCTTACAGTCTATGAGGATGAGGGGGTGACACAAGAGCTTACAGTCTATGAGGATGAGGTTGTGACACAACAGCTTACAGTCTATGAGGATGAGGGGGTGACACAAGAGCTTACAGTCTATGAGGATGAGGGGGGTGACACAAGAGCTTACAGTCTGTGAGGATGAGGGGTGACAAAAGCTTACAGTCTATGTCTATGAGGATGAGGGGGTGACACAAGAGCTTACAGTCTATGAGGATGAGGAGGAGACACAAGAGATTACAGTCTATAAGGATGAGGGGGGTGACACAAGAGCTTACAGTCTATGAGGATGAGGAGGACACAGGAGCTTACAGTCTATGAAGATGAGGGGGTGACACAAGAGCTTACAGTCTATGAGGATGAGGGGGTGGCACAAGAGCTTACAGTCTATGAGGATGAGGGGGTGACACAAGAGCTTACAGTCTATGAGGATGAGTAGGTGACACAAGAGCTTACAGTCTATGAGGATGAGGGGGTGACACAAGAGCTTACAGTCTATGAGGATGAGGGGGTAACACAAGAGCTTACAGTCTATGAGGATGAGGAATGACACAAGAGCTTACAGTCTATGAGGTGGAGGGGGTGACACAAGAGCTTACAGTCTATGAGGATGAGGGGTGACACAAGAGCTTACAGTCTATGAGGATGAGGAGGAGACACAAGAGATTACAGTCTATGAGGATGAGGGGGTGACACAAGAGCTCACAGTCTATGAGGATGAGGGGGTGACACAAGAGCTTACAGTCTATGAGGATGAGGGGGTGACACAAGAGCTTACAGTCTATGAGGATGAGGGGGTGACACAAGAGCTTACAGTCTATGAGGATGAGGGGTGACACAACAGCTTACAGTCTATGAGGATGAGGGGGTGACACAAGAGCTTACAGTCTATGAGGATGAGTGGTGACACAACAGCTTACAGTCTATGAGGATGAGGGGGTGACACAAGAGCTTACAGTCTATGAGGATGAGGGGGTGACACAACAGCTTACAGTCTATGAGGATGAGGGGGTGACACAAGAGCTTACAGTCTATGAGGATGAGGGGGTGACACAAGAGCTTACAGTCTATGAGGATGAGGGGGTGACACAAGAGCTTACAGTCTATGAGGATGAGGGGTGACACAAGAGCTTTCAGTCTATGAGGATGAGGGGGTGACACAAGAGCTTACATTCTATGAGGATGAGGAGGTGACACAAGAGCTTACAGTCTATGAGGATGAGGGGGTGACACAAGAGCTTACAGTCTATGAGGATGAGGGGATGACACAAGAGCTTACAGTCTATGAGGATGAGGGGGTGACACAAGAGCTTACAGTCTATGAGGATGAGGGGATGACACAAGAGCTTACAGTCTATGAGGATGAGGGGGTGACACAACAGCTTACAGTCTATGAGGATGAGGGGGTGACACAAGAGCTTACAGTCTATGAGGATGAGGAGGTGACACAAGAGCTTACAGTCTATGAGGATGAGGGGGTGACACAAGAGCTTACAGTCTATGAGGATGAGGTTGTGACACAAGAGCTTACAGTCTATGAGGATGAGGGGGGTGACACAAGAGCTTACAGTCTATGAGGATGAGGAGGTGACACAAGAGCTTACAGTCTATGAGGATGAGGGGGTGACACAAGAGCTTACAGTCTATGAGGATGAGGGGGTGACACAAGAGCTTACAGTCTATGAGGATGAGGAGGTGACACAAGAGCTTACAGTCTATGAGGATGAGGGGGTGACACAAGAGCTTACAGTCTATGAGGATGAGGTTGTGACACAAGAGCTTACAGTCTATGAGGATGAGGGGGGTGACACAAGAGCTTACAGTCTATGAGGATGAGGAGGTGACACAAGAGCTTACAGTCTATGAGGATGAGGGGGTGACACAAGAGCTTACAGTCTATGAGGATGAGGAATGACACAAGAGCTTACAGTCTATGAGGAGGAGGGGGTGACACAAGAGCTTACAGTCTATGAGGATGAGGGGTGACACAAGAGCTTACAGTCTATGAGGATGAGGGGTGACACAAGAGATTACAGTCTGAGGATGAGGGGGTGACACAAGAGCTCACAGTCTATGAGGATGAGGGGGTGACACAAGAGCTTACAGTCTATGAGGATGAGGGGGTGACACAAGAGCTTACAGTCTATGAGGATGAGGGGGTGACACAAGAGCTTACAGTCTATGAGGATGAGGGGTGACACAACAGCTTACAGTCTATGAGGATGAGGGGGTGACACAACAGCTTACAGTCTATGAGGATGAGGGGGTGACACAAGAGCTTACAGTCTATGAGGATGAGGGGGTGACACAACAGCTTACACTGTATGAGGATGAGGGGGTGACACAACAGCTTACAGTCTATGAGGATGAGGGGGTGACACAACAGCTTACACTGTATGAGGATGAGGGGGTGACACAAGAGCTTACAGTGTATGAGGATGAGGGGGTGACACAACAGCTTACAGTCTATGAGGATGAGGGGGTGACACAAGAGCTTACAGTCTATGAGGATGAGGTTGTGACACAACAGCTTACAGTCTATGAGGATGAGGGGGTGACACAAGAGCTTACAGTCTATGAGGATGAGGGGGGTGACACAAGAGCTTACAGTCTGTGAGGATGAGGGGTGACAAAAGCTTACAGTCTATGTCTATGAGGATGAGGGGGTGACACAAGAGCTTACAGTCTATGAGGATGAGGAGGAGACACAAGAGATTACAGTCTATGAGGATGAGGGGGGTGACACAAGAGCTTACAGTCTATGAGGATGAGGAGGACACAGGAGCTTACAGTCTATGAAGATGAGGGGGTGACACAAGAGCTTACAGTCTATGAGGATGAGGGGGTGGCACAAGAGCTTACAGTCTATGAGGATGAGGGGGTGACACAAGAGCTTACAGTCTATGAGGATGAGTAGGTGACACAAGAGCTTACAGTCTATGAGGATGAGGGGGTGACACAAGAGCTTACAGTCTATGAGGATGAGGGGGTAACACAAGAGCTTACAGTCTATGAGGATGAGTAGGTGACACAAGAGCTTACAGTCTATGAGGAGGAGGGGGTGACACAAGAGCTTACAGTCTATGAGGATGAGGGGTGACACAAGAGCTTACAGTCTATGAGGATGAGGAGGAGACACAAGAGATTACAGTCTATGAGGATGAGGGGGTGACACAAGAGCTCACAGTCTATGAGGATGAGGGGGTGACACAAGAGCTTACAGTCTATGAGGATGAGGGGGTGACACAAGAGCTTACAGTCTATGAGGATGAGGGGGTGACACAAGAGCTTACAGTCTATGAGGATGAGGGGTGACACAACAGCTTACAGTCTATGAGGATGAGGGGGTGACACAAGAGCTTACAGTCTATGAGGATGAGTGGTGACACAACAGCTTACAGTCTATGAGGATGAGGGGGTGACACAAGAGCTTACAGTCTATGAGGATGAGGGGGTGACACAACAGCTTACAGTCTATGAGGATGAGGGGGTGACACAAGAGCTTACAGTCTATGAGGATGAGGGGGGTGACACAAGAGCTTACAGTCTATGAGGATGAGGGGGTGACACAAGAGCTTACAGTCTATGAGGATGAGGGGGGTGACACAAGAGCTTACAGTCTATGAGGATGAGGAGGACACACGAGCTTACAGTCTATGAGGATGAGGGGTGACACAAGAGCTTACAGTCTATGAGGATGAGGGGATGACACAAGAGCTTACAGTCTATGAGGATGAGGGGGGTGACACAAGAACTTACAGTCTATGAGGATGAGGAGGACACAGGAGCTTACAGTCTATGAAGATGAGGGGGTGACACAAGAGCTTACAGTCTATGAGGATGAGGGGGTGGCACAAGAGCTTACAGTCTATGAGGATGAGGGGGTGACACAAGAGCTTACAGTCTATGAGGATGAGGAGGTGACACAAGAGCTTACAGTCTATGAGGATGAGGGTGTGACACAAGAGCTTACAGTCTATGAGGATGAGGGGGTAACACAAGAGCTTACAGTCTATGAGGATGAGGAATGACACAAGAGCTTACAGTCTATGAGGAGGAGGGGGTGACACAAGAGCTTACAGTCTATGAGGATGAGGGGTGACACAAGAGCTTACAGTCTATGAGGATGAGGAGGAGACACAAGAGATTACAGTCTATGAGGATGAGGGGGTGACACAAGAGCTCACAGTCTATGAGGATGAGGGGGTGACACAAGAGCTTACAGTCTATGAGGATGAGGGGGTGACACAAGAGCTTACAGTCTATGAGGATGAGGGGGTGACACAAGAGCTTACAGTCTATGAGGATGAGGGGTGACACAACAGCTTACAGTCTATGAGGATGAGGGGGTGACACAAGAGCTTACAGTCTATGAGGATGAGGGGGTGACACAAGAGCTTACAGTCTATGAGGATGAGGGGGTGACACAAGAGCTTACAGTCTATGAGGATGAGGGGGTGACACAACAGCTTACAGTCTATGAGGATGAGGGGGTGACACAAGAGCTTACAGTCTATGAGGATGAGGGGGTGACACAAGAGCTTACAGTCTATGAGGATGAGGGGGTGACACAAGAGCTTACAGTCTATGAGGATGAGGGGTGACACAAGAGCTTACAGTCTATGAGGATGAGGGGGTGACACAAGAGCTTACAGTCTATGAGGATGAGGAGGTGACACAAGAGCTTACAGTCTATGAGGATGAGGGGGTGACACAAGAGCTTACAGTGTATGAGGATGAGGGGATGACACAAGAGCTTACAGTCTATGAGGATGAGGGGGTGACACAAGAGCTTACAGTCTATGAGGATGAGGGGATGACACAAGAGCTTACAGTCTATGAGGATGAGGGGGTGACACAAGAGCTTACAGTCTATGAGGATGAGGGGATGACACAAGAGCTTACAGTCTATGAGGATGAGGGGGTGACACAAGAGCTTACAGTCTATGAGGATGAGGGGGTGACACAAGAGCTTACAGTCTATGAGGATGAGGAGGTGACACAAGAGCTTACAGTCTATGAGGATGAGGGGGTGACACAAGAGCTTACAGTCTATGAGGATGAGGTTGTGACACAAGAGCTTACAGTCTATGAGGATGAGGGGGGTGACACAAGAGCTTACAGTCTATGAGGATGAGGAGGTGACACAAGAGCTTACAGTCTATGAGGATGAGGGGGTGACACAAGAGCTTACAGTCTATGAGGATGAGGGGGTGACACAAGAGCTTACAGTCTATGAGGATGAGGAATGACACAAGAGCTTACAGTCTATGAGTAGGAGGGGGTGACACAAGAGCTTACAGTCTATGAGGATGAGGGGTGACACAAGAGCTTACAGGCTATGAGGATGAGGAGGAGACACAAGAGATTACAGTCTATGAGGATGAGGGGGTGACACAAGAGCTCACAGTCTATGAGGATGAGGGGGTGACACAACAGCTTACACTGTATGAGGATGAGGGGGTGACACAAGAGCTTACAGTGTATGAGGATGAGGGGGTGACACAACAGCTTACAGTCTATGAGGATGAGGGGGTGACACAAGAGCTTACAGTCTATGAGGATGAGGTTGTGACACAACAGCTTACAGTCTATGAGGATGAGGGGGTGACACAAGAGCTTACAGTCTATGAGGATGAGGGGGGTGACACAAGAGCTTACAGTCTGTGAGGATGAGGGGTGACAAAAGCTTACAGTCTATGTCTATGAGGATGAGGGGGTGACACAAGAGCTTACAGTCTATGAGGATGAGGAGGAGACACAAGAGATTACAGTCTATGAGGATGAGGGGGTGACACAAGAGCTCACAGTCTATGAGGATGAGGGGGTGACACAAGAGCTTACAGTCTATGAGGATGAGGGGGTGACACAAGAGCTTACAGTCTATGAGGATGAGGGGGTGACACAAGAGCTTACAGTCTATGAGGATGAGGGGTGACACAACAGCTTACAGTCTATGAGGATGAGGGGGTGACACAAGAGCTTACAGTCTATGAGGATGAGGGGGTGGCACAAGAGCTTACAGTCTATGAGGATGAGGGGGTGACACAAGAGCTTACAGTCTATGAGGATGAGGGGGTGACACAAGAGCTTACAGTCTATGAGGATGAGGGGGGTGACACAAGAGCTTACAGTCTGTGAGGATGAGGGGTGACAAAAGCTTACAGTCTATGAGGATGAGGAGGTGACACAAGAGCTTACAGTCTATGAGGATGAGGAGGTGACACAAGAGCTTACAGTCTATGAGGATGAGGGTGTGACACAAGAGCTTACAGTCTATGAGGATGAGGGGGTGACACAAGAGCTTACAGTCTATGAGGATGAGGAATGACACAAGAGCTTACAGTCTATGAGGAGGAGGGGGTGACACAAGAGCTTACAGTCTATGAGGATGAGGGGTGACACAAGAGCTTACAGTCTATGAGGATGAGAGGTGACACAAGAGCTTACAATCCATGAGGATGAGGGGGTGACACAGGAGCTTACAGTCTATGAGGATGAGGAGGACACACGAGCTTACAGTCTATGAGGATGAGGGGTGACACAAGAGCTTACAGTCTATGAGGATGAGGAGGACACAGGAGCTTACAGTCTATGAGGATGAGGGGGTGACACAAGAGCTTACAGTCTATGAGGATGAGGGGGTGGCACAAGAGCTTACAGTCTATGAGGATGAGGGGGTGACACAAGAGCTTACAGTCTATGAGGATGAGGGGGTGACACAAGAGCTTACAGTCTATGAGGATGAGGGGGGTGACACAAGAGCTTACAGTCTGTGAGGATGAGGGGTGACAAAAGCTTACAGTCTATGAGGATGAGGAGGTGACACAAGAGCTTACAGTCTATGAGGATGAGGAGGTGACACAAGAGCTTACAGTCTATGAGGATGAGGGTGTGACACAAGAGCTTACAGTCTATGAGGATGAGGGGGTGACACAAGAGCTTACAGTCTATGAGGATGAGGAATGACACAAGAGCTTACAGTCTATGAGGAGGAGGGGGTGACACAAGAGCTTACAGTCTATGAGGATGAGGGGTGACACAAGAGCTTACAGTCTATGAGGATGAGAGGTGACACAAGAGCTTACAATCTATGAGGATGAGGGGGTGACACAGGAGCTTACAGTCTATGAGGATGAGGAGGACACACGAGCTTACAGTCTATGAGGATGAGGGGTGACACAAGAGCTTACAGTCTATGAGGATGAGGGGGTGACACAAGAGCTCACAGTCTATGAGGATGAGGGGGTGACACAAGAGCTCACAGTCTATGAGGATGAGGGGGTGACACAAGAGCTTACAGTCTATGAGGACGAGGGGGTGACACAAGAGCTTACAGTCTATGAGGATGAGGGGGGTGACACAAGAGCTTACAGTCTATGAGGATGAGGGGTGACACAAGAGCTTACAATCTATGAGGATGAGGGGGTGACAGGAGCTTACAGTCTATGAGGATGAGGGGGAGACACAAGAGCTTACAGTCTATGAGGATGAGGGGGTGACACAAGAGCTTACAGTCTATGAGGATGAGGGGGGTGACACAAGAGCTTACAGTCTATGAGGATGAGGGGTGACACAAGAGCTTACAATCTATGAGGATGAGGGGGTGACACAGGAGCTTACAGTCTATGAGGATGAGGGGTGACACAAGAGCTTACAATCTATGAGGATGAGGGGGTGACACAGGAGCTTACAGTCTATGAGGATGAGGAATGACACAAGAGCTTACAGTCTATAAGGATGAGGGGGTGACACAAGAGCTTACAGTCTATAAGGATGAGGGGGTGACACAGGAGCTTACAGTCTATGAGGATGAGGAATGACACAAGAGCTTACAGTCTATGAGGATGAGGGGGTGACACAAGAGCTTACAGTCTATGAGGATGAGGGGTGACACAAGAGCTTACAGTCTATGAGGAGGAGGGGATGACACAAGAGCTTACAGTCTATGAGGATGAGGGGGTGACACAAGAGCTTACAGTCTATGAGGATGAGGGGGTGACACAAGAGCTTACAGTCTATGAGGATGAGGGGGTGACACAAGAGCTTACAGTCTATGAGGAGGAGGGGATGACACAAGAGCTTACAGTCTATGAGGATGAGGGGGTGACACAAGAGCTTACAGTCTCTCAGGAGGAGGGGGTGACACAAGAGCTTACAGTCTATGAGGATGCCATGGGGTTGTCATGCAAGTCATACTTATTCCCTATCTATAGGTGTCCATCGAGCAGACACAACCCCAATCCAGTGAATAGGGGGCATCCAATCAATGTGAAACAACTCACCCAGCTGTGCTCTTAGCTCTCTGTTTTGAACTACACTACAGTCCCTCCCCTCTGATAGAACTGTTCCAGGATTTTGATTGGATACTGTAACAGTCACTCAGAGTAAAAGGAGGAGGCTGTGAAGCAGCTCAATGCAGAGAGCGAAGAGCACAACAGTGTGAGGACGCACCCTTAGTCAATAAATAAAGCTATGAACAGCAAGTAAAAGGAAATTTCTGTATTTACAGCAACAGAGGATGGTCATGGGTCTGCCCACCAATGCTCTATAACAATCTATCTGATAATAACAAACCAGTTGCCGCCACACAGTACTTTTTTGGGTTTTCTTTCCAAGTCATTTCGTGGGTAGTTACTTTTGGTAATTAGCTAATTAATACCGCAAGACAAATTCTATACTATGTACTTTCAATATGATGAGTCCTGTGGGATAGCCGAGCTTTGTGACAGTAAAGCGTTGCTTAGCAACAGCACAGAAATCTGACCCCAAGCACCCGAGACCACCACAAGAATCCCACATAAAGCACATGGATTAACAAGCGCACATCTCACGCCCCATACATGTCAGCACGGGAATAGGCCGTGTACATCACATATCCCCGTATCTGTGTGATCTATATAGGATTTATAGGAGAGATAATGGCAGAGCGGGGGCGCAGTGTATGATGTGCCGCTAAATGATGATTTACTGCTATCACTGAGACGGATAAAGAACAGATTTCATCAGAAGGATCATAATCCATCACCAGAAGCCACAAACCCAATACACAGCATAAGAAGAAACATACACTATATCATCCGTACATTATGGACTGCTATAATAGCCTAGAAACTAACTCTGCCCAGTATACAGGAACGGGGTTATCACCAGAGGACAGTGATTACAGGGATATATAGGTGTATATAGGGTGCCCATATAGTGCCATATGTAACATATATCCTAACACTCCCAATATAGTGCCATAGGTAACATATATCCTAACACGCCCTATATAGTGCCATATGTAACATATATCCTAACACTCCCTATATAGTACCATAGGTAACATATATCCTAACACTACCTATATAGTGCCATATGTAACATATATCCTAACACTCCCTATATAGTGCCATATGTAACATATATCCTAACACTCCCTATATAGTGCCATATGTAACATATATCCTAACACGCCCTATATAGTGCCATATGTAACATATATCCTAACACTCCCTATATAGTGCCATATGTAACATATATCCTAACACGCCCTATATAGTGCCATATGTAACATATATCCTAACACGCCCTATATAGTGCCATATGTAACATATATCCTAACACTCCCTATATAGTGCCATATGTAACATATATCCTAACACTCCCTATATAGTGCCATATGTAACATATATCCTAACACTCCCTATATAGTGCCATATGTAACATATATCCTAACACTCCCTATATAGTGCCATATGTAACATATATCCTAACACTCCCTATATAGTGCCATATGTAACATATATCCTAACACTCCCTATATAGTGCCATATGTAACATATATCCTAACACGTCCTATATAGTGCCATAGGTAACATATATCCTAACACGCCCTATATAGTGCCATAGGTAACATATATCCTAACACGCCCTATATAGTGCCATATGTAACATATATCCTAACACGCCCTATATAGTGCCATATGTAACATATATCCTAACACTCCCTATATAGTGCCATATGTAACATATATCCTAACACGCCCTATATAGTGCCATAGGTAACATATATCCTAACACGCCCTATATAGTGCCATATGTAACATATATCCTAACACTCCCTATATAGTGCCATATGTAACATATATCCTAACACTCCCTATATAGTGCCATATGTAACATATTTCCTAACACGCCCTATATAGTGCCATATGTAACATATATCCTAACACTCCCTATATAGTGCCATAGGTAACATATATCCTAACACGCCCTATATAGTGCCATATGTAACATATATCCTAACACGCCCTATATAGTGCCATATGTAACATATATCCTAACACTCCCTATATAGTGCCATATGTAACATATATCCTAACACTCCCTATATAGTGCCATATGTAACATATATCCTAACACGCCCTATATAGTGCCATATGTAACATATATCCTAACACTCCCTATATTGTGCCATATGTAACATATATCCTAACACGCCCTATATAGTGCCATATGTAACATATATCCTAACACGCCCTATATAGTGCCATATGTAACATATATCCTAACACTCCCTATATAGTGCCATATGTAACATATATCCTAACACTCCCTATATAGTGCCATATGTAACATATATCCTAACACTCCCTATATAGTGCCATATGTAACATATATCCTAACACGCCCTATATAGTGCCATATGTAACATATATCCTAACACTCCCTATATAGTGCCATATGTAACATATATCCTAACACTCCCTATATAGTGCCATATGTAACATATATCCTAACACTCCCTATATAGTGCCATATGTAACATATATCCTAACACGCCCTATATAGTGCCATATGTAACATATATCCTAACACGCCCTATATAGTGCCATATGTAACATATATCCTAACACGCCCTATATAGTGCCATAGGTAACATATATCCTAACACGCCCTATATAGTGCCATAGGTAACATATATCCTAACACTCCCTATATAGTGCCATATGTAACATATATCCTAACACGCACTATATAGTGCCATATGTAACATATATCCTAACACGCACTATATAGTGCCATATGTAACATATATCCTAACACGCCCTATATAGTGCCATATGTAACATATATCCTAACACTCCCTATATAGTGCCATATGTAACATATATCCTAACACTCCCTATATAGTGCCATATGTAACATATATCCTAACACTCCCTATATAGTGCCATAGGTAACATATATCCTAACACTCCCTATATAGTGCCATATGTAACATATATCCTAACACTCCCAATATAGTGCCATAGGTAACATATATCCTAACACACCCTATATAGTGCCATAGGTAACATATATCCTAACACGCCCTATATAGTGCCATATGTAACATATATCCTAACACTCCCTATATAGTGCCATATGTAACATATATCCTAACACTCCCTATATAGTGCCATAGGTAACATATATCCTAACACTCCCTATATAGTGCCATAGGTAACATATATCCTAACACTCCCTATATAGTGCCATAGGTAACATATATCCTAACACTCCCAATATAGTGCCATAGGTAACATATATCCTAACACTCCCTATATAGTGCCATATGTAACATATATCCTAACACTCCCTATATAGTGCCATATGTAACATATATCCTAACACGCCCTATATAGTGCCATATGTAACATATATCCCAACACTCCCAATATAGTGCCATAGGTAACATATATCCTAACACTCCCTATATAGTGCCATATGTAACATATATCCTAACACGCCCTATATAGTGCCATATGCATTTTGCTGAATAGCAGATGTCAAAGGGGCCTGGCAATGGGCAGCCATAAAGCTGCTTAAGACTGCACCCGCTGGTCGGAGGTGGTAACTGCAGAAAAGTTTCGTAATAGAACCTGAAGATGAAGTGGGTCCTTCCCATCACTAAAGCAATGATTACTGCAAATGAGCACAATATTTCTAGATGATTGAGGGTGGAGGGGGTCTCCTGCTGCCTCCGAGGGTCCTCCATCACTACTGGCATATACTGATGCTCATCACATCTGCTTTATTGCATTTCACATTGGCACAAGGCTTGAGGCAACAGACAGAGTTCCCAGGGACACAAAAGTATCATCGTGAAAAGTTTTCCGCTCCCGAACACCCACCACTCACAGGCGAATCCGCCGAAACCGTCTGACTCATCCGGGAAATAATGGATCTGTTTAATCCGTCTGAAGAGCTCGAGGCGGAGGGTGAGGGGGTTACACTAATGAATGGGAAAGGTGTACGCCACCGAAATAAATGTGATTGCCAGCACTTACCTCCAGCAGGCTGGTGGCCAAGTGCACATGTTCATGCCTATTAGCATACAATGTTAACCCCTGCGTACCAAGATAATAGGGGTGCCTGGTGTCACTGGGAGGCTACTTACCCGTCACCAGGTATTATCTCTGAAATAAATGGGACACTTTCTGCACAACAGATGGAGGCAGATGTCATCGCAGATTCTAAAATATGAGCAGTCTACAAAGGACCAGCCCGTAAAGAAATGATCTGTTATGCGGTGAACTTTAATCCTGTAGACATCTATTCTGTCAAAATATTAAATGGTATTTGTATTTTTATTGCAGCCATACAGTCCATGTTTTATCTTACCTGCGGGGTCGTGTGATTCGACAGTGACAACCCAAGAGTCCCTTGAGTCTCTTTGTTAGGGATAAGCTACCATCTACTTGTGTTACTAATTCCTAGCAGCACCATTTATCATTTCCTGGTGTTACCCCCTACTAGCTGCACCCTGGAGTCTCTGTGATAGGGAGCGGTCATCATCTCCTGGTGTTACCCCCTACTAGCTGCACCCTGGAGTCTCTGTGATAGGGAGCGGTCATCATCTCCTGGTGTTACCCCCTACTAGCTGCACCCTGGAGTTTCTGTGATTGGGACCTGAAACCATATACTTACATACAGTGTTGGACTGCCCCATCTTAAGAACAGAAGGGAAAGGTTACCATCTCCTTGTGTTACTCACTCCGAACTGCGACCTGGAGTATCTACAGAAGGGACAGGTTACCATCTCCATGTGTTACTCACTCCTGAGACCTGGAGTATCTACAGAAGGGACAGGTTACCATCTCCTTGTGTTACTCACTCCTAACTGCGACCTGGAGTATCTACAGAAGGGACAGGTTACCATCTCCTTGTGTTACTCACTCCTGAGACCTGGAGTATCTACAGAAGGGACAGGTTACCTTCTCCTAGTGTTAGCCACTCCTGGCTGCATCCTGGAGAATCTACAGAAGGGACAGGTTACCATCTTCTTGTGTTAATCACTCCTGAGTCCTGGAGTATCTACAGAAGGGACAGGTTACCATCTCCTTGTGTTACTCACTCCTAACTGCGTCCTGTAGAATGAAAAGAAGGGACAGGTTACCTTCTCCTTGTGTTATTCACTCCTAACTGTGACCTGGAGTATCTACAGAAGGGATAGGTTACCATCTACTTGTGTTACTCACTCCTGAGTCTTGGAGTATCTACAGAAGGGACAGGTTACCTTCTTCTAGTGTTATCCACTCCTGGCTGCATCCTGGAGTATCTACAGAAGGGACAGGTTACCTTCTTCTAGTGTTATCCACTCCTGGCTGCATCCTGGAGTATCTACAGAAGGGACAGGTTACCTTCTTCTAGTGTTATCCACTCCTGGCTGCATCCTGGAGTATCTACAGAAGGGACAGGTTACCTTCTTCTAGTGTTATCCACTCCTGGCTGCATCCTGGAGTATCTACAGAAGGGACAGGTTACCTTCTTCTAGTGTTATCCACTCCTGGCTGAATCCTGCAGTATCTACGGAAGGGACAGGTTACCTTCTACCATTATCAACTCCTAGCTGCGTCCTGGAGTATCTAGGTAAGAGACAGCCTACAATCTCTTTGCGTTTTCCACTAGTAGCTCCATCCTGGAGTATCTACAGAAGAGACCGGTTATCCTCCCTTACTTGACCACATACAGCCCTACTGCTACTTTTGACATTAAATGTTATTTGTCTCCTGATTAGAGAAGGTGGATATATGTGAAGAAGCTATATCATAACTCTCAGTGCAGAGAGCAGGAGAGGGGGAGATTTATGATACTAAGACTGCCAAGAATCAAAGGAGATCAAAGTTTGGATGGGAAGGGAGAAGACAGTTTTGTTCAGTCTATGGGTTGATGAGTTGAAGTACAAATACGGAGACGTGAGCTCCATCCACAGACCTCTGCAGGGAGAATATATGTAATATATCTGTACTCATATAATATAGATCTGAAGTGTCTAGGATCCTGTGCTGCGGCATTCAATATCATCACATTGATTTCGCACTCCGCTTCTATTTACTATGGTGTTTTACAACAATGCCGCCTATGGCACATCTCCCAACAACAACATATTTTCCCCCGCAATCTCATGACCTGATTCAGACGTGTAAATCGCACTTCTGTAAGTGACAGAACACCAACATATTGTTTCCTGATTGTGTTTAGGAATAAAATAGTGTGAGCAATCACAATATTGCACATCCTATCTGAGCCTGGAAAGAAAATATTCTTAAAGGGAAAAATCCATGAATACAACCTAAGTTGTTGACTGGCGAGGGGGGAGTCTGACTGCTGGGTCTGTATATAGTGTCCCCTTTTACCTCAAGTAACTTTAGACCAAGTAGTAAAGTTATCCCTTGTCCTGTAAATAACTTTATGGGAGGTCGTAGCATGTGCACTGCTGCTTGTATGCAGCATTCATGATAAATAGATAAAATTGTAGGTGATAACCCCTTAGATGCTGCGGTTGACTGCTCCAAGGTATCTTAAGGGTTGTTCATCCCATTTCCCAATCGCTGGAGATCTATTTGCATCAGTAAAACTGTCTATTTATGTCTTTAGTGTCGGAAATATGTCCTTCATCATCTTCATCTACCGAGCGCTTATAAAATAACTCCAAAATTCTCACTCCGGTCACAGCCTATGTGCGAGACAGGCCTCGGTTTTCCATGATTTATGTACATTGAGGCAGCACTTACTCATGTAATGAATATTTATGCTCTATTAGACATATTAATAAGGTAACAGCGGAGAGGAAATGTCATCTCAACACAGGGAAACCTAAAAGCAAAGCAGGAAACACTGGAGCCTAAGTAATGGTCCCTGGCCGTCTTCTCCCTGTACCCGGTATACAGGTGCCGCCTGGTCACACGGAGGAGGAAGAGGCAAATACAGCGCCGGATTCTCTGATGGAGACGCTGTGTATCCAGGCAGAACACAGAGGAGAGGGGGGGGACAGTGTGATGGACAGGAGAGACATCTGTCTATACACGTGAGCTGTCTATACAGCACTCAGCTATCTGTCTTACATCTATCACCTATCAATCATCTATATATTAATCTATATCCTTCTTCTATCTAATATCTATCAATCATCTATATAATATCTATCATCTACCATCTATTTATAATCTATATAATATCTATCAATCATTATATAATATATAATATCTATCAATTATCTAATATCTATCTAATATCAAATATATATCAATTATCTATATATCTATCATGTATCTAATATCTATCAATTATCTATAATAGCTAATATGTATGTATTATCTATCTAATATGTATCATATATATATTTATATATATTTTCTAAATCCTTCTTCTGTCTATCTAATATCTATTTAATATCTAATATTTATCTATGTATTTATATATATCATCTATACATGCATCTTTCATATATCCATCCAATATCTCTCCATCTATACAATATGTATCTCATATCTCTCCATCTCATATCTTTCATATTTATATATTTATCATCTAAATATCCATCTTTTTTGTATCTGATATCTATATATTATCTAATATCTATCATATCTCTCCATCTCATGTCTCCTTTTTCTATTGTCTATCTAATATGTATCTCATATCTCTC
Organism: Engystomops pustulosus; assembly: GCF_040894005.1. NCBI lineage: Eukaryota > Metazoa > Chordata > Amphibia > Anura > Leptodactylidae > Engystomops > Engystomops pustulosus. The sequence continues at coordinate 21,783,308 of NC_092418.1, forward strand.
CAACTGATATTTAACATCTATCATATTTATATACCTTATATACTCGAGTATAAGCCTAGTTTTTCAGCACAAAAAATGTGCTGAAAAACCCAAACTCGGCTTATACTCGAGTCAAAAAAATAAATATATCTAAACTCACCTTTCCGGTGACCCCTGTATATCTTCTGTGCAATCTGTCCGGCAGTGGCAGCAGGCTATATACACTGGGGCAGGGTCTGGCAGGCTATATACACTGGGGCAGGGTCTGGCAGGCTATATACACTGGGGCAGGGTCTGGCAGGCTATATACACTGGGGCAGGGTCTGGCTGGCTATATACACTGGGGCAGGGTCTGGCTGGCTATATACACTGGGGCAGGGTCTGGCTGGCTATATACTGGGGAGGCTGTGACCAGTGCATTTCCCACCCTCGGCTTATACTCGAGTCAATAGGTTTTCCCAGTATTTTGTGGTAAAATTAGGAGCCTCGGCTTATACTCGGGTCGGCTTATACTCGAGTATATACGGTATATCATCTATATATTCATCTTTCTTATATCTATCTATCTATCTCATATACATATATATCTACGTGTCTATTTTTCAAAGATATATTAATATGTATCCAATAGATCTTTCCAACTTGTATACAGTATATGTAAAGTCTATCTAAACATTTAACAATTTTACATCAACGTATATATCTATATATATCACCAACTATCTAATATCTATCTAACATCCACCGGTCTGTCTTATCCTTCCATCCGCCTCATATCCCTCCACTTCATGTCTCTCTCATACATATACATTATTGAATACGTCACTGACTGATCTCCCTTCTGCTGTGGATATGATATTCATAGATATTCAGCTATGATAATTGTGCATACAGATGTTACTGCAGATTTGAAGATGTCTGAAGCAAAACTGCTGTGGGTCAGCATCTCTAGATGGGGACAGAACTGTTATTTTAGGCCTCGTGCACACAAACGTAATGATCCGTCTGAGCAATTTGCAGCCAGAGACCACGGTCCCCATTGATGTCTATGGTCACGTCATGGTACGCACACGCTGTCTCACCGCACCGGGCATGCCCTATATGTTTTTGGATTACGGCATCAGCCACTAATCTTTCTATAGAGAGGGGTGAAGAGCGCTTACCCCTCCTCTCTCCTGTACCCGGATGGATGCTCACATCTGTTCATGTACATGAGGCCTTCGTTTGTGTTGTAAATCCTACATTTATGTTGGCACCACATGGAATAAAGATTATTTTACAAAAAATCCTTAAATAGAATCTGAAACTTTTGAACATACTTGGAAATAAAGGGTAAAAATGAATACAATAAACCTTGTAATATATCTTATCAAAGCATTGGGGCAGATTTACTTACCCGCTCCTGTTGCGAACCAGCAGCGTGTTCTCTGTCGAGGATTCGGGTCTTCCAGCGATTCACTAAGGTCGTGCGCCCGATGTCCACCAGGTGTCGCTGCTGCGCTGGAGTTCACCATCCTATCCTGGGTGCTGGTAAGCGCGTGTCAAGCAACACATTTTTTTTTATCCCACGGTTTTTCCGAATCCGTTGGGTTTTCTGACGGTCCCGCCCCCGATTTCTGTCGCATGCATGCCGGCGCCAATGTGCCACAATCCGATTGTGTGCACCAAAAAACGGTACAATTTGGCACAAACCGGTAATTTTCGGGAAACCCGAAGAAAAAGAGCGATTGGGGCCCTTAGTAAATGACCCCCATTGTGACTCTTTCTCCATTTGCTTTGGCTCTGATTATCTGCCCTTCTAAACTGATTTTCACTCTGAAATTACTGCTGGATTCCATCTTGCTAGACAGACAGAAGCTTCCCAAATAATCAGGTTACATAGAAGTCTTCAGTACACTTCCTCACAAACGGTATTTGGATGGGAATAGATCGCTATTCAGACAGTTTTAAGCTGCGTTTTCTTGCATCCTGTAGCCAAATAGTGTACAGCTACTATAGAAGAGATTAAGCAGCAGATAGGGTAGTATGTTCAAATATATGGAGTTTATTTTATTAAAACATACTCACAAAATAGAATAAAAACATGCGCATATAAAATCCACCATGTGGACGCCAGACTCGCTAGTTCGCCCGACCCAGGGTTTCGCTACCACGGCTTCTTCCGGGGCGTTGCTGACTAGTGACCTCTCAATCTTTTTATACCTTACACATTGCACAATTACTGCCTTCCATTCTATTATAAAATAGATACATCAGACCATTTAGCAACTATTTAGTATACATACAATATTAATATATAAAAAAATAACAAGAATGTTCTACCAGGAGGAAAATAAAATATATGTTGTTACACAGCTTTATCCAATCTAGTATATCCCAAGACTTCACACCCTCTTCCCCATATTGTAGACACACCCCCCATGTTCAATGTTTAACCCCTACCTTCTCACACATAACAAGCAGTGTGTGAGCAGGAGTAACTTAGTCCCTGTTCACACTACAACAAAAACAAGAATTTAATTCATTATTGGCCAATAAATTCGAAAGATTAACATCTTAAGAGGTAAATTTATCTTCAATGAAGGGTATATGTTTCCATCCCTTATATTGAAAAACCAAATTCAATATAAGGGATGGAAACATATACCCTTCATTGAAGATAAATTTACCTCTTAAGATGTTAATCTTTCGAATTTATTGGCCAATAATGAATTAAATTCTTGTTTTTGTTGTAGTGTGAACAGGGACTAAGTTACTCCTGCTCACACACTGCTTGTTATGTGTGAGAAGGTAGGGGTTAAACATTGAACATGGGGGGTGTGTCTACAATATGGGGAAGAGGGTGTGAAGTCTTGGGATATACTAGATTGGATAAAGCTGTGTAACAACAGATATTTTATTTTCCTCCTGGTAGAACATTCTTGTTATTTTTTTATATATTAATATTGTATGTATACTAAATAGTTGCTAAATGGTCTGATGTATCTATTTTATAATAGAATGGAAGGCAGTAATTGTGCAATGTGTAAGGTATAAAAAGATTGAGAGGTCACTAGTCAGCAACGCCCCGGAAGAAGCCGTGGTAGCGAAACCCTGGGTCGGGCGAACTAGCGAGTCTGGCGTCCACATGGTGGATTTTATATGCGCATGTTTTTATTCTATTTTGTGAGTATGTTTTAATAAAATAAACTCCATATATTTGAACATACTACCCTATCTGCTGCTTAATCTCTTCTATAGTAGCTGTACACTATTTGGCTACAGGATGCAAGAAAACGCAGCTTAAAACTGTCTGAATAGCGATCTATTCCCATCCAAATACCGTTTGTGAGGAAGTGTACTGAAGAATTTGGAACATAGTTGGGAAAGGAGTGAAATCATCGATTTATCAAAGGATATATAAAAGGACACCCAAGGAGCTCCGGTCAGACTGTTTTATTTTTACTAATTGCTAGATGTGGGATCCATCTGTGACTGTTTGGCAGCTCCTATAGGGGATAGTGTGCATCACAAAAACACTTTTTCTTTTGTACATAGAAGTCTATGGGGTGGGTAGGGGGTGAATCACAGCAGTTCTGTCTGCATTGAGTTGTTGTAAAAAGAAGACTACAAGGCCCAGCATTACCGGAAAGGTACAAGAGCTGGACTCCAGATTTCTGAGAAATGTATTGAAGGACGGTTCTCTTTCATTGCCCTGCACACCCCACGCTATAAAGCTGCACTGAAATCTATTGATCCCTGCTCTTGGGGGGTTAGTTATAATAGGCACATCCTCTGTGTGACATGGGGACTGTGTGATCTCATGCTACGCTCCCATTCATTCCTGCACTCAAAGGGTAGCAGCAGCTATTTTTGGCTATGAATACACATCTTCCTTCCCCGAGGTTTCATCCCTTTGAAGTCTCTTGGCCAGGAGGATGCACTTTTTGGCTCAGTAATAGATACCATTTTAGTGCAAATATATCGCAAAGTCAAAGGTTTGCAAAAGCTAAAGATCCCCCAACAAATCTGGAGCGACTGTGAAAGCTGCTGTAGATTTGTTGAGGGTCTACGAGCGATGTCTCCAGCATTCACCATCTCTATGGGATGAGATATAGGGACCAGGTGTCGGACGAATTGTTATATGGACTGGTTACACTCACCTACAGATCTGCCACTCAAGACTTAGCTACAGTAAGGAAGGAGGGCTCCTTAATTCTGACATGGTAAGAAAGCAGAACTGTGGCACCTATAGTTGTATATATAATAGCTATATCCCCAACATATACCAATGTCTATAGAGGGAAGTCATAAGGGTTTATATACAGTACACGTCCTTCACCTACAGAATGGAGACTTTGTTGATAAAAGCAGAAGTATTACCCATAGTAAAGCATCAGATGGAATTATAAGGTATCCGGCTGCTTGTATCCGCAGACATAATCGCTGTTGGGAAAGAACCAGATAAAATCCATTGTGGTTCATCTTGAGAACACGGTTTGTAAAGACAGAAAATGATGTGAATGTCTTCTGTAAAGTGCAGTATGGTATAAAGTATTGATTTGCCAACCGAAACCGCAGAGACCAGACCTCTATAGCACTACATCAACTATCAGACAGGGAGATCTCTCTGGGGAAACCGAGAAAGAGAGCGGCCAAGGGCTAAGGTGAGAAACCGAGAAAAAGAGCGGCCAAGGGCTAAGGTGAGAAACCGAGAAAAAGAGCGGCCAAGGGCTAAGGTGAGAAACCGAGAAAAAGAGCGGCCAAGGGCTAAGGTGGGAAACCGAGAAAAAGAGCGGCCAAGGGCTAAGGTGGGAAACCGAGAAAAAGAGCGGCCAAGGGCTAAGGTGGGAAACCGAGAAAGAGCGGCCAAGGGCTAAGGTGGGAAACCGAGAAAGAGCGGCCAAGGGCTAAGGGGGTAAACCGAGAAAGAGAGCGGCTAAGGTGGGAAACCGAGAAAAAGAGCGGCCAAGGGCTAAGGTGGGAAACCGAGAAAGAGTGCGGCCAAGGGCTAAGGTGGGAAACCGAGAAAGAGCGGCCAAGGGCTAAGGGGGTAAACCGAGAAAGAGCGGCCAAGGGCTAAGGGGGTAAACCGAGAAAGAGAGCGGCCAAGGGCTAAGGGGGGAAACCGAGAAAGAGAGCGGCCAAGGGGGGAAACCGTGAAAGAGAGCGGCCAAGGTGGGAAACCGAGAAAGAGAGCGGCCAAGGTGGGAAACCGAGAAAGAGAGCGGCCAAGGTGGGAAACCGAGAAAGAGAGCGGCCAAGGTGGGAAACCGAGAAAGAGAGCGGCCAAGGGGGGAAACCGTGAAAGAGAGCGGCTAAGGTGGGAAACCGAGAAAGAGCGGCCAAGGGCTAAGGGGGTAAACCGAGAAAGAGCGGCAAAGGGCTAAGGGGGTAAACCGAGAAAGAGAGCGGCCAAGGGGGGAAACCGTGAAAGAGAGCGGCCAAGGGGGGAAACCGAGAAAGAGAGCGGCCAAGGTGGGAAACCGAGAAAGAGAGCGGCCAAGGTGGGAAACCGAGAAAGAGAGCGGCCAAGGTGGGAAACCGAGAAAGAGAGCGGCCAAGGGCTAAGGTGGGAAACCGAGAAAGAGAGCGGCCAAGGGCTAAGGTGGGAAACCGAGAAAGAGCGGCCAAGGGCTAAGGTGGGAAACCGAGAAAGAGAGCCCCAAGGGGGGAAACCGTGAAAGAGAGCGGCCAAGGGGGGAAACCGTGAAAGAGAGCGGCCAAGGGGGGAAACCGTGAAAGAGAGCGGCCAAGGGGGGAAACCGAGAAAGAGAGCGGCTAAGGTGGGAAACCGAGAAAGAGCGGCCAAGGGCTAAGGGGGTAAACCGAGAAAGAGCGGCCAAGGGCTAAGGGGGTAAACCGAGAAAGAGAGCGGCCAAGGGGGGAAACCGTGAAAGAGAGCGGCCAAGGGGGGAAACCGAGAAAGAGAGCGGCCAAGGTGGGAAACCGAGAAAGAGAGCGGCCAAGGTGGGAAACCGAGAAAGAGAGCGGCCAAGGTGGGAAACCGAGAAAGAGAGCGGCCAAGGGCTAAGGTGGGAAACCGAGAAAGAGCGGCCAAGGGCTAAGGTGGGAAACCGAGAAAGAGAGCCCCAAGGGGGGAAACCGTGAAAGAGAGCGGCCAAGGGGGGAAACCGTGAAAGAGAGCGGCCAAGGGGGGAAACCGTGAAAGAGAGCGGCCAAGGGGGGAAACCGAGAAAGAGAGCGGCCAAGGGGGGAAACCGAGAAAGAGAGCGGCCAAGGGGGGAAACCGAGAAAGAGAGCGGCCAAGGGGGGAAACCGAGAAAGAGAGCGGCCAAGGGGGGAAACCGAGAAAGAGAGCGGCCAAGGGGGGAAACCGAGAAAGAGAGCGGCCAAGGGCTAAGGTGGGAAACCGAGAAAGAGAGCGGCCAAGGGCTAAGGTGGGAAACCGAGAAAGAGAGCGGCCAAGGGCTAAGGTGGGAAACCGAGAAAGAGAGCGGCCAAGGGCTAAGGGGGGAAACCGAGAAAGAGAGCGGCCAAGGGGGGAAACTGAGAAAGAGAGCGGCCAAGGGGGGAAACCGAGAAAGAGAGCAGCCAAGGGCTAAGGGGGGAAACTGAGAAAGAGAGCGACCAAGGGCTAAGGGGGAGAACAGAGAAAGAGTGCGGCCAAGGGCTAAGGGGGTAAACCGAGAAAGAGCGGCCAAGGGCTAAGGGGGTAAACCGAGAAAGAGAGCGGCCAAGGGGGGAAACCGTGAAAGAGAGCGGCCAAGGGGGGAAACCGTGAAAGAGAGCGGCCAAGGGGGGAAACCGAGAAAGAGAGCGGCCAAGGGGGGAAACCGAGATAGAGAGCGGCCAAGGGGGGAAACTGAGAAAGAGAGCAGCAAAGGGCTAAGGGGGGAAACTGAGAAAGAGAGCGACCAAGGGCTAAGGGGGGAAACTGAGAAAGAGAGCGACCAAGGGCTAAGGGGGGAACCGAGAAAGAGAGCGGCCAAGGGGGGAAACCGAGATAGAGAGCGGCCAAGGGCTAAGGGGGAGAACCGAGAAAGAGAGCGGCCAAGGGCTAAGGTGGGAAACCGAGAAAGAGAGCGGCCAAGGGGGGAAACCGAGAAAGAGAGCGGCCAAGGGCTAAGGTGGGAAACCGAGAAAGAGAGCGGCCAAGGGCTAAGGGGGGAAACCGAGAAAGAGCGGCCAAGGGGGGAAACCGAGAAAGAGAGCGGCCAAGGGGGGAAACCGAGAAAGAGAGCGGCCAAGGGGGGAAACCGAGAAAGAGAGCAGCCAAGGGCTAAGGGGGGAAACTGAGAAAGAGAGCGACCAAGGACTAAGGGGGGAAACTGAGAAAGAGAGCGACCAAGGGCTAAGGGGGGAAACTGAGAAAGAGAGCGGCCAAGGGCTAAGGTGGGAAACCGAGAAAGAGCGGCCAAGGGCTAAGGGGGGAAACCGAGAAAGAGAGCCCCCAAGGGGGGAAACCGTGAAAGAGAGCGGCCAAGGGGGGAAACCGTGAAAGAGAGCGGCCAAGGGGGGAAACCGTGAAAGAGAGCGGCCAAGGGGGGAAACCGTGAAAGAGAGCGGCCAAGGGGGGAAACCGTGAAAGAGAGCGGCCAAGGGGGGAAACCGTGAAAGAGAGCGGCCAAGGGGGGAAACCGAGAAAGAGAGCGGCCAAGGGGGGAAACCGAGAAAGAGAGCGGCCAAGGGGGGAAACCGTGAAAGAGAGCGGCCAAGGGGGGAAACCGAGAAAGAGAGCGGCCAAGGGGGGAAACTGAGAAAGAGAGCAGCCAAGGGCTAAGGGGGGAAACTGAGAAAGAGAGCGGCCAAGGGCTAAGGGGGAGTACCGAGAAAGAGAGCGGCCAAGGGGGGAAACCGAGAAAGAGAGCGGCCAAGGGGGGAAACCGAGAAAGAGAGCGGCCAAGGGGGGAAACCGAGAAAGAGAGCGGCCAAGGGGGGGAAACCGAGAAAGAGAGCGGCCAAGGGGGGAAACCGAGAAAGAGAGCGGCCAAGGGGGGAAACCGAGAAAGAGAGCGGCCAAGGGGGGAAACCGAGAAAGAGAGCGGCCAAGGGGGGAAACCGTGAAAGAGAGCGGCCAAGGTGGGAAACCGAGAAAGAGAGCGGCCAAGGGGGGAAACCGTGAAAGAGAGCGGCCAAGGTGGAAAACCGAGAAAGAGAGCGGCCAAGGGGGGAAACCGAGAAAGAGAGCGGCCAAGGGGGGAAACCGAGAAAGAGAGCGGCCAAGGGGGGAAACTGAGAAAGAGAGCGGCCAAGGACTAAGGTGGGAAACCGAGAAAGAGAGCGGCCAAGGGCTAAGGTGGGAAACCGAGAAAGAGCGGCCAAGGGCCAAAACCGAGAAAGAGAGCGGCCAAGGGGGGAAACCGAGAAAGAGAGCGGCCAAGGGGGGAAACCGAGAAAGAGAGCAGCCAAGGGCTAAGGGGGGAAACCGAGAAAGAGAGCGACCAAGGGCTAAGGGGGGAAACCGAGAAAGAGAGCGACCAAGGGCTAAGGTGGGAAACTGAGAAAGAGAGCGGCCAAGGGCTAAGGGGGGAACCGAGAAAGAGAGCGGCCAAGGGGGGAAACAGAGATAGAGAGCGGCCAAGGGCTAAGGGGGAGAACCGAGAAAGAGAGCGGCCAAGGGCTAAGGGGGAGAACCGAGAAAGAGAGCGGCCAAGGGCTAAGGTGGGAAACCGAGAAAGAGAGCGGCCAAGGGCTAAGGTGGGAAACCGAGAAAGAGCGGCCAAGGGCTAAGGGGGGAAACCGAGAAAGAGCGGCCAAGGGCTAAGGGGGGAAACCGAGAAAGAGAGCGGCCAAGGGGGGAAACCGAGAAAGAGAGCAGCCAAGGGCTAAGGGGGTAAACCGAGAAAGAGAGCGACCAAGGGCTAAGGGGGGAAACTGAGAAAGAGAGCGACCAAGGGCTAAGGGGGGAAACTGAGAAAGAGAGCGGCCAAGGGCTAAGGGGGGAAACTGAGAAAGAGAGCGGCCAAGGGCTAAGGGGGGAACCGAGAAAGAGAGCGGCCAAGGGGGGAAACCGAGATAGAGAGCGTCCAAGGGCTAAGGGGGGAAACTGAGAAAGAGAGCGGCCAAGGGCTAAGGGGGGAAACTGAGAAAGAGAGCGGCCAAGGGCTAAGGGGGGAAACTGAGAAAGAGAGCGGCCAAGGACTAAGATGGGAAACCAAGAAAGAGAGCGGCCAAGGTGGGAAACCGAGAAAGAGAGCGGCCAAGGGCTAAGGGGGGAACCGAGAAAGAGAGCGGCCAAGGGGGGAAACCGAGATAGAGAGCGGCCAAGGGCTAAGGGGGAGAACCGAGAAAGAGAGCGGCCAAGGGCTAAGGGGGAGAACCGAGAAAGAGAGCGGCCAAGGGCTAAGGTGGGAAACCGAGAAAGAGAGCGGCCAAGGTGGGAAACCGAGAAAGAGAGCGGCCAAGGGCTAAGGTGGGAAACCGAGAAAGAGAGCGGCCAAGGGCTAAGGTGGGAAACCGAGAAAGAGCGGCCAAGGGCTAAGGGGGGAAACCAAGAAAGAGAGCGGCCAAGGGGGGAAACCGAGAAAGAGAGCGGCCAAGGGGGGAAACCGAGAAAGAGAGCGGCCAAGGGGGGAAACCGAGAAAGAGAGCGGCCAAGGGGGGAAACCGAGAAAGAGAGCGGCCAAGGGGGGAAACCGAGAAAGAGAGCGGCCAAGGGGGGAAACCGAGAAAGAGAGCGGCCAAGGGGGGAAACCGAGAAAGAGAGCGGCCAAGGGGGGAAACCGAGAAAGAGAGCGGCCAAAGGGGGAAACCGAGAAAGAGAGCAGCCAAGGGCTAAGGGGGGAAACTGAGAAAGAGAGCGACCAAGGGCTAAGGGGGGAAACTGAGAAAGAGAGCGGCCAAGGGCTAAGGGGGAAAACCAAGAAAGAGAGCGGCCAAGGGATAAGGTGGGAAACCGAGAAAGAGAGCGGCCAAGGGCTAAGGGGGGAAACCGAGAAAGGGAGCGGCCAAGGGCTAAGGGGGGAAACTGAGAAAGAGAGCGGACAAGGGCTAAGATGGGAAACCAAGAAAGAGAGCGGCCAAGGTGGGAAACCGAGAAAGAGAGCGACCAAGGGCTAAGGGGGGAAACTGAGAAAGAGAGCGGACAAGGGCTAAGATGGGAAACCAAGAAAGAGAGCGGCCAAGGTGGGAAACCGAGAAAGAGCGGCCAAGGGCTAAGGGGGGAAACCGAGAAAGAGAGCGACCAAGGGCTAAGGGGGGAAACTGAGAAAGAGAGCGACCAAGGGCTAAGGGGGGAAACTGAGAAAGAGAGCGACCAAGGGCTAAGGGGGGAACCGAGAAAGAGAGCGGCCAAGGGGGGAAACCGAGATAGAGAGCGGCCAAGGGCTAAGGGGGAGAACCGAGAAAGAGAGCGGCCAAGGGCTAAGGGGGAAAACCAAGAAAGAGAGCGGCCAAGGGGTGAAACCGAGATAGAGAGTGGCCAAGGGCTAAGGGGGAGAACCGAGAAAGAGAGCGGCCGAGGGCAAGGAGAAACCAAGAAAGAGAGCGGCCAAGGGTGAGGAAAAACCAGAAGAGAACAGGCAAGTGTGAGATAGAGATACAATTAGAGCAGACGTGTTGGAAAGACAGCAAGTGGCTATGGGTGAGAAAAATAGAGAAAGAGAGCGGCAAGTGTGAGGGAAAGAGGGCTGAAAAGAGAGTAAGTGTGAGACACAGCTAGTGTGAGGGAATAAAGCGTCCCAGCAATGGTGAGGGAAAGAGTATTAAAGAGCATCTACCACCAGGATGAAAGACTGTATGAAAATGAGCCTGAGGGGTTCCAGGTACCATTAACACACATGGAGCCTGGAGCCCCTCAGGCTCATTTGCATATAGTCCTTCATTCTGGTGGTAGGTGCCCTTTAAGCAAACAAGTGTGAGCAAAAGGAAGTGCGCAGCAGGCGGAGGAGGACTGAAAGCGCACAAGTATGAAGGAGAGTAAACGAGAGTAACAGAGCTGAAAGAGCAAGGCAGGGAGCGAGCAGGCGCTTAGGAGAAAAAAGGAGCAGAGAGGAGATAGAGAAGAAACAGGCAGATGCGAGAGAGAAAATAGCAAACTAGAGGAGCATAATGAGCGCACAAAAGAGGAAAAAAAAAAGAGCAAAAACAAGAAAAGAGGTAGCACAGTAACTGAAGGACCTAATGGTTTCTGGAAAGACATTACATTACAGGCCAGAACAAACTATTTTTAGCAGGATATCTGGTATATTTCTGCCAGAATTCAATGTTTTTTTAAATTTTAATTTATATGGGCGATTATGGGGTGACAGATACCACCATGAAACACCCCGACACATAGCGAACATCAGAAAGACACTGAAACACAATAATATATTATTGATGCTTTGGAAAATACCAGATCACACGCTGAAGACCACATAACATTTATACATTTTTATTAAAATCTATAATCATATGTACATGAATAGATACATATATTACATAACACTCATATAGGATTCATAAATATAGGTATTTTCACAAATTAACAATGGGTTAATTATAGACCTTCGGCATTGGAGAGGTCATTGTTGCCCGCTGGGATCAGCCCTCGTCCTGCACCAGCACCGGGAACACGTCTCCCCCCTCGCACAGCTGGGTGTAGATGGCCCTGAGCGGCAGGCAGGAGGATGGGGCGCTCCGGCTCCAGGATTCTGCCTCGGCGAGCAGCTCTTCAGTGAACACCTGGGAGAGATCACAGCGCTCCACTAATGGCTCATTACAGGGTGGAGGGGGCGCTGCAGCAATTACACGCTATTAATGTGAACAGGGGGCCTACATGGAAGCTGCGGGCGCGAGAACAAGGTAATCAACAAATGAGGAAATAATCATAACGAGGAAAGGAATTACATTCCCAGGTAGAAGAGGGGGGAGAGAAGGAAACGAGAGGAGAGTAAGAGATGGGGCGAGGCAGGAAGGGTAAGGGGGGCTGTGACAGGCATAAGGAGGGGACCCAAGAGATTGATCATATAGAGGGAGGCAGGAAGGGTAAGGGGGGCTGCGATAGGCATAAGGAGGGGACCCAAGACACAGGCTGGGTGTAGGTGGCGATGTTTGAAGTGCCCCTGTGATTGAAGGGAAGGGTGGGGGATGTTGAAAGATACATAAAATGGGCCTAGATATAACAACAAAAGTGGTCAAGGCAATTAAAAAAATATAAATAAATAAATAAAAACACCAGAGGGGAATTAAAGCACCAAAGAGACATAATGAAGGGAAGGGCGAAGTGTCCGAAAAATATAAGGTGCAAGGGGGAAAGTGTCCAAGGGGAGTGAGTGGTGAACACGTAACCTACAGCCACACATTACCTTCTGTAGATGGATCTTCTGCTGCAGCTCCAGCGCTCTCAGTCTGCTGCGGGACAGCTCACGTAGCTCACCTGGATGGCTGTATACCAGCACAGGGGCGCAGCCGCTGTACATAGAGGGGCAGCCGAATGACTCCGGGCAAGACGCATTGATGGAAAGTTTTTCTGCCCAATTTCTATATTCTTCAGCCACTGCATGAATCAGAAAAATAACAATCTATACTAATAATATGAATATTTTATCTCAATTAGCTCCGGCAAAGCCATAGTGTCTCAAAGATCAGCATTTACCCCCTTCTTCTACCCCTATATTCTAATGTCTGTGAAGAAGAGGGGGATCACTCTCCTGTCCATGGTTCTAGTCCGACATTAAAGGTTAGCGCTTCCATTAAAATCCTGAGAAATACGGCAGCTGCTGCCCATAAAGATTCCCCCCATGCCAATGACACCCAGCGATAAAACAAGGTCATTAAACACCAATCCACACAATTGGTGCAATTATTGTTTTTTTTATTCTTCTGGATTTCCTGGAGTGCGGCCCCAATGAAGAGTCTACTTTATCTTCCGCGCAGCCATAATTATATCCCACCAGCTGCGGAGCTGTAATAGCATCATTTACGGGAGGGGAGCCGGAATTTGGGAAGGGACGAGGAAATGATGATCATCTAACATCAATAAGGATTCATCTTGTGATTTAACTAATGTCACACGGAACTGTAAAGCCACTTTCCTTACTGAGATTTTACAGGGAATGTGCAGCTTGTCATTCCATAGACCCCCGACCTATGGGATAACAATAGATGTAGAGCGATTCCAGATTTGTTCTCCCTGGAGCAGTCAGCCCTAGGAACTGCAGCTTGGCTCCTATATATGTGAATGCGATGTTTGGCAAACCAAATTTTTGATCTATAACAGGTAGGATAGTTATACCGGAGCACATACCGCAGCTACAGGCCACAGGTAGATGTATTGTACTAGTATTATACTCATCTACTTATGTCGGATCAATCTTCCAGGAGTAACATGTTGCTTATAGCAGTCACGCTGCATTTGAGACGTTGTATGAAATATTCTATTGTAATTCGGAGCTCGGTTATTGGGATACATGAAGCAGATGGAGGCTCCTTGCAATCCAGATGATGGATCGTGACTTCAGAGGCCACGGCACACAGCAGTGTCACTTACCCAGCTGGAGACCCTGCAGCTCAGACTGGTATTTGGCCACTTCTCCTTGTAGCGTTTCCAGAAGCAGCAGACAGCGATACTTCTGCCAGCGCTCGGGACCTTTAGAGAGGGGAGAGAAATGTCAGTCTTTCAGATGTGATCCATTACAAATGTCAGAATCATTAGCCGTCTCTGCCTTCTTATCTGTAGACAGAAGCCTCCATTCCCCTGACTCATCTGGAAGGCCAAACAGAGGTGGGCACAGACGTATCCCCCATCAGATGGATCCAATATGATATTGAGGAGGGCTTACACCTTGGAAAGGAAATCAGTACCTAAGGTCTATTTCCTGGGGGATTCAGCATTACACAGAAATAGAGCTTTGAACGCTGTATTAAAATGACCAGTAAGGAGTCATGGGGGCGCAGAAGAGTCATGATAGGATGCTCCTCTGGCTTAAAGGGTTTGTCCAAAATATTTAACTTAGATGCTGTCTATTATACTACAGCAAAGAGAAAATGCACTCACATGTGTCGTCTCATAATCTGTAAGCTGTTGTGTCACCCCCTCATCCTCATAGACTGTAAGCTCTTGTGTCACCCCCTCATCCTCATAGACTGTAAGCTCTTGTGTCACCCCCTCATCCTCATAGACTGTAAGCTCTTGTGTCACCTCCTCATCCTCATAGACTGTAAGCTCTTGTGTCACCCCCTCATCCTCATAGACTGTAAGCTCTTGTGTCCCCCCTCATCCTCATAGACTGTAAGCTCTTGTGTCACCCCTCATCCTCATAGACTGTAAGCTCTTGTGTCACCTCCTCATCCTCGTAGACTGTAAGCTCTTGTGTCACCCCCTCATCCTCATAGACTGTAAGCTCTTGTGGCACCCCCTCATCCTCATAGACTGTAAGCTCTTGTGGCACCCCCTCATCCTCATAGACTGTAAGCTCTTGTGTCCCCCCTCATCCTCATAGACTGTAAGCTCTTGTGTCCCCCTCATCCTCATAGACTGTAAGCTCTTGTGTCCTCCTTCATCCTCATAGACTGGAAGCTCTTGTGTCACCCCTCATCCTCATAGACTGTAAGCTCTTGTGAGCAGGGCCAACTGCCCCTCCCCCCCCTAATTGATATCAGAACCCTTGCAATCCAGAGAACGGGAATCCAGTTGGGTTGAGCGGCAGGACCGGAATCCATTCAGGTGTATGAGAATAACAACTTTTTCATATAAACCCAATTGCTCATATAAACAGTGAATGTTGCTCCACCCATTAGAGAGAACAGGTCCCCTGCTTTCTGGATCGCCCCTTCTCATGATCAGTGGAGGTCCCAACAGTCGGACCCTCAACAATCACCTTGTTATCCATATCCCGTGGATAGGGGATAACTTATATACTTAGGAAAACAAATATATGCCCAGTACTCCACAACATTACAAGTCTGTCTGAAGGTGGGTTAGGTTATACTCGTCATATGGAACTTTAGTCAAGCAAGGAGGGGATATCCCAGCGTGACTCTTCTCCACCCCCATGACTCCTTACTGGCTTAATGCTAAACATTTCAGAATATAAGAGGACATAATTATGATCCTGACACTGTCCTGGATAACACTAATGTGATGGATTATGGGTCTAAATCCTCATGACTGGTTCTCTTTAAAATCAGGTGAGATCAGAAAAGGATTTTTTTTACTCATTTTATTCCATGAATAAATCATGAAGTGTACAGTAAGCTATGGGCTATTTCATATAACAGTGACTGTGGACAGGTTAATGGACATAACCTGAATTCCTCACAAGCCACAATTGATTGGACGCATTGCACAGTGATCCGTATATATTTATAGTATGGGGATAATAGACGTCACATTAGGTTCTGATTCCAACATGAGTCAGTTTGTATCCAGCAGCAGAACACTCGGTTATATTCTTAGTACATTATTACATTATTGTATGTTCTTAGAAGTCGCTTTTTCACATCAGGAAGTAACTTTAGTCTATATATACACACACATAGCGCACTAATAACAATATGTATCCCACACAGGGCCGCATGAATGACCGCTGATGAAGGAACCCTACGTTCCTCTACGTTAAGTGCTGGAAAGGGTTAAATCAGCCATCGTGATAGATGGGTCCTCAGCAGGCTGCAATAGAGACGGGACAAGCAACGTGACTCATGTAATGCCACCGCATAAAATGGAGCGGGTAAGTGCTCGCTTCTCCTAATGCAAACCCATAAAAGCCAGGAGTCGAGTGGTCACGGTGACATACGCCGAGTACAGAGCCGGGATAGAAAAGGTTTTATAATAGGCCGACAATTTCGTCAGTGATGAAAAATCCATCTACTTGCAGGAAAATGAGGTCTGTTGCTTTGCAGAGCCTCCAGCAAGGAGATGTTTAACATGGACACGCGCTCAATTATTAAGGTGGAGGAGACGTTGTCCGCAGAGGCCGCCGCTCATTATCGTGTAATTGACTAAGACAGCCTTCCGATATTTATAGATCTCCTCTCCCAGAAGCAGATTACAGCTCGCCCCCTGGTCGCCATGTCACTCACCTGATCCTTGCCGGTTACGGGCACCATCTACCTGCTGCTGCCGGGTTCTCACCTCTCTCTGCAGCCGATGGGTCGCTTCCTCTAGCTCGGAAAGGCTGAGCCCCGGAGCTTCTGGAGCAAACTGATGGTTAATTAAGGAACGCAATGTAAAAAGTTAATATTGACTGTAATAGAAATAGCAGAGGAGGGGAGAGGCGCAATCAGAATTAGGATGGGACATGGAAAAGCGGCCGCCCTGAGATGGTTAAAAAAATCATTACTTGTAATTATATAGGGACATTGATTGATCACACCAATATAGGCGATACAATCAGTATCTGCATGGCCCATCAGTACACAGATGCAATTATGTCTCTTGATGGGGGTGGTGTATGGTTGGGGAGGGGGGGCGGGGATATGTAGGCACCTGTACCTCCCCCCCAGCAAGTGACATATGTACAGGCGGTCCCCTACTTAAGAACACCTGACTTACATACGACCCCTAGTTACAAACGGACCTCTGGATTTTGGTAATTCACTGTACTTTAGTCCTAGGCTACAATAAACATTTTTAACAGTTATCAATGGTGTTACAAAGAAAATGTTAGGGATCACGAGGGCGCACGCTATGGGTATGATTGGAACCGTTGCCGTCGCTGGTATCAGCGGTGTGCCTCTCCACCGCTATTAACTAAAAGAAGGAGCAATGATAAGGTATACCTGCGCTGGCTGGAAAGAGTGAGTGTATGTGTGTTATAAAAAAAAGTTATCAATGGTGCCAGTAATTAAGATTGTTATTGTTAATCCTGGTTCTTATGACAATCCAACATTTTGCAACCCCAAAAAATTTTTGACTGGGGTTACAATAATAAAGTATACGGTTCCGACTTACATACAAACTCAACTTAAGAACAAACCTACAGAACCTATCTTGTATTTAACCCGGGGACTGCCTGTATTACTGTCACGGTGGGTGGACAACTCCTTTTGATACTTAAATACAAAATAAGGACCTCTATAGAAACATTGGGGGAGATGTATTAATGTGTCAGTAGATCTCCGTGTCTGATGCTGGATGATGAATCTGGTGCAGGATAACACTGGAGAGTTGTACTTTTCACCTCCTATTCGTTGGTCGCCCCAAAATATTAAATATATATTAATGAATATTGAATTTTCTGCCGCATGAACTACTTCCTGTGAGACCACACCCCTTTTGTACACAGAGGGCACGCCCCTTTACAAGCGAGTCAGAAAACTGCCTAAAAATGGTTTAAAACCCTCAATCAATGTGGAGCACAGCATTACAGGTGCAAATTAGTCTTGTATTCTGGCGCATACATCTCCCCTGAATGTCTGTGTATAGAGCTTGCAGTACCATCTGTCACCAGGATATCAGCAACACTTTCCACAGAAAACAATACAACAGCGCCCCTAATCTCCTTTTTTGTAACTGAAATTTATCACCTTCTTGCAGTGAAGAACACAAGTTTTAATGTTCCCCCCGCCACTATCTGTAGAAGGGGTCCCTGCCAGATTCATCATCATTTAGATCAGTTTTCTATTGTAAATGATTACCGAAATCTAGACCCAAAATTGGGAGTAGATTTCCTTCTTTGCGCATGGACTGCTCCTAATTTATTATGATGAATTAAAAGGGGTCTTTTCCATTACATCTACATGTCTGATTGCTGGAGGGGAGCTGAAATCCTGTTGATAGAGAAGAAATCTCATTAAGAAAAAAAAAAAAAAAAAATCTCTTTAAAGAAAATCTACAATCAAAATCCATCATGATAAACCAGGGACACATTCATATATCCAGGCACCGTGACTGTGGTATCTTCTTATATGTGTTATCCATGGCCTCCTGCCTTCTAAAATCAACTTTTAAACTTATGCCTAGGAGTCAGAAGGGCTCTGAGAGGTGTTACCAGAGGCCCACCATGCTGTAGCTTCACAGGCTGTAACAGTGTGCAGGAGCATCCCCCCGCTACGTGAGATTACAGCAGGCAGAGGGAGGAGGGGGGAAACACAGAGTGGAGAAGGAGACAATATAACAGCCTGTGAAGCAACAGCATGGAGGTGCTATGGTACCACCCACAGAAGCCCCACTGGCACATTAGCATCATTTTAAAAGTTGAGTTGATTTTAGAAGGATGTACACCATGTATAACAAATATAAGAAGATTACTACAGTCCTGGTGCCTGGATCTATAAGTAATGCCCCTGATTTATCAAGATGGATTATGATGGTGGATTTCCTTTAAAGGGCACCTACCACCACAAATCTACCTATAAAGGTAGATTGGGTGGTAGGTGGATCAATGGGACGTGAGGATAGCCCTTTTAAGGGCTAATCCTCACGTCCCTGCACTTTTTAGATAACTTTTATAAGACATATATTCAAATTTACTTATGCGGCTACTGGGGCGTGGAGTAGCCGCATCTGAGGTTACACGAGGCGGCTACTCCACGCCCCGGTAGCCACTTTACCCCTCCTACTCACCCATCTTTGGCGCGCAGCTACGGCGATCCTGCCGTCTGCACATGCCCAGAAGAGCAGGCCCGCGCCTGCGTGGTCACTGCTCCGAAACAGGCGCGGGCCTGCTCTTCTGCGCATGCGCAGACGGCAGGATCGCCGGACGAGGGCGCGCAGCTACGCGTAGCTGCGCGCCAAAGATGGGTGAGTAGGAGGGGTAAAGTGGCTACCGGGGCGTGGAGTAGCCGCCTCGTGTAACCTCAGATGCGGCTACTCCACGCCCCAGTAGCCGCATAAGTAAATTTGAATATATGTAATAAAAGTTATCAAAAAAGTGTGGGGACGTGAGGATTAGCCCTTAAAAGGTCTATCCTCACGTCCCATTGATCCACCTACCACCCAATCTACCTTTATAGGTAGATTTGTGGTGGTAGGTTCCCTTTAATATAAGCCATGATGCCATGTTATGCTGCAAATAAACAAGCCCTTAGCCTCACCCGCTTACCACAGTAATAGGAATGAAATTATTCCACATCTTCTATATTGATGGCCTATACTTCGGCTAAGCCATTAAAATCAGATTGGTGAGGACCCGACTCCTGGCACCCCTCAATCATATGATTGAAGGGGCCAAAGTGTTCCAGCGAGTATTAAGGGCTCTTCATTGTTTATGAGGCTCAGGTCTGTACATTCTGTACTGGCTGAGGCTTTTCAGCAGCTCAGAATTATTCACTGTAGAAGTGACCTGTGATACTAAGCCGAGCTGCTACAATGGATCTGTGCCTGGTGAACAATCAAGGCTACACGGTACTCTGGCTCCTTTATCAGCTGATCAGTGGGGGTGTTGATCTGAAGTTTTAGGGGATAGATTTATCCATAAGCTTTGCTTTAGATATGTCATCAATGTAAGACTGGTCGGGGTGCGTTCACACGTTCAGTTTTCCAGATGCAGTTTTTGATGTTCAAACCAGGAGTGGAATGAAAAAGGAAGAGGAGCGGCTTCTCTCAATGATAAGTCCTCATCCATTATGATCCACACCTCCTTTTGACTTCAAAAACTGCATCTGGAAAACTGAACTTGTGAACGCACCCCGACCAGTCTTACATTGATGACATATCTAAAGCAAAGCTTATTGATAAATCTATCCCCTAAAACTTCAGTCTTGATCCCTGATCAGTCTTGCATTGATGACGTATCTAAAGCAAGGCTTATGGAGACATGGGGGAGCCAGAAAAATGGCTCCTGATGACAGGTTAACTTTAAGGCCTATAATGTCAGATTCATCAATCCCATGACCTGGTTGCAGCTCCAACTTGAACTGAATGGGCCTGAACTGCAATACCAAGCACAGCCACAATACTATGTATGGCACTGTGCTCGGTGAGCAGTAAAGAGAAAGCAGTGCTAACTAGAAGGCTGCATTTATATCGTGTTTTGAAACACAATACAACAGCCGAGGAGAGGAGATTTGCCCAATTACATTGATGTTAACATTTACGAAAACGCAATATGCAAAGGATGCATTAACATTGTGATAAAAAACCCTAACGCAATGTCAACACATGCGTGAACATCACGTTAACATAGCATTTTGTAAACACACATGTTAACAGAAATGTAATGAGGCAAATCTCCTCTTCTCAGCTGTTATATTGCATTTCAAAACGCATTGTAAACGCCACAAGTGAACGCAGCCGAAGACTAATGAAAGGACCAGGCGCCGGACCCTCACCAACCTGATATTTATGACGCGTCACAAGTCTGTATGTGCAGATCGTATGTGCAGATTGACAAATGGTGAATTTCCATGCACAGTCATATGGAGTGAGCCGGAAGCTTTTAACCTGTGGTGCGGAGCTGCTGGTAGAAGCAAATATTAGCATACATGAATATAATGTGTTATAAATAGATATCGTTCCCCATTCCTTTATAAATCCACGTATTCCTGCAGGCCGCTGGACGCCATGTCATTAGGATTGCCAGTCCTACAGCAGTGATTGCAGGAAGAGGCTTGTGATATCCATCTATTAGCAGAACCCCAGTACATCTTACAATGGCCTATTCTCTAAGGAGCATTGGACGGCGCTTTTACGTCACTCAGCAGGAACAGGATACAGTTGTTTGCAGCTTCTGTATGAATGAGGGTCTGGAAGCAGGAAGATGGTCTCGAATCGCATAGAACTTCTCCCATAATCTATAAAACACAGGAAAACACTCCGGTTATCTCAGTATGGAATCGCCAAACCCAATTTCCTCACAGCCTCTTATTGCACTGAACATAAAAGACTGATACATTCCTTTGTAAGGCAATCGAACCAGCGATATGTGCATCACATGTGTGGGAATGCGTCACGTTAAAAAAAAAAAAACTACAACATGAAAGGGACAGGATGGTAACGAAACGAAACCTGCTGACGCTACAGGAGAAAAGTGAGATCAGTCCAAAACCTCAGCGAAATAATAAGCACTTGTCACTTTGATGTCCAATGTCTGTTCCACGGCTTCTATGGGTTGTCTCTGGACTGACGTTAGAAAATCCAATTACTGGACTAAAAATTTATATATGTCAAAGGCGGATGCCAGCAATCTGACATAAGTGACCTATCCCAGTGATCTTTTTGTGGTAATGTGTAATTTCTGGGGTCATTATCACTCAGGACCCCCAGCAGTGAGCTACCTTTGCCAGCCTCTCATACTGGAATGATCACAGAACCAGAAGTACAGATCCATTCTCTAGGTGATGAAACCAGATTCACTTGTATGATGTCAGTAGTTACCTTGAGTGGCCACTACACATAGAGTGGACCTGTACCTGGTTCTCCGGTTCACCATGTTGATTTTGGTTTCTGATACTTTGTGAGGATCAGACTCATTCGATATTGATGACCCCTCTCATGGATATCTAAGGAGAAGCCATTTAATACCTAAGCCACTAAACACAAGGGGTTCACTCTCACCTGCTGCTCTTCATATACATCTGCTGATATTCTACTGGTAGTTTCAAGGTTGCCCTGTGGAAAAGCAAAAAAAATAAGTCCCCTTTTACTTAACCATTACTCAAAGCTTCAAGGAACACTCCAGTCACAGCTGACTCATTGGATTGGCCTGAAGAGAGGAGCAGGACTCTAAGGCTATATTCACACTGCCGTTGCCCGCCCGTACCGTACCGTAGCGGGCAACGGCAGTGCACGGGGAGAGGAGGAGGATGTGAGCGCAGCTCACCCCCGCCCCTCTCCATAGGAAGTAATGGCGCACTGCGCCGTACTACGGAGAAAGATAGGACAGGTCCTATCTTTTTCCGGGTACGGAGCAGTACGGTGCTGCACCGTCTATGGAGGACGTATATCGGCCGTATATACGTCCTCCATACGTCAGTGTGAATGTAGCCTAAGTTCTAGGAAAACAATGGAAATGAGTCCTCTTCCTCCCCTCAGGCCCTGCACTATGTATTATTCAATGAATTAGCTCTGACTGGAGTGTTCCTTTAATGTCTAATTTGGGGTACACATTAATGGTGGTCATTAAAATATGTGACCACCAGTAGACTATACATTACAGGTCCACAATCCTATATTAGGGAAGTGAATCTCACCCTTTTTCTTTCAAGGTGGAAGGTTTCTGTGGCGGTGAAATGTCTGGACCTGAAGTTCTTGATGGAGGAGACACTGGTTTGTCCAATGTACTACTTGGTTGTGTTGTGTTTGTCTTCATCTCTAGTTGCCCGCCATCACCGGTATTGCATTTTGTAGGAGCTGGTGGCTCTGGAGGGGTTGATCTTGCAGACTTACTGCTTGTTGCTCTTTGCCCCGGTCTATGGATCCTTCTCCGGTCAGGGATGGTTTTGTAGGGAGGGTGTAACTGGTAGGACGCGGGTCGTGTTCCTTTCTGTGCAAGTTTATTTAATGCTTTAATGGGATTTTCCTTGGTGACTGGACAAGTAGTTGGCGCCGGTATAGAAGGTTTATGAACGGGTGGGTCCATCTTGCTGGTTCCTCTCACTCTTAAGGCTTTCTCCAGAGCTTTGTTCAGAAGTTCAACCTCTTGCATATCTTCTGCTGATGGCTGGACCACTACAAAACAGAAGAGAGCAGATGTCACAAATCTGACTGTTGTGACCCCCACTCATCACCTGGTAGCGTGTAGGATTGGATGGGCTAGTAACAATTGTGCAGCTCCTATGGTATTGCTGAGAACTGCTGCAGTCCCCTATCTCAGGTAGCCCCATACATGCAGCAGTACAAGGGGGTCCAATTAACTACAACCCCACCGATCAGACAACAGATAACATCATATGACTAGATCAACCACAAAGGAAACTCTGTTCCCAGTTTCCACATATTCCCCAGGGTAATATTTCGGCTGGATATTGCACATACATTGTGAAACCCGATTTTAAGAACGACAAAGAATTTTATAATTGAACAATCCAGGAGCGTAACAAGTCACATCAATCACCGCATCCTCCTCCGCAGACTTCATCCAGCAGTGGAGAAATTAACATTTTTCGATTCCAGCCCACAGCTCTTACCACATAGTAATGCTAAGAAAAGCTCCATCGCGTCCTTGTATGTACAGATCCATTGCTAGCAACTCCCACAAAGCCAAAACGCAGCTGTCACGGGCCAATAAAGACAAAGTTTAGGGAGTAGGATTGTACACAATGGTAATCTTAAAGGGGAACACCACTAGTACTGCAGCATGCATCCAGCTGCTTTGCTCAAAGTCTATGGTAGTGACTTGAATAGTTGAGCTCAATCGTCTCTGCAACATATCTTCAGTAGATAGAGAATAAATCCTTCAGGATGGACAAAGGAAATCAATCCATCATGATATCCCAGACACTTACTGATAGATCCAGGCACCGGGACTGTGGTAATCTTCTTATATTTGTTATCCACGGTCTCCTTCCTTCTAAAATCAATCTCTGGGGAAGGGGGAGGCGTTACCAGAGCTACTCCGTGCTGTGAAGCTGCAGTATGGCGGGGCTCAGGAAACACCCACCAGAGCCCCTCAGACTCATTAGCATAAATGTAAAAGCTGCTTTTAGAAGGAAGGAGGATGGATAACAAATATAAGATTACCACAGTCACAGTACCTGGAGTAAGTGTCCCTGTTTAATCATGATGCACTTTGTGGGTAGATTTCCTTTAATTTTTCACTATCCACTAGTGGGTGGAGTGGCAGAAGAGCATGTGTCCTGCCACAACATTCCCCGTCATTGGGAGTGGTTGAGGATACAATTCAATGGACTGGCAGGGCACATGTTTGCCCTACAACTCCACTCGGTAGTGAGAATGGATCCCCATTCTCTGCAGAAATGGGGGTCCTGTTCTAATGATCAGTTGGGGTCTAAGCAGTAGGACCCTCACCAATATCTTGTGTATAAGGGATAACTTAAATACTCCCTTAAATCCACTTTAAGTAAATACTAATCTTTCTGTCTGCAGGGAGGAAGTAAAGTGATGCAAAAATAACAGAATCCTCCTCCTGAGCCCCATAATGAAATGAATGGAGTATTCGTCCTACATATTAGCGGATCAATGAATTGTACACTCCAAGAAAGTGAGATGATGAAGAAGCGCTGCCAGCAGATCCCCGTTTATTCAGTGTTCAGATCGATGGCTTGTGCCCTCATTTTCATGCGCGGAGACGTTGCAGCAGCGGGCAGATGTGTTCAAGACAATTGTAATAGCACTCGAAAAAAAGATAATTAGAGATTTTGGAGGGCGACCCCGGCTGCTATTATATAAACAGAGAGAAAACAATACAAGCTGGAATAAACTGAATTAAAAAATGAATTACACTCGGGCATAAAATTAGGACATTCATTTTCATTAAAGCTTCTCATTCTCCAGACAAACGGCTCTATAAATAGAAAGCAGAATATTATTTCTTCTGCTCGCAAACCGGGTGAAGAGGGAGAAGAGAACTCATCACCAAGCAGGGAATTAGCATACATTAACTTGCTGTAATCTGAAGACGCATTATAGAGCCTGTCTGTGAGATGGCTCCTATTGTAAAGGCTTCCAATCTTCTCAGTGTAATATTGTGAACTTCTGCCGAAATTAAATGGATTCATATAGTCTCGCAGGAATGGGACCCCGCAGATTTCTTTTTTTTTTTTTTTTTTTTTTTACTTTTTTCACAGTTAAATGCCAGTCGCAGTATTACAGTAATAAAACTCGGGGATATTTTACCCCATTGTATTCATAGTCACAGGACGGATGTCTTTAATACTTTCTCTTGCTAGGCGGACGCTCACTTTAGACAGCTGGCATCTAAACCTTATGTGAGCTGAGCATGCATGTGTTCTTAATAGAGAGAAAGGAATAAGAGGCCATATATCTTATCACAGCAACTTATCTGCCATGAGAACAAATGATAGGTCATACTGAAATTCAACCTGTCCAACCCATCCATTCGGGAGTCCACATACACATCAGATCAGATGATGAGTGTTCAGCTGCCATGCGCATCCTTTAGAATACGGGCATCTGAAAGGACATCTACCACCAGGATCAAGGATTGTAGACCAAGCACACTGACATACTGGCGTGTGCCTCCTCTGGCAGGATCTGATCTTCTTTTAGCTTCTTATACCTTTGTTTTTAATTAAAAAATGGCTTTAAACATTATGCAAATGAGTCTATGCAGAACAGAACCCGTCAGACTCATTTGCATAATTTTTAAAACCTTTTTTTGTAAAAACAGAAGAATAAGGACCAAAGAGTAAAAGTAGATCTTGCCAGAGGGGGTACACACTAGAATGTCAGTGGGCTTGGCTTACAATTCTTCATCCTGGTGGTAGAAGTCCTTTAAAGAAGCTGTACCAACTTTAATTGTTATCCCCTACCCACTGCATAGGAAATAAAAATATGATTGATGTGATTCTGACTGTAGGGACCCCAAGTGATCACGAGAATGGAGGTTCTCATCTTACTAACTGAATGAAGCAGTAGGTCGTGCATAGTCAAAATACAACGTACAGCTCTGTGGTATCTCTGGCAATCCCATAGACAGAGAATGTCGCAGCAGGACGTATGCTCACCCTGCTGCCGCATGCATTAGTGAGGGCAGGACCCCTAAAAGGCTTGTGATTCACTTACTGGTATGTACAAGCCTCCAATAGGGATCCCAGGTTTGATAATAAAGCATGTGATGGAACTGTCAGACTAAGTGATTTAGCTTTATATGGCATCCCAATACAGTTTAGATTAAAGAGGAAGTAGCCATGAGTCACCATACACCATATTAATTGGGAGGCACAAGAACTGTATAATTGTGATTGGTGGGGGTCTCAACGGTCGGACACAAGTGACCTCTCCATTTCATCCGTCCTTCTGGTGGTCCTCCCTACCAGATACGAGAGTAGCGACCACAGTTTGCATAGAAATTCGCTTCTATTACTTATGTGAATATTCCTAATTATCTGTGGTGTCTTCCTGTACAATCTATTTATAAGATGTATAAAAAAAAAAAAGTTTAGCTCTACTGGTTGTCACCTTCGAATTAAGATTCCCAGCAAGTGAGCGCTTAATTGTCATCTCCTAATTGAGAGAACATGTGACAACATGGCAGGTGGTTGTCAGCTTTAAAAGTCTGACTCACTGAAGTTAAACACCTGGCAGGTGCAGAATATTCCTACAGTATGAACCCGACTATAGAAATCTTCTATTCTAGCGCTGCATTCACTTAATGAGTGGTCCGGAATAACAGGCACATGTCAGACATCGCTGGGTTGTGAATGATGCATAGCGGAGCCTTGTCAGATAACTCGTTCAGTTTAGGAGCTGTACTTCTACAATGGGATAATAAGTGACATGTGCTGGAAGTGAATGGAATGGAGCTGGAACACCATTATTCCTCTAGTAATGGGAAATAACTCACCTTGAGGCTCGCTTGCTTCTTCATCTTGCTTTATGGGGTCACCGTTTTCAGCATCCCTATAGAAAAAATGATAATTCTGAGTTCCATCGCCAGGTTTGTTGAAGGCGGTAGAAGGGGCCTCAACACAAAAGATCCTTTTAATAAAACCTTACAAAAATAATTGTGTCGCTGGTGGCCATTACGAAGCAACTAAAGCTTTACCAAGGGCCTGATTCAGAGTCTGAGCTCCTTACTTAAAGGGATATTCTGATAATTTTATGTTTGACATTTCTGGAAATGGAGTAAGTATCTGAGCAGCTTGGCTCTGACCATGGAGCCCACCACTAATTTCAAGGAGGGGGTCCCTTGTGACCATGTAAGATTGTAACCACGCATATCACATAGTTATTCCCGAGCTAGTGGGAAGGGGATAACTTAAATTTACTAGAATACCACTTAAAGGTGCCCAAACAAGTCACTAACCTAAATTCTCTTGTACCCATAAGTGCTCTGCCGAACCAAACCATCATGTGTTTGGTGGCGGTTGGGCGTAAAAAACGAGTTTAATAATAGTTTACCTAAAAGTAATTGAGAAACTTTTCAGACACAACGGCTCTATGCTTAAAGGACATGCCTGTCTGAATAAGCCCTTGTATAGAACCAGTTACACCTGTATTCTTTGGATTACCATATATATTCGAGTATAAGCCTAGTTTTTCAGCACAAAAAAATGTGCTGGAAACCCAAACTCGGCTTGTACTCGTGTATAAAAAAAAAAAAAAAAAAATCACAACTCACCGGCTTTCCCTGCTGCTGGCTAAAAACTGGGGGATATGGGCTGGCAGGCTATATACTGGGGGATATGGGCTGGCAGGCTATATACTGGGGGATATGGGCTGGCAGGCTATATACTGGGGGATATGGGCTGGCAGGCTATATACTGGGGGATATGGGCTGGCAGGCTATATACTGGGGGATATGGGCTGGCAGGCTATATACTGGGGGATATGGGCTGGCAGGCTATATACTGGGGGATATGGGCTGGCAGGCTATATACTGGGGGATATGGGCTGGCAGGCTATATACTGGGGGATATGGGCTGGCAGGCTATATACTGGGGGATATGGGCTGGCAGGCTATATACTGGGGGGCAGGTGCTGGCTATATATTGGGGAGGCTGTGACCAATGCATTTCCCACCCTCGGCTTATACTCGAGTCAATATGTTTTCCCACGTTTTTGTGGTAAAATTAGGGGCCTCGGCTTATACCCAATGTATATACAGGTATATATAAAAAATCTTGAAGACTTACCAGTTGTCTAGAAGTGTCCGCCACTTCCTAATCTGTTCTTCCAGTTGCTTCTCTTCTTCTTTGCATCTATGAAGAGCCTGATGGAGCAGGGGCAGCAGTCTGTGTGAGGAGAGACACTTGGTATTAAATGAAGCTTAGTTAGTCTGATATTGGCTTCACAATCCTGACTGTGTGATCATACACTAAGTATAAGGCTGCATGTACACGATCGTAAGTCTGGCGCGCTGGAGAGGAGGAAGGTGACCCCTCCCCTCTCCATAGGGATGCATGGCGTACAGCCGTACACGTGGGGAAAGAAAGGACATGCCCTCTCTTTTCCCCGTGAACAGAGCGGTACATGTGTGGCATTGTATCGCTCTGTGTGGCCATTGTTGTCTATGGGGAGGTATATACGGCCGCAAGCTTTGTGTAAATTCGACCTAACAATGTACCTGTTAGAGCAGGCTGAAGACAACATCATTGGACCATCTGATCTGGTCCTCTGTCTCCTACAGAAATAAACACAAATTAAGAGAATATTAAATATGCAAGTAAATGACAGCAGCCTGGATTCTTCTGTAGGCTGAAACTCCCTTTGCATCTATTATGGTATTTTAGGTTGTATGTCCATAACATATACATTGAAGAATACCCTGGATTCCCAGCATCATCTAGTCCCTATTAGAGTTTTTAAACCTTTAAAAGACAACACAAATACACAAAAACAGGATTGCTTTCCCATATTCAGAAATGAATAACAAAGTACCACAGACCTGCAGGAAGACAGGGTCCCCTAGTATCACAGGGAGCAATAGAGGATGCTGGGAGTCTGAATCCCTGCACAGTTTTCATACACCCATCATACTGTTTGTATTTTACTGCATTCTCAGCTGGATTTTTCACCAGCCATGTGGGATCCATTTTGACTGACCCATTCTCTTCCGTGGATAAATGGGGTCCGTGAGTCCACTACATAAAACATAAGAGCATGCTCCAGATCATGTTTTTTCATGATCAAGCTCGGTGGCATCATCCAGAAAATAAACTTTGAAGTTAAATGTATAAAGTCAGGGAGGCGGAGTGATTAACATTGAAATCAAGCCCTCCCTGCCTCTGATCGCCTCCTCCTATGTGAGTGACATCATGCGCCGAACTTCAGGAGATCTGATCAATGATGTCACTGGATGTAGGACCATCAATTACAGTAAAGGGGGCATTTTAAGAGCTTGACTTCAGTGTTAAATTCTCCACCTCCTTGACTTCATAAACCCAATTTACATCTCACTTCAAAGTTGATTTTCTGGATGATGTCACCACACTAGGCCATGAATGAAACTTCATCCAGAAGCTGCTCCTCTGCTTGACAACATACTGCTAGTGGTTTATGATGACAGGTTCCCTTTAATTCCGCCAGTTATGTAATAATACATCTTTATATAGCGCCATTGTATTCCGTAACACTTTTACAGCTCATCAGGAACATATACAAACAAAATGAGATGTTCCAGAGTAATAACATGGTCAGATGAAACAATAAGAATGAGGGAGGGCCCTGCTCGCAAGAGCTTACAATCTACAAGGAGGTCAGGGATTTCTGTAGTCCTTATGGTAAGTACAGCGCAAATTTGACAGACGCCATTGTAAGTTAAAGGGGAGCCAGTTATCTCCTTTCCTGCTTACCGTGCAGATCATGGGGGTCCCTGCTATCACTAGAGTGGGGGTCCACTGAGCCATGGGGGTGACAGGGACCTGCCCTACTGCTTTATGGCACTGCAGAACACACAGTCCACCTCCATTGCATTGATTTGGGGGTACAGCTGCCCCCACTCACATTGGGGGGACAAATGTGGGTAGAGGATTACTGTCACTGTAATACACCTTAGATGAGGTCCAGCCTCTCACCAAGCACTTACACCCCTCACCACATACAGCAGCCTGATCACAGGATTACAGCAGTCTGTAGTCACAGCTCCGCCCATTACCTGTCAGCAGTCCCGTCCTGATGTCGTGCAGCCACAGAGCACACGGCGCCCGGGAAAACAACACGACAACCAGGAAGTACCGGCCATAGCAACTGTTACCATGCAGGCCAAGCGTTACCGCTCCGCCAATCAGAGAAGGTGATATATTCCCGAGCCAGAACAAATATCCTATGAGCGACGGCCTATTATTTCGAGAGCTGCAAGCGGGAGATTTTTTTTTTCACCGATGAACTTTATTTACACTTCTGTTTGTTGCCAAAACTGTTTATATGGTGTATTGCAATATAGCATAGGTGTTACACAGCTAAGGGGGCTACACTGAGGGGCAACTGAGACCAGTCTTTGTTTATTAAGGAGTTATTATTTATTAATGGCCTAACCTCAGGATCAGCCCATCTGAGAGAGACACTAAAATCACTCAAAAATAACAGTTTTATATTGTTGTTTTAATTTTTAATCATTTTAGGTACATATTAAATATTGTATAAATGTATCACATGTTTTTGGAATCAGTGCCGGTTAACATGGCAGCGGGACAGTCTTAGACCATAGTAGATCAACAAACAGTTTAGTGTCTAGAACTGTAAATAAAAGATGTATGCACATGTGTATCCTGGCTCAGTACATTACACAGTACATCTATATTATTATATAATGCCCATACACACAGGGAGAGTATATCAATATATTTAGTGTCTGACAGCCTGTATGGCAATGTACAACATTACAGGTCTTGTGTTGGAAATCATAAAAACTAAATGCCATGCAAGGACGGCGCCAGCACTGGGTATACCTGGGCAAGTGTCGGGGCCCAGAGCTGCTGGAAAAACTACGTAAGGCTGTACATAAGGAATCCATGGGGGACAGAGAGGACGGTATCTAAAGATTCCATAGGGTGTGAGGGGGGCTTATATAAAATAAACCAAAAGGTTATTGATATGATAATTTAGGGAACAGGAGACTGTTTTGGTTTCAGACTTTTTAATGAGCTCACTGCCAAGAGGCCTCCTGCGGCTCTGTCGCCCAGGGGCCTACTAAAACCTTGAGCTGACACTGCTGCCGTACCTCACAGGCTTCACGATTTCAGCTCCAAATAAAATCTTGTTTTCTTTCCTAAACAAAAAGATGATTCCTGTTTTTTAAAACTGTGTTTATTGAGAAGTAATATACATTCTGTATACATACATATTGCATGTACATTGTCTTGTCACAGCTAAAGTTCAGCGATTAATAGTAATACATATAAAAACTGTGCTTGTAATCTTACCATCAGTGTTATATTTGCTCACACATTCTTTTTAATAAATCTACAATCAAAATCCAGCATGACAAACAAGGGACACTTAGGGCCGTCTAAATGTGAGCCTGTGAAGCTACAACACGGAAGGACCAGCTCATTAGCATAATTTTAAAAGTTGTTTTAGATGTTATAATATATATAATAAGATGACCACAGTCTGGATCTATAATTAAGGGTCCCCTTTCTCCCCCGTATTGTCGTGTACATTAGATCTGCAGAGCAGCCACAGTATTGGGACCAAGAGGAGGCGGGATCAGCCCTTGCTACCTCCTCACATGTCTCAAAGAGTCATATGAGGAGGTAGCTCCTTCCCTCAGCTGGCTCCACCACCTCCTCCGCATCACAGTCGGAGCCCCAGCAGAGGAGAGAAGAACTAGTGAAACTGCTGCTGGGAAAACGAGGAAAGGTAAGTAACAGGGTTTTTTTTTGTTTAATACCCCAGAACAGGGGACTGGATGCCACAATAAGAGGAGGCAGGAGGAAAGGGGGCCACAGGAAGAGGAGGCTACAGTGGAGGACAGGAGAAGGAGGCTACACTGGAGGAAAGGAAGCCACATGAAGAGGAGGCTACACTGGAGGACAAGAGGCCATAGGAAGAGGAGGTTACACTGGTGGACAGGAGGTCAAAGTAGAGGAAGCTGGAGGACAGGAGGCCACAGTAGAGGAAGATGGAGGACAGAAGGCTACAGGAGGAGGCTGAAGGTCAGGAGGAGGATGGAGGAGAGGGGGCTACAGGTGGAGGTGAGAGGACAGGAGGCTACAGTATGAGGCGGGAGGACAGGGGCTACATGAGGTGACTGTAGGACAAGGGCTACATGAGGAGACTGTAGGACAGGGGCTACATGAGGAGACTGTAGGACAGGGGCTACATGAGGAGACTGGAGAACAGTAGACCACAATGTGATGGAGGCAGGAGGTCACAATATGAGGGAGAATGGAGGACAAGAGGCCACAATATGAGAGGGATGGAGGACAGGGGGGCACAGTAAGAGAAGGATAGAGGACAGCAGGCCACAATGTGAGGCGGATAGAGAACTGGGGCCACACACTGTGAGAATGGGGAGTAGAAGTAATAGTACAGATAGGAACTTTTTGTCCCTCTTTCTCTTGTCCAAAAGATGGGTGCTATGTTTATTACCATGTGCAGGACAGAGACTCACTGCCCTTGAAATCTATCAGGATAATATACCGGGCTTGTTAAGGCGCATTCAGACCTTCAGTTTTTCAGATGCAGTTTTGGGATACAAAAGCAGGTGTGGATCATAATGGGTGAAAACATATAATTGAGAAGTGCTACTCCTCCTCCTCTTTTCTTCCACTTCACTCCTGGTTTGGACATAGAAACCTGCATCTGAAAAACTGAACGTGTGAACGCACCCTCATAGAACATATCCGGGAGTATATGATTAATTTGGGATTTTTACATGCTCAGGGTGTGGATGTTGGGGGTTATACCACCTTAGTGCTATGCAATTTCGTGCTAGTGTCTCTCTGTCTAGCAGTCATATCTCGGGCATACAGGGGACTGTTAAGGAAATTAGTCTGGATAGAAAATCTGTAACATGGTGCCAGAAACTTGCAAACCAAGTACATGTGCCAAATTTTGACTTCCAAGTAGCTAAATCGTGGACAAGTTGTGTTGTGTGCCCATCCCATTCCATACAATCGTATCCATGCCAAGTATGCCAGGTGCATGATATATGGTGCCATTCTGTTATTCACCAAATCTGATACCCTGAGATAAGGTTGCATCGTATTGTACGTGAGATCTCTGATAGTCAAGTCCAAATACTCTGGAGCGTTGGAACGACGGACTTCCATTTATCTGATTATTCCTATTTTTCATCTTTATTTCCCTGTGTACGTATTCCCTCATCTCTCTAGGTTTTTTCATATCTCTATGCCTCATTTTCTATATGTTGCATCTTCTTGCCCCAGTCTTGTTACGCCACTTTTTCCTCTACACCTCCATCTCTTTGCATTGGTCCCCCATTTTTCTCTATGCTCCCATCTCACTTTGTTGCCCCCTACTTACATGATAACAAGCAACTTCCACAAACTTGAGCAACATCTTCGTCATTATGCTGCCCAGAGAACAGGGGTAACAGCAATTTTCCAAATCTGGTAAAAATCTGCATCGTGATCCGCATACACATATTCCGGCATTACCTATTCCTCTGGATCAGCTGTGTGCACAATAAACTCTCTTTGAATACATCTTGATTTTTCCCATTGAACTTGCAGTTATTTTGCGTAAGCAATTTGTCTAATCAGCGTCTAAACATTTCCAGAAGTGCCGACCATATTCTGCATTGAAGTGGAAGGAGACGTTACACATCCGCCTAATAAACCTGAGCAATTACTGATAAGGAAGTATGAAATGGAAAAAGCAACAATTTTTCTATTCTCTTCTGCCGCTTTGCCGAATTATCTGAGCCGGCGGGGTGTCTGGGAGATGAGAAGTGTCAATATGCGGCGGTGCTAGTTATGAAACCTGCCTTCTTTATAAGATAACTGACTAATTGTTCCGCCACGGCGCTATTTAATTACTTTTATAATTACGTTGTAATAGGATTAGGTGCTCTACTTTATTCAATTCGTCTCTTTCTTGTGATAAATTGTATAAAGGTTGAACGTGCCTGTCAGATCCCTGGTTCTCCTTCATGTTCAGAGCTGGGAGTTCCCCTTTATTATTATTGATACTTTGTCTACTGGATGTAACGCTGTGTGTGCTGGTGTACTGTACACGGCATATAGAAGGGACCACCACCAAGAATTTTGGTGCCCCTAACTGGTAAATTTTGTGGGCCCCCCACCAGCCACATAATTATAATCCACCCCCTTGTGCACAGTGAGTTCCCTGCACCTGGGAAGATAGAAGGGTTTTCAGTGGGGACCACTTCTTCTTCTTGGGGCCCCCTGAACACAGTCACACTAAACCCCCCCTGATGGCGGCCCTGCATATAGGATTACAGTACAGCAGTAGGATCTTCTTTCATTATGTATAAAAATGATCCTCGGACTCCCAGCCCCGGAGAAGTATTCAGTATGCGAATGGCGACCACCACACAGTTAGTGTTCCACGGACTAAGCACATTCATGTGAATTAAGTCCTTACCTCTGGTCTAGTAGGGTTCCTCCCATCAGCACAGGCCTCTGTTGCTATACGGTGACTCCGCTGGCGCACATCCTGATGCAGAAGCTGTAGTAGACGTAACAATACTGCTGAGCCTCTGAATACCAAAAGAGGGCCCCTGTGACAGGATGAGCCCCACTGATTGAGTAAGGACCAAGTTAAGTTTAAGATCTTTTGTTATTTTACACCTACTCAATGATGAGGGTCGAAATATTACATTCTGGGTCAGTCAATAGCCAACCCTATTTTTTCACTTGCAATTGAAATTGTGCAATCTATTATTTTATATATTGATTTTGATAAAAGAAAGATATGAGATACATGATAAATGGAAGATCGATAACTAAACTATAGAAAATTCCAGAGCAGCACTGCAAAATCCATAGACCATTGGCAGAGATAATCCAAAGAATAGGCAGCACCACGGAATGTAGTGACGTTGTTTTTGTTCCATGTTGGGACGTTTTGGTGACACAGAACCTTTTTCAAGCTTATAAGATAGAAGATAAATTGAAGATAGATGAAAGATAGAATAAATATACTGTAGATGGATAGGAGACAGAATATAGATACTGCAGATAGAATATAGATAGATATATAGGATAGATAGGTGATAAATTGAAGATAGATGAAAGATAGATAGATATGAGATAAATAGAATATAGATAGATATGAGATAGATAGAAATAAGTAGATAAATAGATATGAGATAGATATAATATAGATGCTGTAGATAGATGGATATGAGATTTATAGAATATAGATAAATAAATATGAGATAGATTGCGGGAGGCAGTGAATGATAACTATCTTCTGTAATTTGGTGGATAGAACAATGTGACTATCACTGGGATCCATTGAGCTGTAGTAAGTGAATCACCCTGCAGAGATTACCTACTGTCCATTGGCTTCTAATTATACGACTGATGGGATTGCACCTGATGGAGATTGCTACCAAGAAACACGACTACGTAATGAGATCTGAGTCACAAACTGCGGAGTGTAAAATTAGCCTGATTCCTGATAAATAAAGAGACGTTCTGGTGAATTATTGTGACAGAATGAACATGGAGAAGAGTCTTTATTTAGATGCTATGATAGTGATGCCGTCATCAGATCTGCTGTCACCGCTTCCCCATGTCTCTGCTAGTGGTATTACACATGACGGCATGTTAGAGGGGTTGTCCAGCTGATCAAAATGATCAGGGGCGTAACTCAGGGGGTGCAGAGGGTGCAATCGCAACCAGGCCCATGAGGCTTAGGGGCCCATAAGGTGTCACTTTCCCATAAGAGAAGACTAGTACTATAAAACATACATCATAGTCAAGGGGCCTGGCACAGACTTTGCACTGGGGCCCTGCAGATTCAAGTTATGCCACTGAAAATGATAAAGGCTCAGAATAAAGCTAAAGCACTAGTGCCAGGAGTCCTAGGTGCCCATAAGTCTTCTCTTACTCATATGAAAAGAAGAGTAATATAACTTATACATTATAGTTGGGGGCTTGGTGGTGATTCTGTATTGGGTGCAGCATCTTCATGTACCTTTTGCTAATGTAGATGGAGGCGCAGAGGCCTCAGAGTGGTATGGAGGCTTCTATGATGTGTACGGCCTTGTATCCCACAATAGAGATCATTGCTGTGGAGAGGATTATCATCAAAGAGGGCATCGAGATAAGAGTTATTGATCGGAAGACAAATCAATACGACATGGGGCATCCCAGAACAACATGAATCACCACAAAAGGCTTATTTATACCCGTTATAATTAGGCCGCACATTCCCCCCAAACAGGGTTTAAGCAGCAGCTATAGAATTTAATGTAAATATATTTTTGGTTCATGTGAATGGGGGAAAGCAGCAAATACATGAGATGCAAATGTTGCTTAATGGATTTAGTAACAAAACTCCACATATAAAATGTGATCACATTCTGACATCAGAATTCAGACGTAATTGTTGCACGTGACCCAAATTCATAGCATCACACGGATCCATGATGCTGTAAGTCAATGGCCCACATTTATTAAAGCCCCTTGTACCAGTTTTCTGTCTGAATTCACACGTTCTTTTCAGTGCAAACTGCTTGCACATGTATATATAAAGTGTCCACAACATATTTGAGTGCACTATACCTGATGCGACACAAAATTTAGCGAGGAAAGGGGCGTTCCGGTGCTAAGTAGGACCGTGCTCCACTTTTATCATGCAGTGTCTGACAGAAGTGTGTGGCACACCCCATGTTAGAGGTGTACCAAAAAAAAGTTGGTGCACTCTGTCGGAGAATTGCAGGGGGCGCCTGATTCATGAAAAACATGCGCTACCATTTGTGAATCTAGTGCCCCCTGCACACTTCACAGGCAAACTGCACATAGTACACACTGTACTGTTTTTTGATAAATGTGGGCCAGTATATCTGCGTCAGACAAATTGGGACTCAAAAACTCACCTGTACTGATGTCAAACTAGTCTTCTTCACTATCCTTATGCCTTGATTTTCTTTTGCAAGCAGTAAGCATGATTGACCACTGGGTGGAGCTGCTGAGCAAGGATTAAAAGAGTTCTGAAGTTTTCTGGGAATTTATTAAAAAAATTAATTGAAACAACACTGGCCCAGATTTACTATGAAGAACTGTACTATGTGCAGTTTGCGGAATGGTGTGGTGCACGTTCTTCTTAAATCTGGCGCCTCATGCGCTGCTCGGGAAGTGGGCAACATTTTTTTTGGTGCACTTTGTTCATGCTGCAGACTTGGGGCGCACATCAGTAATAAATATGGCGCACGGTCTGACTAAGCAGCAACACGTCCCTATAAGTGCACGTTTTTTCTGTCTTGTCGGACACAGAGCAGCCGAGACAAAAAACTGGCGTAAAAACTTTATAAACGCATGTGAAAGTAGTCTGCACGTTCTTGCTAGTGCTAAGTCAGAAAGAAAACTGGTGAAAATGCTTTAATAAAAGTGGCCCAATGTTCAAATTCAATTACAATTCCCTAAATAAGGCCTCTTCCACACTTGCGTTGCAGATCACGTCAGAGTCTGATCAGGGTGCGATCAGGGTTTGGTCAGTGAAAAACGCACATTTTGCATCAGAGTGCAATCAGTTTTCAGTCAGAGTTTGTTCAGTGTCTCAGTTTTTCACGCGCGTTTTCAATGCAATTTCAGTGCAATTTCAATGCGGTTTTCAAACAGACTATTGGGGCAAGCACAGCTCTAGTGTTAACTGGTCCACACACTGGTTTTCACTCGCAGATAATGCGCGTGAAAGGACTCAGGACTGAGCTCTATCTTTTCTATGGCAATTGATGCGTGAAAAACGCATTGCACTTGCATTGCACTTGCAAGTGTCTCAGAGTGCAATGCGTTTTTGATGCATCTCCATAGACTTGATATGGTGCGTTTTTCACACGCGTGACTTGCAAAAGTAGAGCATGCTGAGATTTAAACGCACGTTAAAAAAAACGCGTGTGTGTGCGTGAAAAAAAATGCAAGTCTGAAAAGAGCCATTGATTACAATGGGTCAGAGTGCAATGCAAGTTCTGCGCGTCAAAAGCACGTGCAGAAAACGGCTGTGAAAAACGCAAGTGTGAAAGGGGCCTAACTGTGCAGTTCCATGTATTCTTTGGGATATTGTCCAAGTAAATTTTGGTTGGCCGCTGAAATGTGCTATTCTTAAGGCCACATTCACATGATACTTCACGTTTTTGACGCATTCCGAAGTCTTCACTTACAGCCTTGATTACATTGCCTGTCCACTGCATTTGCTAAATCGCAATGTAGCCTCAGCCTGTGATCACGTTTCAAGCCTTTGGAATGCGTCAAAAACACAGCAAAAGACACAACACATTGTGTGAACGCGGTTTCATCTGTGAAAAGCAACCCGAATATAGCATGCACTGGGTGTGTATGGAACCAACATGACCCGGCAATGACTGAGAAAAAACCACAAACTTCTAGCCTAGCCACCCATCTAACTAATAACACGCAGAGACCGTTTTTTGTTGGAAAGATGAATGGTCACAGCTTTATTAAAGAGAACCCGATATGCAAAATAACCCCCTAATCTAAATATATTTCCATAAACTGCCATTAGAGAGCATTGCCTCTATCCCTTCATTGTCTCTCTACATGCCTGTAAACCTAAGCAGTGAGGTCCTAAAGCTATATGCAAATGACCTGTGAAATGTCCAATGAAGCATTAGCATATTCAAGCTGTCCAGCTTATTCATGAGTGGGAGGCACAGCAACACCCCCAGTGCTTGAGTGACAGCCGGTATAATGGTGTGATGTATAATGATGTGATGTATAATGATGTGATGGCTGCTCCATGTGCTTACTGGTGACCACGCCCCCTGCAGCCTGTGTGTGTGTATAGAAGAGATATAACAGCTCCAGGGTGCAGCAATGTCAGGTACTGGTGTAGCTGATGTCTGTGTCTCTGTGTATTAGGAGGATGTAGCATGTCAGCAGATGCAGCACACACACTAGCAATGCTTTACTATACATCACACACAGACATGAGCAGGGGGAGGAGAGGGGAGGGGTAACAGGGGTGACATCACTGCCTCTGACCATGTGACCAGCCTCATTTACATAATAAAGAAAAGATGATTGCACAATGATTAATGTATGAATTGATTAGATAATCAATTTTTCTGGCCAGAATGAGGCTTGCCCTTCTTGCCAGCCCTTTTAAGCCCCACTAAACTCCACCCCCCTTATTAAGCCCCCTATCATCTTCAACTGCATTCTCCTCCCCCAATGAAATCAAAGCCAAGTTTATAGCCCCCTCCCAGTCC
Organism: Engystomops pustulosus; assembly: GCF_040894005.1. NCBI lineage: Eukaryota > Metazoa > Chordata > Amphibia > Anura > Leptodactylidae > Engystomops > Engystomops pustulosus. The sequence continues at coordinate 21,822,064 of NC_092418.1, forward strand.
AGCTAGTCATGTCCGCTCTCCGCCCACCTGCAGCAGGCTCCGTGCTCTCAAACTAGTAGGGGCTGTGCAGGCCTCATCTAGTCCTTCAGTAAACTTTAAAGAGACACCAAAACAGATTAAAAAATGCAGCCATATGTTCCCAAAATACAGTGCAGACACGTCAATTTAAGGTGAGGTTCGCACAAATTTGCAGCAAAATCATTGTATTTGTAATTTACTGTAGATTGTACCCCGCGCTAATCTGACAGGTGTAAAATCTGCTGAGAAATTGATGCGCTGTGGATTTTAAAGTCCAATTTCAGTTCAGAAAAATCAATGCACGGAGAGGAAATTTATAAATAATTGTGCATATGCATATGCATATGCATTTCCAGATAAACGCATGCGATTGGGTTATTAATCGCATGCGTTTCCCGGGAAATGCATATGCGATTGGCCCGAGCCCCGCCCACTGTGGGCTAGCGTCGCGTTATGAACGCGACGATATCGGAACGTGTGAACGCGCCCTCAGACGTAGGGACTACCACCTGCCCCTCATAGACAGTGCAGCCGCTTGTCTCTTATACACAGTGACTGTCACCTGCCCCCTTAAGTACCATCCACCAGCCCCTTAAAGGGAATCTGTCACCAGATTTACCCCAGTAAATTACTACCCCCCCCCAGGTCAGGTATTAAATGTCCTTTCAAGAATTCCCTTTTATGTGAATTCTCACCTGTATTACCTATATAAAAAAATCTCCTCTAAAGTCAGGAGCATATGAGCAGAGAAGAGTCAAAGAGAGCCAGATATAGGTCACTTATAGAGGCTGCAGGGGAAACATCATTTTCTGACGCCCATATCTTCTGTTCTATAGCACCTAAAGACATGTTTTTGTTGTCATATTAATGAATCTCAATCATACTTGTGGTTCGGGGACCTACAGACAGTTAAAGACGTAGTTGGAAATGTTTGCTGCGCATAAAGATCCAGTTCCCACCAATTTGGGAATCTCACAAGCCTAGTATCTAAAAGAGGAGATTCTTATCGGTCATATGTATGTTTCTAGGTACCATAGAATTAAAGATTGTAGTGTCTGAAGTGACCTTCCCTCCGCTGCCTCTAAACTTGACTCATTTTAGTCAAAAGATCACTCTTCTCCCCTCATTTGCATATGACTATTTTTTTTATAGGTAACCAGGCAAGATTTTACATAAAAGTGGGAGTTCTATAAAGGACATGTCCTATCCTAATTGAGGGGGGTATAAGCTTAATGGGGGTAAAATTTGGTAACATTGCCTTTTTAACTTTAATGATTAGCACCTGCTTCCACAAGTAGCATCACTCTTCCCTTCATACACAGTAGAACCACATACATGACCAGGCATGATTGTAATTTTAAAAGTTGATTTTAGAGGGAAGGAGGCCATGGGTAAGAAATATAGGAAGATTACTGCAATCACTGTGTCTGAATCTATGAGTAAGGGTTGTGCTGTCCGTGGGATTGTGCAACCAGCAGGGGCTGCTCCAGATTTCAGTAGGCCCCTAAATGACAGAGCCTCAGTGGGCCCCTTTGCAGTGAACTCACGTGACAGCATTAAAAAATCATACAAAACAGCCCCCTCATGGTTATTAATTTAAAGCCCCCCTCTCCCTCTATGGATTCATTAGATACAGCCCCCTTCACCCTCATGGATTCCTTATGTACAGCCTTATATGCCCCCCCCCCCCCCCCCAGCAGTTCTGGGCCCCGGCACTTGCCTGGGTATGCTCAGTGCTGGCGCCGGCCCCGATGTAACCTACCCAGCTCCAGCTTGTCTATTCTCACTCCACTAATGCAAGTCAAAACCTCCATTGAATCCGCTACACAGGCAGAGCAGTGGCAGAAACACCAATTTGCATGCGATTTAATAAGTGTCAGCATGATGTGCTCTTCCCGATGCCTCATCTAGGTCTCCAGCATATATATTATACAGATTTATTCCGAGACGCTGCCCGGCTCAGTCCCCCCTCCCTTCTGTCATCACTTGATCATAAAGAATAATATATTAAGTCCAATATTAAAGTCATTCAGCTCCACAAACAACATGGAATCGATTCAACTGCGTTACATATGGATTTACAGCACGAAATCAATCGTCTCGCTTCTTGAAAATGGAGAGTAAGAGTAACCCGGAGCTGTCAGTGCATAGATCTGGTGAAGCAGTGGTTATATTGAGCGGACGTGCACAGTAATATAACCGCCCGTCAGGGACGTCAATAAAGCTCACACCCTATGGAGGGTTTCCGTTTAGATAGACATATAACACGGAAAACTTCATTATGTTTTATGACATTAACAATTACTGTCTGAATGGTCGGGACGGACAGTGTTAGGTTATAGCCCTGGAGATCTGTGTTAGTAGCAGCGGAGCTGTGAAAAATGGATTAATATTCCAGGATGTTAACTTCTATATGTCCTCACACTGCTGTGCTCTTAGCTCTTTGCACCCAGCTGCATCAAAGCCCCTCCCCTCTGATTTGAATGATTATTTTATTATTTGAACAGAAACATACTACAGCTGTGCAGGAGCTCTTCGGAGCTTAATACAGACAGCACAGAGCACAGCAGTGTGAGGACATGAACATGCATAAATAATACCACTCCATTCATTCTCTATAGGATTGCTGGATATAGCCTATACTGTAGCTATAGCCAACAGTGAATGGAGCGTCAGTAAGCATACGTGACCTGCTTCTCCATTCAGAAGGGAAAACAGAACCCCAGTTCTTAAAGGGGTCCCATTTCAGTAAGTATTTGGATATTGGTTGAATAATGAACAGTTATACAATTTTCCAATATACTTTCTGTATCAATTCCTCACGGTTTTCTAGATCTCTGCTTGCTGTCATTCAATTGAAAGCTTCTATGTTACTTCCAGTGGATAGAAATCTGACCATGGTCACACAGGTGCACCGCTCGTTATAATCCACACCTCTATGATACTAACGAGCAGTGCACCTGTGTTACCATGGTCAGATTTCTATCCACTGGAAGTAACATAGAAGCTTCCTATAGAAGGACAGCAAGCAGAGATCTAGAAAACCGTGAGGAATTGATATAGAAAGTATATTGGAAAATTGTATAACTGTTCATTATTCAACCAATATCCAAATAGTTACTGAAATTGCACCCCTTTAAGAACTGGGGTCCTGTTTCCCTTTCTGAATAGAAGCACATAGAAGCACAGCAAGCAGAGATCTAGAAAACTGTAAGAAATTGAAACAGAAAGCATATTGGAAAATTTTATTATTTTTCATCCTACAAACAATAACATTAATTTGCCAAGGTGGGAATACCCCTTTAATAATCGCCATGTTGCCTTTTTCCTGTGGATTGGGAATAACCTTAAAACTTCAGCCAACCCCTTTAAGAAGAAAAGATAAAAGGGGCAGAGATATTAGAGACCATTAGCTGTTTGTATAACAATAGTCACACCTAATGCTATCTAAGTATTAAACGTGGGTATTGGACCAGTGGGTGGAAGAGATCAGACCCAGTGAAGATCACATTCTGCCTGGAAAGCAGAGATGTTATCGGGTATGAGGCAGCTGACTATCGCTGTATGAAAGGAGCCGCGTTGTGTGTGATGACTGTACACTCAGCGGAATACAGATGTCTATTACAGAATGCAGAATATCACACTGATAGCCTCACGACTGGGAATGAAAGGTCTATGAAAAGCCGTCACTTCATATCATTCTACAAAGGACCGACACCTAAAAAAAACTATCGTTCACCCGTTAACCCCTGTACAAGATTCTGGACTTTTCTACAGACTGTTACCCAAAAAATGCCAAGACCGGGTGGGGAGGAGGGGGATGGAGCTGCAGTCTCCTTCCCTCTTTATGTGCCTGAGACTTTACGCTGTGAGAGGGGAGGAGGAGACTATATAAGACGGCTCTGACATCACACCAGAAGAAATAATCACTTTATTACCCACCAAGCCCCACAAAGGGTTAACTCAATCCTACCGTCATGGAGTAGAGAGTTCATAGAGAGCTTTACTCTGAAGATTATGTCTTTACTGCATTAATGTAAGCACGAGGTATTATGTAAGGAATGCTGTATGGCCATTATCTACACTATTTCTTAAGGCATAGATACATTTAATTCCATGAAAGAGAAACTATTTGAAATCCTCGCATGACTATTACTATGACCATATTATGGTTTATAATTAGAGATATATTACCGTACATTACTTATCCTGTACTGATCCTGAGTTATATCCTGTAAATCTTTTATTTTATATATATATATATATACAAACACATTAAACAAATCAACATATATCAAAACCACATAAAGCCCAGGTTCGGCGCCTGCAAGCCCAACATCACTACATGCTCAGATACAAAACAAAAATCTACAGTGCAGCATCAGCCCAACACCAGGAGAGGAGATGACAGACTAAGGGACACTAAAGGAGAACCCCCTCCAAAGGAGAGAGGCCCTCCCCGTGCCCAGCCTCTCATACTCCAGAGAGCGCACCTTCACCAGGTCACCCAGAATGTTCCTAACCACCTCATCCACCAGGAGGATTTTACGCTGCGTCGAAACTAAACACTGTGCGTTCCACGTGTGGTACCTGACCACTAGACTGACTAAGAATAAAGTGCAGCGGTCCCGGCCACCCAGGCCTCTGAATGCTCCATAGGCCCAATCCGCATAGGAGAGACCGGCCAACCCGGGCCAATGGATGGAAGCACCCACCCGGTTGTACACCTCTGTGTTAAAGGGGCACTGAAGCAGGAAGTGGTCCATGCTCTCCAGCAGGCCACCGCACTCCTCCCGGGGACAACCCCTTTCCTCAGAGCTCCTACACTTCAGATTGTCCCTCACACACAGCTTTCCATGGAAGCAGCGCCAAGTCACGTCCCAAAACTTCAAGGGGATCCGGATAGAATTCAAAAGACCTAAACCCACCCCAAGATCCCGACTTGGGCAATCCCTGAGGGCCAGAGGCTTCTGGAAACGGGCAAACAGAACCCTTTTGTCAAGGAGTTTCCTCGACATGGTCCTGATCTCCCACATTCCCAGACCCCACCGGCGAATCACCTTCAGAACCGGGGTAGCGTAAGCCGGAAGATGCCCATGCGGTGTGCGGAGATCCTTCACTTGTCCTCCTGTCTCCCATTCCTGGAAGAAAGGCCGAAACCATCCCCTGCAGGAGTATACCCACGGAGGAGCCCTCTCTTTCCAGAGGTTGGCGATATTGATCTTAAGAAAGGTATTCACTAAGAATACCACAGGGTTGACCATACACAACCCTCCTTGTCTCCTCGTGCGGTAAGTAACCTCCCTCTTGATTAGGTTCAGCCTATTCCCCCATAACAGCTGGAAGAACAGACTGTACACCCGAGTCCAGAGGGGTTCTGGCAACATGCACACACTGCCCAGATATATCAGCAATGGGAGCAGGTAGGTTTTGATCAGATTAACCCTTTCTCTGAGGGTCAAAGACCAACCCTTCCACTGGTCCACCTTCTGAGCGGCGATCTTAAGCCTGCCGTCCCAGTTTTGCATGGGGTAATCCCCCTGGCCAAATTCGATGCCGAGAACTTTGGCAGAGTCCTGGGGCCCTGGAAGAGTGTCCGGGAGATCAAAGCCTGGACCTCCCTCTCCCAGCCAGAGACTCTCACACTTATCCCGGTTGATCTTGGACCCAGAAGCCTCTGAGTAGCGGTCAACCGCTGACATCACCCATTGCGCCTCCCCTCTCGAGGACACAAAAACAGTGACGTCATCGGCGTACGCTACCACCCTTAGAGTGGCTTCCGGTGCTTCCCGGTCCATCCCGACTCCCACTAACGGCCCACGATCAACCCTCCTAAGGAATGGGTCAATCGCGAACACGTATAAAAGTGGGCTCAGAGGACAACCCTGGCGAACACCAGACCCGACCTCAAAAGAGCGGCCAATCCAACCGTTCACAAGCGGGAAACTCTCTGCCCCTGCGTACAAAACTTTCAGCCAATCGACAAACCCACCCGGCAAGCCATACCTCAGAAGGAGAGACCAGAGGTACTCGTGGTTAACCCGATCAAACGCTTTTGCCTGATCCAAGGACAGCAAGTACCCCTTCCAGTTACCAGCCCTGCCCTGCTCCACTGCCTCCCGAACACAAAGCACAGCACTAAATGTACTGCGGCCTGGAACGGAGCAGTGCTGGGTCCCCGAAAGGAGCCGGGGCGCAAACTGCACCAGCCGATTAAACAGCACCTTTGCCAAAACCTTTCTGTCCGTATTGAGAAGCGCTATGGGACGCCAGTTCTCAATACGAGATCGGTCCTTACCCTTTGACAGGATGATCAGGGCAGACCTCCTCATTGACTTCGGCAGAGCGCCCGAGGAAAGACACTCATTGAATACCTCAGTCAAGAGGGGAACCAAGGCGTCCTTAAAGGTCTTATAAAACTCAGATGTTAAGCCATCCGGACCTGGCGATTTCTTGAGGGCGAGCCCTTCAATCGCCAGGCTAACTTCCTCTTCCCTGATCATCTCTGTCAAAACATCAAGAGAGGGGTCTACTCCTGGCTCAGGGACAGTTTCAGCCAGGAAAGCCGACATCACATCCCGATCTAGATCCTTCCTGCCCAAGAGGTGTGAGTAGAAGGATCTGACGACCTCCAGGATCCCTGATCTGGACCTTTTCAGGGATCCCGTACTGTCAACCAGTCCTGTGACAACTTTACCATTCACTGACATCTTGCAGTTTCTGTAAGGGTCGGGCGAGCGGTATTTCCCGTAATCCCTCTCAAAAACCAAAGATGCGTGTCTATCGTACTGACACCTCTTCAGCAAGGATTTCACTCTGGAGATGTCCTCACGACTACCTCCAGTCGAGACGAGATGCTCGAGTTTCCTCCTCAGGCCCTGATACAGGCAGTACCTGTCCAGGCTCCTGAGGCTCGAGAGCTGGCGGAAGAATCTCGACACCCTTTTCTTGAGCATCTCCCACCACTCTGACTTACTGCTACAAAGGCCCAGCAATGGTACCTGGCTCTGAAGAAAGTCCTCAAAGGATTGTCTTATCTCTGCTTCTTCCAGGAGAGACGAATTGAGCTTCCAATATCTTCCCATCCGGGGGGTCTCTGTAACATTCAGAGAAAACAAAATTAAACAGTGGTCGGAGAACTCCACCTCAACAACGGACACTGCTGAAGAAATGGCTTCCTCCTTTAAATAAAACCTGTCTATTCTAGACCTGCAGCTACCCCTATAATAGGTGAACCCCGCGTGGCCTGGGGTGTGCCGGATGTGGACATCCACCAGGCGAGCTTCACTGGCTATGCTATTAAGAGCGACGCTATCATAAGTCAGCTTGTCTCTGGAACCTCCCCTATCCTGGGACCTCGTGACAGCATTGAAGTCCCCTCCAAAGACCACCTGCCGACTTGTAAAAAGGTAGGGCTTGATCCTCATAAAGAGACACGTCCTGTCCCACTTGGACTGGGGACCATAGATGTTAATTAGGCGCAGTTCTTGTCCCTTCATGAGGACATCCAGGATCAGGCACCTCCCCATTTCTAACTCAATAACTCGTCGGCATTCTACCGGCGCGGTAAAAAGGACCGCCACCCCGCTATACGGCTCGGCCGCAAGAGACCAATAGGATGGCCCATGTCTCCATTCCCTCTTAGCTTTAAACACGGCCGCCAAATCTGGCAGCCTGGTCTCCTGCAAAAATATGTCGGCTTCAACACGGCCGAGAAAATCAAAGGCCGCAAATCTAGCCGCAACAGACTTAATGCTGGCGACATTAATGGACGCCAGCGTCAACGGAGTGGGTGCCGCCATCATGAGTGATTGAGTTAGACGGCTTTTTTCTTACTATTTCCCTTCCCCCGACTCTCCTCTGAAGATGATGCCTTTTCCCTTTTCCCTTCAGAATTGGGGCAACTTCTTTTTAACGAAATTGAGGTGTCCATATTATTACTGGCCCCCAAGGACCCACCCGGACCACCCTCTCCTTCGTCCTTGTCTCCTGACTCTGAGTCAGTCTCCCACTCTGAGGACCCAGCATCCCCAGAGGATAGAGACTCGGTGCCCCCTGCAGGCTGCTCCGCCGCCACCTCCAGAACCCCACCCTCAGCCCCTCCTTCCGAGGAAGCGATCTCATCGAGGGTGAGAAACTGGTTGGAAAGCTCAACCAGAGGGGAGGAAGTTTTCCCTTCCTTAGGTACCTTAGATAGGCCGCGTCTTTTCTTTTTCTGCTTGCGCTTATTTTCTAGCCAAATCCTGTTATCCTCATCCATACTCTCATAATGGGAGGACGTGGAGGACATGGCACCTTTCTCGCGCTCCATCCTCCTGACCTCCTCATCCAACTCATCATCCCTCAGGGCCTCAGTAGCAAGATCAGCCTCTGAGGAAGGACCAAGGGTCACTCCAGCAACCTGAGGCTTCCCCAGGTCTCTCCCTTTTTGTCTGGCTTCAAGCCGCCTCAACTGAGAAGGTGACTTATTCTTACTTTTCTTCACAGGCCCCTCAGCTCCTCCACCTCTGCTGGTACCTTCCCCAGCAGAAGCAACCTCATGGCTCTCCTCCACTGGGGTTACAACCGCATTGGCAAAGGAGCGAGGACAACGGCTGAAAGGGTGACCGAGCTCACCACACAGGTTACACCTAATGTCCTTACAGGATGCAGCGAGATGACCTAGCCCACCACACAAAGCGCACTTCTGCACTTGGCAGCTGGCGCTAAAGTGTGTTGGGTCATCGCACCTGTGACAGACCTTCGGCTGCCCCTGGTAGAAAATCAGGATTCTGTCTCGCCCAAGAAAGGCTGAAGAAGGAATGTGGGCGACTGTGCCGCCTGAACACTTCAACTTCATCATGAAGGTCCAGGCCCCAGACCAAATGCCAAATTCATCGCGGTTTTTCTGAGGTACCTGTACAACCTCACCATAACGGCTGAGCCACGTCATGATGTCCATGCAAGAAAGTGACTCGTTACGTGTCAAAACGGTCACTCTCTTGACTGTGTTTTGGCGAGACACTGCTTGCACAGCAAAGTCTCGCCAGCCAGGCTCGTTCTTTGCCAGCTCATAATTTGACCAGAAGAGCTCTAAGCCCTCCGGCCGAACAAAGCTGACATCAAACTCCGGAGTACCATAAGGATGTATCAGGGCAAAGATGTCACTAGCCCTGAAGTTCATCTTCAGGAGGAGCTCCACCACCCTTGACCTGGGTGGGCATGCGTCACTGCCCCTCCAGCGAAGACGAACCACATTCCTACGGGAAGCTCCGGGCCCACTTGTGGGTAAAGACCATACAGTCTCTCCCCCCCTTTTCTCTTGGAAGGCTGCCAGGCCATGCCTGTCTGTCCAGAAGGACAGATCAACATCTCTCCCCTCTACATTGATTGACTTTTCCCCTCTCCTGAGAGCCTCCAGAAGACGCCTTTGCAAAAAGCTATTCCCAGAGTCAGGAGACAAGGAGTTAACCCCACTTGCCCCAGCGGTGACACTCGCATAGCTCCTTATGGGAGTGGCCACCCCTGGGGGTGCAGATGGTCCAGCACGCACACCAGGATCACCCCCCTCAGCACCATTCACCACCCCAACATTCACCACACTATGTACATTACTGCCTCGCTTCCTTGCATCAGTCACACCAGCTGGGCCAGGAGGACCTGGGGTTGCCTCGGCGTCACTGGACACTGGGGGTAGAGCCACCTCCATAGCTGATACAGCCTGATCTTACTTGTGTCCTCTGCCTCATTGGCATTAACCCCTTGTTGTCCAGTAGTTTTTATATTTTTGCTCTGCTGCTCGCTGGATGCAAGAGGCCGCTTGCCCTTGCAGACTCCGGACTGTCTTTTTGTGCCCGCTCCAGGGTCAGATGACCCAATGCAAAACAACACTTTTCCTGCACCCTTTCCCACAGGCTGCACAGGATGCTTGGGAGGCGCTGCACCGCAAGCCCCAGCAGCCCTATCACACTGCCGCTGCTCACCGGAGCAAGCAACAGCCACAGTGCTAGGGGCTACAGGAGCCACCGCACCTGGCACTGGGCCACCCCCCCTCCCACTAGGGGGCAGCGCACAGTACCAGAACCTGCTGGATCGCCCTCACTGTCGGGCCTTTCGGCCGATGCCTTCCCTGCACCATCCTTGCTACTGCAAACAAGGCTGGTGCTCTGCGCCATGATGGAACGTGGCTTTGCACTCTACCCGCACCCTGGCACCGAGTCCACTGCAGGATTCGGGCTGGGCTGGGTAACGGGGCCTACACGACAGGCTGACACTGCTGCCCGCCTGGAGGAAACAGGGAGGGGACGAAACACCAAGCTCACCTCCTGAGACGCCTTGGTCTTCTTGGGTCTCTTCTTTATCCTCTTTTGGTCGTCATCAGGCAAATCATCGCCGAAGGAAAAGTCCTGGAGGTGAACTGGGGACTCGAGATGTCGTATTTGAGCCATTAGCGCCCCTCCCTGGCCGCTGTCATCACTTTCCTCCTCCAGGTTGGCAGAGCCGCAGCCTGATGGTAATGGCGCTTGCTCTGCAGGCAGCCTGTTGTGCGAGGCCTGCTGGTGTTGGTGCAGGCCACCAGACGGACACGGCTGATCTTCCTCATCCTCATCATCGCCATCATCCGCCTGAATCTCAAGCCCCTTCAGCTTTCTTAGCTTCTCCTGGCGCATTTCTTCAAACCTCATGTCGTTCTCCAGCTTTTCCCGGAACGGACCGCTGTTGTCACGGATAAGCCGACGCTTCTCCTCCAGAGCGGTGACCTCGGCTTTAAGCCTGTTGATGGTGGTTAGAAGATCAGGCTTCTTCTTCTTAGTGGCCACCCCCGCTAGGGCCATGGTCTCCCGTACCTCCTCCTGGAGCCTCCTCAGCGCCTTGCCAGCTTCCTCGTACTCACGGAGGTGCTCAGCAATCCGGGAGCCATAGATGGTAGCAGACTCCCGGGTTTTTAGATCTCCCCATGCCTTTTCCACACCTCCGTGAGCACCCAGCTTTCCAGCTGAACCACCCAGCTTTCCAGGAGGAGCACTTAGGCTGATGTCACTTGCCTTGATCTTCTGTGTTCCGGAGACCTTGCGGCTTCCCTGGATCTTGGGGGTGGCAGCCGAGGTCACATCGCTGCGTCCTTGGCTCCGGACAGATCTTTTTACCCCCTCCGCTTTGGCCGGTAACTGGCTTCTCCTGCCCCCCGCCGGCCTGGTCCGGGAGGCAGAAGCCTGGGATTTTCCTGCTGGATTCATCCCACAGAACCCACTCCCTCCCTGGGGAGGAGAGAGCAGGCCTGGGTGGATTGATCTTCCTCCAGGTGGTGCAGGAGCTCAGTCACAGACAACCATACCCTCCAACAGCTCAGCACACAATGAGCTGCTCTCACTATTCTGCTGCTGGTGCAGTCACTGTGTACATACATGACATTACTTATCCTGTACTGATCCTGAGTTACATCCTGTATTATACTCCAGAGCTGCTCTCACTATTCTGCTGCTGGTGCAGTCACTGTGTACATACATGACATTACTTATCCTGTGCTGATCCTGAGTTACATCCTGTAAATCTTTTATTTTATATAAAAGTAAAAAACATAACAATAATAAACATAAATAAAGCCATAACTTCTGGCAAAAGAATTACAAAAGAACAAATATAAACGAAAATAAACTTACAAAACCTCCTGGCCCAGCCAAACACACACCACACACTCAGCATGAAAACAAACAAAACCCTCACCCATTCCCACCACCTAATAATTTTTTTTTTTTTTTTTTTTTTTTTTTTTATATCGAAATACACAGCAAACTACACATAAATAAATAAATAAACAAGAAATAACAATGAATATAACGGAAATAACATTAATAACATTAAATAACATAAAATATAACTAACTAAATCCCACGCCCATCACCCTCCCCCCAGACACTGGTCTAACGTCCAAAGTTTGCGCTATATAGTCCAGACCAGTGCCCGGGATCATATTGTCCAAATCCCGTCCACCCCCCCTCCCAACCTAACACCCTAACACCAACACCCCAAAACCAACCAACCTATACACACAAGAACTATAACTACATATAACTATATACACAATGTACACAAAATACAAACACATTAAACATATCAACATATAACAAACCAACCACATAAAGCCCAGGTTCGGCGCCTGCAAGCCCAACATCACTATAACCTCAGATACAAAACAAAAATCTACAGTGTCAGCTTCAGCCCAACACCAGGAGTGGAGACGACAGACTAAGGGACACTAAAGGAGAACCCCCTCCAAAGGAGAGAGGCCCTCCCCGTGCCCAGCCTCTCATGCTCCAGAGAGCGCACCTTCACCAGGTCACCCAGAATGTTCCTAACCACCTCATCCACCGGGAGGATTTTACGCTGCGTCGATACTAAGCACCGTGCGTTCCACGTGTGGTACCTGACCACTAGGCTAACTAGGAATAACGTGCAGCGGTCCCGGCCACCCAGGCCTCTGAATGCTCCATAGGCCCACTCCGCATAGGAGAGACCGGCCAACCCGGGCCAATGGATGGAAGCGCCCACCCGGTTGTACACCTCTGTGTTAAAGGGGCACTGAAGCAGGAAGTGGTCCATGCTCTCCAGCAGGCCACCGCACTCCTCCCGGGGACAACCCCTTTCCTCAGAGCTCCTACACTTCAGATTGTCCCTCACACACAGCTTTCCATGGAAGCAGCGCCAAGTCAAGTCCCAAAACTTCAAGGGGATCCTGATGGAATTCAAAAGACCTAAACCCACCCCCAGATCCCGACTTGGGCAATCCCTGAGGGCCAGAGGCTTCTGGAAATGGGTCAACAGAACCCTTTTGTCAAGGAGTTTCCTCGACATGGTCCTGATCTCCCACATTCCCAGACCCCACCGGCGAATCACCTTCAGAACCGGGGTAGCGTAAGCCGGAAGATGCCCATGTGGTGTACGGAGATCCTTCACTCGCCCTCCTGTCTCCCATTCCTGGAAGAAAGGCCGAAACCATCCCCTGCAGGAGTATACCCACGGAGGAGCCCTCTCTTTCCAGAGGTTTGCTACATTGATCTTAAGAAAGGTATTCACTAGGAACACCACAGGGTTGACCATACACAACCCTCCTTGTCTCCTCGTGCGGTAAGTAACCTCCCTCTTGATAAGGTTCAGCCTATTCCCCCATAACAGCTGGAAGAACAGACTGTAGACCCGAGTCCAGAGGGGTTCTGGCAACATGCACACACTGCCCAGATATATCAGCAATGGGAGCAGGTAAGTTTTAATCAAGTTCACCCTTTCCCTGAGGGTCAAAGACCAACCCTTCCACTGGTCCACCCTCTGAGCGGCGATCTTAAGCCTGCCGTCCCAGTTTTGCATGGGGTAATCCCCCTGGCCAAATTCGATGCCGAGAACTTTGGCAGAGTCTTGGGGCCCTGGAAGAGTGTCCGGGAGATCAAAGCCTGGATCCCCCTCTCCCAGCCAGAGACTCTCACACTTATCCCGGTTGATCTTGGACCCAGAAGCCTCTGAGTAGCGGTCAACCTCTGACATCACCCATTGCGCCTCCCCTCTCGAGGACACAAAAACAGTGACATCATCAGCGTACGCTACCACCCTTAGAGTGGCTTCCGGTGCCGCCTGGTCCATCCCGACTCCCACCAACGGCCCACGATCAACCCTCCTAAGGAATGGGTCAATCGCGAACACGTATAAAAGTGGGCTCAGAGGACAACCCTGGCGAACACCAGACCCGACCTCAAAAGAGCGGCCAATCCAACCGTTCACAAGCGGGAAACTCTCTGCCCCTGCGTACAAAACCTTTAGCCAATTGACAAACTCCCCCGGCAGGCCATACCTCAGAAGGACAGACCAGAGGTACTCGTGGTTAACCCGATCAAACGCTTTTGCCTGATCCAAGGACAGCAAGTACCCCTTCCAGTTACCAGCCCTGCCCTGCTCCACTGCCTCCCGAACACAAAGCACAGCACTAAATGTACTGCGGCCTGGAACAGAGCAGTGCTGGGTCCCCGAAAGGAGCCGGGGTGCAAACTGCACCAGCCGATTAAACAGCACCTTTGCCAAAACCTTTCTGTCCGTATTGAGAAGCGCTATGGGACGCCAGTTCTCAATACGAGATCGGTCCTTACCCTTTGACAGGATGATCAGGGCTGACCTCCTCATTGACTTCGGCAGAGCGCCCGAGGAAAGACACTCATTATATACCTCAGTCAAGAGGGGAACCAAGGGGTCCTTAAAGGTCTTATAAAACTCAGATGTTAAGCCATCCGGACCTGGCGATTTCTTGAGGGCGAGCCCTTCAATCGCCCGGCTGACTTCCTCTTCCCTGATCATCTCTGTCAAAACATCAAGAGAGGGGTCTACTCCTGGCTCAGGGACAGTTTCAGCCAGGAAAGCCGACATCACATCCCGATCTAGATCCTTCCTGCCCAAGAGGTGCGAGTAGAAGGATCTGACGACCTCCAGGATCCCTGATCTGGACCTTTTCAGGGATCCCGTACTGTCAACCAGTCCTGTGACAACTTTACCATTCACTGACATCTTGCAGTTTCTGTAAGGGTCGGGCGAGCGGTATTTCCCGTAATCCCTCTCAAAAACCAAAGATGCGTGTCTATCGTACTGACACCTCTTCAGCAAGGATTTCACTCTGGAGATGTCCTCACGACTACCTCCAGTCGAGACGAGATGCTCGAGTTTCCTCCTCAGGCCCTGATACAGGCGGTACCTGTCCAGACTCCTGAGGCTCGAGAGCTGGCGGAAGAATCTCGCCACCCTTTTCTTGAGCATCTCCCACCACTCTGACTTACTGCTACAAAGGCCCAGCAATGGTACCTGGCTCTGAAGAAAGTCCTCAAAGGATTGTCTGATCTCCGCTTCTTCCAGGAGAGACGAATTGAGCTTCCAGTAGCCTCTTCCCATCCGGGGGGTCTCTGTAACATTCAGAGAAAACAAAATTAGACAGTGGTCGGAGAACTCCACCTCAACAACGGACACTGCTGAAGAAATGGCTTCCTCCTTTAAATAAAACCTGTCTATTCTAGACCTACAGCTACCCCTATAATAGGTGAACCCCGCGTGGCCTGGGGTGTGCCGGATGTGGACATCCACCAGGCGAGCCTCACTGGCTATGCTATTAAGAGCGACGCTATCATAAGTCAGCTTGTCTCTGGAACCTCCCCTATCCTGGGACCTCGTGACAGCATTGAAGTCCCCTCCAAAGACCACCTGCCGACTAGTAAAAAGGTAGGGCTTGATCCTCATAAAGAGACACTTCCTGTCCCACTTGGACTGGGGACCATAGATATTAATTAGGCGAAGTTCTTGTCCCTTCATGAGGACATCCAGGATCAGGCACCTCCCCATTTCTAACTCAATAACTCGTCGGCATTCTACCGGTGCGGTAAAGAGGACCGCCACTCCGCTATACGGCTCGGCCGCAAGAGACCAATAGGAAGGCCCGTGTCTCCATTCCCTCTTAGCTTTAAACACGGCCGCCAAATCTGGCAGCCTGGTCTCCTGCAAAAATAAAATGTCGGCTTCAACGCGGCCGAGAAAATCAAAGGCCGCAAATCTAGCCGCATCAGACTTAATGCTGGCGACATTAATGGACGCCAGCGTCAACGGAGTGGGTGCCGCCATCATGAGTGATTGAGTTAGACGGCTTTTTTCTTACTGCCTCCCTTCCCTCTACTGTCCTCTGAAGATGATCCCTTTTCCCTTTTACCTTCAGAATTGGGGCAACTTCTCTTTAATGAGATTGTGGTGTCCATATTATTATTGGCCCCCAAGGACCCACCCGGACCGCCCTCTCCTTCGTCCTTGTCTCCTGACTCTGAGTCAGTCTCCCACTCTGAGGACCCAGCATCCCCAGAGGATAGAGACTCGGCGCCCCCTGCAGGCTGCTCCGCCGCCACCTCCAGAACCCCACCCTCAGCCTCTCTTCCCGAGGAGGCGATCTCATCGAGGGTGAGGAACCGGTTGGAAAGCTCAACCAGAGGGGAGGAAGTTTTCCCTTCCTTAGGTACCTTAGATACGCCGCGTCTTTTCTTTTTCTGCTTGCGCTTATTTTCTAGCCAAATCCTGTTATCCTCATCCATACTTTCATAATGGGAGGACGTGGAGGACATGGCACCTTTCTCGCGCTCCATCCTCCTGACCTCCTCATCCAACTCATCATCCCTCAGGGCCTCAGTAGCATGACCAGCCTCTAAGGAAGGACCAAGGGTTACCCCAGCAACCTGAGGCTTCCCCAGTTCTCTCCCTTTTTGTCTGGCCTCAAGCCGCCTCAACTGAGAAGGTGACTTATTCTTACTTTTCTTCACAGGCCCCTCAGCTCCTCCACCTCTGCTGGTACCTTCCCCAGCAGAAGCAACCTCATGGCTCTCCTCCACTGGGGTCACAACCGCATTGGCAAAGGAGCGAGGACAACGGCTGAAAGGGTGACCGAGCTCACCACACAGGTTACACCTAATGTCCTTACAGGATGCAGCGAGATGACCTAGCCCACCACACAAAGCGCACTTCTGCACTTGGCAGCTGGCGCTAAAGTGTGTGGGGTCACCGCACCTGTGACAGACCTTCGGCTGCCCCTGGTAGAAAATCAGGATTCTGTCTCGCCCAAGAAAGGCTGAAGAGGGAATGTGGGCGACTGTGCCGCCTGAACACTTCAACTTCATCATGAAGGTCCAGGCTCCAGACCAAATGCCAAATTCATCGCGGTTTTTCTGAGGTACCTGTACAACCTCACCATAACGACTTAGCCAAGTCATGATGTCCATGCAAGAAAGTGACTCGTTACGGGTCAAAACGGTCACCTTCTTGACTGTGTTTTGGCGAGACACTGCTTGCACAGCAAAGTCTCGCCATGCGGGCTCGTTCTTTGCCAGCTCATAATTCGACCAGAAGAGCTCTAAGCCCTCCGGCCGAACAAAGCTGACATCGAACTCCGGAGTACCATAAGGATGTATCAGGGCAAAGATGTCACTAGCCCTGAAGTTCATCTTCAGGAGGAGCTCCACCACCCTTGACCTGGGTGGGCATGCGTCACTGCCCCTCCAGCGAAGACGAACCACATTCCTACGGGAAGCTCCGGGCCCAGTTGTGGGTAAAGACCATACAGTCTCTCCCCCCCTTTTCTCTTGGAAGGCTGCCAGGCCATGCCTGTCTGTCCAGAAGGACAGATCAACATCTCTCCCCTCTACAGTGATTGACTTTTCCCCTCTCCTGAGAGCCTCCAGAAGACGCCTTTGCAAAACGCTGTTCCCAGAGCCAGGAGACAAGGAGTTAACCCCACTTGCCCCAGCGGTGACACTCGCATAGCTCCTTATGGGAGCGGCCACCACTGGGGGTGCAGATGGTCCAGCACTCATACCAGGATCACCCCCCTCAGCACCATTCACCACCCCAACATTCACCACACTATGTACAATACTGCCTCGCTTCCTTGCATCACTCACACCAGCTGGGCCAGGAGGACCTGGGGTTGCCTCGGCGTCACTGGACACTGGGGGTAGAGCCACCTCCATAGCTGATACAGCCTGAGAAGAGGCAGCTCCAACCCCGATCTTATTTGTGCCCTCTGCCTCATTGGCATTAACCCCTTGTTGTCCAGCAGTTTTTATGATGTTTGAGCATCGCTGCTCGATTGGTGGTAGAGGCCTCTTGTCCTTACAGACTGCAGACAGTTTTTTTGCCCCTTTTATGTCTTCAGAGTTTGATGCACCAATACAGAATAATACTTTTCCTGCGCCTTTCTCTGCAGGCTGCACGGGATGTTTGGGAGGCGCCGCACTACAAGCCCCAGCAGCCCCATCACGCTGCCGCTGCTCACCAGAGCAAGCAACAGCGCTAAGGGCCACAGGAGCCACCGCCACTGCCCCTGGCACTGGGCCACCCCCCCCTCCCACTAGGGGGCAGCGCACAGCACCAGGACCTGCCGGATCGCCCTCACTGTCCGGCCTTTCGGCCGATGCCTTCCCTGCACCATCCTTGCTACTACAAACAAGGCTGGTGCTCTGCGCCATGATGGAACGTGGCTTTGCAATCTCCCCGCACCCTGGCACCGAGTCCACTGCAGGATTCGTGCTGGGCTGGGTAACGGGGCCTACACGACAGGCTGGCACTGCTGCCCGCCCGGAGGGAACAGGGAGGGGACGAAACACCAGATTCACCTCCTGAGACGCCTTGATCTTCCTGGCTCTCTTCTTTCTCTTTAGGTCGTCATCTGGCATATCATCGCCGAAGGAGAAGTTCTGGAGGTGAACTGGGGACTCGAGCTGACGGATCTGAGCCATTAGCGCCCCCCCCTGGCCGCTGTCATCACTTTCCTCCTCCAGGTTGGCAGAGCCGCAGCCTGATGGTAATGGCGCTTGCTCTGCAGGCAGCCTGTCGTGCGAGGCCTGCTGGTGTTGGTGCAGGCCACCAGACGGACACGGCAGGTCTTCCTCATCCTCCTCATCATCGCCATCATCCGCCTGAATCTGAAGCCCCTTCAGTTTTCTTAACTGCTCCTGGCGCATGTCATCAAACCGGGCATCATTCTCCAACTTTTCACGGAACGGACCGCTGTGCTCGCGGATTAGATGTCGCTTCTCCTGCAGAGCGGTGACCTCGGCTTTTAGTCTCTCTATGGTGGTAAGAAAATCAGACTTTTTCTTCTTAGTGGCCACCCCCGCTAGGGCCAAGGTCTCCCTTATCTCCTCCTGGAGCCTCCTCAGCGCTTTTCCAGCTTCCTCGTACTCACGGAGGTGCTCAGCAATCCGGGAGCCATAGATGGAAGCAGACTCCCGGGCCTTAAGATCACCCCATGCTTTTTGCACACCTCCGTGAGCACCCAGCTTTCCAGCTGAACCACCCAGCTTTCCCGCACATACATCCAGCTTTCCAGGAGGAGCACTCAGGCTGATGTTACTTGCCTTGATCTTCTGTGTTCCGGAGACCTTGCGGCTTCCCTGGGTCTTGGGGGTGGCAGCCGAGGTCACATCGCTGCGTCCTTGGCTCCGGGCAGATCTTCTTACCCCCTCCGATTTGGCCGGTAACTGGCTTCTCCTGCCCCCCGCCGGCCTGGTCCGGGAGACAGGAGCCTGGGACTTTCCTGCAGGATTCATCCCAGTGAACCCACTCCCTCCCTGGGGAGGAGAGAGCAGGCCTGGGTGGATTGGGTTTGCTCCAGGTGGTGCAGGAGCTCAGCAGCAACAACCACACCCGTCAGTAGCTCACAGCAGAATGAGAATGCACGCACTATTCTGCTGCTGGTGCAGTCACTCTGTACATACATGACATTACTTATCCTGTACTGATCCTGAGTTACATCCTGTATTATACTCCAGAGCTGCACTCACTATTCTGCTGCTGGTGCAGTCACTGTGTTCAGACATGACATTACTTATCCTGTACTGTTCCTGATTTACATCCTGTAGATCTTTTATTTTATATAAAAGTAAAAAAACATAAGAATAAAAACATAATATACAATATATACAAAATATATACAATCTTACCTGCTGGTCCAGCCACATTCACTCCTAGCAAAAACAATAACTTACAATACACCAAAATGAATAAACACCAAATACCACAACCCCACCCAACCGATTATTACATCCTTAACCAAACCAATAAACAATGACAAACCACACCCACAAATAAACATAAATGACTATAAATATACATAAACCCACCCACACCCTCTAATAACAAACCACCCACACCCATTTTTTAAAAAAAAAATATAATAACAAATACATAATACACATAACTACACTAAACTAGATCCTTCGCCCGCACCCTCCCCTTCCCCCCAGACACTGGTCTAACGTCCAAAGTTTGCATTAAGTAGACCAGACCAGTGCCCAAGGTCAGATCATAAATCCAAAAATCCCACCACAATCACCCCCCTCCCAACCTAACACTAGAACCCATACTGTATTATACTCCAGAGCTGCACTCACTATTTTGCTGCTACAATCTCCACAATTGGATTGCTGGTAGTCTGAAAGCTGGGACCTTGGCTATGGGCAGAACATAGGTCCTCCTGAGCTTCCCTAAACAGACTGTGACTGTTTGGGTCGGCTGTCCTTTAAAGAAAATCTACCATCAAAATTCATCATGATAAACCAGGGACACTTACTGATAGCTCCAGGTACTGTGACTGTGGTAACCTTTTTATACTTGTTATCCATGGTCTCCTTCCCTCTATAAGCAACTTTTAAAATAATGCTAATGAGCCTTTGGGACTCCTGGGGTTGTTAACAGAGCCCCTCTGTGCTGTAGCTTCACAGGCTGTTACACTGTCTCCCCTCACTCTGCCTGATGTAATCTCACCACAGCAGAGGAGGTTTAAACACACAGTGGTAGCGGGAAAGTGCTCCTTGCCAGGACCAGATTATAGGGTGGGGAACCTGAGTGTGAGCCCCAGAGCCCCCACCAGTGATCAAGAGGAGGAGGCCCCACCATCCTGTCTGTCCCATCTCCTGCCACATAATCAGCTCTGCTACCCTAGCTCCTGGTCTTGGAGCCCAATGGCTTCAATCTGCAGCACAGAGGGGCTCTTGTAACAACCCCAATGGCCCTTCTGTCTCATTACCATAATTGTAAAAGTTGATTTTAGAAGGAAGTGGGCAATGGATAAGACATATAAGAAGATTACCACAGTCACGGTGTCTGCATCTATGAGTAAGTGCCTTGGATTTTGATGGTAGATTTCCTTTGAACAGTCTGTAAAGTCCCATAGACATCATGGAGCGAAGGAAAGGGGATGGGAATATCCCTTTAAGCTATAGATCTGGGGCATCATAGTGAATGTTTGCCTCAGGTGATGGAGAGATCTGCTGCAGTGCTGACTGTGATCAGATGATATTACACAGATATTCAGCTTGTGCACAGGGTTAACCCATCACGAGGATATCTCCACCCTGTTCTCCACTGGTCTCTCCCCTCTGGTGCTCTGTGCTACTTTTGATGCAGAAGAGTGATGGATCTTCAATGTGTGAACAGTCTTCTGAGCACATCAGGTAGGTAAGTACCACCCAGCATCCACCTACCTCACTTGATTTTTGATTGCCTGGAACACAAGAACTTTAGATACATGAAAAATAATAAATAATACTCCACTATTTGATGGATATAAGAAATCTAGACGCTATTAGTCACTACTGAAAAGGTCTCGCACTAGAGTTCAGGAGGGTGCTACCACCTTTGCTTTGGCCTAGGGATTAACAGTAATTCCAGTGTTTGCCCTGGAAGCCCAACTAGTGTATATATTCCCCCAAGGTTTCTCCCGTGCTGCACCTGCACTCTGGAATACTCTCTCTCTCAGAGGATCAGGCTAATATATACCATAAGCACTTACAAAATCCTCTTAAAAGTACATGTTTCTGACTTGTAAAGCTATTTGTATGTAACATAAGGAATCAAACTAATGCCCTGTTATCTGAGGGGGGGGGGGGGGCTTGAATATAGGATTCTGTCATATAGGATTATAGAATGTGAATTTGACCCTGCAAATACAAACCTGCATAGAGTGGTAAGTATTGTACCTGGAGAGCTGTGTAACTATTTCTTTATGTATCTTGTTAGTAGCAGCAAGACTGTGACTATATTAATATTCTAGGAGTTTAGCTTCTACAAGAGTTATGGGAGGAAATGGGAGGGGTCCTCACACTGCTGTGCTCTTTACTCTCCGCATTATACTCCCTTCCCTTTGCCCTTAGTGACTACTGTGGTATTTAACCAGCCCTTTACTACTTTTTTGAGAAGGAAGTAGCTATGGAGCGGCTCAGAACTCAGAACACAGCAGTGTGAGGATACGCCCCCAATGCATGTCGAGAAGCTAAAACCATGCAATTTACATTAATATTTCATATTCCTGCTGCTATTAACAATAACACAGATAAGGGAATGATTATACATCTCTCCTGGGACAATACCTTCAGCATAGTCTGCCTACAGATTCCCTGTAAATGGCGCATACGTAGGGGCCATGATGCTGATTTGACACCGGAGCTTGCACTTTTTGGTTACACATCTGCCTTAGCACAGCTTTCCAGCGCTGTAGCTCCATATGGCGCCTTATTCAGTGTTAATTTAACCCATTGTAAGCTGCCAGATTGCTGAACATTTGCTTTAACATCTGTAATAGACAATCATTCACTAATTCAGAGATGCACATTCAGCATCTGCCTCTATGTCAAGAGGAAAATGCGTCCTGGGGTGGGGGTGGGGGGAAAATGCTGTTATTATACCAGCGCTGTGCATTAATCTGCGCTCCCCAGACTATGAAAGTAATAAGAAAAATCCGATTTGCTTTCGCTGTCTGAGCTCGCCCCTGATGGTGGCGGTGGAGGGGGGGTGCGGAGATTTGCTAGTAAAAAGCCTTCACGGCATCTTCACACTTCACTTCAGTCACTCAGTTATTTTTAATCATTTAGTGCGCGGCTTGCAAAATGCACGGCGTGGGCGGCAGTGGTGAGAATAGTATAGTAGCGGGACGCAGAGTCATTTCGGCAGGATGGTTTGTATCTATTTGTAGCATTCAGAGATGTTATAGGATGATACCCGTATATTCTATTAGCTGGGGGAAGGGGTAGAAGGACAGGGGTGCAATTTATGGTAAAAAAAACAATACTTGCAATACTAATAGGATGCTATGTCTCACAGGGGAGTAAATACAGGGGTAGCAGCCATAGAAGCTGCTATGGGGCCCACAGTCTCAAGGGGCCCTGGCTTCTAGGGTATTGGGTGTAAATATATTCTGTATGTGTATATATATTGTATTTGTATATGTGTGTATAGGCTGAATGTCTGTATGAGGTATTTTTTTTATTTTTTTATTCTTTTTTATTAAGATTTTAATATTACATTTATACTTATAACAGTACATCATAGCAAATATAAGGTTCCATCAAAATGTGTTTCTATATCGTGAATCTATTTAGGTACTATTTTACATAATGCAGCTACTTTACAGACATAAATATGTCCATTCCCTATTAAGGCAAGAGATTTTAATATCTCATAGGCACTTGGGAAACAGCAAAAAAGAAGAAGAGGAGACAGAGGGAGAGGAGAGAAAAGAAAAAGAAAAAAATAATAATAATAATTAAACAAAAATAAGAATAGAAAATCAATTATATAGAAGGCTTTAAACTTTTATAAGAATGTATCATTGTTCGATGCATATATTATCCATTTTTCCCATTTACTATCAAAGTTGGTTGTTATTAAGATGGCTTTCTCGTTCAAAATTTTCTTATATTGATAGATTTGCCTAAGATTCCTCATGACTGACTTTAAATCTGGGCATTTTGGCTCTTTCCAGAATAATGCTATGGCTTTTCTTGCTTCTGCTAGCATTCTAGCTACAGCCCATCTGCATTCTGGCGGGATTATCTCCATATTTAAATTCAGAAGAGCAAGTTCCGGACTTAGCTCAATTAGTGGGCACCAGATCTGCTTGATCAGATTCTGGACTTCCCCCCAAAAAGTTTAAATACTGCTGCAGTTCCACCAAATATGTAATAAGTTTGCTCCCTTCTCTTTACAGCGCCAACAGCTGTCACTTTCTAACTCAGAAAATTTTGCTAGTCGCGATGGAGATACGTAGCATCTTGTCTGTAGCTTACGAAACGTCTCAATGTGGTGTATGCAATAATATATTTTATATGGTCGTAAAACGGCTAATTGCCACTGGCTCGGTGAGAATGAATTCCCCAAATCCTTCTCCCAATTTATCATATAGCCCAGTTTTTTTTTGGCACTCAGTACTCTGCTGGTCTTTATAAACCATAGAGATTCCTCCCTTCAATGTATCCGTCCCATATAGGAATTTATTAAACTTGGAACATTCCGATGGATTTTCCCTTATCCTCTTCAATAGGTTGTTTTTAATAACCCAGCTCTTTAGACCTAAATATTGCATAAACAGTCTATTAAATAACAGCTCATCTTTGCATAATGTGGAGAGAGGGATCAGCGCCCCATTGGTAATTAAATTCTCTAATGTCCTAATGCCTAATTTTTCCCACAGATGTAAATGAAGGTTTAGACCTATTTCCGTCAGAAATTCCAATTTGATATCTCCATAATTAACATTTATATGCAAATTCTCTTTGTTTTTTTTATTCCAAGTATACAAGAGATCCTTTGTTGTTCGTAAGAAGGGTTCTAACCTAAATGGGGCCAAGTATTTTAATAAAATGGCCCCCTTTACTGTCATCGGGCCAATTTCTGCGTCTTCTATTTTGGTCCAAACGTTATTATATTTATTGTTCCAGAAACACTTAATTTGCTCAATAATTGCTGCCTTATGATATAATACAATATCGGGGACTCCCAACCCACCTTTCTCTATTGATGTTATCATTGTTTTTCTATTTATCCGCGACGCCTTACCTGCCCATATAAATTTAAGAAACAATTTTTGTAGTTGTCTCCAATATTCCAGAGGAAACCTAACTGGTATACATCTCACCAGATATAGAAAGTGCGGTATAAGATACATTTTTACTAAATTAATTCTTGCGACCCACGAGAAGGGTAATCTAGCAAATTTATCCAGTTCCCCTGTTAACTTTATCATAAGTTTTTTCGAATTTAGTTTAATAATTTTTTCAATCGATTTATCGATTAAAACTCCTAAATACTCTATTCCCTTCGTAGGCCAAACAAATTTAAAGGTAGTTTTTATTGCAAGGCTTTCGATCTTGGAAGTATGAATCAAGATAATCTGAGACTTTTTTTCGTTCAATTTATAAAGGGAGACCTCTGCATATTCGTCTAGAACCTCCCTCAATCTAGACATAGATCTCATTGGATCTTGGCAGGTAATAATCACGTCGTCTGCATATTATCCGATAGTATAGATACCTGACTTAGTAGTAATTCCCTTGATTTTGCTATCCAATCTGATAGTTTGTGCAAGCGACTCAATATATAGATTGAAGATAAGGTGTGAGAGGGGACACCCCTGTCGAGTACCGTTCGAAAGGTAAAACTTAGTAGAGTGAAACCCTGCATTTGTTACTGTTGCCGATGGCTTGCTGTATAACGACATTATTGCGTTCAAATAGCGTCCACTAAATCCAAAGTTTTCCAATGATGCATAAAGGAACCCCCAGTGCACCCTGTCAAATGCTTTTTCAGCATCTAATGACAGGACTGCACTGGGGGCCCTCGAGGCATCGGCTATCTGGACCAGATTAAGCAGTCTTCTTGTTGCGTCCCTTGTCTGCTCCCCTCTAATAAAACCAACCTGATCAGGTGACAATAATCTATATAATACAGCCGACATTCTCCTAGCTAATATAGATGAAAAGATTTTAAGGTCCGAGTTTAAAAGTGAGATTGGCCTATAATTTGATGGAATACAAGGATCTTTCCCACTTTTATGAATCATAATAATTTTAGCTTCCTGCATTTCTTCAGGGATAACCTCACGCTCAAGAAATTTATTAAAAATGACAGTCAGATACGGAATTAGTGTCACACTAAATAATATGTAATATTCATTAATTATCCCGTCTGGGCCAGGGGCTTTTGATTTTTTCAACCTTTTTATTACATCTATTACTTCCTCCCTACTAATAGGTCTATTTAGCTCTTGATTTAGCTGGTTATCGAGTCTAGGTAGACATGCAGACAAGAGGAATTTTTAAATTTTTTTCTCCGGTGGATCCTTATACTCTACTGCTTCCTTCAAGTTGTATAATGACGAATAATAGTTTCTAAAGACCTCCAATATTGCCTGTGGATCAAACAGCAGTTCCCTTTTTTCATTCAATATTTTCTCTATAACATTGGCCACTTTCCGTTGGTTTATTGCATTACTGAGAAGCTTGGAAGCTTTGTTTCCCGTAGCATATGTGCCGGCCTTAGTTTGCTTAAGCTGATTTGCATAATCATTTATTAATATTGTTTTTATTTCATATCTTATATCTTCTATTTTGTCAAATGTGACATTATCCACCTCTTTTGTGTTGATCTTCCAAGCCTCTCAGTTGATACAGCAGAGCTTGCAGCCTAGTTTTAGACTTCTTCTTTTCTTTACTTTGTAATAATACTATTTCCCATCGCATTGCCATCTTATGCGCGCACCACAATGTGGCTTTGTTTTCAAGGTCTGTATAAGGTCTGTATAAGGTATTGTATGTATGTGTGTATATGTGATGTGTATATGCTGTATGTATGTATGTATGTATGATTTTCAGAAGTCTGCTATTGGGCCATGGCTCTTCTAGTTACGCCCCTGATGTCTGAACTGCTGATAACATTATGATCAGTGGGGTCTGAGTGTCTCTCAGACACTTCTGATAAATCTCCCCCCGTGGCATTATATTGTAGAATCCATGGGTTGTAAACTTTTATAAAACTGTAATATGATATTGAAAACACTTTTCCTTCTTATCCATAAGCCACTGATCCAGAAGAAGGCGAAAACCCTGGACACGCTCTGCCGATTTGCATCACAGGGAAAAAAAATTATTTTTGATCACCAGGAAAGGGTAATCAGTAATAGAACCCTTGATCAAGGCTGTAATATAACTAATATTATCTATAGTAGTGAGGACAACGATCTTCACTCTAGATCTGAGTGTCTTGGCACAACTTCTCCTACCTGCAGCACCTCCCCTTCCTGCATAATTTAGCTCCTCCTACCTGCAGCACCTCCCCTTCCTGCATAATTTAGCTCCTCCTACCTGCAGCACCTCCCCTTCCTGAATGGTTTAGCTCCTCCTACCTGCAGCACCTCCCCTTCCTGCATAGTTTAGCTTCCACTACCTGCAGAGTTTCTGTATAACTTCTGCTTCCTGCAAATCTGCTTTTTCCTACATGCTGCATAGCTTCTTCTTACTGCAGAACCTCTCCATCCTGCAGGACCTCTCCAACCTGCAGAACCTCTCCACCCTGCAGGACCTCTCCTCCCTGCAGAACCTCTCAACCCTGCAGAACCTCTCCACCCTGCAGAACCTCTCCACCCTGCAGGACCTCTCCACCCTGCAGGACCTCTCCACCCTGCAAAACCTCTCCACCCTGCAAAACCTCTCCACCCTGCAAAACCTCTCCTCCCTGCAGAACCTCTCAACCCTGCAGAACCTCTCCACCCTGAAGAACCTCTCCACTCTGCAGGACCTCTCCTCCCTGCAGAACCTCTCCACCCTGCAGAACCTCTCCACTCTGCAGGACCTCTCCTCCCTGCAGAACCTCTCCTCCCTGCAGAACCTCTCCACCCTGCAGAACCTCTCCGCCCTGCAGAACCTATCCACCCTGCAGAACCTCTCCTCCCTGCAGAACCTCTCCACTCTGCAGGACATCTCCTCCCTGCAGAACCTCTCCACCCTGCAGGACCTCTCCTCCCTGCAGAACCTCTCCACTCTGCAGGACCTCTCCTCCCTGTAGAAACTCTCCACCCTGCAGAACCTCTCCACCCTGCAGAACCTATCCACCCTGCAGAACCTCTCCTCTCTGCAGAACACCTCCTCTCTGCAGAACACCTCCTCCCTGCGGTACCTCTCCGCCCTGCAGAACATCTCCTCCATGAAGTGCCTCTACTTCCTGCTTCTCCCACCTGCAGCATTTAGGACAGTGTCCTTTTCCTTCCTGCATTTCCTCTCCTACCTGTTTCCCTCTTCTTCCTGCAGAGCTTCTCCTTACTGCAGTTCCTTTAATGAGATGATATCTATAATAGTTAGATATCATCTTCTGTTCCCAGATCTGTGGGAGTTCCTCTCCTTCCTGCAGAGCTTCTCCTCTTCTTCCTGCATGGCTGCCCCCTTCTTCCTGCAGAGCTTCTCCTCTTCTTCTTGCGGCAGTGCCTCTCCCTTCTGCAGAGCTTCTCCTCATCTTCCTGCATGGCTGCCCCCCTTACTCCTGCAGAGCTTCTCCTCTTCTTCCTTCAGAGCTTTTCCTTTCCGCAGAGCTCTTCTTCTTGCAGTGCCTATCCTTCATGCATGGCGTCTCCTCTTCTTCCTGCTGAGCTTCTTCTTCCTGCAGATC
This sequence comes from Engystomops pustulosus, assembly GCF_040894005.1. Classification (NCBI taxonomy): domain Eukaryota; kingdom Metazoa; phylum Chordata; class Amphibia; order Anura; family Leptodactylidae; genus Engystomops; species Engystomops pustulosus. Next base: position 21,850,054 of record NC_092418.1, read on the forward strand.
CTATACTTACTGCTGCACCTTTTCCTTCTTGCAGAGCTTCTCCTTCCTCCACATCTTTTCCTACTTGCAGCATCTCTTTTTCTTCATGCACATCTTTTCATACCTGCAGAGCTTTCTCTTTTTCCAGTACCTCTTCTTCCTGTCTGGTATCTCCTTTTTTACATGCACCTCTGCTTGCTGTAGCACCTCGGCTCCCTGCAGTGCTTGTTCTTATTACTGTGCCTCTCCTTTGCAGCACCTCTTCTTTCTGCTGAGCTTCTCCTTCTCTCATGCCTCTCCTTCCTCCTGCACCTCTTATTCCTGCATTACATCTCCAGCCTGCTCCATTCCTCTATTTCCTTTACTGCCTTTCCTTCCTGCAGAGCTTTTTTCCTGCAGCACATTTCCTTTCCACTTGGTTTCTTCTTTTCTACGTGCACGGCTTCCCCCACGGCCGCTACTAGGAATTTCATGGCCCCTGACTAGCAAATTTAATGCCTCGGTGTTGTGTTAGTATAACTTTGAGACTATCACAGGTCTTGTGTTGTAAAGAGATTGTGGCCTCCCAATGGTCTAGTGTTTCTAATCTCATGTTTGATGTACAAAAACTGTCATATAACACAACTTGTTTCACAGAAACTATTACATATCTAAATGTATTAAATGGGGACAGAACCAAAACTAATTTTACTACAAAGATACAGAAGAGGAACCAATCTTGTTACATAAACACGTTACCAGAACTAAGGTTACTAAATACATACAATACCAGAACCAAACTTACTACATAACAACTACACCAGTACCAATCTTACTACATAGACACAGGACCATAAATAAGCTGAGAGACAAACGGCCTTATACTGCACCAGATTATCACAGTGGGGCTCATTTACTAAGGGTCCGAACGCCGCACTTTCGTCGGGTTTCCCGAATATTACCGTTTTGCGCGGAATTGCCCTGGGTTTTTGGCGCATGCGATCGGATTGTGGCGCATCGGCGCCAGCTTGCATGCAAAAGAAATCGGGGGGCGGGCCGTCGGACAAACTGCGGAATTTAAAAAAGGATTTGTGTCGCAAGATCAAGCACCAGGAAGAAGCAGGTGAACTCCGGCGGACCTCGGGGCAGAAGTGACGGATGCAGGAACACGGGCGCACAAGGTTAGTGAATCGCCTGTGCAATCGCACCGCGGGATTGCAACAGGTAAGTAAATGTGCCCCAGTGTCTGCTGTATGAAAAATCCGACATAGTATAAGACTGTTTCCGTGTAGCTCCCCTCATAGGAGATAACAGAGAGTCACGGCACAGGGGAGATGCTGCAAATTTGTGAGCTAATGTGTAATATTAACATTTACTGTACAGATGACACCTTTGATTGGAAGAGTTCTTCTTCTATCCGGCTGCCATGTCTGCTTCTTCCAGCTACAACAACATAAACATTTTAGCACCTTCATAACACAAACTTAATACTGTTCTGCTGCTCCCATAGAGATCACTATTATGCTCCCACAAATAGCCAATATAGTCACAGTGCCCCCACAGCAGCTAATAAATGAACAGTGCCACTAAGGTATGCAATATAGTAGCTGTGCCCCCATAGTGGCCAATATAATAACATAGCCCAACAGTGGACACCATAGTAACGGTGCACCCAAATTATAGTAATAATACTCCTAAAATAGCAAATATAGTCACAGTCCACGACAGTATCCAATATAGACACGTGGATCCAAAAGTAGCCAATATAGTCACAGGGGCCATATAGTAGCTAATATAGTCACAGTGCCCACCCCCACAGTAGACAATAGTCACAGCCCCCCCCCCCCCAAGATAGACAATAGTCACAGTGCCCCACACATGCCAATAGTCACACAGGAGCCAAGTCACAGTTGCCCTCGTAAGTCAACATGTCACAGTGCCCTCCACAGTAGCCAAATCACAGTCCCCAACATTAGCGAATAGTTAGTGTGCCACAACAGTAGCCTATAGTCACCACCAATGGATGTAGAGCAACGGAGTAAAAAGCTCTCAGTCTTTGCTACTTAAATTGAGAAGTGGAACCCGGTTTCTCCCCGGTTGGATCCCATCTCTGTAGAAGTGATCGTAAAGGGGGGTAACCAGGCCCCCTCTCTTGGTCGTGCCCCTAACTGAAGTCCCACTATTATCCCCTAATGACGGCCCAGGATTTACCTTGTTCTTCTTGGAGAACTTCTACAACATTGCATGGAATATTAAATACTTACACTAGAAAGTAGAATTTGTAATGCAGTAAACAAGACCTGATGCAGTTCTGTACACATTTTTTTTTAAAAGAGTTAGCAGCAAGGGGTTAACAAGTGGTGTTGTATTGAGGAGCATAGTACTAGTTCTATGCTGTTTCGTAGTAGTATCTGCTGCATATAATAAAAGCTCTTTGTCATGATCATACACAGAGTTGACATCTGGGTGGTCTTGTCTTGTGGCCATGAAATCTTCTGCTTAGTGGGACATCAGGAACTGGACATGTTACCGGAACATCTGGTCCGGATGCATGAGATCCCAGAAGATGTGTGGTGGACCTTCCTATGTAACCTCTTAGCTGCATCCATGGAATAACACAAACAGTATAATACAATGTCTGCTGTGTAGGTCTGCTAACATGCTGGCATAAGTATAACTCTGTACAATCTGCGTACATATAGTTGAAAAAAGTCACATGTCCATCAATTTCAACCAAGGAAGGAAAGGGATTGGATGAGGAACGGATTTAGGGGAAGCAATTCTATATAACATAACCGTCAATTATTTAGATGTAAAAAGACATCTAGGCCCTTCTTGAAGCTCTCTGCTGTCCCTGCTGTGACCGGCGCCTGAGGCAGGCTATTCCACAGATTTACTGTTCTCTAAAGATAAACAGGTTTGGCCTATCCAAGATCAAGGTTAGACCCTCTTCTTCTACATGAGCCCATCAGTACATGAGACTATGGGGGATACATGAAAGTGGTGTTTGAGGAGCCCGGGAACCACTATTATTCTATGTTATTTTCTCCCAGAAATTCCTATAACTAGAACTATAAGAAAGGAAATCCATGCGACAATCTAACCATACATGTGAATGAGGTTCACATGGATTTGGGAATATGTGCCAAAATCTGGATGAGGTTCCAAAGTGTGAAACTGTACAGCGGGTCTTCCGTATTTGATATTTGTGCCCGTGTCCTACACTTTGGCATATTTAGCATTTCACGCTTCCTAGACATGAGAATCCCCTCTCGCAGACCCCGCACTATAGTCATCCCCTTGTAAGCGTTGCGGCGGAGCTGGAGCGTAAGGAACAAGCCGTCTGTGTTGTATTCTGAGCGGTCGCATTGTGAGGGAAGTACATGTCTCCTTTCATCTTTGCCTTTGAGCAGGAGCACTCATCTCTCCATGTAATTCCCCCTCCAGCGCTTGCACATCATATGCTGGCAGATTTCATTTATGTGACAATGTGATATATTACTCTCAGAGGTTGTATAATCAGTCATCATTATTACCCACGCTGAATTACTGCATTAGAGAAATGGCTACAGTCACTGCACCCCCATATCAATGCTATTTACATTCAGTGCACTGATAATATTCTTCGCCGACATATTTTAGAGAACCGCTCGCCACCTCTTCGCTCCCTTGAATAGACGGTTCTGTCCTGATTCCATAGAGTGTTGGGGGCTTTATATGCAATAACCAGGGGCTGTTTGGGGTGATAAACTAGGGAATCATTTCAGGAACAGGAGACTGTTTTAGTTTCTGAATTTTTAATGCCGCCATGTCAGTTCACTGCAAAGGGGCCCACTGAGGCTCTGTCGCCCAGGGACCTACTGATACCTGGAGCTGACCCTGTGCTGACAGGTCCCCTTTAATCACTGCATTGACTATTATGCTGCTGGATTGTGACCTCATGTGGTAAACTCTGTAACTCGAGTATATTAATCTGATAATACTGTATTTTCTCCAATGTTCAGGGTAAGAATATTATTGGAGCTGAAGCCAAGTCTAACTGCAGAGGCTCTGGTTCTCCTGAGGACTCAGCAATGTAAGTGAATAATATAAGAAAGTAATATCCATTGTTGTTACACGCTGCAGGTTTACTCCTGGTGCTGCGTCATCTCCCATCTATTAACTCACCACAGGGGAAGCTGCTGAGACAACTGCTTCACGCAGGATCTATCAGTGTAGGCCTCGTGGTGGCAGCCACATGTGGTGTAGCCCTGCTGCGGCGCCAGGAGGTCAGATGTAATATCGGGAATGTTTACCAGCGGATAACCGGGATGGACAGGGATACTACCCCTTGCATTTTCCACACTGTATGGCCATAGCCATAATATTCCCTGATTCATTATCTCCTACCAGGACTCCTTGTTTCAGAAATTTGGTGTTGGCAATAGTGTATACTACTTAAAGGGGTTGTCCATCTATTAGAAAAAAAAAATAGCAGAAGGGTTGGGGAGGGCTTTTTAAAAAAAAAAAAAAAAAAAAGCTTTACTCACCTTCTCTGGTGTTCCCAGTGACCCGCGCCGTGGAGAGTGCGAACAGTGCCCTGCTTGTTTACAGGGGCACTGAAGTTCAGTGGCCAGCCGACCCCGCTATGAGTTTATACAACTATAATTTTATGTGTATGACTGGTTCAAGTCACTGCCTAAATTTAGTAGTAGTCTGACTTGTCTCTTACCAGAGAAGATAATTAAAAAAATCTGCTCTGGTCTTTTTGGACCTTATCAGTGCAGGGATCTGGTTGACATTGTAAAACCTTGATGGAACAGACTGTAAAGGGCCACATTGATTTTTCAATTTTTGGCAATGGATTAATTTGGACTCCTTCCATCTATACAGAACATGTGACGCCCATTGTTCACAGCATCATAATCTTAGTTGTTATCATTGTACAGATATAATATATCATCAATAAGATCTACTAAGGGTCGGCCCTAACATAGGGTTACTTTCTGCAGGGCTTCTGGGGGAAGAGGTAATTAATTATTCATCTCCCTCAATCCTCCTTGTTTACTTCTATACAGGAGGAAGCTACATATTCTCACATCCTATAAGTGTCCTTGCCGTCCTGCTGGTTTCTCCGGAGGATAATCTGTATTCCTGTGAGGTCGTTCCACCTCTGGAAGCATTTAATTAATGTTCAGGAGCTTGTTCACACATTTCAGCCTTTTTTTTCTGCTGGAAATGCTAATTAAAAATTTATAAAAACACAAATTATGGCCACCGGAGCGTCGCCTTGTTGTATAATTAGATCTGCAGCAGCGGCTACAATGCAGATTGTGTACCACAGGTTATTTTTTAAGACCACCTCTTCCATATTACCTATGACAGTATTCTGGAATCTTAAAGGGGAGGGGGGGTCCCTTAATCTGCGCTCCGCTTCTCTTTTAATAGGACTGAGGTCATTATAGCTGAGATGACGCCCAATCCTCGCCCCTTAACTAATCTTCCCATATGATGCTGCAGAAGAACGTGGCTCCTCCGTCCTCCCAGCTTATAGAAAGTAGAATATAATCACATAATTTCTCTTCCAATGATAAGCAGACATAGAAGGGATGAATATTCTTTCTCCTTTTGATAGCGGAGTCTTTTGTTCTGAGCCCCGCTGTGCACTGACATTATACTCTACTAGTGCTATAAACCTCCGCAGAGATGGCTTCCTACAATAGTATCATCTCAGACCTGGCTGCAAGTTCCCGGATACATATTGTTCCCTGTACAAGTCATTGGAGCCTCTAGGACAATAAGGAAAGGATTGGGGGGTCCTAAGGAGGTTGAGTGCACATAATACAGCAGCAATGAAAGGAAATGTAAGTCTTCCCAAAAAATAATTATAGTCATATGTTATGACAAGCCTGGTTCTGATTCTCTGCTATGTTGGGCTAGACATCATAGAATCTACATTCATAAAACACATCTCTACCAGCTATACCACTGGTCTCACACCACCATACTCAGCTATACCACTGGTCTCACACCACCATACTCAGCTATAGCACTGGTCTCACACCACCATACTCAGCTATACCACTGGTCTCACACCACCATACTCAGCTATAGCACTGGTCTCACACCACCACACTCAGCTATAGCACTGGTCTCACACCACCATACTCAGCTATACCACTGGTCTCACACCACCATACTCAGCTATAGCACTGGTCTCACACCACCATACTCAGCTATAGCACTGGTCTCACACCACCATACTCAGCTATAGCACTGGTCTCACACCACCATACTCAGCTATAGCACTGGTCTCACACCACCATACTCAGCTATAGCACTGGTCTCACACCACCATACTCAGCTATAGCACTGGTCTCACACCACCATACTCAGCTATAGCACTGGTCTCACATCACCATACTCAGCTATACCACTGGTCTCACACCACCATACTCAGCTATAGCACTGGTCTCACACCACCATACTCAGCTATAGCACTGGTCTCACACCACCATACTCAGCTATAGCACTGGTCTCACACCACCATACTCAGCTATAGCACTGGTCTCACACCACCATACTCAGCTATAGCACTGGTCTCACATCACCATACTCAGCAATAGCACTGGTCTTACACCACCATACTCAGCTATAGCACTGGTCTCAAAGTGCCATACTCAGCTATAGCCCTGGTCTCACACCACTATGCTCAGCTATAGCACTGGTCTCAAAGTGCCATACTCAGCTATAGCCCTGGTCTCACACCACTATGCTCAGCTATAGCACTGGTCTCACACCACCACACTCAGCTATAGCACTGGTCTCACACCACCATACTCAGCTATACCACTGGTCTCACACCACCATATTCAGCTATACCACTGGTCTCACACCACCATACTCAGCTATACCACTGGTCTCACACCACCATACTCAGCTATACCACTGGTCTCATACCACCATACTCAGCTATAGCCCTGGTCTCACACCACCAGCCATAGTCAGCTATAGCACTGGTCTCACACCACTATGCTCAGCTATAGCACTGGTCTCACACCACCACACTCAGCTATAGCACTGGTCTCACACCACCATACTCAGCTATACCACTGGTCTCACACCACCATACTCAGCTATACCACTGGTCTCACACCACCATACTCAGCTATAGCACTGGTCTCATACCACCATACTCAGCTATAGCACTGGTCTCACACCACCATACTCAGCTATAGCACTGGTCTCACACCACCATACTCAGCTATAGCACTGGTCTCACACCACCATACTCAGCTGTAGCACTGGTCTCACACCACCATACTCAGCTATAGCACCAGCCCAATTCTTCTATACTGAAGGGCCAATCACTTTTCATTCGAGGCTACATAACTATATAACCGTCCACCTCTGCTTAATTATGCTCAACTCTGCTATACAACTAGGCCAACTCTGCTTCATCAGAGACTACTCTGCTATGCCACTAGTCCATCTCTGCTATAAGGAAGGGACAGTTTTGCTTCATCTGGGACTACTTTGCTTAATTTTATAATTTTATAATTGTTATTTCAGCAAAACCACTCAGCACAGATTAAACATTAAACAAGATATGTGCCTGCATCCTCATTAAAGAAGCAGGGCTGACCCAGCAGTATAGAAGAGTAGGAAGTTATACATATATAACTATACATATATATACACTCACTGGCCACTTTATTAGGTACACCATGATAGTAACGGGTTGGACCCCCTTTTGCCTTCAGAACTGCCTCAATTCTTTGTGGCATAGATACAACAAGGTGCTGGAAGCTCCTCAGAGATTTTGGTCCATATTGACATGATGGCATCACACAGTTGCCGCAGATTTGTCGGCTGCACATCCATGATGCGAATCTCCCGTTCCACCACATCCCAAAGATGCTCTATTGGATTGAGATCTGGTGACTGTGGAGGCCATTTGTGTCCAGTGAACTCATTGTCATGTTCAAGAAACCAGTCTGAGATGATTCCAGCTTTATGACATGGCGCATTATCCTGCTGAAAGTAGCCATCAGATGTTACAGGGTACATTGTGCTCATAAAGGGATGGACATGGTCAGCAACTATACACAGGTAGGCTGTGGCATTGTACCAAGGGGCCCAAAGAGTGCCAAGAAAATATTCCCCACACCATGACACCACCACCACCAGCCTGAACCGTTGATACAAGGCAGGATGGATCCATGCTTTCATGTTGTTGACGCCAAATTCTGACCCTACCATCCGAATGTCGCAGCAGAAATCGAGACTCATCAGACCAGGCAACGTTTTTCCAATCTTCTACTGTCCAATTTCGATGAGCTTGTGCAAATTGTAGCCTCAGTTTCCTGTTCTTAGCTGAAAGGAGTGGCACCTGCTGCTGCTGTAGCCTATCTGCCTCAGAGTTCGACGTACTGTGTGTTCAGAGATGCTCTTCTGCCTACCTTGGTTGTAGCGGGTGGCGATTTGAGTCACTGTTGCCTTTCAGCTTGAACCAGTCTGCCCATTCTCCTCTGACCTCTGGCATCAACAAGGCATTTCCGCCCACAGAACTGCCACTCACTGGATGTTTTTTCCGTTTCAGACCATTCTCTGTAAACCCTAGAGATGGTTGTGCGTGAAAATCCCAGTAGATCAGCAGTTTCTGAAATACTCAGACCAGCCCTTTTGGCACCAACAACCATGCCACGTTCAAAGGCCTCAAATCACCTTTCTTCCCCATACTGATGCTCGGTTTGAACTGCAGGAGATTGTCTTGACCATGTCTACATGCTTAAATGCACTTAGTTGCCGCCATGTTATTGGCTGAATAGAAATGAAGTGTTAACGAGCAGTTGGACAGGTGTACCTAATAAAGTGGCCGGTGAGTGTACATATCTTAGTTATACATATCTTAGCTATACATATCTTGTTTAATGTTTAATCTGTGCTGAGTGGTTTTGCTGAAATAACAATTATAAAATTATGATAATGAAGCGCTTTCCTTTCTGTGCTGGGGCTCGGTGCTTCTCCTCCCACATTAGTTATGCACTGCACCAGAGGATGATGCAATCACTGTGTTGTGTCTGACAGGCAGAAGTAATCAATCGCTGCACCATCCGCCAGCTGCTGTGTATAAGTCATCCAGCTAAGTTTGATTAGTCCTGTCTGCACAGTTTATGAAGCTCCTGTGTAGGCATCCAGCTTTCCTGAATTTTATAATTGTTTTTTCAGCAAAACCACTCAGCTCAGCAATTAAACAAGATATGTTTCTGTATCAGTGTACCTACAGCATTCTCAAGGTATGTTTAGTTCATAAAGCATGAAATCAAATGGTGTAATTCGAAAGGTCTAATTCTGCTATATAGTTGGGTTGGTTCTGCTTTAACAGAGGCTGCACTGCTAAACACTGGGCATTTTAATTTAATAAGTGATTACTCTGCTATACCGTTGGGCCATCCTCATTATATGGAACAGCCTCAGCACTGCTATTCCTCTGTAAGATACAGCAGGTTGTCTCCAGCAGGGGTGCACAATCATGAAGTGAGTTGAGCCTGTTGCCTCAGGCAGCACCACCTGCAGCAAGGTGGGGGGCAACATCAGGGGCACAGTTACTACTGGATCGAGAGGAGGGGGAGCCGTTCAATTGCAGCATTAGATTCATTACTGGTCCCATCATATAATGACATCTTTCTTCTAATTGGGCAGGACCCGCTACATCCACAACGAGCTTCACTTCCTTATGTGACAGCATGAGTAACTAAAGTATAACTTTTTCTTTTGCTTTTCTCAGTAATGTTGAACTGCACCAGTTACCCCCCATCCACTAGACCACTGGGACCCTCCGATCACCAGAATGGGGGTCCCACTTTTGCTTCAGAATAAATCAGTACTTTGAGTATGAACATCTGGTCCATTCACACTCTGCACAATTGCTGGACATAGCTAAATCCAATGCTTGTCTATCTTTGTCAGTCCTAAAGATGTGGATGGAGTGTCTGCACTTGTTTAGTTTTAGTTTACTTTATAGGGTTTAAAAAAAGACACATATCCATCATGTTCAACCTAGGAAGGGAAGGGATTGGATGAGGAAGAGATTTAGGGGAAACAATTCTATATAACATAACCATCAATGTTATTAAGGTGTTAAAAGGCATCTAGACCCTTCTTGAAGCTCTCTGCTGTCCCTGCTGTGACCTGCGCCTAAGCTCGGCTATTCCATAGATTGACAGTTCTCATAGTAAAAAAGCCCTGTTGCCTCTGGTGATTAAACCTTGTTTTCTCCAGATGGAGACAGTGCCCCCTCGTCTTTTGATTTGATTTCATTTGAAACAACTTTCCACCATATTTTTTATAAGGACCATTCATATATTTATATAAATTAATTATGTATCCCTTTAGTCATCTCTATTTGAGAAGAAATAAATCTAGTTGTTTTAATCTTTCCTCATAACTGAGACCGTCCATTCCTTTTATAATTTTTGGGGCTCTTCGTTGTCCCCTCAGCAGCTCCATGGAATCTGTTTTATGGACCGGTGCCCAGAACTGGACGGCATATTCCAGGTGCGGCCAAACCAATACCTTGTACAGTGGTAATATTACATCCCTATCAGGAGAGTCCAGACTAATTTTGATATCCCTTGTTGTCCATTCATATTGGAGAACAACGGAAGGAATCGCAGGACACAGAGGACATTTCAATATTCCATCCATATTAAGAATGAAACTTCATAATGAAATCAGTGAAGCTGTCAGTGTGTAATGCTACACATTGTCCACATGATGGCAGTATTAGCACACTCATCTGCATCATGATAGCAGTGACCGCTCCATTGATTTCATTCCAGATAAAAATGATTGGATATTTAGGCGTCTATTGGATTTTTTGATCATCTTCGCTGCCGTTACCTTAAACCCCTTTGTTTTTCTATCAGAATCCATTCAGGTTTCTCATCTGTCATACATAATCTGGTCACCGATGCTACCAGACAAGCGCTGGGATTTTTGAGTGTTTTTTTTTTTTTAATTTTTAGTGACTTGGTATTGTGCAGGTGCTTTTTTTTTGTTTTAGAGATTTAGGTCAGATATTGAGAGTATACGATGAGCTATGGCTGTTACCAATAAACTTAATCTTAGCTGTGTAATTATGACTTTGTGTATGTTAGTAGCAGTGGGACTGTGAAAAATGGATATGTATTCCCAGATTGTAGCTTAACTGAGGTCTTATCCTCACACTTCTGTGCTCTTAGCTCTGGGTATTGACTTGCTCCACACCTACTCCATTCTGCTCAGAGATAGCTGCGTAATTATACCTTTGTGTATGTTAGTAGCAGCAGGACTGTGGAAAATGGATTTCTATTCCCACATTGTATCTTAACTTAGGTCTTATCCTAACACTGCTGTGCTCTTAGCTCTGGGTATTAACTTGCTCCACGCCTCCTCCATTCTGCTCAGAGATAGCTGCGTAATTATACCTTTGTGTATGTTAGTAGCAGCAGGACTGTGGAAAGTAGATTTATATTCCCAGATTGTCTCTTAACGTAGGTCTTATCCTCACACTGCTGTGCTCTTAGCTCTGGGTATCGAATTTCTCCTCCCCTCTGCTCATAAGTTATACACTAGTTGTGAAATAGGGAAATATCAGATAGCACAGCAGTGTGAGGACACATTTCACAAGGTCCAGCTACAATCCTAGAATATACATCCATAGTTAACAGTCCTGCTGCATAAACAAAGGTGTGATGAAACAGGAAGAGAGACATATCATATATTCATGTACAGCTGGATATTGGCTGTATTCCTCTGTGATTACGTCTCTGGTCACACCTTTCTCTCTCCCTGTGATGATGAATCATGGCGCTTAGCTGGTGTTATATAAGTCTACAATCAGCTATTACAGTCTCACATTACCGAAAAATATTATTTTCTAATCTCACACCTAAAGCAACAGACTTACGGGAGCGAAATACAAGGTGTGCATTAAAAACGCTTAGAGAATATCTGCATATTCAGGTCCTAAACGCCTGTGTGTGAACATAGACGTAGTCAGCCCTCGGGAGGGGCACCCAATAGATGAACGATTACCCATGACACCCCCTCTGAGCATTGTGCATGTATCATATGTAAACTGTATTGTATGTAAACTCATGTAAATTACGCATACAGTACGCATCCATATACAATGACAGTGCTGCAGGAGTGAAAGGAGGACCTGAAGTACTATGTGTAAGTATACCCAGAGTCTGTCATTGGGGAAGGAACCCAGTAGCAGGAAAATGTAACTATAAGCATTGTGTATACATATGTATCTATATGTGAAGGAGACCTTAATAGTTCTGCAGGAGTAAAAGGAGGACATTTACTGGTATGGGTGAGTATACCATATACATATGTATATGTACCAATATATAAATCACACAATGATAGTGCTGCAGGACTGAGAGGAGGACCTCTATCGAATACATTTGAATATACTCAGTATGGGGTTAAGGGACCCAGTATAGATGAATAAATTTACCTATGAACAGTATATGTTTATTATCTATATGTATCTATATGTAAATTACACAATGACAGTGCTGCAGGACTGAGAGGAGGACCTCTTAAAGGACATCTACCCCCAGCATCAGGGATTGTAAACCAAGAACAATGACATACTCGTATGTGCTCCTTAAAGCAGGATCCATTCTTCTTTAAGATTCCTATCCCCTTATTTTTAAGAAAAGCAGGCTTTAAAATTATGCAAATGAGCCCGAGGGGCTCCAGGTTCCGTTAACACCTATCCTGGAACCCCTCAAGCTCATTTGCATAATTCTAAAATACTTTTTTTTTTTAAAACCAGGGTATACGCAGGTAAGCGGAGAACAGATCCTTCCAGAGGGAGCACACACCAGTATGTCAGTGTGCTGGGTTTACAATTCTTCATCCTGGTGGTAGAGGTCCTTTAACTAATACATATGAATAAACTAACATACACTCTAGGGGGAGTTGATCCATTAGATGAAAATTTACTGATGAACATTGCATATGTGTAGGTAAATTAATTGTATCTCTATGTAAATTAAACAATTATAGTGCTGTAGGACTGAAAAGAGGACATTAAAGGAAATCTACCACCAGGATCAAAGATTATAAACCTACACTTTCATGCTGGGGTGTGTCCCCTTACAGGATCTGCTCTTTTATGCCCTTGTATTTACAAAAAGGGCTAAACATTATGCAAATGAGCCTGAGAGGCTCCAGGCTCGATTAATAGCTACTAAGCCGGAGCTCATTTGCATAATTTTTAAAGCCTTTTTTCAAAAAACAAGGGCATAAAGAGCTAAAAGTAGAGTGGATCCTACCAGAGGGGGGCACACAGCAGTATGTCAGTGTGCTTGGTTTACAATCCTGCATCCTGGTGGTAGATTTCCTTTAACTACTACATGTGGACATGTGGCAGCGTTCATATCTTCATAATATCATTTGACCATGATAGGGATGCAAGAATCATGTTAATGTGCCCCTCCCACATGGAGCGGTATGACAGATATGTGTTGGGCGCCCAATCTTTTGGAGGTACAGTAATATGTGATATAGATCGTGAGCCCCATAAGGGGCCGATGCATGGTGTGTACAGCGCTCTGTGATTCGTTATAGCGCTGGAGCCATAGACTCTTGATGCATTTGCTTGATTTATATTACGTTCTAACCACATCAAATTATATGAGCCAAAAATAGAAAGGGAAAAAATATCCAGGTTGCACAACAGCGCAGCGGTAACAAGTGAATCACGGCTGCAGGCGGAGGATGTATCCAGGCAATAGGTTCTGATAGGACTGGTCAGGAGCAGATCGCAGGAAGATAAGGGGCCGGCTTATGGGGGGGGACGTAACGCAGTCCTAATGTGATGGCGGCAAAATGTCGCACTACAGATTGTCCAAAGTCTGGCACTGCAGAGGCTGCACAATACCTAACGTGTACCGATAGTCTGAGGCCGCATTCACACATGGCGGGGGGGGGGGGGGGGGGCAGTAATGTGCTGCAGCAGTGATGTCATGTGGGGGTCAGGAATGTGCAGCAGCAGTGATGTCATGTGGGGGTCAAGAATGTGCTGCAGCAGTAATGTCATGTGGGGGTCAGGAATGTGCTGCAGCAGTGATGTCATGTGGGGGTCAGGAATGTGCTGCAGCAGTGATGTCATGTGGAGGCCGGTTATGTGCTGCAGCAGTGATGTCATGTGGGGGCCGGTAATGTGCTGCAGCAGTGATGTCATGTGGGGGCCAGGAATGTGCTGCAGCAGTGATGTCATGTGGGGGTCAGGAATGTGCAGCAGCAGTGATGTCATGTGGGGGTCAAGAATGTGCTGCAGCAGTAATGTCATGTGGGGGTCGGGAATGTGCTGCAGCAGTGATGTCATGTGGGGGTCAGGAATGTGCTGCAGCAGTAATGTCATGTGGGGGTCAGGAATGTGCTGCAGCAGTGATGTCATGTGGGGGTCAGGAATGTGCTGCAGCAGTGATGTCATGTGGAGGCCGGTAATGTGCTGCAGCAGTGATATCATGTGGGGGCCAGGAATGTGCTGCAGCAGTGATGTCATGTGGGGGTCAGGAATGTGCAGCAGCAGTGATGTCATGTGGGGGTCAAGAATGTGCTGCAGCAGTAATGTCATGTGGGGGTCGGGAATGTGCAGCAGCAGTGATGTCATGTGGGGGTCAAGAATGTGCTGCAGCAGTAATGTCATGTGGGGGTCAGGAATGTGCTGCAGCAGTGATGTCATGTGGGGGTCAGGAATGTGCAGCAGCAGTGATGTCATGTGGGGGTCAAGAATGTGCTGCAGCAGTAATGTCATGTGGGGGTCGGGAATGTGCTGCAGCAGTGATGTCATGTGGGGGTCAGGAATGTGCTGCAGCAGTGATGTCATGTGGAGGCCGGTTATGTGCTGCAGCAGTGATGTCATGTGGGGGCCGGTAATGTGCTGCAGCAGTGATGTCATGTGGGGGCCAGGAATGTGCTGCAGCATTGATGTCATGTGGGGGAGCAGGAATGTGCTGCAGTAGTGATGTCATGTGGGGGAGCAGGAATGTGCTGCAGCAGTGATGTCATGTAGGGGAGCAGGAATGTGCTGCAGCAGTGATGTCATGTGGAGGCCGGTCATGTGCTGCAGCAGAGATGTCATAGGGGGGGGGGGGGGGGAGGAATGTGCTGCAGCAGTGATGTCATGTGGGGGCCTGTAATGTGCTGCAGCAGTGATGTCATGGGGGGGGGGCAGGAATGTGCTGCAGCAGTGATGTCATGTGGGGGTCAGGAAAGTGCTGCAGCAGTGATGTCATGTGGAGGCCAGTAATGTGCTGCAGCAGTGATGTCATGTGGGGGTCAGGAATGTGCTGCAGCAGTGATGTCATGTGGAGGCCAGTAATGTGCTGCAGCAGTGATGTCATGTGGAGGGCCGGTCATGTGCTGCAGCAGTGATGTCATGTGGGGGCCAGTCATGTGCTGCAGCAGTGATGTCATGTGGAGGCCAGTAATGTGCTGCAGCAGTGATGTCATGTGGGGCCCGGTAATGTGCTGCAGCAGTAATGTCATGTGTAGGCCTGTAATGTGCTGCAGCAGTGATGTCATGTGGGGGTCAGTAATGTACTGCAGCAGTGATGTCATGTGGGGGCCGGTCATGTGCTGCAGCAGTGATGTCATGTGGGGGCTGGTCATGTGTTGCAGCAGTGATGTCATGTGGGGCCAGGTAATGTGCTGCAGCAGTGATGTCATGTGGGGGCCAGTAAGGTACTGCAGCAGTGATGTCATGTGGGGGTCAGTAATGTGCTGCAGCAGTGATGTCATGTGGAGACCTGTAATGTACTGCAGCAGTGTTGTCATGTGGAGGCCAGTAATGTGCTGCAGCAGTGTTGTCATGTGGAGGCAGGTCATGTGCTGCAGCAGTGATGTCATGTGGAGGCCGGTTATGTGCTGCAGCAGTGATGTCATGTGGAGGCCGGTCATGTGCTGCAGCAGTGATGTCATGTGGAGGCCGGTCATGTGGTGCAGCAGTGATGTCATGTGGAGGCCTGTAATGTGCTTCAGCAGTGATGTCATGTGGAGGCCTGTAATGTGCTGCAGCAGTGATGTCATGTGGAGGCCTGTAATGTGCTGCAGCAGTGATGTCATGTGGAGGCCTGTAATGTGCTGCAGCAGTGATGTTATGTGGAGGCCTGTAATGTGCTGCAGCAGTGATGTCATGTGGAGGCCTGTAATGTGCTGCAGCAGTGATGTCATGTGGAGGCCTGTAATGTGCTGCAGCAGTGATGTCATGTGGAGGCCTGTAAAGTGCTGCAGCAGTGATGTCATGTGGAGGCCTGTAAAGTGCTGCAGCAGTGATGTCATGTGGAGGCCTGTAATGTGCTGCAGCAGTGATGTCATGTGGAGGCCTGTAAAGTGCTGCAGCAGTGATGTCATGTGGAGGCCTGTAAAGTGCTGCAGCAGTGATGTCATGTGGAGGCCGGTCATGTGCTGCTCCAGTGATGTCATGTGGAGGCCTGTAATGTGCTGCAGCAGAGATGTCATGTGGGGGTAAGGAATGGGCTGCAGCAGTGATGTCATGTGGGGGTCAGGAATGTGCTGCAGCAGTGATGTCATATGGGGGCCAGTGATGTCATGTGCTGCAGCAGTGATGTCATGTGGAGGCCGGTTCGAAGCCCCTCCCTCTGGGAGTGTTCTGCTGTGAAGCTCCGCCTCTCTGGCAATGTTCTAGTGTAGACTGAAGCCCCTCCCTCTGGCAGTGTTCTCCAGTGTAATGTGAAGCTCCGCCCCTTTGGTAATGTTCTGCGGTGTACTGCGAGGCTCAGCTCCTCTTGCCTGGTCCTACTGACTGGCGGGTGAAGAGGGGCGGGGCTTAACGCTGTACTACACAGCGCCAACTAGAGGCGCGGAATGGCACTGCACTGCAGAAGGGCCTAGAAGCTTCCGAGGTAGTAAAGTTATGTGACTGTGGGCTTAGCACTTATATATGTGTAATATTTATATCTATATGTGTTATGTGTGTGTTGGGGGCATTATATTGTGTATGTGGTGATATAAATGTTCTTTATATGTAAAACAATTTGGTTTTATTGTTGCTCACAGCAGCCAATCACGGTGCTAGTTTCATTTTACCTCAGCAGGTTACAGTAAAGTCTGTCTTTTATTACTATTAGTATATTTATGTGTATTGGACATGTCCATGTGCCAGTCTATATGGTAATGTGTAAAGATCTGTTCACACGGCGCAGTTGCGTTGCGGTTTTTGCAGTCTTGTCTTCTTTTGGAGAGGAGAGGGATGAGGAGCGCTCGCTCACTCCCTCCTGCACCCAGCATCACCCAGGTACGGGCCAGGGGAGCACCCAGGTACAGGCCAGGGGAGCACCCAGGTACAGGCCAGGGGAGCACCCAGGTACAGGCCAGGGGAGTGCCTAGGTACAGGCCAGGGGAGCACCCAGGTACAGGCCAGGGGACGCCCAGGTACAGGCCAGGGGAGCACCCAGGTACGGGCCAGGGGAGCACCCAGGTACGGGCCAGGGGAGCACCCAGGTACGGGCCAGGGGAGCACCCAGGTACGGGCCAGGGGACGCCCAGGTACGGGCCAGGGGAGCGCCCAGGTACGGGCCAGGGGAGCGCCCAGGTACGGGCCAGGGGAGCGCCCAGGTACGGGCCAGGGGAGCGCCCAGGTACGGGCCAGGGGAGCGCCCAGGTACGGGCCAGGGGAGCGCCCAGGTACGGGCCAGGGGAGCGCCCAGGTACGGGCCAGGGGAGCGCCCAGGTACGGGCCAGGGGAGCGCCCAGGTACGGGCCAGGGGGTGCCCAGGTACGGGCCAGGGGAGCACCCAGGTACGGGCCAGGGGAGCACCCAGGTACGGGCCAGGGGAGCACCCAGGTACGGGCCAGGGGAGCACCCAGGTACAGGCCAGGGTGTGGTCACGTGTGCGGCTGCGTTTATAAATGCATGGCTAGTGCTAAGGAACGTGCCTCAGTATTCAGCAAATACTGTGATGCTGAAATTTTGCGACCCAAGTCGTATTCAGGCTGGGAAATATGGCCATTATAGTGTCCTTATTTTATGGACATCTGTGTGAATAGGGCTCTAGTTTTTTTTTTCAATTTGAAACTGTGTTCATTGAAATTTTTGTCTGCAGAACAAGACCCTGTATGAGGCTGCTGTCACACGTAGCTCTTAGAAACGTAGCTCTTCTAAATGCCCAGACACCGGGTGCTGTTTACCGATCGGCTCTTGGCCCAATCACATATGTGTTTCCAGTGAAATGCATGCGATTGGTAATTACCACCCGGGCCGCGTTCACACGTTGCATTTACATTGTGTTTTGAAGAACATCATAACAGCTGAGAGGTGATTTGCCTAAGTACATTACTGTTAAAATTAGCGTTTACAAAACACAATGTAAACACCATGTTAATGTGTGTTAACACTATAGTAACTTTTTTTACACAATGTAAACGTATGTGTTAGCATCACGTTAGCGGTTGTGTTTTGTAAACGCAAATGCCCTCTCAGCTGTTGTGATGCGTTTCAAAATGCAATGTAAACACAATGCAACATGTGAACGCGCCCTAAGACTAACTGCACTTGACGTGTAAAGTTATATGGGACACAAAGAAAGGTCTCGTGCACTTTCATGGGTGAGATCTGCTCACACTCGCTGATGACCCTTGGAAATGACTGCCCAGGGATAGGACCTGCTCTATGCTTTGTGTCTCGTACAGCGCGGGGCTGTGCTGGGCCCATAGATGAGGTAAGATAGATAGATAATACGACTATTGCATGGCCTCTTTCCTTGTCGTGTGCAGGTGGCCTAACAAGGAATCTCCTGCACAGTCACTCGCCAGATTTCGGGAATCTCCTCACCCCATGGTGATCACTGCCAGGGTGAAACTCCCCTTATCTATGGAAGTAACTATTGAGGATGGGATTCCTTGCCCGCGCTCCTCGGTAAGGATGGAAGTGATTTGTGCCATTCATTTTTCATGTTTTCCCTGCAGCGCAGATGTTTACTGAGCTCAGCAGCCGCTTTGATGGAAATTGGCTGAGACAGCTACCAGCTAGGAGTGAATCCGAGGCCGCTACGTATCTCCGACTGCTTCCAATGTGTGTGGGTATGCCGTCTATATTGGCTAGTGGGAGCCGGCCATGTGCAGCCATGGAGTATTGTGTGCAGACATGTTGATGTCTCCTCTGTAGGTATTTAGGATTTTTAGATTTGTGGTTAGGCCGGGCGGCACAGGTGACGTTTTGAGCCCGTTTTAAGCAGTCCGTTAAAAAACGCATGCGTTTTTGACCGGTTTTACAAATTATCTTAATTAAAACGGGTCAAAAATTGATGCGTTTTTTTAACGCATGTGTTGTTTAACGGACTACTTAAAAATGGCCCAAAAACGGATCCAAAACGCCACGTGTGCCGCCGGCCTAAAGTTGCTTTCACACAATGCAATTTCATTGCCTTTCTTTGCGTTCTTGAACCGTAAACACATTTGTTAACATAACGTTATATGGTTGTTGGGTTGGGTCCAGATATTCCTGGCGGTTCTGCTCGCTAATATTCTCACTCAGATCCCTTAACACTGCTCGAAGAAATCAATCTCTAGCCCTTTAGTGTTCATTAAAAATGTGAAAAGCGATTTTTAATATCTTGTGTGCTGCCGGAGCCTGAGGCTGCACTACTGAGAAGCTCCCGATGACAACATTTCCTGTTTTCATTTCTGTCAAGTGCAGGGTTGTCATGGAGACCGTATGTGGATAAAACTCGCATCTACAGCAAATATCCGCACCGATCACTACGTATACGCTCATAATCGCTGCATCGTCGTGTTATCACATCGAGGAGTGTGCAAAATCTTTACCTCCATCCATAAATGTCAGCTTTGCTTTCTCCATGTGATCTGCGTTCCTCTGTTGGCACATAAAAACGGACTAAGCAGATTTACATGGTAACCATACATATAAAACATGGCGCTCTTGTGGGTACATAGCCTACATCCAGGTGGCACGGCAACTACATGCGTGTATAGGCCTAC
This sequence comes from Engystomops pustulosus, assembly GCF_040894005.1. NCBI lineage: Eukaryota > Metazoa > Chordata > Amphibia > Anura > Leptodactylidae > Engystomops > Engystomops pustulosus. The sequence goes on from NC_092418.1 coordinate 21,870,022, forward strand.
CCACCTGCAGCAGCCAATTGCTGTTGTCCACGAGCAAGTACGGTCTGAGAAACTCGCTCCTGGGACCAAACCTACAATCCCTGAACTGAACTCGGCATGTCTGTTCAGTTCAGTGATTAGGGTGATGCCACACATGGCGGTTTGAACCAGTTTTTGGTCCGTTTTTAAGCAGTTCGTTTAAAAACGCATCCTTTTTTGACCATTTTTAATTAAGATAATTGGTAAAACCTTTAAAAAACGGATGCATTTTCAGAAAAACGCTTGCGTTTTTAAAAAATAGATGCGTTTTTTTAACGGATTGCTTAAAAACGGACCACGGCCAGGGGCGCCGAGTGGGGAAAGTTTCGCGGACTGGACTAGCTTGTGGGCAGCAGGCCTAAGGTCGGCGGCACAGGTGGCGTTTTGAACCCGTTTTTGGGCAGTTTTTAAGCAGTCAATTAAAAAACGCATTCGCTTTTTGACCGTTTTTGAAAGTTTTGCACTTATCCTCATTAAGTTAATTGGGAAAATCTGGCAAAGACGGATGCGTTTTCAATAAAAGCATGCGTTTTTAAAAACACATGCGTTTTTAAAACGCACTTGTTTTTTAACGGACTCCTTAAAAATGGCCCAAAAAACAGGTTCAAAACGCCATGTGTGCCGCCGGCATAAGGCTGCATTCACACAGCCATACGGGGGACGTATAGATAGCCGACATATATACGTCCCCCATAGACGGCAATGGATACGCGGCGCTCTACAGGAGCGGTACGGTGCCACACAAGTGCGGCACCGTATCGTTCCGTACCCCGTGAAAAGATAGGACATGTCCTATCTGACCCCGAAATACGGTGCCGTGCGCAACGTTCCTCAATGGAGAAGGGCGGGGGTGAGCAGCGCTGGGTATTGCCTGATGCGCTTTTGTTGCATCAGAATGCCTTTCAAAATGCATCCCAAAACGCATAGTGTGAACACGGCTTTAGACGCAGTCAACGTTTCTCAGCTATAAATTGCCAGTAAAGAGCCAATTGAGGTTTCCGCTGGTTCCCTCCACACGACCAGTGATTGTTCTGCCTCGTTTATGGGATCATCCCTTATTTTGGGCAACGATCCATACTGAGTGATCACTTGGTTGGCCATGGCCCCTATAAAATGTTCTTTGAGGGCGCGTTCACACGTTGCGTTTTGGTTGCGTTTGAAACGCATATACAACAGCTGATGAGAGGTGATTTGCCTAATTACATTGCCGTTTACGTTCTTTACAGTGCTGTAATTAGGCAAATCACCTCTCCTCAGCTGTTGTATATGCGTTTCAGACGCAATGAAAACGCAGGTCAAAACGCAACGTGTGAACACGCCCTTACAGTCCGTACAGCCCTTACATCACACAAGGGTGATGCCTCACATGGCATTTTAAGTCCGTTTTTAAGCATGTGTTTTCAGTATGTTTAAAAACGCATGCGTTTTTTAAAAAAACGCATCTGTTTTTGTCCATTTTTCCCAAATATCTTAGATAAACAGGTTGTAAGCAGCCAAACGCAGGGTAAATGGCCCAAAAAACGTTCAAAAACGGATGCGTTTTTAAATGCACTGAAAACGCATGCTTAAAAACGGACCAAAACCACCACATGTGGCATCACCCTAAGGCTGCAGCGTGTGAACGCGTCCTAAGGAAGTATCAGTCCTCTTGAAGTATTCCATAGAGATCTCTAGTAAGACGTGTAAATCGCCTAATTTAATTTCTCAGGAGTGAAAAAAAAATCAATCTCTTAAACTCCGCAATCCTCCTCCGCCACATCCGATCCTCCTCTTCTCAGCAGGACATGGAAGTGTGAAGTGTCCTCACTCTTCGCCGCTCCATCCTCGTCTCCCGGAAGGTACCATAGACTTGGTGGTATCCTAATAATGCGGTGCAGTAATAATGTACAAGGGGAAAGGTGGGAATGGGGATTGAGAGGATGTAAAATCCAGGGATGACATAGTGTATGGCTGGGGGTGGAGGGATTAAGTGAAAGATTTGAGGAATCGCTAAGGAAGAAAAAAAAGAAAGGGGGGGCGGGAGAAAGGTTTTGAAAAGGGAAGGAGGGGCGAGGATGGAGAGGGAGAGACAAGCGAAAAGGCGAAGATTGTCTATAAAAGAAGGGGGGAACCTTGCTGGCAGTGACTGACAGGGAGGTGATTCAGTCGCTCCTCTCTCATTAAACATTCCTGAGAGAATCAGTCTGAGCAACGGAGAAGGAGGATACGGCTGCCAGGACCTCGCTGCGGATACGATGCTGCTGTATCCTTTGAAGAGAGCAATAGGGGGTGGATAGATGCCGCAAGGAGGAGATCTATGCACTGATTGTTTATGTGCAGGGGAGGAAGCTGCGGACCCTCGCCACCCTGAGGCTCAGGTAAAGGTGATGTAGGTGGGCATCGGCACCCCCCGGACAGGGTGGATTATCAGTAAGTCATTACAGCTGCATCTTCTTCTACTACATCAACTCTCGCCTTGCAGAAATGACCTGCAATTGTTCACACGCCTCGAAACGCCGAAAACTTTGCCGTATTTTTCATCTAGCGCCATATGGCCAACCTTTGCGTCTATCCCCCCTGCTTTGACGGAGTTGATTACTCATACACTCATATGCAGACATTTGTGCCGATACGAACAAACACATTCCATGTTTATATATCCCCCCCCCCCCAATCCTTAAATATCTAAGTGACCTCCTTACAAGAGCGCAGACGTTTCCAGGAGCAATGACATGCTCACTGCCATCAGTTGGGATTCAGTGAATGTCTGTGTGACTTCATGTCTGCTGGAGATGTCCCAGGAAGATGTGCCTGCCGATGAATCGTGTCTTACGGATGTACGGGATATTGGCGGATGTATCCGAATGTTTATGGTGCATATTTGGAGATGGGATGTATGAATGGATTGTTGTATGGGGGTTTAACATCTTAATATCTGAAGGTATTTATGAATCGGTGTCTTTCCGTGAAGGTATTTCTCCCCTGATGTCAGTGTATGAAGGAATTTGTGTCTTGGTATCTGGGAATGAGGATATTTGTGAGCTGATATCCGTGTATGATGGAGTTATTGATCCAATGTCTGTGTCTGAAGGAGTTAATGATCTAGTGTCTGTGTCTGAAGGAGTTAATGATCTAGTGTCTGTGTATGGAGGAATCTGTGTATTGATTTCTGTGCATGAGGATAATTATTGAAGTCTGTGCATGAGGGTGTCTGTGTGTATGATGTGATGTATGTGTATCAGGATAATTATAATATGATGTCTGAGAAAAAGTGTGATATTTGTGTTTTTAATATGTTTTTGTCCCTGTATAGGTGTACGAACTTGTGAATTGATGTTTGCTTGGCAGTACTGTATTGTTGTCCTGATGTTTACATTGCACGCTGCTGGTGTATGACAGTATATCACAATGTCTGTGTATGCACAGTATGTCCTGATGAGCATAACGTTGTTATGTATGAGAGTATTGGTGGCACAGGGGTCTGTGTGACAGTATTGGTGGAAGGGGGGTCTGTGTATGACAGTATTGGTGGAAGGGGGGTCTGTGTATGACAGTATTGGTAGAAGGGGGTCTGTGTATGACAGTATTGGTGGCATGGGGGTCTGTGTATGACAGTATTGGTGGCACGGGGGTCTGTGTATGACAGTATTGGTGGCATGGGGGTCTGTGTATGACAGTATTGGTGGAAGGGGGGTCTGTGTATGACAGTATTGCTGGAAGGGGGGTCTGTGTATGACAGTATTGGTAGAAGGGGGTCTGTGTATGACAGTATTGGTGGCATGGGGGTCTGTGTATGACCGTATTGGTGGCACGGGGGTCTGTGTATGACAGTATTGGTGGCATGGGGGTCTGTGTATGACAGTATTGGTGGAAGGGGGGTCTGTGTATGACAGTATTGGTGGAAGGGGGGTCTGTGTATGACAGTATTGGTAGAAGGGGGTCTGTGTATGACAGTATTGGTGGCACGGGGGTCTGTGTATGACCGTATTGGTGGCACGGGGGTCTGTGTATGACAGTATTGGTGGCATGAGGTCTGTGTATGACCGTATTGGTGGCACGGGGGTCTGTGTATGACAGTATTGGTGGCATGGGGGTCTGTGTATGACCGTATTGGTGGCACGGGGGTCTGTGTATGACAGTATTGGTGGCATGAGGTCTGTGTATGACCGTATTGGTGGCACGGGGGTCTGTGTATGACAGTATTGGTGGCACGGGGGTCTGTGTATGACAGTATTGGTGGCATGAGGTCTGTGTATGACAGTATTGGTGGCACGGGGGTCTGTGTATGACCGTATTGGTGGCACGGGGGTCTGTGTATGACAGTATTGGTGGCACGGGGGTCTGTGTATGACAGTATTGGTGGAAGGGGGGTCTGTGTATGACAGTATTGGTGGAAGGGGGGTCTGTGTATGACAGTATTGCTGGAAGGGGGGTCTGTGTATGACAGTATTGGTAGAAGGGGGTCTGTGTATGACAGTATTGGTGGCATGGGGGTCTGTGTATGACCGTATTGGTGGCACGGGGGTCTGTGTATGACAGTATTGGTGGCACTGGGGTCTGTGTATGACAGTATTGTTGGAAGGGGGGTCTGTGTATGACAGTATTGGTGGAAGGGGGGTCTGTGTATGACAGTATTGGTGGCACGGGGGTCTGTGTATGACCGTATTGGTGGCACGGGGGTCTGTGTATGACAGTATTGGTGGCATGAGGTCTGTGTATGACCGTATTGGTGGCACGGGGGTCTGTGTATGACAGTATTGGTGGCACGGGGGTCTGTGTATGACAGTATTGGTGGCATGAGGTCTGTGTATGACAGTATTGGTGGCTTGGCGGGTCTGTGTATGACAGTATTGGTGAAATGTTTGGGGAGATTTATCAGAAGTGTTTATCAGCTGTTTAGAAAATGAAAGCTGATCTCTGATTGGTTGTCATGGCCAACTAGAACAGTTCTAGAACTAGAACACTTCTTTATCAGAAGTGTCTGAGGTAAAACTGTTCTAGTTTCCCATGGCAAACAATCAGAGCTCAGCTTTTATTTTCCCACAGCTGTTTATAAGCTTACAGCTGAGCTCTGATTGGTTTCCATGGGAAATTAGAACAGTTTTACCTCAGACACTTCTGATAAATCTTCCCCATGGTGTCTGTGTATTTATTTAGTCTCTTAGAGCAGAACTGTTCTAGTTGGCCATGACAACCAATCAGAGCTCAGCTTTCATTTTTCCACTGCTGTTTATAAAATTAAAGCTAAACTCTGATTGGTTTCCATGGGCATCTAGAACAGTTTTACCTCAGACACTTGACGATAACTCTCCCCCCCCTGGTGTCTGTGTATGGCAGTATTGGGGTCATGGTCTCTGTGTATGGCAGTATTGGGGTCATGGTCTCTGTGTATGGCAGTATTGGGGTCATGGTGTCTGTGTATGGCAGTATTGGGGTCATGGTGTCTGCGTATGGCAGTATTGGGGTCATGGTGTCTGCGTATGGCAGTATTGGGGTCATGGTGTCTGCGTATGGCAGTATTGGGGTGATGGTGTCTGCGTATGGCAGTATTGGGGTCATGGTGTCTGCGTATGGCAGTATTGGGGTCATGGTGTCTGCGTATGGCAGTATTGGGGTCATGGTGTCTGCGTATGGCAGTATTGGGGTCATGGTGTCTGCGTATGGCAGTATTGGGGTCATGGTGTCTGCGTATGGCAGTATTGGGGTCATGGTGTCTGCGTATGGCAGTATTGGGGTCATGATGTCTGCGTATGGCAGTATTGGGGTCATGGTGTCTGCGTATGGCAGTATTGGGGTCATGGTGTCTGCGTATGGCAGTATTGGGGTCATGGTGTCTGCGTATGGCAGTATTGGGGTCATGGTGTCTGTGTATGGCAGTATTGGGGTCATGGTGTATATAACAATTTTGATGTATATGATGGCCTTATTGTCGTGATTTCTGTGTATGACAGTCTTGGTGGCACGGGGGTCTGTGTATATACATGTATGGGGTAATTGCTTGGATCCTGATGTTCATGAATAACCAGGGATTGGATATATAGGACGGAGCATCTTCCCATAACAACCTCTCACATCACTGTCACGTGTTTTATTATTAAATATAGGAGTAAGTGATCTATGACTGGAGCAACTTGCAGAGTGATAATGTGCTACGTGCAAAGTGGACGTTTTGTGTGTTTATCTCTTGTCTTTCTGTTTTGTTTTTTTTTGTGAATGTTTAAATCCTGTGTGGGAGTTTGTGTGTTGAATCCTGATCTACTTATATAAGTGGTGACGGCTTCCATGGATTGTTTAGATTATGATTTGTGTCCGAGTCTGGATGTTTGTGTTATGACTTTGCTTTTATAAATCTTTTTTTGCAGGAGGAGAGGAGAGGTCTGTGTCCTGATGTCTGTGTATTAGGAGGAGGAGAGGTCTGTGTCCTGATGTCTGTGTATTAGGAGGAGGAGGAGAGGTCTGTGTCCTGATGTCTGTGTATTAGGAGGAGGAGGAGAGGTCTGTGTCCTGATGTCTATGTATTAGGAGGAGGAGGAGAGGTCTGTGTCCTGATGTCTGTGTATTAGGAGGAGGAGAGGTCTGTGTCCTGATGTCTGTGTATTAGGAGGAGAGGAGAGGTCTGTGTCCTGATGTCTGTGTATTAGGAGGAGGAGAGGTCTGTGTCCTGATGTCTGTGTATTAGGAGGAGGAGGAGAGGTCTGTGTCCTGATGTCTGTGTATTAGGAGCAGGAGGAGAGGTCTGTGTCCTGATGTCTGTGTATTAGGAGGAGGAGGAGAGGTCTGTGTCCTGATGTCTATGTATTAGGAGGAGAGGAGAGGTCTGTGTCCTGATGTCTGTGTATTAGGAGGAGGAGAGGTCTGTGTCCTGATGTCTGTGTATTAGGAGGAGGAGGAGAGGTCTGTGTCCTGATGTCTGTGTATTAGGAGGAGGAGAGGTCTGTGTCCTGATGTCTGTGTATTAGGAGGAGGAGGAGAGGTCTGTGTCCTGATGTCTGTGTATTAGGAGGAGGAGAGGTCTGTGTCCTGATGTCTGTGTATTAGGAGGAGAGGTCTGTGTCCTGATGTCTGTGTATTAGGAGGAGGAGAGGTCTATGTCCTGATGTCTGTGTATTAGGAGGAGGAGGAGAGGTCTGTGTCCTGATGTCTGTGTATTAGGAGGAGGAGGAGAGGTCTGTGTCCTGATGTCTGTGTATTAGGAGGAGGAGGAGAGGTCTGTGTCCTGATGTCTGTGTATTAGGAGAGGAGAGGTCTGTGTCCTGATGTCTGTGTATTAGGAGGAGGAGGAGAGGTCTGTGTCCTGATGTCTGTGTATTAGGAGGAGGAGAGGTCTGTGTCCTGATGTCTGTGTATTAGGAGGAGAGGTCTGTGTCCTGATGTCTGTGTATTAGGAGGAGGAGAGGTCTGTGTCCTGATGTCTGTGTATTAGGAGGAGGAGGAGAGGTCTGTGTCCTGATGTCTGTGTATTAGGAGCAGGAGGAGAAGTCTGTGTCCTGATGTCTGTGTATTAGGAGGAGGAGGAGCAGAGGTCTGTGTCCTGATGTCTGTGTATTAGGAGGAGGAGAGGTCTGTGTCCTGATGTCTGTGTATTAGGAGGAGAGGTCCGTATATTAGGAGGAGGAGAGGTCTGTGTATATAATAATGTTACCAGTGAAGTTCCCTTTCTTAGTCTTGGCTGGTTATGTGTCTGTCAGATGGATTTTCTTTGTTCTTCTTCTCCTTTGTTGGTGACATTTATTAACTTTAGTGTTTGTGTCTGTTGTACTTTTCTAGAATCCTCTTTGTGTCACAGCGCGTCTAATCTATGACATTTAAGATGCTTTTCACACGTCCAATTCTCTTTGATTTTCTTCTGCTCCATATGTTGCCACACATTTTCTCTGGAGATATGTATATTATTCTTTTTGCTGTTGTTAATAGGGGCCTCAAACCTTGTGGTTGAGTGTTCACATGGCAACCGCCATCATGTGCCCCTTGTATTTGGTGGCACAGAGACGGATGTTATTGCAGTCTTATACAGATTTGGAATGTGTTTGCACAAAACTTATAGAAAGTGCAGTATATGGTCAAATACATTTACCTTTCACCATATTTCGTGTTCAGCACTGACAATATCTATTTTGCACAGGTTATTGGTGACACTTAAGTGTCCGGCTACTTCTCTATCTACTGCTTTTTCAGGTTTGGCTTCTGAAAATTGGCGCAAACTCCGCAAACAAGCATGTAATATCTCTAATATCAGTAATATCTTATATATAATACTGGCGGTGGGGTGAACTTGTTCTTCTCCACTATCTTCTTTAACCTGTAGCTGCTAGAGTTGGCGTTGCCAGACGTGAGATGATCGCTTTCTGAGACGCCTTGGATACTGAAGACTCTCTACTCCTTTCACCCCCTGCAGGGGATGCGTCCAGGTGTAACCTCATACCTGCCCAGGCTTTGTGGCCACAGGCTCCAGTCTTCGTCCCATGAGACACTAGGGTGGTAGCATGTCCTCATTTGGGAAGCTGACGGAGTATTTCAGCTTGCGGAAATCGAGAGAGGACATCCGTCCCGGGCGCAGCACTGGAAGGAGGAGCGGGAGCTATTGTTGTACTATCACACAGTCCAGGTAGACCACCTATCCATATCCTGATATGTGGGTGTCTTCATCTGTAACTAAAACTTGTCTGTGATCCACATCCATCAATTGCTTATCCTACTATTTTCTCCCACTCCCTTGACACTGAGTGGGTTTGCCATTCAGGAGTCTGGGAAAGCTGGAGACATTTCGGTAGAGGTTGCAGAGACAGGCCAGGCAGTGGAGGTTGTCAGTCCGAGGTGACAGTGATGTCTCCTGTATATCATCACTAATGTGCCAGAGTACGGTGACAATGACTGTAATATGCTATTCCTATAGTATAGGTGATGGGGGCTCCACCACAAATACATTTACAAGTTATGTCTTCTATTACAACTTTCCATTCTCCTCGTTATGGATATACTGAAAATATATTCTATACTTATATTTTGAAGTTTAAGTTTATTTTTTTACTAATTACGCAAGTATTATGTAAATGCTGCAACTTTGTGTTTCAATTTTGCACGATTTTTAAAAACCTCTGCTGTCTGTCAGTGGATGTGAACATTCATTGTATATGTGGACCGTCGGAAAACCCGTATAAAGTCTTTTAAAAAACACTTACTAATGGATCCAGGTACCGTGACACTGGGAATCTTCTTATATGTCATCCATGGCCTCCTTCCTTCTAAAATAAACTTTTAAATTATGTTAATGAGCCAGAAGGGCTCCGGGGATTGTTACCAGAGGCTTTCTGTGCTGTATCTTTGCAGGTTCCCCTCCCTCTGCTCCATCAGCACTCCCCCTCCCTCTGACTGTAAACTCGCCCAGGGGGAGGGTTTAACAGCCTGTGAAGCTACAGCATGGAGGAAGCATGATGTATAGCACTTTATAAACTTGCCACCAATGTGTCATTTTAGAAAATTAATACAATGTTATCTTTATGCAGGGGAGATTCTTGGTGCAATGAGATTAGAGCTTTTCGGACAACGAGTGTGTGTCCTTCTGCGCCATTCACTAGTATTGGAGCCTCCGAGATTACAGCTCTAATATCTCCGGCTCTATCATAGAAAGTGAATTTGAGTACGGGGGAGGTACCGGAGCGCTGTGTTCTGCAATACTCCAATAGCAATGAATGAAGCTGCAGGATTCTTTCTGCAACAGGACCCCGTTTCTCCTTATTGCTGGCGGTTTTATTCTTGTGATCAGTGAGGGTTCAAGCAGTTGGACCCTCGCTGATCCGGAGGATAACATGTAATTGTCACGGCCCTGTCCTTGCCCAACTGCATCCCAAATCTGAATTTTCTTTAAAATGAGAGATCTCTGGGTAATTAGAAAGTTCTGTTTTATAAAGCTTAACATGTGCCATGCACAATGCTGCATTTAGTTTTATGGCGGTTTGTTACAGCTGTGATGCGGGGCCTGCGGGTGTCATGCTCCACCCCTGGGTGCTGCATTAGGCATAACACACTGATTGGGTTTTGCAGCAATTGCTCCTTTAATCTGTATGTGCAGCATAACGCAGGGTAATGGGTCCGTCAGCTCTTTTGGTGGCCGGGTGGCCGTAAATTATTACATTCCCCTAAATGAGTGCCGAATGTTCTGGCGCTGTATAAATAAAGGGTAGTAAGCAGATAATCCAAGACGGAATTAAATATTGGCATCTCGCAGAACTGCTGGAAGCTTCCAATTAATTACGGCATTATCCGAGCCATTTGGAGGGTTACGTCTCGCTGACGCCTGTGGAGAGCCAAGTACATCCCGACTTCCAGCTTTCCGGCCAATTTTCAGAGTTGTCTTAACTCCCTTCCTATGAAGGGCAAAGCCGGACTGAAGTTTTCCTAATATACATGTGAGTGGGCTCAGATGTGATCAGTGGGCAGCAGGATATCCTGGACGGGATCTCAGGATTTAACCATATACAGGATTGTAGAAGGTTGATCCAGGGATCTGTTATGGTAAAGCCGGGTCTATGCATGGGACTTCTGCTAAGGATAGGTAAGCACTGAAATCCTGGACTTTTCACACCTCATAAGATACAGATTTATTTCATAGATGCATAAAGTATGTAAATTGAAGCAACTTCTCAAAAATTCCCTATTACAGAAAATCTCCTGTGGTTTTGTGCATTCACATAAAGGTGTTTTCTCTCCCGTTAGGTCCCTGGATAGAAAGTTGCAGCGACCCGTCCTAGGGAAGTCCCTGACTCTTCCCAGCATTCCCCAGTCTCCGGTGCTGACCCGGGTCCCACAGCTCCAGGAATCTGTCTCTCGCCTTCCTTCAACATGTTCCTCAAGTGCGGACACCTTAACATCCTGCAAGTTGCTGCCAGCAGGTAAGGTCTATGGCCCTCTGTAATATGTGACATCTAGTGCAAGATGATAGACCAAGGATTCTATTCTCCCTGTTCTCACTGTTCTTTGTGTCATGCACTTCCTGCAATGGATTGTCTGGAACATTCCTTGAAATAATGGGGGAACCTTTAAGCAGGTGTGACCTTTGTGTTAGTTAACAGCAGCAGGACTATGAAAAATTGATTAATATTCCATTTCAAGTGCACTACGGGCGTGTCCTCACACTGCTGTGCTCTTTGCTGTCTGCAAACTTTCCTAGGCTTCTGCTTGACTAATACAGAATAAGGCTGCATTCACACTTATGTGTGCCCGCCGTATTGTAGCATGGCGGGCACATGGCGGCGCCGGGGAGAGGAGGAGTGGGTGAGCGTTATTCACCCCAGCCCCTCTCCATAGAGAAACATGGAGCACAGCGCTGTATTCCGAGAAAAGATAGGACATGTCCTATGTTTTTACAGGGTACGGAACGGTATGGTGCCGCGCGCCCATTGCGGTCTATGGGGGACGTATATATGCAGTATATAAGCCCGCCGTATATACGTCCCCCATAAGGTAGTGTGACTGCAGCCTAAGAATTGGCAAACCTGAGCTCTAACTTTTTGCCTCTTTATAAACCCTTTGCATTTGTTTCCCTCTGATGATGATGAATTATTTGGTGGAAACGTGGACTGATTTCTATGGCCACAATGAGCTTCATTTAGGGACGTGTTCTACGTGGACTGGTGTGGGGCATCTTTAGGGCTAGACTTATTCTTCACACTGTTACGAGTCTATTGGATAGCCATATGGCATGTGTCTGGATTTATCGGCTTGCTTCTGCTCTCTAATATGACTTCATTCAGTGTAATTTCTGAGACAAGAACAAAAGCTTTACATTATCTGCAGAAACGGCGCCAATGATGTTTGTAGGCCATGTCTGGTATTGCATTAGTCCTCTGCAATCCCATACACATCCTTCAGATGAGAGTGATCATGTTTTGTGGATGATAATGCAGCCAAATCTATCCAGGTTACTTGGATAAGTAGTAAATTTTCGCCAGATTTAGCTTTTAAACTTGACTTTCGGATTTAGTGAAAAGAGCCGCGTGTCAGTGAAGTGATATACTGTAATCCAGATGCAGAAGATGATTTTACTAAATGGATTAATAAGAAGCAGACATATGGACAGACCTTCGGGGGACAACGAACTGTTCTGCTGGAGCGGTATCACTCAGTCCTGACCCTTGTAGTAAGATTCTGGGGCTGGCGGCGTTCCCCGTGCTCCTTGACATCACATCTGTGACTGGAGGAAGACGTGTGCGGAGCTGCCAGAGCGGCTTCTGTTCTCAGCAAATGTTATGTCAAGTATAGCCTTGTCACAGCGACAGAGATCCTGTGTGCCGGCTCCTCGTCTCTTTGTATTAACTCCGTGCATGACTCGCTTTATCTTCTCTGTAGATGTCCCGTCATTTAAAGCTGGCCTAAGTGTTATGTATAGTACAGCACGGTGGCTTAGTGGTTAACGCTACAGCCTTGCAGGGCTGAGGACCTGGGTTCAAGTCCCAGGGTCAACATCTGTAAAGAGTTTGTATGTTCTCTCTGTGTTTGCTTGGGTTTCCTCCGGGTGCTCCAGGTTCCTCCCACACTCCAAAACATACTGGTAGGTTGATTAGTTGGTGAGCCCCATTGGAGACAGGGACTGATTTGGTAAACTCTGTGTGCGCTATATAAATAAAGGAATTATTATTATATTCAAAAGTCATGAAAATGAGCAGAGAAGAGTCATATTTGACTGTGATGAGTCACGGTTAGAGGCTGCAGTTGGAGGTCACTTCAGACACTATATTCTGTTCTACAGCGGCTAGAAATCTGCTTCTTGTCTTATTTTTTTTAATCAGATTAATTTTTATTTGATTTTATAACAAACAAGCAAACAAATGATCATGCATTACATTTTAGTCAGGGGATTGTACTGCCCCCAACCTCCGCCCGTACCAGAGTCAGCTCTCAGGGGTAGGGCCCTTTCACCCTAAGTATGCCAAACTACTTATTCACTGCCCCATGTGCCTGCTTAAGGTGCTAGATAAGTTGGTATTGCAGACTCGCCCTAAGTTGTAGCAGCAATCGTGATGACAGTCCTGTTGTGTCCATCCATTTTCCCCAGATTTTCTCAAATTTTGCTATAGAGTTTCTTTTTAAATATGAACCATACTCCAGTCTGAGTACATTGTTCACCCTATCTATGTTCTTGTGTCATATATAAAATAAGAATCCCAACTTTCACATCACACCTTTTGGTTCTGTGACCTACAGAACCGGAGATACAGACCTCTAAAAAGGCAGAAAGTGGATTTTTATCTGCAATTCACATTTCCAACCATGTCTTTAACTCCCTGTATCTCCGGTTCTGTAGGTCACAGAACCACAAGCTTGATGTGATCTGAAAGCTTTATTATCTTTAATATGAAAAGCATCTGAATTGACAGTCCTGGCGCCTCTAAAATTGACTCATCTTGGGTAAATTTGACTTTGGAGATGATATTTTTTTTTTTAGGCAAATGGGAGAGATTTTACAATAGAGGGAAATCTACAAAGGACGCTATTTTAAAGGGGTAAAATTTGGTCTCCTTTTAAAAGGGTTTCGGGACTACTGGCTATGTGATTGGTGGTGGTTTGATGCCGAGATGCTGCATTGATTTACTTTCCTTGCTTCCTGTGGGGCATTACATGAAGCTGGAAGCAAAAGACTGTCCATTATATAGCAGCTATGCTGGGGGACGCCAGCTTTTATATACTGGACGGATCATATAGGTTTTGGTGTTGGAGGATGACGAAACCACTGAGCACTATGACATCTAGCTGTTGTATCTCACTGATCCCCTACTTATTACCCGCTTTTAGGACAGGTCATCAGCATGAAGGGCTAATAAGAACCTCTGTTTCTCTGGATGCATCGTGACCCTCAGTTGCCAAAAAAATGCTGATGTTGCAATTGCCCCAATTATTTACATTAGTTTGTTGAGGCCATAGTTGTAGTTGAGTAGTCTTAAAGGGCCTCTACCACCAGGATGAAGGAGTGCAGGGAAATGAGCCTGAGGGGCTCCAGGCTCCATAGGTGTTAATGGAGCCTGAAGCCCCTCAGGTTAATTTGCATACAGTCTTTCATCCTGGTGGTGGATGTTCTATGACAGTGGTGGCGAACCTATGGCACGGGTGCCAGAGGCGGCACTCCGACCCCTTTCTGTGGGCACCCGGGCCATCACCCCAGCACACCAGACAGGACTCAAAGAATTTTCCTGCAGTTCCATACAATTTAAAAGATGCTGCTTTCAGTGATATTTTAAAGTGATACGTACTTGGCTACATGGGAATGTAGGAAGAGGGGAATGTGTAGACAGCGCCGAATTATCTTTGGAGGACCTCCTGCTGGCCCCATGATTCTCTGTATACAGAGGGACACTGGAAAGAAGCTAAAATGATGCAAATTTTCCATCTTTTTTTTTACTATGTTGGTGTCTTCAGGAGGTACGATTGAACGTTGTTGAAGAACAGGGAGCAATAAGTTACTGCTTTATTTTTGGTTGGCACCTTGCGATAAACGAGGGGGCTTGGGGGTTTCAGTTTGGGCACTCGGTCCCTAAAAGGTTTGCCATCACTGTTCTATAAGTTCAATGCTATCTTCAATCCAATGGATAAATGGTAATTGGGGATCTCTTTCCATCAGAGTGTTCCCTGTTTCGCTGGAGATTTAAACATTAGCTCCATTAAAAGACTGAGATTCTGTGTACAGACGTGTGACTATGTTGTTACGTTTACGGGAGGACAGGACCCACTTTTTGCCTGTGCACGGAGGTTTAGTGTTGAGATGCCATTGAATATATGCATGCAGTAAGCTCCCTCTAGTGGCAGCAAATGCAATGACTGTAAGACACAAGAAAATGATATAGAAGCAGCAGAGCACCACCTAGTGGTGCCTGACATTATCCCAAATTTTATTTCTATGATTTTATGACTAATTTAAAGCCTTAAAAGACGTATTAGACAAGTAAAGTGGACCTTGAGGAATGTTGAATTAATCTATTGTGTGCATTTGGGAAGGTTATTGTTTAAGTAGTAATGAAAGTTCTCTTTTTGTATCTTAGTGAACTCATGGCGGACTGGAGAGGGTCTGATGAACACCAGCAGTTTAGGTCCCAAGCTTCTCACCTCTCCAGAGGAAAAGCGTCTAAATCTCCAGCGCTCCTTCCACATGCGCAAGAGCCTCTCCGTCGACAACCACCTTAGTTCTTGTCACTATCCCGTACACCCACCGGACTCCCAGGGACCAAAGGTGAAGAGCAAGCTGAGGAGACAGTTTGTAAGTAACTCATCTCCAAAACCCCACACGGTATGGAACAAGCAGAGTCACATGGGTCATGTAATATCTTAAAGGGGTTTTCAGCTTTGGTGGCATTCATAATGTATCCATAGATGGGTCATCAATATCCAACTGATGGGGCTCCGATACCTGGGAGCCCCACAGACTTATTCCGGATGCCTATAGTTTTGGGTTCAACGCTGAGAACAGAGCTATAAAAACAGCTCCATTTTCTGTGTAGTGGCCAAGCAGTGTTACTGCATTCATTTAACTGATCTTGGCTTCTGCACAAAGAACAGAACTGTTTTTCTGGTTCTGTTCAGTTCTCTAACGCTCAAGATCCAGATCATCTGATCGATGGGGGCTCGAGTGTCGGACTCCTACAACCTGATGCTGATGACCTAAACTATGTGGATACATCATCCATAGCCCTGCGGTGAAGAATCTTTAACTCCTCTATTCTCCTATGTCTCATGTCAACAAAGCTTAATAATTGTAAGACCACTGCTTGCTGTCTTGAGGACGAGAATGACAATTGTCATGTTTTCGCTCCAATACAGATCTAGCCTTGCACCCAAGTGGGAGGTGGACACAATTGCCAGACTAATACATTTTATCTGAGTTTATTCATCACTGCTGGTGACTATGGAGCTATGCATAATAACAAATGGCATCGCCAGATATGTCAGATTATCCATCAAAAACAGAGGCGGTGGTATTAGCTTCTGTAGGGTATGTCATCTAAAGCGTAACTATAGGGTCAGATTACAGGATGACCCTACACAAGTAAATATTGAATAAACCGTGGTGACACAGCCTAATATTTTAAGTTTGCTGCTCCAAGAGGTTCTCTGCTATGACAAATACTGATCATGTTCTGTTTTGTAGTTAGAACCCCTAATAATCAGCTGTAGCTTGTTGGGGAATCCATCAGAAAGTTTTCAGTTTCTCTTCAGTGCCCCCCACAGGAGAAATGAAGAATTACAGAGCTCCTATTGACAAAGTGTTGTCTGTGTAATGCATAGATGTTCGAGGTACACAAGCTTCTTGGACTCAGCTGATGACATGCTGAGCCATTGCGCTAATTTTGTCACATATTGTTTTATAATTTTTACATAAATTGAATGGGAGTTTATATTGTATTGTGAACTTGGATTACTGACAATGTCCGGGTGTTATCATGTTTTTACTGGTGATATCCTAGAAGGAAAGACTTAAAGGGGTAGTCCAATCATATACACAGGAGAGGTGTTTAGTGATCAGACGCTTATCATAAAAATGGGGACCCCCCCCAACGCATGCAGGAGATGTTCCCACGTTCTTGGGACTAAGGGAGATCCCTTGTATATGATACTGTATACCCTCTCTACGAGCCTATATTCCCTCTCTGGGTAATGAAAGGACAAGTCTTCCATGATCTAGTCAGTGACAGAGAATTCTTTAAAGTTTAATGCCTGCACCTTGTGTCCCGTAGTTTTGCGGTAACCTGATGCGGACATTGATAGGCCTGTATTACCCTCCTATCCACACTCATTACCAGCTCTGGGCCTGTAATGAGCTTCTCCCATTACATTCCTATGAAACATAAAACCCACATTCATCTACAAAGGATTTTCCAAACCCATGTATTCTCCTCCAGCTTTGGAGGAACATCTCACTTCTATCTTGGACCATCAGGTCCCTCCATCAGGATCCATCGACTTTGGTCTACAGAGGACGTTCTAGTAAGGGACTTCTCAGAAGAACCATCGTACATCCCGGTACTTGTCCCAGGTCAATCCACATAATCCAAGAGGTGCTGGGACTTGTTGTGAGGTGTGAGGACAATCATTTGCAGTGTTGGAGAATTTACGAGCAGTGACAACACCCAGAGCTTTCATCTGACTCCATATTCATTGATAAACAATTTACTTCTCTCCTGGGACGTCATCATTTCTCTGACCTCCCCAAGTGTCTGCAAGGAGATGTCTGCGGACACTTGATGTAGATTTATTGCTGCATAGGGATAACCGAGGAATGTTTAGGAGCGGAAAGCTGTGTTTTGGGGTAAGAACTGGTTGTATTGTTCTGTTTTGGTTTTTTTTGGTGGTGATAATGGGGAGAACTTGATATTAACAATGTGATCGCTTTATCTATACACAGTATCTCATTACCATCTATACTGTACACACATGCTGCTGCCCAAATCCCACTCATCATAAGTTGCCCTCCATTTTTGTCTAATACAGAGGTCCAAATGCCCTGCATAGACAGAATTTAGAAGTAGATAGATTTATAAGAACTCTATCTATTTATATCTATTACAAAATATATATATTTTATATATATACCCAGGCAGTCCCTGGGTTATGTCCGAGATAGGTTCTGTAGGTTTGTTCTTAAGTTGAATTTGTATGTAAGTCGGAACTAGTATATTTTATAATTGTAGATCCAGACAAAATTCTTTTTTGCCGCAGTGACAATTGGAGTTTAAAATTTTTTTGGTCGTAATTGGACCAAGGATTATCAATAACAATTCATTACAGACACCTTACAGCTGATCATTGCTTCATGACACTATAGTAACATCCAGAGATCTTCACCAGAGGTCACAGTGGGCAGAGGGGTTCGTCTTTAACTACGGGTCGTCTGTAAGTCGGGTGTCCTTAAGTAGGGGACCGCCTGTATATATTATATATGATATTCTCTGACCGTCTATCTATCTGAATTAGAATGCAACTTCTTCTACCTCTATCCATCTATGTCTGTCTATCAGTTCATCTAGTGTCTATCTGTTATATATATTTACATCCCATTATTTTTCAGACTTATTATCTTGTATTTGTCCGGGTCTACAGGATCATCTCCTTTGCATCAGGACCACTAGGTTCCCTCCACTAGGATAGGATTAGTCGCCAGGTGACCTATTAAGAGATGATCAATTGATGTTTTGTCTGTGTTAATGGTTCGATCTATAGTATTGGTCCACGTACTCCATCTAGTATGTATCCATGGCTCCATATATCTAGCTCATATCTGTCTTTGCAATATCTATAACCTTAATGTCTATCTTCTATCCGCTATATACACATCTCTCTCTGTGCTGTGGTTGCTGACACTTGTGTGTATGGTAAATGCTGTGTGTTCCCGGTGCCTATAATTTCCTCCTCGGCTATTTCCCATGGTAACGTGCTGCACTATAATGGGAATGGTTTCACAAAAAGCCTCTCACCCGAACGGAGATGATTCTGCCGGCCACGTCATCTAATGCTCCATTATACCTGCTGATCCACTTACCTAGCTGTGTGCTATTCCTATTCACTATGTCCACGCTACAGTATATTCAATCAGGGAACATTATAGGGACACTAAAGATGAAGTCGATGGGAGATGCAAGGACGAGGAGCTAATGTAATCAGTATATACGTATGTGCATGTTTCTCCAGGGTCATGGAGAGGCACATAGGATTGTCACCCAGATGCTCTGCCTGTGGGTTGTTTTTTTTTGTTTTTTTTGCAGGTTGGGGGGCAGATCTGCAAAATGTTATAGTATAATACCTGTAAATCCTCAAAATAATGAGAATTACAATGACTGTAACCAATACAAGGTTCTCCAACATGGTCATTGTCTGCAGTGTAACTATAAGGAATGAGGTCTCTTATTTTTACGGATCATCCAGGAATTTATGAACAGTCAGTAACGTTCCAATAGAGGAATAAATCAGTATATGAGCAGAGAATCAAATAATCTATGGGGGGGAGGGTGGCCCTTAAAAATAAAATGAATAAAATATTTATTTAAAAGTTAATATAGGGGGTACGGAAAGTATTCAGACCCCTTTTTTATTTTTCGTTCTTTGTTTCATTGCAGCCAATTGGTAAGATCCAAAAAGTAATCTTTTTTTTTTTATTTTGCTCTGTAATGTTCACTCCACACCCCCATCTTGACAGAAGTGATAAAATGGTAAAATCTGGTGACCGCTTCCCTTTAAGGCAATCTTG
Organism: Engystomops pustulosus; assembly: GCF_040894005.1. NCBI lineage: Eukaryota > Metazoa > Chordata > Amphibia > Anura > Leptodactylidae > Engystomops > Engystomops pustulosus. The sequence continues at coordinate 21,889,244 of NC_092418.1, forward strand.
AATTTCTACAGGATTGACCACAAAATCCCAAGAAGTTCAAGTTGTAACATAAGTTGGTGGAAAGAGACATAGCCCAGACTTATAGAGTTGGGCCTCTTGGCCACAGGTGACATAATAATAATAATAATAATAATAATATTATTTTTATTATTATTATTAATAAAGCTTTACTTATATAGTGCTATTGTATTCTGCAGAGCTGTACAGATCATCGGGTACATATACAAATATAACAAGACCTTAAAGAGTAATAACTTAATCAGATGTAACATTTGTAGTGAGGGTTTTGCTCGCCAGAGTTTATAAGATGGTGACTTGTACTATGGTCCAGCCATTCCCTAGGGGATAAAATAATTGAAAGATGATAGATAAATAATGCTGAATGCAGAAGTCACTAGCGGCTATTGATATGCACTGAAACCAGGGTGCATCAGTCTGAGGAGAAATATGTTTAATGGTCTCAAGTGATGAGGGATTCCATAGCCGGGAGGGTAAATCACTGCAGGTCTAGAGAATAGAAAGTGAACGTTTCATGCAGTTAGGGGATGTGATAGATCTGCCTGAAAAGATGGTTTTTTTTTTCAGAGCATGTTTGGTAGTTAGGTATTGCCTTCAATGTAGTGCATTCCAGAGAGTAGCTGCAGCCCGGGAGAAGTCCTGGGGATGTGAGTGAGAGGTTAGAATTAAGGAATGCAGTAATTTTGTATCACTGAAGGAATGAAGAGCGTGGATTTGACATTAGGCGGACATGGACGTGCTGCGCTCAGTTCAGCAGTTACAGGTTCGGTCTGGTAAATCGGAAACATACACGGTTGTGGGTAATGGACAGAAGATTAATGTTGATGATCACGGATTGTGTTCAGACCTGCCCCGATATAAGGCTTTGGGGCAAAGTATTGTGGGACTTGCTGGATCAGTGATGTCTGGCAGCACAGGGTACATGCACACTTGGGTATGGTCAGCGTGCGGGGTGTATATATGCTGGGGGTTCCATGCATCGTCCTCTATACACCCGTTTGTGGCCTAGTAATCAAGCAGCTTGGTCTTGCCTAGAGACCACTGTTTGGCCCTGATCACATGATCTCACTTTCCATGTGACCCTCCGCTGACCTGTGACTTATTAGGCAGCAGCTTACGAGTGACTCCCCCGTTAGGGTACGTTAGAGCCCCTGCACTTGTTGCCAGGTTGCACGTTTGTTGTCATGACAACTGGTATTTGTCCTGCCTCCATTCCTGGAGTAAGTGCTTTCCTCATAGCCTCATAGACGGGAGTAATGGCATTCTCCATCTCTGATCCGGGACGCATCGGGGGGGGGGGGGGGGTCTTTCATCTTGAGATTATATATCCGTTTATTGCTTATCTCCAAATGAATGAGCTTAAGTATGTTAACTTTTTGGGCAAACACTGAGGCCAATTATGTGATTAGTGCATACATCTGAGAACGCTGCAATGATTGGAAGCAGTGGGAAGGGGCTACTGCAAACACAACACCCACTTTTTTTGCTGCAGCATCTTGCTTTACATCCCCGGCATTGTAGAGGCATCAGATATCGGGTCCATACAGTAATATAAGAAACATAGAGCCTAAGGCGGTGTTCACACAGCAAATAATCAAAATTTTGACCCAGGATTGACTTCATGCAGTTATTCTTATCATTGAAAAATCCACTGTAATAAGTATGTGCCAGAATATTCTTATTTTCTACTCAAATTTCCATACAGATTATATGTTAAAATCTTAGTCAAATCCGTTAATGTGAACATGTGACAGATGTAATTAAATACTGTAATGTCACAAAATATTAAGTAATGTAATAATCACAATGACCACCAGCTGGCAGTATAGCTTCACTATAAAACATGGAAAGCTCCGTGAAGACATGATTGAGGGTGCGCTTACAGCTTGGCAATACAAAGGATGATGAAACGTGCAAAATTTTAATAAAAATGTCAAATATGAAATAAAACAAAAAATTAAGAGAACCTCTCACCACCAGAGCTGATTTCGTGATCAGTCTCGTGCCAGATAAACAATCTGCCTGTTCCTTCTATGGAATTTGCTCCGTTTAAGGACCCGCATAGTGAATGTACAGGCACGACTGTATTTTAATAGGTCAGGGTTTTGTTATATACGCAATACCACCAGGGGGAGCTAACAGCATATGGAGTTATAGCGCTGGAATTGAACTGAAGCGACCACTTGCGAACAGCTCCCACTAGTGGCAATAGCAATATCCATTATACCAGTGCCCCAGTAAGTAATAGGAGCAGGTCAGTGTTGGTGGTAGGTCTTGTAGCTATGATAGGTACACCACAGCGTATGGCCCGGAAGTGTTGTCATGAGGACATAATACAAATGGAGCTGCAGGCCTTGGTTTGGAGAAAACTGATGTTCTCAGTTACATAGTTCAGGTAATGTCCTGAGTCTGTAAATAGCAGCCAGACAAGTACTAAACCTGCGTAATCCTAGACGTACAAGAGGCTGAGCCCTGCGGATGGTCGGTTTTATCACGTTATAGATAGAAACACTTTCATTTTTTATTATAGTCCATGCAGTTTGTCTGTACACGTATCAATGATAACAGAGCAGCCACTCTCGGTCTGGTCACCCCGTGTCCCTGGCAGCATCGATGTCTCTTCAAGGGACAGACTGTCCTTTTGCGGTTTGAGAAACATTTTCCACCACTATTAGGAGTGGCAGACGCTTGGAAATCTGCAGCATCTTAAAGGCGTCGTACAGCAGGTAAAAATGGTCTGGCGGACGGCATCAGTGGTGTAAAACTCTATGCAGGGCTGTGGACGCAGGGCTGTGGAGTTGGTAAGCCAAATATTCGACTCCACCAAAATGGTCACAGACTCCAACTTCACAGTCCTGTTTTCCTGGCGAATCTAGCAGGGCTGAGATATATGCAGCCTTCCTTCCCAGCGCCTTATTCCTCCAATCTGTAGCGGAGGAGCTTGACTACTGAGCATGTACATAAAGTGCAGCCACATTCTAGAAGAAGAGGGGTACACAGCCCGCACCAATGGGCAGCATGAGGCCTGTCAAGCCATGTGTTGTGGTCTGCATCCTGCTGACATTCAGAGTCCAATGAGAACTTTTATACATGACGTTGGACACAGAGCAGCACATGGAGGAGAGAAGAAGCTGTAGTGTGGTGCAGGGAGGGAAAGAGGAGCCAGGAAAGGAGAGGATTTATTTATTTTTTGTCTGCTTTGGGGTCTCCAGTATTGTCTTCTATGTGGTCTCCAGTACTATTATTTTCTGCTCTGAATGCAGTATTTGGTTTCTGGGGGGATATTTATTGCTGTACTGTGGCATTTCTGGGTTGGCATATACCATTACTGTACTGTGGTTATCGGTACACCTAGGGTGCTTAAAGTTTTATGACCGTATGAACCTTGGACCAATAAATTGTCACCTACTCTGCCTGCTTTATTCACACCAATACTTCTCTATAATATCCTATATCATCCTGTTATTTCCAAGTGAATGACATATAATCTGCCCAGAGCCATTCTACTTTCTGTGAGCAGTTTATGTGAGACATCATAGCGGCCGGTCTCCAGGCACTGAGACAACTTAAAATTAGAGGCAGAATCTGCACAGGGGAAAACTGCTGAAAGCAAGTCCAGAAATGGAATAAGTACAATGGGTACAGATATTGGATAAAACGAACTGTTAAAAGCTCAGTACGTTAAACATAATTAAGTAGGTAGCTCCTCGACTCCACCTAGTGGTGGCTGCAAGTGGTAGAAATTGTTGCTGTTAATCTGTAACCAGAGTTCTGTATCGTACATATTAGATTGCTTTCATGTAAGTGCAGTCACTTTTCTATCAGCTTGTAACATCCCAGCTCCGGGTTACATTGCAGTGGACTGAGGGCTATAGTAGCTGACAGGTAGGTGCTCACTCATCTGACACCGTGGTGTGCAGAGTCAGATCCCCTTCAGTATTTTAGTCTTGTTTACTCAGTATTAGAGTGAAGGTTATAGGGGGGCGCGGGGCTTATCTTCTCTCCAGTCTGAGCAGTATTGCAGCAGCTGCTGTTAATATCTCCACATCCGTATAAATAGTCGTTCTACCAGTAAGTGAGGTGATTTTTAGACACATCGAGTTGCTTCTGCGCACACGCTCAAAATACCCTCCACTTGGTTTTCTTTTACTGGAAAATGGCTCTGGCTGGTGACCTGCTAAGTGCTGTGCTGTGTCACTCACAGGAAGGTGACATTGTCTGCCGCTATTATCAGTGCATGTGTGTCTGATCTCCCATTCCCAGGCTGCCCGTACACATTAGTTTGATGCTGGATAAACGCATAATTCGATTGACAGCTATTCCTTTTGACTCTGGGTACACATGCATACTTGGCCAGGACGAGTATGCATGTGATTTCTATAAGGAGATGAGAATTGCCCACTCCCAGTAAAGACCGCTGATATAGCCAAACAGCGCGTCGATACCTGCCCCCCTCCCCCTATGAATCGTCCTGCTGTTTGGCTACACATGCGGTCCCCTACTTAAGAACACCCGACTTTCAGACGACCCCTAGTTACAAATGGACCCTCGGATGTCGGTAATTTACTGTACTTTAGCCCTAGGCTAAATGTCTGTAATTAAGATTTATTGTTAATCCTGGTTCTTATAACAACCCAACATTTTTAAAATCCAATTGTCAAAGAGCCCAAAAAACATTTGTCTGGGGTTACAATTTTAAAATTTACAGTTCCGACTTACATACAAATTCAACTTAAGAACAAACCTACAGACCCTATCTTGTATGTAACCCGGGGGCTGCCTTTATATATAATATACACTCACCGGCCACTTTATTAGGTACACCATGCTAGTAACGGGTTGGACCCCCTTTTGCCTTCAGAACTGCCTCAATTCTTCGTGGCATAGATACAACAAGGTGCTGGAAGCATTCCTCAGAGATTTTGGTCCATATTGACATGATGGCATCACACAGTTGCCGCAGATTTGTGGGCTGCACATCCATGATGCGAATCTCCCGTTCCACCACATCCCAAAGATGCTCTATTGGATTGAGATCTGGTGACTGTGGAGGCCATTTGAGTACAGTGACCTCATTGTCATGTTCAAGAAACCAGTCTGAGATGATTCCAGCTTTATGACATGGCGCATTATCCTGCTGAAAGTAGCCATCAGATGTTACAGGGTACATTGTGCTCATAAAGGGATGGACATGCTCAGCAACAATACTCAGGTAGGCTGTGGCATTGCAACGATGCTCAATTGGTACCAAGGGGCCCAAAGAGTGGCAAGAAATATTCCCCACACCATGACACCACCACCCCCAGCCTGAACCGTTGATACAAGGCAGGATGGATCCATGCTTTCATGTTGTTGACGCAAAATTCTGACCCTACCATCCGAATGTCGCAGCAGAAATCGAGACTCATCAGACCAGGCAACGTTTTTCCGATCTTCTACTGTCCAATTTCGATGAGCTTGTGCAAATTGTAGCCTCATTTTCCTGTTCTTAGCTGAAAGGAGTGGCACCCGGTGTGGTCTTCTGCTGCTGTAGCCCATCTGCCTCAAAGTTCGACGTACTGTGCGTTCAGAGATGCTCTTCTGCCTACCTTGGTTGTAACGGGTGGCGATTTGAGTCACTGTTGCCTTTCTATCAGCTCGAACCAGTCTGCCCATTCTCCTCTGACCTCTGGCATCAACAAGGCATTTCCGCCCACAGAACTGCCGCTCACTGGATGTTTTTTCTTTTTCGGACCATTCTCTGTAAACCCTAGAGATGGTTGTGCGTGAAAATCCTAGTAGATCAGCAATTTCTGAAATACTCAGACCAGCCCTTCTGGCACCTACAACCATGCCACGTTCAAAGGCCTCAAATCACCTTTCTTCCCCATACTGATGCTCGGGAGAACTACAGGAGATTGTCTTGACCATGTCTACATGCCTAAATGCACTGAGTTGCCGCCATGTGATTGGCTGATTAGAAATTAAGTGTTAACGAGCAGTTGCACAGGTGTACCTAATAAAGTGGCCGGTGAGTGTACATCTACAAGTATATACACACATACGGGAGGAACACTGATCCTTGAGACGGCAGCTTCTTATAACTCTCTCTATAACCAGTATCGTCCTTTCTATCTTGTTAAATTGTGATCTTGTCCGCGCAGACGTCACTTTGCGTCCATGAGACTCATTTGGACGCGTCACACTGGATTTCACCTTTTCCTATGTGAATGGACTGTTATTTTGTCACTTGCCACTAGATGGCGCTGTATAGTCTCCATAAAAAAAAACAAACAACTGTTTTTAGTTTAGAAACCAAATATTACAATTGTCAATCCATCAATGACATTTTATAAAGGAACTTCTAAGACTCCCGACCCACAAACTGAAATGTAATGAACTTAAAGGAAATTAGAGTTGATCTACGACTGGTTTTGCAGGTTGTGGGTCACTGATATACATCTACTTTTATATAATAGAACATCCCCAAAACATATTAATTGATTTTATATTTTGAGAGAGAGGTGTTTTTGTTTTTATAATGCAGAAGCGCTGATGGTATCTGTAACTTTACTATGTGCCAGTATTCATCTACAATAATTTTGGGTGCCCTTATGGCATGGAGAAAACCGGAGAAAATGGCTTTACATAGCGGTGTCTGCTTATAACAACCCCTTTATATTAGGACCCCCTCCCATTGAAAATTTGTAAGGCGCCTCCTCCGTATGGGAATGCTAGCACGCTTATTCCTGCAAGGGTCTCTATGTTATTTACTTTCTGTGACTTTGTATCACTTGTCCTTCTGATTTCCTACTTTGACCCCAGCTTCCCATACCTTGACCTATAGCTCTCCACATACTACAGCAGCCCTGACCTCTACCTGTACATGATCACAGCTTCCTGTCCTGCCCTACATTCTCTGGACTCCAGGCTACTTGTCATCTACCGATCCTTCTATAGGGGTTAAAGGGTGAACACCAGGGGTGCCACTTATACAACACCCTGTACTTGCCAGTAAGGAGACCCCCAGCTTTGGGGGCTGTGAAGTCCCACAGCGTAAAAGATTCCTTTATAGCCTTTCTACTTTTTGTTTTAATATTTGGATTCTCTTAAACTGGACTTTTAAGCTTTTCAATCCTCACTAATGGACTTTTACAGCGAATGAGGACTTCAGATCGGCCCCAAGGGCCCATGTTCTCATCGTGTAGTAAGAGGGAAGAGAACCAGGATCTGGTTGTATGATCTGTACAGATTGTTATCTTCACAGATCTCGCTGCTCGTGTTTCTGACTCTCCTCGTCTGTTTATCCAGAAATAATAGTCACAGACCAGGCGGATCCTGGCAGCCAATCGCGGCTACCGTGCTGCGCTACCAAAGCCAACATCTGGACCTCTTTCCACTTGCAATGGGAAATCTGGTGCTCGGTAATGGAAAATCGGCGCAGTAACGTTGTGATTGTTCCTTTAAGTTATTGTTCTAAGGCCTCTGAGAATTTGGTCTGGGGGGGGGACTGCTATAAAGCCCCCACGCTTCTCCTGCCAAGACTGTCTGCATGTGCTAATTCCCCCTGTAGCTCTCTAAAGCTTCAGGTTTTAGAGATATATTTATATGAGGAGCAGCTGCTGGAGGTTTTATATTCAGGGTTTCTCTCATTCATGAAGTCTCTTTGATGCTTTGCTGTAGGAAAAAGGTTATTATCTCCAGTAATCGCGACCCTCTCTGGCCCATGTGGACTGTCCCCTCATATTACAACATCCTTAGGGTAATCTTCATTTTTTTTTTCTATAGGTTTCAATTGGCTTTTGAGGTATAAACGTTGCAATATTGGCAGCCCCCTATAGCAACCCATTCCAATGGTGGGAGAGGAGTAATACAGGACTGCAACATGGGTCTACAGCAGTTTTGTTTGTAGGATTGTCCACTTAAGAAAATAATTGATATTGTTTGTGTAATGAAAATTTATAACATTTTCCATGTATACTTTCTGTATCAATTCATTAATTGCACCTGTGTGACATCACAGGACCAGGGATAGAACAAGCCGTGCACCTGTGTGACATCACATGACCAGGGATATAACAAGTCATGCTGCTGTGTGACATCACATGGCCACAGTTTTAACGAGACATGTGACCTCACATGACCAGGCATGTAACGAGCTGTGTGCCATTACATGACCAGGGTTATAACGAGACGTGCCCCTTTGTGACATCACATGACCAGGGTTATAATGGGCTGTGCACCTGTGTGGCATCACATGACCAGAGATAAAACAAGTCATGCACCTGTGTGACATCACATGACCAGGGATATAACAAGTCATGCACCTGTGTGACATCACATGACCAGGGATATAACAAGTCATGCACCTGTGTGACATCACATGACCAGGGATATAACAAGTCATGCACCTGTGTGACATCACATGACCAGGGATATAACAAGACTCTTTTTTTTTTTTTTTTAATATTCACAGGAAGTAAACAATGAAGCTTCCTATAGAATGACAGCAAGCACAGATCTAGAAAACAGCGAGGCATTGATACAGAAAGTTTATTGGAAAATGTCTACGTTTTTAATGCACAAACAAATTTATTTGTTGAAAGTGGACGACCCATTTATATTATGCAATGTGCCCTTTTGGCTTTGCCTTGCTGTACATGCCCTGACGTAAGGATCGGTCCCATATACTTCTCTTTATACAATATTGTGATGTGGTTGCATTATTTAGTATAATAATACCGCACACTCATGTATGGACTGTATCGTCCTATGGTGACCACTCGGACCTGTGATTTTGGGAAGAGCTGGACACGACGTGTTCGTACAGCGATGGGGAGGTGGGATTAGCCGCGGGTAGCGGATGATGTCATCCCAATTTCCCAGGCTAGGGGGAGGGTAGTTATAATCACCATGACGATATCCCATAGTTTCCTCGTCACAACAGGGCATTCCAGAGGCATCGTTTCACCCATTCCCGGGCAACAGATGTTTCACACGTGCTAAGAATCAGAGTCAACAAAGAAGCCAGAAATAGAGTTGTGTGAGCTCATGGGGCGGGAGCCAGCGCTGCTCTTGGGCCCCCCTTGTACAAATCCATTGGCCACATGGATCAGATAGCCGTAGGGGGTGACATCATCCCGGCTCTGGCCAACACAGGCTTTTCGCTCTCACTGTGAATACCAGGGTACGGGGTGTCCATTTCCGAAAAGCAACCCTTAGCCATTTCACTCCTGTGTAGATGAGATGTTAATGACTGGTACTTGGAGAGGATCTCTACACAACCCTTCAGTCGTGGTGTAACTATACGCCCCCTAGAGGTCATGTGGTGTAGTGGTATGGGAGACAAGAGCGTAGCTTAAAGGGGGTGCAGAGAATGCAATTACATTGGGGTCCACAAGAAACTTTGTACAGGATATCCCTATGCACATCTTTTGGTGCCCTCCATGCACATATTATTTAAAGGGGTATTCCATTACAGGTGTGCTTCACTGGGAAGCATTAATATTTCATCCCCTTCATTTTTGGCATCGCTGGGGGGTCCCAGATTTCTGAACCAATCATTAATAGACCAATTCACTGTGATCCAATGTCACTTTATTAAATGGTGCATTATGCCCTTTGCATGTAGTGATTGTAATCCATCACTAGGGGGCCCTGACGCTCCTTTTATGGTGCATATGATTATGTAGACCACATCAGTAAAGTTTTATACAGTCTCCGCCATAGACGACCTTATTGAGGAGGAAAAAACTTATGAAATTGTCCTATATTCTGCGGATGTACCCGCGCAATAGGTTGTCGGGGGATCCAAAAAACGACCAAACCAACAATTCAGAGCGGATTTATAATTCAGGATGGGATGTGAAATTGAGGGTCTCTGCCGTATTAGAAGGCGCTGGTCTTCTAAATGGCTCCTGGTATGTAGATATGTCAGATATTGGGGGGATACTATGGGCATAATATAGTCCGTGTATGTACTAGCAGCAGACAATGGATTACATCCAGTCACCGGCCACATTCAGCAGCTGCTTGAGCTTTTCTTCCAGGTTTGTAGGCACAACCAAAAGGGGTTAATCCCACTCCTAAACCTCCCCCTCTGTCTTCCCACCAAACCACTTTCCCACGCCCTACTCTTTTCCCCTTCCTGATACTTCCTTTCATTTATCGGCAGGGCTGCCATAGCCCCCCACATCCCTTCACTTTAAGACCCCCTCTAAGTGCAAGGGTTTTTTTTTCGTTGATTTCTGGGATTTTCGTGTGTTTGCGTCCCAGGAGAGTAAGAGAGAGCAGACAAGTGCGGAGGAGCCCTCCCCGCTCCCATTGAGATGAGACACTATCCGAATCTGATCTGTGTTTGTGGATCGGGCTTAGCTGTTGTGTTGTGAGTGGCATGGCAACAGGCTGGGTCATCGTACGCATAAATCAGCTGCTCATGTTCAGCGCCCCCCTCCTGCTCTCCAAGTCACCAACGTACAAAACTTAAGACGGCAGAGCATGGCCGCTGCAGACCTGGGATACAGACACATGTGACCTCGCTTCAACTTGTGTCTTCAGGAAAGGCTTAGAGGGTGCACCTGCTAAAGAGATTGCTATAAGCCCCTATCACTTCTATCATATGGCCATTACTTGTGGACAGGCGCAGATATTCCATGCATTTGGTTACAGATATTTGAACTTAATATTGAGGACACCATACATATGCCTATGTGATCTTAAGGGGGTTGCCGAATTTAGAAATGCCTTTTTGAGAGGGTTCCCTTATTTATGTCCTGCCCGCTGTGCACCTTGCATCAACCTGTAGATGTCCAGCTATTGGTAAACTACAACTCCCAGTATGTTCTTATACATACACTTGGTCAGTGGTCTCCAATCCGTGGTTTGCCAGCTGTTGCACAATTTTTTTGGGGGGTATTCCAGGAATATGAACATCTGCTACAAAAACCCATAATTTCTATAAATGAATACAACAAAACTCAGTGTCATTAATCACAAAATGGAGCTTTAATAGTTTTTTTCTTTTATGATTCACAAAATTATATGGACTTCCTAAAGTAGGCAGAGTTATCTCCACAATGGCCTGTACAGGCCCTCAAATCCCATGATCCCTCAGTTCTCAGTACCAGCTCCTCCCTCTCAAGCTCTGCTCCCAGTAATGACGTAGCAGTCTGTCCTGCTCTGTTACCATAGTAATGATGTGTAACTGACATCACTGCACATTACCTCACGGAGATGGGTCTCACCACAACACTGGCAATACTGGATGCACTGCAGCCAACCCACTACAACCAAACATAGTGCTGATCACATGACCTGCTCGGGCAGGTGATGGACATGTGATGTGACATGGTCAATTATGCTTATTCTTGGAATACCCCTTTAACTCCCAGCATGCCCTGCCAGCTGTTCACATTGCATCACATCCACCACTGATCCCCCAACCCATGGATCTCCAGCTGTTGCAAAACTACAACTCCCATCATACCCTAAACTCATGCACATGGAGCATGGTCTACGGCTGGTGCACAACTACAACCCCTGGAATGCTATTATCACCCACATTTTCTATAGTTGTTGCAGACTACTAATCCCATCATGCACCAAGCCAATGTTCTCCAACTGGTGGTTCTCCAACTACAACTCCTAGTATGCCCTTACGGCCAACACTTTTCTAAACAGTCTGTGCCTATCCGGGTAGGGTAGGAGTTGTAGTTTTGCAACCTCTCAAGAGCCACAAAGTCTTTGGCCACAGCTCTACAATAAGTGGTCTTCACCTGGTGGCTCTCCAGATTTTCCTAGACTACTACTTACAACATCTGCTGCATGAAGGAGTTAATAACCTATATTTTGTTGAAATTGGGTGGCTTTCAAGGAGGTTTGAAATTGAGCCCCACGAAAAAACGTGCAGTGAATTCCTGCAGGGTGGGATCATGGGAGGGAATTAGAGAGCTGTGAGATCAGGCTGGTAGAGGATGTATCCCTTCGGCATTGGCTCTTTCCCTCCCCCCCACCTTTTCCGAAGTTATTCAACAGTTGTCTTTTCCATGCATTCCTGTGTTAAAGAGACGATCAGGTTTCCTCAGTGATAAAGTGGAGTCATGGTATGGAGAAACTCCGCGCTCCATTTCCCTTCTCACACCATGTGTTAGTGGAGATCTCTATAAAACCGGATAAAATGCACTTACGTGAATGAAAAACTAGAAGCGGAATTACGATTGCGCTTAAACGGCCGGAACCTATAAAATTCTTCTTTTATAGATTTCAGTGGTGATCAATGACTACTACTCGGGCTGGATCCAAAGAATAGCCTAGAGGGATGCAGGGTATCCATGAGCACCGGTCTCATACGCACTGAATGTATATCCCTGAGAACATATTTTAATTAATCTCCTTCACTCCGAATCCAGGATTATTTTCAGTAAAAATGTGGATGGGGATATATATTTATAGCAGTCGGGTTCAGGTTTTTTTTAATATAAAGAGATCCAAATCCCCATAGAAGAATATCAATTATAACATACTGGTTGCCTTGTATTGCCACTAGAGGGAGCTAAGCAGCTTATTTGATTCCAATTTATTGTATGCATTAGCTCCCTCTAGTGACGGATGCAGGAAGCTAGAATTCAATTTTTTAAGGTCAGCAGTATTGATTATGCAGAGCTGCAGACGATGGTCAAGATTGTCACTGGAGAGATGTGCAATCTGACTTTTGTGTGTGGTGTTAGTAGCAGCAGGACTGTGAAATATGGATATATATTTCAGGATTGTAACTTCAACAAGTGCACTAAGGATGTGGCCTCTCACTGCTGTGCTCTTGGCTTTCTGCAACCAGTGTACTTTAGGCATCCCTGCAGGGACAGTAAACTCATACCTGTTATGTTTATTGTTAGTATCAGCAGGACTGTGAATTAATAGATTTATATTCCAGGATTGGAGCTTTAACAAGTGCACTGAGGATGTGTTCTCTCACTGCTGTGCTCTTGGCTCTCTGCAACCAGTGTTCTTTAGGCATCCCCGTAGGGACAATATAATAATACCTGTTTATGTTTATTGTTAGTAGCAGCAGGACTGTGAAATAATGGATTTATTTATTTGCATAAACAGTGAAGCAGACACTTCAGCCATCCTTCAGAGCAAAAGGGAAGTGAATGAGTTCAGTGCACAGAGCACAGCAGTGTGAGGACACATCCTGGAATATAAATCTCTATAGCACAGTCCTGCTGCTACTAACAGCATACACACAGGTGGTTTTATCATATATATGCAGATACTCTCCTGTCACCAAATAATCATTAGCTGTGTTCGCCCACTGTTAACTGAGTTTTACTCATCTGGTTACTCAGTGTTATGCAAATTAGTATAAACACTTCTACTCTTCATCAGTTTTGGGTCTGACAATAGACTATGCTGTGATAGGAAGGAGCGCACGCCTAAGCTATTAGGGTGGGGGGAGTTTGCTTTCACCTAGGGTGCAGCAGCTATTTAAGAGGAGTCATCTATGCGGCAGGCATGTGGTGTATGGCTGCCCCGGTGCCCGGCATAACTTCCCCATTGATTTATGAGCCATGTGGCATCTACACTATCGAGCCATATACACCAATAATGTGTGAACAGAGGTTGCAAATGTCTCAATGGCCACACAGAGGGAGAGAGGTGCAAGATGCACCCCGAATTTATGAAAATTGGACCATTGTAATGTGTGGGACCTGGGGGCTTAGAGGGGATGTCCAGGATTAGAAAACGCCTATTTCCATGGGTTGTAGCTTATACTGCATTTACTCCAATGGTGCTGCCATGGACAAATATGTCGCTGTGTTTTACTGTACTTATACATACACTCCGACATGAAGAGATGTTATACAGCATGTCCAGCATATATACACTGTATATATACTTCTGTACAAACACACCCAAGTATTACTGCATATACTGTACGCATTCATACGCATGTAATATGCATAAATAGGTGTCAAACCTGTACAGGCAAGGAGTACATATTAACACAAACCCCCAAGTACAAGTGTATGAACTAAGTATACATACATTCATACACACAAATAGATGTAAAGGAAAATTATTTTTTTCAGCTATACCGTACATGTATACTCATACACTAATATTCCTATTATTTATATATAGTCTATAGAAAAAAGGACCATACATACAAGCCTGAAACCTAAATGTATGAGTAACCCCTTTACCTGCTCACAGATACATACATACATACATACATACATACTTACATACATACATATATCTTGTATCTAGTGTACAACTAGATACAAGATGTACGACTCCTGGAAAGTACTGACAGTGTACGGGAAAGTTATGCTGGGATAACACTAGTAATACTGTGAGATATAGGGGCGGCCTAAGTCACCGGCACATTCCCAGGAGATGACATTATGGATTGATGTCATATACAGGGGCTCCGGCAGCTGTATACAGTCACATGTGAGAGTGACAGGTGGACAGAGGCTGCGGATGTGTAACTGGGGGAACACTACCAAGTGATGCACATGGGCGGCTTAGAGGGTCACTGCAGCCCACCCTGTATATTACAGCTGCTACGCCTGACATGAATGGAAACCATACCAGGGGTCCGAGGTCCTGGCTGTCGTGGACACAAGGCTATAGTTTTGGAAACAATATATACACGGGTATGAAGGTAGAAAGCAGCAGCGTCCTTGTACCTTTATATGTATGTGGTTTACCCAATATACTGTTGACTATATTTAGGCCTTAAAGGGGTTTACTGAGCTAAAAATACTGATGAATTGAGTTACTACAGCAAAGCTCTCACTCAAATAAGTAGAAGCTGTAATGCAGTAAACTGGTCTGACCACTGCACAGAGAACGGCGCTGTCTTCTTTGTTTCTTTGAACAGCTGATCCATGGGGGTCCTGGGTGTTGGACGGTAATAAATGTTTTTTTTTAGGAATATGGAAAACCCCCGGGGGCTGGAGCCATAGCGGGGGGAAAGAAATAAGACCTACTTACTGCCTCCTCCTTCCTTTGTCTGTCCGGTACTTCCAGTTTTCCGGCCTGTATCTGGGGATATAACGGGACCTGCTTGAGTGGTCTCATCGGACAATATTCCATATTCCTGGAAAAATCCCTTTAAGGACTAAACTATGCATATATTATCATTATCTTCATCCTGATAAGCCCCTTTAAGTACTGTACTATTTGTCTCCTGGTTGCTATAACAAGGGGGCCACAGGTGCCGGAGCCCGTACATTTTATTTTGGATTTACTTGAAATGATGCACACCGTAATCCGTCAGACCCTGGGACACATAATAGTGGGGGATATTTTTAGGAATCATTTGAAACCCTAAGCCTTATGCGTAAATTCCCCTGCCTGCTGCGTAACCCTGATGTGTACAGGGATCCAGTTCCGGAGCTGAATGTGATCTTGGCGTCTGCACAGGGTATTTAGTAGCTGATGCAGACCTCCTGTGCCTCCTCGCTTCCTTAGCTAAATTCTGGATACCGAACAGCAGCCTCATCGCAGAACAGGGAAGGGAACGACCGTGGTGGGTGGAATACTGAAGTGATGTTACATTCGCTCGCCATATGGAGCCGCAGCTGGTGTTTGCCTGACAATATTGGGAGTTGTAGTTAAGCGTTCCGTGATGACATAAGTGGTATTTGTCATTTATCACAACAGGCATATTATATGGGTGCCTTACCATTACCTATGGGCAAGATGGTTGGCCTGTGACCCATCTAGACTGAAAGGAGGGAGTACATTACACTCCATGGTGGAAACTGCAATAACCATGATCCGCCAGTGTGTGTATCTGAATTGATAAATAGAAGAATTATTAATGCATCGAACCACCACTAGGGGGAGCTAATGCCATGTGATATTATTAAACTGAATGGTGGCTATGGATAGTGAATATCTGCACTGTATAAAGCACTAGAACAACATGTGGCAATGTCCTTCCTTCCTGCAATATGTCCAGGGCAAGAGCCAGACCCCAACCTCGATTGTGACCAGTGGGTCCACTCCCCTCTAAGGGCTTATACAGACAGTTATATCCACTGCGCATCCACAAAATATGCGGACGTGTAACGTCTGTGTCCAGTCCTTTTTGTATCCATATCTGTTCTTTTTCCAGTCCGTATGACATCCGTTTTTTTTTACATAAGCAAAAGAAACGGATGCGTTTTATAATCTACTTTTTGCCCCGCCCAGATGGGATGTCATCTTTGTGCTGTCCGTTTTTTTTTTTTTGCAGATCCATTGACTTCTATGGAAGTCCGTGGTACATATGTGAGAAAAAAATGGTGCCTGCTGCAATTTTTTTTCTGTCTGCACATCCGTCAAAGAAATAGAGGTGTGAACAGACCCAGGGGAATTGGTGGGTCCACATGGCATCCGCAAAAAAAAAAACGGATAGCATAAGGACCTCAAAAACATTGTCGGAATGAGCCCTGACACTGTGTCTCTTCAATTTCAGCAGTTTCTAAAAGTAAATGGACTGCATAGTATTTCCTTTGGACAGAGCTGCAATACCAGATATGACCAATGAATATGTGTGGCGCTATTTCTGTACAAAAGCTACCCTGGTTTTTCTAAAACCGAACAAGGGCGTTGATGGAATGGGTCAGGGTTCAGGGTTTTGTGCTCTTATAGTGGGGTCCGAGGGGACGGTGGTATCTCACTGGGTAATCTCCCCGCAGGCAGAATTAGATTGTGTGGGAGTCGGAGGGACTCTGAGAATAGCAGGCAGTGTGGGCTGATAGAAAGCTGACTCACCGCTGATGCAAACCTGCCAGCCTCCGCCAGGGACCCTCCGCTATTGGACGGTTGTGTCACACATACACGTAGTATACAAGTATATAAATATACCGTACTATAGAGAGCGCAGCGAGACGCCTGACGTTAGCAGCCTGACACATACTCTGCCCCGGAAATAGCATCGCCACATCTGACATCGTGTGTGATCCTTACATATGGAAAACTCTATTTTCTGTTAAATTTGCTTCTCCCTTCTTTATTTCCAGTCTCTCTGCTTGCTGTCAGTGAATGGAGGCTTTGGAAACTTGTCCTGATAATGTTTTGGGATTGAGATGTCCTGTAATAAGCCAGGACCTTGTTAAAACGAAATCAAATAGTCATATACCTAACAAATAGACAACTTAAGCTTAAAGGGGTTTTCCCAGAAAGAAAAGTTAGGGCCTAACTTGCTGATCAGTGGGGGTCTCAGTGCTGAGACCCCTCGTCGCTCCTTTAGATTAACCGAGCAGACGGCTGCGCATGACCGTTCTGCTCCACTTATCTCTATGGAGCCGATGGAAATTGCTGAGAGCTGCGCTCATCGATCTCCATCAGCTCCATAGAAATTAATGGAACGCGGCCGTCTACTACATTAGTCTGAGGACCACCTCGTTTTCGTGATCTGCGGGGGTCTTAGCACTGAGACCCCCACTAATCAGCAAGTTAGGCCGTATCCTGTGGATAGGGCCTAACTTTCCTTTGTGGGAAAACCCCTTTAACTCCCATTCATGTGCATTTCCCTGAATGTCCACTATACAGTGAGCAAGCATGAGGGTCCTGAAGAGGAAACCCCCCCTCAGAATTTCTTACTTGGGCCATCCCTTTAAGAGAAGAACTTGAAGGGGTGAAATATTATTTACAGCCAGGTAGCCCCACGTTGCCCTTCTACCAGGAGTCCTCTGCAGAGCATTACTCCAGAAGATCCTCCTATTACTAGTCTGTGCAGAGCGTCGTGTTATGTTAATGCACCTGCTGATATCTGCAGAAGTTTTTCTAGAGATATTACTATTTTTAATGAGAGCGCAGAACTTTGCTCGGGGTATTACTATTATTAGTGACATTGATATAACATTGCTGCAGGTGTAGCTGTAATACGGTGACAGTTGTAGATCATTGGTCCAGGTAAGTTTCTGCTATTTTCTGCAGCACATTTCTTTGCCAGCTTTCTGAGTTGTGCGAGTACTGCCAAGAGCTGCAGAACATTTCGTAACTGGTCTCCATCGCTAGTGTTACTATATGGGGGGCTCAACACATTGTAAGTTTTATGCCCCCCGTGCAAGGTATCCTGTGATATCAGATCTGCAACTTTGTAAACTTTATTTTTTTTTGTCCGAAACAGACATTATAGAGAAGTAGTGACCTGTCTTGATGGGAATAAATAGCTTTGGGTGTGATTGAAAACTTACTTTTAGCTGCAGCAGCCTCTCTCTCTGTGCCATTGTCTCTCTTCTGTCGGTCGTAAGCATCAGAAGGATCTTTGTAGGACATTATATGGAAGTGTTGACATGTATTGATGTTAATAAATCGCTTTGGGTGAGATTGAAAACTTATTAGCTGCAGCAGCCTTTCCCTGTACCGGTGTTTTTATCAAGTTTTTATGAGTGTCTCTCATAAGCCTCAGCAGAATCGTATAAGGACTTATGGAGAAGAAGTGTCCTGTATTGATGTGAATAAATCACTTTGGGTGAGGGAGAAAACTTACTATTAGCTTCAGCTGCCTCAGATTCTACCTCTACTCTCTCACTTTTCTCCCTCTCCTCTCCTTAGACTTGCTCTAGCTATAGAGATCAAGGAGTTTATGGGAATATAACCCCAATACTGATATGTTAGAGGTGCTCTGCACAGAAGGACTGTGAAGATCTCAGACAGAGCAGTGAGTTGTTGTAGATGCTGTGTGCTGGCCTCATGTCTTCCTTTATACCATTATTTATAAGTCTTTATGCGTACCACACCGGCTATTACTGTCAGCGGTAATGGAGGACTGGCAAACACAAATGGGGCCAAAATGTCAGCCTGATAGAAGCCAAAGCAAGACGCAGATCTCGAGAAATTGAAGGTTTTCATCTCACTGTCCTTAATAAATTTGTATAATTCTAACCTGCGATTTATGAGAAGAAAGGAGCTTTTATAGAGTAATAATACGTCTTCTCACAGCCAGTCATTGAAGATATCCCTGAGCCGATTCATTGTGTCATTGTGTGTGCGGTAAATGTGATTTGTGGGCAGCGCAGCCACATGGCGAGGTCCTGCCACATCCACAGTGTACCGGGTGATACATGTGATTTTATTATTTATCTGCTGCTTTTTTATAGTAACTATTCATCTGTGGTTAGATTGAGGAGATAACTTACATTTAGGTGCGTAGTCACCCAAATGGTGTAATGTAGAGCCAGATTATTCCAGTTATGTGTCACCCATCCATAGTCATACCAGTTGCCCTGTATTTGCCAGGAAGTTCCCTTCTCAGATATTCTTGAAAAATTTTCATGCTTTTGAAAAATTGGCACAATATGTATAGCCACACGCTCACTCTGGTAGGAGCTGGCCTCTGCAAAGTGATCCTCCACTCACTACAGGACGTCCAATAGATATTGCTTCTTGCCCTGCTAGTCAGGAAAGGAGCAGAACCTCTGCAGTACATGGCAGTAGACTGCTACTATGGTGGATGCTAGAATGGACTATATTATCGGTTGTCAGTGGGGGAAGGAGACTCAAAAATATATTTTCCTTACAAAGCTATATCATAAATACATATATATATATATATGTATATATATATATATATATACATATATATATATGTATGTGTGTGTGTGTGAGTTTTATATAGAATAAAGATTTCTTGATTTAGATGTATTATCTATTCGCACAGCCGTGCACTATGCTGTAATGTAAGCCGCTCCTGCACGCAGTGGCTGTCACGACGTAGTCACGACATACTGTAGCTGAAGTGTGATGAGTCCCGCTGTATATATCTATACTGTGTCTAACAATAGATCTCTCCAGGCTTTTCCTTAAAATTGACGTGGTGTGGGCGTCTGGTTGTGGTCTCGTACAGCGCAGATCACCAGGAAAACTACACGCACCGGTAATTATAGCAATGAAGAAAACTGGTCAGGAAAGTTTTCATAATTTGCGTTGTGCTTGGAACTAGATATACAGTATCTGTCACAGATGATATGGTGAAGGCTATACCCTAAAGCACTGAATACTGCGTATCCTTCCAAATCTAGTAGAATACACCAGCCTGAACTGCATTACCCCACAATAGTAGTAGCACGTAGCTGTCCATCATGTGCGATTTACATAAGCCTTTGGTGCCCAAAGCCATACATCTCTTAATTAGTAGGAAGTCTGAATTCTGACAAAAGTCCATTCATTTATATAAATATAATTTTATAATTAAAACGTAATAAAAGTACATCTGTTGCAGCCACCACTAGGGGGAGCTAGCTGTTATCAAACTATAATAATAATTCTTTATTTATATAGCGCACACAGATTACGCAGCGCTGCACAGAGCTTGTCACATCAGTCCCTGTCCCCATGGGGCTCACAGTCTAAACAACCTAACAATATGTATTAGAGTGTGGGAGGAAACCGGAGGACTCGGAGGAAACACACGGAGAGAACATACAAACTCTTTGCAGATGTTGTCCTGGATGGGAATCGAACCCAGGACCCCAACGCTGCAAGGTAGAAGTGCTACCCACTCAGCCACCGTGGCTAACACAGTGACGTGAAAGGCTCCCTCTAGTGGTGGCTGTGGGGGCCAATATTTGGGAACGTAAGGTCGCTTACACTTGTGCAAGTGTGATGTGTCCAACTTGAAAGACTGGCCTGGACGCTGACAAGCAAAACTGAACTGAACCGATGTGCTGAGTACAACCGGGTCTGATGTTCCAGCACACACTGCGAGTTGGATGCATCACACTTGCAACGGTGTACTGGGCCTAACTCACCACTGGAAAAATTCAGCAAACCCGGCATGCCAATATTTCCATCCCACAAAAATAGAATGGTAAAAAGGTAGTATTTTTAAGAATGTTTCTAATCTAATTATAAGATGCAACATTGTATCTGTCTCTGAGCTGAGAATACTACTTTTTACATTGGAGAAATATTAGAAGCACATAGTCCCGGGTTATCCTCTACTCATGTGATGGGGATAGCTGGAAGGTCAGTGGGGTCACAAAAAATGGGGTCCCTGGCTGTGTGCCGCTCTCCTATTCATCTGCCAGAAAGAAGAAGAGTAAAGCGCTTGGTGATTCAGGATGGTCCTAGGAGCAGCCGTGGATGCAAGGGAGCAGCTTCTGAAGACTATATTGTGGCCCCAGAGTTTATAATAGTCTCTCATGATATACATTGAGAGACTATAACACGGTTATGGTGAGCGCATTTGCATTCGCCCTAGCGGCTTGGGGCAACTGCATTTCTAGTAGGGATTGTCAGAGGATGGATAAAATAATTAAGAAAGCCTCCTCGTTAGTGGGTTCACCCTTTGACAGATGGGAGAAACTAGTACAGTGTGGGATACTCAGGAAACTGGACAAAATTAAAAACAACAGTGACCATCCTATGCATGGCGTGCTGCAGGCACAGGTCAGTGGTTTTAGTTCTCGTTTTATTCTTATGCGATGTAGGTCAGAGAGATTTAAGAAGACGTTTATACCGGCTGCTCTTGAACTGTCAAATACAGCAATCAGGGGTAGAGTATGTGAGTTTTATAATGTATGACTATTAGAAAGGAAAGGTTATAATTGATTACTTTTAATTAACTTATTTAACTTTTTATTGTAAATCCGGTGAAATGTATATTTACGTGTACCTGTGCTCTCTTTCTGTTTTATGGTATATGTGTTTTTATGTGATTTTTTATATATGTGATGTTTTTTGTCAAATTGTTGTTTTTTGCGGATGTGACACTTTAAGTTCCCATCTGGGATAATAAAGTATGTATTGTATTGTATTGTGCGTCTGCATGTTCCATGAAGTTGCCCCAGGTAGGTGTTCGGACCCCTCTGTGATATTTGGAGCTCCCGTAGTGTATGGTGTCACCTCCTCGCCCCTGCTCACATCTCATTACTCCTGAGGCCATGGATAGTGATAGCTGTGTGAACGGCGCTCATAACAGGTTAATAACACTGTCACCTGTGCACAGGTAATGTAAGACGTTGTCTCCTACACGGTCATGCCCTGCTGACTACTGCTGTAACTTCAGGACATGGCAGGAAGTCTGATGGTTCTGGGCAGGGGAGGAGGAGGAGGCGAAAGTAAACTTTTCCTTTGCATTGATTAGCATGCGGCCCTGCGCCTTCCTCTCTGTTGTGGAGTTTGCCTTTAGCCCATTGCCAAGCAACCAGATTGTAAAAGTACAACAGGCAGCGGGGAGAAAGCATGCACCCAGCTCTTCCCAACTGGTGCCTCCACGGGAGCTGGCTGCAGGAGCCCACCTTCCTCTATGCTGCCATCCTTGGCCACCGAGATAGGGGCGAAGTGCTGGCCATCTGCAATGGGGCATCTCGGCCGCAGAGAGTGCTGTCCAAAATTCTGGTGCTAAACCGAAGGCGGAAGGAGAGGAATTTAAAAAGGGGAAGAGGAGGAGTGCCCCCCTGCTTACACCCCGACCCTCCATTCAAGGTTTGAATTCCATTCTCCCTTTTCCAGTGCATCCTGGACCGTCGCTTCTGTCCTTACTGATTCCTCCATCTCATTCCCTGTAGTCTCCGCTATAGACTATGACTATAAGAAGAGTCTAGTCCACCCATGTAGTGACCTACTACAACAAGTCCAAATCTTGTGCAACTTCCTAATATTATCATGGAGTCATTATTCTTTAAGATCTCTGCTTTCTGTCAGTAAATTGAAAGTTCCTTCCTAATAATGAGGGGGGGGGGGATCCATTGTCCCCTTTCTCCAGGGGTCACATCAATCAGATCTCCTGCGATCAGACCTTCATTTCCTATCATGTAGACGGGGGGCACACTTCACTAATGACCCCCCATGACTATCTAGTCGAACTTTTCACTGCCCTCGTTTTGCTGCAATTTTTGTGCTAGAAGCAAATGGTCCGTTTTTTCTGGATGAGCGGATGCCATATTAAAGGATTTCTATCTGTCTATGGAATAGCTTGTGCTGTATGTATTTCCCTCTCTCTAATGTTCCTCTAATGAGTCAATCATTGAGAAAGTCATGAAAAGTCAGGCAGGAAGCCCCCTCCAGTCTCCCGTGGAGTCAAAGGTTAACTCCTCGTCCACACGAATGCTGGTATGTAAGCGCTGGCAGCAGAGCTCAGCAATTTACACACTGATTGCTTTGTGCCCAGAGCTGGAGGTGAGAAGAAGTATCTGATAATGAAGTGGTAACTAATGCCCAATTAGTTTTCCTTTGTCTGACAATGACTAGTAATCTGCTGCGTTTCCTGTATCTCTGCAGGTGTACAATGGGGGCCTGCAGGGCTGGAATACCTCAGGGGCAACAAACCCTCCCCGGGGAGACTAATAACACCTTGTCAGACAGACTGTTGTTCACACTGACCTTTGACATTTCAGGCAGAAGTCACATACCGCTATTAGGGGCCTAGATGTCACGGCTGTGAATCACTGACTCTACCGAATGTAAATGATGAAAATAAAAACGACACAAAAAATGTATCTATTGTGCAGTTAATTCATCACGTATCGGATAACTGAGGCATTTCATAAATGATCCCCATTGTACTTCCTGTGATTGCCAACAGGGGGAGCTCCTTACATAGGTAATAGTTTAGCTGTAGTAGCTATTAGCTCCCTCCAGTGGTGGCTGCCGGACAGGGTTTTTCTGAATTCACCTACAAAATTAGGGAGAGGTGTGTATCTGTTGGTGTATTATGTTTCTATACAATCTGACCTCTGCATGCTGTCATTGAATAGAAATATCCAGAACATAAAAAACCAAATCCAGGTGACAAAAGTGAATGGACTCTTAAAGGGAGGTATCCAGTTTATTTTGTTGATGACTGTTATCGGCATCAGATCATTTGGGTCTGACATTTAGGACCTCTACAAACTCCATTCCCTGTACAATCCATCTCCCATTCACTTACATGTGTGTTCAGCTGCTATTCCAAGGGCTGACCACTGCACAGTAAATGGAGCCAGACCTCTAGCTGTAGATTTAGACTTCCAGTGATCTTATATTAAACGTCTGTTCCTTCTATACCTTGATGTGTTGTATGTGTGTATATGCTGGTCGGTGCAATACAGACTGGGTAATCATTGGGCCCCCTGTACTGCCATCTATATGGCCTGTTGGGGTTGGCCAGGACTGGGTGTGTTGGGGCGAGGGAGGGGGGTAATAGGGTATAGTTTTGCTCTAATAACGTTGGGAACCATTAAGTTAATCCTTTCTCAAGTTAGGAATGTACATGGAATTTCCTCCTCATCCTCCATGTAAACCATATCTAAAAGGATCTTTCTTGTCTTACAGAGTCTGGGGTCAGCGGACCGGAAAGAATTTCAAACTCCAAGGTAAGAGCCCCCCGTACTTGTCACTTGTTTATCTGTTACTCCATCCTACTGAGCCCTGAATGGGAATGAATACAGCTAGAGAGAGCGTAAGTGCTGCGTCCTGACAGCGGGGGGTCATGGATTACCTATACAGAGAGTATAATGACACGCTATGTAATAACCTGCTAAAGAAAGCACAGGTACAATCATTCACACGCAAGTACATGGTTGTCAAAACATTGCACAATACTCAAATAATACGGCCACATCCGTGTCCAAAAATGTCACTATTGTGCCATATAGTAGTATAATACTGTTATGCGCTGTAATAATTCCGCCATAAAGTTCTGATATCTAGTCTGTGTATTACATAATTATTTAGGTACTATATATCCCTCCAATTTAGTCACTATATGGCAGAATTATCTGACGGTATTATTTAGGTACTAAATGGCTCTTTTAATTCGTCCAGTAATTTATAACCTTACTATCTAGGCACTATATAGCCGTGTTAGGCAAAGCATTGGAGTATTATAATACTACGTGGAATTATTATTGAGGCACAATATAGCCTTGTTATTTATTCAGTATATGGCAGTATTCTTCATGGCATGATGATAGAAACACTCTATAATCTCTGTATATAACTGTATTATTATCCTGTCTGACTACACATCAGAACTATATAGTGTTTCTATCATCATGCCATGAAGTTTTATAGAAGAATACTGCCATACACTGAATAAATACCAACGCTATATAGATAATCCCACTCAGAACAGTAGTTCTGCAGATGATTGAGCCAAATGGTACCTAAAAATTACTACCATGCATTGCCTAAATACCAGTTGTGTAGAATGACAGGATAACGTTTTGCTAGGATTTTAAGCAAATGGAAGAGGAATCGGACAGCGCCGCTCTCTGTGTAGTGGATGAACCGAGTCACTACAGCTAAGCTCACATTCATATGAATAGAAGCTGATCTGCAGTACCCTGGTCTGGCCACTACACAGAGAACGGCGCTCTCTACTTCCTGATAATCTCATTAAATACATTACTCGGACATGGACGCTCAGGGACTGAAGCACTTGGTCCGTCCAGCAGCCGCTTACTCTGCCGACACCTGTTGCTGTAGCGGCTGTGGGAAGTCTGAGGCCTGAGTGCAGCAGCTGCCTCCACTACAGGCCTCCGGTCTGGGGCTCTGTTCACATTACAGCCTATGGACACGATTATCTCTGTTACAAAATTAACGTAAAATAGAGTTCGATGGATATGACTGACAAGACCTGGGTGCACATAGGTGAGAAGACGTGTGGTGGTCACCCAGGGCTGTGCACATAATTCATAGGATGTGATGTCACTTTATGATTTGGGGTCTGACATCAAGGTCCGCAACTCATTCTCAAAATGCAGCAGTCCCTAGCAGGGGCATTGCCGCACCCCTCCATTAAAGGGAATGAGGTTGCTGTAGATTATGTATAGGCTCTCTTAAAGGGGACTAAATAACTACTAATGTCCCATCTATGGACACACATGGAAACCGCATGACCTTTATCTGAGCATTGATTTTTCCACTTCATCAATACAATATCAGTAGACTATAGTGTGGGCTGACACACAAGAGGGTGAATACGTCACAGCCGGTGAGTGTCATCCTTTATGTGCGTTGTCTTGGATCCTATATCGATAGACAGATTATTAAAAGGAAATATATCTTCAAAATCAAGCGTGATAAACCAGAAGTGCACTGTGGGCGTTACCAGAGCCCCTCTGTGCTGAAGCTTCACAGGGTGTTACACTGTACAGGAGCACTTCCCCCTCCCCCTTACATAAGGCAGAAGCAGAGGGAAGGGCTGAGGGAGCCTGGTGAAGGTAAGACATTGTACCAACCTGTGAAGACCCACAGAACTCTATAGGCTCATTAGCATAATTTTAACAGATGCTTTTAGAAGGAAGGAGTTCAGAAATATAAGAAGATAACCACAGTCACGGTGCCTGGGTCTATGAGTAAGTGCCCCTGTTATATCCTGACCCTATTACAATTGGTATCCAGCCGCCTCTATGGCTGCCACGCTTCCTCATTCTTGCCACACGCTCATATTTCTCCCCCCAGCAGATCCGCACACAATACAGGCTGTATAATCTCTGGTGTCAGTAGGTGCACAGCCATGATGGGGCAGAGTTATAGGATTTCACATGCGATTGTGACGGGGACGTATAATGGCTGGGATTTGGCTGTCTCCGGGTTATGTTGCTGGCGCTGTGTGCAGCATTACTCGCTGTTGTAACCAGGGAAACCTGTATAGGATCGTCTCCAGAGCGCAGCGTTAGGTAACCTCACACATTTTATATATTTATATCGGCACAACACTTGTTTGTGTAAGGCTGCGTTCACACTATAATAAGGTGACGACTGAAAGAGGAGTCTTCCGGATAAGTTATTGGGATCTACATAATTGTCTGATCCGTCCCAAACCAACTCTGATCCTGAGAGTGCGCACCCTATCCACTGCGTCTTTCACCCATCCCATAGATTTCATGGAGAGGACATGCGATGTCCACACCACAGGGACCACAAATTTATGTGATTTATGGTAGGGACAAACCCCTACAAGGTCCGTGTGTCACTTATCCTAAAGGAGATAACTTATTCACGGATTAGAGAGAAGTTTCAGTTCCCTGGGGGGTCCTAGCGTCTTACCCCTTGGGTCCCCCACCAGTCATGTAATACTACTGTATCTATCTCTATAGGACTAACTATTGGACAAACTGGATGTAATACCAGACACAGCCCCTGGACTAGGGTGGTGCTGTTGCTGAAACAAAGTCATCATATGTAAGCTGTAATGAAGTGAAGCAGTGAGATTGTAGAAGATACTTCAGTAATATATTCATAATCTGATATTTCCCCCAGTAGTAGATCTGGGGGGGGGGGGGGGCTCGAGAACTGGAGGAGGTATCTTACTGATACATCTTGTGCCTATGATATGTGAATGAATTAAATTGCAAATGTGGCTCCCTACTAGGAAAATGCTGTGGTGGAACAGAAAGTCTACAGCTGTCATGTGCGGGGATAGATGTGGTATCAGCACTGCTGAGATATGAAGTGTATAGGGGGGGGGGATTTGGGGAAGATCTGCAGATTGTACATTATATCCTATCTGCAGACTATCTGCTCTATACCTTCTGCTCTATAACCTGCAAATAAGACACTGAATACAATCTGCTCAGCTCCTCCTGCTCTATAACATGCTATCTGCAGACTGGACACTATGTACAATCTGCTCAGCTCCTCCTGCTCTATAACATGCTGCCTACAGATAGGACACTATTTATAATGTACTCAGCTTTTCCTGCTCTATAACATGCTGCCTGCAGATTGGACACTATGTACAATCTGCTCAGCTCCTCCTGCTCTATAACATGCTGCCTACAGATAGGACACTATTTATAATGTACTCAGCTTTTCCTGCTCTATAACATGCTGCCTGCAGATTGGACACTATGTACAATCTGCTCAGCTCCTCCTGCTCTATAACATGCTGCCTGCAAATAGGACACTATTTATAATGTACTCAGCTTTTCCTGCTCTATAACATGCTGCCTGGAGATTGGACACTATGTACAATCTGCTCAGCTCCTCCTGCTCTATAACATGCTGCCTGCAGATAGGACACTATTTATAATGTACTCAGCTCTTCCTGCTCTATAACATGCTGCCTGCAGATAGGACACTATTTATAATGTACTCAGCTCTTCCTGCTCTATAACATGCTGCCTGCAGATTGGACACTATGTACCATCTGCTCAGCTCCTCCTGCTCTATAACATGCTGCCTGCAGATAGGACACTATTTATAATGTACTCAGCTCTTCCTGCTCTATAACATGCTGCCTGCAGATTGGACACTATGTACCATCTGCTCAGCTCCTCCTGCTCTATAACATGCTGCCTGCAGATAGGACACTATTTATAATGTACTCAGCTCTTCCTGCTCTATAACATGCTGCCTGCAGATTGGACACTATGTACCATCTGCTCAGCTCCTCCTGCTCTATAACATGCTGCCTGCAGATAGGACACTATTTATAATGTACTCAGCTCTTCCTGCTCTATAACATGCTGCCTGCAGATAGGACACTATTTATAATGTACTCAGCTCTTCCTGCTCTATAACATGCTGCCTGCAGATAGGATACTGTGTACAATCTGCTCAGCTCCTCCTGCTCTATAACATGCTGCCTGCAGATAGGACACTATTTATAATGTACTCAGCTCTTCCTGCTCTATAACATGCTGCCTGCAGATAGGACACTGTGTGCAATCTGCTCAGCTCCTCCTGCTCTATAACATGCTGCCTGCAGATAGGACACTATTTATAATGTACTCAGCTTTTCCTGCTCTATAACATGCTGCCTGCAGATAGGACACTGTGTGCAATCTGCTCAGCTCCTCCTGCTCTATAACATGCTGCCTGCAGATAGGACACTATATACAATATGCTCAGCTCCTCCTGCTCTATAACATGCTGCCTGCAGATAGGACACTATTTATAATGTACTCAGCTCTTCCTGCTCTATAACATGCTGCCTGCAGATGGGACATTTGCTCATCTCTTCCTGCTCTATAAGGTGTCAGTGTAGTGTGTATTCATAGAGCAGATTGCACAGTTCCAGTAAAGGCTTGGCGGTCACCTCTCCATGTGCTCTATGTGGCAGCGCTGTACACATTGCTGATGTCTTGTGTATAGTGATGACGCTCTTCTGTATTGTATCCATGGTTCATTCCTACGGATCATTTCCTGCTCACTGAATACATTGTTTGCTTACACAGCGTGTAGTATTCTCCCTCCTCCTGCCCCCGCTGTGCACAGGTCACACTCTGTCATCTATCTGTCTATTAGACTAATGTGAGCCTTATATACAGCCTGCAGGGTGACAGCTCAGCATTGCTAGTACTCACAATGCCGCTACACGCCACTCTTACTTCTCTCCCCTCATCTGTGGTCTGACCACAGGAATGAAAGCCTCCCGGAGCCCTCCCGCCCTCGCCTGGCTGCAGTCCGCTGCCTCGCTCACCCCCGTTGCTACCCTACAAAATGTGTCCCAACAACTGCAGGGCATGGAACGACTCCGCTCTCTTATTAACCCTGAAATGTTTATTACATTATACCAGGCGGCAAAATGGTCCATTGTGTTACCTCCCCGTGGTCCAATACTTGCCCAGAGGCTTAGTGATGTCTTGGTGACGGCTCTGAATTAGGGTCGAGAGATTGGACATTGTGGGCTAAATAATTCACTGAATTTCTAAAAAAAAATACATGGGTAAAGAGGTCTTCTAAGATCACAAACTTGATCATATCAGTGAGAATCCATTTACAGGAATGTCATATATTAAGTAGAAACTGTACTGAGCACTGCAGCATTGCCCCATTCACTTACCTGTCCTGTCTGCAGGTTTTTTTTTTTAAATCAGATATTTTTATTGAAAGTCCCCCCCCTTTTACAAACCCAACAAGTACAACAACGAGGGAGATATGCCCAACATCTAACATAGTCATTAACATTATTATCCAATATTACAAATATACATTACAACCAAGATATAGCATCAAAATTGTTCCAAATTTTGTACTATGCTTTTACGATAGTTTCAATACAATCCAATTTACACATATGAATATAACAACATATATCCCTCTCTTCCCTACCCCAACCCCCCCCCCTCCCCTGTGAGCCAGCTCCCCCTCCAACACCCATGTTCCCATTCATACTGTTTTTAAGGAGATCCTCCATTACCTATTTTACCAAAGATAACTGATATTCCAAACTTGCCCTTAAGCGTATCAGAGATGCCGATGGCAAACCTGGTGTGTCCATCCACTTGCCCCATATCTTCTCGTCCTGTCTGCAGGTTGGATGAACTGAGAATACTGTACATAGTGTCCTATCTGCATGCAGCATGTTATAGAGCAGGAGGAGCTGAGCAGATTGTACATAGCATCCTGTCTGCAGGCAGCAAGTTATGGAGCAGGAGGTGCTGTGGACATAGTGTCCTATCTTCGTGCAGTATGTTATGGAGCAGGAGAAGCTTTGCAGATTATACATAGTGTCTTATCTGCAGACAGCATGTTATAGAGCAGGAGGAGCTGAGCAGATTGTACAAAGCATAATTTTTGCAGGCAGCATGTTATGAGATACAGTATGACGCTCTGCTCTTCCTCCTCTTTCTTGTTATCTATCTACGCTACTTTCAAGCAGAAATAGTCTGAGGTGTAGAGTAGAGGAGATCCGTGGCCGTGCACATCACATGCTGCAGTCCTCCTGTCATGTATAGGAGCCGCCATGTAGATCCCACGACACCATGTAACCCATGTGCCAAGTTATAAAAGCGCCTAGAAGCAACTGATATGGCGGTGGAGAAGTTTAGTCCTGGCACTGACCACATGGCGGGCAGTAATACTGAGCGTCGGTGCCATGTACAACCCGACCACATCAATGCCATCCTATACCCCAGAGATGCCCTGACATAAATCACACAGACGTCCCTCCTGTACCTCGGCCACGTTACACAACATAATCCCTCTAAAAATCTATTTTCTTAGCACATTAGGCTTTTTATTCCATTTTCACGCAAAACATATTTCCCCTAATCCCCTCGATACTTAGACCTCTCTATAGCCATTCATTTGCATGGCATTGCCCATAGTCCTCGGCTGTGGCGCGGGGGGGGGGGGGGGATAGACGATGTTGTGGAATTATGTGGTAAGTAAGTTTCTTGGAGCAGTGTGTGAATGCGCTCATAAGTGTTCTTTATCATTAACCTACAAGAGAATAGAGGCCTCTATTCATACAGAGAGAGGGCACTTCTACTACTATTTACAGCCACCTTGTATAGAACAGACATTATACCCTGCTGAGGGACGCGGGAGGTACACCGGACCCCCAGGGCTGGACTCCCAGCCTGAGCTGATGGAAAAATAATATGTTAATTACTCGGAGAAAGTGGCATTAAAAAAAAATACTGTGTCTTGGCATAGACTGGTGATAAATGTCAGGATGCCGGGGCAGGAAAATATTTCTCAGCAGTTTTCGGCTGCCGGCCTTACACCCAGGGACCAGACTGAATAGGATTTAACCCCCAGTCCTGTCTTCACCAGGTGGTCCATGTGAACCCCTAAAAGGTCCTCTGAGCGAGTGTTGAGGTCTATAGACCCGGATAATTTTCCGGTTTTCCAGGGCTCAGACCCTTCCTGCTTTTGCTGTTATAATGAGCATGATATTAGTTTAGCCTTTGGGGAATGGATAGAGATGATGCCACCAGTGCCAAGGAACCTGCACTCTAACTAAAGTAAGAAGTAGTATGGATGGTTCGAGCACCTCCTGGTGACAGGAATGGCGAGAGAGACTCCCTAGTGTGGGTGCCCGGCCGCACGGACCCCCTAGTGTGGGTGCCCGGCCGCACGGACCCCCTAGTGTGGGTGCCCGGCCGCACGGACCCCCTAGTGTGGGTGCCCGGCCGCACGGACCCCCTAGTGTGGGTGCCCGGCCGCACGGACCCCCTAGTGTGGGTGCACAGCCGCACGGACCCCCTAGCGTGGGTGCACGGCCGCACGGACCCCCTAGCGTGGGTGCCCGACCGCACGGACCCCCTAGTGTGGGTGCCCGGCCGCACGGACCCCCTAGTGTGGGTGCCCGGCCGCACGGACCCCCTAGTGTCGGTAGGCCACAGAAAAATCAATTACATAAACCAAAAACAATAAGTCATACATAAATTAGTACTCTAGGTAATCCTGACCGTAGTATATACCAGAAAAGCCAAAAACCTCTTTAAGAAATCTCAAGAAATACCAAAAAAAGAAGAAAAGAGGAAGAAAACAAGGCTACACAATAATTAATGATAAATAGTAATCTTTATTACACAAAGAAAGCATTAAAAAAATATTTATATATATATTTATTATATAAAATATGAGTGCATCTCAGGGCGAGATACACAATGCACGCCAGGTAACAGGTCCTAAATAAGTAAAGTATAAGGAGAGTGATACAGATAAAAGATAATACAGAATGACAGGGACAGTTATAATATGGCATAATATGGTTAAACATAAGAGCGAGTATACATATACATGCTAAACATGCAGTAAAGTAAGAAGTGTGCAATATCTACCAAACAATATGGGCCCTGAGCCACAGAAGTGCAGCACAGCCAGTGATGTACAAATAAATGCCAGAAGGTGGCGAAAATGGCGCTAAGGTGACAGGAAGGAGGACAAACTATTACCTGGCGTGCAACCCCGACGCGCGTTTCAACCGCAGCAGGTCTTTGTCAAGGGATCTTGTTTAGCATGTGTATGTATACTAGCTCTTATGTTTAACCATATTATGCCATATTACAACTGTCCCTGTCATTTTGTATTATGTTTTATCTGTATCACTCTCCTTATACTTTACTTATTTAGGACCTGTTACCTGGCGTGCATTGTGTATCTCGCCCTGTGATGCACTCATATTTTATATATATATTTTTTATGCTTTCTATGTGTAATAAAGATTATTATTTTTCATTAATTATTGTGTAGCCTTGTATTCTTCCTCTTTTCTTATTTTTTTGGTATTTCCCCTAGTGTGGGTGCCCGGCCGCACGGACCCCCTAGTGACAGTGATGGCCAGAGGGCACAACCCTTATGTGCTCTTGGCTCTCTCCATTGAGCTCCATCAGCTGGATGAATATTACAGCCGTTATCAGAGATGGAGGGTAAGAAGCAACTCGGTTAAGAGAATACAGAGCACAGCAGTGTGAGGACGCTCCCCCAGTGCATTGGAAAGGCTATAAATCTATTTATCCCAGTTCTGTTCCAGGGATGATATGTGCTGAGCGACACATTCTCTTCAAGGATTGAAACTGTGTAACACAATGTATATGAGACGTTGCATAACTATTGTTTTTAAATTTGATCTCCATAAAACCCCTTTAGGGAACGATGACCCAGACGAATGTGTGATGGTGCAGAGATGGTTCAGCTGCTGGGAATAATGGTGGTGTGTGTGTGTGTGTGTGTGTATATATATATATGGCTAGAGGCAGGCGCCGCGGGCGAGGAGGTATCCGGATCACCGCGGGTCTTTCCTCTCTCTCTAATTTCTCGCAGGCCAAGTTGTCATCTTGGCTTCTTGCTGCATTTGTTTCCATGGCGACAGTATAATTCGTCTCCTCTCTTAATTGCTCTGACTGCAGCGTCATTAAAACTTTCTAACTATCCAGATATTACCTGTCATGCCACCAGCTCCGCAGTGTATCCAACTCTGGATGGAATGGGTCACCGGGCACCATGGCTGCGTTCTGGTGTAAGGACTGGGGTCTGCGAGTGTTAATCTTACCTTAATGTACACGGGAATATCTCCCTGCATATAGAGGAGAGCAGCGCTGTCTTTCGATTAGTCCCTAACTTATATATGTGTATAAGGATCTGCAGCCATATACTGGACCGGAGTTGCTTTCCTTCATACAACACCTTCACTACTGTCCATGGTACTGAGAAAGACCAGCTTCAGGTTAATGGATCCCCAGACTGTACCAATCTCTAATAGTGAGGGAGTAGATGGAGTATATACCCCAACCGTGGGGGATTTCTGCCTGGCTAGGAGAATGGGGGTCTCCTGCACCCCCTCATGTATAGCTTGGCTGGTCCTGCATCCATTGCCACTCCATTGATTCCTTTGGGACGGTCAATGGATCAGACACACTGGTATTTTAGATGACACCCTAAATCCCGTGTGCCCCTCATAATGTGTTGATCTACTGCTCCAAATCAGATAATTACATAGTTATGGATAGAAAGAAGCAGATTCTCTCATTTACTCTTCAGTACTTTTTGTGTTTGGTTCTGATTGGCTTATCTTAATTTGGTCATATTTCCTCAGCATCAGGATGGCATAAACAGCAAGTAACAGGTCACAATAGATATGTATGTACTTATCATGGCTGTAAGTCAAAGAAAGTCCAAGGCGAGCTTCTTCAAGGGCCTGGAAGACGTATTGTCTCACCATAGTCGTACAACTTTGTCTCCCAAAGTGGAATCCTATCCATGACACTGGGACACCTCAGATGGGGGTCTCATAGCTCAAGAATAGGGGTCTGCTTTTTGTATGTTGCAGGCCCATAGCCCTTATATAGAGCAGTGAGGGTCCCGTCTGTCAGACCCCAGACGTCCCACCTGCGGAGGGCTGATACGTTTTACAATCCCGGGTAATTGAGAAGCGCCCCCTATTGGGATTAGTGAATAGCTCCCTTCTTAGAAAGTGATCATTACTGTGCTATAATCTCCATTATATCATTATACCAGGAGATGGGCTCATCCACCGCTCTGATTATAGCAGCTTTCATGTGTCTGAGTCACAGATGATACTCTCTCTTACCCTGGATTACTCACCGCACAATTATTCTCTACGTACATCCTATACGCATCATGGTCAATATGGAGTCCGATCCCTGCGGAGGATGAATATCTCCGTGTCATTTCAGTCCAGACCGGAAATCACACAAAGCATTTCTTCTTGACTATGGCGGCAATGTGATGAATGTGCTGCGGGGGATCCTATCAGTAATTCCCCTGACAGACAGCCTGTACAATGCGTAGCAGTGCTTCCTCCTAATCCCAGACTCCCTAGACTTAATCTATCAATGGCCTCCCTATTTATCCGCTCCGCTGCAGGTATACATAGCGCTGACTGCGAGGGAGGCAGAACAGCCCTGGTCCTGTGCTCTCTTCGCCCCAAGCTAGGACCGTTCTGTATAAAATTAGCTCTCCAGAAAAAGAAGTCTAAATTAAAAGCATAAATATTTGTGAGCAGCGTCCTCGCTAAAGCCCCAGCGTCCCCCAGCCAAACATTTGGAGGTGTCACATGTGATTACAGTAGGACAGAGAGAGGCCTTTTCAGCCGCAGACACTACTCCTTTAATGCCAGAAGACGCGGCAGGCGGCTCGGACCCACAGCCGATCGCGCTCTCATCAATCAGCTCTCGCTACGGCTCTGAAAGGGCCAGTTTGTTAAACAAACACACTTAGTGTAAAAAGTTTATTCCAGGTAATTAGGGCTTCACTGCAATGGAAACAAATTATTCTGGCTACTAGTGCCAAGCCAAACAGCGGCGGGGGAGAGGCTGGGGAGAGGGGAGCGCCACATACAGAGCGAGGCCGAATTATTATCAGGGAAAGTGACAAGTACACATCACGGCAACGTCTGACGTCTCTCCGAGACCTTCTAGGTAATAATTTTTCCTAATCCAAGTCAAGTACGAATAGTAACCACACTCGTCCACTGCCGTCTATTAGGGTTGTGGTCGTATTAAGTGACGGGCCAAGTTCTGGAGACTAACACCAACATTACGGTCAACGGGGAACACCTGACGGCTTAGTAAGAGGGGACCATCCCCCAAATGTGGTGGGTTACAAGACTCAACTCCTCTGAGGAACCTCTTAGGTTCTCCAGAAAATTGATCTATTCCAGGTTGAAATTCAATGTTGGATTGGCAGTGCCCCCATCATCCCCTTATTCAACAGCTCGACCCTTCTCAATTCTTACATCTGCCCTTGGGGAAAGCTGAGGGTTGGCTCATCCTTACCAGATCTAGTGGTCTCATTCGGCTAACGTTACTCTTCTGAGTGCGACCATTTGAAAGGAGTTTTGCACTGTTAATTTGTTGGGGATCAGCCAAAAAATGGTTATCGTTGGTGGTCTCCAGTGTTGAGTCCTTTTAGCTGTTTGTACTCAACCCACCCCATGAGTGAGACAAGCCGACCATCAGCTTTCTACAAGGGCAGATATCCAGGCGGAGACAAAGCTGGACCTCAGGGAAGATCAGCCATGTGATAGCAGATAGTCCTCTCTACACACTGAAAACACACGCACTCTTATTCCATAAGATTTGCTTTCTGATGTAAATGGAAAAACTTGGCAAAGCAAGAGGGAACGGGTCCTAAAGTAGTAGAAAGGTGATGGACTCTCACACCCAGCACATGTCTCTTCTTCATAGACCACATATTGGACCTGTTAAAAAAGTTGACCTTGGATTTCTACTGTTTGGCACCAATAATGTGTAATATGTAGAAATCCCAAAATACAGAAATCCACTCACCAGTTCTCCTATATCAGTGATGGCAAACCTTTTAGAGACTGAGTGCCCAAACTACAACAAAGACCCGCTTATTTACTGCAAAGTGCCAACACATAAATTTAATTTATGATTTATACTCTTCTCTGTCACAGTTTTCATTGATACCAGTACTCTGAGGACACCAATAAAGCAGAAAATAGTCCCTGGTAGCACTGTCACTTTAAAATACCTCTGTACCAGCACTGG
Source organism: Engystomops pustulosus (assembly GCF_040894005.1). Lineage (NCBI taxonomy): Eukaryota > Metazoa > Chordata > Amphibia > Anura > Leptodactylidae > Engystomops > Engystomops pustulosus. The sequence continues at coordinate 21,925,885 of NC_092418.1, forward strand.
GACTGTAGGAAGATACCTGGAGTCTTTTTTGGTGATGGCCTGAGTGCCCACATAAAGGACTCTGAGTGCCACCTCTGGCACCAGTGCCATAGGTTAGCCATCACTGTCCTATATCATCTATTAGTCATTTCCAGCACCAGCCATCAGTAATGAGTGGGGATTATCCTCCGCCCGGCCCTGGCATCACTGAGGAGTAACGGGATATGGCTCAGGGTCCTGTGAGTAACGTTTGTGAATATCTAACTATGTCTCAGCCTCACTCTAATAACATATCTTGTGTCAGACTTCATATTCACAGATTTCTGTTCCAGATGCAGTTTCATTCTGATTTTTATTAGGTTTGACAGCAGTCGCAATATACCCTACAAATATCCCGATCATCATTACCCCTGTATTATAACATCAGTGTAACACCCTTGTATTATGATATTTTGTCTACTGGCAGTGTGTCCATCGCTGTGTGTAGTATCACTGTACTGTGACATCACTGTGTGTATTATCCCTGTACTGTGACATCACTGTGTGTATTATCCCTGTACTGTGACATCACTGTGTGTATTATCCCTGTACTGTGACATCTCTGTGTGTATTATCCCTGTACTGTGACATCACTGTGTGTATTATCCCTGTACTGTGACATCACTGTGTGTATTATCCCTGTACTGTGACATCCCTGTGTGTATTATCCTGTACTGTGACATCCCTGTGTGTATTATCCCTGTACTGTGACATCACTGTGTGTATTATCCCTGTACTGTGACATCACTGTGTGTATTATCCCTGTACTGTGACATCACTGTGTGTATTATCCCTGTACTGTGACATCACTGTGTGTATTATCCCTGTACTGTGACATCACTGTGTGTATTATCCCTGTACTGTGACATCACTGTGTATTATCTCTGTACTGTGACATCACTGTGTGTATTATCCCTGTACTGTGACATCACTGTGTGTATTATCCCTGTACTGTGACATCACTGTGTGTATTATCCCTGTACTGTGACATCACTGTGTATTATCCCTGTACTGTGACATCACTGTGTGTATTATCCCTGTACTGTGACATCACTGTGTATTATCTCTGTACTGTGACATCACTGTGTGTATAATCCCTGTACTGTGACATCACTGTGTGTATTATCTCTGTACTGTGACATCACTGTGTGTATAATCCCTGTACTGTGACATCACTGTGTGTATTATCTCTGTACTGTGACATCACTGTGTGTATTATCCCTGTACTGTGACATCACTGTGTGTATTATCCCTGTACTGTGACATCACTGTGTGTATTATCCCTGTACTGTGACATCACTGTGTGTATTATCCCTGTACTGTGACATCACTGTGTGTATTATCTCCTGTACTGTGACATCACTGTGTGTATTATCCCTGTACTGTGACATCACTGTGTGTATTATCCCTGTACTGTGACATCACTGTGTGTGTTATCCCTGTATTGTGACATCACTGTGTGTATTATCCCTGTACTGTGACATCACTGTGTGTATTATCCCTGTACTGTGACATCACTATGTGTATTATCCCTGTACTGTGACATTACTGTGTGTATTATCTCTGTACTGTGACATCACTGTGTGTATTATCTCTGTACTGTGACATCACTGTGTGTATTATCCCTGTACTGTGACATCACTGTGTGTATTATCCCTGTACTGTGACATCACTGTGTGTATTATCCCTGTACTGTGACATCACTGTTTGTTATCCCTGTACTGTGACATCACTGTGTGTATTATCCTGTACTGTGACATCACTGTGTGTATTATCTCTGTACTGTGACATCACTGTGTGTATTATCCCTGTACTGTGACATCACTGTGTGTATTATCCCTGTACTGTGACATCACTGTGTGTATTATCCCTGTACTGTGACATCACTGTTTGTTATCCCTGTACTGTGACATCACTGTGTATTATCCCTGGTACAGGTACATGAGGTGCAGAGGTTGCGGTCACACTTGACACCCCTTGTTTCATTTATATTCTTTTGCACTAGATTTCCCTGTTACGTATTTCTGCTGGAGCCCAATCCCTGCAGAACTCCTGGTCCTGAGCTCGGGATCTGTGAGGTGCGAGTGTCCGGCCTGTGGCTCACTATACGGAAAGTAAATCTGCATGAAATCTGACATTCCCGCAGTGAGATTGTGGTAGATGTGACTGTGATGGATCGGCTCCGTTTCATCTTGTGTGGTGGGAGACGAGGATTGTGGGTAATATCGGCTTCGCTCACTTTTTGTGATGCTGTGACAGGTTATTGGGGCCAGGGACAGGATTTGTTTCCTTGTCTTATGACGGACGTTTATTCGGGGGAGTTTTTAGACTTGCGGCCCCTTCCTCGCAGCTTCTTGGCTCTTAGGGCCACGCAGGCCACAAGAATGTAGCGGAGAGATGCTAAGGCCTTCCTGCTGAACGAGAGACTGGTAATTATTATTTTTCTGAAGAGCCGGCTGTAGTCCGGAGCTGGAGAAGAAAATAGGAATTGGGAAGCATGGAGAAGCTGTCTATAGGTGGCTGTGTTTATCCATGGGGGTGCCTGAGGTCAGAGCCTCTAGATCTCGTTTCCAGGCTGGAGATCGGGTATTCCCCTCTGTGCTTTGCGGTGAGGTGGGCCTTGTGTTTGTGTTTTGTGGTGAGGGGGGCTGCGTGTGTTTTGTGGTGAGGTTGCATGTGTGCAGTTACCAGGGTTGGGAAGGTGTAAATAGGATGGAATGCACATTCCCGGGAATACGGAGAGACCTTCCAGGGAACTGGCTTTTTACTGTCACAGGCGTCTCCTCTTGTACTCGGTACAGATACTAGTGTAGTAACATAGCACACGTGTCATATAACACATGCAGGGATAAGCGGTGCCTGCGCTTATCACATTCTAAGAGACATGTACTGCCCCCCTCCTGATTGTCAGAAGTGCAGCATGTTTATACAGTACTGCAGGAGATTATCATACACATCACAGCTGCTGCAGAACTTCATCATACACATCTCAGCTGCTGCAGGAAGACATCATACACACCTCAGCTGCTGCATAACTTCATCATTCACACCTTAGCTGCTGCAGAACGTCATCAGACACACCTTAGCTGCTGCAGAACGTCATCAGACACACCTTAGCTGCTGCAGAACTTTATCATTCACACCTTAGCTGCTGCAGAACTTTATCATTCACACCTTAGCTGCTGCAGAACTTTATCATTCACACCTTAGCTGCTGCAGAACTTTATCATTCACACCTTAGCTGCTGCAGAACTTTATCATTCACACCTTAGCTGCTGCAGAACTTCATCATACATACATACATCAGCTGCTGCACAACTTAATTACACACACCTCAGCTGCTGCAGAACTTCATCATACATATCTGAGCTGTTGCAGAACCTCCTAATATACAGCTAAACTTCAGCATAACCTCAACATATATGCCTTAGCTGCTGCAAGACTTCATCATACACATCTCATTTGCTGCAGAACGTCATCATACACACCTTAGCTGCTGCAGAACGTCATCATACACACCTTAGCTGCTGCAGAACGTCATCAGACACACCTTAGTTGCTGCAGAAAGTCATTATACACACCTTAGCTGCTGCAGAACTTCATCATTCACACCTTAGCTGCTGCAGAACGTCATCAGACACACCTTAGCTGCTGTAGAAAGTCATCATACACACCTTAGCTGCTGCAGAACGTCATCATACACACCTTAGCTACTGCAGAACGTCATCATACACACCTTAGCTGCTGCAGAAAGTCATCATACACACCTTAGCTACTGCAGAACGTCATCATACACACCTTAGCTGCTGCAGAACGTCATCATACACACCTTAGCTGCTGCAGAACGTCATCATACACACCTTAGCTGCTGCAGAACGTCATCATACACACCTTAGCTGCTGCAGAACGTCATCATACACACCTTAGCTGCTGCAGAACGTCATCATACACACCTTAGCTGCTGCAGAACGTCATCATACACACCTTAGCTGCTGCAGAACGTCATCATACACACCTTAGCTGCTGCAGAACGTCATCATACACACCTTAGCTGCTGCAGAACGTCATCATACACACCTTAGCTGCTGCAGAACGTCATCATACACACCTTAGCTGCTGCAGAAAGTCATCAGACACACCTTAGCTACTGCAGAACGTCATCATACACACCTTAGCTACTGCAGAACGTCATCATACACACCTTAGCTGCTGCAGAACGTCATCATACACACCTTAGCTGCTGCAGAAAGTCATCAGACACACATCAGCTGCTGCAGAACCTTATATATTATATAATAAGAATCCCCTCCTATAAATGATAAGAATATTAGATTAGTTATAAAGCATACTGTACATGTATACACTGTAGCGTCCTGTATAGTGATGTCTCTCTGACGCTCGGTAAACATGTTATTTGTGCTGTGAGATGTTATTATTATCACTAGCAGCGTTTTCTCGGAGCCGGTGGAATGTTTGCTGGTTGTTTGTGCCGCTTTTCAGTGGCGCGGCCCCAGACAAGAGATGGTATGTCAGGAGATCTGCCCACTGGAGCCTCTGCATTAGTGAGACTGCTGACTCCACCGCTAACAAGGGCTCACTTTGATTTCCCTCCTTTTGCTACTCAGCACCAAATGTTTTGATTCCTAATTTAGATTATCCATCCTGACAAGTTCCAAAACGTGCTGTCTCCCGAAACCAGCGCTGATGGCTCCGCAGGCTCCCATGAAACAGGACCCCCCCTCCGCTACACAGCCAGAGGACAGGGAAACAAGCGGAGCGCGCAGTATAATACAAGATTATTAATAGCATATTGACTTTTACTAAATTCTCCCTCATAAAGCCTCCAGGGGACGCAGCGCTGTTTACTAAAACAGATATGTCACGAGAGGTGACTGGGGCACTTTACAAGGGCTGTGTCAGGGTTGTATGTTCTCACCTAGAGTTAAATGGTGAATGATGGGGGTTGGATTCCCTGAAATGACAGCAGGTTCGCCATTCATTCCTCCCTTCATTTGTTGTTAAAGGAAATCCGTTTTGACCCAAAATAATCAACAGACTCTGCTAGGTATGGGCCCGGGAGAGATATGTTACCTCTGTGTGTGTAATAAGTAGCAGCAGGACTGTTGAAAGTAAACTTTTAATCCAGGTTTGCAGCTCTGCAAGAGCTCTGGGCGGGTCTTTCATCCTGAAGAGCTTTTTATCTCTTTGTAATGAACTGTTCCATAGCCCCTCCCCTCTGCTCTGAGCATCTGCTGTAAGCATCCAACCAAAGTCCTGATACAGCTCCGACATGTAGCAAAGGGGAGGAGCTGTGGAGTAGCACAGAGCAGAAAGCTGTTCAGGCTGAAAGACCCGCCCCAGAGCCCCCACAAGAGCTAGATTATAACTTCACGTATAATGTAGGGTAAGATCATGTCTGCAGGTTTGTATAGTTAAAAGACAGCTTCCCTTTAAAAGGGATAATAATTCATTTTGGGACAACCCCTTTATGTAAATGCATATAGAAGATGCCCGCTGTTGTATCTGCTACACTCATTACTGATGCAAGTTACTTGTAAATTAATCTCAGACTCTTTTTTTGATGAGCTGAGGGGAGCCACATGATTGCGGCTTAATAACTTTGCAGGAGCGGCACCTCATCATGGCCGCTTCACTTACTCAGAGTCTGTTGCTGCAGCATGTGGTGCAGCTCCACCATACAGAGGGCTATGCACCACAGACAGGAGACTGTAACCATAGAAGTAGCCTCTAGCCGGGCAGCATGCAGAGTATACAAGGGTAATAAGATGCCATGTGGGAGGTCAGTCACCTTTATGGGAAGGGTCGCCTATAGGCTAGTCACGACTATAAAAGAATCACAATTTACATATACACTGATAGCCAGAGGCCTTCTTCGTTATTGTAAATTACAGTTTATAAATAATTGGGTAGTCACCCGACAACTGTACATATTATTATTAGGCTGATGAAGGGGTCACTGAACATTCTGCACTCATCCATTAATAAAACTTTATTTCCATGAGAGCTCCAAACCCCCGTTATAGGCTTTAGTTTGTAAGACCGCATTAGCCTCATTGGTGGCACCACTAGGGGGAGCTAAACTGTATGCATTTAGCTCTGAAGCTCCCTCTACTGGTGGCTACCGGAAGACGTAGGATGCTTTATCCATGGATGCCCCAGGTCTGCTGTGGGACGTCTCTGGTGATGATATTGGATATTTGGGTACAGAATCTCAAACGGCAATATGATAAAAAAAAAGCTGGTTTTGCCATTGTGGACATTTATAATATTGATTGGACTCTATAGCAAACTTTTGTGTGGCCCCGCCCACCACTGTAACTCCTAACCCTATACCCCCCCCAACTTATACTGTCCATATTGTCACTTTTCTGTACCCCCAATTTGATGTGACCAAATTGCTGTATCCCAATATATAATAATCATTTTCGTCATCTCTGCTTGCTGTCAATGAATGGGAAAGTTCACGTTGACCTGTAGAGGCTGAAAACCTGTACAGATCCAATAGTTCTCAGTCTTTGCTTTGTTCCCGTCCTGACACGGAGAGGAGTCTTGTTGTCCCCGTATGGAGGGGTTTTAGGACTGTGATGGTCTCCTGGCAGGTCGGCAGCCCCGCGCACCTCTCCCTCTCTCTGCCCTGCGCTCCTTTCATGCTGTGTGGTCGGTATCAGGGGAGGTTTACGTTGCTCCATAAAAAATAAAATTCATCAGGGCAGCAGTTGCCAAACCTGTGTAACCGCATCTCGGCATGGCTTCCCCCGTCATCACTGTCTGGGCTCCTTCAGCTTTCCCAGGCTTTGCTTTCTATCCTGGCACCACTTGAATTGTTCATATATATAAGGTTGTATTATGTTTGGGTGGCGTATTAAAAATCAGCTAAGCGTTGCCCTGAGATTAGCATTCAGCGCAGCGCACGGGGTTTTGGTGGAGTTATTAGGATATTTGATGCTCAGCTGACACCCTCGCGATTCGCCACTTGAAAAGTGTTGTTTTAGCTAAGGGGGCACTAAACGTGTAACGCGAGTCCGTCCAAAAAGTAAAAGCATCTGTTCCAATAATACTGAGTTCACGGGGCATCCCTCATACTCTGACTACAGACCCGCTATTCTCCTGCACTGCCACGTGGGTTGCATATAGACAACCTCTGTCTGTAGGACTTATTGGATCGCGCTAAGAAGTCACTAATAAGAGCCAATTATCTGCTGACCCATTCATCTTCATGGTCATTGTGTAATACCTCATTTCTCCAGCAGAGGCCACTGTAGGGAAACTGCGTGGCGCTCTACAAGTTACATCCACCAATCTATGGTACAAGTGTTGTTTAACCACTTATATACATGTCATGGAGCGTTAAAAAAATTACTTATATAAAAAAAACCTGACAAAAAGTGATCATCAAATTGAAAGTCCTCAATTAATCCTTTTAAAGGAAATTCGAAAAGTAGAAAATATCGTCTGCTTTCTACTTTTCTTGGAAACAAATATTCAGATTTATGGGAATATTTTAGGTGGATATGTCTTTAAGAGGAATCTACCTCGGCCGCTTTTATCTTTCTATGATGCGGTAGTTTTTTTTTTTTCTTTTTAATTAAAAACAAGTTGTGGATAGAAGTTTCGCATCTGCTGTAAAGCTGAGCTGTCATGACGGGTTAGGAACACGATTTATGGGGGACATCAAACATTACCTGTGTATAATTCATAGACTGTATGGATATTTCTTTGTATTCTTAGAGGGGGGGGGGTATTATCAGATTACATAAAGATGGCTGCAATACTCCGGAAGCGGCTCCTTTAACAAAATTTTCTGGGGTTGGCCCTTTCAGGAGTCTGACGTACCCTCCCTTGTGCGTAACCTTTTTGTGATGTCCACACATAACCTGCCGGTCACACCCTCTTTAAGCACATAAAGTTCCCATAGAGCCCCGAAACTGGTCTCCCCGGCCTTCTCCCCCCATTTTTTTTTTTTTTAAAGGGGTTGTTCCCTTAGCTGTAGATTAGCCGCAGCGCTCACTTTCTCTGCAGCACCCCCGCAGGTGGAATGAAGCATTACCCCATCATGATAAATGATGCAGGAGGAAGTCATTGTTCTTCCCATATCCAGCCGGTGTCATCTGCAATGTTTTTAAAGCTAGAATTTGTCCTTAAAGGGATTGTCTTAAAGCATGGCTGTCTCCTTCCTAAAACAGCGCCACATCTGACCATGGTTTGTGCTGGTACTGCAAGTTTATGGACATGAACAATAAGTGGTTACAGTACCACGCACTATCCATGGCCAAGGAATCCATATTGTCCGATCCCCTTTAATGTTTGTGATTAGCTACTACAGGACAAAGCATAGGCCATAACCTTGTATGGGGGCTCCTCTATCCAGGGCATGCTGGACAGGTTATATACAGGTTATACAGTATATAACCTGTATAATGTGAAGCTGTATCCCCGCTCTCCTGCAGCATCGCCCCGGCAGCTCTGGATCTGTGTTATATCGCACGTTCCGCTAATTGGCGCAACTGCAGGAAAGCGGTAACTTCCGTGTTTTCCCTGAACGCTGCGATGGCTCAGGGCAGAGTTAATGTTTCTCTGCTGCTTCTCATATTTGCCCGAAATAACAGAATCCTCCAAGTGTTGTGACAACAGAACGTGTTATTGTTCTACAATTCACTGCCTGAGGCCTGCACCTTCCTCATCCTCCCGAGAAGCAGCGGCTCCTCAGAACCTGCACCAGCCATAGCTCAGCAGCCCCATTGCCAGGAATAGGGAGGGAGATAGTGACGGGGGTTTATGTATAAAGGGAGTGTAAATGATCAGACATGTCTGCTTTCTTGTAGGAACCAGTGCCAGTGCATTGCTTAGTTGCAGTAACTAACAGAATCCATGGACACTGGGTTTTTCCATTTCCTACCTTCCGTTTAAGATGAGAGTCCACCAGCAATCAGCTGATGGTCTCCAGGAGAAGGGGCTGCTCAGTGATGACTCCTCTCTGCAGTGACCACTACAGATGAGGCGAAGTACTGCATGCAGACATCAGGTGCATGGAATATAGGTCCTGAAACAGGTCTTGTATATTAAAAGGAATTTGTCAGTAGTTTTCATCTTGCACATTTTTGATAGTGTTGTGCATTGTCCCTTAAGATCTGTATAATCTGTGTATGCTGTAAGTAGTAGCAGGACTGAAAATCTTTTATTATTTATTTATTGAGGCGATTCATTTCATGGTGCTATATTTTGAAGAAACAAAAACTACAGGAAACGAAGGTAGGGAGGATTCTGCCCTATATGGAATTTATTTTCCATGGAATTTAAATAAATATTCCTGGATTGTAGCTTCTTTGAGTGCACTAGGGCTGTATCCTCACACTGCTGTGCTCTTAGCTCAATATCCCAAGGCCCCTCCCCTCTGCTGTGAGTAAAGACCGTTGCAGGCTTCTGGTTGAATACTACAGCAGTCACTCACATCTCTGTATTGAACTGCACCACAGCCCTAGTGCTATAATCCTGGAACATAAATCCATTTTTCATACCCAGGGGTAAAGCCACACAGCTTTCCAATACCAAACACTTGCTTTGCAGTCAGACATTCTGCTTAATTCCCTTTTATGCCTGTTCTATGGATCTGTGACAGGAAGTGTTGTTATGATGACATAGGCATTGGAGGCCTTTTCATCAGCGGCCTGACCCCTAACCACTGACACCTCCTCCCTGATATATGATGGTGGTGGTCAGTGACTAACATTCCCCATAGATGTAATTGCAGTCAGGCCGGGGGCCAGCGTGTACGGGCGGAGGGCGCCCCTCTAGGGTTTCTCTTATTTGTATCTTTTATAGACCACCAGGAGTGTGTGACCTATAAGCTGGCACCATGGACCCAGCTCACTCTTATCTCCATTTAGTTTTATTTTATTTTTTTACCCTTTTGTTGCTGTCAGCATTGAATAAAAGGCCAAGAAATGTACAAGTTTTGTACGAACATCTGCAGTGTTTTGGTTGCTATAGGATGTGGCTCATCATCCTGGTTGTTGCATTAGGATTGCAAATACCCTGAAAGGAACTGTCTCTCCAGGAAAGCTCTGGTGTAATGCTTCATGTCACCTGTAGGGGCGCTGTAGGGAAATTTTAAAAGGCTTGGAACAAACTGTCTTTAATTTGCTGGTGGTGTCTATGGTGATTTAGGGTTTCCACTAATCTAAGTATAAGAAGCAGCCCCCTTTAATATTTGGACAACCCTTTCCAAGAGTGCCCTAAGAAAACTCCATTGCTTCTGTGCTTTTAGGCAATACTTGGGTGAGCTGTGAAGCGGATACCTGGACCCTGGTGTGGCTGCACCCTCTGCCCCCTATACTCTTTTATATATATTATTTTGTATATCCATTTCTATAGGTATAATGAGACATGACCTGATATTCTTCTGTGATAATAGACCGGCGACTGGGAGGTGCAGAGATTGCAGGAACTCTTGGCGTAAAGCTGTGCTCGGCCCTGTGCTGTAGGTAACCTTGTCAGACAAAGGGTTAAGTAGTGACTCTTATACCATAAACGCTGACAAGTTGGATTATCCTTCATACAGTGACCCCTAAGGCAGGCCCTGGGGAACCGCGAAAAATGCTGCCTAAATTTTATTGTCAGCAGTTGTGCGGCTCGTGAGTCTGGATACTTGTGACCCGGAAGAACATATAGCAAAATGCATCAGGATGAAGATTACACAGAGTGAAGCTACTGCACCCCTCCCCAAATATCACGTCCTTGACTCACACTGCACCCCATGCTCTCCATACATGAACACCATCACCTACAGCACAGAGCACTGTCTGGGCTGGCTGGGATTTGTTATCCCACTGAAAGCCGACCCGGTGTATAGCTCTCTGCATGTGTTGGACGGAATTTATATTCTGGGATTGACGTTTTTCCAGTGGAATTGTGTCCTCGCACTGCTGTGCTCCCAGCTGATCCGCAGCCTCTGATGTGAGGTGTCCATAAATACAGGACTAGAATTCTAGGAATATTGTAGTGATCAGATCCCAGGCCGGAATATTGTAAGCCGCATATTAATAACCAGAGATGATTTAGCAAATTGTCACTTCTGTGATTTGAGTCTCAGACCTGCACCGCGCTGTCATCCTCCTCTTGTGTGGTGGGAGATGGAAAAGTGGTTATAGATTTTACTATGCAAAAACCTGTTGGAGCCGACAGCAGCCGCCCATCACCATCTCCTGGGGTAAAAATTGTCTATGTATTCCTAAGCAGTGACCTGACTTATGATGAGGTGTATGATGGAGCACCTGATTGTGTGTGTGTATGATGGAGCACATGATTGTGTGTGTGTGTGTGTGTGTGTGTATGATGGAGCACATGATTGTGTGTGTGTGTATGATGGAGCACATGATTGTGTGTGTGTGTATGATGGAGCACCTGATTGTGTGTGTGTATGATGGAGCACCTGATTGTGTGTGTGTATGATGGAGCACCTGATTGTGTGTGTGTATGATGGAGCACATGATTGTGTGTGTGTGTATGATGGAGCACATGATTGTGTGTGTGTGTATGATGGAGCACATGATTGTGTGTGTGTGTATGATGGAGCACATGATTGTGTGTGTGTGTATGATGGAGCACCTGATTGTGTGTGTGTATATGATGGAGCACCTGATTGTGTGTGTGTACGATGGAGCACCTGATTGTGTGTGTGTGTGTATGATGGAGCACCTGATTGTGTGTGTGTGTGATGGAGCACCTGGTCGTGTGTGTGTGTATATGATGGAGCATCTGATTGTGTGTGTGTGATGGAGCACATGATTGTGTGTGTGTGTATGATGGAGCACCTGATTGTGTGTGTGTGTATATGATGGAGCACCTGATTGTGTGTGTGTGTGATGGAGCACCTGGTCGTGTGTGTATGATGAATGCATGAATTGCTCTTTATACTGTATCTGTGCAGTATTATGCAGTGTGACTCTGATCAGGTATCGGCATCAGCTATAACTTTTACCTCCCCTAATGAGAGGCTTGTTCTCTGTAGATAATTGGGGGTCTCTGTGGTCAGGGTCCTTCTATCCCCCGGAGCCCCATCTTATCTCCCCATCTCTCCGCAGACTTCTTGGGTACCAGTAACAATGGCTTGTTGTTATGTAAAGAAGCCTGTATCCGGAAAAAATGCGGAGAGATTCTTCAGTGTTGGAATCTTAGTCACATGGGGCTGATACGGTCCACCCCCCCTCCCCCAGCTAATCTAGTTTCTATAGAAACAAGATTGGGAAAAAAAAGACAGACGGAGAGGGGCAGAAAAGAGTGAGAACGAGAGAAAGAGGGATAGAGAGGTGAGCGGCCATAGGTAGCCGGCGTCATGGCCACCCAGGGGTGCGCTGATGGACAGGACCACAGGTGACGCAGCAGCTCCCTCTACATGGATGCTGGGAACCATCCGACAGTCTCCCGGAGGTGGGAAACAGTCACAGTAGAGTCCTAGCAGGTAAGTGTCATGGTAGGTAGGTACCTGGGATTAGAGAACCTATCACTTCTATCAACCCTCCTGCAAAGTTCTCACAAGATGAATGGACATTCGGCAATAGACTCCGGGAAGGAAGACGCCGCTTCATATATTCACCCCCAACAGGTGGCGGATTGGGAGCACAGGACACCGGGGTCCGGCGCCCCCTCTCCCCTTCTCCATCTGTTGTTCTCATTTTGCTGTCGTTTTTATCATCCCATTATTTGATTCGGGTCCAGAAGACGTCTCCGGGATGGAGTTACAGCCTGGCTTATGTTATCCATAACTCTTCTCCGCTCGGGGTGGGGGGAGGAGACGCTCATTCCCTTTCTTGGTCCTGGTCTATATCTCTCTATTAATAAGAACATATGACGTGTATAGGGCGCTCTATATAATGAGGGCAGTATGGTCCAGCGCCGCCCTGGTCCTACCTATACCTGGTCCGGAGAGAGAGGAGAGTTTTTGTTTTACTTTTTCTTTGTAATTTTTGTATATCCATAATGATATTATCTAGCTATGAGGTCCTGGTGGACATGAGACATGTCAGCAGTAGCGTATACTTACCTGCCTGAAGGTATACATGTGACTGTATGTGGTGTATACACAAGAGGTTTAACCTCTTGAGGTAGGTGACCCCCATTATGTACCAGTCCAATATAGCGGTCACTTACCTTCCACATCTACTGTATATGAGTAAAAGATAGGTCTGACACTCACCTTTGTTGTATATACCTTGTACATGGCTAGTAGGACACCCCCTATAAAGCAATTTTGTTATGAAAGTTTTGCACTTGGAGTTTGCCCTGTATTGATGTTGTATATAGCAGCCTGTACTACTACTGAGGCTGTCAGTGCACGCTGGGGGTAGTAGTATAAGCTGAAGTTGGTTGCAGTGAATGTATTACTAGGGTGTGAGCACCTATGGAGATACGGCTGGGGGGGCTGTGTATAAATATTGTATTGAGGAAGGTAATGGGGGTCAGTAATCCCTGGTGATGGAGTGAGCGCTGCCCCGGGTACAGCTGTTCTTAAGCCAATGACAGGTGCAATAATTGCGTCTGCTCAGCCCGCGCTATTCTTAAACCTCATTAACATATTTTGCCTCCCCTTCCCAGTCCTGCACATCAAAATAAGGGAGCGATGTGAGGCTGCAGCCTGTGCCACTAAGCGGAGTAGCAGACCCTGCCACCTGCACAGAGTCACGCACAGAAGAAGAGCTGATCCACCAACCTGTGACCCTCACACTGCTGCCAGGCTACAAACTATACATGGGAGCTGTCACCACTGCTGGCCATGGAAATCCACTGCTGTGTCCTCACGCTGCTGTGCTGCTTGTTTACTTCAGCTTCTCCACAGCACCTTCTCCTCTGTGTTAACCATACACCTGCTACAGCTATTATCAGGGCAGAGAGGAGGGAAGCGGAGCAGCCTAACGCAAACAACTCAGAGCACAGCAGTGTGAGGACGTTCCCCCAGTATAATCTTATATAATGGCAGTTATTCTTTTACTGACAACAAAGACAGCTGTCTGATCACACTTCTCTCCAGGGCTACCATAGCTCCAAACCGTCCCGGATTTGGCAGGACAGTCCCGGTTTTTCACCTTTGTCGCGCCGTCACGTGGGGAGATTGTCCCAGATATTCCCTCCAGGTCCCGCACTGGCTGGGGTTGTCCCAGCTCTGTGTCCCGCCTAGTATAAACTTTCAAAGCCAGAACTTGCGGTACTGAATGACTTCTAAAGACACGGGCAGATGTGTTGGTTAGCGGCAGAGCAGAGACCTAGTCATCAGGGAGACATCACCTTCTGTCCATATATGGTCTCTACATCTCCTAGGGCTTCCCCAGACACAAGGGGGGTCATTTACTAAAGGCCCGAATCGCTGTTTTCCGACGTGTTTCCCGAATATTACCGGTTTTCGACGATTTTCCCCTGAATTGCCGCGGGTTTTTGGCGCACGCGGTCTCTATTTAATTCAATTAAATAAATTTATGCCCAGGCCATGGCCTTAGTGGTTGTCTATACGTGGATTTTTTGTAACTAAGAGGTTTACTGTTACACTGTGACACAGACTTAATGCACTGGTATATAGAGAGGGATCTTCTCAGAGATTATTATTGTGTTATTGAGACATTATTATTTTTATTATTATTATCCAGAATATTATTATTATGAAGATGTATCTCTATATACCAGTGCATGAAGCCTGTGTAACAGTAAAGCTCTTAGTTACATAAAATCCTCTCATAAACAACCACAAATCCCATAGCCAAGTGGATAGAGGCTCCCAATCTCTATGGCAGCCACAGCACCTGCCCCCCATACACCACACTGCCAGCCACAGACCCTGCCCCCCCATACACCACACTGCCCTCCATGCACCACACTGCCAGCCAGAGCACCTGCCCCTCCATACACCACACTGCCAGCCACAGCACCTGCCCCCCATACACCACACTGCCCTCCATGCACCACACTGCCAGCCAGAGCACCTGCCCCTCCATACACCACACTGCCAGCCACAGCACCTGCCCCCCATGCACCACACTGCCAGCCACAGCACCTGCCCCTCTATACACCACGCTGCCAGCCACAGCACCTGCCCCCCATACACCACACTGCCAGCCACAGCACCTGCCCCCCATACACCACACTGCCAGCCACAGCACCTGCCCCCCATACACCACACTGCCAGCCACAGCCCCTGCCCCCCATACACCACACTGCCCTCCATGCACCACACTGCCAGCCACAGCACCTGCCCCCCATACACCACACTGCCAGCCACAGACCCTGCCCCCCCATACACCACACTACCCTCCATGCACCACACTGCCAGCCACAGCACCTGCCCCCCATACACCACACTGCCAGCCACAGCACCTGCCCCCCATACACCACGCTGCCAGCCAGAGCACCTGCCCGCCATACACCACGCTGCCAGCCAGAGCACCTGCCCGCCATACACCACACTGCCAGCCACAGCACCTGCCCCTCCATACACCACACTGCCAGCCACAGCCCCTGCCCCCCATACACCACACTGCCAGCCACAGCACCTGCCCCCCATACACCACACTGCCAGCCACAGACCCTGCCCCCCCATACACCACACTGCCAGCCACAGCACCTGCCCCCCATACACCACACTGCCAGCCACAGCACCTGCCCCCCATACACCACACTGCCAGCCACAGCCCCTGCCCCCCATACACCACACTGCCCTCCATGCACCACACTGCCAGCCAGAGCACCTGCCCCCCATATACCACACTGCCAGCCACAGCCCCTGCCCCCCCATATACCACACTGCCAGCCACAGCACCTGCCCCCCATACACCACACTGCCAGCCACAGCCCCTGCCCCCCATACACCACACTGCCCTCCATGCACCACACTGCCAGCCAGAGCACCTGCCCCTCATACACCACACTGCCAGCCACAGCTCCTGCCCCCCATACACCACACTGCCCTCCATGCACCACACTGCCAGCCAGAGCACCTGCCCCCCATACACCACACTGCCAGCCAAAGACCCTGCCCCCCCATACACCACACTGCCAGCCACAGCCCCTGCCCCCCCATACACCACACTGCCAGCCACAGCCCCTGCCCCCCCATACACCACACTGCCAGCCACAGCACCTGCCCCCCATACACCACACTGCCAGCCACAGCACCTGCCCCTCTATACACCACACTGCCAGCCACAGCACCTGCCCCTCTATACACCACACTGCCAGCCACAGCACCTGCCCCTCTATACACCACACTGCCAGCCACAGCACCTGCCCCCCATACACCACACTGCCAGCCACAGCACCTGCCCCCCATACACCACACTGCCAGCCACAGCACCTGCCCCCCCATACACCACACTGCCAGCCACAGCACCTGCCCCTCCATACACCACACTGCCAGCCAAAGACCCTGCCCCCCCATACACCACACTGCCAGCCACAGCCCCTGCCCCCCCATACACCACACTGCCAGCCACAGCCCCTGCCCCCCCATACACCACACTGCCAGCCACAGCACCTGCCCCCCATACACCACACTGCCAGCCACAGCACCTGCCCCTCTATACACCACACTGCCAGCCACAGCACCTGCCCCTCTATACACCACACTGCCAGCCACAGACCCTGCCCCCCATACACCACACTGCCAGCCACAGCACCTGCCCCCCCATACACCACACTGCCAGCCACAGCACCTGCCCCCCATACACCACACTGCCAGCCACAGCACCTGCCCCTCTATACACCACACTGCCAGCCACAGCACCTGCCCCTCTATACACAACACTGCCAGCCACAGCACCTGCCCCCCATACACCACACTGCCAGCCACAGCACCTGCCCGCCATACACCACACTGCCAGCCACAGCACCTGCCCCTCCATACACCACACTGCCAGCCACAGCCCCTGCCCCCCATACACCACACTGCCAGCCACAGCACCTGCCCCCCATACACCACACTGCCAGCCACAGACCCTGCCCCCCCATACACCACACTGCCAGCCACAGCACCTGCCCCCCATACACCACACTGCCAGCCACAGCACCTGCCCCCCATACACCACACTGCCAGCCACAGCCCCTGCCCCCCATACACCACACTGCCCTCCATGCACCACACTGCCAGCCAGAGCACCTGCCCCCCATATACCACACTGCCAGCCACAGCCCCTGCCCCCCCATATACCACACTGCCAGCCACAGCACCTGCCCCCCATACACCACACTGCCAGCCACAGCCCCTGCCCCCCATACACCACACTGCCCTCCATGCACCACACTGCCAGCCAGAGCACCTGCCCCTCATACACCACACTGCCAGCCACAGCTCCTGCCCCCCATACACCACACTGCCCTCCATGCACCACACTGCCAGCCAGAGCACCTGCCCCCCATACACCACACTGCCAGCCAAAGACCCTGCCCCCCCATACACCACACTGCCAGCCACAGCCCCTGCCCCCCCATACACCACACTGCCAGCCACAGCCCCTGCCCCCCCATACACCACACTGCCAGCCACAGCACCTGCCCCCCATACACCACACTGCCAGCCACAGCACCTGCCCCTCTATACACCACACTGCCAGCCACAGCACCTGCCCCTCTATACACCACACTGCCAGCCACAGCACCTGCCCCTCTATACACCACACTGCCAGCCACAGCACCTGCCCCCCATACACCACACTGCCAGCCACAGCACCTGCCCCCCATACACCACACTGCCAGCCACAGCACCTGCCCCCCCATACACCACACTGCCAGCCACAGCACCTGCCCCTCCATACACCACACTGCCAGCCAAAGACCCTGCCCCCCCATACACCACACTGCCAGCCACAGCCCCTGCCCCCCCATACACCACACTGCCAGCCACAGCCCCTGCCCCCCCATACACCACACTGCCAGCCACAGCACCTGCCCCCCATACACCACACTGCCAGCCACAGCACCTGCCCCTCTATACACCACACTGCCAGCCACAGCACCTGCCCCTCTATACACCACACTGCCAGCCACAGACCCTGCCCCCCATACACCACACTGCCAGCCACAGCACCTGCCCCCCCATACACCACACTGCCAGCCACAGCACCTGCCCCCCATACACCACACTGCCAGCCACAGCACCTGCCCCTCTATACACCACACTGCCAGCCACAGCACCTGCCCCTCTATACACAACACTGCCAGCCACAGCACCTGCCCCCCATACACCACACTGCCAGCCACAGCACCTGCCCCCCATACACCACACTGCCAGCCACAGCAGCTGCCCCCCCATACACCACACTGCCAGCCACAGCACCTGCCCCTCCATACACCACACTGCCAGCCACAGACCCTGCCCCCCCATACACCACACTGCCAGCCACAGCCCCTGCCCCCCATACACCACACTGCCAGCCACAGACCCTGCCCCCCATACACCACACTGCCAGCCACAGCCCCTGCCCCCCATACACCACACTGCCAGCCGCAGCACCTGCCCCCCATACACCACACTGCCAGCCGCAGCACCTGCCCCCCCATACACCACACTGCCAGCCGCAGCACCTGCCCCCCATACACCACACTGCCAGCCACAGCACCTGCCCCCCATACACCACACTGCCAGCCACAGACCCTGCCCCCCCATACACCACACTTCCAGCCACAGCCCCTGCCCCCCCATACACCACACTGCCAGCCACAGCCCCTGCCCCCCCATACACCACACTGCCAGCCACAGCACCTGCCCCCCATACACCACACTGCCAGCCACAGCACCTGCCGCTCTATACACCACACTGCCAGCCACAGCACCTGCCCCCCATACACCACACTGCCAGCCACAGCACCTGCCCCCCCCATACACCACACTGCCAGCCACAGCACCTGCCCCCCATACACCACACTGCCAGCCACAGCACCTGCCCCTCTATACACCACACTGCCAGCCACAGACCCTGCCCCCCATACACCACACTGCCAGCCACAGCACCTGCCCCCCCCATACACCACACTGCCAGCCACAGCCCCTGCCCCCCATACACCACACTGCCAGCCACAGCCCCTGCCCCCCATACACCACACTGCCCTCCATGCACCACACTGCCAGCCAGAGCACCTGCCCCCCCATATACCACACTGCCAGCCACAGCACCTGCCCCCCATACACCACACTGCCAGCCACAGCCCCTGCCCCCCATACACCACACTGCCCTCCATGCACCACACTGCCAGCCAGAGCACCTGCCCCTCATACACCACACTGCCAGCCACAGCTCCTGCCCCCCATACACCACACTGCCCTCCATGCACCACACTGCCAGCCAGAGCACCTGCCCCCCATACACCACACTGCCAGCCAAAGACCCTGCCCCCCCATACACCACACTGCCAGCCACAGCCCCTGCCCCCCCATACACCACACTGCCAGCCACAGCCCCTGCCCCCCCATACACCACACTGCCAGCCACAGACCCTGCCCCCCATACACCACACTGCCAGCCACAGCACCTGCCCCCCCATACACCACACTGCCAGCCACAGCACCTGCCCCCCATACACCACACTGCCAGCCACAGCACCTGCCCCTCTATACACCACACTGCCAGCCACAGCACCTGCCCCTCTATACACCACACTGCCAGCCACAGCACCTGCCCCCCATACACCACACTGCCAGCCACAGCCCCTGCCCCCCCATACACCACACTGCCAGCCAGAGCACCTGCCCGCCATACACCACACTGCCAGCCACAGCACCTGCCCCCCATACACCACACTGCCAGCCACAGCACCTGCCCCCCATACACCACACTGCCAGCCACAGCACCTGCCCCTCCATACACCACACTGCCAGCCACAGCCCCTGCCCCCCATACACCACACTGCCAGCCACAGCCCCTGCCCCCCATACACCACACTGCCAGCCACAGACCCTGCCCCCCCATACACCACACTGCCAGCCACAGCACCTGCCCCCTATACACCACACTGCCAGCCACAGCACCTGCCCCCCATACACCACACTGCCAGCCACAGCCCCTGCCCCCCATACACCACACTGCCCTCCATGCACCACACTGCCAGCCAGAGCACCTGCCCCCCCATATACCACACTGCCAGCCACAGCCCCTGCCCCCCCCATATACCACACTGCCAGCCACAGCACCTGCCCCCCATACAACACACTGCCAGCCACAGCCCCTGCCCCCCATACACCACACTGCCCTCCATGCACCACACTGCCAGCCAGAGCACCTGCCCCTCATACACCACACTGCCAGCCACAGCTCCTGCCCCCCATACACCACACTGCCCTCCATGCACCACACTGCCAGCCAGAGCACCTGCCCCCCATACACCACACTGCCAGCCAAAGACCCTGCCCCCCCATACACCACACTGCCAGCCACAGCCCCTGCCCCCCCATACACCACACTGCCAGCCACAGCCCCTGCCCCCCCATACACCACACTGCCAGCCACAGCACCTGCCCCCCATACACCACACTGCCAGCCACAGCACCTGCCCCTCTATACACCACACTGCCAGCCACAGCACCTGCCCCTCTATACACCACACTGCCAGCCACAGACCCTGCCCCCCATACACCACACTGCCAGCCACAGCACCTGCCCCCCCATACACCACACTGCCAGCCACAGCACCTGCCCCCCATACACCACACTGCCAGCCACAGCACCTGGCCCTCTATACACCACACTGCCAGCCACAGCACCTGCCCCTCTATACACAACACTGCCAGCCACAGCACCTGCCCCCCATACACCACACTGCCAGCCACAGCACCTGCCCCCCATACACCACACTGCCAGCCACAGCACCTGCCCCCCCATACACCACACTGCCAGCCACAGCACCTGCCCCTCCATACACCACACTGCCAGCCACAGCCCCTGCCCCCCCATATACCACACTGCCAGCCACAGCCCCTGCCCCCCATACACCACACTGCCAGCCACAGCACCTGCCCCCCCATACACCACACTGCCAGCCACAGCACCTGCCCCTCCATACACCACACTGCCAGCCACAGCCCCTGCCCCCCCATATACCACACTGCCAGCCACAGCCCCTGCCCCCCATACACCACACTGCCAGCCACAGCACCTGCCCCCCCATACACCACACTGCCAGCCGCAGCCCCTGCCCCCCCATACACCACACTGCCAGCCGCAGCACCTGACCCCCATACACCACACTGCCAGCCACAGCACCTGCCCCCCCATACACCACACTGCCAGCCGCAGCACCTGCCCCCCATACACCACACTGCCAGCCACAGCACCTGCCCCCCATACACCACACTGCCAGCCACAGACCCTGCCCCCCCATACACCACACTGCCAGCCACAGCCCCTGCCCCCCCATACACCACACTGCCAGCCACAGCACCTGCCCCCCCATACACCACACTGCCAGCCACAGCACCTTCCCCCCATACACCACACTGCCAGCCACAGCACCTGCCCCTCTATACACCACACTGCCAGCCACAGCACCTGCCCCTCTATACACAACACTGCCAGCCACAGCACCTACCCCCCATACACCACACTGCCAGCCACAGCACCTGCCCCCCATACACCACACTGCCAGCCACAGCACCTGCCCCCCCATACACCACACTGCCAGCCACAGCACCTGCCCCTCCATACACCACACTGCCAGCCACAGCCCCTGCCCCCCCATATACCACACTGCCAGCCACAGCCCCTGCCCCCCATACACCACACTGCCAGCCGCAGCACCTGCCCCCCATACACCACACTGCCAGCCACAGCACCTGCCCCCCCATACACCACACTGCCAGCCGCAGCACCTGCCCCCCATACACCACACTGCCAGCCGCAGCACCTGCCCCCCATACACCACACTGCCAGCCACAGACCCTGCCCCCCCCATACACCACACTGCCAGCCACAGCCCCTGCCCCCCCATACACCACACTGCCAGCCACAGCCCCTGCCCCCCCATACACCACACTGCCAGCCACAGCACCTGCCCCCCATACACCACACTGCCAGCCACAGCCCCTGCCCCCCCATACACCACACTGCCAGCCACAGCCCCTGCCCCCCCATACACCACACTGCCAGCCACAGCACCTGCCCCCCATACACCACACTGCCAGCCACAGCACCTGCCCCTCTATACACCACACTGCCAGCCACAGCACCTGCCCCTCTATACACCACACTGCCAGCCACAGACCCTGCCCCCCATACACCACACTGCCAGCCACAGCACCTGCCCCCCCCATACACCACACTGCCAGCCACAGCACCTGCCCCCCATACACCACACTGCCAGCCACAGCACCTGCCCCTCTATACACCACACTGCCAGCCACAGCACCTGCCCCTCTATACACCACACTGCCAGCCACAGCACCTGCCCCCCATACACCACACTGCCAGCCACAGCACCTGCCCCCCCCATACACCACACTGCCAGCCACAGCACCTGCCCCCCATACACCACACTGCCAGCCACAGCACCTGCCCCTCCATACACCACACTGCCAGCCACAGCACCTGCCCCCCATACACCACACTGCCAGCCACAGCACCTGCCCCCCATACACCACACTGCCAGCCACAGCCCCTGCCCCCCATACACCACACTGCCAGCCACAGCCCCTGCCCCCCATACACCACACTGCCAGCCACAGCACCTGCCCCCCATACACCACACTGCCAGCCACAGCACCTGCCCCCCCATACACCACACTGCCAGCCACAGCACCTGCCCCCCATACACCACACTGCCAGCCGCAGCACCTGCCCCCCATACACCACACTGCCAGCCACAGCACCTGCCCCCCATACACCACACTGCCAGCCACAGACCCTGCCCCCCCATACACCACACTGCCAGCCACAGACCCTGCCCCCCCATACACCACACTGCCAGCCACAGCCCCTGCCCCCCCATACACCACACTGCCAGCCACAGCACCTGCCCCCCATACACCACACTGCCAGCCACAGCACCTGCCCCTCTATACACCACACTGCCAGCCACAGCACCTGCCCCTCCATACACCACACTGCCAGCCACAGCACCTGCCCCCCATACACCACACTGCCAGCCACAGCACCTGCCCCTCTATACACCACACTGCCAGCCACAGCACCTGCCCCTCCATACACCACACTGCCAGCCACAGCACCTGCCCCCCATACACCACACTGCCAGCCACAGCACCTGCCCCCCCATACACCACACTGCCAGCCACAGCACCTGCCCCCCCATACACCACACTGCCAGCCACAGCACCTGCCCCCCCCATACACCACACTGCCAGCCACAGCACCTGCCCCCCATACACCACACTGCCAGCCACAGCACCTGCCCATCTATACACCACACTGCCAGCCACAGCACCTGCCCCTCTATACACCACACTGCCAGCCACAGCACCTGCCCCCCATACACCACACTGCCAGCCACAGACCCTGCCCCCCCATACACCACACTGCCAGCCACAGCCCCTGCCCCCCCATACACCACACTGCCAGCCGCAGCACCTGCCATCCACACAGGACCTGTGGCAGGACCTGCTGCAGTCTTCCATGTAGTGCCCTCCATACTGCCACAAAGGTGGAAGACACTGAAGATAGGAGATACTAAACCTCAGTGGGGGCAATGCTGGGTTGATATGGGGACAGACTTTCACCCCATGAATTCTTATGCTAGAAGTGGAAAATATGTTAATGCTTCCAGAATCCGCTTTTCCAAACAGATCCCCTATAATCATAGATCTTTAGCCTTTCAGCACAGCGCTGTAAAGCGAGACTGAAATCCTGAAGATCTTTTACATTAACCCCTACTGTTAAAACTAAATTGGAAAAACTTCCCTCGTCCCATAGAAAGGACTGAAATGAGTCACTAGTTATAGGGTCATTTCAATCCGGATGGAAGGGGCTGCTGATTATTTGTCTTTTCCATCCTATTCCCCGGCCACATCGACCCACCAGACCCTTGTTCTCCTATGACTGGCACTTCAAGACCATTACTGGTCCTCAACATCCAAATGCAAAAAGGGACGGCAAAATACCAGGGGGCATGTCTCCAAAATACCAACTGTGACAGGCACAGGACAAATAAAATCTGTAATATTCATAGGATTAAAAAATTAAATGTGCAATAGGCAGAGGACACAATTAGGGGGACACAAACATTCTGGCCTCTGATTTGCTTGGTATATAAAAATTCTGCCCCATAGCTTGAACCCGTATCATTGTAGATATCGATCTGTAATGACTCAGGAAACTGCTCGTAATAGATTCCTCTGCATCCATCAGTCACTCCCGGTGGTGCCCCAGTTTTACATCCGGTACCTTCCCCCGGCTAATGAGGGACAATGCTGTGAGAGCGTCTGCTCTCTGTATATATACTCCCTTCTCTATATAAAGCCGCCTGCTGCCAGAGCTGAGCCGTACATGGCCGCCCCGGTGAGGAGCAATGTGACGCATGTCTCCCTATCAAAGCTTGTTGTGACAAGCAGCTGACATCTGAAATCCTACATAATCATTGGGGCTGACAACTCGAAATGAGATCTGGAATCCAGGCTGAACTTTACTGATACAGAACAATATGAGGACATTGACATACATTGATGTACATGTACAAGAGGCACCTGAATGGGTATAAAAATATCACGGATTATGGAAAGAAAACCTCTGTTTGATCCTACAGGTTGGGCTTGACAGACCTGCATCTTTTTCCAACCTTGTATACTATGACCCTATAGTGGGCGCCATATGTTTTCCCTGTATTTCCAGGCATCTTCTCGTGTTGTCAGGATCATTTCTATCAATGACTCCTTATCATGTTTGTAGGATTTTATCTACTAGCGATTGGGCAGTAGTACATCCTGATAATATAATAAAAATACACCCCAGGGGATAATTAAAACTCAAAATAATATTTAACATGTCTCTATCTACAGGTTGGCATTCACTTGCAGCAAGCAGAGATCTTGACAGGAATGGAGAATTAAAAAAAAAAAAAAATAGAAATCCATGCTATGCATATTAATGTGATAAATTAGGGTAAGGGGGTCCTACACCTAGCACTACCCCAAACCTCTACTCCAGCAAATCATTAGGACCCCCGTCTACACCTTTACACCGAGCTCTCTCCTCCAGATTGTAAAGAAACATATTTTATCATCTATCTATGTATGTGTCTCTGTTCTATCCATATGTCTCACATCTATGTGTCATGTACTCATCTCCCATCTATCTATAGTCCTGATATCTGTAATATCTTGTATTGTATCTGTCAGCCTCTTATCCATCTACCATTTCCATGTAATATACGTCCTCCTATAACCCCGGGTGTCTAATAATTACCGGCCTATTAAGCAGCTGATAATGAGACGCCTCGCTGGGCCTCTCAGGTTATAACTATGGCTATCAGATTGACAGGCGGATAAATGAGGGAAGGAGGATGAGGAGGATGACAAGTGAGTGGAGCTCAGGGCTGCACATGATCCATTCCTTCTGCTTGTGGACATAATGGGACTTCCCTGTGTTTCCTCCTCATATCGCAGTCCATTTATGAATAATGGTTGGGGGTTATTGAGTCCCTTTTCTCTGTAGCGCTCGCAGCTGTATCTATATTGAGGCGCTCTCTACCACTTCAGCAGCAGATGAACACAAGCGCTAAGTTCATGCCCATAGGATGCGACCATCTCCTTGAGATAACGTAATGTGATTTCTCCTGGGTTACTTCAGGCAACAATTGTTTTCACTCAAAGCTTTGAGGATCCTGAAAGCCTGGACCTTACTCGGGGCCAAGTAACGTGCGCAGCGTGTTCATGCGCGGCTTGTGTGTGTTGTAGGGGTTGTCCATGTATCTGTATGTGTTACATATGCCTGCACAGACACCGCAGATCTGCCATGATTCATCTCTGCTGCAGTACAGTCTGTGCACAGGCTCTATAAATAGCCTCTGATACAATGCGGTACTGTACCAATCTCCAACATTTCTATTATTTAAGGCGACCATCATGGCTTACGGGAAGAAATTCCCCCTGTTTTTTTTTTATATCCCCGAGAAGACCTGTAGATGCTCTGTCCTTGGTCCTGAGAGCAGGGAGGAGCGAGTCCAGGAGCCTCCAGTAACACCTGCTGTGCTTTCTCCCACCTGCAGGTCCATTGGAGGACTCTCAAAGTTAACCCACAGGTTGTCCCTCAAGGAGAGATCAGAGAAGAAGAACGATGCTGAGCCTGCACCCCTGGAGCAGCCTGCATTCAGACCGAGATCACTGAGCATTGAATGGTGAGAAAAGTGGGATGGAGCCAGGTTGGGATAAGCCATGGTCTATGGAGAAGAGGTAGGGTAGAAGGTTATGGGCTGGTGACTTGTAGACTCTACAACGTTAGGTTAAGGTTTTGCATGAAAAGCAGATGTCTAGATGTTATTCTGTTCAAGATCTGAATGACAACTTTGTTGTGTAAGTCCCATGAGTCCCATGAGGTGATGACATGAAGAGTGGTGACATTAGCTAGATGGAGCTGAAGGAATGATGAACTGGATGGTGACCACACACTTGGAGGTTTAGGGTTTTTGCTTCCTGAGGTGACATGCCGATTTATGGTGTTGCAATTCAAAATTATTAGAAGGTTAAAGTGTTGCCTAAAAGTGGTCAACCCTTTGGAGGTAACCTGTCAACAAGTTTGAGGCCCCTTTAACGAACAGACCCATCAATCATGTAAAGGTAAAAGTAGTACTTAACTCCTCAGCTCTCTTTAGGTATTGTCCATGGAGATCTGTGTACCCATACTGTCCATATATGTCCTAACACTCTTAGCACTTTGTGTTAAACTGATCCTCAGCACCTCCCTTCTGCTCTGGTAAAAGCTATATCAGATTTTAGGTTGGATACTACAGCAGTTACTCAGAGCAGGGGGACTGTGGAGCATCTCAATGCAGAGAGCTAAGAGAACAGCAGTGTGAGGACACCTCCAGTGCAATAATGTAAAGATCTCTGGGTGTGCAGACAGAGAAGGGAACCTTTAATAAGTACTGAGGTAAATGGTCTTCTCTCTACTTATCATAGGCCCTGTGTATCTATAGGTAAGTGATCGTGAATCTACATGTACCTGCATACAGGAATGACTGGTTTTCCATATATTTTGCTGTGGTTGTGTGATTTCACATCTTGGCCCTATATACAATATACTTGACAAGAGGTAAGATGCAGTGAAGACAGTGTAAGCTTTGTAATTAGGGCTCAGCATGACATTCCCTCATAACTAACAGCATTGTCATATCTGCCAAATGTTTCCGAACCAGGTAATGTGCCCCGAGGAAGCGGAGAACTGGCACTCGGGTCACATGCATGGAAAATCCTGTCATTCATGCTACACTGGCAGCAGTCACAAAGACGTACACAATGTACGACCCCAGGGAAGCCGACATTAGTCATTTTGTTACATATGCTAAAGTTGTTAAAGGGCGCTGTATGCAGGGGAACATTTTCATTCAATTTGTGTGAGATATAGGGGGAAATTATGGGGGACATTTATGTGACTGCTAACACAGACTGTTCATTCTCTTATACAGTCTCTTTCCAATGCAGGTGTAGCAGTCACATCCTGATGTGTAAAGGAGCCCAAAAGTCCCTTTGCCACATAAAAATATAACCCGGTCTGTATAGTATAAGTAATGTATGTACACAGTGACTACACCAGCAGAATAGTGAGTGCAGCTCTGTAGTATAATACAGGATGTAACTCAGGATCAGTACAGGAGAAGTAATGTCATGTATGTACACAGTGACTGCACCAGCAGCAGAATAGTGAGTGCAGCTCTGGGGTATAATACAGGATGTAACTCAGGATCATTACAGGATAAGTAATGTCATGTATGTACACAGTGACTGCACCAGCAGCAGAATAGTGAGTGCAGCTCTGGAGTATAATACAGGATGTAACTCAGGATCAGTACAGGTTAAGTAATGTCATGTATGTACACAGTGACTGCACCAGCAGAATAGTTAGTGCAGATCTGGAGTATAATACAGGATGTAACTCAGGATCAGTACAGGAGAAGTAATGTCATGTATGTATACAGTGACTGCACCAGCAGAATAGTGAGTGCAGCTCTGGGGTATAATACAGGATGTAACTCAGGATCAATACAGGATAAGTAATGTCATGTATGTACACAGTGACTGCACCAGCAGCAGAATAGTGAGTGCAGCTCTGGAGTAGAATACAGGATGTAACTCCGGATCAGTACAGGATAAGTAATGTCATGTATGTACACAGTGACTGCACCAGCAGCAGAATAGTTAGTGCAGATCTGGAGTATAATACAGGATGTAACTCAGGATCAGTACAGGATAAGTAATGTCATGTATGTACACAGTGACTGCACCAGCAGCAGAATAGTGAGTGCAGCTCTGGGGTATAATACAGGATGTAACTCAGGATCAGTACAGGATAAGTAATGTCATGTATGTACACAGTGACTGCACCAGCAGCAGGATAGTGAGTGCAGCTCTGGAATATAATACAGGATGTAACTCAGGATCAGTACAGGATAAGTAATGTCATGTATGTACACAGTGACTGCACCAGCAGCAGAATAGTGAGTGCAGCTCTGGGGTATAATACAGGATGTAACTCAGTCTCATCCCGGTATAAGTAATGTCATGTATGTACACAGTGACTGCACCAGCAGCAGAATAGTGAGTGTATCTCTGGAGTATATTACATGATATAACTCAGGATCAGTACAGGATAAGTAATGTCATGTATGTACACAGTGACTGCACCACCAGCAGCAGAATAGTGAGTGCAGCTCTGGAGTATAATACGGGATGTAACTCAGGATCAGTACAGGATAAGTAATGTCATGTATGTACACAGTGACTGCACCAGCAGCAGAATAGTGAGTGCAGCTCTGTGGTATAACAGGGGATGTAAATCGGAATCACTGTAAAAAGTAATACATTTACAACGCGTAATCTCATTAAGTGTAAGCATTGGTGGTCTACGGTGGCAGTATGGGGGAGAAGAGAGTTATAGAATGTAATATATATACATATATATAACTAAGGCAGGTAAAATGAATATTGCATGTTTCAGTTCTGCCTCATTATGGAATATTCCATAGTTCATTGTAGCTGATTCCCGTTGTGAATATGATTTATTGCAGATATATTGCATTTTCTTATGTGGGTTTTTTTTTCGGAAAGTGTCCAAGTGATTACATTCCTTGTGTAATAAGATGCCAGCGTCTGCCACACTTCCCTGGTCCTCCCATCTCTCACTAATGACCCTGGAGTCTCTTTGCTTTAGAGAGTAATGCTATCTGGGAGTTGTTGTACAAGGCGCTGGGGTTCTTGGACGGGGCCCATGTTCTTGTGGACTGCGGTGTGTGTGTGAAAGTACTTCGTGGTGGGCTCACAAGCCAAGAGGCGAACGCAGAGACTTGGCCGGGAGCGCACACGGGGCGGATGGAATGGGGACTGGAAGGCACATAAACAGTAGGGCTTTTCCCACCCATTCTGGGAAACCTATGTGGGCCTGTGGTGGGGGGAAATAAATGAAGTCTGTCAAGTTTGTGGTTTCTCTTCCTGGTGCCTTGTTAATATCTTATTGAGATTCTGTCTCACAAAATAGAAATCATGTTTATTGGAGTCATTAGATCTGCTCTTAGAGGCAGGATACCAACATGAAACTCATACTCTGGGTTTCCTGTATTGGGTTTCATGGCGTGCCAGGGAGCTGAGTACATATTACACGGCCATGTTCTAACGCACTAGCTATGTAGATACCAATCAGAGCTAAGCTTTGAATCTTTAAAGTGCTGTGGTAAAATGAAAGCTGTCCTGTGATTGGTGGGTAGGGGGCAACTACCATACATACTATTTAGATGATAAATGAAGCCAAATGTAGTGTAATTCTATTAAAATTTGCTCCCAAATCTATTATTCAGGGGATTTTACTATTACATCCAGTGCGCTAGTATACTCCCCTGACAGGGCACGATTTTGGATAACAAATCGCTTCAATTCAGGAAATCTTGGTGAATGGGCCATGGCTAGGGCACTCCTGCAGCCCTGGCTACTTATACATCTGTATATGTCAGGAAAAGTGGTACAGGGGCTTCCGAAATATAGTCAATAGCTCAAATGGCAGATTTCTTTATATATTTACCTCAGAAATCGCTCATATCTGGTACTATTGGGCAGAATGTACTGAATGTAGCACAAGGCATTTTTGACAGTATTTGGCACAAATTATGACCAGTTTCTGTCACATACACAATATTTACCTCACAATGTATTCCTCACATCCTCCATCATCACAGGAGCGGTGTGAGCCCAGTATGGTCTAATCTCCAGAGCATAACCTTTTGTACAGGGAATTTTAGGACTTCATTTGTAGTCCTATCCCAGCACTGGTTGAAGCAGCTGAGCCCACAACATGCCCTAAGCATAAAACATAAAAATGTTGTTCATGTTTGGGGGGTACGTGTCCTCACAAGTCTCCTGTGCTGGTGGTTTGATGGGGTGGCGCAGGTATTCGGCAGGTCTTCAGTGAGGAAGATGAGAAGCGCAATGTGCTGTGGCTCGGCGAAAACCAGGTAGTGTGTGCATCGTGAGGTAAAGGGGCATGTTATTTCATCAGATGTATATAGACAACGCGTGGCAGTACCATTATGTACCTCACATGTATGACCTAGCTAGTGGTTTGTATGGGGTTGGCATCATTGTGGAAGATGTGAATAAATCCTGTAGGATCCTAGGTGAATGCAATAGTGAAGAGACTTAAAATCAGTCCTCCAGGATACTAATCCATCTGGCAGATTATAAAAGTATTAGTGGGGACAAAAGCCTCATATAGTGAATTTATCCCGCCCATTAAAGTATAGAAGAGTGATTCTAGTCACTGACAGCAAGAAGAGATCTTGGTGATGATGAGCTACAATTAAAAGGGTTAATAATAATGAAAGAATCGCCTTTCTCTTCCATGGGCTGTGTGTAATATTGCAGACCTTGCAGCTTATTCCTATTCTCTGCAGTACCTGGCACAGGCCATGGGCAGCGGTGGCGCTGTTTCTCATCTAATACAAACCCATTAATTTTTGTTATATAATGTTAGGTATCACTGTGACTCCTCTTCATGCACACTCTGCTACCACATACAGGTGTGCACAGGGGCCATAACCTGTGACCTGAAAAGAGAAACACAAAGAAATGGTAATTAATTACACCGAAAACATGTCTTGTACACTTGCGTCCCCTTCATTAAAACTAGGTTATGTGCACATTAGTGCGGCCTGTGCTGTCATCCATAACTCTCATTATACATCTCCTCCTCCCATATCCCTGGAAATCTATGGAATATAATCATCCAGGAACAAGTCTCTTTATATATAAGGTGGACCTTTTCTAGGTCAGATATCTGATATTATAAATCAGTGGTCACATCTTGTTTTGTTGCTGTAAGAATATGTATATTCCCCTGTAATCCCCCATGACTTTCCCCATCTTTTGTAGAAGAATATGGCAGCATTCACACAGGGACAGCTTGTTCCATATTCCTTTATATTCATGCAGTGATTATAACACAAGTTGTGAGTCCTGCAGGCACTGTCCCTTTATCAGAGCAGTAGGGGGCGCTCATGGCCTGTCGTCCCTGCAGCGTGATGTAAACCTTGTAATTTTGGATGCTATTTCCCAGGACAACGAGTTTTCTCCATTTCTGTGGAAAACAATCCCGAGGCCAATTCCCGGGTTGTATGTAAACCTTCTCTCCATAGTAGCACCCTGGCCATCGCACAATGACGGGTGACCACACACTATGCCACGATGAATGGCCCAGCCTGTAAACAAGCTGCGGCCCATCGTAACAGCAGGGGTCCGGATCATACAATGACCTACAAGCGGGGTCTCCCCAGCTGTTGTGGGAGTACAACTCCCAGCATGCCCTGCTCCGCAGCATCGCCTCTTCTCGAAGTCTCCCCAGACTTTTATTCTTTTTTTATCTGTATACGCATTGTATGACAATCTATATATAGAGAGAGGATAACGCTGATCGTATATTATATCCTGGCTGGCTCCAGCCATAGACAAGGTAAACACTCGCCTGCTGTAGGTAGGGACATAGCAGAGACTGGCATGCCGGGAATGTGGCAGGATAATCTATGCTATGATTGGCCCACGTCTAGTTAATATTAGGAGCTTTTAGGGGCCACATATTTTCGGTTGTGCTGGG
Organism: Engystomops pustulosus; assembly: GCF_040894005.1. Classification (NCBI taxonomy): domain Eukaryota; kingdom Metazoa; phylum Chordata; class Amphibia; order Anura; family Leptodactylidae; genus Engystomops; species Engystomops pustulosus. The sequence continues at coordinate 21,958,185 of NC_092418.1, forward strand.
GCTGATATTATGTGCTTGATTATCTTTCTTCCACAGGAATAGTATATATCGTTATTTTTATCACAGTAGTAAAATAGAAAATGTTCAGTGAGTGGAAAAGCCCTGGGACACCCAGGAGGGGGCGCTGTACAGGGACCCCAAGAAAAGAGCGGGAACGACATTTATGGAATTTTATGCAATACTCTAAATCTTCATAAAAAATGTTTGGTATATTAAGCCTATATAAAATGATCGTGTAGTGATGTACTTGTCATACTTGTCTGATGGCACCTCGTGGCAGCACGTCCCGTGGCACACTGATGGCTTCTCAATTGTTTTGTTACATTAATAGGGAGACTAATGCGGCAATTGCTTACAAATATAGAGGAAAGTAGGACATCCGCACAGCCCTGGCATATGTCACCTTGGTCCCTCTCTAGGTAATACCCCACATCTTGGTCCAGAAGGAGTTAAAGGGCAGTATTAGGGCAGCGGCAGAGAAGATCTCTATTTTGTCATTGTATTCTGTTTCCAGAAATAGATCTGCCACCCTATGGCCAAGAGGAGAGAAGATAATGAGAGTTATTTACCATTTTCTGTGGGGTCAGGCTGCGGCCCCCATAGCGTTACTTCCATGTCCCCGATATCCTCATCATGTGGTAATGTACGGCTCCGGCAGCCATCACCATAGAAACGCCTATACCGGCATCCATCATCCCATTGCTTTCCCTACATCCCAGACCGATTTACATTTAGAGAAATAATTCTATAGCATCCATGATTTTCAGATGAGTGATCTTTATATATACGGTCATCCAGTATCTCTGGGGCATAGGGCAGTGAAGGAGCCCTGGGGGTCTAGGACATTAAAGGGGTTAATGTAAGCATCCCTGATAGTTTGGAGTAGTGAAGAGTTATCGCTAACCCGTCACCAGGAATGTCATTTTAGCTGGTGGCATATTACAAAAGCCTATGCTATACTGATTTTAAAAACACCTTAGTCAGCAGTCATTCAGTACTTTATATATGTTTAATTCACATTACCTGACTCCCTGGCAGCAGCGTGTGGTGAGTCCTGGGATGGGGGAGGGGGGGGGGATGTTGCTGCAGCCTGTGTCTCATGCATACCTCCTCTACTCCATACCACAGAGTAGATTGACCTAGGCTGCGGCTACCCCCCTGGGACTCGCCACAAGCTGCTGGCAGGGAGCCAGGTAATTTGAAATGAAATTATGTAAAGTACTGAAATAACTCAGAATGCTGACAAAGGCGTTTTTAAAATCCGTATAGCATAGGCTATTGTAATATGTCATCAGTTAAAATGACATTCCTGGTGACGGGTGCGCTTTAGGGTGTGCATACCAGTCAGTTTGGATGAATGTAAACACCTTGGGTGACTTTGGGCAGCAAAGGGTTAGTATCCCTGGTGGTCTAGTGCAGGAGCCATTCACACTGCCTCTACAGACACAGCTGTACATGAATGTAGAAGGTGATCTATCTCCTTGTGGCAACACTGACAGGCCAGAGGACAGGGAGTGTTGTCATAGGGTCAGTAAAGAACCTGTTCTTATTTTATGGCTTTATTTTCTTTAATGCTTCAGAGATATAAGGCAAAGTTGTCTTGCTAGCTTGCTATATCCACTATGGATACCCTGCTAGGGCCTGGGTACACAGCAGTGTATATATAGTGCACTTAGCGAGTGTCCACAGTGCTACGAGCCGGGCCAGGGGAGTGTATAAACTGGGAATGTGTGGTCCTCGTAACCCCGACCCTGTGCCGATTCCAGTCAGCCTGGTGCCGAGGTTCAAGTTTCACCCCCTGGAGAATGAAAGTCGCCATATTTAGCATGAACTTGTACTGGCCATGAGGGAAGAGAAGGGAGGGGGTGTAGGGAATAGCTATAGAAGAAGACGGGAGAATTATCCCAGCTCTACTCGATAAGGACATCCATAGAAAGGCAATCTGAGCACTAAAATATACCGCAATTAGCCCGATTATTCTCCACCTGTTCCCCAGACTAGGGATGGCTAACACAATTAGCAGTATTGGGGGCTTTATATAGTGCAGCAGGGCCCCTGCTATATCCCTGGGACGGGTAGAGTATAGGCGCGGTATAGGACAGGTTTCCTATGGAGACAGTCAGTGGAATTCTCGCCCTTCTCTCCCGGTGCCGGATTTAAAGGGTCTGAAGTGGCTCAGTCTCCAGAGCAAATTCTTACCCGGAGACACGAGTTCTTAGTGAGTTATTTGAGTTATTAACTCAAGACAGTCAGACGGACCCCTCCACGCCTTGACTGGCATCAAGATGGTTAACGAATAAAAATAATAAAATAATGCGCTGTCCCGTCAGCTACTGTAAATCATATAGGGGTGCTAGATTAGGGGGTGCCATAACATTTCTGGAGAGACAGAGAGGTGTTGTGACACGGCCGTGTAATAAATGTGTGCATGGGGTCATCTCCCCGCGCCAAACGGAGAAAGAATCTCCTAACTGTGTATATATCTGTCTCCAGCCCGGCTGCTCGCCCGCGCTCCATGTATAGCCACCCATAAACACACATCAGGTACAAAGGAGCAGACACTATGGATGACGTATGAGCCGCTTCTCATATGCTTTCTGACTATATGGTGGACACCAAGCAAAAAAACAGAGCTACTACTTGCTGAACTGAGATGATGCTGCTAGTAAATGACTCCAAAATTTACCCAAAACTAAAATTTCTGTATAGTTACTGAAATGTTGTTGAAAATATCACTTAAAGGGAATCTGCAGACTGTGTTGGGCATTGGTCCACACCTTTGTGTATGCTCTTGAGCTTTCCTGTAGCCCTTCCATCCTGCTGCAAGTAAAAGCTGCAGTAGGCTCTGGATGAACTCTACAGCAGTCACTCAGAGCAGCGGGGAGGGGCTGTGGATTATTTATACAGCCTTCCAGATATTTATTAATGGTGAGACAGTCATTGGGTTCATTCTCTTATTCTTTCTTCTCTCAAGTAGGTCGCCCTCACCAAAAATGACACAACAGATGAGGGACCTCCAGTTGGGGCAGCCCAAGAAGCCATCGGGCCCCTCCTCACCCAATGCCGCCAAGAGACTCTACAGAAACCTGTCTGGGAAGTTTAGAGTCAACTACACGTCCTTCGATGAAAGCAGCTTGGCCGCACGGAACGAGAAGGAGCGGCTGCGGAAATCGTGTCTGGTGCGTCTACAGTGTATGAACAGTGTCCTAGCCACGGCCGTAAGCTGATGTAGAGACAAGAGATACCAAGTCAAAAACAAGCCAGGGTCAATTACAGAAGATCAGCAAGTCAAGGATTAGCAGTGTCAGGAAACGAGCTAAAGGCAGTAACATGGGAAGCCGTCAGTATGCAGGAACACAGGAACATACACATTTTTATTGCTCAGCCGCCTTCACTTACATTGGTCGGGGACATAATAGTGGCCGTGTGCTAACCCTTTAAGAAGATGTGATGGCAGGTGCACATTTCAGGTGTAAGGAAGGGACGGTGTGGGGGGTGTCTGAAAGCTTCCTGGCCATCTCCCAGCCATCCTATTAACATACCTGTTATGCATTATACATTACTCTACCAGTTTTTGTATACAGCACCTGTGCTGACCAATGTGTTGTGGTTACAGACTGCAGGAGCTGTATAGTACACTAGGATATTACTAACAAAACATTTTTGCAAATCTATCTAGTAATTTAGTTGCATTGAAGCAATAGAAGAAGAATTGTGTACGGCCTGTCTGTATCATATGACAGACGTGAGGTCAAATTATGTGAGGTCAAATTATCAAACCATTCAATAATAAAATTCTGGTTGGCTGCTGTGGCCACTAGGGGGAGCAACATTGGAAAGCAGTACTTACCTGTGACACAGATATGGACGTACTGTATGTAGCGCAGTTACTAATGATCTCCATACAGTTTCAGGGGAACGCTGCTCTCTTTGAGGCAGTAGAAATGCAGGACCTTGACCGGGTGCAAGAACTATTGAAGCAATACAGTGTGGAGGAGCTGGACCTCAACACCCCCAATAGCGAGGGGCTGCTGCCGCTGGATATCGCCATTATGACCAACAACGCTCCAATTGCCAAGACGCTGCTACAAGCCGGAGCAAAGGAGAGTCCTCACTGTGAGTACATACACAGGAGTCCACCCTGCATTATGAGTGTGAGTTCAAAGCGGTCAGTCCTACAGATAAATATGTGATCTGCTATCCACAGGATCTTGTGGATAGATGACAGTACTTGGGATAACCTGTTGAATTCATCCTAATTTAAAGGGGTTTGCTCATGAAAGAAAATTTCAATCCCCTAGTGATGTTTACACAATAAAGATCATTTTTAACCCCCATACTTTTGCTAACTCCATACGGGGCTCTTAAATGAGGACAGCTTACAAAAGACAGTACTTTGGAATATATGAATTGGTTACAGAAATATTGTATGGGAAGGTTTACCTGGATCCCTGCCAGCTCACCCACAGAAGTCCCGGGATTGGGCTTTTCAAAGGGATAGTTTGAATTCAGCATCGATCCCTCCCCCCTCCCACAACCTCCCTCTATTCCAGCATCCACTTGTGACGTAGGGGTCCCCATTTAAAAAGAGCCCTGTGGTGACAGGTTCCCCTAAGTAAATGGAGCAGATCTGCAATACCAGAAGCGGAGCCTTTGTTGTAATGTGATGTCCCCCCCCCCCCCCCCCTGTGCATACATTATAATAACCGCAGTCAGTTCTGTCCCTGTAGTTATGAGCCTGGAAAGCAGATCGCTCCACCTGTCCACGTTGGTCCGGGAGGCGGAGCAAAGGGTGAACGACCTCACAGCTCAGGTGGTCAATGAAGCCCCAAATGTAGATTGTTCTGAAAAGGAAAAGCAGCTGAAATCGTGGGAATGGAGATACCGGCTCTACAAGCGCATGAAGGCAGGATTTGAGCATGCTCGTAAGTTCACACCTATGACCTTGTATCAACAGGGCATTCACAACCTCTGAATAATGAACTATGATATTGAATCATAAAAGACAATATTTATATATTTTCAGGTAGCAAGAACCAGAAATGTAACCCTCCTGTAACAGATTCTCCTTCTGTGCTGTTTAATAGGAGTCCCGGATCCCCCAACCAATGTCCGTCTAGCCGTCACCAGTAGCTACACCCTACAAGTCACATTCCAGGAGCCCCTGAGCGTCAACTCGGCCGTAGTCACTAAATACAAAGGTAATCATGGAAATGGCAAAAAATAATGGGAGAGAACACCACACATATGAACCACACTTCCCTGGTGGGATGGGGGGCTGAGGAACCCCCCTCCTCCACAGAGGTGGGGCCTGTATGTATCCCACATTATTAAACATCCTATAAAAGTTGGGAATACCCTTAACTATGGGGGTTATCACGTATAATAAATATGATCAGCTGGTTATGACTGAGTGATGTGCTGGCTAACACCTATTATTCCTGGTGGTCAGGGTGACATAAGCCTAATAGTCTTGGTGTTTTATGATGGGACATAGATTGATGGTGGTGTTCTAGCAGGGGAGTGTCTGGTTAAGTATCAGGTTCTGTAAGTTTGTTCTTAAGTTGAATTGAGTTGTATTTGTAAGTTGGAACAGGTATATTTGTATGTGTAATTCCAGACAAAAATGTTTTGGTCTCTGTGACAATTAAATTTTCTTAATCGTTGTGACAACTCAAAATGAATAATAAAGCTGTATTGCAGTCACCTGTGATAACTCTTACATCCAGAGGTTCATCTGTAGCCGAGTTATAATTTGGGGCCTGCCTGTGTGTATAACACTTGTGTATGTCATTCTATAGTGGAATGGAGTTTGTCATCATCGTTCTCTCCGAATGTGGGAGAAGTCGTCATCGAGAAGCTGAGAAACCTCCAGTTCAATATTCGGGGTCTTGTTTCGGTAAGTGATACTTGCTCTGCTCCGCTATTATATAATGAGATCAGAATTTTTTGGCCAAATTAATTGCTGCCCTCTAGTTTCCATACATTCATTAAAGGGGTTGTATAATAACCATAGTCACAGTGCAATGAGGAGTTTTCTTCCCTTGCTGCTATCACAGGGATGTGTTGCTGTGTCAGCCATGTTTTGCTGCAGGGCCTCATTCTTGCTTGCTTCCCCTCGTGCTCGTCGGTTGTTAGGGCTTCTTCATAGTCTGGGTGCAGTTTTTGGGGATTTTATCATGTATTAGATCTCAGTGTATGCTTATAGCTTGTATCACCACAACTTTCAGCTGTAGGGCATGCTGGGAGTTGTAGTTTTGCAGCAGCTGCATATGCTCTCACTTTATGAATGGCCATTGTTTTCCTCCCTTTGTATGTAATATACAATATTATGTTCAGTTTTCCATTCTGCTGGTTCTAATGAAGGGCCCTGGCATCTTGTCAGCAGTCGTCTTGTCTGGTGGCACGGCCTAGACAGTGCCGCAGCAGATGGACTGTAGACAATGCAGCAGGTGAATGCAGATTTACAACACTGGGAAATAATGACCAAATTCCTAATTGCCTCTCCTACAAAACCCTATAAATTCTCTATATAGATAATATTAGGCACTTTATTCAGGCGTCTCCTACAAGTGTCTGTCATGACTCCCACCCCCACCCTTTATCCCCACTCTCATAATAAATCAGGACTTGGCCATCCGCCACCTACACAGATCAAAACCCTCTCACCAGCTCCATAGCTAATTGGGGAACAGGAGCTGTGACTCCACTCCGTCACCTTTTCTATCTCTGGGGCTCAACCCCTACAGCTAACAAGGTCACAGGCTGGTCGGGGGTGGTGAGCCGAGCTGTTTTATCTCTCTGAGAACGGCATGACAGCTGGATGTGCCTCCCCGGCATCACCCCAAACCTCCGCCACCACCACAGCATTGTGTCTGCACTGGGATCTCACAGGCCGAATGATGGATGAGCTTCTGACAATGTGACCTGCACAGCAGCAGCATAGACATGAGCACATACTATACTGTATCAAAGTGTTCGTTGCAGAGATTAACACTGAAACGTTTCTCGGCTGTGATAAGGCAGGTTTGACAGTCTGGAAGTTGGCATGTGTTACAGGACCCCATTCTATTGTTTCCGGGCTCACGTTACACAGGAGATGACAGGAGCGCAATGGCACAATGACAATCATAGAAGAATATCTACGCTCTCTACATGTGCTTTCTGTGCTATCCCTCAGTTATTCCTGCAGAAAACAGCATTGCCTGAGGAGCCAAGTCATGTCTGGGGGTCACCCTAGTGCACCGGCAGAGCAAGGAACCTATTGCTTCATCCTCAGCCATGGCTTTATACTGTATGGGCATTCCCAGGATGCTGATACGGTTCTCCAGTAGGAGGGATGTTGAGTATCTGACACTTGCTGTCAGATATTGAGAGCCCCTCCGTCCCCCAAAAACCACAAGTGGAAAAGTCACAAAGTGCATGGAGTGTCACCTCATCCTCATGATGGCTTCTAGTAGCTGTGAATGGGCGAGCGGAGCGCTGAGCACACACCATACATTTGCCAGTATATGTGTAATTGTGTATAATACACGTTAACCATATATGTGCCTTTATGTTATATCTGATCTTTCACAGGGCACCAGATATTATGTGCAAGTGTCTGCATATAACATGAAAGGCTGGGGACCTCCGCAGACATCACTTCCAGCATTTGCCATCCCATCTAGTAAGTGTAATATATACTTGCACTTATTTCAGGGCAAAAGGTACAGGGATATAAAATCTCCTCCATGGTGCATCAGGTGTTTGGCGTGACAGTGGGGCCTGGTGACCTGTGTAACATTTATCTTCCCATCACTGTTCCCCAGACTGGAGAGAGTACGATGGTCGGCCACCAAGAAGGAGAGGCCAAGCAGAAGCCCTTGATCTGCTGCTCGGTCAGGTGAAGACTGGTCACCAGCACTGTGTGTGCCATGGTAAGACGGACCTGCACTATACTGACTGGCCTCTGACTACTGCTATACCTGGGCTCACCTGAGATATTCTGTGTTCCAGAGCCGTTCAAAAACCAACCACAGAGCAGGAAACATTCTGTTTCTAAGAGCTTGAAACATCTCTTTCATCCCAGCAGCAAGTTTCTAAAAGGACTTAAGAGGTATTATACAAGGGGGATGACTGGGGTGACCCATCACCTGGTTAATGTTAGCTAAGGGGCTGTTCTCATTATGGTTTGTGTCAGAGGATGCTCCAGTGTATAACGTCACACCAGTGTATAGGGAATGATGAAAGAACATACACAATGCAGAGCCTTCCCACTGTATACAATGGACAGGGCACATTACAGGCAGAACCTTAAAATGCCCTCAGCATGTAGCAGATTGTCCCCCTATGTTTGCCTGTAGAGAAATACCAGACAGAAGGGGCTGATGAGACCAGTACTATTCTTTCATTTCCCATGTAATATCTTATGTATCCGTTTCCAGGGGTCTGTATCTGGCGACCATATTTTATAAGGATGACAATGTTCTAGTGACTCATGAAGACCAGATCCCAGTAGTGGAGATCGATGACTCTTACTCATGTCTCCTCATGCAGGACTTCCTATGGTTCACCAAGGTGAGAGCTGCAGCCAGGGGGCATTATATTAGCTATGGGCATTACACTGAGGATGATGCATCTGATTCCCTTCCTGATATTTCTACATTTGACTATAAAACATAAACAAATTCTACCATCAAAATCCAGCATCATAAACTAGGGACACTTACACAGTGACTGTGGTAATCCTCTTATAGTTATTATCCATGACCTTCCTTCTAAAAGCAACTTTTAAAATGATGCATATGAGCAGAAGGGTAAATCCCCCTCCCAATATGTGAGATTACATCAAGCAGAGGGAGAGGGGGAATTGCTGAGGGTGAGACAGTCTGATTACACCCCCAGTAGCCCTTCAGGCTCATTAGCATAAATTAAAAGTGGAATGAAAGAGGCCTTTGATAACAAATATAGGAAGATTACCGCAGTAACAGTGCCTGGATCTATTAGTGTCCTTGGCTTATCATGATAGGTATTGATGATAGATTTCCACACCCTGTTTTTCCTCCTTAGGTATCCTGTATGTGGGATGACATCTTGTGGCTGCGACAATGTGTCACTGTGTCACAATCCTCCTGCTCTTGTATTCTGCAGACCCGCTTCAAAATGTTACTCGCTGTATCACAAATGCAGGTATGATCCTCAATGTCTAGTATGAAGGAGTAGCCACCTCTTGTATATGCCATCACATCATGATCTGTGCATATCTGACCCCCTGGACCTAAACAAGCCTCCTGACAATGAAGGGGACCCTGCACTTATACCAGACTACCACTTCTCCCAGCATGGAGGTGCCCTGGCCGCCCAATGTGCAGAACTCTGTTCAAGCTGAACTAAATGCTGCAGCAGCCTGCACAGTGGTTGGTCTTGGTGCAGAAGTGGATGGAAAAGTAGTAAAAACACCCTACATATTTGGTGTATCCTGCGGATATGTCATTAATACAACCCCTTTAAGATTGCAGACCAATTTTGTATGGGTCAAGGTGATGAGACTTGCCATCCATTGACAACAGGCAGCAATTTTACAAAAGAGGAACCCAACATGTGCACAACCAGACACCAAAAACCATATATAACAAATGCTTGTCACAGCTGAGTCCTTGGTGAGGGAAACAGCATGGACTCCAGTACTCCCTTAGCACAGGAGAGATCTGTGTATGTGACATTACCTGCCCAGCTGTAGTGTAGTATAAGGTCTGTAAGATCTAGAAAATGATTACTTATGAGAAACTTGCAGAACTTTTCACTATACGTTAAGGAAACTTTTCCTCATAAAATCAGAATACCCCTTTAAATGTAATTGCAATGAGAGAAATGTCACTTCCATGTGCAGGACTGACATGGTGACAGGGGGTCAGCTCACAGTCATACGCTGAGCTTCTCTTTCCATGTCACGAGCTGCTGCATATCTACAAGATCATGTGTTGCTGTTACAATGTGTCATCCCTCAATGTCCGCATCCATTGCCAGGGTCTTTTAGGATTCCAGGATCTGGGACAAGTTTTCTTTGAGCCCATTAAGGATAAACAAGGAAACATTGTGATTGTGACTCTGAAGGAGGTGAAGCTGAGCCAGACGTTGGAGAACGTGCGCTGGATGCCCATCTTCAAACTGCAGACTAACAGGAAGTCTGTCTCATCACCGGAGGAGCCCAGCGCCCTGGACGTCCTGCTGATGACACTGCATGTGAGTTGACCTTCTCGGCTTACAGTAGTTGGAGGAAGGAAGTGAGCGAGTTGTGTTATCTCCAGGGATGTATTCTGATCTGACCTGTCACCTAAAATTCTGAAATGATCCATTCAAGAAACCCAGCTCTGCACTTACTGTAATCATCTGGATGGGAATAAGATGCCCATTATAGGATGACTCCAGTGCAGTCATCCTGAACTGTTAAACTGTTAAAAAAAACTTTTGTTTTGTGTAATCAGTGGTCGTGTAGAGCCATTGCAACAGACTACAAAATAAACCTGTGTAGTCTGATACTTTAAAAAAATCAACACATTATTTTCATAAATTATGAACCAAACATCCCTCGAGAATGCAGAAACATATCTTGTTTAATCCCGGAACTGAGTGGCTTGCTGAAAAAACAATTATAAAATGATGATAATGAGGCTCTGTCACTCCTGTGGCTGTCCCGGCGCTTTTCCTCTTACCCTCATTATGCACTGCTTCAGAAAAGACTGTATTCATTGTGTTGTCCCTGTCCCTGGCACAAGTAATCAATTGCTGCACTATCCCCCAGCTGCTGTATATGCATCATCCATATCAGGTTTATTAGTCCTGTCTGGACGGTTCAGGAAGCTCCTTGTAATCTGATTATCAGTCTGCAACCAACTGTCCTGAATTTTATAATTGTTTTTTGAACAGAACAACTTTGTTCAGAGATTAAACAGGATATTATTCTGCAACAGTGTAGCTACTGCATTCTCAAGGTATGTTTGGTTCACAATACATTAAAAAAATGGTAGATTTTCTTAAAGTAGAACACATAGATAAAGACAACTAAAAAAAAAACTATAACTGGGCCTGACATATTGTGCCTGTTTTTCCACCCAGTTTTTTTATAAATGAATAATTATATTTCTATATTGTCATTAACACCGACCCCTTTATACCCTCCAGGATAAATTGGCTTATCACAGAAGAAGCAGCCAGGCCCTGCCACCTGGTCTGTATTTGGGATACCTGAAGCTGTGCAGTGCCGTGGACCAGATCCGAGTGTTGGTGCCCGAAAGATTACCAAATATCCTCTGCCATGTGAAAATCCGAGCCAACGCTAATGTATCCAGGTGAGCGTAAAATGTGTGAGTTGTGTATAGAAGCTCCCATAGCAATTCCATAGGATCACTAATCAAGCGTCACATGGGCATCGCGCCTCTGTTGGCTTTAGGCAAGCAAATCCACTATGATTTCCTGGACTGAACCCTATGATGGTAGGAGCCACTGCCCCCCTGCGGAACATCAGTCCTGTAGGGGAAACATGATTACACTACAGGACGGGAGCTGGACTCCTAACATCATTAACAACAATGATGCTGGGAATACAGTACCTGATCCAGTGTTAAGTTTTAGGAAATATGATTTACCGAGGATCCATATTTCACGGATTATATGATAAACTGCTGAGAATTTTAGCAGCACTTCAAAGGGTCAGATCCAATCTTTCATGTCTGGTTCGAGAAACAATATTTACTGCAGATTTTTTCGCCTGAAAACCTGTGTTAGATTCAGTCTGCCTGACCTTTCCTATAGCACCTGTGATCAGGGGATATTTGGCATCACCGGACACATGAGAGATTTGGCAGTTCCCACAGAAATCACCGGATTCACCGTATGATGTATATGGCCACCTCCACCCTCTAAGATGCCGCCATCTTCTTTGTTACTTGCCCTATTTTAGTCCTCTGAACTTTACCGGGAACCTTGGAGTTTGTGTTTTTTCATGGAAGTGGAAGTGAATCTCAGCAGAAATATTTGTGGTTGAATCTGTGCAGCATTTACACAGAGCCCATGCAGCGGTGCCAACAATAAGAGATGTGTCCTAACATTTCAATACATTTCCAAATATTTAGCTTCATATTATTGGCGCTCTCGTGGCGCTTCCTGCATGCGGTGCACGTATGTAAACATTTATTACAAGAGTCATTGTAAACGTTTAGAGAGAAAATGATGGTCCGCAGACATTCTGGTCACTTAGGGGAAGGTGGTGTCTTCTCCAAAATAGATAAAATACTTGCGCTCCCCTCGGCGATACACTGGAGCCTTTCTACTGTAACCAGAGACGCTTCTTATTTCTGCTCGTGTAAACACACTAAGTGGTCATCAACTATTCTGTACATCCAGCCGCTTCTCCAAACCTTCATACCAAGGAGATGCTACGTGGGGGAGCCGGGAGGGCCTTATGCTTTACAAGTCTAACATTATAGTCAGGAGCCGTGTGGCCCAGCAGCTTCCAGTTATACCTGGGCTACAGTGTGCGAGCCTAAAACGCATTGTCTGCAGGTCCTTAGGGGATATGGAAAAGTTCCAATGACACCAGAATCATTGGAGCAGCCCCAGTTAAAGAATGCAATGCGCTCTTTTATTTACACTGGACCTTTGGTCCTGAACCAAGATGAAGTAGAAATTTTGGTTGTCCTGTATACTCTGCTGGTGGACACGCTCTCTATATCTGTCCATGTGAGCCCCTATTTATATCTCCATTTGTCAGTAATGTAATGAGAGCTCTCAGTTACAGTCAGTTATGAAAGCCGCGCATTGCTGTCTATCAATATTTACTTTAGCGCTGCGCTGGGGCTGAATCCCGCCGGCTCCTGTGGCAGACGGGTTTGGGGGACTGATATGTGCTCAGTAGGTGGCACTGATATCTGAACATAGCCCAACTATTCTTAGTGCAATCGCAGAACAAAATTACTGCTAAATCCACAAAGGTCTGGAATAGCAGGACACTTCCTATAGAGACCCCCGTCATGGGCACTGAATGATCCACATGGACTCACCCGCCTGTTTCTATTTACAGCTCCATATGATCGGAGCGGCTTAGCCAGGTCCTGGAAAGCTCAGGTTCTTGCTAGTGATGGCTTTCTCCAGACTGGGATAGATTTCAACGGGCCGTCAGCTGTCTTCTGCATTCAGCTGCGGCAGGACATATAACCTGAGGACAATGCTCATACACAGTGGGGGGGGGGGGGGGGGACTCTGCTTTTCTAGGATTGCAAGATGAATCCAGCTTATGTTTTGTTCTTTTTGGGCACTTAAACTTGTTTTGTATACGAACATTCCCATTCCAGATATTAACTTTATAATATTGCATCATTTAACAACATTAGTTTGATGTAGGTTTCCAAATCCTTTCCACGTGCAGTAAACTATAAAAAAAAATTCTACCACTAGAGGGAGACAATTATCTGCCTGTATACAGTTTTTACATAGAACTTCATAATAAAGCAGTATGCAGTAGTCGCTTTAGCTCCCTCTAGTGGTGGCTGCAGGAACACAGAATTACATAACGGAGTTGTACCAACTTTGTGCAGCATAGGATATAACTATGTGATTGATGGGGTCTGGTCTTTGATGAGAACAGGGGTGCTACTTCTCTGTGTGAATAGAGCAGCATGTTGCACACATGGGTGCACCAGTTTTCGCTATGGGACTGCTGGACATAGTGGACTACAGCGCTTAGCAATCCTATAGAGATTGAACTCACATATCTTGTGATATTAGGGGGGCCCCACCAGTCACACCCCCACATTGGGGATGTCTTTGTATCTGGAAAATGGAGCTCTTAGAAACTAATCGGTGATGGATAATTGTTTATTGCAAAGATTAGGCTTGTTCCTCACAGATCTGATTCACGATGGTGAGCAGCCAAGGACAGAGTCATGTATGGTTCCCTGTCCAGGACACACATTCGGGTCATGCAGAATAGAGGCCTCTGTCATCCCATAGAGAATGAAGAAACATGGATTTAAATAGGAGCACAGGAAATGGTGCGAGTGTAAAAGGATCATTTGCTGGCTGAACAAACAGGCTCTAGTCAGGGCTTAACACGGATGAGCACAAGAACCTTTCTACAGACATCTGTTATTACATAAATTGTGTGGGCACTGGGGCACAAGTCAGTCAGATATACACCCATGTTACTGCAGCTAAGACCCCCTGTTATTGGTGACCATTTATTAGCTGCTTATGACTATTGTTACAATTAGCTGGAGTCACTAAAGGCTCTGGTGGTCCGGTCTCTTATACTCAACTTAAAGGGAACCTGCCACCACATTTGAACATATACAGCCAGTGACAGGTTCCTATAGAGCTCAATTAACTGACTGACAGCCTTCTTTTAGCTACAAATTGTTTTGCTTACATCCTCATAAATCACCTTTTTTATCTTATATTACCTGGCATCAAAGAGAGCATGTCCTGCTCATCTGACCCCTCCCATCTACTCCTCCTCATGCCTTACTTACTATTTAGCAGTTCATGTCATGTGACCAGAGTGGTCTTTTAGCCTCTTAATAATAGCAAACTGTACCCCATGCATGTATCTGACCACATGAAATCACAGTAGCCTCCATGGACTTCTACTCCTCTCCATCCTCCATGGAGGCTGCTGTGATCTCATGTAATCACATACATGGTGTACAGTTTGCTATTATTAGAAGGCTAAAGGACCTGCAATGATGTCACTGGTCACATGTCATGAATGTAACACAAGGCAGTGTGTAAAAAAGATTGACAAAATATTTCCCATCTGTACATAAAGCTATATATGTCTGTAGTTGAATATTACCAGACGGTCCCTAAGTACAAGGAGGCAGAGCAGGGATTTGACACAGAGGTGTCAGTCAGAATAATGGGGCGTGGCTCACTGCCAACCTGAGAGAGAGAAGGGTCGCAGACATCAGAAACGAGTCAGAAAAACGTCTGTAATTAAGGTACAGTGCCCTTAATTAAGGTACTGGCAGCTAATATGTGATATGGGGAGGACTTGTAACCCTTTATCAGCAAGTATTGTTACGGAGGGGGATCAAAATCTGGTGACCAGTCCTCTTTAAGCATTCCTACTCCTCTCGACCGATCCCCTGCTCCCACCATTCTGATGGTTTCTAGATCTGCTGTCACTTACAGCGGGACCCCAGACCCTGTCAATTTTCCCATTTTATTTCAGCTGGAAGAAACCACTTTTAGGATCTTCCCAATCCATGCAGGATATTTTGTTTAGAGAGACTTGGTAATAGAAGAATGCATGAGCCAGTCCTTGCAGGGTGCTCAGTATTACCCCTGTGAGGCACGTCCCGGGCACTGGGCTGTATTTAGGTCTCCAGCTCGCTCCCACCTCCCCCCATCGGGCGCTGCAGAGGGCGCACACACGTTGCACATTTGAAATTCACTCATGTTTCAGGGTTTTAATCCCACCATCATCAGTTGCCTGGATGGACAGAATTGAAATATCTGCCTGTAGTATCACCTGTTGCTGCTTTTCCCGATGGTCACTAATCCATGTGCACAGGGTTAAGCCATGAGAACTGAGGCTGCAAATTTTTTCAGATCTGTCTGTATCTGAGGATTTAACCCAGTCAATCCCCGAAGCCCCTTAACAGCTCCTGAGGCGCCATTCATTCTGCAGCGTCTGAGCACATATTTCGGCGTAGGGGTTAGAACAGCAGGAGAGGCAGACACGTTCACTATACACGGCCGCCATTGGCTGGGGTCTTATCTGACCCCAATAAGTAACCTACAAGACCGTCCTAACTCTAAATACCTCGGAGGGAAATCCACCATGGTTCAATACAAGGTCATCATAATGACGGTGTTGATATTGGATAAAGGATTGATATTGTTTCTGGAGATCTTGTGTATTAGGTTTTGCAGTCGTGATTGGTCATTTATGGACATTTCTACTATTACTGTGTATATTCTTATACATTTGGGCTTCTAAAAACATGAATTTTTTTTCTTGCTGAAAGGATCTTCTGCCTATAAAGTATGTGCTCGTACCCCACTATTTGCTATGATTGATGAGGGTAACTGGAAGCAATTGCTCGGGTTGCCCACAGCGCCCCCGCAGGGTTAGCTCTGCATTACAAAGTTTCCAGTGAAATCAATAGGTTGTCTGTGTACATGGATGTCCCGGCTCCGGGAGAGGGAGAGAGGGATGTGGTTTTATCACAGTTATACTGAAAAATCACAATTTTATGGTAAAACTGCAACATACCTGCAGTGTGAAGACCAACCCTTGCTGGGGTCTCTTGTGAGCTGTATAGGGTTTGTGTAACTTTGCTGCAATGGGTTTTCTGGTTTAAGAATTCATTTGTGTCCCACATAGGGAAGAATGGGAATGGCTCCAGACTTTGGCCAACGTGGAGGAACCCATGAACAATGAGCAGGACTCAGACAGCGGCCAGAACGTATTGCTGCAGGAACTCCGGACAGCTGTGAAGGAGCTCATGAGTCAAGTCAACATCCCCCTTCATGAGGTAGCCCATAACTGTGTGCGCTAGCAGAAGAGGGCAAGACAGTCTTCCCCTTCTCAGTGACACCATGTGGTGACATCTAATGTCGGCACCGGAAACCATAAAAAACTAAACCGTACAGAAGGTGCAAGAAAACCGCTTCACCGCTTGTTGTCCTCTGTTCCAGGCTAAAGACTTCCGGTTATACAGTCAGGAGGTGCTGGAGTTTGGGGGTCAGGTCTCGCTGCTGCTCTTGCTCCCACCGTCTGATGATGTCTGCACAGCTCCAGGCCAGAACAACCCGTACACCCCGTACTCAGGATTCCTCACACTGCCCCTGCAAATATTTGAGCTGGGTAAGAGATTGACTACCTGTCCCCAGTCTACAGCAGTTGTGGCCGTACAAAGCTGCAGGTAGTGATCTGTGTAATTAGACCTTTCTGTATGTTGTTAGTAGCAGCAGGACTGTGATATATAGATTTATATTCCAGGGTAGGAGTTGTTTCCTCACACTGCTGTGCTCTAAGCACTCTGTATTGTGGTGCTCCACGACCCTTCCCTGTAGAAGCTTCTGTTTGAATATTACTACAGTCACTCAAAGCAGAGAGGAGGGGAGACGCTCAATGCAGAGAGCTAAGGATATAGGCACAGCAGTGTGAGGACACTCCCCCAGTGCTCCAAGTCCTACAATTCTGACATATAAATGTATTTCTCACAGTCCTGCTATGGTTACACAGATCTCAGGGGATGATACCTTACACTAGTTGCAGTTTTCCATGGTCGTATCTGCTGTTACATTCCCTTTAATGGTCACGTAGATATTTATCTCATTGAATATTCTCTGCGGTCACGGTAGCATCCCCCTGCCGTGTAGCCATTGGCCTCCTGATATGTCCTTGTAGTGCTGGGCTTCACTGTATCCAGGCACTTCATGATTTGCATTCATTTTCTTTCTACTCCACTATCTGTATGTATTTCATTCTCGTATTCTCCACATGTTCTCTTTGTGTCAGGTACTTGTGAGCTGTAAGACATTACGAGCTGGTGCCGTGCCAGTCCCTGGTGTCTTCCCAGGAAACGTGGGATAAAAACAAAAACATTCATGGAGCCCACACTCCCCTGCAGGGGGCTCCACCACGCACATCACTTCATTACCAAAACAAACAAACACAATTGCCGCCTGTTTCTACTACATAGGGCGTTTTGGCTGGAAGAAAGCAAATCACTTCTACTTCTAAAATATGCTGTGGCTGCGTTCACACTGTGTTACAATAACAAACATGTGCAGAACATCTCATGACTCCTTCATCTGTCGCACATTGCAAGGAATTGGCCTGAACTCTTCCTTTTGTCTCTGCAGTTCACTTTTTCACATATGATCGGGATTTTATCAGTCAGTATTGCCAGCTCTCGGCCTTGTTGGAATTGGAGTCTCTCCTGTCACAGCAGAGTCTCAGGGAAGCCTTCTCCGACACCGAACTCTCAACAGCCAAGCAAAGGCATCAGCAGATCCAGGACTTCATCCAGGTAATGGACAAGAACTGGACACAAATGTGCCAACACGCCCGCAGCAATGTCCAGGGCTGCCGGCCTCACACCCGCAGCAATGTCCAGGGCTGCCTGCTTCACGCCCGCAGTAATGTCCAGGGCTGCCTGCTTCACACCCGCAGTAATGTCCAGGGCTGCCTGCTTCACACCCGCAGTAGTGTCCAGGGGTGCCTGCTTCACACCCGCAGTAGTGTCCAGGGCTGCCGGCCTCACACCCGCAGTAGTGTCCAGGGCTGCCGGCCTCACGCCCGCAGTAATGTCCAGGGCTGCCTGCTTCACACCCGCAGTAATGTCCAGGGGTGCCTGCTTCACGCCCGCAGTAATGTCCAGGGCTGCCGGCCTCACACCCGCAGTAATGTCCAGGGCTGCCGGCCTCACACCCGCAGTAATGTCCAGGGCTGCCGGCCTCACACCCGCAGTAATGTCCAGGGCTGCCTGCTTCACGCCCGCAGTAATGTCCAGGGGTGCCTGCTTCACACCCGCAGTAATGTCCAGGGGTGCCAGCCTCACACCCGCAGTAATGTCCAGGGCTGCCGGCCTCACACCCGCAGTAATGTCCAGGGCTGCCGGCCTCACACCCGCAGTAATGTTCAGGGCTGCCTGCTTCACGCCCGCAGTAATGTTCAGGGCTGCCGGCCTCACACCCGCAGTAATGTTCAGGGCTGCCTGCCTCACACCCGCAGTAATGTCCAGGGCTGCACACCCGCAGTAATGTCCAGGGCTGCACACCCGCAGTAATGTTCAGGGCTGCCGGCCTCACACCCGCAGTAATGTTCAGGGCTGCCTGCCTCACACCCGCAGTAATGTCCAGGGCTGCACACCCGCAGTAATGTCCAGGGCTGCCGGCCTCACACCCGCAGTAATGTCCAGGGCTGCCGGCCTCCCACCCGCAGTAATGTCCAGGGCTGCCGGCCTCCCACCCGCAGTAATGTCCAGGGCTGCCGGCCTCCCGCCCGCAGTAATATCCAGGGCTGCCGGCCTCACGCCCGCAGTAATGTCCAGGGCTGCCGGCCTCACGCCCGCAGTAATGTTCAGGGCTGCCGGCCTCACACCCGCAGTAATGTTCAGGGCTGCCGGCCTCACACCCGCAGTAATGTTCAGGGCTGCCGGCCTCACGCCTGCAGTAATGTCCAGGGCTGCCGGCCTCACGCCCGCAGTAATGTCCAGGGCTGCCGGCCTCACACCCGCAGTAATGTTCAGGGCTGCCGGCCTCACACCCGCAGTAATGTCCAGGGCTGCCGGCCTCACACCCGCAGTAATGTTCAGGGCTGCCGGCCTCACGCCTGCAGTAATGTCCAGGGCTGCCGGCCTCACGCCTGCAGTAATGTCCAGGGCTGCCGGCCTCACACCCGCAGTAATGTCCAGGGCTGCCGGCCTCACACCCGCAGTAATGTTCAGGGCTGCCGGCCTCACACCCGCAGTAATGTTCAGGGCTGCCGGCCTCACACCCGCAGTAATGTCCAGGGCTGCCGGCCTCACACCCGCAGTAATGTTCAGGGCTGCCGGCCTCACACCCGCAGTAATGTTCAGGGCTGCCTGCCTCACACCCGCAGTAATGTCCAGGGCTGCACACCCGCAGTAATGTCCAGGGCTGCCGGCCTCACACCCGCAGTAATGTCCAGGGCTGCCGGCCTCCCACCCGCAGTAATGTCCAGGGCTGCCGGCCTCCCACCCGCAGTAATATCCAGGGCTGCCGGCCTCACGCCCGCAGTAATGTCCAGGGCTGCCGGCCTCACGCCCGCAGTAATGTCCAGGGCTGCCGGCCTCACGCCCGCAGTAATGTTCAGGGCTGCCGGCCTCACACCCGCAGTAATGTCCAGGGCTGCCGGCCTCACGCCTGCAGTAATGTCCAGGGCTGCCGGCCTCACGCCCGCAGTAATGTCCAGGGCTGCCGGCCTCACGCCCGCAGTAATGTTCAGGGCTGCCGGCCTCACACCCGCAGTAATGTCCAGGGCTGCCGTCCTCACACCCGCAGTAATGTTCAGGGCTGCCGGCCTCACGCCTGCAGTAATGTCCAGGGCTGCCGGCCTCACGCCTGCAGTAATGTCCAGGGCTGCCGGCCTCACGCCCGCAGTAATGTCCAGGGCTGCCGGCCTCACACCCGCAGTAATGTCCAGGGCTGCCGGCCTCACGCCCGCAGTAATGTCCAGGGCTGCCGGCCTCACACCCGCAGTAATGTCCAGGGCTGCCGGCCTCCCACCCGCAGTAATGTCCAGGGCTGCCGGCCTCCCACCCGCAGTAATGTCCAGGGCTGCCGGCCTCACGCCTGCAGTAATGTCCAGGGCTGCCGGCCTCACGCCTGCAGTAATGTCCAGGGCTGCCGGCCTCACACCCGCAGTAATGTCCAGGGCTGCCGGCCTCACACCCGCAGTAATGTTCAGGGCTGCCGGCCTCACACCCGCAGTAATGTCCAGGGCTGCCGGCCTCACACCCGCAGTAATGTCCAGGGCTGCACACCCGCAGTAATGTTCAGGGCTGCCGGCCTCACACCCGCAGTAATGTCCAGGGCTGCACACCCGCAGTAATGTCCAGGGCTGCCGGCCTCACACCCGCAGTAATGTCCAGGGCTGCCGGCCTCCCACCCGCAGTAATGTCCAGGGCTGCCGGCCTCACGCCCGCAGTAATGTCCAGGGCTGCCGGCCTCACGCCCGCAGTAATGTCCAGGGCTGCCGGCCTCACACCCGCAGTAATGTTCAGGGCTGCCGGCCTCACACCCGCAGTAATGTCCAGGGCTGCACACCCGCAGTAATGTCCAGGGCTGCACACCCGCAGTAATGTCCAGGGCTGCCGGCCTCACACCCGCAGTAGTGTCCAGGGCTGCCGGCCTCACACCCGCAGTAATGTTCAGGGCTGCCGGCCTCACGCCTGCAGTAATGTCCAGGGCTGCCGGCCTCACACCCGCAGTAATGTCCAGGGCTGCCGGCCTCACGCCTGCAGTAATGTCCAGGGCTGCCTGCCTCCCACCCGCAGTAATGTCCAGGGCTGCCTGCTTCACGCCCGCAGTAATGTCCAGGGCTGCCGGCCTCACACCCGCAGTAATGTCCAGGGCTGCCGGCCTCACACCCGCAGTAATGTTCAGGGCTGCCGGCCTCACACCCGCAGTAATGTCCAGGGCTGCCGGCCTCACACCCGCAGTAATGTTCAGGGCTGCCGGCCTCACACCCGCAGTAATGTTCAGGGCTGCCTGCCTCACACCCGCAGTAATGTCCAGGGCTGCACACCCGCAGTAATGTCCAGGGCTGCACACCCGCAGTAATGTCCAGGGCTGCACACCCGCAGTAATGTTCAGGGCTGCCGGCCTCACACCCGCAGTAATGTCCAGGGCTGCCGGCCTCACACCCGCAGTAATGTCCAGGGCTGCCGGCCTCACACCCGCAGTAATGTTCAGGGCTGCCGGCCTCACGCCTGCAGTAATGTCCAGGGCTGCCGGCCTCACGCCTGCAGTAATGTCCAGGGCTGCCGGCCTCACACCCGCAGTAATGTCCAGGGCTGCCGGCCTCACACCCGCAGTAATGTCCAGGGCTGCCGGCCTCACGCCTGCAGTAATGTCCAGGGCTGCCGGCCTCACGCCCGCAGTAATGTCCAGGGCTGCCGGCCTCACACCCGCAGTAATGTTCAGGGCTGCCGGCCTCACACCCGCAGTAATGTCCAGGGCTGCCGGCCTCACGCCTGCAGTAATGTCCAGGGCTGCCGGCCTCACGCCCGCAGTAATGTCCAGGGCTGCCGGCCTCACACCCGCAGTAATGTTCAGGGCTGCCGGCCTCACACCCGCAGTAATGTTCAGGGCTGCCGGCCTCACGCCTGCAGTAATGTCCAGGGCTGCACACCCGCAGTAATGTCCAGGGCTGCCGGCCTCACACCCCCAGTAATGTCCAGGGCCATGAGCACTGTCCAGGGCCATTACTTGTTGGAGCACTGAAGGTAAATTGCCTGTAAATAACTGCAGTGATGATATAGTAGGTCGCCCCTCTGCACTTGTTACTTGTAATGTGACAATCCTCATGCATTCAGATAACAATCACTAGTAAGATCTGTCACCCCCATACACTGTGTACTTTTTCCCCTACAGTCATGAAGGATCACATATGAGTGCAGGGAGCTCAGGATGCAGCCAGGGCCTCCTGATGCAAACTTTGACCTTCGATCAAAATGCAGCCGTGTTTATCTATTCTTCACATTGTTTTTTTGTTACTTTGATATTATTTTAAGCCTTTTTAGCTGATGGAATATAACATGTTGTTATCCCTCCCGCCATTACTTGATATGTCATTATGAGAAGGCAGACTCCTGATAATAGATACCACTAATGGACATGAGGTCTCTCGCTGGGTACAACCTCGATATTAGCTTGTGGTGTTGTCTGGCAGGAGCGCATGTAAAGTGCAGGTATGAATTAGGCCCAGGGCTGCTCTAAATCAACACGTCTATAGCCAGGGACACATAAAGTGTAATTGTAGGGGAGGGATGTCTGATAAATCGGAGATCTCATTCATACTTGGCTCAGAATCGTGTCAATTCCTCCCATTATAAGGCTGTCTGTAAACACGTTGCTTATACTGGGTGTAATGGGGGATCAGACCTATGGATTGTCAGGGTCAGGCCCCTGCAGCCTCTCACCATGGAGCTGCCCACAGGTGCCATGGCCTCTAACCCTATCATCATAGGACACTGGTGGTATTACTAACGTCTTCTGTGTTTTCCTTAATGATTATGACTTAGTACAAGCCAGCGGTGTTTTGCCCAGGCTTCCAGCTAACACTTCTGTGGCCCTGCTGGAGAGGAATAGCAAGGATCCCCTATGAGTAAGACGCGTTTGCTGGCACGGTGCGGGTATGTGGGGGGAGATTTAATACCGGCTTTGATAACTCCATAAGTGTATGGCTGCACCAGCCAACAGGATAAAGACTGGGAGACCTTTTCACCACTAATACAGAGCTGCCCCTGCCAAGTCCCACAGAGGAAGTAGGGGAGATACTGTGTGTATGAGGCGTGTGTACTGCAGACGTCTCCCTGCCATTTATTTATCATGGCAGTCTGTTCTCTGGCTAATGGGCTATTGGTCGGGAGGCAATTGAAGGAGTCGTCTGGTCTGACCAGGCCCTGCTCCTGCCGAGTTGAGTCTGCAGATTTTATCCTTGTGATTTTTTTTTTTCTATCTCAATTGATATCTTGGGTTTCAGAAATGCATTTTTTCCTCTTTTAGGTTTGGAAGCGGAAACATTTAGCATTTGTTTTGTTTTGCAAAATGCTCTGAAAACCTTATGAGTAATGTTGTGATTATTGTTGGGACGAATTCTGGGATTTCACCATCAGGCCTGACTGCAGTAATATGGCGATAATAGAATACAATATTGTGACCTGAGATGTTTACTATAGAACAATACATGGGATGTCCATTCTGGGGATCCCAGCCGTCGCCATCAGGGCATTATAGAACTGATGAAGAAGACCTTCCTGGCGGCCTCTCTTACCTCTCCAAAATGGAAAAAGTTTAGAAAAAGAAACTTTATTTTTCTCCATCGCTTTTTTTTTTATTCTTGCAGCAAATGGAAGAAATCTGGAGGGAGATGCGGTGGATGATGGATGCCCTACAACATGCAAGGTACAAGCAGCCATCGTGTGCTGTGCCCCTCACCTGGTTCCTCAATGGCTCTGGAGAAATATTCCTCAAGGAAAAAGCTCAGTCCACCTCATCTCACCTGGACTACTTCCCTTCTCCAACCCCCTCTCCTGAGACCGACCGCAAGCTCAATACAGGTGAGAAGGGGCGGCCGGGGGTCATAGTGAGGGATGCTCTTCATTTTATGTAAATGTAAGGGCTTGAATGACTGCGTCCAGACTGGGAAACATGTGCATGACTCGAGTCTAGAAGCTCTGCCTTATACGGTGTGGATGGAAGGACCTCCATCATAAGTATTGAATATTGCCCCAAATTTTGGCTATTTAGCTGCAGTTATGTTTGTGATTATTATAACCCATTTCCAATTGTTTGCACCCATAGATCTCCTTGCTGTCCCCTTCTCTGATAATGAACTGTTGGACGTGAAGTTCACGAGCCAGTCTTCCCCTCTTCTAGACTCTCATGGTGTATCGGATGAAGAGGGCTCTTCAGAAGTCTTCCTTGCTACCGACAGTGATTATGACTCTAGCAGAGCCCAAAGTCCAAAAGAACTGGACCTGGTTTACTCCTCTGGGCAGGAATGTGGCAGGAGGAGCCTCCGTAGCTTCAGAGATGGGACGCCAGATGTACTGCAGACTCATGAGCCCAAAGTAATGCCTCAGGAAGATGATCGTCCACAACAGCTTTATGACAGTGACTTTGTGCTTCCCAGTCGTCAAATTGAACTTTTACGTATTACAGAAAAGCGTCAAGCTTACTGCGTCCGCACCAGCAGCCTGGACTTCCCCAAGCAGCCGAACAAGGCCTCGCGAAAGTCCTGTCCAGGTTCTGTAGACAGCTCTCCAACAGAGTCCAAGCCTACGAGTCACCGCAGTGTCCGGGGCCTGAGGACAAGCACTTCTTTTAGCCCGGACAATGATCAGCCGCGTGGAGACTCGCAGAGGATTTATCGCACACACTCTGTTGAGTGGACACACGACTTCCAGGAACCTTTGGAACCGAAAATATTAACAGGCCAAGGGAAAAAGAATAACTCTGTGACTTTACGGATTTATCCACAATACGAGACTGGTCTGTCCAAGGAGATGAGTGTTAAGGTACTGTAGCAGGAGGTCTGTACGTATTACCTGACTTGTGAAAGAACTGAATGATGTCATTTTTATTATTTTACTATAAAACACAGGTTTACATTCAAGGTCCATCTGGTTTGATACAAAACTTATTATTATGCTGGTTTCCCAACATTGTCTGGATGTTGGGTTTTCACTTGCTCAATCCAAGACGCAAGTCACTGGAGGAGTCTAATAGACGATTATTTCCTTCTCCTCACTGAGAATACATGCTGGGCGGCAAAGTGTGCATGTGTGTGGGGTGCTCAGAAGGAATAGTTTCCATCCTATATAAAAAGACACATTTGTATTTCTAACATGAAATCAGAATAAACCTTTCCTGTTTTATTTAACTCACTTTTGTACATATTGGTCTAAGGGCTACCTTTTTTTTTTTGAAGGGTTAAAGTTACAAAAAGTGGGAGAACAGGGCTTTTTTGTAATGCATAGTACATTTTTTCAAGTGAACCTGTCACCAGGAATATCATGTTTAGCTGGTGACAGGTTCCTATAGCCTCTGTTATGCTGATTTTAAAAATATCTTTGTCAGAATTCTGTAGTAGAAAACCCAAACGTTGTTCGGAAGTGAAGGATGTTACCGGCGCTCAAAATATCCAGACTTTAGAGCTCCTTTAGATTCTAAATCATTTCAGTACTTTACAAAACTTAATTTCACATTACTTGTTTCTCTGTTAGCCATGAGTGGTGACCTTCAGCTTGTGTCAGTCTCCTCTCCTCCACAGTGGGATGGTGTGGAGTAGGGATGGGAAGTCCAGATTTTTTTAGTGAGCTCTTCTGGCTCTTCTGGCTCCTGATCGGCTCCCTATTAAGTATATAAGAGGGAGCCTCAGACCAGTCAGTCACCCCTCTCCACGCCACTTTTAAAAAGTTAAAGGGGGCATGGTTAGCCGATTAGGGATGGGGTTAAAGGAAATCTACCCCAGGATGAAGGATTGTAAACCAAGCACACTGACATGCAGATGTGTGCCTCTTCTGTCAGGTTCTACTCTTCTTTTAGTTTCTTAGGATCTTGTTCTTAAGAAATAAAACTTTTTTAAAATAATGCAAATGAGTCGGAGACCCTCAGGCATTTGCATCATTTTTAAAAGTTTTAAGTTCGTAAAAACAAGGAAATAAGAAAATCAGATCCTGCCAGAGGGGTTACACACCAGTATGTCAGTGTGCTTGGTTTACAATCCTTCACCCTGGTGGGAGATGTCCTTTTAAGTGAGCCGGTTCTTTTCTAGCCACCTTGTTCACGAACGACACATCATTAGTGTGGAGGAAAGGAAAAATGCATGCGGAGACACAGGCTGCTGGCAGGGAGCCAGGGGATGAGAATTAAACTTATATAAACTACTGAAAGGATTCAGAATACTAACAAAGGCATTTTATAAAATCAGCATAATGGAAGCTATTGGGACATGTCACAAGCTTAAAATCACATTCCTGCTGACAAGTTTCCTTTAAAAGTATTAATTAAAGGGCTTTTCCCACGAAAGAAAATTCTCACACAGGGGGCGGGGCTACAGCCACACAGCAGAGACAGACAGAAACTCAACTCCACGATCTCACACAGAAGTCCAAGATGGCTTCCCCGACCTTAAGTCTGCAGTTACAGGTTTGGGTCTAGGGGAAACTGAAATTGTGTACACCAGGACTGATAGAGACAGGTTGGAATTATATCTGAGAAATGCTGCATTTTTGTTAATAACAGTGAATTAGAGAATGTGTTATTTTGTTATCCTGAGCATATATAAGAAACTTGTCTTCGTGGGAGGAATATCCCTTTAACTTGAAATGACCATTATAAATTAATTCCCTGGTGTGAAGGTCATTTTTATATTATATAGTCCTGGGCAAATAAAGACTATCAGGGATTTTTTTTTACAATTTTATTGTGTATTGTTTAACATGTATTTCTATATGTTTATACATATGTTGGGGCTTACCTGAAATCAGAGCTGTACCCATTAGTTCTGATTAACCACTATAGACCAGGTGATCACGTGAGCGCCAGCTCCTACATTCACTGCATAGCGCGACCTAAGCTCTATGCAGTGAATAAAGGAGAAGGCAGAAGTTGTAAAAACCGCTACTGCCTTCTCCCCAGGGTCTCCGGCTGTGTCTGACAGCCAGAGACCTGTCCTGCTCCCACCATAAGCATCAGGGCAGGAGAAAGACTTAAGCCCCAGACCAGCTGACATCTTTAGTGGGCAGTCAACACTGCAGTAAGTCATAAAAATCCCATAATTCAAAGTAAAAATTTTTTACATACACTAAGACTACTGTGCCTTTAATCAATTTGGGACTGCCTATATGATGATACGGAAGTTTCTGATTAACTGGAAACACCTGTGTTTCAGGAACACCTGAAACACACTGCTTCTTTGTGTAACAGAGTAAAGTCGCCGAAATATGAAGAAGAGAATTGTGCACAAGTCTGGTTCATCCTTGGGTGCAATTTGCTTCAGACAACCCTATTTCCACGCTGGATATATCAAGAAGCGGCGGCCTCCTGATACATCCTGCGGGCGGCTGGTAGACAACTCTACACCATGTCCTGCCTGCAACCAAAACTTGGTTGATTTGGTATTGAAAGGACATCCATTCCCCTGCCTGGACCACTGTGTTGCACTACATTTCTACAAGCCAAGCACAACTGTCTGCAATTTTAAAGGTAGATTTTATTTTCAGGCAAAGATTTGTATAAACAGTTACCGCAGAGTAAATGGTCTATAATTCAGAATGACCAAGAGATAGAAAATCACAATAGGACATAAAACTCATGACTCCATATTAAAAAATACATAATTCCCATGTAACTACATGGACCAACAACGCAAACACATAATAAAACTGTAATTACAGAAAGCAAAATATGCAAGTGACAAGAAAGGCCCCAAATAATCCACAGATGGAGATAATAATAATCTCCAGATAAGATGTATAGCCTGAAAGAAATCTAGGAAGAGGTAGATTTTGTACATGGCAGTACCCTCTGGGGTGGTACCTGAGTACCTCTGGGATGTAGCATGTGTGGGTACGGAAGCCCTGGGCGCGGTGAATTGTGATTGGCGGTCCTGCGCATGTATGTGGGGAGATTAGTCACTCGTATCAGGAAAAGTTCTAACCTGGTGCGATGAGTGTGATATATAACAGCCTGTACCTGATACAGGGACATGTAATATTTCATGTGGAGTCATGAGTTTTATGTCCTATTGTAATTTTCTATCTCATCATCCTGAATATAGGGGGGATTTATCATAAGCTGGTGCGCCGCCCCCCGCTGGATACAACATGGGGCTTAGACCTCATGATGTATCTGCTGCCGGTGCCCACTGGCCCCTCCCAGGGGACACAGCTCTGTACACAGAAAGGTAAACTTTCATCTAACTTATCTTTTTTTTTTCTCAGAAAAAGACAGTTTTACTATGAAAACTCTTTGGCAATGTGTACACAATTCTCTATGGGGACCTTTTAAGTATTGGGTCTATTAGTAGTAGAGAATTTACACAATCTAATATTTTCTTTCTTTCTCTCCGACCAGTTACATATAACGAGTAAAACGGCAGCTCGGGAAGTGGTGAAGCTTGTGGTCCTCCAGATGAACGAGATCTCCAGGAGCATGCTGGGAACATCTGAAGGCTACTGTTATGCCGAAGACCAATTGGACCATTTTGCACTGGTTTTCACTTCTGACAACAATAAGGAGCAATGGCTGGACGATGACTTTCTGCCTTTCTCACTTCAGAGTTCGTGGAGTAAAGGTCACTTCTCTGTCCGCATCCGGGAGACGTCTCCGTTACATTTCCAGTACGGTCCGGCTACAACGGTATGAGAGCGCCTGTCAGGCGGGGCGTCACCGGGTCACCCCTCCCAGCGGCTGTCAGCTCAGATTTAATGCTTCCTTCACCCGATAAAGTATTATTCCTCGCGCTGAAATGCGGACTCCAGTTAAAGTGGAAGGTTAAAGATGCGTCGGCTTTTCCCTCCTTTCTTGTCAACCAAAGACTTTATTCCCCTGACCATGAAAGAGAGAAGTGACTGGCACACGGGAATGTATCTTACACCGCAACGTCTTCACTGCAAAGGAATCTGGGAAGAGTATTTTTAGAAGAACATAGAACATACCACTCACACCAAAAGAAGCAATACATATCCCCCCCTCATCCTCTTCACAAAAACATTTGGGTTTTATTGATGTATAAACCACAGAGACATAATGGGGCATGGATGGATGGATGGCTCCTCCCGTATGTATCCACAGAATGGAACAAACAAATAATAACCACAAGATTTTTGCTTTTTGTTTTTCTAATGAATAATATTGTTTATTGTGCTTGTTTTACTGTATCCCCAGAAGAAAAAGAGAATATTTTGTTGCACAGTAAGACAAAAAAAATTTCTTAAAAAAAAATGCGCATCCGGTGCCGACGACTTCTTGCCCTCCTTGTACACTTTCATTTTAAGTTCTATCTTTTGGATGGATTCCCCTTCATTGCCATAAAGTCTGTGCCACGGCCAAGTCCTCCCTCGTTTCTGTGCTGTGAATTGGCTTTGCCTACGTCCAATCGCATGATGTTTTCAAGCCTCTGTCAGTCAATGGGTATATTGAAATCTGTTGTGCTTCACAGTACAGGGTGGTGGTGCTTCCGTGAGAATTTTCCATGAACTCTCTCTCTCTCTCCTCGAGGTGGTACCAGTCCGAGCTCAGACATAAGCAAATTGGCTTCTTCTGGATCTCTGTCTATGGAATGATGTTCTATACTGATATCTCATGTTCCTCTTTGTTCCTACCTCTGACGCCCCCATCCTCTGCCATTCTCTCCTTTCTTTTGTCTTCTACTGAGCCAGATGAGAAACACATATCATTGGTTGTTTTTATTTCTGTAATAATAAAGGCATCACGTGGTGATGAACACAAACCTATACAGCACGGGTGCTAAGTGTACAGACATTAAATGACTTTACCATGACGCTTGTCAGTATCCAAGGCAATCGTGTGCGGTCGTGGGGATCTGAGCAGAGCATTGGGACATTTATACCCTCCATACAGTAAATCCACAATCCTACTTTCCTGCTCTGAGAGAGCCTTCCACCACCTCACAAGTAGGGGCTGCTTCACAGATCGGGGGGTATTTGAATCTACTTCCTAGCCCCTGAGTTTGCTGGGAAATCAACCTCTCTACTGCCATAAAATTATCATAAACTCCCTCCTCCATTCCAGCGCCTCCTCTCTGACAGTAGAGAGGATTATAATGGCCAGATGAAGGGTGTCTAGCAGGTCCATCTTATCCCAAAGCTAAATTTACAGCAACACTGCTTGTTACTGCTGTATAATGTTCTCCATGCTGCTGCTGTTACTCTGCAGGAGAAACATAAAGGGCTATTTCCACAAAGGCAAATATCTTAATTACATTCAGAATAGAAAAATAACATGTATTGTAATTTTATGTTATTGAAAAAAAATAAGTTCCATGGATATATCAATAACCTGTCTCCATCAGTTCTTAAGTGAAATTTGGTTGCCCGGGGATCCGACCATAAACTCATCCTGACTATGGTCACGCAGGTCATCCTGTCTGTTCGGATTCCATCACATGAATCCCCCTTTCTGTGACACTTGGACAGTCAGCGGCAATGGTGAGAGCAACGTGGTGGATGAGGGGGACGAGAAGGCGGCCATGGTCCTGGTTGTGCCCCCCAGAGACACGTGGACCATTGACAGCAATGAGCTGTGAGGAGGAGAGATTGGTAAGATCTCCCTTCTTGGCTGTGGCCCTGCGCCTGGGCCTCCAGCAGCTTGAGGAAGAGGATGGAGAGCAGAAGATGAGGAGATCTCCCTTCCCGGCAGTGGCCCTGCACCCAGACCTCCAGCAGCTTGAGGAAGAGGACGAGAAGGAGAAGATGGGAAGATCTCCCTTCCCGGTGCCGCCCCTGCACCAGGACCTCCAGCAACTTGGGGAAGAGGATGGAGCAGAGAAGATGGGAAGATCTCCCTTCCCAACGGTGGCCCTGCACCTGGACCACCGGCAGCTTGGGGAAGAGGATGAAGAGAAGAAGATGGGGAGATCTCCGGTGCTGCCCCTGCACCCCAACCACCAGAAGCGTGGGGGAGAGGATGGGGAGATCTCCCGTCCTGGCACTGCCCCTGCACCCCAACCACCAGCAGCGTGGGGAAGAGGATGGAGAGGAGAAGATGGGGAGATCTTTGGTCCCGGCGATGCTCCTGTACCGATGTCTGCTCACCTGGCCCCTGTGCCTGGACCATTGCCAGGTAAGTGAGGCCATTGGAGCCTGGATGTGGTCCCCTCTCTCTCTACATTGTGCCCAGTTACACAGAGGACGACTGGTGCACAGTACATGTTATATATTTGGACAGCTATATGATGACATGTGACTGCTCGTTTAGTCCATGCCACAGATCTGAATCTTAGACAGGGCAGCTGATGCAGGGACAGGAGCAAAAGCAGCAAAAACCTAAGCATAATTGCAATGCAAGTGGTTAAAAATGATCTTTAGTATGTTAGGATCACTAGGGGATTAAGATTTGAGAACTTTCTTTCCTGAGCAAAACCCTATAAGGCAGTGATGGCAAACCTTTTAGACACAGAGTGCCCAAACTACAACCAAAACCCAAGTATTTTTTCGCAAAGTGCCGATGCGTCAATTTAAGCAGTAACTTATTACTCCCTGCTCTGTCACATGTTTAAATTGCATAGGCACCTGAGGACACCAATACAGTAGAAAGAAGGTGTAGATCATTGTAGCTCCCTTTTAGGGTCTTGGGCTGCCTTAGACTGCAGGAGGCTTTGAATCTGGTCTGGCGAACTCTGCGCTGGGGTGATGGCGCAGGTGCCCATAGAGAGGGCTCTGAGTGCCACCTCTGGCATCCGTGCCATAGGTTCGCCACCACTGCTGTAAGGGATCTGTTTGGTACATGGGAGAAGACCTGGCAGCTAGTGTGCAGCTGCTGTTTGGTAGGTAACAATCTAAAAACTAAAACTCAGAGTATGTGATCAGAGCAGGAGGCATTTGGAAAGTAAAAAAAGGCCGATATAGCAACAGGGCATGTTTCTGTAATTAAGTCAATTACACAGATTGACCGGACTTATTACACAGTTAATTAGGCTACATTCACACGATGTATGCCCGCCGTACCGTAGTACGGCGGGCATACATCGGCTCTGCGGAGAGTTGCAGGGGATGAGCGCTGCTCACCCCCGCCCCTCTCCATGTCCTATCTTTTCCCGGGCTACGGAGGGGTACGGTGCAGCACACAGCTCCCGTACAGGGCCGTGAGCCCATAGAAGTGTATGCGGGTGTATACTGCTCAGCTCCCTCTGTTCTATGACAGACTGTACGTAGTGCCCTATCTGCCTGCAATCTGATCAGCTCTTCCTGCTCTATAACATGCTGCCTGCAGATAGGAGACTATGTATAATCTGCTCAGCCTACAAATCATTGGGACACAGAGGTGTGCACGGAAGCTGTATACACCTATTAGTAAAAGACATCTAGTGAGGTGGGATAAAACCTCTCCACATGGCGCTGGTGCACCACTAGTATCTGTGCGGTGAGGCCGATGCCACCAGTTCCACGTCTGTTTCTATGCTGGAGACTACATCGCACATCATCAGCATCTGCTTGGCTGGAATAATACAATCCCTGTAATTGTCACTTAGTAACTAATCCTTCCTATACTTTCATCTGAGTTTATTTCCAAACAATGACAGTCTCCGCCGTGCACTCCCTCGTCTTATGCGCGGTCTAATAAAAGCAATAAGAGTCCATTAGCCATCTCCAATACATAAATAACACAGTATTAATAGCGCCATCCTCTAGCCGGCTATTATTACTGCTCCGCTTGATCTGTGCACTTCTGCCAGGAGCAGAGACGGATCTTTGGCAGCCGGGCGCTCGCTGGGTGGTTGCTGGTGAGGGGCTATGGTACGAGGGTATGTTCCCTATACGTCCCACACTGCTCCTACACATTAGACAGCTGTCAGCTAGATGCCATTTCTTCTGACTCCCTCATACATGTGCACACTGGGCTTGGCCGAGCATCCATGTGTTTACAGTAGGAAGTGGGATGCAAGTTCCTGCCAGGCTCCTGTGGTGACTTACCTTCCCGAAAATATTAGGATTATAAAACCCAATGTGGTTTTTGTGCACTGCAATAATAAATATGGGCTATTAAAGGTTAAAGCTTTCTCCACTAACACTATAAACCTATCCATAGAATAGGTCCCTAATATCCGCACCACCACACGTCTGCTTTACCCATCTGACTACTACACAAAGAATGGCGCTGTCTACTTCTGTGTATCCACTGTGTGGTAGACCCCACCAATCTGATCCTGAGTCGTGTCCCGAGCCCTGGGCAGCCTGTGAGATTTCAGCTCTGAAGCTGCAGCATGTGAGGTGTCTGATAAGTACAAGGACTTTCCCTAATTATGTAGATGAATTCCATATGCAAATTATTCCTTTAAATCCTAAGACTATATTGCTATAAATTGTCCTATATAGACAGCCGCACGTCTCCGTCCTGCCCGCCACGCTCACAGCCGTACGAAACTCGATTCTGGGGGAGAAAAATGTGAAACACTTGTGGGCACAAGTGATGAGAAATCCTTGTATTAGCCCGGCTGTCTCTCCCGGAGCTGTGACTTCGCTGCTAACACTTACTAAAGCAGAAAGCAAATCTAATTTTAGGCCTGTATATCTTTAAAGAAAACATTCCTCAAGAGGCTGAAATCGATTCCGATTATTCAGACTGTGCACTTAATGGTCCTCGGAATCGCTGAGATACAGGGGTGTAGCACAGTAACATGCGCCATATGACGGTATTACCCCGGCCGGCATGTGATAACGTGATATTCCCTTCATGCCAGGAGAAGCTGCGCATTAACAATGCATCAAATACTACAAGTATTTTGCACGGTGCACCGAGCCGGCTCCTATCTCTCCGGAGATCCTCATGGCTAGTAATTGCAGAATTAGCGGGAGCCGAGTTGTTAGCATTTTGTCTGACACATGTTAATGAGGTGCGAGATGTATGTAGTTACTGACTAAGCAGACCCATGTTAGCCTGTGACCTCATCATGACACTGCTCAGCCGCTCAGGGTTAGGATATAGTGAGGAGGTCGGAGCAATAGCCCTCCATGTGTGTTACACTACAAGTCCCAGCACGTTATCTCATGCAGTAGTAGACATTAGAGGGACCGGGCCAACCAGGCAAAGAGCATAACTCCTTTTTCGTTGGGATGGAAGCAACCAAATGTGGGCAAAATGGAGAATAGAGTTCTGATCTCTTTGCGCAGAGACAGATATTTAGGACCTTAAGGTCTATTGTTGGCAATGGGGAAAATAAGGCCAACTTCTAGGGTTTGAGGCCTAGTTGTGACTCGTCTTCCAGTTGGCCACCTTCACATCGTTATTTGTAAGTCCATACCAGGATTGGTCCAGAATATGGAGGGAGTACACATTTTAGTAAAGAATATTTGACAAGCAGATAAAAAAAGGTCGTTGCCCCCATCTAATGTTTGAGGAGCTCCCAACGCCCCACCAGTCATGATGAATCACTTTTAACATCACAATTCGCTCCCAGGTTACCAGTCGGACCTTATCCCACTTGTTCTGCCAAGTCCAGTTTCCAATTATCTGTGGACTTATCTAACAATACATTTTTGTAGATGGGACAATGAAAGCTTTGCCTCTTTTCCTACCTTTGCAAGGCAGCTCCCTTACCATCAAGCATGACTTTCAGGAAGCCTAATGGCATAATGTGTGATTAAAGAAAACCAGAATATCTACATTAGGAGGAACAGATTCCCAGTAGTAGAAAGTACAGTTTCCATGTGGTTGGGTCTCTTCAGTATAAAGTAGAGATTTTACTCTCTGACCCTGGTCAAAAGCATTATGGCTATAATTAGCAAACTCCCCGTAAAGAGAACTTTCACTCCCTGACCCATTATTGAACCATGATGGAATAAGCTCAGAAATCTGGATGCGTCAGGGCCTTATCTCATCTTGATGTCCTCTAGCTCTTCTTTACATGGCAGTCCCCTTCCCCATACAACATCATAATTTTTTGTGATCATCTATGGGAAGGTGGGGAGTTGGCATGGAAGGATCCTCCAGTGGGCCCAGAGGTTCAGGAGCCTCCATGGATTGATAGAACTCCTAGAATCAATCATTCTGCTGGGCCCAAGAAACCCAAAGTCCAAGGCATCTATGAAGTTAATCCTGGATCCCCAAACTCCTCTGTTGTGCCCCCTTTTTGAAGACAGGTCATATTAAGAAATAGATGCTTAGAAATCAGCCATAATCTGTAGGGGATTAATCATTACACAAGAGTCAGTATAATGTACGGCCGTACCTTCTCCGCCAACGTGTCTACTATGGTTCCAGAAGAATTGCCCACCTCCCCTGTTTATCCAAAATTCCCTAATCTGATACAAACTTCAAAACCAGACAACCCCTATTTTACTAATAGACACATAACACACTAACCATGAGCAAGGAACACCCGTTCCTGCAATGTCTGCCAGCTTCTCCAACCATGGAGGGCAAAATTGCACCCCGCATAAAACAGATGTCATCCGGAGCGGCCAACCCAAGCACATGCCCAGGAAAATGAGTGCAAACACACAAAAATAGGTGAATGACATCATAAGAAAAAGAAGAATTCGTGTTTGCTCTGGACCACCGTATTTTCCTGAGCTCATAAATGATTCTTTAGAGG
The DNA here is from genome assembly GCF_040894005.1 of Engystomops pustulosus. Lineage (NCBI taxonomy): Eukaryota > Metazoa > Chordata > Amphibia > Anura > Leptodactylidae > Engystomops > Engystomops pustulosus. Next base: position 21,993,706 of record NC_092418.1, read on the forward strand.
TATTTATGGAACATATACCGTTCCCATGCCAGACCTCAAGAGAACAAACAATATTGGTCTGAAATGGTGATAGAAATATAGATCTCGTGGATCTTAAATCACAAAAAGGAGCAGAAGAAGAAAGTGCTCGCTGCAGAGGAGGTCTGGGTTACTCTGTGAGATATAGCGATCAACACGGGATGACTAATTTATTGGAAAGGGACGGTAAAACACATTTAGAGACACTTCTAAGATTCGTTTGATATCGCTGCATTTTTTCCCTAAAAATTCCTTCATTTATCCCATAGAAACTCTCTGGCACATCTTCTAGTACCCCACAACGGACGTGCAAAATTCCCGACCCACCTGTTGGTAGAATGAATGAGAGTTTAAGTTCCTGTCGATATGCCAGAACATTTGGAAACTCCCCTTTATTATAGGAGGTTCCCCAGTCCAGGAACCTTCTGGTTGCACAAAATGTCTTTTGGAGGACCTGGCAATGCATTACATGGACAGTACGTGAATTACAAAGATGTGTAATACTTCTTTTGCCCTGTGGAGGTGCTGTAGGAAAAGTGCATATACCCTAGCTGTATGCAAGCGGAGTCAGCACCATATGATCAACTTTATCCAAACCCTGGCATCACATCCAGGCACGTGACTCTCCTCAAAGCTTCTGAATCGGTGGTTCACACGTTGAGTACTGCAATGACCTGGGATTTATTACCCAATGCTATAATCTCCACAAAAATCATAGGACATCTGAAGGTGGTTGCGTCCGATCCGCCGCAGCAAGTACTGCAGCTTATACTGCAGGTCAACCTTTGTGATGTGGCCACAAGTGACCCCACGAGAGATACGAGAGTGCGTCTACATCTGTGAACCATTTCTCCGCTTGTTCTAGGAACGTTATTAGAACCGGCAAAGAATCCAGGGAGAAATAAATGTCATTTTTACTATTTCATCTCGTATGAGTTTGGAATACCTGGAGATGGTCTTGGCAGACAATTAAAGACTCTTTTTGGCAACCGGAGACGTAATATGGCTTTGGATCTGGGTTTCAGGCGGTTGGTGCGGTGCGCACTGTAGAAAATGGGAAATGATTAAAATGTGCACTGCAGGCTGACAGCTCACTTGTTACACCAACAAACATGTTACTGCACAGAGATAAAGTGGTTTAGTCTGGTGATAGGCGCAGGAGACACAGCGGGGAGCGCGCTCAAGAGACGAGTACAAAGCAGAATTACATATGGAGAAAATCCAGCCCCATCCCCGTACACATGTATATATCCAGGATATGCAATATTTACACGCTGCCTGGGCCTGTCCCTTATTCCTTAAAGACATTGGATTGACTGGTAGATCCGGGTATTTTCAATGGCTGTGAATGGGGGAGGATCTGTGAGAAATGTATTATAAATGTAGTACCCCGTAGACCCCTCCTCATGCACACGGGTATATTCCCGATTGGTGTGATATGGACCCCAAATACAGTAGGACAGAAAGGATTCAGACCCCTTTTGATTTTTCACTCTCTATTTCATTGCAGCCAATTGGGAAGATGAAAAAGTTCTTTTAATGTGCGCTCTGTCCCATCTTGACAAAAAAATGAAAAAAAATGTAGATATTTTTGCTAATTTATTAAACAAGAAAAAATAAAATATCACATGGTCATTAGTATTCAGACGCTTTGTAACTCACATGCTGTCCATTTCCTTCTGATCCTCCTTGAGATGGTTCTACTCCTTCATTGCAATACAGCGGTGTTTAATTAAACTGATTGGACTAGATTAGGAAAGGCACACACATACTTATATAAGACCTCACAGCCCACAGTGCATGTCAGAGCACATGGGAATAATGAGGTCTAAGGGACTGCCCAAGGAGCTCAGAGACAGAATTGTGGCAAGGTACAGATCTGGCCAAGGTTACAAAAGAATTTCTGCCGCACTCATGGCAGAGTGCTGGGAGGCACTAACCCCCATGAGCCCTCCTGCATCATTTTATAAAAATTATTTTAGAATGAAGGAGGCCTTGGATAACAAATATAGGTCACTGTGCCAGTAAGTGTCCCTGGGTTATCTAGAACCTGTCTAGAGTGTGTACAGGTTTATGAAGACGATGGTCTATACAATCTTTACACTTGAACATTCTGTGGAGGTCTCAACACCTGAACCGCTTCACGCTTACATGTAAAAACTTAGTAATAGCTACACCCTTTAATGTTCTGAAACTTCAACCCTCACTTCCCACAAACAGGACTTGCTGTTAGAGGACTAACAACACCAGATAGTGCCCCCAGTGGTTTGGGGGTCCCAGAGCATGGTATTGGGTCTTCAAGTTTTTGCGTTCTTTATGTACAGAATGGTATATATGGAATATATTCTCACTATAGTGCAATATACACTGCACAAATAAGAGGTCTATGTAAATGATGGATGTCGGGCTAGTTGTGGATTCTGCAGGGTGTGTATACCGCCATATAGTACAGATGTGGAAGTGGCTCCCTTGTACAAGGTTTCCACAGATAAGATATCAGGGATATTGATGTCAGAGTGTTTACATGGCTGTGTATATAGCGACCTCAGGATTGTATGTATGTGACATGATTGATCTGTGCCAATATGGTGATGAATGGCTCCTGTCTCCTCGGCTCCATCATCCCCCTGCAGCTTTATTTATATGTCACGTCACAGGCACCATTAGCTAATCTCATCCCAGACGAGAAGAGGCCGTGGCGTGACCGCCATTTCTGGTGAAGACTGGCGCTGCAGTGACATCTTGTGTAAACGTGAGGGGGATGTGATGACAACGAGCAGATAAGAGGTCAATGGCTGCCATGTCCTCACAAGTGCAGGATCGGGGGGTGTCCTCCGAGTGATAAAACCCAGGAATTTGCTCTGAGCACCTAACATGGACAATCAGTATATTAATGGACGTATAACGCGTCCTGTGTATCCGTGTTATCTCGTGTCTGTAGATAGGGAGAGCAGAAGCCGTCAGATTATTAGGAAAATCGTCGCCAACTAAGACAAGCGCAGACGACAAGGGGCCAGTATGGAAAATCCCATTGTACTGTATGTGGATGAGACCCCCAGTGATATACAGTGCAATAGGGACCAGGACTCCACGATACAGGGTGCATTAGGGACCAGGACTCCACGATACAGGGTGCAATAGGGACCAGGACTCCAAGATACAGGGTGCATTAGGGACCTGGACTCCACGATACGGGGTGCAATAGGGACCAGGACTCGTTAATACAGGGTGTAATAGGGACCAGGACTCCACGATACAGGGTGCATTAGGGACCAGGACTCCACGATACAGGGTGCAATAGGGACCAGGACTCCACGATACAGGGTGCATTAGGGACCAGGACTCCACGATACAGGGTGCATTAGGTACCAGGACTCCACGATACAGGGTGCATTAGGTACCAGGACTCCAAGATACAGGGTGCATTAGGGACCAGGACTCCACGATACAGGGTGCAATAGGGACCAGGACTCCACGATACGGGGTGCAATAGGGACCAGGACTCGATAATACAGGGTGTAATAGGGACTAGGACTCAATGATACAGGGTGCAATAGGGACCAGGACTCCACAATACTGGGTGCAATAGGGACTAGGACTCAATAATACAGGGTACAATAGGGAGCAGGACTAGATGATACAGGGTGCAATAGGGACCGGGACTCCACGATACAGAGTGGAACAGGGACCAGGACTCATTGATACTGGTCACAATAGGGACTAGGGCTCAATGATACAGGCTGCAATAGGGACTGGGACTTGTATACAGGAAAAGGTTGTACAGCTGCTTTATATTGTATTTAAATGCACATTCCCTTTACTTGCATTGGACTCTAAGTAAAATATGCACCCCCAGCATAAGGGTCTCCAGCCGTAGGACACCTACAAGTGCCATGACACCCTGCAGCTATACCGAGAGATGTCCTTCAGGCTGCTGACTCTGATCCAATGCCATCCAGTATGACATCACCATATGAAGATGATGTCATCAGCGCTTGGCTCGGGCCGGGCTACTGTTCTGATGTAAGTTACTGTGGGTTAAGATAACTTTTGGCACAGTTTACATTTCTAAGGTGGAAACATTAAACATCTAAAGAAATATGCAGTAAAAACTTCTGGAAAAATGAGAATACTGTCATTTTAAGTAGAAACATATCCAGTGGTTAGGAAGCAGCACCACATCTTTCAACATGATATATAACGGGGGAAAAGAGATCAAGAGGATTAGTGAAATTGTGGTTTTGTTTGTATGATATATAACATAAGTGCAGCCGCTCTCCAGGGGAAGAGAAATGGGAATTCCAACACCCACTCACCTAAACAAAGCAACCCGAAACGAGGGGGAACGTCCTTATCACACTGGAGTGACGGGTCCGAAGATCACGGATCCAATAACACGCAATAATATGCAGAGGGATCTTCTAAACAAAAAAAAATCTAGTGTCAAAACAAAAAATATCGACACATGATCACCTTCTGTGTGTTTAGCCGCCGGGATCCTCAGCGATAAAATCTGTAGAAAAGCCAACTGCAGGTGTTTGCTTTCCCAACAGCACCCCCACAGGCTGAATGGGGTATTACACAAGTCATACCTAAACACATCTAAATCAGGGATGTACTGAGTCCTCCAGAGCATACGTCTTCACTCTAGTTTTGAGATTGTGGTCCTGACGCGATGATTCTCTTCCATCTCAGCATATTATAGTGTGTTTAATAAACTAGACAAAACCTATCAATCTATATCTATCCATCCATCTATCTATCTATCTATATTCCTTATATTTTTGGATTATTCTTTTGATTAAAGGAAATGTCAACCTATAGAGAAATCAGATGGAGAGGTTTGCTTTCCCTACAGCACCCCCACAGTTTGAATACAGTATTACAAATATCAATGTACAACACATCTCCCGGGTCCTCCAGAGCAGAAGATGTTCTCCCTTCACTATAGATATGAGATTATAGACCTGAAATAATAATTCTCTTCTATCTCACCATCTTCTACTGTTTTGTAAACTAGACAAACCCTTTTATATTTTTAAGATTATCATTGCATTGACATAAAGGGCATCTACCACCAAGATGAAGGACTGTATGAAAATAAGCCTGAGGGGCTCCAGGCGTCATAGGTGTTAATGGAGTCTGAAGCCCCTCAGGCACTTTTGCAGTCAATCTTTCACCCAGGTGGTAGATGTCCCTTAAAGGAAAAGTTTACCTAAAACAAAATCAGATGCAGGGGTTTGCTACATCACCATCAGAGGCTGAATAAGGTATTACAGAAATCAATGCACAGCACATGTCCTGGATGCCCCTTTGTAGTCCCGAAGAACATCTGGGAAGACCAAGCGCAGTGAAATCTTGGTCAATAAGATAGGCAGCGGCAGACCAGATAGGTGAGATGTAATATTACACAACCCTAACAATTTGTTACCGTTTATTAGTGTGTTTATGCCTAGACATAAATCAGGACAAGCTTTCCTGACAGTTCCCCTTTAAGTAACCAAAGATGGTAACGCTGCCCAAGTCCATTTTGCAACCTGATAAATCCAATAGAAACACATAGTAAATGTGGAGTATAAATTCTTTATGTAAGCCTGCCAAGCCGGAGATGAAAGAATCATTAGTGAGACAGATCTGGGCGGCTGCCCACCCTTTCTTCTTCAAAAGGTTATGAAGACCGTAAACGAATGTCAATTATTAAATGAGATATTCATAGGTCTCTCCGTTACTACAAAGTCGAGTTTGCTCAATCTGTGTCAGGGGAAGGAGAGGTTATGTAATAAAATCTTACACTGTGAGGTGTAAAGTTCAGACTGAGAACCGGCAACCGATGAGCCAGAGAAGTCTATGGAGGCCTAAGGCTTTGACCCAAGCGACCAACAGAAGACAAACCTCATCCTGAAGCCATCACCCGCCACTAGTTTATTCAATATGGGATGATTTATAAATACGTTGACATGCATTTAGGGTCTGATTTATTTCTGCTGCCTAAAGCAAAGTTGTATCTGGGTGGGAGGTCCTAATGGCAGAACAGGGGGTCTCCTTTTATGTTTTTAACCCATAGTTCCAATACTGTATAACGTATGCCTATCCATGTAATTCTTAGTGGACTATGTCCACCGGAGCTCCTGCATGATCAAAAAGCATGGAAATGCAATGAAAACGAAAGATACAAACAGCTTCACCATTCAAGATGCATGGTTGACATCTGAACAAGCAGACACGAGTACCTGGGTCACTTGTGTCTCTTTGAGCAAAGGAGTTATAACAAAAAGCACATAAAACTGTGTCAGTAGATGTTCTACTCCATTCCTGATCCATTGGTGGGACTTCTCCTTTAAGAAGAACTTTTTGAGTTCCCGTTTTGGTCACAAGGTTATTTCTTCTAATAATTCCAAGTTCTTTTTCCAAAGGAAACCGAACACATAAACGGATATATTTGTGTTAAGCTTCAGTTATTGTTGAGTATCTCATCTGCCAATCGAGACCTGCTAGTAGCTGGGTGGCCTGGAATAGTAGCAATGTGTGTCATGATGACACATACCTTACAGATACTTGCCCTGCATTCTTTGACATTGAGACTATAGGTATCAATGAGCTCAGCTTCCCGCAACCCTCGGGAGCCCCCCTCGCCCCCTGCCTGACTGGCACTCCACTTGGTCTAGCCTCAATTTTTCTCCAACTTGTCACCACCAGCCGTGACATCATTCTCTTGCTCCGTGTCATCCCATTGGACGCCATCTGGGGCCAACTTTGAACTTGTTTCAACTTTAATGAAATGCTAATTAAGAACACCTGCAGGGGTAAGACACAAAGTCTCGAGGCCGTCTCTTCTCCGCGACTCCTCCACTGCTCAAATTTGTCATCCACTTCCAAAAAAATTACAAAGCAAATAAACTTAGTATTAAGAAGGACAAATATGCCTTCTTTTGGGAACTTTCATTTTTGTGGTGGGCGGCCACGCAGATGGCGACATAGTCCCATAGTCACAAGATCTTCAACCCTAATTGCCATAAATAAGGGAAAAATACAAATATAAAAGACTTTCATTAGTGTTTTCTATATTACTCATAACCATCGCTGGCCTCGCACACATTGTTCCTATTACACCAGTTCCTTATTTGTGGGAAAAACTATTAAGTCATTGAAACGCGCCGGAGATATAAAAAGTCCTGAACTGTGGAAAGTGATAGGCGCAGTTTCTATGACCAAAAATTTGTGAAAAACTTATAGGCAAAAGTTATTAAGACTGGTCCATTAGTGAAGGTGACCTGGAGTAAAACGCATCAACTTTATCCACTTATTTTCCCCAATAAAAAGCTTGAAGTATCAGCTAATGGTTCCAGAATTTTGCCCACTCACTAGTTATTTTTGGATCTTGGTGTAACGCCAGTCTTTATTGGGCAGGAGTAATTTGAGGCTTTTCCTGTAGTAAACTTGGGCAGGGGTGTAATACTGAGGTTAAGGTGTAGCAGCTCTGCAAAGGACTAGAAAAATTGTGTCTGGTTCCACTCAATGATCACAGCTCCAGGGATTGTCCAGTTTTATAAGAAACTGATGATGAGCTGATGGCAAGCTACCGTATATACTCGAGTGTAAGCCAAGACCCCTAATTTTAACACCAAAACTGGGAAAGCCTATTGACTCGAGTATAAGCCGTGGGTGGGAAATGCATTGGTCACAGACCACCCCAGTATATAGCCCGCAAGCCCCCAGTAGTATATAGCCAGCCCCCAGTAGTATACAGCCAGCCCAGCCTGCCTCCAGTAGCATACAGCCAGCCCAGCCTGCCCCCAGTAGTATACAGCCAGCCCAGCCTGCCCCCAGTAGTATACAGCCAACTCAGCCTGCCTCCAGTAGTATACAGCCGGCCCAGCCTGCACCCAGTAGTATACAGCCGGCCCAGCCTGCCCCCAGTAGTATACAGCCGGCCCAGCCTGCCCCCAGTAGTATACAGCCGGCCCAGCCTGCCCCCAGTAGTATACAGCCGGCCCAGCCTGCGCTCAGTAGTATACAGCACAGCCCAGCCTGCCCCCAGTAGTATACAGCCGGCCCAGCCTGCCCCCAGTAGTATACAGCCGGCCCAGCCTGCCCCCAGTCATATACAGCCAGCCCAGCCTGCCCCCAGTAGTATAGAGCCAGCCCAGCCTGCCCCCAGTCATATACAGCCAGCCCAGCCTGCCCCCAGTAGTATAGAGCCAGCCCAGCCTGCCCCCAGTCATATACAGCCGGCCCAGCCTGCCCCCAGTAGTATAGAGCCAGCCCAGCCTGCCCCCAGTAGCATACAGCCAGCCCAGCTTGCCCCCAGTAGTATACAGCCAGCCTGCCCCCTGTAGCATACAGCACTGCCCAGCCTGCCCCCAGTAGTATACAGCCAGCCCAGCCTGCCCCCAGTAATATACAGCCGGCCCAGCCTGCCCCCAGTAATATACAGCCGGCCCAGCCTGCCCCCAGTAGTATACAGCAGGCCCAGCCTGCCCCCAGTAGTATACAGCCGGCCCAGCCTGCGCTCAGTAGTATACAGCACAGCCCAGCCTGCCCCCAGTAGTATACAGCCGGCCCAGCCTGCCCCCAGTAGTATACAGCCGGCCCAGCCTGCCCCCAGTCATATACAGCCAGCCCAGCCTGCCCCCAGTAGTATACAGCCGGCCCAGCCTGCCCCCAGTCATATACAGCCAGCCCAGCCTGCCCCCAGTAGTATAGAGCCAGCCCAGCCTGCCCCCAGTAGCATACAGCCAGCCCAGCTTGCCCCCAGTAGTATACAGCCAGCCTGCCCCCAGTAGCATACAGCACTGCCCAGCCTGCCCCCAGTAGTATACAGCCAGCCCAGCCTGCCCCCAGTAATATACAGCCGGCCCAGCCTGCCCCCAGTAGTATACAGCAGGCCCAGCCTGCCCCCAGTAGTATACAGCCAGCCCAGCCTGCACCCAGTAGTATACAGCCGGCCCAGCCTGCCCCCAGTAGTATACAGCCGGCCCAGCCTGCCCCCAGTAGTATACAGCCGGCCCAGCCTGCCTCCAGTAGCATACAGCCAGCCCAGCCTGCCCCCAGTAGTATGCAGCCAGCCCAGCCTGCCCCCAGTAGTATACAGCCAACCCAGCCTGCCTCCAGTAGTATACAGCCGGCCCAGCCTGCACCCAGTAGTATACAGCTGGCCCAGCCTGCCCCCAGTAGTATACAGCCGGCCCAGCCTGCGCTCAGTAGTATACAGCACAGCCCAGCCTGCCCCCAGTAGTATACAGCCGGCCCAGCCTGTCCCCAGTAGTATACAGCCGGCCCAGCCTGCCCCCAGTCATATACAGCCAGCCCAGCCTGCCCCCAGTAGTATAGAGCCAGCCCAGCCTGCCCCCAGTAATATACAGCCGGCCCAGCCTGCCCCCAGTAGTATACAGCAGGCCCAGCCTGCCCCCAGTAGTATACAGCCAGCCCAGCCTGCACCCAGTAGTATACAGCCGGCCCAGCCTGCCCCCAGTAGTATACAGCCAGCCCAGCCTGCCCCCAGTAATATACAGCCGGCCCAGCCTGCCCCCAGTAGTATACAGCGAGCCCAGCCTGCCCCCAGTAATATACAGCCGGCCCAGCCTGCCCCCAGTAATATACAGCCGGCCCAGCCTGCCCCCAGTAGTATACAGCCAGCCCAGCCTGCACCCAGTAGTATACAGCCGGCCCAGCCTGCCCCCAGTAGTATACAGCCGGCCCAGCCTGCCCCCAGTAGTATACAGCCAACCCAGCCTGCCTCCAGTAGCATACAGCCAGCCCAGCCTGCCCCCAGTAGTATACAGCCAGCCCAGCCTGCCCCCAGTAGTATACAGCCAACCCAGCCTGCCTCCAGTAGTATACAGCTGGCCCAGCCTGCACCCAGTAGTATACAGCCGGCCCAGCCTGCCCCCAGTAGTATACAGCCGGCCCAGCCTGCGCTCAGTAGTATACAGCACAGCCCAGCCTGCCCCCAGTAGTATACAGCCGGCCCAGCCTGCCCCCAGTAGTATACAGCCGGCCCAGCCTGCCCCCAGTCATATACAGCCAGCCCAGCCTGCCCCCAGTAGTATAGAGCCAGCCCAGCCTGCCCCCAGTAATATACAGCCGGCCCAGCCTGCCCCCAGTAGTATACAGCAGGCCCAGCCTGCCCCCAGTAGTATACAGCCAGCCCAGCCTGCACCCAGTAGTATACAGCCGGCCCAGCCTGCCCCCAGTAGTATACAGCCAGCCCAGCCTGCGCCCAGTAGTATACAGCACAGCCCAGCCTGCGCCCAGTAGTATACAGCCGGCCCAGCCTGCCCCCAGTAGTATACAGCCGGACCAGCCTGCCCCCAGTAATATACAGCCGGCCCAGCCTGCCCCCAGTAGTATACAGCCGGCCCAGCCTGCCCCCAGTAGTATACAGCCAGCCCAGCCTGCCCCCAGTAATATACAGCCGGCCCAGCCTGCCCCCAGTCATATACAGCCAGCCCAGCCTGCCCCCAGTAGTATAGAGCCAGCCCAGCCTGCCCCCAGTAGCATACAGCCAGCCCAGCTTGCCCCCAGTAGTATACAGCCAGCCTGCCCCCTGTAGCATACAGCACTGCCCAGCCTGCCCCCAGTAGTATACAGCCGGACCAGCCTGCCCCCAGTAATATACAGCCGGCCCAGCCTGCCCCCAGTAATATACAGCCGGCCCAGCCTGCCCCCAGTAGTATACAGCCGGCCCAGCCTGCCCCCAGTAGTATACAGCCGGCCCAACCTGCCCCCAGTAATATACAGCCAGCCCAGCCTGCCCCCAGTAGTATAGAGCCAGCCCAGCCTGCCCCCAGTAGCATACAGCCAGCCCAGCTTGCCCCCAGTAGTATACAGCCAGCCTGCCCCCTGTAGCATACAGCACTGCCCAGCCTGCCCCCAGTAGTATACAGCCAGCCCAGCCTGCCCCCAGTAATATACAGCCGGCCCAGCCTGCCCCCAGTAGTATACAGCCGGCCCAGCCTGCCCCCAGTAGTATACAGCCGGCCCAGCCTGCACCCAGTAGTATAGAGCCAGCCCAGCCTGCCCCCAGTAGCATACAGCCAGCCCAGCTTGCCCCCAGTAGTATACAGCCAGCCTGCCCCCTGTAGCATACAGCACTGCCCAGCCTGCCCCCAGTAGTATACAGCACTGCCCAGCCTGCCCCCAGTAGTATACAGCCAGCCCAGCCTGCCCCCAGTAGTATAGAGCCAGCCCAGCCTGCCCCCAGTAGCATACAGCCAGCCCAGCTTGCCTCCAGTAGTATACAGCCAGCCTGCCCCCTGTAGCATACAGCACTGCCCAGCCTGCCCCCAGTAGTATACAGCCAGCCCAGCCTGCCCCCAGTAGTATAGAGCCAGCCCAGCCTGCCCCCAGTAGCATACAGCCAGCCCAGCTTGCCCCCAGTAGTATACAGCCAGCCTGCCCCCTGTAGCATACAGCACTGCCCAGCCTGCCCCCAGTCATATACAGCCAGCCCAGCCTGCCCCCAGTAGTATAGAGCCAGCCCAGCCTGCCCCTAGTAGCATACAGCCAGCCCAGCTTGCCCCCAGTAGTATACAGCCAGCCTGCCCCCTGTAGCATACAGCACTGCCCAGCCTGCCCCCAGTAGTATACAGCCAGCCCAGCCTGCCCCCAGTAATATACAGCCGGCCCAGCCTGCCCCCAGTAGTATACAGCCGGCCCAGCCTGCCCCCAGTAGTATACAGCCAGCCCAGCCTGCACCCAGTAGTATAGAGCCAGCCCAGCCTGCCCCCAGTAGCATACAGCCAGCCCAGCTTGCCCCCAGTAGTATACAGCCAGCCTGCCCCCTGTAGCATACAGCACTGCCCAGCCTGCCCCCAGTAGTATACAGCACTGCCCAGCCTGCCCCCAGTAGTATACAGCCAGCCCAGCCTGCCCCCAGTAGTATAGAGCCAGCCCAGCCTGCCCCCAGTAGCATACAGCCAGCCCAGCTTGCCCCCAGTAGTATACAGCCAGCCTGCCCCCTGTAGCATACAGCACTGCCCAGCCTGCCCCCAGTAGTATACAGCCAGCCCAGCCTGCCCCCAGTAGTATAGAGCCAGCCCAGCCTGCCCCCAGTAGCATACAGCCAGCCCAGCTTGCCCCCAGTAGTATACAGCCAGCCTGCCCCCTGTAGCATACAGCACTGCCCAGCCTGCCCCCAGTAGTATACAGCCAGCCCAGCCTGCCCCCAGTAATATACAGCCGGCCCAGCCTGCCCCCAGTAGTATACAGCCAGCCCAGCCTGCACCCAGTAGTATAGAGCCAGCCCAGCCTGCCCCCAGTAGCATACAGCCAGCCCAGCTTGCCCCCAGTAGTATACAGCCAGCCTGCCCCCTGTAGCATACAGCACTGCCCAGCCTGCCCCCAGTAGTATACAGCACTGCCCAGCCTGCCCCCAGTAGTATACAGCCAGCCCAGCCTGCCCCCAGTAGTATAGAGCCAGCCCAGCCTGCCCCCAGTAGCATACAGCCAGCCCAGCTTGCCCCCAGTAGTATACAGCCAGCCTGCCCCCTGTAGCATACAGCACTGCCCAGCCTGCCCCCAGTAGTATACAGCCAGCCCAGCCTGCCCCCAGTAGTATAGAGCCAGCCCAGCCTGCCCCCAGTAGCATACAGCCAGCCCAGCTTGCCCCCAGTAGTATACAGCCAGCCTGCCCCCTGTAGCATACAGCACTGCCCAGCCTGCCCCCAGTAGTATACAGCGCTGCTCCCCCGATGTCAGCGCGGCTCCTCTTCTGTCTTGCGCGCCTGTCTTCTTTCTTCTGCATCAGGCTGCAGGGCGCGGCCATGTTTCTTCCCGGACGGCAGACGCATACTATGACGCGGCCGCTGCTGACGTCATACTATGCCCCGGCCGGGAAGAAACAAAGTGGGCCAAGCACAGAACCCTGAGGTCCAGCACTTATAACTGGTGACCATTGTGAGAAGGAATCGTTGACCACAGCTCTCTGGATACTATCCTTAAGACGGCTGCTAAAACCGTCCCTGTCATCTGTGCCGTAGTGATGTAACAAGTGTCTAATTACCCTGCAGCTCACCCTCAGGGTACATGAAGCATTACACCATAAGTGTCCAAGTTCTCCAAAAGCAGAGATGCTCTTTGTGATTATTCTACTCTGGGGGTAACCAGAGGGGTCAGAGATGTTTCTATGCTGAATCATCTGCTTGGCTACATATTGAATCTGCTTCTTATCAAACAGAGATCCATGGTAATATACTAAGGACTACAGGATATTTAGAGGACGCTCGTGAACCCAAGCGACCAAAGATGTCATCTCAATGTAAAGATATACATTTTTTTCTGGCCATTTTTAAAAAATGAGGGTAAAAATAGCAAAAATAATCCCCCATCTGTTAGAAATCGAGCATTTCCTTGCCTCTGATCCAGGTGCCTTTAGAGTGATTGATGGAGGATGGGGACGGGGGTCAGAATAATCCAGTGCCAGGGTCGGGGCCTTCTATTGTAACCTCCATTTTCATCCTCTAAATCTGTTTTCACAACTTCAAAGCGGTCTGGCTCCACCGGGCAATTATTACCATATAGAGGATTAGACTTCCTGATCCTGGAAGCCGATTCATTTTGTACATATCCTAAAACTAAGATATATCTATAATGGGTGATTGATACCAAGTCCGGGCTCATCCTACCCCCACGTCTTATATGGGCGCACCTCTCGGAGGACTTCAAAGCCCAGCGGCTAGCCTTTGTGTGTGAGCGTGTGTGAGCATTTTGTGCCTACCCAGAATGATATGACATCATCTAGAGACACAGCGGGCCCGGCCATTGTGCGGCAGCAGTGTGAGGCCATGTCCGTCTCCTAGGATTCCTGGCTGGCAGTATCCAGGCATGCTTTCATCTACTTGCTCCGCTCAGTTGGTGGCGGGAGATTCTTCTCAGGCGCTAAGCAGGAAAGATGTCGCTGCCACACAGCATAAGGGATATGGGGACGGAGAGAGGAGGCTCAGCACGGATGGAGCCACTGGAATAACAAGACTTGTGTGTAGCACTGCCAAGCCTGGCAACACATCAACAATATTCTTGTGTCTCCACGTAATAAATGTTTTGTTTTCTCATGAAGAGCAGATGAAAATAATTGCGGGTCCTTAATCAATGGAGATGTCATCATAGTAGGAGACGTCGGGTACAAAACATACTGCACGGCTGGTGCGTCGCTGGGTTGGCTGTGTATGCTGAATCACTTACCAAAAATGATGGGACCTCTCGCTAATCTCTCGGGAGGGGGAGAAGAGCAACTTAATGAGGATCCAGCATCATAACGTGACATGGAAACCCTCAAGTTTAGGTTAAAGTTGCAAATTTTAAGGACATTTACTACCAGGATGAAAGATTATAAATCAAGTACATTTACATACAGTTGTGTGCCCCCCTCTGGCAATATCTCCCTAAGCCCTTGCTTTTAAGAAAAAAAGGCATTAAAAATTATGCAATGAGCCTGAGGAGCTCCAGGTTCCATAGATGTTAATGGAGCCTGGAGCCCCTAAGGCTCATTTGTATAATTTTGAAAGCCTTTTTTTTTAAAATCAAGACATTATAAGAAAATAGCAGATCCTGGCAGAGGGGGCACACACCAATATGTCAGTGTACTTGATTTACAATCCTTCATCCTGGTGGTAGATTTCCTTTAAAGGGGTTTTTCCACAAAGAAAAGTTAGGCCCTATGCACAGGATAGGGCCTAACTTGCTGATCAGTGGGGGTCTCAGTGATGGGGACCCCACAGATCACAAAAATGATGGGGTCCCACAAAGCTCCTTCAGACCCTTCGTCGCTGCGTCAGAGTAATGGAGCAGAATGGTCATGCGCGGCTGCCTGTCCATTAATCTGACGGACCCCTAGTTTTCGTGTTCTGCGGGGGTCTCAGCACTGGATAGGATAGGGCCTAACTTTTCTTCGAGGGAAAACCCCTTCAAGCCTATGGATGGCACAGCAGGGGTATAACACTCGGTGGCAAAGAGAATCTGCAGTACAGAATTTTCTCCAAATCGCTTTCCTCTCGCTTGAACCCCGAAATAAACCATCTCCTAGGAAGATTCTTAGAAATTGTAGCATTTCCATTCAATTATTGTACATTCCACCATGGAGACTCTTTAAAGTGGGCTTGCAGCTGTATGTGATGTTATGGTGGGAACTGTCTGCAGTTTTTATCTACAATCTGTGCTTTTATTAATAAAGCGAGGTCTTCGCAATAACACGAGAAGTATGTTGTTTGAAGTCGCCTGCAACAGACTGTTCTCAGTAAAATTCAATTAGGCTGCGCAACAAATGAAAACGGGCAAAAAAATATTTTAGAAAACCATTATTCCCTTTAAGACTCATTATAGTCAAATCAGACATCAATGTGAGGTCGGGCCTTCCCGCTACTTGGAGGTCGCCACATTGTGGGCTGAGACGGTCTTCAGGACAATTACCAAAAACATGGATGTAGCTGGGCTGAATCTTTTACTTACCACTTCTCACTTGTGAACAGTAAGTCCGTCTTATGGTAATAGTGCCCCTTACATGTATATCCCATTGACATTACTGCCCCTGACTATGCCAATAAGTTAATACTAAGATTCAATTTTATGTTCCCAGGAATAGCGCCCCCTCTAATCAATAGATTGAGGCTGGTACTGCAATATAGTATAATATATACAATAGTATAAAATGCAAAAGCAAACACATTCAATCTAAATGAGTGCCATTGTTTCTGGGGAAAAAAACACAAACCCCTTTTTGGATCCTCATGCAATCCCCTTTAAAGCAGTGGCCACGCAGAGTATATATTTCCTAAAGGACATAATTTTTCTGTCCTGGAAAACTCCTTTAATCATGGGATTAAGGAGCCTCATCCCCCCCCCCCCCCCCCCCCCCCCGAGTAGGTTGCAGAATGAAAGAATATCTCCCACAGATCCATAAGCTAATTGACCAGAACTGTGTAGTACTTACTTGTTCCTGCGGGGGCACTGCAGGGAAATGAAGCAGCTTATTATATATGATATGCAGCTAAGGATCCTAGAAGTAGTAGCAAAGAACGAGACTTCCTATTGTAGGTATAGAGAGGGAGCATCTTGATGATCTTGCTTATTTATGGTCATTGATGGACTGGGTTATGATGTTACTGATTATATAACACCTTCTTCTATGGCGACTATTAGGTCTAAGACAATGGCAGGAGACAGAGGTCTTAAACACTCTGGTTACACACTATAAACCTTCCTCTACTCTCCATCACGACTCGTGCATACCACCCATGTTTTATGAGGTCTACAAGACAACAATTGTGTCTTTGCGTCTTCTTGCATTTATGTATCCGCTCTTTATGTATCTTCACCTTCGTTCTCCATAAACTTCATGGAGCCTCGGGGACAAACCGAGCCTTTATATATCACAGAGGACGCACACAATCCCCTGCAGTTATTCCTGCCATAAACACCTCCAGCCTTGTCTCTGCCGGCTCCACTTCACTGTCTGCTTGTCTTCTGAGCTGTGAATCTAGATAAACTCAATGAAGTTTAACCCTCCTGCTGTTGGATTATATATGGAGGGCTTTATGGAGGCACTAAATTATTTTTGGCTGCATTATATAAGAGAAAATGAAAACCTAATATTGTGCATGTACTTCTAGTGTGGTCAATAAAGCTTGGGACCAACAAGCTTTGGACTAAACAGGACCACTGATGGTGCTCTGTGGTTCCAGAACCAAGATATTAACAGCAGATCTTTAGAAGGAATTTCCATGAATTTTTACAGATTCCCTACCTTCACACTATTAGTGGTGAGAAGATGCAACCACCGATGTGACTTCCATTGAAGTAACTGCTTCTGACCATAATGAAGGAAATGGAGACCACTGCCTTTGACTTCATGCTATAAGTTTATGCAAAGCAAAACGTGTGATAGTGTTACAGGTAGGTTTTGCCCTCTACTGCTCAGACAACGATGGCCGAACCTGTGGTAAAACCCTTTTAGGTCATGGGAAGATGTAGCGTACATGACTTGTTGTTCTCGTATTCTTTAGAGGCCAAGGGGACCCTTTGATCTGATGTTTATGTTCCTATAATGGTCTGTTACACGTTTCAAGTAGGTAGTATATACCATCCACATGATGCCATAAGGTTGTATCGCAGTTAGAAATCAACAGACCCGATGATCGGGTTAGGTCACCTGACCCGGACATATTGCCCGATTGGCAGCTGAACAGCCAATCATAGCCTTGTCTAGTTGTCTGGGGCGTCAATTTGCCGAATTGCTTATTGCCAATTTGTCCAGGTCAGGGGGCCGAACCCAGTCATTGGTTTCACTCGCTGTAATCACCATATCTCTGGCGATTTGTATAGTTTTCATACAGCTTTCCAGTGTCACTCTGTCCATGGGTACCACGTCTTCCACGTCTTCTGATCCTCACATGTCCATAGTCTTGCCACTTTACCCATCTACTGACTACTATACCATGGGGATGTGGCATATGGTCTTATCCAGTCACCTAGCCATCACAAGTTGGCCCTTATATTGAGGACCTTATGCTTGCTCATCATCTGTTCACTTGCCACCTTTGAGCAGGTGCCATTACAATATTTGTTTTAATATTAATAATATCTTTATGTCTAAATATATATGTATATACTATAGCTCAGCTTTCTCTGACCATCTAGACGCCCATTGAGGGGGCACGCAGCTGTCAGACTTGGACCGTGTTATATGGGGGTGGGGTGGAAATCTTTATCGGTGGAAATGGTTTGGTGTTGCAGTAACCACTGGGACGCCCACAGTTAGTTTAGGGGGAACCCTGCAGAGATCAAACACTGTGTCTCTCTGAACTCAGCAGAGGTAGTCACACCCCATCTGTCATCCGTTCGCGAGCAAGGAACCCACACAGCACTGACGTCTTCCACTGCGACATGACGTCTTCTCGGCTTAAAGAAACCCTTCTAAAAGGGAATAAATATCATCTCGTCTCACGTCTATGTAAAACAATGGAACAAATGTCTCCGTGTACACACTTAACGCCGCTCCAAGATGGAGTATTTTATGGGATATGGAATGTAAACACGGTATTAAAGCCGCACGCGGAGGAGACGGGAATAAACTCTGTCTCTTTGCTGTAAGTCACATTAAGATTTCACACAAAGGCGCCAGAGGCCGACGCTATAGTGGAAAAATAAAGACGTGTAATCTGAAGCAGTTGCTCGCGGTGAATCTATAGGAAGGCTTCGGTCATAGGTGGAGAATGCGATCCACAGACATAATCACAGGCAGTATATTACACCGAGACCCTCATGTCACTTCCATACACAACGCACAGGATGACATTATTCATCTCCCCACTTCCAAGAACTAGTCTATTTTGCATAAACTTTGAAGATTCTTTGTGGGACTCTTAAAGATGAATAGGAAAACTTTTCCAAAATTATCATTCATTTTATGGAAACTAGGTGAAAAGTTACAATATTTTAAAGGGATTTTCAAGGGGTAAAATATTCTGAATGATATCCTTTCTCTTTGCAGCAGATGCATTTAAAGGTGTGTCCTAAATATTATTACTGCCAACCACCTAATGTCCTGCCTGGGTGACTGGGTTACATATACATCAAAGGCACCCTATAGGAATGTCATGTACCCCTTCCCATCCTGTGCTTCGGCACACCTGGTATGCCCTGGAGGGTTCAGCTCTAGAGATACAATGGGATGCATTCATGGTAGATCTGGACTGAACTACAGAGGGGCAAGATGGGTACAGCCAGGGGGATGTTTACTCAGGGATTCTGATCTCAGGTCTGTATACAAGAAAGATTTGGAGTGGGGCCTGTGTAGAGAATGGATTCCTATCTAAGGTCTGTATCCAAGGAAGTTCTGGCCTATGGTCTGAGTGTAAGGGTGGTCTAGCTTCCAGTATGTATAGAGATTCTGACCTAGAGGCAGTCATATTAGATTAATCTCCACCTTAAATCGAACCTCTCACGCACGTCTCCAGGACTTCTCCAGAGCTGCACCATTTCTCTGGACTGCCCTTCTCCTATCAGACTAATACCCAACCTCCAGAGTTTCTAATGTGCTCTTAAAACCCATCACTTTAGGCAAGTCTATCACACTGGCACTATATAAAGATTATTATTATTTTTAGAGGCTGTATACAAGGAGCTTCTGGATTGGGTCTTTATACAGGGTGGGTCTGGCATGGGATAGTATAATATAAAGTCTGTATACAATAATGTCCTAGCCTAGGGTTTATATAAAGACCCGGGGCTATGTCTGTGTGCTGCACACTTGTGCTTGTGCAATGGCAGAACACGAAGTAACACTCTCCATCTCCTGCCTATGCATAGCTCCTCGCTGTATGGAGGCTTTATGAATGGGGCAATATAGAGGGGGTATTATGAATGGGGCAGTATATTGGGGCATTTTGAAAGGGGCAATATATTGGAGGCATTCTGAATAGGGCAATATGTTGGAGGCATTATGAATGGGGCAATATATTAGGGGCATTATGAATGGGGCAATATAGAGGGGGTATTATGAATATGGCAATATTAAGAGTCATTGTGAAAGACACAATATAGAGAGGGCATAATAAATGGGGCAATATATTGGGGGCATTATGAATGGGACAATACAATTTGGGGCTTTATGAATGGGGCAATATATTGGGGGCATTATGATTGGGGCAATATAGAGTGGGCATTATGAATGAGGGCTAAAGAGAGGGTATTATGAATAGGGCCCAATAGAAAGGGGGCATTAATTAAGAATGAGGGCAGAAGAGATTAAAAAAATGGTGACAATAAGGGATTTACAAGGTAGAAGAGCAAAGGTGCGCTTACTAAAAAAGGGGGCATTAAACATGGGATAATATGTAAGTGAGAAGGAAGGGGCAGTAACTCTAAAAGAGGGCACTTAAGGGGAGGCAAACCAAAAGTAATAGGGAAAGTAGGCTAGTGTTATAAACTAACAAGAAGGCTGTGGCATTATTATTCTGAAAGGGGCATTAAGGGTATGATGGATAAACTATAGGGATACACACTACATAGAGTAGTAATGTTCATGGTGTAGACATATTATTTGGGTGATATTGTCCATTGTGTGGTGCTATTCAATACCCCTAATATTAGTCACAGCACAATATTTGCTCCTGATATAATAGCCCTATTAGTGATATTAGTCTGATTTACAGGAATATGTTTAATATTATAATGACAGTATTTGTTGTCTCTTTGTTAAAATAATGGTAGTAAACGTTAGGTTGGGGGAGGCCCCATTAGAAATTTTGGCCTGGTGTGGAGGACTCTAGTTACCCCATTGCTGGTGCATGTATGAAGCTGGGGTTGGTTTTATTTTAGGGAGCCTAATGTGTGGTTTATACCTATTTTGGGCTGCAATACACGGATCATACATACAACTTGTGATTCAAATGTTGAAAATTGACAAGTTCTATATGAATGGGTGTCACAAGGAGAAAACATGCTCCTGTCAGTGGAATCTGCATGGTGTCCCTTCCCAAAACTTGGCAATTACAATGATTTATTATGATGATGAGTGATTCTAGGAAGCCAGGGGGCCCCATGTCGTCTCAGATCCCAGAGAAGCGAGGCTGTGTCGCCACTGAAATGGCATCTTTATCATATTCTTTACACCGCTGTCCTTCCCATCATCATCCTTCTATATGACTGCTGCGAGTATAAATGGTCTAGTATTGCCTTCCCTTAATCCAGCGCACAAGGAATCATTTTACACGGGCTTAGCAAAAGAGATCCGTTTATTTCATCCTTATAGATGAACTCTGAAATATCTTGCAGCAGAAGACGTCTCAGGAACACACAAAGAATGTGCGAGTGGAAAAAGCGCATTAACCTCTTGTCCACCAGTGGAGACTGCTCCAATTTACAAATGAATGTCTTACAGATGCCAGGACGGAGTGTGCGCTCCTGTAACGCCGCTTGTTAAATGATGTCTAGTCATCATGGATCTGAAGTCTTTACTGAAATTATGAAGAAAAAAAATTATGTTCCTTCTTTGGGGATTTCTCCTCCCTGGAAGAATCTAATATAAGCGGCACAATGAGATCCACCTTTTAATAATGTGTCGTTTTTAGCTCCAACATTCTTTGTTCTTTATAAAACTTTCTCCCACTGTGCTTCATATACTTAGTCGGAGCTCTGATTTTTGGTACTTAGCTCCATATTCCTTGTATAGTTATAGAGGTAATGCACCCACCACTAGGCAGGGCTTGAGAGCATACTTACAGAAAATCTTACTAACTGTAAACCCACTAGGGGGAGCTTTAGAGCTTGTTGCGTACATTTCTATCTATAATTTGTATGCAGCAAGCTCATTGGCTCCACTAGTGATGGCTGTAGAAAGCAGGATGTATTTTGTGTACTTTTATGTCAGGTATTTAGAAAAGTGATGGCCTAACCGTCACAAAAAAAGTAACCAAAGAAGACAATTTAATATTCACCCACAATATTTAAGGTACTAAAATTTGCCCGGCTACTGTTCTTTGTTCACTATTTCTTGACTTATTTAACACTGATTTTGGGCATTGTTTTTTGATATCCCTACAGCCTTGCCCCTTGGATTGTTCACCGGATCCCCAGTTTTCTACTCCTGTTTCTGATCTCCTCTCTCCATCTCTGCCCTTTGCCTCCTGCCCCGGTGATGATGGTAGGCCACTTTCCTGTCTCCATCATTGCCAGTATTCAGTAACATATTTTGGGGACAAAGTCATGAAAATCTGACATAAAAAAGTCCATACCTTCTTAATGATGACAAGATGGAGATAGTAAGTTGGAACATTGAGGACCAAACGCTTTTTGCTAACTCAAATATCCTCCATTAACAGTAAAGAACTACACAATTCTTATCGGACTATATAGGACACAAGCCTAAATCCATTATTTCTAGCCTTTCTACTCGTCTGTGTTGGCTGGACATAGGTCATGACACCCATATAAGAGTAGAATAGGAAGAATATGAAAATTGCTCCATTCTAGTTCTAAGATCAACGACTTATACAACAATATGTGGTGCTCCAAAATAAACTGTTCCCTGGCAATGGCCCTCTATCTATTCTGTAGGAGGATTTATCATCACAGACTAGACCTCTAGATTTTACTTTGCGAGTAGCTTGAATGCTGATGCTACAACACTGGAAACCTCCTGATGCCCCAGTCAAAATAGGTTTGAGGGGTAAAACAAAAACAAAAAAAACACTTTTAGTTTAGTTAGTGCCTCTCCACCATAGCTAATGGACGGTAGTCTTGAAAAAGGGATAATTTGAGACATTACTTGAAGGTGCAGGTTTCTAATGCAAAAACGATACCAGGTCTCTTTGTATGGAGAAGAGACACCTAATTGAAGGCTCCTGTGCCTGGGTGCCCCCACCCATGTTTCTCTATGACGTGGATATGCCCCAAAAGTCCATATGGACAGGCCCTATTTTAGTGATAAACCCCATCTAATACATGAAGCATCAATAACGGCGATTTAGCTATAACAAAAAGACCCAAGCAAAGCTTAAAAACATAAAAAAAGAAACACCAACATTTTTAGTGGAGTTGCTTTTTAAGTTCACATAGCTGTCAGTCTTCAGCTACGCTCTGTCACATACTGCTCATGGTCTAAGTGGACGTCTTTCCTGATCTGCTAGATGACAAGCATGGGAGTCCAACAAGCTGCCCGCTCGGGAAATTCAACTCCTCCTTCCTGCATCTGCCTGTCAGGAGCTCGGAGCAGCTGCCGCCAGTCTTCATAATCTGAACCTCTGACCCACTACTGACCCGTCATTAATATGAAATGAATATAACGGGAGTTCCTATGGACTAGCAGCGTACGAGGAAAAGGAGCCTGAGGGTGCTGATGTTTTTTATGGGTCTTCAGGTAACCAGGACATACAAGACATGCCATGTCATTGCCGTAGAGGCCGATAGCGGCCCAAATCCACTAAATGATCATTTATAGGGCTTGGCTTATTCATTCTAACTTATCTTAGCAATATTTCTTATTATGTTTACTGAGATCCAGAAATTATGGCTTCTAAAAGGTGCAAAACTGGGCATCTGCTACATTTTGGCTTGTGTGGAATTTTTTTTTTTTTTGTATTTCTTTACGCCACAATGATGAAAAGTGAGGGGGAAAGTGGCTATGGATAACTTGTTAAGACAGAATTATTAACTGAGACAATTAACACGGAGCCAAAAATTGTTCCAACCTCGTGCCAGTAAAGGGGCTGTATAAAAAGCAGAATAAGATAGGGACGGATTTAAAGGGGACCTGTCAGCAGAATTTTACCGATCAGTAACTGCCACTGGTAATAGGGTTAAAAGTCTTTCCCATATCACCTACAATTATTTTCCACTGACATATTGTAGCTCAATTATTACAGTTTCTGATATGTAACTGAGTAGAGATGAGTGAACTTCTGAAGAGAAGAGTCACGTTTTCTCCTGGGGTGATGTGAACCCCGCCTCCTACTTTTGACTGATAGCTCGGTCTCTATTCAAATCTCAGCCGGTGCTGGAAGTCCTCTTCCAGTCCTTGCCATAATCCTGTCCCTCTCACTTCATGGTGTATTTAGCAGTGAGCACTTAGCAGGAGATCTTCTCCCCATATCACATACTCACAATGAGCAGAACCTAGCAGTGGTGGACAGGGCCTTAGTTTGACAAAAATGGGCAAGGCTCATGGAAGGATTTTAGCAGTAGTAAAAGGGGGATATAAGCCAGTGCTCCACTTTTCAACGCACTGTACTATGTAACCTAATGATCCATCTCAGGGTCCCTTACAAATTGATTTAGACGGGAGTGCAGTATGAACTCATAATAAGTTATACTGATATTTATTCGATCTCCATGATGGGTAACAGGATGAGTCGATCCTCCAAGTCCTTAGAAGTATAGGACAGCAGTCTCCAGCTCTGCCAATTGCAGGAATCTCAAGAGACATTTATCCTGATCACAGGAAATCTTACTGCTTAAAGGGCACCTACCACCACGAATCTACCTATAAAGGTAGATCGGGTGGTAGGTGGATGTATGGGACGTGAGGATAGCCCTTTTTAGAGCTAATCCTCACGTCCCCGCTAGCCTAGCATAAACTTTATTGGCCTAATATGTTAATTTAATTAAGCGGCTACCGGGGCGTGGAGTAGCCGGACACGAGGCTACACGGCGCGGCTACTCCACGCCCCAGTAGCTGCTTTCCCCCGCCTACCCTGTGATCTTCGGCGCGCAGCTCCTGGCAGCTGCGCGCCCTCGTCC
The DNA here is from genome assembly GCF_040894005.1 of Engystomops pustulosus. Lineage (NCBI taxonomy): Eukaryota > Metazoa > Chordata > Amphibia > Anura > Leptodactylidae > Engystomops > Engystomops pustulosus. The sequence goes on from NC_092418.1 coordinate 22,017,955, forward strand.
GAGAAGCCGGAGTTCTGCGCATGCGCAGTAACTCCGGCCTCGTTCCCGAGATCGCGCATCTTGGCCGGAGTTACTGCGCATGCGCAGAACTCCGGCTTCTCGGACGAGGGCGCGCAGCTGCCAGGAGCTGCGCGCCGAAGATCACAGGGTAGGCGGGGGAAAGCAGCTACTGGGGCGTGGAGTAGCCGCGCCGTGTAGCCTCGTGTCCGGCTACTCCACGCCCCGGTAGCCGCTTAATTAAATTAACATATTAGGCCAATAAAGTTTATGCTAGGCTAGCGGGGACGTGAGGATTAGCTCTAAAAAGGGCTATCCTCACGTCCCATACATCCACCTACCACCCGATCTACCTTTATAGGTAGATTCGTGGTGGTAGGTTCCCTTTAAAACAAAAATCCAACTAAATTAGTTTTGATAAGATACATGAGAATACACCCCACGCCTATTATCTAAAGTCCTACCTCTACACTGAATTTACTCACTTACACCAGTCCAATCAGTTAAAAAGAAACCACTGATCATCGTGTCCCATTTCTCGTTTACCAGGAATAGCTCCATTATATGGTATTACATGGTATTACAGTATTAAACCCGTTGAAATGGGAGATCTGATGGCTGTATGACACATCTAATATTCCTTCCGCCTATCAATTTTTAAAATCCTCAAAAAGATCCATTATTATGGTATGGTACTGTATGATTGATCGATCACAGGGGTCTGTTCATCTCCAGTCTTTCCTCATCTACGTGACCCAGGAGATGGTTTCCATTATAGCTCGATAACCCCCTTCAATCACTGACCGATTTTTCGCAGAGTGCAGACTTCCCAGCTTGAAATCCATCTGTATTTGTTGTAAAACTGGTTTTCATGGTCAATAAAAATAAATTCTTCTGATATTTAGTCCAAACAGATCTCATCTTTCATGTGTTATTAGGATGAATGTTATTATTTCTGAAATATATACGGAGCACATTTTTGGGATGTCTTCACACAAAGGTTGGGTCATTTAAAATGTTTATCAAATCCATAACCACAATCAAAACCAAACATCAAAAGTCGATTGAAACAAAAGTCAGTGAAAGTTCCCACCCTTAGTTTACAGTAAAGGGGGGGGGGGTATTTTTGGTTGGAGAACTTGGATTTTCTGCAGCTACTAACAGTGTAAGGGCTTTGGAAAGAAATGAGGACATCTGCATCGCTTTACCACTGTGCCATAAATATAGAACAATAAACAGGCATTTATGATTTCGAGGATATGATAGGTAGCGCTCCAGTATCTCGCTAAGCTCGCCACAGGCACAAACACAGCTGCTATGACCAAAAATTCTGATTTCTTATTTGTAACCCATTTTAGTTTAGATTTAGTCTACACTGATCTAAGGTAAAAGGTACAAAAATGGGACTTTCCAGTTCTATGTCTGCTCTGGTATGTACGATGCAACTATGACACTCATTTCATGTTCCTGGGCTCATATATAACCCAACTGAGGTTCTGATGTCTTCAAAGGAAGAAGACGCTTAAAGGGTTTTCCCATGAAAGAAGTTAGGCCCTATCCACAGGATAGAGACCCCCATAGATCACGAGAACAAGGGAGTTCGGCAATTTCCATCAGCTCCATATAGATGAATGGAGCCAAACAGTCATGCCGTATGTTACATTAATCTCGGAAGCGACAAGGGCTCCGACGGAGGTACCTGGGACCCCATCGGACCGCTCATTCTCATGATCTGTGGGGTTCTCTTTGCTGAGACCCTCATCGATCAGCAACTTAGGCCCTATCCTGTGGATAAGGCCAAACTTCCTTTGTGGGAAAACCCCTTTAAAGGGAGTCTATCAGCAGTTAAAATTGAAGACAGTGTTAGGTATTGTCCCTGGAGATTTGTGTAATCATAACTTTGTATTTGTTGTTTGACTAAGATATATACATTTACATATCCAGGATTGTACAGGGGAAGTATCCTCCAACTGCTGTGTTCTGTGCTCTCTGAAGACAGTGTTAGGTATTGTCCCTAGAGATATATGTAATCATAATTTGTGTTTGTTGTTAGTAGCAGCAGGATGGTGAAAAATGGATTTGGAATCAATGATTGTAGCTGGACGAAGTATGACACTGGTGTGTGAGATGTCTTCACTGAGCTTGTCTCAGCCCTTCCCTTGTGTAGTAGGATTCTGGTTTGTTTACATGCAGGCATCTAAGAAAAAAGCAGTGTAAGGACACTCCTCCATTGATCCAAGTCCAGCTACGATCCTGAAATATACACACACTGGTATGGTAACATATCTCTCCAACACCTAACACTAGCTACAGCTGTAACTGCTGGTTGACTCTCTTTAATACATACCTTGATATGTTATTATAAAAAATATCTTATTAGCACAACTTTCTAACTTTACTACAGGAGGTCCCCTGCTTAAGAACACCGACTTACATATGACCCCTAGTTACAGACGAACCCCTCTGCCCACTGTGACCACTGGTGATGCTCTCTGGATGCTTTACTATAGTCCCAGTCTGCAATAGTCAGCCGTAAAGTGTCTGTAAAGAAGCTTTATTGATAATCCTTTGTCCAATTACAGAAAAAAAAAAATTAAACTACAATTGTCACTGGGGCAAATACATTTTTTTGCCTGGAGCTACAATTATAAAATATACAGTTTCGACTTACATCCAAATTCAACTTAAGAACAAACCTACAGGATCTCGTACGTAACCCAGGGACTGCGTGTATTAGGTTTCGTTCTATAATGATCTACCAATCAGAAGAAAACTGACTACTATTTTTTTAAATTTTATCTGAAAAGCCACAACCTAGAGAGAAACGTAAGGATAGAAGCTGGAGAGGTGGCTATGGCACCACCACACAGAACATAATGTTCGCTCCTCTGATCTCTGATTGTTTTCACAGATTTAGGGTTAATGCAGCTTAGTATGTTCATATTTAATACCGCTGGCTCCATTTACCAAACCCAAATTATATCTGCACTTCAGAAAAACAAGAACTAGGTTTTTTTTTCCCCTTCTTTTCCCCCTGCTTGAACTGGCATTAAAAAGGATTAGGAAACAAGATGGGCCGCCCGCCCAGTCGCCCCCTTCAAAAAACTATTGTTCTTTATAAAGTGTGTCTACTACTTTGATGATGTTCGCTGGATATTTTTCAAGAACCATGTATTATAACATCTTTAAGGGAAAAAAGGAATGGCATAACGTAATGCAGATTTTTGTCACTGTTCCACGGCTCCTGCTTTCAATTTCCACAGTACGAAGAGGCTCCAATGCAGTCTGGTGGGGAACAGCTCAACAATTCTGTTGGCCTCCCGGGAGAATACAATGGAATTTGGATCCTTGAGGTTTAACTCCTTGGGATATTCTCGGATAACCGTAGAGACCGGTGACCCATGTGACGCACTTGGATTTATGGACGAATGAAAGCCGGATCAGAGCGACCGTGACTGTCCAGATATTTATATCATCGTTAAAGAAAAAAAAATTCTCCTCGAAGATGCAAGTGATTTACAGTAGCCTTCATCTTCGAAGACTTATCCTAAAATAAAGCTCGTCGTTAGTCTATAACATTGGATGTGTCAAATTTATGGAGTGCCGCACGTCGAATCTGAACTCTTCACATATGAATCACGACGAGAAAAATGCTTTGTTCAATGCTATTTGTATTGTTTCTTCTAACGTATTAATTTAGAAGATCCCAAGATGCCTATTTTCCAGAATAAACGCCACAAGACGTCTTGGCTTTTATAATTTAAAACATCAAATGTTTCGGGGTTTTTTTATATTATAACAAAGGCATTCCAATAATAGTCTCCGGACTGTGTCTTAGTTTGGTTTCAACGGATGTGATGTCCTTGTGTGTCAAGATGTAGATGGAGGGTAATTATACTTCCTCGCTGTCCATGATAAGGCAAAATATTCATGACGGGGAAAGGTTTGGATATGACCTTGTAGAATTTTTACAAAAAACAAGAGATTTTACTAAATTAGGTTTTTTCCCCAAACCCTGCGATTGAAGCCTAAATCCCCACACCATGGTTTACTACTATTTGGTATGTACATTATCGGCACCATCCGTACCCTTGATGATACAAGTTTGTAAACCTGTTGAAAGTGTCAGCAGGTTCCGCTATACCTTGAATAGCTATTCCTCTTGACTATGCTTTACACATGGACACTTGGCTTGGCTAAGAAGCAGGGCCGATGCCAGCACTGGGCATACCTGGTTGAATGCCGGGTCCCAGGGCTGTTGGGGGGCCCACAAGGCTGTACATAAGGAATCCTTGGGGGTGAGGACGCTGTGTTTAAAATAACTATGAGGGAGCTGTTTGGTATGATAAGCTAGGGAATATTTTCACAGCAAAATGCACTGCAAAGGGTTCTACTGAGGCTCTGTCGCCCAAGGGCCTACTGAAACCTGGAGCCAACATTATACGACCTGTATAAGATATATGAGTGAATGGATGTAGCAGAGCTGTGTGTGAATGGATGTAGAAGTTCTGAGTATGTTCATGTCAGTGAATTTATGTAGCAGGGTGAAAATGCAGCAAGGTGTGCGACAGAATGGATGTAGAAGAGCTGTGTGTGATAGAATTAATTAATAAGATCCCAAGATGCCTATTTTTCAGAATAATTGCCACAAGATGTCTTGACTTTTATCATTTAAAACATCCATTTTTTAAAATGTTTTATTACAAAGACGTTCCAACCATAGTCTCCGAACCGTCACTCATGTCTTGGTTTGGTTTCAATGGAGACATGTCCTTGAATGTGATAACCTCGTGTGTGAAAGGTGGGTCAAGACGTAGCAAGGCGTATGAGTGAATGGATGTAGCAGTGCAGAGTGTGTTCATATCAGTGAATTTATGTAGAAGGGTGAGTGTGTGGCAATGTGTGTGAGTGTATGGATGTAGCAGAGCTGTGTGTGAATGAATTCATTAAGAAAAGCCCAAGATATAAGCCATAAGATGTCTTGGCTTTTATAATTTAAAACATCTATATATTTTTTTTTTTCCTAGAAAAAGTGTTTCAATAATAGTCACTGGACTGTCACACATTTCTTGGTTTGAATGGATGTGGCAGAGCTGTGTACGCAGGGCCGATTCTAGCATATTTGCTGCCTGAGGCGAATATTAAAATGCTGCCCCCCCCCCCCCCCCGCTCCCTGTTAAGTAAATGTTGAAAACTTTACTAACAACTAACATCGTCACAGGCAGCTCCCTGACACTGTGTGACTGACTACAGGATCTCGGAGTCATTAGTGTCCTCTAGTACCTTATAGATGACAATCTCTTCCATCAGGGGGACTTTATTCCTGGTTCTTCAATTTCTTCAATCTATGACGTATCGCTGCTGAATTCACTGGCAGATGTCTTCAGCTCCGTGCAGCATCTCCACCCGGTGTCCCTAAAAATACCACAGTCACTTACAGTATAAAGTCTCCTGGATAACAACACTGTGCTCCTAAATAATATATACTCCTCACAGCACAACTGACCGCACTCTCCCCACATATAAAATATCCCTTCATGTATATTTCTACTGAAATTATAGCATACACAGCACCAATCAATATACAACACCCCCAATTTATTAATACAGACCCCTAACATTTAGCTTAAATGATGCAAAGTAATCTATTGTATCCTATAACTAATATATCCCACTCTGTTATTATGTTACATGATTTTACATACAGTGCAACCCTGACCAATGTGAATATATAGCACCCCCTAATATACAGCCCCCCCAGCTTAGTAATATACTGTATCCCATATACAGCCCCCCCAGGTGAAATCTGGCCCCATATAATATATACTGCACCCCCCCCCCCCAGTATAAAACAATTCTGGCCCCATAAAATATATACAGTACCCCCCACCCCCAGTATAAAACAATTCAGGCCCCATAAAATATATACAGTACCCCCCCCCCAGTATAAAACAATTCTGGCCCCATAAAATATATACAGCCCCCCCCCCCCCCAGTATAAAACAATTCTGGCCCCATAAAATATATACAGCCCCCCCCCCCCCAGTATAAAACAATTCTGGCCCCATATAATATATACAGCCCCCCCCCCAGTATAAAACAATTCTGGCCCCATAAAATATATACAGTACCCCCCCCCAGTATAAAACAATTCTGGCCCCATAAAATATATACAGTCCCCCCTCCCCCAGTATAAAACAATTCTGGCCCCATAAAATATATACAGTCCCCCCTCCCCCAGTATAAAACAATTCTGGCCCCAGAAAATATATACAGTCCCCCCTCCCCCAGTATAACACAATTCTGGCCCCATAAAATATATACAGTCCCCCCTCCCCCAGTATAACACAATTCTGGCCCCATAATATCCATATAATGTATACAGCATCCCCCCCCCCCCCACACACACACACAGTATGCAACAAATATGGCCACATAGAATGTATACAGTACTCCCCCCCTCCCACGATAATGACACCTCCACACTCCCCCTTATTGGCCACATTTAATTAATGAAAATACATGAAAAATAATAATAATCATACTCACCTGCAGGCAGCTGCTCCCTCGGCGCGCGGGTCCGTCCTCACGCGGCTCTCCTGTGAGCCCCGGCTCCGCACAGCGACACAGGCGGCGTTACGTCATGACGCCTGTGTCGCTGATTGGAACGGAGCGACGCAGCTGCCAGAAAGGCGCTGCGTCGCTCCGCATATAAATCGCGCCTGTGTCTTAAAGAGACAGGCGCAATTTATTTAGCAGGTGGGTGATTCGGGCGTTAACGGGCGCCCGAATCGCCCACTTTAGAGCGGCGAATTTCACCGCCCTTTACAGGGATCCACATTCTGCCGCCTGAGGCGAGATTTTCATCTCGCCTCATGGCAGATGCGGCCCTGTGTGTACGAGTGAATGGATGTGGCAGAGCTGTGTACGAGTGAATGGATGTGGCAGAGCTGTGTACGAGTGAATGGATGTGGCAGAGCTGTGTACGAGTGAATGGATGTGGCAGAGCTGTGTACGAGTGAATGGATGTGGCAGAGCTGTGTACGAGTGAATGGATGTGGCAGAGCTGTGTACGAGTGAATGGATGTGGCAGAGCTGTGTACGAGTGAGTGGATGTGGCAGAGCTGTGTACGAGTGAGTGGATGTGGCAGAGCTGTGTACGAGTGAGTGGATGTGGCAGAGCTGTGTACGAGTGAGTGGATGTGGCAGAGCTGTGTACGAGTGAGTGGATGTGGCAGAGCTGTGTACGAGTGAGTGGATGTGGCAGAGCTGTGTACGAGTGAATGGATGTGGCAGAGCTGTGTACGAGTGAATGCATGTGGCAGAGCTGTGTACGAGTGAATGCATGTGGCAGAGCTGTGTACGAGTGAATGGATTTGGCAGAGCTGTGTACGAGTGAATGGATGTAGCAGAGCTGTGTATGAGTGAATGGATGTAGCAAAGCTCCTTGTGTGTGACCAACAGGGAAGTTTTAATTGGTGTCAAATACATTTTTTCCTTTTTTTGTGATGACTAAATATGCGTCTTATAGCCCCAAAAATATGGTAGGTCGCTTCCAGGCAAAAAGTAAGAAAAAAGTTGGAGTGTTGCAATTTTATATTACGATTGCCTAATTTTTCTGACATCATCTGAACTCTGGAAGAGATAAGAGACCCAATACACAAGATAGTCATCCAATTTCCTTAAAATCGGTGTATTATAGCTTTATAATTTTTGGGGTCTTTAGTCGAGGAGGAGATTATTAACATGGCCCCCACCTTAGGTCCTCTATAGTATTCAAAGTTTTGCCCAGAGTTTCCCTTTAAGAAATAACAAGGTTAAGTGCATCCATACCAGCGTGAAGCTCTGAGCTTTCAGCGCAGCAGTCCTGTTATCAGTAAATATTATTAGAGCTGACTGATACTCTCAGTCTTTTGATCCTGATCACATATATCATGCGCTCTGTATTCTAATGAAAAATACTCTTCTGCTTTATGTTAAGACCTCGCAGAACTTCATCTTGACAGGCCTTTAATACAACTTTTACTTGATATTCGCTGGGGGGGAAAAAATGAATCTACGATAATATTGTTACTAACAATGTAGATAACAATCCATTTTTGTCTCCATTGGAAAGCACAGAAAGTGCATTATGGCCATTGGCTTAGCCTAAACTAGTTGAAACATGACTTTGAGAGACTGGAGGGGAAGGAGGTAACTTAAGATACTGCTATCTTGGTCATCTGCTTGTGTAAAATTAAAGATAAGAATCTCATCTTTCAAATTACACCAGGCTTGTGGTTCTGTGGACTATAGAAGGAAGATGCAGGCAGTTATAAACTTAGCTAGAAATTTGAGCTGCAGATAAAGATCCAATTCCTGACTATGTTTTTTTTTTTTTGCTCTTTAGCACAAACAACCATAATTCTGATGCTATTTTAAAGATGAGATTCTTATCTTTTAAATGACATCCGAAGCCAGGTGCAATAGAGCCCAAGATTAGGGAGTCTGAAGTGACACACGTCCGCCAACCTCTCAGCCTGACTCATCTTAGGGAAAAAATTACTCTTTTCCTCTTATTTGCAAATTACTTTGATGGAGATTATTTTATTGCTAAACTGAAATGTTTTAACATAAGAGAGGAAATGCTAGAAAGGATATTTCATATCATACATGGAGGGGTGGATAGTTTAGTGGGGTAAAGCTGGTGACAGGTTTTGCTCAATCTGTACAATAATTTAGGGACAAAGGGGGAGTTTTCTCAGTTTTTTGGCAAACAAGTCCTAAAATAATTGCGATTGCATGCACATTTTCTCCTTCATGACAAGAGGGCATAGAGGAGGTGTAAAGGGGCGGCACCGTCGGTGGCCAGGCATAGATTTGCCCGAAGGCTACATCAGGAGGTCTTAGCCTCTGGATGTATCCGCCGCAAACGGGGGTCAAGGCTTCCATTATTGTATTATAACTACCCCTGAATCTGTTATCACGCTACTTTCACATTGATGTATGCTTGTCCGGCCATAACCCTGGGCAGCACGCTGGAGAGGAGTAGGGAGGAGCGCTGCTCAACCCTCCCCTCTTTATAGTGAAGCCATAAACACATAAGAAGACAGATCATGCTTTATCTCTTCCCTGTGGACAGAGCTGTATGGTGTCACACACGTGTGGCCTCCATACCGCCGACGGGCGCCATAGGCGTCTATGAGGACCTATATCTGCCGGATACACATCCCACACAACGCCTGTGTGAAAGGGGCCTTAGACAACTCCAAGTGAGAGAACGCAGTCAACTACATGGCAGACTTTGAGATACATTGATGACATTACTAAAGCCCAAACATTCATGAAGACAAATGTTTTAAGGAAACCAAAGACTGCGAGAGTCCATATTGTCCAACCTATCTTTTCCTCACGCATGCAACCCATAACATAAGCACATTCTATTCTAACGTAACAGTGTATCTTCGGTCTTGGACACACTGTGGCTCACAAATGTCTACCTATCTTAAATCTTCTACGTGAGACTGACCCCATTAAACCAGTAGCGACTCGTTTGTTTATGTGCCTGTCCAAGCTGTCTCCAGGTTCTCTAGATGCTAAATGTCCCCATAAACTAATCTAGCCCCATTCAGCTCCCTCTTTATCACCTTCCCATGCTAATTATTGAGTTATTGTCTTGTAGTCCATTGAAAGTTAAGTTGGCATGAAAAATGTGAACAATGAAGAAATGGCTTTAATGCCGCTAAGCCTCTTGTCTAGATTTAAATTCCTCTTCCATGTTTCTTACATTCTTCTCAGAAGGTCCCCTCCTCCGGGGGACGTCTCCCCACCTTTCTTTATCAAATACATGAGGGTTTTTTTCCCCCCCGAGCTGGGGGTAGATAAGGCTGGTCTGACATCTCACATACAATAAGTAGACGGCTGGTGCCTTGAGGCCTGGTGCTCTGTAATTGGCTCAGTATGAAATCGGATGGGACTGAGAAGCTCACAGGGTGGGCAGGAAATGTCTAAACAGCAAAAATGTATAATCCTAATAAGGAGGAATTTCACAAAAAAATTTTTTTTAGAGGGGTGAAAAACATTAAACTCTAGCGACCCTGCTTTTGTTCCAAGGGGTTTGGAGCTATTCAAAAAGAATTAAACATTTTGTAAAAAAATTTGAAAAAAAACCCCCAAGAAATACTTCACTCCACGTTCCCACATCTGTGAATTATTTCTGCTCATGAGGAACTAACAGATTTTCGGCGATTCAATAATTTTGCAATACTCCATTAATCATAAAGTGAGTGGTCACCTGGAACACAGAGCGGATCTGAATCGGACATCCGATTGTGTGCAGATTGTGTGTTTTCACAAACATGCTGATGCAAGAACCATATCCAAGTGAGGCCAATACCACCCCCCCCCCCCCCCCCCCTTCCAGGGCACATGGTGGACACCTCTCCTGAAGGATCTTATCCATTTTATACACTGGACCTTCTCAAAGAAGATATTTTGTGGTCTGGCTGATATAAGATGAGATCTGCCGGGGGTATACACACTACTGCCCATTATGACCCAATCTCACATTATGTGAGAATCGGACAACTACAAGACACACAGAACATTCGTTTTCTGATTCAAAGTTTTTTTTTTTTTCTTATTTTTTTTACATTGCCAAACAAGAAAAAACTTGGCTGGAAATATGAAGGGATCGTATTGGCCATGTACAGCTGATTATATAAATGCTTGAAAACTCTATAAAAGGTTATAGCACAGAGCAAATAGAAGACATTACTTTTGGTGGTTGACATATTTCATATCTCCACACGCGAGATATGAGACCTGAGACCCCATTCTGATGCTTTGACCCCTGGTCCATCTCAATCAGTCAATGTTGATGTCATCACATGTCAATGTTGAGGGACCATGAAGACAACGAAGACCATCCCCTACAGGACCCAAAGGCCAGCTACTTTTTATACACACCAGTTTTCACAACGTACCAATATAGTCCACTATTCTAACAACTTTATTTATCTATAACGTCAAAACAATATCCCTAGAACTAAATCTAGATCCCGCCAGATATATTACGTATGGCTCTAGTGTTGGGCAAGGTCTGGCCGCGGGCACCTGTTACCATGCAGTTGGTAAACAAGGTTACAGGACACTGGTTTACGTCACGTTGTTCGGTTGTGTCCACTGTTCTCCCTGTCATTGTCTGCTGGGCTAACAGCTAAGTCATGTCTTCTGGGAGTGACGGCTGTGGGTGAGAATGTGGCCGTAATGCCGTCAGCATCAGCAGCCAGCTGTGTGTCCAATTTCTGGCGCGGGTTCAATGTTGATGTCAGGGGATAGAAATTCAGGGGTTAAGGAGCAGGCAGATTGTGTGTTTTCACAAACATGTTGATGCAAGAACCATATCCAAGTGAGGCCAATACCACCCCCCCCCTTCCAGGGCACATGGTGGACACCTCTCCTGAAGGATCTTATCCATTTTATACACTGGACCTTCTCAAAGAAGATATTTTGTGGTCTGGCTGATATAAGATGAGATCTGCCGGGGGTATACACACTACTGCCCATTATGACCAAATCTCACATTATGTGGATTTTTTTGTGGTTTGTTCAGTTAATTCCCAAGATATGCTTTCAATGTCTAATCGACCTGGTTTGGAGTTCAAGCTTTCCAATGTCAAAGGTGGATTTCTGTACCGGCATCTGCAGGAATAAGTGATATCTGATAAGTGATTTGTCTTACTGAGGTCAAAAGGCATTTCCACGGCAGATTTTTTCAACATTGCGGAAGAGTTTGTGCACCTGAAATAAAACGTACAAGCAATAGGCCCAGTTCCTGGCATATTTCCCCCTTACACCACCTCCACGCCAAATGTATAAGAAGCGTTGTGAAGGGGGTGAGGCCACAGTGGGCTGGCGTGGGGCGCCTATACCCTGTGCCCCAGTTTAGAAGACCATGATGCAATTCTACGCCAGGTCTGATTTTAGAATTGTAGATTCACATTGAAGGCATCAAAACTATGAATTAACACATGTGGAATTATATACGTAACAAAACAGTGTAAAACAACTGAAAATCTGTCTTATATTCCAGGTCCTTTTGCTGTGATTACTGCTTTGCACACTCTTGGCTTCTCTTGATGAGATACAAGAGGTAGTCACCTGAAAAGGTTTTCACATCACAGGTGCCCTGTCAGGGGTAATAAGTGGGATTTCTTGCCTTATACATGGGGTTGGGACCATCAGTTGTGTTGTGCAGGTGGATACACGGCTGATCGTCCTACTGAATAGACTGATAGAATTTGTATTATGGCTAGAAAAAAGCAGCTAAGTAAAGAAAATCGAGTGGCCATTATTATTTTAAGAAATGAAGGTTAGTCAGTGCTAAAAATTGGGAAAACTTTGAAAGAGTGCAGGAGCTAAATAGTTCTGATGGTTGCAAATTGATTATTGTCATATTAAAGAGCGTGCCAAATACATCAGGTTCACTTCTAAATATGCAAAACTACAAAAAGGGTTAAAATAGACATTTTTTTAAAAAAGTGACGGAGGCTGAGCTATCTGCTTATAACTATGACACAAGATAGCATGCACATGCTTGTATCTGAGCAGTGTCTGCCGCTGGCACCGGCACTCTATAAATATATATACTATATGTATATACGGGTGATTACAGCCAAGCACACAAGTTGACATATAGATAAACAGAGGGAGACACAGAGCTCTTTCCTGCTAGCAAAGGTTTGGCGCCGGAGCTATTCTGCTATTATTGATGCTGTTTCCAAGGGAACACATTCATTATCACCGCCCGGCCTCATAATAAACTGTTTAGCACTAGAGATGAGCGAGCACTAAAATGCTCGGGTGCTCGTTACTCGAGCCGAACATTTCCAGATGCTCGAGTGCTCGTTTCGAGTAACGAGCCCCATTGAAGTCAATGGGAGACCCGAGCATTTTTCAAAGGGACCATGGTTCAGGAATAAAATGTGTTATTTAATTGAAAAATAATGTCTTCTGATAATTTGCAAACATCTGCGATCTATTCTTCACTGTTCCGCGCGTATATTATCTCCCGACAAGTTAGCAGATGTAAAGAACAGTGAAGAATAGAATAAAAACAGTGAACACAGTGAACACAGTGAACACAGGATCATTTAAGATAAAAACACAGTGCAGAACACAGTGCAGAATAGATTACAGATGTTCGGCACATCTGCTTACTTGTCGGGAGATACGCGCGGAACGGCGCGAACAAAATAGCATGTGAAGAACAATATATATGTGTGTGAAGAACACATTGCAGATGTTTAAATACATCTGCAATGTGTTCTTCACACATATATATTGTTCTTCACATGCTATTTTGTTCGCGCCGTTCCGCGCGTATCTCCCGACAAGTAAGCAGATGTGCCGAACATCTGTAATCTATTCTGCACTGTGTTCTGCACTGTGTTTTTATCTTAAATGATCCTGTGTTCACTGTTTTTATTCTATTCTTCACTGTTCTTCACTGTGTTTTTTTTAATTAAATGCTCGATCTCGAGCAGGGGAAATACTCGTCCGAGCAACGAGCCGTCTCGAGTACCCTAATGCTCGACCGAGCATCAAGCTCGGACGAGCATGTTCGCTCATCTCTATTTAGCACCAATAAACAGGCTGGAGCCTCAGTCACCACGAATGCAATGTGCTGGAGCAGGGGAAAGCATCAACGCCCTCTGCTGGCCAGCTCAGGAACTGCAATTCTATGAATGCAGGCTCTCGAACCAGGTTTAGATAAAGTGGGGCCCTGGGCAAAGCAAAAAGTGGGGCCCCAAAATAAAACTATTTTATGAACAGTCATAGTCAGTAAGAGGCTCCTTTAGCTCTGCACAATAATAATAAGATAGATACAGTAGAAGAGAGATAGAAGATCGATTGATAGATGGATAGATAATAGATAGGAGATAGATAGAAGATATATAGATAAATAAACAAAAGCTAGATACATAAATGGTTGGATAGACAGATATATAGATAGATAACTAGACAGATAGATGATCAATATATACACAGGAGATAAATTCTAAGCAACTTCACCAAGGCATTTAACCAAGGGGTATTAGAGGAGAAATACATGTTCTGCCCATAACAATACACATGCAGGGGGCCCCTTTAGGACAGGGGGCCCTGGGCAAATGCCCAGTTTGCCACCCCCTAACACCAGCCCTGTCTCCAACAATGCATTCTACATTCTGCTTAAGAATAAAAGATACAAAGATATAGATATAACTATCTCCTGAAGCCAGATATACAAGATTGTGTTCATTTTTTTTAATAATTCATGTTACCAAAACTGAACCAATATGGGTAAAGGGATGTGATGTCACTGTGGGCTCTGAGCCTGTTAGATTACAATACGGAGACACAAAGGGGCACATCCAGTTTTCTGACGGACTTTGCACATTCCTTTCAGTGCAAACTGCTTATACATACAAAATTTTGCACTGAAGGGAGCGTTCTGGTGCTCAGTTGGACCCTGCACTGAACTTATCATGCAAAGTTAAAGGTGCACAAAAAAGTGGTCCTGAATCTGGCACCCCCTGCAGACTACACAGGCAAACACTGAACATAGTACAGACTGCACTGATTTTAGTAAATGTGGACCAATGTGATACTGCAGCTGCAGCCCTGTCCACAGGGACCATCAATGATCACAAAAATCAGGGTGCAAAAAATGGGGCGCAGGCAGTGGTGTAACTTGAAGCTGCCGGGCCTGAGTCAAAAATGTGTGCCAGGCTCCCAATTATAATGTACGGATTATAGTACTCGCCTTCTTATATAGGAAGATACATCCATATGGCCCCCTAGGCCTCTTGGGCCTGGTTACGACCGCACCATCTGCACCCCCTCACGTTACACCCCTGGGTGCTGGTGTAAATTCCCCACCAGAACTCAATTTACTTCTATGAGGATTAAGAAATCCTTCTGTGCTCAACGTAACACAGTGAACTCAAAACTGAACTTAAATGTAGTCAGGTTTTTGGGACCCATTAGATATTGCACTGAAGAATATTTTCCATCTATAAATCTTCACGGTTCACCTAAACTGAGATATAAAGAGACAAGATAGAAGCTGGTGATTCTCCTTGAGTGTTCATCGCAAGAACATACACAAGAAAGGACCTGGTCTCCATGTTCAAGGTGTTTGAGGACCACAATGATGGCCGCTGCAAAACACCAAGGATGAACATCTGGATAATAGAAGTCAATATACAAAATAGTAGTGAAATATAATATCGGTGGTCTGGGCGGTAGCCCAGGGCCCAAGCCTTCTAGGGGGCCCGTGGCTACCCAAAAATTTTATACTGAGAAGGGCCTTCACCAATGAAATCCTTGTACATATGTTTCTTGTCTCAATACACATGTACACAAGAGCCATTTCATAGACCTTTGAAGGTCCTCCAAAGGTCATGAAACCACAGATTGAAAGCCGGCAGAAGGGACGCATCCTCCATTCTTCAAGAAGCTGATTCTAGTACCAGATGTAGGAAGTGGTTCCAAACTTGTAGGGGCTGTAATATTCATATAGCCCAGCGTCCAAGGCAGTATTAATCCAGCCCTGATGGAAAGCTCCTTTAAGTATCTCCAGATTACTAATAATAATATAGAAGGCTCAATAAAATGTGTGAGGCTCCAGCTCTAGCCAGTTGTCTTACAGCCTGGGACCGTGGGTAGGCCTGAACACCTAGGACATGATTCCTCTGTTGTGCCAGGGACATTGATACTTTCACGGTAAGATGACAGGAGCTGGGTCTCTCTCGATGTCATGGGCTGGAGCAAGCCATGTAATACGTCATGTTGAGTAACCAACAGCCAATAAAAACTTGCTCAAAATCCAGTGAGTTCTCGGGGGAGCTACGTGAATAAGTCAGAGCATCATAAACTCACAACTGCAGCTATATATATCTTCAGTTTTACACGCTCCACAAACTATAAGTCGCTGTGTCAAGTCAGTCCATAGATGTGAAGTGGCCCATTAAGCTGTAAGTAAGTCAGTGTGCCTCATAATGACCTGAAGCCAGCCACGTAACAGGCCTGCCTTTCTCCAGACTCAAAACAGCCTCTGTCCTGCACCTCACAGACCCCCCTCACCAGCATCTATATGCTGTGCCATAGCAGGGAATGAAAAACACCCCCCTCCCGAAATTAGACGGTACACTAATGACCCACTTACCATCACCATATGCCAGTAAATTTAACCACAGTCAGTAAAAAAAACATGAAAAAAATCTTCTTGTGTGTTTGCAGTCACTCATGAAAATTACTTAAGGTTATTAAAATACGTTGTGGCTAAAGGGAATTTTGATTGACTGGAAGCATCTGCCATGTAAAAATCCTTCCAGGGGTCTGTGGAGGAGAAGATGTAGGGTCTATCTATCCATCAAATATCTGTCTGTCTAATATCTATCAATCTCAGATTTACCCATCCAATATCTGTGTGGATTCCCCCAAACGGTCTTGTAGTATAAGATACTCTCATCTCTTGTGTTCCATATAGACTGCACACTCAGCAAGACACATGTCACGCTTATGCTGTGTACTGGTGGTCCCCTACTTAAGAACACCCGACATACAGACGACCCCTAGTTACAAACGGACCTCTGGATGTTGGTAATTTTCTGTACATTAGCTGTGAGGTGTCAAAGGTGTCTGCAATTAAGGTTTATTGTTAATCCTGGTTCTTATGACAACCTAAAAGTTTTAAAATCAAATTGTCAAAGAGACCAAAAAATTTTGTCTGGTGGTACTATTATAAAACATACAGTTCCAACTTACATACAAATTGAACTTAAGAAGAAATATACAGAACCTCTCTTGAACGTAACCCGGGGACTGCCTGTATTTGCACTTATAATGTATAGTGTTGAATATGTTGATACTGTATATACTGACAATATCACTGATCCCCCCTGCTCCCACTAACTGCGGGAAGGGTTAAAATTGTTATATCTTTCATTTGATAAAAACATATATATATATATATATATATATATATATATATATATATATATATATATATATATATATATATAGTTTGGCTGCTATATCAAGGATAAGAAAAAATACATATTTTATTGGCTGGATACCACTACCATTATATGGTCTATCTCCTATATATCCCATATCCATCTATCTCATCTCAGCTCTATCTGTCATACATCTTATATCTATCTACCTATCTCATATATAACTATCCATCCTGTTATCTACCCCATATCCATCTGCCTTATATCTATCTATTTAGCCATCTCCTTTCCATCCATCTATTCATCCATCCATCTCTTATCTATCTATCTATCTATAATAATAATAATTCCTTTATTTATATAGTGCACACAGATTACACAGTGCAGTACAGAGCTTGTCAAATCAGTCCCTGTCCCCAATGGGGCTTACAATCTAATCAACCTACCAGTATGTTTTGGAGTGTGGGAGGAAACCAGAGGACCAGGAAGAAACCCACACAAACACGGAGAGAACATACAAACTCTTTGCAGATGTTGACCTTGGTGGGACTAGAAGCCAGGACCCCAGCGCTGCAAGGCCATAGTGCTAACCACTGAGCCACCGTGCTGCCCTTATATTTATCTATATCTCCCTATCTATGTCCAATCTATCTCATATTATATCAATCTATCCATTGATCTGTAAATCTATCTCTGGACCAATCTATATCCACTGATCAATCTAATTTCTATCAGATCTCATCTATCTTCTAACTAATCTCATCTCGTATCTAATATCTATTTATTTCATATCCATCCATCCGTCTCTCTCTGGTGCAGGTACTATGACCAGTGACCCCCCTATGTCAGGACTATAGTCAGTGCTGCTATTGATCCGTCCTCCCAGTATAGTTTACGGTGCAGGGCCTGGTCATTAAACCCAGGAGCCTCCCTGGGCAGAGCGCGGCAGCCATGGGGTACAGGTGTGCAGCTGCACAAGGTGTACACAGTAAAAAGTAATTGCCACGACTTTTACACTGGAACACTGTTATTCCTGCCAATTTTCTGAAACTGTGTAACTGATATAAACGCAGTAAAAGTGTGCGCCTGCCAGAACAATAAATACATTTCTTTGTGCTGTTGTGCTGATGAAAAATAAAATAAAAAAGTAAAGTTTTAAACAAAAATTATTTATAGAAGCCGAAATATCTGGGCCACCTACGCGGAGCGGCTTTATTGGTCACTGTGTGAAGAGAACTCTTATTTGATCTGCATCTTTATTTTCCAGATTTTAATTGACCTCTGGTGTCTGCATCATGGAGGACTGTAATGAATTCAGTGCATTCTCCTATGGTGCCTACATCAGGTGCCCAGCAACACGCTGGCAGTGAGGAATTCTGAATTCTCTCTGATATCTCACATCTCAAAATGTGCAGAAATAAAACTGATAGAATTGCAACCAGATGGTTGTCACTTAGTAGGTTACAGCTGGGGTTGAGCGGTAGTACCGCACACGGCCACATGGATAAGAGTGGCACTGATCTCACCAAATACTCATCCTTTAAGGGGTATTCCTTACTCTAGTATTCATGACATATCCATAGCATATGTAATACATACCTGTATTGGGACAACCCCTGTTGGTCCTCAATATTTAAAGGGATATTCCAAGCTAAGAGTCCCTTAGTCCTGAACCATGAAGAAGAACCCTCATTCGATGACTAGAAAGGTAGGATAGCACTAAGGAGACCACATTATGTGGATGGGTGGAAATGCCATAAAAGTCTAATGTAGGAATTAAATTTTAATCCGGAAAGAAACCCTCTAAGCAATGCCTTCAATGGAGGCAGAAAAGGTCATGGGGTCGGATGTAATTTCCGAACCTGGACTGGAAAGTCATTAATGATGAGAATGGAAACCGTAGATGAGTGAAATTTTATTTTTAATATTCTACACAATAGTCAATACCAAAATAATTTTCGTAAACTACATAGGGTGAGATATTCCGAATCCTGTAGGGTTAAGCCCAAAATATACCAGTTTCCTATATGGACACAGTGCTAGGTAGAGGTCTGTGCTTTACTACAACATGTGACTGCCTAGTCCTGGGCTCAAGTCTTATAGGTTTTCCCAATCACCCAGCGCCCCCATATCAGACAGCCTATGGGTTCATTCACATGGCCGTCTGCTCTATCTATGGAGGGAGGAGGGGCCACCTCCTCCTCCTCTCCAGCACACGGCGGGCATACCTCTAGTGAATTCACCCTACGGATTACACAATGGACACAGGGATTTACTA
This sequence comes from Engystomops pustulosus, assembly GCF_040894005.1. Classification (NCBI taxonomy): domain Eukaryota; kingdom Metazoa; phylum Chordata; class Amphibia; order Anura; family Leptodactylidae; genus Engystomops; species Engystomops pustulosus. The sequence continues at coordinate 22,037,215 of NC_092418.1, forward strand.
TGGGAAGGCAGGGGCTGTAGCTGCACAGAGCAATTTAATCCAGGTAAGTGCTCATAATGGATATCAATGTGTCCAAGCAATTTCTTCTTGTGCTTTCACAGAATGATGTGTTAAGTCCATTTACTATTTAAAGGGACACTAGAGACAGGTTACAGAAGCCCATTACACCTGCAGTGCCAATTTGCCTTTCTGCTTTCTCTAAGCTTTTGTGTTAAATTTTAACTTATCTTGCACCCTGACAGCATCCTCTGTGTAGTCCCAGGGGTTGCGCTTTAATTTGTCTGCATTTCAAAAAGCAACATGTGACTTGTCTGTGCTGCAGACTCCTCAGCTCTCAGCCCCACCTTTGTGGTCTTGAACAGCTCCTCCCTCTCCCACTGAGCACGAAGGTGGGGGCTGAGAGCTGAGCAGTCTGCAGCACAGGCAAGTCACATGTTGCTTTTTGAAATTCATCCAAACCAAAGCCCAACCACAATTATATTGAAACGCAAATGCTTAGAGAAAGCATAAATACATATTTGCAATGCAGGTGTGACGGGCTTCTGCAACCTGTCTCAAGTGAAAATGAGGTCCTTGGTGACAGGTTTAAAAAACAAAAAATAGCAGTTTCCATAGATAATCCCAGTGATCACAGAGTGATTGTCTCAATTACAGGATTTTCCAAAAGTTGTGCGATAATCGAAAAATCCTGCATAATTAATGAGCCTTTTACTGATGACCTCTACCACCCACTAGTCAATGACAGTCTTAGGTCAGGGGCAAAGATTTTTGTCCCTGAATTCTACCAGGCAAATAAGTCTCTTTACTACAGTAACAACCCTAAGTTGTTGAATTTTAATAGGTCCAAAGCAGATTGTAAGTTTTCTTTTTTTTACATTGATGATATGGGATACAGCATCAACTTCACAGCAGGTCCAACTTCATGATCAGTCAACTAAGGGGGTCTTGGTAATTCAGAAACCGCAGTAGTGGATTATAATATAAGCAGTTTGGATGGTAGCCCAGGGTCCAAACCTCTAGGGGGCCCATGAACACTGAAACCACTCACCAAATGTTATACTGAGAAGGACTTCACCCATGAAATCCTCATACATCTGTTCCTGCTCTCAATACAAATAAACACAAGAGCCATTTCAGGACCTTTGAAGGTCCTCCAAAGGTCCTGAAACTGCAGATTGAAAGCAGGAAGAAGGGACGTATCTTCCATTCTTCAAGAAGCTGATTTTCGTATCATATGTAGGAAGTGATAGGAATATAATATTCATACAGCCCAGGGCCCATGGCAGTCTTAATCAACCCCTGGGTAGCAGGCAAATCTCCACAGCATTTTTAGTGGTTACTACACTGTTTTACATAAATGGGACTCAGAAGAAGGACTAGTTACCAAGACACAATGTACAGAGATGTGGCTGCTCTCGGAGCTACATGGCCCCTTCAATCAATTGGGGAGTCTTCAGTTGGATCACAGCTAATGTGGTCTAAAAATAAGTCATCGATCTAAAAATCCCTTTAAAGATATGCCCTACTTACCTTTCCTCAATTCTTAGGATGCGGTCATCTTACACAACGTGGATATATCATCCCTGATAAATGTGAAGTAAATGCAGTATTAACCTCATAAGTAACGGTTGATGAAATTAATGCACTTTTCAGCAGACTTTTGTTGCTGATATAGTATTTTGATATAGTTTTTTATTACCATATATTTCGTTCTTATGGCACATTTTTCCCCTTCCAATCTGCACGGGATTAACAAGATACGTCCCAGGGTTGCAGGACCCAGAAGGCACACTCAATTGGTTAGGGGGGTCTGTAAAGGGAGGAGGGGGGTAGGCTGGCGAGGGTTGTTGTGGAAAGGCTGTCAGAGAGTCTGTGAGTGTGTTTGGGGGGGGAGTGACTGCAGTGGGTAGTGTCAGTTAACAATTCACACCATCAGGGGGAGATATTTAACCTGCAGGAGGACAGTGGAGCGCAGCACATTCAGGAGTGAGAAGCGCTGGGGAAAAGTCACTCTGCTGCAAGCTCTGCACAGAGGAGGGGGACAAGCAGGTACCGAGGAAGGATAGCACCTGCCCGATCTGCACTGGGCATCACCCGCCACTAACCTGCCCATCTGGCCAGACCCTGGGGCCATTCACAGAGGAAGCCAGAATGGTATCCACCATGCTTGAACTCTGAAGGACATCTGGATATAAGGCTCTCGATGGCAATGTGATACTTGCACAGTCTGTGTGGGTTTTCTCTTTCCTCGTTCCATATTATAAAAGAGGGTTTTAATCCCCCGGCCTCACCAGCGGCGACATCTCATTTGCACCCAAGCAGCATTCTTTCCCAGCCGGAGAAAGAAAGAAGGAGCCTTTGCTTTAAAAGGGCTCCCTTATTGCTCCCGCACACAGCTCCATGTGTTTGCTGTCTCACTGCTCTCTATGTCTTTTCATTTGCTCCTAAAAAAGAGGCTCGCTACTACCCGCTCTATACAAAGACTGGAGCCAGAGGGATTGTGACAAACCTCCAATTCTCCCGCAGAAGACAGCTCTGTCTGCACAAGGGGGAAAAAAAAAAGAGGATCCCTTTAAAAAAAAAAAAAAAAAAAACTTTACAAAATAACAAAATGAAGCCTTACCTCAACACAGATCTGGACCTCTTTTGGGATTTTGGAACTGTCTAAATGAATTGAGGCATTTCTAAGATCTCCCAGAAAAATTTTTTTTTTTTTTTTTCAAGGATTGTACCATTTCACCAAGTTTCAGACTCAGGACTTTGGAGAGTTTACGGTTTTGGATACGCAGACAGAATTCCTTCCTCTGTCTATAATTTTCCCCAATTTGAGAGGATTATTTTAATTATTTTTCTACCATTGGCTCCTGCCCCGAGCCCCAGACTATATTGCAGAGTCTAGACAAGTTGTCCTGGATGTCACCATGGGGATGGAGACTATTCCACTGTGAATTTTTATGTCCTACGAGCCAGCTTCTGTACCGGAGTAAGAAAGGAGAGAGAGAGGGAAGGGGGAGGACTGAAAAAAGTTGGAGAAAGGGGGTAAATTAAAGATCTTTGCTTTCCTTGTGTGGTTCTCCCTGCTGACGGACACAGCTACCTCTCTGTGAGAAACTTCCTGGCTCCACAAGGCTGGAGATCACATACAGTATATCCATCTGTGTGTGTGTGTCACACACGCCGCTGATCTATTTAAAGCATCTTCTCTGGACTTTGTGTCTATTTCTGAGCTCTACCCAAGTGACTGAGGAAAGAATATAAGAGATTTGTTTGGGGTAAAAAACATTTACTAGAACCCATGTGCTCTCCCAGGTGTCATATACACTGAGGAGGTTCTCCTTGGATTATCTGCAGAGCATCCATTGACAGCTGAAAGGTTTTTCTTTCCCCCCCAAGATACAAACTCCAGCGGGAGGGTGGTGGGAGAACTTGGTTCTTCTCTAAAAGGGGCAGAAAAATCATGAAGAGGATAAATCTGCCTCAAGCAGTTCTTCTTTGCTCCTGCCTGGTTTTAGTGCACCATCAGGGCTCCTGCCAACCGTTCCTGAGGTTTCGACCTTCTCCGAGTGGAGACTTACCTGTCTTACCTGTCATTGAGCAACCGGATCCAGAACAGGATCCCAAAGAGCAGGACTTAGATGAGAGGACATTGAGAAAGAAACTTGGCAGCAACTTTGACCCCAACTTCATGGCGGTGGTTTTGCCCAACCTGGTTAACGCGTCCACCCAGGACTCATTGACAAAAACTAAAAACCTTGGCTCGCTACCAATTGAGCTCAGGAAGATGGACCTCAGTGAAGCGCCTTATGGGGGCAGGATCAGGATGGGCAAGAAAGCCAGGCGGAAGTTCTTGCAGTGGTTGTGGGCTTACACCTACTGCCCAGTACTTTATACCTGGAAGGACTTAGGGATCAGGTTTTGGCCAAGGTTCATCAAGGAAGGACAATGCTTTGGAGAAAAGTCCTGCTCCTTACCCGAGGGGATGTACTGCAGGCCCCATAAATCTGTCACCAAGATTTTCTTAAGGTGGCACTGCCAGGGCTGGTCAAGACAACGGTTCTGCACATGGATCCCTTTCCAGTATCCCATATTATCGGAGTGCAAGTGCTCGTGTTAATGGCTGCTCACCAGTGAAAGGACGCGAGGGCTGAATGGGTCACTGGTTAATCCTTGCACTGTTATGGACAAGTAACCTGGTGCTTTTCATTGCCATTGACACTGGGGACACGGATAGTGAATACAACCACAGTTCAACTGGTTGACAGCAGAAAAAACTTTGGAGGCGGGGGAGTGGACTCCCTTAACCCCTTCAGGGCTATGCCATGGAGTTACTCACAAAGGTATTCACCAAGAGGCCAGACAGGGACATTAAAAAAAAAAAAATCAAAAACAAAAAATAAGGAATTATTGCCATAAATTAATATTTTTTTCTTTCTGTTGGATTAGTAACCAATTTATGCAGTATTAAAAGAGATAGAAAGTGTTATCCCCCCTCCCCAACCTTGCACTGTCGATAAGTATAATTATTCATATTATTATTATTGTATTATTGCTATGTATATTATTTCTAAAGCTTGATAAAAGCCTCCAGAACTAAGCACCTCCAAACAGATGTTTTATTTTTATATGTAATATAGCTTTTTAACATAATTAAAAAAAAAGAAAGAAAAAAGAAAAACCGTATAAAGAAAACAGAAAAAAAAGGGAATTTAAGATCAGAGTCACCGCCTTTTGTAAATAAAATAGATTTTTTTTAAACGTAATATTGATGTAATTTTTTTTCTCTTTACTGTTCCTAGGTGTATTTTATTTTTGGAGGGTAATTGTACAATAAGAGACATATGGACCACATATTTCTTATTTTGTATCTATCTAGCTACCTATCTATTATCCATATATCTATATCTCTACCTCTCGCCCATATCTATCTATCTATCTATCTATCTATCTCTTACTCTCATATCTATATAGCTATATCCTATCATATCAATCTATCTATAGATCTGTAGATCTATCTTTGGCACCTATCTATAGCCACTGATCAATCTAACTTCTGTTAGATCTCATCTATGTTCTACTTAATCTAATCTCTTATCAAATATCTATCTCATATCTATCTATCTAATCTAATATATGTTCTCTCTGTTCATATTCTTCTATCTCATACCCATCTCCTATCTATCTAAACTATTCTTGAATTGGTGGGTAAAGTAGTGTCCTTTAATTTAACCCCCGCCTTGCTACACTGTCTACACACCTGGATCTCTTAGGCCACCCATATGCCCCACATAGTGTTGTATTAAAATAACCTGTTCTCTTAATTCTTATGTATATTCTACAGATGTTTTATAAGAGAGTGCTATCTCGGTTTACTTCTTTAAGGTGCAGATGGGGGGATATCATTGTTCACACTATTTATTTTCTGGTTTTGCAGACAAGGAAGAAAAAATGTAGCTATAAAAAAATGGGCAAATATAATACTTGAAATTCTCTTTCATGTAACAGTATACATACTATCTAAAAAAAGAAAGTCAAACACCAGCAAAACATTATAGCAATAAATAAACATTCAGTGGTTCAATATAATCCCTGGTTTCTGTTTTATTCTATGTGACTGGTCAGAAGGTAAGAATACAGGAGAATAAGGTAAATCAGCACCAGTTTTAGGTCTTACTTCCATAGGTTTTATATCATATTGGCTTGTGGAGCAAGTGATAGAAGATTTCTATTCATGGTCAATGGTGATGTGAGGGGCAGGCAGAGCACCTCCTGCACAGACAATGCCCCAACAATGTATTAAGCCATTTAGATAGCACCAGGGTTGTTCATTGTAAAACTATGGGGGTCTTAGATCAAAGCGTCTCACAAAACAAAAACCAAAAAAAAGCCACTGGTTTAAAAGGCTGAAAGCAAAGGCCTGGGGAAGGGAATGGATTTATTTTATTGAGAAATTGATTATGTCCCGGTCTAGCCGCTATAACACGTCTTAAAGCATAACAATGAAACAAACGGCCCTTTGACATATATGTGTGTGACGCGGTACAAAGCCTCAAGAGCTGGAATTCCTGGGGGATCAAAGACACCAAAGCCTTCAACATACATGTAGAGCGGCTGTGAGAGGGGCAAGTGCTCTCGCTTTTGTGTCATAAGAAGTAATTAACATCCTTGGGTTGAAGGTAACACCTAAAGTCGTAGTCAAAGAGTCCATACTGCTTCCGTCTGTGGGGCCATAGGCACTCATAGCACCTGGAGGAGGTCTCAATTATGCCGTAAGATTTCATTTCATAAATAGTCAAAGTCCGCTATCATCTACAGACTGGTAGATGTCCTTATAATGCATAAATTTAAAGGGGTTGTCCACTTCTTTGATACTGATGAGTTATATATCAGATCAGTGGGGGTCCCCATTGTCAACGCGCAGTAATACATTAGGAGGTACAGGGAACTGCAGATCGCCTCCCATTTATGTGAATAGTAGATTAGCTGTAATTCCTGGACCTGCCACTACACTACAAATCCAGATCTATTCTCTGATCGAGAAGTAAGAGTTCTCCTTACAGAGACTTTGCCAAATAGGGCCGCCTTGTAGGCGTGTGGAGACTTATAGCCATTGACGCTCCACTAGTGGATTCTGGGAAAATATGCAAATAAGTTTTCCAGGATGGCATAAGGAAAACCACACAGCTCCCTTGACATCAAGCCTGACCTTCAGGAAGCCTAATGACATGACGCGAGATTGAAACAAAACCAGAAGGAACAGATTCTCAGCAGAAGCTTTTACTCTGTGTGTCGGGTACAACTGGGTCAGGTGCCGGGTTAGACCCCACCAGATGTGATAGCGCTGGCTTATCCTGTAGATAGGTCATCAGTATCTTCAAAATCCAGATATTGTATAACTACAACTCCCAGCATGCCGTGATTTTAGTGAAGGTAAGGCCTGCTGGAAGTTGTAAGTTAACAACAGGTAGAGAGGCACAGGTTGGACACTGCTATACACACTACTTGTATACAGGTTAGGAGCTGCAGTGGTAAATGGTTAAATCACATCACATACTACATGGCAGAGTATATGAATCACAGGGATCAGTAATGACAACACAAGAGGACACTCACCTTATTACCTGCAGGTATGACCAGGTAAGGATGTTGTATGGTGACTGTAATGATGGTCGGCTCCATACTATGAGTGTGTCCTTCCCATGACTATGGAGACAGGTGTGAGCACGGTCCACGTGATCCCGTCATACACATAACAAGCGTGTAATGTGTGACATCCTGCGTGTTACTTATAGGGTCCGCTGTAAATCTCTATAGACGTTCCTGCCAGAAAAATGGACAGAGAAACTTCTCTTACAAACAGATTCAAACGGTAAACTTCCCACTTGTATCTGTGCAGAATAATACAAGATAAAATGGAAAGTGTTCTTAAAAATTACCACAAACTGCAAATCAACCAGATGATAAGAACCTTTGCACAGAACTATAAACATCACTTCCATATTCTGGCGTACACATAAGAATACTGGTAGTGCAAAGCTGTGTCGTAAAAAGTGTCACATGAGCTGGGAATTTTTATGTATTTTGCGACTTACTGAAAAAAAACAAAAATCCCAGACAGCAATTAGTGCATAAGAACATTTATAAAGAGCCAAAGTCACATTAATGAATCTGGCAAGTAGAGGCGCTCTGAAGAGAGGCAAAGAACTTCCACAATGATAAAGAACCCCCCATGGGTGTCTATTTTCACAATGAAGTCAATCAGAACAGATACAGTGATTGAGAGTCCAGATTATCCGGCCCATACATAGTGATTGACAGTCCTGATTACTCCGCCCATACATAGTGATTGACAGTGAGAGTCCTGATTACTCCGCCCACACACAGTGACTGTCAGTGAGACTGATGATTACTCCGCCCACACAGTGACTGTCAGTAAGAGTCCTGATTACCCCGCCCACACACAGTGATAGACAGTGAGAGTCCTGATTACCCAGCCCACACACAGTGATTGACAGTGAGAATCCTGATTACTCCACCCACACACAGTGATTGACAGTGAGAGTCCTGATTACCCCGCCCACACACAGTGATTGACAGTGAGAGTCCTAATTACTCCGCCCATACACAGTGATTGAAAGTGAGGGTCTGGATTACTCTGCCCACACACAGTGATTGACAGTGAGAGTCCTGATTACCCTGCCCACACACAGTGATTGACAGTGAGAGTACTGATAACTCCGCCCACACACAGTGATTGACGGTGAGGGTCTGGATTACTCCGCCCACAGGCAGTGATTGACAGTGAGAGTACTGATTACTCCGCCCACACACAGTGATTGTCAGTGAGTGCACAGTGAGTGTGGAGATGTAATCAGGACTTTCACTGTATGTAGGAAGAGAGGTTCACTTTACATTATAAAATCTAGTTGCCTGTAGTCAACACTAGATGCGAATCAAGGAATACAAGGAATTACTGCATTCAATGGTTACAGTATACATCCTTGTGCAGTTGACCACTCATTGTGGTGGCAGATGCTGATATCCACTTTTATTATAAGAGTTCCTAAAATTCTAAGGTGATACAGGGAATTTAGAGAGTTATATTAGAAGCAGTGATCTCCAACTTATTCCTCATATACATAAAAAAATATATATTTTTCTACAAACTAAGCAACCGATCTATTGATCAATTCTACTAATGAGCCAAAAACCTTGAAATATTAGGTAGGCATAGAGTTGGGAATTTTTAGGAGGGAAGGGGTGCAACTCTCACTTAACTTGGAGCTATTCTGGACATCCAATTCTATGTATAATAAAATGTTTGTTAAAGTCTAATTCTCTGTTATTAGAGTGTATGGGCCCCCTACACCCCCTTTGACTAAGCAGATAAAGCAGTGCCTGAAAGCATCTATATGTCACCCCCGATCAGAAGACGCTTCCCACTTGCATTCCATTGATCTCCATGGTACATGGCTAATAACCCTCTTCCTATTATAGTTAAACAACAGCTGGAACACGACACATAGAAAAGACGCTGATTTATTTTGCTGTTGGGGCTCCGTTCTGTCTACAAGGGTTGGGGCCACAAAGAGGACACCAAGGGTTACATGTGACCCTAATCCTAAATTCTAACCCAAAATCTCAATAATGGATAACATAAGATTTATGAAATATTTAAGTTAAAACTGTGCACACAGTAGTAATAGTAATCTAAAGACAAAGCACCGGGGCTTCTTATCTATGAGGACCTACAGATATATTCTACACATGGACCTGTGTATAAAGTGAATTAATCATCCTATTGTTTCGCACTGCTGAATGCCTGACAAGGAGCGTCGCAGCCAATCTCAGCCAAATTTTAGAAGTGGTAAAATATTAAGGACTTTATTAGTCCTCTTGTTTGAGGTGTGAATGAATATAGGATTCTTACAAGAGTTGAAACCTTATAGGAAAGTTGAAAAAAGCAGCTCAAATCATATTCTACCAAAGCCTCGAAGACGACCTTTCACGTCCCCCAGCAGCTCAATGCATTGTCTAATATTTCTTCCCCATTATCTCCAGCTTCATCAATGCCATTAATTGTGGAACACAATACTTTAATTTGTATCAAGTGGGCAGCCCTAGACAGGTACCACCCATTTGACAATTGAGAACTCAATTAGCATACTGGATGCAGAAACTAATGGCAGTGGTTGCTTGGGAATGGGCTACATAAGCAATTTTAACTGGGCCAAAATCTTTAAATGGTCCTACTCTGGGACCCCCTTCTAATCCCTTACTTACAGTGGTGTCCATGGCCGCTCAGATGATTATGGAGGTCTACACTTCATTAACCCTTAGGGAGTAAATCCAAATTAGGTGGTCTTCTGCTGGACCTCTTTTTAAAGAGCTATGGCCCACTGGAGGGGTTTCTGGATATCTGGCAGGCAACTCTGACCCTGATGCTAGATGTTGTACCTTTGGCTAATGGTCACAATGACATAAGTTTCTGTGTATTGGTATCACTTTTAGGGTCTCCCTTAGCTTCTGCTTCTTTGTAACATAACATGAATGGGGGGAGAAAATAATTGTGCTACAATGCCACCTATGGACGTTCTATGGTCACTGCAAGTCAAACATTTGATGCAATGAATTGATTGACTGGGGCACGATATCTCTAAATCGACATAAATGCAATAAATACTTTGAAAGAAACCACATGATACAATTGTAACAGTGAATTATGGGATAGGTCATCAGGATCAAGAATGACTGTGGGACCAGCCGGCTCCTTTGAAGTACAACTATTGACAGCTGGTAAGATTAGAGGAAAATGGTCGAAATGATCCAGAGCGGGTTCCATCGCTGGCTGTCAGAGTCTTTGATATGTGATGACAGTCACTTGTCACCTGACAGCTTCCTTCACACAACACACAAAGGCCGCACTGCAGGCCATGGAGGTGGAGCGGAGGCTTCATGTTGTTACATAAACTTACAAGTGTTTGTACTTATCCCCGGGGAGAGTTTGGAAACAAACAAGTACAGGCAGTCCCCGGGTTACATACAAGATAGGGACTGTAGGTTTGTTCTTAAGTTGAATTTGTATGTAAGTCGAAACTGTATATTTTATCATTGTAGTTCCCGACAATTTTTTTTTTTTGCCCCAGTAACAACTGGAGTTTCAAATTTTTTTGCTGTAATAGGACCAAGAATTATCAATAAAGCTTCATTGCAGACAATTTTAAGCTGATTATTGCAGTCTGGGGCTATTTTAAAGCATCCAGAGAGCTTCACCAGAGGTCACAGTGGGCAGAGGGGTCTGTCTGTAACTATGGGTTGTCTGTAAGTCGGGTGTCCTTAAGTAGGGGACCGCCTGTAGATGGAGTCTCATTTGTCATGTGTAATAGTCAAGTCAACACCAGCAGCTCATATACATAGGACGTGTCACACCGGCAGCTCAGATTCATAGGACACGTCACACCGGCAGCTCAGATACATAGGACACGTCACACGGCAGCTCAGATACATAGGACACGTCACACCGGCAGCTCAGATACATAGGACACGTCACACCGGCAGCTCAGATACATAGGACGTGTCACACCGGCAGCTCAGATACATAGGACGTGTCACACCGGCAGCTCAGATACATAGGACACGTCACACCGGCAGCTCAGATACATAGGACGTGTCACACCGGCAGCTCAGATACATAGGACACGTCACACCGGCAGCTCAGATACATAGGACGTGTCACACCGGCAGCTCAGATACATAGGACACGTCACACCGGCAGCTCAGATACATAGGACACGTCACACCGGCAGCTCAGATACATAGGACACGTCACACCGGCAGCTCAGATACATAGGACACGTCACACCGGCAGCTCAGATACATAGGACACGTCACACCGGCAGCTCAGATTCATAGGACACGTCACACCGGCAGCTCAGATACATAGGACACGTCACACCGGCAGCTCAGATACATAGGACGTGTCACACCGGCAGCTCAGATACATAGGACACGTCACACCGGCAGCTCAGATACATAGGACGTGTCACACCGGCAGCTCAGATACATAGGACACGTCACACCGGCAGCTCAGATACATAGGACACGTCACACCGGCAGCTCAGATACATAGGACGTGTCACACCGGCAGCTCAGATTCATAGGACACGTCACACCGGCAGCTCAGATACATAGGACACGTCACACCGGCAGCTCAGATTCATAGGACACGTCACACCGGCAGCTCAGATACATAGGACACGTCACACCGGCAGCTCAGATACATAGGACACGTCACACCGGCAGCTCAGATACATAGGACACGTCACACCGGCAGCACAGATACATAGGACGTGTCACACCGGCAGCTCAGATACATAGGACGTGTCACACCGGCAGCTCAGATACATAGGACGTGTCACACCGGCAGCTCAGATACATAGGACACGTCACACCGGCAGCTCAGATACATAGGACACGTCACACCGGCAGCTCAGATACATAGGACACGTCACACCGGCAGCTCAGATACATAGGACACGTCACACCGGCAGCTCAGATACATAGGACGTGTCACACCGGCAGCTCAGATACATAGGACACGTCACACCGGCAGCTCAGATACATAGGACGTGTCACACCGGCAGCTCAGATACATAGGACACGTCACACCGGCAGCTCAGATTCATAGGACACGTCACACCGGCAGCTCAGATACATAGGACACGTCACACCGGCAGCTCAGATACATAGGACGTGTCACACCGGCAGCTCAGATACATAGGACGTGTCACACCGGCAGCTCAGATACATAGGACGTGTCACACCGGCAGCTCAGATACATAGGACACGTCACACCGGCAGCTCAGATACATAGGACACGTCACACCGGCAGCTCAGATACATAGGACGTGTCACACCGGCAGCTCAGATACATAGGACGTGTCAAACCGGCAGCTCAGATTCATAGGACACGTCACACCGGCAGCTCAGATACATAGGACACGTCACACCGGCAGCTCAGATACATAGGACACATCACACCGGCAGCTCAGATACATAGGACACGTCACACCGGCAGCTCAGATACATAGGACGTGTCACACCGGCAGCTCAGATACATAGGACACGTCACACCGGCAGCTCAGATACATAGGACACGTCACACCGGCAGCTCAGATACATAGGACACGTCACACCGGCAGCTCAGATACATAGGACACGTCACACCGGCAGCTCAGATACATAGGACACGTCACACCGGCAGCACAGATACATAGGACGTGTCACACCGGCAGCTCAGATACATAGGACACGTCACACCGGCAGCTCAGATACATAGGACACGTCACACCGGCAGCTCAGATACATAGGACACGTCACACCGGCAGCTCAGATACATAGGACACGTCACACCGGCAGCACAGATACATAGGACGTGTCACACCGGCAGCTCAGATACATAGGACACGTCACACCGGCAGCTCAGATACATAGGACACGTCACACCGGCAGCTCAGATACATAGGACACGTCACACCGGCAGCTCAGATACATAGGACACGTCACACCGGCAGCTCAGATACATAGGACACATCACACCAGCAGCTCAGATACATAGGACACGTCACACCGGCAGCTCAGATACATAGGACATGTCACACCGGCAGCTCAGATACATAGGACGTGTCACACCGGCAGCTCAGATACATAGGACACGTCACACCGGCAGCTCAGATACATAGGACACGTCACACCGGCAGCTCATATACATAGGACACGTCACACCGGCAGCTCAGATACATAGCTAGGACACGTCACACCGGCAGCTCAGATACATAGGACACGTCACACCGGCAGCTCAGATACATAGGACACGTCACACCGGCAGCTCAGATACATAGGACACGTCACACCGGCAGCTCAGATACATAGGACACGTCACACCGGCAGCCCAGATACATACAACATATTCACTGTCAGCATTTCACATATACCACGGTCAACTTCCAATGGAGATCAGATGTCCGAAATGTGTAAATATACATGTTTGGAGGGAAAATTTATCTTTTAAGACCCCATTCACATGCTGAAGAATCAAGCCAATGCATTCGTATGGACTGAGCATAAATCAATCATGTCTATACAGAGTACAGCAACCATCAATGCCAGGGATGACGCCATTCATTCTTCATAAGGATGACAAGTGGATGTTTTCGGGCATCAAACAAGTGTCGGCCTCCAATTAATCTCTATCAATTACGTTCAGAGCTAGAAAAACAGACCTGAACATAAAACAACTCCTTTTTGGTTTAGGTTACAAATTGCATTAAAGGATAACACCCCATGAAAGGTTTTAATCTGGATCAGACTAGAAAGGGGTAGAGGATAGATGAAGCCTCGGTACAGGAGGCCGCAGCTGTGATCATCCGACGCAGCTGCAGATCTAACTTCTCAAGAACCTCATCTATCGCCTGAAAACTGAGGGACAGAAGAAAGATATTGAACTTTTGTTGCTGTAGTTGAAAAATGTAATTTAACCTACTGCACCTGATCAGAACAGAAATAGACATTTCTCTTTAAAGGGGATTTCCAGTCCTAAACTTTTAATGTTATATCCATAGTACAAGTCATTAAGAGATGATCTTAATGATTTTCTAGGACCATGATGAGTAAATATTCTTGGAGAGTGGCACCTGCGATGAGCCATGACGTTCAGCGTTGTCCGTAGAACCGTGTTGTAGCGTAGAGTTGTATATTAATGACCCATCCCAATACAGGCGGTCCCCTACTTAAGAACACTCGACTTACATACGACCCCTAGTTACAAACGGACCTCTGGATATTGGTAATTTAGTGTACTTTAGTCCTAGGCTACAATGATCAGCTATAACAGTTATCACATGTGTCTGTAATGAAGCTTTATTGTTAATCTTGATTCTTATGACAAGCCAACATTTTTAATATCCAATTGTCACAGAGACCAAAAAAGTTCTGGCTGGGATTACAATGATAAAATATACAGTTCCGACTTACATACAAACTCAACTTAAGAACAAACCTACAGACCTTATCTTGTATGTAACCCGGGGACTGCCTGTATCTTGGGCTGGAAACCCCTTTAAAAAGAAGCCTTGGTGCAATGGTCCTTCCATACAGTCAGGTGATCATCGGAGTGGAGGTGGGGCTTAAGAGAGGGGTGGAGTTTAAAGGAGTTCTCTAAGTTTCAACATTCATTAGCCCAAATCTTGTTTTAGAAAACTGGTGTATTGGGTCATGTTTGCTCTTATCTTGATTTCACCTGCAGCGCCATCACAGGGGAGAATAAGTGTTCACGTAAAACAATAGGACATGACAGGTACTATTGAGTTGAGAGCTATCCCGTACAAATGCAGTCCCATTTAGCTCAAAAATGTATTGTGCAGAAATGTTGTTGCGAAGGTAAACTTTTTCTAATAAACATCCATTAAACCGTCTCTAAAGAATTGTCATCCTGATAGAATGGGGCAGATTTACTTACCCGGGTCTGTCGCGATCCCGCGGTGTGTTGTCCGCCAAGGATTCGGAGCTGCTACGATTTCCTGCATGTGTTGCTTCCGTGCTGAGAGGAAGGAACTACCTTAGTGAATCCCGGCCGGACCCGAATCCAGCGCAGAGAACGCGCCGCTGGATCGCGAACGGACCGGGTAAGTAAATCTGCCCCATTGTGTCTACTTTCCGGATGAGCACTCCGACGCTTCTATCTTGAGACAAAACCAATGAACAAATTGACACGCTCAAGGAAGTTGGATAGTGTACATTGATGACTTATGCTGCTGAGCATTCAAGGTGAGCCTAGTGTCTTATATTTTTGTCATGTGAAACCTTATCCATTTAGGCCACCCAGCTCACATCTTGCATTTGTCTATTTTTTTCTAGATGGGGTTCATGCACTAAGGATTCTACACAGCAGCAGCTATTTTGTACCACTTAATGTCTGTATATTTTATGAGACTTTTCAGTAAAAGTTAAGTTTTAAAAAGATCACTTCTTTGTATGTATTTTTCTGCCTCAAGGATGATATCTTGGTTAATATCGGAGATGAGTGGTTTTGCTGATAAAACAGATATAACATTATGATAATTAAGCTCTGTCCCTTCTATGCCTCCTTCAGCATTTGCTTACCTGTTTCTCCTAGCACGTGAGTTTTTCTCTGCAGGAGACAATGATACAATCACTCTTCTCCCTGCCAGACAGAATAATCAATTGCTGCACCATCCCCCAGCTGCTGTGTATGAGTGATCCAGCTCAGGTTGATTAGTGCTTGACTAACTTCCATTTGTAATTACAAGCTCAGTTTTGATGGAAACAGCCATGCTGATACAGCTTTCCCAAGGTCCTGAATATTATAATTGTTTTTTCAGCAAAACCACTCAGCTCAAGGTATGTTTGCTTCATAACGCATGACAAATGGTAGGTTTCCTTTAAATTAAAAAAGTAATACTCCCCTCTACTTTACCTGGGGATTGAGTGCCTTTTCTCCATCTGTTTCTGTTTCTCCATCAAGGTTTCTCTCTTTACATTACATGGCATCTACACATCGGTCAGGTGCTGTTTTACTGAGGTATTTTACCACAGTTATTTTGAAAGTTGATTTTAGAAGAAGGAGGCCATGGATAACAAATATAAGCTCATTACCCTAGTCATGGTGCCTTCATCTATGGTTTATCATACTTCACTTTGATGTTAGATTTCTTTAATTAGGTTCTATACTGTCAGGCAGGTGAGGCCCATAGCCATAGCCCAGGACCACCCACCTAACAATAGATAACCTAATTAGCCTATTAGCTGATGTAAATTACAGCACTTATTGCTCAGAAATGGAGGTGGATAGAGAAAAAAATTCCATCTGCATCTAAATTGGTGGCCAATTCTGTGCAGAGAGTTGGTGATGTGGTGAAAGGTCCTCTTTAGGATTTTGCAGATCAAGTCTACGGGTCCACATAATCTGTCATCATGATTACTAATCAGTCTTCAGTGAAGTGGTAGTACTGTAGGATATAGTACAGGCTCCTCCGCTACGGATCCCCACGTCTTGCTTGTGTCAGGGGTGACTATGTATAATATTTTCTGTTCCTGATTGTGTATATGTTGCTGATCCCAGCATACAGTATAGCATTGTGTGGATAACACCACTGTGAATGTTTCCAGCTACGCACCACTGAAGGACTACTATAGTATTGGGAGTGATAGGTGACAGCCCTGAGCCTGTATCTCCTCACCTGTCCTCATGGTTTGTTTACCTGGGTGAGAACAAATCCCACACATGTTCTATTGTGAATACACCACCATCATTTTCTGGAAGGTTTCAATGTACAGAACTTTTTTTTTTTCCGGGAATCGAGTAGAACTTTCTACAATGTAATGTTTCTCCTAATCCTCCACTTATCCATCTGTTTTTCTATTCATTTATGCTTTTTCTCTCGTATTATGTTTCATTTAAGTTTCCAATCAACATCTTGTCCATCAGGAACCTTCCCTAGGGGAGTCCATTCATCCGATACCAGCTTCTTCCTTCTTGCTTAGCACCAAAGGAAGGCTGCAATATTTAAAGTGCTTATTAAGAGGAGCCACCGTATTTGGGATGACTTTTGTAATGAGTGAGATTTCTAAAGACAGTTTCATGGCTTAAGTGTTTTGTTGCTGATAAAATGGAAGTATCTTTTCTCAGCTTGTGGAAGGGTCAGATTGTCTGTCTCTCACATCATCGTGAAATTGTCATAAAACTACACATAGGGAGTTATTTCTCCTGTGCCGGTGTATCATAGCCCTCCGGGAGCAGCCTCACATAGGCTATCATGTGTGTGATTGTGTATAACGGCCCCTCCATAGTCAGCCACACATAGGCTATCATAGGCGCCCTGGTGTATGATAGCTCCTCCAGGCATAGCTACACATAGGCTATCATAGGTGAGCTGGTGTATGACAGCCCCTCCAGGCACAGTCACACAAAGGCGTGGGTATATGATTTCCCCTTCATATGCAGCCACACATAGGCTATCATACGTGCGCCGGTGTATGACAGCCCCTCCGGATGCAGCCACACATAGGCTATCATACATTCGCAGGTGTATGACAGCCCCTCCCGGTATAGCCACATATAGGCTATCATACATGCGCTGGTGTATGACAGCCCCTCCGGATGCAGCCACACATAGGCTATCATATATGCGCTGGTGTATGACAGCCCCACCGGATGCAGCCACACATAGGCTATGATACGTATAATCTTCTCATATTTGTTATCCACGGCCACCTTCCATTTAAATTCCACTTTTAAAATTATGTTAGGGCTCTGGGTGTGTTACCAAAGCCCCTCTGTGCTGCAGATTCACAGGTTGCTACACTGTGAGAAGCACACCACCCACCCCCCTCCAGTGTGCGCCAAAACCTTCTCTACAAAAGTGTGATTCCATCAGGCAGAGGGAGGGGGGAAGTGGAGGAGACTGTAGATTTAATTTATTGACGCAAATTTATTATGTGTTGCATTTTTTCTTTTTTGTTGGATGCTCCATCTCTAGAGTCATAGCCAGATCAATCTTACATGACATACAACAGATATTTGCCACTTTAAGCCAGTAACCATGGGTGACCTATTTTCAGACATTATAACCCACCCACCCAACACCAAACCCAATTACCCCAGGAACATCATTGAAAGTCCTTGATTGCCTCAGACAAACTATATAAAGTCCTCTAGGAAGGATCATGAAGCCTTCTCCAGTTTTATTTACCCTGGCTCCCTCTTCTAGTAACAGGCTGTCCACACACTACACACTTTCTAGTTGCCTTTTTTATATTAACCTGCGCTGTCAGATGAGGGAAATCCTTTTCATTGAGTATATACGAGGCACATCGTCCTGTATACCACTGTGGCCACTGATATTTGCCACATAATTAGAAATGGGAAGACATACACGACCACCGATAATCTCCCTCCATCAGGGGCTCCAAGAAAGATCTCATCCTGTGGGATCAAAATGATCACAAGTACAGTGAGCAAAAATCCCAGAACCACATGGGGCGACCTAGTGACTGACCTGCAGAAAGCTGGGACCAATGTAACAAAGGATTCCACCAGCAACACACTACACCACCAGGGACTCAGATCCTGCGGTCAGACACAAGTCCCCCGGCTGAGGGCAGTACATATCCGGGCCTGAATGAAGTTTGCTAGAGAGCATCTGGATGTCCCAGAACAGTATTGGGAGAATGTCATGTGGTCAAGTGTTTGGTCAACACACTCGGTGTGTATGGAGGAGAGGGACTGCTGAGTTGTATCCAAAGAATAACAGACCTACTGTACAGCATATGGGGGGCTACATCATGGCAAAGGGACCAGGATGGCTGATCCATGTACATGAAAGAACAGGACCATGAATCATAAGACCTTGAGTGCAAACCTCCTTCCACCAGAGGGGCAATGAAGAGGAGCTGCTGTGTAAGAAGCATTTCAAGGTCTCCAGATCTCAATCCCGTAGAAAACCTTTGGAGGGAGTTGAAAATCCGTATTTCCCAGCGACAGCCCCAAAACATGGGTTCAAGTCCCAGGGTCAACATCTGCAAAGAGTTTGTATGTTCTCTCCGTGTTTGCGTGGGTTTCCTCCGGGTACTCCGGTTTCCTCCCACACTCCAAAACATACTGGTAGGTTGAATAGATTGTGAGCCCCATTGTTGACAGGGACTGATTTACCAAGCTCTGTGCAGCGCTGTGGAATCTGTAGGCGCTATATAAATAAAGAATTATTATTATTATTACTATAACATCTCTGCTTTAGAGGTGATCTGCATGGAGGAATGGGCCAACATACGAGCAACAGTGTGTACCTACCTTGTGAAGACTTACAGAAAACTTCTGACCTCTCTTATTGCCAACAAAAGAAAAATTTCAAAGTATAGAGATGAACTTTTGTTATTGACCAAATACTTATTTTCCAACCTAATTTGCAAATAAATTCTTTGAAAAAACTGAAATCTGGTTTTGTTTTCACATTTTGTCTGTCACAGTTGAGGTTCTACCTATAATGTCAATTACTGTCCTCTCTCATCTTTTAAAGTGGGAGAACTTGCACAATTGGTGGTGGACTAAACACTTTTTTCACCATTGTATATGACAGGTGCCAAACTCTCCCCAATGTCAGGAAAAAGGAGTACCGGGCATTTAGATTAAAAAAAGTCAGAACTATTTGTTCTTAATGGAGTTCTGGCCCAATCATTTTCTGGGCTGGGGTTCTGGGATCACATCCTCTTAGTTACAATTCCTATTATTCTGATCTTTATTTTCCTGCTATCCTGACTTTTGGCTTGTGTTCAGACTATTCTACTTTCTTGAGATTTTGTACTGCGTTTGCTCTCTTTATTGTGACCTGGCTCTGGCAAATGTCCTGTCTTTGTCTCTGTGTTATGTACTTTTGGGTGGGTCAGCCAATAGTTAGGGACAGATGGGAAATGTTTTAGTCTACGGACCCACTGTCTGTATCTCTGTTCTCAGTCTATTCTTAGACCCTGTGTGATAGGTACATAGGTAAAACAGTCAGGGATTCAAAGCCACTTATATATCTCTTACAAAGTTGGACAGATCCGTAGCCTTCGCTACCACTCCACATAATCCCTACTGCATATCTCCAATAGAGTTGTATGGGGGAAACATTTCTAAATTGACTCACCATATGGATTTACCATTGACTACAATTGCTGCCTATGAGGCCACTATAAAAAGCAGTTTGACCGTGGTTCTAGGAACAAACCATGTGATTTCACTTTGTTCTAGCAAACCCCAGGGATCATAGCAGTCAGACTCAAACCAACAGGCGGCATTGCTTCATAGTCATATTTGGCTCTCATGAGATAACCCCTTTATATTGGGATATTCAGGACTATGGGTGCAAGAGGAGACTGTTTAGTTACTAAATGGATCCATATGGATGCAATAACTAATTAAATCTGTGGATCCCCATAACTATATCCAAAAACAAAAGTATGTAAACAGATGCCATGTGCTGTAGTATATATGTATTGCAGTCTATACCAGAATGTTAGTTCATAGATGTTGTGTTAGCTAGATTTACCTAAATTTATGTGACGCTGTATATGAAATATGGAAACCGTGTTTTTAAGGCCATGGATAACAAATATAAGAAGATTACCACAGTCACAGTGTCTGGATCTATAAGTAAGTGTCCCAGGTTTATCATGATGACGGTAGATTTCCTCTAATAATAGGATAGTGGGGTCGCGGTGTATGGCATAATCATAGCAATGTGTTTCCAGAAGAGGTCACAGTGTCTCCATATCTCCTATATATAATGCCCATTGCATTGTAACATAGCCCAGCCATAATACAACCATTTATCTCACTTCTATCAGCTTTGAGAGCCCTCATCGCATAACCATGAACTTTCCTCTAACGTGACATTAACCCCAAGTCTCCTCAAAACACCAAATAGATCCATATCCTGTAGGACTGTCAGGCTCCCGTCATGATACCCGTATTGAGGACACCTAAATAGTATGTACCAGGGTCTGTATGGATGAGCGCTCCTCAATAGCCCCCGCTCAGGGAAAATGCTGCAGGCAGCAGAGCAAGGGAAATGCCAGCGGAGGGGTAGATTTGGGGGGAAGGGGGATATATGCTTTGTGTCTCTGTACTCCTCCTGTATGTGTGTGCATAGAAAGAGAGGTTTCTTCTTTAAAGAGGGAAAAAAAAAAATTCAGGGCAGAATGCCAGGCGAGAGAGAGGACCTGGCTTTCCACACTTCAAATATCAGGGGACTTAGAAGCTCCCTTCTAAATCGTAGGCGCCACTTAGCCGACTGATGAAGCTGTTAGATGGAACGGGGGATTATTCTCTTAAAGGGACAGTTTCCAGAGCTGAGGTTTCGCTTTTTTTCTATTAGTACATTTCTTCATTAAACGGTGCAGAAAGTTTTAAGGGCTAATTTTATAGAGCACGTACAGAACAAGTGTATGTCTGCATATAATGTATAGTGGAGATATGTATATAGGTGTGTATCTTCTGTTTTACCAGAATGCTTTAAGTATAATATTATATAAATAAATTCATATATATTAGATGTTCATATAAATTCAGGGACAAATGATATAGGATAAAATTAATTATATACCAGTAAAAGTCACAGAGATCCACTTTATATGAACCAGAAGATACACACTGGATAAATCTGTGCATGTTTAGAGCTCTGTATTGCACCATTACTCTGTTATTCCTATTGGAAAAGGTCATCACCACTTGTTGAGCATAGTAACTGCCTACAGTAAGGTGAAGGGTTTGTTATTCTAAAACAGTCCGATTAATGTTCAGACTGTGCATAGATTGCAAGCTCTTGGGGGCAGGGCCCTCATGATGTCGCTATTGGACTGTAATGTATTATTTCATTTGTATATGTACCCCATGATCTGTAATATGCTGCGACACATGATACTGCTGCATCAATTAATATTTCTTCTTATAATTAGGGACACACCACTTTGACAATGTGAATGGTAACATCTAGTTGTCAATTTACTCATGAATGTATTTTAGGAATAACATAAAGGGGCACATTTACTAAGAGCAAGAGCCATGCACCAGTTTTCTATTGAACTTTGCACTTTCTTTTAGGTGCTGTTCTTAGTAAATGCGCCCCCAGGTTGTAAGTAAAAATGATCCACATTTTACCTAAAATAGACATATCAGAAGAGGTGGCAGGTCCTTGACATTCGGTGGGAATCTGACCACTAGGAATCCCCACAACTGGATCCTTAAACCCTTCAGAAATGCACCAATAAATCTCACATCCGACCTGTCCTCTGCTATGGGGCTGTGAGACAAGTAGACATGATTAAGAACCCATTGAAACTGGCTGTCAGGATTCTCTGTATCCAATTTTACGATTTCATGAAATTATTTTGCCAATAAAACTTCAATCAAAAAGGTTTTAAACAAGAACAACGAGTGCTGGATTGTGCTTTTCATTCAAGCGGACATAGTTGTACTGCTAGTGATGGAAGTCTAGATGTGAATGGAGAGCAGGTTATCCATGTAGCCAGTGTCCGGCACAATTGCAGCCCCAGTTTTCAGGAACTCTGGGGGTTCCAATGATCCCTTTATAGAGTAGAATACTTTATGTTTCAGAGCTATTAGCAGAAAACTTATCTTCTGATATAAATCCTTCTACTTATGTATTGCACAGTGATCTCCGTCTTCTATTTCTTTTTCAGCCATTGCAGAACTACAACTCCCAGCATGCCCCGAGAGGACAGATTTAACCCCAGATTGATTCTCCGCTGTAGAATATTGCAGTGCAGGCTACACGTTATGAGATGCACAACAGGTTAAATGGCCGGGTATTAGATGAGTGTGGACAGGACGATAGCCTTGTATGAGCCGATGCAGGCACAGAGGGCTTTTATTAGTTAAGACAAGGCAAATAAAAAAAAATCGGAGCCCTGTGCTAGAAATTTAACTGGCAACTGCTGTAAACAAATTACTATTCATAAGCCGTGTGTAGCTGAAGAGGGGTTATGAATGCACTTAGTTCCCGATCAGGATATTTACTGCAGCCTGAACGCCAGGGGGAATTGATAAAATGCCTCTGTATAAAAGATCTGCTTTCTTCTCTAATAACACTGACGGATTGGTAAAGAACTTGTATATAATGCTACCTCAGACCAGGCTGCTCACTCCCCTAATAACAGCAAAAATGTAACCCCTTCACAGGCTGGCAGGAATTCATTCTCCGGGAGCCTCATAGACTGCTGATTATATACACGTATAGAGAAATGCAGGTGAATGGAGCCGTGGCATCCCATGCCAAGTCGTAAGTCTGTATCTTAAGTGTGGAGACACTGAGGGCCCTTATGTGAGGAGCGTAAACAAAGCACAACCAGCCTTGGACCACCAAGTGCCTTCACTCTGGACTTCTATGACCTTAGCGTGCGAGGCGACATAGGTACAGACTGAGAGGAGAATAATATACAAGAGGAAGCCCCTAGTGGTCATTAATGGTAGTGCTAGTACCGAGGACCTGGAATGACGACTCCATTACCCGTAATGGCCCAAAATTCTATTTTATCTGCTTCTTTTAATCTATATAGGTGTCAGAATTATCCCATAGGTGTAGCAGTCCCAAAACTTGCTTGTAACATCTTCTATTTCTGTAATTTTATTTGACCTATGAAGAAGCCTTTGGAGGTAATGTGATGCAGGACGATGCAGTGTGCAGTGGGTCTCACTAGGTAATTTATACGGTAGGGAAGGACAAATGTAGATGTATCATAAGCTATTAAATACACGGCTACAGGTGGATTTGTTTGTAGGGAATTGGCAAAAATTGGTAATATGGTGGCGATGGATTGTGGCCAAGTAGGTGGTAAGTTCTTGTCTTAGAGGGGCGGCAGGAGATGTATAGGAAACGACTTCCCCCTTTCATTCCTATGGTGATATGTGGGATCTAATATATATATATATATATATATATATATATATATATATATATATATATGATATAGTGTTTGTTTACAATATAAAGAGTAAATCACGAATCGCTGAATCTGGATGTAGATGTATAATGGATGACGCCAAACATATGAACAAGCCACCCGGTATGGACTTCCAGGGATTAAAGGCTATTTTTCTGCCTTTCTGTAGCCCCCCTTTGGGTAACACAGAACCATCTTACACATGTTTATATTGCTTCTTATTTTCCTCGGATTTGTTGGCTGGATCCTTGTCCTACAGATTTCTTCCATTTGCCTGTGTTGTGCAGACATCTCCATAAACATCCCACCCTCCCTCTTTCCTTCGTGCTGTTTCTTCCCATGAACTCATCTTATTTGTAAAATGACTTCTTCTTGTCTCCTAAAATCCTCTGCCCCGTTCCCATGTGCCCACTGAAATGCAATCCCTTTGAAAACTGCTGACGTTCACCCAGGATCTTTCCATCCCAAACCCCTTCCCTTGTATTCTCCATGTCAGAGGCCTCTCCCCCCGCGCTGTACTGTGAATCTTAATAGATGTACTGCTTTGGCTATTCTCAAAAATGAGACAGGAGCGGTGATGAGTGGAGCCAAATTGCAATATTTGGGTCCATGCCGGACATTGTGGGTTCGGCTCCCTTTCGCCACCACTATGATTGTCGCTCTATGATGATGTCACAGGTAGTGACGATCCTCAGGAAATTGTGAGGTGAGCATTCGGGTCTGGTACACAGACCAAACTTTGGGGTTCAGACGAACTCAAATGGATCAGCTCATCTCTAGACAGGAGCAAATTATTGACGGATCATGTTGAAATCCATTATGCCCAATCCAGCTTTCCCACAGAATCATGAGGAAACGCTTTATATAAATTTGGTAGCAAATGGGAAATGATAAAGTTTGTCCAGGTGGAAAAAAATACAGGCGGTCCCCTACTTAAGAACACCCGACTTACAGACGACCCCTAGTTACAAACGGACCTCTGGATGTTGGTAATTTGCTGTACTTTAGCCCCAATAAACAATATAATAAACAATAAACATCTATAACAGTTATCACAGATGCAATGAAGCTTTATTGTTAATCCCGGTTCTTATGACATTTGAATTTTAAAATTCAATTGTAACAGAGAGCAAAAAAAAATTGTCTGGAGTTATAATTATAAAATATACAGTTCCGACTTGCATACAAATTCAACTTAAGAACAAACCTACATAACCTTTCCTGTACGTAACCCGGGGACTGCCTGTACAGAAAACCTATTGTTAGGACATGAATATCAGATTGGCTGCTTGATGAACGACTTTTATGTAAAACATTTGGGCTCCATTAGGTGAATTTTTCACTCTCTTTATCATGTATAAGATAGTGGCATCAAATACTAATCAATCAATCAAGACACAGCTATAACTTTGCACGGTTACTACAGCCGCCATACGGCCTGCGGATAGTAGGTTTACTCCTAAGTCTGTGTCATATCTAGACATAAAGGATGGTTTTCTATAGGTGATCTAAGACCACACATAATATACCACAAGGGGAACCTAACTCGGATATGAAGCTTTCCCTATCACCCCTGCTGTCCCCCCCAGAGTGCACTATGGTGTAGTATCTGCTGGGAGCACTCCAGTCCCCTGGTGCCAGCGTCTCTAGTGTTGCATTAGATCATGATGGTTCATTGCCAAGTGTGGATTATCCTGATATCACCTCTTATGGTTTATTTCAGATGTAATTCAGCTAGACAGCAGGATAACATGGAGGGGGAGAGGTGACAACTGTGAGGATCCAGCAATATGATTACACACAACTGTTTGCCAAGTAGTCAGAATGGGGGGCTCTTTAACACTCCAGGTTATCCTAGTGCAGGGACTGAGGGGTAAATTATGACTGTGACTCCTGGTATCAGGCTTGTCTCCCTCAGACACATGGATCAGTTTTGACTAGAGGGTTCAGGTAAAGGGGTTTTACTGACTTTTCCTTTCAGTCATAGTAATAATAGTAATATATACTTCACTGCCTCAAAAAGGGAACTTGGATTGTTGTTTACAAATAGTACAAGACATTACAGCAATTAAACATTAAAAGAACACATCACCGAGCTTTTGCTACCCTATCAAATCAATATTGTGCACAAGAAAGACACAATTTTCAATTATGGAAGTACACATTAAAGGGTTTATCCATTTTCAGCAAATAATTGATATTGTTTGTGTCATGAAAAGTTATACAATTTTCCAATATACTCTATCAATTCCTTGTGGTTTTCTAGATCTCTGTGTGCTGTCAAATTAAATGGTCTTTCCCTCACTAATTTATTCTCAATGCAGCAGCCAAACTTGTCTTTTAGATCAAATGCTTCCAGTCTGTGCCGGTCTCTGCACTGATTGCCGTCTCCTTCCACATACAGTTTAAAATAATCACTCTCATCCACAAAGCTCTGCACAATGCTGCACCTCCTTATCTCTCCTCTCTCATCTCAGTCTATCACTAAACCCGTGCTATTCGATCTGCCAGTGATCTTAGATTATTCTCTTTTTGGATCAAATAAAATTTTTATTGAAAACCAGCAAAATAGTTTTCCATTTTTTAACATTTAACAGTATAAACAATGAAACACAGACCCTTGGTGCTGGCTGTATTCTATATGTGGCTGGCTGTATACCACTTGAGGCTGGCTGTATACTACATGGGGCTGGCTGTATACTACAGGGGGCTGGCTGTATACTACAGGGGGCTGGCTGTATACTACAGGGGGCTGGCTGTATACTATTTGGGGCTGGCTGGCTGTATTCTATATGGGGCTGGCTGGCTGTATTCTATATGGGGCTGACTGTATGCTACATGGGGCTGGCTGTATACTACAGGGGGCTGGCTGTATACTACGTGGGGCTGGCTGTATACTACTTGGGGCTGGCTGTATTCTATATGGGGCTGGCTGTATACTACATGGAGCTGGCTGTATACTACAGGGGGCTGGCTGTATACTACAGGGGCTGGCTGTATACTACAGGGGCTGGCTGTATACTACAGGGGGCTGGCTGTATACTACAGGGGGCTGGCTGTATACTACAGGGGGCTGGCTGTATACTACTTGGGGCTGGCTGTATACTATTTGGGGCTGGCTGTATACTATTTGGGGCTGGCTGTATACTATTTGGGGCTGGCTGGCTGTATTCTATATGGGGCTGGCTGTATACTACATGGGGCTGGCTGTATACTACATGGGGCTGGCTGTATATTACAGGGGGCTGGCTGTATACTACGTGGGGCTGGCTGTATACTATTTGGGGCTGGCTGGCTGTATTCTATATGGGGCTGGCTGTATACTACATGGGGCTGGCTGTATACTAAATGGGGCTGGCTGTATACTTCATGGGGCTGGCTGTATACTACTTGGGGCTGGTTGTATACTACACCCTCGGCTTATACTCGAGTCAATAGGTTTTCCCAGTTTTTGGTGGTAAAATTAGGTGTCTCGGCTTATACTCGGGTCAGCTTATACTTGAGTACATACAGTATATCACTTCCATAGAAAACAAATAGAGCAAAAAACGCCATACAATCTCAACATATGAGGTATCACCATGTACATAATGACCCATACAATAAAACAAAATAATTATTAAACCCGCACGATGAACAGCGCAAAAAACATTAAAAACACACAAAAAATTATGATTTTTACCCATCTTGTCCCACATAAAAAGTGATCAAAAAATGTATCTATACGAAAATGGTAGTGTTGTAAAGTACAACATATCCCACAAAAAACAAGCTCTCAACCAGCGTTATATACACACAATCAAAAGAGTTTGCCACTTGAAAATGGTGATGCAAAAATGATAGATTTTTTTCCCCATTTTAGGTTTAATTCTACAAAATTAGTAGAAAAAGAAGAAAAAAATGAAGAAATTTGGTATTGCCGAAATCATACTGACCTGTAGGATAAATATAACATATTAGGGAATATATATATATATATACGGTGAACACCAAAGAAAAAACTTAGTAAGCTTTCAGCATTAGGACATACCCAAATTGTATCACTAAAACTGCATCTCATCCCACAAAAGCTCACAAAAGTGCGCTCAACCAACTAAAACCACTAAATTCTATAGGGCAAAACTGGCAGCTGCATGAACCTCCTCATCTGAGGCTCGCTGTATCCATATGTGGGGTATCTCCATAATTGGGAGAAATTTTAGCGCTAAATTAAAGCAAAATCACACCATTCTAAATGTCAACCCGTTTTAATTACTATGAAGATCTCAAAGGGTTAACAATATCCCTAAAAGCTGTTTCTGATAGTTTGAGGGCTGCAGATTTGAAAATGGAATTAAATGGTTTCTAATATTTTATATTTCAAATCTCATTAAAGACAAAAATGATCCCCAAAAGAGTTAACTCTGAAAACTCCTTGAGAATACGGAAAACTGATGTTCGGTTTGTAAGTCGTGCGACATCAAAATAAAATATCCAGACATATTAACAATTATGAAAACATAAAGGAGACATATGGGAAATGTTATTTAGTGAATAATTTGGGTAATAAAATTGTCTGAAAATTTTAAAAACTTCCAATTCTTTTTAAAGTGTTCAAAAGTTATAACCCAATAAAGTAACGCATGTCAGATTACAGGAAATGGGGCTCAGGCTTTAGCTATAAGCTGGCTGCTCCCTAAAGAGGATACTATTATTATAGGAAGCTTCTATGTTTACTTCCTGTGGATGAACACCGGTCCCTGGTCATGTGATGTCACACAGGTGCACGGCTCGTTATATCCCTGATCATGTGATATCACACTGCCTCATTATATATACCTGGTCATGTGATGTCATACAGGTGCACAGCTAGCTATATCCCTGGTTACACAGGTACATGGCTCATTATATATACCTGGTCATGTGATGTCATACAGGTGCACAGCTAGCTATATCCCTGGTTACACAGGTACATGGCTCATTATATATACCTGGTTACATGATGTCAGACAGGTGTAAGGCTTGTTATATCCCTGGTCATGTGATGTCGTACAAGGGCGCGGCTCGTTATATCCCTGGTCATGTGATGTCACACAGGTGCATGGCTCGTTATATCCCTGGTCATGTTATGTCACACAGGTGCATGGCTTGTTATATCCCTGGTCATGTGATGTCAAACAGGTTCATGACTCGTTATATCCCTGGTCATGTGATGTCACACAGGTGCATGGCTTGTTATAGCCCTGGTCATGTGATGTCAAACAGGTTCATGACTCGTTATATCCCTGGTCATGTGATGTCACACAGGTGCATGGCTTGTTATAGCCCTGGTCATGTGATGTCAAACAGGTGCATGACTCGTTATTTCCCTGGTCATCGGATGTCACGCAGGTGCATGGCTCATTATATCCGTGGTCATGTGATCTTATATAGGTGCACAGCTCGTTATATCCCTGGTCATGTGATCTTATATAGGTGCACAGCTCGCTATATCCCTGGTCATGTGATGTCACAAATCTGCACGGTTCCTTAAATCAGAGGGAGTAATCAGAGCTGTGTGATATATAATGAGCCGTGCACCTGTGTGACATCACATGACCAGGGACCAGATTTTATCCATAGGAAGTAAAGAATGAAGCTACCTAATGACAGCAAGCTGAGATCTAGAAAACCCCAAGGAATTAATACAGAAAGTATATTGGAAAATTGTATAACATTACATTACAAAAAAAAACCAATTGCTTACTGAAAGTGGACAACTCCTTTAAGTAGTTTTCCACTTCTATCCCACCATGTGGAAATCTTGTATAAGCCACAAGGTGAAGCAGACAGAACCACTGCCTGCACTCCACTATATCTGATCCGGACCTTTCACACAAAATGACAGACAGGGATAGGGCTTCAGTAACCTGATCCAATAATAGTAAGACTATTCCTTGCACGTAGCTGCCCGTCATTCCTGGCATTGTGGAAGTATCGTGGAATAATCTGATGGTGTTACGTGTTATAAGCTTTCACTGGAGGAATTATGGGAGTCTGACACCTAATCCCTACTGCTGTCATAGGATCACACTCAGGCACGCAGGGATGGCCAAGACGTAGGGAAGATACTTCATTACTGAAAGCTGGACGGGGCTGACATCTTTACCTTTACCAGGAGAAGAGGAGAGCAAGGACTCTGTATTATTAGTTACCACTCATTGGGGCACATTTACTTACCTGGTCCTGTCGCGATCCCGCAGGTGTCCAATTTCCTGCAGGTGTCGCTGCTGTGATGTCACAGTACAGGGATAATACACACAGTGATGTCACAGTACAGGGATAATACACACAGTGATGTCACAGTACAGGGATAGTACACACAGTGATGTCACAGTACAGGGATAATGCACACGGTGATGTCACATACAGGGATAATATACACAGTGATGTCACAGTACAGGGATAATACACACAGTGATGTCACAGTAAAGAGATAATATATATAGTGATGTCACAGTACAGGGATAATACACACAGTGATGTCACAGTACAGGGATAATACACACAGTGATGTCACAGTACAGGGATAATATACACACAGTGATGTCACAGTACATGGGATAATACACACAGTGATGTCACAGTAAAGAGATAATACACACAGTGATGTCACAGTAGAGGGATAATACACACAGTGATGTCACAGTACAGCGATAATACACACAGTGATGTCACAGTAAAGAGATAATACACATAGTGATGTCACAGTACAGGGATAATACACACAGTGATGTCACAGTACAGGGATAATACACACAGTGATGTCACAGTACAGGGATAATACACACAGTGATGTCACAGTACAGGATAATACACACAGTGATGTCACAGTACAGGGATAATACACACAGTGATATCACAGTACAGGGATAATACACACAGTGATATCACAGTAGAGAGATAATACACACAGTGATATCACAGTAGAGAGAT
Source organism: Engystomops pustulosus (assembly GCF_040894005.1). NCBI lineage: Eukaryota > Metazoa > Chordata > Amphibia > Anura > Leptodactylidae > Engystomops > Engystomops pustulosus. Next base: position 22,068,181 of record NC_092418.1, read on the forward strand.
AATACACACAGCATTGCTGTAATGTAATGTTAATGCCTCCTGAGTAGACTTTCAGTAGATACAGTAAGCCATGTGTGCATGTGTACGGGGAAGCTGAATGATACAGTGGTACAATACTTTTTGTTAAACGCCTATCAGGAAGGGAGAATCACATAAAAGTTGTCTAGAAGTTGTACTATGGCAATAAATGGTGAGGTACGAGTTGGAGATGACTACTTAGGAGGATAACCATAGAGCGCCGGCTGCTATCAGGTCCGGTTACTCGCCCCTCCTCAGATGACAGGAGCTTTATGAGGCAGATAGATCTATATTGTTTCAGTCCATCATCCACTCCATTTCAGGTGGCAGAGACCTGCAGGGCTGCATAAATAGAAGAGGAGATCAGTGCCAAGCTAAGAGTAAGACAGGACTGACGTCTGGGCAGGAGGCCAAAGGGAAGCGCTGCCAAAATCTGCACAATTTTTATTTATTTTTTTTTAAGACGACAAGGAAGAAGTAGCGTTTGGGTTAGGAATAAAAAGTTACAGCAGAAGTAAACGTTGTGGCTCTGGCTTCCTAACCCAGAGAATACATCAACCTCTTATATACAAGTGTTACTGGAAGTCTGCAAGAGCGGAATGGAAAACTGACAGGATGTACCCTGACACTTCCCTGAGTTATACACCCGACGTCTGTACTTATTCCCTATGAGATACATTGTCAGGCAGGGGGCAGGGGGTATGCTCCATCCTGGGTGCAGGAGCCTTAGGGGACTCCCCACACAAAGAGAATAGCACTGTGACAAATCGTGGGGCGGGCCGTCAGACAACGCGCAGGATTTAACATTTAGAAATGTGTCGCAAGACAATGCACTTACAAGCACCGGGAAGAAGAAGGTGAACTCTGGCGGACCTCAGCGGGGAAGCAACGGATGCAGGAACTCGGGCGCACGATCTTCGTGAATCGCGGCAGACACAAATCCTCGTCGGGATCGCGATAGGACCGGGTTAGTAAATCTGCCCCATTATAATTTGGGACCTCTCACATACTTTCCATTGGGGCAAAGTTACGTATGCATGAGAGACTCCATCACTCGCACCAGCATGTGGTAAGGATGTGTATGCACTTTATAGTCCATCTTCATCCTATGTACACATTCAGCTTGTACTTTACTAAGTATTTAGACCCTTTGCTTGGACTCTCATATTTAACTCACATGCTGTTCATTTACTTCTGATCCTCCTTCAGATGGTTCTACAACTAACACATGAAGGATCCCAGACTATGAGAAATAAGATTCTCTGGTCTCATGAGACAAAGATTGAACATTTTGTAGACTGTAATCCATGTTAAAATCCATCTTTATTAGTACATGTTAAAAATGTTCTTAAAAACAATCCATAGAAAAACACTACATTTACTACATTTCTGTATTTCTTCTGTCGATAAAACCAGGCGCTGCTCATCACTTGCCAAATACAATCCCAGCAGTGACACATGGTGGGGGCAGCATCAGGCTATGGAGGCAGGGACAGGACCACTGGGTGTGTAATGCATAGGCTAGGTAGGTAAAATTGTCCCTCTCCTTGTCAGGATCTATCTGGTGCGCCTGTGCAACTCACTCAGAAGCTACTGCCCTGGTAAACATTGTAATTGCAGCTGCAAAGGACTGGGAGGGAACACGTTAAGATGTTGATTGTCCTTAAACAATTATATCCTTTGTCTTATTGTAAAGCAAGCTGGAAGCTGGTAGGACAGGGCTACCACCTGACTAGGGGAGTATAAAACCCCTGGTGGGTAGGAGCACATGGTCGGAGTCGGTATCCTGCAGGAAGTAAGACCTCATGGTCAGTATTGTCAGTTATTAGTCAACAGAGTGAGAAGCAAGGTCCAGTGTGTCATCCACACTACCAGGAAGCAAAGGTGACTCAGGCTGCTGCCTGACACCTTGGGGCAGTCAGGAGACTAAGTCCAAGAGCAGAGGTCCACTATCTGGAGTCAACTCCATCTACCAGCCCAGCCTAAAGCTATTACGAGGCTGTAAGCAACCCTTCCTGCGGACCAGCTATCTCCTGCCAGCTTTCCTGCCTGCTGAAGTTGCTGCTGATGTTAGGCTGTTGCCTGCTGTTCCATTAAAGAACTGTGAGTTATTTTGCACCACGTGCCTCCGTATGATCCCTGAATCCGGCTGCTTCACCATCACAGGCTCTCCATCTTCCATCACCCAGGGATCCCTATATATACATCAGGGGTTGCCCTCTTCAAACAGTCTCTTCCTCCATTTTCTTGCACACACCACCTGCTGGAGACCTGCTAGGCTGTAGACCAGGCCTTCGGTCCCAATACCAATCACCGTGACCATAGCTTGCCCAAGGCCACAAAAGCCAACCACTCTGGTATTCTGGGCCCCCGCTGTGTACAACCACCGAAGATAAAGGTCAGACCCAATGGGGGTTGTTGCAGTTAACGTGAAGGAAAGGTAAATGTGGACAAGTACAGATATATCCTGGATGAAAACCTCTTCCAGATGCTCTGGACCTCAAGCTGGACTGAACCTTCCAACAATACAATGTCCTTAGCACACAGCTAAAATAACACAGCAAAGGCCTCAGAACATCTCTGTGACCATTACTGACCGGCCCAGCCAGAGCCCGGACCTAAACCCAAGGGAGCATCTCTGGAGAGACTTGAAATTGGCTTCCACCAATGTTCACCATCCAACCTGAGGGAACTGGAGAGGATCTGCAAGGAAGAGGCAGAGGATCCCCAAATCCAGGGGTGAGAAACTTGTAGCATCTTCCCAAGACGACTCCTGGCTGCACCAGCTCCAACCCTGCTTCTACTCATCACTGAGTAACAGGGCCAAATATTCATCACCAGGGGACGAATACTTATGATCATGTGATATTTCAGTCTTTCTTGTTTAATAAATTAACAAAATATCTGTATTCTGTATTTTTTATTTCAAGATGGGAGCAAAGTGCACATTAATGAGAAAAAAAAGAAATTGGCTGCAATGAAACAAAAAGTGAAAAATTTTATGGGGTTTCTATACTTTCCATACCCACTGTATCTGCAACTGGGAGTTCAACATGTGCTCTGCTAGGTCTGACTCATTTATGTGATGTACATGATCCCAGAGATAGGACCTCTGCTGCCACCTGCTGGAAGCTATATTGAAACATCAGTACAGTATATACAAATGAGAGGAAAAAAAAGAGTCCTCCATCAGCAACTCATTGCAAAATTGAATAATTGAAGCCTCATCCATACACCTCCTATCTAGCTCCTATTTCTATCTATCTACCTATCTCAAACATATCTATCTAATAAGACCTGAATATTAAGTATTTCTACTAATCTGTCTGTGGGGTTGTGATTAGCGAAGTTTGTATATTATATCTGTTTCTATATATTATATCAGACAACTAACACCTGAAATGGATTCCTTGCTTCACCAACTTGCCAAATTACGGACTTCTGTAAAACGGTACCTGGGAAAGGGAAGGACAGGAATTGGGAGGGGAGGTTGGAGATTTGGGGGGGTTAGGGATGGTTTATTGCGGTTTTGTTTTCAGTGTTGTAAACGGGAAATGTGTTGGCAAAATTAATAAATATAATCTGATTTCAAGAAAAAATAATTTTACCTAAAAGAAAAAGGCACCAAAAAATGTTTTACAGGGAGCAGCTACATCAAGAAACAATTAGACTCTAAATGCAAAAATAATATACAGTGAAATTGCATCTATAGCTTATTGCAACAACACCAGTCGCCCGCCCCCCCCCCCTTGCAATAATCTGCCTATGCTGGAACATGAGGCAATTACTCATGACTCTTGAAAATCAGGTAACACAATGTAACATCCCCATCACCAGATTTTAGGAATTATGAAGATAGAAATCTAAGAAGGTGCAACACTGACATCTGCTGTAAACTAGTGGTACTGCAGCATCTCTACAGCACTGGTAGAGAAATCGACAACTATGTATAATAACTGGCTGAGCAAAAAATGGAAAATACATTTCAATAGACAGGTAGGTCCGATCTTTGCCGACAGTAAATATATCCATCTTAATGGATGTGAAGGAAAATGGATGCAGATACAATACAGAGTGAACACATTCCCATTTTTTGTGGATGCACACTGGACACAAGCATAGATCCAGGCACTGTGATTGTGGTAATTTTCCTATATTTGTTATCCGTGTCCTCGTTCCTTCTAAAATAAACTTTTACAATTATGCTAATGATTCAGAAGGGCTCTGTGGGTGTAACCAGAGCCCCTAAGTGCTGCAGGTTCGTATGCTGTTATACTCTCTCACTTTCCCTCCTGTGCCCTCAGCATATCCCCCTACCCGCTGCCTGATGATGCCAGAAAGATGAGATGGGGAGTGCTTCTCACAGTGTAACCGCTTGTGAAGCTGCAGCACGGAGGAGCTCAGGTAAAACCCAAGAGAACTTCTGGCTTATTAGCATAAGTTGATTTTAGAAGAAAGGAGTCCATGTATAACAAATATATGAAGATTACTACAGTCACGGTGCCTGGATCTATGAGCAAGTGTCCCTGGTTTATCATGATGGATTTTGATGGAAGATTTCCTTTAAGGAATTTTACAGGATGGAAATCAGTGATTACTTCTCCATTTTCATTGCTTATAAGTAAGTGGGGAAACTTGACAACCTATCCTGAAATCCCTGGAGACATATCAATTGTAACTCCCTGGTCTATCCATATCTTATCCACAGCTTGCTGGGTACAAATCACCTATGGCAGAGATGGCAAACCTTTTCGAGACCAAGTGCCCAAATTACAACTAAAACCCATTTATTTATTGCAAAGGGCAAACACAGCAATTTAAGCAGTAACTTATTGCTCTCAGTTCTACCACAAATTCAACAGAAGAAGGACTTCCATCGATAAACCGCCCCTCTCCGTACCTTCTCAATCTTTCTACAGACCAAGGAAGCCAAGGATGTGTTGCTTTAAAATAATGTTGAGAGCACTGTCTACATTGCCTGTGACTGCAGGTGAATTCTTTGAGTCGTGTCTGGTGAACTGGTTGGGGCACTCTGGCACCTGTCCCATAGGTTCGCCTCCACTGATCTATGGTGAAGATTTCTAGATACACATCTAGAAAATTGTCAACTGCATATTTCCACCCTGGATGTCTTCACTTTAAACGTAGTATGAGAAATCCACAGAATAAGCCGTCATAGATAGTAGTTTTTATCGTTAAGCAAATTCAATTGTCGGTGCACGGGGGAGGGGGCTGTGATCGTTAGTGCACCTGTTTTCATCTTTCCATCATGCCCATCACTATACAGATATTCTAATTAGTCATTGAGATCGCCTATAGAAATATGCAAAGAGAATAGGTGCACCAGCTGGCATGGCCACACCCCCAGTGCACCGACAAGCTCATTTGCATAGACATAAGAAATTAGATTTCTTTAAAATGACAGATGGTGGAAAAGAGGTAAGAGAGGTCTGGAAAGTTTATGTAGTGGTTTACACAGTGGTGAGTTTACAAGCGGGATTTGTACCCCCTTTAAGCATCAGGAGGCCATTTATTACCAGTGCAGCCATGACACCTAGCATAGGACATGACTCCATAACCGAGCGGAGAGGGGATCTCTGCACATATACCCTTTGCCTACTCACACTACTCACCTATAGACAGAGCTGGTTAATGGAGAGACATTATGGATATACTGGAACTTTCTGCAAATTATAAGGCGAGGTGCAAATTTACTGGAACCAAACTGAAGGTGAAAGCCTTCAAAATGACTTAAAAGGAAATCTAAGCCAGAAATCCTTAAATTAGCTGCGATTTAGGGGCAATAGATCTGTAGGGAATTAGTCATCTATATGTTTGGAGCCTGATAAATGCGTCTGACACGTAATGATTAAGATATACATTTTTAGTACTAATCGCTTAATGCAGCCCTGGATGAGGCCCAGCAATGATGTTACCGCTGGCTCTCAACTTCTCAAAGTCTATTGCATCGGAGACAGATTCTGCTGGCTCCTCCGGGTGTCTGACTCCTGAATTATACATTATTTTCTCCATATGTGAAGAATGTTAATATAAAGTCTCAAGAAAATATATTACTGGGGCTCGAAAATAGAGATGGTGACATTTATTTGGGCCAAATCCCACATCAGAGTATTTCATGTACAGTTTATCTACATTGCCAGTGAAGTCTATATGAGCAGCTCTGCCAGGCCTCTTGTATGAGAGAGAAGAGAATGTTTTCCAACATCAGATTCCATTTTTTATATATGAAAAACAAAACATTTCTGCCAGAACTAAAGAGTAAGGATAGCGACTCTTATATACCATCATGGAGAAAGCCTGAGTCCTGCTTCATCTGACCACTCATACTAAAAACCTGTGAGTCCTTCTTTTAGCTCATTGAGTCTTGCTACTTTTGCAGCTACTCATCCAAAAAGCCTGTGAGTTCTGCCTCCTTACAACAAATATGTATCCAGCTTATACTCTACTCACACAGTAAGCAAGTTTCCCAACCCACTCATAGAGAATGCATATGTCTCCAGGGTCCTCCTCCCACTCATACAGAAAGCCTGTCTCTCCAGGGACCTCCTCCCCATCATAGAGAAAGCCTGTGTCTCCAGGGTCCTCCTCCCACTCATACAGAAAGCCTGTCTCTCCAGGGACCTCCTCCCCATCATAGAGAAAGCCTGTGTCTCCAGGGTCCTCCTCCCACTCATAGAGAAAGCTTGTGTCTCCAGGGTCCTCCTCCCACTCACAGAGAAAGCCTGTGTCTCCAGGGTCCTCCTCCCACTCATACAGAAAGCCTGTCTCTCCAGGGACCTCCTCCCACTCATACAGAAAGCCTGTGTCTCCAGGGTCCTCCCCCCACTCATAGAGAAAGCCTGTGTCTCCAGGGTCCTCCCCCCACTCATAGAGAAAGCCTGTGTCTCCAGGGTCCTCCTCCCACTCATACAGAAAGCCTGTGTCTCCAGGGTCCTCCACCCACTCATACAGAAAGCCTGTCTCTCCAGGGACCTCCTCCCACTCATAGAGAAAGCCTGTGTCTCCAGGGTCCTCCCCCCACTCATAGAGAAAGCCTGTGTCTCCAGGGTCCTCCTCCCACTCATAGAGAAAGCCTGTGAGTCCTGTTTCCTCCTCCCCATCATAGAGAAAGCCTGTGCCTCCAGGGTCCTCCTCCCTCTCATAGAGAAAGCGTGTGAGTCCTTTTTCCTCCTCCCACTCATAGAGAAAGCCTGTGAGTCCCATTTCTTCCTCCCCATCATAGAGAAAGCCTGTGAGTCCTATTTCCTCCTCCCCATCACAGAGAAAGCCTGAGAGTCCTATTTCCTCCTCCCCATCATAGAGAAAGCCTGTGAGTCCTATTTCCTCCTCCCTCTCATAGAGAAAGCCTGTGAATCCTGTTTCCTCCTCCCTCTCATAGAGAAAGCCTGTGAGTCCTGTTTCCTACTCCCTCTCATAGAGAAAGCCTGAGTCCTGTTTCCTCCTCCCTCTCATAGAGAAAGCCTGTGAGTCCTGTTTCCTCCTCCCTCTCATAGAGAAATCCTGTGAGTCCTTTTTCCTCCTCCCTCTCATAGAGAAAGCCTGTGAGTCCTGTTTCCTCCTCCCTCTCATAGAGAAAGCCTGTGAGTCCTGTTTCCTCCTCCCTCTCATAGAGAAAGCCTGTGAGTCCTGTTTCCTCCTCCCTCTCATAGAGAAAGCCTGTGAGTCCTGTTTCCTCCTCCCTCTCATAGAGAAAGCCTGTGAGTCCTGTTTCCTCCTCCCTCTCATAGAGAAAGCCTGTGAGTCCTGTTTCCTCCTCCCTCTCATAGAGAAAGCCTGTGAGTCCTGTTTCCTCTTCCCTCTCATAGAGAAAGCCTGTGAGTCCTATTTCCTCCTCCCTCTCATAGAGAAAGCCTGTGATTTCTTCATAAGAAGAAGAGCGGATCCTGCCAGAGGGGGCAGACACCAGTATGTCAGTGTGTTTAGTATATAACACAGCTCAACAAAATTCCCCAATTCACAATCGGACTACCGTATATACTCGAGTATAAGCCGAGTTTTTCAGCACAAAAAATGTGCTGAAAAACACTTACTCGGCTTATACTCTAGTCAAAAAGCTAAAAAAAAAAAAAAAATCTAAACTCACCTTTCCAGCGGCCGCGCGAGTCTTCTATGCGATCCCTCTGGCTGCGGCACCAGGTCAGTGCAATGTCAGAGTCACTGACTTCAGCCGCCGCCGCGATCGTATTGTGTGTGCCGGCAGCCGGCACACACTGTGATGTCAGCGCTGCGGCTGACGTCAGAGCTGTGCGCCGCACGGACCTGGCGCCGCAGCCAGAGGGATCGCATAGAAGACTCGCGCGGCCGCCGAAAAGGTGAGTTTAGATTTTTAATTTTTTTTTATTAACTGTCCGGCTCCATAACGGGCCGGGGATCCGGCTCCATAACGGGCCGGGGATCCGGCTCTTTAAGAGGGCACAGGGGCTGGTGGCTCAATACTTGGGCAGGGACTGAAAGGCTACAAATTGGGGCAGGTGCTGACAGGCTACAAATTGGGGCAGGGGCTGACAGGCTACATATTGTGGCAGGGGCTGACAGGCTACATATTGGGGGCAGGGGCTGACAGGCTACATATTGGGGGCAGGGGCTGACAGGCTACATATTGGGGGCAGGGGCTGACAGGCTACATATTGGGGGCAGGGGCTGACAGGCTCCATATTGGGGGCAGGGGCTGACAGGCTCCATATTGGGGGCAGGGGCTGACAGGCTCCATATTGGGGGCAGGGGCTGACAGGCTCCATATTGGGGGCAGGGGCTGACAGGCTACATATTGGGGGCAGGGGCTGACAGGCTACATATTGGGGGCAGGGGCTGACAGGCTACATATTGGGGGCAGGGGCTGACAGGCTACATATTGGGGGCAGGGGCTGACAGGCTACATATTGGGGGCAGGGGCTGACAGGCTACATATTGGGGCAGGGGCTGACAGGCTATATATTGGGGCAGGGGCTGGCAGACTATACTGGGGCAGCGGCTGGCAGGCTATGTACTACTGGGGGCTGGCTGGCAGCTATATACTACAGGGGGCTGCTGGCTATATACTACTGGGGGCTTGGTGGCTATATACTACTGGGGGCTTGGTGGCTATATACTGGGGGGGGGGGGGGCTGTGACCAATGCATTTCCCACCCTCGGCTTATACTCGAGTCAATAGGTTTTCCCAGTTTTTTTGTGGTAAAATTAGGGGCCTCGGCTTATACTCGGGTCGGCTTATACTCGAGTATATACGGTAAGTATTTATCTGCCCTTTTTTCCATGGTTAAAGACTATAAGCAGAATTTTATTTTCTTGCTTTTTTTTTTTTTGGTCAGAATTTCTAACCAAATTTACACAAAATTTTTGCCTCAAAAGCGGATATAGTGTATGATTTTTACATTTTAGCTATTTACATTCTGATGGTGACGTTAGTGACTGGAGGGACAAACACATAATTGAGGTGTATTTTTTCATTTATTTTTTTACTTTTATTTTTTTTATTTATGTCCATCAAAGTTCAGAATAAACCTTGGGAACCTTTTTTTACCCTTTACTTTTCCTGTGTACCTGGATGAAGAGTTACAGAAAAGTTTGTCACTATTTGGACTTTGCTGTGTCTAGATAGCACCAGGATCCGTTCAGTCACATAACCACTGGGAAGCATAGCGGCAGTGGACCTGCGGCTACATCTACTCTCTGGACAGCATTCAATCATGTATTAGAAATGGAGGCATTATATATCACCTCTGTCTTCTCTCCAAGGTCCTCTGCAGTGGTTCTCAGCCTCCTAAAATCCATGCTGTAAATATGTCCATGGACTACTGTACAGTGGGCAGCCTGGAAGCAGTTAACACCATCCTTTCAGGGATCTGGCCTTCTCGTAGAGGACCACCCGGGCACTACCTCTAGAAGCATCTTCCTTTGAGCGACAGCTGAAAACAGGTGGATCAACAGATCTAACAGTTGTTAGTGTTGGTGCTGCATTTCGCCCAGCAGGGAAAGACTCCTTACATCATATTTCTCTATGATGCAAGGACTCCCATCATGGCATAGCTCCAAACCGTCCTGAATTCAGCAGGACAATTTTTGGGCGCTGTCCCGGGTGGTAGGGAGAATGTCCAGAGCTGTCCCACCTCCTGGTCTCCGCCCCAACACACTTGGGGTACAGAGCCAAGACCAGGGAACGGGACCAGCTCCTGCCTCCTCTCTGTTTAAAAAAAAAAAAATCTTTAATCACCTTTCGATCTTTTCCCCACAGTCCTGTTTCCTCTACTCCCCAGGGCTCTGAGCTAACAAGGTGTAAGGGGCAGGGCCAGGTGAGGGGAGGAGCTACTGTCGACTGGTCCCACCCCTCCTCCTTGTCATCTTGGAGCCCCAGGGAGAGAAGGAAGCAGGACTGCAGGTGAACGAGGGAAAGGTGATTAAAGTTTTTTTGTTTAATAACCAGGAGGGGAGAGAGGCCACAATATGGAGGACAGGACAGGAAGTGAGGATGGAGGACAGGGGCAAAACATGTCGGGGGGCTTTAGTGTCTAGTCAGTTTTTTATTTAACGGACATAGGATTGACAATACCCAATACTTTGTGATCTACATGCTAAGCCAGGGGTCCCCAAACTTTTTACATAGGGGGCCGGTCACTGTCCCTCTCAGACCGTTGGAGGGCCGGACTGAAGTTTAAAAATAAAACAAATATAAGAAATTCCTTGAAAACACAGCGCTAGCGGTACATGCAACCGCATCTGTAATACACTGGGCCCCCTCAATTAATTATTTAATATACTGCACCCCTTTGTGAACTATTTTATTTATTGGCCAAATTAATGAATTAATTGGGTCAATTAATTATTGAATATGCTGCCCCCCATTAATTATTAGACTGCCCCTCATAATTAATTATTTCCTATGCTGCCCCCCACCATTAATTATTTACTATACTGCCCCTCATAATTATTTCCTATGCTGCCCCTCATAATTATTTCCTATGCTGCCCCTCATAATTAATTATTTCCTATCCTGCCCCTTATAATTAATTATTTACTATTCTGCCCCTCATAATTAATTATTTCCTATCCTGCCCCTTACAATTAATTATTTCCTATGCTGCCCCTCATGATTAATTATTTCCTATGCTGCCCCTCATAATTATTTACTATGCTGCCACTCATAATTAATTATATCTAGAGATGAGCGAGTATACTCGTCCGAGCTTGATGCTCGTTCGAGTATTAAGGTACTCGAAACGGCTCGTTGCTCGGACGAGTATTTCCCCTGCTCGAGATCGAGCATTTAATTAAACAAACACAGTGAAGAACAATGAAGAATAGAATAAAAACAGTGAACACAGTGACCACAGGATCATTTAAGTGAAAAACACAGTGAAAAACACAGTGAAGAATAGATTACAGATGTTCGGCACATCTGCTTACTTGTCGGGAGATACGCGCGGAACGGTGCGAACAAAATAGCATGTGAAGAACACATTGAAGAACACGGTGAGCAGCACAGAGACACCAGGGAGCAGCACAAAGACACCGGGGAGCAGCACAGAGACACCGGGGAGCAGCACAGAGACACCGGGGCAGAGGCGGCACGGAGACATGGGGCAGCGGCAGCACGGAGACATGGGGCATCGGCAGCACGGAGACATGGGGCATCGGCACAGAGACATGGGGCAGCGGCAGCACGGAGACATGGGGCAGCGGCAGCACGGAGACATGGGGCAGCGGCGGCACGGAGACATGGGGCAGCGGCAGCATGGAGACATGGGGCAGCGGCACGGAGACATGAGGCAGCGGCAGCATGGAGACATGGGGCATCGGCACGTAGACATGGGGCAGCGGCAGCATGGAGACATGGGGCATCGGCACGGAGACATGGGGCAGCGGCAGCACGGAGACATGGGGCAGCGGCACGGAGACATGGGGCAGCGGCACGGAGACATGGGGCAGCGGCAGCACGGAGACATGGGGGAGCGTCACGGAGACATCGGGGTGCGGCACGGAGACATCGGGCAGCGGCACGGAGACATCGGGGAGCAGCACGGAGACATCGGGGAGACTTCAGTGGAAGAAGAGCAGCGGATCCCGGGACAGCGTATCTCCCGACAAGTAAGCAGATGTGCCGAACATCTGTAATCTATTCTTCACTGCGTTTTTCACTTAAATGATCCTGTGTTCACTGTGTTCACTGTTTTTATTCTATTCTTCACTGTTCTTCACATCTGATAACTTGTCGGGAGATAATATACGCACGGAGCAGTGAAGAATAGATTGCAGATGTTTGCATACATCTGATCACTTATCAGAAGACATTCTTTTTCAATTAATTAACACATTTTATTCCCGAACCATGGTCCCTTTGAAAAATGCTCGAGTCTCCCATTGACTTCAATGGGGCTCGTTATTCGAGACGAGCACTCGAGCATCTGGAAAAGTTCGTCTCGAATAACGAGCACCCGAGCATTTTAGTGCTCGCTCATCTCTAATTATATCCTATGCTGCCCCTTATGAGGGGCAGCATAGTAAATAATTATGAGGGGGAGCATAGTAAATAATTATGAGGGGCAGCATAGTAAATAATTATGAGGGGCAGCATAGTAAATAATTAATTATGACGGGCAGTATAGGAAATAATTATGAGGGGCAGCATAGGAAATAATTATGAGGGGCAGCATAGGAAATAATTATGAGGGGCAGCATAGGAAATAATTAATCATGAGGGGCAGAATAGTAAATAATTAATTATAAGGGGCAGGATAGGAAATAATTAATTATGAGGAGTAGCATAGGAAATAATTAATTATTCCCTATGCTGCCCCCTCCATTATTATTTTCTGTAATGGCCCCATAATTCATTGTTTCATATATTAGGGCCGCCATAATCTTTCTACTGCTGTTTAAAAAAAATAAAATAAAAACCCTGTACTTACCTCTGGCTCCCGCCTCTTCCTTCTTCTGGCTGCTGCCGGACAGGAAGGGGTGGGCGGCTGCGTGATGACGTAATCACGCGGCCGCACATCCAGGTTCGAGGAGCGATGTGCGCCGGGGTTGTCTTCCGGCCACATCGCTCCACCTGCAATAATAGTGCTCATGTGAGCACTATTCAGTGACGGGCTGGAGCTTCCTGTCCGGACGGACGGAGGCCCCTGCCCACTGCCGAAGGCCGTGGCCTAATCACTGACTCTATTGAAGCGCCAGCACGGGGGCCCCAAAATAACGGATCCGGGGGCTCGGCGCTTGATGGGACAGGGGCCGGATAGAAACGGTCCGCGGGCCGTAGTTTGGGGACCCCTGTGCTAAGCTGTCCTTGTGGTTTAAAATACATTGGGGAAACAACCAATGCATTCAAGGTGAGAATTACGCATCACAAATATACCATAAGAAAGGGAAAGCAGGATCTACCTGTCAGCCGACACTTTTGTGAGGCAGGACACCTTGTATACCAGCTTCGATTCACACTTATTGATCACATACCCCCCCTCAGAAGAGGAGGCGATAGAGCTTTATTATTAAGAAAACGTGAACGCATGTGGATCCATCGACTTAATACCTTACAACCACATGGTCTTAACATTGAATACAACCTTACAAGTGTCATGTGAAATTTTATATATATGGCTTTGTATCAGTTGGATACTGTGGGGGTCATTTACAAAGGGCCCGATTCGCGGTTTCCCGACGTGTTACGCGAATATTTCCGATTTGCGCCGATTTCCCCTGAATTGCCGCAGGATTTTGGCGCAGGATACCGGATTGTGGCGCATCGGCGCCGGCATGCACGCAACGGAAATCGGGGGGGGGGGGGTTTGGGTGGGCGTGGCTCCAGCGCGTTCCGATGCTTTTCAGCGCAGCAGCGCCACCTGGTGGACGGCGGAGGAACTGCCTTAATAAATCCCGGCCGGACCCGAATCCAGCACAGAGAAAGCGCCGCTGGATCGTGAATGGACCGGGTAAGTAAATCTGCCCCTGTATGTTTCTATCTCTCACTCCTATTGTTGTAAACTTTTGTCGGGGAGATACCCTTATATCCAGCTAAAAATGTTCTTCCTTTCTTTTTTGTAATAGATACTTACTTATGCCATCACCCCCATCCGACCGACGATCCTCCATCCACGTCTCCACTGGACTATTGGCTCACTCTCTCCATTCACTAGAATTCTTAAAAAGCATTGAGGTGGGATTATTGTCTATCTATTCGCACACTAGGACTCGGGTACCATTACCGTAATCCCCAATGGCAACGGGGCGATTGTTTTGATTAGCTTTGCGCCTAATGGGAGGTATAATATAGGATGAGCAACAATCATAAATGGAACTCACCATAGGTACCGATTTGACATCCGTGCGTTATTCATCTGCTATATGCATACACACCTCTATGCACTCTGAGGTTTTTAGAACAGGTCTGCCCGGACCCAAAATGGTCGCCGCAATCTCTCCATCTTCAGAGCGCATGCGCGCTCCATGCCGACAGCCACCTGTTGCGCATAGTACTTCCGGGTTCTAAGAAGGTCGCGCTTCGCACTTCCGGTTAGCGGCGAGAACGGCGTGCCTACACAGGTGGATGGAGACGAGCTACTGAACTTTTATGAATGAAGAGGAGGAGACGTGGGCGGGATTGCCACACCGATGGGAGGATTGTAATCTTATGTGTTTATACTATGCTTATTTTCACTGTTTTGTTCACGAATAATGACACATCCGATCAATTCACTTATGTATGCATATATATTTCCATCTTAGCACTTTATGAAATGTATCAATTTTTTTACTATATCTTGTTTGTTGTCACTTTGTATTCTGACCAATCAGCTACCATTTTGGTCCTTAAATGTCTGGATATGCACCTCGCACTTTATGCTTGAAAAAGGCGTGCTTTTACGCCGAAACGCTGCACATGGAATAAAGACTCACCCTATTCCACTTACTACGGAGTGCTGCCTCTTCTCTGGATTTACAATACCTACTATAGCTAGATTTAGATTAGTCGCAGAATCAATGTGTGAATGTGTTGGCGATAGTGATCAATAGATTATGCGTGCCTAATATCATATGAGTGTGGATTGATGAGAACAATACTGATAAAGATCAAAGTAGTGATAGAAAGTGGAGCTATAGAAGTTATAAACAGACACTGGCATCAATCAACAACGCTGCATAAAGATGCAATTGACAATTGAGAGCAAGAACATTATTGCTCACTATTGACATCTAGTGTCTGTCCGTACACTAACACTATGGGGGTCATTTACTAAAGGCCCGATTTGCGTTTTCCCGACGTGTTACCCGAATATTTCCGATTTGCGCCAATTTTTCCTGAATTGGCCCAAGATTTTGGCGCACGCGATCAGATTGTGGTGCATCAGCGCCAGAATGCACGCAACAGAAATCGGGGGGCTTGGCCATAAAAAACCCGGACGGATACGGAAAAAGCGCTGCATTAAAAAAAAAAAAGTGTCGCTCGACACGCGCTTACCTTCACCCACGATAGGACGGTGAACTTCAGTGCATTCCGATGGTCTTCAGCGCAGCAGCGACACCCAGTGGACGTCGGAGGAACTACCTTAGTGAATCCCGGCCGGACCCGAATCCACCACAGAGAACACGCCGCTGGATCGCCAATGGACCGGGTAAGTAAATCTGCCCCAATATCTATCTGTGATACACAGACCCGCTCTCCACTCTCTATCAAAAATACGGACACAACCATCTAAGCCACAATTGAGGGGGAATAAAAATCCCCTCCACGCCTTGTCCACTTGGGAATAGTCATTATAAGCCAATCTAACAGAACACACAACATTGTAGCCACAATCTCTTTAATAATAATACTAATAGATATCAACCCTATTGTCTGTAGATTTTTAACATATTTGTGAGTGTCATTGGAGTATACTTTTAAAGAATTTAATAAAGATAGAAATTTTAATGGGGAATACAAATTTTGTCCCTACCTTTTCACCAATGGGTCTTTGTGAGGCCATTTCCAGGCCTTTATTGTGAAACAAAAATATACAGTCAGCCATACACAAAGGTAATTTTAAAGAGTTAGGTCAAGCATTTATCTTGTCATTGACAGATAAACTTTACCCAATTGATCTAAAAACCTGATGCTCTTTGTAGATTTACGCTGCATTCCCTCTGCCTTCTTTAGCGCTGAAGCCATGGCAGTGTACACCTGCATTAGGAGTTGCTGTATTGTACCCAGCAGATGGCGACCTGTACCATATTATGTGATTTCATATTTACTAACTTTCACACTTGGTCTCTTTACTGAGCAAATAACATGTACAAAGCTCCCAGATTAATGAAGCCATCAGATGTGACGAGGTAATATTGGGCCTGTAGACCTGTATACCTTCCTGCTATCAGATCAGATTGCAAACCTTTCAACTTTAACCTTGCAGAAAGAGGGATACAAATTGTTGCGTGTATCCCCTCCACTGGAAAATTTCATGTCCTAACCCTTTCCCCAAATTCTTTTGTCCCTCTACATTCCTTTAAGGGGATATTTTTGCCTTTTATAAATCAATTACCCTCAGGATACTTTATCAATAACAGAATGGCAAAGGTCTGACACTTTCATGGAATTGGACCTTTAACGTGTGTCTGTCTATCCATATTATGGGAAAATGAAAAGTCTTTCAATAATAAATATATAAATGTCCCCTGATGTCCACGCAGCCACAGGATGAGTGACGGCATCTGTAGGAGCTCCAGACTTTACAATCTCCAGACATGAAGGTAATATACAATAGACACCTGTGTTGTGATCTGGAAATGACTGTCACATTGTTCTGCAAGACCCAACATAAGTGACCCAATCACTAGGATCATGTTTCTAATAAAGATTTTCATTTCCGTGTGTGGCTTCATGCTGACCTTCATTCATCTGGCGCATCGTCTTATCGCTGAGGTGGAGTTGCAAGTATGGAAGGGGTGAAAAACCTAAGCAAGTCTGCTACTAGCAAGACACAGAGATATATAGAGAGTAGGAAAATATATAAAGATATGAGATAGACAGATTGATCAATATGTAGATGGACATTAGAATTTGAAATATATATATATACTCGAATTTAAGCCTAGTTTTTCAGCACAAAAAATGTGCTGAAAACCCAAACTCAGCTTATACTCGAGTAAAAAAATATATATCAAAACTCACCTTTCCGGCTTCCCCTGCTGCTGGCTATATACTGGGGCAGGGATCTGGCTATATACTGGTGCAGGGGGCTGGCTATATACTGGGGGATATGGGCTGGCAGGCTATATACTGGGGGGCCGGTGCTGGCTATATACTATGAGGCAGGGTCCGTCACGCTATGTAATGGGGAGGCTGTGACCAATGCATTTCCCACACTCGGCTTATACTTGAGTCAATAGGTTTTCCCGGGTTTTGTGGTAAAATTAGGGGCCTCAGCTTATACTTGGGTCGGCTGATACTCGAGTATATACAGTAGTTATGTGATAGAAAGATTTTTAGGAGATTGATGAGATGTAGATGATTGATAGATAGAAAGATCTGATAGATAGATATGGGATAGATAGAAAATAGATATGAAGTAAACATCAAAATGTGAAATTGATATGTTGTAGAGATAGATATGAGATGTATAATCCAATACACTTTGAGAAATCCAGAAGCACAACAATAGAAAAAGAAAAATCAGCAGCACTCCAATATCAAGTGAAGAGGTACTGAGATACAGAGATATATGAGACAGACAGACACATAGATGGATGGATAGATAGAATGTGAAGAGGTCCCTGTCCCCCACCGGGCACGTCAGGCAACAGCCCCAGGCACAAACTTGTGGAAGAAACAGGGGGGAGGCTGAGGGGGCACCAGCAGTCACCCACTGCCTCAGAAAAAAATTAAAAAGAAAAAACTAAGTACTCACCTTCCGGCGCCCCCCGCAACTCGTCTTCACCTCTTCTTCAGCAGTTTTGAAACCTAGCTCCGTGCGTTTACTATGACATGCACAGAGCTGGATTGTGTTACTTCATGCTGAAGAAGAGGGGAGAAGACGAGCCGCAGGGAGAGTCGGAAGGTGAGTACTTAGTATTTTTCATGTGCTGGGGCTGCAGTGTGCTTGCTACCTATATACTGCTGTGGGGCTACAGTGCGATAATAAAGGGATGATGGTTTTTTATACAGGGGGCACATTATCTAACAGAGGGGGGAAATTTATAGATAATGCAGGTGGCACGGTAAATACACTCACCGGCCACTTTATTAGGTGCACCATGCTAGTAACGGGTTGGACCCCCTTTTTCCTTCAGAACTGCCTCAATTCTTCGTGGCATAGATTCAACAAGGTGCTGGAAGCTCCTCAGAGATTTTGGTCCATAGTGACATGATGGCATCACACAGTTGTTGCAGATTTGTCGGCTGCACATCCATGATGCGAATCTCCCGTTCCACCACATCCCAAAGATGCTCTATTGGATGGAGATCTGGTGACTGTGGAGGCCATTTGTGTCCAGTGACCTCATTGTCATGTTCAAGAAACCAGTCTGAGATGATTCCAGCTTTATGACATGGCGCATTATCCTGCTGAAAGTAGCCATCAGATGTTGTGTACATTGTGGTCATAAAGGGATGGACATGGTCAGCAACAATACTCAGGTAGGCTGTGGGGTTGCAACAATGCTCAATTGGTACCAAGGGGCCCAAAGAGTGCCAAGAAAATATTCCCCACACCATGACACCACCACCACCAGCCTGAACCGTTGATACAAGGCAGGATGGATCCATGCTTTCATGTTGTTGACGCCAAATTCTGACCCTACCATCCGAATGTCGCAGCAGAAATCGACACTTATCAGACCAGGCAACGTTTCTCCAATCTTCTACTGTCCAATTTCGATGAGCTTGTGCAAATTGTAGCCTCAGTTTCCTGTTCTTAGCTGAAAGGAGTGGCACCCGGTGTGGTTTTCTGCTGCTGTAGCCCATCTGCCTCAAAGTTGGACGTACTGTGCGTTCAGAGATGCTCTTCTGCCTACCTTGGTGGTAACGGGTGGTGATTTGAGTCACTGTTGCCTTTCTATCAGCTCTAACCAGTCTGACCATTCTCCTCTGACCTCTGGCATCAACAAGGCATTTCCGCCCACAGAACTGCCGCTCACTGGATGTTTTTTCTTTTTCGGACCATTCTCTGTAAACCCTAGAGATGGTTGTGCGTGAAAATCCCAGTAGATCAGCAGTTTCTGAAATACTCAGACCAGCCCTTCTGGCACCAACAACCATGCCACGTTCAAAGGCCTCAAATCACCTTTCTTCCCCATACTGATGCTCGGTTTGAACTGCAGGAGATTGTCTTGACCATGTCTACATGCCTAAATGCACTGAGTTGCCGCCATGTGATTGGCTGATTAGAAATTAAGTGTTAACGAGCAGTTGGACAGGTGTACCTAATAAAGTGGCCGGTGAGTGTATTTCTAAGATGGGGCACAGTATATATCTATGTTTATTACAGGGTGCCTTGTATGAATTAAAAGGGGGGACTGCATGTATTTGTTCATTATGGGGGTACTGTATACATGTAAATTAGAGGGCTCTGTACAGATGTAACAGCGTTTGGGATACTGAACAGAAAAAAGAAAAAATTTAACAGTTCACCGCAGCAGTCCTATAGATCTCCTGTACCCTTGTGAACGGTGCTCAAGATCCAAATTTGAACTGTGCCGATTCTGGTCAACACAATTACGTGGAATGAAGATATGATCCAACACTTGTGGAATGTAAAAAAGTTTCTCAGGTCCATTATTACACATTTCTTTAAAAAAATCAAGTAGGTGTAGGTGTACAAGCTTGTTCTATTAAAATAAGGCACAAGACTTATATGGGATACTATATACATTTATACAGGGACGGGGAATTGGTCCTGGCGCGGTGCTTCTGTATGAAGCTCAGTTCTAGAACTATAATAATGTATTGGACTACATACTGGAGCTTTGTTCTGGTGAAGCATATATGTTAGTCTCTATAATAATAATAATAATAATAATAATAATAATAATTAATGACAGGCACAGTATTTTAATTTGGAAGACACAGTAGATGTGAAAAGAACAACTACCACCAGGATGAAGAATTCTACACCAAGCACTCTGACATACAGGTTGCTTTTAAGAAAAAAAAAACTTTAAAAATATGTTCCATCAACAGCTATGGAACCCAGAGCCCCTCAGACTCATTTGCATAATTTCTAAAGCCTTTAAAAAAAAAATGGCATAAAAAGCTAAAAGAAGAACGGATCCTTCCAGAGGGGGCACACACCAGTATGTCAGTGTACTTGGTTTACAATCCTACATCCTGGTGGTAGATGTCCTTTCATTAAAGGGGGGCACTGTATATGTTAGAATTAATTTGTGGGAGCAATATCTAAGCTAACATATTGGGACTGTGCTGGATACACTAAAATCCATTTGTTGGGGGCTGTTTATGCAAAGAACCTAGAAATTGCCCTGAATGTGAAATATATATGTGAAAGATAGATAGATATGATAAAGATAGATATGAGATAGACACCAGAATGTGAGATCCAGAATATCCAGAAATATTCAAGACACAACTCAAAAATAATGGGAGTGAAATCAGAAAAGAAAAAAAATATTTTTTTAATCTTTAACGTAACATCCAGATTGCAGGATCCGCATCTCTAGCAGTGAAAGGGTGCAGGACTACATTCCACTGCCACTGCTGCCCTTCCAGACAAAGTTGCCCCCTCACTGTAACCAGAGCCGGCCCTCAGTATGTGGAAGGCACAGGGAGACCAGGCAGAGTTCTCTCTTGGTTTCCTGGCACTCCCTAGTCTGATCTGGGCCGAGACCCATTTAAAACAACACGCCTTATGTGTGTGTGAGAGCGTGTGTCTGTAAGAAGGTCTGTGGAGAGAGAAAGAAAGGGAGGGAGAGCCATGGAGACGGGAAAGAGATGGAGGGACCTGGGAGAAGCAGCAGAGAGATGGGGAGAGGCGTCCCGCGCTGGGGGTGACATAGCCGCACTCATATATCACACCACTAGCGGCAAAGCATCTGCTGCTGTATGGGGGTCCAAAATGTAAAATCTGTATCAGGGTCTCCCCAGTAGCACGCATCATTTATAGTGCAGGTCACCTTATAGGGGGGTAAGGGACCTTCTGGGCACTTCCTTCTGTGTGCATACTGTAACACGTTGGTAACATTACAACCTTAAAGGACTTTGTTTTTGAGTATTTCGAAAAACCCTAGAGGGTTAATTGACCCTCCATTGATTTACTGCCGAAACGGTCATGGGACCACAAGTAGCATCAGTAGGACTGGGTGACATGAAGCGAGTGACTTCACCAGGGGTCTACTGGGGCCATGGTGCCATAATTCTGGAAAGAGGACCGAGAGCAAGGTAAGGATGATCATTTTTATATGCCTATACCTGCCCAAGTTCCCAGGGAGATTTCTGAAATATTTGGAACACCCCTTTAAAAACTGAAGGACAGAGACCATTTTGGCCATTAAGTGGTCAAACTTTATAAAATATTGTTGTCCCTGCGATCCAGCGCCAATGTTCTGGTCCCCAATAGTTCTAGCCCCAGTGGCGGAAGAGAAGACATCCTGTTCATATTCACCGGACCACTGGAGCAAGACACTGGCCACGTGGCCCTGCGTGCAGGGAACCAGTTGGACATCACCTTATCAGGGCAATATTTGGGTCATTCGGGCAGCAGGGGGGACCTCAAAATTTGTGCATCCCCCAAAAATATGTTGAAAGCTGTTGCAGAACCTCATAACATTCCACAAAGCTGTTGCAAAGGCTCATAATAACCACCTCAGCCCCTGCAGAAGAAATAGACACATGCTAGGCACATGCTGATACATACAAGCACGCGCAATTGCAGACACAAACACGGTACATACACACATGGACATACACCCATGCATACACTTCAGCTCACATTTGTGTTTAATAAAGATTAAGTACATTTATTTTCACACACTTATACACATATTCCTTGCATATACTTACCCACAGAATGCAGAGGGTTACACAGGGATCACTGCTGTGTGAGGCCAGGACTCTCTCCTGCTGCGCTCTTCTCTTATCACTGACCCGACTGCTGTGGAAGTGAAGAGGAGAGCAAGTGCAGGCTGTGCCGATGCCCCCATTACATGGCACCCTGTTCGTTTGCTCTGCCAGGTGCTTAAATAGTCATGCTGAAGACTGGGTGACATCCAATAGGAAACTACGGCTTATTTCACAATTTCAAAAGGTGCCCCTTTAAGACCTGGAGATCTCCTTTTTTGCGTTTGTATCTATAACTTCTGTTTTTATTTCTAATAAAATGTAGCAATTTGAAACCTTTGTCCACATTTATTAAAGTCAATTCAGTGCAAACTGCTGGCATGTGAAAAAAAATTCTGTACTTAAAGGGGGCGCTCCGATGCTCAGTTGGACTGTGCATGCAAAGTCTGACAAAAGTGTGTTGAAAGCCCCATGTTAAAGGTGTCGGACTGTCGGAGCAGTGCAGAGGGTGCCAGATTCATGAAGAACCTGCGACATAAATCATGAATCTAGTGCCCCCTGCACACTATACAAAACACTGCCCATACACACTGCACTGTTTTTTTTTATAAATGTTGGCCCCTGTTTTCTTTTTTTTTTTTTAATGGAATCAGAAGTGGGTGAGGTGCAGAGATATTACTGCTTAATGTGTGAATTTACAAAAAAAAAATGTTCTATTTTAAAACCTTTTATTACCATAATAACAACACTCTAATATTTGTAATTTGTATGGAAAAAAATCTATAAAAGGTGTCACCAATATATAAGTATATTTTATTTGATGTTATTTTTTTTGGTTGTGTTTTTACTTATTTTTAGCAGTCACACATAAGAATTGTTTTATTAAAGAAAACCTACCATGGGTAGAAGTAGATGTGATGGTAGATTCCTCCTGCTGCCTCTGCCCTAATCTATCATTTAATAATCCTGGAACGTAACCCAACTTGAAGAAAACAACTTTATTTTAGTAATATGTAAATTACCTGCAGAGGCTCCTGGGGCGTGTACTGGCCCGGCCGGGCACTGGGAGCTAAGGCTTCTCCACGCCCAAGTAGCCTCTACAGTTAATTTACATATTACTAAAATAAAGTTTTTAACAAGTTAGGTTACTGTAGGTTCCAGGATTATTAAATTACGGGTTAGGCAAGAGGCAGACAGTAGGACTCTACCATCAGATCTATTTCTCATGGTAGATTCCTTTAAGTAAGATGGTCTCTATCATAATGGGAAAAGCCTGCAGCTCCTGCTGATCAGCTTGGGGTGTCTGGTGTTGGACCTTTACTGATCTGATCTGAATCAATAAATGAATTTGTATTGAAGAAAATTAATGGTGTTTGTGAATTTTATTTGGGCTCTTAAAATGGCCCAAAGGGGTAGGGTAAGAAGGTGATTTTTTTTCCTTCTTCTCCAATCAGGAGGGGTTGTTGGTTATTTTGTAAATTAAACACATTGTGGAAGCTTGATTTCCTCATTTTGCATTTGCTTTTCTGAAAAAAAAAAATCGAAATTTAATAAAAATCTAAAAAAGAAGAAATGTCAGAAAACCTCAAAACACAACTTTATATTTCCATAAAAAATAAAAATTCAAAGACTATGTTTTAGAAAGTAATGTAGATCTATAGTCGCGGATCATTCTTGGATTTGAGCAAAGGCTTTTGGCGTCACCTGAAATCACCTTTTGTATCTGTGGTATTTTCTATGAGGTCGGGGCTACAAGTAACAAAAACTTTATTTCGTCATGTAATAATCTGCAGTTTCCGATCGGTTGTCGCTGTACAGATCTTCACCATTTTGTCGTATTTATTCAGAAAACAAAGCCTGATTACAGAATACAGGGTCCGCTAATTGTGGCGCGTTGTGTAAACAGCAAGTGTCAGATGAAATGAATGTCCTTGTATATAAGAGACACGGCCGCCATGTTATAATAACATTATTGTAAAATAAACCCCAGGCCGATGTCTATGGCCGCCCTCTGGCACTTCATTATGCCTGTGAATGGTGTTGGATTCAATCTCGCAGATTCGCAGACTGTTTCTTATGCAGATGTTTTCCCAGCAAAATGTGCAGAAAAATTCCTATGTATAGAAAGGCTAGGGGCACATCCAATGGGAGCACCCACTGCAAATCCTGTTTAACAAAATCCTTGTCCTCTTATGGAAGTCCAATGGACCAGGATCCTGCATAATCACCCCTCCCCTATATTGTTGGTCCATCAGTCCATCCACTTACCTTATATACTCGAGTATAAGCCTAGTTTTTCAGCACAAAATTTCTGCTCAAAAACCCTAACTCGGCTTATACTCGAGTCAACTAAAAAAATAAAGACAAAACTCACCTTTCTGACGTGACCCGTAGGTCCTCTTCTGTCTGAGACAGTCTGAGACAGAAGAGGACCTATGGGGGACGTCGGAAAGATGATTACAGTGTTATTTTATTTTTCTACTACAGGGGTTGGGCAGGCTGTATGCTACAGGGGATGGCAGACTATATACTGGGTGGCTGTAACCAATGCATTTCCCACCCTCGGCTTATACTCGAGTCAATAGGTTTTCCCAGTTTTTTCTCGGCTTATACTCGGATCGGCTTATACTCGAGTATATACGGTATATTTCTCAATACTCCATTAGTCTCATATCTCCAATATCTGTATATCCGTCTCAATATCTAATAGAAATTTACATGTTTTTTCTTGGTCTATTTTTCTTAGTATCCCACGTTAATCAACATTTCCTTCCTCTCATCTTTATCCTATCTATCTCCATATAACCTTTTGCATCTAGAATGCTGCATTTTTCCTTTTATTATATCTACCTATCTATTTTACATCTTCATATCCTTCCCTATAACCTTCACTCCTATAACATGGCTCAGGATTAGATCCCAGTAGGGATTTCGTCTTTGGCATGCAGCTATGGTCTTCAGCTATTCAATCTCTATTCCTTCCAGATAACGCAGCAAGAAATCCGTCCCTTTTTGTGATGAGGCGCATTCCTGGAGGACTGTCAATCAACGACAAAGGAAAGAGAGAAGATACACAATGTCGGAGGGAAATAGTCCTTTTAGCACGGGTCCCTCCCTCTCCTTTTCACACCCCTGGGAAGAGCGGTGGAGAGGCTGATAAGCTGATTACATTAGATCTGCCTTTATCATTGGGATTGAAGTGGCCACTTCACAGGTGATAAGAGCTCTGACAAAAGGCAGAAAGTCAACACGTGTATGTTTATCCGCCATGTTAGTATAACGCCTCCATTCTATCTGATCCCGGCTTCTCTTTTATGTCCATGTGATTGAAATGAAGGAAAACCAACAAGAACTTATTTGTATTTGTCAGGCCGTATTCATACAGAGGATGAAAACAAGAAAGGAAATCTCGGATTACCCATTAAAATAGGGAATGCAATAAGTGTTTGCCAAGGCATGCTGGGAATTGCAGTTCCCCTCTCTATATTGAGAACCCAATATAAGAGCCTGGACATGCTGGGAGTTGTAGTTTTCTCAATAAGCATTTTGTCTGCTTTGCGTTTCTACTGTCCTGGCTCCATGGGATATATATTTGCCCTAAATACTCAACAAAATCTTCTATATTTTGGTGTAGATTGACCCTGAGGAGCGTCAAATGGAAAAGCTACAGAACAGATGAACGTGTTATAGATCTACTGTACATATTTGTACATCATGTGGATGAGATTTATATCACTTTTGTTGTTTCTCTTATACAATGAGGACTTGTGCGGACAGACTGCAACAGTAAAACAATGCAAGCAATTTAGGTTTAGCTTTTCTGTTGGAACTTTGTTTCGAAAATTAGAGCTAAGCTCTTATTGGTTGCTTCCGTGGTGATAGCAAATGTCATTTGCAAGCGTTCTTATTGGTGGAGAGAGAACACCAGTGAAGTAGCTGTATACACCACAATAATACATGGTTTGACAAACATGATAACGTAATATACAAGTATTCATGATAATGATCAGAGTCACTTTTCCATATTAAAAAAAAGAGAGAAAATAATAATTCTTTATTTATATAGCGCACACAGATTCCGCAGCGCAGTACAGAGCTTGTCACATCAGTCCCTGTCCCCAATGGGGCTCACAATCTAATCAACCTACCAGTATGTTTTGGAGTGTGGGAGGAAACCAGAGGACACCCACACAAACACGGAAAGAACATACAAACTCTTTGCAAATGTTCTATATTCTATAGATCAGTGATTTTCAACTTGTGTAGTGTGCCGCGACACATGGTTGAGTGTGCCGCAGGGAAAGTTCCCCGAACCATGGTGTCCATGTGTTTCAGCCCCCATACTTACCTACAAGCCCCACGTCGGCAATCCGCCCATCTTCTGTAGCTCCTGCACCGCGCGGCCCATGTCACGTGACTGATGCGACCTGACGTCAGGTCGCGTCAGTCACGTGACCAGAGGCGCGCGGTGCAGGAGCTACAGAAGATGGAGTGAAGGAGTGAAGGTACGCGGAAGAAGACATCAAGGGTAAGTATATAAGGTTATTATTTGTATAGGGAAGGAAGCTAGGGTCTTTTTTTTATTAGTAAAGGGAGGCCGCTGGGGGCTTTTAATTAGTAAAGGGGGGGGCCTCTAGGGCCTTTTAATTAGTAAAGGGGGGGGGGCCTCTAGGGCCTTTTAATTAGTAAAGGGGGGCCTCTAGGGCCTTTTAATTAGTAAAGGGGGGGGGGCCTCTAGGGCCTTTTAATTAGTAAAGGGGGGCCTCTAGGGCCTCTTAATTAGTAATGGGGGGCCGCTAGGGTCTTTTAATTAGTAAAGGGAGGCTGGGGCTTTTTATTAGTTAAGGGAGGCCTCTAGGGCCTTTTAATTAGTAAAGGGGGGCCTCTAGGGCCTTTTAATTAGTAAAGGGGGGCCTCTAGGGCCTTTTAATTAGTAAAGGGGGGCCTCTAGGGCCTTTTAATTAGTAAAGGGGGGGCTCTAGGGCCTCTTAATTAGTAATGGGGGGCCTCTAGGGCCTTTTAATTAGTAAAGGGAGGCCGCTAGGGTCTTTTAATTAGTAAAGGGAGGCCGCCAGGGGCTCTTAATTAGTAAAGGGAGGCCGCTAGGGGCTCTTAATTAGTAAAGGGAGGCCGCTAGGGGCTCTTAATTAGTAAAGGGAGGCCGCTAGGGTCTTTTAATTAGTAAAGGGAGGCCGCTAGGGTCTTTTAATTAGTAAAGGGAGGCCACTAGGGTCTTTTAATTAGTAAAGGGAGGCCACTAGGGTCTTTTAATTAGTAAAGGGAGGCCGCTAGGGGCTCTTAATTAGTAAAGGGAGGCCGCTAGGGGCTTTTAATTAGTAAAGGGAGGCCGCTAGGGGCTCTTAATTAGTAAAGGGAGGCCGCTAGGGGCTCTTAATTAGTAAAGGGAGGCCGCTAGAGGTTTTTATTAGTAAAGGGAGGCCGCTAGGGGCTCTTAATTAGTAAAGGGAGGCCGCTAGGGGCTCTTAATTAGTAAAGGGAGGCCGCTAGGGTCTTTTAATTAGTAAAGGGAGGCCGCTAGGGTCTTTTAATTAGTAAAGGGAGGCCACTAGGGTCTTTTAATTAGTAAAGGGAGGCCACTAGGGTCTTTTAATTAGTAAAGGGAGGCCGCTAGGGGCTCTTAATTAGTAAAGGGAGGCCGCTAGGGGCTCTTAATTAGTAAAGGGAGGCCGCTAGAGGTTTTTATTAGTAAAGGGAGGCCGCTAGGGGCTCTTAATTAGTAAAGGGAGGCCGCTAGGGGCTCTTAATTAGTAAAGGGAGGCCGCTAGGGGCTCTTAATTAGTAAAGGGAGGCCGCTAGAGGTTTTTATTAGTAAAGGGAGGCCGCTAGGGGTCTTTTAATTAGTAAAGGGAGGCCGCTAGAGGTTTTTATTAGTAAAGGGAGGCCGCTAGAGGTTTTTATTAGTAAAGGGAGGCCGCTAGGGGTTTTTTATTAGTAAAGGGAGGCCGCTAGGGGTTTTTTATTAGTAAAGTGAGGCCTTTTATGACTGTTTTAGTGTCATTTTGTGCTATTTTGGTTGGTGGTGTGCCCCAGGATTTTCTAAGTATAAAAAGTGTGCCGCGGCTCAAAAAAGGTTGAAAATCACTGCTATAGATGATGTATTTCAGGTGATCGGGTGTATAGGTTGGACAACACCAGGATACCAGCAGGGAAGAAACTAAAGGGACTCTGCAGATATAATACATGGAGAAGGCCATCTTGGGGTAACTACATAGACAGGGAATCGAGATCTTGGACAGTCAAAAAGTAGACTGGAAGGTTATTTTGTACTTGGAAGAGCTGAAGTACTGACTTAGGACCAATATCAGAGACTCAGCAGGTGATTCTATGGACGGGGAGAAGGAAAAAAAAATCTCACCAATCTGAGAATAAAGATATACACTATAGGCAGTCCCCGAGTTACGTACAAGATAGGGTCCAGAGGTTTGTCCTTAAGTTGAATTTGTATGTAAGTCGAAACTGTATATTTTATAATTGAATGTATGTATATGCACTACATGTGCAAGAATTGAGTCCACTGACCATCGTCTTGGAAAAATTGCATTCGAAAAAACTATTTCTACAGCTCCTATTTCTCAGACATGTGCTGTTGAGTGACTCTTTGTGAGTCGGGCGCTGTGATTATTATATATTCATTTATACCGCTAATAATAATTGCCTCTAAAAACTGGATTTAAAAAAGAAATTATTTTTTTAAACAAATCTCTCTGCTTCAGTGTGAGCCCTTTTACAAGGGCGGCACGGTTGCTGAGTGAGGAGCACTTCTGCCTTGCAGCGCTGGGGTCCTGGGTTCAAATCCCACCCAGGTCATCTGCAAAGAGTTTGTATGTTCTCTCTGTGTTTGCGTGGGTTTCCTCCAGGTACTCCGGTTTCCTCCCACACTCCAATACATACTGTTAGATTGTTAAGATTGTGAGCCCCATTGGGGACAAGGAGCAATTTGATATGCTTTGTGCAGCGCTGCGTAATCTGTGTGCGCTATATAAATAAAGAATTATTATTATAAGAATTAATAAACAAAGCCTCATCTACCTTCTTTCTGTTTGCACAACCAGAGTGTTATATAGACCAAATGTTGTCCTTACACTGACAGTATACATTGTACAACAGGAGCTATGCCGTTATGAATCAAGAAGGTCACAGCCTTAGGAACGAGGCAATACACCAAAATTCTGATTTTAAGATAATTTCCTCTTCCATAACCCCCTTCCGAGCCAGAGCAACACTTTTTTTTTTTGGGAGGACACTGCTAATGAATTACAAGTGAATTTAATTCATTGTAATGCTTTATTTCACCTGCGGAGGAGCTGCAGGCAAACTGGACGCATGTTGCACAATTCCCCAGCTCATTGCAGATGTCTAGTGTAAGTCTCAGTAACACTGCAGTGTAGGACACCATGAAGTAGCCTTTATCTGATCTCCCGTGGACTGATATATATCCAGATATTTTCTCACAGTGAATCAGATATAATGTGCTATATGTAATTTTTTACAGAAAGCCACCTCATCTGCACCTCAGCCTTATGTAAAGCCTCCCCCCTTGTTTATGGAATCCATGCCTGGAATTCTTCTGCAGGTTTCGCCATTCCCAGAAGTTCACGATCGCTTATGTTATACACATCCTGCAGTCAGAATTCAGAGACATGGTTTATTGAGTCACCAAACCAAGCAAGGAAATCTGCTGAAAGGTAATGGAGTGCAATGAAAAATGAGTTCAATGATAGCAGAGTGAGGAGGACTTGTAGCATAGGTCAGATACTTCTTCTGTGTTTGTTGGCGCCAACTGGGAACGTCTAAGAAGGAACCGATTATCTACAACGCTAATAAGGATCAAAGATCACCAGAGCCGCCTCTAACCCAAGTGTGTTTGCAGAGTAAACCTTCATGGGAGCAAACCTCAAACACAGAGAAACCAATGGCTGACCCCAAAGTATACACTGAGTCAACCAAGCAAAGTCTCCTTCTCCTAGTGCCCTGCAGGGCCGACACTAGGGGGGTGGCAAACTGGGCATTTGCCCAGGGCACCCTGTCCTAAAGAGGCCCCTTGCATGTGGACTTTTGTGGGAAGAGGGTGCATTGCTCTTTTAATACCCCTTGGTTGAATGCCCAGGTGAAGATGGTTATCATTTATCTCCTGTCTATAATTCTATAATCTGTCTAGTTATCTATCTCCTATAATTTGTCTACTTCCTATCCTTGTATCTATCTATCTAACCATTTATCTATCTAACTTTTTGACTATATTTTTATCAATATATTTCTTATCTACATATCCATCTCCTATCTATTATCTATCCATCAATCTTCTAGCTCTCTTCTACTGTATCTCTCTCTCATATCTATCTAACTTTATATAATCTGCTTTATATTTCTGCATCTATAAATCTATCATTATCTATAAATCTATATCATCTTTCATATTTATCTTCCATCATCCATCATCTGTCTATCTCCTATGAAATACTATACCACTGCTTGTAAATGACAAAGTTATTATTATTGTGTGGGGCTAAAGAAGCCTCTTACTGACTGTGACTGTTCATAAAATAGTTTTAGATTGGGGCCCCATTTTTAGTTTTGCCCAGGGCCCCACTTTGTCTAGAACCAGCCCTGGTGCCCCGATATGCGTCTCCAGTCGGTGGAGTGCAGACACTTGTTGTGTCGTCATCTTTGGTTTCTATCCACCTACCTGGCCCAGATTTACTGTGGGCATTTTAACCTAATGCCTCTAGAGAGGGGCCAATTATTGGAGATTGGCTTTGTTTGGACTGTGTAAGGATCACCTAATGAACATCTACTCTTGCTGATGCCGTTACATCTACTGATTCTTCCTACTAAAACCAGTCTATAATAAGTAATATACTGCTAAATTCAGGCAGGTCTGAAGTTATTTTAACATGTTTCAGAATCCTTAGATAGAAAATAAACTAGTGGGCACCTTGGACATTTGTCAACTCTTATGGGATGTCTTCCTTTTCTACATTGATTCCAAGAGAATTAGTGACCATAGGGCCCCAAATAAATGATATGATTATGCCACCCGGTACCTATTATGCCAGAATCCAACTCCTTGGGAACTCTATAAATCTGTATCAACATTCTCCCCTTCGTAGCAGGGGCCCCCTATACTAAAGCTCCATTGTGATCGAATTCCCTGCCTCTGTGGTAGGTACGTCATTGCTTACATCATAGTTAGCTTTAAGGTCAAGTCTTGGAGAAGGTGTAACTAGGGAAGCTTTGGCAATTTAACACCTTCAGTCATCAGGTTGTTGAAAGGTTACAGATTGGATCATGATTCTTATACTTTGATGTCATAGGAAAGATGCCCTCATGCAAGACATCCTGTCCACCTGGCTTAGGAATACATTGAACCTGTGCATGTGTGTGCCAACCTTATTGACTATGAATGACTATAGTGTTCTCTGCTGAGGACTATGCCCTGACCCTATGAATACGGCATGACACAAGTATATACCCTCCATATGGCTCACACCGTACAAGCCTGGGACGCGGGTGTGACATTTGCAATGGTTGTGAGACGTTGCTTTGCTTACGTTCCTCCAGAGCTGTCAGCAGTCATCACTCCTTGCGCTTACACAGCACTCGTCCCGGGATCAGTTGCCGGAAAATAAGAGGGAGACTTCTAAATTTAGACACCTCTGACTCACTTTCGACCACACAAACTGATTTTTGCATTAAATCTTACGACTTGTAACGTGTCAACATCGCACCTGTTTAGCGACAGCCCGGAACGCCGCGAGGATACCTCCAGGCAAGCATGGAGTTAACGCAATGCAACTTTGAAAAAAGTCAAAAAATCCTTTATGTGCAGAGGAGAACCAGGCCATACAGAATACACACGTGTTGTCAGGACTCTGTGGCCGGGGCAGATACTACAGAGTCTGTAGAGTTAATGAAGTGAGTGTTTACTCAGAACACAGAGAGTTGAGGCCAGATCCAAGAATCCTTTAGGGATTCGGTATCATGTCTGCCTTCTGATCAGTACAGGTGGCCGGGTGGCGCTGAGAGATCTGTGCCGCCCTCTGACTAATGAGCCACCCCGCTCTTTGGCAACGGAGTCTGAGGCAGGGGCAGAGGTACATGCAATTAATTTACTGCCACACACGGAGCAGATGCAAACACAAAGGAGTCACTGACAGGCCCCAATATCAACGCCAGAGCCCTAACGATTAACACCCCACTTCTATTGTTACCAGGGCTTCCTGCAAATTATATAACAGGACTATAAGAGGCCAATGCTCCAAATTACTAATATATCTTCCAGTAACAGTAAAGGGGATCTGTACTTTAATTGCATGAATCTTAAATGAGCGATACACTCGTAATTCTCCAGCCTTTGTTAATAGGATATCATGGGGATCCAGAAAAGGCATACATTACCATATAGACATGTGGCTGCCATGGGGTCAGATTAGTGCCATCCCATTGTGGACTGGGCAGAACGAAACACTCTCTACTCCATTGCAATGGTGGCTATACGCATTAGATACTTTTTGTCCAATATTAGGGGAACTGCTTAGCCCCTGAATTTACTTGGGGTATCGCAGCTTGGCTGAGTGTGCATGTCTTCTCAAAAGTTGTGGAGAAATAAGTGACTGTTCATCCTATGTACGAATAAAGGGTGAATCATAGTAAAACCCACCTGACAAGCACCGGACTTTTTGCTTTTTAAAGGGTAATAAGTCACCACTTATCTCCTCTCTGCCTACTAAAAATACATACATCACAGGCTGAACGTTGCCTATTATGAACGGGAAGTGATGCATTGTGGGAACTAATATGTGTTAAAAGAAAACATAATAACATGTAATTACAACACACAATATAAAGCAAACATACATTTTTAATAATTTAGAAACACTTGAACACAAATTATATATTTTTTTTAATTTTTTATATTGTATTTTATTGGGCATACTCTTTTTCTAGTATTGTTTTCTGTTTATTGAGAAATATATAGAAAAAAAAAAAACATTTTAAAAACTGCATTTCCACATAATGAAATATTAAAAGAAATTGCTGGTCCACCCGATAAAACAATTGCGTTGAAAAACACCAGAGATCATGGACACTTACTCACAGCACCGTGACTGTGGTAATCTGCTTATATTTGTCATCCCCCCGAGAGCCCTTGTGCCTAATTAGAATAATTTTAAACGTTGATTTTTGGAAGGAAGAGAGGTCATGGATAACAAATATAAGAAGATACCAGAGTCACTGTGCCTGGATCTATAAATAAGTGTCCCTAATTCATCGTGATTGATTTTTATGGTAGACTTTGGATTTTAGTGAGACTATTTACATAACGTAAAAAAAGATTCTGTCTGATGCTCGGTAATATATATACTACAAGCTGCACAGTAGTTTAGGCTGTCGCTAGTTTACAGCTGAATGTATACTGTCAGAGGACATAAAATACCTCTTCTTTCTGTTCCTAATTTGAATGTTTGAAGCAAAAACATCTACCTGCCAACCTACCTCCGGAGGACCAGGAAGTCCCGGAATTTCACGGTCACCTATCTTGATTTTGATGGAAAATGTGCAATGTTTCAATTTCCCTGTGGGGGCACTGCAGGGAAACTAAACACCTGGTGATGGGTTCATCCACAGATCATAGATGTGGGTGACCTAGGGACAACCTGTCATGACTGAGAGACCCTTCTAAGAACAAAGGCAGACCACACAAGCACAGCCACTGGGAAGTAGAACCACAATAAAGGGATCCCTGCGGTAAGATTTTACCATTCTTACTTTTATTGCATATTTATTAGGACAACTTTGAAGGCGGAGTAGTCTCTTTTATTGAATGGATTAAAAAATTAGTATTTACCTCCGACCGTATAGTTACAGACTGTCTGTAAATGCTGGTAAGCAGACATCACCAGCGCCTAGTGGAATACTTCCACTCCTAACACCTCCTTTAAAGGGCTATAATCTCTTTGCTTCTCACCTACAAATACCTAACTAATTTAACCTGTCAGTCTTTACATCCACTAATTCCTTGTTTAATATGGAAATCCTTCTCCTATAGAGCAATGGAATGAGCAATTGCCCATTAACACCTCTTACAAAGGCCTCCACATTACAATATTCATGGCCCTGGCAGGAGGCAGCCGCGGACACAATAAGTTTCACCTCAATGAAGGATGGACTCATTTGCTGGGGAAACCAACCCACCATTTGTATACACGGAGTGTGTATTGGGAGCGCAGGGGGATAGCTCAGAGACACATTTTCTGTACAATGGACCCTCGGGCTATTATCTACTTGTTGCGGTCGTGCAGAAGGGTCATTCATCAAATGTTCTCAGCAAGATTGGAACAAACTGGACAAACAATTGTGTACGTTCTCTTAACTGGCCATATAATTTCAACAGCTCGTTGAGCCGACAGCTTTTCCTCCTGACCTCCACATGGACATGCAAGCTCAGCTCAGATCATGGAGAATCTCTTGCAACAAAGGAATTGGCTTGTTACCACCTTCTCCGGTGTCTGCTGGAGACACCTAAGGGGGTTCGCCAATTAAGACAACAGACCCCCGAACGAGAGGAGTAACTTTAACTTGTAATATCTGTAACAGGATCCCCAAAAGTGGAGAGATTATTTCACCTCCCAGACCGGCAATTATCAGGTGGTCAGCATCAGAGAGAAATTAAACACCTCCAGTCATTTGGGGGATTTGTAAAGTCAATGGGCGGCAGGGGGTTAATTTGCAGCCTTGAATGTAGATTTATATGGCACTTTACAACTCTTCATTAGGAAACATATTTTTAGCTGCGGGATCGATAATGGATTTTATTCATAGCCATAAAATGGGAACATCCTGGTAATTGAAAAATCCAAAGTTTTTCTCTCCTGGTGCTGTGCCCGTCGTATAGACAGTAATAGACAGCAGCAACAGCTGAGTTATGCCAAAGAGACAGCTCAGGGGTGTTGACATCTGGTGTCAGAGGTGAGCTGTCACTTTTAATATTGAGGTGTATGTCCCCTTCTAAGTCTGACCAAACTATTATAAAACGACAACATCAGAGAATTTGATTTTTGGTAAAAAAAAATATGTAAATCTGCAGAAAAATCACAACTTCTTCCTCTACTAAGCTGTCATAGGAGAACACTACTACTGGAGTGAATGACACTGTAATGTGATGCGTTACAGAGCACCATATGGCAACACATGAGGTCATATTTAGCGTTTTTAGTTAAGCACTTCCTTGATATTAGGCCAGACCAACAAAAGGGCCTTAGCCTGACTAGAGTTTGATCTGTCTCCTGACACTTGTCGGATTTACTGGACTGAACCTAGAATCTCTGAACTGAACAGATAATGCTAAGTTCAGTTCAGTGATTCTAGGTTTGGCCGAGTACATTCCGTCCCCAAACCACACAAAGTGAGTTTGGAGGACTGAGTTAGGACAGCTAAGTACCTGTTGGACCTAGGGCCGTTTCTTTTGACTCCCAACCATACACATGCACACTCAGCTAAGTCAACCATGAATGAGAGTAAAGAAAACATCTGTCAGACTCCTATAGTGGCGGCTCTTCTGCCCAGAGATCCAAAGTATCTGACATGTTGGGGTTTGGTTTAGATCTTTAGGAAGTGACAGCACACATGATGATTCCTCCAGGAGGTTTCCTCCCACACTCCAAAAACATACTAGTAGGTGATTAGACTGTGAGCCTTATTGGGGACATGACCGATTTGGCAAAGTCTGTGCAGCGCTGCATAATCGGTGTGTTCTATATAAATAAAGAATTATTATTATTACTGGATGGTCCCGCTTATCATGGCAGGTTCTTCCAACAAGGTTGGCTTACAGCAATAAGTTTAGCCCCATTAGAAGAATGTCTTTTCTTATATCACGTTGAGTTCATATATGTTTTTAGGGGAACAGATTTTACAGGATTTTCCACCTCTTCTCCAAAAATCGTCTCCATTTTCCATTTATCCCACTTCTAAAAATTAGCACCCTGCCCTATCTTACCATGTTTTTCGTGATAGTGTCACCACTGAAGCGTGCAGCAAATCCGTGGTAGGAACCGCAGCGTTATAACTGGAGGCAAAGTCATAACTTTTTGCTGCAGTTTTGTGATTCCTGAAAAATCTGTGTGAAAGGGTCCTCAGACATTTCGACCACATTACTAAGCAAAAAAACCTTTTCTTCTGGATCCTAAATGATGACTGGCACAAAGTGACGACAAATCCCAGAGACCGAAAGAACAAACCGCAGAAAAAAGAAAGGGGGAAAAAAAACAAGAGATTTCACAATGCAGCGGCGGCATGAAATACAATGGAAAATGTGGAATTCCTGTCCCTGTATAATGACTTCATTCTCGTGGTCTTCATCACTTGCCGGAGAGACACATGCACACACATTACTTGCTGGGACCCCCCTCCTTTCACACCGGAGAGCCTCGGAAGGAGTGATACTTAGGAGTGGGAGGGGGAGGAATAGCCTAAGCAAAGTGTATCGCCTTGAAGTGGTAGAGGGGAGGAAGCTCACTGCTCCAGTATGTAGCACATCTCAGTCTGCTCTCTATAGCACAGCATCCACCAGACCTCAAGGAGATCCCTCAAACTTCAGCCTTAGCCTTTTTTTTTACCACCTTTCCTTATTTTATTTTACTCCTTTTCTACTTTCCTTATTTTTCCCCACATTTTAAATTTTTTTCTTTTCTTTACTGCGAGAAATTCTGCTGATAAAAAATATCCTACAAGGACCTTGTATTTTTGGGACATTTGTTGGAAAATCGGCGTTGGAAGTGGTCGGTACCAACATGTGCGGATTCTAACAGAAGATCCGATATCCGGAATATTCCTGCTGTCTTTGAATTGTAAGTTTACAACCAAATTCTGACAATTTTATTTTATCGTTCCCATATAGAATACGTCTGAGCTCCAGGAAAATCTTTATCCGTATCACATTTATATTAATTGTCAGGGTTTTAATTTTTTTTACTTATTCCTTACACCCACAGAATTCTTTTCTCATTTTTCTTTTAATTTATTTTACATCACTTGGAATTGTATATAATATTGTTTCCTTGGGCCTTGAGCCAAGATCTTCAGCGTAATGAATGGTGTCTACAGATGGGATCTTACAGTCACGCAATATCTACCGGGGAATCCTGAGATCTTACAATACTATTGTACTTCAAATAGGAATCTCTAATGTATCAATCCATCTATATTGGTCTTTTTATGCATCTATTTAAATATCTATACATCTATCCAATATCCATCCATCCGATATCTATCCGACATCTATCTAAATATCTATCCATCTATCCAATATCTATACATCTATCCGACATCTATCTAAATATCTATCCAATATCTATACATCTATCCGATATCTATCCGAAATCTAAATATCTATACATCTATCCAATATCTATCTATCCGATATCTATCCGACATCTATCTAAATATCTATCCAATATCTATACATCTATCCGATATCTATCCGACATCTAAATATCTATACATCTATCCAATATCTATCTATCCGACATCTATCTAAATATCTATACATCTATTCCATATCTATCTATCCATCCATGTGTATATACAATTTTGT
Source organism: Engystomops pustulosus (assembly GCF_040894005.1). NCBI lineage: Eukaryota > Metazoa > Chordata > Amphibia > Anura > Leptodactylidae > Engystomops > Engystomops pustulosus. The sequence goes on from NC_092418.1 coordinate 22,105,812, forward strand.
CTCATTGGGACCTATCTTTAGTATTAAGTATTGGATAATAACATCCAGCATCATTCTCCTTGACTATTATATTACGGATACCATCCGAAACATTTTCCCGCTAATGTAATAAGGGATATTATTACTTGTTACTGAGCTGCTAATTTTCGAGCTATGATAATTGATGAAGTATATATGAGATATATCAATCTGTGTGGATGAAGAATGAAATAGAAAACTAACTCAACATATATATTTTTAAAAAAGTGGAATTAAATTAAAGCTACTGGAGAATAATTCTCAGGAAGGAGAGTAACTTGCCATTTTCATATTTTGTGATAGATGGACCAAAAAAAGGGCTAGGTAAAGGATAGTTAAACTGATGTGGCGAGGGCAGATTGCCAGAAAAATACCGGATAGATAAATAGAAAATTTTTGATTGATATAGGATGGATGGATGGACACAAAGATGGATAGATATGGTAAGGATTGTTAAAGTGATGTGACAAGGTTGGATGGATAGACAGATAGATACAGGATAGATGATGGGATATTATATATATATATATATATATATATATATATATATATATATATATATATATATCTCCATATTCAGTTGTGTATTGTAAATGTAAGCAGATCTAGTAGATATAAAAACAAGTGCATTTACAAAACCTCTTAGACAAAGATCTAATAATTTTATATTTCCATATGCAGAAAACTGAAAAAAAAAATAAAATAAAAGGCTGATGAACAATTCTGCTTCCCTCCATATTAATAGCAGTGATACCTAAGGGGTATAAATCCCTATTAAATTCAAATCATATTACAAGACGTCTTTTCCTTCTCGGGTCTTCCTCCGGCAAATGACCTCCTCTGTGCTGCTCCAGCACCTGTCCATGTGAGTGCACTGCTCCCGGCTAGGACTGTCTGTCTGTCCCGCAGGCTGTGACTATAAGTTGTGTACATTGTGCACTAGTCTGGGGCTGCCGCATCATGCGCACTATTATTATACTCTAATGATGCTGCTACTTTATCATAGTAACTACACATACTGCAGTCCTTGTATTCCTGGTAACAGGTCACATTATATACTAGACATTACAGCTTTAGGTAGAGTCGTGTATCACTATAAATCTTTGATCCATCTGTCACTTTTTTACTGTTGGAGTCAAAATTTACAATGTGTCTGAAGAAACTTGCAAGAATCTTAGAAGCAGTAAGATATCAGGTGCATGCACATGTCCTTATCACACATCCCTGCACTATGGATTTGTGATAAGGCGTCCATAGACTACTATCATCCCATTTCACGACCTGGTGCATCTTTGATTTTATATTGAGGCTTATGAAGATTTTCGTCATTGCTTTGAGTCCTCACCCATCTGTTCAAATGTGAGTATTTCCCTGCATTTTTCCCCTATCTGAGCCGCCTACTAACCCGTGACTCAGAATCCCTGCAAACCTAATTGTAATGCAGCTTACGTCTATATAAATGACGCGGGAATCCTATGTGAACGCGTCTCCAGAGATTTGCAGGCTGCTTTCACTGTGAATGCAATGCAGCAGTGTACGGTGCTATAGCCCTGGTCACATGATATATTTCGGTAATGCTTGGAGTCGTAGTATCACTTAGATGGACAAAGAATTTCCTATCAGCAACATAAATAAAATTACCAAAAAAAGGTGTAAAAGCCTAAGAAAGAAGTAGTGTCCACTAGGGGGAGCTGCTTCCTAGCTGCAGCGTCTCCCCCTATTTTTGGCAAGTCTTACTATGTGCTTTCCAGGGGTATAGGTCAGGTAGATCACGATTTTGTGCTTTTGGATTTTTTTTGTTCCTCTCTTAATGTTGTTGTATTTCGTAAAGTGTCTACTTTAAAGGTCCTTTAGGGTCAGGACCACATGCACACGTTGTTACTAGAAGCGACCACTTGCAGAAAATTACATTCTGGTGGATATTTATAAGATTCTGTATAAACCCAATTAACAAGGAATCAATTCGGCAGAGTGACATCTATAGAAATGTGATAGTGGAGCTATGACATGCATGTGTATAGAGGACAACGTGAGCGGCAGCCAAGCCAAGCAGCGGGGGTCCGATGCCTCCTAATTTTATGCAGAAATTCCTTATAAAGAGATCACTTTGGATAAATTCAGAGACTTTTCCTAGCAAACGAGAACCTCAATTATCGGAATTGAATCCAGTCCCCTCCAAGTACTTGCTGCCACTAGAGTGAATGCCCAGATCCAGACTCCCGTCAAACTTTCTTTGGTTGAATGCCAGGAGAATAAAGTGGCAAGTTGGCAAAAATGGCAGCAGATATTTTATTACAGGATAATGGGTAAAGGAACCTTATAAGAGTGCGCCGCGGCTTGTATGGCCAGGAGCAATGGCCATAAAGATTACTGACCTCAAAATGTGAAGTCCTGTCTACTGCGTGCCTGAGGCTGAAGGGGCCTGAAGGCACATGACAGTGTGTGAGCTAAATCTGCTCAAACTTTTAGGGACTTTAGGGCTGCCCCCTATTACCTGGAGCCGCTTGTCACTTGTGATGAATGGTGGTGCACCTGGAGGGAGCACAGATAGTGTAATCACACTATAACCAATATACTACAGTTATGGGGTCAGGTGTAGATTTTGTGGTCCACTATATTTGGGGTGACAACTGTATAGGATGTATTATATGAAATCTACAATCAAGTATAATAAACCAAGGGCACTTACTCATAGATCCAGAAACCTTGACTGTGGTAATCTTCTTATATTTGCTATCAATGGCCTTCTATCTTCTAAAATGAACTGTTATAATTATGCTAATGAGTCATATGAGTAATATGTGGTGTTACTGTGCAGTAGCTTCACAGGCTGTTACATTGGAGAGAGGTAGGTCTCTCCCTCCCACTGTGTTAGACTGCAGCAGGTAGAGAGAGGAGGGGAAGTTCTGAGGGAACATGCAGAGGTGGTGAGACAGTGTGAGAGCATGGTAAGTTACAGCACAGAGGGGCTATGGTAACAATTGCAGAAGTAAGGATTCCAACAAATATAAGAAGATTACCACGGCGCCTGGATCATACTTGATTTGATGGTAAATTCAGGAAAAAGATGCAAAAGAAAAATCACAAAGCTCCAGCTCCGATGAACTCCACGGCTAATAAATAAAACTATCCAAAACTATTTTGGGAGTAGAACCCTTTCAGATACATTGCTATGGCTGTAATCTACTATGAATGGCGCCGCAGAAGTCTGATTGGAAACTAGAGAGTAGGGTCCTCTACATTACACATTCCCCTTTAAGAAAAATCACCTTCTAAATGTATATTCTTCTGAATATTTACACCTCAGGTTGTCCTATGGCATCCTGCATGAGGGGCCGATTAGCTGCCAGAGGCAGTGGGAACATGTTGATGAGGTCCTAGATATTTTGGTCTAGGTCATACTCCAGCTTTGGGTCATGGATTGTTGACCCACTCTTAAAAAAGTTTCAAAGAAAGTTTCATGGCGGCCTACCTGGAGTTCCTGAGATGTTTTCGTTGGGTTCTTTTGATGCAGATGTCTGGAGGAGGGAAACCTGGACCTCATCTCATTAAGCAGCCGATGCTGGTGGGGTCAGGATCACGACATTCTGCCCTGCAAAGAAAAAAAAATTAACAATTGATCTCTCTGAAAAAAATATATTGCTTATAACATGGACCGTCGGGTGAAATACACCTAAAGAGTCGCTGCGGGAGGCATAGGAGCAGGAAAGAGTTAAGGCAATGCACAAAGCTTAGCACATCTGAATATTGTGACTTTTTTTTTCAAAGGAAATCTCCCGTAATGAATATTTATGGCACATTGGTGGGTGTCCCGCCACTTAGACCCCTGTTGATCCCGCGTTTTGAGCATGTGGTGGAATCATAGATTTTATTCTGAAATAATGAATTGTGACGTTTCCTACTGGTGACCGTTCTATGGTTATACACGCAGGGCCTGATTACATGTTGTTTGTACTCTGTAACCATATTGGTGCAGGGATCTGAACAAGAGCTGAATACAACTAAACGAGAAACTATGTTTACATTATTAAAAACATTGTAGCAATAAAAACGTTTTGAAAAGTTCTGAGATACTATAAAGGATATAGGACAAGGGACTATTAGGATTCCTAGCCATTAAAAACTGCAGATAGGCATGGTCCCTTGTGAGAAGTATAATCATACATTTGTGTGTGATGTTAGCAGCAGGACTGTGAAATATCGCTTCATTCCAGGATTGTACTGGGGCTTGTCCTCACACTGCTGTTATCTGTGCTCTCTGCAGTCAGTGTTAGGTTGTGTTGCTAGTGAGTTGTGCAATGAGATCTTTGTGTGCGTTGTTAGTAGCAGCCGAACTGTGAAATATGGATTTATATTCCAGGATTATACTAGGGCCGTGTTCTCACACTAATGTGATCTGTACAGCCAGTGTTAGATATAGTCCCTGGAGAGATTTGTAATCACACATGTTAGTATGTTGTTGGTAGCAGCAGGACTGTGAAATATGGACTTATATTTCAGGTATGGACTGGGGGTGTGTCCTGACACTGCTGAGCTCTGTGCAGCTAGTTTTAGGTACTGTTCCTGGAGAGATGTATAATCATACATTTGTGTATGTTGTTAGTAGAAGCAAGACTGTGAAATATAGATTCATATTCCAGGATTGTACTGGGGGAGTGTCCTCACACTGCTCTGCTCTTAGATCTCTGCACTGAGCTGCTAGACAGCCACTGCCCTCTACTCTGAGTAAAAGTTTCAGTAGGCTACTGGTTGAATTCTAAAGAAGCTCAATGCAGAGCTAAGAGCACAGAAGTGAGAGGCCACGCCCACCGTGCACTTGGAGAATATCACATCCTGTAATAAAAATCAATTTTTGACAGTCCTACAGCTACTAAAAACACGCATGTATGGTTACATGGATCTCCAGGGAAATACCTGGTTGGAGCTTTGTATGTTCAAAACCTCTGACGTTTCCCCTTCAAAGGTGGGGGGGGGGTCTAAGATTAGAATCAGTATTTACAAAGCAATAGTGCATCTTCTCTCTTATGAAACAGAGATTGATAAATATATTATAGAAATAAAAGAGATATATGAGATAGTATATAGAGAAGAAGTATTAAAAGAGCAATACATCATCTGCCCACAAAAATCCACAAGCAGGGGGCCCCTTTAGGACAAGGGGCCCTGGACAAGTGCCCAGTTTGCCGCCCCCTAATGCAGGCCCTGGAAAGACAGATAGATATAAAAACACATCGATACATTTTCTTCCACTCCCTCTAGATCTATTAGTGACATCTTTATAACTAGGTAACCATTGATGTGGTATACAATACAATTGCCATATATTGTTAAATCCCATATATCACATTTTAAAAGCAGTACACACAAGACTTAACTAACCACTACCTTTCAACATTTCTAAATTCATTCATGTCACATTTAGTATTTATGCTTATCTAGGCTCCACATCATGTATAGCACTGTAACCATCACGTAAGTTGTAAAGCCTGCTGTCAGAATAGAGATGTAGTGCAGGTCTATACCGTGCGTCACTCGAAGGCTTTAATGAGAAACATAATGAGGACGCAGTCACTTATTATATGGACTTTACAGATTGAATCGAATAAAAAATAGACAATTTACACAGCTTTATTCTCAGTATACATAAGGTGCTATGATAAACGCAGCTCATACAGTAAACTAATAATGATCAAATCTGTCTTGACACAAAACGTGTCACATCAATGTATATTTAGCAGGAAACCAATTGGCCTATTGGCCTTTCCTTATAGCAAATCATCAATATTAGATTGTGGGGCAGTCACTGTGAAGTGGGTCTGAAGAAACATGTAGTGGGTGCAAGTTGCCTGGTATTGCAGATCAGCCCAAATAAGGCCTCGTTGACACGGCCATTGGGGGACGTAGATACGGCATAGGCCGGCAATGAGTACGGAGCAGTGCGGTGCCATTCCATAGCCGGGAGAAAGATGTCCTATCTTTCCCCAAAATACGGCACTGTGCACCATGTTCCTCTATGGAGACGGGTGGCGCCAACGTGTGCCCACCAAGCTACGGTACAGCGGGCACACATTTGTGTGAATTTAGCCTTACTCGAAGTGCACCTCCCTTTCAGCAAACTTCACTGCAATAGCTACAGTGTATAACACATGTATGACAGCTTATGGCCACTATATGACAAGTGATATTCATTTTCTAGCACCAAGACAAACGCCACATGTGAACGCAGCCTCCTGTTTCGTTATCTCCCACTGCATAGAATGAGGTCTTACACAAACTGCTTAAAGGAAGAAAACAGGAACAGATTTCTTTAATAAAGTTTACCACTATTATCTGCAACATTCGTTTATATAATTTTGTTTCAAGTTTAAAGTTAGATTCTGTCTGTCTTCCTGGAATGAAAGAATGTAAGAAAAAAATTCATAAGGAAAGGCAGAAAAAGAAAGGAAGATGATTGGAACTAAGGTAAATACAGAAGGAGGCACTTGCCTTGTAGTCTCTTGTACTAGGATTTAGAATAAGTTTATTGAACGATTAGTGACCCATAAATTAGGATGAGACTGATCAGACATGGCCACTACTCAGTCCAGTCTAAACAGAGTATTTGATGTATACAAGGAAATTTTAAAAATGTAAAATTCCCTTATAATGTCTATGACACATGCCGCACATACAGCAATGTAATATGAAGCTGGAATACAATCTACTATAGATTACATCGTTCTGCATTGCTGTATCAAAGCCACACTGTGAAAGGGAATCTGTCATCAGCTTTTACACCACTAAACTTCAGGGAGGGTATGAAATATTCTTTCTAGAATTCACTTTCTTTTGTTAAATCTCTCCCTTTTACAGAAGGGCAAATGTTGCTTTATTTTTGGCTCAATGGCAACTAGAACCATCACATTAGGCTTGTGGCTCTGTGATCCACAGAAGCAGAGATGAAGGCAGCTCAATACATAGTTGTAAATGAGAACTGAAGATGAAGATCCAGTAGCTTCATATGTATTTACCATAACTGCCTGCATATCTGGTTCTGTAGCTCACAGAACCACAATGATGTGATCTGATCTTTATGATAACACCCACACTGGTGTCTAAGGTGACACTCCACTTTAACCCTCTAAAAGTGACTCATCCTAAGCTCTCTTCAGCACTTAGGAAGTAATTTTTTTATAGCTAAACACAAGATTTCACCTAAAAGAGGGAATTATAGAAAGGATATTCCATACCCTACCTGAGGGGGTTGGTAGTTTAATGAGATAACAGTGCAATCTCACGCATGTACTCCGTACAGTGACCTCACCAGCAGAATAGTGAGTGCAGCTCTGGAGTATAATACAGGATGTAACTTGTCCGCCCCTGCCATACTTGTGATACAGTACATGCTATACTTATTTGCTATTACTCTGTCTGAACTATACAATAAGAAAGTAATGTAACAACTTCCCACACAGGGCAATGCTCTCCACCTGCAATAGTGGAAAAGCCATTTGTCAGCTCCATTTCTGGCATTGTTGGAATTAGGCGATATAGCAGAGCCACAATGGGAACAAGGACTCCTAGATTCTGTAGACGCTCTATCAAACACTACAAAAAGGGATTTTAGAGCTTTACTGCAGCAATGAAACTTAAGTTTACTGTGTCTGCACATTCACTTACATTTTATGTGGTGGTCTGCATTAAAACAAATTTTGGGGCACGGGCCAGACAGCAGGATTTTTTTTGTGACAAAGTAATCTACATGAGTACTACCGACTACAATATAAATTTAGTTCTAGTTTAAAAACACTCTAAAAAGTGATTTCTGCATAAATGTAATTATAAAACAGACAAATAAAGACATAAAATAAATACAGACATTCCCGGGTTGTATCTAAGTTGGAACTGTATATTTTATAATTGTAGCTCCAGACAAAAAATTTTTTTGTCCCGGTGACAAATTTTTTTGTTGCTGTAATGGGACCAAGGATCATCAATACAACTTCATTACAGACACCTTACAGCTGATCATTGCAGCCTGGGACTATAGTAACATCCAGAGAGCTTCACCAGAGGTCACAGTGAGCAGAGAGGTCCGTCTGTAACTTGGGGTCGTCTAGGGGTGTCCTTAAGTAGGGTATATATACTCACCTGCCACTTTATTAGGTACACCATGCTAGTAACAGGTTGGACCCCCTTTTGCCTTCAGAACTGCCTCAATTCTTCGTGGCATAGATACAACAAGGTGCTGGAAGCTCCTCAGAGATTTTGGTCCATATTGACATGATGGCATCACACAGTTGCCGCAGATTTGTCGGCTGCACATCCATGATGCAAATCTCCCGTTCCACCACATCCCAAAGATGCTCTATTGGATTGAGATCTGGTGACTGTGGAGGCCATTTGGGTACAGTGACCTCATTGTCATGTTCAAGAAACCAGTCTGAGATGATTCCAGCTTTATGACATGGCGCATTATCCTGCTGAAAGTAGCCATCAGATGTTACAGGGTACATTGTGCTCATAAAGGGATGGACATGGTCAGCAACAATACTCAGGTAGGCTGTGGCGTTGTACCAAGGGGCCCAAAGAGTGGCAAGAAAATATTCCCCACACCATGACACCACCACCACCAGCCTGACCCGCTGATACAAGGCAGGATGGATCCATGCTTTCATGTTGTTGACGCCAAATTCTGACCCTACCATCCGAATCAAGACTCATCATCAGACTCATCAAGACTCATCAGACCAGGCAACGTTTTTCCAATCTTCTACTGTCCAATTTCGATGAGCTTGTGCAAATTGTAGCCTCAGTTTCCTGTTCTTAGCTGAAAGGAGTGGCACCCGGTGTGGTCTTCTGCTGCTGTAGCCCATCTGCCTCAAAGTTCGACGTACTGTGCGTTCAGAGATGCTCTTCTGCCTACCTTGGTTGTAACGGGTGCCGATTTGAGTCACTGTTGCCTTTCTATCAGCTCGAACCAGTCTGCCCATTCTCCTCTGACCTCTGGCATCAACAAGGCATTTCCACCCACAGAACTGCCGCTCACTGGATGTTTTTTCTTTTTCGGACCATTCTCTGTAAACCCTAGAGATGCTTGTGCGTGAAAATCAACCATGCCACGTTCAAAGGCACTCAAATCACCTTTCTTCCCCATACTGATGCTCGGTTTGAACTGCAGGAGATTGTCTTGACCATGTCTACATGCCTAATGCACTGAGTTGCCGCCATGTGATTGGCTGATCAGAAATTAAGTGTTAACGAGCAGTTGGACAGCTGTACCTAATAAAGTGGCCGGTGAGTGTATATACTTATTAAGTAAGTAGATATAAAGATTGATACAAGATAGATACATCAAAAGATAAGATTCAAGATAGATACATTGAAAGATAGACAGATACATACACTTAAAAATAGATAGATACATTGAAACATAGATACAAGATAGACACTAGATGGATGGACGGATAGATAGTTACGCCATACTGAGAGACATATACTTTAGATCAATATGAGATACAAATACAAAATAGTGTAGCAGGTAGATATCTATATAGATAGCAGAAACATAGATAAATATTAGATAGATCAGGGGCGTAACTAGGAGAGGGTGGGCCCCATAGCATACTTATTAATAGGGCCCATTTAAAAATGTACATATTACACTCATATTTACACATACTTTTATACACACATACATAAACACATCACAGATACACACATATGCAGCATGTATACATCACATATATGTTATATATATACATATTATGCTGTACAATGGTGTACATCCTCCACTCTTTAGTGTCAGGTCAGATGACGGGGCCCCTGACACTGCGGCTGCTACCACTGTACTTACGCCCCTTGAGATAAATGATAGATCGACAGATATATTTATTCCAAAGAAACTCAAGCTGTTTATCAGCCGAAACATTGCTGGAGATGGAATAAACAGCATTGCGTTTGTCACTATTTTGGAGGGCTGCCATTCCTTTGGAATACATATCTGGACTCTGACGATTTCCTTTCCCTTTATTCTCAAAAGATTGTTTCTATCTTTTTAGATAGAAACATAGGGAGTAATTTATCATTAGGCAGCTCCTTGCGATAGTTCTGTGTCTGTTCCACTGCCCGTCAGATTTATTAACGTGGCATTGGCCCTTTCATACATTTCTCAGTAGCGTCTGGGATTTTATTTCTTAAATAATTGGTGAAAAAAAAAAACAAACAATCACAAGCACAGACACCGAGAGGTAGTAAAGTGACCATGAGATTATTTTAAAATAAAATCACAAGTCATGAACCTGGCTTTACACGTCATAGCACTAGCAGTGGTTCTATGTTTAAGCCACTATTGCACAGTGGCTGGAAAAGGCTTAGGAGATTTTTTTTAGCACAAAAAAAAAAATTTGCATAAAAATTCCAATGCGGTTTTTTTACACTTTTTTTTTGTCTCATAAATGCCCCCCATAGATAGATATGATATACATGATAGATTTACATGAGATAGATGATAGATAGTTATAGATATTAGATAGAGGATAGATCAACATTAGAAAGATGGAAGATATAAATATATATAGGGGAGTTTATCTGAGGTCTCTGAGGTAAAACTTTTCTAGTTGTCTATAGAAACCAATCAGAGCGCAGCTTTCACTTTCCCACGGCTGTTTTTAAAATTAAAGCTGAGCTCTGATTGGTTTCTATAGACAACTAGAACAGTTTTACCTCAGAAACCTCAGATAAACCCCCCTATATATACACTCACCGGCCACTTTATTAGGTACACCTGTCCAACTGCTCGTTAACACTTAATTTCTAATCAGCCAATCACATGGTGGCAACTCAGTGCATTTAGGCATGTAGACATGGTCAAGACAATCTCCTGCAGATCAAACCGAGCATCAGTATGGGGAAGAAAGGTGATTTGAGGCCTTTGAACGTGGCATGGTTGTTGGTGCCAGAAGGGCTGGTCTGCGTATTTCAGAAACTGCTGATCTACTGGGATTTTCACGCACAACCATCTCTAGGGTTTACAGAGAATGGTCCGAAAAAGAAAAAACATCCAGTGAGCGGCAGTTCTGTGGGTGGAAATGCCTTATTGATGCCAGGGGTCAGAGTAGAATGGGCAGACTGGTTCGAGCTGATAGAAAGGCAACAGTGACTCAAATCGCCACCCGTTACAACCAAGGTAGGCAGAAGAGCATCTCTGAACGCACAGTACGTCGAACTTTGAGGCAGATGGGCTACAGCAGCAGAAGACCACACCGGGTGCCACTCCTCTCCGCTAAGAACAGGAAACTGAGGCTACAATTTGCACAAGCTCATCGAAATTGGACAGTAGAAGATTGGAAAAACGTTGCCTGGTCTGATGAGTCTCGATTTCTGCTGCGACATTCGGATGGTAGGGTCAGAATTTTGCGTCAACAACATGAAAGCATGGATCCATCCATCCTGGATCCATCCTGCCAACGGTTCAGGCTGCTGGTGGTGGTCTCATGGTGTGGGGAATATTTTCTTGGCACTCTTTGGGCCCCTTGGTACCAATTGAGCATCGTTGCAATGCCACAGCCTACCTGAGTATTGTTGCTGACCATGTCCATCCCTTTATGAGCACAATGTACCCTGTAACATCTGATGGCTACTTTCAGCAGGATAATGCGCCATGTCATAAAGCTGGAATCATCTCAGACTGGTTTCTTGAACATGACAATGAGTTCACTGTACTCAAATGGCCTCCACAGTCACCAGATCTCAATCCAATAGAGCATCTTTGGGATGTGGTGGAACGGGAGATTCGCATCATGGATGTGCAGCCGACAAATCTGCGGCAACTGTGTGATGCCATCATGTCAATATGGACCAAAATCTCTGAGGAATGCTTCCAGCACCTTGTTGAATCTATGCCACAAAGAATTGAGGCAGTTCTGAAGGCAAAAGGGGGTCCAACCCGTTACTAGCATGGTGTACCTAATAAAGTGGCCGGTGAGTGTATTTATCAGATGTTTCTGAGGTAAAACTGTGTCAGTGGTCTATAGAAACCAATCAGAGCTCAGCTTTAATTTTAAAAACAGCTGTGGGAAAGTGAAAGCTGAGCTCCGATTGGTTGCGATTAGCAACAAGTAGAGTTCTGCTCTAAGACACTTCTGATAAATCTTCTACTAAATAGTTTATATAACAATTAGTATTGTGGGGGGATCGTGCTGACATTGGCCTGGGTGGTGGTGTAATGCTGTAATGTGGGTGGCTTTACCTACTACCACCCTGGCAGTCGTCCTTACAGAGTACATCTCATGTCTCCCTCCCCCTCTCCTTCCCAATCCCTTGGTCTTTAGAGAATTCCCCTTCTCCACTGTCTGTGCATCAAAAAACACATCACTTCAAACTAAGCCCTCATCTCCTGCCCCTCCCTCTAATTACAGATGCAGAAGGCACATAATTCCCAATTGTACCCCTATAAACACAAGACGGAAGGGCCTGTGTGAGCTCCCGTGGAAGACTGATCCTTGTATTTCAAACCACAAAGAGGAGGAGGGAGGAGAGGCCGAGAGAGAAATATATATACTGCCGGGGACAATGGATCTCTGTAGAAGACTTGGGATTGTGGAGATGCTAGGAGAGCCGGCACGCTGGTCTTTTGACCTTCCTGCCCTACAGCAGGTGCACAAGTATTTGTCCCTTTATATTAGCAGAATGCCGTCATTGCAGGACACAATTCCCACTCAATGTCCCCTACCTGAATTGCTGGGGCCTTCTGAAAAACCCTCATTCAGATGATACTCTAAATGCCTTGGAGAAATGAAGAGCGGCTTTGGTAGTCAAGACCCATGACGTGGTCAATGTCACCACGAGGACTTCTTCTGTCTGCGGCACATTCACATGCAAATGATAGAAGTGTTTGGGGAATAAGCAATTAAATCTATAATAGGGGGGTCTTCACCTGCACACAGTGAATTTTTACACCATTGAGGTCTTAAAGGGGTTGTTAGCATTAGATTATTCATTGATGTCAGAAGTCTCGGCTATAAGCTTATCATCCTGCTTCTGGAACCAGCGATCAGCTGCAATCTACAAGATAATCTTCTACTAAGCACTGGATTTTCCTGCAGCGCCACCACAGGACAAATGGCGCATGACATGATGTCCACTGAAGTTATTTGACCATTTATCTATATGCAATGCTATAAATGGTTGATAACAGGTCACCTACAGGCCCCTTACTGATAAGGAGATTGGGTGCTCCCATTCTGAGTGCGATGGTAACGTATTCTGTAGCAACTGGATAGATTATATAATATTTGCGCTGGAGGAGTGTGAGCTCCACTTTGGAGCGGGATGTGGATATGTTGCTAGTGCTGGTCTGTATCCAGTACAGTGGGAAGTATTTAGTGATCCGGCTCAGCATGGAGCTACGAGTAGTAATGTAGGCAGACCTCGAGCAGGCTGGAAGAGTACGGCTTCGCGGGAAGAGGCTTCGGTGGGTTTGGCTCATACTGAGAAGAGGCTTTTCTAAGTTTAAGTGAAAAAAAGTAGAAAATATGTTCCAAGATACAGAAGCATCTGGCTCCCCCACTTAAACCTCCTGCTGCCTCTGCACCATACTGTGTACTTCATCCAAATTCCCACTTTTCAGATAATACAATTTTATCATCGACAGAAGTTATGCAATTTCTTTGCTGTTTTTTTTAATAGGCAAAATGCTTTGGAAGCCTTAAAGGGGTTTTACAGGAATTCACATTGCAATCCTATTCACTGCGGAGCCAGAAGTTGTAACTACAGCTGTGGCCCACATATAAGTTATAGGGAGCGGTGGCTGCAGGTATGGCTTCTGGCCACTAAATGCGACACAAGCCAACTACTTCCCACACCATGCTCTATGTTTGGACCAGGCTAAACTTCTGATTGGTGTGGGTCCAGGGTGTTGGCCCCTACCAGGTAACAACTATCTATCCTGTGGATAGGCCTTCATTGTGAATTCCTGGAAATCCTACATCACTTACAAAATACCTTTTGAATACATTAAAAAAGTGGAAACATTTGTGGCTTATACCATGTTGAATGTATTCTTTGGTCTAGAGTGGGAGCTCTGTGTTCTCCTCTGTCTCTCTTATGGAAGCCAAATGGTGGCAACATGTTTTTATTTTATTGAAAATTTTCCCCATTAGGCTTCTAGCGCTTCCTTTATTTACAGCACATTGTCTGCCTCTCTGTGACCTCTCCTACATCTTCCTATAAGATCAACGTGTAGGAGTTTACCCTTCTTATGCACTACAGGCTCTAGTAGGACCCACAATGTACAGGGTTCCCCAATCTTGTGTGGGTTAGTTAAAATATGCAGAAAATGCCCAAAGGGACAAGATATTGAGAGTTACAGTACTAAATCATATGAAGTGCAATGTGTTTGCATTATTGGTCGTTAAAAGGCTAGAAATTTAAAGGGACGTTTGTCCATATCCAACAACAGTAGCTTTATGCAAGGTTTAAAGGGAACCTGTCACCAGGGAACTCATTTTCACTAAAGACAGGTTGCAGAAGCCCATCACAGCTGGATTGCAAAGATGTCTTTCTGGCTTTTCTGAGTATTTGAATTACAATATATAATTGTGTGCTTACCTCAGCTCTCAGCCCCCACCTTTCTGCCCCATTATAGCTCCTTCCTCCTGCTCCTTTACTCATACATGGACAGAACTCACAGCGTGCTGAGCTGACATCAGTGGGGCATCAGTTAAATGCATCCAAACCAAAACAAACCTGGGACTCAGAAAAGGATTCTGTCAGGGTGTGAGGCAAGTTAAAAACACAATTATATTGTAATGCAAAAGCTCTGGAAAGGCAGAAAGACATCTTTGTAATCCAGGTGTAATGGGCTTCTGCAACCAGTCTTTAGTGAAAATGAGGTCTCTGGTGACAGGTTCCCTTTATTAGGTGTTGTTCCATTGATAGCGGCACAGTTGGAATTTTTTCTTTAGTCCCCATTATTCCTGAGAAATCAGTGCCTATAATTTGTGTACCCTGGACACTACATGGGCTCTCTACTATCAGATGGGCGGACCTGTGCTGGAGAAGATAGCCTGTCGCCTAACGCCATAAAACTTAGAGTGACATCCAGAGGATAGGGGCTATTTTGCTGATCAGTGGAGGTTTCAAAGATGGGACTCCTATGGATCACAAGAAAGGGGGACCATTGTACCCGTCGTACCCCAGGGGTGTAGAGAGCGGCTGTTTGTGCAAGAACAGCGAGGGTACAAGCCCGTTCTCATGATAAGTGGGCATCCCTTCACTCCACAGATCAGCAAGTTATCACCTATCCTGTAGATAGGGGCTAACTTGTTTGTCACTGGAAAACCCCTTCAATATATAAGGGTCTGTAATTAATGGAAGCAATTACTCTAAACTGTTGGGGACTGGAGAAAAAATTTGAGTAGTACTTCCTATTGAAGGATTCTAGAGCTGTGTCTGGTAGAGACAGTTTGTTCCTCATGAACACTGCAATCATTTTTGCATTTTAGTTTCCTTCAGCTCTTGCAGAGACTTTGATACAGTCCAAAGAAGAGCTTGCAATCTCTGCACATTTCGTGCAATTTCCCTTGGAAATGGAGTGTCATTCAAGGTCACAAAGTGTCTTGACGCATGGGAGTAACGCTGGAGCCTCTAGTGTGTCTTTGGTTTTCCGCCAGCGCTTTTAACCACTGCGCCAGCTTTTTCTCTCCCATTGTAAATGATACCTGTTTATATGAAGCTGTAACAGTCCTGGTGTTTATCTGTCTGTGTGGGACTGTTAGGAGCGGATCTGGGGTCTGTCTGTCTTTCAGGAGCTGTGGTGAGGAGTTCTGTCTTTAAGGGGCCGTTTCCAGCAGTTCTGGGGTGTATCAGTGTGTAAGGAGAAGTTTTGGCACAGTGATCACATCATATTCCGTATATATAACTGTGTTTAGTTTTTGTCCTGGAAGTATTTTCACTGTTATTTTTTTAATCTCAGCTGGGCAACCTTTCAACTATGTGCTCTTAAAAGAGAGCTCGAGCGAGAAAGACGTCTGGCACAGTTAACCCTTTCTTTGCAAAGGATAGGTTTTCCTTACACTCATAAACCTGGCAATGCATATAGGGGCTGCAATGCCTGAGTGGCAATAGATACTGTATAAGATATGTGTTGGCAGATCTGCAATGTTTGCTCCATCTGCTGACACTCCATGGCCACCTTATAGGGAAGGTGGCACCAAGAACTTTAAATTTATTAATGAATTACTGATATATTTTTTAAAATATTTTACAATATAACTAGATTTAATAAATAGTAATAATCACTCTGGCTACTAGTAATGTAGGGGACATCTACCCAAATGTTGCCTCACTTACATCATAACATGGACTGTGACACACAGAAGCTAAGGACAGGTATTCTGCAGTTTTTTTTCTTACAATGGACTAAGATTTAAAGGGGTACAAGACTTTTAGACAATGGTGTCTTCTACGATCTTCACCTACTCCACCAATAAGTCCTCTATCCTCCGTCCCGCCTGGTAAGGTGGCCTTTAGCTTCCACATTATTGTGCTGGATGAAAGGAGGGATGGCCTCACATGTGCCGAGCACATCCTATGGTTATGCCTTAAAAGACCAAGATTGTAAAAACCCTTTAAGCTACTCAGATAGATATTTGTTGGGGGATTCTTCTGATTTTGTAGGCAAAAGCTGGGTGGTTATCAGGCTACCATTCAAGGTCTTCCAGGGTTAGAGGCTTGGCTCTCTTGAAGAATAGTTGGCTGGCTGTTTGGTTGGCCAGTGATAGATATAGATAATTGCTTAAAACCAATTCATTCATCATTCACATGACTAATACTTTTCTTGTTTTGCTGTAGGACTGTGTTCCATCTTCCGAAGATGCTTCATCTGCTATTCATCTTCTCATTTTTTCCAGTGCCGATATTTTCGGCATCGGCTCCTTTTTCTGGCCAACCACAGCACCCAGTCCCAGACCCTTGCTACGATGAGCATGGCCTACCTCGTCGATGCGTTCCCGAGTTTGTCAATGCAGCCTTCGGTAAAGAGGTCCAAGCCTCCAGCACCTGCGGCCGCCCGGCCACCCGCACATGTGATGCTTCGGATCCAAAGAAGGCTCACCCGTCCTCCTACCTCACCGACCTCAACTCAGCTGGGAACATGACTTGCTGGAAGTCAGAAAGTTTTCCGCGTCATTCACCTCAAAATGTCAGTCTAACCTTGTCACTGGGAAAAAAATTTGAGGTGACCTACGTTAGTCTACAATTCTGTTCTCCTCGGCCTGAGTCTGTAGTTATCTTCAAGTCGATGGATTATGGCAAGACTTGGGTTCCTTACCAGTATTATTCGTCTCAATGCCGCCGGCTGTATGGGAAGCCTAGTCGTGCTAGCGTCACAAAGCAAAATGAGCAAGAAGCTCTGTGTACTGATGGACACACTGATCTTTACCCACTGACTGGAGGCCTTATAGCCTTTAGTACCTTAGATGGAAGACCCTCAGCCCAAGACTTTGACAGTAGTCCAGTGCTCCAGGACTGGGTGACTGCTACTGATATCCGTGTGGTCTTCAGCCGTCCCCACCTCCAAGGCAATAGGGATTCGGAGGTATCTGACGAGGGCCCAGGATTTTTCTACTCTGTTGGAGAGTTTCAAGTGGGTGGCAGGTGCAAGTGCAATGGACATGCCTCTCGCTGCGGCAAAGACAAAGAAGGACGCTTAGTTTGTGACTGCAAACACAATACAGAGGGACCAGAATGTGATCGATGCAAGGCCTTTCATTATGACCGACCATGGCAGAGGGCCAATGCCCGAGAAGCCAATGAGTGCATGGGTAAGTGTGTGACAAAAATGCTAATTGTTTTTTTTTTTATTATTCCAATCCCTTTTGTTTTTTACTTTGTTCACCAAAGAACGGTCTCAAAGGCTTGAGTAATGCAGATCAGAAACGTTGAGAAGGTCAAAGTCTCATAAGACATGAGAAGATAAATATTGCCTTGAAGGGTATAACTGATTTATGATTCACAGTTTACAATATCTCTAATTACGGATATTTAGATTACATTCCGTCCGCTCTATGGTCATTCACAAGCCAAGTTTTCATTCCTCAAGAGGGGATTTCATTTTTAAACACAAGTTTCATTTATAAACCCAAGTCAATTGTCATACATCCTCATCTCTATCGCCTTCCATCAGCGGTTGCCCATATCTTAAAGGGATTATCAAGGGAGAACAAAAAGTTCAGGCTGTAACATATGCATGCATCCTTGCTCTTTCTTAAAGCTCTTGTCACTACAGGATGATTTCCTAATTTTTGTTTTAGTCAATCACATTTCTGATACACTAAAGAAGTAATTGTGATGTACGGAAGAGAAGCTGGAAGTGCGAGTGTGGCTATTTTTCCTTACAGTCATCCATGACACCAGAGAACTTTTTGCTTCCTTGGAAAACAAGGTTATAGTCTGATCAGGGATCAGGTCACACCACAAAAACATATGATGAAAGGGAGGTAGCAACTGCAAAATATGAGAGTAGCAGAGTCACTCGCTGCTGGCTCTAGTAAGTTTTCTATGTCGTTGCTGAATTGCCTTAAAATTTGGTTGCTCAAGATACTACTTTGCATTGGAATCACCAGGGATATTCACTGCATTACTTAAAAGTTGGCACCAGGGCCAAAATTACATCACCATCAGCGAAAATAACTAAGTTATGACAATTACTCATCAGACCAGCTGTTTGCCAAGAGTGTCCAGATCAAGCAATCTGAGTTATCTGCCATAGAAATCTCTTTTAACGGGGTGGTCAGATTTTAGACCGTGTAAAAGCGCAAACAGCGCTAGGTAGAAGCGTAAAGTATCTGTTTGATCACACCTTTGTGTGTTAGCATAGAAGCTTCTCCAACTGCAAAGGGGTGTATCCTCACACTGCTGTGATCTGTGCATTGTGCCACTCCCTTCTGCTCTGAGTAAAAGCTAAAGCAGGCTCCAAGCTGAAGAGTCAATTCAAATAAAGGGGAGAGACAGTGAAGCACAGAAATGGGAGAACACTTTCCCAGGACAATCCGGAAATTTAAATCCATATTTCCCAGTCTTAGGGGGGAGGTTGCATCTGATATAATGCAGGTCATTTTTTTTATCATATTTGTAAGTGGTGGATGTTAGAAAAGTTTACTAGACACGTCATCTTGTCCTTTGTATCTCATGTTTCTTTTCTGAGCCTTTCCCCCTTCATTCATTCAGCTTGCGTCTCTTCTCAATTACCCTTTTCTATACATTCAATGCTGCTGGGGTCTTTTCTCCTTTCCCTTACCTCTCTTTCTGAGTCCATTCATCAATCTTTCTCATAAGTCATTTTTCCTACTACCCTCATCTATTCTCAGACCGTGTCTCATAGCTCTTCTTCATCCACTTAGCTCATCCCATCTGCACACAGATTGTTCAGCAAAGAACCCACTGTACAATACAGATATAGTAGATAAGATTTTTATATATCGAATTCCGATTTTTTTTAGTCTATTAAAGAGGATTGACCAGGATTTAGTTTTGATGTCCATGATATTATGGGAAAGGTGATAGCTAAGTAGAATAAGGTCATCATATGTGGAAACCACATTTAGATTTCCATAAAGTACACACAGATTTCCATGCTGTACTTACAGACTCCCATAGTCCGATACGGGGACAATTCCTTCCAAAGCAGAGGTCGGCTAGTGATCTGATCAAGCTTAAAGGAAATCAACTTCAAAATCCATCATGATAAGCCAGAGACACTTGCTCATAGATCCAGGCACTGCAATTGTGGTAACTTTAATATATTTGTGATCCATGGCCTCCTTCCTTCTAAAATCATCTTTAGAAATTGTGCTAATGAGCCTGAAGAGCTCTGTGGGCGATACCAGAGCTGCTCTGTGCTGACGCTTCACGGGCTGTTGCACTGAGTGGGAGCACTTCCCCACTCCCACTGTGTGAGATCACATCAACCAGAAGGAAGGGAGGTAGTGCTGAGAGAGCAAGAGGAAGGGATGACAGTGTAAAAGCTTGTGAAGCTATAGCACATGGAAGCTCTGGTAATACCCCCAGGAGCACTTTGGGCTCATTAGCATCATTTTAAAAGTTGGTTTTAGATAAGAAATACAAGAAGATCACCACAGTCTCGGTGCCTGGATCTATGAGTGCATGTCCCTGGTTTATCATGATGGAATTTGATTGTAGATTTCCTTTATGTCAATTATGATGTAAAAAAAAAAAAGATTCAAATCTATTACTCCTGCACACATTGGTTCACATTTTTTGGGCGTTTTTGATGCAAACCTTGACGTTGCTTCTCTCTGCATTATGTGCCTCTTATTCTACCACCTCCCCAGTGATCCTATTTACGTCCCTATTCCTACTCTTGCAGTCTTCTCTCCCCCTCTCACCCCCTTACGCTCTCTGTGACTTTTTAACAATGACACCTCATCCGCTTTTCTGAACAGATGCACTAATTAGCACCAATTAAAGGAATCCTCTCTGGTCTTAGCGGGAGGTCCTCTAGCAAGGAGTCTCTCTCCATGTCTCTGCTCGGGAGCCATCTGTGTGGGCGGCATCAACCAGAGGCCAGGAATCCCGTGCCAATATCAGGAAACTCTACACCTTAAGATTGTGAATCCTATATACACGCCGAACCTCTGAGGTCACAGCGCGAATGCATTGCCAGAGCAGCGCCCTGACAATGTGCTCCGCACTAAGGAGGGGAAAGTTAATTGGTTTATTATCTGTTAATTAAGAGAAATTCCAAAACTCTTGCCATTGGCAACCCCCCCCCCCCCCCAACTTAAAGCAATGGAATCTTAATGATGCGCTAATTGTTGCCAATATTGATAGCATGACGCGCCTATGCCTGGCAGAGCTGACGTGGTTTACATCAATGGGGCTGGTATGATGACCTTTACAATGATCTCCCCGGGAATATGCTTTACAGCAGTGCTGCTGACTATTTACATTGACTATAAGATTGGACTCTGGGGTGGGCTGCCATTCTCCAGGTCTGGAGGGCCAGTAATAAATCAGATGACCTTCCCATATTAGAAAGTGTTCCATTACAACACACGCATAGGAAACATCTTCTTTAGACGTCTGCTTCATGTCTGGAAGTTCTCGCTATATGCCATATATAGATGGCAGATTAGTGGTCGTGGATTTCTGCACATTAATCTGTTTGCCACGTGTAGTCAAAATATATGGTAGATTTATGTGAAATTTAGATTGTAACCCCCAATAGTAATTGCACTGCAAAATACATTGGACATGATAGTAGGTCTAACACTAATGTCTGACCCAACCCACTATGACACATTGTTTTGACAACCCATGGATTGGACTGATCAGACTGGTCACATTATTCATATGTAGAGATGAGCAGACCCAATGGCTATGGCAGACCCAATAGCCATGGCTAGTTGCTAGGGGCATCAAATTTGCTGGACTGGCTGTTCGGCCCCTAATCCAGCAATATGTCAGGTCAGGTGTCGAACCCGTCCATCGAGTCATATCATCTCTCTTTATATCTAAATTGACACCTTAACAATTTACGGTTGAGCAATAGTCTGCAAAATGCCAAAATTTGTAGTGATGTTCTGCAGATTTTGGGGGAAAGTTTTGCTACATGAAAGACATGCTTCACCCCAGGTCCGATATCAAGGTCAGGCAAAGGGCCACAGTGACGGATTAATGTCTGCCATTACATCGTCCTTGGATTGTCTCTTAAAAGCAACGGCAACCCCTGGAAGGTTTGGAAAACATCTCCGATGAGGTTACTGATAATTACTTTAATTAACCCCGTCCCGCTGCCACCGTCTGAACAAGACTCCAGCTGTCCTGCAGAAAATGTGTGTGTTCCCCGAGCTGGTACGTATAAGCCGTCTATTAAAGCTCGGATGACCTGAGAATCTGCAGGAACTACAACCCCCAGCAGGCTCTTCAGCAGCAGCAGGAGTCTATCTATCTATTGCTTCTGCTTTGTATGGGACTAAAATATGTTCAGAATTTCTGGAGAGTATTTACACTATTAAGTAGCAAACCACAAAACACCTATTTTACATCATCTCCGGCTTGCAGCACTCCAAAAAACCCCCTCTAATGATAGTCTATTCTTGTGAACGATTGAGGTTCCAGCTGTCAGACCCTCACAGATCAGATTATCTTCTATCACAATGGTTCGCACCTAACGTTGCAACCCTTTAATACAGTTCCCGTGTTGTGGTAACCCCCAACCATATAATTATTATAACATTTGCAACTGTAATTTTACTATTGTTATTAAGCATAATCATAGTGTCATAATCATAGATACCCCAAGTAGCCAGCAGTCACAGTGATCCCCCCTAGTATCCAGTATTCACAGCTATCCCCTCAGTAGCCAGTAGTCACAGTAATCCCCCCAGTAGGCACAGCACCTGCCACCAGTAGTCACAGTGATGACCCCAATAGTCACAGTGATGACCCTAGTAGGCAGTAGTCAAAGTGATCTCATCAGTAGCCAGTAGTCAGAGTAATGCCCCTAGTAGGCAGTAGCCACAGTGATCCCGTTAGTAGCCAGTAGTCACAGTAATTCCCCTAGTAGTTTCCCACACTCCCACAGAATCTCTGGATTATGATGGTCTTAGGCGACCTCTGTGAAATGGATGTTCGACCCCCAAAGGTGCTGTGATCCACAGGCTCTATCCTGTTTATAGTGTATAACATGTAAGCATGATACAACAGTTCTAAGAAGAGAACTTTCTGTCCTGAGTATAGACAACTAGTTTGGTCTTAAGAATGACTACTATGACTAGTATAACTTTTGACTATATGTTCTCCCTCTCCCGACACCAGGAAACATGCTCCGCAATCCTCCACCCACCCCTAGGAACACCCATGATTAATGGTACTTGGTGCCATAGGACTACAGAGGTGTCACCAGATTGCTTTTCCTTCACATATACATTTCTCATGTAGGACTCTTCCTCACTGCATAGCACTGATAAGATTTTTATGGATTGCTCTCCAACACCTCTATGCACCGGGCCGTCGTTTGTCTTTCCTTACATTTCCGCTGGGTTTTGAAATAGATAAAATATGAGCCATTTTCAGCCCCTTTTAAAAATTCCTCACACTGTGTGTGATTTATACTCTCCTATAGGAAAATGGAGAAGTCTCTGCAATAAGCCGATAGGATTAATGGCCATATGACAAGCATTTAGCATATTCACAGTCTCTGCCATTAACTATACAGCTAAATCAAAGCACTCAGCCTGGAAACATCAATTAGGATGTTTAACCCATTCCTTGCAGCCAATGTATCATTATCTGTTCAGGAACGTATCAATTTATTATTAATCCTTCTTGGCAAGAATATATATCATTGTATCAGATGGAGCGCAACAGCCGAGGCAGTGAATATACATTACAACTGCACTGTAAACCTCACGTCAGTATAGAATACAGTCTGCAGCAGAAATGTAGTGGGTTTTCATTCATCCTAAAATTCATAACGGGCACATTTACCAAGCTCCGTACGCCAGTTTTCTGTCAGACTTTACACGTTCTTTCCAGTGCAAACTGCTTGCACAGTTATTCAAGAAGTGTCCGTGCCATATATGTGCCACATGCAACTTTTATGTATGGCGGCTGCACTATTCTTCATGCCATGAAAATTTCTGCAGTGCACAGTTGGACCCCGCGCACATTTATCAAGCGAAGTCAGACAGAATTGTGACACACGCCTCATGTTAAAGGGATTTTTCCCACGAATCACAGGATAGGTACAAGCTTGCTGATTGGTGGAGGTCTCCGTGATGAGACCCCCACAGATCACGAAAACAAGAGGTCTGATGTGGTCTCATGTACCTCACTCAGTCGGACCCCTCGTGGCTCTGGGAGAGTAATGGAGCAGATGGCCGTGCATGACCGTTCTGCTCCATTCATCTCTATGGAGCTGACGGAGATCGCCGATCGTGGCGCTTGACAATTTCTGTCGGCTCCATTAAGATGTATGAAGCAGAACGGGGTCCACAAGGTAACTGGGACCCCATCGGACTCCACTTTTTCGTGAGCTGTGGGGGTCTCATGACTGAGACCCCCAGCGATCAGCAAGTTAGACCCTATCCTATGGATGGGGCCTAACTTTGATTCATGGGAAAACCCCTTTAAAGGTGCATCAAAAAAAGTGGTGCACTTTTTTGTAGTGCCCAATTCATGAAGAACGTGCGCCAGAAATCCTGAATCTGGCGTCCCCTGCACACTACATCGGCAAACTGCACATAGTACACACTACACTGTTCTTAGTAAATGTGCCCCATTATATGTAGGCATGCAGCTGTACACAAGGGCCATGGCATGCCGGCCGTGGCAGAGAGGTTGGTCTTTAACTAGGGGTTGCCTGTCCTTAAGTTGGGGACCACCAGTCTATTATTACAAATTGCAAATAATATTGGTGGATTGCAATTTTAATCCAGTATACCACTGACCACCACCAAGTAAAATGTGTGGAATATTAGCAAATTTCTGCCCATACAGGTCTAAGAACACTGCAGTAGAGATCTTCATACAGTTCCCGTAATTTTCCATAGGCTGCTATGAAAGACTCATAAAACACCAGGAAAAACACATGTATAAAAGAAAACTAAAAAAGAAAAAAAAAAAGACACCAAAAATGTCTCATAAAACGCTAGTTACATATAATAAAAAAATGGTGTTTTTCCATACATTATAAAACCCCAGAAAATAAGACGGGGTGACGGAGCCCTAATGAATACCACACTAAACAACACCTACATTACAAACACGTGACTTATAAAATTGTATTAAATAAATTGCAGGGATGTAGTAGAAAACCAATAAACTGGTAAAACCGCAAATGTGCATTTACAAGGAAAGTTTACCAAAGAGAATAATTACAAAAAGACTGTGTAAACCACGAGGAGTCATACAGACAGTAGTGGTGGCCTGTCTGGCAATAGCAGATCAAAATAGGTGCAGTAGGTCCAGCGGTCCTAGCGAGGAGACAGTCGATGCCCCCTCTGACAGGATCCGCTCTTCTTTTAGCTTTTTATGCTCTTGGTTATACAAGTTTTTTAAGTATTTTTTTTCTGACAACACACAAAAAGCTAAAAGAATAGCAGATCATGGTGGTAGATGCCCTTCAAGGCCTCATGTTCATGACCAGGCTGCTAGCATTCATTTTTGGCCTGTTTGAAAACAGTGGGTGATCCCTGCTCATCTTGCCAATTTACATTAAAGGAAACCTACCACTTATAGTGGCAGGTTTCTGATGGAAATACCGGGCACCAGCTCAGGGTGAGCTGGTGCCGGAGCTTATTTTCGTTAGTGTTTTAAACCGCGGTATTGCGGTTTAAAACACTTTTTAAACCTTATAGCCGGCGCAGGCAGGTACGCGCTCGGCGCTTACCATGCGCGCGGCTACATAGGAAGTGAATGAGAGCCGCGCGCATGGTAAGCGCCGAGCGCGTACCTGCCTGCGCCGGCTGTAAAGTTTAAAAAGTGTTTTAAACCGCGATACCGCGGTTTAAAACACTAACGAAAATAAGCTCCGGCACCAGCTCACCCTGAGCTGGTGCCCGGTATTTCCATCAGAAACCTGCCACTACAAGTGGTAGGTTTCCTTTAAAGGTGCATGGCCATCAGCAGCTAGCTCTCAGACTTCTATTGTGCAAAGTCACAGTGCGGTGTATGCGCTGTAAGTCACCACACAGTGGGACACATTTATTAAGGTTTTTGCTTCAGTTTTCTGTCCGACTTTACACTGAACATAATGTGCAAACTGCTTACACATGTATTTATAAAGTGTTTGTGCCAGTTTTGTATCACGGCTGCACTGTGCCCGACACACCACAAAATTCTTAACATTAAGGGGCGTCCGCTGCAGAGTCGGACTGTTCGCCACATTCATTACTGCAACTCGACAGAACCGTGTTGCACCCTATGGGGGTCATTTACTAAGGGCCCGATTCGCGGTTTCCCGACATGTTACCCGAATATTTCCAATTTGCGCTGATTTTCCCTGTATTGCCCCGGGAATTTGGCGCACGCGATTGGATTTCGGCGCATCGGCGCTGGCATGCACGCAACGGAAATCGGGGGGGCGTGGCCGAGCGAAAACCTGACGGATTCGGAAAAACCGCCGCATTAAAAACAAAAAAAAGTGTCGCTTGGGACGCGCTTACCTTCACTTGGTCTGGCCCGGTAAATTCCAGTGCGGAACGATGCTTTTCAGCGCAGCAGCGCCACCTGGTGGACGGCGGAGGAACTACCTTAGTGAATCCCGGCCGGACCCGAATCCACCGCAGAGAACGCGCCGCTAGATCGCGAGCGGACCGGGTAAGTAAATCTGCCCCTATATGTTAAAGGTGCACCATCCTAGCAGTGTAGGGGAGCCAGATTCATGAAGACCGTGCACCAGTTTTGATTAATCTGGTGCACTCTGCACACCCCACAGGCAACTGCACATAGTACACACTGCACAAGTTTTGATAAATGTGAGTGTACCGAGCGGCCATGATGCAAATAATAAAGCAGGTCCTATTTGTGTCTGACATATGCACACACCGTGCCTCATCATATGATGATCACACACAACAGAAGTCTATGTTGGCCGTGAGCTCGCCTTAAGAACGAGGGTCCGCTGATTCCCTTCCTGCATGACCACACTCCCTTTATGGTAGTGCCGCCTTTATACGGCTATTCTAGGCTCCCACAGTCATGACTGGAGAGAGACGATTCACGTGCCCCACCCTTTGCCGAGGCAAAAAACATGGATGTCTGGATTGATTTGGGACACTAAACCCCCACAGGTTCAGTGATTAAACAGACTGTCCAACATTTACAAAAACTTTACTGCTGGGCTGTTAAAAAAAAAAAACCTATACTTACCTCCCGCTGCCCCGCACTACCATCCGTCACTGCCCCTGTGCCTGGCCGCTAGAAGTTGTCGGAGCGGAGGTGCCATGCCCCTGTAACAGCCCCCCGACAGCAATGTTTTTCTTAATGTCGGACAACTCCTTTTAGTGTGGGTACATCAGAAACTAATAATGCTTAAAGGAATATTCCCATCAGGGCAATTACATTTAATTAAATTCATTTGCTATTTGTAAACATTTCTTCAATTGGATGTTAATTAAAAAAACGTTCCTGTGTGAAGATAATTTCTCATAAATGTAGTAATGTTGTCCCTTAGAAACGAGATACTTTCCTCGGATACGACCACGTCATACTCTGGCACCGGTTGCCAGACTTGCGCTATAGAGTCCTGCCGGACCACCAGGATTCAGCAATTATTACCACAGGATGGCTGTGCGACATGTAGTAACTCCAGGACATTTTATATACAATAACCTTTTGTTTCTTTGTGCACTCAAACCATCAGAGGTGGCCGTATCCGAGGAAGCTATCTCGTTTCTAAGGGACAGAATGACTACATTTATGAGAAATTATCTTTACAAAGGAACATTTTTTTTAATAACATCTAATTGAAGAAATGTTTACATATGGCAGATTAATGCAACTGAATGTGAATGCCCAGATGAGAATACCCCTTTAAGCTTACCTAGAGAGGAGCCTGATGGGCCCCATTGGACTCATTGTTCTCCCGTTCTAGTACATCTCGGCTTGACTGCACGTGTCCACGGTCTAGCGCATGCACTGTAGCCGGGATGTACTGCTCTGGCTTTATTGAACCATAGGCGTCAGGAGTAGCAGACCCAAGAAAGTATAATTGGACTCTTTTTACAGAACCCGACACAGCGTCTATATAGGGTGATCTCGGATGAAGAACCATCAATCCATAAGCACCTGTGGCTGGATTAGTGTCCCAAATAACCCTGACATGTTCTGCTTTAATGGAGATCATGTCCGAATGTGCGAATAAGCTCTTGAAGCAATTATATTTGGTAAAAATACTGCATGCCATGTGAGAACGTACAGTCCGGCCCCACTGACTGCTTCCAAAATGTGCAGCGTTATATGATAAACCAACATCATTACTGCTGAGGCATTGATGGAGACCACCCAGCTTCCATCCTGTGAAGTAATACTAATAATGTCATCCTAGCCGCGCGTTGCAGATTTTCTTACCGCTCTCTCGGAGCGCTGGACCTCATGACTGGACAGAATGCCCTCTCCTTAATAAATTGCTCCTCTCTCAGGATGCTGTATTATTTCTCTGACAGGTTAATGAATTTCACAGCATGTCTGGAAAAACTCGCACCTTAGCTGAAGGTTTTCTGGAGGGGGGGGGGTGCAGAAGGAAAGGGTGGGGGGCCTAGCAGGCTGAAGAAAATCTTGTTTTCATTATACCCTGCCCTAAAAAAGTTAGGGAGGTGGAGATGGTCTGCAGAGTTTGGGCGGAGTGGGGGGGGGGGGGGGGAGGTGTAGAGCCCTCGCTGTTGGGTTTTATAAAGCACATGTGGCCTATGAAGCCATCAGGCCCCCCAACAGCTGTAAAATGGTCTGAAATGAGAAATGAGTTTCACAGGGCATGATAGATATTACAGCTCTGGCACACAAATAGGCAGCCAGGCTGATGCTTAAAGGATCGCAATCCACCCGGAATCTTTCCCTTTTATTTCCCGTCTTCCTATATGTTCCCCCTTCTTATTAATTCCTCCGTGTCCTTAATTTCTAACATTCTGACCCCGGTAACACCTGGCGCTGTGGGGTAGTGAGAACACCCAGCATCTGGAGTGCAGATTGTTCCCGAAAACCTGCAGCAGACTCTATATACAAACACCCATTTACACTACAGCTACAAGCAGACACAGATTATACGACCCAATGAAATGAAATCATTAGCGTGGAACATGTGTCTACGTGTGTTCTATACTATATCATTGCAAAACTATAACTCCCATCATGTTGGAAAGGCACATTGGCTCACACTGTGCAGAGCTGAATTTGGTGATTTGCACCCGTGTGGTTAATCCTAAATGATCTATTTTTGTTGATGGTCATGCTGAACGATAAAAGGATGATAGAGCTACGTGTAGGAGCTTGACTTTTGATGTGGATACTCCAAGGATCTTAAAGGGGTTGTGCCCACTTCGATTGTTCTCCCCTAACCACAGGGAATAATGGGGGTTCATTTTCTGGGACCTCCACCAATCACGAGAACGCACCATCACTGTTCACACGAATGGGGGTCCTGTTCTCAGCATTTGAATGAAGCAGCAGGTCGAGCATATTAAGGTGTTTATATAATGTGGGGGTCAGAATTATGCTTTGTGGGCACATTAGGTGCTTGGCTTGTGCACACAGTTTTATCCCCACCGTCTCAAATTTGTAAAGTATTGGCGGGTACCAGGTTTAAGACACGCAAAAATGTGATTTGCTTTTAACAGGTCATCAATACCAATGCATCCTGGAAACCCCCTTTAAGATCCACTAAACAACAAGCAAAAATAAGTTTCTTACAGTATAAAGGGGAAATTGTGTCCATTGAAAATAACATTAATGATGAAGCGTAACAATGTGGTCATTTTATTAGTAAAGTGTTGCATCCTAAAACAGCATCCAAACTTTTTTTTTAATGACCTTATAGATCAAGGATGATCCTTTTTGCTTTGTTTTTTAAGAACAAAATAACAACAGGGACACCTGCTGGATGTGGTCTACCAGGAGGGAAAGTGTAGAACTAGGATGATGATGATAGATAGATAGATAGATAGATAGATAGATAGATAGATAGATAGATAGATAGATACTGACAAGAGGTACCAGAATGCTTATTAATGCAGTATATGAAACCAACGTACCTTGCTCAGTAATAATATGTATCCTTGGGTAGGTTACTGATATTTGTGCAATGAAAAATTAGTGATTCTGCGGCTGTTGCTTGTATATTGATAGCTTCCATTATACTACCGGTATATACTATATTCTCCTTTCTCTTCTACTATCTCAGAATTTAAGGGTTAATTTTACTCCAATACTGGAAAGTGGAGCCAGGACTAACGTTGACGTTAGTAGAGGACAGAATATTTTGAAACCTACCGGTTTGAATTCTTGTTGCAGATTGCTTAAAGGGGTATTCCGAGAATATGAACATCCGATACAAAAATACATCATTTTAAAAATAAATGAATATAACAAAACCTAATGTCATTAATCCCAAAATGGAGCTTAAATAGTTTGCTTTTATGATTCACAAGAAAGTATGAGCTTTCTAAAGTAGACAGAGGATACTACAAGTCCCATGATCCCTCAGTTCTCAGTAACAGCTCCTTCCTCTAATGCTCTCCTCCCAGTGATGATGTAACAGACTGTTCTGCTCTGTTACCATAGTAATGATGTGCAACTGCCATCACTGAACATTACGTCAGTGAGATGACGTCTCACTACAACACTGGCCATGCTGGATGCTCCCAACCCACTACAGCCAAACTTAGTGATGATCAAATGACCTCCACAGGAATATAATCAATGGACTGATTAAAGGGCCAGTATCATTTTAATTCTTCATTAAAGTGTCCACAGTTTTTTTTATTTCTAAGGGGAACAAATTATTAAATGAAAACTAATTACATATTAGCTTATATTTGATTATTAATTGTGGTATTTCCTTTAATACCCATTTAAACTTGTGGCTCCTCCAAATTCCTCACTCGTGACTTTTATATTGTTAATAGATATTATTAAACCTAAAGCTGTTCTTGTCTTATGCCCTTGTTTGGGATATATTGCCTTGTACATTCTTACAGGCTAAAACTGTTTTACAATGACTACATATTTACAATAACTGAGATGGTACCATGATAGTTTGCCTCTAAGCTGATATCTGAGACCATGGTTACTTGTGCTCATCTGGGGAGAGGGAGGGATGGGAAAGGGGTAGAGGTTTTGAGTTGTTTTTGTGTGTAGTGTTGTTTGATTTAAAAAAAAAAAAAACCTAAAAAACTCAAAAAATAAAAAGTATATGATTTAAAAAAAACAGACATATTTAGAAGATGGATCGATAAAACAGATAGAGAGATGATAGACAGAATAAATAATTATAAATAGATATTGAAGAAATATAATAGATAGATCAATAGAGAGAATAGATAATTATAGATAGATCAATAGATAGATATGGAAGGGTTATAATAGATAGATAGATAGATAGATAGGAAATAGATAGATATGAGATAGATAGATAGATAGAAGATAGATAGATAGATAGATAGATAGATAGATAGATAGATAGGAAATAGATAGATATGAGATAGATATGAGATAGATAGATAGATAGATAGATAGATAGATAGATAGATAGATAGATAGATATGAGATAGATAGATAATGAAAGATAATTATAGATAGAATAGATTAGATAGATTATAGGTACAATAGATACATTAGATAGATATGGTAATTACAGATAGAACGCAAATATTTTAGCCAGATAAATAGAGAGCAAGAAAAAAAAAATAACAACCCCATAACAATATATATATATATATATATATATATATATATATATTGGTATTGTGTGCATGGCTGAAAATGCTCAATCATTTCACCCACTTTTTGTCTTTGTCTAGATAGAAAGGTAACTTTTCGATAAAGCTAAAAATTCTCACTTTTGCCCAATATAGTTTATTTAGAGTAAGATTTGCCTTACAAACATAGCACTAATAATATCCATCGTAATCTAGCAGTAAATCCTGCAGGCAAATATCACTTGAAATAATATTTTGCAACATGATTCAGTCCATAAATTTCCAGAAACAGATGATCCACACTGGGTGGCAAAAACAGAGGAGGACACATATATTCCATATTTAGACACCTTAGACTGAGATGCAGCTTGTTAAAATCCATCAGCATATAGACAGATAAAAGGGACGCCCTGTGTATATATGGGCTACACCGCCACACACGCAGAGAGACATTTACACAGACACAAACACAGGTGGACTGTGCCAGACACACAGACACACACCCAGTGACAGACAGACACTGCGAGCTGACAGCTGCTGACTCCACATACAAATATAGGGGGGTGATGGATGTGCAGATAGAAAGAATCTGGGAGACATTGTTATTGCCTAACAGGGGTTAAGTAAAAATCCTCTGGGATCCTATAATCTACCTGTGACCCCAGCAATCTAACACTTGTCACCTTTGTGCTGGGTTAATGTTTTAGGGTAAAATATTGATTTGTAGGGGCAAGTTATAAAATCCACTTATTTTCTAAATGGGAATTCTGAGTTATTGGGGAAGTATCAGCATCTTGTAAAGCACCTGTTGTGTCCTACGTTACATAATGGGGCACATTTACTAAGGGTCCGAATCGCGGTTTTCTGCCAGGTTTCCCGAATTTTTCCAATTTGCGCCAAATTGCCCTGGGATTTTGACGCACGCGTGGCCGTCGGAAAACCCGATGGATTCGGAAAAACCACAGAATTTAAAAAATAAATAAAAATGTGCCGCAAAAATAGCACTCACATACACCGGGAGCAAGGAGGTGAATTTCGGCGGACTTCAGCGCAGCAGCGACACCTAGTGGACATCGGGCGCATGACCTTAGTGAATCAAGGCACAACCCGAATCAGCGTCGTAGAACGCACCGCTGGATCGCAACTGGACTGGGTAAGTAAATCTGCCCCAATGAAGTCACTAATTTGAGAAAGTGCAGTGTAGTACTTTATTTCCCCTGGGGTGGCGCAATAGCTATTCCAACTAATTTGTGGAGAAAGGATTTAACAGGGCTACTTAGTAATCACCAAACTATCAAATGACACTTCTAGCAAGTAGGGATTGTCCTTTAAGGACAGCTAAAGGAGGGAGGAAGATAGGATGTTGTTGACAGAATACCTTATTCTGGATTCATTCAAGAGAAGTTTTAAGGGGGTCGTCCATATTCAGCAAATAATTTATATTTTTTGTGTAACAAATAGTTCTACAATTTTTCAATATACTTTAACAATTTATCACAGTTAAAGGAGGCTTCATTGGTTACTTCAAGTGGATAGAAATCTGTCCCTGGTCATGTGATGTCACACAGGTGCATAACTCATCATATCCCTGGTCATGTGATGTCACACAGGTGCATAACTCATTTTATCCCTGGTCATGTGATGACACACAGGTGCACAGCTCGTTATACCCCTGTTCACGTGATGTCACACAGGTGCACGGCTCACTATATCCCTGGCCATGTGATATCACACAAGTGCACGGTTCGTTGTATCCCTGTTCATAGGATGTCACACAGGTGCATGGCTTGGTATATCCCTGGTCATGTGATGTGATGTTACACAGGTGCATAGCTCAGTACATCCCTGATCATGTGATGTCACACAAGTGCACAGCTCATTACAGTAATCAGAGGTGTGTGATATAATGAGCCGTGCACCTGTGTGACATCACATGACCAGGGACAAATTTTTATCCACAATAAGCAATGAAGCATTCTATAAAATGACAGCAAGCAGAGATCTAGAAAACCATGAGGAATTGATTCAGGAAGTATATTGGAAAATAATATAACTTTTCAATACAAAAACAATATGAATTATTTCATCAAGGTGGTCAACCCCTTTAAGCTGTATTGCAGTAACAATTACATCCACAAGCATATATCTGGTACTGTTAGTCTATTCTTTCCCCATTTATACATTTGCTTAATTGGAGCATCTGCTTTGTTACCAATTAAATACTTACATCCAATTGCAAGTTTATCAGCAATATTGTAATCTCTGGACCTTAATCTGATAGTTTAACATTGGATAAAAAAAATTGTATTTTTGTTTTTTTTTTCCTCAATTGATTATGTTTTTTCCATGTCTCCAGCTTGTTCCTGTAATCTGCATGCTCGGCGTTGTCGCTTCAACATGGAGCTATACAAGTTGTCGGGGAGGAAGAGCGGTGGAGTGTGCTTGAACTGCAGGCACAACACGGCGGGCAGGCACTGCCACTACTGCAAGGAGGGCTTCTATCGGGACGTCACCCGCCCCATTACTGACCGCAGAGCTTGTAAAGGTAAGAGTATTACCAAATATCTATAAGGTCTCCAATCAACCTACAGAATCTGGGTTTTTTTTCACTAAGGAGTAGGATAGTAAGATTCCTATGCTTGGAAGGGACTGGTTCTACTTGTGGAGGCACCAACAGGTGATACTCTCCTAAAAAACAAAATATGCAAACCTTCTCTCCTCCGCATGGAAAATTGTCCGCTTAGTACCACCTCCAAATCAACGATCTCTTTAGTGTTGCCAACTTTTCTTTACTGTTCCCAATAGTAGACGGGACTCAAAGAATTGCATTGAAAATACGGGCCACAACAGGGAATGGGACTCCCAAATACGGGCCACAACAGGGAATGGGACTCCCAAATACGGGCCACAACAGGGAATGGGACTCCCAAAGACGGGCCACAACAGGGAATGGGACTCCCAAAGACGGGCCACAACAGGGAATGGGACTGCTAAATACGGGCCACAAAAGGGATTGGGACTCCCAAAACTACAGGCAACAGTAGAATGTGGGTTCCAAAATAGAAGATGGCCACAACAGAAGATGGGCCACAGAACTTGCTTCTCATTACATTGTGAAACATATATTCTATCTATTCAACACTATTTGTTGGATTTGTCCCACTAATATTTGCTATATTCTTTATTTTACACTTCTATGTTCGTATACAAAAATTTTAATTTAATAACAATAAAAACTTAAAAGTAAAAAATACTAACCATAATAAGGAATTGGACTCAAAAATACTGATCTCCAAAATTGGATGGGACTCAAAAATACAGACCCCAGTCACAGTAAGGGAATGGAAACATAATAGGGGAGCAGTTGATTAAAAGCCAGATGGAAGTCATAGAGGGCCTTGAGACATGACCAGGTATCAGAGGAATTATCAGAGACGCCGAATTCTCATTAGTTACCAAGCAGCCCCATTCCTTGGCAATTCCTGGGAGATTATAAGGAATATGAGAAGACATTTCCGATCTCCAAGGAAAGCTAAATCAAAAATAAATTAAAAATTCCAAAATGTTCCAAATGACATAACATTATAACCAAAACTGAGCTTGTAAAATTTTAACGGATCTGCCCTCATGTTTTTGGCACCTGGCAGCAGGTGAATGCTCCGTGTCTGTGCAGCTAATGAGTCCAGTGATTATAAAGTGATCATTGATCCCTATGCCCGCAAGGGGCAGCTGGAGGAGCTTAGCTGGGAGCGCCAGGATATTGCACGTGCCTCCCAGACACCATCCTAATTGGCACCTGTGCACTCATCAAAACATGTCTCTAAACGCACAAATATTACCCCCGTCTGTCACTTCTTTCTGATACTTCTGCCTCCCGTACCCTCCCTGCCTGCACACCTCCACTCTCTAGATCCCTGAACTTTACATTTTTCTTGTCACTTCCCAACACGTTCCTTTTTCCATAGTTAAAATGAAAAGAAAAAAAAATCCTGGAAAGAATTTCCCTCTCGCTTTTTTTTCCTGTCCCATAACAAGGTGGCAATTAGTTTCTCCTAATGAGCCCTAACGTGCCCCCTCCCCCTCGCCGCCTTTTCTTTTGCCAGCTTGCTATTGGCTAAATGACTCTACCAGCTGTGAGTTTCCCCATTTGGGTTAAATTCCTCCCATTTTTCACACGGAAAATACAGCTCCGTCCTTTAAACAGCTGCAGCTGAGGTAGCCGCTGCCAGGGGGGGTTACACACAGCTGTTTAGAGGGGCTCCTCCTGCATTATACTACTCCCTACAATCATCCCTGCAGAAAATAGATTTCATCTCAATAGGTAAAGAACAGAAAATTGGGTTGTCTTCAGTATTTGTACATGAATTTTATCATGGAAGAGAAGACCCCCAGATGTTCATTATAGCAAAAAAAAAAAGTAGATATTTTTTGTATAAATATTCTTCCAACCTATGGAATTGTAAAACAGGAACACTAAGTCATTTGGTCACTTCTTATGACACTAGAGGTCTCAGTGTAAAGGGGTTTTATTTTACAAGACTTTTATCTCCTATTCTGTCTATAGATACCCAGGTTCCCCTAATCATTAGAATGGGGGACTCCAAGTACTTATAGTCCGCCTATACCACACTGGTCTTCCAACCACAAAAATTATAAGGGGTATGGAAGTTCTCAGGTGAAAAGACTTGTCTTGGAAAAGGGACGACCAAGAGAACATGATTAAAGTCTTAAGATATATAGATGGAAATGTGTCTTTTTCCAACCATATTAACTATGATCAGTTCATCCTAGCAGTGTCCTGTGCTCCAATGATATCAATAGGTCTTCTTGTTTAGGAATATAAGGGAGCAGTCACATTTTTAAAAACAAAATTAAAGCGCATACGGGTGCTTATGCTTTTCTATGGAAATGCATGTGATCAGTAACCAGCACCCAGTGTCTTGTATTGTTTAAATGCAAGACACTGGGTGCTGGTTACCAACTGCATGTTCAATCAACGCATATTCAATCATCGCACCCCAAGGAAGATTAGGTGGATTTGAAGGCCCCTTTAAAATTAGCCATACACATATAGAGACTGAATATAGATACTCATAGAGCTCACCTGCTGTAAGTTTCCATTCCCATCATCATTTTTCACATTCAGGCCCCATGCGGACTGATGCAGGATAATCCAAATGTTTTTCCGCCTTATGCATGAGAATGGAAATATCTGAGGCTCATTAGTGTCCACATCTTGTGTCTACATTAGTATGGAAATAATCATTAGGACACATCTGCTAGTGTTGGATGACAACCTTAACCTCCCTAAATGTTGTTCCCCAGCTGACACAAAGCTACAGGTATGAAGGACATTGTAGTTTTGCATCAGCTGGGTGAGCAGTCTGTAACACATGGCTATACCCCAATAGAGAATATAGTCAGGAGTCAGGAGAATGACAAAGGGATTTTACAGTTTATATGAAAACCCCATGGGAACCCAGGGCTGGAAAGAGCATAAAAAAAATAAAAGCTTCCTACCCAACATCTCAGCATCTGAGTCCAGCAGTGTCATGGTCATGTGATCGCTGCAGCAGAGGCACATCCGGGAGTGTCAACAAGTTGACAACATTCTGCATTTAAGAAGAGAGGGACTCCCTGTCTCTGCGTCTCGGTTTTAAGATAAAGAAAACCCCATTTAGACAGAATGGGCCCAACTAAAGACCCAATTTGCTGCCCTAGTCCTGTATACTCTATTCAAAACTACGTAGACTTCTCCTTACACACAGTCTCATCTATGCACCCCCCCCCCCCCATTTTTAGTAGAAATTTACTGAAGACTTTCACAGTTCATAGACTTTGCTGTGTGTTATTTCACTGCTGATATTTTGCATGGTGTTGAAATGCTAAAAATTGTGTGTGTTCCCTTAATCATAACCACACTGAGTATTTCCGCTGGATAAATCCTTAAATAAAGAGCTAAAACCACTACAAGACATCTGTAAAGCATGCTTGGAATATTCACAAGGAAACCTACTCCGATACTGAAGCGTTAAAGTTGTACTCGGACAGAATATATGAATTCTGTAGGCCCGGACTTGTAAATATATGGGCCAAATAATTCTTAAAGGAAACCTACCATGAAGAATCAGAAGTAGATGTGATGGTCGATTCCTCCTTCCTGCCTCTACCCTAATCTGTAATTTAATAATCAGGAACATAACCTAGCATGTTAAAAACTTTATTTTAGTAATATGTAAATTAACTGCAGAGGCTACTGGGGCGTGGAGTAGCCTTCGCTCCAAGTGTCCGTCCAGGCTAGTACACGCCCCAGGAGCCTCTGCAGTTAATTTACATATTACTAAAATAAAGTTGATTAACAAGTTAGGTTAGGTTCCTGATTATTAATTAGGGCAGAGGCAGCAGGAGGAATCTACCATCAGATCTACTTCTGATAGTAGAATACACATGGTTGGTTCATTTAAGTAAGTGAATTTAACCCTTCTGGAGCATTAATATTCCAAGTCCGAGGTAAAAGATAACATTATAGTAGGACTGAGACTCCTAGAGAGTCAATCTAGAAGGTGCATAAAAAAATCCACCAGTTCCTTTACTGCACAGCTATAATTGTGTAATGAGTTAATAGGGCTGCGGTTGTCGTTTCTCGATCCAGTGGGCGTCTCCCCAGTTATTAAAGGAGCTTAGCTTCACCACCTTTAATTGGACACTAACAATAACATTGTTCTTTCTGTCTGTGGGATTTAACCTCTGACACTTAGCACTAGGTGGGGGCTTAGAGGAAATGTCAGCCTTTATGGTACAGAAATCTTTAAAGGGGATCTCTTGTTTAGGAAACCCATTTACATACAACTAATTAGGTAATTTAAGTTATTAGAGGGGGACAGGGTCTTCTATTCAGCGGTCTCATCTATTGGAGAGGGTATAGAGACTTGACAAAGAACTGCTCTGCCTCATGTCACACAGAAAACCAATTGATAGAAATGGGAAATTCTGTAAGTCACTAAAGAGTGGTCCAAGATGGTGCTCATGTATGTTCAACAGCCCTTGCTTCAATCCATGACAATCTAATGATAGTGGGATAGCAATAAAAAAATTCAACAATAAACTTTATTTACAGGATGGGCTCACAGGACCCCTTAGAGAGTTGTCTCCACTGGAAGGCATTGGTATAAGTGTAGGAGAAAGGTACAAATCAGACCGTACGTCAATACAAACCAAAGGTACAACAGAAAACAATACAAAAAATAAAGCAAAGTAAAAAAAAAGACACCCAACAATGCAAGAGATATAACCAGTGTGTACTATGAGCTATTCGGCTAAGTAGGAATTTGAGGGACTGCTGTAAACAGTGATTCAAGCCATTTACCCCAGGTAGCGTGAAGTTTCTTTTCTACTGTGGATAAATATCCACTTCTTGAGAGGCAAATACTATTGACCAATTTGATACAGTTGGAGGGTGGGTGGAAATCCAAACATCTAGGCACTGTTCTCCTGGCACAATACGAAGTTTCGGTAGTGAGGTAGACTAGAATAGCTCCGGGTCTACCATGAGGAGACATAGTTTAGGATCCTAGGGGACTGTTATGCTCATCCTTTCAATTAGGAATTTATGGACCTGTTACCAAAACCCCTCTACTACAGGACAGGACCACAGTGGATGTAGGAAAGTACCAGAGGTCTCAGAGCACTTAGGTCCGGCCAGGGATATGTACTAAGTCTAGCAGTGAGATATGCCCTATGTAATACGTAAACTTGAGACATTCTATCCACCAGACTGGGGGAGACCGTTTTAGGCGTAGAAAGGGCAATATCCCAGTCATCTGTCAGAGGACAAAGCTCATTCTCCCAACGCGCTCTTGCCAGGACAGACATTCACCTAGGGATAGCACATTTTGAAAATTAATAAGATCCAACAAAAATGATATATAGTGACCATCTATATACACAATCCATATGGATAATTGAAATCCTCACATTCAAAGACTTTGAAAAACCAAGGTTGATTCTTTCACCTGTAGAGACTTGTTATGTTATTAGTAGTCATTGGTCTCATTGTTTCTTCTCTTCCAGCTTGTGACTGCCATCCGGTGGGAGCAGCGGGTAAGACCTGCAACCAGACCACAGGACAATGCCCTTGTAAAGATGGGGTGACTGGTCTAACCTGCAACCGATGCGCCAAAGGATATCAACAGAGCCGATCCCCTATTGCTCCATGCATCAGTAAGTAACTTGGAGGCTGTACAGTAAAACGGAATCAGTCATCAGTTTGGGCCATAAATGTAACCTTTGTGTGTAGTAGGTAGCAGCAGGACTGTGAAAAGGGAATTTTTAATCCAAAGAGCCCTGGCAGAGCTTAACGCTGGATTATAACTTAATTTTTCACATTACTAGAGCTAGTAACAACATATACAAAGGTATGACTACACACATCTCCAGGGACAATACCCAAAAGTGCCACAATATTTTCTATGGTCAAAACTGCTAACAGATTACCTTTAAAGGAGATGTTTGAGACTCTTACTTTATCTCAGCTGTTTCTATAGAGCTATAGACCTTCTATATACTGTGAATATTTCATTAGATCCTACAGATAAAAGGATAATTCCTACTGCTGTAATAAATGATGTATCCACTGTATATTTCATAAAAATCTGGTAGGAGGATAAACAATCTGAGATGGAGGATAGAGAGATGCGGGTCTCACCTTGGGATCCCCCCTCTCCCATTCTTACAGTAGGAATGGAGAAGAGGCTTTGTATGCACAAAGCCTGAGGCCACCAAAAGTAGACAACACTGCTTGCTTGGATACTCTTGCTACTCTTCTACACTTGCTTGCTTCTCCTCCATTCCAATGGGCTGCAAGCTGGAGTCGGGGGACATCTGTTCTCTAAGAGGGAACAACTATCATCTATCCCAGAGTTGGGACCCACATCTATCAGGATATATCTTATGGATATGTTACATATACCCATATTTTTCCATATAAAGCAGTGTCCTATTTGCATTAGGCTTTTCCCCTTCTGATGTTCCCTGCCCCCTATTCCACAGTCTTTTGCAATATTTGCCTTCCATTACTCACAGCTCATAGTTTATGAACACACTGCATACATAAATGTCATCTTTTCTCTTTTCCCACCCACCAGAGATCCCAGCAGTGGTCCCTACTCCAGCCCTCACCAGCACGGAGGAGCCAGCTGGTAAGTCTTAACAACCAGCGGGACGAAAAAAAGGTGGGGCGCTATTGTAGATAGCGAAACCCCAACGTAAATGAAATTAACACTGTTGCCAGTTCATCGTGTCGGGAGGAAGATGGTGGATGCCAGACGTTTAAAGAGTGCATCAAAACACTGGGAATTTTTCCCTGCTTTCCGAGACAAGCTGTTCAGAGACAAGTTTTCCAGGCCCATCGCCAGCGAATATGCCAGGCCGCAGGGGGTGGGAGCATGCAAAGCAAAGGGGTTAACTGGTCCTGGCCACTAGCCCACATATAATAAAAACTAGAAATGAAGAAGGAAAGGACACTTAGTTCAAGAGGGGGGGGGGGGGGTGATTAAATGTCAGAGGAAGGAAAACAATAGTCATCTTACGCGGATTATGCAGAAGTTTTGCATTATTCCCTGTATCAGTCAAGTGAGGACAGATATGACGGCTCAATCCGGTGATGGATTTCACTTCCACAAGATTGGGAGTGAGAAAGTACAAGGAAGCAAAAGGGAACAGCGGAAGAAAAATGTCAGCAAGGACACTTACACAGAATGGGAAGAACAAAGCACAACTAATAGTGGGACATGTAAAATGAAAGAAAGTCTAAGAAAAGGGGTTGATTATGTCCTATGACCTACGATAACTCAGACTCTTTCCGCTACCGTTTCCAATGCACCCAAAATTTCACTATTAGTCTCACCATTCCTTAGTGATAATTCATTACTGTAGCAACCAGCTTCTAGTTAGGCTTTCTATTTTCAAGTGGGCTGAAACTAATAACATGACACCGCCTACCTGACAGTAAAAGCAATATCTACAGAATCAGGTGCTGATACTACCAGAACTGATGGCTCAGGAATGATGGGGGCTGAGGACAAAAATTCCAACTCTAGAAAGGAATTGGTGAACAATCTTCTTTACATCATTCTCCAAAGGCTGAATTCTGAAAGGGGTTGTCTGATGTGACAGCTCGATCATCATCATAAAGTAGACAATCCATTAAATTTTTCTCCTTGGACCACTTTTAAAAGTATTGCAAACTGCAGCTGGCCTGTGGAGTGTGCAGAGTGCGTCAGATGAATTAAAACAGGCCCAGGGTCTTCTTGAATCTGGCGTCCCCTGCGCTGCTCGGGAAGTGGGCACCATTTTTTTTGGTGCCCTTTGTTCATGCTGCAGAATTGTGGCTCAGTCAAAATTGTGGTGCAAACTCTGGCTAAGCAGCCAACATAATGTACAGTGAAATGTGCAGGGCCGTTATATGTCAGGTGCTGAAGGGTTAAGGAGAGCGTTTGAGGGTCTGCGGAGCAGTCAGTGCCCACGTGTGGTTGGATACTGGAGTACTGAGTACCCGATGCCCTCTCATGGTCGGTCTGAGGATCAGGCAGGGGAAGTGGTGGCTGGTCAGAAATCTTACACAGAACATTCTTGCGGTCAGGACGTGTTAACCCCTCCACTACCAGACCCCTTCCACTGATTCAGCAGTGAATGGTGTCTATGCATAAAAAATGTCATATTCAGCAAGCCTACAATAATACAGGAGTACTCAGGTTTCAGCATTGAACAGGTTTCAGCCCAAAGAATCAGGACCACCATAACAAATAGTACTGGGGTGACAAGTAAAGTCCTATAAGGCTGCGTTCACACGTTCCGTATATGCATCTAAATAGAAGCGCGTTTGATCGGTAACAATCGCCTGGTGTTTTGCTATGCAAACCCCCAGGCGCTCGTTACCAATTGGTTGGTTTCTATTAAAATGTGAACACGATCGGGCTGCGCCGCTCCCCGTTCCGTATGGATTGTGAGTTGAAAAGCAATCAGAATAAATGGTAGAATGTAACATTACTGTCCCTAATTTTAGTATGCTGAAAAATCCCTTTTAATGGCTGACCATGCAACCTCCAAAAGAATAGTAAAATGAGGAGTGAAAAGCCTATTTCCTTCAAGCAGGTGTAGGGGGAGCCATCCGTCAGACCCCCACAGATCAGACATTATATTGATAGTTTAGTAATGACCCGTCAATGTCTTTGGTGAGACATAAATGCTTCATACAATGCCGGGCAGCTGACATAGCAGTAAGACTGTAAGGTGAGGTGAGACAAGCAGCCAGGGATCGTGCTTCCATCTACCTCTGAGAGGGGTCCGCTCCCCCTCCTCCGTCCTGCAGTCAGGGTGGAGGCCTGTTCGGCTCTGTTTGCGTTGACATTTTTGAGAGGTTCTACCCTCATTTTCTGAAACTAAATCTCCAAGCGGAAATAATGATACTGTTAACCCCTTGGACAATGCAGAGAACTGAAGTCAGTACAGAGTAAAGACCTCAGTATGGTACAGTGAAATACCTAGACGAGGTATAAGCGGCCTGCGCCTCTATACTGTCCCTGCTCAGTGTGTATGGAGGAAACACCAGAACAAAGTTACTTTGTAGCGATGACTGCAGGGACATATTGCTACAATATCTACTCTTATTATTAAAACACTCAAGTTATAAATTCCAGTAATGGTTGTAGAAGTTTTTAATTTTATGTATTGAAGTTGTCATAGTGTGCCCATTCACTACAAAACCAAGTGTGGAGCAGAACGTTTATTGGTTATATTCATCAACAAATCCAGCTTTGGTTTTAACTTCAAAAAACTACATAAAAAAACCCCAACCACCCTGAAGGTCAGTTCAGGACCGATTTTTTGTAAATTTTCTGCCTAACTAGAACGTTTAAAAAAACAAAACTTTATTATATAACAAAAAATATTAAAACCTGGGCTAACTAAATAGCCGTATCAAATCAAACTGGACTTAGGCTTACCAGTGTGATACCCCTTAGCCCTCTATACGATTTTTTTCAGCTTTGTGTGATCATATCCTTAGGGTGAAGGCATATGTGGCGTTTTGAACGCGTTTTTGGCCCGTTTTTAAGCAGTTTTTAAGCAGGTTTGACCCATTATCTTAATTCAAACTGGTCAAAAACAGATGCGTTTTCAAAAGACGCATGAGTTTTTAAAAAACGCATGCGTTTTTTGAAGGACTGCTTAAAAACGGGCGAAAAACGCGTTCAAAAAGCCACGTGTGCCATCACCCTCAGGGTGCAGTCACACAACGCGTGTGCTAACATTGCGTTAACAAACACATATGCTAATGCAATGTTCAAGCATGCATTAACATTATGTTGATTGTTGCGTTTTGTAAACGCAAATGTTAACAAGCTGTTAATTAGGCAAATCTGTCTCCAGCTGGTGCAATGCATTTTGAAACGCATGCATTAGACGCAACGTGTGACTGCGCCCTTAGGCTACGTTCACACATTGAATCTAAGTTGCGTTTTGAAATTCAATTCAAACGCATCATAGAGGAGTTACCTCATAACGCAGATCCGTGTAGACCTAAACTCTTGCGTTCGGGAACTAGCAACAAGTATTATGCCAGTTAAAACGTGTATTGATAGTTCATGAATGCAATTGTTTAGGTCTAAAGATGTCTGCATTCAGGACTACAGCTTCATAATGCGCACTACACATCAAGTCTACAGTAACGGGTGAATGTGTTCAATGTTATCACAGCCAATCAGCAATCACGCCCGGCCAGGCTTCCATATACATGTGACACAACGACAAAGGCGCAATAGTGGCCAAGTTTATGGCCGGCTTAAGACTTTACTGGTACAATGTTACTGAAAATAAAGTGTCAGACTGGCCGTACCTGGGTGGTTTATTTTTGGTCACATAGTCCCTAGATTACGAGTTAAGAAGGAGGTTAGGTATATAACGGGGCTTGTCGCTTATAAGCTCATTTCCTCTTTATCTGAATGAACACTATAATGCTGGCATCTAGGGGACTGTCATGCATGGGACCAAAACTAAATCCAGCTTATTGGACCCCCAGGAAACTTTTTCCTGCCAAAATTCTAAACTCTCAGAATGTTCTGTCCAATATACATTGCAGGAAATCAAATATGTATATACAGTACATATCTATACAGTAAAGTGGGTTTGTCCGTGCAGCACCGGACTAAGGAAGGTTCAGCTTTCTTTCTGCAGTTTTTGAAATTACACAAGTGTCTGCTCACATTTTGGTTAGAAATGTTTGTCATATGTAACGGAATAGCTCCCAGCGCTCATAACCAACTTAATCAAAGGACTCCATACATGCAAAATCAAAAACGTTAATTTTCTGCTCATTAATGTGCACTCTGCCCCCATCTTGACAGAAAAAAAAAACTAAAATGTAGATATTTTTGCTAATTTTTTAAACAAAAACACTGAAATATCCCATGGGCTTA
The DNA here is from genome assembly GCF_040894005.1 of Engystomops pustulosus. Lineage (NCBI taxonomy): Eukaryota > Metazoa > Chordata > Amphibia > Anura > Leptodactylidae > Engystomops > Engystomops pustulosus. Next base: position 22,150,720 of record NC_092418.1, read on the forward strand.
AGGGTGAAGACACACATGGCGTTTTTAGGCCGTTTTTGGTCCGTTTTTAGTTAGTGCGTTTTCAGATCGTTAAAAAACGCATGCGTTTTTGACCAGTTTGAATTAAGATAATTGCTCAAACCTGTCAAAAACGCACTAACTAAAAACGGCCCAAAAACGGCCTAAAAACGCCATGTGTGTCTTCGCCCTAAGTATTCAGAACCTTTGCACTGACATTCATTTAGCCTGCAGATGGTTCTACTGCTTCATTGGAGTCCAGCTGTATTTAATTAAACTGATTGGACTTGATTAGGAAAGGTACAGACCTGTATAAGACTTCACAGCTCACAGTGCATGCCAGAGCACTTGAGAATCATGAGGTCTAAAGAACTGCACAAGGAACTGAGAGACAGAATTGTGGCAAGGCACAGATCTGGCCAATGTTACAAAACTATTTCTGTAGCACTCAAGGTTCCCAAGAGCACAGCGGCCTCCATAATCCTTAAATTGAAGAAGTTTGGCACAGAAACAACTCTTCCTCGACCTGGCCGTCAACCCAAACTAAGCAAATGTTGGAGAAGAGCCTTGAAAAAGGCAAATAAGAACCCCACAATCACTGTGGTAGAGCTCCAGAGATGCAGTAGGGAGATGGAAAAAATTTCCCCAAAGTCAAATATCACTGCAGCCGCCACCAGTCGGAGCTTTATGGCAGTCTGTCGACAGAAGCCTCGCCACAGTGCAAGACATATGAAAGATGTATACAGCAGTTAATTCTAAGCAGTATGTGTGGAGAAAACCAGGCACAGCTCATCAACCGCCAAATACAATCCCAGCAGTGACACATGGTGGAGGCAGCATCAGGCTATGGGGCAGGTACAGGACCTTTGGGTGTAAGGGAAAGAGAAATGAATGCAGCCAAGTACAGAGATATCTTGGATAAAAGCCTCTTCCAGATGCTCTGGACCTCAGACTGGGCCGAAAGTTCAACTAGGTAACGACCCTAATTTGTAAAGCGCTACAGAATTTGATGGTGCTATATAAATAAAGATTATTATTATTATTATTATTATTATAAGCTCACAGCTAAAATAACACAGCAGAGGCCTCAGAAAAACTCTCAACATTCCTGACTGGCCCAGCCATAGCCCGGACCTAAACCCAATGGAGCATCTCTGGAGAGACTTGAAAATGTTTTCCACCAACGTTCACCATCCAACCTGAGGGAACTGGAGAATATCTGCAAGGAGGAGGCAGAGGATTCCCAAATCCAGGGGTGAGAAACTTCCCAAGAAGACTCCTGGCTGCACCAGCTCCAAAGCTTCTACTCATCACTGAGCAACAGGGCTGAATACTAAATCACCGGGGGCCAAATACTCATCACCAGGGGCCGATTACTCATCAACGGGGGCCGAATACTCATCACCGGGGGGCCGAATACTCATCACCGGGGGGCCGAATACTCATCACCGGGGGGCCGAATACTCATCACCGGGGGGCCGAATACTCATCACCAGGGGCCGAATACCCGTCACCATGTGATATTTCAGTTTTTCTTGAACTTTTTTGATCTTACCGAATGGCTGCAATTAAAAAAAAGAGTGAAAAATTTAAAGGGGTCTGAATACTTCCCGTACCCACTGTATATCAAAGGAGGCTCCTTCTGGCATCAGATGTGCCACTACATCATTGTTTAAACATAGTCTGTAGACCTAACCATTACATACACAGTAAAAACTTAACCACTGACTTCATGGTTGGATTTGGCCATATGACATCCCGGCCAGAGTGACCAAGGTGATGGGATGCAGCATGACTAGACTGTTGGTTAAAATACAAAAGACGGCTGAGGGAACCTTGGTTCAAGTTCAAGATGTATCAGCATTCTTAGGGTGTCAATACAGTTTAAAGATACTGCAAATAGGAGTGCAATAGATTCCCTGCTCCACCATCATACTGGAGTCAAGGCATAGCCATAACTTTTATTGCCTCTGTTGACAAATATTGCCCTATATGGCTTCTATTGAAGGTAAGGACAAGTGAGCTGACCCGATGTCTGCTTTTAGGTACAGGTTCGTCTATTCCCCCCTGGCCAATCGTAGCCATGGCTAGCTGTAAGGGGTGAGACTTTGCTGGATTGTTCAGCCACCAATCCAGCATTGTGTCCGTGTTGCATGTCCGAACCCTATGCGGATATGGGGTCTGCTCATCTCTAGTGGTATGTGATGAGAATAATTGTGACAAATATGTCTGATAAAAAATTAAATGAGAAATAAATGAGAACAGACCCTTACCTTATATTGTGCTGCTGCTCTAACCATATGCTCCTCTTATTCCTGGTGATTTAGCCTGGAACATAAAGCAAACTTTATGTCAGCACAGTCTATGCAGGCGATAGAGACGACCACTTCTTAGCAAGTCCCATGTAAAAGTGGACTCTAACTACAACTGTCATTGAATGAACCGGTTGTGAGAACATGCTGGGAGTTGTAGTTGCACAATAATAATTTAGGGCCTCTGATACATAGCTCTATAACACTTCTGAGTTGTCTTGCTCTGTGAACAAAGCTCTAAAGAGGGACACACAAGAGTCTCAACAATTTCAGCTCTGCTACCAAAATAAATTTGTGGAAAACAGTAGAGGACTGTTAGAAATATATTTTCACATTGGTTTTAATACATTCAGGATAAAGAAGAATATAATTAGTTTTATAATCGGCATTAAACCAAGTGATCCAGTTGCAGCTCTTTACACAGAAAGCCGGGCCCTAAAGCTGTACCTGCCTGTGCCCAACACAAGCCTGGCATGTGATAGGATTTCTAATGTCACCCTGGCACGAGTCCCTGGCACACTTTGTACCCTCCACCCCATAACAGATGGCCTTTTCACCCTGGCTAAGACCCAACCTTATTTATGTCAGGGGAGTGGGGGGTGTCCTTATCCTTCATTTTAATCACCCTAAGATTCAGATGTCAGAACCTATAAGTGAACTTATTTTCAGATATCAGTATAAATCACTGTAATTCTGTTAGTGACTTCTGTTAGTAAATGTGTATAGAGATCAAGCAAACACAAGGAGGAGAGCTTTCCATTTGGTGACAACATCATTAAATCACTCTTACGATGGAGTTTGGTGCTGCACGTGAAGGAATAGACCACCTTCTGTCCCCCATATGTTGCAGATCGGTAGCCCTCCTAATAGCCTGACAGCTGCACTTGTGTACAATATACAGGGATTGCTTCAAAGTCACAATAGACATATTAGAAGTTCCTAATTTGCTGAAATTGGAAATATTGGAAAACATATTTATTATTATTTTCTTTCTTTTTGTAGATTGTGAGCAATACTGCAAGCCTCCGAAAGGAAATTATAAGATCAACCTGAAGAAATACTGCAAGAAAGATTTTGGTGAGAAATGTTATATAATCATATATGTACTGTCAGGGTTCCCAGCAGTACTGGATTATGATATAGGTGGTAAGGGTGGTAGTCTTCGACTCAAGCCTTCTAGGGGGCCCATGGCCACCTGAATCAGCCACCAAATTGTGTACCTATGAAATCCTTATACATCTGTTCCTGCTCTCAATATACAGGCAGTCCCCGAGTTACATGCAAGATAGGTTCTGTAGGTTTGTTCTGAAGTTGAATTTGTATGCAAGTCAGAACTGTATATTTTATTAATGTAGCCCCAGCCAAATTTTTTTTGGTCTCTGTGACAATTGGATTTTAAAAATGTTGAATTGTCATAAGAACCAGGATTAGCAATAAAGCTTTAATGCAGACACCTGTGATAACTGTTACAGATGATTATTGTAGCCTAGGACTAAAGTACAGTAAATAATCAGCATCCAGAGGTCCGTTTGTAACTAGGGGTCGTCTGCAAGTCGGGTGTTCTTAAGTAGGGGACCGTCTGTACATGTACAAGATCCATTTTAGGACCTTTGAAGCTCCTCCACAGATCCTGAAACTACAGACTGAAAGTAGGCAGAAGAAACACGTCCTCTATTCCCCAAGGAGCTGGTTCTAGTACCATATGTAGGAAGTGATCCTAGACTTGTAGGGTCTGTAATACTCATACAACCCAGGACCCATGGCAGTCTTAATCCACCCCTGGTTCCCACTATCCCTTTATAGGATTCAGTATAGAAATGGATCAGCAGAAATAATGAATGTTTCTTGTGCAGTCCCTTTTAGAATTTGACCCTCTGGCAAACAACTAACTATTTCAGGGGGTTGCTGCGGTCAGCCACACATTGTCAGCCCCTGCGGGGGACCTCCAGGGGAGTAACACAGCAAGAAATAAATGGAGAGGTTTATGTGGACACTAGTGGGGAGGACAACTCAAATTTTTTCATGGAGAAAGGGTAGAATAGATGTAAATTTTGGATCAATGTCATGGAGTTACAATAGCTTTAGAGAACGACTGATCCATAATCAAAGGCCTCAATGCACATCCGGGGGGCAAGGGTCGGAGGAACGCTAGATACTCCTTCTCACAAGTAGAACGTGAGCCAGAAATGCATTTTATAGCTCTACAAGTCCTGTATGTACCCGGGTCATAAAAAGTTCAGAAACTGACAAACAAGTTTGAAAGAATGTGCACCCACAAAATGTATATGCATGGTATTCCCATATAACCAGTGATTTATTATATTTGTGTGTGGGTTTTTCCATCACTGGCCGGAGCATTGACTTTTCTAGGGCTGATCAGCAATAAATGGGTTAAGAGAGGCACAGAGGGGTTATAAAAGGACTGTATCCTCATTAGGGTGAGAGAAGAGAAAACTCTCTCTCTCGCCTTTTAATTCATGGGACAGTCCGATTCCACCTCTCTCTATTTCACATACTCCCTCTCCCGATTTCTTTTCATTACTATCTCTTTCTCTGTCTGCCAGAAATGTTAAAAAGGATGTCACCCCCACCACCACCTCCCTTCCAAAAAAAAAAAATCCATGGGAGGGAACACTATGCTAATGAGATGCTAATAATCACCTGGCTGTGCAACCATTGGACGTAGACTGATGGCCCCTAATCAGTGTGACACGGTGACCATTCATCCTGAGCGCGGAGGGGAAGCAACACATTGATGTATGGCAGGGACTCTTGGCGTGCGGAGAATAGAGAAGGCGTTATGGCTCTGCGAGACGAGAAAGTCTGAACCAGGCCTCCCCAAGCTGTCCCTGTCACAAGGACAAAGACCCCCCACTGATAAATAGAGCTTTTTTTGTAAGTGGGGGGTAGTGGGCTCATACCATAACCTCAGTATTTGGTACCTCATTTAGCCCAAACAAGAGATATTATGTGCTCGGATGATAAATCAAAGTTATTATCTATGTGAATGAACCCCTTCTCCGTTATCGCAGTTGGACATTGTCGAAGGGTTAGTTCTTTACTAAAATGATCATCTGGATTGGGCGTTAGCGATACCAATACAAATTCTATTTTACTTTTTGCAGAAATTCTGTCGCGGTCATCAGAATTTTTAACATGTTTGTGTATTTCTTCCAACCCTATTCAGAGGAATTGGATAATCTCAAAAACATCTACAGCAACGCAGATATGTGAATTCTTGTCAGACATGTTACCGCTATAAGATATGTAACATAGACTTTCTTTTCCTTCTTACAGTGGTGCAGTTGAACGCCCTGGAGATGGAGATGGTCGGTTCCTGGGCAAAATTTACCGTAAACGTCCTTTCGGTTTACAAAAGCCGAGACGACCGGGTGAAACGCGGAGATAGTATCCTGTGGATACACATAAAAGATCTGTCCTGCAAGTGCCCCAAGATCTTGCTAAGCCGGCGATATTTGGTGATGGGCAGCAGCGAGGGTCAAGGAGACAGGCCAGGACTTACAGCTGATAAAAACAGCATGGTGATCCAATGGAGGGACGCATGGACCAGGCGCCTGAGGAAACTACAGCGCAAAGAGAAAAAAGGCAAATGCGTGAAACCATGAGGGTTGTTTCAGACAAAGAACTAAAATTCTGTATATACACAACCTCCAGTGATTGGAACTAGGGCACATGTTGCCATCACCTAGACGAAGTCTTGGTGAGAACAAGGATACTGAAGGTGCAGCTTAGAAAATATTCACCTATCCAGGACACCTATTTTCAATGGACTATTAGAATCTCACCCACCAATAGGGTTACAACATTAACTACCCAACATTCACCCATGACCTGGCAGCCAACTAACCTTCTAAGCATGTTAGACACAGATCTCGGTCTTTAGACCTCTATCATGGCGCCTTCCGCATCTTAAAGACAATGCATGAAGGTTTAAGAAGGACTAGGATCGTTCCCAAGCTGTGACCTGGTGTCACTTACTTACGAGGCCTTGCTTCTGTATTACAAGGTGTAATGCCACCATCAAAACTCAACTGGACCGGGACGTGTGATATATTAATCCCCAAAGACTTTTCATGCAGTCTAGTTACCATGATGGACCTAAAATGGGAAACACGTCTAAGTTCTAAAAAGATATATATATATAAAATACTATGCTCTTTGTAGAAAATTCATAAAAAAAATGTAAAAAATATATTTTGTGCTTTAAACTTAAGCAAGGAATACAGAAAGGTCACTGCTGACTGATACTGGGTGGAAATGAAAAACCCCGAAATTGTAAACAAATCGCTTGCAGATCATTGTTAAGACTGTATCTAGACCTGCAGAGCCATGTACAGTAAGCCAGCCTCTGCCAAACATGTGACACGGCAGTAGCTGCCTCTAGACGGGAAAACGAGGACAAGCCTATAGACTTGACGACTCCCTTCTGAGTGTGTAAAAAGTGTTGTGATATGCAAAATAGTGTAACATACAAGCTGATATATTATCTTATATTATTATACATTAGACAGGACCCGCTCGTCGCTGCTCACGTGTGGCGGTGAAGGGGGTGTGTAATACAATGTGTGTTTTGTAGTAATATATGTGTAATTTTTAACCACCTTTCGGTACAGTTATGTGCTGTTTATGTAGTGTGTATCATATGTATAGAACATTTGGCCGACGCAGCAGTTTTTTTTCATGTCCGTGGCTTCGCAGAGTCCCCACATCAACTGATCCGCTATGAAAAGAGAAGGAAAAAAAAGGAAAATTCTGTAGGGCTTTTATGGAAAGTAGTAAACAGGAAAAATGTGCCGCATCCAGCCAGCAATTAGATTAAAATGGAAGTAAACAGACGATTTGCTACCGTGGAATATGCTGCATATTTCTCTGTGCAGCCGGAATAGAATTACTTGTCTCTGGCCAATATTTGGACACCCACCTCTATGCTAGATTTTTTGGGGAGGTAAGGAGGGGTCAGCTTCAGGCTTTTACAAAGCCTTGATCAATGTATTCAGTAAATTGTTTTATGAAACAATGAACAAGAGGTAGAAGAGTTGTGAGTCCAGTTATTAGTACAAGGATAGAGGGTATGTCCCTGTACCAAGGCTTTACATTGGGCCCCTGTCAATAAACTACTAATAGCCTATCATGAGATTAGGCCCTCAATAGTAATTAGTGGCCAACCCCTTTGAGGCCACAGACACATGGTACACATCCTCTGTGTCATTTATGTATTTATGTAGTGGGCCAAATTGGGCCCAAAACCAGATGAAAACAGAAAATCACATGTGATTACTAAAACTATATAATTCTTAGTATTATATATTTGGCTTAACTCACCATGTACCCTAGAAAAATGTCCTTACATCACGTTTAGATTTTCAATAAATGTTTTACAAATCAATAGTTAAAATGTAAACAAAAATAGCCAATATTTTAACAGAGGAAAGCCATTCCTTCTCCACTTACTTTGTCTCTTTTCCTCCTTCCTAATCTGCTGAAATTCATCTTGCTAGCAAGAAGGACAGAAACTGCCCTAGATGAATACATAAGTCTACAGACAGGGAAGGCAGAGCAGAGAGTCACAGCTCACCAGTTCAGAGAGCAATGCAAATGTACAGACAGAGACTACATATGGTGAAAATTCTTTAACATAAAAAATCTATAGACCGTGTTACTCCTCATGTAAACATGACTACCGATTGCTGGAAAACTGGTGGAAAATGTGGTGCATTTTAAACTACATTTTACAGTTTAGGTGTAATAAGTATCTAAGACAAAGCTGGTGTATATGGTCCCAACTTTGATATAATATGCGGCATAATTATGGTAATAGTAACTTTCTCCTAATGTGTTCGCTTTCTTCGAGTATTTAAAGTAAGTCTCATATCTGGAGTCTAAGTACCCAAGGTACCTAAATAGCTCCCAGGGCACCGTGATTCTGAATCCGTCCTTTATTAGTTCATCTATTGCCTCCTTTGTCGTCACCATAGCACCTATAAGCTATGGGGGCTTTGGCTATTAGACTTGCTTTAGCCAGTGCTACAAAATATGGCAAAAGGGCAGGGCACTGCGGATGCAATAGTCTGTCCAGCACACAGAATCCCTACATTTGAAGGGTGAACATTAGGAGAGGTAGAAAGGCGCAACACTATGAATGAAGGCCCCCTGGTATGAATATAGTCACTGTCCGCCCTTCTCTGCATTGCCTTGTGAATCCCGATGCCCACCCAAACCTTTTCCCCGGCTCCATCCTTCCCAGAATATTTTATTTAGACATTCTGACTCTGATCAATGAAGCAATTGCTGGATCTACTTACACCACATCCTAAATTCCTTTTCTTTGTGGCGAAGGAGCAGGCTCCTGCCTTGTAAACACCTTTCCAACATGGAAACACATTCAATAAAGAGGGAAAAAAATTTGATTTACCTGACTCCTTGGATGTTATTTCTTTCAATGTATCGAGTGTCAAGCTAAATTTTGCGTGTGGAAAGAATGCTTTTATGTGATCCTGGATTTTTGCAATGTGTCTCCTTGTGTGCCGGAAATAATTCTGGAAATGATCTTTTAAAAACATAATTTTGATGTAATTGGCTCACAGATGGCAGGGCGATGTGTCAGCAGATCTGATATATTTAGACTGGTTGAAGGGCGGCGGGGGGTCACGAGGGTGAAGGTAAAGCAGAAAGTAAAGCAAGAGAAAAGTGAAGGGGTTGTGCAACATTTGAAGAATATTGTCATTTATCTGGAAAGATCGGCCTTAGCGCCCATAGATGGAATGAATACTGTAGTAATGCATGTTTATGGGGGGAGTCAGGAGGAACAGCTATGGGACGACCATGTGAAGTTTGTGAAATACAGACTAAACTTCCCAAACTGAGCACCTAAGCTCCCAGCCTCATAGTTATCTCCCCTGCATGGCCATTTCTCCTGTATGGGGATGCATCATCTCAGAGCATCATGTGACTATAGGTGACTATGATACTGTGCGTCTGGGTCCACACTATAGTGTTCTGTCCACATTTCAAGGACTGTGCATGTGTACATTTCCCCAAAATCAATAAATAAACTCTTGGGTGAACTCCGACACCCACATCTGTCCACGTAGCTGTACATTTCTTCGGTACATCACAATTGATAGCCACTTGCCCCATACACATAAGTTTGTAAATTCTGGTGAAAAGTTACCAAAGCTTCATCCATGGCCAGAATAAAAATGTACTTTAGGAAACGCAAGTTTTCGCATATGTGCAGTAGATGAGGAACTCAAGGGTGCGTTCACACTCTGCGTTTGTTAATTCAAATTGTATTTGCAATATGTAAACAAAGTTAAAGGGGTTGTCAGAATTTCATTTAAAAAAATCTATAGATGGATTATAAATACAATATTTAAAACAAAAAAGTATTTACCACCTCCGGCGCACCAGGTCTCCTGCGCCGCGATCCATATCTGCATTGCCGCTATTTGTGTACAGGAGCACGGCCCCCCAGCTCCGGGAATTTATGGCTGCCAGGCACACCCACCAAACCCCTGTCACAACGCCTGAAACAGTACTGGGGCAGGAGACAGATGGGTTTGCCCGGTGGACGGAAATTGCCAGAGCTGAGGTGCTGTCCTGGAGACCGGGAGTGCCAAAAAAGTTACTTGTTTATTCATTTATTTTTTTACAGCCCACCTATAGATTTTTTTTATGAAAGTCGGACAACCCCTTTAACATTGTGTTTACATATAAGTGGTGTTAACTTAACTGTTAACACATTGTAAACATATTGTAAATGCACCCTAAAACATTAAGATACCTCTGTAGACAAACTTAAATGGAGTCCATCACAGGGTTTGTCCTGCATAAACACTCCCAACACTCTTGTAGCTGTAAGAATAGGCTGTGAAGCAGCTCCACGCAGAGAGCTGAGAGCACAGCAGTGTGAGGAAACGCAGATGTATGATACACATCTACACAGAGACAATACCTAACATTGGATGCAGTTTTGGTATACTGTAATGGCTTACTTTTTAGAGTATCCTAAATTGGTGATTGGTGGAGGTCTAACAAATGAGCCCTGGACTGATCAGCTGATATTAGTGACTACACTGATTAGTTTGCTTATGGCTATGCTCGGATGATGGTACCCAATTGATGGCCTATCCTAATCCTCAGTCTTGGAAAACACTCCTAATGCCCCAATATAGTCTAAACTCATAACATAGACAGGACTTCTCAGGCTTTCTCTGAGATTAAGTCATCGGTTCCATTACTTATTACAATGAGCCTTAGGCAGTGTCCTACTTACCTTCCTTCCCCCTACAAGTGACCAGCATCTTACAAAACAGTAGTTTTCTCATACAAAATCCTGTCCTTAATGGACAAAAGTGAAAGTACATGGATTTTTTGGAAATCCTGTATTGTATAAAGGATGCACGATCACAAATAAAACTAAGGACAACCTCCACATCACATATATTAGACTTAACGATAAATCTGCATTCACCTAGTATAATACACCTGGATACAATGCAGCCCATCCATCTGCGAGTCCTTTCTGCTACATTAAGCACAATTTCCTAAAGCCATGAATTATAATTTCTACTCACACAATGGCCGCCTACGCTACATTCATCCTCCCAGACCTTATGAAATAGCACGACTGACATGTACTTTGTATTGCAGGTGCCAGTAATAGTCACGACCACAAGATGATGAATGTCTATGAAATAATGGATACACATAAGCCAATGTTTTAATGGGGGATATATTAAACGAGTATCATTCTGACCCTCGTAGCGGGATGCATGGATGATGCACATGACAGATGTTAGCAGGGTTCATTTTAATGTGTAGAAAGACTCCTTGCATCGATTCCCTGCGCTGTCAAAATGTGGAGAGGAGACAGAATGGCGGTAGAAATGTGCATGACAGACAAACACCTGGAAGAATACGAGCAGAGTGAGGCGCTGAAGGGGAGTGAGGACAGATTCGCAGGGGATGAGACGATAATTCATCGCGTTATCATCAGCTGCACACCTGGGTGTTGTAAAAACTAATGGATGACCCGGGAGGAAAGGCAATGTAATATGCAGCAGTAGAGATGGCTTGTCACACCGATGTATTCCAAAGAATGGCTTTACATCTAAACTGGGATGACTAGCAAATCTAGAATAGCTATAAAATGATAGTGGAGTGGACCGTAAAGCACATACTGCTATAAAATAAAGGAAAAGGGTGGCTTAGATTGCAGTACTGGGGGACAAACTTCTGACCCATGGTGTTCTCCTGATATTTCGGTGAAATCCACCTGTAAAAAATATACTGAAAAAATAATTGCTATCCTATGAAAACGAACCAATGGAAGGCTACCTAGTCAACGAGGGCCATGCCCAAGACCATGCAGAATATGTGGGCACTACCAAAATAGCTACCCAGCGTAAATGTAGGCTGGGACAAGTACTGACCAGATGGAGGTCTCAGCCAGGGTAGTATGTGGCCATGCTAATTTGATGTACAGGAAAGCACAGACTGGGATGGGATGACAGGTAGGCATTTGCCCAGAGCACCACCCTGCTAGCTGAACTTGGAGATGCGTCACCCCAGACTGCAGTTATGTGCACAAACACATAAGAGGATGCAGACAAAAGTAACATCAAGCTGCCCGTGTCCTGTATGAGAAGTGGGGACCGCACTCTGCAGAGGAGGAAGCTGCAGGAGGGCTGAAAGGCGAGTATTTGTTTTATTATTTTTGTGGATTTTAAAGACGGCCTGTTGTGCCACATTTAAAAGGTGAAGGTGCAGTGGCTCATTTTAAAGTGGGTGCTCTGTGCGAAATTTATAATGGGGTACTGAGCTAAGGAGGTACTGGTGTTGAATATGCATCAATGGGGGGGGGGGGGGGGACTACATGGTAGTATATATTATATATTTGTATTGAGGTGTCCCAGTGTATTATCCATATATATGGGGTACACATGATGGTCAGTTTTGGAAGCTCCGACTGATTTGGACTGAGCGCAGGATTTAATATTCAAATTGTGTCACATCAAATGCACTTACAAACACCCAGAAGAAGATGGTGAACTCCGGCGGACCTGAGCAAGGAAGCGACAGATGCAGGAAATCGGGCGCACGATCTTTGTGAATCGCGGCACAGTGTATTGTCCGACGACAATGGCGCACATTTTTTCTTACCCAGCTGACTTCGGGTGAACTCCATCGGCCAAGTAAGTAAATGTGCCCCATTGTGTCCAATTATAATTAGCTATACAGCAAAACAATCCAATATATATTGAACATTCCCGGGCCCTAAACAAAGTTATAGCTGCAGACCTACTAACGCAAAGGAGTATGATGTCTATTGCTCCCTGCTATGCTATAGATTTAAACTATATTGGCATTCAAAGGACATCAGTATGGGCCACCCGTTCACCGGGACCAAGAGCAACAGTTTGGGTTAAATGGTTACACTAAAGGGAACCTGTCACCAGCCTAAGCCCTATTAAACTACAAAATGTACCTTATATGGCCTGTTGCATGTTCCCTGGTGATGTCTTTATATATGGCCAACACTTTCTGACGCCCCAAAAAAAGAAGTTAGAGGCACATTTTTTTCCATGAGGGTGTGGTGCTCTTCAACCGGCCACCCCTCTGCACTGCCGAGAACATTCCTCCATCCATTTCCCAGCACGCCAGGCCCTGCCTCTTGCTTCCAGACGACTTCCCATCCTTCCACTATCTCATGCCTGTTCTGGACGGTGTGCACGGCCGGCTAGCTGAAACGCCATCCTGATGAGGGGGAACAGCAGTGAATGAGCAGTGCACCTCTATCTTCGACCGGTTACGTGCAGGGCCTGAGCGAAGAAGGCAGCTCATTGCGCATGGGACTGGCGTGAGACCACAGAAGGACTGGAAGTCGTCTGTAAGCAAGAGGAAGGGTCTGGTGTGGCTGGGGGAAAGGATGGATGTGTGGCCAGTTGACTGCTGTGTGAGGACCTCACCCCCCTGACTGGCAAAAGGATGAGCAACTTAATTTTTTTACCGTTAGACACTTTTGGCCATATATAAAGGCCATATATGGTACATTTTGTAGTTTAACAGGGATTAGGCTGGCGACAGGTTCCCTTTAATGGGAAAATCCCCCTGTATCCATCGTGGAAGACTTCCAATGTATATCTATCATAATACCCCATAAAGTTCTTTTAATGAATATGTATTATGGACACACACAAAGTGAACCTCTGTGTGAATGCTTGAGGTTTTACACATGTGTTTCTTGATGTCCCTCCCAGCACGTATCAATGTGCACACCCAAATTCCGTTCTCAGGAAACACCCCCACAAAAGCAGTGTGCTACCGAATTTGCAGACCAGGAGGAAAAACTGGAAAGACACTCGATGCCAAAGCTCCACTTGTGCCATAAACACACATGAGCCTGGCTGATACCTCTACATTTTCAAAGCAAATAGACAAAGATGCATATTAGATGTAGTGCAGGCAGGTATGTTATATATAGCCTAGATTTTGTACATTGGGATGGTCTTATTGCAGTGATATATGTTCTGCTGCTGCTCCTCCTCCCCTCTCACAGCAGCTGCATCCCCCTTCTCCCAGTTAAATAACAGAGCCCAAAGGAAAGCCCATGGAAACACATTACAATTTTTTAGAAACATCACTGGTATATATTATTATAAATAAGAGGGTTTTTTCATTGTTCTCCTATAGGGATTTAGAACAACACAAGCCTCATGGGGGATGTGAACGTAGCCTGCCTTGGTACCACCTGCAGCACAGGCACACATAATGCCATCATACAGTCTCCCTGCACATGTGCCTACCAGGTGTGTGACGCCTTAGTGTCAAGAACTACACGAAAGATGTAAGAAAAACTCTTAGCGAGTTTAGAGAAAACCATTGCAGTGTGCTGCCCTGTTTATTGAGCCACTAAATAGATTTATGTTGAACCTTTGCTATTAAAATCTAGTTAGCTAATAAACTGCATTGCTTTAAGTCCATCCACCAGTTTTCCAGGACATAGTTGATCCTTTGTGTAAAGTTAATTAGGTATTTGTGCCTTGGTAGTGCCGGCAGCATGTCAACACCTCACTTACCAATCCGGGCTAACACGATGCAATGTATACATATGAGTGCAGAAGCCCATACATACGGCGTACACAAACATTCAAGGTAAATAAACCTGCACTTGGGTCAGGGATTTAGGTCAGATTAGTGCACTGCTTGGAGACCAGCACCACCAGTATGGGATACACTATCATACATAAAAGAAAACTGTTAACAGAATTCAATATTTGCCCAAAAACACATCAGTCCAGACAGCAAACACATAGAAAAGGCCAGAAAAGCCCTTGGCATGTGCTGGGTTAATGTCCGCTTGCTCTTTTCCTGTGTTGGCTAGCATGGTGGGGGGACAGGTGCACAGGGGCGGTCTGTTTTCCTGCCTTTCATTCCAAGAGGAAGAATTGAGCCTTGTGGCTGAGGCAAGATTCCTCCCGTTCTTCTCATCGCTGCCAGTAACCCAACGCCAGTTAAAAGAGCCGCCTGCTCCCCCTCGCACCCACCTCAGGCTGCCTGGACTCACACCTGCACTTCTGACAGCTCCCTGGAAACAGGAGACCCGCACTTCATTTTATATTTCAATTAGACCAAGCGGTGATTAACAGAGAACATTCTCCCCACTCCAAAACGTCTACTTTGGCCACACAGAGCAGGGACATATATATCACCCACCTACTGACTACTGCAAAGCATCATGGACACCTACCTCACCTTCCTGCCTAACACAACCTGCACTCACCTACAATATAGATACACAGACATCTCCTCCTCCTTATACACAGACATCAGGACACAGACCTCTCCTCCTGCTCCTAATACACAGACATCAGGACACAGACCTCTCCTCCTCCTAATACACAGACATCAGGACACAGACCTCTGCTCCTCCTCCTAATACACAGACATCAGGACACAGACCTCTCCTCTCCTCCTAATACACAGACATCAGGACACAGAGCTCTCCTCCTCCTAATACACAGACATCAGGACACAGACCTCTGCTCCTCCTCCTAATACACAGACATCAGGACACAGACCTCTCCTCTCCTCCTAATACACAGACATCAGGACACAGAGCTCTCCTCCTCCTAATACACAGACATCAGGACACAGACCTCTCCTCCTCCTCCTCCTAATACACAGACATCAGGACACAGACCTCTCCTCCTCCTAATACACAGACATCAGGACACAGACCTCTCCTCCTCCTAATACACAGACATCAGGACACAGACCTCTCCTCCTCCTAATACACAGACATCAGGACACAGACCTCTCCTCTCCTCCTAATACACAGACATCAGGACACAGAGCTCTCCTCCTCCTAATACACAGACATCAGGACACAGACCTCTCCTCCTCCTCCTCCTAATACACAGACATCAGGACACAGACCTCTCCTCCTCCTAATACACAGACATCAGGACACAGACCTCTCCTCCTCCTAATACACAGACATCAGGACACAGACCTCTCCTCTCCTCCTAATACACAGACATCAGGACACAGACCTCTCCTCCTCCTAATACACAGACATCAGGACACAGACCTCTCCTCCTCCTAATACACAGACATCAGGACACAGACCTCTCCTCCTCCTAATACACAGACATCAGGACACAGACCTCTCCTCCTCCTAATACACAGACATCAGGACACAGACCTCTCCTCTCCTCCTTATACACAGGACACAGTCCTCTCCTCCTCCTAATACACAGACATCAGGACACAGACCTCTCCTCCTCCTAATACACAGACATCAGGACACAGACCTCTCCTCTCCTCCTTATACACAGGACACAGTCCTCTCCTCCTCCTAATACACAGACATCAGGACACAGACCTCTCCTCCTCCTCCTAATACACAGACATCAGGACACAGACCTCTCCTCCTCCTAATACACAGACATCAGGACACAGACCTCTCCTCTCCTCCTAACACACAGACATCAGGACACAGACCTCTCCTCTCCTCCTCCTAATACACAGACATCAGGGCACAGACCTCTCCTCTCCTCCTCCTAATACACAGACATCAGGGCACAGACCTCTCCTCCTCCTAATACACAGACATCAGGACACAGACCTCTCCTCTCCTCCTTATACACAGGACACAGTCCTCTCCTTCTCCTAATACACAGACATCAGGACACAGACCTCTCCTCCTCCTAATACACAGACATCAGGACACAGACCTCTCCTCCTCCTAATACACAGACATCAGGACACAGACCTCTCCTCTCCTCCTTATACACAGGACACAGTCCTCTCCTCCTCCTGATACACAGACATCAGGACACAGACCTCTCCTCCTCCTCCTAATACACAAAGATCAGGACACAGACCTCTCCTCCTCCTAATACACAGACATCAGGACACAGACCTCTCCTCTCCTCCTCCTAATACACAGACCTCTCCTCCTAATACACAGACATCAGGACACAGACCTCTCCTCCTCCTAATACACAGACATCAGGACACAGACCTCTCCTCTCCTCCTCCTAATACACAGACCTCTCCTCCTAATACACAGACATCAGGACACAGACCTCTCATCCTCCTAATACACAGACATTACACAGACCTCTCCTCCTCCTTATACACAGACATCAGGACACAGACCTCTCCTCCTCCTCCTAATACAAAGACATCAGGACACAGACCTCTCCTCCTCCTAATACACAGACATCAGGACACAGACCTCTCCTCCTCCTAATACACAAACATCAGGACACAGACCTCTCCTCCTCCACCTAATACACAGACATCAGGTCACAGATGTCTCCTCCTCCTAATACACAGACATCAGGACACAGACCTCTCCTCTCCCCCTAATACACAGACATCAGGACACAAACCTCTCCTCCTCCTCCTAATACACAGGCATCAGGACACAGACCTCTCCTCTCCCCCTAATACACAGACATCAGGACACAGACCTCTCCTCCTCCTCCTAATACACAGACATCAGGACACAGACCTCTCCTCCTCCTCCTAATACACAAAGATCAGGACACAGACCTCTCCTCCTCCTAATACACAGACATCAGGACACAGACCTCTCCTCTCCTCCTCCTAATACACAGACCTCTCCTCCTAATACACAGACATCAGGACACAGACCTCTCCTCCTCCTAATACACAGACATCAGGACACAGACCTCTCCTCTCCTCCTCCTAATACACAGACCTCTCCTCCTAATACACAGACATCAGGACACAGACCTCTCATCCTCCTAATACACAGACATTACACAGACCTCTCCTCCTCCTTATACACAGACATCAGGACACAGACCTCTCCTCCTCCTCCTAATACAAAGACATCAGGACACAGACCTCTCCTCCTCCTAATACACAGACATCAGGACACAGACCTCTCCTCCTCCTAATACACAAACATCAGGACACAGACCTCTCCTCCTCCACCTAATACACAGACATCAGGTCACAGATGTCTCCTCCTCCTAATACACAGACATCAGGACACAGACCTCTCCTCTCCCCCTAATACACAGACATCAGGACACAAACCTCTCCTCCTCCTCCTAATACACAGGCATCAGGACACAGACCTCTCCTCTCCCCCTAATACACAGACATCAGGACACAGACCTCTCCTCCTCCTCCTAATACACAGGCATCAGGACACAGACCTCTCCTCCTCCTCCTAATACACAGGCATCAGGACACAGACCTCTCCTCCTCCTAATACACAGACATCAGGACACAGACCTCTCCTCCTCCTAATACACAGACATCAGGACACAGACCTCTCCTGTCCTCCTAATGCATAGACATCAGGACACAGACCTCTCCTCCTCCTCCTAATACACAGACATCAGGACACAGACCTCTCCTCTCCTCCTAATACACAGACATCAGGACACAGACCTCTCCTCTCCTCCTAATACACAGACATCAGGACACAGACCTCTCCTTCACTCAATACACAGACATCAGGACTTCCTGCTAGTGCTTTATCATAAAGGACATATGTAAATCACATCTTGTGAGAGAATGTAACTCCTCCTTATACACAGGACACAGTTCTCTCCTCCTCCTAATACACAGACATCAGGACACAGACCTCTCCTCCTCCTCCTAATACACAAAGATCAGGACACAGACCTCTCCTCCTCCTAATAAACAGACATCAGGACACAGACCTCTCCTCTCCCCCTAATACACAGACATCAGGACACAGACCTCTCCTCCTCCTAATACACAGACATCAGGACACAGACCTCTCCTCATCCTAATACACAGACATCAGGACACAGACCTCTGCTCCACCTAATACACAGACATTACACAGACCTCTGCTCCTCCTAATACACAGACATTACACAGACCTCTCCTCCTCCTTATACACAGACATCAGGACACAGGTCTCTCCTCCTCCTAATACAAAGACATCAGGACACAGACCTCTGCTCCTCCTAATACACAGACATCAGGACACAGACCTCTCCTCCTCCTAATACACAGACATCAGGACACAGACCTCTCTTCCTCCTAATACACAGACATCAGGGCACAGACC
The DNA here is from genome assembly GCF_040894005.1 of Engystomops pustulosus. Classification (NCBI taxonomy): domain Eukaryota; kingdom Metazoa; phylum Chordata; class Amphibia; order Anura; family Leptodactylidae; genus Engystomops; species Engystomops pustulosus. The sequence goes on from NC_092418.1 coordinate 22,169,641, forward strand.
TCTCCTTCACTCAATACACAGACATCAGGACTTCCTGCTAGTGCTTTATCATAAAGGACATATGTAAATCACATCTTGTGAGAGAATGTAATACAGTAAGAAATTATATTTTGTTGTATTTTTCCCTTCCGTATCTGTGTACCGCTATTTGGTGGCAGTATTGGTGGTCGCGGTGCATGTCATGTTTTGATTGGCTGCCTTTGTAGTGCAACCATTTGGAGTCAGATCAGAAAATGTTGCTGTAAACGAACAAGAATGTGCAAATAAAATGTAGAGGAAGGAAGGAGTGAAAAGTTCAGAATTTGGCTGTCTGCTGAAAAAGAAAGAAAAACATGCAGTGGTAGATGATAGATCTGTATGAGCGCAAGGAAAAGCATTGATCAGCACATTGGGCTTTGCTGAGTAGCAGTATCCACACTGTTCAGCTCCATAGGAAGGCATACGTCATCTAGTCTATGTGATCATCCGTTACACATGGTGGAGGTCATCTTACTACCTATTACTACTGGGCATCCCATCCACTATGAACTACACCGATAAGGTGAGCATACACAGTCATCGGGGCTCCTGAAAGCCCGTCAGCTGATGAAGTTCAGGGTGAGAGATGGCGGCATGTGCCATGGGGAGGTATAATACAGCAGACACCAACTTTATTTGGAGAGGCCTCAGCTAATTCTGTCAATAAAACACCTGTCTGCAGTCCATTCTGTGCCTCAATCCTCTGGATTTGCCGATATCCTGTAAATTCCACCTATTTCAGGGTTTCTTTATTGCTATCTGCTATTCCTTATATATGGACTACAAAACTTACAAGGGGTTTTTCCCGGTTCAAAATAGTGATCAATTATCCTAAATATAGATCATCAGCACCAAGCACAAGCACAGATGAGTTTGTTTCAGCAACCAGTAGCAAACAGCTCCATTCTCAGTGTAGTGGCTGAACTGATTTACTGCAGCTGAAATTGAGCTGATCTGCAGTAACACGTCCTGACCACTACGCTGAGGACGGCGCTGTCTTGTTGGTTTCTCTCTTTATCTACTGTTGGGAAGAGCTGGACTCCCACCCATCTGATATTACAGACCTTTGGAAAAGTTATCAATGTTTTTAGCCTCTTTAAGATGTATAAAGAGGACAAAGATAACAGAAATAATAATCTAGACACTAACAAGTGGACGATGGACAGACGGCAAGACGAGCCGAGGGTGTGAGGGTGAGAAAGTTTCAGATAAAAGACAGCACGAGACATGACGGTGATATGCAAGAACTGAGGAGCGAGGGGGAGACGTGGAAATATTTATTTTAAGGGAGACGCATTAATTAAACTGATCAAAATAGAACAGTGGGCGATGCCAGCACTACCAGAACCCTTTCCTTGCTGCCCGGTTGCAGATTATGGTCTTGTCTGAGCTTTGACTTTTAAGATTTTATGGATTTATTGAATGTTTGATGTCTCCCTCATCATGTTACTATGCAGGAGATGACGGAACAGTTCCCTATCATGTGTTATGTTCTGAGCAGACGTTACGAGAGCGCGTCCTGAAGTCGTCCGATGCTTGTTGTACAGAGGGAAGCCCTCGCCAGACACGGGAGGGGAAAGTGCTGATGCTGTTTGAAATGTCTGTATAATATTTACAGAAGCGAGAGATGAATGAACTGACTCCGGGGACTGGATGTCTGGGAGGTGCAAGGAACAGTATCCAAAATGTCCAGGGTGACTATAATCCACAGTCATTAGGGCTCATCCAAACGCTGTGGCACAAGGAATCCCTATGTGTTTGTATTATGGAGCTGTCGGCATTCAGAGTGCCGCCAGATGGTGCTCCATAAAGCGCCGTATTCCCCGTCAGAAGCAATGCTAGGGGGGGGATACCTGTGTAATATGGTACATGATGAAACCAGCCACAGTTTATTTACTTTCGGATTAGGTGTAAATCTGTCAGAAAATTCCTACATGTTCTGTCGGCCTGTAGAGAAAATTAGTCTTCTAAAAAGGGTATGTGCAGCCTCAGACACCTTTGGCCTCTTAGACGCAGTCAGTATTTGCTCAGTATTTTGCAACAGTATTTGTCAGCCAAAACCCGGAGAGAGTTTTATTAACAGAAGATGTACAAATGGTCACAATTTACTTTGTTTCACCTGTGGGTTTTAGTTTTGGGTGACAAATACTTACTATATGAAGGTGGACGGAAGTCAAACACTTGTGGCAGCATTTTATACTGGTTAAGTCAACAATTATTTTCAGACCAGGAACCACTGTCCGTGTGCCACCATGGGGCGTAACTACAAGGGTAGCAGCCTCTATGGGGCCTGCAGTGTCAGGGGGCACCAGCATCTGTGGTATTGGGTGTGTACATGATCAAAGTTGTGCGTGTGTTGTGTATATACTATATGTATGAATGTATATGGCATTGTATCTGCTGTATGTGTGTATATATGTGTATATGTTGCATGTGTCTATATGATACTGTATGTGTGTATATTTCAAATGTATGTATGTATATGTGCTAAGTGTATACTTTAAGTATGCTTATGCTGTATGTATGCTATATGTGTATGAGATATATATTACATATATGTGTGTGTGTGTGATTGGTACTCTCCAGCCTGAGTATACAAATATGCATATTTTTTTTAATGGGTTTTTTCCATGAAAGAAAGTTCGCAAATGTTAATCCCCTAGTGAAGTTTACACAATAAAGATCATTTTTGACCCCTTACTTCGCAATTTTACTCAGCATTATTGCTGTTTTAGCTCCTATAACTCCGTGATGGTCAGAGTAAAATCCCAGAGTGTGGGCAGGGTCTCCCTTAAGCAAACACGTCATGATTCCTCTGTGCTGTGAGACGCTGTTTGATGACCATGTGCTTATATTGTCAGGGCACAGGGTTTACCCACACTTTCATTTAGCTTCTGATCATTCACTAGTATCCGACACAGGGAAAAAGATAGATCAGAGATGAGAGATGATAAGATCCATGATGGATATAAAATACAATGATCTCATCTTGTCTGTAGCTTTTAGAGTAAGTCTCTGCACACTGTTGCTTGCTGGCAGAAAATCCCTGTGTCTGAGGTGGTCCTGTAATGCAAGGGGGAGGGGCTGGAGGCAGCGCACTGCAGTGTACGGAAAAGAGAAGCTATTCATGAAACAAATCTGTCCTGCCCGACCATAGTCAGAAGATTTATGGTTGGATCCAAGAGCAACCGAAATTGTAAACACCAGGATCGAAAGAGAGAGGATGGAATTACAGTATTTTTCAGACTATAAGGCGCACCATCAAATGCCTGCTAAAACGTCAAGGTTCATACATAAGGCGCACCTGACTATGAATGAAGGATGAATGACCAGCAGGTGGCAGACCTGTGCACAGTTCAAGGCAGCTGTTGTCTGTAAGTACGGTTCATATATAAGGCGCACTGGACTAAAAGGCGCACCTTTGATTTCTGAGAAAATTGATGGCTTTTTTGTGCGACTTATAGTCCGAAAAATATGGTATATCTGTGAAATGCTGTATTTTTGTTAATAACAGTGAATTAGAGAATGTGTTACAAGTATATTTAAGAATCTTGTTATGCCGCATATTTTTAGGTCAGAAACTCTAAAGCGTGGAGTGTAAACGAAAGCTCAATCATACTGTGAATCAGTGAGAACTAACTCTTAAAATCAGATTTGTTTTTTTTGGATGAGCACTTGCATTCGGGAGCTTGCAAAACATGCATCTGATCTACAGAACAGGAGAGATGCAGGCAATTAAAGAAATAGTTGGAAATGTGAGCTCCAGATAAAAATCCAATAACCACCTGTTTTTTAAAACTGTCTTCCGTTCTGTAGCTCCTAGAACCACAAGCCTAATGCAATCTTAAAGAGGAGATTCTTAACTTTAATATGACACCAGCATCATGTTTCTAGGTTCCTATAGAACTGAAGATAGAGGCATCTGCCTCTTCCCCTGCGGCCTCTAAACCTGACTCATCTCAGACAAAATATAGCTCATTTTCATATGACGTTGGAGGAGATTTTTTTTTTTTACAGGAAAAGGGGTGAGATTTCAGAAAGGACATTTCAAACCGTATCTGAGGGGACTGGTAGTTTACTGTGGTAAAATATGGTGACAGTGTCCCTTTAAATCCCAATAAAATCTAAGAATCAAGCATTGTTCTTTTACCTCAAGAATGTACCTCTCTTACCTGCTTCTAGACCAAGCATCGCCCTGTTAACCCTTCGTAGTATAGTTCTGATGCTTTTTGCTATGAATGGTTGCCGCAGAGGGAGGAGGAAGATCAAGTTTTTTTCCATTGGGTTTGTCATGGGTTAGTGCTTGTCAGCTATTTTCAGGTCACTTAGGCTAATGAAAATCTTGTGCCCCTTAACTTTAATTCGGCAGGTACTTAACTAGTTCATTGCTCCACAGTGCTGCCGTATTTTATGGGGAGGGCATCTTCACATTTCTACAACCACTTGTGTAAATGAATGCATTCATATGTTTCATCATCTGATGAGAATAAAGGAATATTAAAACACAATGATAATGGTGCAGCGGAGGAGGGAGGCACTACTACTGCCTTGCAAAACCAACTAGCCACATTTACTGTGCAAGATAATGATCACGGTACTAAGTTAAGGTCAAGGGACAAAGCTGTAGTCTAAGGCTAAATTCACACTGCCGTGAGCCCGCCGCACCGTAGCACGGCGGGCACACGGCAGCGCGGGGAGAGGAGGAGGAGGTGAGCGCAGCTCACCCCCGCCCCTCTCCATAGGAATTAATGGCGCACGGCGCCGTAATACGGGGAAAGATAGGACATGTCCTATCTTTCCCCGGGCTACGGAGCGGTACGGTGCTGCACGTGTGCTGCACCGTACCGCTCCCGTAAAGGGCCGTGAGCCCATAGAAGTGTATGCGGGAGGTATATGGGCCGTATATACGTCGGCCGTATATACGTCCCCCATACTGTAGTGTGAATGTAGCCTAAATCCCATGAAAAATAGGGTCAATTAAAAACTGGTTTATAATAAATAGGTTTTGTAAGTGCCAAAGCTGGACAGGAACCCATGGTGATATGTGAGGCCATTCTGATTTTGGTTCCATTTGAATGCTACGGTTCTTTCCTGTGATTTCAAAGGCCAATGACTGTCTGCAGACCCACTGACAGTTTAGTGTGCGATGCCATCTTGTGCTGGATCATTATCCACCATAATGTCATCAGGGAGAGTGATCATTTGTTGTGACAGCTACACGTCTGTGAGACTCCCAGGCCTGTCATGTGACAGAATCTATAACAGTGTGGCAGGGTCACACTGTTACATACCTCCCAACATTTGTGAAAGGGAAAGAGGGACAAAATGGCGGCACGCGATCCCCCTAAGCCACACCCCCAATCACTCCCTGGCCACGCCCCAAATTTTAGCCATATTATAATAATAAAAATCATGTCAATAAAAAAAAAAAAAATTATCCTCATTGGGATTTGAACCCAGAACCTGCAGTGTCCATGTACATTAACGACACAGTGCCCCAACCCACTGAGCTATAATCCCAGGTTCGAATCTCAGCCTGGCCAAAACTTTATTTAATTTAATTAAATACAGAGCTTGTGTCTGGGGAAGCCCTGGAGACCATATATGGACCGATGCTGATCTGACCTGATGACGTGGTCCCTGCTCTCTCTGCTAAGCCGACACTTCTCTGAAAAGGATTCCCTCCCGATGTCTGCTCTGGGGAACCCTAGGAGATGCAGTGACCATATATGGACAGATGCTGATCTGAAGCTGATGACGTGGTCCCTGCTCTCCGCTAAGCCCGACACTTCTCTGAAAAGGATTCCCTGCCCGATGTCTGTAGAAGCCATTCTGTACTGTGAGTTCAGGCTTTCAAAGTATTTACTATGCGGACACAGCGGGACCTGGGGGGAAAATCCGTGACAATCTCATAGCTGCCCGTGACGCGGGGCAGAGGTAAGAAAAACGGGAAAGTCCCGTCAAAATCGGGACGGTTGGGAGCTATGCTGTTATAGATCTGTATGAAAATCCCCATATACTGCAATACAGTATTAATGCAGTATATTTTAGGATTGATCACACACCCCCTGGGGTTAAAAATACAGTAAAATTTTTAAAAAATTTAAAAAACATTTTTTTTTAAAATTGGTCAGAAAAGGTAATAAAAACCTGAAAGTTTAAATGACCCCCCCTTTCCGTAAAACTGATATAAAAATAAACAAATAAAATTATAAACAAGCTAGGTATCACCGAATCCCAAAATGCATGATCTATCAAAATTAAAAACTATTATTCTCTATTCCGTTAGGGAAAATAGCGCCCAAATGTAAAATGGCAAAAGAGTGGCGATTTGGACAACACATAAAAAATTGGAATGCAAGTAAAACAAAAAGGTAGCAAAACGGTAGCAGCTCAACCTGCAAAAAATAACACGTTACGCAGACCCCTTTAAATTTATCACTCTGTTTCATTGCAGCCAATTGGTAAGATCCAAAAAGGCTTTTTGGCTGATTAATGTCTACTCAGCTGATTTATTAAACAAGAAAACTGAAATATCATCTTGTCATAAGCATTCAGCCCCTTTGCTCAGTGTTGAGTAGAAGCAGGGTTGGAGCTGGTGCAGCCAGGAGTCTTCTTGGGAAGATGCTACAAGTTTCTCACCCCTGGATTTGGGGATCCTCTGCCTCTTCCTTGCAGATCTCCATGCAGGAAAAATAATAATTTTTTATTTATATAGTGCACACAGATTACGTAGCGCTGCACAGACCTCGCCAAATCAGTCAAAAATATCTACATTTATGTTTTTTTCTGTCAAGATGCAGAGTGTACATTAATGAGCAGAAGAAAAACTTCTGAACTTACCAATTGGCTGCAATTAAAACAAAACATGAAAAATTTAAAGGAGTCTAAATACTTTCCGTACCCACCGTAATAAAATGTATATAAATCTGATATCTCTGTAGCGGTACCGACCCAAAGAGTTAGGCTGCATTCACACTGCCGTTGCTTGCCGTACCGTACCGTAGCGGGCAATGGCAGCGCACGGAGAGAGGAGGTGAGCACAGCTCACCCACGCCCCTACCCATAGGAAGATATGGCGCTCCTGTTGGGCGCCGCGCGGCCATTGCCGTCTATGGGGGAGGTATATCGGCCATATATATGTCAGACGTATATATGTCCCCCATACGGTCGTGTGAATGTAGCCTTAGGGACAGTTTGGAATATTTTTCTGATTCCCAGTACATGGCATGGAATATCAAATGATGACACGAGGAAGGAGATCTGGTTAGACAGACATACAGCTGTGTACACAGAAAGGGAGTTAAAACGTAAACGCAAAAAGTGAAAATGACCTGGTCTTTTAAGGGTTAATCTCCAACCAGAGTTTGGAAAAGTCAATAAATTAAAAATATTATGTGTCGTTCTGAATACAGATAACATGGATAATGAGATTTTTGTTTCTCCGTATTCTGCCAGACATATTTTCACTATACACATATTTCGCATCTGACGGCATCCATGTCCAGGATCATGGAATATGAGAGAGGGGATTGGTAATAGAGAGAGCGCAGACATCTGCATGCCGAGAGGAAGTGAGCGCTTGTGTAACAAATCCACACACATACCTGCGGAGAGACACCTGCAGACACATATACGCCACATGTCTGTCAATACCAGGTAATATCAAGGAAATCCTCCTGTCTCTCTCCGCCACGCTGCTGATATTCATGAGAAAGTTTCCTAGAGGTCTGTCTGTCTGTCTCCTGGTCCTTCCTTGCCACTCTGTCCCCATCTGCCACCCACTGAGAACACCTGTGGAAGAAACATCCAAGTATTTGGCTGTATTTTATGAAAGAATACTTGATTTTTCAGGATCTGTCTTGATAAGCTGGACAAAAAAAATTTGAACTTACCTTTAAGGGATTGTCTATTCCCCATGAATGAATGTGTGTTTATGTGGGAGAAGAAGGGTTTTACGGTATAGGACCCACAATCTATAAATAGTAATTACACTGCCACAACGGTCAACCAATTTCATTAAACTATGAAATGTGTAATTCCTTATACCACCTGTGGTGGTGCTGCAGGGAAAAAGAAGACTACCTGCCATACCCAACAGAGATCACAGCTGATCGCTGCACAATCTTACAACAAAAAGGGAGAAGCCAAAAGAGAAAAAAGGTGCAACACACTGCAAAAAGAGGTCAAAAATATGTCCATGCTAACAGTTTAAAGGGAATTCGATAAAAATGGCTGCTTTCAGCTACACTGAAATGAATAATTGAATAATTGATGGTCCTGTCATCGCTGCTGGTACCTTCAGTCAGGAAGTAAGAGATTTCAATATGTAGACTTTGCCAAATAGGGCCGCCTTATAGGTGTGTGGAGACTTATAGCCATTGGCACTCTAGAATCTAGGGAATTCTGGTAAAACATGCAAATAAATTTTCCAGGATGGGATAAGGAAAACCACGCCTCTTTTAGCTGTAAGACAGCTCCCTTGACATCAAGCATGTCAAGAAGCCTTATGACATGATGTGGGATTTAAACCAAACCTGTATATTTATTCCAGAAGGAACAGATTTCCCAGCTACAGACAGTACTGTTATGACCTGGTTGGGTCTCTTCAGTACAGTTTAGGTAACTGATTAGGCTGGGTGAGAGGCTTGTGACTAAGGTCAGGAAGTAAGAGTTCTCTGTATGGAGACTTTGCCAATTAAGGCCGCCTTGTAGGCCTGTGGAGACTTGGTCGCGCCACTAGGGGATTCTGGGAAAACATGCAAATTTGTTTTCCAGGATGGGATAAGGAAAACCACACCTCTTTTAGCCACCTTGTAAGGCAGCTCCTTTGACATAAAGTACCTTCAGTGCTTGCACAATGGGAGACCATGTAGGTTCTGGTAATGCCATAGAAGTAAATGTAGCGCCAATAACTGGGTGCCACTTGTATCTAAATCCCCAATCCTGTGAGAAAGGAAACCACCAAATTTGGTAGCACAACCCCTTTAAGACCCCACCAGAATATATTATGAAGGATTATATTATGGTCCAGCATTTCCTTTAATATAAAGATATACAGAAAAATTTAAGATATAAAATATAAAACATAGAAATTTATAATATATATCTATCTATCTCCGGTGCCACAATTTCTTTTAGCCTCTTTGGCTGCCAATGTAGGGGGAAGCTGTTCCCGGCTTGTTAGCACTCATCAGCGGCAGCTCTATAGAAGAGGCAGGTCTGGTGAGCACATGATCTACACATGCAGCAGGACTAGGAAACATCCGCAATGATTTTTATGATGCCTAAATATTTGGGAGTGCGCAGCAGGAAAACATCAGCACACAGTGGGGTACACAAGGCAGCACAAACATGCACACAGCAGGACACACACCTCTCACTCAGCAAGCTGTGATTAGCATGACAAAGTAGCCTTGGAGAGCTGCTCTGAGTGAGGACAGATTGGTCACACAGGATTAAACAAAACGCTCATCTCTGTGTGCCTATGCCAGGGGAACCAGTGGGCCATAAACCCCTTACCTTCTAGGGCCAGAGACTATTTATCTGCCAGGGAATACACAATGTAAGAAACTACATAAAGCGGCCATGGTGTAAGATAGGCAGACAGAGAAAAACTGAAAAATATTGTAGAATTTTTTTGACCGGAAATTCCCTCCAGAGGCTGTGTTCACCTGCTCTGTTTAACTGATGCACTTTTTGAAGCCAAAAGCAGGTGTGGATTTGGGTAGAGGTTTGCTAAATGTCTATAAATTTCTGCTCAGTCTGAAAAAACTCAGAATTTCCGGTATTTGGAGAAAAACATGGATGTGATTTTAGATGTTGTTCATATCAGTGTATTGAGCTATTGACAAATAACACTTCAAATTTTTGTAGTTTTACAATTTGTCCTTAAAGGATAAAAAAAAAAAAAATAAACACTGAGGACTTCAAAATTAGATAAGGAGTGGATTCTGTAAGTTGGTAGATTTATTTGGGGAGTTCATGACAAATTACAAAAAAGTTGTTTTACGGAGCAAATAATCTATATTTAACTCCTAACCAGCACTTTTTTAAACGGATATGTTATTTGTTTACTATAATCACTCCTTGTGGGTTTCTAATGGTGTTTTGGGCCCCAAAATTCAGCTTTTAACTTTAAGGAAAAAAAACAAAACTAGAGGAGACAATAATGGAGATGCCTGAACGATATAGCCAAGTATCTACTACAATGTAGAACTTCAAGACCTCCGGTATTACCAAGGTTACCTTCACGTATGCCAACAATAGGTGGTAGCACAATAGTTCTGTCAATTGATACATAATAGGTACGTCTAAATTTCAAAATCCTAAAAAAGCTGGATCACAAATTGATGTCCACGGAAAACAATGAAGGTGAAATTCTTGATTGGTTACTGTGGGATTTTGCAAATTTGCCCATTAGTAACTAACCCGCGCTTGTCCGAGTGTCGACCCTACCAGTCTATGGTAAAATATTAACTTGGCTTGTATGAATGGTGGAAATGGCTAAAAGGTTAGGACCACCCTTAAGGGGTTATATTTAAGTGACGTTTTCCTGAAGAGCGATGTCCCATTTTATATCTTCTTTCATAGGGCGATAATAAGTGATACTGTCTACCCCATAGCCACCCCATGTCTTTTGTGCCAGCCTAAAACAATGGCATCCCCTGTGAGATAGAGGGGTGCTGCCAAGCAGTATTACTCCCTATGCCACACACTGGGGGGCTGGCACTGACCCCCCAACACCCTCTCATTCCATTCAGTGCCTTATTACCATATCAATGTGACTGTCACCCAGTTCTATCACCAAATGTCAGCGGGAGATGAAAAGATACAGGGATACGAGGGGGGCTCTGGGAATAGGAGGTAGCGAGAGGGGAAAGTAACAAATGTGAAGGGAGATAAAAGTAAAACAGAATGTAAATAGCTCACGATAACGCGGGAAAAGCGGGGAATGAGAAAATGTGAATTTAAGGGAGAAAATAAAGGAGTCTATATAAAGTATCATGAGGAAAAAATAGTGAGACAAAGATAAAAAAAACCTCAAGCAAGAAGAGTGTGAAATATGAGTTGTGTTTCATGAAAACCCTGCAAAACTAAATATGTAAACGTTGTAAAAATGCCCGAAAACTTTGCATTGACTACTGCAAAAATGTGGGTCCAGGAACATCCACTGCCCAGTCAGGAAAACTGAACCCTGGAACAAAGGTTTAATGTAGTTCAAATAAAGATTTGCATTAATGAGAAATTAAATTCATTGAATTGAGCTAAAGGAGAAATTTCAGACGAATGTGTTTTGGTTCATCAATATTTCCGGGATGTCTTGGGTTTGTTGTGTTCTGCCCTTTCTGAACTTTAGGACACAACATCATTATAGAAGCAAAGGCAGGACTTACAATGTAATTTCATTAGTTTACCCCTAGGCTATGGATATCAGTAGCTGTAGGAAGCGAATTGCTGCCCTAACATTGGTCCTTCAAATCACAAGGCACCCAGGGCACGAGGCAGAAAAAACAACCCCCACCAGAATTCATAGTTGGTTTGGGGTGTTGAGGTTTGGTGTTGTTTGCCGTCCTACACCAAGTAATCTTTTGTTTGGCCTTTGCAGGACCCCATTCCTAGTTTGAGACAGCAAGGTCTTCAGAAGGGATCTGAAGGACATTTCCAGTTTTATGGTACTCTGTAACCCATTTTCCAAAGGTTATTAGTCTTTTGGCATGGCTTATACTTTTTAAGAACACCAGGTTAGGTTTGTCAAAAACCAGGCCTTGTGTGTCTTTACTTATTCGGGTCCTCTTCAGGTCGTTCGGCTCCTCTTCAGGTCCCTGCGAATGGCCGGCACACACAATGAAGTCAGCCGCTTGCCGACGTCATGATGAGGGAACCTGAAGAGGAGCCAAAAGACCCAAAGAGGCGTCGCTGCAGTTGAAGCAAGAAGAGGACCTGTGGGGGTCGTCGGATAGGTGAGTACACTGTTAGTTCGTTTTATACTATAAGTCGAGTAAGGTTTTTTAGCACAATTTTTGTGCTGATAAACTCGGCTTATACTCAAGTATATAAGGTCCAACCGTGTTTACTTATAAAATAGTGTCAGACAAAGCTGTGTCAAATGTTTATACACACAGCTATGCTGGAAGGTTGAAAGAAAGCGCTGTGAAATTATTGAACACCTCATGTCGTGAGATCAGGGTGATGTCCTTTATCCAGCAACATTCACTTTGCCCAGTACATTAACAACTACCCCATGTATGTATCTGATCGCATGAAATCACAGCCTCCAAGGACAATGGAGGGGAATATAAGTCCATGTTGGCTGCTGTGATTTCATGTGATCAGATGTAGATGTTAATGTTACTGGTTAAAGGACCTTAGATAACATCACCCTGGTCAAATGACATGAATGGTGAGGAGGAGGCATAAAGGCATGGGGAGGAGTAGATGGGAGGGGCAGCCGGATACACCACCTCTGAAAGAAGGTAGGATAACATAATTGATTTTATGGGAATGTGAGCAAAACCATTTCTACCTAAAAGAAGGGTCCGGTTTAGTTAAATAGGGCTCTACGGGAACCTGTATAGCTGTATTTGTGAAAAATTTGGTGACAGTTTCCCTTTAAGTTTTGGGGAAGTCATTGGGGGTCATTTACTAAGGGCCCGATTCGCATTTTCCCGACGTGTTACCCGATTATTTCCGATTTGTGCCGATTTCCCCTGAATTGCCCAGGGATTTTGGCGCACCGATCGGATTGTGGCGCATCGGTGCAAGCATGCACGTGACGGAAATCGGGGGGCGTGGCCGAACGAAAACCCGACGGATTCGGAAAACCTGCCGCATTTATAAAAAAAATGTGTCGCGAAAATTGCACTGACCTTCACTCAGCCCGGCTCAATGTATTCCAGTGCGTTCCGATGCTCTTCAGTGCAGCAGCGCCACCTGGTGGACGGCGGAGGAACTGCCTTAATAAATCCCGTCCGGACCCGAATCCAGCGCAGAGAACGTGCCACTGGATCGCGAATGGGCCGGGTAAGTAAATCTGCCCCAATATCCTAGATGTTCACTTTTTCTCCCAACAAAAGGCACAGACATTTTATCAGTCATGAAATGTGAAAAATACAAAAGGGTAATTCCATGGAATTAACCAATTTGTATATTACATTCACAACTCTTCCAATTCTAATATAACTGGATGCACATATAACGTACATAGACTACTATGATATCCAATATGGTTGGTATGGTTGGTTAGGTATCAGTAGACAAACGTATATTGCTGTCGTGAGGGTGTAACTGTGATCCACCTCCTTATTGTTCTCAATAGCTAATGACAGAACTTTTTTTTTAGATGTTTGTCTGAGTTTTGTCATATTGTGTTGAATTAACTTATTTGTAATAAAGATTTATTGTATTTACTATTTTTGGCAGTTTTTTTTTTTTACACGTCTTTTCTTTCTAAACAAAACCATAATGAAATTCAATTAGACACTGAACAAATTAAAGATGGCAGAATCAGTGACAATATTAACCATGTAAGTCTATTATTCCCTATATAGGCAGTCCCCGGGTTACATACAAGATAGGGTCCATAGGTTTATTCTTAAGTTGAATTTGTATGCAAGTCGAAACTGTATATTTTATAATTGTAGATCCAGACAATCGGAGTTTCAAAATTTTTTGCTGTAATGGGACCAAGGATTATCAATAAAGCTTCATTACAGACACTTTACAGCTGATTATTGTAGCCTGAGACTATAGTAACATCCAGAGAGCTTCACCAGAGATCACAGTGGTCACAGGGGTCTGTCTGCAACTAGGGGTCGTCTGTAAGTCGGGTGTTTTTAAGTAGGGGACTGTCTGTACATAAATCTCTAAACCGTAATATAATTCTGTTATAGCACTGACATAGGACAACAACCTTCAGCATGGCCCAATCACTGAACATGTCATTAAAAAAAAACCTCTGTTATATCCTATATATAACACTACAGCTCAACTAGTGGTCCTGAAACACAATTTTTATATTGTCTTTATATAGAAGACTACACCTCCCAACATGAGCATTCTGTATATGGTGAGAGTAATGATCTTCTTCCTTGTTCCTGTACAGACTAAAGTTGATGTAATTTGTTCTGAAGGTAATAAATGTGTCGGGGCGATGATACAATGCAGGGAAAACACTTTCTCCTTTGGTAGGACTCCTTCATCCATTTTTTAATACAGGCGTTGGGGGCACCAATACAAACACTCCATTATAAACAGGCCGGTCTGTGAGAAATTAGACAAGTAAGAAAATAAACAGCAGAGGGGTGAATTCTACCATTGTGTCACCTCCGTGGGTTTCCCATGTTATTTCAGTTGGGGATGAGAATAGACCTATTGCTTCAACAGGATGGAGCATTAACTTCATGCCTAAAAACGATCACAGTGATCTTCTAACTAAATACGAAGGGCAAGTAGCTTATTTATACAGCCACAGCATCGTAAGGGTTATATAGGTGATAATGTAAGGGAATTCATTCCGAAGCAGAAAATGAAATTGACGTTCCCCTGGCCGCATGGAGCGAACGCCCGAGTCTAAATAAACACTTGTACATGGCGGAGCAAAGGATCAGCCTCATAAAAATCATTGGGGAACCTTTATGTGCAAGAAAATCGCATAGAAAAATAAACTGCAGACTGTCAGAGCTCGACCTGTAGCATATGGCTGGTAGCTCTGTAACCAGGTCCCCAAATATGATGAGATATTCCCAACTCTATGCCTGTACCAGTATCCATCGGAAAAAATACCCCAATCTCAAAGACTACACCACCCTCCCGATCTTGCTGGTCTTGCCGAGGATGATCATAAGACATGAACTCTCCTGAGAATTTCTCCTCAAGGAGGGGGCGGGGGGGGGGGGGGGGGCAATAGCTTCTTCCCGGGTTCCAAAAGTTGACTTGTTCTCCCCACAAATCAGAATTTTTATATCTACCCAACATTGTGTAATGTTTACTCCTGCCACCAAAAATACTACAATTACCAAGACATGGACTTCACAAGACAAGTCCAGCGGTGCTTTTATTAGTGGCATTGGACTCTTGTAGGCCATGACTTTGTTCAAAGGTTGTCCATCATTGGACCATTTTTGCTAGGAACTTTATATAATTTTAATGGTCATGCTGGATCAGTACAGATCTACAGAAAAAAAATTTGGATTTCACCCTTGTGGTGACCAAAATAATATTTTCATAAAGCTTATGAAGAAAACTTTAGCATGGATAGAGCTGTGTACAAGCCAGTGTGGGCGCCAGTTACGTGGGGACCTTGATGGAATTCTGTTGACCCCCAATTCTTTGTTGAACTCTGTTCCTTTTGGACCTCAGGCGACACATCTTGCTATGGAGACAACAAGAACGTGACCAACCTTTCTCGAAGCCTAGAGGTGGTATCCCTAAGTGGTCACATTGCTGGCCTGCCTACTTTTTGCTCTACTAATACATCTGATGGCTTTCTATCACTACAACTCGGGGCATAGTCAGTCGAGCTCTGGATTCTGCAAGAGACATTGAGATGCAGATTTCCAGACATGTTGCTGGTGTGCTAGTGGTTAAATATAAACAACTTGTCACATTTCTGGATTCAGTCTAGTAGAATGGGTGTTCTCTCCCCCTTTTCCAAAATGCCAGCGCTCGTCCCATCTCTGGTCTTACTCGCTGTCTCCTTATATAGTATTAAATGTTATATGCAGCCACATTCCTGGCACACGCAGGCAGCCTCACCCCTTCCTTCTCTCTGATCTTCATGACTTCTTTCAGTCTCCAGAGCTTGTACCTCTCATCAAAGACTCATTCACCCTCTCGGCATCAGTCATTCCCACAGCCCATAAGAAACATTGTTTTCTCAGGATTCCCTCCCACCCTCTGCCAATCGCTGCCCTAATCTGCCCTCCACTAATCCCTGCTACAATATGCCAGTTGCTGTACTCTGCTCTCCTATCTACGGATCACTTTTCATTGACAAGAAGCGTTCTCTAAACTGTCCCCAGTGAACTCTTAAAAGGTCATAACTTTTGAATTTTCCTCTGGAAACACCGGAGAAACAATGGGAATATTGAGGAACCTCAGGGAGTATGGATTACAGAGGGCACAAGTGGAATTAAAGAGCACAGGAATCTTAATATTCCTGTTTTAGTAAATACCTGCATTTCCCATTAATTTACATTTTGCATTGGAGTTGTTTCCTCATGGAACTACATGAATACATTGAAACTGGACTCGCAGAGTTTACAAATCATAAGTACAAAAATTTCCTAATTCCTTTAAAGCATGCCTGTCCTAAAAAATGTTTCAAAAAACATAAGTCTAGTGTGATTGGTAATCGTCATTTCTAGCTCCACTCTTCTCTTTAAAGGAAACCTACCATTTCAAATGGTAGGTGTAAGCTGTAAGTACCGAGCACCAGTTCAGGGTGAGCTGGTGCCGGTGCTTACTTTCGTTAGTTTTATTAACCGCGGTATCGCGCTTTTAACACTTTTTAAACTTTATAGCTGAAGAAGCTTCTGCTATAAAGTTTAAAAAGTGTTAAAACCGCGATACCGCGGTTAATAACACTAACGAAAGTAAGCACCGGCACCAGCTCACCCTGAACTGGTGCTCGGTACTTACAGCTTACACCTACCGTACCATTTGAAATGGTAGCTTTCCTTTAAGCTGCTGTTCGGGACCTAGGACCCAGCTGCCGTGACTCACTGCTTCTAGCTCCCCTATCCATAGACCTCTATGCAATCTGATACCTCTGTGTGATTCTGTTTGTCCTGCAAGCAAGATGGAATTAAGCAGAAATTGCAAAGTAAAAAGCAGATTAGGAAAAAAGAAGGAAAGACAATAAGAACCAAACGAATCTAATTTAATATATCAGGATTGTGTTTCTGATTGAAACAGAATCGTAGATATTCACTGGAAAAGTTGAAATAAAAAAAATGTGTGAATACAGATCTTAATTCTATAACTTTAACAGTGGATATTTATGATATTTATCTTTATACCAAGAAACACAGTCCTGATATTATATTAAACTGCAGATTCTCAAAGAATTGTATTCCTAAGTTCCACGGTTTCAGAAGTCAGGCCCCCCCACCCCCCAGCCTGTCAGCTGAAGTCAGAAAGCATAAGGAAATGCAGAAAACACTTTGCCAAAGTACATGCAGCCTCTGCCTCTGAACCTGGAAAATGGTGATGGATTAACACTGTACATATTTATAAAATATTTTGGCAAGGGTTTATAACATTATACAGCTTAATAAAAAAGCTTTTACAGGTGGTCCCCTACTGAAGAACACCCGACTTACAGATGACCCCTAGTTACAAACGGACCCCTGGATGTAGGTAATTCACTGTACTTTAGCCCTAGGCTACAATATTCATCTGTAGGAGTTAGGGTACATTCACATGGCCGTCTGGGGGAATGTATATGCGGCCACATATAAGGTCCCCATAGACGGCAATGTGGCAACGTTCCGCGCCGTACACGGGGAAAAGATAGAGCATGTGTGTACGGAACCTATCTTGTATGTAACCCGGAGACAGCCTGTAATGGGGAAAAGGATACAACAGAATGTTTCACATTATTAGTTATTTGTCTGCTAATTCTATTTTATTAAAAAAGTGCTTTAATAAAATTATTCTATCAAATAAAACTTTCACATATCAGAAAAAAAAATATTTAAATATTGTTATGATATATAAAGCTGTAGCAAAGATAGAGCAAGACAGAACTCCAAAAATCGACCTGGACATTCAGGCACCGATGACTCCTAAGCACGAGTTCAGGGATGAACTAAGTTGTTGTTGAACTAAGAAACTGAGACCTTGAACGCCCCCATTGTAGTCATGGTGGGGTGAAAAATTAACAGATTTAATACCCTATTGTAATATCAAGATCCAAGAATATGCAAATAACCTGAGCCTGCAATAAGTACATAGATCCCTTTTTATAATAAACCTACAAAACAGCAGGTAAGGGTTAGGAGGACGTTACGTAAAAGGCCGACAAATGCTTGTGTATAGACCGTTACCATAGACACATGCACAGGAGCTGCATACAATACCTCTGATATAGGAGCACGACCAGGGCAGCCTTTGGACACTTTACATGTAAAGAAATCCAGGTAGGAGAACCTGAGTGTAATGTTGGAAGTGGAATTTGTTTTACTCATTGCCTCCATTTTCTAATGACTTGGACCAGACAGTAAAATTGCTTTAATTACATTTACATAATCTATTTTCAATATGGACAATTTTATTTGGCAATGGAACAAAAGGTCCTGCTGCCAGCCATAATATTGCCACGTTTGACTACGGGCCTAAGAGTACAAGTGTTGGTTATACCTGGTGCAAAGCCAAGCGGTTCAGCGCCTGGTATAATATTACTATGTCTAATAGCAAATATAGAAGGGCACGTGCCAGTACAATATTGCCTGACCTGGTGCCAAGTCTAGAGGTGCTGGTCTCAGACACAACACGGTCATATTTGATTCAAGTTATAAAAGGGCCGATTCCAGGTATGAGAAAAATAAGGAAGGTATTTACCAATAGGATCTTATTTATACCGTGGAGTCTATGAAGTCAGGCAAAATAGAGCCATGATGTATTTACCAGTGGCATGAGCCGAAATTGATACTGTAAACAAACGGGATTCCAATTAGGGTGAAAAAAGAGATTTTACCTAAATCAGAGGTATATTTAAGGGTGCAGCATATTCTTTTGGGTCCCTAACACAGGTATACCAAATTACCACCATACAGTGATCACATACACTCACCGGCCACTTTATTAGGTACACCTGTCCAACGGCTCGTTAACACTTAATTTCTAATCAGCCAATCACATGGCTCCAACTCAGTGCATTTAGGCATGTAGACATGGTCAAGACAATCTCCTGCAGTTCAAACCGAGCATCAGTATGGGGAAGAAAGGTGATTTGAGGCCTTTGAACGTGGCATGGTTGTTGGTGCCAGAAGGGCTGGTCTGAGTATTTCAGAAACTGCTGATCTACTGGGATTTTCACGCACAACCATCTCTAGGGTTTACAGAGAATGGTCAAAAAAAGAAAAAACATCCAGTGAGCGGCAGTTCTGTGGGCGGAAATGCCTTGTTGATGCCAGAGGTCAGAGGAGAATGGGCAGACTGGTTCGAGCTGATAGAAAGGCAACAGTGACTCAAATCGCCACCTGTTACAACCAAGGTAGGCAGAAGAGCATCTCTGAACGCACAGTACATTGAACTTTGAGGCACCGTGTCTGTGGTAATCCTCTTATATTTGTTATCCATGGCCTCCTTCCTTCTAAGATCAACTTTTACAATTATGCATTTGTTACCCCTCCCTCTACCTGATGTACTCTTGCTGCAGCAGAGGAAGTTTCAGCACACAATGAAAAGGAGAAGTGCTCCTGTACATTGTAAAGCCTCATTCACACCACACGGCCGTTGGAGAACGTATATATGGCGACGTATAAATGTCGATTTATACGTCCCTATAGGCCGGCAATGGGCGTGTGTGGCGCCGTTTGGAGCTGTAGGGTGCAGCATACGTGCGGCACCATAACGTTCCTCCATGCTGTAAATCTGCAGCATGGAGGAGCTGTGGTAATGTTCCCCAGAAACCTGTAGGCTCATTAGAATAATTTTAAATATTGATGTTGGGAGGAAGGAGGCCATAAATAATAAATATAAGAAGTCCCTGGATCTATGAGTAGTCGTCTCTAGTTTATCATGACGGATTTTGAAGGTAGATTCCTTTAATTTGATCTATCAGCTAAAGTTCTCTAAACCCAACATTGCAGTGTTCGTTTAAAGTGAAGATTAGCTGCAAATGTTGCAGATTGGTTGCAACTCTCATGATGGGTTTTGATGGTAGTTTTCCTCCATAGGGGTTCTCTAGAGACAACAACAATATCTACAGCACAGGATCTAACTTGTTAATTGGTGGGGGTTACAGTGATGGGTCCGTTGTACACCATGGTGAACGGAGCATCCAGTCGTGCATGCACCGGCTGCTCTATTCATCTCTATGGCGCTGACAGAGATAGCCGAGCCGCCATCAGTGCCATTGATGGTAATGCATGACTGTCTGCTCTGTTCACCACGGGGTACAATGGATCCATCAGTATAACCTCCTCCACCGATCAGCAATCGGTGCAATCTGTGGATAGGGGCCAACTTGTCACTAGAGAAACCCTTTAAGCTGATAGATCACATTAACCATAAACTACACACTGCGTAACATTACCATCAATTTCATTTGAGTGCATCTTTTAGGCCTAAATTTGTGCAAATTCAGCCCAAAATATATGCTCGTTATGCCAGTGTAATGTAGTCTCATGTGGAAAAAAAAGTCTCGGTTTATACTGTTTCCAATGAATCTAGCAATATGGTTAATTCAGCAAAGCAATGTGGGATTACACGATCGCCTTCAAGAACACACAGTGAGTACAAGCATCAGCGGCTAAAACCAAAGCCACATGCTTGTGTGGTTAACACCAAACACATAACCGCTCCACCATACCTTCAATTACACAGGGATCCCTGAGGGATGGTTTGGATGAATATGGCACTGCTGTGTGGTTCCCTGTAATGATAGGAGGGAAATATTACATATATTAATAAAGAAATAGAGGGAAAAAAAACAGACACAAATAGCCAAAGACAGGACCGTTACAAGTGTATTAAGAGAAAATAATTAAAAAATAATAATAATATACAAGGAAGTGATTTAAAACATAACTTTTACTTAAGTATTAAAATTAATACAGCATAGAAGACTGTTGCTTACATGCAACTATTTTGGCGCATGAAAAAGCTGAAAAAAAGGGGAAGAAACAATATACATGTAAACGCCTGATGGCCTCCAATCAGTATACAATGTGAACAATAATACTAAATGAAAAACTGACAGGGGGCTCACCTTTTGGGCTAGACGGCATATGATGGAGACTTCACCGTCTGCATTCCTCATTTATGAGGATGTTTAACCCGTTGTTATAGTCAACAGAGGGGGGGGGGGGGTGTCCATAGGGCAGTACAGTTAATAGAGGCACTTTACATCCGAGTGGAGTGCATAAGACGGGTAATAAGTGAAAAGACTGGGTAATATAAGACTGTTGGTGTCAACGATGGTCAGGGAGACAATGTCACTATCCCTAGAAACACCCTGTATCCAACATCTACCAGACCCTGATAACCTAACCTCGGAGCTGTGGTCCTAAGCGGCCACAGCCCTGACCGGAACCTCACCCTAAATAACTGGCCCTAGTAATAGACCTATTCCTCAGGTGTAGTCCCAGTTTGAAACAGAAAAAGAGAGTCATAGGCTTTACGTAACCAGATCCTGACAAGGCCTGTTTGACCTTTCAGGGGCTCATCAGGAAATATATAGGTTCGCCAAACAAGTACCCTTACTCTGGTGGAAGATGAAGGGGTTAATGGTCCCTGGTTATGGTTGAGGGTTAGTGGTCAGGTGGTTCAATACGTTGTGGGGGTGAATACATCACAACCCCGTACACAGCTGGTAACCAGTGGGTCCATCTACCAGCTGTGTATGTGGTTGTGATGTATTCACCCCCACAGCGTATTGAACCACCTGACCACTAACCCTCAACCATAACCAGGGACCATTAACCCCTGCATCTTCCACCAGAGTAAGGGTACTTGTTTGGCGAACCTATATAACTCCTGAATCGCCTGACCGCTAACCCTCGCTCCTTTCAACCATAACAAGGGACCATTAACCCCTGCATCTTCCACCAGAGCTCCTAAGCGGCCACAGCTCCGAGGTTAGGTTATGAGGGTCTGGTAGATGTTGCATACAGGGTGTTTCTAGGGATAGTGACATTGTCTCCCTGACCATCGTTGACACCAACAGTCTTATATTACCCAGTCTTTACATTTATTACCCGTCTTATGCACTCCACTCGGATGTAATGTGTCTCTATTAACTGTACTGCCCTATGGACCCCCCTCTGTCCGGCTAAAACATCCTCATAAATAAGGAATGCGCACGGTGAAGTCTCCATCATATGCCGTCTAGCCCAAAAGGTGAGCCCCCTGTAAGTTTTTCATTTAGTATTATCGTTCACATTGTATATTGATTGGAGGCCATAAGGAATTTACATGCATATTTTTTCCTCCCCTTTTTTTCAGCTTGGCACCATGCACCAAAATAGTTGCATGTAAGCAACAGTCTTCTATGCTGTATTAATTTTAATACTTAAGTAAAAGTTATGTTTAAAATCACTTCCAATTTTTTTCATAAGCAAATTATAAGTGACCTCAGGTCATTTCCATTGACAATTTTTGTCTTTATATTAAGAGAAAATAATAAGCAGATTACCGCAAATCAAGGACAGATTTGTCATTAACATAATATTTAAAGGGGTTGCACTGCTCGTTAGCATCACAGAGAATAATAAGATCCGTGTCATGTAATGAGCCGTGTGACATCACATGACCAGGGATAAAACAAGCCGTGCACCTGTCTGACATCACATGACCAGAGATAAAACAAGCCGTGCACCCGTGTGACATCGTATGACCAGGGAGTGCTTTGTATCCACAGGAAGTAAACAATGAAACATCCTACTGAATGACAGCAGAAATCTAGAAAACTGTGAGGAATTGGAAAAATATGAAAAATATTTAACCTAAATCTGTATAATGAATATTAATGGAAATGTACCATTTGATTTCATGCATTATGAAATCAACCCGAGCTGGATCACTCATACACAGCAGCTGGGGGATGGTGCAACGATTGATTACTTCTGCCTGTCAGGCACAACACAGTAATTACATCATTCTCTGGAGCAGTGCATACTTAAGAGGAGGAGAAGTGCCCCAGCACAGAAGCAACAGAGCTTCCCCGAAGATGGCCATGTGAATGAGCCCTCACACACAAGTGCCAAGTGTAATGTTAGCTAGACCAGAACAGGACTATAGGGGACATAAACTTACACCAGGTCTAAAAAACATGACAAGGCAAATGCTTTCAATATCAGGATGAAATGGAATCAATTCCCTAGTGATCTAGTGACCAGACAAGACCTCAACAGCTAATACAGAGTGTGATACTGGACATTTATCAAGTCAATGAGGGGGCACAGAGCAGATTTGGCATGGTTCAGACACTGTGGTATATATTGATAAGTAATACACTGCTAATAAAGAAGTTTATCAGCTAGCAAGGAAAGACGTCTACAACCAAAATAACCCTCAGAGAGTCGTTTGTCAGATTGAGTGCATTGTTCCTATTAACATAGTATTTCATAAATACTTAATTTTTGCTTCCTAAAAAGGCAAACACAGTCAATGAAAGCGCACTGCAGCAGCGCTGATAAACTTAATTGTTTTGGCTAAAAAGAAGGAACAAGGAACAAACAAAGACAAAATGAAATAAGTGAACCAAGCTGAGCAGTGACAATGCACTTTTTATCCTCTATACAACTCAGGCTCTGTTTACGGCACATTATATAATGTGTATATTGTATATATCGGATGTACCCCGAGTGCTAGGGATTTATTTAGTACATACATCAGCTCCTCACAATTCTATGGAGCCAACACATAAACCAGGAGACTTTCCTGCTGTATACATCCATTGTGATAACCCAGGGACACTTACTCATAGATCCAGGCACAGTGAGTGTGGTATCTTCTTTTGTAGAGATGTAGGGGAGACAAGGAGAGACAAAAGAGTGCTCTCCTATAGTGTATTACCCTTGTTATATTAGGATTTATTGTGATGCAGTGATAGGGCACAACTCCTATTGAAGCTTGCTATGAGACTTAATGCCGCTGCCTCGTTCCACTGCTGGCTCCCCAAAGGTCCATGTGCAGTAACTTGAAGAATAAACGGATAGCATCCAGGAAGGGTGCGTTGCTCTATTTGGAACGTTTGAAAAGGAATCGGCGCCGGCTTGCTCAAAAAGTTTCTTTTATTTAAGCCAATTATGGCAATAAAATATAAAAGAATTAAAACAATAAAAGGAATGACGCGTTTCGCACTCATGCTGAGCGCTTCATCAGATAAATCTGAGTCTGAATTTGTTATTTTTTGACAATGATACTTATTGTATAATTGTTTCTGATACTAGTTCATCTAGGTCAGCTATGTAAACCTAAAGTTACCTCATTTATTTGCCTTGATGTCAATTCAGTAAAGTTCACAGAGCTGTTCGCATTTTGGCTCCATCTACCCGCTGTTCTTGTGGATGCTGTTTTAAGTAAACTACCAGCTTGTCTATTTTTCAAGCATTTTGTGTGTTCTGACTTAATCTTTGGAATTCGGTACTGTTTTTCTCCCTTGAACCTTGATTAATATGGCAGGTTCCTGAAATGCTCTCCTGGTGCTGACTTTGTTTTTGGTCCCAGTCCTGATCCTCTGTCCATATTCCTGTACAGTGTTCATGTTCGTATACTGCAATTCTTTTCCAATTCCAGCTCAATGCTCCAACCTGTCCATGTTCCAGCTCTAGCTCATGGTCCATTCCTAGAATTTGTGCTCTCTGTCTCATGTGGTCCACATTCCACATCTGGTCTTGTTTCTGTTCTGTCATCACTGCTACATCTGGCTGACAACTAATGACTATTCTGGGGAGTATGAGGGGGTATCCACCTGCAGTAAAGTGCATATCTCCATACAGAGAACCAGGGGACCCCTTACAATCCACAGCTTCATGTCTAGCCAAAGTAATTGTACAATTGAACGCCACTTGATACAGAGATGAAAAGCAAATGCATCAAGAGACTTCTCATAATTCATCACTGGTGCCACTACTGGTGTAATACACAGGGTGACATTCTTTGGACCATTTGATCTTTCTTGCAGCTGACCTGGATTCTGGATCACTGGGACCATAGAGTGGTCCTATGAAAAGTATCTGGTACTCTGTCGCCCAGGCTCTATCCTGCTCTTTTTTTGACAGGTTCTCTTAATTAATTAAAGAAAATAAGCCATGACCTCATGACCCTCTCTAGTTTCCAGCGTGCTGCCCTATCAAGCCTGCTCCAGGTTTTTCTCAAATCCAGGCACATGACTCATTTCCTTTCTTCTAACACCTTGCTTGGCTCTGTCTAATCTGGTTTCCACACTTCACACCACTGAAAGAGCAAAAACAAGCCCTGGCCAAAGACACACACTCTGTGTAAAAAATTAAGGACTGTTTTTTATATGTTTATGCTCTTCAACCTCTTCACTACCATTCAGTTGCCCATCTCACCCCTCCCCATTTATAAGACTCTTCCTCCTGACATCCTCCTCTTAACTGCAGTCTTCTGGCTGCCATCCTAATGAAACATATTAGCTCCAATTTGACATTAAGTATAGCAATGCCTTCGTCTTTTCCAATGCACTCCACTAGGTTCTGCTATTGGCTTCCAGGTCTTTAACCTTCAGCTTTCCTTGTGAAATTCACACGGCCACCAAAGATACCACTAGGCTTGGCCTCATTGCTTTCGATAGTGTAAATTACTCCAAATAGCTGTGGCTATTGGCCATTATTGGGCTATGGAGGGTGGTGCAAACTTTCAACGTTACCACTTGGTGGAGTTTCTGTAAACCAAGAGAGGCCAGCAGTGATGGTCGGCACCTCACTCGCAATAAGCATATACAAAATCAAAACAACCCCTTTGTAAAAAAAGAGTGATCCTTAAAGGACATCTACCATTAGATAACCTGATGGTAGATGACTATTACACACCTCCCTGTCCCGTCCCCGTTTGTCCTAAGCTTTATTTCTAATATCTTTGCATGGCCACATTTCTGTAAAAAATAAGTTTAGAGGATATGCAAATTAGCCTGTGGTGCTCTGCAGAGCACCTACATGCTCCACGGTAACATAATTCTGAGCTGCATTCTGAGAGAAGGTGAGGATTTACCAGACATACAGAGTTACGGTAAAATCTGGTAAATCCTACAAGCAAACAGAGAAATATTGTGGGACCAGCGTAGCTCTTGGGCAACAGGGTTTAAAAGGACATCTACAATAAGGATGATGGACTTTTATGAAAAAACTGTTTTAAAAATTATTTGCATCATTTGTAAAACTTTTTTTTTTTCGAAAAAACAAGAGCTTAAGAAGCTAAAAGAAGAAGATCCTAAAGAAAATCCATAATGATAAACCAGGGACATTACACATACCGTATATTCTGGCGTATAAGACGACTTTTGAAGACAGAAAAATCTTCTGTCTTCTCTGGGGTCGTCTTATACGCCGGTAATCGCGACCGCCCACCATGTATTCAGGGCGGCGGTCGGGTCGCGCTGCATGGAGAGGGCTCACGGCTGAGCCCTCTCCATAGCCGGTAAGTCGGTGCTAGCACTGATCGCGGGTGTTTTCACAGCGTTGGCTGCCGGCAGCCTCAAAAAGATAGCGGCGCATGGGCGCCGCCATCTTACCTGGGATCGCCGCTCCCCGTGACGTCATCGGGGGCGGCGATCCGTCTCCATGGTAGCCTCGGGTCTTCCGAAGATCCGAGGCTATTTCGTTTTAACCCCTTCATTACAATGTGCTGATAGCACATTGTAATGAATGAGGAGGAAAATCCCCATATACTGCCATACTGTAGTATGGCAGTATATGGTAGGATCGATCAGACAACCTAGGGTTAAAGTACCCTAGGGAGTCTGAAAAATAGTATAAATAAAAATAAAAAAAAGTTAAAAAAAATTATAATAAAAAAACCTAAAATTTCAAATCACCCCCCTTTCCCTAGAACTGACATAAATATAAATAAACAGTAAAAATCATAAACACATCAGGTATCGACGCATCCGAAAATACGATAACGGTTTTTCAATGCGTTTAACCCCGTAACGGAAAATAGCGCCCAAAGTCGAAAACGGCACTTTTTTGCCATTTTGAAAAATTTAAAAAAATCTATAAAAAGTGATCAAAAGGTTGTACAGTCCTAAAAATGATATCATTGAAAATATTATCAAATTTCGCAAAAAATGACACCACCCACAGCTCCGTACACCAAAGTATAAAAAAGTTATTAGCGCCAGAAGTTGGCAAAATCAAAAAAATTATTTTTGTACAGGAGGTTTTCATTTTTGTAAATGTATGAAAACATTATAAAACCTATACAAATTTGGTATCCCCTTAATCGTACCGACCCAAAGAATAAAGTAGACATGTCATTTGGGGCGCTCAGTGAAAGACGTAATATCCAAGCCCACAAGAAAATGGCGCAAATGCGTTTTTTCACCATTTTCATTGCATTTGAAATTTTGCTTCTGCGTACATGGCATGGAATATTTAATAAAATAAAAATTTAAGGTACAGTATGGTAACATTTACAGTAAAATGGACGATGGTAATGTTGTTGTTGTATGCCTTATGTTTATGAGCGACAGTTTTCCTGCTATATACCTGCATGTCATAAGAATTTAAATTAAAAAAAGGACCATGTTAAATTCAAATCTGTTTTTTAAAAATTTTTTACCGGTGTTTTGTATGCGTTGGAAAAGGGGTAGTCTTATACGGCGAATATATCTTAAACTCTATATTTCAACAGGAAAGTAGGGGGGTCGTCTTATACACCAGGTCGTCTTATACGCCGGAATATACGGTAGATCCAAGCACCATGACTGCGGCAATCTTCTTATATTTCTTATCCATGATCTTCATCCTTCTAAAATCAACGTTAAAAATTATGCTAATTAGCCTGAAGGACTGTGGGGGGGCATTACTAGAGCCCCTCTGTGCTACAAATAGGCTGTTTGTGCCACCGCTAGTATCAATCACTAGCACTTACCTGTCATACTTTGTATGATTATCATTCTCAATTTTTACGTTGACCCCAAGGACGAAAATGTATTTAGAAACGCACGGGTTCAGTTCTTCTTATCCACATAGATGTTACAGCATTGATAGGAGTCAGTTCCTAGTGAATCCCCCCTCGCTAGGTTGGCTCTCCAGAAGTGTCTAATATCCAGTATGAGGAGTAGAGCCCGGTCAGACAGGGGGGAATCAGGGTATCGATGCAGTACACCTATCTGAACTATACAGTAGGTTCGATTTATTGCGCTCATTTATTTTGTTTATTGCTAAATAGCAGACCTAGACTATTTTAACCTCTTTGCGCTCTGGAGGCTATATGAAGATGACTCACAGCTGAACTCTCTGCATACTGAGGTGGGGTTTGCTGCATATATATATATATTTTTTTTTACTATTATTTCAGACCCTCTAAGGTACAGTACTTTAACCCTACATGGTCTAATTGCTCATACTATATACTGCAATACTACACATTAGGTATCGCCGCGTCCAAAAATGCCTGATCTATCAAAATATAATAACGGTTTTCACTGCGTTTTACCCTGTAGCAGAAAATAGCGCCCAAAGTAAAAAATGGCACTTTTTTGCCATTTTGAAAAACATTTTAAAAAATCAATAAAAAGTGATCAAAAGGTCGCACAGACCTAAAAATTATAGCAATGAAAACACCATTAAAAGTCGCAAAAAATTACACCACCCATAGCTCCGTACACCAAAGTATGAAAAAGTTATTGGCGCCTGAAGATGGCAAAATTAAAAAAACATTTTGTACAGGAGGTTCTAATTTTTGTAAATGTATGAAAACATTATAAAACCTATACAAATTTGTAATCCCCGTGATCGTACCGACACAAAGAATATAGTAGACATGCCGTTTGGGGCGCACAGTGAAAGCTGTAAAATTAAAGCCCACGAGAAAACGTTGCAAATGCGTTTTTTCACCATTTTCACCGCATTTGGATTTTTTTTCCCGCTTTCCAGTACATGGCATGTTATTTTCAATACCATCACTTTGAAGTGCAATTTGTTACGCAAAAAATAAGCCATCACACAGCTCTTTATGTGGAAAAATAAAAAAGTTAGATTTTTGAGGGTGGGGAGTGAAAAATGGAAGTGAAAAAACTAAAAAGGGCCAAGTCATTAAGGGGTTAAAGGAAACCTACCATCACGGAACTAGCTAATAATCAGCCATCCAAGCAGACAGAGTTCTGTGCCTTCAGTAGTTGTAGCTCCTGCTCCACGGCACTGCTATGGAAATGTACAAATATTAATTTTGCATTTACATCAATTAAAAGATTTATTAAGTTCTGGGCCACTATAGTTTTAGCCAAATAAAGCAAAGGGCTACACTAGATTAGAGGAACCTGCCACCGGATCTCCCTTATGGTGCATATAAAGAAAAGCACCAGTTCTCTGGAGCTGACACTTGTTGTACTTCTACACATGACAACATCATCGTAAGTTTGGTCTGCACTCTTTTAAGTCTGAACATGGCCCTATTTGGCCACTACAGTGCTGTACTTCGAGAATCAGCTGGGAGTCCCAATTGTTGGTCCCCCAAGATCTAATATTTATGACATATGCTTTGGGGGAAAACCCTTTAAATGTTACATATGTGTGCACCTACACAACACAGTGAGATATAGGGGCACATTTACTAAGGGTCCGTCGATCGCATTTCTGTCAGGTTTCCCAAATTTTCCCATTTTGCGCTCAATTGCCCCAGGTTTTTGCCGGCTTTCATGCGACACAAATCAGGGTGCTTGCCCGACTGATTCAGACAAACTGCGGAATTTAAAAATCAAATTGCATAAGCAACACATGCAGGAAAATTGGACGCACGATCTTAGTGAATCACGGCAGCTCCGAATCCTCGTCGGACAATCCGGATCGCCAGCGGCAGCGGGACGGGTAAGTAAATGTGCCCCATAGACTCCTATCTTCTCTGCACCTGCACAAGTATTTCATCAGGGAGACCAAGAAACGTGTAAAGAAATAAATGCCACAAGAGACCTTTTTCTCCGCAACAGCTTTACATACAACATCTCGCTCTACAAAAACTCTGTAGTAACTTTTTATATAATAAACAAATTACTGCACATGTATTGGTACTTTAGGGTTCTTCAGGTCTTTACGAAGTAACAATAAGGAGTCCTATGTGTTTATGATTTATTAGTGTATTAGCTGTAAATTACGGATCAATACTGCCCCCTAATGGAAATTAATGCAATTACACCAAAGCAGAGTACATAAAAAGTGCTAGATCAGACAGCTGTGTGAAGCCAAAGAACCAAGGTCTGTATGACAGTCACATTTCCTGATATGACTATAGCTCAGATCAACACGTGCTTTCCCTTGTTCACCTGCAAAACATGTGTTTCTATTCAGAAGAATCACCAATTTTGTTTTCAGAACACAATTTCAGCTCGAGATGTGAACACAGCCCTACAAATCACTATGATGCAGTGATCAGATCAGCAAGGAACCTGATGCTTGCAGGAACTGCTGGCATCATACTGATGGCTGGACGGCCAAATATCTCCAAAAAGTCATTTAACCCCTTGAGGACGCCGGGTTTTTTAGCTGTTTTCTCGCTCCCCACCTTCAAAAATCCATAACTTTTTCATTTTTACGCGTACAGAGCTGTGTGAGGGCTTATTTTGTGTGCGTAACAAATTTTACTTTACCATGATGTTATTTATTATTCCCTGCCGTGTACTGCAAAGCTGGAAAAAAAATTCAAAATGTGGAAAAAATTTTTTAAAAAAACCTTCTTGTGGGCTCAGTTTTTACGACTGACTGTGCACTCCAAATAACACCTCAGCTTTATTCTTTGGTTCGGTACGATCGCGGTGATACCAAATTTATACAGGTTTTATTGCGTTTTCATACATTTTCAAAAATTAAAATTTTGCCATCTTTTGACGCTAATAATTCTTTCATACTTTGGGGTACGGAGCTGTAATTTTTTGCAAAATGAGCCGACGTTTTCATTGCTACCATTTTGAGAATTGTGCGACATTTTGATAATTTTTTATTCCATTTTTTATGTGATGTAAAAAAGTGTAAAAGTCACATTTCGGACATTTGGGAGCCATTTCCCGTTTCGGAGGTCACCGCCGGCCGTAACCGTTTTTATATTTTAATAGATCGGGCATTTTGGGACGCGGCAACACCTAATGTGTCTGTGATTTTTACTGTTTATTATATTTTATATCAGTTCCAGGGAAAGGGGGTAATTAGAATTTTTGAAATAATTTTAAACTTTTTTTTTTCTTTTTATTCTCACTATTTCTTAGACCATCTAGGGTACATTAAACCTAGATGGTCAGATCGTTCCTACCATATACTGCAATACTTCTGTATTGCAATATATGGCATTTTTGCATGTTATTCTTTACAATAAGCCACTGGCGAATCTGCAGAAGCCTTGTAGCCTCGGGTCAAACGAAGACCCGAGGCTACCATGACAACCGATCGCCGCCCCCCCGATGACGTTCGGGGGAGTGACGATCGGAATAAAGATGGCCGCGCCCATGCGCCGCTGTCTTTTAAATGCTGCCGGTTACTTTGCCGGCGGCAATGGAAGGGTTGATAGCCGCGACCTGTGCAAGCACCGACCGCGGTTATTAGCGGTGGGGGTTTGCTGCAATATGCAACAACCCCCACCCTTGTGTGAAGAGGACGTAGCCCGTGAGCCCTCTTCATACATTCCCTGCACCTCTGCGGCGTTAAAAGTGAATACGGCGAAGGTCAAGCGCATACACCTCTGCTCCACCCTGCATCAGACCCCCCATTCTGTCAAATGCAGGTGGACCCGTGGGAATCAACTATGTCTCTGTATACTGTTACTAGTGTATTACAACAAAGGGATTTTGTACCCCTCTAAGGGAACCTGACAGCACATTTGCACATATACAGCCAGTAACAGGTTCCTATAGAACTCTATTAACTAACTGACACCCTTATTTTAGTTAAAACTTGTTCCGCTTACATCCACATAAATCATCTTTTATCTTATATTACCTGGCATTAGAGGGGGTGTGTCCTGCTCATCAAGCCCCTCCCATCTAATCCTCCCCATGCCTTATGCCTCCTTACTGGTCACAGAGACCAGAGTGACACCATCTCAGGTTCCTTAGCCTCTCAACAATAGCAAACTGTACCCCATGAATGTATCTGACCACATGAAGTCACAGCAGCCTCCAGGGACTTCTACTCCTTTCCTTCCTCCATGGAGGCTGCTGTGAATTCATGTGATCACATACATGTTGTACAGTTTGCTATTAATAGAAGGCTAGAGGACCTGCAATGATGTCACTCTGGTCACCTATCATTAATGTGTACATAGAGCTTTATATGTCTGTAGTCCCTAATACAGGGAAGCAGAGCAGGGATTTGAAGAGACGCAGCGCCGTCAGTCAGAATAATGGGGCGTGTCTCACCGCCAGCCTGTGAGAGAGAGAGAGAGCAGTCCAGATACCAGACATAAGTCAGAAAAGCTCACATGCATATCAGAAAAACATCTGTAATTTAGGCGCAGTGCCCCACTAATTTTAGGCGATATGAGGAGGTCTTGTGACCCTTTATCGGCAGGCATTGTTATTCTGGGTGGTGAAAATCCTCTTTAAAGGGGTTATTCGGGTTTAAATTTTTTTTTATGGAGGGCTAGTTAAACATAATAAACATGTACTTACCTCCTCCGGCCCCGCCGATGTCCCGCGCCGCGGTCCCTTCGATCCGTGCCCTGTTTGTTTACAGGGGCACGGAAGCCGCGCACAGGGAGCTTCCGGTCCGCGATAGGGACGGATGGGAGGAGCCGTCCACATCTCTCAGCTTTGTAAGCGCTGGGAGATGGTGCGCATGGGAGCTTCCAGCCGGCCGGAAGCTCCCTGTGCGCCCTTGTACTGAAACCGGCGCACAGAGAAGACGGGCCGGGGCGCGGGAGATCGGCAGCACCGGAGGAGGTAAGTACATGTTTATTGTGTTAAATAATTTTGAACCTGCCATCTACATGTGCACCTGATGTCACCACAGCTGAAAAAAAACACAGACAGCTCACAAATCCATCAGGCAATTGTATTTAGCGGATCCCCGACAACCCCTTCTCTAAAACAGTCCCTTGTATCAACAAGCAGATCTCTGTGAGTCCAGCAGAAGTTTCAACTTGTTACAATGTACCTGGAATCTTTGATAAGGTTTCTTTGCAATATTTCTCCCATATACAAGTGGTCTCATCTTCTTACTCTCGCCTAGTCTCTTAGACACAGAGTTATAAAACATTATTTTTGGCCTGGGTCTTCCTCGCCTTCCAGTAACCTGGTCAGGCAGAGGTCCAGGAACTGATGGTTTCCCAGTGAACACCAGATGTGTGCCTGTAATGTACATCTGGGACTGTGTGGGCACCTGGACCGCCGCCATTTATTAGCAGGACTCTGGAAAATATTGTTTTTCTAAACAATGTAACGAGGTTAAGTACACAAAAAAAAAAAATGATGGAAAAAAGTAAAAAGCATAAATAAGTCTAAAGTCACCCCAACTCTATGTCTGGATAATGCAGAGGCTTCATAAAGTCTAAAAAGGATAGCACTACAATGACAACATTCATCACATGGCCTGGCTGCATCTCAGCCCCCTCACATGAATGTGTCTGAACTGCAATACCAAGCACAGCCACTATACAATGTACAGTGCTGTGCTTGGTAGGAATTGAGAATACATCACTGTGCAGATTCTGGTATACCCATTTAAAGTAACACTCATTGTACAGCACATACAGTATTTTGTCAGCCACCAATGTCACCCACTTAAAAAGATGAGAGGGGCTTGTAATTGACACCATAGGTCAGCGGTTCTCAACCTGGGGGTCGCGACCCCAGTGGGGGTCGAACGACCAAAACACAGGGGTCGCGACTCTATCACGTTTTTGCCGCGATTCGCGGTAAAAATGGAATAAAACATGTGTGTAATAAGCACTCACTGCTTGAGGACCTGTGGCTGCTGTATACAGGGGAAGCTTGAGGACCTGTGGTGATGTTATCATCACATGACCCTCTGGCTTCTCCTCTACACAGACTCCCGCGGAACAGGACTGCTCTGCTCACAGTGAGTAGAAACTAGAACTTGAAGCAGCAGGAGGGACACCAAAACTGGGGGCAGGAAGGGGGGCACTAGACCTGGGGGCAGCAGGGGTGAAGGGGCTAGAACTGGGGGCAGCAGGGGGGGCAAAACTGGGGGCAGCAGGGGGGCACTGCAACTGGGGCAGCAGGGGGGCACTGCAACTGGAGCAGCAGGGAGGGCGCTAGAACTGGGCGCAGCAGGGGGGGAACCAAAACTGGGGGCAGGGGGGGGCACTAGAACTGGGGTAGGAGGGGTGAACTAGAACTGGGGGCAGGATAGGGGGACTAAAACTGGGGCAGGAGGGGGGGGCACTAGAACTGGGGGCAGGAAGGGCGAACTAGAACTGGGGGTAGGAGGGGGGACTAGAACTGGGGGCAGCAGTGGAGGATTAGAACTGGGGGTAGGAGGGAGAACTACAACTAGGGGGAAGTATTATAGTAGTTATATTCCTGTACATAGGGGGCAGTATTATAGTAGTTATATTCTTGTACATAGGGGGAAGTATTATAGTAGTTATATTCTTGTACATAGGGGGAAGTATTATAGTAGTTATATTCTTGTACATAGGAAGTAGTATTATAGTAGTTCTATTCTTGTACATAGGGGGCAGTATTATAGTAGTTCTATTCTTGTACATAGGGGGCAGTATTATAGTAGTTCTATTCTTGTACATAGGGGGCAGTATTATAGTAGTTATATTCCTGTACATAGGGGGCAGTATTATAGTAGTTATATTCTTGTACATAGGGGGCAGTATTATAGTAGTTATATTCTTGTACATAGGGGGCAGTATTATAGTAGTTATATTCCTGTACATAGGGGCAGTATTATAGTAGTTATATTCCTGTACATAGGGGGCAGTATTATAGTAGTTATATTCTTGTACATAGGGGGCAGTATTATAGTAGTTATATTCTTGTACATAGGGGGCAGTATTATAGTAGTTATATTCTTGTACATAGGGGGCAGTATTATAGTAGTTATATTCTTGTACATAGGGGGCAGTATTATAGTAGTTATATTCTTGTACATAGGGGGCAGTATTATAGTAGTTATATTCTTGTACATAGGGGGCAGTATTATAGTAGTTAGATTCTTGTACATAGGGAGTAGTATGATAGTAGTTATATTCTTGTATATATGGTGCATTTTTATAGTCGTTATATTCTTGTACATGGTTTGGGGTCACCGCAACATGAGGAACTGTATTGCGGGGTCACAGCATTAGAAAGGTTGAGAACCACTGCCATAGGTACAACCTCAACTACGGTATGAGAGACAATGTGAAAACAAATCCAGAAAATCATATTGTCTGATTTTTAATTAATTTGTTTGCAAATTATGGTGGAAAATAAGTATTTGGTCAATAACAAAACTTAAAGAAAAGGGTAGCTATGTCTCTTCCACATATACGATACACCTTGACATATGCTGGGTCTGCAAATTCTGGGACTGCAAACGACGGACCGTTTCGCGCTGGGAGCTCGGTCCGTCGTTTGTGGTGTGTCCGGCACCTCTCTATCTGCTCCAACCGGCTTTAATAAATCTTCACGCATCGGTGAGTGACCCGTCTTCTTTACTTTATCTGGACTTTGTAATTTATCCTTTGTTGCCAAAGACAGAGGTTAGACGTTTTTTGTAAGTCTTCACAAGGTAGGTACATATTGTTGCTGGTATGTTGGCCCATTCATCCATGCAGATCTCCTCTATAGCAGTGATGTTTTGGGGCTGCAGCTGGGCAACACAGACTTTCAACTCCCTCCAAAGGTTTTCTATGGGGTTCTGATCTGAACCCCATAGAAATTAAAATTCTTATTACGCAGTAGTTCCTTCGTAGCCCTGGCTGTGTGCTTGGGATCATTGTCATGCTGAAACACCCAGCCATGTTTCATCTTCAATGCTTTTGCTAATGGAAGGAGGTTTGTACTTAATATCTCACAATACATGGCCCCTGATCAGTAGTCCTGGTCCCTTTGCAGATAGAACAGCCCCTCGTCATGATGCTGCACAGTAGGTCTGGTTTGGATGCAACTCAGCATTCACTCTCCTCCTCCTTTCCCTTTCTCCTCACCCTCTACACTTCCAACTTCAGATATAGCTCTATTTCCTGCCACCGGCAAAAATTTTGAGACCACTTGGTTATTGTCGGTTGCATCAACGAGGGCAACGATGAGGAGAACAGAAATACCATCAGCGACTTTTTAAGTGGAGTGAAAGCAATAATCTAGTGATCAATGTCGAAAAAACAAAGGAGAAGGTCATCAAACTAAGGAGGAAAAAAACGGCCACAGTAACAATTAGGATCATCGGACGAGAAATAGATCAGGTCAAGACCTACAAGTACCTGAGGGTGCACATTCATGAAAGACTTGAATAGAGGACCAATATCGACTCGGTATGTGGAAAGGCGATGACCAGGTTGCACTTGTTGAGGAAGCTGAGGTCATTTCAAATCTCCACCCTAATATTAAAAATATTTTACCAAACGATGATGGCGAGCGTATTGTACTACGGAGTTGTCTGTTGGGGAGGAACACTAGAGAAAAGAACCAGCTCAACATGGTCATCCAGAGAGCCCAGAGCACTTTTGGGGAGACGCTGCATCTGCTAGAGGAAATCTGGCAAAGCAGATGCCTTAGGAATTTTGACAGCATTGCGAAAAATGGCACCCACCCACTACACGACACACATAATAGGGAGCGACAGAAATCATCCCTATTATGTAAAAACGCTGTTCATGCCTTGCCGGGAGTAATGATGTACAAAACAATTACCGAACGGGTTGATAAAGTTTTATTAACGTTAATAAAGTTTTATTAACACTTTTACTTTGGTTTCATCTGACCATATGACATTCTCTCAATACTCTTCTGGAACATCCAAAAACTTCCCTGATATGTATTTTCTTAAGCTGGAGGACACGTTTGGCACTGCAGGATCTGAGTCCCTGGCAACGTAGTGTGTTACTGGTGGGAGTCTTTGTTACATTGGTCCCAGTTTCCTGCAGGTCAGTCACTAGTTCCTCCCCGTGTGGTTCTGAGATTTTTGCTCACTGTTCTTGTCCTCATTTTGACCCCACTGGGTGAGATCTTGCACGGAGCCCCTGATTGAGGGGGATTATCAGTGATTTTATAGGCCTTCTTTTCTAATTATTGCTCCCATAGTTGATTTCCTCACACCATGCTGCTTGCCTATTGCAGGTTCAGTCTTCCCAGCCTGGTGCAGGTCTACAATTTTGTTTCTGGTGTCCTTCGACAGGTCTTCACCATAGTGGAGTTTGGAGTGTGACTGCTTGAGGTTGTGGACAGGTGTGTTTTATACTGATGACAAGTTTAAACAGGAGCCATTACTACAGATAATGAGTGGAGGACAGAGGAGACTCCTAACGCTCTGCGTCCGATATATATACCCTGGCACCTGCTCAGTTCACTGCTCGGAGGAACGATGCGCCCGGCAGCAAACTGAGCATGCGCGGAGTCTCTGTGCACTTCAACTAGGCAGCCCTCAGGAACGCAAACTCTATATGTAGTGGTCTAGGGAACTGAGGAGGGACTGAGATTTGTGAATTTTCTTTTGTGGAAAAACCCCTTTAAGTCATAAACTGGCTACGTCCTGAAGAGGTTAAAGAAGTTACAGGTCTGTGACAGCCAAAAAAACCTGCTTGTTTGAAGGGGACCAAACACTTATTTTCCACCATAATTTGCACATTTTTAAAAAATCTTTAAAAATCAGAGAATGATTTTTTTTAAATTGTTTTCTCATTTTGTATCTCATAACTGAGATTCAACCTATGATGTCAATTAAGGGCCTCTCATCTTTTTAAGTAGGAGAACTTGCACGATTGGTGGATGACTAAATACTTTTCCCCGCTGTATATTCACAAGGTTTAATTCAATGAATCAGCTGTGACTGGAGTGTTCCTTTAACAATAAAAATACCTTTTAAAGGGGTCTTCTTCCAAACAATACACTGTCTTACCCACAGTTTCTGGAGGATCTCAAATTCTAAAGCCCCTTTTATGCGTGTGTTTCTGATGTACAGGACTTGCATCACACTATAATCCATTAGGGGAGATTCATCACAAGTGTCTTATAGCAGAACTGATCTAGTTATACAACTGAGGTAAAACTGTTGCCCATAGAAACCAATCAGAGCTCAAACTCCAGTGACCCCCGTTACTGGTGCCCTTGGCTGCCTGGTACCAGCATTCTGTTGTACCCATTTGGACGACCCGAAACCTGGTTCCGTTGATCCGCCTGGTGCTAGAATTGGGGGAGCTGCCAACCTGCTCTCTCCAAACCACGGCTCTTCTGATGTTACCTAGCTCTTGACGTCAGATTCAGCACCTCCGGCTAATTTACATGTTTTTAAAAATCTTTTTCTTTGTAAATGTGCCATTTCTTTATACACTGCAAACAGTTCTACTTAGGCTACATTCACACGACGTGTACCCGCCATACAGTATCACGACGGGCGCATGTCGGCGTTGGGGAGAGAGACGCTTACCCCCGTCCCTCTTCATAGTGATATACGGAGACATGTCCTATCTTTCTCCCGACTACGGAACGGTACGGCGCCGTGCGCCCATTGTTGTCTATGGGGGACATATATACACCCCCATACGGCCGTGTGAATTCCCCCCTAAGGCCGGCGCCACAGAAACGCCGATGCGATCGGCCCGAGGCCCGCCCCGGTGGGCACGACTTTGTTTGCGTTTGCAAGCGCAGACAAAGCGCCACGTGTGTCGCCGGCCTTAGTGCTGTACATCTACCATCAGTGAAAATGCAACGTAATTAGAAAAATCTCCTCTTCTCAACTGTTGTATTGTGTTTCAAAACGCTTGCGTTACCGCCATGTCTGAACACTCCCTGAGGATATGCCATAGATGTCCAAAATGGAAATACCCCTTTAAATTCCAACTCATGTGGAAATGTAACAGGACAAGAAAGTCACTTGTCAGCAGATATGGAAGATAGGTGTTTTCTGGGCTCAGACATGACCCTATGTTTGGTTTCATACCACTCCTGGACCTGGTGTAATGCGCATATAATACCAACACACCCAAATAATTCCATTAAATTAGCCAGAGCACTAAAAAAAGGTGGACAAACTAAATTTTCCAGGTAACATAGGCTGATAAGTGAGAAAGTTTTTTGTATAAACCAAAATTCCACCACAAAAAACCTTGGTATAAACCTACCAACCTGTATGAACATAAACCTGAGGTAACTACGTCATGGCTTTTCTTCATGAAGTAACTGGAAATTTCGTTAAACTTTAAACTAAACCATTGTTTTGTTTTTTTTGTCATTTCCTCTCATTCACATTGTCAGTCACATCCTCCCGCTCCTCGGTGACTACCACACGGCGTCGTCGTCGTCGACGCGTCACCGTACGTAAAGAACTTTCCGAGGCGGTTTGTAGAGGACACCACCGCGCATGCGCTGACTAGCGGAATCGGAACGTTGGTATGGGCGGAGCTAAGACTCCGGCGGTCGTTCTGTTTGAGTGACAGCTCCCGTGCGAACGGAGGCGTGGCTTTTGGATCCTGACTGACAGGTAAGATCCGCGCAGTGATAAGTGGATGGGGCGGGGCCCGCGGCGTTTGAGTGACAGCTCCGGTGGGACGTGGTGGGCGTGGTGTGGAGCTGTCTATAGAGGAGACGCTGGAAGCGGAGGGCGGAATGGTAATACGTTACTTGCTGCTAGAGATAAAGAGGGGAGGAAATGAGAGAGGCGGCTGCGGCCTCCCCTGTGCAGAGCCTGCCATAGACCCTCACTACAACAGGTAAGACAGGTATGAGCACCATGTACCATGTATAGCAGGAGGCCCTGCATCTACTACTAACCCTATGGGGTCAGGGTCCTTTAAAAATGGCAGCCCCCATGCTTTGTGCATGTATATACAGCCTGTGTATAGGTTACATCAGTATATACTGAGCTGTTCATGTCAGACTTGTGCAAAAATGTAGTATCTGGTTGTTGCAGGTATTGATGGCGGTTTTATACCGCCATCCCATGACACATATTGCAATAAAATCTGATATTTGCAAGATTGTGGGTAATTCTGTGTAGGGCGGCTCAGTAGATGACACGTTATATGCTGATATATATATACGTATATAACGGGAGATATTTTTGCTGTTATGTTATAATGGTGTATGTGATCACATAGAACAGTGGTGGCGAACCTGTGGCACTCGGAGCCTTTTCTGTGAGCACTCGGGCAATCACCCCAGGACAGAGTTCACCAAATAGGACCAAATCCACCAAATCTTCCTGCAGTCCGAGGCAACTTAAGAGATGCTGCTCTCAGCGCTATTTTTAAGTGAAACATCATTGGCTGTTTGGAACTATGGGGAAAGTGAGGAGGTGTTGACAGAACTGCAATACCTTTTGAGGTCCTCATTCTGGACCTACCATTCTTCCTCTACAGAGAGACCCTGGAGAGAAGCTACAATGAGAGTCTTTCTTTCAACTATATTGGTGGCCTCAGGTGCCGATACGATTGAAAGATGTGGAAGAACACGTCAGAGTTTGATCAGGGTGCTATCAGGGTTTGGTCAGTGAAAAACGCACATTTTGCATCAGAGTGCAATCAGTTTACAGTCAGAGTTTGTTCAGTGTCTCAGTTTTTCACGTGCGTTTTCAATGCAATTTCAATGCGTTTTTCACGCGCAGGTAATGTGCGTGAAATGGACTTAGGGCTGAGCTCTATCTTTTCTATGGCAATTGATTCGTGCAAAACGCATTGCACTTGCAAGTGTCTCAGAGTGCAATGCGTTTTTGATTCGTCTCCATAGACTTGTATGGTGTGTTTTTCACGCGCGTGACTTGCAAAAGTAGAGCTTAAAACGCGCGTGTGTGCGTGAAAAAAAAAAAAAAGCAAGTCTGAAAAGACCCATTGATTACAATGGGGGTCATTTACTAAGGGCCTGATTCGCGTTTTCCCGACGTGTTACCCGAATATTTCCGATTTGCGCCGCTTGTACATGAATTGCCCCGGGTTTTTGGCGCACGCGATCGGATTGTGGCGCATCGGGGCCGGCATGCGCGCGACAGAAATCGGGGGGGCGTGGCCGAACGAAAACCCGACGTATTCGGAAAAACCGCCGCATTTAAAAACCGAAAATGTGTCGCTTGGGGAGCGCTCACCTTCACCTTCTATGGGATGGTGCATTCCGGCGCGTTAAGATTATTTTCGGCGCTGCAGCGCCACCTGGTGGACGGCGGAGGAACTACCATCTTAAATCCCAGCCGGACCCGAATCCTGTGCAGAGAACGCGCCGCTGGATCGCGAATGGGCCGGGTAAGTAAATGTGCCCTAATGTGTCAGAGTGCAATGCAGGTTCAGCACGTCAAAAGCATGCGCAGAAAACGTGTATGAAAAACGCAAGTGTGAAAGGGGCCTAAGTTACTGCTTAAAATGCCATGTTGGCATTTTACGGTAAATAAGTGGATTTTGGTTGTAGCTTGGGCACTTGGTCTCCAAAAGGTTCGCCATCACTGACATAGAATGAACATAGTGCGTCATCTCATAGGTTCGTCATGTTTTAATGAAAAAATTGTTAGGCAAAGTTCACATACTGTCATCGCGATCACAAAACTGCATTTTCTTATAGTGACACCAGAGAAACGCCCCCACCCCTCCCATGGTGAGATGTGTCTGATTTCCATCATTTAGCAGTATCTGTGATGATCCTGGTCATGACCGCTTAAAGAGTAGCCGTCATTTCAGATGATTTTTGATATTGTGGGGAGGGGGCAGTTGTGAACATTTTTCTAATGTACTTCCTTAACAAATTCTCCTTAGGCTACATTCACATGAACGGAACATGGCTACGGGACAGTACGGCGGCCGTATATACGTCCCCCATACGGTCGTCTCAATGTAGCCTTAGTTTGTAAAGTAACAGGCTGTAAAGTGCCCTCTAGTGACAATGTTACTTCTTCATTGCTAGGTAAAAAATGTCTACAGGATTGAAGACAGATCTCTCTCTTCTCTCCTGTTTTCTACACAGTGGTGAGTGTTAGCCCTTTCTACTCTCTCCCCTGGCTGCAGTATGCTTTGAGCATACTTTTCAAACATCAAGCTGAAAGTTAAGAGGTTAATCCTCACTACCAGAGCTGTTTAACCAAACACAGGGATATCAGATGTGAGCTCATGTAGCCTCTATGGGAGGGAATAGTTTTATTTATTACTATATTTAGTGGACCTTCCATTACACATCAGGAAAAAAAATGTGGATTGCTGCTCCATTTTTATTTGCCACGGAATGTAACCAGCGGAGGTCTGAACGTGGCCTGATGTGAGACCGCTACAATCTGCAGTCTGCCTTGATAGGCTGCGACAGATTCGGGAGAAAGTGTATGTCAGTTTAGGTGGAAGATACAAGGCCTAGGAAATATAGATTCCCCCAATAGAACCTGATATAACTGATCTGAGCTCAGCATGTCTGTTCAGTCCAGTGATACAATGTTCGGTTCTCTAGCACATGGAGCATTTTTTTGGACTAAACTCGCTTGTGGGCAAGCAGCTTAAAAAAAGGACCTGTCGCCTATAAAAACTGCACTAGGAGACGCTTACTAATGTAAGCACCTCCTAGTGCTCAAACAGAAGCAACAGTGTTACACTGCTAGCATTATTGGATAACCTCTGATTCATGAGGGGGCGGTCCCTCCTTTCCCGGACCGCCCTGCCCACTCCATAGGCCAGCGGTGAGTGCCACACGTCATGCGGCAGACACCACCCTAATCCCCCCCCCCCTTCATGAATTTGCCGGACCACTGCCAGCGCGTTCCAGCGTTTCTAGTGTGCATCGCGGCAGAGTTTAACGTTATAGGAGGTTTTCGATAATTCTAGCAGCGTAACAGTGCTGCGTCTTTTTTAGCACTAGGAGCTGCTTATTTTAGTAAGCTGCTTATTTTACTACTTATTTTAGTAGGAGCTGCTTATTTTAGTAAGCGGCTCCTCGTGACATTTTTATAGGAGACCGGTCCTCTTTAAGCACGACATTGCTGTACTTGCGCTGATCCTAAATGGCTGTCTGCGTTACAATTGTACTGGTTGTTATGGGATACTGTCAACAAACTTGTCAGATGCAATATTAATAGCTTAGCTTGGGCACTAGGACACTATACACATTAGATAAACATCGGCTGAACCTGCCATAGTGTGTCAGGGGATGTCCTGGTATCCCCCACCCACAGATGATGTAAGGTAAGGGTCAGACATGGATACACTTTTAATCCATACATAATGGTGCACATTTACTTGCACAGTCCAGTCGCGATCCCGCGGCGCGTTGTCTGACAAGGATTCGGGTCTGCCGGGATTCACTAAGGTCGTGCGCCTGATTTCCACCAAGTGTCGCTGCTGCGACGACGTCCTTCGGGGTTCACCTTCTTCTTCTCGGTGCATGTGAGTGCTGATCTTGCGACACAATTCTTTTTTTAAATTTCGTGGTTTGTCCGAATCCGTCAGGTTGTCCAACGGCAACGCCCCCCATTTCTGTTGCGGTGCCGATGCGCCACAATCCGACCGTGTTCGCCAAAACCCGGGGCGATTCAGCGCATAACGGTGCGCATCTGAAGTGTTTGGGGAAAACCCGACGGAATTGTGTCCGCAGGACCCTTAGTTAATGTGCCCCAATGCATTGGTTGGTCCTCTTCCCATTCAGAACACTTGCATTCTCAGAACACTATGCATTTATAAGGGGGGGGGGGGGGGGGGGGGGGGTTAGTCCAGGGGACTGCAGTGATGTTACGTCTATAACTATGAATC
This sequence comes from Engystomops pustulosus, assembly GCF_040894005.1. Taxonomy (NCBI): domain Eukaryota; kingdom Metazoa; phylum Chordata; class Amphibia; order Anura; family Leptodactylidae; genus Engystomops; species Engystomops pustulosus. The sequence goes on from NC_092418.1 coordinate 22,213,375, forward strand.
TGTAGAAACTTATTTGTGGCTGGAAAAATAAATTTAAAATAAGCCAGACTGTACCTCTGTGTCAGATGTTACATTGTGCATTAAATGCGGTATTATATTAGCATATAATATGACTTTTATGCTGCCGTTGCTGTACAACCTGCAGGTTTTATTACAGCAAGCACAAGGTGTGACGGTTGTGATCACTTCTATCCGCGCAGCTATCGCTAGGCTTTGTCACAGTGACACGGTGAGGCATGTAGGACAATACCTGCTGCGGTCCTGATTTTTATCATCCTCCCATTGTGGTTTTTCCAAAGATTAGCTTAGAAAGGAAAATATTAAAGGGGTTCTCCACTTTCTATTGTTGTCCCCTATCCACAGGACAGTAGATGACAATCTGATCGTTGAGGATCTGACCACCAGGATTGCACAAACTCTCATAAGCTGATACATGGGAGGTACAAAGATGTCCAAATGCTGTTCTTGTGAGAAGAGGGGTAGACTATAACACTTGGGACATCTCCTTTAATGTTTGAAGGTGAATTCTGGGGAGGCAGCATAAGGGGATGAAATGTACAATAAAATCCCTTACTAGTTTAATCACCTTCCACTTCAGTGCGCCCCTCCAGTCTCTATTTACTGTCCTGCTGCAAAGATGTTACACATGACCCAGCAGCCAATCACTGGCCTCGGCAGTCCCGTGCTGGCACCATTGGTCACATGTATGAAATATCATCATTGCACAGCATTGGATCGACAGGGGATTACGCAGGTAGGTTTCTTTACACTAGGGGAGGGGGGGGGGGGATTATTTAATTCCCTGTTAAAAAAAGAAAAATTGATCTACCCAGCAAAAGGACTTCTGTATCATACAAGATTTTCTAGCAGAGCCTCTGCACACTGCCTATAGTGTCTCCCCGCCTGGCTTCTCCCATAACGCCGTCCACATGTCTTTCATTAGGCAGTGACTCACTGGAGTTAAATTAAATTTGGGAGCCATTGAGGCATGTACTGTACATCTTCCTGTCCTGCTGAAAATACTGTTACCATGTTTATGCCATGATTACAGTGTGAGGCTGCCAATGATGTCTGTTGCACTGAACTACCCGCTTATGTCATTTGTTTGCTCCAAGCCAGTGATCTACAACCTGGGCCTCTCTAGCTTTGGAAGAAGTACAGGCCCCAGCATGATGGGAGTTGTAGTTTCGCCACAGCTGGAGAACAACTCACTGAAGACTATTAATCTAACCTATGGCCACTCTAGCAAATGGGCCATTTATTAGAGGGGGTTTCCACTTCGGCATACAGTGTCTGATGACGTTGCATTGTCTGCACACATGAGGTCTGGGCCAATCCCTGGCCTCGGTAGTCCCATGTCAGCCCTAGGCTTGGCCCAGATGTCAGGAGTGCAGTGAATGTGACTTCATAAGAGAAGAATAGAAGATCCGTGGGTGTTGTGTGTGTTGTGGGGGTTTTTTTCCCCCTTCTAATTTTTCCCGGATTTTGTGTAAAAATAAATAAATAAAAAATTGAGGGGGGGAGGGGGCGACCATTTAAAGGGGAATTTCCAGGAGTAATAGAAATCCCTCGGGCCACAAGCAGGCAAATCAAATTCTACTTGCCTAGCTCCTGGGTTCCAAAAACTTACTGACTTCGCCCAGCCATAAGTTCTGGGGTGGGGGTGGGAGTTATGAAACCTACTTTATTTAATCCATGGCCTCCTCTGAGTACTAGTGTAACACAGGAACTGGGCCAAAGGGGTTTCCAGAATTGCTGGTAAAACTCTTTTAAAGGGGTACTTTTAAAGGGATATTTTTCCAAAACCCCTACAGATGAGCTGATGAAAATCGGTAACATGGTCTGTAAATTCATGTAAATGGGGTTGAGCTTCAACACCATGCAAAGCACCATAGAATGCAATATACTGCCCTGTGCATGGTAGCAAATTAAAGGGGTTGTCCATAGGTTGACTAACGTGGCTGCTTTCTTTTAAAACTGCACCATACCTGACCATGGTTTGTGCTGGTGTTGCAGCTCAGCTGTATGGAGATGGATGGAGCTGAATTACATTTCCACACACTTCCCAGGAGGTGGTTTCAACATCGGGGCAAGCCCTTTGAGACCAAAGCACTTGCCTGAATGATAGGTGATCATTAAAAAAAAAAAAAAAAAAAAATTCTGGAAAAAACACTTAAACTGCCTCACCACAGGACCACCATCCCATATTGCTTCCAGTACAGGAAAGAAGTCCTGCAGGTAGGAAGTGACTCCTAGCATCATAGATGAGTGACTGTGATGCTGGGAGTCCTGGTCTGGCCCAGTATACAGTGCAGGATAAATGGGTGACATATGGTCCATATTTCATTCTGAATACACTCCCTATCCCAGTCTTCGAGCGCCCATCTGCTGTGGATATTGTCACTCAGACTCGCTCCATTGATCCCTTCCATGACTTGTGTCCTTTATATAATAGCTGCATCACACAATAAGGAGATGTGATCCTATTTGCCCACGTTGGGCCATATCTGCAGGTAAACTGGATCTGATTTTCCTTCTTGTAACCCTAACATTTTCCATAAAGTGTGTGTGTGTGGGGGGTGGAAGGGTATTTTCCTTCTTGGTAAGGCTCATTTTTCTCCCCTTGGTGCTGATGTGCTGTCATGTTGAATAATGACACTGCGCGCTTTGTAGTGTCTGCCTCCCCCTTTTTATAAATTAAATGTTCCAGCAAGTGCGGAGTATGGCCGCAGTTAACAGCCCATATCGGCTGCCTGCGAACAAAAGCATCATTCATGGAGGCATAGGTACCAGCGCTTACATTACGTAACTTTGCCTCATCTCTTCTGAGATCATCTGCTGTATTGAGATCGCCCGTGCTGGGATTTTTACTTTTTATTTTATTTTTTTCGATTTGTAATGTAATAGCCCTGCAGTCAAACCTTTTAGCTAAAAGTGAATTACAAAGGAGGAAAATGCACACAATTTTATTACACAATTATATTTAGTTTTTCTTATTTCATGGTTTCCTGGCCTCTGGTATTTGGCTGCTGCAAAAAGTGCAAGTGTTTAGATAAATTTTGTGAACACTAAAGGGTCATTCCTACGAAGACAATATTCTTAAATATACTTGGGATAACCAAGTAACACCTTCTCTAATTCGACTCTGATTCTAATGTCAACAAAAATTGCAACATGTATCAATCATGCTGTTTACAATTTGGTTGCCCCTGGATCCAACCATGAATCTTCTGACTATGGCTGGATTCTCCTAAATAGCTTCTCTTGTCTGCACACTGCAGTGCTCTCTTCCTCTTGCCCCTCCCTCCTGCAAAACAAGACCAGCTCAGTCTCTGCACGCTGCCTGCAGGAAGTGCCTAACTCTACTACAGAAAAGATAAGTTCTTGATCCGAGGGGAGGAGGAGGCATATAGCAGAGCTGACTCTGACTTATTGATTAAGTGAGGCAGCACAGCTGAGTTTCATTGTGTCTTGTATTCATCTAATGACTCTAATCTCTCTCTTTTTCTATGTGCAGATATTAGTAGACTGTTCAGAAGCTAAATAAAAGTGTAGATAAATCCTGTACCCTTATCAGTAAATCCTGTACTCCTGTAAGCATATTGACAGCATCTCCTTATAGCACAGAGAAATCTTGAAATGTCTGCTTTCACACTCAGGAATTTTACACTGTGGTAGAACCAAAAAAAAATTGTAAAGTTAAAATGATCATTATTGTGTAAGGAATTTTTTAATGTCACCAGAATTTTACCCCTCACACCAGTAAAACCTAGTAAAGGGTTAAAAGTCCTTCCCATATAATGTAAAATGATCTGCCCCTGAGACCCTGTACCTTAATTACAGCTGGTATTCTGATATGCAAATGGTTAGACAAGAGTCAACTTCTGGAGAAGTCATCTTTTCTCCAGGCTGCAAGAGAACCACAATTCCCTCTTTTGATTGACAGCTCAGGGTCTCTTCAAATCTCGGCCTAAGCAGACAGGAAGTCCTTTCCCTGTCCTTACCAGAAGGTTGGAGCACTGTCTGGGAAACTGTAGATCTTCCCACCATTTTCATAAACCCCGTGATGAGCGGTAACAAGCAGTGGTGGGTGGAGCCAAAATGGACTAAGGCAGAAAAAGTTTGGCAGATTCAAGCAGGGATGCCTGCACCACGCTTTTCAAAAAGGCACAGGGAGGGGGTGAGTAAGGCTTATTGTGCCTGTTCTTGATGACTGGTTCCCTTTAATTAAAGGGAGCAGATCCGCAGTGACTTTGGAAGTGGAATGGTGCAAGAATGTGTGTATTTGATTCTAATAATTTGTGCAAACAGAGATAAGTTTTGGGTTTTTATTTTGGAACTTTTTTATGGGAAAAAAACCCACCCCAACACACATCAGTAAGTAATCAATCGAAATAATTTTAGTGAGTTTGGCAGCTCATCTAAAGACTCTTCTCTGGTGGCTGATACAGGTGAAGATGAGTAACAGACAAGTTTGAATTTGGGGAAATAAGGCAGAGCTAAAAGACCCTCCATTCTTATATTTTAATTTTATGCTAGGCAAGCATGTGTATGGGGGAGTCGGGAGAGCTAGCCAGTACCATTCCATTCATTTATCCAACTGCTCTCTAATGTGTATGGGACCCTAAAGAAAGCTCTGCTATCTCTTCAAGCTGCGGCATGTTCTGTCATGTCCTTGGACTATGGTTTTGTAGTTTAAAATATTACTTTATTGTGTACCAGACATAGGCTTCCTCTTTCTTTCCTCAAAAATCATTCCCAAAGACCATTTCTGTTGTGGGCGAACTCATACATATTGAAGCCACTGTTGCCATATGCTGTCAGCTTTACGCCAATTCCTTGGTGCCCACAAAACATGGTTGATTTGAGGGGAAAATCTAATCTGGTCTGACACTTGGCTAGCTTTGGGGAAATGGTGGCAATGGTTGTATACAAGTTCGACTCTCACCATCCATGTGTGCTCTATTGTTTCTGTTGGGCTGCTGGGAAAGGCTTATTGTTGGCCTGACCATCCAAGAGGAACAGGACCGGTGGAGGTACCAGTGGTTGGAGTTTCGCCCGTCAGCATATATGGGGTAAATTCTAATCTTGGGACAACCTATTCAAGTCCATGAACATGGGTGCCACTCGCCATTTTGCCTTGGAGGGAAGAATTATTTCATGGTGGAGAACTTCTTCTGACTTCACTATGTCCTCTACCATGGACAGGCCTTACATTCATCTAAAAATCTAGTAACGTATAAGTGCTTGCACCTCCTGCCTAGAAGTCTGCATCAGCTGAACTTTACGTGAACTGCTTCTCCTCCTGGTCCCACTGACGTAGGCGGTGAGAGAAGTATTACTTTTTATTTGTGTAATTGCCCGCGCTGCTGCTTGGACACCTGGTAAGGCGATCCCTTCTCCTTGGCTATGGGTCCCCGGGGTGCTGTCTGTTCTGCACAGATCACATCAGTCTCCTGGCTGTATTCTCCCAAGCCTGGCATTTCCATTTTCATTCTCATGCCCGAGTTATCAATTAGATGAGTGTGAATGTCTTTATTCTCCGAGACGCCGGGTTTAATTACTGGTTAAAGGAGGTTTTGCCCTCTAGTAATATGGAATACTATGGGGTTTGTGTATGCAACATGGGCGTAATAGACATGTGCGTTGCCCTGATCCCCATTGACCAGACGGGCTAAATCTTGGTGTTGGATGGAAGATAAGTTGAGCGTGTTGAATCTCCGCCACAATCCGTGTCCGAAACCCAAGCTATCGTCTCAGCCTTAGATTCAGCAAAAATCGAAAATTTAGAAATGTACGAGGATTGTATGTCCGGAATGCCATGTGTCATTAGTTGGTCAGACTCGTGATGCCTGTGTGTGGAGCGCTGAGTTGCTTGCAGCGACGGGAAATCGAACAACGTTTAATCTCATTACAGGACGTATTGAATGGTGCAGTGATTCTGTAATGGAGCTGTCTTGTGACTTCTGAGCCCCCTCCTCTTGTGTCTGACTGCGCAGGCGTGAAATTTGCTGCAGTGCATAGCGCTATTCTCCAGTCACTTGTGCCACCAAAACGTCCTCGACCCCTTGAGGCGCGTCCTCCACAAGACCTGTGAAGGCATCCCATGATATATGGGACAAAGATGTTGGCAGCAGATGTTCAGTCTTGTAAGTCGTGATGCACAACCTCTGTGGGTCACACCTATTTTTCCAGGACCACTCGTAGATCTTTAGTTTGATTTATTTATGGAGGCCAAATCACAAGCTTGATCTTTGAAAACACGGTTGGCTGGATTTAACAAACCTAACAGTTTGGCAGGATATGTTCTCCTACTGCATGAAGGCGGCCATGAAGAGGGTGTACTTTGTCTGTACAATGTTTAGTAGGTTGGTTTGTCACATCCATATGAACGTTGGGGGCATAGGGTTTCCCATGTGAACATGGCCAAAGGCATCACACTACCTTTAGCAATATAAGCTGTCATGGTGCCATCACAGCTTTTATATATTCTGCTGCTTCCATTGCTTCGTGGTCCAGTTCTGAGGCCCTCATGCCCCTTGTTGGTACTTTCGGTAAAAGATAAGGAGTCAGGAAGATCACTCTGAGCAGTGAAGGACACCTTCTTTGCCTAGCCAGCATTGACTTATTGCTCATCTTTGTCCAAAAATCTGCCAGACATTATTTGAGGGTCGTCCAGTCCCACAGAAAATGTCAGTTCAGACGATGTTATTCTATGTATTAAAAGGGTAAAAGTAGTCTACTGGGTGCTATAATAAATCTGTGTTTACTACTCTCCCTCATAGCTCACTATCCAGGTCCCCTCCACACTGCACTGCACCTGCTTGGACCTCTTATGGGAAGTACTGACCATACATGAACCCCATAAAACCTGATATTTGGTGATGCTCTGACACAGTCCTCTAGCCATTACAATCTTTCCCGCTCTCTGGCATCCTTACGCTTTGACCATTTTTCACGCTTTCAAGAAGGGATCTATTTGGCTTACTTTCGCTTGTCGTTTCTATATTTATTTTTTTAAATGGAAAAAAAAAACTCGCCAATTTACCTATTTAAAGTAAATAATAATTCTGTTGTCATATGCAAATGCTCTGAGAATAGTCACTTTTTGGCCAAAAGGAGTCACTTTTAGAGGCTGGACAGGGAGCATCATGTGCAGTGCTCCTATCGTGGGCTCTTCAGTAGCTCGAATTGGAAAGCTGAGAATCTTGCATGTTCTGAGGTGCTGTAGAGCCCACAATAGTGATGGTGTTGGTAGGATGCTCCCCTCCCAGCCTTTAGAAGTAACTCCACTCCTTTGCTCCACTCCACCTATCTTAGAAGTCTAGTTAAACAGGTGAGTTTCAACATAGAAGAGGGAACGCTAAAAAGGATATTTAATACCCTACGTAAAAGGGCTGCTGGTTTAGAGGTGTAAAAGTTGGTTGATAATTTAAGCAATGGTAACGGCACAGATTTCCGGCTGAACAAGAGTTTAGGGGGTCCTGTTTTTACTTCCGCAGTCTTCTTAAGAAGCACATTGTGGGAGCAGTGCCATGTCGTCAGTGGTTATGTTTTAGGGATTCTGCCATAAAGTTTTGTCATTCTCCAACCATGTTCCGTGGAAAATTTGTTTTGGTTGCTTCCGATCCAGGATGATGTAATTTATGACTGTGTGGGCCCGCCGCTATGTATTCCTGGCTTCTTGTTTAATTGAGCTATCCGTGTGTTTAATAGATTTGCTACTTATCTTGGAAAACCTTTTTTAACAGTACAAAATTCTGAATCTCATAGCTCTAGTGATTACCGCTGTTCCCCCTGATCAGTTGGGCCTTTGTTACTTCAAAATCCGTCCAGCCATTCAAAAGAAATGGCTCCTGAAAGTTTATATCGGCTCATGACAGCCAAGAGGGTGGTAACCTTTTTATGCAGCACACAGACACACCCCTGAGGAAAAAGGTTACCACCCACTTGGCTGTCATGAGCTGATTCACATAAAAACTTCTGGGGGAAAGTTCTTTTGATTGGTTAGACGGATTTTTAAGAAACAAACGCCAAATTGATCAGGAGCACAGCGGCTCTCACAGGAGGTATTACATCTTGTACTTGATTGCAGGTTGTCCTTGTCATTGGTTCAGAACCCAGTGATGATCTGCCTAGTATGGGCCATATGTAACAATAGACTATAACATATGGAAAATGTATATTGAGTGAAGGCACTCGGTCCTAGACTAGACATGGCTGAAGTTTTCCTGCCCTGCTTTGACTTTGCACATACCTGTTAAATTTTTTATTCCTGGTATCATATTATCTGGGTCAGCACTGATGTTATCTCCGCTCGGGCAGGTTTCCCGGGTTCTGCTGTGTATCCTGTACAGCTTTTCATAGACTTGTGTGGTTTAATAAAAACCTCTACAGAACCATGCACGTAAACACTCAGAACACATCTCCATTCTAAACTCTATTCCACCTTCCTTGCTTATTTTTTCCTAATATCTGCCATTTGGGAAGAGTCTGGAAGCCTTTATTCACATTAGGGGGTCGTCCAGTCCCACACAAATTCGGACAATGTTAATCTATTGTATAGGTATTAAAGGAGTAAAATTGCTACTGGGTGATGGTGACCTACTGTGTTTACTACGGTCTTCCATTGATCCAATACTGGTCCACTCCAACGTGCACTTCCTGTTCAACTTTCGACACTTCGGCTAGTCTCTATAGCATTGCACTTCTCTCTCCGTATATAGAAAACACTAAGTGAGGCCACACAGCTAATAAGTGGCTGCAACGGGCCACCACTACACCCATTGATTGGCTGTGTGGCCTCCCCTAGTGCTTCCGACTGCGTCTGGTGTCTTCCAGGAAGTGCCATGCTGTACAGCGGGGACTAGGTGCAGCGCTGCGGGAGCAAGAAAATGTACATTATTCTGTTACCAGAACCCAGCAGATTTCTTTTACAACATGTTATGTAGGTGATACCCATAATTCATTGCTGGATTAAAAATAGTAATATTGGCCTTAAAGGAAACCTACCACGAATCTACTGATGATAGATTTATCCTGCCTGCCTCTGCTCTAATCTGTAGTTTAATCATCCTGGAACATAACCTAACTTGTTAAAAACCTTTATATTAGCAATATGCAAATTTGGCTGCAGAGGCTACTGGGGCGTGGCGTAGCCTCTGCCTTAGCTTAGTGCCAGGCTAGTACACGCCCCAGTAGCCTCTGCAGTTAATTTACATATTACTAAAATAAAGTTTTTACCAAATTAGGTTAGGTTCCAGGATTATTAAATAACAGATTGGGGCAGAGGCAGCGGGAGGAATCTACCGTCAGAACTACTTCTCATGGTAGATTCCTGATGGAAGGTTTCCTTTAAGCTTGCATATGGTAGATGTAATAATGATTCGCAAAAATTATGCAGTGGACTTCTAGACAAATTTTAAAACTGTAAGGGTTTTTTTTTTTTTTTTTTTAATATTGTCCCGGTTTGTTTCCAGGCTACATCATGAACTGAAAATTGCATACCGTTTCTTCTAAAGCCGAGCCATGGACGACACAGAGTATGGCCTTTTTGTGGACTGGGATAAGATGGAGACTGGAGGGCAGGAGCTGAGCCCTAAAGTATTAAACTGTACAGACTTCCAGGAGCTTAAACAACTATCCCGTCAGGGATATTGGGCAAAAAGCCATTCGTTACGAGCCAAGGTGTATCAAAAACTGATAAAGGAGATCCCGTGTCGTACAGTAACCCCCGATTCTAGCGTCTACAGGGACATTGTGGGAAAACTAGTGGGTAAGCGGAACGCCAGTACCCTACCTCTGCCAGAGTTTGTCGACGATCGTCAGGTTCCCAGCTATTGTCTAAATTCTGAAGGCATCGGAGCTGTTCGGAAAATTCTGTTGTGCATCTCCAACCAATTCCCAGACATATCCTTCTGCCCGGTCCTTCCATCTCTGGTGGCCCTTCTCCTCCACTATAGCCAAGATGAGGCCGAATGTTTTGAAAGTGTTTCCAGAATACTGGCATGCAATGACCCAAACAGACGACTTGTGGATCAGACTTTCTTGGCCTTCGAGTCGTCATGTATGACATTCGGGGATCTTGCTGGCAAATACTGCCAGGGACCTCACAAACTGATGGTGGCTGTGTCTGAAGATGTCCTCGAGGTTTATTCTGACTGGCAGAGGTGGCTTTTTGGAGACTTGCCCTTCACTTATGTTGCACGTCTATTTGATGTGTTTCTGGTGGAGGGATATAAGGTGTTATACAGAGTGGCCCTAGCTCTACTCAAGTTCTTTCACAAGGTAAGAGGTGGCCAACCAATGGAGTCCAACAACGTAAAAGAAGACCTCCAAACATTTGTGAGGGACATTGGCAAGTCTGTAACTCCTGAAAAGCTCTTGGAGAAGGCATTTGCTATCCGACTTTTCTCCCGTAAGGAGATTCATCTGCTTCACATGGCAAATGAGAAAGCTCTGCAGCAGAAGGGGATTACTGTGAAACAGAAGAGGTAAGTAGCCACTATCTGCTAATATAATGATGTTCCCAGATACTTACCTTTTTCCTTATAGGTTATCTAATGGAGCTGTAGTAGTTGGAGTTCTTAAGGCTATAAACTGAAGCAGACAGCTCCATTCTCTGAGTAGTGGCCAGGACAGGTAATGCAGCATAACTCTCATATGGTAGCTGATCTGCAGGAACAAGTTCTGGCCACTACAAAGAAAATGGTGCTGTCCCCTTACTGTTCCTTACTATGGGCATTGACTAGTGGTCCATGATTTGCAGGTGTCAGACCTGCACTTATCTGATATTAATGATCTGTTGTAAAGGTCGGTCATCAATTTTATCAAGTCGCCATATTTTACTGCTGTGCTCTGCATTGACCCGCTTCACAGTCCCTCCCCTTTAGTATTAATTCTCAAACCTCCTACAACTTTTACCCAAAGGGAAGAGATGGTAGATCTGTTCAATGCAGAGAACCTAAGAGCACAACAGTGTGAGGACACATCCCTACAAGCTAACAATCCTGGAATATAAATCTATATGTCACAGTCCTGCTGCTACTAACAGCATACACAAAGGTATCATTGCACATCTCTCCAGTTTTGAATGATCCATGCTGCCGACCCATTCCCATTAAGAGGGACCACCTGCTCCGGTGAGGAGTATTGTATTTGGATGAAAGCTATCATAAAGTTCAGACTCCTGGATATGGAGCCATTTACACAGCTGATTCTGGGGTTTTGCTGGTTTGTCGCCATGCTGTAGATTCTTTGCTGCGCTTTCACATTGAGACTATTTTCTTTCCGAGGTGAAATTCCGATGGATCTGGTCAGTGGTTTAATGCGAGATCTTTTCACTGATGATATTTTTTCCCTCCCCCTGTTTTCTCTTCCTACTTCTCTCCTCTTCTGCTGTCCCTTTTCCAGAGTAAAGTCTCCCGCCCGGTAAGTGACCTTGCTGTCTCCCTTCCTCTCATTACCCCCCAGAGCTGACTTCTTGCTTGCTCTCCCATAACGCCGGCTCGGCTTTGCTGTTCTGCCTCTCTAACAACCCCCTTCAAGCATTGGACTGCAGAATTTTTTTTTTTTATTATTTTATTTATTTTTTTGCAGACATTTTTCCTAATTACTAAATTTTACCCCCTGCATTTATGAATCGCTATGTTTGCACATTATTTAATGTAATCCAAACTAGACCTTTAGGCTTTGCATTAGTGTTGACGCTGCTGCCAGGTAATGTTGCTGCTTATTCCATGCTAATATTGGCAATCTGATCTTCAATACAGCATGAGCATGTATTAATTCCCCGTAATATTTACAGTAATCTAAGTTCATGCAGCTGATCATTCAAAATAAAACCTCACATTAAGTCTTCATGGTAACAGACTACACACACACATTTGTGTAGTCCGATCATGCTGCTTTACCCATTTCCATTGCTTCTGATCTACATTGAGTAACGTAAAGGGTGCCCAACAGCTCTAGATCCCCATTTCTAGGTTATTTTAACACATTAAAGGACCTCTACCACCAAGATAAAGGGCTATATGCAAATAAGTCTGTGAGGCTCCAGGCTCTGTAGGTGCTAATGGAGTGTGGAGCCCCTCAGGCTCATTTGCATACAGTCTTTCATCCTGGTGGTAGATGTCCTTTAATGTCCTACAAAGAATTGACTGTAAAGCTGGATATAGCATTTATACTCCTATCTATGGTATCTGGACCCAGATTACATGGTGAAACAGTTAACAAGATCTATATACACAATTTGCAGGAACAGTTCTTTATGTCGGGGATGTCTGTCTGTACTGTAGTGACTCTGTATCCCTGACTACATTGACGTCATGAATTTTTAATACCATTTTTTTTAGCGTGTCCGTTCACAAGAACAAAACCTTTGTTCCACTCTAGTCAAGTAGAGGTGTGACCGAGAAATCTAGACCTCCACATGACACCTAATACCGGCTCATTGTTTCATACTGTACATCGATCCCATAAACCGGGGGACTCTTACATCCCACCAAGCTTGTAAGTTTTTGTGGGTGTAATACATGCTAGTAGTTGCAGCTAATGGAATTATTTCACTGCAATTGGGTTACAGCTGGTAACCGGTCAGGGCTATATGGGACGTTAAAACGCCCACCTTATTAAACACGCTATTCCCGGGTGATCAGCTGCTAGAAAACTCAATTTCCATTCCCATAAGGACCTTTTGGGTAGGACCTCTAGGCGTTCATACACTCCTATTCCTCGTGCCTATAATCATGCACAGTCAGCTTGGCTGAGCTGCATGTGCTCACCATGACTAGGCAGTGTCAGACCTATGGCGGCTGCTTATGTGCTTTTAAGGAAAAAAGGATTGTAATTATTCAAAATAAATTTGGCAACTTTTTTTTTTTTTTTTTTTTTTTTTTTTATGGAGTGAAGGAGGTGGTACCAGAAGTCCCATAGCAGTAAATCAAGTGGAGGTCACCTGTGGTCCATTCATAATGAGTCATAATACTTTCTCCAAAAAACACCTTTGTCCATAGGCTGTGCCTGGAATTGCAGCTTATAGGGACAGAGATGCTACGTCGGCTTTATGTAAAATGTAGTCGTCACATGGGGTGACTATTCCTGGGGGATTATATAATCATAATTTGACAACGTTGCATGTGCTTTTCTAGCCTATTGAGCTTCTAGGAAGTGTTCGACGCCAAATAACAGATCTGCTTGTTAAGACGACGTCTTTCTACCATGTCCTATAGAGCCGGCAGAGCTCTGTGCCTTGTACCAGGTCAGTAATCGCTCTCTACGTTGCTTACGTTTCTCCTGCCTAATGATCTTCTCCACCCCACGTTTCTGACAGACAGAATGTCCACCTGGCTGTCCACGCTGAAAACTTCAAGTCTGAGATTGTGAGTGTGAAAGAAATGAGGGACATCTGGTCCTGGATCCCGGAAAGATTTGCCCTCTGCCAGCCGCTCCTGCTGTACACCAACCAAGAACATGGCAACAGTCTGAGCAGGTAGGTGTCCGTATGAGACGTGTAGGGTGGTGGGTTGTGTATATGGAGAAGATGCATCTACACAGGGCATGCATCCAGAACATCCATGGGGCACAAGAGCTTTCCATAGGGCTGGTAAGTGGTGGAAACCTATGGGTAATGTAAGCCACTACATGACCGTACAATGACATACATAGAAGATACACCTATACATAAAGTTTACATCCAGTGTGCACTGCTAAACTATCTAAAATGTACCCTAAAATTCCCTACGTGGGAAGAGGGAGATCCCATAAGCTGGAAGTTCCCTAACCACCCATCTCCTGTATCCTGCTGCACTCCTTCGGAAAGGATGTTGAAAAGTACAGGCGGTCCCCTACTTAAGGATACCCGACTTACAGACAACCCATAGTTACAGACAGACCCCTCTGAACTATGGTGAAGCTCTCTGGATGTTTCTATAGTCCCAGATTGCAATGATCAGCTGTAAGGTGTCTGTAATGAAGCTTTATTGATAATCCTTGGTCGCATTACAGCAAAAAATGTTTAAAATCCAATTGGCACTGGGGCCAAAAATTTTTTTTTTTTGTCTGGATCTACAATTATAAAATATACAGTTTCGATGTACATACAAATTCAACTTAAGAACAAACCTCCGGACCCCATCTTGTACGTAACCCGGGGACTGCCTGTAGATCTGATGGTAGATTCCTTCTGCTGCCTTTGCCCTATACTGTAATTTAATAATCCTGGAACATAACCTAATTTGTTATAACCTTTATTTTAGTAATATGTAAATTGGCTGCAGAGGCTACTGGGGCGTGGAGTAGCCTTAGCTCCCAGTGCCCGGACAGGCTAGTACACCCCCCAGTAGCCTCTGCAGTAAATTTACATATTACTAAAATAAAGTTTTTAACAAGTTAGGTTCCAGGATTGTTAAATTACAGATTAGGGCAGAGGCAGCAGGAGGAATCTACCATCACATCTACTTCTGATTCCTCATGGTAGGTTTTTTTTTTTTTTTTTTTTAATTTAAGATTAAAATATCTTATTTGGTCAAGAAACGATGCTTTCATTGCCAGGTTTTACTTGCACTGTGAAGGACATGAGCCCACCCTGCTCCTCATCAAGACCAGCAACCAGGAGGTGAGTGCCCCCCGGCCTGTGTGTATAATCCTATAAAAGCAGTGGTCATTTCTATGCTGCACCCCAATAATTCAATAATATAATACAATCCTCTATGTTGCATCCAACGTCCTCCAGTCCTTATATCCATCTGCTGGTTTCTTCCTAGGTGTGCGGTGCGTTTTTGTCTACTGATTGGAGCGAACGGAGGAAAAGCGGGAACAAGCTAAGCTTTTTTGGGACTGGAGAATGCTTTGTATTTCGGGTAAGGACTTGTTCATTTAAAGTATCCAGACATTTAACCCTTCAATATACATTGTGGATAATATTTCGCCCCCAGCATTTCTCCATCTGCAGCCTTTTCTACAGGGGTTGAGCTTCTGGTTACATGGACCCACAGCAATTGGAAGAATAGAGATAAAGTCCATTAGACTTTATACCAAAACAGACATGTCCTGTAGAAGTGAACTGGGCACACGCAGATCCACTTTGCAGACCTGAACACTTTAAGGGGTGATCAGTCCCTCTTTGGAGTCCCAGTGATGTTGAAATATTGCAGAATCGGACAAAGGGGAGGGGTTTATATTATAGATAATATAGAGAGGTGGCTGCAGCCAGTTGTCTTGGAGCTAGGAAGCAGGAAGAACAATGCTATTGACCACTAGCAGATTTTAGCCTGGGAATAATGTTCTTACTGTATACATTTCTTCTCCTCATGTTCTCACAGCTGCAGCCAGAGGTGGAGCGCTATGAGTGGGTAATAATAAAACATCCAGAGCTCGGGAGAGTGACGACAGCTACAGATAAGGAGCCTAATTCTACCCAGGAAATCCCAAACACCTCTGACCCCTCCAATCGCCTTTCACCCTTCTTGGCCACTCGTCATTTCAACCTCCCATCAAAAACCGCCTCCATGTTTATGGCGGGGAGCACAGAATGCATCATCATAGGTACGTCACTCCTACCTCCTAGGCATTCATGTAGAGGGAATAAGGAATGAATAATCCCAAAACATGGCTGAAATATAGACATGTTTTCAATCTGTCTGCTTTAGGGGAAAGAAATTGACTCTGACTTGTAGACATTCTTGACAGTGCCTAGCAAATTTATAAAATCTGCACTATGTCTGTAGTTTTTCTTTAAATGGCATAATAGTGAGTGCATCTTTGGAGTATAATACAGGATGTAATTAAGGATCAGTAGAGGATAAGTAATGTCACGTATGTACACAGTGACTGCACCAGCAGCAGAATAGTGAGTGCAGCTCTGGGGTATAATACAGGATGTAATTAAGGATCAGTAGAGGATAAGTAATGTCACGTATGTACACAGTGACTGCACCAGCAGCAGAATAGTGAGTGCAGCTCTGGGGTATAATACAGGATGTAACTCAGGATCAGTACAGGATAAGTAATGCCATGTATGTACAGTGACTGCACCACCAGCAGAATAGTGAGTGGCTACTACCATGGGGGATATTACTATATACACTGGTCCTGAATTTATTATGTAACCATATGCAGCAAACGTCATGCTCCCTCTGGTGGTGAATGCAGACAGTCATAATATATTTAGGTCTGTGTATCTCCACTAGGTTTTTTGTTTTTGTATTGAACCCTGGATATGGCATATGCCCTATAACCTGACCATTGTGCTCCCACAGGAGGTGGCGATGGACAAGCCTTGTATCTGGATTCTGATCTGAACTATGGCCGAACCAGTCACTGCAATACATTCAACAACCAGCCTCTGTGCTCCGAAACCTTCCAGATCGCCACGATTGAAGTGTGGGGCTTCAAGGACAATCTAAACAATGACGAGCGCTCCTCTGCGTTACTGTGAGGTTGTCTTCTTCATATCATTAGTGTGTAATTCTGGGGGGGTCCGGTATGGAGGCATCTGATGGAGCTCCGGCCTATTATCAATGTGCGGAGGTGCAGTGCTGGATGTTAAATGCTTATTCCCCGGGTGTTCATGGTCTCTTTCACTTGTTTCAGTGACTTCCTTCAGTGATAAAGTATCTCATTGGACCAAGCTGAACTGTGCCCCTTCCAGCCCCTGAGCTGGTCCTCATTATAAGTCATTCCTGGCGATGGAGGCGCATTGTAGACCCGTTTTGTGTGTCCATCCCTCTCCTGTGTGTTTTGCTGTGAGGACCTACCCTAAGGTCCTGTCTCCTTGTGTTTAGAATGTGTTCTTCCTCCTGTCGCCCCTCCTATACACTACCAGCAATCATTAGAAGGACCAATTACATGAAAGTCCCTGATTCTGGATAATGTGAGAATACATGGATTGTCCTGAGTCTGTCGCCTTGTGAGTGGTGAATATTTCGGGAATAAAAGTCAATCTCAGGCAGTGGTTTCACTTTATTTTTCCATTATTGCAATCTCATGGTTAATGTAAACACAAAATTAAACTATACCCGGGTGAATAGTCATCATACCTGGTGCCCTTGTATGTTGGGGGCAGATTTGGCTTATGGTATTGGTTCAGGGCTGGATCTGAGCTGTAGGGAAGAATATTATAATTGTTCCATATCAGCCATCACCATTTTATTACTTGTATAGCGCCACCTAGCTGCGTATACACCACAGCACATGCCTATACAGAAGAAACTTTAACCTTATTAACCCATATCACATGCTACAAGGCATGTCTCCTCATCTTCCTGCCCTGCTCTGTAAATGGTTAATGGATGTTAGTGCTGACTGCATTGGTTAACCATTAACCGGACAGTCCCTGATTTGAAAAGAAAACTAAAAGAAACTTCTCTACCACTGAACATTTTACAATTTTTTTGGGATGCAGAATATTAGAGGGATTGGTTTATCTCCCACTGATCCTTTTGTCCCCTCCCTTTTTGGATTTCAGGATTTGGCCAGCTGGAGTTCACCTCGTGTCCACTAGATGGCAGCAGTGATAAGATTTCCAGCACATGATAATCATCATTATTGCCTCTGGTGATGATGTCTTCCAGGCGGGTAATGGGCACATCCTATTTAGTTATTCTAATCCCAGCTTATTATAGTGTCTCCTTCAGACTGATAATTCTCAGTCTCTCTTAGTGCACAGAAAGAACTGCAGTATTCTAGGTTTCTGAAGAACCAACACCTGGAAGATGGCATGTTAACTTGGTGTATTTAAGGGATTTTCCTGTTTTTTGTAAATGTAGGTATAATGGGGAAACTGTTCTGTTGACCCTTTAACCTTATTCCCTGCCATGTAAAAATCCCAATAACTGATACAGTCCTGAGGATAGTCTTTCCTCTGTAAAATTAATTGCTTTATTTATTATATAGCGCACACAGATTCCACAGCGCTGCACAGAGCTTGCTAGATCGGTCCCTGTCCCCATGGGGCTCACAATCTAATCACCCTACCAGTATGTTTTGGAGTGTGGGAGGACCTGGAGGAAACCCACGCAGACACGGAGAGAACATACAAACTCTTTGCACATGTTGACCTGGATGGGACTTGAATCCAAGACCCCAGCGCTGCAAGGCTGTAGTGCTAACCACTGAGCCACCGTGTTACTCTGTGCCTCCTCTCTGTTCTTGGCTTTGCATCTCACGGAGTGATCTCATATTAGAGCCTGCCCTGATCACAACTCTGCATATTGTCGGAGAGGAGAGAATCCTACTACTTACAAATTATGCCCCACACTCCAAATGAATG
The DNA here is from genome assembly GCF_040894005.1 of Engystomops pustulosus. NCBI lineage: Eukaryota > Metazoa > Chordata > Amphibia > Anura > Leptodactylidae > Engystomops > Engystomops pustulosus. The sequence continues at coordinate 22,231,643 of NC_092418.1, forward strand.
GCGCATGCACAGATTTGGGGGCTGTGAAATGATGTCATACATACTGGTGGCAATAGCCGGCCACAGGAATTAGTAGCAGCGCTGCTGTGTGTGCACTAAGGTCCCTTATTTTCATATAGAAATACCGATAAAATCCATCAGCAAGTAACACTTGTGGATTTTACCTCTCCCATTGTGTGTGTTTCTTATTATTCCACAAATTTTGAAAGAATTGATGTATGACAAATCTTGTAATCCACATCAATTCTTTCTTGTTTAAAGGCCAAACAGATCAAAGCCATAACACAAACCGGGTATGTTATGTTGGAATCGGGTCCGATGTGAAACATCTAGGTAGTAGCTATAGTACTATCTTGTGTGCCCTTCTAGGGGGAGGGTATTAGCAGAATAAAATATCATTGACTTTACTGTCCCTGTATTGTACTTTTTGGATTTTTCATGTGAAGTTCTAGCAGTGAAGCCTCTTTCTCCCAGATGTGGGCTCTGCATTGGTTGAGGACCCTGGTGCACCACACGGCACAAATAGTAATCGGAGCAGTGTACCTGTGTGACCATGGGAGTAAACAGAAGCTTTCTATAGAAGGACAGCAAGCGGAGATCTAGAAAACCATGGAGAATTGTTACAGACGGTAACAGTCCCATGGACTCTTTTAGGTGGATTTTTTTATGCCCCTGCATTAAAAACAAAAATGATTGTCTTTCAGTTTTCTGGCACAGGTCTAGTAGTATGTTTTGTGTCCAACTCGCTGTGTGATAGTCAGGCCTCAGGCACACAGTCCAGGTTTTCTGTAACAAAATCCACAGGCCTAACCCTAAGTGTAAAAATAGTAAAAAGATGTTCCCTTGTTTCTCCAAGGGAGGCAGTGTTGTTTAAGAAAATACATCTCAGACATGGTGCGCCATTATTGTGCTCTGGTGATGATGCAAGTACATGGATTTTTGTTGCTTTAACAATTTTTCCAATTTATTTTTTTTCTTTGATAACTGTGCCTTGAGTAGTTAGTATGACTCCTACTCTGTCTACATAGAATATATGATGTTTATCTGACAAGTGTGGCTCTTGCAGGACTGGTGTAGTATTGTGTATCTGCATGCCTAGAGGGGCACCTCTGATTATATTCCTTTTATGGCTTCTTTACTCCTCCACGGTTACCCTGTCTGAACACATGTCCCAGCAGCAGAATGGCTCTTATGGATGGGGTACCCTGGTCTTTGACAGAGGATAAAGCTGCAAGATTACCCCTTGTACCAAGGCTGCAGAGATTGCTACTGGACCTGAAGATTGAGTAGGCCCTAACCCTGTTTAGCAGTTACCAGTATTATATTAAATAACGGCATACAATAAGCTGGGTGTCCCTTTTTTACACGTTTTAAATTTTAACTCAACTTAAAGAAGTATTTATACAACCCCTTTAAGGACATGTCTCTTGTAATGGGTGGAGGGGTCATGGACGCCTCCTTCTGTTCCGTACAATACCAGGGGAGGGTTGTTAATGGCCAAACATCACTATGGCATCTCCCACATTCACATAGACAGTGCGGGAGACGCTGAGCAGCAATTTCCTGCACTCCCATCCCAATGAATAGAGCTGCACAATGTATTCTAGATCTGCTGCTCCTTCTGTTTGGTGAGAATAGGCTTCCCATTTTCTGGATTGATGGGGGTCCGTTCTTGTGATCGGTGGGGGTACTAGCAGTTAGACCGATTTCCCACCAGAGGATAACTTGCTGATCAGTGGGGGTCTCAGTGCTGAGATTGTCATGCGAGGCCGTCTACTCCGTTAGTCTGAGGAGCGACGAGGGGTCCAACAGACCCCGTGTTTTTGCGATCTGCAGTGGTCTCGGCACTGAGATCCCCACTGATCAGCAAGTTAGGCACTAGCCATGGGATAGGGCCTAACTTTGCTTCGTGGGAAAACCCCTTTAATATTCATTGTTACATTTTAAAGTAATGTTTCTCTGGATGCGGCCGAGATGCTATACCAGATATAGTCCATAGACAGAAGAGTGGTGCTGTTTCTGTAAATAAATCCTATCCCTCGATCACCCTGTCTCACAAAATACAAGGGTAGTAAACCATTAAACACACACAGTATGGATAGATCACACACAATGTTTCCCTGTGTTGTTCCTGGAAACATGTAACCCTTTACATCCTGTCAACTGATACATTGCAAAATCTTTCCTTCCCCTTGCAGCAAACTACTAGTGTGCCGCGCCTATGAGAAAAGAATTGTGCAGCTGTAATACTATGGGAAATATGGGGCTGCGGATATTAACTTTCTACCATGTTTTATTTGTTTGGTTTTTTTTTTTATTATATATATACCTTTTGTACGTTTAAATCAGGGTTATATCTCCTGCTTGTACAGTCAGCAGGAGCCTACAAGGAGGGCACGAATCGGGCATGGGAGAAAGATAACTCTACAGGTGAAAAACTCAATCAGTTGGTCAGCCGGACATGTGTGGTGCAGCTGCGTTCACACGCGGCGTTTGCATTGCGTTTTGAAATTAAATAAACAGGTGAGGAGCGGAAGTTTTGCCTAATTGCATTGTGTTAACATTGGGTTTCATAAATGCAATGTGAAAGCTATGTGATCAGACAAATCTCCTCTCCACAGCTGTTGTATTGCGTTCTGAAAACGCAACATGTGACCGCAGCTTTTAAAGGGGTTTCCATTTTACACTATTTATCCACAAGATCTCACTTGAAGGTTTGATAAATACCTATATGTGGCCTCATACAATGCTGACTGTGTATATTGTTATAGGTGTATGTATCAGATCTACCTAATGAGCTGTACACAGCATTTGATTAGTGCACCCAGTATAATAATTCCTTTATTTTATATAGCGCACACAGATTACGCAGCGCTGCACAGAGTTTGCCAAATCAGGCCCTGTCCCCTATGGGGCTCACAATATAATCAACCTACCTGTATGTTTTGAAGAGTGGAGGGAAACTGGAGGACCCAGAGGAAACCTAGGCAAACATGTAGAAAACATATAAACTCTTTGCAGATGTTGACCTGGGACTTGAACCCAGGACCCCAGTGCTGCAAGGATGTAATGCTTACCACAGACCCACCATACCGCCCCTATGGCTTCACTTGCAGGACTATCGGCCACAGCGTGATCGACATAACATGTAGCATTAGTCTTGCTTGTAGTCACTGATCTTCCCTACCTATGAGATGTCTTGGGTTCAATTACAGTAAGTAGTGATACAAACAGTTAGTGAGTTATTGGAGGAGACACAGCCGGTGGCTTTACTCCACACATCGGTGCGCCAGCGTATGATAGCCCCGCCGCTGCATGTTCGCAGCCCGATACATCAAGAGGCTTCTGCCTCGCAGCCGGCTGCGCAGCGTTTATCCTAGGCCTGGCGTAGAAAAAAAAACGCAGCTGGCGACTATTCACATATGAAAAGTCACCGGCAGCAGTGAGTGCAGCCGCGGCCCCCCTTCACGACCCACTGGCGTGAAGGTTGGCGAATCGGGGCAAATAATCGCAAAAGCTAGCATTTGCGATTATTTCAGGGCCTCTGAGCCACTGGCGTGGAAAGCAGTCCTGACTTTTATGATGTCACAGCTGCTTCACAGAGTAACTAAGACTCCTCACAAGGATCCCTGAGGAAGGAGACTACTGTTTCCAAAATGTGTAGGATTGTGAAGAATCTGTTGCTCTGTGAAGCGGCTGTGACCTCATGATGGGACTGAGTTTTCGGACAATTTGTGGAGTAGAGCCGCTGGCCAGGGCTTCTACATTATCTGTTTCTCCATCTTACATTGTCTCAATACTTACTGGAATCCAACCCAAGCCATCTCATAAGTAGGGAGAATCACTGATGACAATGAAGACTTCTACGACGTGTTATGTCTACCTATCTATATTATAATAATAATTCTTTATTTATATAGCGCACACAGAGTTGCACACAGCATGTCAATTCGGTCCTTGTCCCCATGGGGCTCACAGTTTAACAACCTACCAGTATGTTTTGGAGGAAACCGGAGGACCCAGAGGAAACCCACGCAAACACGGAGAGAACATACAAACTGTTTGCAGATGTTGACCTGGATGGGATTCGAACCCAGGACCCCAGCGCTGCAGGGCAGAAGTGCTACCCTCTCAGCCACTGTGCCACCCTAATATTACTATTAATACAGGTTTAGCGTGGTTATCTTGCTTTGCCTAATCATCCAATTCATGCTACATACGATGTGTAAGTGGATATAGGGCTCAGGCCTCGGCATTTTATATGGGAAGTAAAACCTTTTGTTGCGGTGATCATGAAAGCTACTTATGATTCTAACCTGTGAAGAAATGAGAATCGGCCTGATGAGGATTGTACATTTCTGATGGAGGATGCACAAGACATCACAAGTGACAAGGTGAAATGTTACGGATAATACAGGGCAGGAACGTGACTTTGGAGAAGTGTTAAAACGGGAAGAAGTGGTTGTGTAATATCGGGGACTAGTAAAGTGAATAACCATTGCACAAGCAGCCCCACGCCACTGTGTATATAGTCAGGAGCAGGACTGACACTAGGAAGTTTGGGGCCCCTGACCGGAAAATTTTGTAGTCCCCTCACAGAATGATCATCCACCCCTGTGTACACAGTGCGTTCTCTGCACCTAGAAAGGGAGGGGGGGTTTCTGTGATTTAGGGCCCCTTCTCCATGGGGCCCCCTGAACATTCACACTAAACCCCCTGATGGCGGCCCTGGTCAGGAGGGTGACAACCATAGTGGTTGTCATGTAAGTCTATAACCTCAAAATACAGACTGTATGGCGGCCATCTTTCCAGGACCGAACACTGCGCAGGGACCAGGACGCCCATCATCATCGTTATCTATAATGCAGCGAGTCCCTGGGACTACTTTCCTGCCCTGTAATCATGCTTTCATAATAGGACATTAGGCCCACAGAGAAGAAGTTTAGTATTATTTTCTAGTCACTATGTCTATTTTTAGGAATCTTTTACGCTCTTTCATGCCTCTGTCTAGATATATTTGCACAAATTGCATCTCAAAGCAAAAGAATAACACAGAAAATTCATTTATTGGAGTCTTGGAGGTGAGTAATTACAGGAACCTGCTCAGAGCGTCGTGTTTTATGTCTTTCATAACCTAATTGTAGTGTGCGCGACTTGTGGGATGTATTTCCAGCATAACCTTTATGGGGCCGCCTGTAGGATCTTGGCTCCCTCCAGTGCTGTGTTAATAATTCATACTTTACAGCTGCACCAGGATGATCAGATGATGTGTATTCCTGAGGGCCTCTCTCTGTCTCCTTGGAGAGATGAGCATGTTAATGTATATCACTGTCTCATTCACTTCAATAATGTATACATATGTAGTAGTATCAAGGCGATGGGGCTCTATTACAAGACAACTAATAATCACAGATTTGCAGGCAGCATGTTATACAGCAGGAGGAGCTGAGTAGGTTGTGTATCATGTTATATATCAGGATCAGCTGAGCAGACTGTACTATTTGCAGGCAGGATGCCTTAGAGCAAGAGGAGTAATGCAGAATATTACATAGTGTCCTATCTGCAGGCAGTATGTTATACAGCAGGGGGGTCAGAGCAGATTGTACATAGTGTCCTATATGCATGCAGCATTCTACGGAGCAGGAGTTGCAGAGTAGATATTGCATATCAAGCTTTCCCTTGACATACTGGGGCAGATTTACTTACCCGGTCCATTCGCGATCCAGCGGCACGTTCTGTATGGAGGATTCGGGTCTTCCGGCGATTCACTAAGGTAGTTCCCCCGATGTCCACTAGATGTCGCTGCTGTGCTGAAGTTCATCGGAATGCACTGAACTTCACCAAGCCGTGCCGGGTGCAGGTAAGCGCGTTTCAAGCAAAAATTCGCGTAACCCACCGGAAAACGCGATTCGGGCCCTTAATAAATGACCCCCGCTGTGTCTGTACTCAGCACCTGCCTTCCTACCTATCACCTCCTGTCCTCCAGAAATGACTTGTGTTTGACAAAGGCCCATTTGGGGCCGAAACGTTACCGTTATTAAAGTCGTATAAAAATGAATAAAACTTTCTTGTGACATCAAACAATGAGTGCTTGTATTTCATACTACATCAAATATTAAATATTGTTATATCTGCAGGTAGCATTTTATAGAGCAAGAGGGGCAGAGTAGATATTAAAAAAACGTATCTGCAGGCATCATTTTACAGTGCAGGATGGGTGGAGCATATAGTACATAGCATCCGGTCTGCAGGCAGCATATTATAGAGCGGGAGGAGCTGAGCAGATTTTATATAAAATCTCCTACCTGCAGGCAGCATGTTATAGAGCAAGAAGAGCAGAGCAGATATTACACAGTGTCCTACCTGCAGGCAGCATGTTATAGAGCAGGAGGAGCAGATTGTACATATTATCCTATCTGCAGGCAGCATGTTATAGAGCAGGAGGAGCAGATTGTACATATTATCCTATCTGCAGGCAGCATGTCTACACAATCCCTTTTTTTTTATTAGAAATGCATATTTATTAAAGGGGTTTTATGGAAATAAGATATTGATGATCTATTTCAGATCAGTGGGCAGACGCCTTAATTATATAACATCATGTTTTTGTTTTTTTCCTAGATTATTCCTGTGGCTATTTTTTTTTTCTTTCTACTTTGCAATGTTAATGGATGCTGTAGCGTTTAGACCTTAGGCAGGCTTGTGTTTACACCTTAAACGGCACCACCCAAAACACTGTACATTAGCAATTCTAAGTAGACGAGGGTCACTCACATTTTCATTAGCTGTATGGGGTGCAGGGGTTATGAGATCTGCCTGAAGGGTGATCCTGGGAGATTTGTTGTTTCACTATTTTCTGGATGAACCAGGAAGTTCTGGAATGTTGTGTTCTCTTTAAATGGTGGAGTTATGAGACTAAACTTTTATATAAACTTCTAAAAGTAATTAACTATTTATGCTACATACAATTATTTACAGTCGACTACATACCTGCCCAACAGAGGTCCATGGGACACCCTTTTGGCCCTCCTCAAGGTGTATGATGGCCTATCGATATATTTGACATATAAAATGTTATGACTTTGGGGTGGAGGGTTGTGTAAGAGAAGAGGTTGTCATACTACCTAAAACTATGAAGGATTGCAAAATCTTGACCCATTACTATAAAGTACTTGTGTTTCTCCACTTGTTTTACCCTTGTGTTTCTGTGTTGGATGTATAGGGACTCCCCGGGGACAATGTTGCATGTCTGGTGGGACTGCAGTAGAGTTTGTCCATTCTTAGTCTATTCTTGGCATATGAAACCGTAACGGGAGATGATTCCCCCCAAACTGCGACTTCTGTCTGTACCCCTGGGCCTTGTAGGTTCACAAAAACAAGGAATGTTTTTTTTTTTTCGTGACAGTAGAAAGATCAGTTATACCGCGTCACTCACTTTTCAACCAACTCCGAATGGTTTTTGGAAATGACTCCTATTTTTATACAGAGGTTGCCGAATGATTGATCGGTTGCTGCTGGGCTGGCAGCCTTGTATGCTTTTTTCAGGATCTCTCCAGCTTATTATGACTTACTTGAGTGATGTGATTGTGACACAGAGGGGTCTGATGAGCTGCTTTCACCCGATTGGGAAACAAGTGAAAGGAAGATTTCTGTGATTTTGCTGGTTCTGGCCATTTTGCATGTCTTTATTTCAGTTCTTGACTGCGCCAACACTGGCCTTGCCTCATCATTGTCCCTCCATATCAACAATTTTGGAGAAGGAAAGAACTGGACCACACATTATACAATCTATGGACTTGAGGTTCTGTGTTAAATTTTGATCAAATTGCATAAGCCACTTTACATTACTTTACTTTACTAACCACTTTACTGTGACCTCGTGCTAGTGGGTTCATGGTGTCACACCATTGCTGAAACACTGCGCCAGCAGGGACCAGGTCCCAGCACCCTATCAGTACCCATACTGGAAGGCTAAGCCCCAATGACTCTGGGCCATCTCTCCACCAGCACTGTACCAAAGAAACAGCAGACACCATTCAGTACCGCACCATGTGAACAAGTCTTGAATGCTCCCCATTCCTTTTGGTATTAAAAAACTGAGCAAGAAGGTGGCCACTGAATGTAGTCTCCTGTGCCCACATAGAATTGTATGCATTCAAGTCTTGTTCACACAGCGCAATACTGCATGGCGTCAGATGTTTCTGTGGTGCGGTGCTGGCTGGAACCAGGGATCAGAGCCATGGGGGCTTAGCCTGCCAGTATGGGTACTAGGGGGCTGCTGGGTCCTAGTCCCTGCTGGTTCTGTGTTGCAGTGATGGTGGACGCCATGTGATGCTGCATCCCCAGCATACGGACACACTAGAACGAGGTGACAGTGACATAGTTAGTAGCTTATTCAATTTGATCAAAATGTATCTAAGAACCTTGAGTTGTTTTGTCAGTGTAACCAAGCGGGAGTAGATCATTGGATAATGTGTGGATCTTCCTCTCTAAATGTTGGTATCATTGTGTCTTCAGACATTGAGACCCAAGTTCCCTTGCTTTTATTTTCCAATTGTTGACCTATACATTTTCTATGTTTCATTTTTTTACTTGTATTTGACAAAAATGTTTAATAAAATCTGATTGAAAATAAAAATGTGTGGGGCTTAAAAAGTGTATCCCAGTGAGGCATGGCTATACTTCTGAGGTCCAAGGATCTTCATGTAGTCCTAGGGTTTATAGGAGGGTGCAAAATTTGGCCCCCACTGAATGTAGCCAAGACAATGGCACATGGTACTATTCTAAATTATCTTGAATACTCTTGCTGCGAGCCTGACCAATAGAGTGGAAGTTGTACTGACTACTCTGGAAATTCTCTCTCCTCTCGCAAATCACTTGGCGGGTGGATTGAAGGTGGGCTAAGTGATCTGTGAGGAAGTAAACCTATCCCTGATTGGCTAGGATTTGGCTGGTAACCAGTTCAGCCAATCTGTGTTGGGGTGTGGAGGTCAAATGTCCCGAAAAGCATGCTGCATGCAAGATTGAGTATGAATAGGCTGATCTTTCAGAGCTGTGAGCTGACTGTGAGACATTGCTGGTGGGGGCCCTGGGGCGCGCGCCCTTGGAGCCCTCCATGTAGCCATTCCCCTAGGACAATAAGGCCATTAGATTTGCTTTGGATACATTAAAGGAAATCTACCCTGAAAATATGTCATGATAAACCAGGGGCACTCACTCATACATCCAGGCACCGTGACTGTGGTAATCTTCTTGTATTTATCCATGGCCTCCTTCCTTCTAATATCAATTTTTAAAAATATGCTAATGAGCCTGAGGAGCTACCCTGGGTCCTCTGTGCTATGGCTTTACAGACTGTGGCACTGTCCAACCTCCTCTGCTCCCTCAGCACTTAGAATACAGCAGGGAGTGCTCACTACAACAGGCTCATTAGCATAATTTATTATAAATTTATAATAAATATCAGGAGATTACCACAGTCACAGTGCCTGGATCTATGTCAGTGCCTGTGGTTTATCATACTTGATTTTAAAGGTAGATTTCCTTTAAAACTACTCAATAATTTCCCATGTCCTATGAACAATCCTAAAGAAGAACACAACTATGCTTAGTCTTTTTATGGATAATATGATTGCTAATTAGTATTTCATTGGCTGATGTAACAATAATGCAGGCCAGTTTCATGGATGGAGTCTAAAGAGTAGGTAACCAGCTCCTAAAAAAGTTTAGGGACCATTGCAATCACCTTGTGCCACTGACTACAACACAAATGCAGATCAATGACAGAATGTGAGTTGTCTACAAGGGTCACTGCGTACAGTATAAGAAACTTCTTTGTCCTGCCCTCTCTCTTTGTCTCTTTACCAACAAACACATCATCTTAGACCCATGACACTTGTCTCTGCTCCATGCAGACAGAAGGAGGATCTGACTGGTTTGTCAGGGTCTGTCGTTGCTCCAGCCAGTACTTCACAGCAGGTTATCTACCTCCCCGAAAAGAAGAATGTGTTTAGAGGGAAAACATCTCATCTAGATCCAACCAGCAACTGAGTATTACTGGAGAGATGGATGACCTCTAAACGGCTCATGCCGAGGTCACCGCTGCCATCTGTGAATAATTCCAGGGTCAGGAAATGTCAATATTTCTTAACGCTCAAGAATCTCTTCAAATTTATCGTTTTCACTCTCTATTTTGAGATTTATAAGAACGTCTTGCATTAACCAGTTGTCAAGCAGTTTAGTCAATCTTATCAATGTCATGTGCCAGCCCTTATATCTATAAAAGTTATCTCCACAAGCATTACTGTAACTAGGACCCTGTGACTAGGCCGGGATGAATACAACTATCAAGGCCGGCGTTAGGGGGCGGCAAACTGCTCCTAAAGGGGCCCCCTGCATGTGGACTTTTGTGGGCAGAGGATGTGCTGCTCCTTTTATACCCCATAGTTAAATTCCCGGGTGGAGATGCTTATCTTTCTTCAGTCTATATATCTATCATCTATCCGTCTAGTTATCAATGTCCTATAATTTGTCTATTTTCTTACGTAGTTATATGTCTATCTACATATATATCTATATATCTTCTATTTATCTATCGATCAATCAATCTTTTATCTCTCTTCTACTGTATTATCTCTCATATCTAGCTATCTATAATCTTCTTTATATTCATGTATCTATAAATCTACATTATTTTCCATATTTATCTTCTATCATCCATCTCCCTATCATCTGTCTCTCTCCTATAACATTCTCCTACAGCCCCATATTACACATTACCTTACAATACTTCTGCTTGTAAACTACGAAGTGTTATTATTGTGCGGGGCTGAAGAAGCCTCTTACTAACTGTGACTGTTCATAAATTTGTTTTATTTTAAGGCCCCATTTTTAGTGTTGCCTAGGACCCCACTTTGTCTAAAACTGTCCATGATAACAATAGCAGGAATTGCAGTCACACCATATATCATGACAAAGCTTCCCTCCTGTTCTGTGTTGTTTCATCTCCTTCCACATGTATGTGTTATCGGCTGGTAACCATATCTTACTTATGTGAAATCTACGATTCAGACCAAGTGTTATACAAATTATTCCAAACACACCAAGTGTACCGGGATCATGTGATCATCTTCCGGGTGATGGGGCTTCCCAACAATGTTAGGGAAAACAGTATAAAGCTAAATTCACATTAACGTGTGCCCGACGTACAGTAGCAGGGCGAGCACACATTGGCCCCTGCCCCTCTCCATAACGACGCGCGGCACCGTATTACGGGGAAAAATAGGACATGTCCTATCTTTCCCCAGGTACGTACCACTCTGTACAGTGCCGTATAACCCAACGGCCATGTGAATGAAGCCAGACGGTGTCAGACTGGGATTCCTTGGGCCCACCCTTCATTAACACCAGTGGCTTAACTAGAAGCTGATGGGCCCCAGTGCAAAGTCTGTGCCGGCCCCCCCGACTATAATGTATGGTTTATAGTAATAGTCTTCTCATATGGGAAAGTGACACCATAAGGGCCCCCTAAACCTCTTGGGCCCTGGTGCGATTGCAACCTCTGATTAACACCTAGGAAATAGACTGTAGTAGCCTCCAAATTGTGTTGTCTACTACTGTACCTCACAGGTCCAGTATAAGGTCTAGTGGATCCTCCAGGTAATCTGGTTGGCCTATCCAGCATTGGCCCACTGGGATAAGATTTAGTGGGGCAGATTAATCGAAAGTTTTAAAAGAAAAAACACAAATAAAATCACATGTAACCACTAAGGCCAGCGATTAGTTCAGTGATTACCGGTATGTGAGCACAACCAAAGACTGGAGCTGGTGTTTGGAAGGGCACAAAGTACACAAAACCTAACCTCTTTTTGTGGTTTTATGGCAATACTTAAAAACGCTTTAAAGGCTAGACAATGGATAACCCAAACATGAAACTCTAATACTCGGTATCTATGTAGTCATTCACATTTTACGGAGTTAGAAACAGGTAATGCATAGCCAAATTCTTTGGGTTTTGGTTTATACTCAAATATAATCAGATTAGCAAAAATCTAAATGATAAAGTCCTATATTCTGTATAAACCGGATGAATACATGGATGTAGCACCTATCTTGAAGGGGAGCTGTGTTTCCCACCCATATATGAAGATACCAGTACTATCATTTGTAAAAAAAATAAATATATTACGGATTTTGGATTTGCACGTCACGGTTTTAGGGACCATGTAATGCTTTATTGGCACCAGAGCAGCACTGAAGGGACTAGATACCAGATTTTTCCTACAACTGATCTGATTTTATAATAAAAACGCCCCATTCAGAGCAGCTCAATATCCGTATGATGACACAGATGGATTATAATTTAGTAACTTTCCATGGCACTCATCTATTTTGGCTTTTTTGTGGAATGATAACTATTTCACACATTTATCTGGTGCTTTGTAGAAGTGTCAGTCCAATGGCCGGCTTCACAGCTCTCAGCAGAGGGTTGTATTTGTGTAATACACACGTGACGGACAAGGACTATTTGGAGTCTTTATGAGAATGGTTTCTCCTGGAAGATGTTGTGTACCCAGGGTCTTGGTAGCCAGTGTCATCCTGAGCTGTGCTTACAGTACACAGAGACACAACCCAATGTGTACACAAGAAACACAAGCTTAATAAACTAAGCTCAACTCCAAGACTCTGTAACCCTTCACTGGATACACTGGAGACAATTTATATGTTGCTACCATATAGCGATACGGAGTTGTGCAGCCAGTAGTATGATGTAGGGTCACCAGTTTATTATTAATACGAGGAAATCTGCTGCTAACAGATGACAAATTGAGAAGGTCAGAAGAAGCCACGAGCACTCATTACATGCAGCCTCTGTATTACGAAGCCATAATTCAGTATACATATATATATATATATATATATATATATATATATATATATATATATATATATACATATACCTCCATATGCCTCCAGTTTCATAAGGAAGCTTTTTATTTAAGTCTGACTCTATATGACTCCAACAGGGACTGCACCGTCTACATAGGGTGCAACAAGTTGCTACAATAGAGATATTTTGTTTTGCTTTAGTACATTGTACAAGGAGTGTAAGCTGCATCTGGTTATTATAGCGATCCATACACAATAATTTGGTTATTTTTCAGTTCATTGAAAATTTCTAGACTATTGATGTGGTCTCCGATTGCCTATTTGTTTGAGTTCTAGTAGCTAACCTCATTTCCATTACTTATTCATAATTAGACAAAGACAAAATGTGCTGATAGAGTAACAAAGTTAAGTGTAAATGGCTGTGCTCACCTTTATAGGTTATGGCAATTCACTATAAGATAATCGCATCATTGGCAGAATGAAGGATGTAATGTGCTGCCCTCTACAGTTTTTTGGTTTAATGATAAATTATAATTCCTTTACTTATATACACAGATTACGCAGCGCAGTACAGAGCTTGGCAGATCGGTCCCTGTCCCTAATGGTGCTCACATTAGAACCCGGAGGAAACCCACGCAAACACAGAGAGAACATACAAACTATTTGCAGATGCAAGGCTGTAGTGCTAACCAATGAGCCTGGTTTAGTAAAACATATACATAGACATTTGCAGAGTTGTTTTTTGGGGTTTTTTTTTCCAGACCCGTGCAGGGTCCTTTCTCAATCAGTACTTCATACGGATAAGACCCAGATCCAAAATGCGTTTCCACAGATGTCTATGCATACGTTTTACTAAATCCAACAGACAGCGCCATTTTCGGCATGCCTACTCAATACTACTAAAGTTCAGTACCCCTACTTAAGGACACCTTACTTACAGACAACCCATAGTTACAGATGAACCCTTCTGACCTCTGGTGAAGCTTTCTGAATGCTTTACTATAGTCCCAGACTGCAATGATCAGCTGTAAGGTGTCTGTAATGAAGCTTTATTGATAATCCTTGGTCCCATTACAGCAAAAAATGTTTAAACTGCAATAGTCACTGGGGCCAACATTTTTTTTGTCTGGATCTACAATTATAAAATTTACAGTTTCGACTTACATACAAATTCCACTTAAGAACAAACCTCCGGACCCTATCTTGTACGCAACCCGGGGACTGCCTGTATTTAGATTGTGAATAACCAGATAAAAAAAATCTGAATCCATGACCCTTTACTGTTAGTCAAAAGGCATAAGTTGTATACCCTCATTCTCAACTATGTCCATCCTTGGAGCTAGAGCAACGACAAAGATGAGTATTCTTCTTCACTTGGGTTCTTGTGGTTATTCTTTGCTCGTCCTAAAGAATTTCCCAACTCGTGACCCTCTGTCTGAATAATGACTTCTGTTTTCCTCTAACCACCACTTACTCACCGTGCTTCCCTATTCACTGTAATGACCAGGGGGAAATAGTGAATATAGTAAATCTTGGCTGAGGACGGCACCAAATGTCCTTGACTTGATCTCTTCCTTGTATGTGCACTCGGATTACAGCTGCACACAGGTATCTGCACCATTGAGCAGAAATGTACCTATGAGGACGTAGATTTTTTTTTCCCCCATCCTCATTATTCTTACACTGCATTGCTGAAATCTGCAGCAAATCTTCAAAGTGTAAACGTATCGACTGTATAAGACGACTGTGGGCTAAACGCAAAAATGGCAGCTGGCATTGAGATCTATTGTGCATGGTCACGGTGCAGTGAGCAAAGGATGTCTCCCCGACCCCTGACCAGGCTGCCATAGGGGCGGAAGAAGTGAGCCACACTCCCCCTCCCATCTCCACCCAGCCCCCTTTGCAGTGAACACACGTGGCAGAATTGAAATATTCAGAAACAGCCCCTCCATGGTTATTATATAAGCCCCCTCACACCCTATGGATTCCTTAGATACAGCTCAACCCCATGGATTTATTATGTACAGCCTTATGTGCCCCCCCCCCCCCACCAGCAACTCTGGGCCCTGGCACTTGCCCAGGTATGCCCAGTGCTAGGGCCGACCCTGGCTTCTCCCCACCTTCCCAATGACTCTATGAGAGTCATATGTTCTGCCGCAATGATAGGACACACTAAAACGTAAATGCTTGACCGCTGCCTCTGAAGTAAGAGAACCTAGAGATTACTTATGTTTAATAAATTGGCCTTAGCACAGCTTATAGTGCACATTTTACTATGTGATCCTATTGGTCTTTATATAAGCTTGGCAGGAAAGTTGCCTACAATGGGAAAACATGGCTATAATAAGGGATAACAGTCCTGCTCTAATGTAAATATACAAAATAACACATTGGGGGACATTTACTATGGTGTTTCCGCCAGTTTTGTGGCGCTCTCACCACATGTTCTGCTCTCAGACCTATTTATTAGCTGTCGGGGACAGAAAAAATGACTTTTTCCGTCTGCTCCGACTGTTCTCCGAAAAGGGGCGTGGCTTTGGCGGAGTGGAAACTCAGACACAATTACTATGTGTCGCAGCCCTTTTTGGGCGGTGTAAACTGACGGAAAGTAGACCAAAAGAAAACTGGTCTAGCAGGGACTGTTGGACACATTTCTGGTGCTCGGGACAGATTTTGTCCTAGGGACAGAAAATAGTCTCGGCGCCAGAAATGTCTCTGCACAGCTCTACAATATTAAATGTGTGTCTTCTTACCGAGAGCAGGTCGGTAACAAAGCCAATGCAGACACCGACACTGTAAGTAAATGTCCCCCATTGTGTTTGGGATACAAATAGAGGACTCCACACTATTCCTATAGGTATGGCATTGATGTGTACATTGCTTAGAACCATAAACAGATGGCAATCATCCACACTGTTTATGTATATATATACACACTAGGGGGCACTATCAATTTAATGGCATGAGTTATCTCTTTGAAGCCTTTCTTTAGTTATCAATGTAGAGTATAGCAAAATGCTGGGCTTTTGGGGTTAGCTCCCTTCTGTATATATTACCATGTATAACCATGCAGAGGCATACATACAATGTTATATCCTCTATTGCAGGGATGTCAAACTCACATCAGCCCCGTGGTTGCCTTAAAGGGGCGAAAGATATTTTATTACTTTATAAATGTATCCACACAAGCTGTTTAGTAGTTACATGTATACATTATTACCTGTTACAATCGGCCATTTGAGGGCAACTAGAAAGCTGAACATATTGCAAGATAACCTGAGACCCCGATTGGCCAGTATGTGCCCCTACAGTGACCAAAAGTCAGAAAGTGCACAATAACCAATAATCAAAGTGCTCCAACACTAGCAGCCAATAGTCACAGTGCCCGAACACCAGCAGCCAATAGTCACAGTGCCCCAACACCAGCAGCCAATAGTCACAGTGCCCCAACACCAGCAGCCAATAATCACTGTGCTCCGATACCAGCAGTCAATAATCACAGTGCTCCGATACCAGCAGTCAATAATCACAGTGCTCCGATACCAGCAGTCAATAATCACCGTGCTCCGATACCAGCAGCCAATAGTCACAGCGCCCCAACACCAGCAGTCAATAATCACAGTGCTCCGATACCAGCAGTCAATAATCACCGTGCTCCGATACCAGCAGCCAATAGTCACAGCGCCCCAACACCAGCAGTCAATAATCACAGTGCTCCGATACCAGCAGCCAATAGTCACAGTTCCCCAACACCAGCAGTCAATAATCACAGTGCTCCGATACCAGCAGCCAATAGTCACAGCGCCCCAACACCAGCAGCCAATAGTCACAGTGCCCCAACACCAGCAGCCAATAGTCACAGTGCCCCAACACCAGCAGTCAATAATCACAGTGCTCCGACACCAGCAGCCAATAGTCACAGTGCCCCAACACCAGCAGCCAATAATCACAGTGCTATGACACCAGCAGCCAATAGTCACAGTGCCCCAACACCAACAGCCAAATAGCCGCTTGTCTGTAGAACCCCCTGACCAACCTCCGAGGGATATCCCACTGTGGGGGGTGGGAGGGGGGGGGGGTAATAAATATTTTATTACCTTTCCCTGCTCCCCTCAAGCAGCAGCAGTCTTCTTATCTTCTCCTCTGTGCGGTAGCTGTACGTGGTCATCACATCTGCCGGTTACAGAGCCGCCGCACACAGGAGTAAAGAAGAAGACAGCTGTAGTTTTGGGGATCTTGGAAAGGTGAGTATCTGACTACCTGACCCCTATGCTGCTCTCCTGACTAGCACAGCATAAGGAAGACAGGACAGATAGGGCCTGTAGGTTTTGAGTATGAAACCTGCGATCTTTCGGATTACCGAGGAACTACAGACAGACTTGATTTATGTGACTGTTGCAGCCAATAAAAAAATATATAAAATATAACTCAGATATATGTAATTATAATGACATTTTCCTGATCAGAGCCTTGTTCACCCCATGGTAGTGCTGACAATTCCCGCTGGTGCAGAGACACCTCTAATATAAAAGCTGTAGGAATCTCTCCCTCTCACCTCCGCACCCTGTTATCTCGGCACAGCAGAATGCTTAGCAGTAAACAGGTTTTTATTTCCCTATGTGTGTGGAGAAGTAAGATAGGCAACACCCCATAACAGCGCAAATTCATGCTTTTATTAATCACTTTTCTTATGACCAGAGCTTCGGCGTCCTACATATAACAAAACCGGCGACATGTGTTTCCTTATTTTACAACCCACTGAAAATGTTCTTCTGTGTTTGCAATGTGTATAGATAAAGCTCCCAACATATAATCAGTATTGGTAAAAAATTTCGTACATATTTGAATAACCCAAGGTATGTCTGGAATATGGCCGCCATATTGGTTCATGGACAAGTTTTTGTCTACGGGGAGTTTGTCATGTATGATATCAAAGAAAACCCAAATTATCTCAGGAATCCACTGGCACAATCAGATATGTAATATCTCTTGTAGTATTAAAGTTATCACCATCAACTCCATTAAATTTCTGTAAGCTAAGGGTGAAGTCACACAACCGTTGGCCCCTATACGTCCACCATAGGCTGGCAATGGGTGCACGGCGCGGTACGGAGCGCCACGGTGCAGCACACGTGTGGCACCGCACCGTTCCGTACACTGGAAAAGGTATGGAGAGGGGCTCACTCCCTGGTCCTGTCCCGTGTGCCAACGTGTGCCCGCCGTGCTATGGTACGGCGGGCACACGTTCGTGTGAATTCGCCCTTAGACAGCGACAAACAGACCTACGTGCTCCGGCACATGGCCGTATACATGGTCTTAACAAAAATGGGCATCATTACACACATTTAAAACAAAATTTGCAGCCAGATATATGTCCCCACATATAGCTATGGTGCCGGCCCACAGTTTGGTGAAGACACACGTATACTGTAACGTGCGCAGGAAGAAAGATGAAGCATACTCTATCTTTTCCCGTATGTACGGCCGGACATCATGCGTCACTATGGAGAGGGGAGGGGTGAGCAGCTCGTCTCTCCGCCTCTCCAGCACACGGCTGTATACTTGTCTGGGCTACGGCTGGTCCAGTATACGTCTGTGTGAATGAGGCTTTATACAGAAAAGTAACAAAACGCAACTATGCTCACACACCAAGAGTCATGTCATGCATATATATGCACAATAGATAGATCAATATTGTGAATCTCATATTCGCGCTTCCCTGTGTATCAGCCTAACTTCTCTTACCCAATCATGTTACTAAAACATTCAATGTGAGAAGAAAGATGAACCTGCTTACTGGTTTAATGCAGGATTAAATAGGCATTGATAGGACAGAGCACATAATAGGACACAGCCTCAGCAGATTCCAATAGGCTGGTCCCTATTGGGTCAAGATATATGAAAGACTGATGAAAGTATAGTTTCCTATATTCTGAAAGGTTTCTACATTGTACTCTGGGTATACCAAATATATACAATATATTTGTAACCTAAAATCAATACAGAAATTCTCCATACATTCTCATGAGGGTTTATTGGATTGGATCCAATGTACAATGTATACATACTCCATAACCTACCATAGTACTAACAGTCACATCACCCCCAGAAGATCCCATTTTAGTAGCAGAAACAGAAAGAAAAGTAACAAGTTGCAGGAGCACCTTTACCATAAACTATTTTATTCTACTTTAGCAAACAGGATTCATAGGTGGGGACCATGTACTTTATATTGATGAAAGCATCTTCTCCTCCATGACGCTCAAAGGCTTCCAGTGTTTCTTGAATCAAGTCTCCGATGTTTTCCCTTTTTTGCTGGCTGTAGTCAATGCCGTCTCCGGAGTTGACGTTCATGTTTTTGAAGATGTTGAGAATCGGGAGAATCTGTCGGTAGTACGGCACGAGAGCTTCTCCCACCATCTCGGCAGAGACGACCAGGTGCTGGAGGACTTTCAGGGTGGTGCATATCACTTGTCGATTGCGGATATTCAGAGCATTTTTTATGGGTATAATGAGCTGCGGGATGACGGGAAGAATCTTGGCTCCTCCGTGCTCCAGCATGTCGTGGACTCCTTGACGTGCGAAAAATTCGTAGGGATGTGTCGTCTCACAAAGGCCGTCAAAGAAAAGAGGCAAGTAGTGGTGATAATCCAGCTTCTCAATCTCCACCTTCCAGGCTATTTTGTTTCCTTTGGTATCATGCTCAAGGGCAATAGGGAAGTCTCCTCGCTCGTAAAACTTACGGAAAGCGGTGGGCTTTGCAGGTCGCTCTTTGTACGCTCCTGCTGCTGGGGGGCCTTTCACCACTGAATTCTTCATCCAGGCTTTGGTGGTGAAGCCCTCCGTGGAAGCAGAAGCTTTACCCTTGGTCTTGGAGGTCTCCATCTGTCTGCCCTCGATCACCATGTTCACAATCCCCAGCCCCTCAGTGTCAGGAATTGCTCGCCCGATCGCCTTGGAGCCTACAACAGCTCCTCTTGTTTACAGCCGTTACCAGGAAGGCAACAGCACACGCTGACTCTTGTTGCTGGGCAACGTGTCAACTCTTGTTGCAACTTTCTGTGTTGGTAACTTTTGAACGATAAGAGATACTGCAGATCTCATTGTGGCAATCGATTATTAAGACAATTGTAGTTTTCTATACACGACACGATCACCTTCCTTTGTAAAACTTGCTCTTCAAACAATATAGCAGCTTTAAACATACAGGTTTTGTTCTAGACACAGTCTTAAAGCTTCTTACTCTCTTTACACTCCATGATGTACATATGCGGGATGAGCCCTCTGCATACAGGCAGGGTGTTTGCAGGGGTTAACCATTTAAATGCTGCATCATTGTTTCCCATGATGTCATCGAGAAGCGACGACCCATCCCCAGGACAGCCTGGAGTCTGTACAAGGCACACTGTGATAGATCTTCAGCAAATCCACCATATACTGAAATACAGTTATAATTTCAGTATAGTGTATTAAGAATTAGACCCTGAAGGGTTAAAGTACCCTAGAAAAGGAGGGGGATATGCAATTACAGTAAAAACTTATTTTTTTTACCCTGTAACAGAGAATATAGCCCAAATTTGTAATTAAATGCGATCAAAAGGTAGCAACGAAAATATCATCACATCCCACAAAAAAATGACACCTTACAGCGGTATGTACACCAAAATATGAAAAGATTATTAGCATCGGAATACGGCTTTAAAGACCCTAATAAAACCTACATAAATTTAGTTTTCCCTGTGATTATTCTGACCCAGAAAATAAAGTACTGTGTCATTTGGATCCCAGAGTGAAAGCCGGAAAAACAGCGAGCACAGAAAAAATATATACAATTTTTCACTGTATTTGGAAATTTTCGTCCGCTTCCAAGTACACGGCATGGAATAATAAATATCGGCTCTAGTAAGTACAATTTGTTACGCCGAAAACAAGCCCCCAAAGAGCTCCTTACACGGAAAATATTAGAGTTATGGATTTTTTGAAGGAGGGGAGCAAAAAATGGAAATATAAAAACGAAAATGTCCATTGGTGGAAAGAGGTTAACTAAGACAGTGTAATACAAATGCACTGTAATACAAATCGCCTTGTATTAGAGCTTAAAGAGGACCTGTCAGGGTGATTTGGGACAGTAAACCACCCACAGTTCCTTATGGATCGGTGGTTTAGTGTCAGAAATCGCCCTTTAGAAAGTCCTTATGTGCCCATTATTAAAATAAAAAACATCTTTACTTACCTTGGTCCAGTGCTCCCTGCGCCATTGTGTAATGAAGCCGGTGTAGTACACCCTGGCTCCACTGCATGTGCTGGGGGTGCACTGCTCCGGCTTCATTGAACTATTGTGTAGGTGCGGGGAGCACCAGAGATGGGGAAGTGTCAAATGAAGATTTTTGTAAGAAATACCACCATACTAACTGCATCATTCTTAGTTCATTGCATCCTTTTTAAGTAGGACGGCCCTAACTATCAAGCCTCTTGGGCCATATACCACAGAGTAACGTCTGCTGAGTATATAACTCACTAATATGCAATGTTCTGCATTGTAAACCAGTCACAACCATTACAATTACATTCAGACAAGTCAAGATTGATTTTATATCTATTCAGGTCCACACCATGAATGCAGAACTGTGTATACAGGTGCATCATTGATGACTAGGGACACATGTGACATTTCCATTGAATAAGTAAGGAGACTGCCTTGACATTGACAGAAAACGTCTCAAAGATTGTAGAGATTGTGTAAACGGAGGCTAGGTGAAATATTATTACTATAAACAGGGACACGAAAAGTGATTTATCTTAAATAGGTTCGGATGATTTATAGAATGAAATTTGCACGCAAGTGGGATTAAGCACTAAAAAGACAGAGCTATGGAGACTTTCTTACCAAATACAGGCGGTCCCCTACTTAAGAACACCCGACTTATAGACGACCCCTAGTTACAGACAGAGCCCTCTGCCCACTGTGACCTCTGGTGAAGCTCTCTGGATGTTACTATAGTCCCAGACTGCAATGATCAGCTGTAATGTGTCTGTAATGAAGCTTTATTGATAATACTCGGTGCCATTACAGCAAAAAAATCTAAACTACAATTTACACTGGGGCAAAAACTACAATTATAAAATATAAATATAATATATATGTCAGGATACTAGCCGACACCTGGTCTTCACTAGAGCCCATCACAAAGCCCTTTAAATCATAGGAGATGGGAACGCACACGCTGGACCGCAGGGAGCAAGGAAGCCGCCGCTGGAGCCGAGAGAGGTAAGTTAGGAGACAGACAGGCTCCAGGGGCAGAGCAAGGCACACAGGTACGCCTGCGACCCGGGATATGGGTAGCAGGGGCACCCGTGGCTGCGACAATATATATATTGAGAACAAACCTGTGGAACCTATCTTGTACGTAACCCGGGGACTGCCTGTAAAATGAAAATTCTTGACTTTAGGACCTGTAAAGATAAGATCATGTATGTATGCTGGTCACTGAATTCATTACAGGCAAATGGCAAATGTGTCCCCAATAATATATCTTGGACACAAGGAGATTCAAATATGGCAAAAAATTGTGTTTAAAACCTTAATACGGGCAAAAATCAATGTGAAATAAAACAGAGGACAGCAAGCTATGCCGGCCTTTATAATCCCATGTAGAAATGCTGGGTGTGCCTATGCAGGAAGAAGTTGTTTTCACATTAAGGTTGGGCACATGTTGTACACACTAATGTGCTTCCTACAGGTAAATCTTAGCAGTGAAATCTGATGTTTTACTGCTGAGTTTCACCTGCTGGAGGCGCTGCAGCTCACCTGCTACAGTTAAAAGCTGCAGCAATACTTGTCATTAGAGGGATCGTCCACTTTCAGCAAATCATTTATATAGTTCCTGTAGTGACAAGTTATACAATTTTCCACTATACTTCCTCTATCAGTTCCTCATGGTTTTCTAGATCTCTGCTTGCTGTCATTCTATAGGAAGCATTATGGTTTATTTCCTGTGGATAGAGTCCCTGGTCATGTGATGTCACACAGTTGCACGGCTCGTTATATCCCTGGTCATGTAATGTCACACAGGTGCAAAGCTCATCATATACCCTGGTCATGGGATGTCACACAGGTGCATGGCTCGGTATATCCCTGGTCATGTGATGTCACACAGGTGCATGGCTCGTTATATACCATGGTCATGTGATGTCACACGGGTGCACGGTTCATTATATCCCTGGTCATGTGATGTCACACAGGTGCACGGCTCGTTATATCCCTGGTCATGTAATGTCACACAGGTGCAAAGCTCATCATATACCCTGGTCATGGGATGTCACACAGGTGCATGGCTCGGTATATCCCTGGTCATGTGATGTCACACAGGTGCATGGCTCGTTATATACCATGGTCATGTGATGTCACACGGGTGCACGGCTCGTTATATCCCTGGTCATGTGATGTCACACATGTGCACGGCCCGTTATATCCCTGGTCATGTAATGTCACACAGTTGCATGGCTCGTTATATCCCCGGTCATTTAATGTCACACAGGTGCATGGTTCATTATATCCCTGGTTATGTGATGTCACACAAGTGCATGGCTCATTATATCCCTGGTCATGTGATGTCACACAGGTGCATGGCTTGTTATAGCCCTGGTCACATGATGTCACACAGTTGCACGGCTGGTCATATCCCTGGTCATGTGATGTCACACAGGTGCACGGCTCGTCTTTATCCTGGAGGATGTAAACAATGAAGCTTTCTATAAAAAGACAACAGGCAGGGACCAGTAAAACCGTGAAGAATTCATACAGAAAATATATTGGGAAATTTTAGAATCTTTTATTACACCAAGAATATCAATTGTTTGGTGAACACTGACAATCCCTTTAACTGCAATGCAGGTGACTTGTCCACAATAGCTCTCAGCAGGTTCATAGTGGAAATACTGCAGCCTCCCTGACAATAGTTGTGCACACATTAATGTAGTTTCCAAGGGTAAATCATAAAAGGTAGAGAAAATATAAGAACAAATGGAACTTCTCTATTTTTTTAATGCACTTCTTTCTTTGTCTTTTAAAAACTGCACAAAAAGACCTCAACGTGTAAACCCTGCCCTAATATATTGATTCTGAGTCAACAAGGAGGTTATAATCGTTTAGCTGTCCGGCGCACATAACAAGGTCACGTTATCCTGGACAACACTGCCAACTAAAAACCTGTTTTCTACCAAAGGTAATAAATGGTTTCTTACTCTTTTTTTCAACAGGATAAAGTTCGGGGAGGATGTAAATGGAAAACACCAAGTTTATATAATCCCAATCTACAATATTGTCACATAAAATTCTCTAAAGCCAGTTTCACTGCAGAGACAACAGGAGAAATTCATCATTCCCGGACTTGGAATCTCCGCAGGATAGCCTTCCAGGACCATTAAAAAATCCCATCCACCTGCTATGGGAAAAGAAACAGCAGCACAAAGTGATATGACTGTGTGCATCCACGATCATTCATTTGGGTTATAAGCAGGGCCACCAATAGGAATTTTGGGGCTCCCCAAAGAATCATAATCTGGCCCTGTGTGCACAGTGAGTTCCCTGCACCTGGGAAGGGACTTGGGGTCCCTTCTCCTCCTTGGTGCCCCCTGAACACAGTCACATTAAACCCCCCTGATGGCGGCCCTGGTTATCAGGAAACACTGTTCTCTTGATCAGTGGTGTCCCAACCACTAGGACCTTATCTACTATCCTGTGGATAGAGGATAGCCTAATGTAATCAGATTCCTTTTGATAACCTCCATTGTTGTAATGGCTGCATCACACACTAATAGGGGTGAACCTAAACTCTCTGCTGCCTGGGCCAAGCTATACAATGGCGCCCCCTCTCCACCCCATTTCATGTGGATTCTCCATCTGAAGAGAAAATCAAGTCCTCTGCTTTGTAGCAGGTGAGTGCACCCCTAATGCTTCTTGCAGTTGGTGCTGCCTGAGACAAGAGGCTCAACTCCCGTCACGCCTGGTGCACCCCTGCACATGATATACCTTATTTATTCCATATACGCGGCCGGTAGGGTCCCGTCTTCTCATCTACACTAAATATACAAGATGGGCTATACACTAGGCTGCCTCAGGCCTCTCGGACAATTTTACATGTTATGTATTTATCAGTCAATAAATTATTAACATCTTTTTAGAAAATAAATTGCTGTATTTATGGCCGACATTGTGATCTCCAGTAATCCACTGCTTCCATCCCACTGATGACAGTGATTGAGGATATATACGAGATATAATAACCTGTATTCTCCAGCGCGTGGCAATTAGGTAGTAAATATAGAGTCTACTATCCTCATTGGCTGAGGTTATAATACAATTATCTTTAATTAACCCTCGGTTGCAGTACAATCCATCCTCAGAGGAAGAGCAGAGGTGCCTTTGTAGTAAGGGAGTCTATGTAAAGCTCTGTACCATTTTTAGTCGAGTCTATAGCATCATGGGAAGGGTCACGTTACGGCGATTGTCAGAGGATCCCTTACTGCCTAATGCTGCAGGGAAAACCATTGATAAAACACTGACTGTGTATGGTACAAGCAGCTCTCGGCTCCAGACATCCCCCTCTCCAGTCATTGGTTTTCTTTCCCCACCCCCTCCCATTCTCCTGTCTCTTCCATCAGATCCATCGCTATCACGGTTCTCTCCTGCTCTGTGATATAATATTACGCTGCTGCATTCGCTTCCCTGATCCCGGCCACAATGTTGCATCATTTCCTGCTGCATTTCATGTAATCCTGTATTTTCTGTATTTTGTAATCTCCTCACTCTGATCTTATATTCCTCCCAGTTTTCAGCACCACATTTCCATCTGTGTGTATCCTATTTTGGCAGGGCATATATTGTAGACATATTTAATATTGCATGAATTATAAGACAGCAGCAGAAATGATCATCCAATGGAAATGTAATTTCTTCCAGTAGGGTTGGATGGGGGTCCCTAGCCCACCAGTACATTTCAGCTGCCTTGGATCTGATTGTTTCGGTAATGGGCTCTGGTCAGTAGCCTGCTGAGTAGTTCTTGGTTACATCCAGGGATACATCTTCATACAGAAGGGGATACATCGATAAGGCAGACCCTGGTTAAGAAGAGTATTGGTTGGCCTGTCATTGAGACTACATAGTTTACTGTATGGATGTCTGGTTAACATGATGTATGCTGCCTACCGGTGTGTAATACAGTGAAAGTGCTGTGTTTGGTTTCTGCACACCTTGCACAGGATGGGAGTCCTTGCATCGTACAGAAATATGATGCATGGACTTCTTCTCTGCTGTACTATGGTTTGGTATAATGCATGGACTCCAATGCTGCGCAAAGTGTGCAGATCGGGCCCACATACAGGTCCATTTCTGCACACTGTACACATTCATGTGAAGCCGGACTCAGCGCTCATGAGCCTTAGTCCTAGGCATAGAGTGTCAATTGCCACTGGCATTGCACTAGTAATATGCCATGTTATGGATCATATCATTAAAATCACTGTGGGTTCAAGAAGAAGGTTGTAATCTCTTAACATCATTTGGGTCCATACATTTCTACAGGTGGCTCAATATGGTTCTGAACAACCCAGATCAGTACTACAACCATTTGTATATAAGATTTGATCTATGCAATGACCAGTCACTCACTATATTCATGTTTCCTGGCCAGTGTTAGGGGCAGCCCCCCGTATATGACATAACTGCATGGTGACAGATAGAGGAAGCAAAGGGAAAATAAGGTATTTGTCGGATTACACAATGCTGGTTTTGTAAGTGGAGCTTTATGTAAATAACAATGATTTATTGTATAATAAAAACTTATAAAACTTTCTAATGTATTTGTGCTTCAATAAAGGCTGCACATGCCCACAACCTCAATTATTGGCAAACATGGAGAGACACGTACCAGCTTTTTATTTGCATCCAATCAGAATACAGCTGAAAGGGAACCTGTCACATCCATAAAGCCCCATAAGCCTTAAATACTACCTTATTCATGGATGAGAAAAAAATACTTTTATTCCTTTTATGGTAGACACGCAGTCATGGGGGCGGAGGAGCTCATTTATCCAGTCGCGGAGGCGGAGGAGCTCAGGTATTCAGTCACAGAGGCGGAGGAGCTCAGTTATCCAGTCACGGAGGTGGAGGAGCTCATTTATCCAGTCACAGGAGTGAAGGAGCTCAGGTATCCAGTCACAGAGGCGGAGGAGCTCAGTTATCCAGTCGCGGAGGCAGAGGAACTCAGTTATCCAGTCACGGAGGTGGGGGAGCTCATTTATCCAGTCACAGGAGTGAAGGAGCTCAGGTATCCAGTCACAGAGGCGGAGGAGCTCAGTTATCCAGTCACAGAGGTGGGGGAGCTCATTTATCCAGTCACAGGAGTGAAGGAGCTCAGGTATCCAGTCACAGAGGCGGAGGAGCTCAGTTATCCAGTCGCGGAGGCAGAGGAACTCAGTTATCCAGTCACGGAGGTGGGGGAGCTCAGGTATCCAGTCACAGGAGTGAAGGAGCTCAGGTATCCAGTCACGGAGGCGGAGTAGCTCAGTTATCCAGTCACAGGGGTGGGGGAGCTCAGTTATCCAGTCACAGAGGTGGGGGAGCTCAGTTATCCAGTCACAGGAGTGGAGGAGCTCAGGTATCCAGTCACGGAGGCGGAGGAGCTCAGGTATCCAGTCACAGGAGCGGAGGAGCTCAGGTATCCAGTCACAGCAGTGGAGGAGCTCAGGTATCCAGTCACAGGAGTGGAGGAGCTCAGGTATCCAGTCACAGAGGCGGAGGAGCTCAGTTATCCAGTCACAGAGGTGGGGGAGCTCAATTATCCAGTCACAGAGGTGGGGGAGCTCAATTATCCAGTCACAGGAGTGGAGGAGCTCAGGTATCCAGTCACAGAGGCGGAGGAGCTCAGTTATCCAGTCACAGAGGTGGGGGAGCTCAATTATCCAGTCACAAAGGTGGGGGAGCTCATTTATCCAGTCGCGGAGGCGGAGGAGCTCAGGTATTCAGTCACAGAGGCGGAGGAGCTCAGTTATCCAGTCGCGGAGGCAGAGGAACTCAGTTATCCAGTCACAGAGGTGGGGGAGCTCATTTATCCAGTCACAGGAGTGAAGGAGCTCAGGTATCCAGTCACGGAGGCGGAGGAGCTCAGTTATCCAGTCACAGAGGTGGGGGAGCTCATTTATCCAGTCACAGGAGTGAAGGAGCTCAGGTATCCAGTCACAGAGGCGGAGGAGCTCAGTTATCCAGTCGCGGAGGCAGAGGAACTCAGTTATCCAGTCACGGAGGTGGGGGAGCTCATTTATCCAGTCACAGGAGTGAAGGAGCTCAGGTATCCAGTCACGGAGGCGGAGGAGCTCAGTTATCCAGTCACAGAGGTGGGGGAGCTCAATTATCCAGTCACAGAGGTGGGGGAGCTCATTTATCCAGTCACAGGAGTGGAGGAGCTCAGGTATCCAGTCACGGAGGCGGAGGAGCTCAGGTATCCAGTCACAGGAGCGGAGGAGCTCAGGTATCCAGTCACAGGAGTGGAGGAGCTCAGGTATCCAGTCACAGGAGTGGAGGAGCTCAGGTATCCAGTCACAGAGGCGGAGGAGCTCAGTTATCCAGTCACAGAGGTGGGGGAGCTCAATTATCCAGTCACAGAGGTGGGGGAGCTCAATTATCCAGTCACAGGAGTGGAGGAGCTCAGGTATCCAGTCACAGAGGCGGAGGAGCTCAGTTATCCAGTCACAGAGGTGGGGGAGCTCAATTATCCAGTCACAAAGGTGGGGGAGCTCATTTATCCAGTCGCGGAGGCGGAGGAGCTCAGTTATCCAGTCGCGGAGGCAGAGGAACTCAGTTATCCAGTCACGGAGGTGGGGGAGCTCATTTATCCAGTCACAGGAGTGAAGGAGCTCAGGTATCCAGTCACAGAGGCGGAGGAGCTCAGTTATCCAGTCGCGGAGGCAGAGGAACTCAGTTATCCAGTCACAGGAGTGAAGGAGCTCAGGTATCCAGTCACGGAGGCGGAGGAGCTCAGTTATCTAGTCACAGAGGTGGGGGAGCTCAATTATCCAGTCACAGAGGTGGGGGAGCTCAGTTATCCAGTCACAGAGGTGGGGGAGCTCATTTATCCAGTCACAGGAGTGGAGGAGCTCAGGTATCCAGTCACGGAGGCGGAGGAGCTCAGGTATCCAGTCACAGGAGCGGAGGAGCTCAGGTATCCAGTCACAGGAGTGGAGTAGCTCAGGTATCCAGTCACAGGAGTGGAGGAGCTCAGGTATCCAGTCACAGAGGAGCTCAGTTATCCAGTCACAGAGGTGGGGGAGCTCAATTATCCAGTCACAGAGGTGGGGGAGCTCAATTATCCAGTCACAGGAGTGGAGGAGCTCAGGTATCCAGTCACAGAGGCGGAGGAGCTCAGTTATCCAGTCACAGAGGTGGGGGAGCTCAATTATCCAGTCACAAAGGTGGGGGAGCTCATTTATCCAGTCACAGGAGTGGAGGAGCTCAGGTATCCAGTCACAGGAGCGGAGGAGCTCAGTTATCCAGTCACGGAGGCGGAGGAGCTCAGGTATCCAGTCACAGAGGCGGAGGAGCTCAGGTATCCAGTCACAGAGGCGGAGGAGCTCAGGTATCCAGTCACAGAGGCGGAGGAGCTCAGGTATCCAGTCACAGAGGCGGAGGAGCTCAGGTATCCAGTCACAGAGGCGGAGGAGCTCAGGTATCCAGTCACGGAGGTGGGGGAGCTCATTTATCCAGTCACAGGAGTGAAGGAGCTCAGGTATCCAGTCACGGAGGCGGAGGAGCTCAGTTATCCAGTCACGGAGGTGGGGGAGCTCATTTATCCAGTCACAGGAGTGAAGGAGCTCAGGTATCCAGTCACGGAGGCGGAGGAGCTCAGTTATCCAGTCACAGAGGTGGGGGAGCTCAATTATCCAGTCACAGAGGTGGGGGAGCTCAGTTATCCAGTCACAGAGGTGGGGGAGCTCATTTATCCAGTCACAGGAGTGGAGGAGCTCAGGTATCCAGTCACGGAGGCGGAGGAGCTCAGGTATCCAGTCACAGGAGCGGAGGAGCTCAGGTATCCAGTCACAGGAGTGGAGGAGCTCAGGTAT
Source organism: Engystomops pustulosus (assembly GCF_040894005.1). NCBI lineage: Eukaryota > Metazoa > Chordata > Amphibia > Anura > Leptodactylidae > Engystomops > Engystomops pustulosus. The sequence goes on from NC_092418.1 coordinate 22,261,646, forward strand.
CCAGTCACAGGAGTGGAGGAGCTCAGGTATCCAGTCACAGAGGCGGAGGAGCTCAGTTATCCAGTCACAGAGGTGGGGGAGCTCAATTATCCAGTCACAGAGGTGGGGGAGCTCAATTATCCAGTCACAGGAGTGGAGGAGCTCAGGTATCCAGTCACAGAGGCGGAGGAGCTCAGTTATCCAGTCACAGAGGTGGGGGAGCTCAATTATCCAGTCACAAAGGTGGGGGAGCTCATTTATCCAGTCGCGGAGGCGGAGGAGCTCAGGTATTCAGTCACAGAGGCGGAGGAGCTCAGTTATCCAGTCGCGGAGGCAGAGGAACTCAGTTATCCAGTCACGGAGGTGGGGGAGCTCATTTATCCAGTCACAGGAGTGAAGGAGCTCAGGTATCCAGTCACAGAGGCGGAGGAGCTCAGTTATCCAGTCGCGGAGGCAGAGGAACTCAGTTATCCAGTCACAGGAGTGAAGGAGCTCAGGTATCCAGTCACGGAGGCGGAGGAGCTCAGTTATCTAGTCACAGAGGTGGGGGAGCTCAATTATCCAGTCACAGAGGTGGGGGAGCTCAGTTATCCAGTCACAGAGGTGGGGGAGCTCATTTATCCAGTCACAGGAGTGGAGGAGCTCAGGTATCCAGTCACGGAGGCGGAGGAGCTCAGGTATCCAGTCACTGGAGCGGAGGAGCTCAGGTATCCAGTCACAGGAGTGGAGGAGCTCAGGTATCCAGTCACAGGAGTGGAGGAGCTCAGGTATCCAGTCACAGAGGAGCTCAGTTATCCAGTCACAGAGGTGGGGGAGCTCAATTATCCAGTCACAGAGGTGGGGGAGCTCAATTATCCAGTCACAGGAGTGGAGGAGCTCCGGTATCCAGTCACAGAGGCGGAGGAGCTCAGTTATCCAGTCACAGAGGTGGGGGAGCTCAATTATCCAGTCACAAAGGTGGGGGAGCTCATTTATCCAGTCACAGGAGTGGAGGAGCTCAGGTATCCAGTCACAGGAGCGGAGGAGCTCAGTTATCCAGTCACGGAGGCGGAGGAGCTCAGGTATCCAGTCACAGAGGCGGAGGAGCTCAGGTATCCAGTCACAGAGGCGGAGGAGCTCAGGTATCCAGTCACAGAGGCGGAGGAGCTCAGGTATCCAGTCACAGAGGCGGAGGAGCTCAGGTATCCAGTCACAGAGGCGGAGGAGCTCAGGTATCCGGTCACAGAGGCGGAGGAGCTCAGGTATCCAGTCACAGAGGCGGAGGAGCTCAGGTATCCAGTCACAGAGGCGGAGGAGCTCAGGTATCCAGTCACAGAGGCGGAGGAGCTCAGGTATCCAGTCACAGAGGCGGAGGAGCTCAGGTATCCAGTCACAGAGGCGGAGGAGCTCAGTTATCCAGTCGCGGAGGAGCTCAGTTATCCAGTCACAGAGGTGGGGGAGCTCAATTATCCAGTCACAGAGGTGGGGGAGCTCAGTTATCCAGTCACAGAGGTGGGGGAGCTCAGGTATCCAGTCACAGGAGTGGAGGAGCTCAGGCATCCAGTCACGGAGGCGGAGGAGCTCAGGTATCCAGTCACAGGAGCGGAGGAGCTCAGGTATCCAGTCACAGGAGTGGAGGAGCTCAGGTATCCAGTCACAGGAGTGGAGGAGCTCATGTATCCAGTAACAGGAGCGGAGGAGCTCAGGTATCCAGTCACAGGAGTGTAGGAGCTCAGGTATCCAGTCACAGAGGCGGAGGAGCTCAGTTATCCAGTCACAGAGGTGGGGGAGCTCAATTATCCAGTCACAGAGGTGGGGGAGCTCAGTTATCCAGTCACAGAGGTGGGGGAGCTCATTTATCCAGTCACAGGAGTGGAGGAGCTCAGGTATCCAGTCACAGGAGCGGAGGAGCTCAGGTATCCAGTCACGGAGGTGGAGGAGCTCAGGTATCCAGTCACAGGAGGGGAGGAGCTCAGGTATCCAGTCACAGGAGTGGAGGAGCTCAGGTATCCAGTCACAGGAGTGGAGGAGCTCAGGTATCCAGTAACAGGAGCGGAGGAGCTCAGGTATCCAGTAACAGGAGCGGAGGAGCTCAGGTATCCAGTAACAGGAGCGGAGGAGCTCAGGTATACAGTCACAGGAGTGGAGGAGCTCAGGTATCCAGTCACAGGAGTGGAGGAGCTCAGGTATCCAGTCACAGAGGCGGAGGAGCTCAGTTATCCAGTCGCAGAGGTGGGGGAGCTCAATTATCCAGTCACAGAGGTGGGGGAGCTCAATTATCCAGTCACAGGAGTGGAGGAGCTCAGGTATCCAGTCACAGGAGTGGAGGAGCTCAGGTATCCAGTCACGGAGGCGGAGGAGCTCAGGTATCCAGTCACAGAGGCCGAGGGGCTCAGGTATCCAGTCACAGAGGCGGAGGAGCTCAGTTATCCAGTCACAGAGGCGGAGGAGCTCAGGTATCCAGTCACAGAGGCGGGGGAGCTCAGTTATCCAGTCACGGAGGCGGGGGAGCTCATTTATCCAGTCATGGGGGCGGGAAGCTCATTTATCCATCATGGGGGAGGAGGAGCTCAGGTATTCAGTCACGAAGGCGGGGGAGCTATACCCCGCCTCCTCTGGACCGCAAAGCTTCAGACCCCCCTCCTTTACCGAACATGCACGTTGCACCTGACAGTACAGTGCCACATTGTGTGGGTGTGGTTCCCTCTGTGGAGCTTGCGCACACACATCTTCAGACCCCTGTTTTTGTCTCAATTTCCAAATTGCCTCTCTGTGGATCACCAGTACTGTGTTATAATATGCCCTTAATAGGGACTCACCGCATCATACATGATTCTAATGTTGTCGGTGTCCCTATACATTGGTAGTCTATGAAATCTGGCTGCCTTGTGGTCCAATACCTGCTAGGCAGTATGCAAATATGAAAAGCATGTAATTTTTGGGTCATTTGTTTGCAGGTCTATCTCCATAGATTTCCTTAAAGAAAAAAAAAATACAGAATACAAATCTGAGGAATATAAGTCTGGGGAAATCTGGGGAATATAAAGGCCAAGTTATCACCTTGAACTCTTTGTCATGTTCTCCACACCATTCCTGAATATTATTTTCCATACTGGGGGGTATTGTCCTGCATAAAGAGGCCCTGCCCTTAGTGAACGGTGTATACTTGTCCTGTAGAATATTAAATTAGATAGTTCTGTGTCATAACAACATAGATATAAATCTCAATATTCCCAGCAGAGCGTTACAATACCTCTGCAGACTTGTCTTCTTCCTACAGTGCCATCTCTGTCTCTGGCTAAACGTCAAGGCCACCTTTACTGGCAAAGTCTCTGTAAGGAGAGCTCTTACTTCCCGACTCTGGTACACGTTGCACACATACTCACCCATCATGGTGGTGCAGGACATATTCATCCATTTATCCAAGGTCCATTACAGATGTTTACAAGCCCTGATACCACATGTGTCCCAGACCTTTCATACTCTGTGCTCCTGTGGCTCTTCTGTGGGATCAGACCAGATGTAAAACCCTATCATCCTGATAGAGTTCCACACTTATCCTTCCTTTGACCACTTTTGATAACTACTACCCACCACATCCAATGAACATCAAACAAGACCTGACATTTTGGAGATTTTCTGACCCTGTTGTCCGGATCACAATTTCAATCCTCACATTTTCCCAGTTCCCTAATATATCCCATACCTGATGGGAGCCATGAAATAATCAATGTTATGGTTGATCAGTGTATAGATCATGGGACTCACAATCTAAACAACCTACCAGTATGTTTTGGAGTGCGGGAGGTAACTAAAGGACCCGCAGGAAACCTACACAAACACGGAGAGAACATACAAACTCTTTGCAGATGTTGAGCTGGGTGGGATTCGAACCCAGGACCCCAGCGCTGCAAGGCAGAAGTGCTACCCACTTAGCCACCGTTCCACCTCTTGCCTGAAACGCATGCGTTTCATTGCAGACGCATATGCGTTTTGGTCAAACCCCCTCCTGCTTTCGTTTTGGATGTGTTTAAAAACGCGAGAAAAAACGCCACGTTGGAAACCGGCCTTACAGGCTGTTACGCTGAGCATTAGCATGTCTCCGATTGCAGCAGGGGGAGACATGTGGGGGAGGGGAAAGTGCTGAGGGAGCAGTTGAGGGATACAGTGTAACAGCCTGCGAAGCAACAGCATGGAGTGGCTCTGGCAATGAGTCACGTGTCTGAACCTTCTGTCTGAAACTAACTGCAGTCCAAATCACCGTCATATCCAATCTAGAAGAAAAATATTTTTATTCCCTTGATAAACCCCTTTCCGGGTATAGATTTTACATGACTTTTCTGGTTTCCTAAAAAGCCTACTTTAGTAAACACTTTGATTCCCTGTGAAATAACAATTCAGCAGAATCTTTTACTATAACTACAACACCCCTCCATTATTCCTCTGGGAAATGTATGAGCCAAGTGGGTGTTACCAGTCAGGGGGTTGTATCTCTGCACAGTCTCTCATTGGACAGTATCAGACTGTAGAGGGACACACCCCCTTAGCTGGTAACACCCACTTGGATAATACATTTCCATGGGGAATAACAGAGGGACAGCATAAAATTGCATAAAGATTAGGTTCTGAATAGGTATATAATAAAGTAGACAAGCCATAAGAGGTATATATGTCAATATTCTTAATGATGCCTATAGGTCATATTTCTCCTTCTCCTCCCCCTCAGGTATCCTCCTATTATCTGTCTGCCATCTTGTCCTGACACAAACCTCTTCCTCCCGGCTCCATCTAACATAAAAAACTGGATCTTCCTGTCACTTTTACGGTTTAACCTATATTGTGTGTAGTAAAATAAAGCCGCCCACCCCCGTGCTGACATCTCTGCCCCCACCACACACACACAAGCCCTCAGCCTGCCCCTGACAGAACCAGCTCACACCATGACAGTATGCTAATGAGCTCTGCCTGACGCACCTTGTTGCTACACCCAACTCGGAGCGTACCACCTGCAAACACAGCCACAGATCACCTCAGAATTGAGTCTTTGATAGCTGAAAACCTAACCCTATAATATAGATAAAACGATACGATTTACTTTATATGTATTAGGGATTTATTTTTGACGCGGGGGCGGTTTTAGAAGAGAATTATCCCCCTTTTGGCGAAATGGTTTGGCCCAAAAAAAAAAAAAGGGCGGGATCGAGTCCAAGCAGGGAAGGCTAGGGAAGCGCCTTCGTCACGTGACGCGCGGCCGGCCGCCATTTTGTGCTGCGGTGAGGTATTTAGAGCAGTGAGCGGCGCTTCAGCTCCTCCAGTGTGAGAGCCGCAGCCTCTTGTGTGACAGGAGCCGTCCGTCGTCCCGCTCCCCTCCTTCCTTCCTCCCGTAGCTCCGTATCTCTCCAGCAGTCCCTCTCCCCCTCGGCTTCTCTATTTGCTTCCCCCCTCAGTCGGAGGTTGTCGTATTCTGTCACGCTAGGAGGAGAGGTCTCTGAACCGCAGCCATGTCTACACCTAGCGGCACCGCTCCTGAGTACTCCGCCTTCTTCGCAGTGATGGGCGCCTCTTCAGCCATGGTGTTCAGCGGTGAGGCCTCTTATTTCTATGTATATATTGTATAGGCTATGGAGATGACACGTATATACTGTATATCCCCATCTATAGCATATATAATAGCTGTCATGTGACCAGCTCCATCTTTCCATCATCTCCCTGGGCTTCTGCTCCAGTCTCCTCCTCCCTCGGTCACACTTCGGTAATTTCCGCTTTATCAGCCGAACCGATTCGGGTTTTTTTTCCCCCTTTCCTAAAATCCCTGCACTGGTGACGCATCTCAATCATGTAGATGGATTTGGGGGGGATCATTGATCCCTACTAATGGGGGAGCCGGCTCAGTGACGTCACCCGGTGATCCCAGCAGCTGGTGAGAGGTCACATGACTGCAGAGGGAAGAATGACTGGCTGGGGAGGGGTCGTTCAATACTAGTCATCTCTAGCAAGGGGGGAAGGGGGTTATTTTTTATTATTTTTTTTTTTTTAGAATTTCCTGTCTTGTGTCAATTTAGGTTATATTTGTCTCATGTTGCAAAATTGCTGCATGTGACCCGATTCAATAACATTTTGCAACATATTTATTACACTACAAATCTGATTGATTTAAAGGGATTTTGCTCTTTCAATCACCCATGGGGAATGACGTGCCTAATTTATGGTGTAAATCAGTTTCTGGGCGATTAATATGGCCGCATATTGTAATGATTGTAACTCAGCTTTCCCAATCTGCAATGTAAGACATTGGATCAGATGCCTTCTCCTTTGATGTATTTTCCTATTGGAAATCGGGTAAAAACATGATGCTGTCATGATTGTTTTGAGGGATGTTCTCTGCAGTCCTCTTACATCCCTGTAATAGGGGATTAGTGTCATGAGGATGCAGTCAGTTTTGTGAATGGGTAGGAAGCAGAGGGCCTAGTAATCTTGTACAAGTACATGTGACCATCACATTATTTGCTTCCATGGGATGGAGTTTGCTCAATTGATCCTATAGATGTGCATACAGCACTATGCTTCATACCCTTATGAATTTTGGCTCCCCTCAATTCTTGTAGGCAGGGTCCAATTCATTTGGCATATACTGTTTCCTTCACTATGGTCAAACCCCTTTATTGAATGGTAGTGATGGCTTGATAGCATGGCTCAAGGACTTTAACTAGTCTTTCATTGTATTGTGGGTTTAATGTGTTGTATAATAAACCTGGATCTTTGTGAAATGGTCTGGAGGGGCAGTGTTTTTGTGGTTGCTGCAGTAGAATAGATGCCTTGTGCTGCGCTCTGGTCATCATGACCCGGATGGCCGCTGATGGATTTTGTAAGGCCTCTTGTAATGAAAGGTGAATACGTTCTCACAATGGCATTTTGAGGAGTTGTGATGTGCTGATCCCATCAATGGCAACCTTTGCCCTGTCATATAGCTGTCTGGTGCAGGTTATTGTTAAATCAAGGTCAAGGGTTTTATCTTGTTTACTGGTTCTGTAAAGAGGACGCATCCCTTAGAGGGGCCTATGAGGAAGGGATGATGGCTCTTGCAGACGTTCCTGTGGTTTAGTCAGTGTGACCTTCAGGAGGGTGAGTATGGTATCGCCAGTGCTTTCTCAGGTTCTCTCTTCCCTGGATCTTTGTGGGAAGATGGGCTGTGTTGTAGACACGATGATCTATTTTGGGACTGGTCCTTGCTGTGCTTTAATCTGCTGCAGTTTCTTGTCAGTGAAGGTATGAAATCCTAGGTTCTTTCTGCTGACAGATGGTGTGATCACATCCCTCCTTCCCCCGGATCATGCTCACATTAACACTTTGCACATTAATGTGTATGATGCTGATCATAAGGTGTGCCTACAACACCCCAAACATCAGAAGCCTGAATTATCATTGCACGCAGCCCCTAGTTTCAACACAATTGATGCAATAATGGACTTTTATCTAAAATGAGAACTGAAACCTGGGTTTTGTACTGAGAATTATCTTTTCTGTAGGGATCTTATACCACCCTTTGTAGTATTGCCTTTATGAGGACCCTAATGTTAATGGTACCGTGTGAAAACCTAAAGTGTGGCTGCAGGGTATCTGCACTCGGTCATCAGACCGCAGACTGATTCATGGGGAATTCTGGGTGCTGTGTGTGTTGTATGAGGTGTTCCTGCAGCCTTGGAGCAGCGCTGCTAATGTATGACTGTGTCCTACAATATTTCTACACTGGGACAGTCGTATAATCCATTGTATAGGCAATCCTCTCTGCAGTGCTCTTTCGCTGTTATAGATCAAAGCTTACCAGCTAAGGTGGTATTGTTTCAGATCTATCAAATGATAAATCGGTCAACCTACATCTGAAGTAAGGCATGGGGCCCCTGCTTGGTGACAAGCCAAACTGAGGGTTTCATCATTCGAAGGCCATTACTTGTGGGTTTGGATCCGAGGTATCTTGACTGTCTGGTGGGTAGAGAAATGTACAGGTGGTGGTAAGGTGTTATAAACCTTGCCCTTTTATATAGTTTGCAGCAGGAAAAAAATAGTTACTACAGGTCTCTTTTTACTGGGATTAGATTTAATTCTGAGGCTGTTTTAGGACCCCTCATATTGGGCATAAATTGCATGGCCTCTACAGGTGTATTCAGGGTACTGCGCTATTATATACATGACCACCAGTTTGATGCTAGGGTTTGAGTGGAAATTTTCTAAAACTGTGTCCCTGAAATTGCGCCTCTTGGATGCAACAACTGTGAAGAGCTTATCATCATAAAATGTTTATATAGCTGCATTGCTGGTCATAATGTGATGGATTTGTTTTGCCTGGCAAACCATACTATGGCCTCATGTTCATTTTTTCAGGAATAAGGGCAGTAATTTCCAGACAGTAGCCTTCACATCGAAGAGATTGCAGAAACTTCTGTATATTCATAGTAAACTGGATGGGGGGGTTCAACTTTTTTGACTAGATATTGACATATTATAACCTCTATACTAGAAATTTGTAATTTTAAGTGTTACTTTTGGTTAGTTCTGGTATAATGTGATGACCATGTGCTGGTGTTTGCTTTGGCATCTCTCAGCCATAATCCAACCCTCTAATGTTTCAGAATTGATGGTGGAAATTTGCCGGCTGGGTCAGTAGGACAACACTTGTACTGTACACTCTGTAATGCCAGGCTCTCACTGACCTCTTGGTAAAATGGATTTTAGAGGCAGTCCAGATCTGTCTGACCTCCATGTATAACCAGGACTGACCTTTCAGATGGTGCTGATAACACATGGATCATCTGACATGTAGCATTGGGGTGTGCAGAAAAACCTGCATACCCTCTGTCCCCTTTGTTTTTAGTGACAACATTTACCTGTACATCCTATAACCAAAGTTCTTGCTGCTAGTAAATAAGTTTTGGACTGAGCCAGTTTCTTCTAGTGTTCATCACAATAAAGTTGCTGACCTTCAATATAACTTGTTCTCCCTTCATTCTCTAATTCATGTTAATATAATCAAGCCTTGCTTATCCAGATAAATGATGGATTTTTGGAGTATCATTTCTGCAGCAATTTTATTTGTACTTGTACCTGAAGACCTTTACATGTCTCTGCAAGTTCTCAACCAAGTAACTTCACTCTGGTCCCTTTTCTTTAAGACCCTTTTGGAGCCAGGTCTTGGTAGTTTCCTCTGATGTGTAATTTTACAGCTTGCTTTACACCAAACATTATTCCAGGACTTCACTAGATGTATATGTTTAAGTCTTGGTATATAAACTCCACCTTGGAAAACATACTTGCATATTTCCCAGAATCCCCTAGTGGAGCATCAATGGCTAGAAGTCTCCACGCCTGAAAGGTGGCCTTTATTGGCCAACTCTCCATAAGGAGAACTTGCTTCCTCACAGTAATACTATGACATTGTTTCTTTTGGCTGAAGAACAATCCCCTGCATGCTGCACAATAGAAAACATCTGCAATTGCTTTAATTGTAACTTCACATGCTATAATGGTCACCCTTGTGGGACATCAAAATAAGCAGGGGGTTAAATTGTTGCTTTAAGAATTAGTAATTATGAATGGTTCGGTGGTAGTTGTGGCCGGCATGTGATCTGGTCAGTACGTCGAAGATCAAACACAATGTAGGCTAAGGAATTCACATGACTTCTGACGTGGTAGGGATGGACATGAAGAGCTTTTATTCATGGTAGGATCAGTGTGGACTACCCTACATGCGGTGATATCTTTTTCATTTATCTTTCAGTGTTTGGTATATGTACATTGTGCAGTATTCACATTGCCACATTGTTCATCCTATATACCACACAGTATCATACTGGTTATTCAGATTTGATAGGGTAGATGGGTTAGCAATCCTATAGCCCAATAGTTTGGCTTGCATTTGACTCTAGGGTTGCTTCTAGCAACAAGTATCCATTTCTGTTATATATTATCTTGCTGCTATTAGAGACCTAGCACCAGATGGTGCTTTTTAAGTGATTTTAATCGTTTTTGGCATACACGTTTGGTTGATATTTATGTGTACTTTAAATAAAGATTTTGTATTTTTTCACCTCCATCGTGTACAGCATCAGTACCTTTAACACGTCCCTTTCTCTTGGTGCATATTATCAGTGTGGATTCCCCATGACAGGCCTCCAGGGTCCCCCGTAATTTTACTTTGCTATACGGGAAATCTGTTCTGGCATGAAATTGTTTAACCTCTGTGATCAAAGTGTATTTGGGGTTCCAGTTTTTCAGCCTTGGTTAGGACTCTTTATATTCCTGTTCACAACTTCCTGTAGTGGTAGCGGAGCTCTGATGGCTGCTTCTTCCTAGGCCACTACATAGTTCTGGTTCAAGGTAGGGAGTGGAGACTGCTGCATTCATCTCAGTGTAGCAGTCACTTTGTTTAACAGCTCCTTTAATAAAATGGTACCATCATTGTCTAAGAGCTCAGGAAGCTGACTTGCCACTGGTCGTACCTCTTATGAAACTTGACTGTTGTCCCTCACATGACACTTGCTTAACCAAGCCCCCCTTCCCACTGAATTGCCCAAATAGGATTGCATGGTGTCCAGCCTATGGCACCCCACACTTTTCAAAATAATGGAGTTCAAAGTGCTGTTTAAAAATTGGTTCTGTGGGCTGCTAAATCTCTCGCATTCTGTGCTACATGGCTGAAGCCTGTGCCTAACAAGTGGCTCTGAAGCTGAGATGCAAAGAATTTAAACTTTACTGTAAAGCAGAAATAAAATCCTGTAGAGATTTACCACAAAACCGGGTGTCAAGGTGCTTGCTTCCTGTTTTCCTAGAATATGAATTTGGTGGCACTGCCGCTTTCTAATAGTTTTAGTTTTTTAACTAATGGTTGCATAGCTCAATACAAATGAAATGCCTTTTACTCACTATAATCTGTAGCGTTTTTACAGCTGCCAAAGTAATTTTATAGTAACTTTTTTGGCTGTTGTGCTTATTTTCATGGCATTGTATTCAATTAGTGTGAAAATATGCATTAACCCTTCCCAGGTCAGTAGTGAGGTGTCTTGCATAACTTTTGCTGCTTTTAAAATGTGTCCTGAATAACTGCATAGTCATGAAATCTGGATGGGGAGGGGGTGGAAAATTGCAGTCTTGTTGCAATCTCTTCTTGAAGTCATGTGAAATGAGTCATGTGATGGGCACAATGCTTTTAAGTTATGCTGTATTTCTTTGATACAGCTTAAAGCCATTGATGGCAGAGTTGTCAGTCATGTCATAGGTGCCTAACTCTTTCATGCATGCACTTTCATGCAGGAGTCCAAAGTCTCTTAATTATGATTAGTAAAGTGTCTAACCATAACTGAAGCCAAGAAAGCGTATATGGCTAGTTTGCAACAAACTGGTACTACACAATCTGAAAAGTCTCTTTATGAGAGAACAAACATTGCCATTCCAGGACACTACTATCTGTCCAACACTGGTAAAAACCCAACAGTAAGATCAATTGGTCCTTCTCTTTTGACTAAATCTCCCTAAACAGTTTAGTGTTTGCAACTTGGTTCCTACAGCAATATGTATTTGCTGTGTTGAAAACCTAAAGGTCCAGTATGTGTTGAATTTGTATAATATCCTCTGTTGCTAGTGCACAATACAGAAATTATTTGAGGTGGCATTAAATATTATTGCACTGTAGTTTCATGACTTTTTGCTTTAACTTTTTATATACTTTTTACAGCACTGGGAGCTGCCTATGGCACAGCGAAGAGTGGCACAGGGATTGCAGCAATGTCTGTCATGCGGCCAGAGCTGATCATGAAGTCCATCATTCCTGTTGTCATGGCGGGTATCATTGCCATTTATGGACTGGTAGTTGCAGTGCTTATTGCAAATTCTCTAACATCAGCAATCACATTATACAAGTAAGTTCTGTCCACATGTATCTAAAAAAGCCTTAAATTTAGTTTAGACTTTTCCTCAAAGTAAAACAAAATACAAACCTTTACCTTTAGGGCTGGACAGTAGCATATATGCTAACATCTATCTAATGGTTCACACTATGTAGCTTATTTCCAGATAGTCTGCCACCAACGTAAATGATCTGAAAGTTCAGTGTAAATGCTTATGTAACTATAATCCTGGCAGCTTTCTGTTTTCTACAAAAGGTAAAAGGTTATAATTGCTTGTAGGCAGGACTCTTACCGTATAAACTGACCCGAGTATAAGCCAAAACCCCTAATTTCAACACAAAAAAACTGGGAAAACCTATTGACTCGAGTATAAGCCGAGGGTAAGAAATGCATTGGTTACAGCCTCCCAGTATATAGTCTGCCAGCCCCTGTAGCATACAGCCTGCCCAGCCCCTGTAGCATACAGCCTGCCCGGCCCATGTAGTAGAAAAAAAAATAACACTGTACTCATCTTTCCGACATCCCCCATAGGTCCTCTTCTGTCTCAGACAGAAGAGGACCTATGATGTCAGATGTCAGAAAGGTGAGTTTTGACTTTATTTTTTTAGACTCGAGTATAAGCCGAGTTAGGGTTTATGAGCACAAATTTTGTGTTGAAAAACTAGGCTTATACTCGAGTATATAAGGTAAGTGGAGTTTTCACTCTCCACCAAGTGTATTTGGCATCAAATAAGTACTACTTTGCACACTGGGTTCCAAAACAAATTGCATCATTGAAGTGTTTCTTCATTACAGGCCACCATACCTAAGAAAATCAGTGCAAAGATGCTGTAAATTTCCAAATAGAATTATTTAAAGTCTTTAAAGAAACACAGATGAATGGACATTTTGTTACCTTGTGTCTTAAGTTGCTTTAATTTTTTAATTCACTTTTTCTTTTCTTTTTTAGGAGCTTCTTACAACTAGGTGCCGGATTGAGCGTAGGACTGAGTGGTCTTGCTGCTGGGTTTGCTATTGGCATTGTTGGAGATGCTGGAGTGCGAGGAACAGCGCAACAGCCTCGACTATTTGTAGGCATGATCCTGATCCTCATTTTCGCTGAAGTTTTGGGTCTCTACGGTCTGATCGTGGCCCTTATTCTGTCCACAAAGTAGAGAAGAAATTTCCCACCCCCCTTCCTTGACGTTCCAGAAATCGCCACTTACAAATAATGGTTTTATCTCATGTGTACAGTCATCCTTCACCCGCCCCAATTCAGTAGTTTCTCCTCCCTTCTCTCCCCTGTAACTGCGCAATTGTAAGTTAGTGACTGTTGTGTGTATCCCTCTAGCTATATTCATAAAGAGGACTTCAGGGCAGTATGGGGTCCTGATGCCAGTGTTGTGGGCCAGAAGCGGGCATCACTTCCACAACCCTCACCCAACAACCGCCCCCTTCTGCGTGCAGTGTTTAATTTTTCTTTTTCTTGCCTCCCATATCGACTCTGGATGTTTCCTAACAGAAGTACCATGTAAAAAAAAAAAATCTAGACTGTAATTTCCCTATTTCATCAATGTTTTATTTATAAATACAAAATCTTCATTGTTCATACTTTACAACAAGAGCCAGCTGTTTCTTTCCTCTTGTAACTTTTCCCTGCCCCTTTGCTGCATCTATATTTAATCTTTAGCTGTATATCTGTGTGGGGTTTCCTTGTAAGTGCTGAGAATTCCCTGGATGTAATTTGGTTCGAGATTGCTGTACTGTTCTGACATTGGAGTGAGGTCTAATATATATATTTTGTTCTAGTTTTTTGTTTTAATACGACAAGAGAAAAATGATTCCCGTCCGTGTTTAACTGGTGACCAGGATAATATTTTAAAAGCAAAACCTTTGACGTATGATAAAGATGCGCCGGCTGCTGGCCATCAGTTACACATTTCCAAATAAAACATCTCAATACACCAAAGCTGTCCTCTTATTCACTGCTCCTGCTGAGGGTTACCTGCATGAAATGAACCCCTCAAATTTTGCAAGAACTTGTTATCACTGACATTTACCAATATTGGGAAGTCAGAGTATACAGAATGGAATCACCTCCTTTGTTAGACCACTGTCCCAACTAATATCTGTGCAGCAAGCTGTAAGGGGATCCATTCAGGTGAATGATGAAAGGAGCACTGCCATGAATAGTCACAGGTAGGGCCCTTCAAAATGTGATTAATCCTAGTAAAATCTCACATAGAAGATCAAATGCTCTTTTAAAGTGGTATCTTGTGCCCCTACTAAATTAGGGGCAGGCTTTAAAAAAAAAAAGTGTACTTGGCAATTTCCATCAACTCTATTGAGATGTATGGAGCAGGACAGTCATGTGTGGCTGTCTGCTCCATTACCCTCCCTGGGCGAGAAGTGGTATTACTGAGGTAACTGGGACACCTTGTTTTGTGTTCTGTGGGGGGGGGGGTCTCATGATATCCAAAATTTTGCACAATGATATCAAAATATTCCCCTTCATATACAAAGTCTTTAGAGTAATAAAACTGTCAGATGATTCAATAGGAATTTGAGGGGACAATGTATCCAATGGTCTGGCCAGTCTTCATAAGGTATAAACTACATGCATTGATGTGTTTTCCACTTTTTTTTTTTTTTTTTTTGCTCTCAACACCAACAGTGTTGCAATTTTGTCCCTTTTCCCCAGCTGCATTTTCAAAATTATAGTGAGCTTTAGTACATGAGAAAAGGAAACCTGCACAGCTCAATATCTCCAAATGTTATCTATACTGTAGACAGGCCCACACACACAAATAGCTACTGATCCATAAAAAAAAATAGACAAAAGGTCAAACTATATACAAATATGTTTGTTTATTTCTTAGTACAGTACCACACAACACAATTTAAAAACATCTAAAAAGTACACCAGTACATATTCCAAAAGACCACTGTATCAGACCATGAAAAGTCACATCACATTGCATCAATAAAGACCAACTTAATTATTGCTGGATGCCCCAAAAATAAATAGCGAGTGTGCAGAGAGGTGCTAAAGAGTCACCACATATAGAAACATAGAACTGATGGCACAACCTCAAAATCTGACGTGTCAATGTATAATTACCACGCCAAGACTGTCAGCGAGGCACAAACAGGCTAAGTATATGCAAGGCAATGTGTAGGAATGCCTTACACGTTCCATCGCAAACAGCGACTTCCTCAGGGGTCCATAGTGAGCCTTATCAGTCCTAAAAACAAATGTGTAAGGTGGCAGAATGTGTGTCTGAATACAAAAGGCTTGAATTATTATACACTTCATATAGTCTGCACTTATGTCAAAACAATCAAACCGCCTGAGTCAGGCTACACTGGGTGTGACATGAGTGGCCATCCAGGGATGACACCCAGCTACAAAGCAAACTGAGAATGATGGGTGTCTACTGTGCAGGAATGTAATACCATCAGTTTAGATAATTCCATTGTGATATAACTAAGTGTGTAGCATATATCTAATCAACTTGCATAGGGGGAAACATTTGTCTATGCAGCTCCTCGAAGCACATTGCCCTGTTTCAAGCCAGCCAGAGGTAGGATTACTCTAAAATGGGGAAGCAAATGACATTTTCTGTCTTTAGTAAGTGAATTGGTACCCGTAGTTGGATGCAGCAATCAAAGGCCTAGGTTGACTTAATTTTGACTGCGATGTGGCCCAGTCACATATCTATTGAAATGCAATCTAGACAGAACGTGGGAACGCAGCCACTGTCAAAATCCATCATAAAAACCTACAAGGACTTACTGTGAAATATTTCAGAAGGTTGGTGTGTGCATTTAGGACATCTTGGGGGCGTTCAGGTAACATCTGTGTTGCAGTGCACTGCATATTAATTATATTTGTAAGAGGACACATAGGGACATCATTTACCTTTAATAAATTTGGGAAGGTCGTTTTCAGGAAGATTTGGATTTATTTCTCTCTCATATCTGAGCATCTTGTGGTACCTGCAGAGGAAAGTAAGAAGACGCTGGCAATGAGCCTGTGTGTGGGTAGAAATATGGTAAGTAAAACTTGTGGCCTAGGTCCATATTAAGCCTTAAAGGGATTGTCTTCACACACAGCATCTCCAGCAAATACAATTTATTATAACTTTTAACACGGAGTATACACTCTTATTAAAAGAATTATTATATTATTGTGCGTTGCTGGTTATGAATGTTAGCAGGTTTGTCTCCTGTGATCCCTGGACTGTGCTGCTGTTCACCTCACACCCGGTCTTATTCATACATGCACATATTACATCCGTCATCACCCATGGCCATAATCCATGTATATTACCAGCTCTCATTGATGCATAGCATTAGCACCTCCCGAATATAACTCACTGCCGGAGGCCGATTTACAAGACACTGAAAGGGGCTCGCCCAATTAAATCCCATCACAATAGGTCTGGAAGATAATTAGGTATAAATATAGACTTTCCATTTTAGACCAGGCAGCAAACATTTATCACAATGTGAAAAGATGCTCAACACCCGCCCCCTAGAGGTCTAGCAATGAATGACAACTCCTAGTTATATACAGCATGTATTTCCCTTTTGCTTGGTTTACCTTGCATAGTGAGTGCAGATTACATGCGAATATAACAATGAAAGGATTGAACCCTTCAATGATGATCTGAATTTCCCCTCCTTTCTTTCTTTCAATATTATTGGTGTCAATACAATACAAGACGGCAGTACAACTGAAAGCTGTGACAGAGGAGGAATAAGTTGCTGATTAAATTGCTGTGTAGGCACTTTGTGATAAATACAAGGTTTTTGGATTTTTGGATTCTGCCTCTAAAATGTCCACTGTGTGAGGGGTCTATTGGAACCCTAAACCAATCACAATCACATGTGGCATAGAAAAGTTTCTGCATGTACATAATGCAAAACACCGGGTGCTGGAAAGGCAAATGTGAGCCCCGCCATGATCGCAGGTTCAGAATGGGTCACATCATTCTATTCAATGCTATGGAAGTGTCACCACATGGAAGTATCTATGGCACTCTCACAGACAGTGAATGGGAGTGCTGGAGATACCTGAGCGCTGTTCTCAGTTTAGAACACTCCCATAGTATTGAATGGAGCAACAGGATACCTGTTGACCCCCATTCTCATACTCAACTGGCATCCCAGGAGTTGGACCCCAACCAATCTGATTGCTATTACCTATCTTTTGAATAGATAACAATCTTGTTACAACCTCCTTAAAGGGGGTTATCTGGCTTTTTAAAATGAATTACCCATCCTATATAAGGCTGTGGTCACACACAGCTCCAATGTGTTCCAATTCTGCATTGCAGTTTTTGGGATCGGCTCCCTTCTACCCCCTCACATGTTCGCTATGTCTGTTCAGCAGACCTGTGAGGAGGTAGCTCATCCCCTTCACCACTAAATGAAGAGGATGGAGAAGGACAGGAGGCAACAATCTGAGGAGGATGGAGGCCAAGGCCTCAATATGAGGGGGAAGGAGGACAAGAGCCATCAGTATGAAGAGGATGGAGGACAGGAAGCCACAATATGAGAAGGATGAAGGACAGAGGCCACAATATGAGGGAGATGGAGGACAAGAGGCCAGAATAAGAGGGGGATGAAGGACAATAGGTCAGAATAAGAGGGGGAAGGAGGACAGTAAGTCATAATATGAGAAGGATGAAGGACAAGAGACCAGAATATGAGGGGGATGGAGAACAAGAAGCCAGAATACGATGGAGGTTGGAGGACAGTGGGCAACAATATTAGGGGGAAGGGGGGGGAGGTGAAGGACAGGAGACCACAATATAAGGGAGGATAGGAGAACACGATATGGGGGGGAGATGGGAAAGGGGGGACTGAAAGCTTGGGCATTAGTAGAGGGGAGAGAACTAAAAGTGGGGGGCCACATGTAAAGGAAGGATACAATAAAAGAGGGCGTTGTTGAGTGGCATTAGGGGATATTATATGGGTTATTAGGGGGAGTTGGCCACAGTAAGGGGGCTTTATACTATGTGGGGGACATTAAGGTCAATATTATACTATGCTTGCGGGTGGGACAATGGGTGTTGTTGTCCCTCCTTCTCTAGCCCAGAAGTAGTGAGGTAGGGGAGCAGCACTGTGAGAACAAGACTTGACTCTGCTGCAATTTTCACTGATAATTATATTTTAAAAATACAAGTCACCCTAATACCGCCCCCCCCCCCAATAATAGAGTGGGCGGAGCTTCGCGGACTGCCATTTTGGGTAATTATTTGGCTATTTTACCACCAACCTAATATGGGGATTATATCCAGAACATTCCCTGCACTTGTACATAGACACACATAGCTAATCCAACAGCAAAACTACCTAAAACCGATTAATAAGATGTGTGACCTTCTCAAGATGGCCGACCTGACCTTCTCAAGATGGCCACGTCACGTGACGGTCGTTGGGATGTCCTGTCATGTGACTAGGGCTCATGTGACCGACTCGGATTCTTCTGCGAGCGAAAGGCTGGATGAGGGGGAGGATGAGGGAACGAGAGGGGTGACACGGCAGGGAGACAGACAGGTGAGCGATGCCTTCCAATAAATCCGTGTCTGATGCCCCCATCGTCCAATTCAGGAACTGCCGGATCCTCAGAGACCATAAACTCCAATGGTGAGTGACCAATCAGGAAGCTGCTTTCATTCACTAGTAAGCCGATCTTAAATGCGAGCTAGATTTCGATTGGCAGCTATTGAAAACCCCTCCCCTTTTCCCCTATGGACGTTTTAGTGCATTGATTATATTCTCCAGCATGTATGGTCTTTATGGGTGTATTTAGGGCTCATTTACTGATTTACTCATGTATTTTGTTTTCATCATAAGTTTCCATTAACAGAATATGTGCTATTACCACCACCAGGGAAAATCCTTTAATTCAGTATTTGCTCATTTAGAAATTCCAATAATCTGGGATATTTAAAACAATTTGCAATCGACTGAGGCCGGTTCTTAGCAAGAGAAGCCCAACTGCATTTGTACACCCAACGTATTTTGGATCTGGCCTGGGATCTAATGGACCAGGTCTGATAGCATCACCTTACTGAGGGCAGAGTCATCAGGATTGGTTCCCCAACATTAGATCCTTCTATGTACAAGTTGTATGACTGCTGTGACATGTTTTCCCCCTTGCAGGGAGGATCTTTGGGTGCGACAAGGGAAGATTCTGAACCCTGAAAAACTTTTCTTTGATGAGAAAGGCGCGGCTGACGTCCACGTAGATTGTCAAGGGAGAATCATTGCCCCAGGATTCATTGATGTACAGATCAATGGTGAGCAGCTGGTGCACTTCTCCCTCTGGGAATGGGTTCATAGTGACTTTTATAAGCTCCCCTGCGCAATAACTACTCATTAAGGCTTGGATTTGTCCCATTTCATACAAGACTACATCACCGTGTGCTGATTATATACTTAAAAATAATACAATGACCCACATTTACCAAAAACAGTGCAGTCTGTACTAGGTGCAGTTTGCTTGTGTAGTGTGCAGGGGGCGCCAGGTTCAGATTTCATGAAAATTCCATCCTCCGCACTTATTTTCCCCACTGTATAGGGGTCAAACCTGATTTGATGCTGGGTGAGACCTCCATTTCTGTGACCAGCATTCAGACCCCCACTTATAATAATAATAATAATAATAATAATTCTTTATTTATATAGCGCACACAGATTACACAAACACGGAGAGAACATACAAACTCTTTGCAGATCTTGACCTGGGTGGGATTCGAACCCAGGACACCAGCGCTGCAAGGCAGAAGTGCACTAACCAGTATGTTCCTTCTTATTCTGTAATTAGGTGGTTAAAACTTAACCAGTGACCAAGGAGTCAGAAAAGCATTATTCAGATAGATTTTTGCCTACTCAGATCTCTTGTGTGTTGCAGTCAGAGGATGTGATTTATGAAGACTTTTTCCTTCCTAAAGGGGGCTTTGGTGTAGATTTTTCCCAGGAAACGGATGAAGCAGGAGATGGGATTTCACTGGTGGCTCGCAATATCCTCCCACACGGTGTCACCTCTTTCTGTCCGACCATTGTAACATCGCCCTCATCTGTCTACCACAAGGTATGAGGTTTTGTCAGTGTGACCCTTGTAGGATTTCCTTCCCTATGCAAATTTATTTCAACATTGTCTCTATAGCGCCAACATAGTCTGCAGCAATGTATAGAGATTAAAGGGAATCTGTCAGCAGGATTTCACATATCAGGTTAATGACAGCTTATGCAGGTCTTATTATACACAACACAAACAGGTATTTGACTATGATTTCTGCTGGTTCGCTTATGAGTAGTCGCATATAGAAACGGCTCCTATCTCTTTTCGACTTCTGCAGCTCGAGTGTCATGAGCGTGTTGTTAATGGTGACACCATGGGGGGCGTATACTGTATCTTTATTTTTGCGTGTTTTTTTTTTTTTTTACTTTTGTTGTCTTTTCACCTTTGTCTCCACTTTGTGCAGTGGTGCCTTATGTGTCTTTATTTTCCAGATGTTATGTGCGACTTTTCACCTTTCATGTATCACTTTTTTTTGCTTACTTTTGCGCCTTTTTAGGTGCAAATCTGAACCTGGTCCAGGGCAGGTTTCCAGTGGACATGAATCTGACCATGGTCACACAGGTGCACGGCTCGTTGGTGTCAAAGAGAGTAATCAGACCTGGGTGCTATAACGAGCCGTGCACCTGTGTGACCATGGTCAGATTTATCTCCACTGGAAATAAACAATGAAGCTTTATAATAACAATAATTTTTTATTTATATGGCGCACACAGATTACGCAGCGCTGAACAAAGCATAACAAATTAGTTCCTGTTCCCATGGGGCTCACAATCTAATCACCTACTAGTAAGTTTTGGAGTGTGGGAGGACCCGGAGGATACCCACGCAAACACGGAGAGAACATACAAACTCTTTGCAGATGTTGACCCTGGGACTTGAACCCAGGACTCCAGTGCTGGAAGGGCTACCCACTCAGCCACAGTGCCACCCAAGCTTTCTATAGAATGACAGCAAGCAGAGATCTAGAAAACCGTGAAGAATTGATACGATTTTCCAATATACTTTCTGTATAACTTTTCATTATTCAAACAATATCAATTACTTGGTGAAATGGGAATACCCCTTTAAGGCGTTCCCATTGCGGTTTTTAAATATTTTACCATGAGCTTGGTTGGATAGAAAGTGTCTTTTCTTCCTTGCTCGAAGTGTAAGCAGCTGTAAAAATGATAACACAGCTGCTTACACTTCATGGTAACATGTAAAACACATGCATTTCTGCGATGATTTGAGAAACACATCCCAAACACTACATGTGACCGCACCCTCATATGTCATCATCATTTTCCTGGGGTGTGGCTAGAGTGCTTAAAAATGCAGGCCAAGGACTCAAATCCAGAATTTACAGTAGTGACTACTCTAGTACATAACCCCCTCACATGGCTTGTGTCCTGGTTCATTTGAGACATGCAAGATACATGTTCCCCTATGACTCAAACACATCCTTATGTTGTGTATTATGGGACCTTCAGCAGCTGCCATCAACCTGATGTATAAAATCCTGATGACAGGTTCCCTTTTAAAGAGGCTGTGTCGCTAATGACGATTAATGACCAATCTGCAGGATAGGTGATAAGTGAATTATTACAAAAGCCAGCTAGTCCCTTGAAGCTCGCCATGTGAACAGAGAACTTGTGAACATACTAGACTTGTGCTCCGTCCCATAATGAATGGAGCATTTCAGAGAACTTGTTTGCTCCCCAACTATGTTATCACTAGTGATCCCCAACATATCAGACATTTCTCCTCTATCCAGTGGATAAGAGACATTATCGAACATTATAAATATCAGTCCCTGCCGATAACGGGGATAATATTTCCACCCTGAATTTGCAATTGGTCACATCTGAACACATACTCCATCGCTGCAAGGTATAAATATGACCTTGATTTCAGCAATACATTCTAGTAAATTGCTTTTTTCCTTACAGTTCTAGATCAATGACCTTTGCTCTTCCTCTAGGAATTATTCTGCGGCTGTATGATTTTTTTCTTTTATAGCACTTTACAATTTTATGAACATTGATCCAAGGGTTTGTGCCAAAAACAGGAATGTGTGTGTCGGAGCGGACCTTCTGTCCTATTATTTATTATGTTATCAGTCTGTCCTAACGCCGGGTGCTATAGTCTGCTCCTTGTTCTTGTAATGACTCCCTCTGGACCCTTATTACAGAGCTGTGTATCATTTTATATATATATATATATATATCTCTCTTTTTTTTTTTTTTTTTTTTCTCCCCATAGGTGCTTCCACAGATTTCTGTAGAAGATGGTGGATCATGGGGAGCCGGAGTGTTGGGTAATAATAAACTCTTTTTGTTTTATAACTAGGATTAAATGAAAGCCTGGTGCTTCCTAAAATCTGTTTAAAAGACGGTGGGTACGGAAAGAATGCAGACCCCTTTAAATTTTTCAATCATTGTTTCATTGCAGCCATTTGTTCACATCAAAAAACTTTTTTTTTACTCATTAATGTACACTCTGCCCCCATCTTGACAGAAAAAAAACAGAAATGTAGATATTTTTGCTAATTTATTAAACAATAAAAACAGAAATATCACCTGGTCATAAGTATTCAGACCCTTTGCTGTGACAGTCACTCACATGCTGTCCATTTAATTCTGATCCTCCTTGAGATGGTTTTACTTCTTCATTGGAGTCCAGCTGTGTTTAACTAAACTGATTGGACTTGATTAGGAAAGGCACTCGCCTTTCTATATAAGACCTCACAGCTCACACTGCTTGTCAAAGCACATGAGAATGATGAGGTCTAAGGAACTGCCCAAGGAGCTCAGAGACAGAATTGTGGCAAGGCACAGATGTGGCCAAGGTTACAAAAGAATTTCTGCAGCACCCAAGGTTCATAAGAGCACAGTGGCCTCCATAATCTTTACATGGAAGAATTTTTTGACAATCCGCCAAACTAAGCAATTTTGGGAGAAGAGTCTTGGTGAGAGAGGCAAAGAATTACTCCAAGATCACTGTGGTTGAGCCCCAGAGATGCATTAGAGAGATGGGAATCACCTATCATCGCAGCCTCCAGCAGTCAGGGTTTTATGGCAGAGTCTGCTGACAGAAGCCTCCCCTGAGTGCAAGGCATGAAAGCCACATATATTGTGCAAAGCACATGAAGGACCCCAGACTATGAGAAATAAGATTCTCCGCTCTGATGAGATAAAGATTGAACTTTTTGGTGTTAATTCTAAGCGGTGGAGAAATGCAGGCGCTGCTCATCACCTGCCAAATACAATCCCAGCAGTGACACATGGTGGGGGCAGCATCAGGCTATGGGGGGGGGACAGGAGCACTGGGTGTAATGGAAAGAGAGATGAATGCGGACAAGTACAGAGATATCCTGGATGAAAACCTCTTCCAGATGCCCTGGACGCCAGACTGTGTCGAACCTTCCCACAATACAATGTCCTAAGCTCACAGCTAAAATAACACAGCAAAGGCTTCAGAACATCTCTATGACCATTCCTGACTGGCCCAGCCAGAGCCCAGACCCAAACCCTCATAGAGCATCTCTCAATAGAACTGATAATGGCTTCCACAACGTTCACCATCCAACCTGAGGGAACTGGAGAGGGTCTGCAAGGTAAGAGGCAGAAGATCCCAAAATCCAGGGGTGAGGAACTTGTAGCATCTTCTCAAGAAGACTCTGGGCTGCACCAGCTCCAAAGCTTCTACTCATCACCAGTAGAATACTCATCACCAGGGGAGATTTCAGGATTTTCTTGTTTAATAAACTAACAAAAATATCTACTTTTTTTTTTCTGTCAAGATGGAGGAAGAGTTTTTGATCTTACCTATTCGTTACAATGAAACTAAGAGTCAAAATTTTAAAGGGGTCTGAATAGTCTCTGTGCCCACTGTACCATCAAAATCCATCATGATAAACCAAGGGCACTTACCTATAAATCCAGGCACCGTGACTGTGGTAATCTTCTTATATTTGTTTCTCCTAAAATAAACTTTTAATATTATGCTGTCTGTCCACCCTATTTCCTGTGGTTCTGTTAACCCGTTATTAGGTCTTTAGTTTATTGTGTCTTTACTCAAAAATTCTCTGCCTTAATAAAAAAAAAATTCTGATTAAAAAAAAAATAATAAAAAAATAGGTCTTTAGTTAACAATTGTTACTTTTTTCTATAAATTGGTTTCCGTGCAAATCCATGAAATCATAGATTCATCATGCCTAGTCATCATCTTGCAATATATGAACCTCAATAAATTGTTATTAAACTATAAATTGGTTGTAGCGGATGCAAAAAAATTACTGCTTTCTACCAGTGATGGTATCGCAGGTGGATGTGTAGTATTGCAGCTCCATCCATTCACTTCCATTGTGTTGATCTGTAATACCTGATGACAATCCATAATGTCTACATTCTCGCTGTCCGGCAGGTATCCATCTGGAGGGTCCATACATCAGCGCTGAGAAGAAGGGAGCCCACCCAGAGCATTGTCTCCGTTCTTTTAGTAAGGGGGGTTTCTCTAAGCTCCTGGATACTTATGGGACTCTGGATAAGGTCAGCATTGTCACTCTTGCCCCCGAAATGGAAAAGAGTGGAGAGGTGATTGAGGAATTGGTGAAGCGCGGGATATGTGTCTCCGTAGGTGCGTCCATTACTGAAGTCTGTAATAGATGTTTATGCTATAAGATGTGTAACATCTACTCTTTGTCTCCAGGTCACTCTGTGGCCAATTTGTCTCAGGCTGAAGATGCTGTAAAATCCGGGGCCTCCTTTATTACTCATCTCTTTAACGCCATGCTACCGGTATGTGACTCCATTAAAGGGGTTGTACAAGCTCAACAAATTATCCCCTAGACTCAAGATAGGGGATCAATTGCTGATCAGTGATAAGACCCCTCCCATGGATCATAAAAATCTTTTGGACCCCAAGCTAATGGGTCGTCTCATGGATACGACATGCACAAAGCTGCTCCATTCATTACTTATGGCGCTGACTGAGTACAGCACACGGCTATATTTATGTAGCACTATAAAGATGACTAGAGCAGCAGAGCGACAAGATGCTTTGTTCATTTTGGATACACCCCCTTTCTGGTGATATGAAGGGGAACCCACCACTTGGACCTCCACCAATCAGCATATTATTCCCTATGCTGTGAATACGGGAAAACTAGAGATTTCACTTTAGCGGCTAGAAAACCCTTTTAAGGAAGCTGCAACACCCCAGAGAGGAGACCCCTGAACTGTGTGATATACATGGCCCCTCCTGTTGCTGAGTATTTTCTGCATTGCCATGCTGAGTATTTTCTGCATTGCCAGGTGGGCATATATCATCTCACATCATGTTTTTTACAGTTCCACCACCGCGATCCCGGGATTGTGGGCTTATTGACAAGTGATCAGATTCCGGCTGGGAGGACGGTTTATTATGGGATGATTGCTGACGGAATACACACTAATCCTGCTGCTTTAAGAATAGCCCACCGTGCCCACCCCAGAGGTGAGTATAACTAGCATTGGCATGGAAAACCATACAGTCAATACAGAGTATTCTTCCGAAATTGAGTTTGTACTCGGCAGTGATATTGTTTTCCTATATTTCAGGACTTGTCCTGGTGACGGATGCCATCACAGCCATGGGGCTCAGACCAGGCAGGCACACCCTGGGTCAGCAGGAAATCTTGATAGACGGTTTCAATGCATACGTGGCCGGTAAGTTGTCACACCTGAATGGCTGTTGTGTCTAAGGAGACCATATACATGTTCTTGTTGCATCCACCTGGATCATAAAGGGGGTCTTTAGTTCCAACCCTCCCTGGTAAAAAGTGGCAGATGAGACTATTACTATAGGCTAGGGCTAGCAGGCCAGTCCGTTCTTGAAACGTTAGAGTTCTCCAGTCATAGCAAGTTAGGCCCTATCCATAGGATAACTTGCCGATCGTTGGGGTTTCCATGATGGGGATCCCCATGGATCTGGAGAATGGGGATCAGTTGTATCTTTGTTGTGCTTGAGATGATCGGGGCAGCCAGTCTCACATGCACCGACTACTTTGTTCATCTCAATGACTGAGATAGCTGAGTTGTATGCTCTGCAACCTTTGTCAATGCCATAGAGAGAAATAGAGCAGCCGGCGCATGCGCAACTAGCAAACTAGCAGCTCTCTGAATTTTGAGCGCAACAGGGATACAACAGATCCTGTGGATAGGGCCTAAGTTGCTATGATTGGAGAACCCCTTTAAAGATTCCAGATTCATAGTTTAGAAAAATAAATGCAATCACATTGTGAATAACAAGTTGAAATTCTGTCCACTTGCCTTACTCTTAAGCGGCAGCAGAGGTAACAGGATTCATGTTCTCATTGTCGTCAACATATTATTTGCTATTCACCTTGAATTAGGGACAACCCTTTTAACTTGCTGGTGTCTTCATTGTAACATGTTTTTTGGATATCCAATAAAGCTGGACCAAAGAATTTTATCTCCTACTGTGGTGGGCGACCAGATCTTTTATTTTAATGCACACGGAATACACTGTGGCCAAAAATAATAATAATCATAAAGTAAACTGATCGCATATGGCAACTACTTCTAAATGTGTAACACCTGCCAGTTTCCAAACAGTTGCAGGTCTTACAAACCAGAACAAGTTAAAGTATATTTTGCAAAAGGCGTTTCTTTTACATTCAAGGAACTCACACCTTGGCGGGGAGCATTGCGACGATGGATATGTGTGTAAGACATTTTCATGAAGCTACAGGTATGTGCAGTTTTGTAAATTCAGATCCACAAACCCAAGGTATAGCAATTGACTTCATAGTAAAGTAGAGGTTGCATGGGTATGTACTGTAAGTAGGGTGTGCATATGCATTTGTATTGTACACTGCTCCATTGATAAAACTACTCAATTGACCCTCACGCACAGTAGTGACCCCACACTGTGTTTGCTATAGGTCGTGAGTATTGATTATGCTGTGGGGGGTAAATGAAATCACATATTGACATTTCGCTTGTTGTGTTGCCTTGGGCAGACCGGCCTTGGTAATCCATTCATTCATTCATTATTATGTAGCTCTTTGCCTAACCACATGGGGTCGGCTACTGTCATATAAAATATACAACAGCATCACCTCTCAATATGTATAAAAACACACTCCTGGACTTGCTTACTGTTGGCATATTTTGGACCTTAAACCACCACAAAGACCGTGTGATACCGGTGATTTGGTGTCCTCCATTCTCTATTATTGTAATAACTTATATGACAGTCTAAGGCTAATTTAAATATATATGCAGTGGCGTAACTGCAGAAATGGCAGGGCCCCATAGCAGACTTCTGAATGGAGCCCCCTTTCCAGCTTAAAAATATACATATTACACTCCTATATACACACACATTTATATACCTATATACATAAACATACAGTTCTTCTTCATTCATACATTCACATTTATACACTCTTACACGCACACATATAGAGCATATGCACATCACATACATACATACACACGCAGTGCCATATACAGACGTGCAGAATATATACATACAGTATTTATACAGAAAATACAGATCAGATACATGCATATATACATCGCATATATGTTGTATACATATTATGCTGTACAATGTGCAGCATAATATGCATATAATGGTGCACATCCTCCATTCCTTAGTGTCCAGTTTGATGACAGGGCCTCCTGCTACTGCGGGCCCCATAGCGGCTGCTACCACTGCAGTTTCGACCCTGTATATATGAACCCATTTAACATGGGAACCAAAGAGATTAGATGGAGGCCATTTCTTGCCAGAGATTTTTATAAACCATGGTGTAACATTAGATTACCAATACTATATCATTACCAGGTCCTGCAACTATATCCTATGGGAAAGAGACACCATATGGGCTGGGATGTGACTGTATTCTCTCTTCCCTCCCCTTTAATCTTAACATAAAGAGGAGGTTCCAATAAGAACCACTGAATATGCATACACAGCTTCAATTTATACATTACATGACGTCTACTCTTGCTGCGGTTTTCTTGTAAAACCATTGACCGATCCTAATCAATACACAGCACACGAGGAGATAAATGTCATTGCTTTTACTATTATTAGTTTTTGTATTGATCAGGAGACCTAAATGATTACCTCTTCCTTTATTGTCTCCTGTTATCATTGTAATCTACATTGCTCCATGTATATAATATTTATTGCATTTACTTTGTCTTTATTCTCCTTTAAGTCAATAGTAACTGAGCTTAAAGGGGTTGACCACTTTCAGTAAATAATTGATATTATTTGTATAATGAAAAGTTATAAAAAATTTTCAATATGCTTTCTGTATTAATTCCTCACAGTTTCCTAGAAGTCTGCTTGCTGTCCCGCCATAAGATGCTTCTATGTTTACTTGCACTCGATAAATGTATCTGTCCATGGTCATGTGATAGAACGGCTTGTGCACCTGCATGTCCATCACAGAGAGTAATATTAAAAGCTTGGGCACCTGCCTGTCCATCACCATGGACAGTTTTCTATCCACTAGAAGTAAGCATAGAAGCTTTCTATAGAAAGACAGCAAGCAGAGATCTAGAAAACAGTGAGGAATTGATACAGCAAGTATATTGGAAAATTGTATAACTGTTCCTTACATTAACACTATCAATTATTTGCTGAAAGTGGACAACTCATTAAATCCTATTTTTTCCTGGCAGGTTGCACAGTGGAAGAGGCTTTAGAAGCCGCATCTCTTCATCCAGCGCAACTTCTAGGGGTGCAGCATCGGAAGGGGACACTTGATTTTGGAGCAGATGCAGGTAAGACTTATAGATATGTAAGTCTTCTGACCATGTAAAGGAGTTTTTAAAGATATTTCTTTCCTAATGTACAGGCAATGCTATGACATAAGAAATAAAGCTATTGTTGCCCATTTTCTTGGCTGCTGCTTCCAGTGATTCATTCTGCATCAGGATATGATAACATGGCTGCAACGTGGAAGTGCCGCTGCTGTAGCCATGTAAACAAACATATCCTGGCAGTGGCGTTTCTTCTACAACTCTGATGTATGACATGGACAAATGCTTTAAAGGGGAGAACCTGTCCCTGCCCTTCTTGTGGGCTTCCTGCTCTTTTGTTGTTTATGTCCTTTTCAAAAAAGATAGTGAACCATAAAGGGAACCTGTCACCAACTTTTACACAAAAACAAGTAGTGACAGGTTCCCATAGAGCCATATTACCACATGGGCACCTTTCATTTACCTAAAAAAATCCTTTCCTCACAACCCAATTAGAATAACTTTATTTGCTTAGCTGGTATCCAGACACACACTGCAGTGAGCCAGAGGTGGCGAGGCCTCCACAGCCGAGTCGAGTGGCCCCTACTGTCCTCACTCAGTAACAAAACACCCCCTTGAGATACCCGATGAGTGTCGTAATGGGTTTGCGTCCTCCTTCAGCTCACTGCGCATGCGTAAATTCACTCCTTATGTTGCTAAGTAAAGCTGCGCATACGCAGTGAACGGGCAAAGGACGCAAACTCACTCCGAAGCTTCCTGTTTTTGTGAAAAAGGTGGTGACAGGTTTCCTTTAAATAGGTTTTCCACTCTGTATATATCCATAGTATAGATCAGGGGTCAGGAACCTTTTTGGTTGAGAGAGCCATGAATGCCACATATTTTAAAATGTTATTTTTTAAGAGCCGTACCATATGCACATGCCTCCCAGTAGAAAGGATTATTCCAGCACATGCCCCCAAGTAGATAGCTAGCCACAGCACATGCTCCCATTAGACAGCTAGCCACAGCACATGCTCCCATTAGACAGCTAGCCACAGCAAAAAATAAAAAGAATATTCACTTGCAGCCAACTCCTCATGACTCCCACGCTCTTCTCTTTGACTCGGGCTTAGACGATGGCGGCAATGGCGCCTGGGTCGTACAAAGGACATAGGCAATGGCCACATCGCTGTGTCCAGTGATCGGTCTAAGAGACACACAGCAGCCATCGCTATTTATTAAAGATCTGTCTGAGAGCCAGATGCAGCCAACAAAAGAGCCATATCTGGCTCCCGAGCCATAGGTTCCCTACCCCTGTTATAGATCATCAATATTGTGGGGATCTGACACTGACCAGCTGCATCCATTCAGTTTGACGCAGTTACGTGGCCTGACCACTACACAATGAAGTGAGATGTTCTTCCTGCTCCATCCACTGTTTTGCTTCAAGTTTCAGAGCCAGACAAAATTTGCTGACCATACATTACACAGTACTGGATAGGTCAGTAAACTAGAACCTGGAAACCCCCGTAAACCAAAAAGAATCTGCCTGTCCAACACGGACATCCATGCCATAAACGTGAATAAGGGAAATATTTCTTTATGCCGCATTCATTGAAAGAATATGACAAACTTTATTAGAGTTTTCAGATCAACACATTTTTCATTTCATCTCTTGTCTGATATTAATTTGTCTTTTTCCTGTTTCTCAGATTTTATACAACTTGACGACAGCCTGAATGTAAAAGCCACCTATATAGCGGGAGAAGAAGTTTATAGCTCCCTGGCAATCTTAGGATCATCTGGACAGTCGTCTTAGAATATTTCCTGCTACTGTGCCTTATGTACTGGCTGCTTTATTGTGCATGACGGCCACAAGATGTCGCCAGAGTCCTGATTCTGTCATGATGCAAAATGGCCGCCATCCATTTCTGTGTTATGGTGAGGCCTTGTGGCTCAGTGACTGGAGAGGGACAGCTGGAGTAAATGTGGGTGATAAGATGCTATGCTGTAACTATCAAGCACTTCTAAAGCCATTTGTACATTGCAGTACATGTACTCAGAGATATTGCCATATCTATCACTCCTGGAAGCCATTTTGTGTCTATATTCAGGATTCACACAGGTCCTAAGATGGCAAACAATAATTTATGGCATTGGAAATGATTAGAAAGCCATAAAAAAACAAAACTATTAACAGGTTGCTGGTGTTGTTGCACATCAGCATCATTCCCTCATATGCTGCAGAGCTGCAATACCACACACGACCTGTTATAGTCATGGCGCTGTTCTGTTTAACCCATAACCTTAAAGGGATGACAAAATTCACTTTGTCGTGTCCATGTGCAAGTATCTCTGCTAGATTAGGTATAATTTACGCTAACATTCTGGTGTAAGTTGTAGTAAATTTTCTCCGGACACAGGGATTTCACCCATGTCCTTCCAAATATTTCCCAGAGTGCGTTTACAGAAAGAAAAAAAAAATCAGAAGAAGAGCCTCCATTTTTTTTTTTTGTCATTAAGCTGATAAGTCGAGTGATACTCCCCTGTGCCCACTATATCTATTTATACGTAGGGGACCCCTATAATGATACAGTTTAGAAATTTTGTGCTTACAACTGTGTGAGCCTCAAAATCTGCCTTTTTTTTGGGAGACTTTCCCACATACAATATGGCTGCCTCCATGGTGTGTACCACACAGTTATTAAGCACCAGGACACATATATACACTCCATCACTTTGGTTCCTTTCCTCCAGAGGCATTCTTTTTTGCTGTGAGACATACCGGTATATAAAAAAAAATTATTTTTTTAATGATTTGCAGAATTTAAGGGAGGGTCTTGATAATCGCACCCACCCAGCGTTAATATGTTTATGGCTACTTTGGGCTGTTCCGTAAATTATCCTAATGCTTTTTCCAGGTACCCACTTAAAGGGGCTGATAATCAGTCACTTTACAGATTTTATAGTTCAGAGCCAGACAGGTTTTATGAAAGGTGTAATCGTCCAGGCGACTGTATTATTTGTGATGTCATCCAATTTCTCTTTGCTTAAGCCCATATATTGGCAATGGTGCTATACGCTGCCTTCATCTTCTCTCTTATATAATCTGGTTCTTCCATTTCTGACTACACTGCTCTCTGCACATCTTTGTACTCCGTTATCCTTCATGTATTATAGATTTATAACAACTGTGATTGCTTATCCAATTTCCAAAGGAGAATATACTGTAAAATGCTTATTATATGACTTTTCGGTTACTTATTATAAAAGACGCCCACCAATCGTGGAGGGTTTTCATTGTTGGTCAGGGCAGAGGTTTTCATTGTACAGTCAGGGCAGAGAAGAGGCTTTTTGGTGCTTTAGGTGGATAAGGCCATACATTTTTGCACCATGACAATGTCATCCTACCCATCTACCAGGAATATTGCACTAATAATTTGTACACCAAGACGTATAACATTTATATAAGGCCTCATGTGCATGAATGTTGTTTGTGTGGCCAATTTTTTTTGTATAGGCTCATACACACAGCAGTGGTTTCTGTGGCCCCCGTGTACGAGAGAACTGCATGTGCCACACAACCAGAGCAGGTCCTCTTCCTACCCATGGTTCAGCCAGTATCTTCTCCTCTCATTGACCTATGAGTGGACCTCAGACACAATGACATAAAGACTTCAAACAGATGTTCATGTGAAGGAGATCTAAAGGTAAAAGTATAGAGGAGAGCAGCCAGAGCTGAGGTGGCACCCTAGGCCATCACCTACCTCTGCCTACCCCTTGTCCTGGGCCTGATTACAGTATATGCTGCAATAGTCTAAGGGGGTAGACCATTATAATGGGAAACCGTTTTTCACTTCCAGGTCCGTTTCAGAAGATTGTGCAGTGAACTGGAGTCGCTGCTTTCCTATGGATTACCATCCTGTTTCAATGCCATGATGTCTTAGAATGGGACAGTTGTCCCACAAGATGGAAGAGACTCAGAGTAGATGACTGTGATGATAAGATTCTGGTCTGGAAAATACAACTCAAATATGGTCTTCATTTTGCAGACTGCCCATTTCGGCACCCATAGGGATACGATCCGATTCCTGCATGTCACTTGTGATTTAGTTCTGTATAGTTGCAATCAAATTAATTTGTCCCTTGTAGTCAGTCAAGGGTAAGAGTTGAGTATACTCTGTTGCCGTTCATTCTACAGAACCAGAGGAGTTGTGGTTTTCCGCATATGCACGGATCTCTGACACCATCGCCAGTGCGCAACATGTGGTTGGGGCATCACTGACAACATAAGTGGCGTGAATATATACGGTGTGTACATGATGTAGTTCTGATACGGCCGGCTGCTTCAAATAAGACATTTGGCCCATAATTCAGAACAAAATTATCATTTAGTGACCGTTTCATATTAACAGTACATGAAAATGTCGCAATTTTTTTTTCATTAATTTTATGCCCAGCTTCATGGACGTATGGTATATTTGCACAAGGCGAAGTGCAGGGAGGGGTTTTACTAGCAGTATTGGTGCAAAAATACCCCTGGGTCTACCATATCCATAATCTACATAAAACTCATGTTTCTCAAAATAAAAGCAAGAACATGAATAACAACAGTATATTATATAAGACACATGCAGCAGCTCCATAGGCTTGTTAGATGTGTTAGACCAAGGTAAGTGTAAGTTCTTTATTCTTTTACACCACCCGCAGACTATTAAAAACCTTACACCTTGTCTGATGAGGAATCTTTGCTTAGGATACAGTACAATACCATATACCTCCTAACCCAGTCATGCCAATGCTTCATAGTCAATAAACTCCAGTCTTGGGCAGAGACAATACAGCAACTACTGGGCTTTGTATAAAGACTCTCATCTCATCTCATCTCATTAGGGCATGTAGGGTAATGGTACATAACTTTTTCGGGGTCAATGTCATTATGAACCAATCCTAATACCAGCTCATTTCCCACCAGTTTCTGCCACACAAGTAATATCCTAACAAAGTGCCCTTACAGGCAATCACATGTAGCTATGTCTATCCCGGCTACATGTGACTCTTATTTACTCTCGCACAGGGACATAACGACAAGCATTATGTACAGTGCAAGTATAGAAAAGGATTAGAAATTTACCGCCACTTTGTCCCAAAACAGTGCCACATCTGTTTTTCAGGTTGTGTGTGGTATTGCAACAAAGCTTTAGGGCAGATTCATAATGGCGTGTGTTTTTTGTGTCCATTACGGGTTGTCTCCCCATACACAAAAAAAAAGAACTGAAGTTTTAACGTTGGTAAGAAAACACAACGCCTGGTACACCAGCCTCATCAGTGGGGGGAAAAAACCGGACCTGTCATCAGTTTTATTTTTTGGCTTTTTGACTTTTTCACACATTCATGAACATAATAGGACATCTGTGAAAATCACTGAGCCACGGATGTGAAATGCAACCCCATTGTGAAAGAGTGAACCCCAGAATTTTTTTACAAAAGCATGTTTTTTCAAAGCTAGACATCCTTAAAGCATTTTGCAGTTTAGGCAGCATTTCCTTTGCATTATCAGTAACTAGTGTTTGCGCTTTCCTAGTAATAAGTTGCACACATGACAAGATTCCGTCATGGTTAACAAACACAAAGTGCCGCTCCTCCAGCTCTGTGTAGTCCCAGGTAATCGCGGTACTGCTTTGTACGGAACTTTTACTGCGGTATCAATTTCCGCACGGGGAAAATAAGCGAACGGACACAGTAAGGGAGTGAATTCACGGCCGGACCGTTCCAGCCATGCGTTGTTGGGAAGGTATACACATGTTCACCAGGCTGTCTTGTATGTATAAATACGGTGTCTATGTATGTATTGTGTCTTTGTATGTTGTTATAACTGCTATGTGTGTTTATACATTTTCTCTATACTGATATATGACAACACTACAAGTCCCAGCATGCAGGGTGTACACATAAGTGGTGATCAGCTGGACTGACTATTTAATGACCATTTTACATGTATAATGTCATCTGTTTTATGTTTTTCTGAAGCACTGTTATGAATGTATCCGGATGCAGAGTAATCTTACACAGATATGGAGGAGGTGAGTGACACTTCTAAAGTTACAGATATTAATCACTATTATGGC
This sequence comes from Engystomops pustulosus, assembly GCF_040894005.1. NCBI lineage: Eukaryota > Metazoa > Chordata > Amphibia > Anura > Leptodactylidae > Engystomops > Engystomops pustulosus. The sequence continues at coordinate 22,296,450 of NC_092418.1, forward strand.
TCATTGGGTCTCTATTACACCTGACCGTAGATTAACTAGTAGAGGGGCCTGACCAACCGCCTAAACCACTCTGTTGTCTCAATGCAAAAAGGTTTACTGAAAGTCAATTTCTTGAAAATTCAGTAACTTCATAGTCTTCCCTGGTTGTTTTTTTTTAGTCTTAAAGGTTCAATAATCCTAATCCTAAAGTAATTAAGACCCCTTCCATAAATACAGACCACAGACAAGATATCTCCTGTAAATTGAGATCCCCCACAAAAATGTAGAACGCGAAGCATACCTTTTAGAGTTGTACTGACCCCGGTGCTGAACTACTAAATATATGCAGAACCTAGAGGTGACAGTCTATACAGATACCCCTACAAAAATGCAGATCACTATAAATACAGACCCAAGGGGAAGTCACCTCCTACATAAATACAGACCCACCGATGTAAATCTATACTCCTGGGTAATACAGACCCCAGAAGAGACGCCGCCCTACGCGGCTGCTACAGACCCCAGAAGAGACGCCGCCCTACGCGGCTGCTACAGACCCCAGAAGAGACGCCGCCCTACGCGGCTGCTACAGACCCCAGAAGAGACGCCGCCCTACGCGGCTGCTACAGACCCCAGAAGAGACGCCGCCCTACGCGGCTGCTACAGACCCCAGAAGAGACGCCGCCCTACGCGGCTGCTACAGACCCCAGAAGAGACGCCGCCCTACGCGGCTGCTACAGACCCCAGAAGAGACGCCGCCCTACGCGGCTGCTACAGACCCCAGAAGAGACGCCGCCCTACGCGGCTGCTACAGACCCCAGAAGAGACGCCGCCCTACGCGGCTGCTACAGACCCCAGAAGAGACGCCGCCCTACGCGGCTGCTACAGACCCCAGAAGAGACGCCGCCCTACGCGGCTGCTACAGACCCCAGAAGAGACGCCGCCCTACGCGGCTGCTACAGACCCCAGAAGAGACGCCGCCCTACGCGGCTGCTACAGACCCCAGAAGAGACGCCGCCCTACGCGGCTGCTACAGACCCCAGAAGAGACGCCGCCCTACGCGGCTGCTACAGACCCCAGAAGAGACGCCGCCCTACGCGGCTGCTACAGACCCCAGAAGAGACGCCGCCCTACGCGGCTGCTACAGACCCCAGAAGAGACGCCGCCCTACGCGGCTGCTACAGACCCCAGAAGAGACGCCGCCCTACGCGGCTGCTACAGACCCCAGAAGAGACGCCGCCCTACGCGGCTGCTACAGACCCCAGAAGAGACGCCGCCCTACGCGGCTGCTACAGACCCCAGAAGAGACGCCGCCCTACGCGGCTGCTACAGACCCCAGAAGAGACGCCGCCCTACGCGGCTGCTACAGACCCCAGAAGAGACGCCGCCCTACGCGGCTGCTACAGACCCCAGAAGAGACGCCGCCCTACGCGGCTGCTACAGACCCCAGAAGAGACGCCGCCCTACGCGGCTGCTACAGACCCCAGAAGAGACGCCGCCCTACGCGGCTGCTACAGACCCCAGAAGAGACGCCGCCCTACGCGGCTGCTACAGACCCCAGAAGAGACGCCGCCCTACGCGGCTGCTACAGACCCCAGAAGAGACGCCGCCCTACGCGGCTGCTACAGACCCCAGAAGAGACGCCGCCCTACGCGGCTGCTACAGACCCCAGAAGAGACGCCGCCCTACGCGGCTGCTACAGACCCCAGAAGAGACGCCGCCCTACGCGGCTGCTACAGACCCCAGAAGAGACGCCGCCCTACGCGGCTGCTACAGACCCCAGAAGAGACGCCGCCCTACGCGGCTGCTACAGACCCCAGAAGAGACGCCGCCCTACGCGGCTGCTACAGACCCCAGAAGAGACGCCGCCCTACGCGGCTGCTACAGACCCCAGAAGAGACGCCGCCCTACGCGGCTGCTACAGACCCCAGAAGAGACGCCGCCCTACGCGGCTGCTACAGACCCCAGAAGAGACGCCGCCCTACGCGGCTGCTACAGACCCCAGAAGAGACGCCGCCCTACGCGGCTGCTACAGACCCCAGAAGAGACGCCGCCCTACGCGGCTGCTACAGACCCCAGAAGAGACGCCGCCCTACGCGGCTGCTACAGACCCCAGAAGAGACGCCGCCCTACGCGGCTGCTACAGACCCCAGAAGAGACGCCGCCCTACGCGGCTGCTACAGACCCCAGAAGAGACGCCGCCCTACGCGGCTGCTACAGACCCCAGAAGAGACGCCGCCCTACGCGGCTGCTACAGACCCCAGAAGAGACGCCGCCCTACGCGGCTGCTACAGACCCCAGAAGAGACGCCGCCCTACGCGGCTGCTACAGACCCCAGAAGAGACGCCGCCCTACGCGGCTGCTACAGACCCCAGAAGAGACGCCGCCCTACGCGGCTGCTACAGACCCCAGAAGAGACGCCGCCCTACGCGGCTGCTACAGACCCCAGAAGAGACGCCGCCCTACGCGGCTGCTACAGACCCCAGAAGAGACGCCGCCCTACGCGGCTGCTACAGACCCCAGAAGAGACGCCGCCCTACGCGGCTGCTACAGACCCCAGAAGAGACGCCGCCCTACGCGGCTGCTACAGACCCCAGAAGAGACGCCGCCCTACGCGGCTGCTACAGACCCCAGAAGAGACGCCGCCCTACGCGGCTGCTACAGACCCCAGAAGAGACGCCGCCCTACGCGGCTGCTACAGACCCCAGAAGAGACGCCGCCCTACGCGGCTGCTACAGACCCCAGAAGAGACGCCGCCCTACGCGGCTGCTACAGACCCCAGAAGAGACGCCGCCCTACGCGGCTGCTACAGACCCCAGAAGAGACGCCGCCCTACGCGGCTGCTACAGACCCCAGAAGAGACGCCGCCCTACGCGGCTGCTACAGACCCCAGAAGAGACGCCGCCCTACGCGGCTGCTACAGACCCCAGAAGAGACGCCGCCCTACGCGGCTGCTACAGACCCCAGAAGAGACGCCGCCCTACGCGGCTGCTACAGACCCCAGAAGAGACGCCGCCCTACGCGGCTGCTACAGACCCCAGAAGAGACGCCGCCCTACGCGGCTGCTACAGACCCCAGAAGAGACGCCGCCCTACGCGGCTGCTACAGACCCCAGAAGAGACGCCGCCCTACGCGGCTGCTACAGACCCCAGAAGAGACGCCGCCCTACGCGGCTGCTACAGACCCCAGAAGAGACGCCGCCCTACGCGGCTGCTACAGACCCCCGAAGAGACGCCGCCCTACGCGGCTGCTACAGACCCCCGAAGAGACGCCGCCCTACGCGGCTGCTACAGACCCCCGAAGAGACGCCGCCCTACGCGGCTGCTACAGACCCCCGAAGAGACGCCGCCCTACGCGGCTGCTACAGACCCCCGAAGAGACGCCGCCCTACGCGAATACAATAAATGCCCCATATTAGAACCCTTACTTAAACACAGACCTACCTATTAAAATACAGACCTCGTAGCAAACTCTACCAATAAATACTACAGGGCCGACCGCCACCACATTTATTGTGAGGGAGGAGTATACATTTAGTAGTATCACTAGCCAGTCTTTAAAAGAATATAAGTAATACTTAGAAAAACCTAAACCATTACAGTAAGCGGTGCTCATGGATATAGACATGTCTAAACTGAACTTGCAGTCACTTTCTGCGTTTTCTGTGTCTCAGGCTCCCAAAGGGACGTTTGAAGATGAGTTGGAATGGTGCATTAATCAGCTGGAAACTGGACTGCTGCGCCGCAACCCCACTCCAAGACAAGGTGTGCACTTATATTGGGATGTGACCCTTCACAGGGAACAGAGATGCCATTGTCCTGCAAATGCCATAGCAGAACACACATTGTGGTTTATAGTAGTCTGTATTCTGGCTGCGGATCAGGCTGTCAGAAAACGGATTGTATCTACTCATGGGCTTCACAAAATATAGTCTTATGTTATGGCGGTAATCTTATACTTCTCCAACTACGGGTAATGCCATGGCCTCAGAAGGTGCAGTCCATTTTGTCTATAGACTGTTTGATTTGCATGGAACTAACCTGCAATACCGGACACATCCTCTGGTCAGGAGTGGCGCAGTCTTCTTAGAATAGTATGGTTTCTTAATACTGTTTATTCCGCAGTGACAGACACTCAGCGGGTGCTGCGGGTCCTACGCTCTCGAAAAGCGCCATTTGTGAAGAAGAGGCAGGTGATGAATCAAGTATTCGGAAATTACCGATTGAAAATGGCTGAAGAGAGACGTGTGCAAGAACAAGCAGGTAAGCATATTAAATATTTATAGGGGTTGACTGAGTTTTGGTCAGCAGCTCTTTCTTAAATTTGCATTTTTCTGGTTAATGGGCCTTGAAGGTATTGCTATTTATGGAGTGAATATAGACCTATAATATAGACCTTATCCATTGATCATGAATTTCTAAACTCTGGGTCCCTCTGAGATCATTATTGGACTGATTTTGCTTTGATTGCTCTAGTTAAATACCTATATAGAGGTTGTACCAAGTTTGATTGTGTTATCCTATCCACAGGACAGGGGATAGCAATCTGATTGTTGAGGGTCCAAATGCTGGGAACACTTCTAATCACAAGAACAAGTGTCCTATTCTCAGTAATGGTTGGAGCAGCAGGTGGAGAATGTGTCCTACCACACCATTCAATACTATGGAAGCATCGGACATTGTCTGGCACAGCGATAGGGTATCAGATTAGCAGGGTCTAAAACTCCAGTGAGTTGCTACTTTGCGACATGTTACATCCATTTGTCATGCTTTGTACAGCGCTGCGGAATCTGTGTGCACTATATAAATAAAGAATTATTATTATTTGTCTCCTAGCTTGTTTGCAGCTCAATCCAATGCAAGTGAGTAGGGCTGAGATGAAATACTAAGCATAGCCACTATATGGTGTACAGCACAATGCTTGGTAAAGAGGGAAGTAAATGCAGGGCTTGTCTGAACGCTGTCAATCATCATGGATTGATGATCAGTAGTAAATTACACCCTTTTTAAAGCTTTTATTTTGTCTTTGGCCTTATTCAAGGTGTAAAGAGTTCCCTAGCATTTAGATGTAAATGGTGCCTCTTCTATCAGTCATGGCATCAAGGGATCCTAGGGTTAGGTTTTCAACTCAATATGATCTGATTAAAGGAACACTCCAGTCAAAGCTGATTCTTTGAATTATACACTGTGAAGGGCCTGAAGGGAAGAGTGTTTTATTTTCTATGTATTTCTAGAACCTAGAGTCCTGCTCCTCCCTTCAGGCCCTGCGCCATGTATTCTTCGATTAATTTGCTTTGACTAGAGTGTTCCTTTAATGATTGCGTTCACCTCCACTGCTTTGTTCCTAATAGATTAACTTACTTAGATTACTTATTGATTACCTAATAACTTTCTTTTCTCTAAGCCAAAAAGCCCCCAGAACCTCAGATCCAAGAAGTGACCACTCGGGATGCTCAAAGTGTCGCCTATCGAAAGAGTACAAAGGAAGTACAAAGCGGCACTGGGCACTGGTTCACACCGTCCTCCAGTGAATTTGCCTTCAATTTCTTCCCCAATCAACAACATCAGGGTAATCTTGAGGATGGGCTGGAAGACCAGGCCACAGAGGGGCAATGTACGGAGTCACCAGCTAGCCAGCAGCACAATGCTTTATGTTTAGAAGGACCCTCACAGTTCACCTTTAATTTTCTGATCACAGAAGAAGCATGTACTTCTTCGGGGAGCTCTGTAACTCCGCTGACTACACAGGACGCTGTGGGTGACCACAATATGGCGCCACTAGCTTCACAAGAAAACAAGTCCCAGAACTGCGCAAACTCCGACACCACGATCGGCACTTCCAGGGTAACAGCAAATAAGACTGGAAAAACTGAAGACAAATCTACAGCAGATCCCCCAAAGAAGAAGAAAAAGTCCAAGTCTAAGAACATGGCTGACCAGACGCAGAGCAAAGCGGATGAATGTAAACGAAATGTGGATCCAGTTCCACCCCCTAAGGAAGAGCTAAAGGTAAAAACATGGGGCTCAGGAGCTTGGGCTGCAGCTAAGCAGGTTTTTCAAATTTGGGTGCTGAACCACATCCTGCATGATGTATGGTTAGAACGTCAAACATGGCTGTCCAACTTATTTCTGCCCAAACCCAAAAGATTCTTTTAGTTTCACTTGGCTGTATACCAGGGCTACAAGCGGGTTTAGAAAAAAAAAATGTTTGTGTTTCAGAAGCAGTCCCACAATTGTCCATGGGTACTGTCTCAAATTTGAGCTGTGGCCTATGAAAGAGAATTATTCTGGACTGTAATACCATATGCAACCTTTTAACACACGTGGTGCTGTTTTTATAAGCTGGCTTTTCAAGGGGGTTTCTCACATCTGGGGAAAAAAAGGGCCTCATGTCTGATTGGACCGGAATGAATGCTTTAACATTTATGGTGCCCATGACGGCTGATCAAACATCAGCTAAGATTAGCTGTCATGTCTAAATGGCTGGCAAATAACCACTGGGGCCAGGGATTGGCTCAGTGGTCACACGATCCATGTAAGTATCATCATCAGTTTTGGTTTCGTAGCATAAAAAGCTTTGGAGTCCAGGATGACCCCTTTAAGTATTACTACATGGGACTGTGTGAATAGACCTAAAGTCACTTTGTATTGTGTTTATTTCCTAGTCGGGACCTGAGGAGCTGCGGAGGGAGTTGGACTGGTGTGTGGAGCAGCTGGAAATAGGACTGCAGCGTCAGAAATCTACCCCGAAACAGGGTGAGAAGTTTCATCTGGGTTGAAGTTTGCAGGTCAGGTTGTGTATATGAACAGTATAATTCAGTATATTGTCCATATGTGACGTCCATGAGACAAACAATTTAATAGGGTGAAAAATTTGTCTGCGATACATGGATTACTCCTCATACCACACACATTCTCTTGTATTTACTAAGTGTATATTGATTGTATATTGATAGTCTTACAGTATTTTTACTCTAAGGTTATATATATCTCTGTTTCCCATGTGAGTAGTGGAGGAAGCGTTGCGAGCCATTAAGACTTTGCGCGGCGAGAAAGTGCCATTGGTGAAGAAGAGGCAAGTCATGCGTCTAATGTTTGGTGATTACCGTCATAAGATGGAAGAGGAGAGGGTTAAACAGCTAAGACTGATGCAGAACGGTGAGTAATGATGCAATGACGTTTTGTTTTTTCATAATCTGCAGATTGCGCCGTACCCTGTATAGTGGCTGCACTGGGGTACTGCAGCTTCTATCCCAACTTCTCAAATGGAAACTAACCAGCTGCACCCAGAAACTGACCCTACACCGGGTATGGGGCCATCTGCTTCCAGTATTGTACACGGTTCTATGGGCAGATAGAGTGACCCAACCAAGTTTATATTGATGACCTGGCTTAACCCTGTGGGTTTGGTGCATTTGCCCTGTGCACTTTCAATTCCCATGTGTCGCCGGTATTTCCTGTAATTGACACTGATCGCTTGGCCAGAAGTGCCACAATTTATGAGGAACCTCTATGGCCAGTCAGTGGCTTCTTTGGACCACAGGACATCACTTTCTCTTGCGTTCTTTAGTCCAAAAGGGCTACTGAGTGGCCAAAACCCGTCCTGTGACCCCAAGCATATCCTGCTGAGCCATCAACACCAAAGTTCCAGTACAATGTGGTGATCTGGAATCCTGGACAACCCCTTTAAATATTAAGCATCAGTATTTATTAATGGACATCCCCTATAAGTTTCTGTCAGTATGTCTTTATAATGTGATAGGGCAGTCCTACTTTCACTCATCCTCTATATCAATATTATTTTCCGCAGCGGCTAAATCGGCAAAGATGACTGAAGTGACGCTGACAACAAGACAAAATAGCAGCAAGGTTTTCCGGAAGAGCATTCACAAATCTGCAAACAGTGTAGCAGCAAAATTTGCTGCTCCTTCGGACCCCCAGGGGACATCGGATCACAATGTGACGGCATCTTCATCCAGTCAGCAGGAATTCATCTTCAGACCTTCTCAGGAGGCCTTCTGCTTTAACTTCTTCTCATGAGAAGAACATGGCAACAAGGCAGCCGTTTTGTTGTGGACTATTTAGCACCTAAATTGGGTTTAAGTCCCTTTCCTTTTGTAGAAAGAGAATTCTGATTCCTGTACAATAAGCCAATGATGAGAAATTGGTAGTGTTGTTTGTTACAAATTATATTATGTAAATGGTTTAGATTTTAGTTTTTATCCAAATCCTGAAAAAAATGCTTTTTCTGGAGGTAAAGCCTGTTCAATCTATTCTGAATAAAGTGATGAAAGGTGGTGACAGAAATCAAAGAAATGTAAATTATTTTACACTTGGCGTTGGCTGTCAGCACCTGCTGGGAGCTGTAGTTTAACCATTTGGATATCGTCCCCCCTTACTTGGATTTGTAGTTTCACATGTTAGATATCTCTTGCTGTTGGCGCCTGCTTGGAGCTGTAGTTTCACTTGTTTGATATAGCTGGGAGTTGTTGTTTCATGTGTTGGAAACCGCTGGCTGTCGGCGCCTGCTGGGAGTAGTAGTTTCCTACGTTACCTATGCTATGATATCACTGGTTGTTGGTGTCTGCTAAGACTTGTAGTTTCACATCTTGGACTATGCAGCACCTGCTGGGCATAGTAGTTTCCTATGTTGGATATCGCTGGCTTTTGATACCTGCTGAGACTTTTTGTTTCACATGTTGGATATCGCTGGCTGTCAGCACCTGCTGGGAGTTGTAGTTTCCTATGTTATCAATGCTATGATATCGCTGGTTGTTGGTACCTGCTAAGACTTGTAGTTTTACGTGTTGGACGTTGCAGCATCTAGTGAGATTTTCAGTTTCACATGTTGGATATCGCTGGCTGGCTGGGAGTTGTAGTTTTGCACAAGTTATTATAGCTTGGAGAGGAAGGATTGTGCAGTACCTGGCCATGTGTACATCCTATAGCAGTATATAATACTGATTATTATAAATTTACCTGAAATAGCCATGCTTTACAACATCAAGTTCTTTTATTGTAATAAAACAGTTGTAGAACATGATGGGGGTTGTAGTTTCCCTGCCCTGATTACATTTACATGGTGTCTTAGAGATTTGGGACTTGATCTGTTGTATGGCACAGCCTCATGTAAGGGTAATAGCTCGCCAAACCAATCACAAACCTCTGAGTACCTCAAGCCCTGCCCTGTCTGCAGTAAAACAGCCCCACACTTCGGCCGACGGCTAGTCTGAGGGTTAACGGGAAGGGAATATTTTATAGGAAATGCGATAAGTGGGTGACAACTACAAGAGGATTGTGACAATCATCACTGAGGAACTCTAAGAGCATCCATTACTTACCTGTGCATTGATTTTGGATCTAAGTTATACAAAAAAATTTTAATGGTTTTTTAAAAGACTTTTTTTTTTTTTTTAACAATTTTTTGAAAAATTTTAAACTTTCGGCAGCTATATTTTTATATTCTTGCTATATAGGAAGTCATAACTAAGTCGATAAGGATGGATGAAGTGTGGATCCTGTCTCTGTGCCTCACCTTGTTTGGTTTTTTCATCTTTATTTTATCCATAAAACCTAAGCAGGAGAAGGTGCTGGAGAGTATCAGTAAGTCGTCCGGGGCCTCGTCTTCAGCCTATTCTAGCTCTGGAGGCAAGAACCTGGAGGTCAGTGAAGACGAGGTGGAGAAGATGATGGAACGACTGAATAAACTCTTAAGTGAGACGGAGCAGAAGAAGAAAGAAGTCTACCAAGAGAGGAAAAGGGAAGAAGACTTTCCCCATGGAAGAGCAGAGACGCAGAGCACTCATGAAACCCAAGAGCCGGCGGGCAAGGGGCCAGGGCATACCCAGCCTGCCTATCAAGCAAGTCATCACAGGGTTCAGGTATGGGACAAGACGAGGAGGATCAGCCTAGTCAGCAATGCTACTGAAAGATAGAACAGAATTAGCAGCCCATGAATTATATGTGGATATAAATATCACCTGGGGGGTACCAGATCAGAGTCCAAATCTGGAAAATATACCTCCGCTTCATTGGATGGGATTTTCCAGTTTTGTGTCCATTTGAGTTTGATCTATTTACTGTAAGGAAAAAAAAAAACTTCTTTTGTTAATTGAATTTTCAAGATCTCTGCTTGCTGTCAATGATGTCTAAAAATCTATCCTGACATAGTCCGGCTCACACAGCTGCAGGACCTCTGATATGAAAGAATCTCATTGTCACATCATCGTCATGTGAAAACATTTCTGTTCACTGACAGCGATCAGCTTAAAACCGGTGTGGTGGGTTTTGAGGGAGTCCAAAACAACATTAAGACATTTTTATAAGCTTGTATGTGCCTGTCCTGATCCCCAGTAATATCTGTGCAAATGAGCTTCTCTGTGCACTAGGGGCTGGGCCATGCCTGCAAGTGCACTAGATTTCTTCTTAAACACAACCCTAACCACTTCTTTACACTAGCATCCCCTATATAGAGACTGCATAGAAGGGGGAGGGGCAGTGCACCAGCCACACTCTCAATCCCAAAATGCATATTTGTAAAGCACCTGATTTGATTTATCTTCAATTATTGGAATTTATTTTCCTTTCTGATTTAGAAAAGTTGCTTAAAAGATTCCCAGGTGTGACCGACTTGGTTTAGGCTCATACTGTATACTTCCCTGTTAGACCTATTAAGCAGGTATGAAGGAGGGGGAGGCAGCTGCAAATTATCTTTCTTTCTGTCCCTGAGACTGCATGCTGTGATAGGGGAGGTGGAACTGAATGAGGATACATTTGTCGCAACATAGTCAAATAATCATAATGTATAGATTTTGTTGATTCTTATTAAGTCATCCCTCGGTTAGAATCCAGACTGGGCGGGGTGTGTTCTAGATATATTAAATACAGGTGCGTAATTTTAGTAGTTGCAATCAAAGACATCAGACCTAGGCCTAGAAGCCTTATAGGGCTCATAAGTTGTCTCCCTCTTATTATAGTTGGGTACCTGGTACAGATTTTGTATTGCTCTGTTCTTAGTGTTTACAGGGTTAACCTTACCCATCAACTAGTGATGACCCATCCGGTCCTAGCAATTCCTGACTGACCCCTTTCAGATTCCTGGAAAATCCCATGGTGAGAGGGATGTGTGCCAAAGGAAAAAAAATGCTGATTCCTATGTTATGTCAATGTTTCCAGTCTTCAGGACCAACATTGTGACATTGCTGAAAGTGACTTCCTGTGGTCAGAGGCCACCAATGGGACAAAAGCCACCTTTCCCCCACTGGGGTTTCCAGGATACTGTATGTATATGATGGTGGGAAGGTCTATTTCCAATATTGAAATGCAGAAGTAAGGAAGTGACACAATGGAAATCATTGCTTAATGCATAAAAATATCTTCTTATTTAGGGTTTAATCACTTACATGAGAGGAGGCAGAATTCTAATTTTAAAGGAAATCTACTACCAGGATCAAGGATTATAAACTAAGCACACTGCCATGCAGGTGTGTGCCGCCTATGGTAGGATCCACTATTGTTTGAGCTTCTTGTGCCCTTGTTTTTAAGAATAAAAGCCTTTAAAATTATGCAAATTATCCTGTGGGGCTCCATCTCCATTAAAACATATGAAGCCCGGAGCCCCTAAAAATCCTTTTTGTTTTAAAAAACAGGAAATAAGAAGCTAAAAGAAGAGCAGATCCTGCCAGAGGTGACACTCACCTGCATGTCCGTGTGCTTTGTTTACAATCCTTCATCCTGTTGGTAGACTTCCTTTAAGGGCAATTGGATGCAAGTTCTTCTAAGCCTAGGCTTCATGATGTGCTAAGTCTCCACACTGCAGAAATGGAAGTCCTCATAAGCTCTTGTATGGCCTGTGTAGGCACTGCATCTCAAGCTGGACTTTAAAGAGAACCTGTCACCAAGTACAAAATTCTAAATTCCATACCCCATGTGATCATCCATAGTCACCTGATCAACTTGTTGTTTATTTGGTCAAATTCCCTCCACCTGTTCAAGGGAAATGGCCAAAAGTTCATTTTAGCCATGGGGGAGGTAATTTTTTAATCTTACTACAACAGAGACACGCCCCTGAGGAAATCAATAAGTTACCGCCCACTTGGCTAGTAGGAGCTAATTAACAAATATAAATCCTATGGCTATATCCTTTGAATGGGTGGATAGATTTCTAAAAACTCAACACCAAATTGATTAAGGGCACAGCAGCAATCGAAATAGGAATTGTATGTTTTATATTTATATTGTATATTATATATGTATGTTATATATATAAAAAAAAAATATATATATATATTTTGTTTTATCAAATCAAGTGACCCTGGCCCTGACCTATCGAAAAAAAAAAAAAAAAAACCATGGGTGAATTTTAAGAAGTTTTTATTCCAGTTCATTTTCATGCACCATTGATCCAGTATTTGATATATTACGTGATTAGCAGACTGAAGTGTGTAATATTACCGGCTGCCCCATCCTTCTCATGGCCGCTTTGATTGCCAAAGTCTGAGAGTCCTGACTGTATCCCAGATCTGTGAGATGATACTGCGGCAATATCTGGATGTCATAGGCTTAGTATTTTTCCAGTGCAGCTGTCTCTCTCTCTCGGTGACTTAGAAAGATGATGAATCTCAGATCTAAGATGTAGATTTCTTACAATGGTGGACGGGAGTTTTTTTTACACTGGTTTTGATACCCGCTTGCCCTGGCACAGGACTCGTCACAGTTCCAGAAGTATAATGAAGTCAATAGCAGCGAGCGTACACAGCAGTTTTCTGGCATGAAGTGTTAAATCCAGCTGAGGTTGACGGCTCCGCATCTTCTTCACTCTTACCACACCCTCTTTTTTTGTATTGTGGTGGGAGCGCGAAAAATCAGCGAAACCGCAGACGCCTGTCACATTCATTACAGGTGAATTTCTTCAAGTTTTTTTTTTTTTCCTTTTTTGGTTTTCCTTTTTTTTTTACACACATTGGTTACGTTGGCATACATATATAAACAAAGTGGGGCAGATTTACTTACCCGGTCCGTTCGCGATCCAGCGGCGCGTTATCTGCGCTGGATTCGGGTCCGGCCGGGATTCATTAAGGTAGTTCCTCCGCAGTCCACCAGGTGGCGCTGCTGCGCTGAAAAGCTTCGGAATGCGCTGGAGTTCACCGAGCCGGGCTGAGTGAAGGTAAGTGCAAGCTCCGCGACAGATTTTTATTTTTTTTAAATGTGGGTTTTTTTTGTCCGGCCACGCCCCCCCATTTCCGTCGCGTGCATGCCAGCGCCGGTGTGCTAAAATCCCGGGGCAATTCAGGGGAAATCGGCGCAAATTGGAAATATTCGGGCAATACGTCGGGAAAACGCGAATCGGGCCCTTAGTAAATAACCCCCAGTACCTTCACCAATGTGTAAAATTTTGCCTGGCGAATCAAAATGATACCAAGCAAACACACAGCTCAAAAAAAAAAAAGAACTTCCCGAGAAAAGTAAATAAAATTTAACAATAAAATATGACACATTCCCACCTCTGTTTTTATTATTTTGATTATCCGTTCAATCATTGTATACATTGGCGCATCATGTGCCAGAACCTGACCCCCAGCATATCGTGGCCACAATTGCACGATGCACCGAACGCCCGGTTCACTTTTTTGCCAGGTTCAGCCTTAACCTGACTCAGACTACAGGCAGTCCCCGGGTTACATACAAGATAGGGTCTGTAAGTTTGTTCTTAAGTTGAGTTTCTATGATATATTTTATCATTGTAATCCCTGCCAGAACTTTTTTGGTCTCTGTGACAATTGGATTTTAAAAATGTTGGGTTGTCATAAGAATCAATATTAAAACTAAATCTTAATTGCAGACACCGGTGATAACTGTTACAGATGATTATTGTAGCCTAGGACTAAAGTACAATAAATTACCAACATCCAGAGGTCGGTTTGTAACTAGGGGTCGTATGTAAGTCGAGTGTTCTTAAGTAGGGGACTGCCTGTATAGCCACCGCGTATGTGTTGGAAGTCCCCGACCCATGCCATTCCATGGCCCGGCATCGTCGTGGCCGCCCAAATGGCGTAGAAGGCGGAATAGGTAAAAGGGTATTGCGACTAAATCACAGCTTGTGCGCTAGTATTTAGGTGTACATCTGTGATAAATCCCCCCTTATGTCTCTAGTATCCACTTTTCCTGGTGGCCATTCAGCCGTGAAAAGATGGAGAGATGGTCATACATGTGTGTTGCTCCAGACCTCCTATACACATGTGTGCACTAGCATCACTCATACACGGGCGATCGAACCTCTACCCATCTTCATCCATCCAAAAATATCTAAATGTTATACAACATGGAGATTATTTACATGTTAGGCCTCATAAATCTATCATTTGGCTCATGTTGTTTACAAGTGTCATTTAAGAATGTAACAGGGTCGCTGCCAATGTAATGCCAACCCCAGAAACTCCTCAATTATAAAACTGGAATGTTCATGGCTTTGTCTATCATCTGTCTGTCTGTCATGTCTATCTATCTATCTATCTATCCCTACATAGAAAGAGATGCTTTACTGTAATGCTGTGGTGTGTTGTGTGCATCCCATATGTCATGGACATACAAGGTTCGCTCACACATCAATGGCAGGAGAGATACTGCCTGAGCCACAAACTTAGGCAGGAATAGGACCTTGTCTATAGTCTCATACTCTGCTCATACTCAAAGGCCCAGATTATTCTGATTGCGCCATTTTTCTATTTGACTTTTCAGTAGGAAAAATGTCTTTGGAGCTACAACATGTATTAATAAAGTGTCTGCGCTGGTTTTGTGTCGTAGGGTTAGTGCTTAGTCGGACTGTGCGCCACATTCAATACAGCGACTTAACAGAATTGTTTTGCACGTTATCTTGTTCCAGAGTACCCACTAACGTTTTTCGGGTAGAGTCTGCAGCAGTGTCTTTTGTGGTTTCCTTTGCTTCAGCACTAGGGAGATGCAGTTTATTACTGCATCTTCTTCCTCGGATCCTCACAGCATCGCGATAAAGTGTGATGCAGAGAGGACAACCAGCGGTCACCTGATCGCCCGGTCACTAGGGGTTATAGTAATAATTCTTTATTTATATAGCGCTTAGCGATTACGCAGCGCTGCATAAAGCATGCCAAATTGGTCCCTGTCCACATGGTTCTCACAATCTAAACAACCTACCAGTATGTTTTGGAGTGTGGGAGGAAATCGGAGGACCCGGAGGAAACCCGCACAAACACAGATAGAACGTACAAACTCTTTGCAGATGTTGACCTGGATGGGACTTGAACCCAAGACTCCTGCAAGGCAGAAGTGCTACCCACTCAACCACCGTGCTGTGTGGTTAAACATAGCATCTGCGACCTCATGGGGACTCTTATAGATGCCCCAGTTACAGGTGAAAACCAGAAAGTTAAAAATAATAATAATGTAAAAAAATACACACACACAAATTATATATTAATAAATATTTAAATATGAAAATTTAATATTCCTCAGTTAAATGTTTAAAAAATCTGCTCACTATGTGTTACCAAAAAAAACGCTGCAAAAATTGTTATGGTATTGCACAATAAAAAGGAAGTTATGGCCCTTAAACCAATAAGTATGAACATTTTAAAGATATAGTTTTTAAGAAAGGGGTTAAAGGGCATACTTCCCAAGCAGTGCATGGGGTGCCAGGTTATTGAAGACCAAGTGCCGTACCCAAGAACAGTGCAATGATGGAAATGGCTGCCAGTGTTTTTTCACTGTGTAGATATGGCCTAAATGTCTTGAAAGGGAATCTCTGGCAAGCAGAGATCTTAAAGAGGACCTGTCACCCAATTTATCGGCACTAGGAGCTGCTTACTAAAGTAAGCAGCTCCTAGTGCTTGATCAAACGCCGCAGTGTTAGTGATAGCGTTACCGGAAACCTCCGGTAGCGCTATAAAACACTGTGGCGGGGTGCAATGTAATTGTCGGACAGCTCGCAAAGCTGTCCGACGTATTCATGAGGGGGCGGGGTTGGGGTTGTGGCTAGGGCGGTGACTGCTGCCTAGCGCGCAGCAGTCACTGCCGGCCTATGGAGCGAGCGGGGCGGTCCGGGGAAGAGGCAGCGCATCAGACCGCCCCCTCATGAATACATTGGACAGCTTTGCGAGCTGTCCGATGATTACACTGTACCCCGCCGCAGTGTTTGATAGCGTTACCGTAGGTTTCCGGTAACGCTATCACTCTAACACTGCGGCGTTTGATCAAGCACTAGGAGCTGCTTACTTTAGTAAGCAGCTCCTAGTGCCGAAAATTTAGGTGACAGGTCCTCTTTAACAAACAAGAAAAAAGCATATTGCAAATTGTACAACTTTTTACTATAGAAAGAATACGTTTTTGAATTGAGTTTTTAGAATTTTTTTAAATTCTAGCCCTTTAAGATGGGGATTTTTTCATTCTGGGTATTGGTTGATTTTTTTTTTTTTTTTATACACAGGGACATTCAGTTCTCCTAATTTCTGTAAAATAACAGCTGTGCAGAATTTTTTCTTAGAGCTTTGTACATTGTCTCACTCCTGAAAAATATATGAATCACTTGACAAGTGAGGTGACAAAAGTGAGTGTTTCTAACCTCTCTTACATTGTCCAATCAGAGTATCAGATTATATAGGGACATATTCGGGCACATTTACTTACCCTGTCCGCAGAGTTCACCGAAAATGCATTGTGCGAAGATCATGCACTCTGCCGCGTTTCACTAAGATCGTGCGCCCGATATCCTGCATGTGTCACTTCCCCACTCAGGTCCGCAGGAGTTCACCTTCTTTCTGGTGCATGTAAGTGCATTGTCTTGCGACACAATTTGAAAGTTAAATCCCGCACTCAGTCCGAATCTGTCGGATTGTCCCACGGCCCGACCCCTAAATTGTTGCATGGAAGGCAGCGCAGCTACGCCAACTCAATCCCAGCGCAGACCCCTGTTAAATACCTGTCCAAGCTGTGCAATCCCCAAAAAAGTTACAAAGTCCGATGAAATTGAGCAGTGTGACCCTTAGTAAATGAGCCCCAATGTATGTACAGGGGAATAGTAACACCCAGTTGTCAATTCCATTTCAGGAAGCAGTGCACAAATGACCCCTCTGGTCACCCATACATTTTCACAAATTTAGGGAATGGTGATATATGGCTCCAGTATAGGATACATCAGAAAATAAAAGTGATATGGGAAAAAAACCCAAGTCTATGAGTGTAGTTAACTAACAGCTGAGAGGACGCAATTGTGCAGTCATCATATTGAATTACTGCAAGTCTTTCTCAGGAATCTTGGACGGGCCCGCACCATGATCCAATGTAATATCCATTACTGAGGCAATCGTGGACTAACCGCCTAAATGTCAGTGGGATAATTTCATGGGAGCAGCTGGATTGTGTTGCGGTATTTCCTCACTATAATTGCATAATCCCACGTAAATTTTAAAAGATTCCTACAATGTAATCTCTTATTGTCTGTACAATCTGATGTCAAATGTCCAGCCGTGTACAGGAAACCATGAAACTAAAAAGTAAATGGATATCTACCAACCTGTGACTCCCCCCAGCTTCCTCCCCCCCCTCTCCCCAGATATTATGAAGCTATAACTATAATGTGGTTTGAAAACCCAAAGAATGCTTGGAGTTGTAATTTCACATCAGCAGAAGAGCCACAGTGAATGATGTAGGCACAGATAGTACTTCCTCCCTGTCTCTCCATTGTAAATGATAGTTCTCTCTGTAAATGATGTGGGCACAGATAGTACTTCCTTCCTGTCTCTCCATTGTAAATGATAGTTCTCTCTGTAAATGATGTGGGCACAGATAGTAGTAATAATCATAATTTTTCTTTATATAGCACCATTATATTCCATAGCGCTTTACATATCATGGCAGACATACGTATACAAATAAAATAAGACACTACAGAGTAAAAATAAATCTATATCTGCCTAAAAGTAAATACTATCGGATTGTTGTGACTTTTTGTCTCTCCCTGTATATGATGTAGTCCCAGATAATACTGCTTCCCTGTCTCTTCCATTTAAGTCATTTACAAAAAGCCTCATTATTTTTCCCGTAAATAATGTAGACAAAGATAGTTAAGTGTTCTTGTCTCCCTCGTACATGATGTGTGCACCGGTAGTTCTGCTTCCTAGTTTCTCCTTTTATATAATGTCAGCACAAATAGTACTGCCTACATGTATCTCTCTGTACATGATGTGTGCACAGTTCTGCCTCCTAGTTTCTCTTGTTATATAATTTTTCTCTATATGCATCATATGTGTACAGATAGTTCTGCCTCCTAGTTTCTATATAATTTATCTCTCTGTACATGATGTGGGCATACATAGTTCTGTCTCACTGTAAACGCTATATCAACAGACAGATCTACCTACCTATCTCTTCTTGTATATAATACAGTTTTACATAGTTGTGCCTCAATGTAAATGTTGTAGGTACAGATAGTACTACCTCCCTATCTAAACCTGAAAAAGCTAATAGCACAGAAAGTACAACCTCCTTGTGTATCCCTAAATGTTTTAACTACATGTTTTTTCTCTTTGGACATGTTACAAGCACAGATAGTACTGGCTTGCTGTGTCTGTTTGTAAATTATGAAGAAAGTTGTATATTCCTTTTGGGTTCTTGTACCTTTTGTGTGAGGCTTAATAAACATGTTGTCTTCTGTGTCCTAGGAGAGATCGGCCCCAGCTGCTGTGGAAAATATCGTGGATGAAATAGGTAAGTAGAAGTATGTGATTATTAAACAAAGGGAATTGTTTCATCCTATGTAAATATAGCTTATCCATAACCACCAGCTTTGGAATATACTTTGTGTATAAATTCCTTACTGTCTCTGAGAGCTCTGGTTTCATTGCGGAGAAATCACATGGAACATCTTCATAACTGTGGAGCTGGTGAAACATGGAACCATCAAAAATAACATACAAAAATATGAAGTAGTTCCTCCCCCGTGATAGGACTAGAGAGTCAGAATTCAGTTCTCAGAGTGTGTCTTCGAGTCATGTGGAAGGCCTCATTTCATGTGGAGGACTGGAACTGTCATGCATTGTTACATCTGGGTGGACACCAAAATTTTAGACAACTAAAATCTTCTGTTTTTGTAGAACAAGCTGTGCAGGAGACTGTGGAGCCGGACTACTACACCAGACGCAGACAGGAACGGGCAGCAGCTCGAGGAAGGCAATGGTACATAAGACAGAACTTGATTTACTGTTTTTCCTTGTATCCAACTCCCTGCACAAATGTTAGTGTATACCCTAAAATCATTTAAAGGTACTTTTGCAGGCTATTGTTAAATATGACTAGTCAAGAACCCACCTCCAGTTCCTCCTAGGCTAGGAGTCCTGGAGGTGGAGTCCTTGCAATGAGCCAAATGTAGGAGCTTTCATGCTTCTGTAGTTTAGTTGTGCCTGCTACTGCAGCTCACATCCAATCTTAATAACGTTATCAATTTAGGATGGGAGATAACTAGGTGATCGGTGAGGGTCCTACTGCTAGGTCCCCCACTGATCACAAGAACGGGACCCCAGCAAAATGGAGAATCCTCTCTAGAAAGTGTATTCTCGCTATAGAGGATGGAGTAGGGATTAGCTGCACAACCTGGACATCTCTGTGACATATATGGTACTTCAGTGAAAGGATCATGACCGTCCCTTTATTTATAGCAGTCCCAGAGTCCCATTGGTTTCAATAGGCCACTGGGCAACAGAGCATCAGTGGGCCCATTTGCGGTGAACTCATAAAAATTTCAGAAACTAAAACAGTCTCCTGTTCCCTAAGATATTCCCTAGTTTATCATCCCAACTAGCCCCGCCATGTTTATTTTATATAAAGCCCCCCTCGGCAACTATGGATTTATTAGATACAGCCCCCCTCAACCACATAGATTCCTTGTGTGCAGCCTTATATGGGCCCCCTCCAGCAGCTCGGGGCCCCATCACTTGCGCCAGCCCTGACTGGGACACCCACCAATCATATACCACACAAATTGTGATATTTTTTTTTTCCCTGCAGGGCTGAGACCGAGGGTATGTAAGGAGATGTATCTACCTGGTAAGTACAAGAAAATAGTTTCGGCATCCAACAGGTTCAGCTCACTGTTCTTCTATTTCTGTACTTCCTATTCATTTCTATAGGAGGTACTGAAACGACATAGCTCAAAGAGCTTGGCGGACCACATTGATTGCCTAAATCTGTCTGTCTCTGACAAATGAGTGCACACCAAGAACAGAACAGAGCTGTTTTCTCTGTGTAGTGTTCATGCCATGGAACTACAGCTAACTCTTTAAGGGGAATTGAAGGTCACTTGCAGTAACATTGCTTGGCCACTACACAGAGAATGGAGCTGTTCTTCCAGATCTCTTCTCTATGTTTTATCTGCATCAGCTGATCACTGGCATCCCAAGTGTCAGATTCCAAATAATTAGAATTATTTGGTATTGATTATCTTTTCTATGGGTGATTGAAAGGCTAATCCAATAAAAAAAACCTATTGAATATTCAAATAACAAGAGTGAAGTCATTTACATGGGACTGCAAGTTGGGCGGGATTATTGTTTATTATTGGTGGTTGAAGAAAGAGAAGTGATGCACAATAATAAATTGGGGCACATTTACTTACCTGGTCCTGCGCGTTGAGAGAATCACCCATCAGAGTATGAATCGAATTTTATAGAACAAACCTCCCAATGATAACAGTATATTCCTTAAAATTAAAAAAAAAATCAAAATGCACAGTCCCAAATTATTCTGCACAGCAGAATTTCCAAACATTTTAGAGGTCGTAAAGAACTAAAAATGGTCATTTGTTGAATTTGCAGCATTAGGAGGTCACATTCACTGAAATAGAAAGCCTTTTCAGTCCAAAACCTCCTAATGGGCCAAGTTACATGTAACACAGGACCTTCTGTGATATCAACTGCACAATTCCTCTATCCATTGAACTTGTGAGATTTTGGAGAGTTTCTGCTTGAATTTCTTTGCACAATGCCAGAATTGCCTCCTGGAGCTGCTGTTTGTGTCATTGACATTATGGGGCTTATTTATTGAGGGTCCCGCGGCCGCCTTTTAGTCGGGTTTCCCAACTTTTCGGGGATCGTACCGGGAATTGTGTCACACACGATCGTATTGTGTCACAAACGCGCCGGCTTTCACACAACACAAATTGGGGGATGGACCATCGGACGATCCGACGGATTCGGACTACGCGCGGGATTTAACGTTTAAATTTGTGTCACAAGACAATGCACTTACATACACCGGGAAGAAGATGGTGAACTCTGGGAGACCTGACGGGGAAGCGACACATGCAGGAAATCAGGCGCACAATGAATCGCGGCAGACTTCATCCTCGTCGGACAGTCCTGATCTGGGGGATCGCGCAGGAAACGGGTAAGTAAATGTGCCCCTATATATTTGTTTATTTTTTATGTTTTGTTTTTTTTGTATTAGTAGTTTATACTCCCAGAATTCCTCTTTGATATCCACAAAACTGGAAACCCCTTTTAATTTTCCCCAGATTTTCCATCACATTTAAAAAAAAAAAAAAAAAGATCAGAGACGTTCATGAAGTTCTCATTAATACCCAGATCAAATACGTCAAATACATCAAATACCCAGAGAGCTGAATCATTATTACTATGTGACTGTCCTGTCTTCCTCCAGTGTGTAGACAGCCATCTCATTGCTCCCGTTCTTCCCCTTTCTTATACAGAGTCTGCCGTGGAGTTTAACAAGAATGAACGCCACATCCTGCAAACCTGTGGTCATATCGATGCAGACGTCAGAATCCTCAGTTCTAAAAATACATGGTCCCTGATGTGTACATACATGGCTTGTACCAGACTGTAATGTGGAATAAAGGCTTCATGGTGCAATTATCAGATTGTTGAATGGTTTATCAGTTCAAATGAAAGTTTTTCATTTAAGAAACAGCGCCCCTCTTGTATATAGGTTGTGTAAGGTATTGCAGCCTAGGCTTTTTGCATTAATGAACGTGAGCTTACAATAACTTACAAATCCTTTGGTCAGGTGGGATGCTTTGTCACTTTCTAATGTTGAATACTCCACTATAATATTGTATTAGTGTCCAAGGGCGTAGTTTTTAGCTCCTGTCCACAGCTTTGTAGTCACAAAATAGCCTCATAGGGGTTACGAAATGCTGCACAAAAGTTTGGGAAAAAAATGGTTCAAAGTAAGAATGGGTTAAAATTAAAAGTGTTAAAATAATATTCATCAGCAGGAAAGTGATCACAAACCCACAGTCAGTGTTCTTAAGACCATGAAGAGACCTGGAAATGATATGAACCCCACTGACACCTGATCCTAACATCATCCAGTAAGTCTGACTTTACAGGAAGAGACAGAAGGATTTAACCAAGTCTACTCCATGTTGACTGTAACAACCTACTGAGTTTGTTAGACCAAGTTAGACGAAATTATGAGAAGACAAAGAGTTGTCACAGCAAATACTGAATTGATACAGATTTCTGTTTTGTTCGGGCAATATGATTTTTTTTGTTAATTGCTTCAATTTTTGAAGGTTTTCTTCATTTGCACCATTTTTTTCACAAGTTGCCTAAAACTTTTGCACAGTACTGTGTGAGGATGAGCATCAAGGAAACCTTCGGTTTCATCCTGTAATAAAGGGGTTTCCCATCTCATCCATAGGGTATGACTTCATGTCTTAAAGAGTCCCACAGTTCAAGAATGGGGGTGAGGGGACCCCATCACAGGTCCACTTGCTTAAGCATGGTGTCCTCTTGAGAGAGCTGTGGACCCCCATTCACAGCATATCCTCTAGGCCTGAGATCCCCAACAGTGGCCAGTGAACACCCGGTCCTGGGCTGAAGCCAAAAAACTTTGTAAAAAAAGAATACATTTCCCACTTCCCAAAAGCAGCAGGAGTCTTCTTCTTGTCTCCTGTTGTCTCCCGGGTCTGAAGTTGGCAGACGCGTGATTATGACATCACTTTGTGTCTTCTGGCTTTAGAGCCGGGTACTGCCACAGAGAAGAGGAGACGAGAAAAAATTTTCTTTGGGGAACAGTGTATATATTTTACTGTTTTGTTTTTTTCTCACTGTGAAAAGGCCAAAGACAAGGGGACATTATAGGTGTGTGAGGGGCTATAGAAAGAGGGGTATTATAAAGTCCCCATTTCTGTAACCCCCTTCTTATATAGACAAAGAACAGAAAAAGCAGCGCTATAAATCAGGCTAGAGAAAAAGGAAGGGGCTACAGCAAAATGTGCACTATAAAATGGGGCAGCAGAAAAGGTGGTAGCTGCAGGGAAGTGGGCATTTTAGAAGAGGGGGGGTTGTAAGAAATAAGACATTAAATGGATTGGGGTTAGGTATGTGATATATGTAGAACACACAATTTTTTTCTTTTCACTGATCATGGTGATGGGGTTACCCGACCTATTTTGCGTTCAGTCAGTTCCTGGATACAAAAAGGTTAGGACCATCGATCTAGGCTAATCTTGGATTTCTGAAGTGGTAATACTCTTTTTGCTTTTTTTTGGTCCTTCAAAAAAAAAAAAAAAAAAAAATTTCACAATAAGTAACCTTTTACATTTTTGTGTCATTGTGTAACTTGTCTGCTTAACTTCTGCACTTTCCACACTCTGCAAATCAGACAATCATTATCGACATCGGTATCGCTGGTAACTACAGAGGCCTCTAGGGACCAGAACTCCCTGAATGTCAAAACCTGTGGAGATAACATGGAGATAAGATACAATAAAAATAACAAAGCCAATGTTGGCCAATCACCACATTAATATAGGTGTTTACATAGGGCTCATACAATACTAACATCCAGTGCCCGAATATCAACTCTACATATAATGTTATCAAATCATGTAATGTCCCGCAGGATGTGCCTTTACTAAATTCTACACCCAGATAAATTCCTGATTTGCTGGAGAGAGTCTGACTAGACATCTCTATGCCCCTTCAAGCTCTTAGCACCTTTAAGGATGGGTCACCCATGGATTACCTCTTCAGCTATACCATGTATTAATACACTGCTGCCATCTACTGTCTAAAAAGTGTTTGTGTATAAGTATTTCATGCCATTGGATGTCAGCCCAGAACTGTTTGGGTTCAGGGTCTCTGTCTTGAGATTGTGCTGCTGATCAATGACCACTGGTCTAGGCTGAGGTTCTTCCGGTTCCTTCTATCTAAAGGACTATCTACTACCACAGCCAGACAACCGACAGCCTTGGTAGCTGCAGAGGTAGAAGTTTGTTACTAGCCTGTTACCTGATGTTCTATAAGACGTTCTCCTAATAACGGAACCGTGAGTCTACAAGATCTCCATTCTCTATGGCCATCGTTGGACTGCCACTACCACCACAGACCTTCCATTTACTAATAGCTGGGTATCTGTCACCTATACTAGGAGTGCCCTAGGGCGAACCTTTATTGTCACACAGCCTCACCTTCTTGCTTTAACCTACTGGCCCTGATAGGTGGGGATGAGGACTCCACAAGGACAGGGCTACCATGAGACCTGCAGCCTGGCCTCCATCAAGCCAGCCATGCCATTCCTAGTCTACAGCTGCCCCCATACACTGTTGGCCTCCAATGGGGGTTACAAGCCTTGGAGGTCAAGCCATTTTTGGACCATTCTTCATCAAATAGGTGTCATCCATGTGCCATGCGGATCACTTTCTAGGTAACACATTCGTGTGACTCTCCAAGGGTTTCAGATGAGATACTGACATAATTTACCAGCCTCTCCACCAAAATTGCTAAGACAGCTGTAGTTCGCCGCCATAAAAAAATATGGTGTGCAGGTAGCGTACTAAAGATTTGAGTGATAGATGATTAAAATGAGGTATCTAACTCAAATGAGATTGGCAAGAACTACGACTGATGGACTACCTGAGCAGTGGTGGGAAGAAAGTGAAGAACAAAAGGACAACAAAGAGGACGGTGCCTCGCGTGATAACGCCAGGAAAGTTTTTACATCAGGTAAGTATCGAAAGGTGCTCACCTGGTGGTCACTTGTATGAGTGCAGTAAGGAAATCAATGAGGGATGGTTTACACCATTTATGCGGGTCTCCTATGATGGTTACTCCAGCCGCTCCCACTTGCTCCAATGACCGGTATCAACCGTAATTGTGTATAGATAAGGGAAGCAAAAAGGTTTGGAGCTATGTGTGGGTACGCTAATAACCAAGATGATGGAGAAAATATAGATCTAGACTGTATAAAATAACTATTTCGTGTTTTATTAAAGCAGTAAAAGTAAAAAGTCCTTTTACTGCTGTAATAAAACACTAAATAGCTCCAAACCTTTTTGCTTCCCTTATCTATGAGCAGTGGTGGGCACAGGGGTGACTGTGGCTTCCATTCGATGGGAGCTGTAAATGTAGTTGCAATCTCTGGCCATTACAGTAAGCAGGTCGCACTGCAGGGGCGTAACTACAGGGGTAACAGCCATAGCAGCGGCTATGGGCCCCACAGTGTCAATGGGTCCAGGTATATTAGGTATTGGGTGTGTATATGCTGTATGTCTGTATATGGAATTGTATCTATGGGGGAGATTTATCATTAGGCAGGATTTTGAGCAGTTATCTATGTGTTAGACTGGCAGGTTTCCACCGGTCTGATTTATAGTCCGGTGTATGTGCAGTGTTCAATACCTTCCTATGTGAGTATCAGCTATGTGTGCTCTATGCGAATAAATTGCACCAGTCCCCAGTATGTTTAACATCTGTTCAATTTCTGCTTTTTTGCGATGTTTTTGCACAGGAAATTCTCAGATACCTCAAACATAAAATTGAGCAAAAACTTCAAAATTGAGCAAGTTTGAGATAAATCTCCCCCCTGTATTAGAAATGGACCTACATACACCACCTCCTATGTGGTGTAGTTTTGCGATTAAATTTGCGTTCTTTTGGAAATTCTCAGTTGATAAACGTGGTGTTGCACACTCCAAAACATGGTGTATTTTTTCCGACAATTGCGTGACTTTAGAGTTGCTTTTTTTCTCGCTAAAAAACACAGCAAAAACGATGTTTGCGCAAAAGATTGCGACAATTATACGCCAAAAAGCTACATAGGACTAATGATAAATTAGTCCCCCAATGTGTGTATTTGCTGTATGTTTGTGTATATATGATCTGTATATGTGTCTATATAGTACTGTATGTATGTGTGTATATGTGCTGTGTGTGTATATGTTGTGTATGTGCAGTATGTGTATGTATATAGATATGTGTGATTGTAACTCTATTATGGGGCCCTGCCTCCCCTTAATTACACCCCTGCTGGACTGTCATTATAATGGGCATAAAAGCTGATCAAGCAGGGGGCTAGATATTGCCTCACCCTCACTGATCATGTATATTTGGCAAATCCTTTGGATAGGCCATCAATTATTATTCCTGGTCCACTCTATTTACGTTTTTAGGCCTCAAAGCAAAATCTGTATCAGACTGTAATGTATTGTTTTTAGTACTAATGGACTCAGATTGGGGGGGAGACACCTTGTGGCCCCCCTAAGAGTACTGGGCCCAGGCGCAGCTGCTGTATATTATGTTGTCATGGATACAGATGAATCCACAGTTTTGTTAGTAAGCTTAGTTCTCGGCTACTGGTCAGCAAGTGTAGAAACAAAGGGTTAACCAGACTCCCATCAGCAGTGACCAACATCTGGTAGTGATCAGGCCCCGCTCTCTACCCCCATCCCTAATCCCTTCAGTGGGGAAGGATCTTAAAACAGATCTTGGTGTTTTACAGCAACGTGTACATTAAAGGTTTCGGATTTCAGAGGAAAGTAACACACTTTTTTTATCCCGGGTTTCTGGGAATCTGAGGGGTGGAGAGGAGGAAGCAGAGAAGTGGCCTTCATGAGGGCAGACATGCGGCGGAGGAGACAGGATGCTCAGTAAGTTTCAGGGGCCTGTAATACGAAAATAGTGGTGGGATTATACAGATGAGGAGGGGCCGCCATTACCAGCGCGTCCCCCCCAATGTCACCCGGTAGATGTCCACGGGGTGTTCAGTATCAGAAATCTTTATGTCATATCCCGGTTAAATGTACAGAGGGAAGGGATAATAATAATATGTTGTATCACTATACGTGTTATAATTGTCAAGTATCTAAGTAACTATCTCATATCTATACATGTATCTAACATACAAAGCTTGGCAGCACTCCCAATTCAAAGGGAAAAAGTGGGGAACTGAATTGGGGAGGCAGCCTTATTTTTTACTTTTACTTTTTGGACTCTATTGGCGAGAGGATTCAGGATAGCACCCTACCCTTCTGGACTATCTATCTATCTATCTATCTATCTATCTATCTATCTCATATCTATCTCATATCTATCTATCTCATATCTATCTATCTCATATCTATCTATCTATCTATCTATCTATCTATCTATCTATCTATCTCATATCTATCTATCTCATATCTATCTATCTATCTATCTATCTATCTATCCACCTATCTATCTATCTATCTATCTATCTATCTATCTATCTATCTATCTATCTCATATCTATCTATCTATCTATCTATCTATCTATCTATCTATCTATATATATCTATCTCATATCTATCTATCTCATATCTATCTATCTATCTATCTCATATCTATCTCATATCTTTCTATCTCATATCTATATATCTATCTTATCTATCTATCTATCTATCTATCTATCTATCTATCTATCATCTATCTGTCTGTCTGTCTGTCTGTCTATCTTCCCATCTATCTCATATCTATTTGTCTATTTTATTACGTTATCTTCCTTTTATTTGTATTTCTAAATTATATATTTCTAATTATATAAGTCTAATTATTTATTTTATATCTATCCATCTATCTTGCTGTGTCTTCTTATCTATCTCATACAGTATCTATATATCTGTCTGTCTATTATCTATCTGTCTATTTTATTGCGTTATCTTCCTTTCTTTGTATTTCAATATATATACATATTTTATTATATTATATAAGTCTAATTATTTATCTATGTCATATCTATCCATCTATCTATCATCTATCTATCTATCTCCTATCTATCTATCTATCTATCTATCTATCTATCTATCTATCTATCTATCTATCTTTTATCTAATTATTTAACTATACCTGTATATGGGAATTCTGGGTGATAACCATTCTAGCAGACATGACAACTCTTTTAAAAGCTTCCCCTGAATGTCAAACCCACCTAGTTGTGAAGTTGGGCTCTCTACAGCTGCAGCATTTCTTGGGGTAACCCTTTACTTACCATATTTCAAAGGATAATAATAATTATCTTTATTTATATAGCGCCAACATATTCCGTAGCGCATATGGAACAATAGCAGAGAGGGACAATTTTCATGTCTAAATTTTCCATAATAACTGGGTAACTTTCGCCTTGTTTCTAGTATTGATTCCATTTCTTTTGGATTGAAATTTATTTCCTTTTCCTTATTTTTCACAGTTGTCATAATTGCTAAATATCCGTTGAGTCATGCGCTCCATTGAGTCATGAGGATGACAGTGACTTATAAGAACTCTTCAGCTTATGTTTGTCTGGCGCTGAGTATAGAGGAAGAGAAAGCAGGACAGACGTGCCTGAATCCAGGATCATCTGCATATGGTAAGTAGGAAAAAATTTTATCGCTTTGCCGTGTCACCATCGTGCAGCTTGAACATAAACCTTGTAGGACCTTTAGTCCTTACTACTATTAACCATTATGGCCACTACTTCATCACAACATCTGGACTCACCACTGCTGTCCTATAAACAGACCTGAGCCATAACCTACACTGACCTTTGCTTTGTTACTAGATGTTGACCTTTGAGCTTCCTTGGGCATACTCAATATAATTTTTCTGGGGCCCTAACCTTATGAAGTAGATGCTAGTAGTCTCCATATCGGTACTGACATTTCCTGAACTTGGCCTCCTTGAAAATCTCAACATCATCTTCCCATATTATCTTCCAGATTGAATGACGCTCCTTCTACTCAAGGTTGCCCCATTTCTTAGAAAATATTTGAAAATTAGAGTCAGATATGGCATCTTTAATATCAACCGTAGTTGTGCTCCTTGGGATGTTCTTGGTTGTAAAGTGTCAAAATCAGAACTTTATCAAAAACTCTAAGGAGGTGAATGTTGAAGGACGTCTTTTCATCAGTGAAGTCAACCCTGATAGCCCCGGCTTTGACACCCTGGAATTTATTGAGCTCCGTCACACTAGCGGACAAAATGTATCTCTTGATGGCTTCACCTTAGTCTTCTATAATGGCAAAACGAACACGGCCTATAAAGTCCTCAACTTAACAGGACACTACACAGATAAGAGAGGCTTCTTCTTAATTGGGTCTAATGGTGTCCGACCCACACCCTCTATCACCCTACCACATAACACCATCCAGAATGGACCTGATGCCATAGCTCTATACTTTGGAAAAGTCTACAATACATCCATGCAAGTGACCCGTGATGGACTGGTGGACGCTCTGGTGCACAAGAGCAAAATCACAGACCAAGCTAATGACCTTGTCAATGTCCTCACACCAGGAATTGAGGCATTTTGGGAGGACAGTAATTTTCAGGACTCAGATGAGTCCATTGGTAGGTGCTTGGACATCAATGGCCAGTTGACTTACCAGTTGACGCATCCCTCCCCAGGTAGTGAGAATAACTGTAGTGTGTTTTTGGTCATGCTGAATGAAGTCTCGTCTCCTTATGCTGAGGATTTATACATAGAAATCTATGGGACATCATCCACCGTTCTCTATGGTCTGACCTTGGCTTTCATTAGCGCCATGGATCAAACGGTCTATTACGCTACAGATATTAGAGGTCAGACAGATGCTGGTGGGATGTTTTTGCTTGGAAGTGGAAAGCATGATGATCGAGGTAAGTGCTTCCTGAAGGTAATGTTCACAGATTAGGTTGTCTACTTTGGGTTCCAATTACGTTTTGGGGTCAGTTGACTCTTCACAGACTCTATGGGGTAATTATTATTTCTATTCCGAACATCCAGCTCAGCAGACACTGCCGGAAAGCACTCGCTTGCTTAAGAAAGGTGGTGGTGCCGTAGCGTTGTATATGGGGAAGAGCAGTGACCTTCTGCTGAACAAGCGATATACTACAAGTGGTCTGATCAACGCTCTGGTGTATGGTGACTATGAAGACATGGCAGCTCATCCCCTTCAGGATCTGACCATAGGCAATTCTATCATTTACTGGCATACATGGTAAGAAGCAGAACCCTGGTGCTATATGTGTATGTTATATATACAAGACTCTGTCTAGTGCAATACCAGACTCTGCCTCTGGACAAGAGAGGCGCTGTGGCAGTCATTACTTGCATTGTATTTTTTTTCTGCAATATGTGCCACTAATTTTAATTATGTTTTTTTTGTCACATTCAGGGATGTTAACATTTCTGCCAGTTTATGTAGTGAGGATGGGAATCCTATTTTTATACTTGGGGGCAGCACTCCAGGGCAGCCAAATAGTTGCCCCCAAGGGTTCGCCTTCCACAGTGTGAAACTATGCTTTGAGATAAATACAGGTAACTAACAAACTCTTATTGTGACTTTGCTGCAATACTAGACTCAGCCAATAGACTCAGGGTGGCACTGTTTCTGAATACACAGCTAGACAATTCTTACTTCGATATCGCATATATCTTGGTAATCCAGTTACATTAATAGGCTCCTTACGGTCTTCTTCATCCTTGCTGTCTCACTGCAGATTGCTCTGAATGGGACGGAGACCAGGTGT
Source organism: Engystomops pustulosus (assembly GCF_040894005.1). NCBI lineage: Eukaryota > Metazoa > Chordata > Amphibia > Anura > Leptodactylidae > Engystomops > Engystomops pustulosus. Next base: position 22,327,204 of record NC_092418.1, read on the forward strand.
CTTCTAAGGTTCTGAGCGCTGTGGTCAGGTCCTGGCAGTCTCTTTGCAAATGCCATGTGTCTTCAAACTTATTCACAGGTGAGATGTTTATATTGAACTAGGAGTTTGCATTAAAGGGTTAATTACATCCACCTATCCCATTAGTGGAAATGGTTGGATTACTGGAATGTAGAGGAGAGTCTAAAGGGACATTTCCTAGTATTCATGGTACATCCTATGAACAGGTTGCCCTGGATGTCCCGGGTTCTGGTCCCACTTCATGGACCCTAATTATGAGGCTGCAATCATTTCACTTCTTCTAACTGGTTTCTTTCTGTGTAAATAGATGCCAACCTTACCTGCCAATCCCACCAGTTGACTCTTCATGTAAAACCGAATGCCACGTTATCTCCTCAAAATGCCGAACTTGATGTTGTCCTGCCCTTTATGTTATTGGGGAGAGTGATAACTGTGCAAAGCAAGAATGCCACCTTCACCGTCTGCCCACACCCCAGCAAGGTGCCAACTCTACCAACAGGTAAGACATTGCGGTAGGTTAACTAGAAGGGTTTTGACTCTAGCTTGAAGCTGGGACCACCGTCGATCAGAAGATTACGTACAAGATAGGGTCCGGAGGTTTGTTCTTAAGTTGAATTTGTATGTAAGTCGAAACTGTATATTTTATAATTGAAGTTCTAGACAATTTTTTTTTGCCCCAGTGACAATTGGAGTTTCAAAATTTTTTGCCGTATTGGGACCAAGGATTATCAATAAAGCTTCATTACAGACGCCTTACAGCTGATCATTGCAGCCTGGGACATCCAGAGACTTCACCAGAGGTCACAGTGGGCAGAGGGATCCATCTTTAACTAGGGGTCGTCTAAGTCGGGTGTCCTTAAGTAGGGGACCGCCTGTACTAGAAAAACCTTTGAAGTCTGAAATAGAAATATTTTTTAATGTATGTTGTGTGAAGACTTTTACATCTATTCAACAATCTACAGCAGTAAGGAAGGAGGTGGGGGAACCCAAAATATTTTTAGAAGAAGTGGTGTCTGGAATAATGCTGAATAAGTGTCTACGGAATATAATTAAAAAAAAAACTCCACAATTGACATAGTTGACTAGTCCACCCCTAGTGGACACTAGGGGTGTACTAGTCCACAATGGTATTAGGGGATCCATTGACAGGCTCCAGTAATGGACCTTAAGACTCCATTAGAAACTAACCCTAACTGGTGGTGACCTAGAGACAACCACTGATATAAAAAATAGCTGAAGATTGTTCTCAATATTTTTGAATATTTTCCATGTTCACTTTTTGACTCTTGGTGGTTCCGGATACAATACTCACCTCCTTTCCATTATTTCTACAGCACAATCGACCAACGTACCTCCAGCCCTTATAATCAATGAAGTGAACCCCAATACCCCAGGATCAGCTGAAGACACTGAATTTGTGGAGCTGTACCATACAAGTGGCAGCTCGGTCAGCCTGGCAGGCTACTGGCTCGTGCTCTTCAATGGGAAGAACAACTTAGCTTATAGTGTCCTGAACCTCAAGGGACAATACACAGATAAATATGGCTACTTCCTGGTGGGAAGCGCCAAGATGACTCCAAAGCCTCAAATTCTGTTGCGTCCTAACACCATACAGAATGGGGCCGATGCCGTTGCATTGTATTACCGCCCAGGGAAGGAATATGTTCTCAACATGCCTGTGTCTGCGGATGGTCTGGTGGACGCCCTGGTCTATGTCTCACAAGCAAGAGATGATGCTTCTGGCCTCCTAAGTATTTTAACTCCAGGGCAAGAAGCTATAAGAGAAGATGAAAGATTCCTTTTGGAGGATGAGTCTTTGAGTCGTTGCCATGGCTTTACACCATTGGACCATTCCAGATTTCAGGTATACTTGAAAATATATAATGATGAGCCACTTGATTGGGGTAGAAGGTCTATCGCTGTCCTAACAGAACAGGTTCAGAAGCATCAATAGGCTCCTTCAATGCTAATTCTGTGACAGGAACCACACTAACCATTTGTCCAAGCTGCTAGGACCCATTGTAGGATCTGTAACAGCTCTCCCAAGTACCGTATATACTCGAGTATAAGCCGAGACCCCTAATTTTACCACCAAGAACTGGGAAAACCTATTAACTCGAGTATAAGCCGAGGGTGTAGTATACAGCTAGCCAGCCCCATGTAGTATACAGCCAGCCCCCTGTAGTATACAGCCAGCCCCCTGTAGTATACAGCCAGCCCCCTGTAGTATACAGCCAGCCCCATGTAGTATACAGCCACCCCGGAGTAGTATACAGCCAGCCCCATGTACTATACAGCCAGCCCCCATGTAGTATACAGCCAGCCCCCATGTAGTATACAGCCAGCCCCCTGCCAAGCGCATAAAAAATAAAAAACTTAATACTCACCCTCCGGTGTCCGGATCGTTGGCGCAAGGCTCCTGATCTTCGGCATGGTCACCGACAGCTCCTCTGCTCTCTTCTTTCTTCTCTAGCCGGTAGAGTCGTGTCCATGCGATCTGCCAGCGGGTGCACACTATGATGCGGCGGTGTTGCATCATATTGGAGTATTCAGAGAAGAAATTATAGTTGGGTCTCTCAACCCAGATGAGCCAACTGAGTGTCTACAGCCCAAGTTCACTACCCATAACCTCTTTATAAGAGGTACATACCATATATAATATTCTCCATTGGGGTCTAGAGATATTGGATTTTGGATTATAACGATCACATTGAACATGAGATGATAATATTACACATCGGATCACTTTATTGATTTATGTTCCAGATCACCAGGATTACTCCTCTCACCAAGAATGACTGTGAGACTTTCATACCTTCCAAAACTCCATATATGACCACCAGCCAGTCTACAATCTCTACATATCCGGGTACACCTTCCACCCCTACATCATTGCTTTTGATCAGTGAGGTGGGGATGTTACAAGGAACCATTCCATACAGCTTTATTGAACTAAATGGACCTCCTGGAGCCTCAGTTCGGGATCACACATTGGTCTTCTACTCCAGGGATGGGAAGGTCTATTATAGGATTGGCTTGAATGGCAAAATCCGAGATGATGGGTTTTATCTCATCGGCACGGGTGACACTAGCGGTAAGTAGCTCTTATTGTACACCTGAGAGAAAATGTAAATTTATTTGAACTCAGAAGTACATTGTAGTAGTTTAACCACTACATTAACTACCTGGACCATACAATGATAATATCTTCCACCAATAATTTATAAAATATGGAGGGCTACAGTCTCAAGGATACATATTTTTGGTTTGCTGTACAGTCTATTCTTAGCTCAGTCTTGGCTCAGTCTTGGCTGCTGCTCAAGGGATGGATCCAGAGATATTCACAGTTGGACCGCGGGCCCTGAGGTTTGTGGGAACTGAAGGGCTAATTAATCACTGCTACAAAGTCATTTGTCATTCAGGTGATGTATATAGATAGAGAAATCTGACATGAAATCAAAATAAACATTTCTTGTTTCTGGTCAATTAGGATTACCAAAATTATGTATATTTGTCAAATGGCAGAATAATGAGGGAGATAATTTTTTGAGGCATTTTTATTACTTTCAGCAAAGTCAGAAGTTTACACACACTATGATTACTATGCCTGTAGAGGGAACCTATCAGCAGAAATTGACCTAATAAATCACTACCAATATGTTATCATGCAGCTGAACACTTTCCAGATTGTGTTTCTTTCATGGCCCAGTGTGGTGGCATCACCCAGAAAATCCATTTTGAAGTGAGATGTAAATTGGTTGTATAAAGTCAAGGAGGAGGACACCTTCATGTATCCCTTAGTCTCCTTTTAAAACATTTTATTAAGACCCAGGATTTCAGTGAATTGATCAAAAATTCTTGTGTACAAGTCTGTCACAATCCATTTCTCATGTCTATAACTTTTACTCACAGACCAGCAGCTTCCTCTGATCTCCCGACCATATATTCTCAGCCCTGAGGCCCTGGCTCTCTACAGGGGGCGCCCCGACTCATTCCCTGTTGGATCCTTCCTGACTAAAAATAATTTTTTGGATGCCTTTATTTTTTCATGGGAAAATAACTCCACGGCCGGCGTTCTCAGAGATTTGACTGAACGCAGTGTCGGCATCGATGAAACCAAACCGTGAGTGTCCCCCACGTACTATTATACAGTTACTGTTCATCTTCTCATTATATCATGTTTTTTTTACTTGCTTGTTCCCTCCTTGTAATGTAAGTTTTCACTCTGATTTCCATCTTTCTAGCAAGACAGACAGAAGCTCGCCGAGGTATCAGCCTCAACTTTTGACCTAGAGAAAGAGGGACAAAAAGTTCCTCCATCTTTTTCATAAACCGTGCCCATTGTCCGCTCCTTGCCCCACCCCCAAACATAGTATAATGATGGGGTGAGGGGGGGGGGGCTAATGGTGTTGATGTCGAACTAAGGTTATGGGATTTGATAGGGAAAGTGTGGTGCTGTGCAACAGCAGGAGGATGCCGCTTACCTGGCGGCAAACACTGAGCGGCCGGGAGATGGAGGCGGGATAATCCAGAGAGATTGGACACCTAGGAATATCCGGGACATTCTCCCAGCTGCCCGCGATGGCGACACAAAGGTGGAAAAAAATCGTGACTGTCCCGCCAAATCCGGGACGGCTCGGAGCTATGCAAGATTGAGTTAATTGTGCTAGGTCTCCACCTTCTCAATTGAATTAACAGAATCTTACTAAATTGTCAGATGACATAAAAGTTTACGGAAAGGGGAGGGAGAGGAGTGAGTCACTACACACTGGCAAGGGGAAAGCTGCTTGAAAATTTTTTATAACATTCCAGTTTTTTATGTCTCACTCCAGATTGATGTCAGTCAGTCTCTGTACTCTGCCTGATGGATCCACCACCTTGATTCTGCCAGTCCAGCGACCCAGCCCAGGCACCCAAAATAATTGTCCTCCCGCAGTCACTGCAATAAAGCTGAATCTTTGTGGAACGACCTCCAGGGCTGGTAAAGAACTATTTTGTGACTTGTTAATATAAGATATGCATTAGAGGGTAACATGCTTCAGAGGGTGTTACTAGAGCATCTCTGTGCTCTGGCTCCACCGCATTATCACCGCATTTACATAAGTACAATGTCACCTAATTGTGAAGCAGATGGGATGTACTTGTGATTTTACGCAATGTAAATGCAAATGAAATGTAAACATAATGTAAATGCGATGTAAATGTAAACATGAATGCATTGTAAAAATCAGACGTGAATGCAAATGAAATCTAAACGTGATGTGAGTGCAAATGCAATGTTACTGTGTAATGTGAATCCAATAAGAACACAAATGCAATGAAAATGCTAGAGTGATGTAGACACAGATGCAATATAGATGCTATCTGGACGCAAGCACAATATCATTGGAGAAGGGATATAAACATGATATAAACGTAAAGGCAATGTTACCGCTATGTAAGCGCAAACGCAATGTAAACTAAATGCAACCTCAATGTAAATGCGTCCGCAATCTAAACGTGATATCATCACAAATATGATGTAAACATGATGTTAGCGCAAATGTGATGTTAATATAAGAAAAATTGAGATGCGAACTCGGATGTAGACAAAATGTGAACAAAAACGTGATGTAATCAGAAATGTGATGTAAACGCTAACGTGTTGTGAATACAAACGCAATGGGAATGTAAAACATGTTTCAAATGTGATGTAAACACAAATGCGATGTTAACACGATATACACACAAACAGGATGGAAATGCAAAGTAAATGGAAAGACAATTTAAACACAAACATCCTACAAAAGTGATGTGAATGCAAATGCCTGCATCTTTCCAGTGCACCTGCACAAGCTGACCTCTGCTACGCCTGGAAGTAGCCTCGGACACAACGTGCCGCCTCACTTCGTCCTATAACAATTAGGTGTGAACAGGACCACCACTAGGAGGTTTGAGGCCCCTGACTGGCAAATTTTGGGGCTCCAACTCCCCACAGAATAATAATCCAGCCCTGTGTACACGGTGAATTCCCTGCACCCTGGAAGGGAGGAGGTTTTTTTGTGACTTGGGGCCCCTTCTCCTCCTTGCGCCCCCTGAAAACAGTCACACTGAACCCCCCTGATGGCAGCCCTGGGTGTGAAGTGGTTCCTCGGAGCAATGTCTGAGAGTGCAGCAGGGGCTATGGTAATGAGGTGGAGCTGGAGGTTCTTTGCTAGCACCCCCCCCCCCCCTCCCCATGATACACATAATTGGATATTTATTAAAACAAATTTTTGCTTTGAGTAGAGCAGTCTGGGAATGAATAGAAAGGTATGTCTGAAATATGGATACTAAGACTTACAAGAGGGGCAGCTGTTTGTTTGTGGTGGTGATTTTTTCATAGGCATTGCTCCACAGATTTTGGCACAGATAGTCTCAGCACCTAATGTGGTATTCAGACTCTGAAGTGTCAAGTGGCCAGTCCTGGCGCAGACACTTGACTGTACATACCATAATAAGCATATTAGATGCTGCATGTAATGTGTGACTTCTGTGAAGGCCTCAAAATCTCTGCTTGCAGTGACTTAATAGACGTAATAGAACATAGAAACCCATTTTCAATTTCTATGATTATTTCCTTATCCCTAAAAGTCAAGTCCCTTTAAAGGAGATCAGTAGTTTGTGAGGACCCTATTGCAGATGCAAGATATCAAGCGTCAGTGGATACCCCCATCATAAATGACTGCAAGCAGAGATCTTGAAGACAATGTAGAACAGATAGAGAAGATGCACTGGAGTTCCATGGTGGCGACTGTGGTTTAGAATTTGCGGATATGAAATGACATTTATTCTCCTCTTACAGATTGCTCTGAATGGCGAACATTAGGGCAAAGCGCGCTGAAGATGGTTCTCAGCCAGTCCATGCAGCATCACTGCTCGTGCACAGTCCCTCCATCCTACATACAAGGTCAGTAAATGTGAAAATTCTGGAAAAAATATTATTAGGATGCACTAAATTTATATATATATATTTTTTTTATCGTCCTTCTCCTTCCACCAGACGTGAATGTTATATGTAACCAGGAGATGCTCTACATTTCGGGCAACGTCTTGAGCGCACCAGGCGACCAGCCCCTCATACAAAAATGGAACATGGACATCAGCTATGGTAACCTGTTGACTTTAGAGGGGACTTCAGTGAGCCCTGTGATGGGGTGTCCCGTGACTGTGATGAAACAAGGTAAACTATAGGGCTGGGAGGTTGTATCAAGATGGTGGACCTGATCTGTCCTAACTTTACAATGTAAATATGTGGCAGATCCACTTTAGTTTCTTTCTTAAAGGGGTTTTGCCACTAATGACATGTTTGGTTGCTGGGACTCCTAACAAGCATCATATGGAAAAATTGGTGGCACCTGCAGCCCCCATTTGCACCTGCAGTCTTTCTTTTTGGGGGTCCTGTGTGAATAGTGGAGAAAAAAACTCCTTTAATTCATACAATGTAGAAGAATTGTACAGAGTGACTGTCCCATTCCCACCAGGCCTTGTCCTTTGATCCCTTGGACATAAATATTGATTGGGCTTGATTTGGATTACATGTACAGAATGTTCCCCCCTTTATCAGACTTGCTCTGAAAGTAACACCATAGGCCCCATATTATCTGCAATGTCTCCTGTGTCCTTCGCAACCAATCAGAGGTCAGGTATTATTACTTAAAATGCTATAGAAAATTGAAAGCTGAGCTCTGATTGGTACAAAAGTCTCCCTGGCGATCTTTGGATCCCTGTGTCTTATTCTGTCCCTTAGGCCTCACACGATATATCAGATTTGTGTGTATATTATATAGTATATTTTAGGGTCACAGCAGACCCACACCCTGAATCGCATCGTTCTTTTCCATTTTGACCTTTTCCTTGCAGAGTCATCTTTTACTTGGCTTAAGTCGCCCGTCGCTCTCTTCTACTCAAGGTGCCAGGATAAGACACCCAATCCTTAGTTATTTATAGACAAGTAATGGATGTGGTCACAAGTATATCCTTCCCATCATCTGACGACCCTTGTGTACTGTCAGCCCGTCTCCCAGATCCAGCATGGGAAAACCACATGGAGACGAGTTAAAGGGATGGTCTCAATAATAGCCCTGTATCTAGCCAGGCAAAGGTGGCCTCTGCACGGGAGGAAATTGTATTACATGGCGCCCATTATTAGTATGATAATGATGGCTTGAGTACTTAAAGGGGTTGTCTGGTGGTTGAAAAACATGGATGCTTTCTTATAGCTCCTCTTCTGACCATGTGTAGTGCATGGTATGCCAATTAAACTCCATGCAGCTGGAATATCGCATCAGCCATGGTCATGTTCTGGAAGAAGGCATCTATGTTTTTCAACCAACGGATAACTCCTATTATTAAAGGGATATCCTGACCAATAACGTGTGTCTCTATATTCAAGTCATGCGAGACTAATCCCCTAGTGCAGTGATGGTGGACCTTTTAGACCGAGTGCCCAAACTACAACCAAGACCCACTTATTTATCGCAAAGTGCAAACACATAAATTTAATTAGTGATTTACACTCCTGGCTCTGTCACAGTTTTCCTTCATATCAGCACTCTGGGGACACCAAGCAGAAAATAAAAGAAATTTAGGTGATCTTTGTAGCTTCCCTCCAGGGTCCCATAAACTGGAGGAATTGTCAGGGCCAGAACAGGAGCTTCAATGATAATCCAGATCTGTCCACACCTTCCCACTCCTCCAGTAGTTCCAGGTATCACTGTCACCTTAAAATAGTTCTGTGTACAGCAAGACCTGGGTTGTCTGGGAGTGCAGCATGATACATGGGGGGCTCATTTACTAAGGGTCCGCGGACAGCACAAACGTTGGATATTTCGACGATTACCAATTTGCGCCGCGTTTGAAAGGGGATTCTGGCGCACGCGATCGGATTTTGGCGACGGCTTTCATGCGACACAAATCGGGGGGACGGGCCGTCGGACGATCCGGCGGATTCAGACTGAGCGCGGGATTTAACATTTGAATTTGTGTCGCAAGCCATGCACCAGGAAGAAGATGGTGAACTCCAGCGGACCTGAGCGAGGAAGCAACTCAAGCAGGAAATCTTAATGAATCGCGCTGGAGTCCATGATCGTTGGACAGCGGGGATCGCGCAAGGGACGGGTAAGTAAATGTGCCCTGTGGAGTCCTCTCTGGTGATGGCCTGGGTGCCCACAGAGAGGGCTCTAAGTGCTACCTCTGCCACCCATGCCATAGGTTCGACACCACTGCCCTAGTGTTTTGCATGGTTTTTGGGAGACATTGAGAAGCAGGGGAATGGCAATTTTCATCTTATTATGTTGCTCCTCTTTAAATATAACATGTTGGGTACTCTAAAGGATTTTACAAGACATTTCATGTTTCAGCGAGCGATAACCTTGTCTGTATTTCCAGGATCCTTCAAAGTGTGGCAAGTCGTCCTCCTGGTGCTGCTGTTACTGCTTATGATATCTGGAGTCATTGGATTCATAATCTATTTACGGAAAAGGTAAACCAAAGGGGCAGCTATATCCTAAAAGTAACGTTCAATATCCTACTCCTTCCCACTACACTAGAGCCTAGGTGTATTTTGACTTCTTAAAGGGGGTTGGCTTCTTTAATTTATATTTTTTTTGTAATGCAAGTGTGGAGGGCAAGAAATTAGGTCAATATCCTACAATTTTCACACTTTGATATTTGTTCTCCAGGACCCCCCAGAACTACACAACCATTGAAATGAATCCACACACAGAATTAACATCCGACTACTGATGACCAAGGATCCACCAGTAAAATCACAGCCTTCAGACAAGCAATAAACCTCAAGCTCTGCCGTGTCCAAGATCACATCATGGAGAGACATTGTGCCTGAATGGTCTCCTCTTTAAGACGCTTTCTTCTTCCCAGGATTAACACCCGCTCAAGGATACATAAGTATTAGTAAGAAGAGGTGAAGTGGAGACATCGCTATTTCTTGAATAAGGCAAAATGATGAGGGGGGAAAAGAAAAAAAAAATTTTGGCCTGGAATCATGATTCTAGAATATAACCAACCAACCTAACATTGAGTCATCAATCTTTGGGTCGACTATAAAAATGAAGACCATCAGTGTTTTGGTGGGACAAAGACCAGCATTGTTCTAGTGACCACCATGGTTCTGTTGGGATGGACCTTCACAGCAGACAGCCATAATCGTAGGAGTGTTTGGATTTTGGATCTTGTAACTTAATATATATTTCTGGAAATCGGTCACAATGACCCAGAGTTTTACACAAAGACTGTGGAGGACTCAACTGAAGACGTGTTGACTTCTCTAACAATTGAGTAAACTTCTAAAATGTTCACTGTTCCAGTGAATAGAAGTTAGTAACTAAAAAATTGGTACAATCAAGGACGCAATTTGATCGTCCCCAAATGTGGATAGATCCGATCTCATGGATGGATTTAACAATGGAGAGTCAGTATCTTGACCTTCATTGTGTTAAGGTCGCATAAGCCTTTTGAAACGAGGACAAATTATTTTTTGTAAATTTTTTTTTTTATTTTCCAAGAAAATTAATTTTAATTAAAAAAAAAATAAAATGTGTAGATGAAGTCTAAAATAAATCTAATTCTGCAGCCAATCATCCGGCCAACAAGTATCAATTCTGGAATAATGTATATGTGATGTTACATTAGGTTTTCAGCAGAACGTTAAATTAATGTTTATGGACAAAACTATCGGAAAGAAGATTCTTCCACGGCAGAGGTTGGAATAGATCGGTCCAAGATCTTTCCCCACCTACTTTGCTCCAATCCTCCTCTTGATCGGCTTTTTCATTTAGAAATCTCTGCTGAATTCCATTTTGCTAGCAAGACAACAGAAAATCACTTAGCTGTCATATAAGAGGTTCTAGGGAGAGGAGAGAGTGAAAGCAACTAGGTCTCCACCCAAAAGCTCTGAGACAAGAACAAATTCACAGACAGAGACTGTAGGGCAAATATTAGATGACAAAGTCCAGAGACCGCCCTACCCCTCGTGTACACGCTGTACTATAGTGAACCTCACATTACTGCAGTTCACTGCTGCAGGATTATAGGGCTTTCTAGATTATCCATTTCTTAGACAGAAAAACAAAAAATGCAGGAAAATTTTCAAATAAAAAACCTTTATTCATTTCTCCAAACGTTACAGACGGTATAATGTGGGTGATGTTATCCAATTAATCACATTCTATTCATAAAGTTAGATTTTATTTATTTTTACAAAATGTCAAACACTTCAATTTCCCTCCAAGAGATTATAAAAAAACAAAAAACAAAACTGGAATCTTATCCGGGTGCAATCACCAGGTCAGTGGTTCAGAAGAGGGAATAGATACGTGGACTTTATCACGTTTTACATGTGTTTGTTTAATAAATAGAACTTTATATTTTAGGCTAATATTTTGCCACAAATGCGTCCTTTTCCATGAGAAATGTAGGATTTTAAATTTTCTTAAGTTATCAATTTTTAGGCTTAAAAGAAAATCTACCATTAAATCCATCATTATAAACCAGGGGCACTTACTCATAGGTTCTGGCACTGTGACCGGGGTATCTTCTTATATTTGTTATCCATGGCCTCCTTCCTTCTAAAATCAACTTATTTTATGCCTGAGGGGCTCTGGGCAGAGTGTTAGAGCCTCTGCAGCCTCTGGCTTCATAGGCTGTTATACCGTCTCTCCCAGCACCTGATTTTAGAAGCACGGATGCCATGGATAACAGATATAAGAACATTACCACAGTCACAGTGCCCGGATCTAAGAGTAATGTCCCTGGCGGTAGATTTCCTTTAAAGTTTCAATAAATAATAATAAAAAAGAAAAAAGTATAATGAATTAAAAAAAAAAAAAAAAAAAAACCCACTTCAGATATTTTTATGTTTGGTTGTGATTCCACATTATGCCAGCAGAAAATTTTGGAGTTGGGATATTTTGGGGTTTCTTCTCAACAAATGTATTTATGTTAGGTTAAATAAAATAAAAAGGAAATATAAGTCATTGTCTTTTATTAAAAACTTCATAAAAGACAACTGGGGGGACTATTGTTGTGTGCAGCTCTTGATGTGAATGTAGCATTTTATATAATCCAATAATTTACAGTTTAACTGATATGGGGCCGATTTGTCAAGTATTTATTGCAGTTTTTGGGAGTAAAGTTTAGATCTTAAGTGTGGGGTTTTTAGACACATAGGTGGCCTTTCCTTATACTGTGCAGCTATGGAGTGTAAAAGGTTAAGTCAAAAGGGGTATTGGGAGTCAATTGGTGTCTGACTATGGTCCTCAAATCCTTACTACTGGAGTAGCAGAGGGGGAGACCGTATGTGCACCCCTTCCCTATCCAGACCATACCGCTATAGCGGAATGATCAAGAACTTATCCACAATTTATATAAACATGGCGCCCCCTGTGGTCTGGAGGACTTCTGTACTCTTTTGGCTGCTCCCTCACAACAGTTCTATCTTGAAATGCCCAATATCAGGTAGATGGGTCTCCGTCTGCTGGACGATGGTTTGAGGAAGCTTTGCCCCCAGCTGCTGGATCTGGGACAGCACCTCCTGGTGGTTGCTCTGCCGTTGCCTCATCTGTTCTTGTTCCCAGCGATTCTGCCTGTCTATGAGGTTATGCATGACCTGCGTCAGTTTTTGTAGCTCCCCTCTAATGGAGTCCAATTGCTCGGCACTTGTTTCCAGCCTTGCTGGGGGAAAGGAAGCAGCCGTCTGCGTGCTGGCATCTATTACCTGGTGGGCAAAAACAGAGCGGGCACAAGGTTTATACTGAGCACTGATTTTAGTCCCACTAGAAACCATACATGGCACCATCAAAAGGGGTTATCCTAAGCATTTAGGTTATCCTCTACATCCCCAACAATCACAAAAGGGAACCACCATCTCTCCAACATAATTCACCAAATAGTGCAAGCCTCAGAGGTGTAGAGGACGGAATTTGTCTAGATTTTTAGTATTAGGAATAGTATTATTAATTACCAATGGCGGTACTGACCCAACTAACACCATCCTGATGTCTAAAGGAACAGTCATTTAAACTCGTAACTCGGAATAGTAATGTACAACCTTAACACTATTTTCCCTTTAATATTGCCTTGCATCTATTGGAGGCTAAAAACTATTTCCCAATAGTTTTTCCTAAAAACTTTTGCTTGGTTCCTCTTTTGTAGGTGCTTCTTCTCACACTCCCTGCAGGCTGCGTTCTCTTGTACAGAGAGATCAGTCAGAAGATAGACAGACATCAGGCTGCTCCTCTAAGTGGTTAGAAACCTTCATTTAATGGGAACCTGTCAGAACACAAGCCCCCCTCAGCCCCCAAAACAGTTCTTTCTTTTGTACCATGCACGTCCCCTGGAGGTCCTTATTGCATATTCCTACAGTCGAGGAGGTTGCTCAGCCATCACACAGGCAGCGCCACCTCCTGACTGATGTTTGCTCTGCCCACTACATGCATATTGTGCACCAGCCCTGCCTCCTAATGTCCACATTATCCTTGTGCAATCCCAAAATCTGGTGCAAGTGCATTGATCTTGCAGCCGGCACTGAGCGTATTCACAGGCGCACTGCTGCAGAGACACGCTGGCCAATCCACAGCGGTAAGTAATGCCCCCGTGAAGCCACTTCAATCCGTGCAATGCCAACCCAAAGATTGGGAAGGAAGATGCATGGAGTGGGCAGAGCAAACAGCAGTCAGGAGGTGGGGCTGAGCAACACCACCTGCATCTAATAAAAGCGGAATAAAAGCGGATTTCTGAGGAATGTAGGAATATGGCGAAAAGACCTCCAGGGAAATGTGCCGTTTGTGGGCTGACAGGTTCCCTTTGACAGGTTACAAGACTGACCATAATCTGCTGACATGAGCATTTATGATCCATTGGTAAAGTGGAGGCACTGATCCAAGCATCTACATACAGCCCAAGAACATGATTTTTGGCCAATATCCCAATCAATAAAAAAAAATTGCTCCAGAAGATTTACACGCAGCCAACCACTACTCCTTAGATTAGGTGGGTTACACTCATGCTCCATACCTGGGTGCTGGCCTTGGCCTCCGAATACTGCGCCCCCTGATTCAGCTGCTGCCCCCCATTCTGGAATATTACCTAGTAACAAACCAAGGTAAAGTCCGTCAGTCTCATAGATGGAACAAGAGGGAATCGGAGTACAAGAGGATCACACGTTACTTACCTTCTTCTGTAAGGTGATGGCTTTATCTACCAACTTCTTGGTGACCAGCAGCGCTGGGTTTCGGGGTGCAGGCAGGGGTGTCCTCGCTCTCCCATTGAAGTGATGAGATGCTTGATGATATGACACATTGGGGCGAGTCCCGCTCTGTGTAGGGTGTTGGGCAGGACGGAGGGACCCGGAGCCTAACAAAGCAGAGAAGTAAAGTGCTGGTAAGTGTAACCTCCTTCCATCTGGGCCCAAAACTGAGGGTCATGTGACCACATGGGTCCCCAAAATGTCAGCAGGGAGTATACTCACAGGTCTCCTGGACCCTGGCTCCTTGTGAGACATCCTGAGGCGCAGGTCCTGGAGCGCTGCTTGGTGGATCCTGCATTGGTTCTTCTTCAGACATGGATTCAACTTTCACAATTTTGATGAGGTCTTCTTCATCGCTCGCTTCCACTTTGATGTCTACGGTGGGTGGAGGGGCAGAGGGGACCGGAGGATCTTTCTCAGTTTTCGGGCCAGCAGTGTTCTGCATAAGGCTCCAGAGTTGGGCTTGTTGCCAGGGTTCTACTTTTGTACCAGGAATTTGAGGAGGAGGAACATAATTTTCGGGTTCGATATTCTTGCGTTTTAAGAAGAGGTAGATGGCTTGTGGCGTCACCTTTATATTGTCCAACTCAAGAACATTTTTGATTTTTCGAAAGCTGAGACCGGCCCTCCTCAGCATCACAATCCGGTTCTTAGCGTGATCATCCAGACGACCCATGGCTTCAGATGTGTACAACTCTACAAGATGGCTGGTAGGTAAGTAGTCCTGCAAGGAAGTTAGAGCACCATGATATCTCCTCCTAATACACAGACATCAGGACACAGACCTCTCCTCCTCCTCCTCCTAATACACAGAGATCAGGACACAGACCTCTCCTCCTCCTCCTCCTAATACACAGAGATCAGGACACAGACCTCTCCTCCTCCTCCTCCTAATACACAGAGATCAGGACACAGACCTCCTCCTCCTCCTAATACACAGAGATCAGGACACAGACCTCTCCTCCTCCTAATACACAGAGATCAGGACACAGACCTCTCCTCCTCCTAATACACAGAGATCAGGACACAGACCTCTCCTCCTCCTAATACACAGAGATCAGGACACAGACCTCTCCTCCTCCTAATACACAGAGATCAGGACACAGACCTCTCCTCCTCCTAATACACAGAGATCAGGACACAGACCTCTCCTCCTCCTAATACACAGAGATCAGGACACAGACCTCTCCTCCTCCTAATACACAGAGATCAGGACACAGACCTCTCCTCCTCCTAATACACAGAGATCAGGACACAGACCTCTCCTCCTCCTAATACACAGAGATCAGGACACAGACCTCTCCTCCTCCTAATACACAGAGATCAGGACACAGACCTCTCCTCCTCCTAATACACAGAGATCAGGACACAGACCTCTCCTCCTCCTAATACACAGAGATCAGGACACAGACCTCTCCTCCTCCTAATACACAGAGATCAGGACACAGACCTCTCCTCCTGCTAATACACAGAGATCAGGACACAGACCTCTCCTCCTGCTAATACACAGAGATCAGGACACAGACCTCTCCTCCTGCTAATACACAGAGATCAGGACACAGACCTCTCCTCCTGCTAATACACAGAGATCAGGACACAGACTTCTCCTCCTGCTAATACACAGAGATCAGGACACAGACCTCTCCTCCTGCTAATACACAGACATCAGGACACAGACCTCTCCTCCTGCTAATACACAGACATCAGGACACAGACCTCTCCTCTCCTCCTAATACACAGACATCAGGACACAGACCTCTGCTCCTCCTAATACACAGACATCAGGACACAGACCTCTCCTCCTCCTAATACACAGGACACAGACCTCTCCTCCTCCTAATACACAGGACACAGACCTCTCCTCCTCCTAATACACAGGACACAGACCTCTCCTCCTCCTAATACACAGGACACAGACCTCTCCTCCTCCTAATACACAGGACACAGACCTCTCCTCCTCCTAATACACAGGACACAGACCTCTCCTCCTCCTAATACACAGGACACAGACCTCTCCTCCTCCTAATACACAGGACACAGACCTCTCCTCCTCCTAATACACAGGACACAGACCTCTCCTCCTCCTCCTCCAAATACACAGGACACAGACCTCTCCTCCTCCAAATACACAGGACACAGACCTCTCCTCCTCCAAATACACAGGACACAGACCTCTCCTCCTCCAAATACACAGGACACAGACCTCTCCTCCTCCTAATACACAGGACACAGACCTCTCCTCCTCCTCCTCCAAATACACAGGACACAGACCTCTCCTCCTCCAAATACACAGGACACAGACCTCTCCTCCTCCAAATACACAGGACACAGACCTCTCCTCCTCCAAATACACAGGACACAGACCTCTCCTCCTCCTCCAAATACACAGAGCTCTCCTGTCGGGGTGGCCGTGCAGTTCCCAGTACCTACCTCCTCTCTCCCTGTGCCGCCGCCATATTCCTGTCTTTGTTTGTTTACAGGACTCGGGGAAGATATGTGGGAGTGGGCGGAACCATGAGGTGCCCTTAACCCTTCAGTTGCGGATGTGAGTGAACTCTTCGGTTCCGCCACGTCCCGGAGCCGCCTGCCCCTTTAACGCGTCCCTCCCCCACTGTGAGCCCGTGGAGCCACACCCCCTTCTATTCAGAGTGGTGACGTCATTACTTGAGCGACCGCGGTATCGAGGACTGTAGGATGGCGGCGACGCGTCACAATCAGCGCGACGACTTATCTGAGCTGAGGAGGGAGAAGCAGAGAAAGTCCGGGAAGATGTGAGTATCCGCCGCCATCCTGCGGCCCGGGCGCCGGTATCTCCCCGGGGGGATGGGGTCCGTGCAGGGCGGGCGGGGGACGTGCTGTGTGGCCGGGTATTACTGGCGGGAAGGGATTGTGTGGAGGAGACGCTGCTATGGCGGCGCTAGGCCTCGGATTAACCCTTGTAGCGCTCCTTGGGGGTAAGATGGCGGCTCCCAGCGGCTCTGCCTATACCTCCCCCTGCAGGAGATCCGGTGTATCTGTACTGTGTGCAGAGCCCTCTAATATGCGGAGTTTTCATTCATTTAATGTACATACTCCAGGACTCCAGGATGGGGGCTCCTAACTGCACTTATACACTGCAACAAACACCCAGCTGTGTGTAGTCCTTAAAGGGCATGTTCACACCCAGCGGTAATGTGGTGTAGTCTGCAGAGGGAGCACAGTGTCTCCATGTGCCTGATACTGGAGGGAGGTTAGAGCTGAAATCTTCACTTTATTTAGCACTTTTTTGGGGTGTTTTGATGTTTTCTGCTGGTGAATATAGCGTCGTCTGCTCCCGGTGTGGACTGTGATCTCTCCGGGAACTGCAGATAGAATTGTGTGGCTTTTCCCTCCTGTGTTCCTCCTGGTTGTGATCTGTGTGTGGTTTGTGGTTACCTGTCTGCAGGAAGTGGGGTTCAGCCTGAAACCCACCTGTTCTGTAGTCATTGTTCGGGCCAAAGTTGAGATGTTCTGTACGTGGTGTGACCACTACAGGGTGAACGGCGCTGTCTACTTCCTGGAGAAGAGCTCATCTGTTCGGTTGCTGATCCCCCACTAATCTGATGTGGAATTTCTGCTCTATATATGATCAGTGTGAAACTCTTCTGATCAGTAATGGGGTCCCGAGACCCCCTCCTCCCCCCTCAGTGAGGTGTATGAGCGGTTCTAGGTCTAGTGTATGTGTGACCTGTGCTCTTTTCACACTACACGGTGTTACTGCCAGGAGGGGCTGGAGACCCCTGTACATGTGACCCTGTTACCCGCTGTGCTGTGAGGGTCTTCATGGTGTCCTCTCATTATCTGTGTATATAATCACTGTTTGGCGCATTTCCATAAGATAATTTGTATGTGGAGAGATGGAGGGTGTCGCTCTCCCACATGGGCGCAGTTCACACCTGCATCAGGGGTTTCCATTTTAGAAGAGAGTATCAGAAGGTCTTCCGTTCCCATAGACTTTGATGCACATGCTGTTATGCATTGGTTATTAATAGCAGATAAAAAGACACAGCTGCTGCCATTTTTAATTATGGAAGCGTGAACAGAACCTGCTGAGGGGATGTGACCTTCGCCTTTGGCCCCCAGTTTGTTGTCCCCTGTTTTGCGGATCACATGCTGATAGTTGGAGCCCCCACACATCACAAGAACAGGCCACTGTTTTTCTGTAGGAACGTAGCCAAGTGCTTTACCTGCGGCCCTGAGTTGGTGAAAGCTGCGGCAGTCAGATCAGTGATTCCCTTTAGGTCGCTCTTGTATAACGCCGCTTTCTTTGCTTCTTTGTATCCAGGGCTCCTTCTCCAAGCAAACGTAAAGAGCGTTCCGAGGACCGGGCTAAGGAGCGAGCCAAGGAGAAGGCCCCCAACAAAGAAACTGGGGATAAAGATCGCGGAAGAGACAAAACCCGGAAGAGACGCAGCGCGTCCAGCGGCAGCAGTAGCAGCAGGTAGGTGTAGCGCCTCAGCTGGTTGGATATTGTGATGATTTCTAGTCACAGTCACCGACTTATTCTTCACTTCCTCCTTCTAGTCGCTCCAGATCGAGCTCTTCCTCCAGTTCATCTTCCGGCTCCAGCTCTGGATCAAGCTCCGGGTCCAGTTCTTCATCTGCTTCAAGCCGGTCGGGAAGCTCCAGCTCATCACGAAGTTCCAGTTCCAGCAGCTCCTCCGGGTCCCCAAGTCCTTCCCGACGTAGACACGACAACCGGAGGCGATCCCGTTCAAAGTATGTACCTGCTATGGTCAGCTAAAATAAGCGATCAATTTCTGATCGGTGGGAGTGCGATGCACAGAACCCTCAGTGTCAGATACATTGTACAGCGATTACTATATGATGGACTGTTCAGGTCTGAATCCTGCAGCTTAACAGGCTCCCCATGACAACACATGTTCTGCTGACTTTTTTGGTGGTCACAAAATATCTATTGTGTGTGGCAGTTTGTATTTGGACTATGATGCAGATGATGGTTTGGACTGACTTAACAGGAAGTGTTGTCATGGACACAGTGGTACAGAGAAGCTGTGGACTGTGCCATGAATCTACCCTGTGGCCTGCAGTAAGGAGACTCTTTACTCCTATATCCTCATCAGCCTTAAAGGGGTTATCCAGGACTAAACTTTCCCTAACTATTCTACATCTACCTGCAATCTAACTAACTTTCTAATATACTTGCCTCGTCAGAAGTGTCTTCTTTCGCTGGCTCCGGAGTTGGTCACGTGACGCTGCATCTTCTCCTCTCTCCACTTCCGCTGACGTCACGACCACATCGCTCACAACTCCTGCGGGACGGATAGGCGGGGTTTTGGCCCTCTTCAGAATCTGGGGGCCGGCGGTGTTGAGTCTTCATGACGCACGCGCAGTCGGGGCGACACTTCGCTCCGTCTACTGCGCATGCCTGCCTTCCCAGCATAAACTCCGCAGGTCCTGGACGCAAAAGTCACTGTGCATGCCGGCACATTCGCACACACTGCAATCTACAGCAGGTGTCAGTGTGCATGCATTTATCTTTGTGAACTCATGTGTTCACATATGTCGTGGGGGAATGGTCACAAATAAGCTTCCTCTGTGCCGACACATATGTGTGTGTGGGGGGGGGGGGGTGTATGTTTGTCACATATGAGGTCCTCATATGTGACCATCCTCTCCACTACAGTGACCACCCACAGTTTAAGACAAATGTAATGACCCCCTATTATGGCAAATGAGCTTGTGGGATGGCCACAGTTGTTGCAGGGAGGAGGTCACATATGGTCACTTGATCTTAAGACACCCCCCACAACATATGTGACCATCCCCCAATCACATACACACCACAACAACCAGCTTTTATTTATTTGAAATGAGGTCAAAAACATTTGTCTCCAAGCCCAGCCTTTTGCTCCATTCCTACATTCTGGCTTCTCCAACCCTTTAAATGCGTTTTTTTGAGTGTTAAATAAAATCTCAAAGCCGGGCTAGGGAGGGCGTTCTAACCCCTTAACGCTGAGGCCCTTTTGCATTTTTGCATTACCATTTTTTAATCCCCATCTTCAAAAATCTATAATTTTTTTATTTTTCCATGTAAAGAGCAGTGTGTGGACTGGTTTTGTGTAACCAATTGCACTTCACAGTGAGGGTATTGAATATTCCATGCCGTGTACTGGGAAACGGGAAAAAAATTCTAAATGTAGTAAGAACGGTAAAAAACTGCATTTGAGCCGTTTCCTTGTGTGCTTGCATTTTACAGCTTTCACTTTACGCCCCAAATGACATGTCTACTTTTATTCTTTGGGTCAGTACGATCACGGGGATAACACATTTATATAGGTTTTATAATGTTTTCATTATCTGTGCACTAGGCAGGAAACAGGAAGGTGTAGTGGGCGGGATGCAGCAGAGCCTGGAAGGTATAGTGGGCGGGGTTGCCAGCACCGTGTAGGCTGGACTGGGTGGATACATTCCCTGCTGTGTTTACAGCACAATGCACTGTGGGGAATGTAGTTTCTGCAGCACAAAAACCTCTATACAGGAAGCTGAGATTGTAAACATTTGCAGGCCGATGTGTGACCCCATATGCAGGGAGGATTCAAAGTTTGAATCAAGGTAAGGCATGTTCTTTAGGATCATGAACTATGAATACTGGGAGCATCTGGAGAATTTTTATGGTCCCGGATAACCCCTTTAATGTAGAAAAGCAGTAATTATGTTGTGGAATCGTATTATATTTATGGCTGAACTGCCAGGAACAGGAAGTGTTGTCATAGACTCTATAGGAAGACTACGTTGTGAAATTGTCACAAGGGCTTTATAACGATTTCTTTTTCCTCATTAGATTTGTAAAGTGCTGTAGAATTTGATGGCACAAGATAAAAATTATTATTTTTACTATTTGTTTCTCATGTGTAACTTTTTAATGTTTTTTTTTTTTTTTTTTTTCTTTTGTAACAGATCAAAACAGCCAAAACGTGATGAAAAAGAGAGGAAGAGGAGGAGTCCTAGTCCGAAGCCGACCAAGGTGCACATCGGGAGGCTGACAAGGAACGTGACTAAGGTGAGCTCAGGTTTTGCTGTCCCCTCAGGATAGACAGTATCCGGGCTTTCTGCCACATGTTATTGTATATGGGTGTGAGAGTGTTTGCTGTAGAGTGCGCCACATTGGGGTAGGGGGTATTTTAGATGATCTGAAATTATCCTCCTATTGCGCTGTGACCCTATAGGTCAATGTCCAACCCTTTAAATATACACTCACCTGCCACTTTATTAGGTACACCTGTCCAACTGCTCGTTAACACTTAATTTCTAATCGGCCAATCACATGGCGGCAACTCAGTGCATTTAGGCATGTAGACATGGTCAAGCCAATCTCCTGCAGTTCAAACCGAGCATCAGTATGGGGAAGAAAGGTGATTTGAGTGCCTTTGAACGTGGCATGGTTATTGGTGCCAGAAGGGCTGGTCTGAGTATTTCAGAAACTGCTGATCTACTGGGATTTTCACGCACAACCATCTCTAGGGTTTACAGAGAATGGCCCGAAAAAGAAAAAACATCCAGTGAGCGGCAGTTCTGTGGGCGGAAATGCCTTGTTGATGCCAGAGGTCAGAGGAGAATGGGCAGACTGGTTCGAGCTGATAGAAAGGCAACAGTGACTCAAATCGCCACCCGTTACAACCAAGGTTGGCAGAAGAGCATCTCTGAACGCACAGTACGTCCAACTTTGAGGCACTTTGGGCTACAGCAGCAGAAGACCACACCGGGTGCCACTCCTTTCAGCTAAGAACAGGAAACTGAGGCTACAATTTGCACAAGCTCATCGAAATTGGACAGTAGAAGATTGGAAAAACATTGCCTGGTCTGAATAGTCTCGATTTCTGCTGCGACATTCGGATGGTAGGGTCAGAATTTGGCGTCAACAACATGAAAGCATGGATCCATCCTGCCTTGTATCACCGGTTCAGGCTGGTGGTGGTGGTGGTGTCATGGTGTGGGGAATATTTTCTTGGCACTCTTTGGGCCCCTTGGTACAACGCCACAGCCTACCTGAGTATTGTTGCTGACCATGTCCATCCCTTTATGAGCACAATGTACCCTGTAACATCTGATGGCTACTTTCAGCAGGATAATGCGCCATGTCATAAAGCTGGAATCATCTCAGACTGGTTTCTTGAACATGACAATGAGGTCACTGGACTCAAATGGCCTCCACAGTCACCAGATCTCAGTCCAATAGAGCATCTTTGGGATGTGGTGGAACGGGAGTTTCGCATCATGGATGTGCAGCCGACAAATCTGCGGCAACTGTGTGATGCCATCATGTCAATATGCCCAAAATCTCTGAGGAGCTTCCAGCACCTTGTTGTATCTATGCCACGAAGAATTGAGGCAGTTCTGAAGGCAAAAGGGGGTCCAACCCGTTACTAGCATGGTGTACCTAATAAAGTGGCCGGTGAGTGTATCTTTCATCATTCTGCAAGTCCTGTTGAAGCCATTGACTTGGCATCGCTATTTAGTTGATGGGAAGATGGGAGACAATTTGCTTTTGTGGTATGATCATGACTGATGTGTCAGAACCACTGCAGGTCCGTTTTCAAGCACTTTCTCTGCTGTTTGTGGATGAGATTACGTGGACCCCCGCCAGCACTGCAGTGGTTAAACATACTCTTCTTTCTGTTCTTCTAGGACCACATACTGGAGATCTTTTCTACTTACGGAAAGATCAAGATGATTGACATGCCCATAGACCGCAGTCATCCTCATCTCAACAAGGGCTACGCATATGTGGAGTTTGAGGCTTCGGATGAGGCAGACAAGGCATTGAAACACATGGATGGAGGTAATAAGGATTGGTGCCGTTTTTTTTGCATTGGGTTTATGCCAAAAATGTTCTCTGGCTTCCATTCTAGGGGTGGAAAGCAGCATGACCAATCTCTGGCATCTGCTCTGAAATAGATGTCTATGTAGCATAACTGAAGCATAAGCCTAGATCTATATTATTTATGACAATGATGCTCAACTCTGCACTTACCTTACTGCTGGAGGGATTAGGACTGCCCAGTGTATGTTCTCTGTATACTGCTTTATGTTGTAGTTTGCATACGTGTGAATGCACCCTTAGTGATATTACTCTGTCCATAAGGCAATTCCTGTCCATCTGAAATTGTTAGATGTTACCCATGTGGTTACTGCATTGCTAACAACTCGAGTCAATGTAGAGGAGCCGTTGTCTATCTTTACAATAATTAGGTCAGACTTCAGGATGGATCTGTTTCCAAGAACAAATTGATAGACTCGCTAAACAATTATTATTATTCAGTCCTTCTTTTTTTTTTTTTTTTTGTGTTAAATAATGTGGTCCCTTCCCCACACACATAATTACAACGTATTAAAGTTATAAGGTTGTATTTTAATTAATATTACTGTAAATGTATCACTTGCACATGCCTCACGCATGTCGGGATTGGGGATGTTGAGGATTTGGCTTAGTCCCTGCAGAGTCAATAACAGAACTTGTAACTTTCACTTTCAGGACAGATTGACGGCCAGGAAATCACAGCATCAGCAGTGCTAACCCCTCGACCCATGCGGGTGGTGCCCCGAAGGTTCAGCCCTCCCCGTCGGATGTTGCCCCCTCCCCCTATGTGGCGTCGGACTCCCCCGCGTATGAGGAGGAGGTAGTGCATATATGTTTGTCCTGAGCACTAACTATCCCTGTGTCCTGTGCTCGCTCCTGTCGCTTCACTTTTTTTTCCTCTTTAACCCTCTGTGTGTACTGTAACATACACTGGGTCTATATGTAGCCTCCTCTACAGTTGTTTCTGTTCTGTTATACATAACATGGTCTTACCTTCACACTTCCTTTAAGGATTTTACCAGAATTTCAAAATCACATTGTGCTCTCTTCTAGAAGCGCCTACTACAGGTTGTGTCTGATGTAATGTATCCTCTGCATTGAGATAATTGTAGCTTGGGGTGCAATACCGGGCACAGCCTAACAAGCTTTGTGGCAGTGTTTTGTAGAAGAAAGCAGGAACATTATGTCCATATGTATATAAGTGTATGGCTTAACGGGTAACACTGTGTTCCCTCTGCAGGTCCCGTTCCCCTCGTCGGCGCTCCCCCGTCCGCCGCCGCTCTCGGTCCCCTGCACGCCGCCGTCACCGCAGCCGCTCCAGCTCTAATTCTTCACGGTGAAACATCACGTTCCCTCTGACCCAACCCTCCAGGACACCATACAACTAAGAGACCATGTACATTGGCAGGACAGCCACATCAAGGACTGTTATACGGGACGGCGCAGCGCAGGGCTGTGACCTGGTACAATATGGCAATGAAGGACTTAACGTTGCAGAGCACCACCATATTTGTAACCATAACCCAACATCCAAGTTTAATTGATGTTTTAATGTGTTCAAAAAAAAATTCTTTCTACATCCCATCCACGGATTCATTTTACTCCCTAGAGTTGGGCAAAATTTTTTATTTAAAACGTGATCTGTTGTGTACACCCTGAATTGTGCCCTGGCAGGCACATGGCATTTATATATGGGGTATATCCTACTGCCCCAAAATTGGTAAGAAAAAAAAAAGTGGAACCTTATGGGACCCTTTTAATGTCTAGGGCCTGGGGGATTGAAACCATTACATGACTTTGAATCCTCTGCATAGAGACAAGTGCTAAAATTCTGTATCTGCCTGCAGCCACCAGGGGGAGCTAAGTACATAGAACCTTACAATAATATAACTAGATGTGAGCTCCCTCTAGTGGTGGCTGGAGACGGAATTTAATGACTTTATCCTTTTGCAGGGGATTTGGAGCTGTGTGTCAGAAAATAAAACTTAAGATGTTAATTTTATAATATGACAGTCCTGTTGGTTCCTCTATGGACCTTGACCCTTTACTATGGTGGAAGCAGCAATCTATAAATGAGACTTGGTTGCCCTTCCGTTATTTCACCCTAAATACTAATTGGAACCAGAGACCAAATCTCAATACCCCTATTATATCAAAATGATCTTATCCTAATTGTGACCTACTGGGACCCCATATAGGGTGCGCTGTTCCGTAGCCAAGTATTTGTGTGTACGGAGAATATATTTTGAGGGTAGATCCTGTACAGTTGCCATTTTACATTCAATGTTTAATTTTTTTTATTTTGTAGTGTTGCATTCTTTTTTTAATGTCTGTTCCATATCTGTTATCTGTGGATTAAAACAGACAATTTATGGTTCCGAACGTCTCATTGTGATGTTTTGTGAGTCTTGATCGATGCGGGTGCTGGATGATGGTTGTGTGTGCACCATCTGCTGGATAGTGAGGGTAATGACATGCGCCTACAACTGCTTCTGTACGATCTGGCCGGCTGCACAATAGGAAGGACAGGAACATCATGTCAAGATATAATACTCTATAATCGGACGGATCATGCGTGTATTTGGAAATACAAAAATGCTATGTGAAATGCTTTTTGCTCCACTAGGGGGCGGTTAGACCTAGTGTTTTGTCTATGGAAGCTTCATGTAATTTTCTACTCTGCCAGAGATGACTGAAATACTGCATGAATCTTGCCAACCAGGAGCATCAAAGGACCTGTGTCTGGAGTATAAGGAATGATTCGGGTGCTCTGATATATGGACCAGTCTGTTAGTTAGAAGCAGGGATGTAAGTGTCAGTCATTCTCGCTGTCTGTAGGAAACCAAACTTCCCTTTTCATGTTGTTGAACTGATTTCTATATCCTGAACAAAGAGTCCCGGGGAAGGAAAAAGGAACTGGTAGACGAAGAGTCATTCAGAGGACACACTATAATAAGCCGGGCTGATCCCATGCAAAAAAAATGCTAAAAATACTCAGTGGGATCATCTTCTCACGACTCCGCACTCAGGGCGGCGGCTCCTGGCATACAAGTTATTGGGAGACACCTTAGTTACTGGAGCTGATAGATCCCCTGGTAGTCACTTTGAGGGGGAAACTCCTTTAATTTAGAGGGACTTAAAATGGATATCTATGTAGGATAGAGGATCATACATGGTCAGTGTGGGTGCTGCGCCCCTCTGCTTTAGCTTCATAGGTTGACATTTGGTGTCCTGTCACCCTACAGACCCGGTGTGATTGTTATCTCCTATTCATATAATGAGGGATAACAACCTGATTGTTGGGGTCTTTCTATCACTCCCAACTATTATCTCAGAGTCCTGGAGATGTCCCAACACTGCCCTCTGCTATCCTGACCTGCAACTACATAAAGGAGACCCTGTGGTCAGACCTCCACTCAGCCAAGGGTTACCCCTATCATTTTGGACAGTCACATGGCATCATATTCCCATTATATGCCATGGATGTCTGAAGGGAGGACAGAGCTGTTGTATTTGTGGTACATACATAAGGATCTTGGTTCCTACACATTGCAGGTTTTGCTGCAGATTGTAATGAATTTTGACCTGTGCAGCACCGAGCTTTTAATATAATTCAGCTCATCAATCACATGAAACAAATCCTATGTAAAAAAACAAAAAACCTACATGATGGACAAATATGTATTTATAAGTATACAGACTGTCCTCAGTTTTAGTACAAAAAGAATCATGGCTGTTTTCTTCCAAAAACAGTGCCACACCTGACCATAGGTAGTGTGTGGTATTGCAGCTAAGCTCCATCCTATACAGCAGCCATGTTTTTCATCCTCGGGAGAACCCCTTTAAGATGATTTTGTATGTAAGTCAGAACTGCTATATTTTATAATTGTGGCTCCAGACAATTTTTGTCACAGTGACAATTACATTTTCAAAGTTTTGTGCTGTAATGGGACCAAGGATTATCCATAAAGCTTCATTACAGACGCCTTACAGCTGATCATTGCAGCCGGAGACTAAAGTAACATCCAGAGACTTCAGAGGTTACAGAGGGAGGAGGGGTCCATCTGTAACTAGGGGTCTGTTGTGCTTAAATTAGGGACCATCTGTATTATCTATCACTAAGTCTGTGCTCAGATTTACTACATATTTGTTCCCCCCCAAAAACAATGATAATACAATACCGTACAGTTATGTAAAAACAGACAAAAATAATTTACTTGTAGAAAAACACACTTTTTCAGTTCCTCCTTTTTCATGAATAATATATAAAAAGTAAGAGCAGGCGGGTGGTTTTCTTGAGGGGAGACGGGGTGCTATAAGTTACGATAGATATTTGGACGCTACAATTAGGGCTTTTGCACATGACTGTGTTGTGTCTCTGCTGCATTGAACTAGGTTTTCAGTACAGACCAGAGCCCTGCGGTCATATGAGTCCGATTCCTGTACAGGGGAATATGCAATGGCACAAACATAGACAATTATCAGGTTTGGGGTTGTGTAAAGCTGTAGGAATGTTTTATGTATGTCTCCATGGTAACCGACTACAACCAAACCATGGGTTGTCTGATTCCATCACATGGTTTGCTTGTAGTAGGATACCATGAAGAAACACAGCTCTGTGCAAAGGCAATCAATATACACAGATAAAGGGCACTCACCGTCTGCCATTTTATTACTGCATGCCATAGCCTTAGTGATTTATGGTAAAGTGCGCCATTTTCTTTATACCGATCTGTCATTGATTCATTTCTTATGTTACCAGATCTGTGTTTGTCACATCCTGTGTGGGACACAGATCATGATGAATCTGTGACAGGGGAAGGGTTAACCATCAAGTCTATGTCGGCCTCCTCTTCCACCTCCTCACCGTCCTCTATGCTGTTGTGTCGGACGTGCTCGGTGGTCTGGTGTGTGAGTGGGATGGAGAGGGCACGGTACACGGCCTCCACTGTGCTCTGGGACACGTAGTAACTGAGATTGACGGAGGGGATCTTGGACCTCATTTCTTCTAGGCACCGGTATGCCTGATGAGAAAGGAAGTATAATGGGTCAGCATGGAGGTGGACAGATGTATGTGTACACAGCAGAGACTGAGCTTTACCGTACCTTCTGGAAATCTCCCTGCTGCGCGTAATGCTCCACCAGAAACCCGTACACGTCGCCAAAGCGGACGGCACTCTCCAAATCCGGCTCCTCTAGCAGCTGCTCACACTGTCTGATGGCTTCTTGCTTGTCAGCGGAGTATGTTCTGTGATGGCAAGAGTCAGAATGGATCACACATAGCAATGCTGAACAGGTAAGTGTTCATATTACAGATCCATAATACGGCAAATGCTCGGATGAGGATTACCTCCATTTGGGGATGAAATCTGATAATGTATTCCCAAAAAACATGTGCAGTCCCTATAAATTCTCTATAAGCACCAAACAGTTACTTCTTTTTGCTTTGCCTGGTGCTGGTTACACTATACAGCAGGATGTTTTAGGAAACTACTGTATATGGAATGAGTATTTTGCCACTATACTGTATGTTCCTTTAAGTATATAAGGGGCACACAGCTTGACCCTCTGAGAGCCAAAGAATGGGCAGATCTGAACATGATAGTAATGTTTGTTAACCCTGTACACATTACCTGCGAGCCTGAATAAACCTCTTGACTAGGGTAATTTTGTTTTGCATGTCAGAAATTCGTCTTTCTTGCTCTTCTGGGCTCCGCATCTTGGCTTTGGACAAGCACTTGTAAGCCTCCATCATGGCCCCCATTGCCTTCTCGTAATTCTGATATTCATCAATCTCCACCTGCGAACAGACACTTAGTCAGGAAGAGACCAGGAGGGTCGTCGAATGATGGAAACGCTCTGTACAGATCGCTCACCTGAGCGCAGGAATCATAGAAGCCGGCCAGGAGGTCCAGGGCTCTGCCCTTGGTGTAGAACATGATGATGTTATTGACAATGTTGGGATCTTGCTGCCAGTCCAGTGACTGCAGGTAATTGGCCGCCATTATGTAGATTTCTTTCTGACGGGAGACTCCGGCAAAAAACACAATCTTCTCAGTGTCTCCTGACTTCAACAACGATCTCATGGCCTGGTAGAAAGGAACAGGTGATAAGTCACAATCATATAGAGAGACCTCCAGTCACAGGGACAGGGATTGGGGATGGACTGTGTCATTCCATGGCGGCCTCCCTGCTCCCCTTCAGCCCGTCCCCGGCCTCCCTGCTCCCCTTCAGCCCGTCCCCGGCCTCCCTGCTCCCCTTCAGCCCGTCCCCGGCCTCCCTGCTCCCCTTCAGCCCGTCCCCGGCCTCCCTGCTCCCCTTCAGCCCGTCCCCGGCCTCCCTGCTCCCCTTCAGCCCGTCCCCGGCCTCCCTGCTCCCCTTCAGCCCGTCCCCGGCCTCCCTGCTCCCCTTCAGCCCGTCCCCGGCCTCCCTGCTCCCCTTCAGCCCGTCCCCGGCCTCCCTGCTCCCCTTCAGCCCGTCCCCGGCCTCCCTGCTCCCCTTCAGCCCGTCCCCGGCCTCCCTGCTCCCCTTCAGCCCGTCCCCGGCCTCCCTGCTCCCCTTCAGCCCGTCCCCGGCCTCCCTGCTCCCCTTCAGCCCGTCCCCGGCCTCCCTGCTCCCCTTCAGCCCGTCCCCGGCCTCCCTGCTCCCCTTCAGCCCGTCCCCGGCCTCCCTGCTCCCCTTCAGCCCGTCCCCGGCCTCCCTGCTCCCCTTCAGCCCGTCCCCGGCCTCCCTGCTCCCCTTCAGCCCGTCCCCGGCCTCCCTGCTCCCCTTCAGCCCGTCCCCGGCCTCCCTGCTCCCCTTCAGCCCGTCCCCGGCCTCCCTGCTCCCCTTCAGCCCGTCCCCGGCCTCCCTGCTCCCCTTCAGCCCGCCCCCGGCCTCCCTGCTCCCCTTCAGCCCGCCCCCGGCCTCCCTGCTCCCCTTCAGCCCGCCCCCGGCCTCCCTGCTCCCCTTCAGCCCGCCCCCGGCCTCCCTGCTCCCCTTCAGCTCGCCCCCGGCCTCCCTGCTCCCCTTCAGCTCGTCCCCGGCCTCCCTGCTCCCCTTCAGCTCGTCCCCGGCCTCCCTGCTCCCCTTCAGCTCGTCCCCGGCCTCCCTGCTCCCCTTCAGCTCGTCCCCGGCCTCCCTGCTCCCCTTCAGCTCGTCCCCGGCCTCCCTGCTCCCATTAAGCTCGTCTCCGGCCTCCCTGCTCCCCTTCAGCTCGTCCCCGGCCTCCCTGCTCCCCTTCAGCTCGTCCCCGGCCTCCCTGCTCCCCTTCAGCTCGTCCCCGGCCTCCCTGCTCCCATTAAGCTCGTCTCCGGCCTCCCTGCTCACCTTCAGCTCGTTCCCGGCCTCCCTGCTCACCTTCAGCTTGTTCCCAGCCTGAGTATATTTCTTGGTTGCAAGGTGATAATTCCCTTGTCGCATGCAGCAGTCAGCAATTCGTTCCAGCAGTTCCCGTCTCGCTTCCTCGCTAAGCTCCTTGGAGTTTTTGGATACGGTCATCTTTTCAGCCATGTCCTCTGTGATGATGAGATTCTGCTCCAGGCACAGCTGCAAGGCATCATAGTACTGCCGGACAAATACATAAAGGCATTGAACGTGTGCATTGTACAAAGGCTGTAGTTGTCTTTTCCCACCAAAAAATTCAAGGAATCCTTGCTCTCCACTAAACATGCAGCGCCATTATGATTACATTTTGATGCTGTTGCCCCTACTATGATCCATGCAGTTCTGTCCTCTGCACTGTGGTCAATCCAAGAAATCCAGGCAGTGCATGGTCCATGAATCATGGTCCATGGTCCCCTGGAAGGGCTCTTAACCTTAAATCAGAAGCAAAGTGCAATCATCTACTAAGCACATCGATGGTGCCCCCTTCTTCCCTGACCAGCATCATTTCTTCAGGTGATGTGTTGGTGACATGGAAAAAACTTACTTTTTTAGCTGCCAATAGTAATTCCACGGCTTTCTCAAACTGGTTGTGCTGGATGAAGAAATCAGAGCAGCGAGCGAGGAGAGCCGGATCAGACTTCTCATCCAGATCCTCCGCTATTAGCTGAAGAGCCCCAAACTGTTCAGTAGCGAAGGCCAACTCCAAAGCCTTGGACAAATGACCGGACTAAAAGGAGGGGAGGAGAAAGGGAAAAACATAATATTTGATGACCTATCCAAAGGATGAGTGATAAGTATTGATAAGTGACTGATCAATAGAGGTGACACTGGTCACACCTCCAACAATCAATCTATTTGTACCAACATGTGAATGGTCAGGCAGGTGTAATGCAGCCCCACTCATCTCCATAGGACTGCATCCCATATACATATAATGGCCTTTCTAGAATTTCCTCTTTGATGTGAAATCTCACACGTTTACCATTGAAAACAAAAATCTCTTCCAAAGTCATGTGAACATGAGCAGAGAAGAGTCATATTTGCCTGAGATGAGTCAGGTTGAGGGTGACTGCAGGTGAGGGGTCAGTTCAGTTGTCCCTTTCATTGTATCACCCAGAAACATAATGCTGGGGTCATATAAAAGATTTTTTTTGTGGTTCTGCGATTCACAGAACTGAAGATCCAGGCAAATAAAAACATAATTGGAAACGTGAACTGCAGATATAAATCCAATCCCTGCCTTTTCTCTAGTTCTGTAACTCACAGAACCACTAGTCTGATGCTGTGTGAAAGATGATATTCTTATCTTTAAAAACATGTCTCTAGGTGCTATAGAATGGAAGATAGGATTGTGTGAACTAACTTTACCTACAGTCTCTAAACTTGACTCATCTCTGACAAATATGACTCATTTGCACATGAAAAGAGGGAATTCTAGAAAGTACATTTCATAACCTACCTGAGGGGGCTCGTAGTTTAATATTTTAAAATCTGGTCCTTTAAGCAGCACTATAGGAATGTATAGAGATGAACTGCAGACTAATACATCACCGGATCAGAAAGTAAAGGCCCACAGGCTGGTGGGTAATGTAAATTGGACCGGTGTAAATGAAAGCTCTTGGTTACAAGAATATAATTTTAGCAGATGCTTCTCATCCCTTCTACCTTGTGGTATAACATGACGGCTCTATCCATCTGCTCTGCCTTCTCTTCATAATAGCGAGCGGCGTCCATCATGTCTTCAGGGGTGCTCAGCAATGCCAGGTTCATGAGCTGGTCATCCAGATTATTCTCCTGTATGGGAAGAAATATCATGGTGACGGCTGATATCACTGGATAGCGCGGTAATAAGTGTATGTACCTACCTTGCACAGCCTGATGGCGTTATTATACGCCTGGGCCCTGGTATAGAAATGCACCGCCTGCTTCAGATCCCCTTGGCTCTCATACTGACGTGCCAGGTGGTAGGATGCCGCCAGGTTTCCAGTCTCATTGGCTATTTCTGCCGCCTGGAAAATAAAGCAGCTATTATTCCTTGTCTGCAGATAACCTGTACGTAAGGAAAACTCTACATACATAATACCGCCACATACCTTCTGAATGTTGCGCAGGAAGCAATGCACTCGCACCAGGGACAGGTAGTCTTGCGCCAGCTCGTAATACTTCAGCGCAGTATCCAGGTCTGACTGACTCTCCAGGTACTGAGCCCACCACTTCCAGAGAATCCTGTATGAGCGGGACAGGGAAAAAATCCACTGGGTCACAATGTTACAAGTCAAGCATCAATGTGGACTTTGTACTCCCGCTACTAGAATGACCCAATACTAATTTGAGAACAACAAGTACGAGACCGACCACCTGCACTAAAGGAAGACTTACAGAGATCCAACCCAATCCAAGGTAGTTTTCAAGGACCAGGATAATTCCATGTCCCTGGTGTAAGTAGATGTGAAAGGTAAGATGCTCTTAAAGGGAACCTGGCACCAGAATTTGCCTCATTAAACTACTTATTCCCTCAGGTAGGGGATGAAATGTCCTTTCTAGAATCCTTTTTATATGTAAAATCTCACTTGAGCAGGGAAGAGTCATATTTTGCCTCAAGTTTGGAATAACTTCAGATGCTTCTATATGCGATTCTATCCCTTTTTAAAAGATAAGAATCTCATCTTTTAGACAGCATCAGACATGTGGTTCTGTGATCTAAAGAACCAGAGATACAGGCAGTTAAATTAAAAAAAAGGGGGAACGGGATCTTTATCTGCAGCTCACAACTCCCTGTTATATTTGGTTCTGTAGATAAAAGAACCAGAAGTCCAGGAGTGATCTGACAAATGAAGTTCTTACCTTTAATATGACACCAGAAGCATGTTTCTAGGTGCTAAAGAACCTGACAAAGAGTGTTTTAAAGGGTGCTCCCCCTGCAGCCTGTAAACTAGATTCACCTATGACTCTTCTCTGCTCATTTTCACATAAATTTGGAGGAGACGTTTTATAGGTAAGCATAAAAAAGGGAATTATAGAATGTACATTTCACACCCAACCTCGGGGCCTAGTAGTTTAATGGAGTATAATCTGGTGACAGATTCCCTTTAAGATGGGGTGGTTAGTGTAGGGTGCAATTTTTGGTGCTCAAATTTGGGGCCTATGGATAGATTTGCTGTATGCGCATATTCTACATATACACTCACTGGCCACTTTATTAGGTACACCATGCTAGTAACGGGTTGGACCCCCTTTTGCCTTCAGAACTGCCTCAATTCTTCGTGGCATAGATACAACAAGGTGCTGGAAGCTCCTCAGAGATTTTGGGCATATTGACATGATGGCATCACACAGTTGCCGCAGATTTGTCGGCTGCACATCCATGATGCGAATCTCCCGTTCCGCCACATCCCAAAGATGCTCTATTGGATTGAGATCTGGAGACTGTGGAGGCCATTTGAGTCCAGTGACCTCATTGTCATGTTCAAGAAACCAGTCTGAGATGATTCCAGCTTTATGACATGGCGCATTATCCTGCTGAAAGTAGCCATCAGATGTTACAGGGTACATTGTGCTCATAAAGGGATGGACATGGTCAGCAACAATACTCAGGTAGGCTGTGGCGTTGTACCAAGGGGCCCAAAGAGTGCCAAGAAAATATTCCCCACACCATGACACCACCACCACCAGCCTGAACCGTTGATACAAGGCAGGATGGATCCATGCTTTCATGTTGTTGACGCCAAATTCTGACCCTACCATCCGAATGTCGCAGCAGAAATCGAGACTCATCAGACCAGGCAACGTTTTTCCAATCTTCTACTGTCCAATTCCGATGAGCTTGTGCAAATTGTAGCCTCAGTTTCCTGTTCTTAGCTGAAAGGAGTGGCACCCGGTGTGGTCTTCTGCTGCTGTAGCCCATCTGCCTCAAAGTTGGACGTACTGTGCGTTCAGAGATGCTCTTCTGCCTACCTTGGTTGTAACAGGTGGTGATTTGAGTCACTGTTGCCTTTCTATCAGCTCGAACCAGTCTGCCCATTCTCCTCTGACCTCTGGCATCAATAAGGCATTTCCGCCCACAGAACTGCCGCTCACTGGATGTTTTTTCTTTTTCGGACCATTCTCTATAAACCCTAGAGATGGTTGTGCGTGAAAATCCCAGTAGATCAGCAGTTTCTGAAATACTCAGACCAGCCCTTCTGGCACCAACAACCATGCCACGTTCAAAGGCACTCAAATCACCTTTCTTCCCCATACTGATGCTCGGTTTGAACTGCAGGAGATTGTCTTGACCATGTCTACATGCCTAAATGCACTGAGTTGCCGCCATGTGATTGGCTGATTAGAAATTAAGTGTTAACGAGCAGTTGGACAGGTGTACCTAATAAAGTGGCCGGTGAGTGTATATTGCAAATGGAGGAAACATTTATACACAACAGATGTGCAGAGGGAAATATACAAGTGTCAAGGCAAGTCCAAAAAACCCAACTAAGAACATGTCCCAACCAAGGTATCCAAATAATAGTAGAGATCTTCACTGTATAACGTGAAATATGAGGTCATGTACAAGTAGAGCTTCTTCCATGGAGTGTGTCTCCCCTTGAAGAGGCCCTGAGCCCAGATTTCATATTAAGTCCTTCCGTGTTGATCATCTTACTTGTCTTTCTTGTTATTGATGTAGGTCTCCAGGTTCTGCGGGTTATCCAGGAGCATCCTTGGAATCTCAAAGCGGTGGGTGTCCGACTTCTCAAAACTAAGGAAGACCGAAACCAATGGTTCAGTGACATCTATAGTTCTTTACATCCATCATATACGCAGAATTAATTAAAGGGACATCATTTAGTAAGATCCTAGTGTGTGGGTGGATACATTGGGGCTTATTTACTAAGGGTCCGTGGATCGCATTTCCGTTGGACTGTTCATGTTTTTCGGGATGTGCGTTGCTAGGACAGGGATTTAGAAGGGGATTGTGTCGCACTCGATCGGATTTATACACAGACAATGCAGTTCGGGTGAACTCCGTTGGCCGGGTAAGTAAATGTGCCCCAATGTATGAGTGTGCAGGTGCACTTACTAGGTGAGTGATGCATTACGGTCTCCTGTAGCCTCTAAGTGCTTTGCATAGTGGTAGTAGGTGGCTCTCAGGTGGACTCGGTCGTGGTTCTCCGCAGTCTCCATCGCCTTCTCCCACTGACCCCAGGCCTGGTACAGCTTATTCAGAAGGTCGTAACGTTTGCAGCTTTTGTAGAGCTGTTCTGCGTCTTCCTGCGGAAGTGAAGAGATGCAAACAATCATCCGGGAAATTACTGCTCACTTCCCATTCAAGTGTAAAGGAGCAGAGTTGCAGTTCCCCTGCTCCGCCACTACACAACGAACGGAGCTTTGTGCTTCCAACTCCATCCACCTGTATAAATATTAGACCTTCACCGACATCATAATGATAACCTGGGGACACGGCAAAAGTTTACCAAAGTTTTTAGCGTCTTAGCTCTACTTTCATGAACTGCAAAGAATCAGCTCCTTTCCTGACAAGCAGGACAAGAAGCTATTCCTATTGGCTGCCCAAAGTGTTTCCATGGAGCGAGCTGACTGAGAATGTGTGTCCACTGTACTGAGCTCATTATCTGGACCTGCACCTCACTATCCACTCTGAACACCAGGTGGCGCCATATTTAGTATGTTTTAAAGATCTCCACAATAATTATATGTAACCTACCAGCATTCCAAGTTGTATGGCCAACATGGCCACCCTGGCTTCTACCTCAGGCTCCTGCTCTGCCTCCCGCAGTGCTTTGGCACCCCGGGCGTGCCCCATTTTCCCAAGGCATACTTTGGCCACGTCCAGTCGTCTTGTCTTGACACACATCCGCGCCATGTTTTCCCAGACTGTTTCACTAAAAGCAAAAAAAAGTTACGACATAAGTTGGAGGAGATATTTGCTGACACCCCATGTGGCTGCGCGGAGTGGTCACACAACTTTTCCAGGCTCCTGTTGTCAGATCCTCCATGTTATACATATAGGGATACGCAGGATCTCCGCAGAAAGCTGCGTTATCTTGTGACCTTTGGATCTTGGCACGGCCCCGGGATTATGTCAATGTGCGGGATGTCGGATAGACGGAGCGCTGAGTGTTTATGGACTTGTCCTGACATGGAGTACAAACATGGTCCTACACGAGAACACGTACACACAATCCCTTCCCATCAGTAAACACCTTCCTATTCCCACCATCCCGCAGGAGGAGGATTTCCTGTTTCTAATCCAAGAGGGGTGCGAGAAACACAGGGCATGGATGACAGGGGAAGGCGGGCGGCTGATCAAGAGTCAAACTATAAAACACTGGAAAAATAAGAAAGATTAGAAGAACAGCGCCCCTCTTACTTGTAGGCTGAGAGTGGTATTGCATCACCACTTTAATCAAGCCTATTAATATCTCCCTTATCCAAGCAGCTGCATCCTGTGTCTCAGTGTCTTCTTCTACTCCGGGAGGGGGGCGAGGAGCAGAGGGAGCTGAATGAGCTGAAAGACACTGAGACACAGGCTGCAGCTCCCCCCTCCCCTCGACTCACCACACGCTACTGGAAAG
This sequence comes from Engystomops pustulosus, assembly GCF_040894005.1. Lineage (NCBI taxonomy): Eukaryota > Metazoa > Chordata > Amphibia > Anura > Leptodactylidae > Engystomops > Engystomops pustulosus. The sequence continues at coordinate 22,364,279 of NC_092418.1, forward strand.
GAGCCAGGTAATGTGAAATAAACTTATATAAAGTACTGACATGATTCAGAATACTGACATTGCTGGCATTTTTAAAATCAGCATAGTATAGGCTACTGGAACCTGTCACCAGCTAAAAACTGAAAGCCTTTGGGAAGAGCAGAGGGGGGACCCGGAATTATAGCTCAATGATAAGAGCACAAAGCCCAGCAGTGAGAGGACCCAAGAGCAGAAGCTACAATCCTGCAATATAAATCCCAATTTTTCAGACCTGTTGCTGCTAACAACATACACAAAAGGTATGACTGCATAGAGCTCCAGGGACAATATCTATTACTGTCTGCAGAGAGCACAGCAGTGTGAGGACCCAAGCGCAGAAGATACAATCCTGGAATATAAATCCCAATTGTACAGCCCTGCTACAATTGCTAACGTCATACACAAAAGTACGATTACACAGATTTCCAGGGACAATATCTAATACTGTCTGCAGAGAGCACAGAGAACAGCAGTGTGAGGACCCAAGAGCAGAAGCTACAATCCTGCAATATAAATCCCAATTTTTCAGACCTGTTGCTGCTAACAACATACACAAAAGGTATGACTGCATAGAGCTCCAGGGACAATATCTATTACTGTCTGCAGAGAGCACAGCAGTGTGAGGACCCAAGCGCAGAAGATACAATCCTGGAATATAAATCCCAATTTTACAGCCCTGCTACTAATGCTAACGTCATACACAAAAGTATGATTACACAGATTTCCAGGGACAATATCTAATTTAGACTGCAGAGAGCACAGAGAACAGCAGTGTGACGACAGTGCAGTGCTGTGGGGTCACACTTGTGGACAGATTCCTCTGGGTCAGTGGTGTCTCTATCACCTCGAACTGAAGGCACCACTTTAAAAATGACCCTTTATATACGGATCATGTTCATGTGGTTCTTATAGTACTTTCCTATGTGCGGATCTTTAACTCATTGACAGCCTGATCCGTGATCGGTGTGTGGCAGAGGATAAGGTGTGTACCCCGCTCTTCCTCTGGACACTCATCACATTAGTAGATCATGATAACATTTTCCTGCTACACTGTGACGCAGCCATGAGGCGGGGTCCATCCCCGTCACACGGAGGTTACGTGACTACTGGACTCTAATCTGTCAGGGAATCTCTCCGCTCTCCTTTTAGTAACAGCTGGAATATTCTACATGACGTCTCCTTAGAAGACTCTGTAGTTGGTGTCCCTCTGTTATTCCTCCTGGAAATACATAAACATGGATGTGCCCGTGTACTATGAGAAACTGTCCAATCAGAGCAAAAATGGAGGGGCGCGCCCATTCATTAGGGCAAATGTTTACACCCACTTGTCAATTTATTTGAAAACACTCAGGAGGAATAACAGAGGTCCAGCACCAGGAAAAAGTTATGGGAAAAGACGCTTCAGGACTGGTGTAAGGGACGGGGAGAGGTCAAGTTCCAATTCTCATGTTTAAAACCACTATAAAACTATGAAAAAGAAGTTGTTAATTTGTATATTATTGAACGTTGGATGAGATACGTGTTAACATGTAAAGATACGTTTGATACATGTAAAAAGAAAAATCTATAATGTAGCTGCCAGAAGGTTGTGCTAGAAAAAAAAAAAATACTAAAAAATACAGAGCTCTATAGCGCCCTCTTTTGGGCTTATTACTAATGACTGATAATGGTCCAAACTTTTTCTTCAAATCTTTTCCAGTTTTTTTCCATTCTTTTCACATTAGGGGTGGAAATAGACCTTTAAACAAGAAAAAAAAAACCTGTGATCAGAATTGCACTGAATGGGGCTTATTGATCAGGGCCGCTGTGACATTGACACAAAGGGGGTCATTTACTAAGGGCCCGATTCGCGTTTTCCCGACGTGTTACCTGAATATTTCCGATTTGCGCCGATTGTACCTGAATTGCCCCGGGATTTTGGCGCACACGATCAGATTGTGGCGCATCGGCGACGGCATGCACGCGACGGAAATCGGGGGGCGTGGTTGAACGAAAACCCAACGTATTCGGAAAAACCGCCGCATTTAAAAACCGAAAATGTGTCGCTTGGGAAGCGCTTACCTTCACCTGGTCCAGCTCGGTGTATTCCGGGGCGCGTTCCGATGCTTTTCAGCGCAGCAGCGCCACCTGGTGGACGGCGGAGGAACTGCCTTCATAAATCCCGGCCGGACCCGAATCCAGAGCAGAGAACGCGCCGCTGGATCGCGAATGTACCGGGTAAGTAAATCTGCCCCAAAGGGTTTGGTCAGGATGTGTTTGACGATCTATCCTCAGATGATAAATGGGGATGGAAGGGAGAGGGGGGGGGGGGTTGACAAATGACCCCCTGTGTCAATCAGCTGTTTGTTCCATGGCCGTGTGGTGACAACTGCAGTGCCGCACAGGGTTTAGTGGATGTTCTTGGTAGTGCAGCTCAGTTACATTGACCTGCATGTGTCGGCCCATGACACTAATGGATGTGAGGACAAATCTGTTGCCATATTACGCGCTGATTTTTGCGGTGCATTGCTTGGCTGAGACTTGTTGGCCAAGGGGTAAATCTAATTACTTGAATGTTGTCACCCACCCAGACATAGAAGAGGATAAAGATGACATAGAATGTATTGAGTTAAAGGAAATCTACCACCAGGATGAAGGATTGCAAACCGAGCACACTGACATACTGGGGTGTGCCCCCTCTAGCAGGATCTGCTCTTCTTTAAGCATCTTATTCCCTTGTTTTTCCGTAAAAAAGAAAGTTTTAAAAATTATGAGGGGCTCCAAACTCCTTTAACATCTATAGAGTCCGGAGCTCATCAGGGTCGTTTGCATAATTTTAATGTTTTTTTTTAAAATCAGGGCATAAAAGAAGCTAAAAGAAGAGCGATTCCTGCCCGAGGAGGCACATACCAGTATGTGAGTGTGCTTGGTTTACAATTCTTCATCCTGGTGGTAGATGTCCTTTAAAAGGGGAAACACCTTAAATCCAAAGTTCACTATTGGTGAAAAAGTCACGGACCCCGAGGGATCTGGATGCTTTTGGATTGAACGTTTTTGCTGTAATTCTTTCCTTATGACTTGGAGGGGTGGAGGCGCGAGCCCCTTCTCCCCCTCCAGCTGTGCTTCTTATGAGAAGATGGATAAATAATACAGACTGGGAGGGGGAGGGGGTGTATATTGGGCTTTGGACATGAAGGGGGGGGGGCTGCCTTCCAGGAAATGCATCCTGCTTTGAGGTTCTTTGCAGAACATCTATCTACACCCAAAGCTTGACCAAAACTCTCCAATGAGGAGGGGGCGATGGCGGGAGGAAAGGGGGGTGGGAAACGCAGCGACAAAAAAACAACCATTTCCTCTGCTCCGAGAGAAGACAGTTAGGAAACAAATTAACAAAATCCCGTGCCAAAAATATATATATCTGTAAAACAAAAACTTCCTATCAGCTGCTGCCTCCCCGTCCCTCTCTCCGCTCGCACACACGCTGCTGGGCTCAGACTCTGCAGGGAGACGCTCCACAATCTGCTCCTCAAATTCCCTGGAAATCTTCGGAGGCTGCTCGATTTGTCTGAAATATGGAAACTTTTGCCCCTCTGCTCCTTAAGTGACTCCTGCTTGACGCCCACTTTGGTTGTGAGTGGACCGAGAGGGGCCACATCTGGAACACATCTGTCTTCTTTCTTTGAGCGTGGGAAGAGGAGAGTCCGATTTCCACCGTTTGTGGGGGCTCTCTTTGCTTGGTGGGGTCCGGACGGGAATGCTGTGGCATCTCCGAGTGCAGGAGGTGGGGGTCGCCTTGCAGGAGTGTGGATAGAGCGGAGACAGAAACTTCTTGGGATTCCTTTTCTTCAAGTCTTCCTTAGATGGGACTTCTAAGCCGGCGTGTCCGGCTGTGCCGTTTCTGGGGGGCTTCCACCTCCCAAAATGAGCGGAGATGTCCTCTAGCTGCTCCTGACCCAGTGCGGTGCAGCAGGGCTCATCCCATGTAAGTGGAGGACCACTGGCAACAGGCGATGGGCATGCACAAACTAGTGGCGGCGGCTGTGGCGGTAGCGTTGGTGTCGCTTATCCTCAACAATGTGGCTGCTTTCACCCCAAACTGGGTTTACCAAACCATGGAGGAAGGGCGCAAGCGCAGCGTGGGTCTCTGGAAGATGTGTTTGGCTGGCAGAGGATTAAGCACCAGGCCAGGACAAGGAGATGAAAGATTGTGCCAGTCCATTGGCTGGGGGTCCGAGCCCTCAGGGTTACAAGAATCCCGGAGCATGGTCAAGTGTAAGTATGAGCGTGGCTACGCTGCAATTCACTGACCTGATAATAAACCTGTATTCATATAGAGCAACGCAGATCATATAGAGACAAATAAGACACTACAGAGCAAACACAGTCATATAACACAATAGGAGTGAGTGCCCTGTGCTCAAGAGCTTACACTCTATGAGGAGATCAGACCAACCTAGAAGATAGAATGTACATTTTTGATGTCTATGGGCAAAAATACCCCAAATTCTGATGCGATTGGTTTCTCATTGGTAACGTCTACAAGTCAATATCCAGACTCCAGGAGGATCCGGCGCTTGTGATGGACCTGTGTGATCCGTCATTCAGATTGCAGCATAAATGACCATTCCTGTACGGCTGCGAGACAGGAGACTAGTGGGAAGAGAATGGTGATTGCTCTGAGTATTGATCACCGGTGATCAGCAGGATGTGTAGACACCGACCATAGAACAGGGACGACACCGAGTCTGCTTCTAGTTAACGGCAGAAATTTGCAGTGGATTCCATGACCTGTGATTGGCCCCAGTCTATCAGTGATGTTCCAATTATATATTTATACATCACACAGTGATGCCTCTTTAGAAAAAGTTGTCTTTCGGAGAGGATTTGCTCAATGTGAAACCAGTAATTCCCCTGGGTATGTAATATAAATCCATAGGAAATCTGGAAGACGTCTCATTTTTTGATTCTGTCTTCTATATCATCATCATATTCCGTAGCTTCACAAACCATAGGGGACATATACAAATATAATATTACACTACATATTGGAACATTAGGAGTGAGGGCCCTGATCACAAGAGCTTACAGTCTATGAGGATGAAGGAGTGACACAAGAGCTTACAGTCTATGAGGATGAAGGAGTGACACAAGAGCTTACAGTCTATGAGGATGAGGGGGTGACACAAGAGCTTACAGTCTATGAGGATGAGGGGGTGACACAAGAGCTTACAGTCTATGAGGATGAGGGGGTGGCACAAGAGCTTACAGTCTATGAGGATGAAGGAGTGACACAAGAGCTTACAGTCTATGAGGATGAAGGAGTGACACAAGAGCTTACAGTCTATGAGGATGAAGGAGTGACACAAGAGCTTACAGTCTATGAGGATGAAGGAGTGACACAAGAGCTTACAGTCTATGAGGATGAAGGAGTGACACAAGAGCTTACAGTCTATGAGGATGAAGGAGTGACACAAGAGCTTACAGTCTATGAGGATGAAGGAGTGACACAAGAGCTTACAGTCTATGAGGATGAGGAGGTGGCACAAGAGCTTACAGTCTATGAGGATGAGGGGGTGACACAAGAGCTTACAGTCTATGAGGATGAGGGGGTGACACAAGAGCTTACAGTCTATGAGGATGAGGGGGTGACACAAGAGCTTACAGTCTATGAGGATGAGGGGGTGACACAAGAGCTTACAGTCTATGAGGATGAGGGGGTGACACAAGAGCTTACAGTCTATGAGGATGAAGGAGTGACACAAGAGCTTACAGTCTATGAGGATGAGAGAGTGACACAAGAGCTTACAGTCTATGAGGATGAGGGGGTGACACAAGAGCTTACAGTCTATGAGGATGAGGGGGTGACACAAGAGCTTACAGTCTATGAGGATGAAGGAGTGACACAAGAGCTTACAGTCTATGAGGATGAGGGGTGACACAAGAGCTTACAGTCTATGAGGATGAAGGAGTGACACAAGAGCTTACAGTCTATGAGGATGAGAGGGTGACACAAGAGCTTACAGCCTATGAGGATGAGGGTGACACAAGAGCTTACAGTCTATGAGGATGAGGGGGTGACACAAGAGCTTACAGTCTATGAGGATGAAGGAGTGACACAAGAGCTTACAGTCTATGAGGATGAAGGAGTGACACAAGAGCTTACAGTCTATGAGGATGAAGGAGTGACACAAAAGCTTACAGTCTATGAGGATGAGGGAGGACACAAGAGGTATAAGAGCTTGTATATTATAAATTCATAGATAGTAACTTCACAGCTAGGTGTCATTTCTGAGAACTGCCAGGTCCTCAGAGGTCACAATGTGTTCACTTTTACTATTAAGGGATTTCTTTAGAGCAAAATTGGCAGCTTATACATCCCTGTTGTCTTATTATTCTGTACATGTAGATGTTTTCCCCCTGCAGAGACCCCCAGTGATCACCTGTAATTTCTGGAAGAACCTAAAAAAGTTCAGTCCCTTCCAGCAGCGCCACCACAGGAGAGATGAAGCATTACAAGTGGTCATTGTTGAGTAATATACAGATGTGTATATTGAATATACTGTTAAACATAATTTCTTGCTGGTGGACCACCAAATTACATATTGGATGCCCACTAGTCTCAGCATTAGCGGTGCTATCCTTCACTTTACAGCACAGCAGGACCTTAAAGGGGTTGTCCAGTTTTCACATCAAATTTCTTTTTTTTACATCTATGAATTCTGAGTTAACAGTTCTGAGTTGGTACAGGAGGGATCCTAAGACACAGTATAGAATGATTATCAAGAATCTTATTTCGGAGGACCGATCATAACCTGTATAACACAGAAGTAGGTTCTGTTTAATGCTTAATATTCCCTATGGAGGCGGTGTAGAGAGACCGAACACTTACTGTGATTGCTGGAGGTCCTGGATCAGAAATACTTAAAGGGGTTGCACAGAGGTTGACAAACCTGGCTGCTTTTTTCTAAAAACAGCGCCACACCGGATCATGGTTTCTGCTGGTATTGCAGCTCAGATGAATGGAGCTTAGTTGCAATACCGCACACTACCCCTGGTCAGGAGAGGAGCTGTTCTTGTAAGAAAGCAGCCATGATTTTCAACCTCCGAACAACTCCTTTAAGGGGAACCTATCAGGGACAATAAACCAACTACAGGTAATTGGAACCTGTGGTTTAGTGACCTAAATTGTTACATGCTGCTAAAAAGTACAACAAATCTTTATACTTGCCTAGAAAGGAACACCAGCCCTGTGCAAGAAACATATAAGCCAAATTATGCATAACAAATATCATCTTTGTTTCATATTCATGATAACTTGTCTTAAAGTATCAATAAACGATCACCAAAAATGAAGCAGAGCTGGGGGGCAGACTCCCATGATGCAACTTTTCGGTGATCATTGATTCCTTTCATTGTTGTACACTTGTTTTTATCTGTATAAAAACTTGTTTGTTCTGTGTAAGCCCCTAATTTCTATATTACTAACTAAGAGGGGTACATGCAGAATACATTATATGTAGTGCTACTAACTACTGGCTTATCCCTTCTATCTGGTGGGTAGTTTACCTAAGAATAAGTTGATAAGATACATTGAACTCCTCTCCGATCCCCTTGTGACTGCGCGGTCGGGGGCATTTATTTATGGTTTGTTCGCCAGTTTTGTGTTGTACAAGCCATGAAAAAAGTCATAATTCCTAGTAGAGGAATTGTGACTTTTTCCCACCTACATACCAAGTGGGTGGAGAGGGGACCATGGATGGGCTGGGCTTGGCACGCAGCATCCTAGCGCATATTATAGTAGTATTCTACACAAGGCCAGTCCTGGCATAGAATTTATATGGAGCCAGAGCCTGGTTCGGGCGGTTTGTAGCATCTTGTGTGCACGGTGCTACCCGCCCTGACCAGTCCTTTGTGATCAACTTAAAATTAACCTCTCTGGGGAATTTGGGACACTGAACCAACAACAGGTCTTTGTGGAGGTTGAGTGCCCCAAATCGTCCTGACAGGTTCCCTTTATCATCAGGAGACCCTTGTAAAGGCATCGTCATATTGCAGTAGTGCAATGAAGTGTGTAAAGACAAAACTGTAGAACATTGGACAATTACCAAGCTAAAAAAGCTTTTTTGGCAATTTTTTAGTCATCCAACCTTCAAAGAAATACTTAGCCCCATCCTCGCCTCCAACTAGGTAGTAACAAAACTGGATCAGTATTTTTATATATTAGTCCTGAGGATAATAATGATGTTTGATGCCATCAATCTAAAATTTACTAAAAAAACAACAACAAAAACTGAAAAAGAAGAAAAAAAAGTCTAGAAAAGTATATGAGAGATCACTCCATAAAACACAGCAGTCCAAGGATGGATTTTCCCTTATTCCTCTGTGTAATATGGTGCAGGATATTAACCTTTTCCGCTAGTGAGAGGAGGCCGAGCTGTAGTGTGATGATGGTCTCACCAGCATGGAAAGGGTTACACAGAAAGTGCACAGCAGGCATTAGGTCACACAGTAATAAAACATTCATCATTCACTTTCCTTCCCCCCTCCGCTGCTCCCCAAAGGTCAAATACCACATGTAGAAAGCCGTGTGTTACACAGTGTGCAGCTTTGTAAAGTGCATGTTACAGGATAGCGCGGGCAGCAGCGCCAAATCTCCGCCAATCCGCTGTACTCTGGTCTATAACATGTGTGAGGGTAATTCTGGGATCACTAAATCTGTAGGACAGAAGTACGGCAAGCATCCTATAACCCCAGGAATCACCGCTTTGTTAATCCTATGGGGGACGCCATAGCAAAGCACATAACGGGCCCCCACTAGTGTCCACTGCCCGCGGCACAGCTACTTCACTGTATATAGGTTACATATGAAAGTAGATACCATATAATGTAGATAATATGTAACCTTTAGGCTGCATTCACATGGCCGAGGGGGGGAGGTATATACGTCATATATACATCCCACATAGGCCGGCAATGGGTGCAGGGCACCGTACTGTACTGCTCCATACCTGGGTAAAAGATAGGACATGTCCTTTCCTTCCTTGTAATGCAGCGCCGTGCATCAAGTTTCTCTACTCTCCCGGGCGCCGCCGTGTGCCCGCCGTGTGAATATAGCCCTATTCAGTTTTTGATAAAAGTTAGCATAGGTAAACACGACCAGTCAGTTATTGGTAAGTGATCTGGTTGCCAAACATATATGTACCATCTGTTTTGTAGTAGGGGGCCCAATTTAGTAGGTAAGTATAGATGTGTATCCCAACAGTGATGGACCTCAGTCTAGTCATATGGTCAACTAGTGGTCATAGTTTGAAATCCTGCTAGTCCTTGTTTGTGCGCAAGGGCTAATCATAGAGTCTTCCCTGGTCCAAGATACTTTCTTGTTCCGGTACACAGATTATTGGGCACCATGCGCCACTTTCTGGCCAAAAAAAGTCTCAGCTGAATTTCCCCGGATGGTGCTGGCTCAGAGTTGGAAATTTCTGACTAACTAGGATAGATAGGACTGTGTAGTATGACCAGTAGTGCCTGCAGTGGGTCACAATACAGGCTGTAAGACAGGTCCAGTAATGTAAGCGATGCAGGAGCGGATATCCAGACCCACATGTGCAGGATGCAGAACAGCGTGTGCCTATCACACAAAGACAATGCGGCCTAATGGACGGAGATCCTTATCCACATACGCAAGTTTTTTAATAGTAGGTTACCATAGCAGATGCCATAACATTCATACAGAGCAGTGGTGCCGAGACAGTGACACCCAATGTCACCAAAAATAGGATTTAAAGGGGCGGATTTAAAGTTGTCGTCTCACAAACAAGACATACGGGGGAGAGAACAAGCGTCTTATCAGTGGCGGGACCCCCAGAGATCACAAGAACGCGGTGATAAAGGGACTGACATGCACCAGGAACTGTAGCGGACATAAAGGGGTGGTCCAAGATTAGAAAAACTTTGTTCCTACAACAAAAAACATCACACATGTCCACATACTGAGCTCAATACCCTTCAAAAGAGCTAAGCTACAATACCACAAACAGTGTGTAAATCTGACAGTACTGTTACTTACCTGGAAGTAAGCTAAATGTTTTTGTAATTCTGGCCATCCCCCTTTAAGTCAGCGGACACCTTCCCCCTCTCTTAGAGACATAACCTGGCCGCAGAGTTGCGCAGTTTTGGGACTGATTGCCTTTAAAGAGTCAGCTCCCTCTAGTGGTGGCAGCAGGCAGACAGAAATGTTTAAAGAAAACTCCAACACAATAGAATGCGGTAATATGTATCTTTTGGGAGGTCAGAGTATCCCTTTCCATCTTACCATTTATCTTGGCTCCATATAAACTATTTTAGTCCTTTCCCCCCTGAAATTATTCTTTGCAAAAGTGACTTTTTTTTGGTCTAAATTAAGAAAGTGATGTAAACACGGATTGGGTGTAGTGACCTGCTGTTTCCTGTCTCCTTTGCAGTGCAGTTTGACATGATGAGGGCTTGCAATCTCATTGCTACGGTGGCCCTGACCGCTGGCCAGCTCATCTTCCTCATGGGTTTAGTGGAGCTGCCCATCGTTACCCAGGATTCCCAGTGGTGGGAGGAGGCCATAGCTGCTGTTTTTCAACTTGCAAGTAAGTATGACATGTACAATGAAAATAACTAGTATGTTGATGGACATGGACCATGCAGTTCTCATATATAGTGGGAGGGGGGGGGGGCGGATCTACAGCAGCCACGAGTGAGAGGTGTAGGGTCTGAGAAGTTGCCCTCAGGGGCAGGGGGGGCTGGTCCTTCCTGTATCGGTAGCCATGACATTATCCAATTTAGCTATCCTCATAAAGGGGGAAAACATCCATCTAGTGTCATCTATAGGCAGCTGTAAAGTCAATGTCCGACCCATTGAGGAGCCTTGAAATATGACGAATGAGTACAGCTAAACAATCTGGAAGTCTTCAATTCAACTAGTTTAACTGGTCAGACACGTCGGCAATTACTTACTGGACAAGTAGAGATACTTGTCACTTTATAACCCCCCCCCCAAGATGGAGTTTATAAGGAAAGAGAAATGTGATTGACTTTCCTGGGATTTTTGGAAGCACTTTGCAACTGGACATGTCTTTGAACATTGAAACACAGTGGCCAGAGGGATTGGGGTGTCTCCGCTAATTTTTGTCCTTTACCTATTTTGTCCGCTGATAAGCAGGGCCATTGTCATCCAACAAATGAAAGTGGTACTTTATCCTTTTAAAGTAGTACTTCTCGATTGTGTTATTGTGGTGCAACCATAAAAGGACATCTACCACCAGGATGAAGGATTGTAAACCAAGTACACTGACATACTGGTGTGTGCCCCATCTGGCAGCATCTGCTCTTATTTTAGCTTCTTACGACCTTGTTTTTACAAAAATAGGTTTTAAAAATGATGCAAATGAGCCTGATGGGCTCCGGGTTCCATAGATGTCAATAGAGTTTGCATATTTTTTTCAACTTATTTTTTAGTAAAAACCAGGGCATAAGAAGCAAAAAGAAGAGCAGATCCTGCCAGAGGGGTTACACACCAGTATGTCAGTATGCTTGGTTTACAATCCTTCATCCCTACATACTGTCACACAGTCCAATCAGTCTGTGTAAGGACACACCCCTTTGACTAGCAGCATAGTATCACCCAGTGGTCAATTTATTCATAACCATCCGGGAATGCGGGAATGGAGAGCTATGGGAACTGATGCTACAGAATTGTCAGGAGTGGTAAAGTATCAGGAGACATGACTGGTCCTCTATGAAGAGGGGTCTCAAATTGCGAACATGCGGTGTCATCCCGGGCCTAGTAGTTTATACAATGAAGTATTTTCCATTATCTCACTATATGGCAATGCTACAGGACTGCCCCTTTAAGCTGCTTCCTCAACTATTTTTTCTTTTCCAAATCCCCCCCTCCCCTTTAATTTTGTCCATGTCCCAGGCTTTCAAGGCCCAGTTTGCATAACAGGTAGTAACAGGCATTTCCTCCTCCTGTGAGGGGACATCCTGGCGCCCTTCAGTCTCTGTCCCTTCGCCCAGTGTTCAGCGCAGACTGCAGCACAAAAAAAGGAAGCCAGGGGCAGGCTAAATATAGCCGCGGGGAGCGTGCGTGCCCCTGTGCGCCATGAGAGACTAAATAACAACACACTCAGCTTCCTTCCCATTCACAACAGACAGAGAGCGGCTGAGCCGTACTACTAGCTGCGGGCCATCGCACACAAATTCGGACAGTCCCCTTTGGTCTCTTGACAATGGTCTAACCACAGGTTGTCCCACTGTTAAAGGAATCCGACAACTAGTGTTTATTTCCCTAGGAGCGCCACCATTGGGGAAATAAAGTGTTACATGCTGACCATTGAAATGAATAGGATGTACAGAGGTGCGAGGGGTCTTTCCATGAGAACGATACCCTGTACCTCCAGGTGAGGACTGTAGCTGATCACTGGCCACAATGGTAAGGGTGGTGCCACACGTTGCGTTTTTGGACCTTTTTAAAGCATGCATTTTCAATCCGTTTAAAAATTTCATTTGTTTTTGAATGTTTACCATGTGTTTGGCTGGTTCAATCTGTTTCATAGATAAACAGGTTCAAAGCAGCCAAAGGCAAGGTAAACATTCATGCGTTTTAAAACGGTCCAAAAACACCAAAAAATCGTATGTATAGAACGCGCCTTCTGAGGCCAGTGACTGACAGGAGCATTCACATGGAAGTACATGGAGTCATTACTAAGGGGGAATATATCTAATTACCAAATTACATTCATTAAGAATTGTGGAATCCACCCTTGCCCCAATAATAGGGTGGATTTATATTCTAAGATCTATAGATTGGAAAGGTCATCTACCACCAGGATCATGGATTGTAATCTAAGCACACTTACATGCTGGTGTGTGCCCCCTCTGGCAGGACCTGCTCTTCAGCTTTTTATGCCCTGGTGTTCACAAACAAAGTCTTAGGCTCATTTGCATAATTTTAAAGCCTTTTTTTCTTTAAAACCAGGGCATAAGAAGCCTAAAGAAGAGCAGATCCTGCCAGAGGGAACACACACCAGTATGTCAGTGTGCTTGGTTTACAATCCTTCATCCTGGTGGTAAATTTCCTTTAAGCATACGCCTGAAAATTATGATGATGTAACACAGGTGCACGGCTCGTTACAACACACAGCTCTGATTTCTCTCTATGATATAATGAGCCTTGCCCCTGTGTGACATCACATGACCAAGGATATAACGAGCCGTGCACCTGTGTGACATCACATGACCAAGGATAGGATATAACTAGCCGTGCACCTGTGTGTCATCACACGACCAGGGATATAACGAGCCGTGCACCTGTGTGACATCACATGACCAAGGATAGGATATAACTAGCCGTGCACCGGTGTGTCATCACACGACCAGGGATATAACGAGCCATGCACCTGTGACATCACACGACCAGGGATATATAGCGACCCGTGCACCTGTGTGACATCACATGACCAGGGATATAACGAGCCGTGCACCTGTGTGACATCACATGACCAAGGATATAACGAGCCGTGCACCTGTGTGACATCACATGAACAGGGACATAACGAGCCGTGCACCTGTGTGACATCACACAACCAGGGATATAACGAGCCGTGCACCTGTGTGACATCACATGACCAGGGATATAATGAGCCGTGCACCTGTGTGACATCACACGACCAGGGATATAACGAGCCGTGCACCTGTGTGACATCACACGACCAGGGATATAACGAGCCATGCACCTGTGTGACATCACAGGACCAGGGATATAACGAGCCGTGCACCTGTCATATGACTGGTGATATAACGAGCCGTGCCCCTGTGTGATATCACATGACCAGGGACAGATTACTATCCACTTCCTATAGAATGACAGCAAGCAGAGCTCTAGAAAACCATGAGCAACTGAACAACTTTTTGTTACACAAACACAGAATGCGCTTAAAATGGACAAGCCCTTTAATTCCTTACCAATAAATCACCTCCCCTTTCTCTTTTAGGTTTCGTCCTGGTTATAGGTTTGGTGACTTTCTACCGAATCGGACCCCACACAACCCTCTCCTGGTCCTGCTACCTAGACATTGGTGCTTGCCTACTGGCAACTTTGGCAGCTGCTATTCTGATATGGAACATCCTTCATCGGAGAGAGGACTGTATGGCGCCCCGCGTCATCGTCATCAGCCGTACACTGACCGGCCGCTTCCGCAGAGGCCTGGACAATGACTACGTGGAATCTCCCTGCTGATGACAGTCCTTGTATGGTATATATGTACTCCATACACGTCTACACACGTGTATCACACCATTACTTACCTACAGAGGGTCTGTGCTGTTATTTTACACCTTCTATGGATGGAGCCCTCACAATGGCGATGGATACCCTATGGAGAAGCAGCCACGGCTAGACATCCCCATGCATATGCAGTACAGAAAGATTTCATCTATCGTGTGGTGGATAATATTAATAGAATTCCCGGACCAAGTTGTTCCAGGTTCTCCGACTACAGACTATATACATTCTATGCGACGTATTGGAGGATCGGACTCATGAGAAGATATCAATTTTATATCTTATTAATGTATGATATAACCACAAGTCCTATATATATATATAAATATATTTTAATGTGTTGTTATTTATCACCATTTCCATTATAAGTATTACAAAACTAAAACCTGCTTTAGTGGTTTTCTATCTATTACCCCCTGCAGCAAAATCACTGCCAATACAATCCATTCATTAGAAGCACAGCAGAGACGGTAATCACAGTACTACACAGCAATGTGCTACTGTGCTGATGCATTAGGGGATTGACAGCAATGAAGTCCTGTCTCTAAATGGCAATGTGACACTGCTGAGGCATCATGGGATTGACAGCAATCGACATCTGTCTCCAAGTGGCAATGCGGTGCTGTCAATCCACTGCTGCATCAACACAGTATCACATTGCCACTTGGAGACAGATGTTAATTGCTGTCAATCCCATGAAGCCTCAGCAGTGTCACATTACCATTTAGAGACAGAACTACATTGCTGTCAATCCCCTGATGCACCAGCACAGTATGAAAGTTCTGTCTCTAAATGGTAATGCGACACTGTGCTGAGGCATCATGAGAATTTGATTAACTTTGTTAATTTATGAGTTGATAGGCTGAGGTATGACCTTCTACAATATTACAATAAGAGGCCCTAAACCAATGCTGCTTCTGCTTTAGTCTTTCCCTGGGGACCACCTGTGGTTTCCTGCTCATTCGGGTAGTTGGGAGTTCACCAGTGAACAAAAAACCTCAAAATAGGTATATTTAGGATTGGAGGGGGGCGATGGGTTAAGTGTAATAAGACAGCGCATTATAGCAATTCTAAATTAGAAACGTAGTATTATAAATGTAATGAGAAATTTTGGAAAGAAGAGAAAAAAATATATATATTTCAGGGCAATACAACCTCAATAATAATTAGCAGGGCAGATATGAAGGAGGAGTATACGGCTCTTCACTTCACACTCTACTTTGTGTTATCCTCAATATCACCACTTCCTTCTCCTGCCCCAAGGCTTCAAGATCCTAAAGACAAAGATGCTTCCCCTTCAGCTCATCATTTAGTGAGAACTTCCTACGTGGTGTGAAAATGCCTCGATTAGAAGAAACAACTTGCATCCTAGTATGGACTTCCTTCTGGATCACAGCTTGAGTGGATTTCCTCTGTTACTGTCCCTGGTGCAGAGGGTTCAAGGTCATTTCCCTTTGGTTATATTCACATGGACGTCTCATAAATCCAGACTATTCCACTAAATTTAGAGCCTGGAGGTAAACGCCAATTGCTCAGCAATATATAAAGGGACATGGATAATGTCACTTTGTCTCATCAATGAGGGTCTTACCATCACAAACAAGTTTTTCACATAGGATAAAAATTGTTTGGATTGGCGCAATATGGTGAAGAACCTTTAACGAGTGTCGCTGGTATCTATAGAAAGGTGACCTGCACCCAAATCTACCACGTGGTTACCACATAATCGGAAGCCACGAAATACATAAAACAAATAATTACGATACCTGCGCCAGAATCAAAAGGTGTATCTATATATACATATAGAATAACAGTAGGTGCCAGAAATGGATACAATTAATTCTCCATAATGTTCTAGTTAGAGGAATATAGATTAGATACTAATCTATATTCCTCTAACTAGAACATTATGGAGAATTAATTGTATCCATTTCTGGCACCTACTGTTATTCTATATGTATATATAGATACACCTTTTGATTCTGGCGCAGGTATCGTAATTATTTGTTTTAAGTTTTTCACATAGTTTCTCATGTTCAGCTATTAATCAACAAAGTGTCATTTCATTCTACACCAGTGTTAGATTGCATGTTAAAGGGGTATTTTTAATTATAAAAGATAGGACATGCCAACACATTATGATCGGGGAGGGGGATTGGGATCCAAGCTCGAAGAACCTTACAGATCAAAATTGATTATATTTTTTTCTGCACAGTGGTGCCTCTCCATCCATCTGGCTGGACATGGGTACTACAGCAGCTCTATTCATTTGAGGGGCACGATAGTATTTAATCCCATTTGATCATCAAATTATGTTATTCCTACTTTAGAAGATAAAAAGGAAATCTACCATCAAAATCAATCATGTTAAACTAGGGACACTAGGGACTGTGGTAATCTTCTTAAGTTTGTTATCCATGGCCTCCTTCCTCCTAAAATAAACTTCTTCAACTTCAAATTCTGAGCTAGAGCTAGAAGGGCTCTGGTGGATGTTACAGGAGCCCATCCATGCTGTAGCTTCACAGGCTTTTACACTGTGCAGGAGCACTTCCCTCTCCTACTGTGAGATTCCAGTAGTCAGAGCGAGGGGGAAGTGTTGGGAGAGTGGGAGGAAGGTAAAACAAAGTGTAAAAGCATCTAAAACTGCATCACAGAGGGGTTCTGGTAACTCTGGGCCTTCAGGCTCATTAGTATAATTATAAAAACATGATTTTATAATTATGGAGGTCATGTATAACAAATATAAGAAGATTACCACAGTCACTGGGTCACTGTGCCTGGATCTATGAGAGTAAGTGTCCCTGCTTCATCATGATGGATTTTGATGGTAGATTTCCTTTAATGCCATTATAACATCACTATTCATATAATCTTGTATATGTATATCCTCCTACCTCTTTATAAGCTTGATTGACTTGAAGGCTTCATCCATGTCTCCCACAGTCAGGTAAAAGCTGAAATTCAGCAGGGCATCTCGTGTTGCCTTTTCACAGTCCTCTAGTCCTATGAAGTCTCGCAGTGGCTTCTTGGCCACCATGTTGGGGATGTGTGGGGTGTCCTCTTCTGCCCTTTCAGATTTCTCTTCATCCTCACCAGGCTGTGAATATTCAATGCAGTTAGAACATATATATATATATATATATATATATATATATATATATATATATATATATATATACACACACATATATATATATATATATATATATATATACTATAAAACAGTGAGCAAAGTAACCATCTGGACACAATTTATGTCTCACAATAGGCTTTAGTCTGGGATCAAAAAGCAACTCTGCCTGTGTTACCTATCCCTTAACAAAAGGTTGCAGGGTATTGGGATGTTCATCGCAGCTAATAAAAATGAAATATGGCTGTGATGGAACCAGCACACAGATACAACTGCAATATAATGATATTCTGAATGTAATGCACATCGCAGCACTACCTCATACACTTTTATTAGTTGTGATGAAAACAGTGACACGCTGCACGATCTGGATGCACGACATTTGTAGTGGCCAAAGTCACCATTTAGCCCATAAATAAAGGGTTATTCGAAGGTAGGCCCCACATCCACATTAGACAAACACCATGAAATATATAAGAGGGTGTCCAACCTCTCGTCCAATGGGAAATGTGGGAGAAAAGAAGGGTCGGCATACTGGCTTTCAATGTGCCCAATCCTTCTGTTCCAAAGAGAGATGAAGCTACCATCATCAGTGTCTGGCAGAGGCTTGTCTCTTATGCAATTCAAACATAAGTAACTAAATGTCTATACATGAATGAGAAAGCTCTGATAATCAGCTCGACAAGGGGACTTCATACCTTAATACGCTGACATGCATTTGGATGAAAATCCAAGTCATTTTTCATCTCTGTTATTTCTATTCATTGCTTTTATTAAAATGCAGACGATATGGAAACCAAGGGAATAAGACCAAATCATGAAATTTGGAAATAATGCAATGCCTTGCACACCACCAGGCATTGCGATTATTATCCGCTTTATGCCAGTTCCATGCCAAAAGGGTGTAGCCATCGCGGGACGTTACTGTGACAAACCTAAGCTTCTTGATGTATCAAGGGCATAAATTTTTATCATTTCCGCCACACTAGTGCCAGAGTATGATAAATCTCCCCCAATATATTTATATGGTTTTCCCGTAAAAAGTGAGAAGTGACACAGAATTCTCCCAACTTTTAAAACACACAGAAGGATCAACACTTTTCAAAAAATAAAATGTAGAAATAAAGCAACGTCATGGGGGCATCTGTATACTTACAACAGGCTGATAAACACAGCCTCTCCGGAATAACAACTGAAGGCGGATGGCAAAAAGATACAGACAGAAATTAAATAACACACAAAATAAATACACAGGAATGTAGCTGTGCATAAGCAACAAAGCAAACAGACACAAGTGCAAGAAACACACACAGGATAACACAAAGAAAAATAACACAAAGAATAATAACACAAGAAGTAGTAATGCCAAGCAAAATAAACACAAGGTATAACAACACAAATAATAATAACACAAATAATAAAAACACAAGGAATAATAATAACACAAAGAAAAATAACACTGCTTTTGATTTTTGCTGTGCCCTTTATTATAATTGGCATCTGATTTGAAGTAACTTGGTCTGACCACTACATAAAGAAGGGCGCTGTTTACTTCCTGTTCCATTCACTGTGTTTGGGTTTCTAATCTGCTTTCTGCCCTGCCCAGTTAGTGGCCTAGCAACATTTGAGAAAAAAATAAACTGCATAGGTATGTCATCTGTAAGCAGTCCATTGTATTTTTTTGCGGATCCATTGACTTCCATGGGAGTCATGGAAGTCTGAGATCCGCGAAAAAAAAAGAAAAGCATACGGACCTCGAAGACGCCCGTCTGAATAAGCCCTACATTATAGCAGTTCAGAGGAGGCAAGAAGAGAGAAAAATCTGAACCAATGATGACCCTGGACTCTCTGCACTGCGCTGGGTGATCTCCATCAGCTCCATAAAGCACTGATCAGCAAGTTAGGTCCTATCCATAGTATAAGGCCTAACTTTCCTTCGTGGGAAAACCCCTTTAAAATTTCTGTCAAACTTTTGGACTGAGCACTGGAACACCCCCTTCAGTGCAGAAATTTGTGTCACATGATGAGTAGTGCAGTTGCCCCACAAAAGCGTTGCATACAACACAAATGTGGTGCGGACAGTTCATAAATACCTAGAAAGAACATGCAAAGTCTGATAGAAAAGTGGCGCACAGCCCTTAGTAAATATGCCCCAAAGTGAACGCATCTTTACTTGCCAACTATGCCTCTACTATGCCTCTGCTGTTACTACAAATTTGAGCACCAGAATCTACATGAACATAAAGAAAAAGTTCATGGGTAGGAATCAGAGCCATCTGGCAGCGTGTCGCCATCTAGCCGTACATTAGTAGAATGCAAAGAAGCCTGAACAAACACGCTTTTTAGTGTCAGCCTCCTAGTGGCAGAAACTATATTAGCAATTTAGCATCATCTTTTCTATTCATGAAATAAAGGCCTATATTCTGGCAGACTAATCAGTGGAGAGAGACGCAATCACCTTTTACCTTACAGTGACTGTTACTCACCTTTCTAGTAAAGTAATAATGTGGGACCTCAATACCAAGGAGAGACTGGAAGGCCACAGGTCGTGGGAAGCTTTCTTGAAGTAAAAGGCCATGCTCCTGGGTGCTGAAAAAGGACATAACCAGGATATCTTCCTGCAAGTAAAGGAACCTCAGCTGTTAATCCATGATCCATATATCCTTCCATGATTCCAGCCAACTCGGAGGGAGTAAGTAGATCAGCATGTATCAATATTACGTGATTAATCAAAGGAACACAGGAGACGACAAAGTTTGATGGGTGTTAAGGTGACTGTGATATAATGAATCTGTCACAACTTGAATTCAGTTTTTCCTACTCTTTTGATGAACCTCCAGGGGGGTTATAGCGCAATTCAATTGATCTTAGTTTATCTGCTGCAACCTACGGAGAGGCTGAACATCTTGTTAAATTCCCCCCCAATAAACTTGACTAAAGTGATTTGAAAAAACATGAGAATTTTCAAGAGTTTTTCCCATCTAATAATATGATGGAAAACAGATATGTCATCGGTGGAGATCAGACCTCAAGACCGTCATCAATTCCTAAATTAAAGGACATCTACCACCAGGATCATTTATTATCAACCATGCACAATTACACACTGGCATGTGCCCCCTCTGGCAGGTTCTGCTCTTCTTTACGATTCTTATGTCCTGTTTTTTTTTTCTTAAGGCCTTTAAAATTATGCAAATAAGCCCGAGGGGCTCCAGGCTCCATAGATGTTAATGGAGCCTGGAGCAATTTAGGCTCATTTCATAATTTATAAAGCCTTTGTTTCTTAAAAACAAGGGCATCGGAAGCTTAAAGAAGAGCAGATCCTGCCAGGGGTGGCACACACCAGTCTGTCAGTGTGCTTGGTTTACAATCCTTCATCCTAGTGTTAGATGCCCTTTAAGGAGATCCCCGTGTTTATAAAGCACTGCCCCCCCCTTGTTGCAGAGGTTTTAAAACTTTCTCCAGAACCCTTACCTTTCCATGGGAAACCTCCACCAGGTGGTTGTGTTTAGGTGATGAATGAGCGGAATTTGGGATGGCCAGCATTGCCTCACATACTAGTAGCCTGGGTTCACTTTGATCCCAGAAGTGGCTAATAGGAATGCGATCAAGTAGTTTTGTGGTCTCTGTAGGGTTCCTGTAGATGGAAAGTAGATGCATAAACTTACTTATAAAAAAAAAAAAACAAACAAAAAAAAAAAACTGTTGTGCCCAACCTAAATCATAATGATTATGATAGCCCTAACTCATAGCAGAAGGCCTAGAAGAGGGCTAAATTTACCTCTCTATATGGCAATGCAAGGCAATGGAGATTTTCCAGTGGAGCTTAAAGGAATGCTCTAATCAAATCGGATTCATTGCATTATACCTGGTGCAGGGCCTGAAGGGAGAAGCACGACTCTAGGTGCTACCAAGGTTCTAGGAATACAATGAAAAAGAGTCATGCTCCTCCCTTTAAGCCCTGTTCATAATCCAATAATTTAGCTTTGACTGGAGTGTTCCTTGTAATGTCATGCTCTACTACCCCAGGGTACGGCACATTCAATCTTCATCCATCTAGTAGTCATCATACTACAACTTGGAGGACATATCACACTACATAAAGCAGAGAGTCAAGTTCAGATCCACAAAACATATAACCCCCCACAACTTCTTACGTGTCCATAGTGGGTTGAGAATCTTGTTGATCAGCTTGGCCATTCCAGAAGTCAAAGTACGACACAGTATCCAGGTCAACATCGTAGAAGTACATTTTGGAGTCCAGGTGTCCGTCAGCCTGGAGAAAGAATCAGAGGGTTAAATCAAAAATTATTTAAGATAAGTATTAATGAGTGGACCATTTGCAATTAAACCGGGTGCTGGCACTGATCCCGGGTTTAAATGCTTTTAGCAAAGTCACCAGCGGCATTTAAATTACCCATGGCCTTGCATGCGATGCCATTTTGGGGAGGGTCCTCATTCCCAATAAAGTCTTTGGGGAGCGATTATCCTCCCCAAAATGGTGGTGCCCAAAGGTGACCTGCGCTACTGGCGGGTATGGTTATAATGAAATTTGGGATCGAGTTCAGGTCCTTTAAGTTAAGGACCCGAACAGTTTCTGTCCGCTCAACGCTCTCTAGAGATAGAGAACTTCATATTTACATCACTCCCATTACTGAACGTGTGGGTAACTCCCACTCAGAGTTACCCTCTGAGAATGAAGCGGCTGCATTACCAATCTGTGGCACTGTGTGCACTGTACTAGGGAAACTGCAAGTAAGTAAAGTATCATCATAAAGTAGGGGGGGGGGGCATGAATTAAAAAAAAATTAAAAATTCCACAGGCTTCTACATCTCTTTAGATGATTTTTAGAATCACCAGTGTATTTGTAGTTCATATTTCGAGCGCCATCTGGTGGCCACTAAAAATGTTACTAAAAGGGTGGAAAGAAAAACCACACTCCATCAAATTATTTTTGTGAAGACCGCCTCTTAGACCCAGGGATAAAATTTTATTTGGAATGACCTCTAAGACGACACAGTTCATGTTCCTGGTAACAGTGCTGCATGTTGTTTGTCTTTAGATCTGGGAGTTGCTTTTAGACTAATGGCAGCACAGTGGCTCAGTGGATAACACTACAGCCTTGCAGCGCTGGTGACCTGGGTTCAAGTCCCAGAGTTAACATCTGCAAAAAGTTTGTATGTTCTATCCGTGTTTGTGTGGGTTTCCTCCGGATCCTCCGGTTTCCTCCCACACTCCAAAACATACTGGTAGATTGTGAGCCCCATGGAGACAGGGACTGATTTGGCAGCGCTGTATAATCTGTGTGCACTATATAAAGGAATTATTATTTTATTATTATAGACTTCCTTCCACCTGTACAGACACACTGCCACTGCCCAATGGTGGAATGCAGTAAGGCATGTGTGGCAGAGGAGGAGGAAGTAACACTGGGCAATTGTAATAGTAAACTTATGAAGGATTAAAGGAGTTAAAGATTAGCGCACATGGGTAGTGTCTGGAATTGCCACTTTATAGAAGTGATTAGGACTAAGCCAAGAAAACGAAAGCAGCCATGTTTGTCCAATAGAGCACTATCTCTTTAATTTACTGTTTAAAGGAAATCTACCATCAAAATACATCATGATAAACCAGGTAGATCCAGGCACCGTGGCTGTGGTAATCTTCTTATAATTCTTACCCATGGACTCCTTCATTCTAATATCAACTTTTACAATTATGCTAATGAGCCTGAAGGCCTCCTGGGGGTGTTACCATCCCTCCATGCTATAGCTTCATAGGCTGTTACAGTGTTCCCTCTCCCACGGTGTGCCAAAACTTCCTGTGCTGCAGTGAGATTACATCAAAGTAGACGGAGGTGCTGTAGGGGAGACAGCGTAACAGCATGTGAATCTTCAGCACCGTGGCGTTTTGGTAACATCCCCCAGAGCTTTTTCACAATTTGATAATTTGATTTTAGAGGGACGGAGGCCATGGATAACAAATATAAGAAGTTTACCACAGTCAGGATCTATCAGTAAGTGTGCCTGGTTTATCATGATGGATTTTGATATTTTTTATATTTACCAACATAAGTAATAGTAAAGTTTAATAGTAAAGTAATGTGAAATATTTGGTCCAACTTGCGATTGGTGGAGGTCCCAGCAATCACTCATCAGTTTGTTGTTCCCTATCGTGTACTTGGGGGACAACAATTAACCTGGTCAATAAGTCTAATGGACATTTTATGTCTGACCTTGAAGGTGATGACCAAATCTTACCCTGTTGGCTAAGATGCTGACTTTACTGCCATTGGCGTTGCACCTGATAGACACAATGCTACCCAGCCCTGGCACCAGCTCAGAGAGGTTCTTACAATTGCTGTGGGCTTTGGCCTCCCTATGAGATAAACAAACAGAAAGTGAGTACAATGACAACATGACAATGAGGACGTGATGAACAGAACATATTACTATACACATTCATGGGGTGCCAGCTCCTGCCCTCGGCTTCCCATTCCCCAAGATAACTATCTGTATAGTTGGATCTGTGTGCTTGCCAGCAGTGAGACCATTATTGACATATGGACTGAGGAGAAGATTTAAGGGGTCGACCAGTGATATCCCTTGGCTAGAAGCCAAGACTTGAGTTGTGTTCCCCATTCACACTGAATAGGAACTGCGGCTGTAGATGCAACATCTGACCTCTACAATGATGCTTCCAGCTCTGTGTACCTGTGTTAAGTTACCAATAGTTATTATTGGTCAACTGTACCTTCTAGAAAGGTCAAAGAGCTTGAAGTGAGCGGCATCGGTGGCAACCACTAAGAAGGTCCTGCATATGTCCAGCATACATGGGTTTCCCTCTGACACCGAGAACGGGAGCAGCTGCTTTACAGTCCCCTGGAAGAGAAGACATTAACATGAGTGGGAATGCTGAGTGTGGTGCACTGGTCCAGGAAGAGACGACCATGGCTATAGGAGAGCACATAACATGATGGTACAGGAGTATGCACTTACCTGCAATGTACGAATCTGGACTCTACCGGGCTCCACTGTGTAGACGTTCTCTTCATGGATTGCCAAAACAGGAGAGTCGCTGGCAAAGGAACCTGGGGAGAAAATATTGGAAATGAGCTGAAGAAACCCGTCTCCATAACAATGGGCCCATATTGTATTTACTTAAAGGGGTCATCTAGATTTACAAAAACAGCTACTCCCCTACCAAGGATAGTGCGTGGGATTGCAATAAAGCTCCATTCATCTCTATAGAGCTGAGCTGCGATCAAGTGGAGGGTTCCAGGATGATATCAGCGCCAATAACTCGATTTGGAGAAGACTCTTAAATTTGCATAGTTTTATTTCATAAAGCTTACTAAGACGCGTTTCGAGCCCGAACCGGGCTCTTCATCAGTTAAAATAAAGCATGACATACAGTGAACTTGCGGTTTTAAATAGTGGTTTTTGGCGGGAGCGGATGCGTCTGCATCGCGTTAATGTGACGTCACAATAACAATAGAAACATATAGTAAAAGGGTATTCATTCATAAAAAAAAAAAAAAAATTCTTTTTTTATATATAAAGAAATTATTTTGGGTATAAAAAACATAAAGGGGAAGGAAGTATCATCATTACCCCGATTGATCATATAAATCCTGAGGTAAACAATAGATTCGAACAACTAAAAAAGAAAGAAATCTACTGGATATATCGATTGAATACACTGAAACCCGCTGGTCTCAATGAAATAACGGAGACAATATTGATCTAAAACCACACCTGAATACCGACACCCGCTACTAGTTCCATTTCTGCTGTTCCTCCTCCGATCTTCCATCCTCGCGCTTCAAGACTTTTGGTCCTCTGCGGCTTCCGTAGTTTCAATTCACTTAAACAGACGGACCCCCGTAATGCATCTCATGCACACTCCAGCTCGCAATATTACTCAATAGAACCATATCCATAACAGGTCAGTAACACGATAATACCATTTTTTTCTAATGCTATCTGCTTATGAAGTTTATCACAGAGTTATTATAATCTATATTTTAAACATCTGTCAAATCGACTGGTCTTTTAACAACAATTTTTAGCGGTTAGTACCTATTTGTAACCAATATTTTATACCCCAAATAATTTCTTTATATATAAAAAAAGAAAATTATTTTTTTTTTATGAATGAATACCCTTTTACTATATGTTTCTATTGTTATTGTGACGTCACATTAACGCGATGCAGACGCATCCGCTCCCGCCAAAAACCACTATTTAAAACCGCAAGTTCACTGTATGTCATGCTTTATTTTAACTGATGAAGAGCCCGGTTCGGGCTCGAAACGCGTCTTAGTAAGCTTTATGAAATAAAACTATGCAAATTTAAGAGTCTTCTCCAAATCGAGTTATTGGCGCTGATATCATCCTGGAACCCTCCACTTGATCGCTGCACTTTTTTCATGAGACAACCTGTCTGCATGATAGCCAGGAAAGCTGCCTAATACCACTCTGGAGGTGACTCTAAGCGATTCTCTCGTGTTGTACCGGTTGTACAACCACAATAGGTGAGCATATTTCCATTTAAAGAACTATATCACCATTTCTAAATTCAGACTCACACATGTGGCGCCTGTATTGTGTCTCCTGTTTCCCTTTCTGACCCATATAGAGCTGAGCTGCAATACCGGCTCACACCACCATGGTCAGGTGTGGCGCTGTTTTTAGAAAAAAGCTGCCATGTTTTTCAAACACTGTAATCGGTTCACGACCGCCCGCTCTGTATTTACGTGAGCGCTCTCCATAGCCGGTAAGTCTTTGCTGCATATTGCAGCAAAGACTTACCGGTAACACCCGAGATCGGTGCTAGCACCCCCCTTTCCCTAGAACTGATATAAATATAAATAAACAGTATAAATCATAAACACATTAGGTATCGACGCGTCCGAAAATGCCCGATATATCAAAATATACTAACGTTTTTTCACTGTCTTTAACCCGATAACAGAAAATAGCGTTCAAAGTCGAAAATGGTCGTACAGCCCTAAAAATGATATTATTGAAAATATTATCAAATGTTGCAAACTACACCACCCACAGCTCCATACAACAAAGTCCAAAAAAGTTATTAGCGCCAGAAGGGGCAAAATCCCCCAAAAATTTTTGTACAGGAGGTTTTAATTTTTTTAAATGTATGAAAACATTATAAAAACTATACAAATTTGGTATCCCCGTGATCGTACCGACCCAAAGAATAAAGTAGACATGTCATTTGGGGTGCTCAGTGAAAGACGTAAATTCAAGCCCACAAGAAAACGGCACAAATGCGGTTTTTCATCATTTTCACTGCATTTGGAATTTTTTTCTGCTTCCCAGTACATGGCATGGAATATTCAATACCATTACTATGAAGTGCAATTTGTTACGCAGAAAACAAGCCGTTAAACAGCTCTTTACGTGCAAAAAGAAGAAACTACTGAAGGGCCAGCAGCACAATAAGCTGTGCCACATCTCTCCAGCTCACCATATACATCTATAGCTGGGCCAAAACTTTCAATAAGATCACAGGAGGGAGAGCGGTGATGTCACTGCTAAACATCACCATTCTGCCAGTCGGTGCTTTAAACGGCCACAGGAACAGGTTAGTTTATTTTTACCTTCCACCTGCTCTGCTCCTCCCCCTGGGGAATGACAAATGTTCAAATCCATGGCCTCCTCACTTCTAAAAGCAACTTTAGCATTCTTTTAAATGAGCCCAAAGGGTTCTGGGGTGTGTTACCAGAGCCTCTCCATGCAGCAGCTTCACAGGCTGTTACACTGTCTCACCCTCCCCCTTTGATCCCTCAGCACTCCCCCTCCCTCTGCCTGAAGAAATCTCACTGCAGCAAAGGAAGCTTCAGCACAAAATGGGAAGCTGCAGCACAGAGATGCTCTGATAATAGCCCCAGGAGCCCTTTCGGCGAATTAGCATCATTTTAAAAGTTGATTTTTAGATGGTAGGCGGCCATGGATAAGAGAGCTACCACAGTTTTCCCACCAATCAAGTTAGGCCCCATCCACAGGATAGGGCCTAACTTGCTGATCAGTGGAGGTGTCAGTTATAAGACCCACACAGATTATGAGAACTCAGGGTCCGACATCGTCCACACGCCACTCTGCAATCTTCTTAAAGGGCACCTACCACCGCGAATCTACCTATAAAGGTAGAAGGGGTGGTAGGATGGGACGTGAGGAGAGCCCTTTTTTGGGCTAATCCTCACGTCCCGGGTATCTTTTACAAAACTTTATTACATGTATATGCTAATTTTTTTATGCGGCTACTGGGGCGTGGAGTAGCCGTACATGAGGCTACTAGTCGTGGCTACTCCACGCCCCAGTAGCCGCGTTACTCCGCCTACCAGGTAATCTTCGGCGCGCAGCTCCTGGTTGCTGCGCGCCCTCATCCGGGTCCCCTGCGTTCTGCGCATGCCGTGGCTCCGGAGCCGGAACTACTGCGCATGCGTAGTAGATGGGGGACTCGGATGGGGGACTCGGATGGGGGACTCGGATGGGGGACTCGAAGATTACCTGGTAGGCGGAGTAACGCGGCTACTGGGGCGTGGAGTAGCCGCGACTAGTAGCCTCATGTCCGGCTACTCCACGCCCCAGTAGCGACATAAAAAAAATTAGCATATATATGTAATAAAGTTTTGTAAAAGACACCCGGGACGTGAGGATTAGCCCAAAAAAGGGCTATCCTCACGTCCCATCCATCCACCTACCACCCCATAGAGATGAATGGAGCACAACTGACCTGTGCGGCCGTCTGCTCAGTTCAACTCAGGGAGCAACGAGGGGCCCTACGAAAGTACCTCGGACCCTGTTGGACTACATGTTCTCGCGATCTGTGTGGGTCTCATCTTGTGGATAGGGTCTAATTTTGACTGGTGAGAAAATCTCTTTAAGGATATGTAAGTGAATCAGCTCACTATTACTGTGTACGTCCATTCAAGCAAAACCACAGATCATTGATCATTTTCTTTACAATTCATCTTGATACAGATCACTGGCAGGAAGAAATAAATCACATTTCAAAACCGCAGGGTTGATTTATATGATGTTTGACAGCCTTATAAAGCTGGCTGCACAACATTGTATTAGCCAAAGAAGAGCATTCGGCAGGAAGAGAAGGAATTTTAACACCTGCAAATGTGGCTTTGACTTTGTCGATGGTGATCAATGTGATCGTTATGGTGTCAGAGCATGGCTTACCCCACAAGGGATAAAGATTTAGTTCAGTGCCATAGACCTTAATATATGATAAATCAAAAACAGATGGGCATGTCCGGCCAATCCTGCTATAGCCGAAACTCTTGTGACAAAGTTTCGGGTGTATGAGTGTGATGGATATACCTGCATTTCTCAGGGCGGGTCCACTAAGTTCATAGACTGTCACCAATTTGCCGTTCCATACGGCTATTGTATCCTAAAAATTATAGATAAGAAATTTACTTGTACCACTGCTATATAAGAGACAAAATAATGTAATCATATACTGCACAGTCTGCTCACCTTAGTAACAAAGACCCCTTTGATGTACATATCAGTCTTAAAGTTGTGCCGGGCACCTGTACTGAAGTAGGTGATGCTGAGCTGAGATGGCGCCACCTGAATCGCCGCTACTTGTTGATGGAAATGAGAGGACATGACATGTTCACTGAGGACCAGAACTGAGCTCAGGTTGTTCACAGCCAAAAGATTCTTAGATGATCCCCACTGTATGAAGACAAAGTATATGATCTCAGGCAATGATCAACAAATGGGGATATAGAAAGGATGAAGAAACAATTATGATCAATACAGGATAAGTAATGTAAACTGACTCTACAAGAAGAATAGTGAGCACAGCGCTGGAGTATAATACAGGATATAACTCAGGATCCAGTACAGGAGAAGTAATGTCATTTATGTACACAGTGACTGCACCAGTAGCAGAATAGTGAGTGCAGCTCTGGAGTATAATACAGGATATAACTCCGGATCAGTACAGGATAAGTAATGTCATTTATGTACACAGTGACTGCACCAGCAGCAGAATAGTGAGTGCAGCCCTGGAGTATAATACAGGATGTAACTCAGGATGAGTACAGGATAAGTAATGTCATGTATGTACACAGTGACTGCACCAGCAGCAGAATAGTGAGTGCAGCTCTGGGGTATAATACAGGATGTAACTCAGGATCAGTACAGGATAAGTAATGTCATGTATGTACACAGTGACTGCACCAGCAGCAGAATAGTGAGTGCAGCTCTGGAGTATAATACAGGATGTAACTCAGGATCCAGTACAGGAGAAGTAATGTCATTTATGTACACAGTGACTGCACCAGCAGCAGAATAGTGAGAGCAGCTCTGGAGTATAATACAGGATGTAACTCAGGACCAGTACAGGATAAGTAATGTCATGTATGTACACAGTGACTGCACCAGCAGCAGAATAGTGAGTGCAGCCCTGGAGTATAATGCAGGATGTAACTCAGGATGAGTACAGGATAAGTAATGTCATGTATGTACACAGTGACTGCACCAGCAGCAGAATAGTGAGTGCAGCTCTGGGGTATAATACAGGATGTAACTCAGGATCAGTACAGGATAAGTAATGTCATGTATGTACACAGTGACTGCACCAGCAGCAGAATAGTGAGTGCAGCTCTGGAGTATAATACAGGATGTAACTCAGGATCAGTACAGGATAAGTAATGTCATGTATGTACACAGTGACTGCACCAGCAGCAGAATAGTGAGTGCAGCTCTAGGGTATAATACTGGATGTAACTCAGGATCAGTACAGGAGAAGTAATGTCATTTATGTACACAGTGACTGCACCAGCAGCAGAATAGTGAGAGCAGCTCTGGAGTATAATACAGGATGTAACTCAGGATCAGTACATGATAAGTAATGTCATTTATGTACACAGTGACTGCACCAGTAGCAGAATAGTGAATGCAGCTGTGGAGTATAACACAGGATGTAACTCAGGATCAGTACAGGATAAGTAATGTCATGTATGTACACAGTGACTGCACCAGCAGCAGAATAGTGAGTGCAGCTCTGGAGTATAATACAGGGTGTAACTCAGGATCAGTACAGGATAAGTAATGTCATGTATGTATACAATGACTGCACCAGCAGCAGAATAGTGAGTGCAGCTCTGGAGTATAACACAGGATGTAACTTGGGATCACTACAGGACAAGTAATGGTCATGTACGTACACAGTGATTGCACTAGCAGAATAGTGAGTGCAGCTCTGGGGTATAATACAGAATATAAGTTAGGATAAATGATACAAAATACTTGAAAAATACTCAACTTTTCAAGTAAATTGTGTTCAAACATGAACATAAGATCACCAGTTATAAGTGACACCTACATTTGTGCACCATCACTTACTGTGATCTGCGTGATGTTCCCTTCCAATTCTGTTGGGGTGTTCAGCTTCCAGCATTCTTTTCCTTCGGACCTCAAGGACTTACGACCATCAGGGACTTTGCTCCACATGGCCACCTTGCCCCTACTGGTTCCAGCTGCCAGAATTGCTTCAATGAAAGAAATACATGTACTGAAGGATATAAATGGTTCAATATACATATAGACACAAGGCCTGATGACATGGGTTGGAATATGAGTTGAGCTGAATTGTGAGGCTGTGATACCTTTGGCAGGACAGTATGAAATACAGTTTATGGTTTCCTCTGCTTCAAATCCCATTTGATCATCCAGGAACAGAACATAATTGTCATCTCGCTCCAGATCCCAGAATCTGAAAGTAAGATTTCACATAATTTATTGTGCCATTGCATGCTATTATATGCATTGAGTGACATCAATTAAGGTCCAGCTGCTACACGCCATCTATAGTGTCCATCAGGCGCCGCTATAACATGTAGTCTTATCATGTAGTCTTTGGCCATGCTGGTTCACAGGAACTTTTGGGAGAACTTTTCTCCGAAAAATAACCTGTGAACATTCCTGAACTCATAAATTAGAATGAATTACCTTATGACACTTTCTCCTGTTGCGGTGATCAGTAAGGAGTTATTGACGCAGATGATATCCGCCGTTTTAATGATCCTCCCGGTCAGCTTCACCTGCTCAAGAAGATCCATTCAGTCATGTAGTTCACCCAATAAGCACACAATGGATAACAAGTGTCATCAGGTATTGGTAAATATGCAATCATATGTCTGCTAAATATCCATTATTTCATCTCACAATTTCGCAGCGTGTAATTGCAGCCTTAGGGTGATGTCACACATGGCGTTTTTAGGCCATTTTTGGGACGTTTGCAGATTGTAAAAAGAGCATGCGTTAAAAAACACATCCGTTTTTTGAAAACGCACGCATTTTTGTCCGTTTTTTTAATTGCGCAAATTCGGAAAACCAGGCAAAAACACATGCGTTTTCAAAAACCGCATGCGTTTTTAAAAAACTGAAGAGTTTTTTAACGCATGCGTTTTTTTACCATCTGAAAACGCACTAAAACGGCCTAAAAATGAGTTTTTGGTCCGTTTTTAAGCAGTCCGTCAAAAAACGCATGCGTTTTTGACCAGTTTGAATTAAGATAATTGGCCAAAACTGTAAAAAAACCGCGTTTTTTGACAGACTGCTTAAAAACGGACCATACACGCCACATGTGCCATCACCCTTAGGGCACATTCACACTATGCAGTGCGTCACGTTTTTTTAATGCATTTTTGACGCATTCCAAAGGCTTCAACCTTGATCACATGTTGAAGTAACATTGCGTTTCCATTGCATTTGCTAAACCGCAATGTTACTTCAACATGTGATCAAGACTGAAGCCTTTTCAATGCGTCAAAAATGCATAAAAAACCGCGACGCAACGCATTGTGTGAATTAGGAACACTAGGATGCTGCCATTAAGTACCTTACCTTGGATATCTCCTCAGTGTCTCCTTCCGGACTAACAAAGAACTGTGATAGGAGCAAGTTCTCAGTCACCACCACTAGTACAGATTTCTTCTCCAAGAAGATCAGCTTCCGTGCAGGACTGTCCATTCCAATTATTGGGCTACTCTTTGACTGCTCATTAACCCAATGTATGGAACCTGACACAATAAAATAAAAATTAGAGATTGAGGGTTGATTCACACGTTCGGTTTTTCAGATGCAGTTTTTGAAGCCAAAAGCAGGTGTGGATCATACTGGTTGAGAACATATAACTTGGTGATGCTGCTCCTCCTCTTTTTTCATTCCGCTCCTGGTTTGGACATCAAAAACTGCATCTGAAAAACTGAACATGTGAATGCACCCTAATAACAAACAATAACAAACACAAAACACATTTTACTGACTTAAGTACAAAAGTACAATCCAAAAAGTAGACATAATGAATTACCGAAACTGAAAATAGATCAGAACTACCCTTTTACCCGCTACCCCACTGGTTTACGCTGCCAGATCATTTTAGGTTCACTGCCACCTACCATCTCCTGTGCTGATGAAGAAGGAGAACTCCTGTTGGGCGGCTGCCTTCATTTTCCAGTTAAACATATCCAGTGCCTTTTCATCCCCGCTCACCGCAGCTTTGGCCAGCTGGGCCATATCCCTGAAAAGAGGGCAATAACACTCACATATCAGGACCAAGGCATCCAAAATGAATGGAGCAGCAGCAAGTAGTAGATTCCAGAAAAAGTTAAGTACTTTCCTTATATATTTTTTTAAATTTATTCCTGATTATGGCTTCAAAATTACTATATATACTGCAGGTGTGATTCCAGTCTTGGACATCAAAAATTGATAACAGATATTAAATAAAAGTGTGTCTCCAATTACATAGACAGAGTGTCCATAGTAATCCTTATACAAAAGATTGCAGAAAACTAGCAGTATGGAGCAGCTGCCGGCTGCTTATATCCATATTCTAGGTGACATAACACTGTAAAGGAGTTGCATATGCCTCTCATACATAGAGCAGGCTAGAAGACTGAACGGGACACTTCATCACCTTGATTATGGATAGGTTCTACTGTTCTGCTATTAAGAAGCAGAATCTACAATACAAATTATTAATAGGCTTGGCTACAAATTTATATTACAGTCCTAGCTGCAGGTAGTGGGCACTGCTCTATTTGGCTGATAGGACACATGGGGCACGGTTAGTCTCCGTAAGTCGTTACTGCAGAAGAGGCTCTAACCAAAAGTGAATTACTGACATGCTGACTTTAGTACCGGTCTCTGAGCGCTAAAGACAGATATTCGATTCAACGATGCAAGTAAGTTGTATCAGACTTGTGGGTTTTAGGCCTAAGGGTGGTGACACACGTGGCGTTTTTAGGCCGTTTTTAGTTAGTGCGTTTTCAGATCGTAAAAAACGCATGCATTTTTGACAGGTTTGACCAATTATCTTAATTCAAACTGGTCAAAAACGCTTGTGTTTTCCAAAAACGCATGCGTTTTTTACCGATCTGAAAACGCACTACTAAAAACGGCCTTAAAAAATGCCACGTCTGTCACCACCCTAAGGGTGATACATTTTCAAAAAACGGATGCATTTTAAAAACGCATGCTTAAAAACGGAACTAAAAACGCCATGTGTGGCATCACCCTTATACTTACTCTTCAGGTGCCATTGGTTTGAAAAGGCAATGAGTCAAAGGCTTGAGGTAGTCCAGCTTTAGTAATGGTCCTCCCTGGACTCGGCCTCGCTGATCCAGTTTCCACATAAATAGTAAACCATTCTGTACAAATAAAAATATAAATGTATTGATAACAGGTCAAATCATATTCCAGTATACTTTCTGTATCGCATAATAGTGAAAATAAAGTCTACTGGTTATGAAGTTACTCACTGGTGGAAACCACCACAACAACGATAATAGCTAGGGGAAGGGGAAATTAGATGGGGAAAGAGTGAGTGTATAAAATGTAACTTTTAGTAAATAAACATTAAAACAGAACAGACTTAATATATTCTCTACTTCTGTGCATTGTGATGTATTATCACTAAAAGTAGTGTACTACACTGTAGGTGGGTAGTAATGAACACCTAGGGACTGGCTAAGAGGGGAGTCCCATTATCAAAGTTGTAATAATCCAACTTTAAAGTTCCTTGTATTACTATGCACAGCAGCTGCTGTTAGTATAATTCAAAACCAGGAGGAATGTAAAAAAAAAATCCAAATGCACTGTCTAATATATTTGTTGTAACAGTGCGGTCTGTATACCAGCTCCCACGCGCTGAAGCCCGGACTTAAACTGCAGTGTGCAGCAGGACATACACAGCGGATCATGTGCTGCAGTAGCCACAAGATCAGCTACGTCTCTGGCGTCACAGTAAAGCTGCATACACAGTTCGCTGCGAAGTGATAAGAGGAGGCTCAAATAAAGTGCTGTCCCTCAATGACAATGTCCCTAACCTATAGCTAGATTCCAACTACGTCCCAATGTACATTTCGACAAGGTAACTCAACATCTTTGCTTTAAACCACTTAGAATAAACCGAGCATCAGTATGGGGAAGAAAGGGGATTTGAGGCCTTTGAACGTGGCATGGTTGTTGGTGCCAGAAGGGCTGGTCTGAGTGTTTCAGAAACTGCTGATCTACTGGGATTTTCACGCACAACCATCTCTAGGGTTTACAGAGAATGGTCCGAAAAAGTAATAACATCCAGTGAGCGGCAGTTCTGTGGGCGGAAATGCCTTGTTGATGCCAGAGGTCAGAGGAGAATGGGCAGACTGGTTCGAGCTGATAGAAAGGCAACAGTGACTCAAATCGCCACCCGTTACAACCAAGGTAGGCAGAAGAGCATCTCTGAACGCACAGTATGTCGAACTTTGAGGCAGATGGGCTACAGCAGCAGAAGACCACACCGGGTGCCACTCCTTTCAGCTAAGAACAGGAAACTGAGGCTACAATTTGCACAAGCTCATCGAAATTGGACAGTAGAAGATTGGAAAAACGTTGCCTGGTCTGATGAGTCTCGATTTCTGCTGCGACATCTGGATGGTAGGGTCACAATTTGGCGTCAACAACATGAAAGCATGGATCCATCCTGCCTTGTATCAACGGTTCAGGCTGGGGGTGGTGGTGTCATGGTGTGGGGAATATTTTCTTGGCACTCTTTGGGCCCCTTGGTACCAATTGAGCATCGTTGCAATGCCACAGCCTACCTGAGTATTGTTGCTGACCATGTCCATCCCTTTATGAGCACAATGTACCCTGTAACATCCGATGGCTACTTTCAGCAGGATAATGCGCCATGTCATAAAGCTGGAATCATCTCAGACTGGTTTCTTGAACATGACAATGAGGTCACTGGACTCAAATGGCCTCCACAGTCACCAGATCTCAATCCAATAGAGCATCTTTGGGATGTGGTGGAACGGGAGATTCGCATCATGGATGTGCAGCCGACAAATCTGCGGCAACTGTGTGATGCCATCATATCAATATGGACCAAAATCTCTGAGGAGCTTCCAGCACCTTGTTGAATCTATGCCACGAAGAATTGAGGCAGTTCTGAAGGCAAAAGGGGGTCCAACCCGTTACTAGCATGGTGTACCTAATAAAGTGGCCGGTGAGTGTATACCGCCCACAGAACTGCCGCTCACTGGATGTTTTTTCTTTTTCGGACCATTCTCTGTAAACCCTAGAGATGGTTGTGCGTGAAAATCCCAGTAGATCAGCAGTTTCTGAAATACTCAGACCAGCCCTTCTGGCACCAATAACCATGCCATGTTCAAAGGCACTCAAATCACCTTTCTTCCCCATACTGATGCTCGGTTTGCAGGAGATTGTCTTGACCATGTCTACATGCCTAAATGCACTGAGTTGCCGCCATGTGATTGGCTGATTAGAAATTAAGTGTTAACGAGCAGTTGGACAGGTTTACCTAATAAAGTGGCCGGTGAGTGTATATGGCCCCATGCAGAGATCTCATAGTGTTAGGTTATATTCACCCTGCCGTATGGAGGACGTATATACGTCCCCCATAGGCAGCAATGGGCGCTCCGCACTGTTCCGTAGCCAGGAGAAAGATAGGACAGGGGCGGGTGTGAGCCCCAGTGACCCCCTCCAACTCTCCCTGGCGCCGATGTGAGTACCGCCGTACTACGTAACGGCTGGCACATGTCAGTGTGAATATAGCCTTAGTCCAGCATGTCAGTTCAGTTCCTGTTTGCAGCGTTCGGGCCGGGAGACTCGGGCAGCATGCGTTGTGTGATGCGAGTTCATCGCATTACACTCGCAAGTGTGGAACCAGCCTTACTCATAGATCCGGGCACTATGATTGTGGTAATCTGCCCCTGGTTTATAAATAATAATAATAATAAATAATTCCTTTATTTATATCCATGCTTGATTTTGATGGTAGATTTCCATTAAATAGCAGATTCGCCTCCTAAACTATCCTGATCTATCAAGGCGATAATCTATTCATAAAAACATTCAATCACTTGCATAATATCCATCCATATCCACTAGTAATACTCACAAGGTCTCCAGAAATTAGGCGGCTGTTGTTACTGCTCCACTCCAGCAATGTGATCTCTGTGCTGTGTGTTGATGGTACGCCATGATGCTCTTTGTCAGGTTCATTTAGGATTAATACTTCTCCTATTGCCCACCCCACAGCAAGTAACTTTTTTGTGGGATGCCAGCTCAGGAGGCTCGGCTGGTATGACCTTTCCACATGTGCACCACCCACATGGTCACCCTGGAAGAAAATAAACACGGATGACACGGATGTAAAAACATGGCAATAAAATGACATTTTTTTAGGGCTCAGCTACAGTAACTAGACCCACGCTAGAGAAAATAATAACAGCTATTAAAGGGTAATTCCCATTTTATAAAGAGACCATCCATTTATGATTTGTGGTTGGTTCAATTACTTGTTGGTCCCCCAATAATCGTTACAGGGCTCTGTGTCCATTACATGAGCCAGTTGTATATGCTGAAGCCCTGCTGCCCATTCATTCACATGAATTGTGGGGGTCCCAGCAATCAAAGTGATGGCTGTGATGTCCATTTATTATGGAACATGGAAGCACCTACCAGTTCACTGTAGATGTCCACACAACCGCCAGACGTTGGGCTGACAGAACCCACAGCCAGCAAAGTGTGAAGATTGTGCCAGCTGATGATGGACGGCGATGCTGCAGGATTCGGAGCTTCTATACGGTGGTCAAAATACACAGCCATTGAAAGGAATGCCCTGGAGACCTGTGGGGTACAGAAGAAATATTTGTTAAATATATTTGTTACATATTTTTCTGGCTTGTGGTTTGGGGTTTTAAAGGTCATACAATGGAGAAATACCGTACTTTGTATTAAACACCATCCCAGGACCAGACATCTACAGACTGAGTGTGCCTGCTGAATAGGGCAAAGAGGCAATAGAAGACTGACAGCTTTGTAGGGGAAGTTTAAAAAAGTTTAATCATCATTTCATTACATTACATAACATAGACCAAGACA
Source organism: Engystomops pustulosus (assembly GCF_040894005.1). Taxonomy (NCBI): domain Eukaryota; kingdom Metazoa; phylum Chordata; class Amphibia; order Anura; family Leptodactylidae; genus Engystomops; species Engystomops pustulosus. The sequence continues at coordinate 22,402,168 of NC_092418.1, forward strand.
CAGTAAATCCCTTCCCTCAAACATAAACCCCAGTCCATCTGTTGCAAGAGATTGCTTCAGTGTGAGGTCTCTACGCCCTGTGGCACTGCTATAGTAAGGTGATAAAATTGTTGCTTAAAGGAAATCTACCATCAAAATCAATCACGATAAACCAGGGGGGCTGATTCATAGATCCAGGCACCGCGACTGTTATTCATGGCCTCCTTTCTATTAAAATAATGCTAATGAGCCAGTGGTGCTCTAGAGGAGTTACCAGGGCCCCACCAAGATATAGCTTCACAAGCTGTTATACTGTCTCACCCTCCCTCTGCCTGCTGTAATCTCAAACAGTGGCAGGGGGGAAATACTCCTGCACAGTGTAACAGCCTGTGAAACTGCAGTACAAGAGTCATTCTAGCTCATTAGCATAATTTTGATTTGATAACTTAAAAAGTTGATTATAGAAGGAAGGAGGCCATAAAAGCTTATGACAGACCCTCAATATCCCGCACATTTCACGCAGGATTTTTTTGCTATATGTAACTATGGAGATGGCACGGCGATCGCTGGCTGCGCACTTTTGCCCAGAAGAGGGGTCATACCTCACTGGCGGCTGTAACCCCTCATCCTGCAGCACCATGTATGAGGCTACAGATACACTGCTATGGAGGCGACACAGGACAGATTTTGGGGACCACTGTGTTGTGGTAATCCGCTTGTCGCAGCACAGCTCGCTTTACTGCAGTAAACCCCGCCCCTATACAGGTCACCGTGAATCCCCCGCTACATAGGGGATTATATATTATTATTATAATCTATAATGGAAGAGAATCTCCAAAAATAATGAAGGTGAAATAACATAATAGAAATACATTCCCGGGTGTAATGAGCCCCGGACACTACAGAGACGTGTACATCCCCCGAGTGTATAGTGAGGGCGGCCCCTCCGCTCGCGGTGCAGAACGTGTATTACCCCCGGCCTCCTCTTCGCTTCTCTCCGTTATCCCGTCAGGCTTCAGCTCCTGAACCAGGCCGCTTCGCTTTCCCGTTACCGTGACAACGGAGCTGAGAACCACGTGCCCGGAACGCTCCAATCACAGCGAAGTGTTAATGCGGCCCCGCCCACTATAGAGAACGCTTGACTTTCCCTCTGTGTGAACGCGCTAAGGGGGGGGTCCACGTGATGTGCGCGCTGTTCGCACTGCGCGTTTATTTCTATCACGGCTTTTCGAATTTTTTTTTAACCACTTAATAGAGGTGTCATATATATATATATATATATATATATATATATATATATATTATTTTTTTTTTACTTTCCATTTTATTTTATTTTTTTACATTTTTATAAACCATACAGTACTTTTTTATGTTTCCGTATTTCACTTCCGGTTTGAAAAAACCTGAACTAATTTATTTCCAGAGTTGTGTGAGGACTTTTTTTTCTGCAGGACAAATAGTACTTTCTAGTGGTATCTAGTGGGGGCACATTTACTAAGGGCCGTGCGCCAGTTTTCTGTCGTTTATTTCTGTGCAAACTAATTGCACAAGTGTTTCAGAAGAGTTCCGCGCCATATTTGTGTCGCACGCCACCCTTTTGTGGCGCAGCTGTCCTAGTCGACATGCGAGGGGGGCGTTCCGGTGCTCAGTCGGACCGCGTGCCAAATTTAACATTGCAAAGTCTGACAGAATTGTGCCCATTTTAAAGGTGCACCAAAAAAAAAAAAGTTGTGTGCAAAAGGGCACCTTCTGCCTTTGGCTCTCATTTATTAAGAACAGTGCAGTGTGTACTATGTGCAGTGTCCTGTGTAGTGTGCAGGGGGCGCTAGATTCACAAGTAGTGGCGCACGTTCTTCATGAATGTTTTTTTTTTGGTGCACTTTTAACATAGGGCGTGCAACACACTTCTGTCGGACTCTGCATGATAAATGAGGTGCACGGTCCGACTGAGCACCGCAGCGCCCCCTTCAGTGCAGAAATTTGTGTCGTGTGAAGACTTATACAGCTGCCCCACAAAAGGGTCGTGTGTGCCACAAATGTGGCACGGACACTTCTTAAATACCTGTGAAAGCCGTTTTCACCAAAAAGAACGTGCAATTTCCGACAGAAAACTGGCGCAAAGCCCTTAGGAAATGTGCCCCATGATGCAGTTTGCACTGTTATCAGTAAATGTGGGTCATAATGTATTACTTGTGGATTTGCCGCACTGAATTTCTGCATCTTAATACAGGAGAACTTTAGTGTACGGTAATTATGACAATTCCATATCAAATCACGTGAATGTATTTATGTCTAACCGCAAACTAGAGCTTCTTGGTCCAATGCCAGTGTTACCATTCCTGCTGCTGGTGGTAGAGCCCCCGTATCTACTAAGAGGCTCCTGCAACTTTGTAGATGTGAGCGAAACTGTAGTATCGGGATGGAAAAAGCTGAAAACTGGTAGAGAAGGCATCATTTTAAGGCCCCGCGCGGCTACAGCCGGGCTGACATACGTCAGCCATGATAGAGAGAAGGAGGAGTGACCTTAGAGATCCACAGTGCACATCCCGTAACATGGGGTAAGATAGGACATGTCCTTTGGCACTGTACTGCTCCGTGCGTCCATTGCTGGCAGTTGCGAATAGCGCCCTCTCCATGTCAGGATCTGTTAGGGGAAGTCGTGAACCCTCTATGAAGGTTCCGAAACGTGGTCATTATGTAATAGTAGCTGTAGCTTCTGCCTGGAAAGGCAATAGTTAAATGGGTGTAAGATGTTATCCAATTATCTGGCTGTATTGTTAGGGTGCGGTCACATGTCGCGTTTAACGCATGCGTTTAAAAACGCATTGCGATAGCTGGAGAGTGATTTGCCTAATTAAACAGCTGCTAACAAAACGCATGCGTTAACATCGCGGTTAACACATTCGTTTTGTAAACACAAGTGTTAAAGGAAACCTACCATTTAGAATGGTAGGGGTAAGCTGTAAGTACCGAGCACCAGCTCAGGGTGAGCTGGTGCCGGTACTTACTTTCGTTAGTGTTATAAACCGCAGTATCGCGGTTTTAACACTTTTTAAACTTTAGAGCAGAAGGGGCGACCGCGCGCGCGCAACATCTCCGCTATTTCCTATGCAGGCGCACGCAGCGCCGAAGCCTCTTCTGCTCTAAAGTTTAAAAAGTGTTAAAACCGCGATACCGCGGTTTATAACACTAACGAAAGTAAGTACCGGCACCAGCTCACCCTGAGCTGGTGCTCGGTACTTACAGCTTACCCCTACCATTCTAAATGGTAGGTTTCCTTTAAGAGCTGTTTAATTAGGCAAATCACTCTTCAGCTACTCCAATGCGTTTTTAAACGCATGCGTTAAACGTGACGTGTGACCGCACCCTAAACTGGAGTGTGATTGGAGAGGTGCTATCACCTGACCAGGAGGAGGACATGGTATTTCCACACAGTAGAGAGTCAGATCTTAAGTGCTGCCACAGAACCCAATCCCAGAGTGAGGAGACTCTAATCCAGAGCTGCAGCTTCAACAGTTTGGACCCAGCTCCATCTCAATTCTCTCAGTCTGCATCTACTATCAGGCTGGTGCACGCACTATTCCTGAGGACCACTCCAGTACCAGAATCTGACCGTTTAGGCCCGTTGCCTGCTACCTGTTAAATAAAGAATTGTGAGTTGATTTGCACAAAGTTGCCTCCGTCTGATTCCTGGATACGGCTGTTACCACCACGGGCTCCCCATCTATTACCCAGGGTCTCATTCTACTGTACAGACACTCAGGGGATGCCCCAGGTAGAACCAGTACCACAGCCTCTCCCTCCATATTTCTTGCACACAGCACCTGCTGGAGACCTGCCAGGCTGTAGGACAGCCCTCCAGTCCCCATACCAAGTACTGTGACATTAGCATGCCCTAGGCCACAATAGCCAGCCACTCCAGTATTCTGGGCCCCCGGCTGCCTCCAGGCCCCAATAAAAGGCTAGGCCCTGTTGGGGGGTGTTGCGTATGTAAGGCCAAAGTCTTGCGGCCGTAAATACATTCCCCTACGGTCGTGTGAATGCGGAATGTTCTCCTCCATTGTGCAATTCACCCATTTTTAGCCCGTTTTCTCCTTCCATGTCCACTAAAACAGTCCATGGGAACATGTATCATAAGTCTGGCTTTGTCTGACAGTTTTTGGGGGCTTATCTGCAGGTCAGATGTATCTTGGTACTTTATCCTTATTGATACATATTGAGTTTGATCTTAGGTGTCTCCAAAAGTCACAGTTAGTTTTTACACCAGGTCAGGGGCAGACATAGATTTGCGCCAAAAGTTGTAAAAAGTCGCAACTTTCACATCTGGATTCAGGTGATAACTCAGGTAACATTGCAGAAAAATGGCGAACTTTGAAGGGAGACTGTTTTGGTCCCAAAAAATCTTGCAAATGAGCACAAGCATCATAAAAAGGTCCCAGAAATGTAAGAAAAAGGCAAGCCAAAAGTTACGCTACATGTCCCCCCCTCCCATGTGTCATCCATATGCCATCCAGGGTGGATGAATTAAATTCTTGAAAACCTGAGACTCATAAACTTCAATGGGAAAGTACTAGATTCAAGAACACCTACAAATAGGAGAGGACATGAGATTACTGCCATGAAAACACTGCACTAGTGAGAGGGAATCCATCGTGCAAAATGGAGAAGTTCTAATCATCAGGGACCCTGCTCCTTTCTGCATGAGCGATGGATGTGTATGACATAAGTTATCTGCAGTAGACCCATTCAGGACCCCACAGATCCAACAATTGTTTCCCAACCCTAGTCTGCATGCTGCCTTACCTACATTGTCCTGCAGCCACAGCACCCTGCTGTTTATCAGGCCAGCACAGCCGCCATGCTGCCACACCCTGGGATTTTTAGAGACTACAGAAACAAATAACACGCCAATGGCGGCAACTATACTCAGAGCATAGAATAAGCAGCCGCAGGCTGTGGCCCGATAAGAAAAATGATAATTTTTAGTTATATAGCAGCCATTTTTTATAAGGAAAAAGTATAAAATAATTTATTGAATAAAGATGCTGGAAGGGCATTCCATAGAATTTGTGCAGCTCGGGAGAAGCCCTGGAGATAATTAAAATTAATGTAAAGATTAATCTAACATCACTGGCAGATTGAAGAGCACGGGTTTGGTCATAGACTAAGATGAGATGAGAGATCGGGAAGTGCAGCATTACTCAGAGCTTTGTGGATGAAGGTTATTATTTTAAACTGTATTCAGAAGGAGACGAGCAACCAGTGCATTGCCTGGCACAAACTGGAGGCAACCGTGTAGCATCTGGTCTGAAAGACAAGCCTGGCTGCTGCTTGATGCTGATGAATAGAATGTAGAGGAGAGAGTTGGTAAGTGGAACTTACGGATTCTGGACAGGTTTCTGAGATACACGCTACAAGAGCATGAATATGCGGTGCAAAGGAGAGGTTGGAGTCCAGCACAACCCCAAGAAATGGGGCCTGCAGCCACTGTGCTATAGTCATCAACTGAGATGGAGAGGTCAGGGTTGGGTCAGTTAGTAGATGGTGGAAAGACAAGAAGTTTAGTCTTAGAAATTAGTGTTTTCTGATGGTCTTAGGTACCCAGACAGAGTGACAGCTTCCATCTTCCACATGTTGCAGCGCCCGATCTGTGATGATAAGTCCATCTGCGCCAGGTCAAAGTATGATGTCATTACACGTTAACTGTCTCACAGCTTCGGGATGAGAATGTTTTATTTTTTGCGCGGTGACGGCCGGCTACTGTGGGGCAGCGCGGTGACGGCCGGCTACTGTGGGGCAGCGCGGTGACGGCCGGCTACTGTGGGGCAGCGCGGTGACGGCCGGCTACTGTGGGGCAGCGCGGTGACGGCCGGCTACTGTGGGGCAGCGCGGTGACGGCCGGCTACTGTGGGGCAGCGCGGTGACGGCCGGCTACTGTGGGGCAGCGCGGTGACGGCCGGCTACTGTGGGGCAGCGCGGTGACGGCCGGCTACTGTGGGGCAGCGCGGTGACGGCCGGCTACTGTGGGGCAGCGCGGTGACGGCCGGCTACTGTGGGGCAGCGCGGTGACGGCCGGCTACTGTGGGGCAGCGCGGTGACGGCTGATGCCATTAAAATTATGATTCATAACAGTATTAATGTTACAGTTATAAAGTAACAATGAATATAATGTCATGGGGGAGTCACCAATACATGGCAAATTGTATTAAAGGGTCGCAGCATTAGGAAGGTTGAGAACCACTAATCTAATCCTGTACTAGACTATGGTCCTGAGTGTGAGGCCATAGAGAAATATGGGGAAAACATTAGCCATCACACAGATTGCTCCCCATGCCTCCCCCCTGCCATCACACAGATTGCTCCCCATGCCTCCCCCCTGCCATCACACAGATTGCTCCCCATGCCTCCCCCCTGCCATCACACAGATTGCTCCCCATGCCTCCCCCCTGCCATCACACAGATTGCTCCCCATGCCTCCCCCCTGCCATCACACAGATTGCTCCCCATGCCTCCCCCCTGCCATCACACAGATTGCTCCCCATGCCTCCCCCCTGCCATCACACAGACTGCTCCCCATGCCTCCCCCCTGCCATCACACAGACTGCTCCCCATGCCTCCCCCCTGCCATCACACAGACTGCTCCCCATGCCTCCCCCCTGCCATCACACAGATTGCTCCCCATGCCTCCCCCCTGCCATCACACAGATTGCTCCCCATGCCTCCCCCCTGCCATCACACAGATTGCTCCCCATGCCTCCCCCCTGCCATCACACAGATTGCTCCCCATGCCCCCCCTGCTATCACACAGACTGCTCCCCATGCCTCCCCCCCTGCTATCACACAGACTGCTCCACAGGCCCCCCCTGCTATCACACAGACTGCTCCCCAGGCGCCCCCTGCTATCACACAGACTGCTCCCCAGGCCCCCCTGCTATCACACAGACTGCTCCCCAGGCCCCCCTGCTATCACACAGACTGCTCCCCAGGCCCCCCCTGCTATCACACAGACTGCTCCCCAGGCCCCCCCCCCTGCTATCACACAGACTGCTCCCCAGGCCCCCCCTGCTATCACACAGACTGCTCCCCAGGCCCCCCTGCTATCACACAGACTGCTCCCCAGGCCCCCCCTGCTATCACACAGACTGCTCCACAGGCGCCCCCTGCTATCACACAGACTGCTCCCCAGGCCCCCCTGCTATCACACAGACTGCTCCCCAGGCCCCCCCTGCTATCACACAGACTGCTCCCCAGGCCCCCCCTGCTATCACACAGACTGCTCCCCAGGCCCCCCCTGCTATCACACAGACTGCTCCCCACGGCTCCCACCAGCACACGGTTTCCCGTTGTATACTTCTTCTTTCCTGCTCCCAGGTATGTGGGTGCAGAAGCCTCCATACCCCGTGTTCCCTCCCATAGTTATGAATAAGAGTCTAGCCCCTCCCATCCTGGTCATGTGAGCCCCGGACCATGTGACTCTTACGTCATCAGCTCTACCAGAATCACTAGAAGACACAGCAACAGCCGTTCACACCACGCCCGCCGCCAATCAAATCTCACAGAGCCAATAGCAGAGCGCGATACAGAGAGGGTGACCGCAACATAATATTGTGACAAACCTTCTTCTATTGGTTAATCCATTTGACCAATCCGCGAGTTCTTCCTCTCTCCCTTGACATCACTATACTCCGCCCTCTATGCCCATGACTCCCAGCGCCGCTCACTGTAGTGCCTTGAGATTGGTCAGTCCATGTGAAATCCCTCCCTCCCAGCGCGGGGGACCAATGAGTGCGTTTGTTTGGGTTGCGAGGGGAGTGGCCTGTTTTGGCAGGCAGGCTTGGCGCGGGTCGTTGTCAGATGCGGACGCGAGCTCTGGAGGGGAAGGTTGGTGCCAGGATCCGATGAAGCTCACGATCAGGCCCGGTGCATGGCAGTGACCGCGGGGTGACCAGCAGGGCGGGTTATTTCCGCTTCTTGTATCACACAGACCCCGGGGCCTGGGCCCTCCCATTTATCCTTATGTATCAGGTAAGAGACAGCTACTCCCATCATCCTCCCTGACTGCTGGGGGACTACAACTTCCATCATGCACTGTGTCTATATTTACTATAAGTTTATCGAGTACCCTTCTCTGTGCTGATAGTAGTGTAGGGCATGCTGGGAGTTGTAGTCTCCTAATATTTACCCAGCTGTTTAAGTGACAGGTGTTACCATGAGACCCAAGTGTCCCTCACCTGTCACCACATGATACATTGTCACTGTCCTCCTGTGTTACCTCCTAATTACCCCAACTATCAGGACATATCCTACATTCCATGATGGCTGATAGCAGAGAGCAGCTGTTGTCCTGCACGTCTCATGTGTCCGATCTCCTCCATAACTATTATATTGTCTCCTTACATCAGTACAGGATTTATATTGTTGTCCATCAAGTGCAACAAAGGAAGGAAAGGGATGCAATAATATACATTACACACCTGCAGCTACACATTATATTGTTATTGCAAAAGTCATCCTGCCCCTTGCTATATTGTGTCATTATGAGATGAATCAGTGTTGTGATAAAATGTATATGTGATTATTTACTTTGCATAGACTGATTCTTTGTATAAATACATTGTATATTGCATGGATGCCTTGTAGATACATTATAGTCTCTGATACTTTGTATTTGCTCATTCTGCAGTGTGATATCTTGAATTGTATAGTGTTACACCTGGAATAGCCTCATTGTACTATGTGATGCCTTATATATACATATACATTGCATAGCATTATACTTTTGTATTGACTCCTTTTTCAATCTGGTACATTGTATGAAAACATTGTGTATAGTGTGATACAAAATATGGATGTATTGGGAATAGTATGGATACAATTTATGTAGTGTTATGTGTTGTATCCATTCACATTGTATATGTTGTGTATATGGATACATTGTGAATAGTATGTTGTAGGGATACATTTTATATATTATGAATCCTTGGGATGGATACGCTGTGTATAGTGTGATCCTTGGGATGGATACGCTGTGTATAGTGTGATCCTTGGGATGGATACCCTGTGTATAGTGTGATCCTTGGGATGGATACCCTGTGTATAGTGTGGTCCTTGGGATGGATACCCTGTGTATAGTGTGGTCCTTGGGATGGATACCCTGTGTGTAGTGGGATCCACTTTATAGAAACATTATACATTGTGAGACCTTCCATAAATACATTGCATTGTGTTATTTTTTTTTTTCTATTGACTGGTTATATGGTGTGATACCTTGTATGAATACATTGTACAGTGTCAAACTTTACATAGATTTAGTGTCGACTCATTGTGCAGTGTGTGTGTGATACAGTGTATAATATCTTATGCAGTGTGCTTTCCTTGCATAGATTTAGTGTGATACATTGTACAGGTTGATGCCTTGTATGGATAAATTGTGATACATGGACTTGATGCATTGCAAAAGGTCAAATTTTGTATGGATACATTGCATAGAAATAGTGTGTATATTATAGATTGTATAATACTTTGTATGAATACAGTTTGTATTGTCTAATACTATGTATGAATCCCTCATATAGTGGGATACATTGTAGCTCTGCATACAATCCTCCATGTTATGGAGACTGCTTATATTATACACTGGTGAATGTATCAGATGATGCTGGGAGTTGTAGTCTCCTAGCATACAGGTTGCACTGAAATATTCTCCATAATGTTTTACTGTATTATATTATTATTATCATGTTATATGGATATTATCTGTGTGGGGCTTCATCCTCCTTCTCAGTGTTTACTATGTGCCTGGATCCATCTTGTTTTGATCCCCATATGAAGCTAAATGCTGCTGAACCAGTTTAGCCCCTGTGACTGCAGTGTGTGGGTAACCCTTCTGGGGTGTCCTGATTGACATTAAGGTGATGGGGTGGGGGGTTGTAAACTTTTTCCAAAAATTAAATTTCCAACCCTGCACCATCTGATGACGTAGCAAAGCAAAGTTCAGCTCCAACAACGCCCCATCCAGGTGCCCAGTAAGTTTTGGCAGCGCCTGGTTTAAAGCCCTTCCGCCCGATGGGCGATGTGAGATATGCATCTGGTAGCGGAGATTCTCAGCTTTCATTTGCCGCCGGTCCCGAGTGTGTACGAGGTGGTGGTGCGGAGTTTTGGGGTGTTGAAGGAGGGCTCCCCTCTGTAGCTGCAGCGTCTGGTGGAGTCTCCAGCCCCGAGCGGCAGCAGCAGCAGAAGGAGACGAGGCGCAGGAGGCGAGAGCGCACGGAACATGAGCGATCCCGGGCGGACCGAGGCTGCGGGGAGCCCCGGAGCAGGGTGAGGACCAAGAGGAGCCCCTGAGGGTGGCAGGGAGCCCCGGCTGCCTGCGGATAGCCCGGCCCGGGTCACTTTTATAAGGCAGAGTACGGGGCGAGCGCGGCGGCGACTCCTCATCATCATGTCGGGTTCTCTTGTGCTCAACAACAAAACCAAACCCCGAGCTGCCTCGTCTACCGCCGCCTCCAGCCTGCCCCGGAGCCCGGCACCTCACCCCGGCAGCCCGGTACCCCTCACCCGGGCACACTACCTCCTCCCCGACACCTCACAGGGGCAACAGCCCGGGCTGTGCAGTCGGGACAGTGCGAGAGGATTTGTCACTAACAATGGCGGCCATGTTGTCTCCCTCTCTCTCTCTGTCTCTCTCTTTTTCTCCACAACTTATTTCTCTGACTGGAATTTTAGGATTTTGGGGGGTCACTACCCCTTAGCCCTGCACCCCCTGGATAGATAAGGGTTAAATCACCCTTTATAAAAAAAAAAGGCTGGTTCTATCCATGGATTATATATACATCAGGATAGGAGAAGCCATGAGCCTTCGGAAAGCCACAGCCGAACGGCGTCTTGGGGTCGCAAAGGACGCGGCGCACGTGTGACCGGCGCTGAATACGGTTTTATAAAACGACACCGAGATTACGATATGTAGCGTATATCGGATGTGTTTTCAGACGAGACCGCTCCGTGTCATTACGATTTCTTGATTTTATTGACGTTGCGTTAACGAGGTAGAAGAATCTGCAAAAACAAAATTATCCATAAGCAAAAATATTCAATATTTTTTTTTTTTTGTAAATGTACAATATTCTATCTATTATTCCATCTGCTCTTTACATTTTTTTTTTACGGGGCGATTTAAAGTGATGGGGCGTCCGTTATTATATTGCTAGCCCCCCCAATTTTTTTTTAATAAAAAAAAAAATTGTAATATTTTTTAATTAAAAAAAAAAATAGTAATTATTTTTTTCTTCTCCCCTTAAGGATGACAGTGAAGCTGAAGAGCGGAGAGGAGAGGAAGCTGGACAACCAGGGGACGCCAGAGGCTGAGGAGGAGGAAGAGGGGACAACGGCGGCTGCTGCGGAGGCGGCGGTGGTGGCAGCGGCGGAGGGAGAGGCAGAAGATAAAAGCAAGACAGAAGGGGATCCGCTTATCTCACAGACCCCGGATAAGGATCCCCCTGAGTCCGCGACCCCCGGGCAGCCCTTCAAAGTCCAGCAGGATCAACACCACTTCCTGAGGTCCAGCGTCCGACCACATAGCAAGAGGCAGAGGAGGGATTCGGGGGGCAATGGACGCGCCCCCAGTGCCAAGAGCAAAGGTATCCCTGCACCCCTATATTGATATTTCGGGGTTCACCATGATCAACAAATTCCTTTATATTCTAATTTTTTTGAATTTTTTTTTACCCCCAAAATTTTTAGGTTCTCTCCAGTTTGTACCAGTTTTGTGCCCACTCAGGCCATTAATATTGCACACATAATTTTTAGTTTTTTTAATTTTGTTGGACAATTTATCTTTTTCTTGTGGGGTAAAAAATAATTTACTATTGTTCTGGTAGTATACATATAATTTACACTTCTAATAGAAAAGGGCTTATTATACAGCGGAGGAAGGCGGGCTAGAGACGCCATGATGGTAATATTGGCGATATGCCCTGGCGGCCATATTGGATTATTGGATTGTCGTCTGAGGAGGTTATGTAACAGCCTAGCAGTAGGGGTCAACGCGGGGGGGGGGTTGGGGGGCCTCAGAGCTCACCCATGAGGACCACATACTCGGAAACAGTGCCACCTATAGGTGGAACATATAGTCCAAATATTTGCGCTGTTGTTTAAAATTGGGCTAAAAATGTAATCAAAAACAATCAAAAATATAGGGAATTTATATAGAATTATTTGTATGTTGTTGTTTTTTTTTATATTTATTACTAATAAATAAGGCGGACGCATTGAGTTCTCCGTGTAGGTTACTTGTTGGATATACACACGCGATCGCTGCTGTTTATATAGATAAGAAAAGTAAGAAAATATTAAGGAATATTTAAACATTTTAATAATATTTAATAAAGAAAAATGTAAATGATTAAAATTGACGAAGAGAATTTGGCTCAAATTATGGAAAGACAATTACATTGCACCCCGCCGCAGTGTTTGATAGCGTTACTGGAGGTTTCCGGTAACGCTATCACTCTAACACTGCGGCGTTTGATCAAGCACTAGAAGCTGCTTACTTTAGTAAAATTGGGTTACAGGTCCTCTTTAAGTGGGGGGACTGATTATCTCCGGATTATTAAGTGGGAGGATGGAAATCTACCATCGAAATCCATCATGATAAACCACGCACCGTGACTGTGGTAAACTTCTTATATTTGTTATCCATGGCCTCCTTCCTTCTAAAATCAATTTATGATTATGCAAATTAGCCAGAAGGGCTCTGGGAGGCTCCTCCGTGTTGCACAGGCTCTTCTTAGATTCTACAAGGAACACTTCCCCCTTCCACTATGTGGAGGCAGAGGCACGGTGAAGTACAGAAGGGGCGGGGGAGACAGTGTAACAGCCTGTGAAGCTGCAGTATGGAAGTTTTCATTTGTGGATAACAAATATAAGAAGATTACCACAGTCACATTGCTTGGATCAAGGCGTAAGTGTCCCTGATCTATCATGATGGATTGACCTGTATTGTGCTGGTGTAATGGGTCATGAAACCTAAGGCAAGCGTTTAGCTGTAAATGTATCCGCGATCTGGAAAAGCTGCGGCGCTTGAAATGTGTTTCTAAACACAATTCAAACGCTGCCTTTAATTTTTACCTGCATAAGGCCTGTTCACACAGTGGATATCTGACGCTTAAAAGAAACGCCACCAAAAATAACATCAATTAGTCATTTTTTTTTTCTAATTTGCCGGATTCTAATGCACACCATGTATCAATCTGTTTTGAGTTGCAATCCATGGGAATAAAGGTGATAAACTGTTGGCTTCCTAATAAAATCAATGGGACACTGGTTCCAGTTGGATTTTGGTTCCGATGTCTCCATGTTAAAAATCCGCCATATGAATCTTTGTTTTTAGATGTTCAGGTCTGAATCGACTGAACTGACGTGTTACGAGTTGGGTCCTGGTCTGTAAGGGAGGTGGACACAAAGCGGACAAAAATTGCTGATATTTTTCATCTACAGAATGTTCAATTTCTGCAGTGGAAACAATCTGGAATCTTATTTATCTGCATTCATTCTGCAAAGAAAATCCCCAATTTTTGGAGATTCTCCATGTGGTTTTTGATACAGATTTTCAATGGATTCTTCTTCATTGTGGAGAATCTCCTATATAGCATGGAGGACAATGATGGGCCGCACCCACCACTTATGTTCAGGAAGAGGCCATGGTATGGGGAGGGTCTGCTCCTACAGGACGGCTATTAGTAGTAATTAGGAGATGTAACCAGTACAGTATTATCATTGGTAACAATCTCACCTCTGGCAGAACTATGGCATTTTCATGTATCCATCCCTTACCTGCCATTAAGATCTGAACATTGAGTATAATAACCCTGGAAAGATTAGGAAAGCTTTACTTTTTAAGGAAAATAAAAGGGAACGCGTTGAAACAGGTGATCTCCTTTCTAGGTGGAGTCTTGGGTAACACCCTGCTTCGGATGAGACTCCTTATCCTATCCTGGTGTTGTATTATAGACGCTAATGACCGTACAGAAATGTCAGCAGCCTCCTAAGTGTATAACCACAGAAGTCTCCATCGGTGATCCATGCTCGCTTCCAGGAATGGGAGGGGTTCTGGATAAAGTCTTATGAGGACGTCTCCATTGGTTATCCACACTGGCTTTTGGATAAAGGCTTGTTAGGCTTTTTTCTCTGAAAAGGATGTGGTGATTGGACCCGTTTTAAGGACACTTATCTTCTGGAGTGGGATCAGTAATGTCTGAATTTTAGGACCCCTGGTGATAATTAGAACAAGGGATTGCAAGTTCCCCTTATTTATGATGTGCAACTGTAAGGTGTAGTGCCTTCATTTCTATGGGATTGCAGGAAATGGTTGTCCTTGAAGTAGCACAGAAGTGAATGCAGTGCAGGTTAGTGCTATATACATATGTGGGGCTTACAGGCCCATCTCTCTGGGGGCCCCAGTGATCAGATGCTCATCTTATGAATTTGGGATAAATGCCAATAGTTGCACGACCCCTTTAAGCTCAATGATCTTTTAATACCCTTGGAGCAAAGTCTGGCAGCCGCTTATCTCACTTCCTCTATTGTTGTAACTGCTGAGCTGAAATGGGTGTGTTTTTAGGGGCGTTGGGGAAATGTAACTGCATATAGGATCCATAATGCAGTGATCTTTATGGTACTTGTCCTTCTGACATGTCAGAGACCTTGCTATGGTCCTGCTAGGATTTTTTTTACACTATGTTTGCAGTCAAAGTACTTGTGTAGATACGTTGGTGTCCTGGTCATTGTCAGGGGAGTAATGAAGGGTACAGATCCAGGAGCCAGGGTATCTCAACTAGTGCAATAATAATATATTATAATTGGGAATCCGGTACTGGTTTTGCATTAAGGCCGGTGATATCTCTGGTTATTGGCCTCATCCAAAGTGTGGATGAATTGTTTAACCCATGTCCCCCCAGGGCGATCATTCATCACCGCATCCATCTTTTTTACTCAATTGTGAATACCCCTATAATGAAAGCTGGAATCTATGACCAATACGAGATCCAGACCCCCACCACTGCCGCCTTCTGTGTGTGCATCCATGTATTATTATGCTGCGGGCCTGGAACCCACAATGATTGGATCCGTGCCTTATCGGAGGCCTTGCTGTAGGTTTTGGGCAGGTGTCATGTCTGGATTCTGGGGGAGTTGATGTGACGGCGGTGCTTGAGTGATGTTGAAGGAGCACGACTCAGGCTGTGAGTGGCACGTCGTGAGGAGGAGGCTGATTGTGTGCACTCACAACGGAGGCTTTTTCAGTCTAAAAATACTTAGTGACTTCATTCTGCAGTCCCTCCTGTTCTGCTCTGGTACAAGTTAATAGCACACGTGGGAGATGTCCTCCTGGTGCAGTATTCTCCTTAGTAACATGCAGCCATGTGGAGCCATCTTGTTCATGTGCTATGTTGAGGGTGATTGTTCCATACACTCTCTAAGGTGGTATTGTCCCTTGGCTATGCCATTGATGGATTCACATTGCCTCTTTGTCCATTACAATCCATTATGTTATTTAGTTTTAAACAGATAAGGGTGTTTAGTTTCCCAAATCCATGCAACACTTAAAATATACCACATCATCCATAATGCTCAGATACTTAGAATGAAGGAGCTCCTATTCTTAGTTTTTCCGTGCATTGAGTGGTAAATGAAGGGATTAAATAGCGCAGCACTCCATTCATTATTTTTGGTGGTGGTGCCACTGATCATAAAGCGCCCGATGAGCCTCCTTGCCTCAAATTCTAGTTTTATCAGTCATCTATTTGTCCACAGTGTGCACCATCCCTGCTGTGGGTGCGACGGGTGAAATGCCCGGCTGTCCATGTCTTCCCCTGGTGCCAGTGAACTCCGGGTGACCAGCTGATTGTGCCAGCCTCTTCATTTTAATAAAGTGATTTCATTACTGTGATCATGACACTCTTTGCTATTTCTTTCAGCACTGGACAGTGCCACACCATCCTCACCAAGCTGCTCCACCACCTTGGCACCCAGTACCACAAAGGCATCGGGCCGTAATGTCGCTCCATCTGCCACGGAGAAGGATGAGGGGAATAAGAAGAAGGTGCGGAGGCAGTGGGAGTCCTGGAGCACGGAGGACAAGAACACCTTCTTCGAGGCTCTCTATGAAGTGAGTGCGGGTTTAGTAGTGTTTAGAGGAGAGAATATATAGAATTCATATGCTCTTTGTAGTTGGATCTTCTTTTTTCTTTGCAAAGAGCATGATGAATATGAAGAATCTTCAGATATTTAATGTTATTTGCTCTGAGATTAGATCTGACTTATCCTTTTTCAATGGCGGCAGTTTGCTAGTTGTTGTCTGTATTGGAAGAGGAAGTATAGTGTGAGCTAACCAGCAACGATCCAGACTGAAGATGTTGTAACTGGTAAATGAGTAAAGCCGAGACATCACAACACACAACTAATCTGTATATGTATAGTATTGCTTATGAATGTGTTACTGGAAAATTATGAGACTTATCCATCGAAATTGGCTTGACATAGTAGCGTATTACTTGTATCCATGGAATTAATGGGCTGCAGATCTGAATCCCTTTTTAAGGGACTACAGAGCTACACTCTCCATTTTTCGGGATCAGTGGTAATTAGTAATAATTGACCTCCACCAATGATAAAATTATGTTATACACTAGTAATAAGCCATGACTTTAGGAGACACTAATGCCCCTTTAATTGACAGTTTGGTTTGTTTTCCCAAAATGGAGATGTCACAGTCACATTAAAAGGGACCTATACGGACGAACTGTTTAGACGAACGTGAACCGGCTGGGCATACTTCCGCCACGATGGAGAGGAGGATGGGTGACCCCTCTCCATTAAAATGCATTACGGACGGGCTGTACTACGGGGAAATATAGGACATGTCCTATATTTTCTCTGTGTATGGAGCGGCACGATGCCGTCTATGGGGGACATATATACGTCCCTCATACGGTAGTGTTAATGTAGCCTTTGAGTTCCAAGGTGGCAGCAATGCATGCACAAAGAAGACTAGGTTGTCTCCCGGCTTCATCCCGCATCACGAGAGAAGTCGCGCACCGGCGAGAACTTCAGATGTGAGTCCGATGTGCCCCATTGGACTCGCATCCTGGTCAGTATATATGCTTACTTTTTTTTACATTGCCCCCACCTTGATGGCTCATAAAGAGCATTTTGGGACCCTAAACCCATATGGACCTGTATGTGGTTTAGGGTCCCAAAACAGATGACAGGTCCTCTTTATAGGTGTTTCCATCCTGCTGATGCCTAATAGATCTTCACTCTGGTCCTTATTGGAGGGTCCCCCTCCCCTCCCGCTCGTATGAAGGCTGTACCCCCTTTTGGTTACATTTTGATATGCCCATCACATCCATGACTAAGTAATGACATCATCTTCTGTTCTGTCATGTGTTTAGCATGGGAAGGATTTTGAAGCCATTCAGAGCAACATTGCCCTCAAGTACAAGAAGAAAGCCAAGCCAGCCAGCATGGTGAAGAATAAGGAGCAGGTGCGGCACTTCTACTACAGAACGTGGCACAAGATCTCCAAATACATTGATTTTAACAATGGTGAGTATTCACACAAACTCTTTATTGTTCCTGTCATTTTAAGGGCATGTAATTGGCAGAATGAAGGGTCTTCACTGCAGCTTATAACAATGACGGCTGTATATGTATAGCATATGAGTCTGATATTGCAGCTTTATGGATGACTATATTGGGTCATGCAGTGAAGGTCAGTGAACCCCATGCATACCACATTGAAGGCCTATCATTGCATAAGTCCTCCCTAATATCAGTATGTGTGCCCAGTATGTCTCCCAAATGATTGTATGATCTCTGTCTGGTAATGCATGAGATCTATCATCTGATATCATTCTTACCTGAGTCTTTACCTCTTCATTTATCTTTCAGTATTTTCTTGTGGCCTCAAGAAGTCCTCGCAGGAGCTTTACGGCCTCATATGCTATGGAGAACTGCGGAAGAAGATTGGTGGTTGTAAGATATTTTCTGTTTGTTGTTGTACAGGATGATCATTGGGATTTGGAGTCTTCAAGGGTTAGCAGGTTGTTAAAGAAGCTTCACAAATCTTTCTCAGGTTCAGCTTCACTTCTGAAACTGCTACAGCCATACTCGACATAGAGAAAGCAGAGACTGTTTTTAACCATCCTGCTTAGCTATTCACTGTATACACAACACTAGAAGCAGCCATGACACTTTCCACTCTGGTAACAGGGCCATGTGATTACTAGGTAGCCAAAAGATCTCCTTTCAGAGACCAGCTCTGCATTGGGTCTGGGAAAATTGGCAAAAAATAATTTTGGAAATCTGAATATCTTCAATTTGAAGTTCAAATAATAAAAACAGTAAGAAATTCTAAAAACAGACACCACCACTACCCCACTCTGCAGCCTTTGGTCCCAGCTTTTTGTCTGCTTATAAATGAGGGAAGCTGCTCCAGATTGGTGAGAACCCCAGAAGTTCAAACTATTGCCAATCATGTAGATAAGGCATATGCTAGTGACATCACTGTACAATATGGCAGGAATCTCTCTGTTTTGCAAAAGTTTTGGCATCTGATTCTTGCATGAAGCTGATGTCGGGAATAAATAAGGTTAATTTAAAGCCCCTTTATGCGGAATGCAGCCACTAATTCTTCACCCTCTCTTCTTATTTCAGGTATGGATGATAAGAATGCAGCCAAGCTGAATGAGCTGATCCAGTTGGGGTGAGTGACAATCTAGTAGACTAGGTAGGTGTACCCAGAGCCCATAAATACATGATGAAGTAAGAATATCCATGTGCATCTGGGTTCTGATTGATACTCAATTCCAGTTTATTGAAGGGCTGAAATTTTAAAGGGATCTCTCCATAATTTTATTATCAGTGGGCTTCTCGCCTCTTCTGGAAAGAAGTTTGACTAAGCACTGCACCCCTTCACAGTCATTCCCTGCACAACTGTGCCCTGCGATCTACAGCACAGCTCAATATCAAGGGATTGCACGGCTATCCATTACTCATCCCCTATCCACATGATAGAGGATACATGTCACATTTGGCGGTACAACCCTGGTAGAGTTTGGCAGTGAAGTGTAGCAAAGAGCCGGACCCTTGGTGTCTGCTCTCCACTGATCTTACACTTCATATATAGTGTCACAACCCCTTTATGTGAATCTCCACGTGAACGGGGCCAACTGCAGGATGTCAGTCATGGCATTCTGGATCTTGCAGTGCAGCAGCAGATAGATAAGGAAGCACTAAGCTATTTTTATATTTCTCGAATCTTTTCACAGAGCGACCACTGTACGTTACAAAGGCAGGAACTTGCGGATAAAGGCTCCCATGTGCAGAGCACTGAAGAAACTCTGCGACCCTGAAGGAAAGACGGGTAGGTGTGGTGTGTAACTGTGAATTTTGTCACCTCGCTCATTGTTAGCAGGTGTCCATTCATGGATTTTATTGTCAGACTTTCGCTGTAATTGTCATGGTCTTGGAAAGAGGGATCAAAGGCTTTGTTCAGATGCAGCAGAATTCCTCAGCGACGGATTTGGCCACAAAAATTGTATCTGTTCTGTGTGGAATTTTCTGAAAATCTGTTCCAAATTTTTTACATTGCTGTGTGTGCTAATTCTTCATTCATTGCAGATTTGTTTAAGAGAAGCAACACAATTTATGCTCCAATCCTAACAATGTAGGGTCTTTTTAACCCCTATTGATGGAGCCATAATAATGACCCTTATCCTGAGGCTTTCTGTGGGTGGGAAATAAGTGTATGAACTTTGGGGGCAAACTGCTGTATTCCCCAGTGATCATAAGAATGACGTCCGAAGCTTCCAGTGGGCTTGGGCGCGTGCTACACTCCCTTCTGTAGTGCAGGAGACGTCATGGAAGTCCTATAGAAGACAATGGGGGTCATTTACTAAGGGCCCGAATGTTTGTTTTTTTTCCGACGGGTTATCCGAAAATTTCCGATTTGCGCCGTTTTTCCCTGAATTGCCTGGGGATTTTGGCGCACGCGATCGGCCTGTAGCGCTTTGGCGCCGGCATGCACTTGCCTGAAATCGGGGGGCATGGCCGTACGAAAAACCGATGGATTCGGAAAAAACGCTGCATTTAAAAAAAAAAAAAAAGTGTTGCTTGACACGCCCATACCTGCACCCAGCGTAGGACGATGAACTTCAGCGCAGCAGCGACACCTGGTGGACGTCGGAGGAAATACCTTAGTGAATCCCGACAGAACCCGAATCCTCCGCAGAGAATGCGCCGCTGGATCGCGAATGGACCAGGTAAATAAATCTGCCCCAATGTAGCAAGTTAAAGATGCACACACAATGTGCAATTCAAGAGACGTGTAGCCCCATTATGCCATACAAATCTCAAAAATATCCCTTTATAACTTTGCACAAATTATAAAATCTCCATTTAATGGCGCTTTCACATTTCCGTTACCAAATTGCATCAGTTTTTTTCATCCATGCTGATGATTAAAAAATGTGATGCAGCTGATGTGAACGCACAACTGTCGCATGTCCAGTCATGTAGTCCGCTCTCTGAACGTGCTCACATGCCTCCTTGAAGTTTACATACTGCATCTGCTGGTGTGTAGGTGGATTGTTTAGCTGCATCCATAAAATGTGGGTGCTAGTAGGATGAATTAAAAACCTGGAAAATCTCTGACTACTCCTGGGAATTATCAAAAATCTGATGTAAATACTTTTGTGTAAAAACTACAAAAGTGCTTAAGGAATGATGCCTTTATTGGCTAACCAGAAAAATAATATTTGTTGCAAGCTTTCCGGGTACGTCTACAATTTTCTCAACATACTACTCCTGGGAATTATACAGGCTGTCATACACAGTACTGGTATATTTTCTAGGGGCATATCTATATCTATAGTTGTTCTAACGTGCCAGACTGTAGCTTATCTACTTAACAGTAGATTATTAAAAAAAAAATCTATAAAATTGGGACTATATTAAAGTAGAACTCTCTATCCATATCTAGGTCTGAGCGATGAAGAAGATCAGAAACCAGCGCGGCTGCCATTAAAACTACCCGTAGAACTTCAGCCCCGAAACAACCAAGCCTGGGCCCGCGTGCAAAGCCTGGCGCAGAACCCACGCCTCAGGTATTAAAACTGAACTGATACTAAGAATAAGAGATGCCATATTGCTACTGATATCATTTTTAAGGAGAGGAGGTGGTTGTTCGGAAGAATACTAAAAAAAAAAGGGTGATTGGCTTAAAAAAAATAATAACCTGGTTTATAGCCCGTGGCTGCGTATTCTCGTGATATTTGGGTCCCCTACTGGTCTTTACTTCCTAGTGCCCTTTGCTTTGTCAATCACTAGTCACAGCGGTGGCTGCCTCTGTCACACAATATTTCCTGCATGCTGAGCGGACCTGGAAATGTGGCACAGCGGGTCATTAGAGAAACTCCAGCAATGGTTATAAATTAATAAAGGGTTTTCTAGGATTAAAATCTTGATGCCCTTTCTTGCAGTATTTTATTGGTGTGGGTCCGGCACTGAACAACATTGGGGTACATTTACTAAGGGTCCAAATTGCGTTTTTCCGCCGGGTTTCACAAATTTTTTGATTTGCGTCTAATTGCCCTGGGATTTTGGCGCACGCGATTGGATTGTGGCACATCAGCGCCGGTTTTCACTTGACAGAAATCCTGGGTCGTGGCCGTCAGAGAACCCGACGGATTCTGATAAACGGCGGAATAAAAAAAATAAATAAATAACGCAAAAATAGCACACACATACACCGAGACAGAGTAGGTGAATTCCGGCGGACTTCAGCGCAGCAGCGACAACTAGTGGATATTGGGCGCACAACCTTAGTGAATCCCGGAAGAACCCGAATCGGTGTCGGAGAACGCGCCGCTGGATCGCGACTGGGCCAGGTAAGTAAATCTGCTCCATTGTCTCTCTGAACATCTGATTGATGGGAGTTTTGGATGTATGACCCCAAATTTTTTATATTGTTGGCCTATTCTAAGTCATCACATAGGTCAGAATCTCCACGATTGAGCCACCACATTATAGCTGGTGGCTAATCCAGTAGCAAAACATGTGGGTTTGCAATCCGCATCATCTTATTTATTTCTGAGAAATAAGTGTTGAACCTTGCAATGCGAAAGTTGAAAACCCAAACCTGTCACCCTGACATTGTGGCAGGAGGTCCTAAGGGGTTCTTGGAATCGATTCTGACCCTTTTCCCAAAAAAAAAAAAAAAGAAAAAAAAGCGTTATTCTTTAACTCTTTAAAAATGAATTAATTGATGTATTTTCTCTTTGATTTCCTGCAGGATGATGGTGGAGCTGCACAGAAAAGTCTCCAGTCTTATTGAATTTCTCAAGCAGAAGTGGGCTCTTCAGGAAGTCCGCATTGTATCCTTTTACAATAGTCGGGTCGTCTGTCACAACTGTGGAGGTTTCTTCTTTTACTTAAATTGACCCTTTTTATAGCTTTTATGCTACTAAACCAGCAGCCCCCTCAGGGTGTAAAATATCTTTTTTTTCACACTCTACGTGAAGAGTCTGGTAGCTAAATGGTTTAAAAGCCAGTGACTGGTTACCTTTTTTAATGATGCTTCTTTAATTTTCTGGTTTCCTTATGGTTCCTTGCTTTCCTTTAACAATTATTCCTCAGAGGAAAAGCTTGGATGATCCTCAGTTAGCAGACGTGGAGCCTCCGGACTCCAGGGAAGAACTGCACCTCTTTCCTCCGGAAACAGCTCAGTTGTCATCTTTACCAGGAGTGGCGAGGGTTGTCCATTCCAAAGCCCATTGTACCGTCCACTGGCAGGAGTCTGGCAAATGCAAACAGAGCACAAAGGACTCTTACTTGCTACCCCCTGCTCAGATCCTTGGCGTCCAAACTGGACAGGGCACAGCTCGGGTACAGCTTAAATGCCCACGAGGTAATGCGGATGCTAAACAAGGAAACAAAGTGGAGGTGCCCAGTAACGCCGCACCAGACAAGACTCCGAATCTTGAGAATGGCTCGATGGAGAACATATCTGATGGGGTTTCAGATGGTCCAAAGACTCCCGATGAAGCTCCTCCGGAGGCTATGGATACCTCTGCAGGTGGTGAGATCATGTCCTGTGGTCCACCGCCAGATGTGGAAGAACTTTCATTAAATGATCCCCTGCCCCGGTATTTAAAGTCTTGCCAAGATCTGATTGTCCCAGATACAATTCAGATGGCTGATAACATTGCTGCCTGCCCTCCAACATCTCCAGAGACAAACTCCAAACCTCCTGAAGATGCAGAGTCTCCAAATCAGAAGGTGGAGACACAGACCACAATCCTCCAGCCACAGGATCATTGCACTACAAAAAATTCAGGATCGGACACTCAGGTGAAGGAGCAGAGTGGTTCGTCCAAGGCTCCCAAAGACAACTCTAACCAGCGCACTGAGCAGCTACGTCAGGAAGGCTGGAATCAACAGACATCCGAAAATCTGACACTAGCCGAGGTCTACCTCATGCTGGGCAAACCGGGCAAGTTCCAGTTGGAGTACGAGTGGATGGATCCTACCAGATCAGATGACTCTGACTCCCCTTTACGCCACAAACAAAGACTCTTGAGCTGTCTATTACGCCTCATAGCTACAGAGGTGAACGCCAAAGCTGTAAGTGGTCCTGGCCTATTCTTATGCATCTGCTTGGGTCTATGACAGCGCATATCTACCCCTTATCTACAAGCATTCCAGGCTTGTGACCCATTGGTGAACATGAGGCCTTAGTGTAGTCCCATCAGTTAGCTGGGAACAGGAGGCAGACGGCGCCGTTTCCTGTGTTGTGGTCAGACTGGGTTACTGCAGATCAGCTCTCAATTACTTGAGTAGGAGCGTAGCAGCAGTGACTACACAGAGAACGGAGATGCCTGCTTTATTTGGTTATCTGATTATTTGGTGCTTAGAGCCTTTGAACTGTGGGGGTGCTGGGTGTTGGATCCCCACCAATCTAATATTGAGGACCTATCCTCAGTCAAACCTGCTCCCTAAACCTGAGTCATGCGGGCTACATTGTAAAAGAGCTAGCTGTGCCTATGGGACTGATTCGACTGTATAAGGATCTGTATTGCAGTATAGAAGAACACAGAGGGAGGGATTGGCTGCTTGACCAGTAACATAAGGCTGTATGACATAATCCCTTCATGTCTGCCAGGTCTGCACTGAGTACTGGGCCGTGTATAAGCTCTGGACAGATCGGGATACACATTGGAATGTATATAAGTAGATCTGAAGCCATAGGGTGTAATACTGCTGAAATTTTGTATAATATTGTTTGTCATATATATTCTGAGGAATATATATAAGTAACAACTACCGCATATACTCATGTATAAGCCGAGATTTTCAGCACCAAAATCTACTGAAAAACCTCACCCCGGCTTACACACAAGTCAATAAAACTTTCTTAAAACTTACATACTCACCTTCTGGTGCCCACCGATGCTCACCCCGGCTCCGCTTCTGTCTTCTCCACGAAGCTGCGGTCAGTGCGGCTCCTCTTCTGTCTGCTGTAACAGCCGGCAGAGCCGTGGCCATGTGTTCTGCCGGTCGTCTGGCAGAGCTCATGGCCGTGGCTCTAAAGGGGTCTGCCTACATACTAAAGGGGGCTGGCTGGCTGTGTATTACAGTCAACTGGCAGGCTATATACTGGGAGGCCAATGCATTTCCCACCCTCGGCTTATACTCGAGTCAATAGGTTTTCCCAGTTTTTGTTGGTAAAATTGGGGGCCTCGGCTTATACTCGAGTATATGCGGTAAGTCCCTCTGCACCTACAGTACAGTGCAGTTGGGGCGGAGCAGGGAATGCGGTTGCAGCACCTATAGCCCATAGAGACTGGAGCTGCTACCGTGCCTTGAGAAAGCAATGAATCGAAGGGGAAGTCATGTGATTTCCCTTGTCCAGATATAGTCTGTAATACACAGTCCTTGTATGATGGGGTATGATCCAACCCCACCGCAGCTCTGCTACACACTTACAGCAGTGTCATCTTATTCATCTGTATTTTTTTGTTGTCTTTTTTTAAAGGGTTTTTCTACTACTGTATCAAATGTGTTGTGTTCTTTTTTTTATTAGCCTCCACAGGCTCCGGAAATGGCATCTGTTGCTACATCGCCCTTAAAGGTACCAGGGCAAGACCAGACCCTTACACCGCCTGGTAAAGTCATCACTCTAGTCTCCCGCAACCCAGACAGCAGGCGGTCGCAGCCAGCACACCTGCAGTCCACCTTCTCCCCTCCTTCTAATACCTCAGGTAAGTGGACAATAGATGGTTGTGATTTAAAGGGGTAGTCCCCATATCTTGAAGACATGTCATCACTTAAAGGGGTTATCCGGTTATAAAAATGTACTTATGGCCGGGCTGGGGCAGGCTATTTAATAATAATAAACGGTACTTACCTCCTCCGGCGGCGCCGATGTCCTGCGCTGTGGTCCGTTTGATCCGTGCCCCTGTTTGTTTACAGGGGCACAGCAGCCATGCACAGAGAGCAGGAAGCTCTCATATGAGCCGGACATCAACAGCGCCGGAGGAGGTAAATACCCGTTTATTATTTTTAATTAGCCTGCCCCGGCCCGGCCCTAAGTAAATTTTTATAACCGGATAACCCCTACCATTACCCTACCCTACTATAACTGGAAATCTACCATTAAAATCCAGGCACTTTTACTCCTAGATCCACCATGACTGTGGTAATCTTTTTTTGATTTGTTATCCATGGTCTTCTATCTTCTAAAATCAACTTTTAAAATTCCGCTAATGAGCCAGAAGGGCTTTGAGTGGCTTCACCAGAGCTCCTCTGCGCTGTTGATTCACAGACTGTTGCACTGTGCTGGGGAGAGGGGAAGTTCTGAGGGAGCATGTGCTCCTGCACTGTGCAATAGCCTATGAAGCTACAGCACAGAGGGGTTATGGTATCCTTGGCATAATTATAAAAGTTAATTTTAGAAGGAAGAAGGACATGGATAACAAATATAAGAAGATACCACAGTCACGGTGCTAGGTAAGTGTCCCGCGTGTATTCATGCTGGAATTTGATGGTAGATTTTATTTAACAATTGGAGCAGAGCTGCAGTTATTGTGCAGGGGGCATCTGTGTTTCTCATGAGCCTTCTCCCTATTTAGCATGTGTCATTTTACATGTATGTGTCTTTCTGTCTGCAGGTTTCAGGAATCTATCTCGCCCGCTCCTGTTTGGTGGTCCTTTGGGGTCTGTGACGACCAGTAGTGATGGGGCAGTGTTTGCAGTTCCCACCATGCTTCCACCCAATAGCCGTCATTCCAAAATCTCCTCACCAAGCAAGGAGTCAGAGGCAGCCGGTCGCCAGCATTTGGATGCAATTAGTGTATGTATATTTATGTCGCGTAGCGTATCCCTGCAACAAATACCACAGTGCTGTACACAGCTTGCAATCGTATCTGTATCTTGTTATAGCGAGTGCATTAAACTGGACATAAACTTTACATTCAAATCTTCCACGCTTGTATTATTGTAGCAAATTCTAGTTAAATCACTGATACAGGCTGTTGGGGGATTTTTTTTATTTGGTGTCCTTTCTAATTCTAGCTCCACCATCAGCTATTTGGTCTAATGTAACATTACCCAGACATTTATTGCCCCTTCAGGGAATATTCGGCATCACATGTCATTCATTCCAATGAATGGCCCTAAATGAATGGTCAGCATGCTGGGACAGGGGACCCTTATTTATAAGGGAAGTCGTCATTGTGAGAACCTTTTAAACTAGGTTTTCGGGCGACTTTAAAGAGAAGTTGTCAACATTGCTGACCCATCATTACACTACAAAAATAGGAACATTTCTTGTATCTATATAGAGGCCATTGTACAAGGAGGGGGAGATAAGCTGTGACATCATCTATTGTCAGTAGTGATGTAATGATGGGTCAGTGTTATCTATATAGAGGTCATTGTACAGGGAGGGGGGAGGAGATAAGCTGTGACATCATACATTGTCAGTAGTGATGTAATGATGGGTCAGTGTTATCTATATAGAGGTCATTGTACAGAGAGGAGGAGGAGATAAGCTGTGACATCATTTATTGTCAGTAGTGATGTAATGATGGGTCAGTGTTATCTATATAGAGGTCATTGTACAGGGAGGGGGGAGGAGATAAGCTGTGACATCATACATTGTCAGTAGTGATGTAATGATGGGTCAGTGTTATCTATATAGAGGTCATTGTACAGGGAGGAGGAGGAGATAAGCTGTGACATCATTTATTGTCAGTAGTGATGTAATGATGGGTCAGTGATATCTTTATAGAGGTCATTGTACAGAGAGGGGGAGGAGATAAGCTGTGACATCATCTATTGTCAGTAGTGATGTAATGATGGGTCAGTGTTATCTATATAGAGGTCATTGTACAGGGAGGGGGAGGAGATAAGCTGTGACATCATCTATTGTCAGTAGTGATGTAATGATGGGTCAGTGTTATCTATATAGAGGTCATTGTACAGGGAGGGGGAGGAGATAAGCTGTGACATCATCTATTGTCAGTAGTGATGTAATGATGGGTCAGTGTTATCTATATAGAGGTCATTGTACAGAGAGGAGGAGGAGATAAGCTGTGACATCATTTATTGTCAGTAGTGATGTAATGATGGGTCAGTGTTATCTATATAGAGGTCATTGTACAGGGAGTGGGAGGAGATAAGCTGTGACATCATTTATTGTCAATAGTGATGTAATGATGGGTCAGTGTTATCTATATAGAGGTCATTGTACAGGGAGGAGGAGATAAGCTGTGACATCATCTATTGTCAGTAGTGATGTAATGATGGGTCAGTGTTATCTATATAGAGGTCATTGTACAGGGAGGAGGAGATAAGCTGTGACATCATCTATTGTCAGTAGTGATGTAATGATGGGTCTGTGTTATCTATATAGAGGTCATTGTACAGGAGGGGAGGAGATAAGCTGTGACATCATTTATTGTCAATAGTGATGTAATGATGGGTCAGTGTTATCTATATAGAGGTCATTGTACAGGGAGCTGTGACATCATCTATTGTCAGTAGTGATGTAATGATGGGTCAGTGTTATCTATATAGAGGTCATTGTACAGGGAGGGGGAGGAGATAAGCTGTGACATCATCTATTGTCAGTAGTGATGTAATGATGGGTCAGTGTTATCTATATAGAGGTCATTGTACAGGGAGGAGGAGGAGATAAGCTGTGACATCATCTATTGTCAGTAGTGATGTAATGATGGGTCAGTGATATCTATAAAGAGGTCATTGTACAGGGAGGGGGAGGAGATAAGCTGTGACATCATCTATTGTCAGTAGTGATGTAATGATGGGTCAGTGTTATCTATATAGAGGTCATTGTACAGGGAGGGAGAGGAGATAAGCTGTAACATCATCTATTGTCAGTAGTGATGTAATGATGGGTCAGTGTTATCTATATAGAGGTCATTGTACAGGGAGTGGGAGGAGATAAGCTGTGACATCATCTATTGTCAGTAGTGATGTAATGACAGTGATCTTATAAGGTTATTATGAATCAAAAATAAAAGTTTAGGACACATTCGGCTTTGCCATATCAATCTGAAATATTCCTGTGATGATAGTACACAAATATTTCACAGTTTTTGGCCTCACCATTTCTATCTCTTATTGCAATAAATGTGAAGCCAGGCTGGATGAGTGGATCAGATGAGGCCTCACAAGTGACAGCAGAATAGAGATAAGTTTCTGTCTAGACTAAACAAAACTTGCAAAACTTTTGGTATAACATAAGATTGCTTCAAAAACAGTAAAGCAGAATCCTGTGTCCTCTACAGTAAAGCTATTACTTTGTATCCCTTCATGACCTTTTCTATAAATTTTGCACTTTCAGTCTGAATTTTTCTTGCCGAAGCCTAAGAAGCCGAGAAGTCGACACTTGCGGAAGCCGTTAGTTGTCCAGGTGAGAGGTGGAGAAAGAACTGATTGATTTGTGAAGTTATTCCCATTGATTATAGTAATAATTGCTTCATATAAATTAAATAATCTAAAATTTTATCATTTTGAAATTATTATGTTAATTAATTTTTATAATTTATTCTCACAGAGGACCCTTCTTCCCCGACCGTCCGGCAGCTCTTTACCACATGTCTGCTCCTTCTCCATCCTCTCCAATTCTTCAGTAGCAGGTACAGCAATGGCCGGGCTTCATGTCATGCAATCCCTCTCTGAGGATGGTTATTTCTATCATAGTTACATGTTTCAGTGAAGAGTTAATATGCGTTTACATACATAGCACTACACAAGTTTACGGCCATGTTTATTGATCAGCCAATAGAAATGGCTTTCTGTCCTGCTTGTCAGGACAGGAGCGCTACCTCTGCAGTAGCATGACAGTAGTTATATAGTCTGATTATGTCTAAGTCCATCCTGATCAGCACAGATCGAACCAGTCTTTGCAGTCAGATCTTATTTAATCTTTGCACAATCTCTTTAATAGCCATGCTCATCTTGTGTGTCATAACTAATGATGTGAAATAATATACCGAGATTTGTAATCCGGAAATTTCTTTATTGCAGGGCGTGGTTCATTCAGACCCATCCACTCCACCCTCAGTAAAGCCGTGTCTCAGCCCATTGTACCAAAAGGACTGACTACTCCGGCCACCAATTCTTTATCAAGTAAGTCACGTGTAGGCATCCCATAGTTATGTGGGCAGATGCAAGCTCATGTTACAATCTGGATAAGTTGTGTGTCATACATTGTCCCCTTATGTGGCAGAAGGACCTACATAGGCCCCAGGGCTTGTGTGAGTGACTTCCACTTCTGCACACTTTATGGTCTCCCCAATTGGAATTGCAATTCCAGCAATAGAAATGATTGCAGGTGGTTACTTATTGGGAAAGACAATTTGGTAAATAACAATTGTAATTATTACCCCCTGCTCATTGACTTCCTCTGCTCTTCATGTATTGTCACCATTGTACAGGCTATGTCTGGTATTCCATGTCATTCCTATAGAATCCTAGACATAGCCCAAGGCAAAGGTGATCAATTGTAATGCAGGGAAACTTCTTTCAGTTTTTAGTAGGGATTTCTGACATTAAGTCATAGTCACAGCATTGATACGATTTTACCATCAAAGTTCTAATTTTCCTTCTAATTTTCACCAGGCGCTATTGACTTGGCCGCTAAAAGTGCAGGGATTATCCCAGGATCGCCATTGCCGGTTTTGGAGGCTGTGGGCTTAGTGGGGATCGGCCCCCTTCCATCAGATGGGTTAACTAGTGCTGTACCAGAGCCTACAATAGAGACTAGAAGTGGTGATCCCATACCAGCTGTGACTGTGTGTCCTGAGGTAAGTCCATACCAGCTGAATGACTTGGGGTGGGTGTCCCGGGTCATTCCATCACATTGAAGTATAAATATTCTGTTCTTTAGGTTCCTTTCATTGATCTTTCCACGCCCGCGGTGCAGGATGCGGCTCAGCCTTTCCAGGTACTTTTTTTGTCTCCTTCGTGTTTGTGCAAGTCTTTATCTACACAACTACATGTGACCTCTGTTTTCTTTACTAGCCATCTTCCATATTGTCCATGCCTCCCATTTCGGCAAGTCCTCTTCAGAATGGTAATCCAGACCCAACAAGATGCGCCCCTAGCAGTTCTAGTCCTTGCTTCTCTCCCCCAAATGTCTCTGCTCTTCTGGATATATCCCTCCCTGGCCCTCCGGATGATGTCCTGTCACATGGGGAGCCGGCGACGCACATCAGCGACTCCATCATTGAGATCGCCATAAGCTCGGGGCAGTATGGTGAGTTCACAGACAAATACATAAGTCCTACTGGTTTTACATTCACATGATATATGGATTGGTAACATGGGTATAGTGTGCTGTTTGCAGCTTTTACACCATTGACATGTTAGGAATTTCATTCTTGGTTTATGCAAGAATTAATACGGTTAATTACTAAGGTAAGTCCAACTAGACATTAGGGGGTGGTACTAAATCCAGTACTTTTCTTTGATTCAATCTTGGATTTCCAACATCCAACAAGAAGGTTATCCCAGTCAACATCTGTAGATGGTCAATAGTTAAATTGCATTGCCATTGAGCACCATGGTGTATGGTTTGTAGTTGCTTGCGATTTTCACAAAATCCTCAAGACATACCCTCTATAACATCTCCGCTTCCTTTTTGTTTTTCAGGAGAAGCTGTTCCTCTTTCTCCAGCCAAACTTAATGAAAACTCTAAGAGTCTTCCCTCTCCCTCCACAAGTCCTCACCAGAACTGGATCGCCTCTCCCAGTCATGACCCCCAGTGGTATCCCAATGACTCCTCCGACTCCACACTTAGTAGCTTACTCTGTGAGTACGGACTTCTTTTACTGTTATGCAACTTGACAACCTATAATACCTGTTCTTTACAATTTATAAGATCATTGCTTACTGACATTGAATGGAATATGAACATATTCTGCTAGCACCCACTATAACATGTTGGGAACCATTGACTTTTGATTTGATATATCTAAAATATTTTCTCCTTTTACTCCACAGCAAGCTTTATCTCTCCTGAGAAGAATAAGAAAGTTGCACCGGCAGCAGCAGGGAACCCCAGCGGCACGTCTCTTCTAGGCCCCAGCTTGCTGGATGGGAGCTCCAGGGATTCATTTGTGTCTCGATCCTTGTCAGATGTGGTTGAGGTTTGTAAATAGAATCCTAAATTCTGTTCATATTATGATCCCAAGCCACAGTAATATTAAACAGGTGCAGTAATGTATATTGGTTTGTTTTAAAGAGAATCAACACAGCAATTTTGACTCCCTAAAAGTGTTTTCCATTCCATTATCTGTAGGGTAAAAGGTAATTGGAAGGGCTCTCCCCACAGGAAACCCTAGACAGCCGCTATATTACAACTTGAGCTTTCCCTAGCCCGAACTCCGACAACTGGAGCTTAACTGACATGCTGAGTTCAGTTCCGGTTGCTCAGGGGGCGTTCACTCGTTGCGTTTTCATTGCATTTTAAAATGCATAACAACAGCTGAGGAGAGGTGACTTGCCTAATTACATTATTGATTGCATTTGTTAACAAATACGTTAACAAAGCAAATAGGTTTACACAGTTAATATCACATTTACAATGCGTTTTGTAAACACAAATGTTAACCGTAATGTAGTTTGGCAAATCACCTCTCCTCAGCTGTTGTAATGCGTTTCAAACCGCAAAAACCAACCAAAACGTAACGTGTGTGCACACACGCCCAGTGTTTGGGCCAAACATTCAAGCCAGCACACGCTGTGAGTTTGGTGCGAGCTGGAGCATCACACTGGCTAGTTTGTAAGGGGTCTCAATCATCTGGTCGCCTGTAGTGATAGCCGTCACACCCTACAAATCTTATACAAGATGTATGCTATGGATAGGGCATCTATACATTTGGGTTCTAAAACCAACAGTGCTTAAATACTTCCTTGCGTTCAGAATAGGTCATCAGTATCAGATTGGTGGGGGAACAACATCCAGCTCTCCCAAAAATGAATGAAAGCTCAAGACAGAAGGCTCAGTTCTTGGTGTAATATCCCAAACCTATTTTAAAGTAATGGGAGTTGATCTGCAGTAACCTGGTCTGACCACTAAGTGGACCACATCTTTGTTGGGCATTCACCTTGTATTGAGGACTTATTGCATGGATAGGTCATCTATATTTTCATCCCTAATAAACCCCTTTAAGTAGGACTTTCTGTAACAGATTGCCTTAAAGCCATTTTTTTCTCTCTGCAGGTGGTGGACTCGCAGCTGGCTTGTCTGATGAATGAGAACAGTATAGATTACATATCTCGCTTCAACGACTTGGCCCAAGAGCTTTCTGCCACCGACACAAGACGGGAACCACCGTTTGAAGCAGGAGCCCCTGGAAATGGGCAGCCCATACGTGACCTGTCTTAGGGTGCAGCGTGGGGCAGGAGCTACACTATATGTAATGCCCATAGGAATCAGTGTGCACGTTCACTCCCAGATGGTTCTTCTGGGGTCTGCCGTGGGCATTGGATAAAGAAGCGTTGTTTTATAATGCAGTATTTCACGTTGGTGGTGATGATGTCACAGCTTGTGACGCCTCTTTTCTTGTCATCTGTGATGGCATTCAGGATGTACAGTAAGGTCTGAAACCGTTTGATTACCACAGTCTAGATGTGCGGGACGGTAACCAAACTTCTGCAGGTGACGGCGTATTACAGCCGCTATGTACATAAGGGTTATGCTGGAGGATGAACCATCGGACATCTGCTACAGCCCTGGAACAATCGTCTTAACAAAGCGCTAAGACTCACAATGCATTACTCTGCCGAAGATAATAAGCCATATTGAATCGGACTTCATCCCTGGGCTTGGTGCAAAATATGCAATTTTTTTTCTGTGTTGCATTTAATTTTCTCTGTTCCTTATTTTATGTGGAAGAAGGAAATGCAAGAATTTTGTAAGATTACAGTCTTGTAAGTGATTGATGTGCAGTTTTGGGTCATGGGACAAGATGGTAGGAAGAGGGTTACCCAATCGGGACCCCCCCAGCTTGCCTTTTGAGTTGCAATTGGCTCAGTGTTTAGCCTCCTGTTCCGTGCAGGGGCGCTGTCTGTACCCCTCACTCCTGTCTCTGTTCTTGATGATGTTGTTGCTCTTTGCTGGGGGCTGTGTGGATCTACTTGCCGCAGCGACGCCAGGGATTGGGGTGGTCGACGCTCCCTGTAATCTGTGAACACATTATGTCAGATGAACAATCAGTAGGTTATGAAGATTCCTGAGATTATCCTACAGTAATATGCACTTTTATGAACAATAGTCACTAGATTGTCCTGGATACCATGTTCTCATGTTACTTTTACACCTTACAGAGAATTTGTTGTCATTTTTGACCACTTAACATTGAGGGTTTGTCCCTGGAGAGCTGTGTAATTGTACGTTGTTATTAGAAGCAGGATTGTAGCTTCTCCAAGTGCACTCTGGGAGTGTTCTCCTAACACTGCTGTGCTCTAATTTGCCTGCATTGATCTGCTACTTACCTCTCCTCTGTAGTAGGCTTCTGGTTAAGAGCAGAGGGCAGGGGCTGTAGCACAGCTCAATGTTAAGATCTCAGAGCACAGTAGTGTGAGGACAACCTACATAGCACAATCATGGAATATTAATCCACAGTCCTGCTGCTACTAACAACATACACAAATGTCTGATTTGTACCTCTCCACAGGGACAATGCCTAACACTGGCTGCAGTCTACCTGACAGATCCCTTTTTGTGTTTCTTATGTTTCCTGGATAATCCCTTTATTGGGGGAGCCTTTATTTTGCTGGAGACCCCCAGGAGAAGTTGCTGTCACCCAATGACTTCCTCTGTGGTGGTCTCAGAGAGAGATAGCTGCTTGTTCATGTCTCTCTGTAGAGGTGGGTTCTTCCTTTCTGGATATTCTAGGATTTTCTTTACTACACTGGGGTTATTTGGGATTCACATTGGTCTCTTGCATCCACCCTCTAATGTGTGTTTATTTTATTTTTCACGTTGATGTGGAATCATTGAAAACTTTTGGGTTTGTCAAGACCCCCTGCACCTCTTACTATAAAATAAATTGCTCTATCATAAATACTACATCCTATCCATAAAAAAAAAAAATATGACATCACTTCCTAACCTCTAGGATCGCTGTTATAACTGCACAAGGAGGCGCCCTCTGCTGTACAGGGACCCGCACCCTGATGGGGTGATAAGTATATTCCTTAGTATATGACATGAATGTGAGTTGTCGGGGGGATTTCTAGATGTCATTGTTAGGCAGAGTTTTCCTAGCTGACATAACTCCATTGTTACTATGCACCATATTATTGCAAAAAAATATTCATATCCCCTGTTATATATTCCTAGTGACTTAATAGATGTATAATAAGGAAACCCTACAAATGGCTGCATCACATGGAAGGGGCTGTAGCAGGGGGGACTTTTAAAGAAGTTGTCTGAGTTAGAAGGGGGGGGGGGGAGTTCTGTTCAGATTCCCATTCTTGAAAGTCTATACCAATGTCGGGTAAAGTAATCTGACTACCAATCACGGGAACAGGGGGCTAATTTCCACCATTGTCAGATCAAGTATACATCCTGCTGCTCCGTGCAGGGTCTGTGCTGAGAATAGCCATGTGTCATGCTCCGTTATATGCATCGCTCTCCTATCCTATATATACACATCAGGAGGTCCATTTGTAGGCGGGAAGGGGACCCTTGTTGTTGTGATCTCATCTTTCAGACCCTCGCAATCAGACCCCCCCCCGCCTCTTATCAAGAGGATATAGGATACAACTATCAAATTTGAGACCACCCATTTAGCTGCCTACGATTCCATTTAGCTATCCCACAGGTTCCATATCCTTAAAGGGCATGTTCATACGTTGCGTTTACATTGCATTTCTAAACGCATTCCAACAGCTAAGAAGAGGAGATTTGTCTAATTACATTACTGTTAACCTTTGCGTTTACAAAATAAGTGCGTTAACACGTGGCTTTTTGTAAACGCTAATTTTAACAGTAATGTAATTGGGCAAATTGCCTCTTTTCAGCTGTTGTAATGCGTTTAGAAACGCAATGTAAACTCGAACCAAAATGCAACATGTGAACGCGGCTCAAGGGGTTTTCCAGGAATTTAGAGCAGAGGTGGGAAAAATGAAAGGATGCTTATGCTACTTCAGATCCCGGTTCCCACTTCTCTCTGGTTTTCAGGACTGCACCCAGCTAGAAGTTCCAGGTGGCGGGGAAGAGGGGGTGGTCATGGGACCCACTTCTACCAGTGAGTGGTCTCCTTGGAGCAGGGGACACCAAAGGAAGTGACGTCCTGTTGTCTGAGTAGACCATTGCTTGTCCCACCAGGGACAGTGCCGAAATCCTGATTTGGCAGCCAGAGTGGGGTATGTATGTGTTTAGGTTTTGCTTCTCCCAACCCCCTCCCTGATTGCCAGGTTCCAGGAAAACCCACCACATTCTTGTGGGGAAGGGTTGTCCCAAGTGCCCGATAATCCATGGGATGCAGCCAGTTATAGGGTTTATTACTTTATGATCCAGCAGCCACAGGATGGCGCCGTCCTCCACGCGTCGGCTTCAGGTACAATGTTATAATATAACTGCGCTTTTTTTTTGGGGGGGGGGGGGGGATTAACGTGTAATGTGTTCTACTAAGGGTTATAAGAATCCTAATAAGTGATTATGGATGATCTGAGTGTAATATAATATGATATATAAGAGTAATGTGTACAGTGTATAGAAGTATCACAACCGTCTTCACCTCCGCAGGACAAGAACGGGTTCACAATCTTTTGGGGTTTTTGTATCATATTGTACATTTTTAAGTTATTTACTCGTTGCAGCCGTGAACCAAGGGCTGGTTTTTGTTGTTTTTTTTGGAAGGGGGGTGGCTATTTAATAAAAGTGGTCGCTATTTAACACTGCTGTTAATTCACGCGCAAAAAAGGGGTTCAGATTTCGGGGGGGGGGGGGTCAAAGGGGGTTAATTTGGATTTGTAAAACCTGGTATTGTTTTCCTATCGTGCATAAATATATTGAAATCCTTGCACTGCTTTGTGTCTTTTTTTTGTTTTTGTGGCTTTACAGAATCTGAGCTCGTAAAGAGACAGTATTCCATAAAGGGTTAACAATTGGGATCCTTCAGGAGCCAAATGAGGGATCGGGATTGCAGCTTTTATTCTGAAAATAGCGCCCACAACTGTGCGCAGTCTGTGTGTGGTATTGCAGCTTTTAATGGCTGCAATACCAGATGCTACCTGTAGCCTGGAGGGGCGCTATTTATGGAACGTAGGTGACATGTACAATTCTGGACATCCCTGAGCATTTAATTAGTAGAGGCAGACTCCATCCCCCTCTGCAGGCAGTAGGAGACCTCCCTGCTCCTCCCCCCCCCCCCCTCCCCTCTCCATAGACTTCTATGTCATCTATCATGGAGCTTCTTTATGGTTACTAGCAAGAGGATATTCAGCAGCAAATTGTAAGGGAATAATAATAAGGATAATAAGTAGGTGGAGAAGAAAGTATAAAGTTCTTTGTTCATTATTGTAAAGTTTGTGTAAACTTTTAATCTCTTTAAACTTTAATTGCTTTTTGGCTGCTGTAAAATGCTGCAAATTTTTCGCCCTCAATTCCGTGGCAGAAAATCCAGTTTATGTCACGTATCAAGAAGTGGGCTGCGTGTCTGGATATACTGTGGGCTGTGTTCACACAGTGCAGTTGGGGGGGGGGGCGCAGTTAAAGGGTCCCTAAAGATCTGTTGTTGCGCTGTATGAACAGCGACAGACTATGAGACTCAGGATGATGTCACCTAAGCCCCCAGACTCCTTGGACATGCTATTTAGGTCTTGGGGGTCCGGTGGGCGGTCCAATAAGGGACCTTAGTGTCATTTTGGGGTCAACCCCTTAAAACTTTTCAGTGTTTTGATTGTTTTAAAAAATTTGATAAATCCTTTCATATACATTGGTACATGTCAGACCCTTAGAAATGTTGTACCAGTACCGAGGCATGCTGGGTGTTGTAGTACCAATGGCATGCTGGGTAAAATTAGAAAAAAATAAAATAAAACTGCTTCTAAACTTCCCCTTTAAGAGTTACCATTCTCTGTCTGTTTGTTTCTCGAAGATAATGACGCTTCACCACTTCCTGCTTCGCCTCCATTCACATTAACCCCTTCAGCGCTGCCCGTCACCTTCATTCATGACGGCGGAATCTGCATTATGTGACTCAAATTTCAAAGTCCCGCCTTATTCTATCATCTGTCCAATGGGAAGCCAACAAACGGGGGTGATCGACGTTATTAGCCATCCAATAAGCAGCGAGGAAGGGAAGGGCAGAACTCTCTACAGATTTCTACTCTGATTGGACGATGGCATTGACAGACAGTGAGTTTGGCGAATCAGCGAGCAGCCCGCTCTGCCCAGGGCTTCCCCTCTGTCGGCTGCAGTCGCCTCTCGGTGTCTCCGTGTCCGGACGCTCCTCCGCAGGCAGCCGCAGAC
The DNA here is from genome assembly GCF_040894005.1 of Engystomops pustulosus. NCBI lineage: Eukaryota > Metazoa > Chordata > Amphibia > Anura > Leptodactylidae > Engystomops > Engystomops pustulosus. Next base: position 22,440,218 of record NC_092418.1, read on the forward strand.
ATGACTTCTACCAACACCTTCCAGGGCCTGGAAACCAGTAACAAGCCCAGTTCTAGGTGAGGAGACGTGATACTGCAGTGGCTCAGTTCACACTGGGAGCGCAGGGCTGACTGCGGTATCTGCATGTACTGGGCAGGAAGGGTGGGACTGGAGTTAGTGTTGCCATAGACACAAAGATTTTGCCATAATCTCTGGAAATTTGGGAATATTTTGCAGGATTAAAACCTCAAATTACAAAACATTTTATATAATTCTTAAAATAACAACATTGTGCTCATTTCTATAATTCTATATCATTTTTTTTGCATTTTGCTGTGATTTTCCACATGTGACCGATGCGTTCTGTCTGTCATCTACGATCCTGCATGAAAAATGTAAAATTTTGCAAAAAAAATATTTTTTTTTACACTGTAGCAATGTAGATGCACTTGTGTGCCATGCTGTACAGGGGGTGGGGATCTTATTTTTTGGGGAAAATGAAGCTGTAAGTGATTTAGGTTTATGGTGCAGAGGACTACAACCCCCATTAAGTTGCGGTCATGAAGCGGTTAAGTAGCTACATCCTGGTGTCTGCGGAGCCATGTGCAGACTATTGTCCCCCGGGTGGCGGAGATGCTGCGCCCCGGCTCAGGCTTTGTTCTGCACAAGGTGTAAGAGCCGCCTCAGATGCCATTGTCAGGCTTTTCGGTTTCTCCCTTCAGTCTGGGTGATGTTCAAATTCCAAAAAAAAAAATTTTTTTTAAATGTATCAATCTTAACAAATCTACTATAGACTTGATCCTTCTTCATAACCTAAAATAAAATTTGGTGAAATTAAGGATCGATGCTCAATGCAGATGGGGAGAGGGTTTAAATGATCATTTTGGGGGGTAAGAGGGGTCTTGTTGCGCTTAAACAGTTCCCTGTATTTCTGACCTGGCTCTTTAAGGATACATCCCTTTAACAAGGGGGGATGGAGACGCCCAACTGTTTGCAGGAGGATTAACAGAGGAACAGCACAATGCAAATTTATACAAATCGAGGTGACGACTCCACGTCAAAGACTGAGCCGCTCCAGTCCCAATTACTCGCAAGGATGACTGTAATACCGGCCATAACCTGTTGAGTCGAATGGCGCTGTTTCTGGAAGCAGTTGTCTGAATTATGATAATCTGACTGTTATCCCTTATCTGAAGAGGGCGGGGATAACCTGACCTCTAGGGGATTGAGCGACAGGTATAGCAAAGGGGTAGCTGCTCTCCAGACTGCCCCTAATATAGCCTGCAGCATGCTGGGAGTTGTTGTTTCCCAGCAGCCCCCTGCAGCACACATTCTTAGCAGTGTGGACTGCTCCTAACAGCCGGGAGCATGCTGGGAGTTGTAGTTTCCCAGCAGCCCCCTGCAGCACACATTCTTAGCAGTGTCAGGACACGCGGAGGCAGATCCCGGCTGTCCGTTACCTCTCTGCTACATGATGGATCACAGATCAATATTACGTTCTGATGCAATTGGATCAATTTTTGGGCCGTAGCGGAGCTTCCCGGGTTCCTGCACCAAGTGATAAAGTTAATTTCTGTAACCTGTCATTAAAGGGGTTTGCTGGTTCCTCCATATATTCTATACCATGTAGATCTGGGCTAACCGACTTTTGTCTATGTTCGTAGTAGCAGCAGGACTGTGAAATATGGATTTATATTTCCGGATTGGAGCTTATCCTCACACTGCTGTGCTCTGTTAGGTATTGTCCTTGGAGCGATGTTAAATCATACGTTCGGGTTAAGTTGTTAGTAGCAGCAGGACTGTGGGGGGGTGTCCTCACACTGCTGTGCTCTTAGCTTTCTGAATTGAACTGCTCTACAGTTCTTTGTGTGACAGACGGAAGTTTCTTGTTGAACAATACAGCAGTCACCCAGTGCACAGCAGTGTGAGGAAATGCCCGTCGTGCACAGAGCTATACCTGCTGATAGTATAATATGACTGGCGGCTGGGGGTGCATGTGTCAGGCTCTCCTGAGGGCCTCTCAGTAGTGTATACACAACGCTGTCCATATGCCAGTCACATGTAGGGTCCTCCCTTGTAGGAATGTAGAAGTCTCCCATTATATCCCATCCTATGTACACAGAATGTCAGGTATAATGTAAGCCCGGGGGGCGCCGCACGCTCATTAAAGGGGTAATGTATATCCAGTTGTCACGGAGAGAGAGGACTGCAGAGGATTCTGTGTATACAGTCCGTCCTAATAAAGCCTGAGCCTGTAAGGGATTGGGGAACGCAGGAGAAGTCTCGGGGATGTGTAGTTGGTGGTCTCGTACGCAGGTGATGACCTCCCGGGACCCCCCTGCTCCAGGTGCTTGTCAGATCAAAGCTGTTCAGTGTTCGTTGTGGTTTCCGGCGCTGTGATGGTTAACTCGTATGTCTGCGGACAAGCCCGGGCGTCTGACAGAACAATGGCCTCACCTGCCGCCTTGTTAACGTGTTTCACGCTTGGGGAGATGTCACCAGCATCGCTCAGCTCTCCGCTGGGGGTGTCTGGTGTCTTCCACCTATTACCCTCTACACGGCAGATGTGGACGAGCTTAGACTGTGTTCACACTGCGTTTTCAGAATCCAGCACAGGGACACTGTCGCCAGATTTTACCCCATTAAAAGATTCTAGAAAGGACATTTCATGCCCAGCTGCAAGGACCTGCTGACAGGTTCCATTTAAAGGGATATGAGACCTTTAACAAAGAGGTGCTCCTCAGTGATTGGACCATCTCCTGTGTGTTGGATTCATGGATACGGGATCCCCATCCGCTGTCCATGACGTCTAGACTGAGTGTGCGTGTGAATGAGGAGGTCAGGAGAGATTAGCTGTCCGGTAAATACATATGAATGACCACATTTACATCCTTGCCGTGCCAAAAATTCCTATTGGAAGCCAGTATTGCTATTCCTTTCACTATAGGCTGGGTCGCTGCTTCACAGTGTTGTTAAGGGTTAATTCTATTCAAGGGGGATTCTTATATTTTTGCATTGATCCCCTTTCCCTGGATAGACAGAGGACTTATTATCTATTAGAAGAGACCTTTGCATTCACAGGCACTTTATTGCCTCTTTCCAATTCCCTGCACAGCGCCATACATCGTTTAATGGCTATGCTTGGTATTGCACCTCAACATACTGAGCTGTACTGGAATATAACAACAGTCTCCAGTTCCAGAAAACCTTCCTTCCTCATTTTATTTGCATTTTGTGGCTCCGTATTTAACCCTCTCAGCGCTGCTGCCCGGGGAGCTATTGATTTCCCTTTTTGAGATATAAAACCGCTTTAGCAAAATGCAAGAAATCTTGGTCGGCGCGTCACGTAGAGGAGCCAAAACCACCGAATATTGGAGGAAAGTGCACGTAAAACCGCGTTGGCGCCCCTAGATTTCAACGTGGCGGGATGGTTTTTCCTAAAATGTTAATGACCCTTACTTAAAGGGGATGTTTCCATAAAACTTGGTGCTTCGTTGTGTTCCTCCTCTCCCGATGTTGTTGCCATGATTGTAGTTTTTGGCAAGACTTTGTGTTGTGCCAAGTGTTCGCTCAACCTCAGTGGAGGAGTGTGTTCTCACACTTGGGCTCCTGATGAATTGTTCATTGTCCTATCATGGGGACATTGTGGTACTGAATGCCGGGACACTCACCTTTAAAGAACATGGGTTCTGGTACCCAGCTTGCCTGGTAATGTACATGCATGCCCTGCCGCTCCATTACTTTGTGTCTGATCTGTCTGCATATTGTTGCATATTCCACTCGGACCCTGATGACTTCTATTCTACATTCGCAACATTGTATCCCCCGTGTGTCCCAGATCTCCAGTATGGATGTATCAGCAGTGTGTGACGCACATGACTTGTGCTGGGCCAGGACTCAGTGTATTCCTATAGATAACCCTCCTCTACCCCCCCACCACCGCCACAGCAGGATCGCCCCGTGACGGATCGGTTTTGGACGAGGCTCATTCCTCATGGAGATGACATCTGTTTCACAACTTTCTCATCTGTTTGCTTTGTCAACAGTTCTGCTTGTTGTTCTCCTCTGGGCTCTGGTGAACGCCAACAGACAAAGGTTTCTTGTTAAAATATCTTATCCGGGGCACATGCATGGACTGTATGTGTATAACGGGGCTGGGAAGTTCAGTATAGAAGTGGGGGGTTTCAGTATAATTTGTGTGGTTGGTCCTTTAAACTACCCCATGACACTTGCACACTCGGATGTTGTGTGAGTTTGCATGAGTCAAAATGGACTTTGGTTGTAATCCCCTTTCTACGGAATGAGGAATATTATCTGATTGGTGGGGTCTGACTGCTGGGACCCTCTTCTGATTGAGAATGGGGGGGGTCCCCTTCCCACTCAGTATAAGAGCGACAGGTCACACATTCCTCCTGCCGCTCCATTCTCTGACATTGTTGGAGAGTGCAGAAGCTTGCGGAGCGACAGGAGACCGTTTAGATTTATCACTCAGGGAGAACAGGACCCCCATTCTCATGATCAGTGGGGGTCCCAGCACTTGTCTCCCCACCAGATTGTTGTGTCCTCCCCTGTGGATGAAAATCGAACTTTGTACGGTCCCTTGAGCAATGCAGTGGTGCATATGTTAAATCCCTTTTGTTAAATATGATAGGATCAGACATGTCGGATTTGAATATGTCCAATCAGGGAAACTTCAAAACACCCCCTTATAGATGGCCACACTGATCACCACCTTCTACAAGAGAAAACGTGTAACTAAAACGTAGAGCTATAGTCATAGTCAACCAAGAGCCAAGTCAGTAGATCCTTTTAGCTTGGATCATCTTAAAGGACAAGTCTACATTTCCAGGAGGAGCAACTGAGGAACAATACAAAGTGCACACACAACGTTACAAGAGCATCAAATTAAACGCTAAGTATCGGACAACTAAGAGTCTCTCTGCTCATCCCTGCGAGTGACATGACGGATGACTGGGGGGACAATGGAGGCTTTTAGGTTTTTCCTGTTTCCTATAAGGGGGGGGGGGTCATGTGTCTTGTGCTCATTGTATGGGAGTGCTGTCCCCGCTCTCTATTGTTTGTGTACTTTTTGGGTGGTTTTTGCTATGAGGGTTTAGTGCAGAGGTTAGATGGTTGACCCCTGCTGTGTCCATTATCTCCCAGGTCAAGGGTTCACATCAGGGACCACAAGTGTTCGTCTAAGGGGCCCACACACTTGGGGAATGTCTCCATCATTAGCCATAATGGATGGCGGAGGCCAGATGAGCCCCTGAGCTGAGGAAGAGGTCACCACAGAGACGTATCCATCCCACAGGGACCCTCTGTTATGTTTTAGGACCAGCAGGGGTTAACGGGGGTCGCCTGCTTTCTGTCAATTAAGTTGAAAGGTTTCATCTTGTAATGGAGTTTCTCTATTGATCTGGTTCTTAAGCTGGCGGTATCCATGGGCTGTGGGCAGGGCATGTTGGGAGTTGTAGTTTTGCAGCACCTGGAAGTCCTTTAAGTTGGTCCTTAGCCCCCTGCATGTTTGGTCCTAAAGGTCAAGGTGATCATGGAGGACGTCTGTCCTGACTTGACTCTTGGCTTAGTGACTTGATCTCTTCCTATAAGAGAGGAAATCGGTTTAATAGGATAATCCTGGAGATCCCGCACTTCACCTAGAAAACTCCGGGTAGTCGGTGACGTGGACTCGTCTTCATTGGAGCGTTGGCCAGCGATGGAGGCTAAGCCCACGATATATAGGGGCCATGGGGAAGTGTCCTGTACATGTCATTACCCCACTAGACACTAGGGGGGGCTTCAGCGCTGGGCGTTACTGCTGAGCTTCTCCAGGGGTAGCAGTACACAAGGTAAGTCCGTCTTCTATAATATGTTATCACATGAATCCTTCAAGGACCTCGCTGTCCAGGTTTTGGAAAACTACAACTCCCAGCATGCCCTGCCAGATGTACTTATTGTACCCTACAACACTGCCCCCCTCACTGTGGAAAACTACAACTCCCAGCATGCCCTGCACCCACAGATGAATCTTTATGGTGTGAAATAGAATTCCTCTCACCTTCCGTCCATCTATTAGAGACCTTGTAGGGCCCCGGCGTGGGCCCCTCACCCCCACAGCAGCAGCTGGGAGACGTTAGAGCCTTTTCCTGTGTAAATAGCTGGAATGCACAGGATTTTTCATGTCCGTGTGGCCGCTGCGCTTCGCTATGATGTAATGGCCTCGCTGCACCTATGGGAGATGTTTACACTTACCTGTTTTTTTGTTTTATTATATATGATTTTTCCATTTACTTTTCCTTGCTTTGTTTTTTTACAGGACACTTTGTATTTTCTAATGATCCCATTAGAATATTGCATATTTGCTATTGCGCTATTTTTTTTGTTTGTGCGGCCTCTGTTGTTCCGTACAAATAATATGTTTTTTTTTATCCCATAGATCTTTATTATTAGTATTAGTGTGGGGGGTATTTTTTTAGGGGAGGATCTGTAGTTTTGAGTAGTTGGATTACGGAGAACATATAGGTCTTTATACTGGTTATGCATATTTTATATTATTATTATTTTATATGCATTTGTCTATTCCCCTTTATTTTGGGGGAGTTGGGCTTGTGACCTGAGTATTGCTGATAACATCCTGCAGTAAGTCCTATCAGTCCCGCTGCTGTCGCTGGACTTGATACGAGGGATGTTTTCATAGCCGCCCCCTCCCCCACACTTGTGTGTTGGCAGCGATCTTCTCCTCGGCTTTTAATATCTGGAGGTCCTTTTACCCGATGACACATCGCTCCGCAGTCTGCACTAGGATTTCAGCTCCTGATGACTTTTGTCCTGGCAGATAATGTCACTTTTATGTGTGTGAGCAGCCGCTCTATTTCCAGGCTCTAGTGGCTGATAACAGAGGGCAATAGCTAGCATACATTGTTGGACCCGATTGCTGTCAGTGAATGAAAACATAGCAGAATTCTTGTACTGATCAGGGTACTTAGGCCTGTAAGTAGCCCTTGCCTGTCTGTGTATTTTCACTGGCTGGCAGCAGAGATCTTGAAAATAGGGAACTGGAACACGATAATGACACAATTATGACGAATGAGCTTGCATATATGTCTGACCGGTGATGATCACAATGTATTTCCCAAGGTAGAAAAATATTACGAGGAATCTGATACTCGCACTGCTGTGCTCTTAGCTCTTTGTGTTAAAGGGGTTGTCCAGAGTTAGAAATCGCATGTTGCCTGGCTCGTCAGAGATCCCACATTACATGGCAGTATAGATGAGACGACTCCTTCTTAAAGGGACGTTAATATATTAAGCTGCAAGAGGGGGAAGGAGAATGATTCATTTCCAGAGCCTGCAGGGGAGCACTTGTTGACTGCAATATTGGTGACCTGTTCCCTTTTCATCCTGCAGGGTCTTGAAGCCACCGGGTGGAGGATCGAGCTGTATATTTGCGAATTCAGACGAGGGTGCTGCACCAAGGCGACAGAACAAGATGTCATCCAATATCTTTGAGGGGCCTGCGGAGCCGGAGAACGTGCCAAAGAGATCCAACCCCCCAGGTAATGTCTATATGGTCAGATGTGGCACATATAGAGTCTAATAGTGACTGCTGCTCTGGAGTATAATACAGGATGTAACTCAGGATCAGTACAGGATAAGTAATGTCATGTATGTACACAGTGACTGCACCAGCAGCAGAATATTGAGGGCAGCTCTGGAGTATAATACAGGATGTAACTCAGGATCAGTACAGGATAAGTAATGTCATGTATGTACACAGTGACTGCACCAGCAGCAGAATAGTGACTGCTGCTCTGGAGTATAATACAGGATGTAACTCAGGATCAGTACAGGATAAGTAATGTCATGTATGTACACAGTGACTGCACCAGCAGCAGAATATTGAGGGCAGCTCTGGAGTATAATACAGGATGTAACTCAGGATCAGTACAGGATAAGTAATGTCATGTATGTACACAGTGACTGCACCAGCAGCAGAATAGTGAGTGCAGCTCTGGAGTATAATACAGGATGTAACTCAGGATCAGTACAGGATAAGTAATGTCATGTATGTACACAGTGACTGCACCAGCAGAAGAATAGTGAGTGCAGCTCTGGGGTATAATGCAGGATGTAACTCAGGATCAGTACAGGATAAGTAATGTCATGTATGTACAGTGACTGCACCAGCAGAAGAATAGTGAGTGCAGCTCTGGGGTATAATGCAGGATGTAACTCAGGATCAGTACAGGATAAGTAATGTCATGTATGTACAGTGACTGCACCGGCAGCAGAATAGTGAGTGCAGCTATAGAGTATAATACAGGATGTAACTCAGGATCAGTACAGGATAAGTAATGTCATGTATGTACACAGTGACTGCACCAGCAGCAGAATATTGAGGGCAGCTCTGGAGTATAATACAGGATGTAACTCAGGATCAGTACAGGATAAGTAATGTCATGTATGTACACAGTGACTGCACCAGCAGCAGAATAGTGACTGCTGCTCTGGAGTATAATACAGGATGTAACTCAGGATCAGTACAGGATAAGTAATGTCATGTATGTACACAGTGACTGCACCAGCAGCAGAATATTGAGGGCAGCTCTGGAGTATAATACAGGATGTAACTCAGGATCAGTACAGGATAAGTAATGTCATGTATGTACACAGTGACTGCACCAGCAGCAGAATAGTGAGTGCAGCTCTGGAGTATAATACAGGATGTAACTCAGGATCAGTACAGGATAAGTAATGTCATGTATGTACACAGTGACTGCACCAGCAGAAGAATAGTGAGTGCAGCTCTGGGGTATAATGCAGGATGTAACTCAGGATCAGTACAGGATAAGTAATGTCATGTATGTACAGTGACTGCACCGGCAGCAGAATAGTGAGTGCAGCTCTGTGGTATAATACAGGATAAGTAATGTAATATACATGTAATGTGTATTTCCCCTGGTGCAGCGGGAGGAGAGGTCGGGGGTCAGGCAGTGAGGGGTTTCCTGGTAGTGGAGGATTGTGCTGAGCTGGCACTGGTGAGATGCTCCCTGCCTCCTCCTTGGCTGCGGACGCCCCGAGGTTTACATAGTGCGGATAATCCCTGGTGTGTGGGAGAGGCTGACAACACTTTTTACGATGCGAGTGACGCATTTCGTTCCTCCTGTTGGCGAGTCAGAAGAATATAACAATGATAAATCTGGGGGTCCTGCCCGTGATTCATCCTCTGGCGCGCTGCAGGTATCGTGTCCCCGTGGAGCTGCGCTTCTCCCATGTCAGCGGAGGAGGGGGGGGGGTGCGGGTATAATACAAACATATCCAGGAACCTGCCAGATGTGCAAATATCATGGGAGCTGTAAGGAGGCGGCAGATTTACAGCGTCACCCACAGAGGGCGCCGGCAGGTCACACACCGCACACCGCCATCATAAATCCTCCCACTGCAGGAGTGATCACTGAGCGAGTAGTAATGCTGAACCTCACAGATACACCAAGATTTCCCAATTACCGGCAACACAATTTACAGTGAAAAAAGCCGCTCTGTCTTCACCGGGGTAAAAATGTAGATTGGTGACGATCCGACATGGAAAAGCAAGTAGACAGCGCCGCTCTTAGTGTGGTGGCCGATCCGAGTCACTGCAGTGCAACCCCAAGAAAATGAATAATAATCTTTATATAGCGCCATCATATTCCAAATCAATAGCAACTGATCTGCAGTAACCTGGTCTGACCACTACACAGTGAATGGCGCTGTCTACTTACCAAAGTATAATATCCGTGGTGCCATCATACTGACCTGTCTGCCACTTTTTCATGTAGGTGGAAAGACCAGCATCTTCCAGCAACCAGAACCTGTTGTATCTCCGGCGCGGCAGAACCCACCAGGAGGGAAGGGAAGCGATATTTTCGGTGATGCAAAGCTGCTGACAAGCCCAAAGGCACATCCAAATAAACCCAAGGTACCCACCGGCGTTACCCACCTGCATCATCATGTGGGATCAGTATTCTGTGTATCCGGGAGGTGGAAGGAATTGTCTTTCTTAGATTATTTCTATTACTATAAATGTAACTTATGTAACACTGCTGTGTTCTGTGTTACAGGATAATATCTCCTTAAAAATGGAAGCTCCAGCAAAGACCACACCAGCACCTGGTAAGTACCTCCAGGCACGGCAATGGATAAGTAAATGCCCAAATTCATACACAAGGTATAAATTAAGCAGAAGTCCAGCTGCAGTGCCATGAACGGCCACTGTACAACGTATGGAGCGGTGTTTGGTGAGCAATGAAGAGATCACAGCAGTTGCATTATGGAAGGTGGAACTCACAGTAATTTGATACAAGGGCCTATCCTCAGGAAATTGTCCCTTTTTAATTTATTAACCCCTTCCCGACGCGCGCCGTACTAGCCCCGGTGCATGGAGAGGGCTCGCGGGCCGAGCCCTCTCCATAGCCGCTAAGTCTTTGCTGCATATTGCTAGCACCGATCGCGGGTGTTTTCACCTCGATCGCCGCCTGCAATGTTGCCGGCGGCTTCAAAGAGATGGCGCCGCATGGGCGCCGCCATCTTGTCGTGGATCGCTGCTCCCCGATGACGTCACGGGGAGCGGCGATCCGTCGCCATGGTAACCTCGGGTGTTCCGAATACCCGAGGCTACTTCGTTTTAACCCATGCATTACAATGTTCTAAATGCACATTGTAATGCATGGGGAGTAAAATCCACATATACTGCCATACTGTAGTATGGCAGTATATGATAGGATCGATCAGACTACCTAGGGTTAGAGTACCCTAGGGAGTCTGAAAAATAGTAAAAGTAAAAATAAAAAAAAGTTTAAAAAAAAAATAAATATTCAAATCACCCCCCTTTCTCTAGAACTGATATAAAAATAAATAAACAGTAAAAATCATAAACACATTAGGTATCGCCGCGTCCGAAAATGCCCGATCTATCAAAATATGATAATGTTTTTTCACTATGTTTAACCCCGTAACGGAAAATAGTGTCCAAAGTCGAAAATGGCATTTTTTTTGCCATTTTGAAAAATATAAAAAAATTAATAAAAAGTGATCAAAAGGTCGCACAGTCCCAAAAATTATAGTAATGAAAACGCCATCAAAATTCGCAAAAAATGACACTATCCACAGCTCCATACACCAAAGTATGAAAAAGTTATTGGCCCCAGAATATGGCAAAATAAAAAAAAAATATTTTGTACAGGAGGTTTTAATTTTTTTTAAATGTATGAAAACATTATAAAACCTATACAAATTTGGTATCCCCGTGATCGTACCGACCCAAAGAATAAAGTAGACATGTCATTTGGGACGCAGTGAAAGCTGTAAAATCCAAGCCCACAAGAAAACGTCAAAAATGTGGTTTTTCACCATTTTCACTGCATTTGGAATTTTTTTCCCGCTTCCCAGTACACACCATGGAATATTAAATACCGTCACTATGAAGTGCAATTTGTTAGGCAGAAAATAAGCCGTCACACAGCTCTTTATGTGGAAAAATAAAAAAGTTATAGATTTTTGAAGCTGGTGAGTGAAAAATGGAAGTGAAAAAACTAAAAAAGGCCAAGTCGTTAAGGGGTTAAAAACATGTCTGCTTTTATCTAAAAACAGCGCCACACCTGACCATGGTGTGTGCCGGTATTGCAGCTCAACTGTATAGAAATGACTGGAGCTATGGTGCACCACCCATGGGCAGGGGAGGATTTGTTTTTAGAAGAAAATAGTCATGTTTTTGAACCTCCAGCCGACCCCTTTAACAGGAACGCTTTATCATTGCCTGCGGTGATCCCTGCAGTTACATTGCGTCTGCTGTCATGTCCCCTTCCCCTGCTAACCAACCAAATAAGTGTAAGGGAACAGATGGGCGGGTCAGACTATTCAAGGTTTGTTCGTAGTCTGTTACTGTGGAGACGCATCTTATTTAAAGGTACAGAGGCCCTAATTTAATGGTGACCCATGTCTCTGAATGACTTCCGTGTCCTTCTCCTTACAGTGAAACCGGATCCTCCAGCTCCAGCACCAGAAGAGAAAATAACACCAGTTGCCAAAGAAGAAAAAGTAGCAGTGCCCGACCCGGCCCTCGCGGCCCACGAACCACATCTCGGTCCCCGGCCTCGATGTCACAACAGAGTCTTGAACCCACCTGGTGGCAAATCCAGCGTCACTTTTTACTAAGTTACAATGGACCAGAATCAGCAGAGTGATCCGAACATCCGGCTCAGGGTAGAAAGTGGAAGTCGTCATCCGACGAGGACTACAGGCAACCTCTCGTGTTTTATCCAAAAATTGAGGTGATAATGGGTAACCTTAGGGTCCCCCCAGATCACAAGGTGTTTGATGTGATCCTTACCCTTTAGATCTGTATCTGGCTGTGATATGTAGATGCTACATAGACCATAATAGCAGCTCTATAATGTGAGGTCCCATCAAACAGACCCACAGGGCATCACTCTTCCCAATACAGAGCTCCAAATCCCTTGTATGGGCCAGTGACTGAGACTCTATTATGTTGGGAGCCTGCTGTCACCACTAGAGGGAGCATATTGTAGACTATGTTACTATGGAGCTCAATGAATAATCAGTATACAGCTAGCTCCCCCTACTGGTGAGTGCAGGGCCCATAAATGTATAACAAACACTACATGATATAATCCCCAAAAAATACAACATGTCCCCCAAAACCCTATTTTAGTTCTCTGCATTGAGAGGACAACGTAGAGCAGTAATAATGACATCATGCTGACGAATTAACCCTGTGGTGCGCATCCAGGTCTCTCTGCTGATTCTGTTACCTATTATATTGCCTTCTGATCACCTCAGCTTTTTAAAAGGCCCCTCTATAATCGGTGCTCGCACCCGCCCCCCCATACAGGTGCAGACAAGACAAACCCTAAATCATCTGCCTGAGAAATATTCAGAAATATAATCATTTAAAGGAATGTTCAGAGCACACGTGTATCCAGCCTGGTAGTATGTTTGGTTCACAAGGCATGAAATCAAATGGTAGGTCTCCTTTAAGGGCAATGTCTCCGCTTTTCCAGCCTACGAACAATACAATGCGCTGGTGTTAGTAAAGGTTTCCAAAGTCGGCAGCCACTTTGAGGGACATAATTTTGTTGCAAAATCTACTTTCCTGCTAAATGAGTCTTTAAAGGGACATGCATGCTAAAGGAACAGTGCAATATGTAATGTGGGTGGAGCATGACACAGGAATCCCTATTATGCTCCGCCTCCTGTCCAGGGCAACAGGGACAATGCAAGTTTTTGCTTGAAAAGCTCCTTTTAAATTACACCAGAAAACAGTTTACTGGTGGGGGGGGGCACTTATTTGTGCAATATCATCATGAAGAAAGGGTCAAGATCATGTTCCTTGCACTTATAAATCAATAGAAGATGTTCTGAAGTGAGGGGGGGGTGGGGTGGGCCTTTGTCACCTAAACGAACCCTGGAAAAGGGAACTGGAAGGGTGTAAATCATGTACAGCGCCACTCTAGTCCTCAGGCTGTGTCTGGTATTACAGGAGTTATTGAATTAAGTCGACCTGCAATTCCAGACACAAGCCACAGACTAGAGGGGGCGCACCATTGTGCTGATCTTATACAGCTCCCAAGTTTGCCAACTATTCTGTAGGATACTTCATATTTAGATATTTTAGATTTTTCGCCCATTTTTTAGTGTCCCCTTCCCTTGTAACTCATCTTATCCTTTCTTTAGTCTGATTCCTGGATTCCATAGTGTTTCCTGTTGTACAGGCCTGACCTCTGCCCCCTATGGATACACGGTTATTGTGGTTACACACGGTTTGCTGTTAGCAGGGGGATTTGCGCTTATAATCGGCCATGTTTTCCCTGAATCACTACTGTCCATTGTCCCGGATTCCCAGCTTCATGATTATCTACAATTCCTGCCTGAGATTGACATAGTCTGTGTGAGAAAGCCCTTTGGGTTGTCTAGTAGAAGTAAAAAGCAGCTGCTTTCCACCTACAGGATTGGTGTAGTATTGCAGCTCCTCTCTTCACTGTAATACTAGCTCTAGCCTGTGGACAGGTGGGGGCGCTCTTTTTGCAGGAAGCAGTTGGTTCATGCAAGTTTGTGATTGGGCCAGGGACAGAGTGTGAATTAGGCCCAACACTCCCCCCCCATCTTGTGACTCTGCGTCTCCATGGACCTTGGGGGGGCAGGTCCACTTACACAGTGAATGTACAGCCCCCCGGCTCGGCTCTAGCGGGGGCTTCATCTCTTGCATTTCTCAAACTGATCCCATTTTTATTGTTTTATTGCTCCTCTGAATAAACAGTGTATTTTGTTAATGACTTTGCCTCGTGTCCCTCGCTCTGCACCGACAAGAACTCGCCACAACGTCAGGATTTCCAAGCTTTATTTATAAAATCATTTCTTTTTATTTGTAGGTAAAAGTTATTATACACTTGTATTTCCCTTCTTACAAAAATTCTGGTTATTGGGGTTCTCTAAAAAAGTGTGGGGCCACGTGGACAGTCGGTCAGGATACTGGTCCATGTTACAGCCAGAGGAGTGGTCACCATTCTGCAAATAGCTGATATTGTTTGTGTAATGAAAAGTTAATACAATTTTTCAACATGGATCAATTTCTGTGGAGAAACACAGATTCCTGGTCATGTGATGTCACACAGGTGCATGGCTCGTCACACAGGTTCATGGCCGTGCACCTGTGTGACATCACGTGACCAGGGATCTAACGAGCCGTGCACCTGTGTGACATCACGTGACCAGGGATCTAACGAGCCGTGCACCTGTGTGACATCACGTGACCAGGGGTCTAACGAGCCGTGCACCTGTGTGACATCACATGACCAGGTTAGCAGCAGCTGCTCCATTCAGCAGGGGAGACTGAAGATGTGCATTCTTGTGGGGCCCCCCCACTATACAGTAGCTCCTGCCCATACAATGGATCAGGAGAACTATAGGAGGACCCCTTTAAGATTTGCTTATACACCAATTCATTATTGCACTGCCTTATACTGACACCTAGTGGCAGAAGGACGGAACTACTCCCACTGCCTTGGCACAATAGAGATCTTGTGATATTGCCAGTTCCATCACAAGACCGGTTGCTGAATTTTCAGTCCTTTTAGGAATTTTACTTTGTGACCCTGTTCTTCTTGGTTAATCCAAAATACATTTGCACGAGAACCATTTTTTCATTGCACCATGACCTGTTATAAACCTGAGAACTATCATTAGAAATAAGGGTGAAATTTATGAAAATTAGGGTTAAAACCTTACACCCGCCCCCCAACAGCAAATCCAATGTTTCAAGTGATAGGTGAGTTTTTGCAAATGTCACTTGGCATATAAGTGTCATCCATGTAGTAGGTGCCTATAGTAATTAGCCGTTATCTAGCGCCTCCTCAGGTCCACATCACGCAGTCCGTAGTGGATGTTACAGGTTAGTTTACAGACCTCCGGTCATCCTCATCATTTAGTATCGGGGTTCTTTCGGACTCTTCCTGAGATTCTTGCTCCGTCTGAGGTTTCCGCTTCGTCATTGTGTTCAATGTACCTCCCTGCAGAGAGAGAGAGGATAACGAATGTGCTGCCATAAAGATCACTGTGAAACATTGACATTCAGGAGATTAAGAAAGTTGGGTGATCTTTTCTTGAGGGGCAAATCGCTTGCATTAGGAAACACAAATATGAAAAAGTCCTATATCCTAAAAAAAATCCATGGGGGAGATTTATCAGAAGTGTCTGTGTTTTAGTTGTCCATAGTAACCAATCACCAGAGCTTAGCTAAAATTTTATAAACTGCTGTGGGGAAAATGAAATCTAAGCGTAATGGTTATAACTAGTTCCCAATTTTCTAGGAGGAATAACAGAGGAACGACACAATGTAACAAACCTAAAGTTCACAACTTAGTTTACACATCTAACAAAGTGTTAAAGGGGTTTTCCCCACGAAGAAAAGTTAGGCCCTAACTGATCAGCGGGGGTCTCAGTGCTGTGACCGCCACAGATCATGAAAATGAGGGGTCCGTCAGACTAATGGAGCAGACGCCGCGCATGAACGTTCTGCTCCATTAATCTCTATGGAGTTGATGGAGATCAGTGAGCGCTGCGCTCAGCAATTTCCATCCGCTCCATAGAGATTAATGGAGCAGAATGTTCATGCGCGGCGTCTGCTCCATTAGTCTGACAGAGCGGCGAGGGGTCCCAGCACTAAAACCCCCACTGATATGCAAGTTACGTCCTAAATTTAGTTAGTGGGAAAATCCCCTTTTACAGACAGACACTTGGAGAGGAGTCGTGTCCTCATCCTGCAGGGCTCCTGTGCATTACCTGTTTTTTGTCCGCAATATTTAGGGAGACTGATGTGATGATACAAGCGATGGTATTTGCCAGCAGGAAAATCATCATCTGTTGCCAGCGCCATATTGGGATCTTTGATTCGCTGCAAAGGAATGAACAAAAAGATAAAAACGTAGTAAATTATAAATTAACATTATAAAACAACATCTTGGGGCCAGGTCCCATCTGCTTTCTGGCTTCTATTTTGTGTTTCCGTTCAAAAAGTTGCAATGTGACTTCCAGAGGCCAAAGCAGAAAACTAACAAAAAAAAAAAAGGCTATTAAATAATAAACTGAAACGACCTGCCGGAAATCCATGTGTCCGTGTCTAGAACCTACCTGGATTTGGTACCAAGAATTCTGCCAACGATGAGATTGGAAAGTCCGATGCCGATCATTTGCACGGATGTGGCGAGCCCCATGGCGGTGCCCAGTGTGGCTTGTGGGACCACCAGAGGGATGGACGGCCACATACTTGCCTAAGGAGAGAACAGAAGAGATGAGGCTCCGGTGTCTTATAAACATCACATCTTCTGATTTTCATGCAGTTATTCCCCAGATATCAGAGTGTAATATAACAAATGTCACCGCCAGACCCATAACCGTGCAGCGCAGGGGCCTTCGGGGCATTACCACCAGGATGAAATATTGTATGCAAGTGAGCCTGAGGGGCTCCAGGCTCCATTGACATCTATGGAACCTGGAGCCCCTCAGGCTCATTTGCATACAGTCCTTCATCCTGGTGGTAGATGCCCTTTAAAGACCGGAGCATTTTTAACAAATTTTCCATACTTATTGGTTCAAGGGCCATTACTTCATTTTTTTGTGTGCTATACAGTAAACCTTTTTGCTGCATTTGTTTCATGACACAATGGGATAGTTAAAAATAAAGGAAAGTTAAGGGACCTTGTTCCATTTAGTTTTTTTTTTTTTCTTTTTTTTGGGGGGGGGGGGGGGTAAAAGCTACTAAAAGTGGAAAATAAATATTTTTTTTTTTTAGTTTTCAAATTAACGCAAAACGACCATTGTGACCATAAGTGAATTTCCTAGTGTGCGGGGGTCTTTTTTATATATAATATGTATAATCTGGGGAAAACGGGGCGACTATGGTGATCAGAGCTGGACTTGATCTTATTATTCACAGCAGCTCCGATTAACCCCAACAGACCTGGCAACCATGTGACCACTGGGTCTGTAGAGCCGATTCTGCTCCTCACTGCGGCGGCTGATTCAGCGTGACGCAGTAAGGAGCGGAGAAGGAAGAAGCGGTAATAAACCACATCTCCATAGGGACAGACGGAGACCTGGTCCTGCTTCTGCAATCAGGGCAGGAGCAGAAGAAAACAACAGCAACATCAAAAGACGCCGCTGTAGACTCAGGACCCGCAAAGTGAACCGCAGGAAGTGCACCAGGGGCGGGTCTGATCTGCCTACAGCCACAAGTGCTCTCCTCTGGGAAAGTCACCCCTTGACCAATGATTTATAGGAGGCCTCAAAACCCACTCCGGGAAACACTATTATTTAACGGGGGGCACAAACATATACAAATAGATAGAAATCTATGATACTTTACCGCAGCAAAGGAGTAAGTGACTCCGAGCCATAAAGTGGACACCAATGGGGGGACAAAGGTGAAAGCCAGCAGGGCAAACACCGGCAGCGTCAGGACCGCACAGAGGACAGCCAGCACCCCCCTCATCCCTACATAGTCCTAGGAGAAACAACTACAGGTTAGGAACTGAAGCCGCATACAATACAATGCAGAATAATAGAAGAAGAGAACTTACTATTAATATTCCCACAGCGGCGGACAGCACCAGAGAGCTGTCATACACGGCCCCCGCTATATAGGACGCCGTCTGCTGGTCATAGCCGTCATACCTGTCCTGGATAAATTTACTGGGGAAGAAAAATACTGGATCAGTGATCGAGAAGAATCCCGGAATTATAACCGTGACATGATGTGTGGGAAACACGTACAGCCGACTATGTACTATGGCTTCTGGTTACAGGACGAGGGCTTGTTTTGTGTAGTATGGGTTCTATTAGGGGTCATTTCCATGAGTGACAATAGGGTTAATCCCCACATTGCAGAAAACTTGGCACCAGCCTTAAAACCCACAAATGTGCATCACTTACCTGGCATCAGCCATAAAAGGAAATACCCCGTTGTAGAAGAACATGATAGTGAGAACCAGGAGCCAGTAACGTAACGGTAACAGGCGTATGTCCTGCACCCGCTGGGGGACAGAAAGAAATCACATTATGGTGGAGCCGTCCCTTTAAGAAGAGCTAATAATATGAGCCGCCGCCTGGGAGGTTACTCACCACTTTCTTGGACGCTTCCTGAATTGTTCCATCCTGCCCCAGCTGCTTCATCCCGACTTTATCCAGAATACTGACAATAATAGCGGATACCAGGCCCAGGACGCACAGTATGGTTCCTGTACAGGGAATGCACATGATGGATTATTGGTCTCCTGCATTTAACTTTTCTTGTGATTTGACATCATTGGGTAAGAAATGCAAAACTTCCTCTACATGTCTACCAGTGGTCAGAACGCCATCTGCCCTCTGTACACTCACAGCGCCCCCTGCATGTAGTGCCATGTAGGTGCACTTAAACTTCATTCTTCGGATACGCGGGGGTCCCAGATAATGGAAATCCCAGTGATACGTTATCCTTTCAAAGGGTTTTATCATGTTTGCTTGTCATCCCCTGTCCACAGAATAATCAGCGAGAGTCTGACCCCCACCAATTATGAGAATGGACAGGGGATTCTTTCCAGTGATCCAAAAAACATGGGTCTTAATTCTTAACAATAGGTGCAACCACAGGACGAGTGTGCGTCATTCACTATTTTGGGAGTGTCGGAAATTGCTGGGCACAGCGCTCTGGAAGTTCCTGCTCTCTCAGACAGTGAATGGGAGTTCCAGAGATACCCCAGCGCTGTGCTCTGCAATTTCCAATGTTCCCATAGTAATGAATGGAACGGCAAGACACATGCTCAGTATGCTAACCCACAAATTAGTAAGAGCAGAACCCAGTTCTTCTGATTGCTGGTGGTCCTGTTCTCGTGATCAGCAGTCAGACCCTCAAAAATGACCTTGTTATCCCCTATACAACCTTTAAATTCAATTGATACAGCAACATGCAGCCAGTCTCACCTCCCCAAAGAGTCCACTGGATCCCATAATGATCTTCAAACCGTCTGGTGAGGAAGAAATTCAGGACACTGCCCAAGCGCGAGAAGGAGAGGGTCAGCCCAAACGCCAGAGCCAGTTCTTTCCCTTTAAACCAAAAGGCTGTGATCCGGTTCTGTACAACTGGCAGAGAGGACAGGGATCAGACAATGTATAAAGAGGAGTAGTCACACATGGCGACCAATCACATTCACCCCGTCACTTCCCAGAGGGCGTCCTACAAATAGAAGCTGGAAGGTGATTGGCTACTGAGTAGTACGGCGACTACTTACTTGTTAGGGATCCGTTCCCCGAACCGAACAACAGGCGTCCGGTTAACATGAGCGGCAGGAGGTAGGGGCTTCCTTTAAAATGTGAGCCCAAGGCAAATATAGAGGAGCCCACCACAGTCAGCGAGGAAAACAGGAACAGGCCGACTAAAAAAAAAAAAAAAGTAAAAAAATAAATATATTTAAAGGGTGTGTATATTTTTGCAACCAACTTTACTTTTATTGCTGTAACACATGAAAATAAGGAAAGTTTGTGAACAAGTCTCTATATAGCAAGAAGTGGTAGATGATTATACAGGGAGACATAACCAACAGCTGCTGAGCTATGAGTAGTGGCACTACAACTCCCAGCATGCACTAGATTACAGGATCCTTTACTCACATCTGTTCCCCAGTTTGTCGATGAGGAATCCGGCGATGATGACTACCAGTGCGTTCCTGAGGGAGGAGACAAGAGAACGACAGTTATAAGATCTCTGTTTGAAGGCAGTGAATGGAAACTGTCTGGAGCTGGGTTACGTGGCAAGGCCTGTATAAGGTCTGGATATTGACTTGCTATAGCCATCATTATAGTTACATATTTTCATGCTTCTTATACTTACGTCCAGGCATAGATGGCATATAAGAGGTTATACTGCTCCGGGGTCATACCCAGCCCCTCCACACAGCCGTCACTGCTATTACCATGGGTGCCATTGGGATGACTACCGTTTGCACAGGTCAAGTTCTGTAAAATCAGAAAAGAACAAAAGAAGGCGACATTATGGAAATAATGTCTGCGTCAGTATACACCTACTATAAATTAAAGGGGCATTCCAGGATGACCACTTCTCAGTCAAACCAATGGGGGTCTAACATCTGTTACCTACCACAATCAGACTGCATAGTTCAGAAAAGAGCTGAAGTCTCTTGACTCCTTACCGATCACAGCGCTGTACATTGTATAGTGGCTGTGCTGGGTACTGCAGTATAGACCTATATACTTTACTTAGGAGGGAGCTGCAAAAGGGCTGACATCACTGGCCTAGTGAGAAGGTGGCAGGTGCCCCGCACTGATATGTCATCGGTGTCATAATTTCATGACACCCTTTTAAAGGGATTGTCTAAAAATCCCCAGCAAAGCCCCTTTACCAAGTTAAAGTCTTTAGATATTGGATAGAGCACAGAGTAGCCATTATAGGAGGCAGCAGATTCCAGCACTGATTCAGACGTGTGTAATACCACGTTTTCCCTGTGGTGGCGCTGTAGTGCTGGACACATGCGTCCGGGCTACCCCAAAGTTTACAGCTGAACCGATGCCGATCTATGCCACAGACCAGCCCATTATCACAATGGATCTCTTCAAACAGAGGGAGGTATCATGGTTGGGCCTACTCTTTAAATAAGTCACTTACCCCCTGAAACTGATCCTGGAGCACGCTGGGAATATCAAAGCAGAAATAGGAACCGAACGTGAGCATGCAATTGAAGAAGAGCACCACAAACCGGTAATAGCCTGAAAAATAAGGGAAAAACATGAAAATGTCATATAATCGTAAAGGGGCACTCCAGCCTATCCACCAAACATCTGTCTCTGGTGGGGGGGGGCTCCGCGTCTCATTATACCCCAGATGCAAATCTGAAATCACATGAAGGCACTTATAGAAACATGGGAAATCATGGACCCCCGACTAATGGAACATTTATAGTGGAGGATGGAGTGTCCCTTTAAGAGGACATAGCACATGTCCAGATCTGGAGTCAGTATTATACTACTACTACTACTACTAGGTCAGTCGGGGGATAGTTTGGCTCTGGGGCTGTAAAAACAAAGTGTGACCTAATTTGTCAAGGTATGGCAAAGCCTAAGTAAATAAGACTGGACCTTTGACCTTTACTTAAAATGTTTTTATCAGTTTTTTGATACGGATGATCCATCCTTAGGAAAAATCATCAATATCGGACACCAGATGATAGTAGGAGTCGTGGCAGAAGGGGAAAACACTGAGTATGTGGATGCTCCATAGCATGGTGGTCAAGTCAGGTCACTGCACCTCGAGTCTTACAGCATACAAAGCTGCAGCCAGTGTTCTGTATTATCCCTGGAGATCTGTGTACTCAGACCTTTGTGTAGGGTGTATGGATTTACATTCCAGTAACATCTCTTCACTGAGCACAGCCCCTCACATCTGCTAGGAGTAAAAGCTGTAGCAGACTTCTGGTTACATATTACAACATCTAAGATCACAGCAAAGACAATACCGCACCGAAATCAAGTCCAGCTACAATCCTGAAATATAAATCCATATTTCACAGCCCTGCTGCCACTGACAACACTCTTAGGGCTTATTCACATGGCCGTCAGCGGGGACGTCCCCATAGAAGGCAATAGTGGCACGGTGGGGATAAGGTGCCACATGTGTGGCACCGATCCGGGCTGCACACCGCAAAACAATAGAGCATGCTCTATCTTTCGGCGTGTGTGCGGTCGTGTGCCGCTGTTTTCTATGGAGGGAGGTGAGGTCGCCTCCTCCTCCTCTCCAGCAGACGGCGGTATGCCCGCACGGCGAGCATACCGCTTGTGAATGTACCCTAAAAGATATGATTACACAAAAGGCTGTACATGGGGGTGATGGGGGCTGTATATAAAATAACCTTGAGGGGGCTGTTTGGTATGATAAACAAGGGAATATTTTCGGAAACAGGAGATTGTTTTAGTTTTTGAATTTTTAATGCTGCCATGTGAATTTACTGCAAAGGGGCCCACTGAGGCTTTGTCGCCCCGGGGGCATACTGATACTTGGAGCCGACCCTGCCGATCATTGCAGAACCAGGCTGCAAAGTCCAGAGCAGGGGAAGAGGGTGCACATACATAATCCGGTGATGGAGCCTGAGCTCCTGCAGCTCATTAACATATATTAATAAAGATATTTCTTCCCTTACCCCAGAGGTCCCTAAAGATAATAAAGAACTTTCCGATCCCCTAGATTAAATGCTGAGCAGGTAAGTTTGGACACCTACCAGCAGTACACCTGAGGGTAGAGGTCCTTTAAGGGGGACGGAGACCCTTCCCCTCTGTCCTACCATTTACTGCAGTGAAATAAGGGCGACAACTGTGGCTGACAAAGCAGAGCGCTGAGGCCAGAGCACACAACGTGACCCCTGACCCGGTGATGTTACCCACAGATGCTGAGACAGCGGATCAGACAGGATGTGCATCTGCCGGAGGGTCACGCTGGACTCCACTGTGTCACACCGAAAAACTGCTCCGTCATCAGAACTTAAATGATCACTGCCAGCGTCCTGGTGTATGTTGTGGCACAATATGAGAGGTTTATGTTAGTCATCACACCCAGATCCAGTGTGGCGGCTCCCGCAGCTCCGTGCTATGGAGTCATACACACACGTGTGACATAGTATGGAGCGCTAATGATACAGAGCAGAGATGAGCGGACCTGACGGTCGGTTTTTTGGGATCTGCCACCTGGCCAGTTACAGAACATCAGGTCCACTCATCTCTAATACAGAGGTTTTGGTGTCTGCCACGCTCCCTCATATACTGAGCAAGCAGAACATCCAACAGGTGACGCCTCTGTATACCTGCGTGGACTATCCGGCTTAATATCCAGGTACATTCCACCCCTCCGACATCTCTATGCATTTGTAAAATATGGAATTTGTTTAAAAAGAAAAAAAAAAAAAAAAAAAGGTAACATTTTCACAAACATTTGTCCAAAGCACCTGATAGACGGAAGCGCAAAAGTTACAAGCAAACAGTAAAACAAGTTAAACTCTGTAATCTCAGGTAAAATAAGTGAACATTTAGAGACAGGATCCAGTCATGAGCCAATTTTTTTCTTTTTCTTTTTTTAAAATCAAAATTTGTTGATTCAGGTGAGGAGGATCACGTGACGGAACGGTCACATGACCACCACGCACCTACAGTCACGTGACTGAGGGGAGGGGGGGGGGATGGAGTTGGACTATCTCTAAGTAGGGACCCCCATTATATTGCAGGATGATGGGAGTACTGACCTCGCTCTGCCGGGACCGCCATGTCTGCTGCAGCGCCCCCTGTAAATGCAACAAAAACACGGTTATAACACGGAGCAGGAGTCCCACACGGGAGTGCACGGCCCAGCAGCGCAGTGAGTGCACCCTGACCACCCACCACCAGCCTGTGCCCGGCACTTACACACTGGCACGGATCCACCGCTCTCCAACAGCTGAGCACAAACACTGAGCACAACCCGGGGCCGGAATCAGGCCACGCCCGCTTATACTTGATGGACGGCTCACTGACCACGCCCCCTGCTGGCTGCGCTCAGGGCAAACAAAGTCACAACCTGCGAGGCTCCGGGCGGCCGCACGGGGGCGCTAGGGAGCACAGCGATAGCACTGCGACTGAACCACACCTTAACCCCTTCATAGCCGGACATTCTCAAGTTTTCGCAATCACTTCCTTCTCTCCCCAAAATCCACATCTGCGGGAAATATTGTACTTCATAGGGAAATTGGGAAGAAATTTAACATGTCGCAACGTATCTATCATATACAGTACAGACCGAAGGTTTTCTGTATTTTTATGACCATAAAAATTGTAGATTCACACTGAAGGCATCAAAACTAAACTATGAATGATCACATATTGGATTATATACTTTACAAAAATGTGTAAAACAACTGAGAATCTGATTTATATTCCAGGTCCTTTTGCTGTGGTCACTGCCTTGCACACTCTTGGCTTCTCTTGATGAGATACAAGAGGTAGTCACCTGAAATGGTCTTCCATCAGTGTTGAAGGAGATCCCAGAGATGCTTATTGTTGGTCCTTTTGCCTTCACACTTCAGTCCAGCTGATCCATCTGTATTGGGTTCAGGTCTGGTGACTGTGGAGGTCGGGTCTCCTGGCGTAACCTCCATCACTCTCCTCCTTGGTCAGATAGCCCTTACACAGCCTAGAGGTGTTTGGGGTCACTGTCCTGCTGAAAAATAAATGATCGTCCAACTAAACACAAACCAGATGAATTGGCAGCCGCTGCAAGATGCTATGGTCACCATGCTGGTTAGTATAATCCCCAACCGTGTCACCAGCAGAGCCCCCCCCCAGGCCATCACCCCCAATAGTGTCACCAGCAGAGCCCCCCATCACACCCAACAGTGTGACAAGCAAAGCCCCCCACACCATCACACCCAACAGTGTCACAAGCAAAGCCCCCCACACCATCACACCCAACATTGTCACAAGCAAAGCCCTCCACACCATCACACCCAACAGTATCACCAGCAAAGACCCCCACACCATCACACCCAACAGTGTCGCCAGCAGAGCCCCACACCATCACACCCAACAGTGTCACCAGCAAAGCCCCCCGCACGATCACACCCAACAGTGTCACCAGCAAAACCCCCCACACCCAACAGTGTCACCAGCAAAGGCCCCCGGACCATCACACCCAACAGTGTCACCAGCAGATCCCCCCCACACCATCACACCCAACAGTGTCACCAGCACAATCCCTCACACCATCACACCCAACAGTGTCACCAGCAGATCCCCCCCACACCATCACACCTAACAGTGTCACCAGCAGATCCCCCCACACCATCACACCCAACAGTGTCACCAGCAGAGCCCCCCACACCATCACACCCAACAGTGTCACCAGCAGATCCCCCCCACACCATCACACCCAACAGTGTCACCAGCAGATCCCCCCACACCATCACACCCAACAGTGTCACCAGCAAAGCCCCCCGCACGATCACACCCAACAGTGTCACCAGCAAAGACCCCCACACCATCACACCTAACAGTGTCACCAGCAAAACCCCCCACACCTAACAGTGTCACCAGCAAAGCCCCCCCCCCACACCATCACACCCAACAGTGTCACCAGCAAAGGCCCCCGGATCATCACACCCAACAGTGTCACCAGCAGATCCCCCCCCACACACCATCACACCCAACAGTGTCACCAGCAGATCCCCCCCCCCTCTCCACACCATCACACCCAACAGTGTCACCAGCAGATCCCCCCCCCACACCATCACACCCAACAGTGTCACCAGCACAATCCCCCACACCATCACACCCAACAGTGTCACCAGCAAAGCCCCCCACACCATCACACCCAACAGTGTCACCAGCAGATCCCCCCCACACCATCACACCCAACAGTGTCATCAGCAGATCCCCCCACACCATCACACCCAACAGTGTCACCAGCAAAGCCCCCCGCACGATCACACCCAGCAGTGTCACCAGCAAAGACCCCCACACCATCACACCTAACAGTGTCACCAGCAAAACCCCCCACACCTAACAGTGTCACCAGCAAAGCCCCCCCCCACACAATCACACCCAACAGTGTCACCAGCAAAGGCCCCCGGATCATCACACCCAACAGTGTCACCAGCAGATCCCCCCCCACACCATCACACCCAACAGTGTCACCAGCACAATCCCTCACACCATCACACCCAACAGTGTCACCAGCAAAGCCCCCCACACCATCACACCCAACAGTGTCACCAGCAGATCCCCCCCACACCATCACACCTAACAGTGTCACCAGCAGATCCCCCCACACCATCACACCCAACAGTGTCACCAGCAAAGCCCCCCACAACTTCACACCCAACAGTGTCACCAGCAAAGCCCCCCACACCATCACAGCCAACAGTGTCACCAGCAAAGCCCCCCACACCATCACACCCAACAGTGTCACCAGCAGATTCCCCCCACACCATCACACCCAACAGTGTCACCAGCAGATCCCCCCCACACCATCACACCCAACAGTGTCACCAGCAAAGCCCCCCACACCATCACAGCCAACAGTGTCACCAGCAAAGCCCCCCACACCATCACACCCAACTGTGTCACCAGCAGATCCCCCCCACACCATCACACCTAACAGTGTCACCAGCAGATCCCCCCACACCATCACACCCAACAGTGTCACCAGCAAAGCCCCCCACACCATCACACCCAACAGTGTCACCAGCAGATCCCCCCACACCATCACACCCAACAGTGTCACCAGCAGATCCCCCCACACCATCACACCCAACAGTGTCACCAGCAAAGCCCCCCGCACGATCACACCCAACAGTGTCACCAGCAAAGACCCCCACACCATCACACCTAACAGTGTCACCAGCAAAACCCCCCACACCTAACAGTGTCACCAGCAAAGCCCCCCCCCCCACACCATCACACCCAACAGTGTCACCAGCAAAGGCCCCCGGATCATCACACCCAACAGTGTCACCAGCAGATCCCCCCCCACACACCATCACACCCAACAGTGTCACCAGCAGATCCCCCCCCTCTCCACACCATCACACCCAACAGTGTCACCAGCAGATCCCCCCCCCACACCATCACACCCAACAGTGTCACCAGCACAATCCCCCACACCATCACACCCAACAGTGTCACCAGCAAAGCCCCCCACACCATCACACCCAACAGTGTCACCAGCAGATCCCCCCCACACCATCACACCCAACAGTGTCATCAGCAGATCCCCCCACACCATCACACCCAACAGTGTCACCAGCAAAGCCCCCCGCACGATCACACCCAGCAGTGTCACCAGCAAAGACCCCCACACCATCACACCTAACAGTGTCACCAGCAAAACCCCCCACACCTAACAGTGTCACCAGCAAAGCCCCCCCCACACAATCACACCCAACAGTGTCACCAGCAAAGGCCCCCGGATCATCACACCCAACAGTGTCACCAGCAGATCCCCCCCCCACACCATCACACCCAACAGTGTCACCAGCACAATCCCTCACACCATCACACCCAACAGTGTCACCAGCAAAGCCCCCCACACCATCACACCCAACAGTGTCACCAGCAGATCCCCCCCACACCATCACACCTAACAGTGTCACCAGCAGATCCCCCCACACCATCACACCCAACAGTGTCACCAGCAAAGCCCCCCACAACTTCACACCCAACAGTGTCACCAGCAAAGCCCCCCACACCATCACAGCCAACAGTGTCACCAGCAAAGCCCCCCACACCATCACACCCAACAGTGTCACCAGCAGATTCCCCCCACACCATCACACCCAACAGTGTCACCAGCAGATCCCCCCCACACCATCACACCCAACAGTGTCACCAGCAAAGCCCCCCACACCATCACAGCCAACAGTGTCACCAGCAAAGCCCCCCCACGCCATCACACCCAACAGTGTCACCAGCAAAGCCCCTCCACACCATCACACCCAACAGTGTCACCAGCAAAGCCCCCCACACCATCACACCCAACAGTGTCAACAGCAAAGCCCCCCCACACCATGACACCTCCTCCTCCAGACTACATGGTGGGAACCAGTCATGTAGAGTCCACCAAAAGGTGAAGGAACGGTGGTTGGAACCAAAGATCCAAATTTGGACTCCTTAGTCCAAAGCCCAGATCTCCCCTGGTGTAATGTCCATTCCTTGTGCCTCTTCTGCCTGTTGCATGTCCTTAGCAGTGGTTTCCCAGCAGCGATGTTACCATGAAGGCTGCTGCACAGTCTCCTCTTAGCAGTTGTTGTAGAGATGTGTCTGCTGCTAGATCTCTGTGCGGCAGTGACCTAGTCTCTAACCTGAGCTGCTGTTACCTGCAATTTCTGAGGCTGGTGACTCGGATAAACTTATCCTCCGCAGCAGAGATGACTCTTATCCTCCGCAGCAGAGGTGACTCTTATCCTCCGCAGCAGAGGTGACTCTTGGTCTCTTGGACTGACTGACCTCCATTTCTTAAAGTAATGATGGCCACTCTACCAGTCTATTCAGTAGGACTATCAGCCGTGTATCCACCTGACTTCTGCACTACACAACTGATGTTCCCAACCCCATTTATAAGGAAAGAAATCCCACTCATTACACCTGACAGGGCGACCATTTCAGGTGACTACCTCTTGTATCTCATCAAGAGAAGCCAAGAATGTGCAAAGCAGTGATCACAGCAACAGGAACCTAGAATATAAGACATATATTTTAAGTTGTATGTATATATATATATATACATATATATATATATATATATTCATCTTATTATCTCTTATCTATCTTAATTCTTTCTTCTATCTATCACCTATTTATTTATCTATATATATGTATAGATTATTTGTCGCTGTATATCTAAAAAACTGATGTACTAACTGATAGTAAAGAAAACTAACACTTTTTCTAGCTGTCCGTCTCCCATTGATTTCAATGGGAAAATTATAGAATCTGTTATGCATGGGTTTTTTTCAAACCGGAAAAAACACATGCATAACATGACGTAAAATTAATGATGTAAAAGGTATTCTTAACTTATATGTTAAACAAACGGTAATGTGAACTGACCCTTAGCAGTTTCAGTTTTTTTTTCTTTCTAACAGACTGTATTATTTGCCTATACGACTGGAAGCTGGACTCACCTATTTTTTTGCATGAAAAACGGATGCCAGTTGTTTTTCAAGTCTGATTTTTGCCACGTTTTTGTGCCTTAATGACATGCGATCCAAGTTTGTCAGACCCAACTCGCCCATGTCGCTAACACTCGTGTCCGAATCGCCAGTTGGCTATTATTTTCCAGCTTTTTATAAAATTAGTAATAATCTTCATTATTTATATAGCGCCATTATATTCTACGGCGCTTTACAAATCATAGGGGACATATACAAATATAATAAAACATGACACAGCGCAAACAATATAAATGCTGTTTTAAGGTTAATCGTATATATTTATCACACGCTTGTCCATAGGCATTATTCTAGGGAATACAAATCTGAAACCTGCAAAATGATTTCTTCACTAACCAAAAAAAATGTAGATGGACATGCCCGGTAATTTTCCCATGTGAATATTATACGTTATATTTATTATAAGTGAGCGGATGCCTCTATGGGAATACAAGGGATGAGGAGATGTTCCCTTTTACACGATGAGACCGGTAATTTACTTCCTGACGTGTCTGATGATATTCCTCTGCACACGTACTGCTACATAGCGTCATCTGATACGCTGCCGCCTCCTGTACTGTGGTCCAGCTATTGGTTTGCATTGCAGGATCTGGATGGGAGTGAATCAGCTGTATTCTTTACCCATAATGCAGACAGCCTGACGTCACATTGTCAGGGCAGGGAGGGGGGAGAGCCGCTGCCTCCTATTCCCACACTTACAGCAGAGCTGGGAGGTGCCTCTGTCTGCTAGCACCACCATCATCATCATCATCACCACCTCTATAATGAGATGGAGGGGTTCCTCTGACATCCAAGCAGGGGAGCATCATCATCATTAAGGATCACCCCACAACTAATGCAGGTGTGTTCAATCCATATTTGCAAGGGAAATCCGCTGTCGTCCGGGGTTATCCTTGCAGGGTGGGGGAGGGAGGAAGGAATCAGGTGCATAGACCCTATAGAAGAGCAGGCGAAATGCATTTTTCTTGGCCGAGCTTTGGCCATCTTTAGGATGGAGGAGATCCCCCTATAGAGGATCCTAATATTTATAGGACTGATAGACATTAGAATAGTAATGAAGGCTGCATGTCCTTCTAGCTATATGTAGAGTCCATACAGAATATATCTATAGGCACATATCGGTCATCTTGTTTTTTCACTGCCGGTCAGGGGGGGCCGTAATGATGATACAAACAGGGCGTTAGGAGGGATAGATCAGATCAGGCCGGGTCTCTGAAGTCAGTCTTGTTTTTGCAGATGGAGAGTAGTGCTGCATTGCATTGGCACCGATAGGAACCCACACAGTGGTGACAGAAGGCCCAAACACCATTCATTGCTTTGATGTAGGGATCAAGCAGCACAGAACTTCCCCGGAACATTTAACATTATTGTGTTGGATCTGTAAAGAAAATTTTATCACTAATCGAAATTGTAATCAATTGTCATTCAAACCCAAGTTGTCTTACAAGACAAAGTCAATGCATCTGATTCCTTCCAGGGAAGGGTAGTCATAAGAATAAGAAAAAGGGGATCATTGACCCATTACTAACAGATAGTACCCCAATTCCATTGACTGCTGGAGGAAAGGACCACTGCTCTTCAAGATGATGGAGATACAGATTGACGATGGGGTGGTGTACCAGGATGACTACTGTTCGGGGTCGGTTATGTCAGAGCGGGTGTCGGGCCTGGCAAACAGCATCTACAGAGAGTTTGAGCGGCTGATCCAGTGCTACGATGAGGAGGTGGTCAAGGAGCTGATGCCGCTGGTGGTCAACGTCTTGGAGAACCTTGACGCTGTCTTGACGGAGAACCAAGAACATGAGGTGGAGTCGGAGCTCCTGAAGGAGGATAATGAGCAGCTGCTGACACAATATGAGCGGGAGAAGGCCTTGAGGAAGCAGGCGGAGGAGGTGGGTACCACGGTCACTTATAGCCATTGCTGTGATTTGGTCACTGGCGCAAAGAGCTAGCACTTTGTTTTGTTGTCTGCAGGTCATCTGGTGTTGTGTAGAGTGACTTTTTGGATTAGGGCTACATCAACCATCTTATCTAAGGTCTCAGATCAGCCTAAGAGTATTGTTAAGATCCTTCTATTCTTCTTAAGACGGTTCTCTGCCTTGAAGATTTGTGGGATCCCGGTGGTTGAGATTAGCGGGATACATCTGATGTAAACATAACAATTCTCCCGCTATCAGATGAGCTCTGAACTATAAGAATGGTCAATAGTCACCAATAGTTAGGCCATTTTCTAGGGTCACTTCTAAGTTGACCCTTACACCTAAAGGATGTGAAATGCACCCAATACCGATCCCCTATAGAGGAGGAGGTTTGAGCTCACAGATTATCTTCTGAGAGGGATATTCTGGTTAAAATAAATTTCCATCTGTCCACTGGATGTAGTATTGGTGGGAATCTGATCACTGTGACTCCAACCAATGACCAAAACTGGGTTTCCCCAGGACCCTGAATCTCAGACCCAAGAACCTTAACCCCAGACACAAGACTGGGAGGGTTATTGGTGCACGTGTTACGTCCAAACATAACCTATCTCTGTTGTAGTAACCAGCAACAACCTCCCCTAATACATTTTTATGGTATTATGATCTTCCAACCTTCTAGGATCCAGAAGCTGATCACTAGAGCTAATGTTTTTCTTAGAGAAAGACTATATTTTGGTGGCAAACTGCTTTAATTGGGGTTCAGAAAATATTTATATACCCTAATATGTGACCCATTAAAAAATGGGAAGGGGGAACCTTATTACATGGTCACAGTGGAAATTGGGTACAACAAGCTGTAAGAAACCAATCCTGTCCTGTATTATAGTGGGCACACACTTATTTAAAGGAACACTCTAGTCACAGCTAAATCACCTGAAGGGAGGAGCAGGACTCTAGGGTCTAGGAATACAATGAATATGAGTCCCTTCTGGCCCTGCACCAGGCCTTATTCAATGAATTTTGTCTGACTGGAGAGTCCCTTTAAATGGGAAAAGTGTAGTGTTTCATCTTTCCTGTGGTGGCGCTGTAGGAAAGGTGAACACTTACTATCTAGCTCCCCAGCAGATTATAGTCGGGTGCCCCAGTTATAGATGCGTGGGATCGTTTCTTAAGTTCGGGTCCAGGGTTCAGGTCCGTCACTTGCGACATGGACATATTGCCGAAATACCCCCTGTCCAATCACAGCCATTGCTACTAAGTCAAATTGCTGGATTCACTGCACGGCCACCCAATCCGGCCAATATGTCCAAGTTGTGCTGGATGAACCCGAACTTAAAGTATGGGTCTGCTCATCTCTAGTCCCAATGTAAAGACGAAAAAAAAAAAATCCAAGTTTTTAGGACAAAAGTGGGTTTTATACAAATTTTAAGGACAATTGGTACAATCTTGATTCAAACCAAATAGATTCGGACACCAAAAAATTTGGCGAAAGTTTCAGCAAAATGAATCTTCGATGATTCACTAATTTCTACTGACTGCTCCTAAAATATAAAGATTGTATACATTGACACCCAAAAAAGTCCTCTCTGCCCAGGTCACTGGTCCTGCAACTATACAACCCTATACTTGTGATGGTACGAGGCATCCTCACAGCGATAACTGGGTACGGTATGTCCGTACTTGTCTCATAATGTTCGTCCTCGAAATTTTTGCAACAAACTTTCTCATATGTTCTCATAGTATGACCTCTGTGATAGCAGCTGTAACTTTATGTCATAATACAAGTAATAAAGTAGCAGTCATTTGTATTGAAGGGTCATCGAGGGTAAAGATATGGTTTCCAAAGTCACATGGCTTTGACCTCTTAAAGGGGGTTCACATGGCTGTGGCCTCTTAAAGGGGTGGTCTGAGGTTTTACGGTTGCTGTTTTCATATTGATGAGATCATTGGCAGGAAACTCTGCTACACTTTACAGCGTAGTGTATGGCTTGGCAGGCAGCTGGGGTTCTCACCGTGGCATTAGGGTCATTTCAGGTTGCGCTAGAGTGACTGTGATACAATTATACAATTGAGGGGTAACTAATAGAGTGCAGTTGCTTCCAGTCTCCAGACCCCCTTTTGATGATAGCAGTTTCATTTGCTGTACCTTCAGGGGTGCACCATCCATGAGGCAACTTGAGCATCTTGCCTCAGGCAGCAGCACCTGCAGCAGGATGTGAGAGCAGCATCATGGGTGCAATTACCTGCTATAAAACAGGACCTGACTCCTAACAATAGTGTCTCTTGACTCCTGATGCCATCATGGTTGTTATACACTGCATGGGGAACTTACTTACTAAATAACCTGTTATATTACTGGATGGGGCAGAGGGGGCGCCATTCTATAGCTCACGTCAGGCAGCAGAGGGTTTAGATTCATCCCTGTGTACAATTTACAGAGATTTTGTATTGGGACCCAGTGGTTACACCACCAAGTAGTACGCATGTTACTGTCAATATCAATCATCAAAATATAAAATCAACTTTTAGAATTATGCTAATAAGCCAAAAGTGTTAACAGAGCCCATCTCTGCTATAACTTCACAGGCTGTTACACTGTGTCCACTTCCCGCTTCTCCCTCAGCCTGCTGTAATCTCACACAGTGAGAGAGGAGACTTGCTCCTGCACAGTGTAACAGCCTGTGATGCTGCAGC
This sequence comes from Engystomops pustulosus, assembly GCF_040894005.1. Taxonomy (NCBI): domain Eukaryota; kingdom Metazoa; phylum Chordata; class Amphibia; order Anura; family Leptodactylidae; genus Engystomops; species Engystomops pustulosus. Next base: position 22,474,101 of record NC_092418.1, read on the forward strand.
ACAGAGATGTTCTGGTAACACCCCACGAGAGACCTTTAGCCTCAATAGCATAAGCTTAAAAGTGGATTTTAGCAGGAAGGAGGGCATGGATAACAAATATAAGATTGCCACAATCCCAGTGCCTGGATCTATAAGTGACTTTGACTATTACTGAAAATTTTAACTGCTAGGTTTAATGTCACTCAGCTTTCCTAGAAGCTGATAATGTTTTTCTTGTCTCAGGAAAGCTGGATGACAATCTTTTGGTCATCCTCTTGCTTCTTCACTGTTGAACCATATGTGTTAATGCCATCAAGGGAGACATCTTTGAAGCACAAAAGGGTAGGAGATCTCTTGACAGCAGTTTCTTTTAGACCTAAACACTTGTGTTTGGGAACTAGCAGCACATTTTTAACTGTTTAACACGTGTTTCTAGTTCCCGAACGCAAGTGTTTAAGTCTAAATGCATCTGGATTCAGGAGTAACTCCACCTTGATACGGTTGTATCAAAACACAATTCAACTGCAACTTGTGAACCTTTATATGTCAGGATCTTGGATTTTTGTGTCCTCACACTGCTGTGCTCTGAGCTCTGTGCAGTGAAACACTTCCTTTTTCTTCGTAAAAAATGCAGCACAACTGGAAGGGCCGTGGAGTAGCTAATGATGTGTTTAGGGCACTCACCTTATCACCCTTAAAATCAATTGATCCCCAAGTTTTTTATCCAGAATAAAAAATGGAACTGCAGCAGCCGTATTTCCCACACAACTTGTCTAAAATGAATTAATGAAATGTGACCTAAATTGAGAGACTTTTGGGATACTGGGTGCAGTGTCTTTGGCTGGATATAGTCCCAGCGTGGGTTTTAAGGAAATTCAGCATCAAACTCATTAACATTCAAATTTTTCTGTACAGACAGTCCCCAGGTTACATACAAGATAGGGTCTGTAGGTTTGTTCTTAAGTTGAATTTGTATGTAAGTCGGAACCATATACTTTGTAATTGTAACTCAAGACAAATTTTTTTGGTCTCTGTGACGATTGGATTTTAAAAATGTTGGATTGTCATCAGAACCAGGTGTAACAATAAAGCTTCATTGAAGACACCATTGGTAACTGTTATAGCTGTTTATTGTAGTCTAGGGCTAAAGTACAATAAATTACCAACATCCAGAGGTCCATTTGTAACTAGGGGTCGTCTGTAAGTCGGGTGTTCTTAAGAAAATTATGCAGAATCTTTGTAGTGTTGGCGTATTAGGGGGGCTACACCCCCCACGGGTGATAAAGAGACAAGGTGCTAGAAGTAGGTGATGCCATGTTGCCCTATGGATCAATATCACAAGTCTGGAAACCCCTTTAATGTTACCTTTAATACAGTGCAATAGAACTATCATTTCACTGTGCAATAGAACTATCATTTTAGTTTTTAAAAAGCAATGTATTTTTTTTTAAACAACCAGGTCAGACACATCATTTAGAAGTTACGAGGCTACATTTACATACAATGTGACTCATATGATGGAAGATTTCTGCAAGCTGGCAATCAATCGTGATGTTGCACTAATTAGGGGAAGCTTTACATGCTGGCACTGCACATAATGGGGGCAGAGGCACAGAGAAAAGCTGAGCTCCTAATTCTCTCTTAAAGGAAATCTACCATCAAAATCCATCCTGATAAACCAGGGACATTACTCATAGATCCAGGTACTGTGACTGTGGTAATCTTCTTATATTTGTTATCCATGGCCTCCTTCCTTCTAAAATCAACTTTTAAAATTATGCTAACAAACCCAGGAGGTTTGTGAAGGGGTGTTACCAGAGCCCCTCCATGCTGCAGCTGCACAGGTTGTTACACTGTGCAGGATTACATTGTGTGAGATTACATCAGACAAAGGGAGAGAGGAAAAGCAACAGCCTGTGAAGCTACAGCACGGAGGGGCTCTGGTAACACCCCCAGAGCACTTATGGCTCATAAGCATAATTCAAAAAGTTGATTTTAGAAGAAGGAGGTCCTGGATAACAAACAGGTATAAACCTAAACTTCCTGCTGCCTTAGGCTAGCTATAGAATGGCTCCCTTTACGTCCCCATCCAATGGTAATTTATAAGGTTATTTTTATAGCATGTGGGTGCTCCACGCAGTTTCTCACACCTATGCTGAAGTCAGGTGAGATGAGACATTGGCGGGTCCTGCTCTGTAGATAACTGTGTCCGTGATGCTGCCCCCCATCTTGCTGCTGATGGTGCTGCCGTCTGAGGCAAGAGGCTCAACTCGCCTCATGGCTGAAAACAAATATTAGAAGATTACCACAGTCATGGTGCCTGGATAATGTCACTGGTTTATCATGATGGATTTTGATGGTAGATTTACTTTGAAGGGACACTCTGGGCAAAACTGATACACTTTCTGATAGAAACAATCCCTGCTTCTTTCATACCTGTGGACCCAATATGCCAGGTGATCTGGTCCATATCCACGATATCGCCCTAGGCACAAGCTGTGTCAGTGCAGAACAGTATGGGCAGATGGCAGTATGGCAGACATCCAGCTATTGTTCCTCAGCGGGAGGATCCCTGTCTCTATAGGGGATCTGGTTACTTTGCCCGTCTGTGCTATAGATCTGGTTTGCAGTGATGCATCATGGTCCAGCAGCGGGATATAATGGGCCGCCATGTGTTGCAGAGTTCTCTGGGAGTGAAGGGGTTAATGATGAGGTAATAGTGCAGGAAGGTCTGAGGATCAGTCTCCAGGGACATGATGGGCTTGGCCTGTTATCTATCATATTGTTCATCCTTCCAGGACACATCCCAGATGCATCTCCGTCTAAGAGGAGAATCCATAATTGTCCAGTTTTTGCTTTTTTTTTTTACCCCAATTTGTCCCTGGTTTTTTATAATACATATTAAAATGTATTATAATCTGTGTAATGGATTTGGATCACACTGGTTTTATCACTTCTGCTCAAAAGTTTTGGATTCACTATCATCCCCTATCCACAGTATAGAGGGAAATTTTCTTATGTGGAAGGGGGGGGGGGGGGGGGGTTTAACCGCTCAGACCCCCCATCGATCATAAGGGAAGATCTGTTACTCCCAAATGAGTGACAGGTTGATCATGTGCCTTGTCTAATCCTAATCCTATTTTAATAAGGAATTAATATAAAAGGAACATTCTAAATGGGCCCATAATTCCTTGTTGATTAGAAACATAATGTATAGCTGAGATCTGTTTTATTCATTTATTTTTCCTACTTGAAGCCACCTCAAGGGGGAGCTCAGGAGCATTAATGCATACAGCATCTTCATACATAATAATAATAATCTTTATTTATATAGCGCCATCAAATTCCGTAGCGCTTTACAAATACATTTCAATGTATGAACAGTATGCAGTCAGCTCTTGAGCTCCCCCAAGTGGTGGCTCTCGGACGACAGAATTTCAGAATTTATATCTATGGGCTTCCACAAGATACTACTTAGTCCAGTCCCTTTTGGGATTGCATTGATGATGCCACATACATTATTTACATGACCACTTCCAGACAATTCTCTGTCCTCACAGGTGACATTTGCATGTGCAGCCATGATAACACTCGTTACTATTTTTATTCCATTGTCTATTCTTAGCAACATTTTTTAAATCCTGGATCACCCCTCTAATGGTGAATGAATGGGGAAAGGAGGTTTGGCAGCAATATATAAAAATTCCCCTCTTTGCTACAAATGTTTATTCCAAAATAAAGTATTGTAGCCACTAATCTTAATTTTTTTTTTAAAAAACTACCGTTTTGGGTATACAGCTCCTCTGCAGATCTATGTGTAGAACCCTGTGTAGTCTGATTCTACAGTCCTTCTACGCATAAGAACAAAGCAGGAGATACAAATAACTTGGTGACACTGCTTGCATAAGTGTCGTTACAATGTATCAGTTGGAGGGTTTGCTGACACCATTAACAGCCTGAAGGTCACTATAGCGAAGAAGGAAATGTCCAAACACAAGTGGCTTCTATTTATCATCCCTCAATAGAAGTAAAAATTCAATTTTGAGCCTGGGCACCAGGGGATTGGCGCGAGTTGCACATTTGCACTGTGGCACGAGGAGAAATAAATTAAAAAGGGTCAACATGTTGAAATGCCAGCGCCTCCTGCCAGCAGCCGGTAATGAATGGCGGATACATGGTCAGCAGCCGGGGGCTAGACATTACACATGAGTAATGGTGATGTGCCATGAATGGGCCCCCCCTGCGCTGCTCATGATGGATATTGTTTGATGTTTTAAAGTGACAGCAACAGTTTCATCTACTGATACACTGAGCATTGTGTATAGATGAAACGAGCCTGTGCTCAGATTACAGGGCAAGTAGCTCAGTAGTCACAGACCTCTTACATCTGTCTATACTATACATTTTAGAAGTACAGTATGTATAACATGGAGTACATGCCTCACTCTGTTGTCTTGTAGCCAACTTCTCATATAGCAGTGCTGCACAGGACTTTTGTCCTACTTTTTTCTATCTGTTATATCTATTTATCTACCTATCTATATCTATCTCATATCTATCCATCTCATATCTATCTATCTATCTATCTATCTATCTATCTATCTATCTATCTCATATCTATCTATCTATCTATCTATCTATTTATCTATCATCTATCTATCTATCTATCTCCTATCTATCTATCTATCTATCTATCTATCTATCTATCTATTTATCTATCATCTATCTATCTATCTATCTCCTATCTATCTATCTATCTATTTATCTATCATCTATCTATCTATCTATCTATCTATCTATCTCCTATCTATCACATATCTATCTATCTATCTATCTCATATCTATCTATCTATCTATCTATCTATCTATCTATCTATTTATCTATCATCTATCTATCTATCTATCTATCTATCTATCTATCTATCTCATATCTATCTATCACATATCTATCTATCTATCTATCTATCTATCTCATATCTATCTATCTAATATATATCTATCTATCTCATATCTATCTATACCAAATATCGATCTATCTATAGATATCTATTAATGAATACAGCATCTTCATAGATTTCAATGTATAAACAGTATGCAGTCAGCTCTTGAGCTCCCCCGAGTGGTGGCTCTCGGGCGACAGAATTTCATAATTTATGTCTATGGGATTTGGAGCTTTCACAAGATACTACTCAGTCCAGTCCCTTTTGGGATTGCAATGATGGGCCAAAAAGGGCCAAAAGAACCTTTATTTGACAAAGACAAATTAGGTGCAAAAAATAGACTCACAAATGGCGCAAAAAGAGCTCAGGGAAGGGGGTAATAAGATAAATGACCCTCAGAATACTCTTTTGATCACTGCACCAATCATAGTGATTTGCTGAGCCAGTAAGTGGAGACCAGTAAGGCAGATGAGAGGTTGACCATTACCCTGGTTGAGGTTATAAGTGCGTCTATCTATCTATATATCTATCTGCTTTGTTTAAAGCGGGGGGGGGGGGGGGGGGGGGGAGCAGCTGTGCTGCATGTTCACACAGTGAATTATTAATGTCCGGCAGGTAATATAACCTCTCTCCGCATTATCCCTCACACTGGGGAATCTGCTCTTCCTTATTCAGGACGCCTGAGTGTATATACTGTGTGATAGGTGGATAAAAAAAGTCCCACAAAGACAAATTATTTGGGATTTTCATTGTAGTAGTAAAATTGACAGCTACAAATGTAGTAATAGCTCCATGGGGGTCATTTATCTTAGTCTGATCCACCTTTTTAGTGACTTTTTGGGTACATTTGGTTTTTCCAGCAGTTCCCCGGAGTTCTCCATGTAGCAGTTTCCTGGTTTTGTCTTTGTCTTTCTCCTGCTTCCAGACGTTTGTGCCTTATTTAACGTTGATTTACGCCTATATGGGAACAAATAATTGTGCAATAACACGCCAGTCCTGACCCTGCTTAGGAAAGGCAATGGTGTGATTTGCCCAAAAAATTGTGGCTTTTTTTAAAAATTTGCGCCTAATAAGGCACAAAAAGAACTTTATTTGACATAGACAAAGACAAATCAGGTGCAAAAAATAGACTCACAAAAGGCAGGAGGAAGTAAAATAAAATAAGATAAATGACCCCTCCTTCATGAGTTGCAGTAAAGGCATTGAAATAAAACTGAACTGCAGTACCAGACTGTGGACACTTGTGGCGCTATTAACGCCTGAGGATCTGCTCAAGTAACAAAGCCAATAAGATGATACAGGAACATATGATAGATTGAGATGAAACCTCAAGAACTGATGGAGCATAAACCATAAGCTTCAGGGCAAATCAATTATTCTGCATTTCCACAGTTCATTCACTCCAAAAAAAAAAAATCAATGCATTCAGGTTTGTAGTTTTGATATTAGCGGAGCTGCCGATAATACCCAAAACCGTTACTGATAATTAGTAGTTTTATAGGGAACTTACAATCTCAGGATTGTAGAGGAGTAGTCCGAAGTCACTACAGCTGAAGTCAGTTTTGATATGTGCCGGACATACTAATAGATTTTAACAGATGGATTATTTGTCCGTCTACATGTACTATTTTATATACAGCGCCATCGCAGATGAGATTGGATCTAGTTTATTGCAACTTAACAACTTTACTACAGGCTGTAAAGCTAGTGCTATATGTGTCTTTACTCTGCTGACATCTAGTGGTCAATAAGAAAACTTTTTTTATAGGGATAATAAAAATGAACTGAAAAAAATTTCAAAGGGGTTTTCCGCAGGATAGGGCCTAACTTGCTGATTGGTGGGGGTCTCAATGATGGGGGTCACCGTTCTCAGATCATGAGGCCTTTGGGTCAGTCGGACCTCTCATCGCTCCCCGAGATGAGCGTTAATCTCTGTTAGCGCTATAGACATGAATGGAGCAGAATGGACATGCGCAGCCATTTGCTTTGCTCATCTTGGTGAGCAAGAAGGGGACCCCATTGGACCCCTCTTTCTCGTGATCTGTGGTGGTCTTATCACTGAGACAACCACCAATCAGTAAGTTAGGCCCTATCCTTTGGAAAGGGCCTAACTTGTTTTGTGGGAAAACCCCTTTAATGAAAAATGTACTCTTTTTTTAAGTGCCATCCTTTAGGGCAAAGCCATATGTGAGTCTGGAACCAAATACAGATTGTATCGTCTGAATTATTTGTATATCTAATGTGTGCTTTTGTGCTCCACAACCTGTAACGTAACATCGTGGATGCCACCTGATCTAGTTTCTTGCAACGTAACAACTTTACTACATGTTGTAAAGCGAGTGCTGTATTTGTCTTTACTCTGCTGGCATCTAGTGGTCAATAAGAAAACTTTCTGGAAATATTTTAAACTATGGGCCACATGTATCCCTCGTTTTTTCTGTTGTTTTTGCCCTTTTCATTCAGGCGCACCGTTTTTGCGCCATTTATGTGACTTAACGCCAAACTAGCCGCGCAGCAAAAATATCCAGCTTCCCTCATTTATCCTAGCAATCCAGATGTTTTGCTGCGCCTAATGATATTCATCACTTGCAACGTTTTCATTTAGGCACAAAAACGGGCGCAAAAACACTCCAGCCCGAAGGTGGCGTTATCTGAGAAGAAAGCACTGAGCCCCTTTGCAGAACAGCTCATTTCTAGCAGCAAAGCTCAGCCAGACACTAGTACATATAATAGATACATTAGATACACTGCAGACACTAGAACATATAATACAGACATTAGATACTCTGCAGACACTAGTACAGATAATAGATACATTAGATACACTGCAGACACTGGAACATATAATACAGACATTACATACACTGCAGACACTAGTACAGATAATACAGACATTACATACACTGCAGACACTAGTACAGATAATACAGACATTACATACACTACAGACACTAGTACAGATAAGGGTACATTCACACGCGGTATGCCCGCCGTGCGGGTATACCGCCGTGTGCTGGAGAGGAGGAGGAGGTGACCCCTCCTCCCTCCATAGAGAATAGCGGCGCAGGGCCGCACACACGCCAAAAGATAGAGCATGCTCTATCTTTTTGCGGTGTGCAGCCCGGATCGGTGCCACACATGTGTGGCACCGTATCTGCGCCGCGCCGCTATTGCCGTCTATAGGGACGTACATGCGGCCGCAAATTTGCGGCCACATGTACGTCCCCGCAGACGGCCATGTGAATGTGCCCTAATACAGACACTACATGCAGGAGCTGCAGACTCTATTTACAGTTCATCACGTTCTATTTACAAAACATTCTGCAGAATCCTGAGCTCAGAGCAAGAGAGAAGAGAACTTTGCAGAATGTTGCAGAAACTACAGACAAGTGTCCCCCATGTAATTCTGCACAGTATCACCAGTGTGTCTGAGGAGGATACTGTGAGGAATTACAGGGGTGCAGCAGGAGACCAGCACTGGGGGATCCCCTCTAGGAGAAGCCCCTGCTGAGGAGGTCACTGGGTGCTGGGTGTCACACGCCTGGGTGCTGCTCTGAGTGTTATCTTCATTCTGGGCTGTGGGAGAAGCAGAGAGGAGCTTGTAGCAGGATCACATGTAAGTGCCCGAATCTAACATTGCGCCTAAACTGCACCAAAATTGCGCCTAAACTGTGTTAAAGTAAAGTGATTAATAAGAGGCAGAAAATTACCTTATCACAGTTGGTGATAATTCTGGCAAAACAGTGCGCCAGAATTTAGGCGCAACTACTACACTTAGGCGCACAAAAGTGATAAATGTGGCCCTATATTTTTATAAGGATAATACAATTTACAAAAAGAAGTTCATACAATTCGGTCTTCATTGACAGTTGTTTCCTCATGTGATGTCTCTGCTATGCATCTATGTGTATGTGTGTGTGGCCTAAATCTGAGCTGGACTATGGGATTCTATGCTGGGGTTAGATTAATATTGGGCGTGATCTCCATTTGATGATTATTTGATATTCAGTTTTTATTTCTTGCAGAAATTTATTGAGTTTGAAGATGCACTGGAGCAGGAGAAGAAGGACCTGCAATACCAAGTGGAGACCCTTGAATTCCAATCCCGGCAGCTGGAGCTGAAAACCAAAAACTATGCTGATCAGAGTAAGTGCTCTAGTAGTAGTAGTAAGTAGTATGGTCAGTATGTGACTTGTAATCTTTATTTACTATCAGTTTTCCTCTCTGCAGTCTCCATCTGTAATTTGCAGTTGTCTGAGCTGCTGGTTATAGACATAACTGCTGTGACTCACTGCTCCCCCTCCCCTCTCCATAGACTGCTATGTAATCTGACACCTCAGCGAGCTTCTGTTCACTTTGGCAGAATTCAGCAGTGATTTCAGAGTTTAAAAAAATTAGGAAGAGGTTAAGAGTCTGTCACTTCTACCTTTCATTTATGCTAAATTTCTCCTGAAGCTAGCGGCCATTTAAAGTATTGCATACGCTATTCCAAAACAGTGACATTGGTTGCATCTGATGCAATTTATCACTAATAATGTGAACAGGGCTAAGCTGCAATACCACAAACAACCTGTGGACAGGTGTGGCACTGTTTTCCAAAAGGAACAGCTAGGTTTATCTAAGCCCGTATAGCCCATTTCAAGCTGACTATACCCATTGCCACAGGTAGTTGAAGGAAATCTGCCATGAAACTGCGCATGATAAACCAGGGACATTACTCATAGATCCCGACACCGTGACTGTGGTATCTTCTTATATTTCTTATCCATGGCCTCCTTCCTTCTAAACTCAACTTTTAAAATTATGCCAATGAGCCTGAAAGGCAAAGGTGGTTCACCAGAGCCCCTCCATTCTTTAGTTTTACGGGCTGTTACATTGTGCATGAGTATGAAGGACTACTGGAGCAGTTCCCAGATACACACAGATTCGCAGGCTGTTACACAGTCTCCTCCTCCCCTCTCCTTCCCTCTGCCTGCTGTAATCTCATACAGAGGGGGAGTACAGTGTAACAGCCTGTGAAGCTATAATTAGAACAATTATAAAAGTTGATTTTAGAAGGAAGGAGACCATGGATAGCAAATATAAGAATATTACCACAGTCACGGTGTCTGGATCTATGAGTAATGTCCCTGGTTTATAGATTTTCTTTAAGCTGCAGCCTGATATATTATAGAGCTCACGAAGATGTATGGTTAGTGTTACCCTTTACTTAGATTCAATTACCTATACCACATATACAGACAGCCTGGTATCACACCATGTTCCAACGTGTAGAATGAGAATCCTGATATTGGCGACAATCCTCAATGTCCTGATGTTTGTATCTCAGTTTCCAGGCTAGAAGAGCGAGAGTCGGAAATGAAAAAAGAATACAATGCCTTGCACCAGAGACACACAGAGGTAAAGGTGGAGGGATTTGTAAAAACATTTCTTATCTTGTGCCAAGTCTCCAGAGCTGCATTCACAATTCTGGGAAACAGTCAGCAAGCTTGTGGTCTTACAGACCCTGATATAATGCAATTTTAGATTTACTATATCAGGCATGAAAATGACTAAAGCCAGCTATGAAAATATGAAACTAGTAAGGAACGCAATGCATTTTCCAGAATTGTGATTGCAGCTCTGAAGTATAACACAGACTGGAACACAGGGCTGTTATATTCAATATTTCAGTTACTGTATATTTTTTCATCATACGTCCTGCAAAGCCTCATCATGTGTTCTGTTCACCCCACAGATGATCCAGACATATATGGAACATATTGAACGGTCTAAACTTCAGCAAGTCCCTGGGAACAGCCAATCAGATGGCGGCGTCACGGGCAGAAGGTGCGGACAAGCCACAAAGTCTCAGCTTCTTCTATTGTAATATATTGCGACCCAGATCCTAATACAGCTTAAAGGACATCTACCACCAGGATGAAAGACTGCATGCAAATGAGTCTGAGGGGCTCCAGGCTCCATTAACATCTATGGAGCCTGGAGCCCCTCAGGCTCATTTGCATACAGTCCTTCATCCTCGTGGTAAATGTCCTTTAAAGTAGATTTTAGACCATATTAATGTACCCCAAATATTGGCTAACTATATACACTACAAGTTATATATGGAGGAGGTAGTGCCAAAGGATATCTGTTTTTAAAGGGGTTGTTCCAAAAAAAGGCACTTGTGGATAAGGGACTGAACGAGTAAGAAGGATGTACCCCATCATCTTGTGATTGCTTTGGAATAAGGAGTAGAGAAAATATTTAAATTGTGCTGGAGCGACCCCTGCTAAAGGGTGTAAAGAGTTGGTAGAAGAGGTGAAAGTTCTATTTAGGGTGTTCAGATAAAATCAGCTAAATGTAACCATTTTGGGGACTTTGCTCCTTCCATATTTTTCAAGTGTAAATCATTTGTAGCATTTTATTTCTATATATGTCCACATTGTTTTTCCGTACGTCTTAATGGCTGTTTGTGATACTGCGTTCAGTGACGCACATGCATGTTGGCTATTGGGGGCGCTGTTTGCACAAAATATATGGACAGAGTAAGACAAAATTGCTCCTTAGTAATGGAGGGGGCGGTCATAATACTCCATGGACTCCTACAGGACTGCAAGGGATTCCCATAGAAGTGAAAGGAGTCCTGTTTCAGCATACGAAGAACTCAAGGAAGCTATTTTCATGAGCACTGGGGGTCCCAATGGTCAGACCCAGGGGCGTAACTTGAGGGGCTGAAGAGGGTGTGGTCGCAACCGGGCCCAAGAGGTTTAGGGGGCCCATTCGGTGTCACTTTCCCATATGAGAAGACTAGTACTATAAACCATTCATATATAGTCAGGCCTGGCACAGACTTTGCACTGGGGTCCATCAGCTTCAAGTTACGCCACTGGTCACGTTACTACCCCTGGGGATCAGTCACTAATTCCATCCTATGGATAGAAAATAAGTGATCAAATGGAAAAATCCTTGAAGCTCCTGCTGATTTGTTTTGATCTGGAGGAATGAGGTTTAGCAAGTGTAGATGGGGACCTGAGGTAAAGGATGGGCTGGGATTTAAGGGCGCACATATGTTGTGGCAACAGCGCCCCCCAAGGCACCTACACACAGCTCCTATTGACTGACACGTGCCATGTCTGTGTGCCACGCTGCTGTCACCCTCGCTTATTAGACTTCTTATTTTGCACAATTTTCTGCATGGACTGGCTATCTAACCGCTGTTTTCTTGTCTTGCCTTTCGTGCTGTGTCGCGGCTGTGTTTTGGGTGTTTTGTCTGTGAATTCTCACTTCAGTCACCGCCAGTCATGGAGGAAGAGGTAAATGTCCCTGTAACTATGAGGGTTTACTCACTTGGTTATCTTCTCGAAGGCTATGGTTAAATTCCCTATAAATTAGTTCTATCCATAAAGGAAAAATGCATCTTCCATTTCATCATTTACAACCAAAATGAAAAATAATACAACTTTCCAAAATGTCAGTTATAAATCTATTGTGGCAACAGCTTCATGCAGACAAATCCATCTCTATGGTAACAGACTACAACCAAAGCCTGTGTAGTCTGAACCTTCAATTCTTTCTTGTCGAATCTTAGTAACCTATTTTGATAAGTTCTACGTTGTGCAAGTTGGAATAGAAGGTAGGGTGGATGAGAAACAGACAACACAAGGTGTTGGGCCACCATAGCTTCTACTCCTAAGTCTTCTACTCCCCCATAGGAGTAGGATAATGTCAGTCTATCTATGCTGGCTATGTAGATGTTATAATTCACCAACATATTTAGAAATCTTTCTAAGTGACTATAAAATGTTTGTTTCTTCTTACTTTGCCTTCTGACACTGTGTTATATTTTCTATCCTTTAGCCGAAAGGAGCGCCCAAACTCTCTCAACGTTTTTTCATTGGCGGACGGAATGGTACGTGGGCAGGTGGGGGGGAAGATGACCCCAAGCTCGGACCACTGGCACCTGAGTGACCTCAGCCAGCTAAAGTCCAGCTTCAATTACAAGGTTGGCTCAGATATTCATGGGAATGGAGTTTCCATCTGTCTCCATCAACAAATCCATCTCATCCATCACTTGAAATGGTCCCTGATTGGCTTTGAGGGGTGTTTTTGAGGGTGTTTTTGTGTAGTTATGACCCATGTAGTTAGACATGCTCATAGTCGCATACCCTGAATACATTGCATTATATCATCCCGTCTACTTGTTTCTTGTTCTGTGCTTATCCATATGTCCCCATCTTATATTTACATGTAAGAGCAGATTTTCCTATAACACATCCCATGACCCGGAGATCAGAAGGACCCAATACAGTGATGGGATGCAGGTTCTCCTAGACCCATGTAAAAAATAGCAGGTTCAGGGAAGTGGAGAACCCATTCGGAGTGTTAGTTGTACATAAGGGGCACCACAAGACTTAGATATGAATGGGCGCACAAAATGCCATATCCACCCATATACAGGCAGTCCCCGGGTTACATACAAGATAGGGTCTGGAGGTTTGTTCTTAAGTTGAATTTGTATGTAAGTCGAAACTGTATATTTTATAATGGAAGTTCTAGACAATTTTTTTCTTTTGCCCCAGTGACAATTGGAGTTTCAAAATTTTTGGTGTAATTGGACCAAGAATTATCAATAAAGCTTCATTACAGACATCTTACAGCTGATCATTGCAGTCTGGGACTATAGTAACATACAGAGCTTCACCAGAGGTCACAGTGGGCAGAGGGGTCCGTCTGTAACTATGGGTTGTCTGTAAGTCGGGTGTCCTTAAGTAGGGGACCGCCTGTACAGTATTTATGTCAAGTCTCGAGGGATTTTATTGGTTCTGGTATATATATATATATATATATATATATATATATATATATATATATTTGAGGCACAAGAGAATCAGGGTGAGCACTAACCTCATGAATACAGCGGACTCATAATTACAAGTCAGCAGTGTTATATTTGTCTATATTGATAGTACAGGAAGTGTGTTCCTCCAATATGGCCGCCCCTAAGAAGATCAAATAAACACATATATTCATTGTATCACCAATATTATCATACATGTAATTATAAATCTAAAAGTCTGAGTTAATATCTACTTGATCGTCTGCCAGGATGAAATGTCAGAATCTGGTCAGTCATCAGTGGCTGCCACGCCAAGCACGACTGGCACAAAATCTAATACCCCCACATCATCCGTGCCGTCGGCAGCGGTTACCCCTCTACATGACAGTCTCCAGCCCCTCCAGGACTACGGCATGACTAGCAAAAGCAAGAGAACGCGCGAGAAGAGGAACAGTCACAACATGGAGGTGCAAGTGAACCAGGAGATGAGAAACGTTAGCATAGGTAAGACATTGGTGTAGTAATGGAAACCATTGTGGTAAATAATGTCTATTATGGGAGTAGGAGCTGCTATTGGACCTAACAACCAACAAGGCTGATCTTTACTCAAGGTGCAGGCGGTAATTGAGGGGTAGGGCACCATAACTTCTCTTGCCACTTGAGAAGAATAAGTAGACCTGGTCTACAATATGAAGTTGATGTAGGGATATTGGTTGCCAGTAGAGGTCTACATCATCCACGCTTAGAGGACAGGTGGTTCTACTATTGCAAAAGACAGGAGCAAAAATGGTGACTCACAGTACCTATAGAAGCCACCAGACCATGGGACCCCCCTTTCGCTATATGCTGGCACCAAGCTTTGGTTATCAAACCCTAGAATTCATTTGTTACCAAACATTATCAAAATACTAATTGTGAGGTCCTCACCCAGGCATGGGAAGCAGTGATGAATGGTCAGATGTCCAGGACATCATCGACTCAACCCCAGAGTTGGACATGTGCCAGGATCCTCGCCTAGAACGCTCAGGAACCAGGTATACGCTCAAATATTGTTGGTTTTGATCTACCTTCCTACGTTTAGGTGTAATAATATTAAGATGTTTGTGCCTTCAGTCCGACACAGGGCATCGTGAACAAAGCCTTCGGAATCAACACCGATTCCTTGTACCACGAGTTGTCTACGGCCGGGTCTGAGGTCATCGGAGATGTTGACGAAGGAGCGGATTTACTTGGTAAGGGTAGAAATATGACTTCTTGTGCTATTATAGTCATTGGCAATTTAAATGTCATTGACTTAAATTGGAATGTGCCTACCATGTAAGAAGATGGTTTGGTACAGGTTTTCGATGATCACATTGACACAACCTCACCGAGTCAGATATATTATGTGACCAAATGATGGATATTTACAACATCTTCCAACCACAGTTGCATGGTGTGAATTATTATTATTGCTGGGTCTCCATCTTCTATTCCAGGTGTTGAAGACACCACCCCCGTGTTATGCTCCGTTGCATGTCCAATTGTTTTTAGGATTGCACTGTCTTATATGTTGATTCTAGCCATTCACTGACCCTGTCTTTCCCTTTCTCTATCCCAACCCCTCTTATGTCAATGTACTTCGCTGGACGGCCTTAATAGGAGAATTCTCAGGTGTGTACGCTTTATCATTATGTTTCCTGTCTGTTAATTCCTCCATTTTCCCTAAATTTCCTATATAACCCCTGGATGAATGGCGTTTCCTCTTCTCTGGCTGGTAATGGCTTTGACTAATCAGCCTGCAAATCATATGCTCTGAATAGACTACACATACATCCAGATCCTTTACACATTTGTAGAAATTATAATAAAACTATAAAACTAAATTTGGGGACTTTTTTTTATGAATAATAACAGCGCCCCTCTTGTCCATGGTGTGGGTCTGGTACTACAGCCAGGTTCAATTAAGTGATGGAGGCTGAGCGTCTGCAAACAACACATAGACAAGCTTGGGCCTTGTTTTTCTACAAACTTGCACGTAGGACTAGGGCGGTGCCAGATACAATTTAGGGGCTCTCTCTAAAATATATCAATATATATATATATCTGCTATAGTCTGCTATCACAGACTGCATGGGGCCTTTTATATTGGAACATTGACCCCAGTCTGGTTACCCATTTGGTTTTAACATTTCTATATCACCACACAGATTTGCCAACCTGTTCAGTATATCTGCTTGCTGTCAGTGAACGGGTGCATTATAGTTTACAGTTTGGGCTTTGCTGACACTGCATGTCTAGGCAATACACATGCAGAGATAGGAGGTAGTGGGTGCTGTAGGGTGCTGCATGGCGATAGTTGCTGGATGGGCCGATCTCCAATGATTTCTTAACCGCTACTCTGTTTTTTTCTACCCTCTTTGCTTCCTACCTTTTCTTCTTCCCATCTGGCTGCGCTCCTAGTGAGGGATGATTTCTTTGGTAAGGCTGAGGCCTGCGCTCCTCCTGGCCTCCTATTTTGTTTTTTTTTGTCTTTTATTTTTATATTTTTGCAGCAATAAAAAAAGTTGGTTTTTTTTCTTTCATTTTTGGGAATTCTGCTATATGACTTGGATATGGTGTGGTGGTTGGGGATATAAATACTGGATTCTATAGAGTCTGTAAATGTGTTATTTCTGGAGTAGATATCAAACCACAAAGGCACAAATTGAAGCCTAAGGGCCACAATGTCAACTCCATAACAGGCCCCCAATATGAATTGGCGGTATAAGCAGAATACGGGTCCCTTAGGTTTCAGGGCCTCGGGTGTGATCAGTATTACTGTCTCCGATATAGTTTGCCCAGTGGCAAATTTTAACCAAAAAGAACTCAAGCACTACATTGGGACCCCATCCTCAGGACACCAATACAATTTAGAGTTGAAGCAAAGCAGGAAGTAAAAAGCCCACCTGCTCCACCATTTATAGCCGAGCTATGCACTAGGGAACACTTAGACATGTATACAAATGGCAAATGGGCCCATGCTTACACCCCTAGTGCATATTACAGAATATGCAGCTTTCCTGTGAGTCTCGGCATCAAAATAATCAAAGCAGCAAGCGGAAGCAGCATGTACAATACTGCCCTCTGCTGGTGGGATCGCTACTCCAGAAATCTCAACTTTTTGTTCACCAGAAGGCACATGTGTAAAATCTAAATTTTTACTTTTAAATGGCCGGGACATGTCATTTATTATGCTTACAGGATCCTTACAGGGTCTTTTAAGTAACATAATAAAGTCTAATTTGCTGTGGTTTTTTTAAGGAATGGGGAAAGAAGTAGGAAATCTTCTTTTAGAAAACTCCCAGCTTCTAGAAACAAAGTAAGATGCTATTATATTTATCTATCTACCATATCTATCTACCATATCTATCTCATATCTATCTATCTATCTATCTCATATCTATCTATCTATCTCATATCTATATATCTATTTATCTTTCCATCTAAGTAGTAAAAGGAAGTCTGTAATGTCTAAAATCCCTCCCAATACAAAGATTAAGCATTTGATATGCAAATCATCTTGCAAGTGCACTGGAGGAGGGCCTGTATTCCATGTGTGCATTTATATACAATCCTTAATTTTCTAATATTCTAATTGTTTTAATTCAAGGAATGCACTAAATGTGGTAAAGAATGATTTGATAGCAAAGGTGGATCAGCTGTCAGGAGAACTAGAGGTACTGAAGGGGGAACTGGAAGCAACTAAACAGACCAAGACCAAAATGGAGACCCGTGTTAAAGAGCTGGAGGAGGAGCTTAAAAGGTATTAATGGGGGGAGATTTACCACGAAAAAATGGCGTACATATTATCAGATTTATTCGTGTATGTACTTTGACAACAGGGTATGACTTAGCATTGAGGGGTGTGTCTATATGGGAAAGGGTGTGGCCAAATACGCAAAAATATTGACCAAATATGTATGGCAAATTTTGGTGCAGAACTGGTTCTTACTAAAACATAGGTGTAAAATTAGAAGTGCTGGAAGATGCTTTAGATTTATCATCCACCATCAACCAAATTTGATAAATAAAATGCTCATTTCGACTTTCTGAGCCAAGTTCACGCTGACTAATGACTTTTTAAAACTTTTTACTTAAAGGGTGCGATCTGAAGCTATTGTCGCTATGCAAGAACCTAAGGAGGAGGTGGATGAGGTAAGTTTACCTGACGTTAATATTATAAGGGACAGTGAAATGTTTCCATCATGCATCGCCTTTATGTTATGTGTTATACAGAATTATCATTTGGTCACTTTGGTGCTGTATGGATATACCCTCCATATAGTAGCGATTGGTTATTTATATACTGTATTATATGAGCAGTATCACTTTTTTGCAGCAGAGTTCGTCTCCTTTGCAAGATAACATCCCAATTGCGCAGCGCAGGAGGTTTACACGGGTGGAGATGGCGCGTGTCCTTATGGAGAGAAACCAATATAAGGAGCGGCTCATGGAGCTACAGGAGGCGGTCAGGTGGACAGAGATGATCCGGTGAGTCAAGGGCTCAGGACCACTGCACCAAAGAAACAGACCACCAAAGTCTTTGGAGAGATTTATTAATGAGAATTTATATAACATCAATACCCTTTAGGAAATATTGCCAAATTTAGTTTTGGATGCAATTTTGTTGTTATGTATCATTGTAAACCCAAATAAAATGGTGAATATAAGAAAATCATGACTGATAATGCTGCTAATCTCATTACAGGGCCTCACGGGAACACCCATCCGTCCAGGAGAAGAAGAAATCCACAATTTGGCAATTGTAAGTATTAGTATGTGTCATCTATGAGGCATCTGTGGACGTTAGGCGTATCTACAAGTATGAGGCATTGGTGAACATATGAAGTACCTGTGTGAATGTGTGAGGTATCTTTGAGGCATTGGTGTACATATGAAGTACCTGTGTGAATGTGTGAGGTATCTTTGAGGCATCGGTGTACATATGAAGTACCTGTGTGAATGTGTGAGGTATCTTTGAGGCATTGGTGTACATATGAAGTACCTGTGTGAATGTGTGAGGTATCTTTGAGGCATCGGTGTACATATGAAGTACCTGTGTGAATGTCTGAGGTATCTTTGAGGCATTGGTGCACATATGAAGTACCTGTGTGAATGTGTGAGGTATCTTTGAGGCATTGGTGTACATATGAAGTACTGGTATGGATGTGTGAGGTATCTTTGAGGCATCGGTGTACATATGCAGTACCTGTGTGGATGTGTGAGGTATCTTTGAGGCATTGGTGAGCATATGAAGTACCTGTGTGAATGTGTGAGGTATCTTTGAGGCATTGGTGTACATATGAATTATCTGTGAGGATGTGTGAGGTATCTATAAAGCATTGACTGACATGAGGTATCTGAGACAACGGTGGTCACATGAGGTACAGTATCTATGAGATATCTGTCTGGATATATCATGCAAAGTATCTGTCAGTCATCGGAGGAAATTCGGCAACATCTCAGGTATCTGTGTGGACGTGAGAGGTATAAAGAATAACTATGAGTAACCATATACTTCGTCTGCTTCATATTTCAGCTTCAGCAGGTTGTTCAGTTCCTCCTCCAGCCCACCTCCTGCAAAGAGAACATACCCCCCTGTCAACATCCACTACAAGTCACCCACGCCGGCTGGGTTTAGTCAACGCCGCAGTCACACTATGTGTCAGATATCCACCGGAGGACGCACAATCGAATTCTTCCCTGATGAGTAAGTCGACCTCCAGTATGGTTTGGCATGATGAGACAGACCAGGGTTACATATACTGTACTTTTCGGACTATAAGGTGCACAAAAAATCCTTTGATTTTCTTAGAAATCAAAGGTGCGCCTTATAGTCCAGTGCGCCTTATATAAGAACCGTAAGACAACAGACAACAGCTGCCTTGAACTGTGCACAGGTCTGCATCTTGCTGGTCATTCATCCTTATAATCAGGTGTGCCTTATAATCCGGTGCGCCTTATATATGAACTTAGACGTTTTAGCAGGCGTTTATTGATGGTGGCCTTATAATCCGGTGCGCCTTATAGTCCGAAAATTACGGTACTTCTAAGAATATGTGACCATCTGCTTTGGAGGTTCCTTGAGGAACCTTTCAAGTGTATTTCATTAAAAAATCCCATAAATAATCCCCTAAATAAAAACCTGAAGGGCTCCATTACAGTCAGTGGAATCTGTCAGTCTAACGTGGTGGATGATGGGGCACCTGTACCACATGTCCTCACACAAAATTGGAAACTCTATACCCTATAACAATGCAATCTGCTGCTCCCTGGTCATTCAGCCCTACACGATGCATGTAAATGGGGCTATGCTGCAATTCCAGACATGACCAGTGGATAACTGTGGCACACACCGGTATGTTTTATCAAACTTAATATAGGATTTGTTATATTTTTTTAATATAATATAGGATTTCTGTTTTATGTCTTGGCTGACTGTAAACTTTTATGTTGAGTGATTATCTTAAATGCCCTTTTGATGCCATTTCGTTTTGTCCTTGAAATCTTTCTTCCAAGCATTAATACAACTTCACACTTATTTTGCCCTATTACTAACAACTAACCAAGGCTCTGTTCACATCGACTTTTGGGGTTAAGTTTAGAGGGTCTGTCATGTTTTCCTAATTTTTCTTCTTTATGAGGGAGTCAGTGTGGCACAGCAAAATTTCTTACTTCGCTCAGCCAAGAAGGTGAGACTTATAGTACATACATGACTGCTGCAGCCAGTTATCTTAGGCTGCATTCACACGGACATGTATTTCTCCAGTCCTGTATCTACAGGCTGTATTTCTGTATAAATACGTGACGTTTTTCATCCGTATGCAGCACGTATTTAACCCGTATTTTATACATGCCCATAGACTTTAAGGGCATACAGAACTGAAATACGGGAGAAAATAGGACATGCTCTATATTTTTATACGGCCAGTATACGGTCCGTACACTCCAGTGTCAAAAACGGCAATATAAATGGTTGGACGTATTGTCCATTGAAATGAATGTGGCCGTATGTAACCCGTAAAAAAACGGTACGTATACGGCCGTTTTTATACGTCCGTGTGAATGTAGCCTTACACCTAGAAACTGTACAATGTCTGATGAGACAAATAGTATTTCTCAGGTTCAATTAAAATATAAAACAGAATCGGATATATACGTCCCCCCTAGACGGCAATGGGCGCACAACATGTCCGATGGAAAGGGGTGGGGGTGAGCAGCGCTGCCGTGTGAATAATCCAGTGTGAATAAAAAATAAGAATCCAGTGTGAAATTCTTTTGTGAAATTTTTTTTGCGTATTTCTTATATTATGGGAATTGTCCGTGACCAAATATTAATGGGCTATTTTTAGGAAGATCAGTTAGGGTTCAAAACTCGGCACGCACAGATTAGCTGTCTGGATGAGTTAGTAGCAGATGGCGCTGTAGATTATGTAGTGGCCGTGCTGTGCTACTGCATCTCAGCTACCTGGTAGGCGCTGGGTTTTCTGTCAAGGTTTCGGACTATCACAATTCTTAGGATAAGCCATTAACTGTCTTTCCTGTATAATACCATTAAGTATATGAACCCTTATCATAAAAGTGGCCATTCCCTTTAAGTAGTAAAATATGATCTAGATATAACAATTGATTTTATTAGATTTAACCATATCCATGCTGCATCTTTTGTAATTCCTCGGATCGGATGACTCTATGGCCTTTCCATTTGGCTCCCGATGCTTGCCTATTGCTTACACATCCTGCTTCTTCCGAGCTGAGTTATCTGGAAGATATACGCCATCCATTTTGTAAGGCTTCACAAAATATCTCATTTGGATAAATTTTAACTCTTTCCAGATAACTTTGCTTGAACGTGCAGTAATCTTACTAATGCATTGCTGTTAACCCTTGCTGCTTTGCTTTCTGCTCTCCCCTGACGCTGGGCACCCTCTCTCCCTTTCTCTCTCCTTCTAGATTGAGGAGTAACACTGTGGCTTCTCTCCTCAGTGACTGCACATCCACAGCTCGACGCGAGCAGAAACGCGAGCAGTACCGCCAAGTGCGGGAACACGTGCGTAACGATGACGGTCGCCTACAAGCTTGTGGGTGGAGCCTCCCTGCTAAGTACAAGCAGGTTGGTGTCTGTTTTAGCATCATTACCTATACACAGAAATCATAGGGTCCTGAATGGACACCAAACCACATACTTAATGTCGGCAGTTCTGACCATGCAAAATTGCAGACAGTGTTAGGGCCCTTACACATGAATGTTGGGGGACCGAGATCTGGTCCTCATCTGACACCATGGGAAATATCACCATACAAGCCTCCGCATATCTTCATGTAGTCAAATTTTAAATAATCCTAAAGCAGGGGTATAACTAGGAGAGGCAGGGCCCTATGGCAGACTCTTACATGGATCTGTCCCAGTAGCTGCTGACTGCATGGGGGAAGTACACAGCAGGAATTAGAGTTCAGAGATTTTCTTATCTGAGCTGCCAATTCATGCTGTGTACTGTAGAAGAGGTGCATTTTTATATAGACATTGGGGCAGATTTACTTACCCGGCCCATTCGCGGAGCGTTCTCTGTGGTGGATTCGGGTCTTCCGGCGATTCACTAAGGCAGTTCCTCCGACGTCCACCAGGTGTCGCTGCTGCGCTGAAGAGCATCTGGAGTTCACCGAGCCGGGCTGAGTGAAGGTAAGCACGTGTCCCGCCCCCCCCGATTGCTGTCGCCTTGCATGCCGGCGCCGGTGCGCCACAATCCGATCGCGTGCGCAAAAAAAACGGGGCTATACAGGGAAAATCGCCGCAAATCGGAAATATTCGGGTAACATGTCGGGAAACCGCAAATCGGGCCCTTAGTAAATGACCCCCATTATGTTGTACAATGTGCAGCATAATATGTATATAATGGTGCACATCCTCCATTCTTTAGTGTGTGAGATCAGATGTTGGGGCCCTGTGACACTGCGGGCCCCATAGCAGCTGTTATGGCTGCTACTGCTGTAGTTACGTCCCTGACTGAGAGGGAATTAATAGGATTTTCCTCTAACAAAATGAACATCAAAATCCTTCTTAATCTTTAAAATGTTGGACTAAACCTTGCCCTATGATCCCCACGGCCAGGAGCCTCATTGTCTTTCACCACTGCATGATGGACAAGGGTTTTAAATGCAAACCCGTGGTATCGCTGGTTCTGACTTACTGTATGTGAACAATTGGGAACCAAGCTAATGCCATTACCTTTCCTATAAGTTCTGGTTCTTTACAGAATTATTTTATGTGTGTTGTTTAATAAGCTGAGCCCCAATGGAGGCCAGGAAGACAATCGCATGAAGAACGTGCCCGTGCCCGTATACTGCCGGCCGCTTGTTGAGAAGGACCCCACTATGAAGGTACCATCACAGTTGTATCTGAGACGTCTATGACTACTACTTCTCCTGCTTAATCGATCACTAAATGACTCTGTGCTTCAATTTACAGTTATGGTGCTCAGCCGGGGTTGATCTAACAGGCTGGAAACCATTTGAGGAGGAGACTGTGACGGGGGTCAAATCAGCCCCTGGTAGAGATCCATTAACATCTGACCGTGAGGTGGAAGGAGAGAGCAAGAGCACGCACACCTCACCGGAGAAGAAGAAGGCGAGTACATTCGCAGAACGGATGAATCCATTGTATGTAGTGTGGTATTGTAAAATGGGAGGTCAAGTAGGCATCCCCGAGGCGGCCATATTGGTTGCTCCTATTTTCACACACAATAAAGAATTGGGTAGTGACCTATACTATGTCTTCTGAACACTTAATACCAGTTCCCCCCAGGAAATAATCCTTTAAATTTCCCTTCCTCTCCACAGACTAAAGAGATCTATGAAGCAGATGCCACCTCCAGTCGTGTATGGATACTAACCAGCACTCTATCAACAAGCAAGGTTGTGATTATAGATGCCAACCAGCCTGGCACCCTGGTGGACCAGTTCACAGTGTGCAATGCCCATGTGCTGTGCATCTCCAGTATCCCTGGTAGGACCCATTCTTACTTCTCATGCTTTGATTTTGGCTCTGACATTATTTCTCACCAAACGATCTACTTCTCTGCAGCTGCCTGCGATACTGATTACCCCCCAGGTGAGATATTCCTTGAAGGAGATGCTAATACTGAAGACACTGGTGATACGGATGGAGTCTTGGCTGGAATTACAATCGTGGGATGTGCCACGCGATGCAATGTGCCACGAAGCAACTGTTCCTCCCGTGGTGATACACCAGTACTGGACAAGAATCAAGGTTTGTCTTGCCTCCTGTATATACATTACATTCAATAACAACTTCCTGTGTGGAGAGCTCCATCTAGTGGTGGATAGAGGCATTTTTTATTTTATCATTTATTGGGGATATGCTAAATATCAATGTTATGTCCCGTCCACAGGGTAGGAAGTAACATGTTGCTCACTTTGCCTACAACTGCTACCTTTATGACATGGGATAATTTCATGGGAGTATCCGGCGAATATTTTTTTTCCAGGGGAAGTCTCCACAGTAAGCAATGGCAAACTCACCCAGCATCAATCTGCAGAGGAGGCCACAGAGGCTCTGGAGGTACCAGAATCCTCAATAAGTGAGGCAGAACCAGCACAGGTTCGACCCGGGCCCCTAACAGAGCATGTATTTACGGACCCTGTGGCAAATGGCCGACTGTGCAGGTATACAACACATTGTAAACTGATGGTGTTAATGCTCTGATTTTAGAACATTTGACATTTTTTTAAGTCTCTGTATAATATAGTAATTTTTTGCTCCTAATACTAGTGAAAATGGACATTTAAAGCCTGAAGGGAACACAACGCAGCAAGAGACGGAGCCGAACCACGAAATCCCTGCTGGTAGCAGTGCGGCACCTACAATGTGGCTGGGGGCACAGAATGGCTGGTGGGTGACTCCGACATCTGCAGTGTATATCATAGCAGTACATGATATTCTCCTTACCCATCTCTCTTTACTCTGTCCTTGTAATCCAGGTTGTACGTTCACTCCGCTGTCTCTAACTGGAAAAAGTGTCTTCACTCCATAAAGCTGAAGGACTCGGTGCTGAGCATTGTGTGAGTACAAACCTCTTCATATTCAGTTGTATCATCATCATGTCTGAAAGGGGATATGCTCAACACAAGCCCATTTGTACACTTTTTCCATGGTCTAAATCCCGTCAGCAACAAGACAAACGTATAGAGCGTGAGCTGTGATTGGTCAATTAAAGAAGTAACTTTTTAAACCGTCAAATCACGTTTAAAAATGTTTGCATTTCCAAAATCGTTTATCTCAGCTGATGAGCATATCACATGAAGCTTCAGTGCCGTATGTCATAGGGGTAGCTCTTTTAGATTTGGAAGCTTTACCATACTTTTATTTGGGTATTGTATAGCACACTTATACAGTAGATATGAGAAGTATCCTATGGTGTCTGGAAAATACAGAGATTTAGAAGCATATTATACACTACAACCAGGATGAAGGATTGTAAAGCAAGCATACTTACCTGCTGGTGTGTGCCCCCTCTGGCTTCCTATGCCCTTGTTTTTACAAAAAAAAAGGCTTTACAAATTATCCTAATTTGCATACTTTTTAAAGCCTTTTTTGTAAAAAAATAAAAGAATAACAGATCCTGCCAGTAGGTGCTTGGTTTACAATCCTTCATCCTGGTGGTAGATTTCAGGTGATATTATTTTGCAGGATCATGTATTGCTGTTTGGGAAGTCTGACACATTGTACTTTTGTAAAGTGGTATTATGTATTGGCAACTGTGCTGTATGTTGCCACTGTACAGCCGGTACTATTATGTGGCATTATAGTGCAGTATTAGTTACTTATTATAGCCTCTACTGTAAATGACTTATCCAACTTGTAATCTCCAGACATGTGAAAGGACGGGTTCTCGTTGCGCTAGCGGATGGGACGTTGGCCATCTTTCACCGTGGAGAAGGTATGGAAAATAGTATTGATAAGACTTCTTTGCTCTGTGGGTCTAATAGTTGATGGTTTCATCTGTATATTTCTCTGAATAAGACAAACAGTGGGACCTCAGCAATTATCACTTGATGGATCTTGGGCACACACATCACTCGATTCGCTGTATGGCAGTCGTATATGACCGAGTGTGGTGCGGCTACA
The DNA here is from genome assembly GCF_040894005.1 of Engystomops pustulosus. Lineage (NCBI taxonomy): Eukaryota > Metazoa > Chordata > Amphibia > Anura > Leptodactylidae > Engystomops > Engystomops pustulosus. Next base: position 22,500,004 of record NC_092418.1, read on the forward strand.
AGAACAAGATTTACGTGATTCAGCCTAAAACCATGCAAATACCGGTGAGTGGATGATATGGACCGTATGCAGCATGTGGGTAGAGACCATGAAAAATACTCTCTCATAACTATCCGTCTATCGCTGTATCTATCTACTCGTATGTATCATAGTAATTATGCCAAAGTACGGCACATAACAGGACGTATGATACAAGTAGTCCAGGGCCCTGTGATGGTAAGGTTACTCCATGTCCTACTTTCAGAAATCATTTGATGCCCATCCTCGAAGGGAAAGCCAAGTTCGACAGCTGGCCTGGATCGGAGACGGTGTTTGGGTATCGATCCGGTTGGACTCCACACTGCGGCTGTACCATGCCCACACCCACCAGCATCTCCAGGATGTGGATATTGAACCTTATGTCAGTAAGATGTTAGGTGAGTGACACTTTAACCGTAGGGGAAGGGTCATAATGATCCTGTGTATCTGACAGTACTCATCATGGGGTTACCTTCATCAGTGCCCCCTTTGTCTCCACGTGCATCTGTATGTTACTTAGGGATTCACATTTTTCCCACATAATGATATTTAGGAATATTAGAATGTCATACCTGGTATGATAAGGATATATTACCATGTATTTATTATACTAGTATTCAGTATATATTTTCGGTTACACATAATTTTCTCTTCTTGGTATTGACAGGCACCGGAAAACTGGGATTCTCCTTTGTAAGAATCACAGCGCTGCTAATCGCCGGGAATAGACTATGGGTGGGAACTGGTAATGGAGTGGTCATCTCAATACCCCTCACAGAAAGTAAGTCATGATGAGATGCCTTTCTTAAAGGGCCACTGCATGATATGCTGGATGTACAGTATAGCTGTAGGCAGCGTGTTTTGGACCGGGAGGAGCAGAGCAGATTGTACCTAGTGTCCTATCAGCAGGCAGCATGTTATAGAGCAGGAGGAGCTGAGCAGATTGTACATAGTGTCCTATCTGCAGGCAGCATGTTATAGAGCAGGAAGAACTGAGTAAATAGTGCATAGTGTCCTATCAGCAGGCAGCATGTTATAGAGCAGGAGGAGCTGAGCAGATTGTACATAGTGTCCTATCAGCAGGCAGCATGTTATAGAGCAGGAGGAGCAGAGCAGATTGTACCTAGTGTCCTATCAGCAGGCAGCATGTTATAGAGCAGGAGGAGCTGAGCAGATTGTACATGGTGTCCTATCTGCAGGCAGCATGTTATAGAGCAGGATGAGCTGAGCAGATTGTACATGGTGTCCTATCTGCAGGCAGGGTGTTATAGAGCAGGGGGAGCTGAGCAGATTGTACATAGTGTCCTATCTGCAGGCAGCATGTTATAGAGCAGGAGGAGCTGATTAGATTGTACATAGTGTCCTATCTGCAGGCAGCATGTTATAGAGCAGGAGGAGCTGATTAGATTGTACATAGTGTCCTATCTGCAGGCAGCATGTTATAGAGCAAGAGGAGCTGAGTAGATTGTACATAGTGTCCTATCTGCAGGCATCATGTTATAGAGCAAGAGGAACAGAGCAGATAGGACAATATTTACAATCTGCAGTTGCCATGTTATAGAGCAGGGGGAGCTGTGCAGATTTTACGTAGTGTCCTATCTGCAGTCAGCATGTTATAGAGCAAGATGAGTTTGGAAGACTGTACATAGTGTCCTATCTGCAGGCAGCGTGTTATAGAGCAGGAGGAGCTGAGCAGATTGTACATAGTGTCCTATCTGCAGTCAGCATGTTATAGAGCAAGATGAGTTTGGAAGACTGTACATAGTGTCCTATCTGCAGGCAGCGTGTTATAGAGCAGGAGGAGCTGAACAGATTGCACATAGTGTCCTATTGTCAGGATTCTGAGCTCAATAAAAGGGTTTGTTCAGGTAGTCCAGTAATATTATATTTTTTTAAATACCCCATATTACAGGTTTCCCACCTCAAATCCTGCCAATAATTGATTCTTTGTGTTCTACATGCCTTATCCCTTTTCCTACCTCCCCTTCTATTCCCTTTCCTCCTCTGGCCTATGAAAACTTCCAACCCTTCCACCTCCGCTAGCGGTAGTCCTACACCGGGGCCAGCTGCTGGGGCTGAGGGGTAAGTGCAGGACCTGACTATGTCACCTCATCCCATCTCTCCACGTCCTGTCTCCATCCTCATCTTTCATCATTTTATGGTATTCACAAAAGCGGCAGAACTTCTCAAATTGTTTCCAAAAATCTGTCAAAAGTCATTCTTGCGTTTGTAACTTTTGTTACTCATTAGTCTGTGAGAACAGGTGAGGGAGCTGTCATGGTGGCCTCCTGGTAGTCTCTTATCTTGTACCATTACTGCTACCACTGCACCCACTAAAATCAGGTTTTCCTTAACTAGTGCTGTATGATACTGATAACATCACATACAGTATATCCCTTACTTGAGTAGGTCTGCGCCGCTTTCTTAGTGAACACCAATTCCAATTTACATTGTCCACATCATATAGACATCATACAGAGCAGAGACCGGACTATCGTCTAGGCTTAGCTATAGCAAAATATTTCATCATAACTGAAATTAAACTGGGAGAATACAGTCCCTCATTCAGTTCTATGGGACCTCTGTAATGGGTATTTCTGCTGTCCCATAGAAGTGAGTGCAACTTAGATCACTCCCAGGGGAACCCCCTTTAAAAAATATATATATATATATTTGTATACTCACACACAGTATATATACACCATATATACATACATACAGCATAAACACATTACATATACACACATACATACAATACCATATACATACATACAGCATATACACACCCAATATCCTGGATACTTGTGGCCTTCTGACACTGCAGGCCCCATAGCAGCTGCTACACCTGTAGTTACGCCCCTAGTTACTCTAATAATACAGAGCATTCAGGGGTACTTACTTGACCTGTATGTCGTTTACAAATAGTCCTCCATTAACTTCTATGGGACTTCTGTGACAAATATTCTTGCTGTCCCATAAAAGTGAATCCAACTTAAGCTACTCCAATAATAGGGAGAATTTAGGGGTACTTGCAGGACCTCATTGTCAGTGCCTGACTAGTCCCCCATTCACTTCTATGGGAATTCCGTGATGGGTATTCCTGCTGTCCCATATAAGTGAAAAACATTCAAGGTTACTTCCAGACCTCATTGCCAGGACTGTGTAACTTTAATCTTGCAATGGGAAATATATCCAGATCCTGGGCTTGTCACCCGTAATATGACATTTTGATAAATGACACTCATGGGCTCTTCTGGTGTCAGTAGTTGCTGATGATAAGCCGTTATGTCTCTACTCTGTGTATGTTGTATATCTTATTTTCAGATGTCTCATGCTTCATGGTAATAGGTACCCAGAGCCAGGACTGGGCACAGGTTTTTATGCAGATCTATGGGGCGTGTTATACTACTAATGAGCCCCTTGATTCTGTATGCTGACAGTATACTTTTACCTTTAACTTTTTTTTTTTTTTCAAGATTTTCAGCTTTAACAATTATTTTTTTTTTAAAGGAAGGTCAATGCGTTGGCCTTACAGAAACTTAGCACTTGCTTCTATATTCCTATTTAGATCTACAGCTGACTCTAGGGGGCTCAATAAAATAATACCCCACTATCATCTTATTGACCCCATAACATTGACTGTGTCAGAGGTCACATCATGTCACTTAATCCCTCTATGTGTTTTCAGCCAACAAGACTTCTCCCACATCTTCTGGGGAAGTAGCCAAGGCTGGCGGAGGAGTAATCCACGTATATAGCGATGAGAACAGCGAGAAGACCGCGGGCAGCTTCATACCGTACTGCTCCATGGCTCAGGCCCAGCTCTGCTTCCACGGGCACCGCGATGCCGTCAAGTTCTTTGTGTCAGTGCCAGGTAACTTGAACTTGTGTACTATGAAATATAAATACTTATGATATCAAAGCACCACACAGTATAGTACTATATACTATATATGGCAAGTGTGTACTATATCTAGCAAGTAACATGCCATATATAGGCCAAGTTACATACAGTTTTCCAAATAAACTTTCTATACATGGATGTCACCACCATATAGTGCAAAAATAATATACCATATAGTGTCTCACAAGTGTGTGTGTATGTATATGTGTATATATATATATATATATATATATATACACTCACCGGCCACTTTATTAGGTACACCATGCTAGAAACGGGTTGGACCCCCTTTTGCCTTCAGAACTGCCTCAATTCTTCGTGGCATAGATACAACAAGGTGCTGGAAGCTCCTCAGAGATTTTGGTCCATATTGACATGATGGCATCACACAGTTGCCGCAGATTTGTCGGCTGCACATCCATGATGCGAATCTCCCGTTCCACCACATCCCAAAGATGCTCTATTGGATTGAGATCTGGTGACTGTGGAGGCCATTTGTGTACAGTGACCTCATTGTCATGTTCAAGAAACCAGTCTGAGATGATTCCAGCTTTATGACATGGCGCATTATCCTGCTGAAAGTAGCCACCAGATGTTACAGGGTACATTGTGCTCATAAAGGGATGGACATGGTCAGCAACAATACTCAGGTAGACTGTGGCGTTGCAACGATGCTCAATTGGTACCAAGGGGCCCAAAGAGTGCCAAGAAAATATTCCCCACACCATGACACCACCACCACCAGCCTGAACCGCTGATACAAGGCAGGATGGATCCATGCTTTCATGTTGTTGATGCCAAATTCTGACCCTACCATCCGAATGTCACAGCAGAAATCGAGACTCATCAGACCAGGCAACGTTTTTCCAATCTTCTACTGTCCAATTTTGATGAGCTTGTGCAAATTGTAGCCTCAGTTTCCTGTTCTTAGCTGAAAGGAGTGGCACCCGGTGTGGTCTTCTGCTGCTGTAGCCCATCTGCCTCAAAGTTCGACGTACTGTGCGTTCAGAGATGCTCTTCTGCCTACCTTGGTTGTAACGGGTGGCGATTTGAGTCACTGTTGCCTTTCTATCAGCTCGAACCAGTCTGCCCATTCTCCTCTGACCTCTGGCATCAACGAGGCAATTCCGCCCACAGAACTGCCGCTCACTGGATGTTTTTTCTTTTTCGGACCATTCTCTGTAAACCCTAGAGATGGTTGTGCGTGAAAATCCAAGTAGATCAGCAGTTTCTGAAATACTCAGACCAGCCCTTCTGGCACCTACAACCATGCCACGTTCAAAGGCCTCAAATCACCTTTCTTCCCCATACTGATGCTCTGGAGAACTGCAGGAGATTGTCTTGACCATGTTTACATGCCTAAATGCACTGAGTTGCCGCCATGTGATTGGCTGATTAGAAATTAAGTGTTAACGAGCAGTTGGACAGGTGTACCTAATAAAGTGGCCAGTGAGTGTATATATATATATATATACTGCCATACAGTACTCAAATAATTCAGCTCCGTAATAGTATGATTCGATAACAATACAATGTAATGTCTATATGAGTAATATTCAGATCCGGGACATGTGAGGTGCCCCCTTACCAGTGGACAGATCCCAGACATGTGAGGTGCCCCTTACCAGTGGACAGATCCCAGACATGTGAGGTGCCCCTTACCAGTGGACAGATCTCGGATATATGAGGTGCCCCCTTACCAGTGGATAGATCTCGGATATGTGATGTGCCCCCTTACCAGAGGACAGATCTTGGATATGTGAGGTGCCCCCTTTCCAGTGGACAGATCTCGGACATGTGAGGTGCCCCCTTTCCAGTGGACAGATCTCGGACATGTGAGGTGCCCCCTTACCAGAGGACAGATCTCGGATAAGTGAGGTGCCCCCTTTCCAGTGGACAGATCTCGGACATGTGAGGTGCCCCCTTGTCAGTGGACAGATCTGGGACATGTGAGGTGTCCCCTTACTTGTGGGCAGATCTGGGACATGTGAGGTGCCCCCTTACCAGTGGACAGATCCCAGACATGTGAGGTGCCCCTTTACCAGTGGACAGATCTTAGATACATGAGGTGCCCCCTTACCTGTGGACAGATCTCGGTTTTGTGAGGTGCCCCCTTACCTGTGGACAGATCTCGGATATGTGAGGTGCCCCTTTACCCGTGGACAGATATCGGATATGTGAGGTGCCCCTTTACCTGTGGACAGATCTCGGTTATGTGAGGTGCCCCTTTACCTGTGGACAGATCTCGGTTATGTGAGGTACCCCCTTACCAGTGGACAGATCTCAGACATGTGAGGTGCCCCCTTACCAGTGGACAGATCTCGGATATGTGAGGTGCCCCTTTACCCGTGGACAGATATCGGATATGTGAGGTGCCCCATTACCTGTGGACAGATCTCGGTTATGTGAGGTGCCCCCTTACCAGAAGACAGATCTCGGATAAGTGAGGTGCCCCCTTTCCAGTGAGTGTATATATATATATATATATATATATATATATATATATATATATATATATGCTGCCATACAGTACTCAAATAATTCAGCTCCGTAATAGTATGATTCGATAACAATACAATGTAATGTCTATATGAGTAATATTCAGATCCGGGACATGTGAGGTGCCCCCTTACCAGTGGACAGATCCCAGACATGTGAGGTGCCCCTTACCAGTGGACAGATCCCAGACATGTGAGGTGCCCCTTACCAGTGGACAGATCTCGGATATATGAGGTGCCCCCTTACCAGTGGATAGATCTCGGATATGTGATGTGCCCCCTTACCAGAGGACAGATCTTGGATATGTGAGGTGCCCCCTTTCCAGTGGACAGATCTCGGACATGTGAGGTGCCCCCTTTCCAGTGGACAGATCTCGGACATGTGAGGTGCCCCCTTACCAGAGGACAGATCTCGGATAAGTGAGGTGCCCCCTTTCCAGTGGACAGATCTCGGACATGTGAGGTGCCCCCTTGTCAGTGGACAGATCTGGGACATGTGAGGTGTCCCCTTACTTGTGGGCAGATCTGGGACATGTGAGGTGCCCCCTTACCAGTGGACAGATCCCAGACATGTGAGGTACCCCTTTACCAGTGGACAGATCTTAGATACATGAGGTGCCCCCTTACCTGTGGACAGATCTCGGATATGTGAGGTGCCCCTTTACCCGTGGACAGATATCGGATATGTGAGGTGCCCCTTTACCTGTGGACAGATCTCGGTTATGTGAGGTGCCCCTTTACCTGTGGACAGATCTCGGTTATGTGAGGTACCCCCTTACCAGTGGACAGATCTCGGATATGTGAGGTGCCCCTTTACCCGTGGACAGATATCGGATATGTGAGGTGCCCCATTACCTGTGGACAGATCTCGGTTATGTGAGGTGCCCCTTTACCTGTGGACAGATCTCGGTTATGTGAGGTGCCCCTTTACCTGTGGACAGATCTCGGTTATGTGAGGTGCCCCCTTACCTGTGGACAGATCTTAGATATGTGAGGTGCCCCTTTACCAGTTAACAGCTCTTGGATATGTGAAGTGCCCCCTTACCAGTAGACAGATCTCGGACATGTGAGGTGCTCCCTTACCAGTGAACAGATCTTGGACATGTGAGCTGTCCCCTTTCCAGTGGACAGATCTCGAACATATGAGGTGCCCCCTTTCCAGTGGACAGATCTCAGACATGTGAGGTGCCCCCTTACCAGTGGACAGATCTCGGATATGTGAGGAGCCCCCTTACAAGTGGACACACACCTACAGGGGAGGCTGCATACCTCCTCTCCACTATATTTGAGGCCATTGCTAGGCTCCTACATCATGTCCTTAGCCTAACGACTACTGTGTATATTCCCAGGTAATGTCTTGGCCACACTTAATGGTAGTGTCCTGGATAGTCCCTCCGAGAACCCAGAGGAGAACACAGCAGAGACAGAAGAACAAAAACTGAAGAACGTGTTAGTGCTGAGCGGAGGAGAGGGATACATTGACTTCCGTATTGGTGAGTTGTATTTTATGTATACGTTCTTGTAATGCTTGCAGAGGCTTTTTAAGATTTAGGTAACCATGAGTCGGAGATTGCAGGTGTCATGGTTTCATATCAGCTAGTAGGACACAGGTTGAAGGTGACAGAGACGCAGTTTGCCTGTGCAGGGAGCGCCAGATTATTTCTGGCGTCCTCTGCACTGCACCGACAGAGTCCACCAACTTATTGTTCAACATAGGGCGTGTGACACAATACTGTCAGACTTTGCATGTTAAATCTGGTGCACGGTCCACAAATGTGTCTCAGACACTTATTAAATACATGTGCAAGCAGTTTTCACTAGAAAGAACGGACAAAGTCCAACAGAAAACTGGCACAAGGACCTTATGTGCCCCATTATGTCAGCTTCCATCTCTGTCCTGTTGGTACCAAAGGTTCTGGTGCTGCTTTTCTCAGCTGATCGGCAATGGTGTCACATGTCATATCCCCACCCATCTCACATAAATAATCTATCCTACAGAAAAACTATTAATATTTTACGGCTGGAAAACTTTACTCTAAATTTATTTTTTACGGTTTTCTAGCACCATGTCATTTATAAGGAGGTCCGGAAAACTAGCAACTCACAGGCACCGTATACAATAATTTAGGAACATTGGCTTACGTCATCCTGTAGAATTCTGCTACGGGGGCCAATTTCTCCTGTATCTAAGCTCATAAGAGGGTGGGATAAAGATAGTGGTTAATGTTACTTCATTATGGTATGAACATGTTATATCCATGGTAGACAATATGCGGTAGCCCAAGCATTAGTGGCCCCTCGTATCTCTGGAGTATGAAAGGATCGGCCAAGTACAAAGTAATGAGGATTTTCTTTTTTTTTTTTTTCTTAGGGGATGGAGAAGACGATGAGACGGAAGAACACACTGCAGATGATGGGAGTCAGACCAAACCAGTACTTTCTAAGGCAGAGAGAAGCCATATTATTGTGTGGCAGGTCTCCTATGTCCCAGAATAATTGCACCCTCAGCCTTGTCCCCAGAATGCCAAGACGCCTCCTGCTTCCCTGCACCCGCTGGAAATACCAAACTGGAAATCTCGCCCAACTCTGCGCAATTTCTCAGCCCGTATTGTGCTGGTCTTTTCATCCCGTACCCAGCATGTCGGACGACTCCAGAACACAGCAAATTCTGCAACCGCTTCTGGAGACTATTTATTTATATTCTCAACAAATTCTTTATGTTTCTTGTTCCAAGGCCTAAGAATAATAATCATCTGCCAGGCCGGCAATAAGATCCATGGTGGGTTCTGAAACTGATCGTCAGTGACCCTCTAGTAGGGGCTGGACCGGACCTGAGCATGCCTAATCATTCATATATAATGTAAATTACTGATATTCAATAGAGTCTAATTAGGAAATTGCTTCATTGCCCCATCCCCCACCCTGATGCAAATGCCAAACACATCTTATCAGTATTGGCCTATTGCGTCCTGTGTAAAATATTTACAAATTTTAAAGAAATTTCTGTGTATAGTAAAAGAGGACAAACAGAATGTGGGTGGCTGCTCAACATTGGAAGTAATGGTAACTGATGGGTCTCTTCTCAAAGTCATTGGACTTGTGTGTACAGGAACCAATCAGAATTCAGCTTTCATTTCCAAACTTGCACTAAAAAAAATGAAAGGCAGACTCTGATTGGCTTCTAGCAAGCAATATGCTGGATCAGGGGGAGATGTACAATGCCTAACATTCAGGGAGTGATGTTATAACAAATCGTGGAAACTGAATCAAAGAATTGTGAGTAATTAAAGAAAAACTACCATCAAAATCCATCATGATAAACCAGGGACACTTACTCAGATTCAGGCACCGTGACTGTGGTATCTTCTTATATTTCCCTCCCTTATATTTCTCTCCGTTTCCCTGTCTCACCCTCCTCCCTCAGCACAATAAATAACAAGTGCTTAGGGAGTGGGGGAGGATGAGACAGTGTAACAGCCTGTAAAGCCAGATGACAGTGGGGCTAGGGTAGCCCCTCAGGTTTATTAGCATAATTTGAGAAGTTGATTTTAGAAGGAAGGAGGTCATTGATAACGGATAAGAAGATTACAGTGCCTGGATCTATGAGCAAGTGCCCCTGGTTTACCAGGCTTAATATTGATGGTAGATTTCGTTTAAAGATATTCATGATGGGATTAAAAAGGGATGTATGGGATTATTCATAAACTATTTAATAATACATAAAGACAAAATAGTTAGAATACTCATGAACTAAATAATTAACCAACTAAGGGCTAAGAGGTCCCTCGCTGCAAGGGCTTGCAATCTAAAGCAGAAGAGGGAGATGGTCGGCGATGGCGAAGGCCCCTCAGATGGTAGAACAGGGTTATTGTAGGTTGCAGAGGTTTTCTAAAGGGGTAGGTTTAAGGTTGTTTTTGAAAGTTTTTAAAGTGGGAGATGATGTGTTATAGAATATGGGGGATGCATGAGGGAAGTACTGGAGATGGTTCTGTGTGGAGCAGATAAGAGGAAAGCAGAGAAGGATAGTAACCAGGAGGAGAAACAAGTGGATTAGTCTGGACTTGCATTTTTAAGGTAAAAGCAGATTCCAGAAATGTTCTTGAGGTGTAAGCGGTAGAAGGTGCAAACGGCCCGGATGAAGAAGTAACATGAGACTGCAGACATGTTACACCGGGAGGCTGGGGGTGAAGGGACCTGGTAGGTGTTGGTTGGGGAAAGATGACAAATTCAGTAAATTTATAGAAAGTGAGAGAAGATGGATATTGCTGTAGAGCAGAGATATTACTTCTAGGACAGAGGTTGCCATCAGTGTATTAGAGGTACCAAATGTCTCGGAGATCAAGGGTGAGGTACAGAAGTTGTCCCATGACGACTCTACTTGAGATAAAGGAGCAAAGATATACGAGGGCCAAGCCTCAGACACCAAGGCGTAAGATAGGGTTTGGAGTAGTCTATGGTTGTGATGGTGGGACAATGAATAACGCTGTGAGGTTTTGTCAGGTCAGGATGGTTTTAGTATAATGGTGGAGGTTAAAAATCAGATTGTTAGACAAAATGTAAGATGACAGGAAAGACATGGCTGCTTTCTTATGGAATCAATGCTTCTTCTGGTAACCTCATAGTGCTGAGCTGCAATACCACCCACAGCCTATACACAGGAGGGGCGCTGATTTATAACAAAGCATGTTTTTCGAATCCCATACATCCCCTTTATATCAAAACTGAGATAATATCTGTAACGTAGACTACAAGAAACTCCCAATGGGACATCCTCCTCTGGGATCCAATGGCTCAATGGGCAGCTCATCAGGTCTGAATGTTCAGGAAGTATAGACAGCCCCCCCCAGCAGTGTCGTCAGTAACAGAGCAATTGGTTTTCAAGTGCAGAACCAGCACCAAGAGGTGGGCCTTATTATACTTTCACTATGGTGCCTCATCTACTGGACTGATGGCTGTATAACCCGCCAGTCCATCCAGCCTTCTTATGCACTCAACGTTACAAACGTGAAACCACCAGGACAACGCGACACGAGGACTCGTGGGGGCATCAAGGCCTGAACTTTCACTCTAAGTTACTCCATACATATCTAGTTCAAGACCAATGGTAGGACTGAATCTAAAACCGCTCTATCCCTAGACGACTTCCCTGCATGTGATCCTGTAGCGCCTGCGCTGCCAGAGCGCCTCCAATACTCAAGTGTTGCAGGACTTTTCTGGGAGTTCAGGGGCTCAAATAATTAAAATTACGAAAAGCACATTTAATAATCGGCCAGCGAAGTGTACACAGTGCTCGGCTCTAACAGCTCGTTCTACCTACGGCGATGACATTATGTAAAGAACGTGTCACAAGGGGGCGCTCTAATGTGTTCCGTTCCCAAAAAGGCTTGTAAACTCCGCAGTGTGTCCTGTCCGTCTTCTGGTCTGATCGGTGGCATTATGTAAAGACAGCTGTACGAATAACGCTCTCTGCTTCCTCTATACCCCCCCTTGTGACATCGATGCCATGTAATTGTTATGTATGTAATAAATGTAATACAAAATGTATAAAAGATGCTGGTGTGGAGTCATTGCAGCGAGGCTCACGGGTCAGGAGCCATTTAGGGATGTTATATATATGTATGGGATCAACCCCATAGAACTGGAATTGACCCTCCATATCTCATTAGCATAAATTATACAAATTGATTATTGAAGGAAGGAGAACAAATATAATATTATTACTACAGTCCCGATGCCTGGATCTATGGGTAAGTGCCCCTGGTTTATCAATATGGATTGTGATGGTAGATTTTCTATAAATATGATATAATTCTGTAATACAGAGTAGACAAACATTTTAAAACCAGAAAGTTTAGATCTTCTGAATCAAAACCGAATAGTAACCTCAGACTTCCATTATTATTTCAGCCTTGCGGAATTCCAGAGCATCAGTGACTGCCAATGGATAATTACATTAAACCCCTCGTTCTCTTGTCCTGGTAGTACCGGATAATAAAAATAACTCGAAACTCCGACAAAGTTTCCAAATAATTTTATTACAAAAAGGGATATCAACTATACAAAAAAAATTTTTAAACCCCATCCTGTAAACAGATAATCCACTTGACCTTCTCATCCCCGTCACCCATTGTGCCCGACAACCTTCCAAGATGGACAATCGCAATAAAAACGTAAACTTCATACATGATCTAAAAAAGGACTGGACCAATTCATGATCTATGGTCTATGACTCTTAGGTCTTGTTCACACACACAAGCAGAAGGCTCTGAGATCTGATCAGAAACTTAAAGCTTTCAGTGTCATCTTTATTCCTAAATCTAATACCCAAAAATAGGATAACTCTGCAAAGGATGACACCTCTCTGGTGGGTGGAATATTATGATCAACGGGATTGGTTAAAGGAAGACTTTGAGGGAGTCTAGTTGGGGGTCGTTATACTGGAGAGTCCATACATTCAGAATATAGTACATTCATTTTTTGATATCACTGTATGTTCATATACAATCAGTCACTGTTGAATACAGGCACCTCCATAGGGAATGTAGAATCTCTTCTACATCAGCCCTTTGTTCCTTACAAAGTCAACATTTTCATGATAAAGGACAACTTTTATTACATCATTGGTAGCAGACTCCCAGAATAGTCACAGATCAGCTTCTGAAGAGGCAATCATCATGCTCCATCCACTGTGTTGTGGCTATGCTGAGCTCCCATTCACTCCCCTTTGTAGTGTTTATGAGGCTCATGAAGTGACAGGTTACAATACATTACTAAGGATCCGGCTGCTGGCACTCCTGCCAATGGGGCACTGCAGAACCCATAGGTCCTTATGGTGCACAATCCTGGAAATAGATTCACTCATGTGTTAAAATATGCAATTGTAAATCCAAATTTGGTAGCGATCAGGCCAAGAGTAAAGCAGCAGTCGGGGAAGGAGGACGGAAATTGTGACAGTCAAGTAGGGGGCGGGATATGAGCTGCTGTAAACATCATCTGTGCTTAATAGTGCTATGTAGGGTTAGGGGCTCAAGACATGACTCTAGGTATGTGAAGGGTTAAAGGGAACCTTCAGGCTCCTATAGAAAGAGGCAGTGCTACAGAAAATGCCTACTGACGTAGCAGACAACTTCTTACCAAAGGTAAGGCCTGGGCCTAAAGTAGACAGGTGTATAAATGCGGTTTTTATTAGAGAGTTTTTTCAGGGATTGGGATACTACCAGAAAATATTAAATTGGTGTGAATCCTACTCTCAGCATTGCATGGCGAGAAAGCTGCGGTAATGTGCACATAGAAGATGCACTAGATCTGCAGCCCACTCACACACACCTATAAGCAGGGTGCCATTAACTGGAAATCTCTAACCAATCCCAACTATAAGCTACGCATAGCATGGATACAGAAAAACCCTTAATAAAAGCACGGGTCTGAGGTCTCACACCTCCAGGAGACTGAAGGGTGACTAAGATTGACTGGGACTCAATACTATTCAGAGGAGACCTTATAAATGTGTGCAGTTTGGACGGAATTCAAAAAAATGCCCTGGGGTTAATGTTCATGTCTCACCCCCGGTCTTTAGTAGTAGTGGTCCTAACAAAAAAATTTTTTTTAAAAAATTTAAATCCCAGGGTAATTTGTAACATCTCCACATATATCCCATGGACATTTACTCGTAGATCCAGCTCTCGGCATGGTTCTGCCAGCACACAATCTCATCTGGACTGAACCAGAGAGAAATCTCCCGCTGGGCGCTCTCTCTGGAGTCACTGCCATGGATCACATTCCTGGAAGAGGAGGAAAATATTACATGGATGCGGCGGTGTATATCCCACGCATGTGAAGGCCGCTGGCAATGTGCATTGTGTGACTTGGTAGCTTACTGAAATACATGTAATGGAGGTGAATAGATATTAGCAACCACCTAAGGGTTAAAACAGACGGTCTGAACATAGCCATGGAGGTGCAGTGGCCGGGGAATGGGACTGAGCATCATGGTGATATGTAATTGCAAGGAGTCCCTTCTTCCCTGCAGAACAACAGAGCTGACCTGTAATCATGAATACAGCAGGGAAGTAGGGACTTCTTGGATCACATATCATTACGATGCTGCCCTGTCCTCAATGCTGTGGTCACTTTGTGAATTCTGGCCACTGCAGGTCAGTCATGCAAAGCCCCACCCCTTACTCTGACACATCCTATGAACCGTAAACGCCTTCTTATGTGCATCGTACCTGCTGACATCCACACAGAAGTCTCCTCGTATAGTGCCGGGTAAGGAGTCCGCAGGATTGGTCTCCCCCAGCATAGTGCGGGCGGTCTTCACTACATCCAGTCCCTGCCAGACCTGTAGAAGAGCTGCACGTTAGATAACCACAAGTCAAAGGAGTCATAATCAAGAGTCACAGGACACAACAGCCGCCAGAACTCACCATGGCAATCACAGGTCCGGAGCCCATGTACTTCACAAGGCGGCTATAGAACGGACGGTCCTGCAGTGCAATGTAATGTTCCTTTAGAAGGCTCTCGGAGGCCTGCAACAAGACAAGAAGCCAACATTGTAGGGGAGGGAGTTACATAGAAAGCAATAAAGGGATGGGACAGTTATCCTGCAGTGACTCCTTGCATCATAGAGGACTATGAAGATGGGAGTCCTGCTCTGTGCAGTGTTCAATCCAGGTAGATAAACATGTGCACGTGCAGACACATAGGGGGGAATTCATTAAGACTGGTGTTTTGAACACCCTTCCTAAAGTTCCTCCCCCTGGTGCTTGTATCTACCAAAAGTGCCATCCCCCTAGTAAATATCAATTTGGCAAGTTCTGTGTAGCGCTGTGTAATCTGTGTGCGTTATATATTATATATAAATAACTATTATTATTGGTGCATAATCCACAATTTTGGACCCAAGACGAGTTCTGAACTGGAATAGTGGGGTTTTTTTTTGCTATCATCTGCCCGGTTTCTCCTGGCAGAGACTATAGTAAATATAGTCTGTCAGGAGGGGCGTTCATGGCTATGCCCACCCGGCGTGCGGAACAGAGAAACACAAAAAACTGGTGGTGGCATAATAAATCTCCCCCAAGGAATTGCATTTTCGTGGTGACCTACCTGTATTAACTTCATCGCCACCAGCCGGAAGCCCTTCCTCTCGAAACGTTTAATGATCTCGCCCACCAGGCGCCGCTGATAGCCATCAGGCTTTATGGCCAGGAAGGTGCGCTCATTCACCCCCGTCCAGGCTGCAGAGAAAAGCAGTGTGGTAAGTACCGAGGGGCAAGTAATTAAAGGAAGGGGAACAGGGGGAGTAACAAAAATAACAAAACAAAGATGTGGGGGGATAATAAACCAAGTTATGGAGGTAGAAACAAAAATATAGTGGAAAAAGAAGGGCAAAAAGCCAAGATGAGTGCAGGTGGGGGCTGGGGCAAGAAGCTGAGACCTCAGAGGAGGGGGGCAATAAATCCATTAAGGTTAAAGCCCCTTTAAGGAGCCGTGTACAAGACTGACACACTTTCAGCTGCATGAAGATATCTGTTCACTGACAGCAAGCAGATAATTGAAACACATTCTAATTAAAAGTTGTTTTTTTCTTCTCCCCACCATTTATTGATTACAACCAATAAGCAAATATGTATCTCACATGTAGTAAGTAAGATGCGGTTGCCCATAAGAACTACTAGCACATCCCAATAATCTGAGGGAGAACAGAGAAGTCAATGGGACAATGAGGGGGAAGAACAATGAGGTAAAATACTGTGCCCACTCAGTGCCAGTCATCACATGGTATAAAACTCAATGCAGACCTCTATATAAGCTCTGGTGCAACTACAACCCCCAGTATGTGCATAGATGCGCCGTCACAGAGAACCGCACACTGCAGGGTCCGGTGCTGTGCACACAACGCGGTTGCTGTATGAGCGGTGTATGAGCGGTATATGCTCTGCACAGCCCCTGCACACATGAGCGGAGCCCCGGTATAACCCTGAACCCTCCGCCACCCGCCATTCTCTCACCAGAGGGGAAAATGTGCGCGAAGATAGTCAGCACCAGGCAGATCATGGCGAGAGCTGGTAGAAAGAGCCGGGGCCGCGCACGTCACCAGGGCCGGTAACGCCGGCGGCGCGCACGTTGCCAGTGACGCGCGCTTTTCGCGGGAAACCAGTCACATTGCTTCTTACATGTCTATACTGTCCTACACGAAATGAAAGTTCCCTTCTGATTGGCTGCTCTGTGAAAAACATTTAAGGGAACGTTCACACAGCTGAGGGTTTTTTTGGCAGTAGATTAAAAAAAAAACACTTTTGAAGTATATTCTTAATTTTTGGGTTTCTTAATCCATTTATATGTATTTTATGTCAACCATGAATTATTTTTTTTTAGATTGTTTTTATTATTTTCATTACCAACATACAACACTGTATTGAGCACCCCAGAGCCAGAAAATTGTTCTGAAATCCGAATTATGCTTCTTCTTTTGTGGTTTTATTTGAAAAAAAAAAACAAACGGTGTGCAGCGTTAAAAAAATATATGAAAAAATTATGCATTATCATGAAGACTTTGCAAAGAAATTGATGCTGGAGCCTTCCACCTCCAGTGTGAACAAGGCCTTATAGTTTTATAATAGACACACCTACATACAGTCAGAGCAACCCCATTCACGTATCATGAAGAGAGGTCAAACATACCAAGCTCTTGATCATTTTCTATGTATTTTGGGCTCTTTATGTGCTGGTCATATCCCAAAATGTGGCATATTTTAGAGTAGGGGGTTCCCAAACTACAGACCACATCTATCCGGCCCCCGTCGCGGCCATCAGCGGTCGGGCAGGTGCCTCCGTCCGGACAGGAATCTCCTGCCCGTCACTGTATAGTGCTCAATGCCGCCGGAAACGGCTGCTCGAGCACTATTACTACAGGTGGAGAGATGTGGCCGGAAGACAACCCCGGCGCACATCCCTCTTTGAACCTGGATGTGCGGCCGTGTAATGAGGTCATCTCGCGACCACTTACCCCTTCCTGTCCGGCAGCAGACAAAAGAAAGAAGACGTGGGGGCCACTGCCAGAGTTGAGTACAGGGGTTTTTTTTTTTTTGTTTTTTTAAACAGCAGTAAAAAGATTGTGGCGGCCAGGGGCCCTAATATATGAAATAATTAATTATGGGGGCAGCATAGAAAATAATTAATGGTGGAGGGGCAGCATATGTAATAGTTAATGGTGGGGGGGCAGCATAGGAAATAATTAATGGTGGGGGTCAGCATATGAAATAATTATGAGTGGCAGCATAGGAAATAATTAATTATGAGGGAAAGCTTATGAAATAATTAATGGTGGGGGCAGTCTAGTAATTAATGGGGGTGGCAGCATATTTAATAATTAATGAGAGGGTTCCTAGTATATTTAATTATTAATTGACCCAATTAATTAATTCTTTGGGCCATTATGAAAAAAAAGTTCACAAGGGGGTGCAGTATACTAAATAATTAATGGTATTAAGTGTATTCCAGATGCGGTCACATGTACCTCTATTTATTTTTAAACTTTGGTCAGGCCCTCCAATGGTCTGAGAGGGACAGTGAATGGCCCCTATGTAAAAAATTTGGAGACCCCCGTTTTAGAGGAACAGGTCTTCTTCAATTTGGACTAAGGGACTGTAGTTCAGTTTAGGACACATGATGAAGCACTTTATAGGACACGCTGCCTTTAAGTTACACTTTGTTCATTGTGATTGGTGTTAATCCCATGTCCTCAGCAGAGAATCCCTGGGATTACACATATACTGAGCTGGATAAACCATGCAGGATTATGTCAATGTAATTGGAGAGAAGAAATCCAAGATGCTGAAGTTTCCTCATTCATCTTCTAACAATAACATTTTAGGATATATCCATACTACCTAATGGGGTAAATGAAAATTATGCCTATATTTGATAAGGGGATTGTGTGATCCATAAAGGAGTGCAGAGACCCTTATGGATAGATACAACTTGAACCGGATAATCTATTACATACCGTACATGGAGGAGACCTGACATTATGTAAAGTAGTGTTTATTCAAAGTATTATATATCACTATCCCTAAATATATATGCTATGGGAAGGATCCTTTTCTAGGGCAGTCCTAGGTGCAAAGAGTTCGTATGTTCTCTCCGTGTTTGCATGGGTTTCCTCCTGGTCCTCTGGTTTCCTCCCACACTTCAAAACATACTGGTAGGTTGATTAGATTGTGAGCCCCATGGAGACAGGGACCAATTTGGCAAACTCTGTGCAGCGCTTTGTAATCTGTGTGCGCTTTATAAGGGAATTATTATTATTATTGTGCTGGTGCAGTCACTGTGTACATACATGACATTACTTATCCTGTACTGATCCTGAGTTACATCCAGTATTATACCCTAGAGCTGCCCTCGCTATTCTGCTGCTGGTGCAGTCACTGTGTACATACATTACTTATCCTTTAATATCCAGAAGTTAAATATAAAACTTCCTTGTGTAAACTGTGACCATCTTCTAAAGTGGATAAACAATACTATAACCAAGAGCTGCATTCACAATTCTGCTTCTGGCATCATACACGGCTAACAATTTAGTTAGGGTTGGAAAGAATTATTTTCTACTGTGTAAGATTATTGCAAATTTAAATGCACATCACCAGAAGCAACTTTTTTTTAAAAATTGATTCATGAAGTGACAAAATACCATAGAAAGACCCTTTTAATGCCCTGAATGTATTTAACCAGAGTAATTAATTAGTCACAGCCCCTCACTGTTATAATGGAGTTTATTTCAGCCCAGTGATACCGGTACTGAGCATCCACCAAAGGGGGCTGTACCTTTTGACAGCAGTGCCTACTAAAAAGCAGGACACAGACCCAACCAGTGCACATCTGACCCAGGAAACCGTGATGGATACAACTCAACTTTACACAGTTACTGAGCTCTATAGATGTGTTACAGTCAATGGATTTTTACTTCTGATGTGAACCACAACACAGTGGCAAGTCCATGTCACCATGAATGTTCCATAAGAGGTAGAATCTGAAGACGACCAAGTCCTTATCATACGGGTGTCCCCAGCTTGGCCTGTCTCTCCTCTTCAAACTTCACTCTTGAGAAGATGCGTTTCCTCTGAAGATCCAGCAGAGGTTCACTGATTGGTTTCCCTTCCTTCTGCATCTGCGCCAACATCATAGCCCTTAGGAGAGGTGGGTATGGCACACAGGGCAGGGGTTCCGGCTCTGGCAAAGGAGTGAATGTCTTAAAGTTTTCCTCCTCATGTCGTGGTACTATGCGCCAGTCGTGATACATGACTTTGTTGATCTCTGTCTCCTCAGACTCTTGTTTCCCTGGCAGAGAAGGAGAAGGGCAACGTTAGTACCAGGGAGAATCAGAAAACTATAGTGGTACATCATATAGAACTGATTAGGAGAAGTAGGGACTTACCTCTAAATGTTAAATAACCCCAAGCCTGACCATGGTCCATATTCTGAAATAAAAAGTTTAAAAAAAAATTAACAAATTTTTTTTGTATTTTTTTTTTTTTTATAACACAAAACAGCAGCAAACCATGTGGATTTCATAAGGTCAATTACTGACCTTGAAAGTCGAATTGAAAAAAAAGGGAAAAGTACACATTTAAAATCTGCACTTCTATAATTGAAAATCTGCCCCTTCTGCAGAGCCCTTTCAGTTGATATGTTCTGCAAGATTCATTCCATCCCTACTATTAAAGAGGACCTTTCATAGTGATTCGGAACAGTAAACCACCCACAGGCTTATGGAGTGCTGTCCCAAATCAGTTTTTACCAAGTTCCTCTGTGCCCGCAATGGGGGGGGGAAAGGCTTTATACTTACCTAGAGATGAGGCGCATCAGACTCATTTCCTTTGCTCCCCACCCCGTTGCAGTTCTTCAATGAAGCTGGACGGGCTACACCTGGCTTCTCTGCACATGCGTCGCAACTACGGCGTAAGCGCAGTGAAGCCGCGGCGTAACATGTCGGCTTAACTGCGCATGTAAACGTAACACCAGACCAAGGCAAGAATAAAGTTTGTTAATTTTGATAGCAGCCATGGAGGGACTTAACCCCTTAAGGACGCAGGATTTTTTGGCTCATTTCTCGCTCTCCAACTTCAAAAATCCATAACTTTTTCATTTTTACGTGTACAGACCTGTGTGAGGGCTTATTTTGTGCGTAACAAATTTTACTTTCCAGTAATGTTATTTATTTTAACATGCCGTGTACTGCGAAGCTGAAAAAAAAATTCCAAATGTGGAAAAATTTTTAAAAAACCGCACGTGCGTCACGTTCTTGTGGGCTCAGTTTTTACGACTTTCACTCTTCGCTCCAAATAACACGCCTACTTTATTGTTTGGTTCGGTACGATCGCGGTGATACCAAATTTATATAGGTTTTATTGTGTTTTAATACATTTTCAAAAATTAAACGAATGTGTACCAAAAAGAAATAACATTTTTGCCATCTTCTGACGCTAATAACTTTTTCATACTTTGGTGCACGGAGATGTGTGAGGGGTCATTTTTTGCGAAATGAGGCGAAGTATTCATTGCTACCATTTTAGGTCTGTGCGACATTTTGATCATTTTTTATGAGATGTAAAATTTTCATAGATCGGGCATTTTGGGACGCGGCGATACCTACTGTATATACTCGAGTATAAGCCGAGACCCCTAATTTTACCACAAAAAAAATGGGAAAACCTATTGACTCGAGTATAAGCCGAGGGTGTAGTATACAACCAGCCAGCCCCTGTAGTATACAGCCTGCCCCCAGTATGCCTAGCGAATAATAAAAAAAAATAAACTTAATACTCACCCTCTGACGATACTCGCCTTTGATGCTTAGCGGCGGCTCCTCTCTTCTATCTTCACGTGCCGGCAGTCGCGTCCATGCGACTTGCCGGCGGGCGCACAGTGCGATGCGGCGGTGTCGCCGCTGATGACGTCATCAGCGGCGACACCGCTGCATCATATTGTGCGCTCGCCGGCAAGTTGCATAGACGCAACTGCCGGCACGTGAAGAGAGAAGCCGCCGCAGAGGACCGGGAGCCGGAGGGTGAGTATTAATTTTTTTTTTAATTAACTCGTGTATTTTTTTTTTTATTAACTCGTGTACTCGGCTTATACACGAGTATATATGGTAATATGTTTGTGATTTTTACTGTTTATTATGTTTTATATCCGTTCTAGGGAAAGGGGGGTGATTTGAATTTTTAATATTTTATTAAACATTTTTTTTTTTTTCACTATTTTTTAGACCATCTAGGGTACATTAACCCTAGATAGTCAGATCGCTCCTACCATATACTGCAATACTTCTGTATTGCAATATATGGCATTTTTGCAGCACATTCATTACAATGAGTCACTGGCTCATTGTAACGAATCTGCAGATGCCAAACGAAGACCCGAGGCTACCATGGCAACCGATCGCCGCCCCCGATGACGTTCGGGGGCGCGGCGATCGTAATAAAGATGGCCGCGGTTATTAGCGGTGGGGGTTTGCTGCAATATGCAACAACCCCCACCTCTGTATGAAGAGGACTCAGCCCGTGAGCCCTCTTCATACATCCCTTATACCTCTGCGCCGTAGCTCTACGTTAAGGGGTTAATAATGGCTGATCTGGGACACTAAACCACTAATCCATAAGAACCTGTGGGTGGTTTAATGTCCAAAATTTCCATGACAGGTCCTCTTTGAACTATCTTGTCTTAAGATACAGACTGATGACCTTCTCTAGTATGAATAATTAAAAAGACTCTTTCTAGAAGTAGATCAGTTACTTCTACATGTCTGAACACAATGCCCTTATCTTATAAATAAGTAATGCCAGGTGCTTTGTTTAGTTTAAGTAGGAAAATTGCTTCAAAATGTGCCCGCTTGATGCAAGTATTCAATTGTCTTCTAATTGTCCGAACTTTCCAAAACTATACATCAATCTGCACAGCCCCTCCTGCCCTATAACATGCTGCCTCCAGATAGGACACTATGTACAATGTGCACAGCTCCTTCTGCTCTATAACATGCTGCCTGCAGATAGGACACTATGTACAATCTGCTCAGCTCCTCCTGCTCTATAACAAGCTGTCTGCACACTTAAAAATCACAGTTCTCACCTCAGCTGTGTAGTCCACTTTGACCTTTGTTATAGTCCAGTAACAGGGCTCCTGATACTCCTCCAGCCAGGATTTCCTTGTCACCACTCGTCCGATTCCAAACGCTTTTAATCCAGAGAGCAGAGTGAACAGTCTCTTCTCGTGCTTTACATCCTCCCAGGCAAGAACTGGCAAACGTTTGCCTGTGAAGGGCCGAGTCATGGTCTGTTAAAACAAAAGAAGGGATTTCATTGTCGGACACTGTAGCCAATAAGAAGACAATCACAGATGTTAATAAACAGGTTCATAGAGATGTTATACCCAGGAACTGTCTCGGATTTTACCCACGTTCTCTAGACCTCTGTAAAGTGTGTCATAATAAAATATGATTCAAACCTTTTTTTTTTATTTTGTTTAACTCCAAGCAGCAAGGTCACAATCTACCCATTATTGAGACTATATGCAAGCCACTTTCTAAGGGGATACAAGATTAAAATTCAAGTAAAAAAATACTTCTATAATAAATGATATTGGGAAACAAGTGCTGAAAATTGCCTCTATATTTTCAGTGCACATAGAAATCAATGAACACAAATTGCACACAAATCGCTTCATTCATATATAGTGACCTCGTAGTCCAAGGCAAAGCGCTGGGAGTCCCTGGGCCGGTTCTTATGCTCTCTGTACGCCCGGATCTTTCGGGCCATCTCCGCAATGAGCCCCAACTTCTTCTTCCTCGCCATGATCCTTAATTGCTACCCGATCGCAAAACACGTGAAAGTGACCCCGAAAAACAGTCTCCGACACCGTCGCGGCCTGATGACGTCTGCGAGCGCTGTCAACTGTGTCACGTGACGCGAATCTTTACTAGCTGCACGGAGTTTTTTTCCCCCTCAACTAACTTTATTTATAGCAAAACATTTTCTGATATTCTATATACAAAGCAAATTGAGCCGGGTTATTATCAGTTGTAAATTTGACAGAAAAACACAATTAATGGATTGAATTATGCTATAAAATGAAATGAATATAACAACCCTGCCCGAAATAAACATGGACGCTGAGCGGCTGACAACAGGTCCATGTGACGTGTTCAGGCGGATCATGTGATGTAGTAGAAAGAAAGTTGTGCTGGAGGAGAGGGGATGAAGATGTCGTGGTGCAGGAGCCATTTTCATGAAGCAATGCAGATTTGTGGATTAAAGGGAAGCGATCTACACCTCTTCTAGGTAGATTGATAGATATTTAATGGTTGGTTGCAGGAGATGTTATGTTGTAACTTATATTGTGTTTAAATTGTACTATAGGGTCGTCCAAGATTTGGAAAACAGTACGCTTTGTTTCCATAGTTTATGGGTTGTTGGTTCTTACAGGTCTTTGGAGGAGGTTGTACCCAATTTGATTGTTATGCCCTATCCACAGGTAAAGGGATAACTAGATGAGCAGTGGAGTCCCAGATGCTGGGACCAATCACGAGAATGGGGGTCCTGTTTTCTCTAATGGAGTGACCGGTAAAGAATGTATCCTGCTGTTCAATTCATTACTACAGGGATTCTGAAGGTACCAAGCACAGCGCTCGGGTATCTCCAAAACTTCCTTTTACTGTTTGTGGTAGTGCTGGCGATTCCAGAGTGATGTGCTCAACAATTTCCTATGCTCCCATAGTATTGCATGGAGTGTAAGGACACATGCTATACATGTTGCTTCATCAATTGAACCCCAATTCTCCTGATCAGTGGTTGTCCCACTAATCAGATTGTTATCCCTTTTTGTAGTTTATGGTATCCCCCATTAAACCAACTGTACAATAGTCTATGATGTTGCTACACTATATGCAGGCACTAAATAGTAGTTGTCATTATCTTGTTCAGCTTCTTTCTTTATTGCAAGGCCCCAAGGAATATAGTTGTGGTAAGGTGAATTATTAATGGCACCCTAGAAGACATTAGTGGATTATAATGCAGGTGGTTTGGGCAGTAGCCCAGGGACCACGTCTGCTAGGGTCCCCATGGACACCTAAACCAACCACCAGATTGTATACTCAGAAGGACCTTCACCCATGAAATCCTCCTTCATCTGTTCCTGCTCTTAATACACATGTACACAAGAAGCATTTCAGGACTTTTGAAGGTCCTCCAAAGGTCTTGAAACTGCTGATAGAAAGCAGAAAGGACACATCCTCCATTCTCCAAGAAGCTGATTGTAGTATCAGATGTAGATGTAGGAAGCGCTATAATATTCCTTCAGCCCAGGCTCCATGAAAGTCTTAATCCATCACTGCTAAGAGATTAGTGGGCTTGTAAATACAAGGGCCTCCCCAATTAAGAAGGGTTACCTGATGGTGATCCCACCGGTTATCTCTATAACATGAGATAATGTATATTGTATTTGTTATTGGTTTTAGGATTTGCACAGATTATACTAAGTTCTACCTAATACTAATAGTTTTCTATTCTATCTTACGTTTCTTGTTAGTTTTCTAGACCTCTACCAGTTATTACAAAATGAAGGATACAGTTGAGAAAAGTCAATCTTATTGATCATAATCAAGATTTGTGATGGAGACCAAACAGGGCAAAGGATCTTTTTCTAGGTCCCCAAGGAAACTAATGAAAAGGGCCAAAACCTGGGAGATTTCGGACTCTGAGACTGAAGAAGATCCTACTAATGTGGAGACTAGTGATGATACTAAGGTTACAGAGTTGCTTAAAAGTGATCAAGAAAGTCTCCAAGAGGAACCCAAAGCATCAAAGACGACTCAAGATGGACTGGAGGATCTTCATGTAAAATCTGAAGCTGATGGTTCTTGTACGGTCCAAACTGCTACTTTACCTGTGCCACTACCTGGGTCCAAAACTCCCAGTCCAAATAAACGAGCGAGGAGGAAAAAAAACCCAGAGGAACTGGAGGCTGATAGGATACGAGCAGAAGAACAGAAGAAGGAAAAAGAGGCCAAGAGGCTGGAGAGAGAGAGGATCCGCAATCAGGAGAAGGAGGAAAAGGAGAAGAGAAAAGAGTCTGCGCAGGCGCTGAAGCTCCTGAGACCAGATCAGTGTGGGAAGTACATGACCGTCCAGCTTGATGCAGGTAGGACATGAATGGTATATGAACGAGGTGAACTGGAGATGTTTCCCATAGAGACTGCTTCACTTTGGTTCTCTGCGCCGCAGGTTTATGGTTTCATATCTATTTTCCTACCATAAGATTTGTAGAACAATTTTGCCTATTATCTTGATTACCTATGTGCAGCAGTTTATTTTATCTTCCCTCTATCCTAGCTGACTGTGTCTCCTGGCTGTGCTGATTTCTGAAAGAAAGGAAGGGCTACTGCTCCCTACTCACAGAGGAGCAAGGTGGGGGAACATCATAAGATAGTGCTCTCTGTGTGTAGCTCAGACGAGTAGCAGAGCTGAGTGTGTTTCTCTGCGGTCGCAGAATGATGCACACATTCCCTATCAGACCCTCCATCTCAGTCTGTGATTTTACAGAACTTTTCTCTGTCTCTATCTGCATCCATAGCATCTGCACCCCTCCCCTATCCACCTTCTACTTTTGGCACTTTGTGCATGGTGCAGATAAGCTATTAACTCTTAGTGCTCACACAGCACAGACTATACTCTTTAACTGCTGGTTTCTACTACTTAATACATGCTGCATGCTTCCTCAAGAAAGCTGGCAGACTAGGCTCTATATACATCCGCTTTGTACACTATGCAGTGTTCAGTCGGTTTACTTGTAGGAATCTCACTGGCTTTGCTGTTAAATTACTAAATGAGAGAACACAAGGCATGGGAAGTGAGGGAAACCTCATTTTGACTCCATATGAGGAGCAGATACAGTAAGCGGCCAGCAAGCGGAAGCGGAAGAAGTTTAGAACAGAAATGCCATAACTCAGGAAATAAAAGGGCAAGCAGCACAATATGGGCATCGTTTTGTTTGTATTAGAGGAAATCTACAATTTGCTTTTATGCATTGTGAACCAAACATACATTGCTGTAGCTACACTGATGCAGAAACATATCTTGTTTAATCCCTGAACTGAGTGGTTTTGCTGAAAAAACAATTATAAAATTACAATAATAAGGCTCTGTCGCTCCTGTGGCTACTCAGCACTTCTCCTCTTTCACTAATGATGCACTGCTTCAGAGAATGCTGTATTTACTGTGTTGTTCCTGACAGGCAGAAGTTATCAATCGCTGCACCATCCCCCAGCTGCTGTCTATGAGTCATTCAGCTCAGGTTGATTAGTCTTACCTGGACAGTTCAGGCCGCTGTTTTATGAATGGGAGCCAGCTTTCCCAACGTCTTGAATTTTATAATTGTTTTTTGAGCAAAACCACTTGGTTCAGTGATTAAACAAGATATGTTTTTGCATCCGTGTAGCTACAACATTCTCAAGGTATGTTTGATTCACAATGCATAAAAACAAATGGTAGATTTCCTTTAAAGGGGAATCACAAATCATCATAACGTTGGAGTTTTGCTTTAAATCTATAATGTACCACTTCCTAACCAAATACAGGTGATTGTCCCTCCACCATGCTTTACACTGCAGCTCTTATTTAGCTTGTCCAGTGTAAGAGCATGGGTTACAGTTACCAGGAAGTCATTGACTAGGAACTGGTGTTTAGCGCAGTGAGGATGAAAACTATTAATATGAAAAATCTCCCCATCCCTACTATACATGTCCTTATACATGTCCTACAGGTCTCCTCCAAGACGCCGGTTGTGAAGATCTGCTGGAGGCATTGAGAATGGCGGATTACAATTACTCCATAGAGCCGCACTCTGTTCCCAACAGCATCACTTGGAAAAGAGAGATGCCAGGAGACTGGACATGTGTCGTAAGAGGAGCATTATAACTTTTAACCAGTTTTGATCAAATCTGTACAATCGGAGCAGCTACCAATCAGATAACAAATCTTACTTTATTTGGTCCCTTTAATTTTTGCTATGTTTCGCTGCTGCACATCAGTTTTGTGTGATCACTCTGATTGGTGTATAGTATCTGCTGAAACCATCTTGTTTTTTGCAGGAGGGTCTGGAACTTTGCAGAGGAGAAGAAGAAGAAATGCTGATCCTGGTGGAGCCTAAAGATTTTCTCATGAGCGTTCGCTGCTGCGTTCAGGTAAACACTGGGATGAGATACAAAGCTGTAAAGAGGATTCATTCATTCTTCAGGGTCTTAAAGATCTCTGTTTGCTGTCTAATTGTGGTTTATATCATGTGGCTGAAAATCCTTACAGTGCTACTTAAAGCTGAGAATCCGCTAAAGTGTTTCAGTGCAGTTAACATGTATCAGCATGAAGCGCAGGTTGTTTAGCTCACAGAGGATATTTCTAAACTGAATACTACCGTAGTTGTGCTGTCTATATGGATTGTTAAAATGTTCTCAATAACTGACAGCAAATGGAGATATTGGGGGAGATTTATCAAGCTGTCTAAGGCTATATGCACATGAACGTGTGCCCACCGTACCGTAGCATGGCAGGCACACGTCGGTGCCCGGGAGAGGAGAAGGGTACCCCTATCCATAGCGATGTATGGTGCACGGCACCTTACCGCTTCCATATGGCGCCATTCGCCCATTGCCGTCTATGGGGGACGTATATACATCGGCCGTATATACACTCACCGGCCACTTTATTAGGTACACCTGTCCAACTGCTCGTTAACACTTAATTTCTAATCAGCCAATCACATGGCGGCAACTCAGTGCATTTAGGCATGTAAACATGGTCAAGACAATCTCCTGCAGTTCAAACCGAGCATCAGTATGGGGAAGAACGGTGATTTGAGGCCTTTGAACGTGGCATGGTTGTTGGTGCCAGAAGGGCTGGTCTGAGTGTTTCAGAAACTGCTGATCTACTGGGATTTTCACGCACAACCATCTCTAGGGTTTACAGAGAATGGTCCGAAAAAGAAAAAACATCCATTCTGTGGGCGGAAATGCCTTGTTGATGCCAGAGGTCAGAGGAGAATGGGCAGACTGGTTCGAGCTAATAGAAAGGCAACAGTGACTCAAATCGCCACCCGTTACAACCAAGGTAGGCAGAAGAGCATCTCTGAACGCACAGTACGTCGAACTTTGAGGCAGATGGGCTACAGCAGCAGAAGACCACACCGGGTGCCACTCCTTTCAGCTAAGAACAGGAAACTGAGGCTACAATTTGCACAAGCTCATCGAAATTGGACAGTAGAAGATTGGAAAAACGTTGCCTGGTCTGATGAGTCTCGATTTCTGCTGCGACATTCGGATGGTAGGGTCAGAATTTGCCGTCAACAACATGAAAGCATGGATCCATCCTGCCTTGTATCAACGGTTCAGGCTGGTGGTGGTGGTGTCATGGTGTGTCTTTGGGCCCCTTGGTACCAATTGAGCATCGTTGCAATGCCACAGCCTACCTGAGTATTGTTGCTGACCATGTCCATCCCTTTATGAGCACAATGTACCCTGTAACATCTGATGGCTACTTTCAGCAGGATAATGCGCCATGTCATAAAGCTGGAATCATCTCAGACTGGTTTCTTGAACATGACAATGAGGTCACTGGACACAAATGGCCTCCACAGTCACCAGATCTCAATCCAATAGAGCATCTTTGGGATGTGGTGGAACGGGAGATTCGCATCATGGATGTGCAGCCGACAAATCTACGGCAACTGTGTGATGCCATCATGTCAATATGGACCAAAATCTCTGAGGAGCTTCCAGCACCTTGTTGAATCTATGCCACAAAGAATTGAGGCAGTTCTGAAGGCAAAAGGAGGTCCAACCCGTTACTAGCATGGTGTACATAATAAAGTGGCCGGTGAGTGTATGTCCCCCATACGGTCATCTGAATGTAGCCTAAGAGTAGGAATGTGCGTTGTATCTCATGGCAACCAATTACAGCTCAGCTTTCATTTTACCAGTGCTCATGAATTTTTTTTTAAAGGGGAGCTGTAATTGGTTGGCATGAGCAACTAAGCCCATTCTTACTCTTAGGCAGCTTGATAAATCTCCCGCATTCTCATTAAAAGTTCAAATAAATTTAGCAAATTTCACATATTTGACTATTTAAATTGTTTTACACAAAACTACCTGTTGAAAGGCATTGTAAAAGAAATTGTGAAACACAACACTTTTTCCCAAAACAGCGCCACACCTGTTCGTGGGTTATTTATGGTGTTACAGCTTGGCTCCCTTAAAAAGCACGGGATGAATTGCAGTACCACTCATCACCTTTAGGCATGTGTGGTGCTGTGTTGAGAAAACACAGCCATGGCTGTACAGCAGCACCAATACATAGGAAAACATTGCTGCGCTAATGCTGTGTTACCCATGATGCCTTAAAGGGGGGTGTTGTATTGTATAGCTTTTTTATGGTATATGATATTGAAGCACCTATGTGTTTGAGGCTGTGGAAAGCTGATTTAAGGATTTTGGTGATACTTGGTAACATGACCAATGTGTACGTCGCAGACACTAGCAACCTCCAGCAATATCGAGACCCTGGGGGCTGCATTCGAAATTGCGAAAAAATACCCTGATAAGAAGATCGTATTGGTTGTCCTCGGCCTCCGTGACTATCGTAGGTAAGTTGTTATGTGATATGTTAAGTGTTCCTGTCATTTGGTTCTCCTGTGCGTCTAACCATCCCAGGTGATGGGACATAAACATTCAGTACTGCAGCCTCAGGCTTTCGGCCTATGTTAGGTTTTCACATATTTAATGCCAAATGTGTGGTTTTGATCAAACAATATACAACGCAGGTGTAAAGTCTCTCATAAAATGTTTGTTTGGACCCATAGGTACCAAAAATTGTCTCACAAAATGGAGAGACATTCACTGGAGGGAACAGCTAAGTGTAACCTAGAAGACGACTGGGTAACATGGAGGCAGGTGGATGAGGTGAGGTGTTTTCTTTTTGTAGATTATTATATAAATATAAAATGACCCCATAGGAAGTGAAACATGAAGATAGAAATGGAAATAGAACAAAAAAGACCTAGTTTTATAAATCTAAGGGTGAACCTTCACATGTTGTCCAAGGCAACCAACGACAGCACAGCTTTCTTCTCATATACTGCTTTAGATGAAGTGTGATTGGTCAATATGGGCAATATGGTCAATATGGGCAACATAGACCGAAAGCAACCAGGCCCTAAAAATTAACCCAATCAAACTTCCTGAAAGGGGTTGTCCACTTTTAGCACATTACAGCAAATAATTGATATTGTTTGTGTAACGAAAAGTTTCCAATATACTTTCCATATCAATTCCTGAGTGTTTTCTAGATCTCTGCTTGCTGTCATTCTATAGGAAACCTTTATGTTTACTTCCTTTAGATAAACAGCGGTCCATAGTCATGTGATCTCACACAGGTTTATGGCTCATTAGAATCATGCAGCTTTGATAACACAATGTGATGACAGCAAGCAGAGATGTAGAAAACTGTGAGTAATTGATACAGAAGGTATATTGGATTTTTAAAATTTTTTTTTATAGCTTTTCATTACACAAACAATATCAATTATTTTCTGGAATGTACTTAGAGTGGACAACCCCTTTAAGGACATGGGAGGACCGTGCATCCACCATTT
The DNA here is from genome assembly GCF_040894005.1 of Engystomops pustulosus. Classification (NCBI taxonomy): domain Eukaryota; kingdom Metazoa; phylum Chordata; class Amphibia; order Anura; family Leptodactylidae; genus Engystomops; species Engystomops pustulosus. The sequence continues at coordinate 22,531,120 of NC_092418.1, forward strand.
ATGGCACCCACTGATGCACAGATTTGAGTTATACCTGTTGGCGCCACAACGGTGTGTGAACAGTTTACCACTTAAAGGGGTTGTCCACCATACTAGGTCATCTCTTAGGTAATATATTTTAGACTGTGGAGACGCCAAAATTCCTTCTATGAAAGTCTTTTATTAGAATACTAACTAATGGTATGATGATGCACATTCCATTCTGGGGGGTCCAGGCCCTTGTGTTTTTGCAGCTTTATTACAACACGGAGGTGTTAAATGTGGACACATGGAAGCAGCTCGGGCAGCATGTATGTGCCGTGACTAAGAGCGTAGCTCAGCGCCCATTTCGGTGAGTTTTCCGATAATCTATGCTTTGTGGGCTGTGAATCTACTAGAATTTTTTTTTTTTTGGGGGGGGGGGGGGGGGGGGGGGGGGGGGGGCAAAAAAAGCAAAGTCCAGCACTTGTAGAGATCTTCTAAAATCCAGTTACTTTAGTTTCTTACCTATATTTCTGTATAGTTTTATATAACACGTTGCTGCGTTTAGTCCTATGACTAAGGACTACTGTCCGAAATGCTTTATGGACACATAGAAATTTTTTCACTAATGCCTTACTGAACATTCTTTTCAATAGGCTTTTTCACACTTTAGTTTTCTACCACTAATCCAATGTTGTCGGTGAACATAAAAAAGGACAGGACTCAAAATATATTTCCATCAGTGAAAAAAAAAAAAAAAAACTTAAAAAGCCCATTGAAAAGAACGTTCAGTAAGACATCAGTGACAAATCATTAAAGCCATGACGAGTAAACAAATTTGTATGCTTCCATAACACCAAATTACTCAAGTGCGAGTGAGCCCTTAGGATAGGTCATCTGTTGTTACTACCTGGAAGCCTTCTTTAAAGGACATCTACCACCAGAATGAAAGACTGTATGCAAATGAGCCTAAGGGCCTCCTTTAACACCTATGTAGCATGGAGCCCCTCAGGCTCATTTGCATACAGTCCTTCATCCTGGTGGTAGAAACCATTTAAAGGAGGTGATGTTCTGTTTGGTTACTGTACATCACATAATTTCTCTCTGCAGGCAACACTGGGAAGCGCAGTCCTATTCCTTCTGCACCTCTGTAGGGAGCTGGAGAGGTTGGGGCCCTCGTGGATCCATCACGGGTTTACCTTTGGTTTGGAGAAGGCAAATTCAGCAGTTGAATAGAGTCAGTCCAGCAATGGCTGCAGCCATAACGGAGGCCTATCCCTCCCCACAGCTACTCATGCAGGTTAGACTCCCACCATGCACTGGTATATTATTAAGGTGGAGGCCACACACACCATATGAGCAGTTATATATTGGTGTCCTGTATCACCCATGCTTATATCCCTCTGCAGGCTTATGCGTCCTGCAATACTGAGAAGGAGAAACTTTCTCTCCTCTCTGACCTGCGGCTGCCGCGTAACACAGAAGACACCTATGACCCGGATCACCATGCCGCAAAGGGCGAGGAGCAAGCCGCAGGGAGAGACAGGCGAATTGGACCGGACTTATCCAGGCGGATCTGGCTGCTTCTGACTGCAACAAATCCAGAACTAGTCTTGGATCTGAATTCATAGCACATGGAGCTGTAATCATTTCCTACAGAACTCAACCTGTTATGACCTGGAGATGTTTGCGATCCCTCTCCATTGGTGCATGACTATGAAATCTATCTGGTCCTGTGTTGTAAATTAAAGGTATAACTTATGTAATCACTCTGTCTGTAGCTCCTGTGCTTGATACTGCTATGGCCTAACATTGTTTTTGCAACCCTTTGTTAAAGGGGTTTTTCCACGCAACAAGTTAGGCCCCATCCAGAACAGAAGGCCAACTTGCTGATTGGTGGGGGTCTCACGGCATCTGCTGTAATCTCTGTTCTTGTGGGAGTCTCTTCATTGAGACCCCCACCGATTAACAACACCCTTGGTCCCAGATGTGGGAAAGTAAAGATGCTGCAGCATCACGATGAACACTGCAGTCTCTTCTATCTCTACGATGCACAGTGCCACACATTGTATAGGGGCTGTCCTTGGTAGTGTAGCTCAGCCCCTGTTACATTAATCTTGATTGACAATACATATCTGCAGTTACATGATGCCTGCCTGTGTTCTGGGGGTGGAGGTCTAGAGGAAGGATTTGTACCTGGGGTGTGTGGCCACCTTAGAGGTTTGCCAGGATTTACTACTGATTGCATATGATCGTTTATGGGTGGGGCAGGGGCTCATTGGTGTGGCCTCACACCAATAAGCTGTTCATAACTGATCAATAGTCAATCCCCCCCCCCCTTTTTGTAGATGCACGGCTGCATCTGGCTGTGGGCTGTGTGGCTCTAGACTTCAGTAAGATTTCGCTGTTATACTGGAAAACAGATGCAACTTATTTGGGAAGCCCAATAGAGCAGAATCTGTCAGCAGTGATTTATCTTTGCGTTAGATTAATGATGCATGCAAGTTTGCTGCAAACTTTGCAAAACGGTTGTAAAAAGGAGAATTATTCTCACCGTTAATTCGGTTTCCATTAGTCCACCATGACGGCCCCAACTGGAGGATGACCCTTGACCTCCCAGTGGCTACCAAATAACTACACCGGCCTTGGATGCAACCCATTTATTGTATGTTATTAATGCACACAGAACAAATAGGCAATTTAAACTTTTTCAAAATACAGGGTGGCCAATATATATGGGCCGTCATGGTGGACTAATGGAAACCGAATTAACGGTGAGAATAATTCTCCTTTTCCATAGCGTCCCCCCATGACGGCCCCAACTGGAGATGTACCAGATAAACAATTAGGGGGGGACAACAGCTTGTAAGACCTTCCTTCCGAAGGACTGGTCTCTAGCACTTTGAACATCTAGCCTATAGTGTTTGGCAAAAGTTAGGTGAGTAGACCAGGTAGCTGCTCTACATATGTCCTCTAGTGAGGCACCACGTTTCTCTGCCCAGGAGGCTGCCACTCCTCTGGTCGAGTGGGCCCTAATAGTCCCTGAAATGTCCAGGTTGTTGGCATCATAAGCTTCTTTGATGACTGTTCTGATCCACCTGGCGATGGATGCTTTTGAAGCTTTGCTGCCTTTGTTTTTTCCCTTAAACTGTAGGAGAATGTTGTCGTCTTTTCTCCAGGATTTGGTAACTTCGAGATAATGTAGAAGGTATCTTCTGACGTCCAGTGTATGCCACTCCCGTTCTTTGGCATGTTTTGGGTTCTGACAGAAGGAAGGTAGAATAATCTCTTGGTTACGATGAAAAGATGAGGCTACCTTGGGAGTGAAGGTTTTATCTAACATTAGCACGATCTTATCCTCACACAATTTAAGATAGCGTTCTTTAATTGACAAACTTTGGATCTCCCCCAAACGCCTAGCTGTTGTTATGGCTATGAGAAAGGTAAGTTTTAGCGTTAATTCTCTAAGTTTAACCGTCTCTAGAGGTTCAAACGGTATTTTTGTGAGGTAATCTAGTACTAATGAAAGATCCCAATTTGGGATATTTTGTTTTATATGTGGTCTTAGCCAAGCAGTAGCTTTGACAACCCTTTGGATCCACCTGTTTTCTGCTAATGGGGCGTCAAAAAAGGCGCTGAGGGCTGAAATCTGGACTTTTAAAGAACTCGTCTTAAGTCCCTTGTCAAATCCTGCTTGCAGGAAGTCTAGCACCTGTGAAATATTAGGGGATAGTTGGTTAGGAGGAGTCTTGCCACAAAAGGATACAAATCTTCCCCATATCCTGGCATAGATTTTGTGGTTAACTGGTTTGCGGCTTGCTTTGAGTGTGGAAATTACCTTGTTTGATAGTCCTTTGGATATCAGCAACATCCTTTCAGGATCCATGCCGAGAGCTGGAGAGCCTGTGGATCTGGATGGTAAACTGGACCCTGGAACAGAAGATTGTTTAGCAGTTCCAGCATGACAGGTTCTTCCAATGCCATCTTCCCTAGCCACGGAAACCAGTTCCTCTGTGGCCACCAGGGAACAATGAGAATAACCTTCGCTTGGTCTTCTCTGATCTTCTGAACAACTCTCGCTATGAGAGGTATAGGAGGAAAGGCATACATTAGAGGTCCGCTCCAGGACTGACTGGAGGCCTTCGGCAAAACGGAGTATTTGGTTCCAGAGAGAAGAAATGAGGAACCTTTGTGTTTTCGCTGGAGGCAAAGAGATCTGTTACTGGTTGTCCCCATTTTTGTGTGAGACGTGTAAAGATGCTCTCGTTTAAACACCACTCTTTGTGGTCTATGACCTGACGACTGAGTCTGCTATCAGATTCTTCTCTCCCTTTAGATGGGTGGCTGAGAGGGAGCGGACGTTGGTTTCTGCCCAAGCAAATATTTTGTCTGAGAGACTGAGGAGATCGGGGTTCCTGGTACCCCCTTGATGACGGAGATACGCCACCGTGGTGGTGTTGTCTGAATAAATTCTTATATGTTTCTCCTTCAAACTTTGAGTGCTGGCTCTTAAAGTCTCTAGAACAGCTCTCAGTTCTCGGAAGTTCGAGGAACGGGATCTGATTGACGACGGCCATAGACCTTGAATGGGAAGGCCTGCTATGTCTGCTCCCCAACCTGACTGACTTGCGTCCGTCCGGATATTTATCACTGGCCAGGGATGCCATGATACTCCTCTTTTTAGGTTCGAAGTATTTATCCACCACTCCAGGGATTGCTTGACCGCTTCCGAAATCTGAATCTTTTGATTTAGGTGTTGGGGATTTTTGTCCCAGGAGGCCAATATCCAACTTTGAAGGGCTCTGGTGTGACTTTGGCTCCACTGTACACTTTGTATGGAAGATGTCATAATTCCCAGGATCCTCATGGCTTCCCTTATTGTGCAATGATTTCTTTTTTGAAACATTATAATCTGTTGTATCAGTCTTGTTGCTTTTTCTTGCGGTAAGAAGGACATCTGCTGGATAGAATCCAATAATGTTCCTAGAAAGACAACTTTTGTACTTGGGGTTAGTCTGGACTTTTCCAAGTTTATCATCCATCCTAACTGTTGTAGGATCGTCATTGTGATATCTCGGTGGTGTATTAGCTCTTGTTTTGAACTGGCCACCACTAACAAATCGTCCAGGTAGGGGATGACTAGTATCCCTTTCCGCCTCAGGAAAGCTATCACTTCGACCATGATCTTTGTGAATGTCCTTGGGGCCGAAGAAATCCCAAAGGGCAGCGCCTTGTACTGATAGTGGACTTCCTCTCCCCAAGGCGATCGTACTGCGAATCTGAGGAATTTTTGAGATTTTGGATGTATTGGCACATGGTAGTACGCATCTCTCAGATCTATCGCACACATAAATGCTCCTGGTTGGATCAGGACGGCTGCCGAGCTCACTGTTTCCATCTTGAATTTTCAATAATGTACGTACCTGTTCAGATTCTTCAGATTGCAAATCATTCTGATAGTGCCATTTGGTTTTTTTATTAAGAAGAGGGGAGAGTAGTGTCCTTCTTTTAATTGTTTCTGAGCTACCGGGATGATGACATCCAACTGAATTAGTTTTTGTATCTCTGACCATAGTGAGGTTGAGAGGTTTTCTGAGGGCTGCTCTGTCGGGACAAATTTTCTGGGAGGAAGAGAGGTTAGTTCTAGATGGTAACCTTCCAGAAGAATACTTAGTATCCAGGGATTTGATGTTATCCGAGTCCATTGTGAATGGAACTTCAATAGTCTTCCTCCCACCCTGGCGTCATTGTTTTCTGTACGCCGGGGCAGAGTTGCTGGCACTGAGTAGGAAGCCCCTTCCTCTCCCTCCTTTAGGGTAGCTCCATCTGCCCTGTTTGCCTTTCCCTCTAAAGGGCTGTTTTCTGTCCTTAGAGTCCCGAAAGGGTTGTTTCCTTGGGTTACTCCTGGATTCCGGAAACCCTTTCTTTCTGTCCGCCGCTTTCTCCAAAAGCGTGTCAAGTTCAGAACCGAATAGGTATTCCCCTTCAAATGGAATACCACATAACTTTGACTTCGATCTGAAATCACCAGTCCACTGGCGAAGCCAAAGTGATCTTCTGACTGAACTTGACAGGGCACCTTCCTTGGCGCTTACTCTCACTCCTTCCACTGAGGCATCTGCGATGAAGGCTGTAGCTGCTCTTAAAGTGGAGAACGTACTCAATAACATTTCTCTTGGAGTACCGTCTCTAACATGACCTTCCAATTCGGTAATCCAGTGAAAGAGTGCGCGCCATGGATGTCATGGCAATATTTGATTTCAGATTTAACATGGCACACTCCCATGTCTTTTTTAGAAGGCTGTCTGCCTTCCTATCCAGGGGATCCCTTAGCTGGATTGCATCCTCGAATGGAAGGTCCGTCTTTTTAGTCATTTTGGTGACCTGGATGTCAACTTTAGGGGTAGAGTTCCAAATTTTGGTTTCTGCTTCATCAAAAGAGAGACGGTTTTTAAACTCTCTAGACATGGAGATTCTGCTCTCCGGCTCTCTCCATTCTTCTAGTATCAATTCCTTGAGAGTGTTATTTATGGGAAACACTCGCCTCTTTTTAACTTTAAGAAGTCCGAATAACTCATCTTGAATAGATTTGGTCTCTTCTATCTCCTCAATTTTGAGGGTATCCCTCATAGCCTTTAGAAGTGGTTCCAGATCTTCGGATGCTAGTAAATATCTAGACTCCATTTTACTTGCTGAATTTGAGGGCCCTGGCTCCATATCAATAGATTCCTTGGTCCCTTCTGAGTCTGATGTGGAGTCCGACATGGATTCTATAAGCCTTTGTCTTTTATGCGGAGGCTCTTGAGGTATAAAAGCTGTTATGGATGACGCTATAGATGTTTTAACTTCATCCCTGATAAAACTACGCATTTCATCCACAAATGAGGTTCTCTCTTCTCCGAGTAGGTTATCCACGCAGGTTTTACAGACTGGTTTTTTGTAGTCCGTAGGGAGTTTTTCTAAGCACATATTGCACTTTCTGGAAGTGGCTTTCTTTGTGCCTGACTGATCCTTAGCTCTCCCTTTATCCTTCTCCTTTTCCCTGGGCTCCTACCAGGGAGAAGTAATTAGTCCTTAACCGGACACCTTATGTGATAATATGGGGATATGTGGGTGACCCACCACCCTATCCCTAATTAACCCTACTTACAGGGTTCAAGGATATGAGATCCAGACTCGAAGCCTCCATGCCATGTGTCTCCATATTCCCAATTGTGGGACCACTGATATCAGCAAGCCTAAACATTTAACAGAAATGTGAGATAGACTCTGACATTTAACCAAGTGGAATATAAATGAAGGAGTACCTTGAAGTATCTTGAATGAGGGATATACTGCACAAGCCCCCCCAAGAGAAATATACACATGTATATAGACCTAGATCGTATATGACACATATGAGGTAACCATACAGCATGTAACCGACCTTGATGGCTGGGAAATGCCTAGAATAGCGTCCGATCTCAGCGTTACTTGAGTCAGGGTCAGAGTGTGACTATTAGACCTCAGATCAACATGAATACCTCGCTTTTCAATCTTACCGCTCCACGCTCCTGCTTCCGGGTCGCGCCATCGTGACGTCACATCCGGTCCTGTCATTTCCGGCGGAAGTCGTCACCAGAGTCGGACGGCGGCCGGTCCACGTGACTTCCGCGATGGACACGCTCCGGGTGTCCTTAGCTTCGCGGAGCTGCGGGCAGAGCCGGAGGAAATGGCATCTCTGTTTGTGGCAGAGGAAAGGACCGGAGTCCGATCGAGGCCGAGACTGCCTTAGGGTAAGGGACGATTACCTGCGCCACTTTGGTCCCCCCTCACCGTCCCAACTACTGGGGATGAGGAGAGACTTCTCTCTACTCCCTGCCATGTGTAGGGACAGGAAGCCACTGGTGTACGGATGCCGGGGTGGGGTATTTAACCTCTCTGCTTCCTGTCCCTACAGAGATGAAGGGTCATCCTCCAATTGGGGCCGTCGTGGGGGACGCTATGGAAAGTCAGGCTACATCCTCACGTGACGATTACATTGCGTTTTGAAACGCAACAACAGCTGCGAAGGATAGTTGCCTAATAACATAGTTAAGGGAACCTGTCAGAGATCTTATTTTCACTCAAGACAGGTTGCAGAAGCCCATTACAGCTGCATTGCAAATCTGCCTTTCTAAGCATTTGCATTACAATATAATTGTGTGTTATAACTTACCTTGCTCCCTGACAAAATCCTGGGGTCGTTACAAGGATTGGTCTTTGGATGCATTTAAAAAAACAAAAAAAACAACAACATGTGACTTGTCTGGTCTGTGTTACTCCCTCCTCAGAGCTCGGCCCCCACCTTTGTGCTCCTCTACAGCTCCACCTCCTGGGATGAGGGGAGGGAGGAGCTGTACAGGAGCACAAGTCAAGTCGCATGCGTTTGACGGACTGCTTAAAAACGGGCCAAAACTCCACGTGTGCCATCGCCCTAAGGGCTCACGCACACGGCCGGTATGGACATGTCCCATCTTTCTCCGGTATACGGTGCGGTCTATGGAGAATGCTGGGGTGTACAGTACGGCAGGCACACGTTTGTCTCAATTTAGCCTTGGGGCGCCATTTTGCTAAAGGAAAAGTTTGAAAAAGGAGTCCCCCCATTCATTTTGCAGAATCCAATACAATGTATAAGAAAAAGTACACTACATTAGATATAAAGCAATCCAAGCTATATTTCATACCGCGACTTTCACAGATATATAGGTGGTAAATAGGAAGCCTACATGAGATTCTAGCCATAACATATTAAGCAGACTACACCACAACCCAAACCCTTCCTAATGTAGCCAAAGACCAAAAATAAAGAAAACCCCTGTAAATATGATGTGGGTCAGGTACAGCATACAGTTCTTGTGATACAGTATACGGAGGAAGTCTGTAGTTCCTGGATGAACTGGTGCATTGCTACACTTGATTTATTTAATGAAGTAGGCTGCAGCCCCCCCCCCGAACCTGCAGCAGCCCCCCCGGACACTCAGGCCATCAGATTGTGTACGTAACTGTTGAATGGTGGGGTCTAAGAGTCACTCAGGTCCAAGCAGTAGCCGTTCAACTATCCATGGATAGAGTAAATTTTTTTTTTGTACAGTTTTAGTAAAAACACAGGTTGCTTTACAGATTGTTAAAGTGCAGGTAGATGATGGACGTCCTCTTTGATAAGGATGCAGATCTTAAAAGGGGTTAACTTCTAGCAAATAATTGATATTGTTTGTGTAATAAAAGTTAGTTTTCCCAATATACTTTCTGTATCAATTCCTTACAATCTTCTAGATCTTTGCTTTTCGTCATTCAATAGGAATAGGAGGGACACGGCTCATTATATCCCTGGTCATGTGATGTCATACAGGCATGGCACATGCATTATATCACAGAAAGTAATCAGAGCTGTGCGATATAACAACCCATGCACCTGTGTGACAACACATGATCAATCATATTTAGAGCCAAACACCTGGGTGACATTGCAAGCCGTGCACCCAAGTGAAATCACATGACCAGGGACAGATTACTATCCACTTCCTATGCGTCTTTCTGTAGGAAGTAAACAATAAGGCTTCCTGTATAATTGGACAGCAAGCAGAGATCTAGTAAAGCAGGACTTAAAAAATTCAATATACTTTTTGTATTACTTTTCATTACACAAACAATATCAATTTGCCAAGAGTGGAAAACCCCTTTAAAGGGATTGGCTGACATTAGATTAAAAAAAAAAAAGTGGTGCTGGTTTTAGGTTAAAATAAGCCTATTTTGAAATCCTCCCCCCTCCTACTTTAAAAATGCATTCCTTATTATTTGTAGGTTGGATGTTATATCTTGTGCCATCTAAGGCAGAAAAGACAGACCAAACCGAAAACCGGGCTTAAGCCGTCTTAGTCTAGCACCATCATTCTGATTTTTCAAGGTCACTAAATGATGAAAGAGCAGCTCCAGTGTCCACTGTCCATTCATTCATCTGTGTTCAGCTCGGAGGTCAATTTCATTTTTAATTTTTTTGTCCTTTAAAAAGTTCACAGTGGGCTGTAATGGCAGAAGGTGGGCACCGGGATGGCACCTCTTCATTCCAGCTGCGGTTAAACCCTGCGGCATCGCTTCCGCTGACATTCCTCCGCCCCGGATGGGTAGCTGCTGTCCGAGTCGCTCCCGCAGGAGGCGCTGGCTGCAGTGTCACTTTTGCGCTGTCTAGAAGGGTTGATTCCCATCTGTAGGACCCAGCCCAGCTTATTACTCAGCACCTGTTTGAGACCTGGTGGAAGAGGCAAGGCCTCCAGAGAGTCTACAGTGTCAGGAAGCAGCTGGCGTAAGCGGGCACAACACAGGTACTGGAGGGAGGTCCGGCAGCAGCAGGAGCGGATCACTTTCATGCTGCTCTTGGCGGCTGTAGAACAGACCATGGGGAAAAACTTCTTGTTCCGCAGCTGAGTGGCTGCTACACCTGGAAGGTGAGAGGAACAATTATGGTGACTTATGTTGTGTTATGTACAGTACCTATATCTACATGCTTGGATAACCTGAGCATTAGCTGTTCCCCACTTGCTCAAGATCCTAAATCACTTTTGCAGGGAGCAATTTGTTTGGCTGCACTTTAACGCTGGAGCGGATTGGCTCTTACTAACCCAAATCACCACTTCTTCCCATCACAAGATATTTGAAGGGCATTTTCAGACAAACATGGCTACTCTAAGATTCACAATCATGATTGTTTTTTTGGCGCAGACCACAGTGAGAGACTCTGAAATTGGACACTGCATGGTCTGTTATTCACAGACCCGAACACACAATCTGGAACTGCCCATATACAAGATACCGTATTTTCCGGACTATAAGGCGCACATAAAAGCCTTGGATTTCCTTGGAAATCCAAAGTGCGCCTTATAGTCCGGTGCGCCCTATAGGAGGGCAGCGGACCCTACTTACATAGGTCCCCGCTACCGGAGACAGCAGATCTCCAGCGGGAACTGCAGACCACGCGGCACGAACAACTTCTGCCGCGTCAGTCTGCAGTTCCCGCTGGAGATCTGCTGTCTCCGGTAGCGGGGACCTATGTAAGTATGCCATTCTCCACCTCCCCCTCACCTTCCCCGCGTCTCGTCTCGTCCGGTCGGACCTCCGCCACGCCCCCGGACCTCCGCCACGCCCCCGGACCTCCGCCACGCCCCCGGACCCTACGCCTTCATATATGGAATTATTACATATATAAGGCGCATCGGACTGATGCGCCTTATATTCCGGTGCGTCTAATGGCCCGGAAAATACGGTAATAGGAAATGTAATCACTTTATAACAATGGGGGTCTAAATTTTTAGACCCTCACAAATGTAGAGAATAATAAGGTCTTGCTGGGGACACACACTAAAGATATACAGCAGTAAATCAGTGTTGAGGCCAAATCATTCTTAAGATAGTTAACCAAACCAGCAAAGGGAATAGACTTTCTGCAACAACAGAGCTGGCCGCAACAGGTGAAGTGTTCCTGTGATTGCAGGGCATCAAACTCGGCCCCCTCTGACGAACACTCACTTTATGCCCTATAGTATAAAATGTTGCTTCCCTTCAGAAGAGACTTACCAATACACTTCCTGTTCTTGTAGAACGTCAGCACTCCGTGCCAGGTATCAAGGTGCACTCCTATAATCGACCCTTGGCCAAAGCGTGTGGAGAAGCTGCTTTTGTCGCCTTTATGCTGGAGGAAACCTAAAAGCCAGAGAAAAATACAACTCAGTTCATGCAGATCCTTGGAGTCTGTTCACCTTTAACACCCCTAAGGTGCACGGCACCAAGCCGAACATGCAATGTAATACATAGTACAACAAGTCCCAGAATGCCTTATCCAGCAAGAATCTGGTGATAATTTGATAATTCAGACTAGGAAGTCTTGAATTTTAACCTACTTCACCTGATAATCCATACTTGGAGAAACTAGATATGTAGCGTCACAAGTGACCAATCAAATGAGCGGCCATCTATATAATACGAATATAACCAAGGCATGAGAGAGCAATAGCCCCTCCTTGCAAGCAAAACTGAACCCCCGCCCCCATATGATACCTGGTCTGTGTTCAGCAGACACACACACTATAGACTGCAACAGTCGGTAATGTAATGAGACCCCTCTTATTACCTGTGTATGACAGACCCCAACTCTCTGCATCTTTCCCCAGCAGACTGCAGAAGGTGTGCCGGTATTTGTCCAAGTTCACATCCAATGTTCCAATACCAACCATCTAAGAAGAGGTAAAAACACTAATTATCCTGGGAGCAGTGCTGGACCCATGTACACTACTAGCTTTATAATATGCAAATGTGGGTACAAAAGCAGCTATGGTGCACAGGGAAAGGGAAACTCTAGCTCCAGATTTCTTGTACTGCTGGTTATAAATCCTGCATTGTGAATAAAAGACCTCTGCACGCACGACCGGAACACTATAGGCACTAATGCAGTGACCCTGCCTAATATTTTAGCATTACCAGTATCAGATTAGAAGTCCAACTCCCCACACTCACTTAACTGGCTTATTGAAGCAAATACCTATCCATTGGGGGACATGCATCTTTATTTTGATCAGTTTTTCCTGCTTTTTGTGGGTTACATTTTTTTTGGGTGCATTTTTGCGACTGCAGTGCACGATATACAATGAAGGGGGGGGGGGGGGGGGATGCAAGTAGTCAGACCCACCAGTGTATGAATGGATTACATACCATATCTGTGCCATACACAGGAGAGGTCATCTTAATCTCCCAGAAGTGCTGACCTTCACTGAGCACCTTATTGCCCCGGATCGCAGCCGTCCCGCAGCTATATTCCATGTGAAAGTTGACTATACGATTGTCGCAGCTCAGCGTTGTAGCGGTGGATTTACTGCAGTCGTCCCAAACCCAGTCAAAATCTGCAAAAGAAAGGAGGAAAAAAAAAAATTGAAAAAGTGAGAGGAGGTCAATGGATTCCAGTAGAGCGCTGTAAACCCCGTGAAGTCTTACAGTCATCCTCCTCTCCGCACTCGCAGCTCTTGATCTGTTGGAAGGTGTGCAGGTTGGTGCAGAAGACGTCCTTCTGGCTGTCGCAGCTGCAGTATGATTCACCTGTCACAGGCACAGCGCTGGGGATGGAGGGCGGCAGGTGGAGGAGCTCGATCTCAGAGTCGCTATTACTGTGCTGTGAAAGATGAGACACTGGGTGAGGAGCAAACATAATGGCTATTAATATTAACTTTATATAGCACCAACATGTTCATGGCGATGTACCATGTAACAGCGGACTGTTAAGGTCAGCTCCTACCCTTGTTCTGGTAATCGCTGGGATCCATCAGTGTGTATTCAAAGGCTCCGCAACTTTCTTAGGCCGCAAGCACACAGGTCTAAGGCACTCGGTCAAAGTGTGGTGAACACACAATGTCTGACCGAACCGTTACAGGACCAGGCTGCAGAAGATTGTACCGATTTGTGGCATGTGTCTATGGAGAGGGTGTAACGCACAATCATGTGCATGGGGCCCAAGGCCCGCGGCACACGTGGTGTTTTTAACCTGTTTTTGGTCCGTTTGTAAGCAGTCCGTTAAAAAACGCATGTGGTTTTTGACCGTTTTCCCCAATTATCCTCATTAAGAATTAGAAAAAAAAACCTGTCAAAAACTGATGCATTTTTTTTTAATGGATTTCTTAAAAACGGCCCCAAAACACCACGTGTGCCGCTGGCCTAAGGGTGATGCCACACGTCCCGTTTTCAGTTAGTTAAAAAATGCATCCGTTTTTGACAGCTTACCATGCGGTTGACTGCTTTGAACCGTTTTATCTTAATAGATAATCAAGTTCTCAGCAGCCAAATGCATGGTAAACGGTCAAAAACACATGAGATTTATTGAAACTACCGATTTGAAAATATTCAGATTATCACTCCTGATGGCACCTTGGCCTACAAAATTGGGGGTCCTGTCCTATCTAATGAATGGATACGCATGTCAAGCATTGTGTCCTGCAGCTCCAATCATTCTCTACGGTACAGCAGAGCCGTCTATGGGGCTGCCAGTGAATTGGGGGGGGGGGGGGGACCTATTTTGTGCATAGGTGATAACATTCAATCTTTGGACAAGCCCTTTAAGCTTACAGATATAAATGAAGCAATGTACTGAGATTGTGTTGATGTAGGATGTCTTGAAGGTAGCGTTCTTGAGAATGGTGAGGACTAACCTTATGGTACGATGCAGAACACACATGCAGAATAGTGAATTACCTGTCCATCAGAGTCATAGCCCCAGGCTTCCTCCCCTGCTGGCAGGGCTGGTGCTCGGCCGTCCTGGTCTCTGCGCACCCCACTCAATACAAAGCGCCAGGCACGACTGCTGCGGGGCCGACGAGCCATATTACGCATCGATGACTGAAAAAACAAAAACAGAACCTTTTATTGTACAGTGGCGACAGCATCAAGTTCATATAGGATTCGATAGGATTTCTAAAGCTCTCGGTCACACGCTGCAGCACAGCCTGGAGCACAGGTCCCATGATCTAACAGCGGAGCTACAGGAGGAGGGGACAGTCAAACAACCAGACATTATTTGTCATAAAGGGATGAGTGAATCGAGTTGGTTAGTGAAATTGATACCAAATTCCCAAAAGGTTTAGGCGAATCTGAAAATTTAGGGAATAGTCCTGCACAACTCACTATAGGTGTGTAGCCACAGGCTTTAGTGGGGAGAGCGAAGCCCAATGCAACATCATCCTACTCAAATGTCCAATGATAAAGACCTAAACCTCTGAGAAGCTAATCATCTACCCCTTAGAAGTCCTGAGGCAAGGACCTGCGGCACCAAGGGACCCTTGAACACTGACCCAAAACTTGGTGCAGCTGGTTGTGGATCCTCCAAGCAGACAAAGGATTTTCTGATCTATGGAGGGATCAGTGGTCCAACAAGAAGGTCTCCAGTGCCAGGCAGGGGCTACCAGGTTCCCGATCACCATATCTGGGGGACCAGAACCTGATTCCCTGGTCAGGCCAATGACCCCCAGACAGCTAGGCAGACAAGTGAACCTTCCAGCGACGCAGAATTTTCCTGTTCTATGAAGGGATTAGTGGGATGACTCCGGGAAGAGTCTTCCTACACATCCAAAGTCCATAACCACAGCATCAAGTTCCAGGGTGTCCTGAAGCTACGACCCACCCAGGCACCCACAAGGGGTTGGATCCAGGACTAGGGGTAATGAAGGTACCTAATACACTGCAGCTCAGCGGAAGATAGACGGTCGCCAGGAACCGTTCTTATTGGTCAAATTCTATCTTTTTGGATCCATCTTTCCAGTGACAGCAGATATAAGGCACGATCGACCTGGCGACCTTTGGGGATGGGGCTTATGACCTATGACCTCATCAGGAAAGGGCAGGGACCCTTAAAACCACTGCAGGAACCCAGGATATCTGCAATACGAAAGTAGGTGGAATAAGCGCAACCGAAAAAAACAAGTGGCGCAACTGTTGATTATCGGGACACAGCGCTTTAGTGCCAGGAACCTGCAGGGGTAAAGGGTCACTGACCCCTGTGTACAAGTCATGGAGACCCCATTGCCCTATGATTGCCTTATGGATACCTATAGCTGCCCACCCAGGCTGAACCAGCTGTGATGTGATGGCCTCCCCCTGTGTCCTCCCTCCATGACAGACTGTCCCCCCTCACCACCCAGGAGGCAGCCCCCTCACCCAGCCCACCACCTACCTACCCTCCTGCCAGGACCCACAGCCGCACGGACGTCAACAATAACCCCTGAACTACCTCTGCCCCACCGTCGAGACAGCAGCCCCTCGACTGGGCAAATAACAACGTCAATCAATCAACAGCCTCCCACTATTGGCTAAAACTTCTGCCTGTCAACATCAATAGGCGGGACTAATCATCTGCTTCCGGAATCTGATTGGAACGCTGCTTTAAGCCCTTTTACAGCAAAAGTCCGCCTCCTCAGTCGCGTTTACTGTATTGGAACCCACGTGACGGTAACTAGTGATCTTATTGGTTGAAATAGCTCCCGCCTATAAATTGTCGGGACCAGCCAATGGGAGAGGAATAGAGTTGTATACTTGCCGCTGATTGGAGGATGAGCTTGTCACTTTTAGTCTATGAGGAAGAGACTGTCCAGCATGGATACAGCGCCTGGTGAGCTCCTCTGGTCACTGCTATATAGGGGGACGTTCACATTAGTGGGACTTGTGTGCGTTATTGAGAGAGTTTCTGGTTATATCCGCAAGATCTTTTCTATACATTATAAAGTCACCTGTAATTATGTGTTTATGGACAATCCCTTTAAGCTGCTAAAATACTTTGAGCAGCACCAGAACATTTCCTGGTAGGATACAGGTGACACTCCTTCAGTTGTCTCACTATTATACTACAGTGCATTTTTTATAGAAAAGTTGCCACAGATGTCTATAGGTTGAGTCCGGTATTGCACTTCTGCAAAATACTTTTAAAGGGGTTGCCCGGATTGTAATTATTTTTAGTTTTATGGCATCTAAATGCATTATAACTATAAAATAATCAGTTGTTATGATGTTTTATCCCGTTAGATCCAGTACTGCAGCTCCTGGTCTGTATTATGGTTTCCCAGCCTCTTCCCAGCCAATGATTGGCAGATGTACCACCCCCACCACAATACAGAGCGGGTATCTGTCAATTCTCCTAACATGGTAGGATGTATGAGACTATAAGACAGTCTTTTCTTACAGACGGCAGTAATCTCGCCGGTGTGCGTCACATTATTCTCGTATTATCGGGAAAAGGAGGTGTCGGCAAAAGTACAATCTCCACTCAGATCGCCCTGGCGCTGCGCCATGCTGGGAAGAAGGTGAGTGTCCTCTGGTAAAGATGGGATTTTTTTCCAGTAAAGCTTTGACTCAAGTCTAGTTACATGCAGAGTCTTTATCCGTAGGAGCGTCCATACGGACCGCTGTACACTGCTCATCCCCGTATTGTGGTATAATAAGCGCTATGTCTTTCTCCGCAGGTTGGTATACTGGACGTAGATCTGTGTGGGCCCAGTATACCCCGCATGCTGAATGCTCACGGTCAGGACGTCCATCAGTGTGACAGCGGGTGGGTGCCTGTGTATGTGGACCAGGAGAAGAGCATCTCACTCATGTCCATTGGCTTCCTGCTGGAGCGCCCTGATGACGCCATAGTATGGAGGGGACCTAAGAAGAATGGTACGCAGCTCCTGTGCGGGGGATGGAGCATCAGCAGTTCTATAGTTCTGTGTCTTTAGCCATAGTAATAGAATAACCCATACAATATAACCTCAGAATAATAATAATATCATTTCATTCTATCTTCTAGCAATGATAAAGCAGTTTGTAGGGGACGTGGCCTGGGGAGATCTGGACTTCCTCATTGTTGACACCCCGCCGGGGACCTCTGATGAGCATATCACCACCATGGACGCTCTGAGGCCTTTCAATCCTATGGGAGCTGTAGTTGTCACTACTCCGCAGGTGCTTTATGCAGAACTCACACATAACATAATGTGTTATTGATTCCTTGTGGAAACTAACAGGCCTGGGTGATTTCCACTGGTGTCCCCCACCAACGTTCCAGAACATACCTGGATTGTGTAGATGGCCACTGGTGTCCCCCACCAACGTTCCAGTACATACCTTGGTGGTATAGATGTCCACTGGTGTCTCCCACCAATGTTTCAGAACATACCTGGGTGGTATAGATGTCCACTGGTGTCCTCCACCAACGTTCCAGAACATAACTGGATGGTGCAGATGTCCACTGGTGTCCCCCACCAACTTTCCAGAACATACCTGGGTGGTGTAGACGGCCACTAAGCCCCCAAATGACTCCCTTGGCAACTTTCCTATAAATACCTGGATGGCATGGATTTCCACAAGAGCCCCCTTTAAGTTTCGCAGACATGAATGAACGGCCACCAGAGAAACATCCCCAGACGTGCTTGGTATAGATGGCTGCTAAACCCCCTCAACAACTTTTCCAAACATGCCTTGGTGGCCGCTAAAGCCTTCTCACCAAGTTTATTTTGGTGGATTAGATGGCCGCTTCAGCCCATCACCACCTCCTCCATAAATTCCTAGATCATGTGATCCTACCAAGATGTGGCTGAAGGCTATCGATGGTCACTAGAGCCATCCATCAACTTTCCCAGAAATTCCTGGATAGAAAAGATGGCCACTTGTGCCTCCCATAATAATTCGCAGACATGCAGGGATCATATAGATGACCATTGACATCCCCAGATGACATAATTGTCCACTATATTCCCCTCCCTAAAATTCTCATGTGCCTGGATGGCATAAATGGACACTTGTTCCCCCAACAGCCTTCCCAGGGGGCAAGCCACTAGACCTCCCCACTTTCCTGGAGAACACAGATTCCTGATGACTTGATATTTCCTTACTCTGATGTATATGTGATACCCTGTCAGTAATAACATTATTTTGTGACTATATGTATGGTTGCAGGCTGTGTCTATTGGAGATGTGAGACGTGAGCTCACATTCTGTAAGAAGATGGGACTTCCAGTGGTCGGGATTGTGGAGAATATGAGTGGCTTTGTTTGTCCACACTGCACGGTGAGATGGAGAGCGGGGGATGGGGATACAGGATGTTATGGGATGGAGGTTATGGGACCCCTGCTCCTTTGGGTTGAACCTGCCTCCATAAGGGCCTGCCTGAAGTAACTGTACTTAAATATGGTGTCTCTGTTTCGTCCTAGGAATGCACTAATGTCTTTTCCAAAGGAGGCGGAGAGGAGCTGGCGAGACACGCAGGAGTCCCATTTCTAGGTAAATTGAAAATTCCTTATATGCCATAATTTTATTCTATAGTGTATTTTGTTAAAGATCTGTATATGGGATAATCATCTGACCATGAGGGGGTCACTGGAGCAGTAAAACTAAATTCATAAAGATGTGCAGCCCACTATTCCAAATATCTCACTGCAGTTGTATCTTCCTGTTCTAGGTTGTGTTCCTCTTGATCCTCTACTTACCCAAAGTCTGGAGCAGGGGAAAGATTTTATTAAGGAGTTCCCGAAGAGTGCGGCATACTCATCCATCACCAGCATTGCTCAGCAGATCCTGGACGGCGTTACTCAGGGGTCTTGACCCTGCCCCCATCTAAGAACTATATCGGCTCAGATCATGTAGTATAGGTAGCACCTACCTCCATACAAGGGCAGCCCAATCACGGATTAGGAACCTGCTGATGTCCGCGTATGAGACCATTACACAAGAAGATATGTGCCTGGCATTTGTGGAGGTTTTGTAGTTTTTCCCATCATAAGCCCCAAATATGTAGGTGGCATCTTACTGGGATGAAACCACAAGAATCCAGTGGTCAGGAATGTTTGTTACTCCAGATTACAATATCAATAATAAAGGACTGGCTGAAATTGTTCTATGTTCTGTTTCTCAAAGGGGCTTTTCTACGAAGACAAGTTAAGCCCTATTAATGGGATAGGGCCTAACTTGCTGATCAGTGGGGGTCTCAGCTCAGTTGCCAAGCGCTGCGCTCACTGATCTCCGTCAGCTCCATAGAGATTAATGGAGCAGAATGGTCATGCACGGCCGTCTGCTTGAATGTTTTCGCGATCTGTGGGGGTCTCAGCACTGATCAGCAACAAAAGGGCCTAAAATTTGTTTGTGGGAAAACCCCACCAAATAAAAAATGGTGCACACTTCCTGAGCAGTGCAGAGTGCACCTGATTAATAAAGACCGGTACATGTTCCTTAATCTGACGCACTCTAACTTGCCAACAACAATGTGGTGCAAATATGCACCAGAACATCCCTTTAGATGCACAGAATTGTGTTGCGGGGTGTATAGTGCAGCCGCAACACAATACTGGTGCAAACACTTCATAAACACATGTGCAAGCAGTATGACCATGTATTTATGTGCAATCTTTGCCAGAATACTGGGGCAGACGGCTTAATAAATGTGGACCAAGTACATTATTTATTTCTGATTTTTTTTTTTCTTTCATTTTTTTTAATAATCCAGACATAAAAGTGATAAATGAGAGAGCAGAGTTTCTTATGATCCTGTATGCTCCCAGTAGGACAGGTTGGGGTGATGCCGCTGTATGACCGGGGTCTCTGTGCTCCTCCTTTTATTATGGCTGTGGACGGCAGGAATCGTGTTGCTGTGGGCGGGAAGAGCCGGAGGATCCCGGAGACTGCAGGAAGATGGAAATAGAGAAAACTGCATCACTACAAGATTGTATGAGGGGACATTACACCCGAAATCCCAGAATCACTATGAAGAGGGACCATTACCACAGGTTACAGGACTATAGTGATGTGCACAGCCCTAACCCTGCTGTGCTGACATCTCACTGTTACTATGGACAACTACTAATGAGAGACACAGAAGTGCACAGATATACAAGCAGGTAACAGAGTATACAGCAGTGTACATGACAGAGCACTGTACCTCCATGGTGATGACCGCAGCCATGAAGACGATGATCCAGTGAAGTTCTGTGGTTCCTCCCGTAGATGACACCATCAATTTATTGGATCAATATTGGGAGTGATGATGGAGGAAGGTGATGATGGGGGTGATAGTGCTGCTGCCTCTGATGGTATATGGGGTGCCATGTAACACTCGGAGGTCAGATATTGCTCTTGGTGGAGGAGAGCACTGCCACGTATATGGCTGCCTATAGGAGCCAGTCAGGGTCTTCATTTGAGAAGTCAGGCATGGTCTTTACATCCAAATGAAAGCACTCTCCTTTGTGATCCTTAAAGAAGGGCAGGTCAGAGGGCAGGCTGGTGGGAGGGCTGGTGTCCATCCTGGGTGCAAAAGGAGGATCTGAGATTTTTGTCTCTATTCTCTCCCAGTCTATTTCGCCATAAAACGGATGCTGACGGACGTCCCCACAATATCCCAGACGCTTGAGTTGTTGTTTGCTGAGCAGGTTAGATATAATACCCTTTGTCTCGGTGTTGAAGGTGTCTGGGAATTGGGGATCACCTGCTACGACCACATCCCGGAGCTGGCGCATTGTTCTGCATGTGCCGAATAGGTAATTGTTGGTCAGTAGGCGATACAGGAGGACCCCAAATGACCACCAGTCAGAAGATCTACCAACAAGGCCACCGGTGATCATCTCTGGGGATTTTTCGTAGGCAGTCCCAGCTGGATGGAGTCTGGAAGGTGGAAAATAAGCGGCACATATAGGGGTTTCCGGCTATGTGCTGCAGCATCCTTTTCTCCAGCTGTATTTCATCTGTATTGATCTTGGTGAGCACTTTAATGGCCACGGAGCTGCTCTTATCTCTCACTGATGCCAGGTACACAAACCCAAATCCTCCTCTCCCAAGTTCTTTCTGGAAAGTGAAGTGAGCCAGTCCACGGGGAGCGATGGGACTTACATTGGTGGCAGCTCCATTGTCATCCAGCTTCAGTTATGTGTTGACCTCTTCTTCCTCCTCTTCCAGTTTCCTCTTCTGTCCTCCAGAGGAATGGATGGAGGGAACTTGGTCCTGCATAGATCGGGATCCACATTTTTTGGATCCTTTGTGGCTTGAGGCCTGTTTGGAGATGTTGTTCTCTACATCACCAGTTGTAATGGTCTTTTTTTTTGGTTTGTCGTCCTCTTCACTCTCCCTCTTCCTCTTTATGCCTTCCCCCTTCTCCTCTGAAGGGGGTGACATCTCTGGTGTGTCCCATGTTTTCTGAATTCAGTGATGTCATAGTGGCCAAGCCAACGTCATTTGCATATTTCTTAAAGGGACATATACACAGGAAAATATGTGAACCCCTTATGGGAGTTTAAAAGAAATCTATCAGCAGTTTTGTTCCTGCAGAGTTGTTACTTGTTAGGACATTCACAATGTGTGTCCCCGCTGTACCAGGATGACAGGCGAAGTCTAGACCAAATTATTGGGGTAAATTCAGCAAAGGAATGGACCATGTTTCACACAGTGACTGTGGCAATGTCAAATAGATCTCAGTATTGGTCCTGGAGACATGTGCTATCCCATCTCTGTGTGATTTATTGTAGCAGCATCCTGGATTTGTATTATAGGATTTGAGCTACCTGCGGGTGTATCCTCACACTGCTTTGCTCTTAGCTCCCTACATTTAACTTCTCACTGCTCCTCCTTCAATTCTCTGAGTGACTGCTTAAGCACTCAGTAAGAAGCATAGCGAGAAAAGGGACGTTCTGTGGAGCAGCTCATTTCAGAGAGCTAAGTGCTCAGCAGTGTGAGAACACTCCCCTATTGCACTTGGAACAACTACAATCCTGGAATATAAATGTCTATTTTTATCACAGTCCCTCTGCTACCAGCAACATACAAAAAGTTTCTGATTACACGTCTGTCCAGTGACAAAACCTTACACTGTCTTCAGTCCAGCAAGATCTCTGCTTGCTGACAGTGAATGCATGACATTGTTTAGAAGAGGTTTTGCTACAAATACCTCCAGTCTTTAATTGTGTGACAATCATCTGGAGCTTCTCCTACCAGTAGGTCAGTAGTTGGGTTACACCTGGGTGAGGGGGCACAGCTGGATTCAGCTGGACAGTCCTGGATTTTAAGGTCTGTCCCACTGTCCAGGGAGGTGGAGATACAGTAAGAGGTTTTTAGAGGTTTGTAGGGAGTACCAAACCCAACCAAGAAAAACTGGCACTTGGCCCCATACCTAAAACCCGACCTAACATTAAAGAGCTGAAAACTTAAGTGTTTGGGTAATGTGGGGAGGCCAAAGCATTTTATTTTAACAGGAAACATAAATTATTAAATAACATAATAAATTGTAAAACATTTTTTAAACTCGGTTGGCCCATTCGACTTCTTCCAATCTTGGGAAAAACTTTGCCCGAATGGTGGCTGCGGACAACTTCTAAAACGCCTTTGGGCCTGTGTAAAACTCTTTGGGCCTATGCTGTGACATCTGTAAGAAAACAGAAGGAAACAGACAGAATCCGTAGGATAAGAAACCTGAAAAGAGATAAATCTGAGGGCAGGGTGGTTGGGAGACTTCTTGCTGCCCCGGTCCTATGCCCCAGTAGTCACAGTTCTACCCCAAGTACCATAGTGCTGTCTTCAGAAGCCAGTGCTTCCCCAGTAGTCACAGTGGTGCCATCAGTAGCCAATGCTGCCCCCAGTAGCCAGAGCTGTCGCAAAATTATAAATAAAATTTCCCCTCCCGGCCTGGCTGCCCCCCTCTGTTGGCCTTGTCTACGAACCGCGTCTACAAAACCGTCCAACCCTGGCTCAGGCCTTCCCCTAGAAGTCTATGGAAATGCTAAAACAGGTTGGCATGAAGACAACATGCCGGTGTTGTTTTCTGTTGTAAAAGTCCTGAAACAATTGTAATTGTTGCTAAATGCCAGTAATTATTGATATATTTCCTCCATGACAAGGGGGCGTGGCTTCCATCATGGCGTTTGATAAATTCCCCCTATGTGTCTATTAAACAACATGTGTGGGCATCCCTATTGTTACTTAAGTCAGATGATAGGTATTTGAAAAACATCTGTAATACTATGGGGCAGATTTACTTACCCGGCCCATTCGCGATCCAGCGGCGCGTTCTCTGCTCTGGATTCGGGTCCGGCCGGGATTTATGAAGGTAGTTCCTCCGCCGTCCACCAGGTGGCGCTGCTGCGCTGAAAAGTATCTGAACGCGCCGGAATGCACCACCTCGGACCAGGTGAAGGTAAGCGCTCCCCAAGCAACACTTTTTCGGTTTTTAAATGCGGCGTTTTTTCCGAATACGTCGGGTTTTCGTGCGGCCACGCCCCCCGATTTCCGTCGCGCGCATGCCGGCGCCGTTGCGCCACAATCCGATCGCGTGCTCCACAATCCCAGGGCAATTCAGGTACAATCGGCACAAATCGAAAATATTCGGGTAACACGTCGGGAAAACGCGAATCGGGCCCTTAGTAAATGACCCCCTATGTGACACAGTTTAATGAGTTAACTTTTTAAAAACAAACCATTGGCGGAATAATTTTTTTGACTAATCATATCTAAAAAAGTAAATAAACTTAAGAAAAACCCTAAAAAATAAAATACTTTATCTCTAAGGAGTGCCTATCCCCTACCTATCTCCAGGTCAACAGCTGCAAAGAGTTTGTATGTCCTCTCTGAGTTTGCGTGGGTTTCCTCCGAGTCCTCTGGTTTCCTCCCACACCCCAAAACATACTGGTAAGTTGATTAGATTGTGAGCCCCATGGGGGACAGGGGCTGACTTGGCCATCTCTGTGCAGCGCTGCATAATCTATGTGCACTAAATAAATAAAGGAATTATTATATTATTATTATAATAGAGCAGGAACCTTTACATCACGTTCATTGTAAACGAGACCCGAGCCATTCCCAGACCTCAGGTAGGTCTCCCAAGAAGTAAGAATGGTGATTTTTATAAAATTATTATTGAACATATTTATCCAGTGGGTTTTCCAATAATAGAAAAATTGTTCTATATATTCTCTATAATTATGGTCCCATCATACCAAACCAAATTTATATGTTACTGGTCTGTAACTGTAAAAATTGGGAGGTATGACCGTGCCGCTAAACTCCATAAACAAGCTCTAAAATTGGGATATACTAAAAAGAATGAAGAAAAATAATGAACATTAAAACTAATTAATAAAGATAAAAAGAGATTCCTATATTTTATACATGGGGGATGAACATATTGGGGCACATTTACTTACCTGGCCGACGGAGTTCACCCAAAGTGCTTTGTCCCGCGCCATTCACAAAGATCGTGTGCCCAATTTCCTGCATCTGTCGCTTCCGCACTCAAGTCCCTTCTTCTTCCCGATGCATGTAAGTGCATTGGTTGCGACACAATTTGAATATTAAATCCCACGCCTGATTTCTGTCGCAGGAAAGCCAGTGCAATTGCACCACAATCCCCAGTTAAATACCTGTCACAGCGGCGCAAATCCTGAAAATTTCTAAAACCCGACGAAAGTGCGATCCGCGGACACTTAGTAAATAAGCCCCATTGCATGGATAGATTATAATGAAATGAACTTATATGTCACTGAAATTGAGATTTTATTTTACAGATAGAGTTAAAAACTGCCTGGTTAATACTGCGCTATGCCCACACAGAGATAGAGTGTCTCCTGTAAAATTCCTACAAACCAGAGTGAAGACAACACACAATCATCTTTATTGATGTAATACATAGAGCAAGCACAAGTGACATGTTATACACACAAAACCCCAAAAGAGGTCACTGAGAAGAAGAGCGGAACCAATGTCCTGGGATGAAGTTTCTGAGGGACGCATAAGGTGCACGGACTCAGAAGTGACGTCACGCGTCATGTCACCATGGCTGCCATGGCCAACCCGGAAGTGTAGTGCTGGCAAGGAGGACGGAAAACGGAGAATTGAGTAAAGTACCCGTTTAGACCAGGCGACTTGCTCTCCTCATAGGTATTCCAGAGGTGGCGCTCTAGGTGCGTTTATGTTGCGTTCAGTAATGCCTGTATCTATTTTCCTCCGGGTAATGGTAACTCTTGTAGAACTACAAGTCCCAGGAGTGACTACAGTATATGCAGAGGCTATGGCCAGGGTTACAGGTCATGATAAGGGGTAATGATGCATGGTGACTTGGATAGAGGTGCTAATAAGCAGTGGTCACTCTGTAGCACCCTGTTATCTGTGTGTTTGGGGTACACTCAAAGCAGTCCTTATAGTGGATGTCCATGTATACTCTTCTGGTGGATCTGTTACTGGCTGTTAGTCAGGCTGCCATCTGACACCCGGAAAGTGTTGTGTATGGGTCCTGTTGTTGCCTCTGTCTATAATCGCCATAATATTTTGGTTCTGGATGATCAAAATAGCCTGAAAGAGGTTGTCCAGTGATAGCCTTGCTGATTGGTGGTTAGGACCTCGCTTGCTATTACCAGACAACTCCTTTAACTGTATAGATAACATCCATGTTTTGGCTTAGCAGGCCCTTCCTTTAGGATGGACTTCTCAAGGTTCCTTGCAGATGACTTTGAGGTGAAGGATTGGGTGAATGCTGCCTTTAAATCCGTACAGAAAGATGCTCCAGGGAAGGTGGACGCACACGCCGCAACGCTGGTCATGAAACTGCAGCTCTTCATACAGGAGGTCAACAACTCGGTAGAAGGTACGTGAGACCTGAGCTGCTGTGGTACAATAACCCGCCCCAGCCTCTATTAGTCTTGTGTCATGTTCATAATGCTGTATGTGGAGAGCTAGCTAGCACCTCGGAGAGTTCCGCCGAGTTGAAAGCTCTCCACACAGTCATGGTCTCCTCTTAAAGTGGTCAACTTTGCCAACTATCTCCTATACATGATCGGTGATGGTCTGAAAGCTGGAACCCCCACCAAACAGGAGAACAGGAGTCCCTTTTTCATTAATTGATGGAGAGTCCATTTAAACATTGGATTGCTCACTCCTTTCAGTATTATGGGAGGACAAGACATTGCTGAGCACAGCGCACAGTGGGGCAGATTTACTTACCCGGTCCATTCGCGATCCAGAGGCGCGTTCTCTGCAGTGGATTCGGGTCCGGCCGGGATTCATTAAGGCAGTTCCTCCGACGTCCACCAGGTGGCGCTGCTGCGCTGAAGACCATCGGAACGCACTCAAGTACACCGGCCTATTCCTAGTGAAGGTAAGTGCAAGCTCCGCGAAACTTTTTTTTTTTTTTTTTTTAAATGCAGCGTTTTTTTTCCGAATCCGTCGGGTTTTCGTTCGGCCACGCACCCCGATTTCCGTCGCGTGCATGCCAGCGCCGATGCACCACAATCCGATCGCGTGCGCCAAAATCCCGGGGCAATACAGGGAAAATCGCTGCAAATTGAAAATATTCGGGTAACACGTCGGGAAAACGTGAATCGGGCCCTTAGTAAATGACCCCCAGTATCTACATCACTCTCTCATAGACATTGAATGAGAGTGCCGCAGATAACCCAGTGCTGTGTCTGGTAATTTCCAACACTCTAATACAATTGAATAGAGCAACAGAACAAATGCTAGTCCTGTCGCTCCACCAATTAGTGAGAACTAGACCCAAATTCTCTTCACTAATGGCCATCCTGTTCTAGTGATTGATAAGGAGTTGGTCAGAGAGGATGCTCACTGATGAACTTGTTATAACATACAAAGGTTATACAACACTTGACTCTCTTAAAGGGGCTTGAATAAAGCTGCTTCTCCATTCTATTAAATGGGACTGCTGAAGATCACCAAACCCTGGGAAGAGAACTACTGTATGTAGAGCTCTATGCAGTCATATATGATCAGTATATTGTACGGGCAATGTACAGCAAGTCCCTGGCTAGTACGCACCTTATACCCCATGTTACCATTACCACAAGAGCATTAGTAACATTCATATTCTACACAGAGAGCAGTCACCAGGCCCTGCAGAACATGCCACGAGTGTTACGGGATGTGGAGGCGCTGCGCCAGGAAGCAGCCTTTTTGAAGGAGCAGATGATTCTCGTAAAGGAGGATATCAAAAAGTTTGAGCAGGACACTGCACAGTCTATGCAGGTGAGGAGTAACTGTAATATATATATATATATATATATATGTGTGTGTGTATACAGAGAGAGTATTTTTTATAGAATGTTTTAACAACTCCCCTCTTGATCTGACTGTTGTTTGTATTACCAGGTCCTAGTGGAGATGGATAAAGTGAAGTCACGGATGCAGTTGGCTGCAGACTCCCTTCAAGAAGCTGACAAATGGAGTACACTAAGTGCAGACATTGAGGAGACCTTTAAGACTCAGGTAGTTTTATATAAGATAAATATTTTATATATATATATATCTATGTCGCCTATTCGATTTTATGTATGATGGAAGAAACCAGTGAATATTGGCTTGTAACGGGGGTTGATATTAGAAAAACATGGCCACCTTCTTACGGACAAAGCTCTGCTCCTTCTACTGGCTGTGTCTGGTACTGCAGATCAGCATGTTCACTTCAGGGGAATACAGTCACATTGGGACACATTTACTTACCCGGTCCTGTCACGATCCCACGGTGCGTTGTCCAACGAGGATTTGGGTCTGCCGCAATTCATTAAGATCGTGCTCCCAAGTTCCTGCATCCGTTGCTTCTGCGCCGAGGTCCGCCGGAGTTCACCTGCTTCTTTCCGGTGCTTGTAATTGCGACATATTTCTAAATGTCTCACGCGTTGTCCGAATCCGTCAGGTTGTCCGACGGCCCGCCCCCTGATATATGACGCGTACAAGCCAGCGCCGATGCGCCAAAATCCGATCGCGTGCGCAAAAATCCCGTGGGGAATTCGGGGCAAAACGGAAATTGCTGGGAAACCCGACGAAAATGCGCTCTGCGGTCCCTTAGTAAATGAGCCCCAATGTTTCTTGGGTTAAGCTGACATTTTACTTTTTACTTCTTTTGCACAACACTCTCGAGCATGGATTAAAAGGGTTGTCCAGAATAGAAACACACGGCATCTTACTTCACAAAACACTTCCTCACCTGTCCTGTGGTTGTGCATGGTACTACAGGTCAGCTCAAGGAAATCACTGTCCATCAAGTGGACGTTCCTCCAGGTAGTTCATTGAGATGCAATGTCACATGACTAAACTGTCACATCCCATGTGAGTGGTTTTCTGAAATTCAGCTTGATCCCAAAAGTTTTTTAATCTATATTTCAAGATGCCCACAGGAGACCATCAAAACTAGCTTCATGCAGGTGAATGTTTTTCTCTTCTACAGAACATCACTGTCATCTCAGAGAAGCTGACCAGTATGCAGGTGAGCCTCGCCATGCTGGTGGATACCCCTGACTACTCTGAGAAATGTGTCTACTTGGAGGCCTTGAAGAATCGATTGGAAGCCATGTGTAGCCCCCAGATAGTGGCAGCTTTCAATAGCCAATCTACAGGTCAGTAATGGGCATTGCAGCCGTTATGCATTGTGACTGCAGGTGGCGCTGCTGCACTTAGTAAGAGTTTACATTTTTTAAATGCAAATAATATAAGACACTTAAACGAGTGAAAGAAAAAGCAGTGAAATAACAGTAAGTGTGAGGTAAGAGGATGGATTTACACGGTTTATTGGGATAAGTTGTGAATATGTACTTTAATACGGGAGCTAAGAAAAAGTAGTTTTGTCTGGACATCTGTTCCATGTGTGCAGTATTGACTATTCACACTGTAGACAATGTTAGGTATTGTCCCTGGAGAAATGTGTAATCATACTTTTGTGTATCTTGAAAGTAGCAGCAGGACTGTGAAAATGGATTTATATTTTAGAATTGTAGCAACTTCAATGGCAATGCCCTTATCCTCACACTGCTGTGCACTGAATTGAGCAGCTCCACAGCTCCTTCTTGCTCCCCGGAATCACAGCTGTAGCACTTGAGCAAAAACTTCTATTACTTTTACTTGGGGCAAATGGAAGGGACTTTGGCGCAGCTAACTGCAAGGTGATAAGACACCATAGTGAACTTTGGGTAGCTACAATACTGGAATGTAAGTACATTTTTCACAGTCCTGCTGCTACTAACAAAACACACAGAGGTATGATAACAAAGATCTCCAGAGAGAACACTGGCTGCAGGTTTGCATTCTTAAAATTACTTAAAGGCTTCCTTTAAGAACCTCGACTAGGATGCTCGAAACTTGGATGAGGCTGGTAAAAACTTTCTTTAGAGCTCCTTTGGACTGTGACCAACTTCTTGCTTTTCTTTTTCTCTTATATTCACAGACCAGGCAAAAATGTTTGTGAAGGTATTCAGCGAGATTGACCGGATGCCGCAGTTGCTGGCGTACTATTATAAGTGCCACAAGGTGTGTGTATTACGCAGATGACTGGTTATAATGTGTTGCGTGTGGGCATATAGTCAGTTTAAAGGGACACTGTCATCAGATTTGACTCCATGTTACTATCTGTAAGTGATTGGGAACATTGCAGTTAGTATCAACAGAGAAACCCCATACAGACCTCATACTTATTATTTTTTTTTTATCAGATTAGTTTTTATCAATTTTAAAGATAACCGACATGTAAACATACAATACAGTCCACCTCATACTTATTACAGCAGAAGATTTGCTACAGTGTTATCTGTCTAGATAGTTTGGTGAATTAAATATTTCAAGGGACACTGTCACCAGATTTTATACCACTACCAGCCCCCTCAGATAGGGTATGAAATGTTCTTTCTAGAATACCCTCTTTTATGTGAAACCTCACCAGTTATCTATAGAAGAATCTCCTCCAAATTCATGTGAAAATCGGCAGAGAAGAGTCATATTTTGCCTGAGATGTATCAAATTTAGAGTCTGCAAGGGGAGTGTTACTTCATACGCCTTTACTTTCAGTTCAATGGCAACTAGAAACCTGCTGCTGGTGTCATATTAAAGATAAGAATCTCAATTTTCCTGGTCACTCGTTTGTCACAAGCTTGTTGTTCTGTGACTTACAAAACTGTATTTCAGTTTGAAAATAGTGGAAATTGTGTTTTAATCTTCAGCTCAGATTCCCAACTATGTTTTTAACTCAATGGAGATTCTTATATAGAGATATTCTAATATGACACCTGCAGCAAGTTTTCTATGTGATATCAAACTAATTATAGGGGTATCTGAAGTGATGCTCCCTCTACTACGTCACCATCTAAACTCATCTCAGGCAAAATATGACTCTTCTCCGCTCTTTCTCACAAAACTTTTGGGAGTTTTTTTTTTTATACTTAAATGGGCGAGATTTCACATAAAAGATTTTAGAAAGGACATTTTATACCCTACCAGAGGGTGGGGGACGGTAGTTTAAAGGGCAAAATCTGCGGACAGGTTCCCTTTAAACACCAACTTTTTTGACAATGCTATTGTCAAAATTGTACCTGGAGATCTGTGTAATGAAGCCATTGTGAGTGTTGTTAGTAGCAGCAGGATTGTAGTTGCACTTTGTGCACTGGAGTGTGAGATCTGAGAGTGAGGGAGAGCAGCAGCAGGCTTCTCGATAGATTTTACAGCATGGTAGAAGGTTTGGGGAGCGGATTAAAAGAAGAGATTTAAGATTCACAGGAGTTTAAGGAGACTCCCTCAGGGCTCCAAGCTCAGCTACAATCCTGGAATATAAAACCATATTTCACAGTTCTGTTGCTACCAACAACATACACAAAGCTCTAATTACACAGCGTCCCTTTAAATTCACAGCGTCCCTTTAAATTCACTCTTGTAGAAGGCGCACTGCTCTTACTATCATTCTTTTCTTTTGATGGTGAAGGCAATATCTCCATGTGATCTCACGCGCAGAGTTAGACGCCATATCTTGCAGATAATCCCACGTGAGGGCAGGTTTATTATACTCGCACACATATCAATAAAAGTAAAATTGCATCGGGTGGCGGGTCGGTCCTCTGCCCGTCCCCAGTCTGGCTAGTACCCCGAGACATGCTTCTATCAGTCACATGTCTGGCAGTATAATAAACTCACTCATGTGTGATGATCTTCAATAACCCTTCTATATGAGGCTGGATAGGATTCTACAGTGAATCTAACAAATGAGAAGGGTGTTAACATTCTCTGCAGCTTTGAGGAGAAAGATGGGTGCTGTTTTTATGATTTGAGCAAATTGATCTTCAATTATTAGGATGGGTATGGGCAAAGGCCCTGACATCTCACAGCGCACTGATCAACCTCTGAGCCAATAAACCAGTGTACACTTACCGTAATTATAGATCCTGACACCGTGACTGCGTTAATCTTCTTATATCCATTATCCATGGCCCTATGCCTTCTAAAATCATGTTAAAGAGCCGGAAGGGCTCTGGGGGGTATTAACAGAGCTCCTCTGTGTTGTAGCTTCACAGGCTGTTGCACTGTGCAGCAGCAGACTTACTCCTTAATAACGGTGCCCGATTAAAGTGCCTTGATGGATTTTGATGTTAGATTTCCTTTTAACACTTTTTCCAAGAATCTGAAAACCCCTTTAAATAAATCCTAGTATAATTTATACCTTCACCGCTGCCCTTCAGGGGAGACTTATATCTCCAAGTAGGTAATCATCTACACTTGTTTTTCCATTACACATCTTATATGTCTGTCTTCCCCCTTTGGGACCTTGTTTTTATGAAATACATATTTTTTTCCCCTTAGTGGCTATAAATAAAGTATTTTAACCCCTTGTTATTAAGGTCAAGATGAGATCAGCAGACATCAAATACTCCACAATGGGTTTATGCTTTGTTTCTCCTTGTATAATGGACGGACTGTTGTGGTTTGTAATATCATCCCGTCTATGGATAATCTTCTGTGTTTGGAAGATCTTTGTATACTTTGTATTGTTTTCTGAGCTCTTTGTAGATGTTGTAAGGAGTTGTTGTCATTGTGTCTTTTGTATCAATAATAATATATTTGTTCTGGAAGAATAGTGGATCTATATGGATTTAGTATTCTGCAAGTGCTTACACTGCTGTTCTCTGAGCTCTCTGCAGTACACTGCTTTGGTCTCTCTTCATTCTGCTCTGGACAGGATCGACTCAAACCGAGTCACTGCAGCTCAGCTTCTATTCAAATGAATGGGATGTAATCTGCAGTAACCTGACTTGACCACTCCACATGTTGCGGCGCTGTCCACTTCCTGTTTCATTATCTGTTTTATCAGCAGCTGAGAACAGCTGATCTGTGGGGGTGCTGGTTGATTTGATCCTTACTTATCTGTTACTATGAATATGATATCAATATTTTTAGCATGAAAAAACCCATTTAAGGGTTGGCTACTTTCACATCTCCACCAGAGCCTTCATGGCATTTCATCAAAGATTTTGATGAAAAGATCAGTGCGGCAAGTTTTGCGGCTTTCTTCTTGTCAAAGTGATTGATTCAGTGCAGCAGGATTTAGTGGATACCATTATAATTACAGAACAAACAGGACTCTGTGAACCCCACAACAGCAGGATTCCTTCTACCCCAAATATAAGCACGGAACCCACAGTGGAACTTAATAGACCCCATTATAATTACAGACCCCTGCAACAGGCTTCAAGGGACCGCATTATAAGTACAGACCAAGCAGTAGGACTCGGTGAACCTCATTATAAGAATGGTTCCTACAGCAACAGGACTCATTGTACCCCAAATATAAGTGCGGACCACGCAGTGGAACTCAATAGACCCCATTATAACTATGGAGCCCACAGCAGGACTCTGTATACTGCATTATAACTACAGACCCCACAGCAGGACTCTGTATACTGCATTATAACTACAGACCCCACAGCAGGACTCTGTATACTGCATTATAACTACAGACCCCACAGCAGGACTCTGTATACTGCATTATAACTATGGAGCCCCAGCAGGACTCTGTATACTGCATTATAACTATGGAGCCCCAGCAGGACTCTGTATACTGCATTATAACTATGGAGCCCCAGCAGGACTCTGTATACTGCATTATAACTAAAGACCCGCAGCAGGACTCTGTATACTGCATTATAACTACAGACCCCAGAGCAGGACTCTGTATACTGCATTATAACTACAGACCCCACAGCAGGACTCTGTATACTGCATTATAACTATGGAGCCCCAGCAGGACTCTGTATACTGCATTATAACTATGGAGCCCCAGCAGGACTCTGTATACTGCATTATAACTATGGAGCCCCAGCAGGACTCTGTATACTGCATTATAACTAAAGACCCGCAGCAGGACTCTGTATACTGCATTATAACTACAGACCCCGCAGCAGGACTCTGTATACTGCATTATAACTACAGACCCGCAGCAGGACTCTGTATACTGCATTATAACTACAGACCCCACAGCAGGACTCTGTATACTGCATTATAACTATGGAGCCCCAGCAGGACTCTGTATACCGCATTATAACTATGGAGCCCACAGCAGGACTCTGGATACTGCATTATAACTACAGACCCCACAGCAGGACTCTGTATACTGCATTATAACTACAGACCCCACAGCAGGACTCTGTATACTGCATTATAACTACAGACCCCACAGCAGGACTCTGTATACTGCATTATAACTACAGACCCCACAGCAGGACTCTGTATACTGCATTATAACTATGGAGCCCACAGCAGGACTCTGGATACTGCATTATAACTACAGACCCCACAGCAGGACTCTGTATACTGCATTATAACTACAGACCCCACAGCAGGACTCTGTATACTGCATTATAACTATGGAGCCCCAGCAGGACTCTGTATACTGCATTATAACTATGGAGCCCCAGCAGGACTCTGTATACTGCATTATAACTATGGAGCCCCAGCAGGACTCTGTATACTGCATTATAACTATGGAGCCCCAGCAGGACTCTGTATACTGCATTATAACTAAAGACCCGCAGCAGGACTCTGTATACTGCATTATAACTACAGACCCCGCAGCAGGACTCTGTATACTGCATTATAACTACAGACCCGCAGCAGGACTCTGTATACTGCATTATAACTACAGACCCCACAGCAGGACTCTGTATACTGCATTATAACTATGGAGCCCCAGCAGGACTCTGTATACCGCATTATAACTATGGAGCCCACAGCAGGACTCTGGATACTGCATTATAACTACAGACCCCACAGCAGGACTCTGTATACTGCATTATAACTACAGACCCCACAGCAGGACTCTGTATACTGCATTATAACTACAGACCCCACAGCAGGACTCTGTATACTGCATTATAACTACAGACCCCACAGCAGGACTCTGTATACTGCATTATAACTATGGAGCCCACAGCAGGACTCTGGATACTGCATTATAACTACAGACCCCACAGCAGGACTCTGTATACTGCATTATAACTACAGACCCCACAGCAGGACTCTGTATACTGCATTATAACTATGGAGCCCCAGCAGGACTCTGTATACTGCATTATAACTATGGAGCCCCAGCAGGACTCTGTATACTGCATTATAACTAAAGACCCGCAGCAGGACTCTGTATACTGCATTATAACTACAGACCCCACAGCAGGACTCTGTATACTGCATTATAACTACAGACCCCGCAGCAGGACTCTGTATACTGCATTATAACTACAGACCCGCAGCAGGACTCTGTATACCGCATTATAACTATGGAGCCCACAGCAGGACTCTGGATACTGCATTATAACTACAGACCCCACAGCAGGACTCTGTATACTGCATTATAACTACAGACCCCACAGCAGGACTCTGTATACTGCATTATAACTATGGAGCCCCAGCAGGACTCTGTATACTGCATTATAACTATGGAGCCCCAGCAGGACTCTGTATACTGCATTATAACTACAGACCCCGCAGCAGGACTCTGTATACTGCATTATAACTATGGAGCCCCAGCAGGACTCTGTATACTGCATTATAACTACAGACCCCGCAGCAGGACTCTGTATACTGCATTATAACTACAGACCCGCAGCAGGACTCTGTATACTGCATTATAACTACAGACCCCGCAGCAGGACTCTGTATACTGCATTATAACTACAGACCCCGCAGCAGGACTCTGTATACTGCATTATAACTACAGACCCCGCAGCAGGACTCTGTATACTGCATTATAACTACAGACCCCGCAGCAGGACTCTGTATACTGCATTATAACTACAGACCCCGCAGCAGGACTCTGTATACTGCATTATAACTACAGACCCCGCAGCAGGACTCTGTATGCTGCATTATAACTTTGCCCAGGACTCCATGTACCACATCATAACTACGGACCTTGCAGCAGGACTTGGTGTACCACATTATCAATATGGACCCCGCAGCAGGACTCATTTGAAGACTGGAGCAGGTCGCAATGAAACCAAGTTATTGGTCACCCCTTACACATCCTTTTTGCTGTGTAATATACCCATGTGACTGACTTATATACACGATAACATGTCCCTGGCTCTAGTTGATGCCCTGTGTCCTTCAGTACATGAGCACAGGACATACTGTAACAGCAGGGCACCTCAGTGACGCCCCACTGCCCTGTGCCAGGTGTGTGAATGAGCCCTCACCCCTTCACTGCCAACACAGGTGGAGTTTATTTAATATAGGCCATTGCCGATAACTGTAAAGGTTCCTCTTATCTCCGTTCACCAACCTTCCCTATAAAACACTGGGTACATTACCTCATGTGTGTGGTCAGAGCGTGACCTTTCCCTATTGACTCCAGTCCAGCGCTGCGCCACATTGTGATCCCGCCAAGGCTCTTAGTCATTCCAGGGTAAATCTGTGACGCTTATCTGAGACATTAGATCATGTCATATGTCAATTTCTAGACTAAAGGTGGCTATACGTCCACAGTAGCTCCCTCTCACTTGTCCATCACATGTACATGAACAGCTGAGTGTGCGTGTCTTGTTCATGAGGAGAGGGGAGTAGGCTACTACCACACCATCCACATAGTGGATTATCTCCTATCAGAATGAAAAGATAAGATGTGTAAATTTCAATATTTCTGATCTTTCTCTCTCCATATCATATGTTGAAGGAGAATTGGACAACCCCTCACTTCCTGCAGAAATTAAAGGGGTTGTTTGGATCCTACGTTGTGTTTTCTTAAAAGATCCATAAGGTTTAAAGGGAACTTGTCACCAGGTTGTATCCCACTAAATTAGTAGCCCCTTAGGTAGGGGATGAAATGTCCTTTCTAGAGTTGAATTCTTATCCATCGATCTATAAAAAAAAAAAATCTTCCCCTAGAGTCAGGCAAGTATGACTCTTCTCATTTTCACATGAGATGAGTCAAGTTTAGTGGTTGCAGGAGGGGGGTCACTCCCTAGCTTTGGTTCTTTAGCACCTCGAAACAAGTTTGTTGAGTCACTTTAAAGATAGGAATCTCATCTTTCAGACCCGTCAGTGTTATGGTTCTGTGAGCTACTGAATTGGACATACAGACAGTTTGCATTTCCAGCTATTTATTTAGCTGTTTGTATCTCTGGTTCTGTAGCTCACAAAGCCATAATGTGTAGTGAAAGATGACATTCTTATCTTTAATGTGAAACAAAAAGCATGTTACTAGGTGCTATAAAACAGGAGAGAGGGGCTTCTGAAGTGGCACTCGCCCTGCAACCACTAAACTTGACTCATCTCATGTAGAAGAGTCATATTTGCCTGACTGTAGGAGAGATCTTTATAGGTAATTGGATGAGATGTCACATAAAAGAGGAGATTCTAGAAAGGACATTTCGTACACTACTTGAGGGGGGTAGTTTAGTGGGGTAAAGATAGGTGATAGGTTCATGTAACGGGTTCCCCTCCACTGTAATTTTGTTGTCAATCTAATTGTGTTTTCTTATATGTTTCACTAATGCTGTCCCCCCCCCCCATAGGTTCAGCTGGTATCAGTGTGGCAGGAACTATGTCAGAGCGAGATGTCCCTCGACCGGCAGCTGACGGAGTTTTATGACACCCTGCTCAGTGCATGGCACACACAGCTCCAGTGGGTCACTCAGGTAAGTGAGGTAAATGTAAAGCCAACTAGGTTGGTAGAAGATGACTATTCCACAGCTTCAATATCTCTGTGTTCTTCAGACTCTACTGACACTCGCACAATGGGGGTCATTTACTAAGGGCCCGAATCGCTTTTTTTCGTGGGGTTTCCCGAATTTTTCCGATTTGCGTCGAATTGCCCCGGGTTTTTGGTCGGATTGTGGTGCTTCGGCGCCGGCATGCATGCAATGGAAATCGGGGGTCGTGGCCGTCGGAAAACCTGTGTAAGTGCTTGACACGCACTTACCTGCACCAAGAAATAGAAGGTGAGCTCCGGTGAACTCCAGCGGACCTCGGCGCAGCAACGACACCTGGTGGACATCGGGCGCCAGATTAGTGAATCCTGGCCGGACCCCAATCAGCGTCAGAGAACCCGCCGCTGGATCGCAACTGGACCGGGTAACTAAATCTGCCCCAATGAGTAAAAAAGTCGGACTGAGCTTTAATATTATGATCAGTACGGATCTGACCGCTGGGCCCTCATCAATCACAAGAGTGTGGGTCCAGTTCTCCTGGAGCAGCAGGTAGTTTATGTATTGTATTCAGCTTTATCTGTCAGTCCCATAGACATTGAAATCTATGGGGGGCCGTGATCTGGTCGCAAATCATATGAGAGATCATGGCCCCACATTGTGACCATGTGAATGAGCGCTAAGCTTTACTCTTTTTCCTCAACGGTCATTGATACCTTAATGTCCAAGTCAATTTTTGCTCTTCTGTTCTGCTCTTCTTTAAATTAGAGGAACTATGGCACGTAAAACCAACATTTGAGTTGTCATATTAAAAAGAAAAGGCCCCCCTTTAATCAATGTATGGTATGTCTCTAGGTGTCACAGAGGCGGAGATATATACTGTTAACCTTACAGTCGGGAATGGAGAGCATAAAAAAGTCACTTTTTTTTTTTTTACTGTAACTAAGAGTTGATTATCTACATTCTGCGGCACCTAGAAACACAATCCTGATATTATATTAAAGGGAAGATTCTCCTTTTTTGATGACACCAGAGCCATGGTTCAGAAGATAATGCAGTTTAAAGTGGGCCACTGTCATCATGTCTATACACATGCTATGTGCACGGGGTATGTGCAAGTAGGATGTGTATAACCTTATGGTACATCTGCACTTTGATATTGTTGGTAAAGTGGCCATAAACTTTTCTTTTATAGTATCATAACACTATTACCTATATATCTATATACATTGAAACTACAGGGATACAAGGCCTCTGTTTCCTCCTGCACATAGAGTCAGATAGTAAACTTCTGTCTGTCTGTGGCCGCCACCAGGGTGGAGCACAGGACCTTATGATACCAGATCTATTATAGACTATCGTATAAAGATCTTAAAGGGGCATTCAGATTTTATTTGAATCAAATACATTTTTATTGAACATTTTTACAACTTTTGATTATCCCCAACTAACAGTGATCATCCTCTTACAGATCTTATTTATTGATGATACTATTAGCTGGGTCTGACACTAGGCACCGCCACCTCATGTCCATTCGTCACATACATGACCAGGGCTTCTATAGGCTGTGTGCGACCTCTGTCCTCGCAACCCCAGGACTTGGACCTATTTTTAAGTGGGTCTCTTACCCCCTACCAATCAGACTTTTACCCCCTGAACTTAGTGTCTTTTGTCAGACAACCCCTTTAATTATTGAACATTTCCGTGGACCTCACCTTCGCTTTTAGAGATGTTTTGTATTTGACATTGGGTGAAACACAGTTACAAAATGTAACTGTGGCAAATAACTAAAAAATGTCACCAGTCCAGGAGCATGTCAGTCCCCGTGTAGTGGAAACCGTCAATTGTGATGCAAATTGGACCAAGCCCCGTCATGTGCCTTGCTTCACTGCTCCGTCTTGATGTAAGCACTTGATAAGTTTTATGGCCTGGACGGCGGTCACCTGCGGATTGAACCTGATGTTCTACTTGATCCGTCCTCCCCTTATCTGATGTCACTGCACGTTCCCACGGCCCATTATGTCACTCAGCCTCTTAAAGGATACAGGTCGCTTTATACCCCACCTTACAGCATGTCTTTAAAGGTGTCCTACTAACGTACCCCCTGTGCTACAGTAATGCTCTTCACCTTTATGGCATCGCTCCTTCAAGTGAATTTTTTTTCTTCCTATTGAAACTATCCAGACCTTAAAGATTACTATCTGTCTGGTAGGAATGTAAGGTAGATATACATCTCTTTTGCCCTTGACGCTAATAGTCATGCGGCCTCTTTAAAGCCTTGTGCACACAGTAAAAACTGCACCTGTCCTACTGATATGATCTTCCTGGTGACCTTGTAATACTTTTATCTAGGGCTTTCCCTTCTTGGGCAATTTTAATGCTTTTTTGGAAAATTGTGTTGTACAATCATACTCTTTCTGAGAAAGTATATGTTTTCTTTAACCCCTTATCCACATCTGGTGTAAATTTACATATTTGTGACGGCTGTGGTCATATGTGCCCACTGCATCTTAGAGGTTATAATGATGGGGTTGTGGAAGTTTACACTAATGACTGATGTAAGGATTGAAAGGGATTCTGTGAGACATAAAATAAAATCAAAGTTTATTTACTATGTTAGGAACTGATACAATTGTTGGCTTGTAGCGGAGTCCTCCCTAGGGGCCACAAGAGCCGATCCCCTTCAAATTTTTAACACGTTTCTGATTTTATTAGTTACATTGCTAATACTATACATTGCCTGCCTCGTGGTTGATGAATGGGTTAATCTGCTGTATACGCCGCGGTGAGCGATATCCAGACGTTGCAGTGATCATCCGAGCGTCCAATTCAAATTTATTAATAACGTGCATGGTCAGACGTGCAGAATAAATGCCATTCATTATCCCAGACCCTAAAAATGAGAGGATTTCTGTAAAGAACGTGGTGTCAGCAGGTTTTAATTATCATCCCTGCTCCGTGTTCTCAGTTCACCTCCCTGTATTCGTGTATGTCCTCCCCTATAGCGTACATCTTATAAGCAGAGTAGCCATTGTTGTTAAAGGGGTTTTCTTACACTTATACCCCAGCTACCATGAGAAGGGGGACACAAGTTATTGTAGCACCAACACAGCCTGGTTTTATATCGGTAACCTATCTTTACCATCAGCGGTGGTCCGACACTGGGCAGGCCGCTGATCGACCGCTTAACGTATCACAGGCCGATGATGCTGTGTACATTCATCATTTGGTCTCTGAGTTACTTGGCCCCATTGCAAGTGTATGAGTCTAAGCTGCAGTACCCAGTACAGCCACTATTCGATGTACAGCAGTGTGCTTGGTAGGAAGTGTAGAGACAGTCAAAGTCACTTGTGGGCACCACATTGTCTTGAACGCAGAGGACCCAGCAGCCGGACCCCCACTGCTCAATGTGAGTCTGAAATCAAAGGGTTGCCCCCATATTGAAAAAAGGGGTACTCCCATCCCACATGTGGGACATGAGCCTATATTGAAAATGGGGCTCCCCCAATTCCTGTCTGTTTTATACAAACGTCGCATAATTTTGTGTTCCAGATATTTAAGAAGCCTCATGAGGTGGTGACGGTCCTGCTGATCCAGACTCTAGGTGCCATGGTGCCCTCCATCCCGGTCTGTCTGAGCTCTGCCATGGAGAGGACGGGCTTGGAGCATAAGCTCACTACCTTGCTGGAGCTTTTTCAGGCCACCGGTCACTTTGCTAAGGCTCTGGAAGCTGCTATCATGCCCCATATTGGTAAGAAGTGATTGTGTATTACGTTTTATGCATTTTTTGAAAGGTTGGTTATTTAGCTGTGGCCCTCATTTGGATTTTATGTTAGATTGCTGTAAGTAGAACTGATCACTTGAAGGGTCCTCTCAAGTTTTCAGGTTATTCACAGCAGGTGATCAATGAGGGCCCGACTGCTTGGGCCAGTCTTATTCTCACTAATGGGTTGAGCATGGGTCCTGTCGCTCAATTCAATATTGTAGGAGTGTTGGGAGATTGCTGAGTGCAGCACTCGGGTATCTACAATATTTGCATAGAAAGCAAAGGAGAGTGTTGGTGATATCACTTGACCTGGTATATAACGAGCCTTGCACCTGTGTGACATCACATGACCAGGTATATAACGAGCCTTGCACCTGTGTGTCATCACATGACCAGGGATATAACTAGCTGTGCATCTGTGTGACATCACATAACCAGGCATATAATGAGCCGTGCACCTGTGTGATCACATGACCAGGGATATAACGAGCAGTGCACCTGTGTGACATCACATGACCAGGGATATAACTAGCTGTGCATCTGTGTGACATCACATAACCAGGGATATAATGAGCCGTGCACCTGTGTGATCACATGACCAGGGATATAACGAGCAGTGCACCTGTGTGACATCACATGACTAGGGATATAACGAGCCATGCACCTGTGTGACAGCACATGACCAGAGATATAACGAGCCGTGCACCTGTGTGACATCACATGACCAGGTATATAAAAAGCCGTGCACCTGTGTGACAGCACATGACCAGGGATATAACGAACCGTGCACCTGTGTGACATCACAAGACCATGGATATAACGAGCCGTGCACCTGTATGACATCACATGACCAGGGACCAGTTTTTATCCACCGGAAGTAAATAATAAAGCTTCCTACATAGTGACAGCAAGCACAGATCAAAACCAGTAGGAATTGATACAGAAAGTATACTGGAAAATTGTATAACTTTTAATTGCACAAACAATATCAATTATTTGCTGAAAGTGGACAACTCCTTTAAGCCACATTGACCTTGGCCGTGACGTTTAGATGCAGGGCTTGGGCTCTGCTCTACTCCTCAGGTAAAGAATAGCTATGAATCTAGTATAACACTTTCCCCAGTTATATAGTATGTATTGGAATTAAGGGAATTTTCCTTTGTGTTGTAACCTCCGGAGGGGAATGTTCCTCACTACAGAAGTGCTGTCAGGCCTTGTTCAGACGCGGTCATGGTCTGTTTCTCCTTAAAGCTCCTTGTTCTTGGCTCCCAGACATCGGCGCAGTCAATAGTGTTGGCGGATTTCCATGGGGAAAGTAGTAAGAACACTACGGCTCCGCTCCCTTCTGTGTCACCTCTTAACTCTTACACTGCTGAACTCTGCAGTCATCCGGGTCACTGCAGGAAAGCTCCACTCTGATTTACCGGACCTTGTAAAAGGCCCAAGAAATCATCAGTGTAGGTTATAGTGTCTGGTTGATGGGACTCCCACTGATCGCATGAATTGCTGTCCCAAAATCCTAGACCCAAGGGAGACCCCCCCCCCCCCCATCAGTCTACCATGACTAGGCCATGGGTATATACAGCCGCTCCGCTGCCTGTGTGCCAAATCCCTAATATCTCAAGTGGCATCTGCACTGGAATGTATCGGGGCCCTGCACACATGCCTGAGCGGGACACACACCACCGATCAGCACTTAGGACGAGGACACTTGAAATACTAAGAGAAAACTGCACCTAATCCACAGAGGAATGTAACCTGGAGACTCGGCAATTCCCTGGGCATTCTGTTGCTTTCTTGTAGTAATTATTTATCCATCTTATATACATATACAGTAGCATTTCTCACGGTCTATATCAGGAGAGCACAACGTGGTGAAGGTGACGGAGTTGGTGGAGGCCGTCCACGGAGCCTACAAACCCTTCCAGCTGCAGTACGGGAGCCTGGAGGAGTCACATCTTCTGATACAGCTGAGCGCGATACCTCTGGTAAGATACAAGTTCAGATGTACACGGACCCAGTTTTGGATATGGTGTTATAATAGATAGATACCTGTAGCTGTCTCCTAACGGCCCTCAAATTAAATGTGAAATTAGGCCCGAAAAGGGTGCACTGAACCTTGTGGCCACGCCCATGGTGCACCGAAATGCTGATGTGAGAGAGGTTTTCTGGGTATCCTAGACATTGATTTTTAATTAGAATGTGATCATTGGGGTCCGGCGCCCAGACCAGCTGTCTATATGTCCTGAAAATAATATACAGTTCACCATATAGCACATGGTTCTCAGAGGCTGGAGTATAACTGTACAAGGCAGGTCTGCGTGTGTGAGCGCACTGATATGACACTGGTACGATAGGGGCAGGACCAGAAAACCATTTCACTACTCAGTAGACGTGAGCTATCCTGTTCTTGTCTTATCGTTTCTGTCTTGTCATGCAGGAACATGGAGAGGCTCTAGACTGTGTCCAGGAGCTCTCCCACTCGGTGTCCCGGCTCTTCAGCCTGGCATCGGGTGCAGTGGAGCGTTGCATCAAACTGACAGATGGACTGGGGGTGTGCGGCCTCCTACAGGCTCTGCAGTCTCTGTTTAAGAAGTGAGTATGGTCACTAGTAACTACCTATAGCTTTGGGTTGCACCGAGAGGCCCTAATATGGGTCAGCACTATAACGTAATATAGGAATCATTTATCAGACAGGAGGTCCTATTATAAATTGTGATTCCGGTGTAAGCCCTTAAAATGATTTAGTGCTTCCTGCACGTACCACTAGGGGCTGCTCTTGAGCTAACTGAGCTCGGTAATAACACAGTATACAGTTATCTCCCTCTAGTGGTGGCTGTAGTTAGATAAAATTAGTCCTATATCTCTTTGCCTATGCAGAGAATTTGGAGCTCTGTATCAAATATGTCTTCATATAGAAAGGTCCTAATGGAACAATTTTTTAAAAAGGGGAAGCCGCATGTTTCAGGATTGGACTTTCAACATCTGGGCCGGTTCTAATGAGTCCACTGTCTGACAACTTCAGTTCCCCACTATCACCATGTCCATGCATTGGTCTAACAGAGCGGGGGGATTTACTGTCTGCTTCCATACTACAGCATAGCCTACACCCCTTCTCTGCAATGTT
Organism: Engystomops pustulosus; assembly: GCF_040894005.1. Taxonomy (NCBI): domain Eukaryota; kingdom Metazoa; phylum Chordata; class Amphibia; order Anura; family Leptodactylidae; genus Engystomops; species Engystomops pustulosus. The sequence continues at coordinate 22,575,425 of NC_092418.1, forward strand.
GTGATTAGAAGAGGTGGGTTCAGCGGGGGGTGGGTGGGAATAACCCGTTTAAGGATGCAATTATTGCAGCCAATGTTTTTTTGGTGCTTGCAATTGGTGTCCTTTGCAGCATGGAGTCACTTGGTGTCACAGCCACGGTATCCGCACCATGTCCCAGACTGTAGTAATTGTCAACATTACAAAACGGGCGCCGAGCCAGGATCGCTCAGCTCCGACTGATTTATCGGGGGAACATTTGAGGATATCATTAGCATTTACTGGCATGGCTGTGGTCAAACAAAGGCAGAGCCCAGTGTTGCTTACTTACCGCTCACTACCTGGCAGCGTCAGTGCGGCCTGACATACAGGTGTGAAAAAGCTGTCACATCACCATTCCGCTCCAACGCCTTTTGTTTGTTGTGCTCTATTTCACAGGTACGTGTCCGATTTCACCAACACGCTGCAGTCAATAAGAAAGAAATACAAGCTGGACAATGTCCCTGCTGACTCCTTCTTCCTGGAGGATTGGACGGCCTTCCAGCATTCAATCAGGTAGACGTCTGAAGAACCGGCACAGAGCCAAAGGATCCCTACTGATGTCTATTCCAGACCAGTCACCCAATGACAGTAACAAGCACTCACATGGGCTGTTAAAGGGGTTCATCTCAGGGACATGGATGTCAGTAGCATAAGGTTTTTCCACGAACAAAATTTAGGCCATATCCATGGGATGGGTCTAACTTGCTGATCAGTGGGGTCTCCGTGCTGAGACCCCCACAGATCAAGGAAACGAGGGGTCAGATGAGATTAGACAAATCTAATGGAATTGTTCAGAAATTTTAGCATCAAACCTGATAAATTGAGCTTGCATTGGCACATAAAGTGGACATAGTTTGTGCAGTCTCCACCTGCCAGTGTACCTTTCTAGATGGGCTGGAGACGGGACTTTAATGCCCAGTTTGCAGTATGATGTAAGATAGAAGCTTGTTTAAAGAACTGTGTCCTACAACACCTTCTTGTGTCCACAAAGCTGACGGAACAGCATGTATGTGTACTGTCCCCGAGTCCATGCATGGCTGTAAGAGGCTGCGGTGACTAATCAGATAAAACTCAGCATTTTGGCAGCTTCCATTTCTGGACACTATCTAGATTTATTTCTTTGACATAACTTTTATGGCCGATGAGTGAGGGTCACTGCTAATATGCACTTTAATGGGGCTGCAGTGTGCATCCTCAGCATTCTTGGCATCAGTTGTCAGGGATTAGGTTTTTATTGTTATATGGACCCCATGGGCTGATAAAAATATCAAACAACTTATATTTAGTTAGTTCCTGGGTTTTCCTTTCCAGCTAATGTCTGTATACAGAGGTTCCACTGCAGCCTATAGGGGTGTACACTGTCAGTAAGGCATCACTTATACTCTGCATACAGATGCCAGCAGGGATGGGAGGCATCGTGCTTAACCGCTGCAGCAGGCAGAGTACAGGCTGCAACCCCTTTAAGTCCAGTGTTAGCACGCACACACCAAAGTTATGTGGGGACTCCAACTTTCACTCACACATTGAGAAGTTGTCAGGATTTACAAAACTTTTCTTCTTATCTCTTTAGGATCATAGCGACCTGTGGAGAGCTGTTACGGCAGTGCGGCGATTTCGAGCAGCAGCTGGCGAGCCGGTAAGAAGAGACGACTGCATCTTATGTAGTGTTAAAGGGGTTTTTCTTCAAACTAAAGTTGCTAATCAGTGAGGGTCTCAGTGCAGAGATCCCCACAAATCGAAAATCAGACTAATGGAGCAGACGGCCGCGCATGACCGAGCTGCGAGAAATTGCCGAGAAATTGCTCCAAGATCTTGTGGGAAAACCATAAGCCTATGCGCCTACGGAGTCTGACGCTGGTGAATTATGTGATCTTGCCCCAGCACTTGTTCCATCAGAACATGGCTATGTAGCTTCAGGGTTCTATCATTATTGAAATCAGCAGTGATCCTTGGTTCAAGACTTTCCCTTGTCATCTTCTCACTTTTAACAGAAGCCATCTTGGCTAGATTATCCCTTTTAAGGTCTTTATTATTATCTGCAACATTAATGAAGGGTTAAACGCGCCGACACCTGGTTGGAGTTTCCAGTCATATCAGTGTCATGTGTCAATATTTCCCCGGCTGTATGGGAAGAGACGCGGCGTCCCTGCGGTATTGTGCTAGTGTTGTGTGTACCCGGGCTGTTTGTTTTCGGCCTTATTTTCCTGCTCGTCATAAATCAGACCCAATTGTCAGGAGAAATCCGCCACTTAGTATAGGTGTGTTGTGGTTTGGTATTTTTGTTCCTTCTTAAGTTTTACACCCTACTTAGGGATGACAGGTAAGCGTGCGTTCTTAGCGTATTCCGGTAACCTTCACTAGACACAGACTGTGGGTGTAGTGAATGGGGGTCTCCTTGCCAGTCTTTTGTCTAATATTCCAAGCCCAGTCTCAACCTCTTATGGTTGTTCACCTGCTTTACCAGTCATGCCCATAGATTAAAGGGGTTTTCCCATGAACTAAAGTTAGCTCCTATACACTGAATAGGGCCTAACTTGCTGAACAGTGGGGATCTCAGTACTGAGACCCCCACAGATCGCGAAAACAAGGGGTCCGATGGGGTCCCACGTACCCCTGACGGATCCCTTGCCACTCCTCAGACTAATGAAGCAGACTGCCACGCATGACCGTTCTGCACCATTAATCGCTATGGAGCTGACGGACATCGGTGAGCGCAGCCCTCTGCAATTTCCGTCAGCTACATAGAAATAAATGGAGCAGAACGGTCATGTGCGGCCAACTGCTCCACTAGTCTGCGGAGCAGCGGTACGTGGGACCCTATCGGACCCCTCATTTTTGGGATCTGTGGAGGTCTCAGCATGGAGACCCCCACTGATCATCAAGTTAGGCCCTATCCTATGGATAGGTTTGTGGGGAAACCCCTTTAATGTGGGAATGTTTCTGTGCAATTAAGAGTCCCCGTGTCCTCTGGATCATTGAATGCCATATTGAAAGAATTATTCAGAATCTTCTCTGATATACTGCTGTAGCATTAGACCAGAATCCTGCTCAAGCTTTTACTCAGAGCAGAGGGGACGGACTATGGGCAGTTTAGAGAGCTAAGAGCACAGCAGTGTGTGGATGCACTTAGATAAGCTAATATTTACAATGCTACATATCTTTGTAGCCACTTCCCTTTCTTCCTAGGGGGCTTAAACAGGTGATATTATAATGTATAACAATATAACACTATTACTACTTAGCCCTGCTTGTGGTAGGGTTAAATAATATTAGGGAATCCGCATGTCTGGGAGACTTCAGAAGGCTCTGGGATACAGGAATAGTTCCTCTAATCTTCTCTCACAAAGCTGTTCCTTTACTTTACGCAGTGCAAGTAGCGTCTTAGATGGCGTGGTCACTTCTGACCATGGCATCTGAGGGGTCCGTTGTACAAAACTCTTCTGACCTGTGTTGGGCTATTACAATAGACTTTTAATGTATGACCTTTTTTTCCCCCTGTAGGATCCTGTCCACTGCCGGGAAGCATCTGTCTGAGTCCTACAGCCCCCGCAGCCTCACCGGCATGCAAGAAGTCACCACCACCGAGCGCAAGAGTTCCAGAAACCCCTGGCAGGAATACAACTATCTCCAGAAGGGGGACCCAACCGAGTTTGGCAGTCTGATGGAGACATTGTACATGCTGAAGGTGAGCCCCCTCCCTGAGAACACAACTTTTGTCTTAGCACTTTCCGCACCACCGGTATGAAAGTTGATACTCGCTGAGGACAATGTTTCTCTCCTGAGCAATCAGTCATCTTTCTTATGTAATAATAGTCTTATCATGGGAGAAGCTCCTCCAGTATTTGCTCTTCTGTAATCTATCTCCTTCCATCAATCACTCATCACACACTCTTTCTCTCTGTGGACTCCGTATATTTCCACATCTCCTGTTTTCCTTCTGCTGTTGCTTTTAGTGTTTTTCCTATTTAAAAGATATTGCTTCCTATTAGATCAAGGACACACAGGTCAGTTCTGCTGCAAGATTTCATACGATTTTATGCATTAGAAGCATCACCTCCTCCTGCTTTATGATATGCTGCCTGCAGACAGGACTCTATGGAGAATCTACTCGGCTCATTCTGCTCTATAACACTTTCCCTGCAGACAGGACACTATGTACACTCTGCTCAGCTCCTGCTGCTCTATAACATGCTGCCTGTAGATAGGACACTATGTACACTCTGATCAGCTCCTCCTGCTCTATAACATGCTACCTGCAGATAGGACACTATGTACAATCTGCTCATCTCCTCCTGCTCTATAACATGCTGCCTGCAGATAGGACACTATGCACAATCTGCTCAGCTCCTCCTGCTCTATAACATGCTGCCTGCAGATAGGACACTATGTATAATCTGCTCAGCTCCTCCTGCTCTATAACATGCTTCCTGCAGATAGGACACTATGTATAATCTGCTCAACTCCTCCTGCTCTATAACATGCTGCCTGTAGACAGTAGAAGGGGAAAGGCTCGTGAGGTCCCATACTAAGCATTCACCTCTCGGAGTCCAAAAGAAGTCCTACAATGTACCATGAGAACAAACTGGCAGCCTGTCCAGTCCCCTCCTGATTTATTGCTATATAATACTACATTATCAGCCGTATACTGCAGAGTATCATGACTGCACAGGCACTAGTGTAAGCAGTGACTGGAGTGGGCAGCGTTGGGTGAATCAGCCCCATACAATGTGCAATCATTGCTGCGGCGTCCTCCAGCCTCTAGTTCAGGAACTGCTTGTTCTGTTCAGGGCTGTTACACTTGTGGCAGCGCCACCGCTCCACCTGGCACAGCTCCTGCGCCCGCACTTGACTTTCAATGGGGCGGCGTTCCCAGGGTGTCTTCCACATCAATCACCGGGATCTTAACGGGAGATTTCTGTTGTGTTGTTTGAGGATTAGATACAAAAACCATTAACAGTAAGGGAACACAGCCGGGCCGCTATGATACAGCACCTCAGCCATGACATGGGATCCAGCCGCGGGGTGGGGTGATGAAAATGTACTATTTGTGTTTGCGTTCTCTCATGTATTAAAGGGATCATCCAGAAGCAGCATCACTTTTATCCTTGGACTGTGTCTGCGGCTTTTGCGGCTTAGTCTTATTTACTGAATAGGATATATGTATTTGGTCACTGGAGTTCTTACATGACCTCCAGTAATCACTAAAATAGGGGGACAAAGTTTTAGGAAGAGCCCCATACTGAATGGAGAGCTATTTATAATCTGCTCAGCTCCTCCTGCTCTATAACATGCCGCCTATAGAAAGGAGGAGAGGAAAGGGGTTGTGAGGTCCCATACTAAACATTCCCCTCTCTGAGTCTGAATGGAGTCCTGCAATATACCACAAGAACAAATGTAATCTGACAGATGAGATATTTTATCTTTAATATGGCACCAGCAGCATGTTTCTAGCTGCTATAGAACCAGAGATTTCTAAAGTCTTAACCTTCTGCTTTGTGTTCACAGGAGAAAGGAGCCGTCAGCGCTAATCTCCTGGCTGCCGCCCGATCCGATCTGACCCGCCAGAACCAGGTGGCTCATCAGCTGGCATTCGATTCTGTCTTCCTGAGGATAAAACAGCAGCTTCTGTTGGTGCCCAAAATGGAGGTGAGTACTCACTAGGTTACTTAAAGGGATGCTCTATGTTGCTTTGTATGATGCGTCCATCTGATCTTCTGTTGGCTTTGTATTTTGTCGTCAGAGTTGGGGATACGAAGACAACGGTGAGACATTGACAGAAGACTTGCCCACCTTCAGCCTCACTCCTCTTGAGTACATCAGTAATGTAAGTGCAATACAAATCCGTCCACTAGGGGCGCCCTCACATGTGTAGATAGTGACTATTTCACATGTAGCTTCTGGTTTTATCTGCTATTAGGACTGGAATCTCTGGATATCTGTGATGAGAATCCTCTTCTACTACATAAGATTGATACAGCCCTGTATGATAACCCCCTCTAAGATCTGTCATGTCTCTTTTGGATTTGTAGATCGGTCAGTACCTCATGTCCCTCCCTCTGCATCTCGAACCCTTTGTAACCCCAGAAGATTCATCTCTGGAACTTGCCCTTCATGCCGGGAAATTGCCTTATCCTCCAGAACAAGGTGAGTCCAGGGTAATCCCTCTACGGGAATCGATCACTTGATTTATAGGTCAGCTGCACCTGCGCCTATTCACCCGCTAATGGCGTTTCAGTGCCAAGTCTATGATGCCAAGTTTATCAAGGCTTCTATATATTATACACCCAGAAAGCACGCACAACCATTGCCAAATATTAACACTTCTCAGACTTCTAAGGAAGACCTCGGTTATCAATCTTAAAGGGGTTGTCCGACTTCTATAGAAAACCACTGTGACCGCACAGCCAACACTGATGTCCTCTGATGCACCACGCGGGGCAAAGGGAGACCTTTACACAAGCTCCTGCCATGGACTAGCCTCAGCACAGATTTGACTTTTGAGGTCTGTGTTTGGTTTCAGAAGGTAATATCAGAAAAGCTGTCACATCATTCCTGGAGCAAAAGGGTTGAAAACATTTCTCCATTTCCAGACAACTCCTTTAACATGTTGTCTTCACGCTCTTTACGCATACTACAGGGGAAGAGACTCCAGAGCTGGACAACATGGCCGATTATTGGTTGGGATCCCTGGCCAGAGCCACCATGCAGACGTATTGTGATGTCATCCTACAGATCCCAGTCCTCACACCGCACTCCAGCAAGCAGCTGGCAACCGATATAGGTAACGCTGGACAGATACAGTGTGTGGCTGCAGCTTCAGGACTTCTATAGTCTCTATAGTATACCTGTATATTTTCTACCTGGAACACTTAGTAGGTCTCGATTTAAGGAGAACAAGTCGGGACCATTTGTAACATGAAATCCCCCATGGGTAGGGATGAACGGACCAGTTTGAGTTTGTCTGAACCCAAACTTCAAAGTTCTGTTTGGGTTCGGTAACTGGTTTGCTCACATTAACCACAATTGGAGAGTGACTATCAAAGCCGTGAGCAACTTTGTCGACAGCTTTGCCGACTTCATTTAAAGTTAGTTCAAGTTAACACCCGCAAATCTGTGTCGATCACTGGTGTTACCAGCTTGGGTGAGCCGAGCCCCAACTTTAATGTCTAGCTGTAGTTCGGGAACTGAAAAATTGTGGTTCAGGTCCGATCATCACTACCCATGGGTACTTATGGACCGCCGTTGTTGGGTCCTAGATTGCACCTTTGATGAGCCGCATCGGACCCATCTCTGCTGCTTCTGGCACCTGCACCAACGATGTAGACCCCAGGCCTCATTGTGCATGCGCTATAGGTACTATTTGGGCTGTGCTACGCATTCACCAGGAGCTGTGGACCACACAATCTTGTTATTAGCCTACACTTTGGGTTATCCATGTCTCTTTCCTTTCCCATGTTCTCCAATCCCAAGAGGGTAAACCCCCTTAAGTATATGACTGTGTAATACATCTCCCGTCTGCCATGTTTTATATCGTCTCCCTAGATTATTTGATCAATGTCATGGACGCGCTCGGCCTGCAGCCCACCCGCACTTTACATACAATCGTCTCTCTAGTCAAGACCAGGCCCGAAGACTTCAGGCAAGCCGCAAAAACTTTACCCAGGAAGATTTCCTCCTCCATCGCAGCCATGAGAAACATTGAGTACTGATCGACCTGATTCCAGACCCACTGTCCTAAGCGATGTCGGATCAGAACTCTCTCATGTATTCTAGAGGGATCTAACAGGTTCGGGTTATGATGGTTATTGGACTGAGGTGGAGTAACGTGTCCTTGGATTATGGGATATCCTGTGATCTTTACTGCCCGGTATAAGGAAAAGCAGGTGTATTTATTAGAATCGCTCTGGGTTTATGTTCTGTTTTATGGAAAATTTTATATGTTTTGAACGTGTTTTCACAAAAACCTCTTCCAGCTTTTTCAATGACTCTTATACAACCCTATATAAATCTACCCGTCACCCCACCCCTACCACCACCTCATAAATGCCTACATAAATTTTAATGTAGGTCCTTCTTCCAGTCTATGGATTCTATTTAAAGGGCTCTTTCAATCCTGCCTTTAAGTCTATTGATATACATGATTGTAGCAGGACTAAGCAGTGTCTCCCATAGACTGGAGGATATGAAGTTACACTTATGTGGGTGACCACGGTTCCCTGCATGTGGTCACCATTAATTCTGTCTTCTGTACAGTAGACGGCCTCTTCCACCGAGGACCCCAGCTACAAAAACCTGGGAAAACCTGTAATACGGAATAGTAACTGTATCCAGTATTAAAGACTTCCAGGTAAATGTAGCAAAAAGCTGCCATGACTAAGGCTTTATGAAGTGTACAGTAAGGTAATGGAGGCTTCTCTGTCATTTATGGGATCTTGCTTCCCCACTGCTTATAGTTGAGCAACTTTTTTTTTTTTAGCGAGGGTTAAATTTTAACTATCTGTTTGTAAGGCAAGTGATAGCTGCGGATTTCGCTGTGCAAACACGGAGGCCTGAGATCTGGTTGTAAAGACGCTCTTATACATTCTTCTTTCCCGATTTACAAGCTTGTTAGGATAAACCATTAAATCAGACAGGTGGGACATGAGTAAACGCGGAGCAACCTGCTGACTAGAGGAGGAAACTTCTAGAGAAGGAGCCGATCTCTGCTTAAAGGGGTTGTCCATGGTGGATATTTATTGCATATCTGTAGGACATGGTGGTAAATATCCGACAATCTGTAGGATAGCGGTCCCATGTTCTTTGTTTTTCCTCGGTTGGTGACTAGGATGAGGGTCCCTTTTTCATTCCACCTCTAGTAGGACTTTTACTAATCACTTGGATGAGGGACCCAAGTCCTCTTCACCTTCTCATTGAGGACACTACCCATTCCTTCTTATTTGGGGAACCACTATTGGGACGCTTTCTCATCACTTGGATTTGGGACCCAAGTACTCTGTACTTTCTCGTTGTGGGCGCCATCACTGGAACTATTTTGGATCACAAGGATAGGAGGCCCAAGTCCTCCTGTCCATCTCATTGGGGGCCCAATAACTGTTTTAATAATCGCAAGGATGTGAGTCCCAAATCTTTTATATTTATTGTGGGCACCATTACTGGGACATTACTGATTAGAGTTAAGTAGTCCCAATGATCGGGTTTGGTGTTTGGTTCAGTCGCCTGACTCGAACATATTGACGCAACTAGTCATGGCTATGGTTCGCCTCGGGGGGACACCTGCTGGCCTATCATAGCCATTGCTAGTTGCTAGTGGCATCAATTTGCCTGACTGGCTATTCGTCCGGCAATAAGTCTAGTGGCCGAAAGTCTAAACCTGATCATCGGGTCCGCTCATCTCTATTACTGATCGCTGGGATGGGAGTGCAAAGTTCTCTGTCCCATTGTACATGAAGGTCTTTCAAGGTCCAAGGGTTGAGGCCCTCTAGGAAATCCTAGGAGAGCATTTTTAAGGAGCTAAGAAAGTTGAACCATTGAAGTCACATGCAAGGATATTTTTTCCATGGCCTTGATAAAAATGAGTAAAATCCAGACTATTGTGTAAGATTTGGCAAATCGTGAAATTACCACATGTATTTTACTGCCTGCAAAGCCAATAAAGCTGCATCTGGTGGTGGTTACTACGTTAAGTGTTTTAGTCTTTAATCATCGTACTAAAATAGTAGCTCCTGGATGTTTTACCTACAGCAATTAGAGGTTTTGGGGAAAGGTTAAAGCTACATCACGGTCCAGGATTGGCCCCTCCCATTCACTGTCCTACCGCACCTACCTAAAAATCTAGGGTAAAATGTAAAAGACATGTGTGTACAACCTGGCTATTTCAAAAAGGAAATGCCGTAAATAAATTGATCATCAGCAAGTGTGACCACCTCTGTTAAAGCAGAAGTTTTGGCTAGATGCTGATCGTTAAAGGAATCTGCTAAGCGCCAAGAAGGAAGGAAATCATTCTTTATCAAGAAAGCGAAGTCCCAGCATATTTTACGTCAGACTTTGCAAGTTCTTCTGGACTAGATTTTTTTTTTTTTATTATGTCCTGATCATAGTGAAATAAAGACTTCCAGAGCTTTTAGTAACAACTCTTCAATAATAATGATGGTGGGATGTCTAGCAAGGCACATTTGGCCCATAAAGTGAAGCAGCAATGACCTATGAAAGCCACCGGAAGGTCTTGAAACACTGATGTTGTATAACCTCATACAGCACAAACTTGGTCTTCAGATTTGATGGATTAATTCTCAAATCAATGAAATTTTTTAGAGCAAGGATGAGGAAAAAAAGGGAAATTTTTATTTTCCATTTGTTTGAGGTTTACCTCTTTCACCAGCACTGGGGCACAGCGATGGGCACGGTTTTGACCCCATCCAATGCTATCCTCTTTCCTGGGCCATGATGATCTCTAATATCTGTAATAAGGGTGGTGGAGGCTTCATGTAGCCGGCACTCACTGGTATTACTGACAGTCTTGGCTGTGCCCTATACCTCTGATGATGACGCAGTTGGATGAAGGTTTACTTCTTTCACCAACTCTAGGGGACAGCAATGGGCACGGTTTTGACCCCATCCTATGCTAACCTCTTTCCTGGGCCATGAGGATCTCTAATATCTGTAATAAGGGTGGCGGAGGCTTCATGTAGCCGGCACTCACTATTATTACTGACACTCTTGGCCCTATACCCCTGATGATGACGCAGTTGGAGTGAAACATGTCGGGAAGCGAGTAGAGGACTATAATACATTGCTTACCATTAATTGCACTTGTTTCCTCCGTTTTGTCACATAATCTTTAACATGAGAATATAAAAGATAATTTTACAGTCCAATAGAGACAAGTGATACACAAATCCGCAGGTCGGAGAGTCATCTATTGAATTGGCACCAGAATCCTTTCACCTGAATGTAAAGCAAATATTGAGCTACGGCCGGTATAATAGATGTAATAAAACAATGCTTCCTGCTATCATTGCAAATAATTATTCAGCTAAATAAAGATCTAAGAATCCAATTCTGCCTCAACATTTCCCAGCCTGTTACCATCACATGGGGACTCTACACCCCAAAATATTGTAACTATTGTATTGTTGACTTTACATTAGTCATGTACGTAATTGGTAACCTGCATTTTGTTCAGGGAAACATCTCTGGCTTGATTCACCTTCTTCATGGAGTGGCTTTAAAATTTTTGGGAACCCCTGATTCAGTACATATGAGACAAGTTGCCCTTAAAGGAAATCTACCGTTTGTTTTCATGCATTGTGAATCAAACATACCTTGAGAATGCTGTAGCTACACAGATGCAGAAACATATCTTGTTTAATCCCTGATCTGAGTAGTTTTGCTCAAAAAACAATTATAAAATTCAGGACCTTGGGAAAGTTGGGTGCAGACTGATAAACACATTACCAGGAGCTTCCTGAACTGTCCAGACAAGACTAATCAACCTGAGCTGGAAGACTCATAGAAAGCAGTTGAGGAATTGGTCAGCGATTGATTACTTCTGCCTGTTAGGGACAACACAGTGGATACAGCGTTCTCTGGAGCAGTGCATTGTAAGGGTAAGAGGAGAAGCGCCGGGGCCGCCAGAGGAGTGACAGAGCCTCATTATCATAATTTTATCATTTTCAGCACGGGTTACGGGATTAAACAAGATATGTTTCTGCGTCTGTGTAACTAAAGGATTCTCAAGGTATGTTTCATTCATAACGCATGAAATCAAATGGTATTTTTCCTTTAACCCCTTAACGCTCTGCGCCGTAGCTCTACGGTGCAGAGGTATAAGGGATGTATGAAGAGGGCTCACGGGCTGAGTCCTCTTCATACAAAGGTGGGGGTTTTTGCAAAATGCATAAAACCCCCACCGCTAATAACCGCGGTCGGTGCTTGCACCGATCGCGGCTATTAACCCCCCCGTTACCGCCGGCAAAGTCGCCGGCGGCATTTAAAAGACGGCGGCGCGTGGGCGCTGCCATCTTTTTTTCGATCGCCACGCCCCCGAACGTCATCGGGGGGCGGCGATCGGTTGCCATGGTAGCCTCGTGTCTTCTCTTGACACGAGGCTATCTGGCAGCCGCAGATTCGTTACAATGAGCCAGTGGCTCATTGTAATGAATGTGCTGCAAAAATCCCATATATTGCAATACAGAAGTATTGCAGTATATGGTAGCAGCGATCTGACCATCTAGGGTTAATGTACCCTAGATGGTCTAAAAGATAGTGAAAAAAAAAAGAAATAAAAAATAAAAAAAATTAATAAAATATTAAAAGTTCAAATCACCCCCCTTTCCCTAGAACAGATATAAAACATAATAAACAGTAAAAATCACAAACATATTAGGTATCGCCGCGTCCCAAAATGCCCGATCTATCAAAATATAAAAACGGTTACAGGCGGCGGTGACCTCCGAGGCGGGAAATGGCGCCCAAATGTCCGAAATGCGACTTTTACACCTTTTTACATAACATAAAAAATGAAATAAAAAATGATCAAAATGTCGCACAGACCTCAAAATGGTAGCAATGAAAACGTCGCCTCATTTTGCAAAAAATGACCCCTCACACATCTCCGTGCGCCAAAGTATGAAAAAGTTATTAGCGTCAGAAGATGGCAAAAATTTTTTTTTCTTTTTTGTACACATTCGTTTAATTTTTGAAAATGTATTAAAACACAATAAAACCTATATAAATTTGGTATCACCGCGATCGCACCGAACCAAAGAATAAAGTAGGCGTGTTATTTTGAGCGAAGAGTGAAAGTCGTAAAAACTGAGCCCACAAGAACGTGACGCACGTGCGGTTTTTTTTCAATTTTTCCACATTTGGAATTTTTTTTCAGCTTTGCAGTACACGGCATGTTAAAATAAATAACATTACGGGAAAGTAAAATTTGTTACGCACAAAATAAGCCCTCACACAGGTCTGTACACAGAAAAATGAAAAAGTTATGGATTTTTGAAGTTGGAGAGCGAGAAATGAGCCGAAAAACCCTCCGTCCTTAAGGGGTTAAAGAGGTTTTCCAGCTAAATTGCCTGGAGACGGAGCAAGCAAGAAAAGAGGTTTTCCTGTACAGTTCAACAATTTCTTACAGTGGTCACAGGAAATTCTGTAATTTTAGGATTATTAAGAGCTGTTTCGTAGAAGCTTCGCTGAATTTTCCGTAACGTTCTATTTGGACTGTTGAAATTAATTCTCTATGAGACATCTGTTATGATCGTATATTCGTTGGTCCAAAGCGAATCGAAACTACAAATCAATTCGTTTATCTTCAGTTATGACTAAGAGTGTCTGGAGTGTGCAACAGAATAGTAGAAGTCTAGAAGTTTCTACTAATAGTTATTTTCTGGGAAACTCTTGTAACAAGTCCCTTAGGAATCTTCTTGCGTCACAAGCCTCTCACTAAGCTAAACCAGTTCCCCACACTGTGCTGATGAGATGCAAACACGTGGAAACAGTTCTGTCTACAGCTGGGAATCTGTTCCTTCTTTTATCGAAGATTATACAAATTAATTTCAGAGGCTACCAGTTGCCTATAAGCATAATCTTCTATTACAGTTTATTTCGGAATTAGGAAAAATTGGGATGCAGCTTCTGCAAGAAGGGGGAATCTGCATCGGGAACTACTTCAGAAAGCAGTTTCCAGATGGTAGATTTCCTTTAAGGGGGCTGCCTTACAAGGTAGTCAAGAGGCAATGTTTCTTTGTCCCATCCTAAAAACACATATTTGCATATTTCCCAGAATCCTCTAGTGGAGCAAGAATGGCTGTAAGTCTGCACACGCCTACAGAGGTGACCTTAAAGGGCATCCACCACCAGGATGAAGGACTGTATGCAAATGAGCCTGAGGGGCTCCAGACTCCATAGGTGTTAAGGGAGCCTGAAGCCCCTCAGGCTTATTTGCATACAGTCTTTCATCCTGGTGGAGATGTCCTTTAAGGAGTCTTCTTACTTCCTGTTCCTAAACCTATAGCAAGGGTTAAACTTTTAAGTGATGGCTCTGGATTTGGCTAAGTAAACACATGGGCTTGAGGCTGCTCCCCCTTTACGAGCTTGTTAGACTGTTCCATAAAATCGGAGAGTTATATACTGAAGAGGCGCTTAGAAACCTGCTGACTCATTCAGGTTTTACTAGTGATGAGCGGACCCGAATATTGAAACCCTGTTCAGGTCAGGGATCGGGTATCAAACTGTAACCCAACCAGTACATCGGCAATTGGTGTTGGCACCAATCGCGGGGTTTAACTGTTTAAATACTGCTGGCAACGTTGCCACTATAGTGGCCACTGGTTTGGGTAGGGGTGTTGCTCCCAATGAAATGATCAGGGATCGGCAAATCTCCCAAAATTGGTGACATCCAACACCATTGCGTGCCCGCCATTGTTTAAATGCCACCGGCGACTTTGCCAGCAGAGTTCACCACTGGCGGGGGGCTGGTGCTGTTGGGGGGAGTTGAACTGAACCCGCCCCCGAACTATGAACCGGAACTTTTTGGTTTGGGTCTGCTCAACACTAGTCTTTACCCATCCTTAAATCAGCAGTATGGGTGCAACTCCACCCTCTATACCCATTCATGACTCCCACCATGAACCATTCTTGACATTGGTTTGTAAAGGAACCAAGTTCTCTTATGAATTTTACAGTAGCAAAGGAAGAGAATTTAGCTAAACCTTTGCGGTGTCTCCCTAAAGATGAACCTCTGACCTGTATGGCACAGCAAGGTCACATTGTCGCATCTGATCCCTTGCACTAGTAAAATCCAGACTATGGTGTAATATTTGCAGAACGGAGAAATGACCATTGAATTTGCTATGATTCATGGATTTTACTGCCTGACGGCCCATAAAGCTGGGTCTATGGCTTGTCACTATTTTAGTTTTTACTTGTCCCTTATTCTTTAAATAGACAATCAGCAGCCACTAAATGTTCTACCTCCAGCGTCAGGGGAGTATACAGCCCCCTCCAGCAGCCGGGGATATAGACCCTCGCAGCCTCCACATTGTGTTGTCTTCAGCACCTCTAGGAGCCCAGGACTACCATAGATCCTCTAGTGGGCCAGAGTGACACTGTCGCTGCAGCACCCCCGCTGGGGAAACAAAGCATTACATTACATGGCTGCCGAATACTTTCAGTTTAAGAACAAACGTGCAGGCAAAGTCTTCTACCAGGTATGGGATGGTCTGTGGTCTCCACCCATCTATCTCACAAGGTCCACTGCAGGACATGTGTCATTGAGAAGGAGAATCTGGCAAATCTATAAAGCAACGATACTCATCTTTTTATTAATTATGCAGATCAGCCTTCAAGTGCAATGGGGGCGGGCCCTAAGTGTTAGATTTGCCTATAAATATCTCTCACATAGGCAGAGACTGAATATATCAATGTAGGTTCAAGGGGTGAGAGTCAGAGCACTTGAGGCTGCAAATCTACCCGCCCCCTTTGCACTTGCAGTCTGATTTGCATATCCATCAAAGTATAATGATCTCTATATGGCTTTAGAGGTATGTTCCTAGTGATTGGCTCTTTATGGGGAACAACGGGATTGACTCTTGTATTAGAATCGCCAGCTAGTTTAGCCCCGCCTTAATTTGAGTAGCCCTGCCTCTTATTTTTGAGCCACGCCCCTTTTAACCCCAATATTTCATCTTAAAAGTAGAGTTGGGATGGATGCCTGAAAACAATTCCCTATTTAATTACATACCGTTCAGGAGCCAGAAGAGCCGGCTCGTTATAATGAGCAGAGCCTAATGATCCTCTTTAATCTGTAATGAATGAAACGTGGCACATGCTGAATTTTAATTCTTTTTTTTTTATTAAGGATTGTGGAATAAAGAAAATAATACATTCATATCAATGTGCTCCAATACATCTAAATAAGGGAAGGGGGGTGGCGCTGGCAGAGTCTGGATTATCACATATTCTGGATTATTAGATAATTATATACAGTCTGTAAAATATACATATAAAAGCAGAAAATACTTATATAATGTTAAAGGTGACTTCACATCTATTACTTAGTTTGGCCTTAAAGGGGTTGGCCATGTTTTATGTAATGAGTGTGGTGGCAGGATATGAGGTCATTTACCAGTATACATCTAGTAATAGTTCTGCTCCGCTTTCCTGATATGTAAAGTGAAGCCTCCTGTCTTTTACCTCATTAGCCAGAGATTCCTGACCATAAAATGGCTGCAGATGGAGGGTCATGTGATCTCTATCTGTCCATGAGCAATCACCCTGCCAGGACCTTATGATAGCCTTTATGAATATAAAATAATGGTCCTGGCAGGGTGATTGCTCATGGTCAGAGATCACATGACCCTCCATCTGCGGCCATTTGATGGTCAGGAATCTCTGGATGATGAGGTAACAGACAGGAGGCTTCACTTTACATACCAAGAAAGCAGAGCAGAACTATTACTATATGTATAATGGTAAACCTCCAGTGGCCAACCCCTTTAAATTCTATATATTTTGCTATAAATTGAATTGTATCCTCAAGGGTTCTGTACAGCATAAGAATAACATGGTCGGAGTAATCCGGTATAATGTCGCAGAATCCATTATAAATGGACGCCTCAACACTAGTGTAAGCAAATCACTGGGGTCTAGTAAAATCAGGGAGGTCCGAAGTTGTAAAAACTCCTCTATGACATCCATGTGGCCCAATAGGACACTTGTACAGGGTTTACTTCATCATAAAACTCCTTTAAGGAGAACCTTTCACCATTAGAGAAAATTACTCCAACTCCACCAAAATCAGTGGAGGAAGGGAATGATTGAGGCCTCGTAGCCGGAAGAACTTCCATAGAGATCAGTAGGTGGCAGCCGGAAATGTCTTGGAATATCTCGTCCATAGCTCAAACTCTAAGGAAAGAAGCTTCAAGTATTAAATAACTTTATTCTAACCTTCCGAGTAGATCAATACTGAAAAATCACCCAGAGTAGGGCCACATTTAGCTCCAAAAATACTATATTTCTCCCCAAAAAATAGATCCTATATAACCAAGAAGATTCCGTGAAGGTGCTGATTACAGTAGCAGCGGTGATTGATGTTAATTAATGTACAAATACTTATTCTTCATCACTAGATATGACTTCAATGGCGTCATCCATCTGTTGTACCCGTAGAGAGTCATACTTCGGAGGCGGGGTCCCCGGGATCGGCATGGCTTCCTGCTCTACATCTTCATGTTGGAAGCCAGGGTTAGTGTAAGCTTCCACCAGCTCGGACACTGTGGGGGGAGGCTCCGAATACTCGGGTCGTCGCCTCTTCTCTTTTCTCGTTTTGTTCCAAGCAAGAAGCTTGAGAATGGTGATCCAAATACAGTCTATAATGATTTCTCCAAACTCTATGATACACAGGACTGATCCTCCCATCCAGAATCCAAATTGACCTCCCAAGTTTGATAGAAGCCATACCACCTGCGGAACAAAAAGCACCATGAATGGATTTATGTTGGTCTTTTTGATTTCGGTGACAGTCAGTTGGTCAGTATTATACATGACATGTCCCACCATCACAGGTCTATCTACTACATGACGTGTCCCACCATCACAGGTCTATCTAGTGCACGACATGTCCCACCATCACAGGTCTATCTACTACATGACGTGTCCCACCATCACAGGTCTATCTAGTACATGACATGTCCCACCATCACAGATCTATCTAGTGCACGACATGTCCCACCATCACAGGTCTATCTAGTACACGACATGTCCCACCATCACAGGTCTATCTAGTACACGACATGTCCCACCATCACAGGTCTATCTAGTACACGACATGTGCCACCATCACAGGTCTATCTAGTACATGACGTGTCCCACCATCACAGGTCTATCTAGTACATGACATGTCCTACCATCACAGGTCTATGCAGTACATGACATGTCCCACCATCACAGGTCTATCTAGTACATGACATGTCCCACCATCACAGGACTATCTAGTACATGACATGTCCCACCATCACAGGTCTATCTACTACATGACATGTGCCACCATCACAGGTCTATCTAGTACATGACATGTCCTACCATCACAGGTCTATGCAGTACATGACATGTCCCACCATCACAGGTCTATCTAGTACATGACATGTCCTACCATCACAGGTCTATCTAGTGCATGACATGTCCCACCATCACAGGTCTATGCAGTACATGACATGTCCCACCATCACAGGTCTATCTACTACATGACATGTCCCACCATCACAGGTCTATCTAGTGCATGACATGTCCCACCATCACAGGTCTATCTAGTGCACGACATGTCCCACCATCACAGGTCTATAGAGTAGATGACATGTCCCACTGTCAAAGGTCTAACCAGTAGATGACATGTTCCACCATAACAGATATTTCTTGTGGATGACACGCCCCACCATCTCAGGTCTATGCAATACAAGACACGTCAATCTTAGTGACATGTCCCACGATCACTGATCCATGCAGTACACAACATGTCCTATCATCACAACCACTACAGATATACGCAGTTCATAACAGCACCACAATGAGGTTTCCACAGTAGCTTTCAGTGTTGTGTAGATGTTAGTTAAGTCCAGGGAATTATCTGGAGAAGCAACTCATTAGACCAAATCAGGATTATTTCAAGGAATTCATTTTATGGACTGATTTATTTGCAGAGTGATTATCGAGTAATAAAATTGTGAGGAACATCTACTTCCTGTCTCCACTGTACAGCAAAATCAATATTGTATTAATGGCAAGGGATTTTATAGCCAAGTTTTCAATTCACAGTAATATCACCCACACAGACCTTCCTTACCCGGGTAGCCCACACCTATGACCTCCTGGCCCAGACCTATACTCAGTATTGGACACTTACATTGGTGGCTTCAGACTCTGAGACACTGCGGTAATTGAATTCCTGGAAGTAGATGTTCAGTCTGATGATGCCATTTCTAAAGAAGGAGATCAAAGAATATGCTTTACAATGAAAGTCCTCGATCATGAGGCAAGTGGTGGCAGTAAGAATTGGAGCTCCATATTGATAATTGAGCTTTAGATCTTAATGGTGACTTGAGTTTCCCTATGAATTGGAAGTAGGGTCTTCTCAAACATTGGTAATATTGAGACGTGTTTATGAAGTAATTTGATTATTGGTGGAAGACCATAATGGAACCTTCGAAAATGTTTTGAAACCAAGATCTGGGGCACCTTTTACTTTGTATCAATGGGTAACCTCCACTAATGTGGGAAGATGCTTCAGAAGGCATAAAGCCAATACCTACATGAGGCGGAACATACTTACGTGCTCACAATCATATCTATCGACGTATCAATAATTTTTGGTATCAAGATGGGTCCTTTCCATACCTTCACATCAGGTCTCTGCTGACTTCTCCAGTGAAGCTCTTGTAAGCCCCAAACACCCCCCACCATTGCCCAAATTAAGGGCAGCGAAGAGGGGTCGTGTCTGTGATTAACAGGAAGCTCTCCTAACAAATTTACCGACCATTTGAGAAGAGAACCAATAGAGCAGGTGAATAAGACAACGGTGTCCCCCTCCATGAGTAGAATGGAGCGCACCAGATATGTTTAATATTTATGTCCTTTTTTGGGGTAGAAGTTCCTTTAAGGCCAGTGTTATAAAACTTCTGTCAATGCAGGATATTCGCCAAACTAGAAACTATTATCCAAGTTCAACTTGATTGTCCATCTAAGACTCAAGATCATTTGGCCCAGGCAGAGTCATGCAAATATATATAGCATTTAAATGTTGAACATTAACCAACCTGTTCACAGTGATCTTCCCACTGCCTTCTTTTTCATACGAAAGAACATGAAAAATCCAGTCCTGTAAGAAATAATTGAACTAATTTACAAGTGGGAGGAGTCCTGGAATGTCCAGAATGAAAGGTGTGAACATATGCAGTAATATATACCCAGTGTAGAACCTAGGTATACAGACAAGCCAATAGGTTGTGTAGAAACCCTTAGGTGTAGACCTTTAGTATATGGATGGACTTCTTACTTGTATAAATATGAAAAGTTTCTTCTTATTTTGTTCTTTCGTAGATTAGGTGTGGAAAAACTTAAGTGTACTTACCTCAGCTGCTGCAGAGGGCCAGTCCGCCATGGAGATGGTCATTTTATAGTTGCTGTCACTGTACAAATAAGAAAAAACATCAATCTACATATCTGCTGTCAAACAGATAGCAAAATATCATTTGCCTGTAGTCACCACTAGGGGGAGTGCCTACGATCACTGTATACATAGTGGTATAAAGTGAGCTACGCATAGTAGGAGATTCAGATCGTCAGACTTTTACATTACATACGGAATAAGAGAAGGATCTTGACTTACTTGCAAGGCTGCTGACAAAGTTCAATGCACCTTTCTCTCTCCATCACAGAGTCTTTCATCTGGTAATAACAGGAAACTGCAAACAGAGACCGGAGTCAGTTAGTATGTGGCTATACACATGTGTGAGCAAAGGGGGAGCTGTGGTAGCTGATAGGGTCCAACTATACAAATACCCCCAAACCACATCATTGCACCCCTGTCCATAGGTGGTACAGGCTGGACCTCTTATGGTGCCATCTGTAGGTGGTACAAACTAGACCTCTTATGGTGCCATCTGTAGGTGGTACAGACTAGACCTCTTTGGTGCCATCTGTAGGTGGTACAGGCTAGACCTCTTATGGTGCCATCTGTAGGTGGTACAGACTAGACCTCTTATGGTGCCATCTGTAGGTGGAACAGACTAGACCTCTTATGGGGCCATCTGTAGGTGGTACAGACTAGACCTCTTATGGTGCCATCTGTAGGCGGTACAGACTAGACCTCTTATGGTGCCATCTGTAGGTGATACAGGCTGGACCTCTTATGGTGCCATCTGTAGGTGGTACAGACTAGACCTATTATGGGGCCATCTGTAGGTGGTACAGACTAGACCTCTTATGGTGCCATCTGTAGGTGGTACAGACTAGACCTCTTATGGGGCCATCTGTAGGCGGTACAGGCTAGACCTCTTATGGGGCCATCTGTAAGTCATACAGGCTAGACCTCTTATGGTGCCATCTGTAAGTGGTACAGACTAGACCTCTTATGGTGCCATCTGTAGGTGGTACAGGCTAGACTTCTTATGGTACCATCTGTTAGAGGTACAGAGTAGACCTCTTATGGTGCCATCTGTAGGTGGTACAGACTAGACGTCTTATGGTGCCATTTGTAGGTGGTACAGACTAGACCTCTTATGGTGCCCTCTGTAGGTGGTACAGACTATACCTCTTATGGTGCCATCTGTAGGTGGTACAGACTAGACCTCTTATGGTGCCCTCTGTAGGTGGTACAGGATAGACCTCTTATGGTGCCATCTGCTAGTGGTACAGAGTAGACCTCTTATGGTGCCATCTGTAGGTGGTACAGACTAGACTTAAGGTACCATTTGTAGGTGGGACAGGCTAGACCTCTTATGGTGCCATCTGTAGGTGGTACAGACTAGACCTCTTATGGTGCCATCTGTAGGTGGTACAGACTAGACCTCTTATGGTGCCATCTGTAGGTGGTACAGACTAGACCTTTTATGGTGCCGTCTGTAGGTGGTACAGACTAGACCTCTTATGGTGCCATCTGTAGGTGGTACAGACTAGACCTCTTATGGTGCCATCTGTAGGTGGTACAGACTAGACCTCTTATGGTGCCATCTGTAGGTGGTATAGGCTAGACCTCTTATGGTGCCATCTGTAGGTGGTACAGACTAGACCTCTTATGGGGCCATCTGTAGATTGTACAGACTAGACCTCTTATGGTGCCCTCTGTAGGTGGTACAGGATAGACTTCTTATGGTGCCATCTGTTAGTGGTACAGAGTAGACCTCTTATGGTGCCATTTGTAGGTTGTACAGACTAGACTTATGGTGCCATTTGTAGGTGGTACAGGCTAGACCTCTTATGGTGCCATCTGTAGGTGGTACAGACTAGACCTCTTATGGTGCCATCTGTAGGTGGTACAGACTAGACCTCTTATGGTGCCATCTGTTGGTGGTACAGACTAGACCTCTTATGGTGCCATCTGTAGGTGGTACAGACTAGACCTCTTATGGGGCCATCTGTAGGTGGTACAGACTTGAACTCTTATGGGGCCATCTGTAGGTTGTACAGACTAGACCTCTTATGGGGCCATCTGTAAGTGGCACAGGCTAGACCTCTTATGGTGCCATCTGTAGGTGGTACACACTAGACCTCTTATGGTGCCATCTGTAGGTGGTACAGGCTAGACCTCTTATAGTGCCATCTGTAGTTGGTACATACTAGACCTCTTATGGGGCCATCTGTAGGTTGTACAGACTAGACCTCTTATGGTGCCATTTGTAGGTGGTACAGACTAGACCTCTTATGGTGCCCTCTGTAGGTGGTACAGGATAGACCTCTTATGGTGCCATCTGTTAGTGGTACAGAGTAGACCTCTTATGGTGCCATCTGTAGGTGGTACAGACTAGACTTAAGGTACCATTTGTAGGTGGGACAGGCTAGACCTCTTATGGTGCCATCTGTAGGTGGTACAGACTAGACCTCTTATGGTGCCATCTGTAGGTGGTACAGACTAGACCTTTTATGGTGCCATCTGTAGGCGGTACAGACTAGACCTCTTATGGTGCCATCTGTAGGTGGTACAGACTAGACCTTTTATGGTGCCGTCTGTAGGTGGTACAGACTAGACCTCTTATGGTGCCATCTGTAGGTGGTACAGACTAGACCTCTTATGGTGCCATCTGTAGGTGGTACAGACTAGACCTCTTATGGTGCCATCTGTAGGTGGTATAGGCTAGACCTCTTATGGTGCCATCTGTAGGTGGTACAGACTAGACCTCTTATGGGGCCATCTGTAGATTGTACAGACTAGACCTCTTATGGTGCTCTCTGTAGGTGGTACAGGATAGACTTCTTATGGTGCCATCTGTTAGTGGTACAGAGTAGACCTCTTATGGTGCCATTTGTAGGTTGTACAGACTAGACTTATGGTGCCATTTGTAGGTGGTACAGGCTAGACCTCTTATGGTGCCATCTGTAGGTGGTACAGACTAGACCTCTTATGGTGCCATCTGTAGGTGGTATAGGCTAGACCTCTTATGGTGCCATCTGTAGGTGGTACAGACTAGACCTCTTATGGGGCCATCTGTAGATTGTACAGACTAGACCTCTTATGGTGCTCTCTGTAGGTGGTACAGGATAGACTTCTTATGGTGCCATCTGTTAGTGGTACAGAGTAGACCTCTTATGGTGCCATTTGTAGGTTGTACAGACTAGACTTATGGTGCCATTTGTAGGTGGTACAGGCTAGACCTCTTATGGTGCCATCTGTAGGTGGTACAGACTAGACCTCTTATGGTGCCATCTGTAGGTGGTATAGGCTAGACCTCTTATGGTGCCATCTGTAGGTGGTACAGACTAGACCTCTTATGGGGCCATCTGTAGATTGTACAGACTAGACCTCTTATGGTGCTCTCTGTAGGTGGTACAGGATAGACTTCTTATGGTGCCATCTGTTAGTGGTACAGAGTAGACCTCTTATGGTGCCATTTGTAGGTTGTACAGACTAGACTTATGGTGCCATTTGTAGGTGGTACAGGCTAGACCTCTTATGGTGCCATCTGTAGGTGGTACAGACTAGACCTCTTATGGTGCCATCTGTTGGTAGTACAGACTAGACCTCTTATGGTGCCATCTGTAGGTGGTACAGACTAGACCTCTTATGGTGCCATCTGTAGGTGGTACAGACTAGACCTCTTATGGGGCCATCTGTAGGTGGTACAGACTAGACCTCTTATGGGGCCATCTGTAGGTGGTACAGACTAGACCTCTTATGGGGCCATCTGTAAGTGGTACAGACTAGACCTCTTATGGTGCCCTCTGTAGGTGGTACAGGATAGACCTCTTATGGTGCCATCTGTTAGTGGTACAGAGTAGACCTCTTATGGTGCCATCTGTAGGTGGTACAGACTAGACTTAAGGTACCATTTGTAGGTGGGACAGGCTAGACCTCTTATGGTGCCATCTGTAGGTGGTACAGGCTAGACCTCTTATGGTGCCATCTGTAGGTGGTACAGGCTAGACCTCTTACGGGGCCATCTGTAGGTTTTCTAGGTTCTACATACCCCAGCCCGGATCCTCCTGGTTGTTGCAGTAATGGGCCCCATCCGGCAGTGGATACAAGTAGTGGGCGCAGTTACACTTTTTCACCATCGCTTCCTGGAAACACGAGCGCAGGCAGGACTGGCGAGGAGAAGATAGGTGTATACACATAAATACATGTAACACAAGTGTATAATCTACTCTTGTTTATGTGGCCATAAACATCTCCACTCATGTTTTGGCATCAGGGGAACCGCTGCATTTAAAGGGGTTGTCTGGTTTAGAAAAGAAGTCTCCAATTCACTAACAAATTTTGCACTGGAAGACATACACTCACCGGCCACTTTATTAGGTACACCATGCTAGTAACGGGTTGGACCCCCTTTTGCCTTCAGAACTGCCTCAATTCTTCGTGGCATAGATACAACAAGGTGCTGGAAGCTCCTCAGAGATTTTGCTCCATATTGACATGATGGCATCACACAGTTCCCGCAGATTTGTCGGCTGCACATCCATGATGCGAATCTCCCGTTCCACCACATCCCAAAGATGCTCTATTGGATTGAGATCTGGTGACTGTGGAGGCCATTTGAGTCCAGTGACCTCATTGTCATGTTCAAGAAACCAGTCTGAGATTATTCTAGCTTTATGACATGGCGCATTATCCTGCTGAAAGTAGCCATCAGATGTTACAGGGTACATTGTGGTCATAAAGGGATGGACATGGTCAGCAACAATACTCAGGTAGGCTGTGGCGTTGCACCGATGCTCAATTGGTACCAAGGGGCCCAAAGAGTGGCAAGAAAATATTCCCCACACCATGACACCACCACCACCAGCCTGAACCGCTGATACAAGGCAGGATGGATCCATGCTTTCATGTTGTTGACGCCAAATTCTGACCCTACCATCCGAATGTCGCAGCAGAAATCGAGACTCATCAGACCAGGCAACGTTTTTCCAATCTTCTACTGTCCAATTTCGATGAGCTTGTGCAAATTGTAGGCCCAGTTTCCTGTTCTTAGCTGAAAGGAGTGGCACCCGGTGTGGTCTTCTGCTGCTGTAGCCCATCTGCCTCAAAGTTCGACTTACTGTGCGTTCAGAGATGCTCTTCTGCCTACCTTGGTTGTAACGGGTGCCGATTTGAGTCACTGTTGCCTTTCTATCAGCTCGAACCAGTCTGCCCATTCTCCTCTGACCTCTGGCATCAACAAGGCATTTCCGCCCACCGAACTGCCGCTCACTGGATGTTTTTTCTTTTTCACACCATTCTCTGTAAACCCTAGAGATGGTTGTGCGTGAAAATCCCAGTAGATCAGCAGTTTCTGAAATACTCAGACCAGCCCTTCTGGCACCAACAACCATGCCACGTTCAAAGGCTTCAAATCACCTTTCTTCCCCATACTGATGCTCGGTTTGAACTGCAGGAGATTGTCTTGACCATGTCTACATGCCTAAATGCACTGAGTTGCCGCCATGTGATTGGCTGATTAGAAATTAAGTGTTAACGAGCAGTTGGACAGGTGTACCTAATAAAGTTGTCGGTGAGTGTATACACTATAAGATTTCACTGATAACAGTGTAATTCTTAATTTGCCCTATGGGGGCAATGCGGGGAAATGGAATGGTTGCTACGAGATCAGATCACTGCTGATTTATGAGGGTCACAACAAAAAAATATGTATTTGATCCTTCTAACAAATAGAGACTGTTCAAAGTGGAGAATCCCTTTAAGGCACCAGAATTTTACAGTAATTCCTTGGAATGTGGGCAGATTCTATCTGGCATCTAATATACAGTATTAACGATATGTAATATCCATATTATCCCTAGTGATTAAATAATATTTGCTTTTAAGGAACAGGTAATATGCAGCCGAATCTGACTTTCACCAATGCTGCTGGACTTTTGTGCGTCCCGCGCCTCTGTGTGCCAGTCCTATTTCATGCTAATGATTTTTGATGAGCACCAATCAGGCATGAACGCCAAGCGCCCTGAACACTGGGCCATCTGTGTGATTCTCAGGTCACATCATACTATCAGTCTACAGGACATTTCCACCTCTGCCCACATGATATAAAACACTTAAAGGGGAAAAAAATCTAAAGTATATAAAAAATATTACTCTTAAAGGGGTTGTATGACATTGGGTAAAACTAATCTTGGACTAGCGCCACTCTAGGTTACAACTGGTATTGCAGCTCAATTATATTGACTTCACTAGTGCACTACAAGACACAGCCTCTGAAAAAGAGTGGAGCTGTTTCTGATTTTCTAAATCTATGAAACCCCTTTAAGAGTAATCAAAGGCGAATAAAAGGAAAAAAAGTTAAGGCTTGAGGCAACCTCAATACTAAGATATCAAAAAGCATCCGAAAGTTTTACAGTGGGATTGAGTTACAGTAACCCGGCATGGCCACTACACAGGAAATGGAACTATCGGCTTCCTGCTCCGTTATCTGTTCTAGTTCCGGCATCATATGTATTAATGAGCACCTGATCGGTTGCTGGTTGTCCACATTACAGCTTCCATCTTTACCTGGATTGAGTATGAACTGTTATATTTCGCATAGAGATTTGCCACCGGAATATCGGAGCCATTCATTGTGCAGGAGGAGTACGGAGCCTCTAAGTGTTCGGTCTGGTCCTAAAAGAAGAATATAAAATATAGAGACCCTTATAAAACTGATATATTCTTATGACATGTCCACAGTGATATGTGCTAACTGTGAAATGTATAACCCACTAGGCCACCAGGGACTATAGTATTCCATAGAATAGCTTAAAACCCTTGACTATCAGTTATTTACACCTGGACAACCACGGATATTACAAACCACTATGGAACTAGGAGTGTTCTGGGACACTAGCCCACCAGGGATATCAAAAATCACTCCTGAATAGGTGTCTTAAGAGTTATTAAGAGTTTTCTAAGGCAGGGTGCCACCAGGGATATTGTGAACCACTAGAGTAGTAGGATTATTAGGATTATAGGTGTTACAACGTGTTTCCTAAAACATTGGATCACCAGAGATATTATAAACCACTAGGGGACAAGAAGTCTTCTCAGAGTTGATAGAAGTTTCCTAAAAACTGAACCACCAGGGATATTATACAACATGAAGGAACTAGGTGTTACTAGGAGCTTTCTACTAGACCAGTGGTGGCGAACCTATGGCACGGGTGCCAGAGGTGGCACTCCGAGCCCTTTCAGTGGGCACTCAGGCTGTTGCCCCATGGCAGAGTTTGCCAGACAGGGATCCTCCTGCAGTTTCAGGACTTTCCATGCTTTGCATTATTTTAATGTGAAGCATCATGGTCTTCCTGAGACTGCAGGAAGAGAGAGGAGGTGTGGACAGGGTTAGGTTATCATTCTGTGTGACCCCTGAATCTTCCTGTTCAGGGGGCTGTCAAGGGAAGCTCCAGTGGCAATCCAAATTTCTTCTCCTTCTGACAAAGATATTGGTGCCCTCTGGCCCATTGAAAGCTGTGGTATAGCATGGAGCAAGAAGATTGTAATAAGTTACTGCAAGAATTGCTTTGTTGGCACTTTGCAAAAAATATGCAGGTTTTGGGTTTCAGTTTGGGCACTCGACCTCTAAAAGGTTTGCCATCACTGTACTAGACCATCAATGATGTTAGAGACCACTAGGGAACTAGGAGTGATCGAAGGTACTGTAGAAAGGGTTTTCCTAAGACACTGGACCACCTGAGATATTATTATCCATTAGGAAAGGGTGCACCAGCCATGAGGCACGTTGAGTCTCTTGCCTCAGGCAGCAACACCTGCCGTAAGATGGGAGGTAGCATCAGGGGCACAGTCACATGATACAAGGCAGGTCCTGACATTATTTTTAAGTGTCAGCATGGGTGTGAGACACTACATGGAGAACTCACTTACTACTTGGGAGTTAGTAGGAATCATCTAAGACACTTGGCCATCAGAGATTTTATGAAGAATGTTGGAAGGAGAAGTCTTTTAGTTTTTCTAGGAGTTTTATCAGACACCGGACCACCAAAGATATTGTAGAAGTCCACTAGGAGTTACTAGTAGCTTCCATCCACCTGAGAGTACTAAATCTTACCACACTCCCTCCCCATGGCTCCTCAGCTACCTGGGAGGCTGAGAACTTAAGTCAACAAATAAGATAACATCCACTTTCAAGTTAAGAACATTGTTATAATAACAGTCATAAACATGGAAGTAGAAAGAAAAAACTATTATGAGACCGTCCAAGGTCGGATTCACCCGGTTTTAACCAAACCAAAATGTGGCTGGCGTCCAATCAGATAACATTGTTCTAAGTTCTTTCCCATCTACATACCACAAGAACAGCTATGGAGGTCTCCGTCCCCGGCATGGCATAAATCCCCAGGTCCTTCAGGAAGGGGAAGCTCCTCTGCTGGTGGAGAATGAGTCTGGCAGCGGCCGTGCTCTGGAGATACGGAATGTATTCTTCTTGGTCAATGTCAAGAACCATTTTCAGTCCTATGGGAAACGGCACATGAGATCATACGTGAAATATCGTGAGGTCATGTCCTACTGGTGCCGGGACTAGAACACGATGTAAGGCTGTACCGTAGCACGGTGGGCACACGTCAGCGCCGGGGAGAAGAGGAGGGGGTGAGCGCTGCACACCCCCGCCCCTCTCCATATAGGAACATGGCGGACGTCACCGTATTCTGAGAAAAGACTGGACATGTCCTATCCTTTCACGGGGTACGGGACGGTGACGCACTTCTGCAGCACCGAATCGCTCCCGTACGGGGCCGTGCGCCGATTGCCGTCTATGGGGACGTATATATGCCGTATATATGTCGGCTGTATATACGTCCCCCATACGGCAGTGTGAATGCAGCCTTAGGCCGGTATTATGGGAGCCGTTTGCGGCACAAAATCAATTTAATGATCACAGAATTGAGAGTTGTCATCGTTGTCATCACAAAATCTATTTTGTGTTCACCAAAGTAAGATTTGGCGACCAAAATTTCCTTTTGTCATTACAAAAATCATTATTGTGTACATAAAATCAATTTACAGAAGGATAAGGAGATTTATCTGACAGTTTTCTGGCGGACAATAAATGTAAAAAGTGCAATTTCTGTCCCTTTGGTCTATTTTCCCCTCTGCAAGTCACTTTTACCAAAAGTAGGCATGACAGGTAGTGGGGCAACTATCGAAAATTGCTTTCGGTCTCTCATATTCCCTGACCAAAACTTTTAGTAGATCTGTCGTGCAGTGCACCGGTGGAGGGAAGCCCCAGTCTGAATACATTCCCCCCATTATGTTTGGGACCTAAAACCCCAGCTGTGAAGAGACATGCTGGACGTTAAATAGTCCCAAACTACCTCACAGCTTCCCTTTAAGGGGGTCAACAGTCTTACTGGCACATACTCAGGGTCGGCCCCAGGTTTCAATAGGCCACTGGGCGACAGACCCTTAGTGGGCCCCTTTGCAGTGAACTCATATGGTGGCATTAAAAATTCAGAAACTAAAACAGTCTCCTGTTCCCTAAAATATTCCCTAGTTTATCATTCCAAAGAGCCCCCTCCCATTATTATTTTATATACTGCCCCCTCATACCCATGGATTCCATATGTACAGCCTTATGTGGGCCCCCCAGCAGCCCTGGGCCCTGGCATACCATTACAGGCAGTCCCCGGGTTACATACAAGATAGGGTCCATATATTTGTTCTTAATATACTTGTATGTAAGTCGAAAATGTATATTTTATAATTGTAGTTCTAGCCGTATTCTGAATTCTGCAGGATGAGCCCTGATGTCTAAGTCTTCCTGGATGTATAGTATATATAATATATTTTAGGTTATCACAGAAGTTTTGGCTACTAACAAAGTTTTGATGGATTCCAAGCAGCAGCCGCCAGCAGAAGTTTGATTCCAGCTCTTGATGTGGCTGTGATGTAACTAGTGATGTAACTAGTGATGTCTGATGAGTAGAAGATAAGTCCAGCAGTCGCAGTGTTACTCAATATTATACGCAGCATTAACTTGTAACGTTATGTCCAAACACGAGACACAAACCCCGGAGAGATTTTTCCATAAGTCATAGTTGCAGAGAAGATTTCATCAGGAGACGGGAGGCAGCAAAGTGACACAAAATACAAAGTCACCTCTACCTACATGTATGGGAGCCGTATGATGATGATGTAAGTATAGGATGAAGTAAACTCATATCGTCCAAGTTTTTCTTCAAACAGCGCCACTCCTGTCCACAGGTTGTGCGCGGTACTGAAGTTCAGTCCTAGTCAGCGATTCATAATACCACACACAACTCGTGGACAGGCGTGGTGACGCTTTAGGAAGAATGCAATTCTAAAAACGCATTTCCGACATTGTTTTTCCAATCATTGTTTTTACAACTTTGAATCTGCGGCCCGGTGGACATCTCCCTTTTATTCTTTGGGTCAGTCCGATCACGAAGATACCACATTTATACAGTTTAATTATGTTTAAATAACTGCATACATCTTACAAAAAAGAATTCTGTGTAAGGTGTCATTTTTGTGGGATGAGCTTAAGTTTTCACTTCTTATTTAACATTGTTTGGGTGTCGAGATGGCAAAATAGTGGAAAGTTTGACATTTTCGGAAAAAAAGCAATTCTAAAAATGCAGTTCTGACATTTTATTCCAGGCTTTGTTTTAACGACTTTTAATGTGCGGCCCAGTTGACACCTCCCTTATATTCTTTGGGTCAGTACGATCATAAAGATACCAAATTTATACAGTTTAATTATGTTTTAATACCGGCGAACAGCTTACAAAAACGAATTCTGTTTAAGGTGTCATTTTTGTGGGACAAGCTACATTTTTCACTGTTTGTTTCTAATTTTTTTGGGTGGCGAAATAGTGGAAAGTTTGGACAGTGTTTACCTCTATGAGATAATTATTTGTATATTTTGATAGATTGGGACACTGTATTGCAGTATATTGCCGATTTAATACTGCCCCTGACCGGGGCAAATACAGATCGTTCCATGTCATACGAGGACAAAAGGTTAATATCCGCATTCAGTGCCAACAGTGTTCACAGGTGGAAGGAGCAGGTGTCTGCTGTGTATAATACAGCAGTCTTCAGTCCTATATAGAAAGGGCTCAGCCTGTGAACCTTCTCCATACTGTCTCAACAATGCTGTGCTCAATTTTTAGGGGTCTTAGTTCTTAAATTTAAGTAAAAAAATTAATAAAAAATAACATACAGCACAACACTTACATAGGTTTAGTCTGCAGTAAGGCTAAGCTGCAGTACCAGACACAGCCCACGGACAAGAGAGGCGCTGTCTCCAGTAATCTTCTTACTTCTAAGCCTCTGGTCACATGGCCGGCAGTTTTGTTTTTTTTTTTTTAATCAAAAAATCTGAATCTTTGCGTGGGTTGTCCTGAATTGACCCCCAATTTGCCGGACGTTCTCTGCACATGTAGCTCTAAGGTGGAAAGTGCAGCAGAATATGTTGTACGCTTTATAAATAGAGATTATCATAATTATTATTATTATGTTGTAACATGTCAGACGATAACATTGACATGAAGTTCCTGCCCTGGAAGGCGTCTTACAAGGCAAAAATAAACATACAGGTAACCGAACATCACTGCAGCAACATAATACCGCATCATGGTGTATAAACCCAAAACACAAGGGAGATGATAGACGCGGAAACCAGTTACTACGTGTTTCTATTCTTAGGAGAATGTGCCAGAGAAGGAGCCCCACCATAAGTGCATTTTTTTAATATTGGGCACTGTATGGCAGCATTTTTAGGCACTATATGGCAGTATAATACTTTGGGATAATTTTTGGCCCCGTATGGAGTTCTAATATGGGTCCGGTACATTGCTTCCTCATTGTATGACAGTGTTATACAGGCACTGTATGGCGCTATTTTTTATGTTTATGTATTATTTTGTATGACACTACATTTAGGTTACTGTATGGCGCTTTTATTAAGGTATTGCACTAATATTCTAGGACTATATGATACAAGTATCAGGGTATAATATTGCACTATATAGAGGACTTTAGTATTAGTATGGTATTGTATTTTTATATAATTAGAACACTGCTGTGCAATATTATGAGGGTACTATATTGCACTATTATTAGAGATCTACTCTGCACTATTATGAGGATATTGCACTAATAGTAGAGCACTGCATGGTAACTGTGTATTAGGGTTCTATGTGACACTATATGTAGGGTCACTATTATTAAGGTACTGTATGGCACTGTTAGTATACTATATAGCACTATTATTAGAGTACTGTATGGCACTGTTAGTATACTATATAGCACTATTATTAGAGTACTGTATGGCACTGTTAGTATACTATATAGCACTATTATCAGAGTACTGTATGGCACTGTTAGTATACTATATAGCACTATTATCAGAGTACTGTATGATGCTGTTATTATACTATATAGCACTATTATTAGAGTACTGTATGGCACTGTTAGTATACTATATAGCACTATTATTAGAGTACTGTATGGCACTGTTAGTATACTATATAGCACTATTATTAGAGTACTGTATGGCACTGTTAGTATACTATATAGCACTATTATCAGAGTACTGTATGGCACTGTTAGTATACTATATAGCACTATTATCAGAGTACTGTATGATGCTGTTATTATACTATATAGCACTATTATTAGAGTACTGTATGGCACTGTTAGTATACTATATAGCACTATTATTAGAGTACTGTATGGCACTGTTAGTATACTATATAGCACTATTATCAGAGTACTGTATGGCACTGTTAGTATACTATATAGCACTATTATCAGAGTACTGTATGATGCTGTTATTATACTATATAGCACTATTATTAGAGTACTGTATGGCACTGTTAGTATACTATATAGCACTATTATTAGAGTACTGTATGGCACTGTTAGTATACTATATAGCACTATTATTAGAGTACTGTATGGCACTGTTAGTATACTATATAGCACTATTATTAGAGTACTGTATGGTACTGTTAGTATACTATATAGCACTATTATTAGAGTACTGTATGGCAGTGTTAGTATACTATATAGCACTATTATTAGAGTACTGTATGGCACTGTTAGTATACTATATAGCACTATTATCAGAGTACTGTATGATGCTGTTATTATACTATATAGCACTATTATTAGAGTACTGTATGGCACTGTTAGTATACTATATAGCACTATTATCAGAGTACTGTATGATGCTGTTATTATACTATCTATCACTATTATCAGAGTACTGTATGGCACTGTTAGTATACTATATAGCACTATTATTAGAGTACTGTATGGTACTGTTAGTATACTATATAGCACTATTATTAGAGTACTGTATGGCAGTGTTAGTATACTATATAGCACTATTATTAGAGTACTGTATGGCACTGTTAGTATACTATATAGCACTATTATTAGAGTACTGTATGGCAGTGTTAGTATACTATATAGCACTATTATTAGAGTACTGTATGGCACTGTTAGTATACTATATAGCGCTATTATTAGAGTACTGTATGGCACTGTTAGTATACTATATAGCACTATTATTAGAGTACTGTATGGCACTGTTAGTATACTATATAGCACTATTATTAGAGTACTGTATGGCACTGTTAGTATACTATATAGCGCTATTATTAGAGTACTGAATGGCACTGTTACCACATGACTTTCTTACTTGGTGGAATAATGACAATGTTTTTGGACTCTCACGTTTCTCTTCTATTAATCACAGACTAATCCTCATAGATGGGGGGACAGGGGCTCAAATAAGGTTTCACATCACTAGACCACAATCCCTCCCTGTGTTCTTATCATATTTGATAGTGATTATTAGGGTATTGATATCATTACAGGAGAACAATTCCCTCTGGATGTGGAGTAATAGGACTAGGACCAGACACATGAGACTCAATGTACTGAGATATAAACAGTCAGAACATTGATCTATTTTGGGCAGCCGCTCTGAACACAGGGGCTGATGGCAGATAAAACCTGGCTTTATGGACAACTATTTCTGGATCCCTTTCAGGTCACATATTTACTTCTGTTTTGTATTTTAAGGCATTAAAAAAGAACTTTTATCTGTGATCTCTTCAGTATTGAGAGCAACTTCTGAAATATAAAACCCAGACCAGACTCCAAAAATAAATACAGAACCCAGACCATGTCCAAAGCACAGACCCCCAGCCTATCTAAAGACTTCAGACCAGACTCCAAAAATACAGACCCCCTAGACCTGACTCCATGAATAAATATGGACTCCAGACATTACTCCTAATATAAATTCAGACCCCAGACATTACTCCCAATAAAAATACAGACCCCAGACCTGACTCCATGAATAATACAGACCCCCAGACATTACTCCCAATATACATACAGACCCTAGACCTAACTCCATGAAAAAATACAGACCCCCAGACCTGACTCCCTACATAAATATATACCCCAGAGCTGGCTCCATAAATAAAGACCCCAGACCTGACTCCAGGAATAAATACAGACCTTACTTCCAATATAAATAGAGACTGGAAACCTCACTCCCTATATAAATATAAAATCCAGACCCCAATCCATGGATAAATACAGGCCCCCAACCTTACTTTCAATATAAATACAGACCCTAGACCGAACTCTAAAATAGGTTCAGACCCCTAGACCTGAATCCATGAATAAATACAGACACAAGACCTTACTTCCAAAATAAATACAGACCGCAAACCTGACTCCCTATATAAATATAAAATCCAGACCTGACTCCATGAATAAATACAGACCCCAGACCTTACTTCCAATACAAATTCAGACTCCAGACCTGACTCCCTATATAAACATAGACCCCAGACCAGACTCTAAAATAGATACAGAACCTGGACCTCACTCCATGCATAAATACAGAGCCCAGACCAGGCTCCATGCATAAATACAGACCCCCAGACCAGGCTCCATGCATAAATACAGACCCCCAGACCAGGCTCCATGCATAAATACAGACCCCAGACCAGGCTCCATGCATAAATACAGACCCCAGACCAGGCTCCATGCATAAATACAGACCCCCAGACCAGGCTCCATGCATAAATACAGACCCCAGACCAGGCTCCATGCATAAATACAGACCCCAGACCAGGCTCCATGCATAAATACAGACCCCCAGACCAGGCTCCATGCATAAATACAGACCCCAGACCAGGCTCCATGCATAAATACAGACCCCCATACCAGGCTCCATGCATAAATACAGACCCCCAGACCAGGCTCCATGCATAAATACAGACCCCCAGACCAGGCTCCATGCATAAATACAGACCCCAGACCAGGCTCCATGCATAAATACAGACCCCAGACCAGGCTCCATGCATAAATACAGACCCCCAGACCAGGCTCCATGCATAAATACAGACCCCAGACCAGGCTCCATGCCTAAATACAGACCCCCTGACCAGGCTCCATGCATAAATACAGACCCCCAGACCAGGCTCCATGCATAAATACAGACCCCAGACCAGGCTCCATGCATAAATACAGACCCCAGACCTGGCTCCATGCATAAATACAGACCCCAGACCAGGCTCCATGCATAAATACAGACCCCAGACCTGGCTCCATGCATAAATACAGACCCCAGACCAGACTCTAAAATAGATACAGACACTGGACCTCATTCCAGGAATAAATACAGACCCCAGACCAGGCTCCATGCATAAATACAGATCCCAGACAAGGCTCCATGCATAAATACAGATCCCAGACCAGGCTCCATGCATAAATACAGACCCCAGACCCGGCTCCATGCATAAATACAGATCCCAGACAAGGCTCCATGCATAAATACAGATCCCAGACAAGGCTCCATGCATAAATACAGACCCCAGACCAGGCTCCATGCATAAATACAGACCCCCAGACCAGGCTCCATGCATAAATACAGACCCCCAGACCAGGCTCCATGCATAAATACAGACCCCAGACCAGGCTCCATGCATAAATACAGACCCCAGACCAGGCTCCATGCATAAATACAGACCCCCAGACCAGGCTCCATGCATAAATACAGACCCCAGACCAGGCTCCATGCATAAATACAGACCCCCATACCAGGCTCCATGCATAAATACAGACCCCCAGACCAGGCTCCATGCATAAATACAGACCCCCAGACCAGGCTCCATGCATAAATACAGACCCCAGACCAGGCTCCATGCATAAATACAGACCCCAGACCAGGCTCCATGCATAAATACAGACCCCCAGACCAGGCTCCATGCATAAATACAGACCCCAGACCAGGCTCCATGCCTAAATAAAGACCCCCTGACCAGGCTCCATGCATAAATACAGACCCCCAGACCAGGCTCCATGCATAAATACAGACCCCAGACCAGGCTCCATGCATAAATACAGACCCCAGACCTGGCTCCATGCATAAATACAGACCCCAGACCAGGCTCCATGCATAAATACAGACCCCAGACCTGGCTCCATGCATAAATACAGACCCCAGACCAGACTCTAAAATAGATACAGACACTGGACCTCATTCCAGGAATAAATACAGACCCCAGACCAGGCTCCATGCATAAATACAGATCCCAGACAAGGCTCCATGCATAAATACAGATCCCAGACCAGGCTCCATGCATAAATACAGACCCCAGACCCGGCTCCATGCATAAATACAGATCCCAGACAAGGCTCCATGCATAAATACAGATCCCAGACAAGGCTCCATGCATAAATACAGACCCCAGACCAGGCTCCATGCATAAATACAGACCCCCAGACCAGGCTCCATGCATAAATACAGATCCCAGACCAGGCTCCATGCATAAATACAGACCCCAGACCAGGCTCCATGCATAAATACAGACCCCAGACCAGGCTCCATGCATAAATACAGACCCCAGACCAGGCTCCATGCATAAATACAGACCCCAGACCAGGCTCCATGCATAAATACAGACCCCAGACCAGGCTCCATGCATAAATACAGACCCCAGACCAGGCTCCATGCATAAATACAGACCCCAGACCAGGCTCCATGCATAAATACAGACCCCAGACCAGGCTCCATGCATAAATACAGATCCCAGACCCGGCTCCATGCATAAATACAGATCCCAGACAAGGCTCCATGCATAAATACAGATCCCAGACAAGGCTCCATGCATAAATACAATAAATACCAAAAAGAGACAACCCAGTACTCGATATACAGCTCCTATTACTAACCAATAACATGCAATACCAATAGAAGTATATAGGATACCCAAATAAATAAATAAATGATTAATCATATAACTTAATACTCATAATAAACAATATACAAACTTTATTAATCGGCCATCAAGAAAAACACAGTTAAAAACATACATAAAAGCCACAAAAAGTGTGGCGATGGTCAAAAGGTATTTCAATACATAATAAATACTCTCAAAGTAAATACACAGCAGTATATACAATTAGGCTGTAACCAATTATATTACCCACCAGGGTGTTGTATGTAGCCCAAATTGTTTAAAGCAGTAAAGTAAGACCACCGCCACAGCATCCCGAAGCGCGTTTCGCCGTCGCTTCCTCTAGGGGGTGTGCTGTGGTGTGGTGGATGCCTAGTATATACATCCACTATCCCAAAATCAATGGTACCTTAGGGCCAATTAAAGTGCAACGTGCCTGAGGGCAGGATGGTTAGCAGGTGTGTACAGCAGCGCATCGCCGTGGTCACCACGCTCCACGTTCTGTGGGCAGAAATGCCTTGTTGATGCCAGAGGTCAGAGGAGAATGGGCAGACTGTTTCAAGCTGATAGAAAGGCAACAGTGACTCAAATCGCCACCCGTTACACCCAAGGTAGGCAGAAGAGCATCTCTGAACGCACAGTACGTCGAACTTTGAGGCAGATGGGCTACAGCAGCAGAAGACCACACCGGGTGCCTCTCCTTTCAGCTAAGAACAGGAAACTGAGGCTACAATTTGCACAAGCTCTGCTGCGACATTCGGATGGTAGGGTCAGAATTTGGCGTCAACAACATGAAAGCATGGATCCATCCTGCCTTGTATCAACGGTTCAGGCTGGTGGTGGTGGTGTCATGGTGTGGGGAATATTTTCTTGGCACTCTTTGGGCCCCTAGGTACCAATTGAGCATCGTTGCAACGCCACAGCCTACCTGAGTATTGTTGCTGACCATGTCCATCCCTTTATGAGCACAATGTACCCTGTAACATCTGATGGCTACTTTCAGCAGGATAATGCGCCATGTCATAAAGCTGGAATCATCTCACACTGGTTTCTTGAACATGACAATGAGGTCACTGGACTCAAATGGCCTCCACAGGAACAGGAGATTCTCGACAAATCTGCGGCAACTGTGATGCCATCATGTCAATATGGACCAAAATCTCTGAGGAGCTTCCGGCACCTTGTTGAATCTATGCCACAAAGAATTGAGGCAGTTCTGAAGGCAAAAGGGGGTCCAACCCGTTACTAGCATGGTGTACCTAATAAAGTGGCCGGTGAGTGTATACTTCTATTGGTATTCCATGCATAAATACAGACCCCAGACCCGGCTCCATGCATAAATACAGACCCCAGACCCGGCTCCATGCATAAATACAGACCCCAGACCAGGCTCCATGCATAAATACAGACCCCAGACCCGGCTCCATGCATAAATACAGACCCCAGACCCGGCTCCATGCATAAATACAGACCCCAGACCAGGCTCCATGCATAAATACAGACCCCAGACCCGGCTCCATGCATAAATACAGACCCCAGACCCGGCTCCATGCATAAATACAGACCCCAGACAAGGCTTCTTGAATAAATAGACAGCAGACTCCAAAATGAACGGAGGTGAGTACATTATTTGGGACGCCCCACGATTGGTCTACAGTAGAAAACTGCCAGGAGAAAACTTTATAGACAAACATGTTTGGTGCAAAGTATATTCTCCGCCCATTACTGGCCTACTACAAGCTTTTGTGTTAGATTATCTTCAGAATAAATTAATAATTACTTATTACTAATTAAGTCTGCCCATAGAAAATGGTTTGTTGTAGAGTTTATAATTACTACCACCCATGCCCTCAGCTGTTTGGCCTAATCTCATTAGGGACACCACCTTTTTACTAGACAGAAAAATATAATAAAATAACAGCCTTAAGATCGAAAACAGGTGATGTCGCTCCACAGGAGGCCATTATATCGATTATAGCATCACACAACAGCATCCATTTTGAATCCTTTAGTCATATCCAGTGTAGTCAGGCTGTGTTTGTAGTCAGTAACTAGTGGAAACACATAACTTTGCATAGGAGCTGTGTAAAAACAAAAAAAAAACCCTTTTGCACTTCACTCAAATTCTACTTGTAATCTCCATGTTCTATCATTGACTATGAGGCAGAATATTCTAATCCACATACATGATATGGATGACTTGTGTGGAACATCAGGCAACATACGTCTAGTATTATCCCTATTTGCCGTTTGTGACTTTTGCATTTATATTCTTTTATGTTCTTATTAAGGTGATGACAAGTAGATCTCATTATGTAATACCAAACTGACGTGCAGGTCTGTGTATAGCTCAGATTATGCCGTGCAGCATCACGCCTACTCCCTTAGACCTCAAATATGAGACCAAATACAAAACTAATACATGGAAACAAATGGAATTTGGGAAAGATCCTTCCAAACTAATTGAGACCATGATTCCCTTGGGTAGGGTTGGCCCTTGGTAAATCTTCATCTAGACTAGGAGTTTCTTCTATGGGCAAAGTTAGGCTGGTCCACCACATCTCGTTTTGGAGAAGACACAGTGGGGCAAATTTACATAACCGGTCCTGATGTGATCCCCGATTCGGATGGTCCAACGAAGATGAAGTCCGTCGTGATTCACGAAGCTTGTGCGCCCGAGTTCCTGCATCCATCGCTTCCCCGCCGACGTCCGCCGGAGTTCACCTTCTTCTTCTCATTGCTCGCTGATTTTGCAACACAATTCGAAATGTTAAATCCTGCGCGTAGTCCGAATTCGTCGGGTTGTCCGATGGCCCGCCCCCCGATTTGTGTCCCGTGCAAGCCGGCACCGAAAATTCAGATCGTGTTCAGCAAAATACCCTGTTAAATGCGGCGCAAAACGGAAATCGTCGGGAAACCTGACGAAAATGCGCTCCGCTGACCTTTAGTAAATGAGCCCCAGTATATGGCTCATAATACAAAAGGTCTCAAAGGTCCAGCAGAAGACAACCCCATTTGCAGGAGACTTTAAAGCCAACCACTTGCCACTAAAATCTTTTTCTTATTCGACGTTTTACACACAAAGCATCTTTCATCACTTCCACCAATTCCACCTCTTTCCCCACTAAAGAAACCCTCACCTACCGAACTCTGCTCCTGGGTTAGCAGAAACCAAAAGCTCTTGACCTTCTTGGCCCCAGTTGAAGATGTAGCAGTTTCCGTAGTCCTGATCATAAATGTGGGTGAAATTTCTGCAAAAGAGAGATGGTTGTACAATTTTTCTAGTGGTTTTACTTGAACCTTCTTGCCATTATTTCGATATAGACAATAGACATATTTGAAATGGGTGGAAAGATACAATACATTTCCTACTATACTATTATTACCATATAATGGGTTCTTGTGCACAATGGCTCTTTACAATAAGCTGACCAGGATATAAACATTAATAAAGTGTTAAAACACTTTAAAACAGTTTAAAAACACAACAAAGATAAGCGCCGGCACCAGCTCACCCTGAGCTGGTGCACGGAATGTGCCGCTTATAAGCCCTACCCGAAGTGGTAGGTTTCCTTTAAGTTTTTAGGTGAGATAAACTGTTTCTAGAAGTATCTGGAAGTTGTTGATTCCACTGTCCTTTTTGATCGAGTGGAAGTCGGGAGCCACTGGTTTGTTTGTAACTTGGACCTGGGCCATTGGAGGCTCATAAGGTTACCATTAAATAGAAACCAACCTCATATATTGTAGGTCAGGTACCTTGTAGGTCAGGTTGGCCAAACCAGTGCTTGGGCAAAAGCCATCTAAGTTTATGACCAGTTGTATGTCTTATGTATTGATCCCATAATATAAACATCTCTTAAGATGATTTTACTTCCTCCTTACAGATCTTTGAGGCTCCTAAAAAATTAGAAGTATCAACTGAGGCATAGATGGACTTGGCACCTCCTTTGATGTTGCTTTCTATGGATCCTCCTATAACATTGCTAGTTTTGTTAAAGGGCTTACAGTGTATTATATCTTGTTATGCCTCTTTCTCCTTCATATTATCACACGGTACAAAGTGGTTTCTATTTTTACATTTTTATTACCTGTACATTTTAATGACTGTTCACCAAGCTATGAATGAACTTGCAGGCTCTAGGGATCGGTAAATATCTTTAGCTAGAACAATTCTTTAAAGTGCATTACATACTCTTATGTCTTGCATCCAGTACTGTAATCAGAACTATTTTTATTGGATTTAGATTTCATTTTAAGTATATTTCTATACTAGATAGAAGGACAATGTAAATTCTCTGGGTCTATAATATTGTTGATGGACATGAAGAGCAAAACCATACGGTGAAAAGGTTCTGCCACCTCTTCGAAACTCTTCAGCTGGCTCGTTTCCTGTTATGAATTTCCTTTGCCTCTTATAAAGCCATCCTTGAGGCTGGATTTCTCTGCCTGTGATTGATTAAGCTGGCATGTTTCTGGATTTGTGAGTGTTCCGATCTACCCTTGCAATTTTGACTGATCGTTACAGTTTTATCCTTCACATTATTCAGTGTAGTGAATGTTAACCAGTTGGCGACCCTCATCTAAGGTGGTCATCAAGTATACGCTTACCTACCTCTACCCTTATCTGACCTGTTAATGATACTCTACCGTAATCCATACCCCCCCATATACCTGTAGCTGCAGGTCTCCCCTCCGAACATGCATGTGAGGATCATGTCTTCCGCCTTGTAGCCCATTTCAATCTTATCTTGTAATGGAATTTTTGAGAAGATGTTCGAAAACTGTAGAAGATACCACTCCCGGATGGCTTGGAGGCCACTTGTGAAGTTCTTGTATTGACATTGCGTCCCATTGTTAGTGCACTGTAAAAAATGTCGACATATATTTGTATAAGATATTACATAGTCCATGAAATTTATGATTCTCTTTTTGGAGATTATTGTAGGATTCAAAAACTTAGACTTAGAGGTGGTTAAAATTCTGTAAAATTGTACAAGATTTAGTATCAGCAATAAAAATGTCAAAACGAGCCCTATGCAAACACTGGTCAAAAGGGCTGCAATACACAGCAGGGATTTGTATGGGATGGGCAATTTGCAAAACAATTTTTAAAAAATCCTAAAAAAACAAATGGCCTCAGAACAAGAACATTGCTTTGTTGCGTGACATGAGGACTCTGTATAAAAGTTACATCCACTGAATATCTGGATAGAACTTGCCAGAGATGATACAGAATGAATGCATTGTATCTCGATGCTCTATGTTCCAATAATTTATTTACTGGCTTCTTTTAAAAGTACACAGGACAGGATTTTACAAGGATTGAACTGCCTCTATGAGTGCCAGACACTTGGGTCACGTGTAGAAGCATGGCGAGCAATAGGGATCATGAGAAAGAGGGAATGGAACACTTACATGGTACAGGATAAGTAATGTCATGTATGTGCACAGTGACTGCACCAGCAGCAGAATAGTGAGTGCAGCTCTGGAGTATAATACAGGATATAACTCAGGATCAGTACAGGATAAGTAATGTCATGTATGTACACAGTGACTGCACCAGCAGCAGGATAGTGAGTGCAGCTCTGGGGTATAATACAGGATGTAACTCAGGATCAGTACAGGATAAGTAATGTCATGTATGTACACAGTGACTGCACCAGCAGCAGAATAGTGAGTGCAGCTCTGGGGTATAATACAAGATGTAACTCAGGATCAGTAGAGGATAAGTAATGTCATGTATGTACACAGTGACTGCACCAGCAGAATAGTGAGTTCAGCTCTGGAGTATAATACAGGATGTAACTCAGGATCAGTACAGGATAAGTAATATCATGTATGTACACAGTGACTGCACCAGCAGCAGAATAGTGAGTGCAGCTCTGGAGTATAATACTGGATGTAACTCAGGATCAGTACAGGATAAGTAATGTCATGTATGTACACAGTGACTGCACCAGCAGCAGAATAGTGAGTAAAGCTCTGGGGTATAATACAGGATGTAACTCAGGATCAGTACAGGATAAGTAATGTCATGTATGTACACAGTGACTGCACCAGCAGCAGAATAGTGAGTGCAGCTCTGGAGTATAATACAGGATGTAACTCAGGATCAGTACAGGATAAGTAATATCATGTATGTACACAGTGACTGCTCCAGCAGCAGAATAGTGAGTGCAGCTCTGGGGTATAATACAGGATATAACTCAGGATCAGTACAGGATAAGTAATGTCATGTATGTAAACAGTGACTGCACCAGCAGCAGAATAGTGAGTGCAGTTCTGGGGTATAATACAGGATGTAACTCAGGATCAGTAGAGGATAAGTAATGTCATGTATGTACACAGTGACTGCACTACCAGCAGAACAGTGAGTGCAGCTCTGGGGTATATTTCACAAAGCTCAAGAATGATGGGGTTTCCTATCATATTCCGCTTCTTCACACACCCCTCCCCCGATCAGTCTAGTCTAGTGAAGCAGAAGTTTAGCTTCCGAGCCAAATAGGTTTGCGTGTAGCTTACTCAGACCAGACACAAGTGAAGGTTTACAAGCACAATTATACCAGAAACCTTTTATAATCTCACATTGTGTTCTAGAGAGGTGCAACCATTTACCAATTTATGGTCTCACACTACACATACTCCTCCCAGGTTCACTTACCTTTCACTTTTACAACATTGTGGCTGGTACATCTTGT
The DNA here is from genome assembly GCF_040894005.1 of Engystomops pustulosus. Taxonomy (NCBI): domain Eukaryota; kingdom Metazoa; phylum Chordata; class Amphibia; order Anura; family Leptodactylidae; genus Engystomops; species Engystomops pustulosus. The sequence goes on from NC_092418.1 coordinate 22,619,560, forward strand.
TATATGAATTTTATAACGCTGCTACAAGGAATGGAAGGGATAGATTTATACTGTTCTTACCAATGGAGTTTCCTCTGAGTTGTCTTTATGCAAATAATCTTTTGGGTGCGAAGGATATTGGGCACTTACCAGCTGTATGGCCACTTTGTATCTCTCAGCATAAGTTGTTCGGTTGTCATTGGTTGCATTGATCTGAGAATAATCTGTGCTGCTATCAAAGATGTTATACACTACTGGATTATCGGGGTCGTTTTCGTCAATGACAACTAGTGGCATGTGGTTCCACAAACTTGGGTCAAAGGTCACGTTTTGGCTTATGTTTGCTGGATTTGACATGCTGGGGTTCGTTTGGCTGGAGAACTGGATCCGGTCCAAAGCTGTGTCAACCAGAGCATCCAAATCACGTAGAAATGGTTTTACTCTGGAATATCTGAAATCAGAAGAGGCGACCAAATTTAACATCATGTGATAAAGTCTTTCGAACCTGCTACTATTACAGATCCATCATATAGGACAGTGATGGCGAACCTTTTGGAGACAGAATGCCCAAGCTACAACCAAAACCCACTTATATGTCACAAAGTGCCAACATGCCAATTTAAGCAGTAACTTATTGATCTGCTGTATCACAGGTTTTAATCGTATTGGCGTCCTGAGTTCACCAATACAATAGAAAGATAATGGAGAAATTTGGATTGTAGCTTCCTTCCAGGGTCCCCTGAAGAGGCAGAATCAGGGGACCCAGAGCAGGAGCTCCAATGACAATCCACCTCTATCCACACCGTCTTGCTCCTCCTGTAGTCCTGGCAGCCCTGAGCATGGCACGTCCTGGATTGTATCACAGGAGGAAGCCTTAGCTGGCAAACGCTGTGATGGGGTGAAGACCTGGGTGCCCACGGAAAGGGCTCTGAGTGCCACCTCTGGCACCTGTGCCAAAGGTTCACCATTACTGATATAGGACCATATATCTGATATGTACTACTCACTTATAAGGATTGGCATTGCAGACGGTCACGGCTGGAAACACCATAGCGTTGAACCCAATGGAGAGAGAAACGCTAACCCCATAGGACAGATACGTTTGTATGACGAGACCCCACTGCCAGAAGACAAGGGCGGCAAAAAATAAGGTCAAGATGAACCACATGACTCTCTTTTTGGGGCCCTCAGAGATAATCCGCTTTGGTCCATGAGTATTGGTGTTATTGCAGAACCAGACCAGTAGCTCCTTATAGGTGTAACCTGGACCCTTCTGCATCCGGTGTAGGGCCTTCGTGAAGTATCTTTTGACTTTCTTCATCTTGACCTGCATGATGTCCAGAGATTGATAGTTTTAATAGATTTTTAATACATTTCTTAAAGTAGTTTATAAATCCTGAACAAGAGTTGGAGAGGGACACAAAGAACCAGTCAACTATTCAAGGCCAAGTAGCTGCTACAAAGCCAAACCTTTTATTTTTTTGGTAAACAACCTTTAAACCAGGGGTGTAACTTGAGGGGGTGCAGAGGTTCCGATTGCACCTGGGCCCAAGAGGTTAAGGGAGCCCTTATGGTGTCACTTTCCCATATGAGAAGACTAGTACTATAAACCATACATTATAGTCGGGGCCCGGCACAGACTTTGCACTGTGGCCAATCAGCTTCTAGTTACGCCAATCTACTAAACTATTAGTACTAAGCAAAATCACATTTAGGTTATATGAGTCCAGACTTTTATGGACTCATCCTTGACCCTTCGTTGGTAAAATGAAACAGTTTTGGGTATCAGAAGCCACGACACCCACATTGTGATTACTAAGAAGGCTTTAGCCTCTGCCTTCATCTTTAAACTTTCATTTTGCGTACTCCCAAACTCGTCGGACCGGAAACCTGATGTATTCAATTGCTTCATCGTTTCACAATTTCGCTAACTATGCTTCAATTATATTATTTCATCAGCTGCCAACACATACCTGCATAACCAGCCAATAAACACCCACAGGACTACTACACACATGTTCTCTATGGGGAGTAGGATGGCTTACTGGCACAGCAACTGGTTAAGAAGACCTCTAAGTTGTCCCTAACTTGGCATTTTTAAGCCCCATTTCCTATTGAGTCTGTATTTTCGAGTTGTGAAGACGCCCAGACCCTAAGGGGAAGATAAGAGGGAGGGCTCACCTCAGACACTGACCAGTTTCCACAAATTATAAGGCAATGAAAGTCAACATGTCTGATCCTCCTTAGGCAATGATGCCATAATGGTAGAGTTTGGAGGACTTGGCATTAAAGTGGGCCTGAAGTTGGAGAATTAGCAATTTTATGGTAAAGATTAAAAATTTTCTAAATTCTCAATCTGATACATGATGTACAGTATGTAATATCTATGATATGTGCTGTCTCCTATATATATTTGCCCATAATAGAGATATGCAGGTAACATGATATTCTTAGAGCATGGAACCATCTTTTTCCATAACGTTGTCTATTCTAGTTGAATATGTAGATGATACAGAGCCCAGAATTTCTTCCCACGATCCACAAAAAGAGATACACAGCCAGGAAAGAGGGTTATTATTAGTACAGGTACATTGAAGGAACTAGTAGGTGGAGCTCCTCATAAAGTTGTTTGGGTAAAATGGCTGAAAAACTAACCCAACTAGTTCAATGAATGGGCCAAGTGTCAAATGTTGTCTCTTGTACTTCTTGGAACTGCCGAGAGTGAAAAACACTTAGTGATTGTGATCTAAGTACAAGCTCAGAGTTTCCCGAATACATTGTTGTCATTCTATAATATCCTAATAATTTTAGGCTAGGAAACAACCTAAAGTAGATGCCTACAATGAGACAAGACCATGGCTATATTGTCAAATACCTTTTCTTCCCATTGTACCTCAAACTCACCTCCTATCCTCAAGATTGGGGATTGTGGGGCACATTTACTAAGGGTCCGTTGGACGCATTTCCGTCGGGTTTCCCGTATGTTTCCGTTTTGCGCTGAATTTCCACGGGTTTTTGGTGCATACAATCGGATTGTGGCGCATTGCTGCCGGCTTTCATGCGACACAAATCGGGGGCGGTTTCCATCGGACAACCCGACTGATTCGGACAAACCGAGGAATTCAAAAATCCAATTGTGTTGCAAGATCAGCACTTACATACACCGGGAAGAAGAAGGTGAACTCCGACGGACCTCAGCGGGGGAAGCGACACATGCAGGAAATTGGACGCACGATCTTAGTGAATCGCGGCAGCTCTGAATCCTCGCCGGACATTCCAGATCGGTGGCGTCAACGGGACGGGTAAGTAAATGTGCCCCATTGTGTTTGATTGCTGAGGTTGCTGGCCTGTGGGGAAGGCCTCACTTACCACAAGAGTAGGAGCGTACAAGGAGCTTTAGTCACTTCTATGGGACAACAGCAATGGCTATGTCCTACAGCCTGAAAGAAGTAAATGAAGTGCCGGTCAGGCATGTGCGCCCATACTCCAGTCACTAGGGACTTTACCTTCTTCTAGATCAACATTGTGGGATTATAAATTCACTGTGATGGACCACCTTCGGAATTCATTATAATCTACTATACCATTATTTGGTAACATACGGTGGTCCTTGACTAATCTACAAAAGAGTCAAGGTGAAGCATCTCATGTTTGTGATTATAATGGGACCAAAGATGTTACTGTAGTAAAAACTAGAATACCTCCTTGTGACCAGGTTGTATCGGCTTTTGTCCGTCTGTCCATGGATGAGAACAGATACAAGAATCACAAACATCTCATTATTAATTCAGCTACTCATGTTGTAGTAGAGAGGTGATGGCAACAACCATAGACATTACTGGGAAGCAATCCAAAAAGTTATGTTCCCCCAACAAGATTCTAGGCTCCGTCCTTCTTATATTCTGGGTCTATATTGAGAATCTGTCAGGATTTTGAGGGCTTAACAGGGGATGTTAAGTTGACTTCATTAAAGTCTGAGGCTAATGGGCAGGTTTATATGACAAATTCCCTTTAGAAACCCAAAGGATCAGGTTATCTAGAGGAATGATGTTCTTGTGGAGAATTTCCATAGTAAAGAGGAAGGAGTTCATTTGGTTTGATTCAACAGTTGGATTTTTACATGAAATCCAATGTCAAAGTAAGTAGTCACTTGGCCATTTAATAAGCACAAGCACACCTGGTTCTCAACCTTGACTGGGGTCCGGTCACCGTCATCATCTCACATTCTGCATTATGGAGCCAATGTAACTGCAGTTTAATGATTATTATAGCTCAAGTATATCTAAGGGGGAGCACAGTCCTTATAGCTCGCTGACAAAGCCCTTGAGATGTGTACCTTACTGTGTGAGTGCTTGCTTAAGAATCACTGGAGTGTTGCTGTTCAAAGATTTCTGTCCCTTCTTTTTTATAGTAAAGGGAGGTATGTGGTTGTATAATAATACCGAAAAAAACCACATAGAGGTCAACTAAATATATGTTGTAAAGCAACATTGATGAAACCATGCGATAGCACAACTACTCTCACGAAGGAGACGTACATAGGGGAGCAAACCTAAAGTGCTCTACAAATGGGGTCTTAGTTTATTATAAATGTCACCCACTGCTTCATTGTTACTACATTAATTGGCTCGGATGCTGAGACAGGCAACCAATGTCCATCACCAAGAAAGTTTTCAAGCGTAGGACCTCTCTACAACTCTACGCCTTCATCCTTCTCTTTTGTGAGTCGATGACACTGTCTGTCAAAATACTGGGGCATATTTACTTACTCGGTCCAGTCGCAACCCAACGGCGCGTTCTCCGATGCGGATTCGGAGCTTGCCAGGCCTCACTAAGGTCCGTGCGCCTGATATCCACCAGATGTCGCTGCTGCGCCGAGGTCCGCCGGAGTTCACCTTCTTTTTCCTGGTGCAGGTGTGTGCTGATCTTGCAACACAAACTATTTTTTAAATTCCGCGGTTTTTCCAAATACGTTGGGTTTTCCAACAGCCACGTCCCAGATTTCTGTCGCGTGAAAGGTGGCGCTGATGCGCCACAATCCGATCGCGTGCGCCAAAATCCTGGGGCAATTCACTGCAAATCGGAGAAATTCGGGAAACCCGACAAAAATGCGCGATTCGGACCCTTAGTAAATGAGCCCCACTGAGTCTGGTTGGTCTAGGACTGTCTTCCACCATGGAATTTTCCAATTTTTTGGAGGAGAATTTATGTATTGTGGTGAAAATTTAGTTTCAATACTTAGCAGGAATTTATTATCTCTCTATATTATCAGACTACTCCTATTGTATGGCAGCACCTTGCATTTTGTTTTGCAAAATTGAGGCTCCAGACAACAATGATAATTTGTCCACTACAGTCAACCATAAGTTTGGATGTTAGAGCTGTTTTTGTGTTGGGCTTTTCATGCCCCACCCAAATCCTGGGGAACATGCCCCTGTTGCATTCTCTATCTATGCCTCTGTGTAAGAATCTACAAGTCACTTGTTGGGGTTGTAGCCGGACCCCATGACGGTACCTGCAGAAGTAAAGTTAATACTTTGATTTGAATAAGCACTTTTGACCCTCTCATCTTCTTAAGCTTATAGAACATAAAGAGCTTGTCCTTACCCTGCCCTGGGGTTGGTCCAATTCTTTGACTCACCAAATAATGGGGCTCCTATGACGTGTGTCTTTCCTTCATTACATCTTTCCTGGGAATCCAGTTAGTCAGCTTCAGTAATATTCAGAATTCTATAGTTCTATAGTTCCACGACTCATAAACCTTATACGATTGCATTTAGACTGAACGATGACCCCGTGCCTTGTACAAACCCATTATTCTGGATTTTCCAGAGTTTTAAAGGATTGAAAGTTGTCAGGCGGCAAAAAATACCTGACACCTCGACTGCAATAAATTGTAAAAACACCAGTCTTACCATTTGTTGACAAAACCAGCAGATAAGAGAATACGACCATTTACTGAACCTTTCCCACAAACTGCAGTAGCAAATCTTCTGTTGTCATAACATTTACACAATGCACAGGAGTTTTAAAGGCAATAACGTCCTCGAGATAAGAAACAACTAAAATTCTACTTTCAGTCAAGCGTAAAAAACACTGAAATCACTGGGTACAAAACTGCTCCAATAATCATAGTTATAGCTAGAGATGAGCGAGCACTAAAATGCTCGGGTGCTCGTTATTCGAGACGAACTTTTCCAGATGCTCGAGTGCTCGTCTCGAATAACGAGCCCCATTGAAGTCAATGGGAGACCCGAGCATTTTTCAAAGGGACCATGGTTCAGGAATAAAATGTGTTATTTAATTGAAAAAGAATGTCTTCTGATAAGTGATCAGATGTATGCAAACATCTGCGATCTATTCTTCACTGTTCCGTGCGTATATTATCTCCCGACAAGTTAGCAGATGTGAAGAACAGTGAAGAATAGAATAAAAACAGTGAACACAGGATCATTTAAGTGAAAAACGCAGTGAAAAACACAGTGAAGAATAGATTGCAGATGTTCGGCACATCTGCTTACTTGTCGGGAGATACGCTGTCCCGGGATCCGCTCCTCTTCTTCCACTGAAGTCTCCCCGATGTCTCCGTGCTGCCCGATGTCTCCGTGCTGCCCGATGTCTCCCTGCTGCCCGATGTCTCCCTGCTGCCCGCGATGTCTACCTGCTGCGCGCGATGTCTCCCTGCTGTGCGCGATGTCTTCCTGCTGCGCGCGATGTCTCCCTGCTGCCCGCGATGTCTACCTGCTGCGCGCGATGTCTCCCTGCTGCGCGCGATGTCTCCCTGCTGCGCGCGATGTCTCCCTGCTGCGCGCGATGTCTTCCTGCTGCGCCCGATGTCTCCCTGCTGCGCCCGATGTGTCTCTGCTGCGCCAGATGTGGCTCTGCTGCGCCTGATGTGTCTCTGCTGCACCCGATGTGTCTCTGCTGCGCCCGATGTCTCCCTGCTGCGCCCGATGTCTCCCTGGTGCGCCCGATGTCTCCCTGGTGCGCGATGTCTCCCTGCTGCCGTTCCGCGTGTATCTTCCGACAAGTAAGCAGATGTGCCGAACATCTGTAATCTATTCTTCACTGTGTTCTTCACTGTGTTCTTCACTTAAATGATCCTGTGTTCACTGTTTTTATTCTATTCTTCATTGTTCTTCACTGTGTTTGTTTAATTAAATGCTCGATCTCGAGCAGGGGAAATACTCGTCCGAGCAACGAGCCGTTTCGAGTACCTTAATACTCGAACGAGCATCAAGCTCGGACGAGTATACTCGCTCATCTCTAGTTATAGCACAAACAAGACTAGCGGATGCTCCTCCCATGTGCTGCATATGTCCCGAATAGGAGACCCAATCTCAGTGATCCGAGTCCATGGGATGCTCTATGTTTTTATCTCTGCTTTCCAAAATCCATCATTTTCCCCAAAAAGTTTTTCCACCTGTTTTTGTAGGACAAGTTCCAGTTCCCAATAATTTATTCTAAAAATCCAACCACAATATTTTTGAGGTGGAATTAAAAAAAAATTAGCAAATACATCAGTATAAAATTTACATTGTACTACGCTGTTGACGTTTTCTGTTGACGGACTTGTGTGAGGGTTTGTTTTTTTGGGGAGCCAGGAGTCGTTTTTAAGAGTGCTATATTGAAGATTTATTATTTTTTGGTCTTGTTTTTTCTCTGCTGTAGATGAGTGAGATGCCAAAAACATCAACTGTGGTCTTTTGAATGTTTTTTTCTTTGAGTCACCGGGTGGGAAGAAATAGCTACATTTTATTAGATTGGAAATGTCTAAATCTAATAAATAAGATTATTTATATTTCTTATTTGATTGTTTATAATATTATCTATCTTCTCTATTTATCCATCTCATATCTATCTCATATCTATCTCATATCTATCTCATATCTATCTATCTATCTATCTATCTATCTATCTATCTATCTATCTCATATCTATCTATCTATCTATCTCATATCTATCTATCTATCTATCTATCTATCTATCTCATATCTATCTATCTATCTATCTATCTATCTATCTATCTATCTATCTATCTATCTATCTATCTCCTATCTCTATCTATCTATCTATCTATCTATCTATCTATCTATCTATCTCATATCTATCTATCTATCTATCTATCTCATATCTATCTATCTATCTATCTATCTATCTATCTATCTGCATGTGTTTAACAGAACATAGGGCTGTTTGGAAGGTTTTATATTTTGCACAATATTTTGTGATACTTTTTTATACCCTGCTGCCGTGGTGACTGAAAATTGCACTGACCCATCATCCCTCCCGCTACCCGCCAGCTTTATATATTGTAGGATACAGGATAAATATTAAGATGGTATTAAAGAGACCCTCAACCTTCTTGTGATATATCTTTATAGTATATGCTTGGAATCTTTCTCATTAAATCTACATTTCAGTTCCTTTAAATATTTTGCGTATAAATTGTCCGTCCCCTAATGGGTAACACCTATTTTTTATGGTATCAAACCATGCAGATCCTTAAATGTTATTTGGGAGATCACAAGTCACTCTGAGCTGCCCTGTTCAGGAGAAACCCCCTGTAATATACTTCCCTCTCCAGTATCAATGGAAATGGACCAGACAAGCTGGAATGTGATCGGACTGGATAGGAGTCTTATCTGCAGAATTGGTCCTTTTGGGGGTAGCTAATTGCTATTGAGGACATATTAAGTAATTATGCAAATAAGTGCGATGCAAAGTTGTAGAACCCGCCCCGTACCCCCCCTCCCGGCAATGAGTTGTAAAGCTTTACTCTAAGTGACATGGATAACGTCAGACTGTCACCTTCTGGCATCCTCAGTATTTGAGGGCTCAATTCTAACCTTCTGTACTTTTCCTAAAGTATGTGCACCAGTAACGCAAGAATAACAAAAAATTACAAAGGACACAATGTTCACCGACCAGGGAACATGAATAATACAGAAAACATGGCTTCAATGACTATGCTCCCCGTAGTGACTGGAGGCCATGTCAATGAGGGAACATGAACACAATGGTCAAGAGAAATCAAGGCTGGATATGTGTTAGTTCTTTAGGATAGTCTCTAACAATGGCAGGATAGTCTCAAAGAATCAATGCTGGATATTTGTTAATAGATGGAACTGTAGGATAGTCTCTAATGACAAAGAGAATCTATGTTTGTACTGTAGGATAGACTTATTGGTAGGATAGTCTATAATTTATGCTGCATATGTGTTAATACACAGTACTGTAGGATAGTCTCCAACAAAAAAAGTATCAGTGCTGGATGTATGATACTACTGTAGGATAGTCTCCAACAAAATGGAGTATCAGTACTGAATGTATGATACTTCTGTAGCATAGTCTCCAACAAAATGATGTATCAATGCTGAATATATGATATTACTGTAGGATAGTCTCCAACAAAATAAAGAATCAATGCTGGATGTATGATATTACTGTAGGATAGTCTCCAACAAAAAAAAGTATCAGTGCTGGATGTATGATACTACTGTAGGATAGTCTCCAACAAAATAAAGAATCAATGCTGAATGTATGATACTACTGTAGGATAGTCTCCAACAAAATGGAGTATCAGTACTGAATGTATGATACTTCTGTAGCATAGTCTCCAACAAAATGATGTATCAATGCTGAATATATGATATTACTGTAGGATAGTCTCCAACAAAATAAAGAATCAATGCTGGATGCATGATATTACTGTAGGATAGTCTCCAACAAAAAAAAGTATCAGTGCTGGATGTATGATACTACTGTAGCATAGTCTCCAACTAAATAAAGAATCAATGCTGGATGCATGATATTACTGTAGGATAGTCTCCAACAAAATAAAGTATCAGTGCTGGATGTATGATATTACTGTAGGATAGTCTCCAACAAAATAAAGTATCAGTGCTGGATATATGATACTACTGTAGGATAGTCTCCAACAAAATAAAGTATCAATGCTGAATGTATGATACTACTGTAGGATAGTCTCCAACAAAATAAAGTATCAATGCTGAATGTATGATACTACTGTAGGATAGTCTCCAACAAAATAAAGAATCAATGCTGAATGTATGATACTACTGTAGGATAGTCTCCAACAAAATAAAGATTCAGTGCTGGATGTATGATACTACTGTAGGATAGTCTCCAACAAAATAAAGAATCAGTGCTGGATGTATGATACTACTGTAGGATAGTCTCCAACAAAATGAACTATCAGTGCTGGATGTATGATACTACTGTAGGATAGTCTCTAATGACAAAGAGAATAAAACATGTATCTATGTTTGTACTGTAGGATAGACTTATTGGTAGGATAGTCTATAATTAAGTGGAGAATTAATGCTACATATCTGTTAATACACATTATTGTAGGATAGTCTCAATTGAAATAAAGAATCAATGCTGGATGTATGATACTACTGTAGGATAGTCTCTAATGCTTCATGGTTCTTTAATGACATAGAGAATTGACCCTGGATATATATTTCAGTCTTTAATGACGTATGGGTAAAATAATCTCTAGTGACACAAATAGTTAATACCATATATATATATATATATATATATATATATATATATATATATATATCAGTACTGTAGGATAATCTCTAATTACTTTTGGGTAGGATGATCTCTAGCGTCATAGAGAATTATTACTGGATCTATGTCAGTACTGTAGGATAATTGTCTATAAGGGCTTATGGGTTCAATAGTCTCTAATGATGTAATAAAAATGGACATACATCGGCTACGGAAAGTATTCAGACTCCTTTCAATTATCACTCCCTTAATTGGTAAAATCAAAAAATTTGTTTTTTTTGCTCATTAATGTACAGTCTGCCTTCATCTTGACCGAAATCAGATATTTCAGTATATGTGCAGATATTTTTGTTAGTTTATTAAACAAGAAAAACTGAAATCTCCCCTGGAGATAAGTATTCAGCCCCTGGAGAGAAGTATTCGGCCCCTGTGGATAGGTATTCGGCCCCTGGTGATGAGTATTCGGCCCCCGGTGATAAGTATCCGGCCCCCGGTAATAAGTATTCAGCCCCGTTGCTCACTGTTGAGTAGAAGCTTTGCAGCTGGTGCAGCCAGGAGTCTTCTCCCATGATTGCTTACTTCGCCTAGACAGCCAGGTCAAGGAAGAGTTGTGGTCATCCTAAACTTCTTCCTTTTAAGGATTATGGAGGCCACTGTGCTTTTAGCAACCTTGAGTGCTGCAGAAATTCTTTGGAAACCTTGGCTAGATCTTTGCCTTGCCCTAATTATGTCTCTGAGCTCCCTGGGCAGTTCCTGAGACCTCATGATTCTCATATGCTCTGACATGCACTGTGAGATCTTATATAGACAGGTGTGTGCCTTTCCTTATCCAATAGTCCAATCAGTTTAATTAAACACAGCTAGATCCCAATGAAGGAGTAGAATCATCTCATTGTGGATCAGAAGGAAATGGACAGCATGTGAATTAAATACGAGTGTCACAGAAAAATACTTAGAACCATGTGATATTTCAGTTTTTCATGTTTAATAAAATAGCAAAAATATCCACATTCCTTTTTTTCTGTCAAGATGGGACAGTGTGTACATTAATGTGCAAAAAAAGACATTGGGGCACATTTACTAAGAGTCCGAATGCCGCATTTTCGTCGGGTTTCGCAATTGTTTTCCATTTTGCCCTGAATTGCAACGTGTTTTTTCGCACACGATTGGATTGTGGCGCATCGGCTTGCATGTGACACAAATCGGGGGTGGGTGGGGGGGTGGCCGTCGGACAACCCGACTGATTCAGACAAACCAAGGAATTTAAAAAGCAAATTGTGTCGCTAGATCAGCACTCACATGCACCGGGAAGAAGAAGGTGAACTCCGGCGGGCCTTGGCGGGGGGAGCGACACATGCAGGAAATTGGGCGCACGATCTTAGTGAATCGCGGCAGACCTGTCGGACAACGCACGGCGGGGATCGCAATGGGACGAGTAAGTAAATATGCCCCATTTTTTGATCTTACTAATTGGCTGCAATGAAACAAAGTGTAAAAAATGCAATGGGGTCTGAATACTTTCCGTACCCACTATATGTAATTTTATAGTACTGTAGGATAGGCTCTAATAAGTTAAAGATAGGATAGTGACTAATGATCTCGGGAATCAATGCTGGATATACGATATCTATATATTATCAGATAATATTAGGAAGCCTGACTAGCTTTGACTGGCCATAAAATGTGGTCTAGAGCTATATAAAAACATTCACCAAAATTTGCTCTATGTAATCTAAATAAAAAACATGGCTACTTTCTTTCAAAAACAGCGCCCCACCCCCCCATCACTTGATTTATTTTAATACCAGACACAACACATGGACCATGATCTTGTTCACGAATACAGCCAATTTTTTCTAACTCTGGATAACCCCTTTAAGTATAACAATAAGTCAAGTCAGATAATCTAAGTGAAGGATTGTTTTTGCATTCATCCCTACCATACGATGACCTCTGCAATGTACCTCCAGCCCGATAGTCTCCTGTATGTTATCCTTGATGTTCTTCAATACTGTTCTTCAATACTTCACCAAGTCTACCGTTGAGAATGAGAGTAGTAGTAGCTGCCAGATAGGAGAGGGGGAGGGGATAGTCTTTGAATACATGTTATACATGGCAGTGGGAATTTCCTACTTGCATCCTGGGTGTAGAGCTCCGATGATGTGAGCAGACACACAATACAAGACCCCCATTTACATCTCTATTTACAACCTTGTCAAGTTTCGACTGTACAGTGCGGCACTTAACAGCTTAAAAACACAGCCAGTTTTTCCAGTTTCCCAGTTTTTTTTACTGTCCAAATAACATAATTTTTACATGTCCAATTAAAGGTCGTTGTATTAGGGTTTGACTTTTGTTGGGTAGGTTTAATTTTTCAATAGCACCCCGTCCCCGGAGTTCACAGAAAGTGTATCGTCCAATGATAATGCATTCACTAAGCTCGTGCGCCCGATATCCTGCATGTGTCGCTTCCCGTCTCCGGTCCAACAGAGTTCACCTTCTTCTTTCCGGTGCATGTAAGTGCATGGGCTTCCGACACAATTTGAAAGTTAAATTCCGCGCTCGGTCCGAATCAGTCGGATCGTCCAATGGTACGCCCCCAAATTTGTGTCACATAGAAGCAGCCGCACTGCACCACAATCTGATCACATGCAACACAATCCCACTTGTTAAATACCCATGCAAGACGTGTAATCCCCGAAAAAGGTGCACGAAAGTGCGATCCACGACCCTTAGTAAATGAGCCCCAATGTGTTTAGTTTTAGTACTGAAAAAATTATAAAAAATTGTCAATGGAAATATTTGAGGACTCGTTTTATGGGGGTTAGCTTTCATTTTCTGCTGGTACAATTTGCTAGTACTTCAGTATTGTAGATTACTATGCATTTGTGTATCAGCATTCAATTACACATAATGGGGCACATTTACTTACCCGGTCCTGTCGCAATCCCTGATCCGGACGGTCCGATGAAGATGAAGTCCGGCGCGATTCACCAACATCGTGTGCCCGATATCCTGCATGTGTTGCTTTCCCGTTCAGGTCCGCCGGAGTTCACCTTCTTCTTCCTGGTGTATGTGAGTGCATGTCTTGCAACACAATTTCCGATGTTAAATCCTGCGCATTGTCCGAATCTGTTGGATCGTCTGACAGTCCGCCCCCAATTTGTGTCGCGTAAAAGCCGAGAAAGCCGGGAAACCTGATGAAAATCCGGTCCGCGGACCCTTAGTAAATGAGCCCCAATAGATAAAATAATTTGCCTCCATTGGTACCGTATTCTCTCTATGCACCAATGTTGCTAGTCCATTCACCTATTTGATATAGCGGCAGCTATAATAACCTTATTCCTAAAGGATCATACTATTTATACATCATAAAAAGGTTTTCTTGCCTATCCTGCCTCCTCAGTGTAATTAAAGGTAAAAAATAATAAATCTCCTAACATTGTACCAATGAAAATATTAACTCATTCCACAAAAAACGAGCCCCCACGCTGCTCTAGTGACCAAAGTAAAAAAAAAAACAAAAAAAAAAACAAAAAAAAAACTTCTCAGCAAAAGAATTAAAAGTATAAAAAAATTTAGATTTATAGATTGGGTATCGGAGATATATAGAGCAAAATAAAGGGAAAATTATATATTGTCCACAATTTTGGCACAAAATTTATGAAAATGATAATGAAAAAAAAAAAAGAAAAATGGTAATTGTTTTTAAAGAAAACCCTCTCCCTTGTAAGTCAATCTAAACAATATGTGGTGTATGTGACAAGGGTTTCACTAAAATACAATAAATCCTGCAAAAAACAAGTCCTCAATCATCTATATTGATTATGTTACTGTTCTAAGCATAATTAAAAATCTAAAATGTATGATGTAATATGAATTGATGGGAGATATAATTGTAATCGCAAGATCAATATTGCACGCCACCTATTTTTATTGTTAGGATGTGAAGGAGCATTGGAGGAACCTCCTGCTGATTTTTGGATTGAACAAATTGGAGTTGGAAAGTCGGACTCATTCTATTTGTTCAGTTCGGATGTAGATAATAACATGCGATACCGGTTTGGCACATAATAACTTTATCTGTCATACACTGCAGGGAACGATCAACAACTTTTTTATGAGCAGTGAGATCTGAGAGCTATTATATATATGAAACAACAACCCCCTAAATATAGATTATAAAAACACGAGTATATATCAATACACACAGAATTACACAAATATATCCACGTTATACAGAGGGAAACATCTGTACATTGGTACATTCATACACACAAACATACATACAATGTATACATACAATTTATACATACACACATACACAGTGTATTGCATAGACACACATACTGTACCTACCATTTATACATACACACAAAGAAAATACAATTCATAACCACACATACATACAATTTATACCTACACACAATATATTGTATAGGCACACATCATATATGTACAATTGATACATACACACAAGCAGAATCCAATCCAGACACACATTCATACAATTTATACACACACTCAATACAATGTGGGCACACATTCATACAATTTATACACATTCATACAATTAATATACATTCATACAATTTATATACACACATACATAAAGAATAATTACACACATATCCTCACTATATATAAATACAATACAAACAATATATACATGAACTGCAAGCATACAGAAACATATACACTACATGAAGATGATTACATTAAAAGATAGATACACATAAAAAGACATACAATGTACACATCCATTCACACACACACTACATTCATAACATATACATCCAAAAATATCCATACACATAACATACAATCTCTACATCCATTCATACACTACATACTACTATACACTCATCACACACAATAATCCATCCACACATGTACAAAGTCACCACAATATATAATAACTCTACAGAAAATATAACATCCAGTACATGTTGGGGGATCACATCCATCAGATACAATGTACTGTAAAATCATAGAACTTACCTGAGAAGGGCACCGCAGGTCTGGTGGGCACAGGTAGTGCCAGGCTCAGCCCCTGCAGCACAGCGCCAGGTGAGGCGGGCACAGGTAGTACAGCCCGGGAGGGCACAGGCTGATGGAGCAGCAGGGGGTGAAGGTGGCTAGGCTGCGGGACAGCTGGGCAGGTGGGCACAGGGCAGGTAGGCACAGGGCAGGTGGGCACAGGGCAGGATACACAGGGCACAGGTGAGGATGAGCTGCCGGCAGCTTCCTGGCTGTAGTAACACTGGGAGCATCGGCTGGATACAGGGAGCCGCCTACTACTGGGAGCTCTACTACTACTACCTGACCCTGCTCTACCTGCTACAGATGTGCAGCACTGCTGTATGTAACCCTCCACATCACCTACCGGCACTGCACTCACTGTATACCCTCACTGCACTCTCTATATACTGCCATCCCATCACTGCACTCTCTGTATAGCCTCACTGCACTCTATATATACTGCCATGCCATCACTGCACTCTCTGTATAGCCTCACTGCACCCTCTATATAATCACATATCAGCACTACACCCTCTATATACTGCCATCCCATCACTGCACTCTCTGTATAGCCTCACTGCACTCTATATATACTGCCATGCCATCACTGCACCCTCTATATACTGCCATGCCATCACTGCACTCTCTGTATAGCCTCACTGCACTCTATATATACTGCCATGCCATCACTGCACTTTCTGTATAGCCTCACTGCACTCTATATATACTGCCATACCCTCACTGCACTCTCTATATACTGCCATGCCATCACTGCACCCTCTATATACTGTCATACCCTCACTACACCCTCTAACATCACTTCTCTCTATATACTGTAATCACTGCACTCACTGTATACCCTCACTACACCCTCTATATACTGCCATGACATCACTGCACTTACTGTATACCCTCACTGCACTCTCTATATGCTGGCATACCATCACTGCACCCTTTATGTAATCCCATATCATCACTACACCCCCTATATACTGTCATACCCTCACTACACCCTCTAACATCACTGCTTTCTATATACTGTCATCACTGTACTCAATATATACCATCATTGCAGCCTCTATATACTGTCATACCCTCACTACACCCTCTAACATCACTTCTCTCTATATACTGTAATCACTGCACTCACTGTATACCCTCACTACACCCTCTATATACTGCCATGACATCACTGCACTCACTGTATACCCTCACTGCACTCTCTATATGCTGGCATACCATCACTGCACCCTTTATGTAATCCCATATCATCACTACACCCCCTATATACTGTCATACCCTCACTACACCCTCTATATACTGCCATGACATCACTGCACTCACTGTATACCCTCACTGCACTCTCTATATGCTGGCATACCATCACTGCACCCTTTATGTAATCCCATATCATCACTACACCCCCTATATACTGTCATACCCTCACTACACCCTCTAACATCACTGCTTTCTATATACTGTCATCACTGTACTCAATATATACCATCATTGCAGCCTCTATATACTGTCATACCATCACTGAACCCTCTATATACAGTCATACCATCACTACACCCTCTATATACTGTCATACCATCACTACTCTCACTGTATACCCTCACTGCACTCTCTATATAGTGTCATACCATCACTGCTGTATGTGACCATCTATATCACCTACAATCACTGCTCTCTATATACTGTTATCACTGCACTCACTATATACCTTCACAGCAACCTTCTATATACTGCCATACCATCACTGCACTCTCTATATACTGCCATACCATCACTGCACCATCTATATACTCCCATACCATCACTGCACTCTCTATACACTGCCATACCATCACTGCACTCTCTATATACTGCCATACCATCACTGGACTCTCTATATACTGCCATAGCATCACTGCACTCTCTATATTCTGTCATGCCATCACTGCACTCTCTATATACTGCCATAGCATCACTGCACTCTCTACATTCTGTCATGCCATCACTGCACTCTCTACATATTGCCATGCCATCACTGCACTCTCTATATACTCCTGTACCATCACTGCACTCTCTATATTCTGTCATGCCATCACTGCACTCTCTACATACTGCCATGCCATCACTGCACTCTCTATATACTCCTGTACCATCACTGCACTCTCTATATACTCCCATACCATCACTGCAACCTCTATATACTGCCATGCCATCACTGCACTCACTGTATACCCTCACTACACCCTCTATATACTGCCATACTGTCACTGCACTCAATATATACTGTCATACCATCCCTGCTGTATGTGACTCTCTATATCACCTACCATCACTGCTCTGTATATACTGTCATCTCTGCGCTTACTATATTCCCTGTATACCCTGTATATACTGTCATACTCTCACTTTCATCACTTCTGTCTACAACCCTCTCTTTATACTGTCATAACAACAGTGCTCTCTATATACTGTCATATGATCACTGCTCTCTATATAACCCCCTCTGTATAATGTCATATGATCACTGCTCTCTATATACCCACTCTATATACTTTCATATTATCCCTGCTGTCTATATAACCCCATCTATATACTGTCTTAACATCACTGCTCACTATATAACTCCTCTTTATACTGTCATATCATTACTGCTCTCTATATTACACCTATATATACTAACATATTATCCCTGCTCTCTCTATGATCCCTCTATATACTGGCATATCACTGCTCTCTCTATAAACCCCCTACATAGTGTCTTAACTTCACTCCTCTCTATATACTGTCATATCCTCCCTGCTCTCCATCACCCCCTCTATTTACTATCATACCATCACTGCTCTCTATATAACACCTCTATATGCTGTCATACCATCACTGCTCTCTATATAACACCTCTATATGCTGTCATATCATCACTGCTCTCTATATAACCCCTCTATATACTGTCATATCATCACTGCTCTCTATATACTGTCATATCCTCCTGCTCTCCATCACCCCCTCTATTTACTATCATACCATCACTGCTCTCTATATAACCCCTCTATATACTGTCATATCATCACTGCTCTCTATATACTGTCATATCCTCCCTGCTCTCCATCACCCCCTCTATTTACTATCATACCATGACTGCTCTCTATATAACCCCTCTATATACTGTCATATCATCACTGCTCTCTATACAACCCCTCTATATACTGTCATATCCTCCCTACTCTCCATCTCCCCCTCTATTTACTAACATACCATCACTGCTCTCTATAGATAGAGTTTCCAAATATGAGCTATGCAGATTGGGCCTGGAGCCTAGTCTGGTGGGTCGGGAGCTATTTAGGACCTTACCCAATCGGAGGGGCATTTGGAAAAATTTTACAAGAGGTAAGAGCTTCCATATGAAGTCTAAATGAGACACTTGGCGAAGCAGAAGGTGGGACACAGTTCTTCTCAGTTGATCCTGGGTGTGGGACGGGAGGTGTTGGCAGCCGAGAGCTTCTTATGGAGATGGTGTGGCACAGAAATGTTAAAAACTCTTAGCATGTTGGCCAAAAAGTTGGCTCATGGACAAGGCGAGCGACCTTGAGGCAGGTGACCTGGACCTTGACCTGTGCTATTAAGGCAGTCGTCAGTGGTCCGCACGCACCAACGGCACACAAGCCGTTTGTGTGCATGAAACCCAAGGAACCAGAAGAGAGAGTGAATATCCAAGTGTTGTAAAAGGTGGGAACCAACTGATGTCATATTGCAAGAAGGGAAACTGTGTCCCCGATGTGGTGCTCCCCATACGTGGACACATACAGAGTTGAATTCAATAGTGACGTATGGAGCCGACGGCTCCCCACTGCACCATTCCCATAGCAGCCATATTGGGAAGGGGACATAATAAGTAGAGGAACAATCAAAAGTGTGGGGTGTTGTTTGGGCACATGGGGGGGATGGGGGGCATGGTAAGCAGTGGCCTATAGTGCCGGGGGTTATTATTAGTTTGGGGATAAAATAAGGGGGCAGTATTAGTTGGTGGGCCAAATGGAGGACAAAAGGGATCATCTGAGGTCATGGCTTAGGAAAATTAAAATTCACTGTGGTGCACTGTGTGCTCCACCACCTTCCTTCCCTCTTTCCACATATTGTAAGTTGGGAGAATTGCTGAAGAAGTAAGTGGATTGCAGGACTGGTATGTCGGCCATTCACGTGGGGTACTTCAGGGGACTTTATACCCCAATGTGTATAGTAGCTGGGGTCCCCAGCAGTGTGGACCCCCTAGTGATCATACACACAATGCAGTGTGTCCTGGCTATCTATGACACTATAAAATGGGGATAACAATCAATAATACATGGAGAAGGTGTCACTTCTATCGGTGTTAGGCTTATGTAGCAGAGTGGAGAAGCTACACAGGACTTACAAGTCTGTGGAAAAAAGCGGGAAAATTGGAGCAGCACTTATATAGATCAATCACGGCTTGATAAAGCCTTCATAGAGAGGGCGAAGCGTCGTTTTTTATTATTATGGTGCAATAAAGAAATACTTTTTTAAGGAGTGCTGCTTTGCTGCTAAACAAGTCTCATCATTCTCCTTTTATCCATTTGATCCACTAGAGGGAGCGGCGCCTATAGCATCACTAACTCCCTGTATAACCAAGTCTCATAGATATATATATATATATATTCCCAGATATATCGGGGAAGATTTACCATAAGTCTCTTAGAGCAGAACTGTTTTAGTTGCCTACAGCAACCAACCAGAGCTCAGCTTTCATTTCCCCACAGATGTTTATAAAATGAAAGTTGAGCTCTGATTGGTTTCCATAGGCAACTAGAACAGTTTTACCTCAGAAACTTGATGATAAATCTTTCCTATTGAGTGTATTGGGGAATGTGTCCACATGGGTACAACATCAAAATCCTTAAAAACTTCTTTAATAGGGATTCTCAGGATTATAAACACAGCGATTTGGGATGTGTGTGGTGTGGAGTCTGGGAAATTTTTCGATTGAAAGCCACAAATTTACTAACTGTACAGTCAGTAAAATAGTGAAGTTTGAGTTCTGTCTCTGGACCCCCTTACAGACCGACCGATTCAACCTCACCCCTAAATTTGGTGCTCACTTTGGGTGGGATTTTGCGAGCGACATGCAGAAATTTCCTGGGATTGTTGTGGAAAATGAGTGACCTTTCAGTACCTACCTACTAAATGATATCACAGCAGAAATGATGTTTTCAGCGCTCTGTAGTGTGGGGGAAATGGACATTTCTGTACATGGTTCTGTCCTGGATACAGGTGGTCTTCTTAGCCCCCATTCACACGGCCAACGTAGGGGCGTATATTGCATTCACAACGGCTATGGCGACCCTTTGTATATGGGGAAAAGATAGAGCATGTTCTACCTTTCCCCTTATGTACAATCAGGCAGCGCTATTCTCTATGGAGAGGGGAGGGGTGAGCAGTGCTCCTTCTATCCAGCTCAGGTGACGTGTGCCTTCCCGGGCTTCGGCCAGGTGAGCACAGGTCCATGTGAATGCAACCTTTAAAAGGTAGACTTTTGGAGAAGTTTAACACCCTTTGCGCCCTTTAATAATAATTCCTTTATTTATATAGCGCACACAGATTACGCAACGCTGCACAGAGATTGCTAAATCGGTTCCTGTCCCCATGGGGCTCACAATCTAATCATCCTACCAGTATGTTTTGGAGTGTGGGAGGAAAACGGAGGACCCAAAGGACCCAGAAAACCACGCAAACACGGAGAGAACATACAAACTCTTTGCAGATGTTGACCCTGGAACAAGGCTGTAATGCTAACCATTAAGCGACCCCTTCCTAAAAACCCCCAACCATGATAACTTATATAGCACAACTTTATGTATGGTAGATACGTTAAAGGAAATAAAGTAAATCTTCCATCAAAATCCATCATCATAAACCAGAGACACTTACCCATAGATCCAGGCACCGTGACTGCGGTAATCTACTTTTATTTGTTATCCATGGCCTCTCTTTCCTCCTTAAATTATTATTATTAAAATTGTATTAATGAGCCTGAAGAGCTCCTAAATGTTGTTATCAAATCCCCTAGTGGATTATAATATAGGCAGTTTGAGTGGTATCCTGGGGCCCAAGCCTTGTAGGGGGCCCATGGCCGCCCACCACATTTTATACTGTGAATGACCTTCCTCCTTCTACAGAAAAGCCATTTGAGGACCTTTGAAAGTCCTCCAAAGGTCCTGAAACTGCAGATTGAAAGCAGGCAGAAGGGACACCTCCTGCAGGGCCGGATTAAGGGTGGTGGGGGCCCCTGGGCGTAAATTGGTAGGGGCCCTTCCAACAATGTTTTTGGAAGTATGTAGCCTGCCAGCCCCCTGTAGTATATAGCCTGCCAGCCGCCTGTAGTATATAGCCTGCCAGCCCCCTGTAGTATATAGCCTGCCAGCCCACAGTAGAATACAGCCACCAGCCCCCTGTAGAATACAGCCACGAGCCCCCTGTAGAATACAGACTCCAGCCCCCTCTAGTATACAACCACCAGCCCCCTGTAGTATACAGTCACCAGCCCCCTGTAGTATACAGCCACCAGCCCTTTGTAGTATACAGCCACCAGCCCCCTGTAGAATTTAGCCGTCACAAACAGTTGTCATTGCTGGGGGAGATTGCTGATGCACTGTTTTGGCGGCAGCATGTACTGATCGAACGCTGACAGCGTGACTTCATCACTCGCCACCGGCGTCCCAACACAACCAGCTGAACTGAATCGCTGAATGTCGGAAACTGGTGGGGGCCCCGGGGCTCGAGCCCCAGGATCCCCTACTTTAATCCGGCCCTGGCCTCCTCCATACCCCAAGAAGCTGATTCTAGTACCATATGTAGAAAGTGATGCCAGACTTGTAGGGGCTATAATATTCATACAGCCCAGGGACCATGGCAGTCCTAATCTGCCACTGACCAAAGCCCCTCTGTTCTGGAGCTTCACCGGCTGTTACACTGCCTCACTGTCCCCCTCTGCTCCCTCAGCACTTCCCCCTCACTCTGCCTTATATAATCTCTCTGCAGCAGAGAAGGTTTTAACACATGTGAGAGAGGGGGAGTGAACAGTGTAACAGCCTGTGAAGCTACAGCACGGATGGGCTTTGGTATGAACCCCCAGAGCCCTTCAGGCTCATTAGAGTAATTGTAAAAGTTGATTTGAGAAGAAAGGAGGCCATGGATAACAAATATAAGAAGCTTACCACAGTCACGGTGCCCGGATCTAGGAGTAAGTACCTTTAATGATGACTGGTAAGATATAGACGCGCAACTCTACGTATGGTAGATACCTGATAATGGCAGCTTACGTTATGTGTCAGCGTCAGCTGGTGTGTAGTAAACCTGTCAATTATTTCATCAATATATCTGCTCTAGTGCATGAGTTGGTGTCTTTTCATAATATCATCTATACATATTTTCCATAGTGTTCTGATATATATGTAATATTGATTGATCTATTATATTGTGTATGTGGTGTCATTAGATTGTAACGTTTTATATATATGTATATATATATATATATATATATATATATATATATATGTGTGTGTGTTTGTAGAGTAGTTATTATTATCAGCTCCTCAGGGAATGTTCCAGTAGATACACCGGAGTACAATATGTCCGTATTGAAGTCTGTGATGTAACACTCACCCAGTTTATGGAATATTTTTGGGACTGGGTGCATGAAGCGGCATGAAGTTGTAATTGATGACAATTTTTTTTTTGGATGGACAGATATAATTAGCTGACAGGTTGCAGGGATATATATAGTAAAAGCCATGATTAGGGCATGTTGTCAGGGTGATACGTGTTTCGGCTGGTAGAAGGGCAGGAGGTGTGTGAGTCCTTTATGAATTAGGTCAGAAGTATATGGCTTGGTATCGGTACACATACACTAGAGATCAAAATTGGAGAATAACACACAATTTCCTAATTGCCAAGGTAGTCCTATGTGATTATATCCTAACAATAGCAGTATTTTACGCTTATTTCATAAATTGTCTATATCCTAAAGCACAGAATAAGAATGTAAATGAGACAATTGTAAAAGGACATTAATCAAAATTAGAGAACACTTTCTGACACCTGCAAGTTATTGGTGTTAATCTGGCAGCTGGTGCTAATTTCCTTAATTATCTGACAAACCCTATATAACTGGAGCCAAACGTTCCAGTTTTCATTGACTTTGCAAGAATGTTGTGCCATTCCAAACCCCACCAGCAACAGGTTGTCCAGATGGAGGCCAAAGGGGTAACCCTATCAGCCATAGCGAGAGGAGTTGATTGTTTCAAGTCTTTGATTCTAGATTATTGCATCTTTACAACATAACAAACTCATTCATGTCCCCCAAGAAGGGTGGTCGCCCTTGAAAGACAAATGCAAGAGAGAACAGGATAACGCGGAGAATCTACATGGGTAATTGTTTCAACAATGCAACTGTAATTTGTTGTCATTTCAGCACTGAACAGGGTAAGAATCTGTCTTATCATACAGTTGGGCACATTTACTTACCCGTCCCGTTGCGTCTGCCGATCCAGAATGTCCAATGAGGATTCGGAGCTGCCGCTATTTACTTACAGCGTGCGCCAGATTTCTTGAATGTGTCGCTTAGGTCCGCCAGAGTTCACCTTCTTCTTCCCGGTGCATGTAAGTGCTGATTTTGCGACAAAATTAGAATTTAAAATTCCGCGGTTTGTCCAAATCAGTTGAGTTGTCAGACGGCCACGTCCCCGATTTGTGTCGCATGAAAGGTGGCGCCGATGCAGCAAAATCCGATCGCGTGCGCCAAAAACCCCTGTGCAAATCAGGGAAAATTGGAAATATTCGAGAAATCCGATGGAAATGCGTCCTCCTGTTCCATTTGACTCAACTTTTGCCATAAACTATCCTAAACCTATGCTGAATACTGACACAAATTTGGTTTACTGGGTGTTCTTAATAGATATATGGTCATTGAAGAAATAAACCAATGGACCCTTAGGGTCACATAATGTCCATGAGATGTGTGGTCATATGACATGTCCTTGAGCATGGGTCCATGTGGTCATATAACTATGGCCACATCCAGACATTTTGAGATTGTCTTAGTTGAAGGAGTTCAAGAACTTGTGGAGTGTAGGGTCAAAGGACCCAATATGGGATGCCATGATTACTGACTGCATTGTGATATAATAACTACATATCTAAAAGTAAAGGTTTAGATGCATAAGAAAATCATCTAATATATGTGATTGGGAAAATCCCAATTACTGGTGCGTAATAAGACTCAGTTCATTGTAGTTATTATCCAGGGTATAATCGGAATCTTAGCCACCATATAATAAAAGGATGTGACTATTACAAACAGTTGTAGACGTAAGATCGATGAGTAGGGTTGACTTGGTGGAACACTACATTGAGAAATAGTTCACAATACATTGGCAGATTTCCATTTTACACCCCACGTGAACTCAGATAAAATAATTTGAAAAAAATTTCACTTTAATTGAAGGTCCTGTCAGAAGATTAGACATGGAAGGTAAGTCAGTACCTACAGCGGATGGTTACCTGATATTAAATTTCCTCAGATCTTGATGATTGGATAATTTTTAGGTAAGATTAGCAAATATCTGTGATTACAATTGAGATACTGACTATAGGTAGGTTGGAGTAGTCTGAGACACACCTCCTGCATCATCATTGGTTCAGAAAGCTGAGCTCTGATTGGTTGCCTTCTGCTCTCAGACACTTCTGATAAAACTCCCTTACAGAATATAAGAGGATAACAAAGAGAAATGAACATGTAAAGATCAAGGAAAGGGAAGTGGAAAGGAAGGAACTTGTTACATATGCTTCTCCATCTTCTGCTTTGCAATTCAGTGCTTTTCAACAGGTGACTTGTCTGTGCTGCTCACTCCTCAGCTCTCAGCCCCCACCCTTGTTCTCCTTTACAGCTCCTCCCTCCTGCTCCTTCACAGAGCTCACAGCTTGGTGAGCTGACATCATTGGGAGAGGAAGGAGCACAAAGGTGGGGGCTGAGAACCGAGCAGTCTTCAGCACAGACAAAAGGTGGTGTTTTTTGAAATGCATCCAAACCAAAGCCCAACCCCTGGGACTACACAGAAGATTCTATGAGGGTGCAATGTAAGTTATCACACAAATATATTGTAATGCAAATGCTTAGAGAAAGCAGAAAGACAAATTTGCACTGCAGGTGTGATGGACTTCTACAACATGTCTTAAGTGAAAATTAGATCCCTGGTGACAGGTTCCCTTTAAGGTTTGCACACCTTCAGAGTTCTGCCTCTCTCTGCTTTAAGCCCCACTTTCGACATCTTTCCTTGCTGGTCAAACAGATTGTTAGCTAGCTGTCTTTCTGTGTATCGTTTCTGTGTCTTGTTTCCTTGGCGCAGGACTCCCAGTTATTGGCCACTGTTTAGGATGGACCCAAACGATGGACTGTTTGTGGGGCTCAGAATTTTGACTCACTGTCCTTGTCTGTGTCCGACCCTTACAGAAATTTACTGAGAAGTGCCCAATAGAAGATGAATAGTATGAAATCCCCCGATTAAGGTGAGCCCTAGTTACAGACAGACCCCTCTGCCCCCTATGACCTCTGGTGTAGACTCTGGATGTTACTATAGCCCCAGACTGCAATGATCAGCTGTAAGGCGTCTGTAATGAAGCTTTATTGATAATCCTTGGTCCCATTACAGCACAACACTTTGAAAATCCAATTGTCACAGGTACAAAAAAAAAATTATTTCTACAATTACAATTATAAAATATACCAATTCCGACTTACATACGAATTCAACTTAAGTACAAACCTCAAGAACTTATGAAGAACCTGGTGACTGCCTGTAAACGGAGGATAGTGAGTAGACATCATAGTGAAAGAAACGAGAAGAAATAGAAAGAGGAGAGAGAGAAAACAGCTAAGTGAGTAAGAAGAGGAATTGGAATAAAAATGAACAAAAATGGGCGGAGTAAAAAGTAGAAAACAGAAAAAAATAGAACAAACACAAAAGGGCTGACATAGTAAGGGCATAAAGGAAATAGGAGGAATGGAATAATGGAAGAAAAGGAGGGTCGGAACTATGGAAGAAGGAAAAAAATTAGAGAAGGTTAAGTGAGGATTTAGGAATGAAGACAATTTAAATAAAGAGAACAGAAAATTATAAGAAAGTACAGGCAGTCCCCGGGTTATGCACAAGATTGGGTCCGTAGGTTTGTTCTAAAGTTGAATTTGTATGTAAGTCAAAACTGTATATTTTATAATTGTAGTTCCAAAAAATGTTTTTGCCCCAGTATCAATTGGATTTTCAAAATTTTAGCTGAAATAGGACCAAGGATTATCCATAAATCTTCATTACAGACACCTTACAGCTGATCTTGCAGTCTGGGACTATAGTAAAGTATCCAGAGACTTCACCAGAGGTCACAGGGGGCAGAGGGGTCCGTCTGTAACTATGGGTCGTCTGTAAGTCGGGTGTCCTTAAAGGGAACCTACCACCACGATTCTACCTATAAAGGTAGATCGGGTGGTAGGTGGATGTAAGGGACGTGAGGAGAGCTCTTTTTAGAGCTATTCCTCACGTCCCTGCTAACTTTTAATAAACTTTATTCCCCTAATGTGTAAATTTACTTATGCGGCTACTGGGGCGTGGAGTAGCTGGGCAAGAGGCTACACAGCGCGGCTACTCCACGCCCCAGTAGCCACGTTACTCCTCCTACCCTGTGTGTGCGGTGCGCGGCATCTGACAAGCTGGAGATCTGTGCATGCGCAGTAGCTCTGGGCTCGGAGCTGTGGCTGCTCAGCATGCGCAGAACGCCAGCATGTCGGGCGAGGGCACGCAGCTATGAGGAGCTGCGCGCCGAACACACAGGGTAGGAGGAGTAATGTGGCTACTGGGCCATGGAGTAGCCGCGCTGTGTAGCCTCGTGCCCGGCTACTCCACGCCCCAGGAGCCGCATAAGTAAATTTACATATTAGGGGAATAAAGTTTATTAAAATTTAGCGGGGACGTGAGGATTAGCTCTTATAGGTAGAATGGTGGTGGTAGGGGACCGCCTGTAAATAGAAAAGAAAAATCATACAGAAACAGATATTCTTAAAGGGAAACAAAAAGGGCAGGAAATAATTTGGAAGACTGGTAACCTGCATATGGGATAAGTTTTTGATTTTCCATGTTTGACCCCGACTGAGCTGCACTGGGGGGTCAGGGATTTGGCATCGTGGAGGTGATGGGGCACCTCCTGGGCATATGGTTGGTTATGCAGTGGTAGACTTATATACTGCTAATCCCTTACATTACACCGTCTACCTAACGTATGCCGCTCACCCGATACAGTAATGAGGATTGGATTAACCAAATTACTTGTAAGCCTTTTCCATGAATTCCCTACGCCGTCTCTCATCGCCTCCTCCTTGGAACGTTCCTAATATATATGGAGATGTCATTATAAGCTTTCATTTTCCAGTCATCTATTCCAATTGCACATCGGTATGCCGCTGTGTCAGATGCCAGAGGTCACCACCACATCATCACCTGTCGCCCTCCTAAAAGATCTTTACTCTGGAAGCATATAATCAATTATAACAAATTACTGATCATCTTATATATTAGAGGAATAAATTCCTCTGGAATGATCTCTACGGATTGGTAGACATTCACGTGCACACCTGGATATTTTAAAGGATGACTATAGGACATGGTAAGGTGGCTGCTGTGCAATAAGGCTTGAGAACCTTTCTGATCCAGGAGATTTTGAACATAGACCAACAGGGTGTAGTTGTCACGCGGCCTGGCATTTAACTGTTTATTTTCCAGAATCAAGCAGCGAAATGACTGTGCAGTTATAAGGGATTCCTTACCATAGGTCATTTTGCAAGGAGAGAGATGAGGAAATTGACCAAGTCCTCGAAATCAAACTCAGTGTTGGTTGGCTGATGGTTCATGAAGTGAAGCTCAATGGGGCAGATTTACTTACCCGGTCCAGTCGCGATCCAGCGGCGTGTTCTCCATCGAGGATTCAGGTTCTGCCGGGACTCACTAAGGTCCATGTGCCCGATATCCACCAGGTGTCACTGCTGTGCCGAGGTCCACCGGAGTTCACCTTCTTCTTCCTGATGCATGTGAGTGCTGATCTTGCGAAACAAACTCTTTTTTAAATTCCACGTTTTTTTCCAAAACCGTCGGGTTGTCTCACAGCCAACGTCCTCCCCCCCCCCCCCCCCGATTTCTGTCGCATGAAAGCCAAAATCCCGGGGCAATTCAGCGGAAAAAAGTGCGTGATTCGGACCCATTTTGCTGTTTTTTTTTTTCCAAAACAATCCAGATCTCAAACTACTGACCAGATATTAGGCAGTATTAAGTTGAACTGAATTTCGTCAAACCACCATATACATGGTCACTTCTCTGCGAGAAGCGGCCACTGGGTAACCTATTCTTGGACCAGCGGAGATCCCATTATACAGAAGTCCATGGAGAAGACAGTTTCCAAGTAGACATAACATAGAGACATCTTTGGTGGGAATCAAGTTTTGGAAACCTCCAAGTTCATCCTCTAGAGCTTGGGCTCCTAAGTCCCTGATACCATGAACAGTGTTTAATAATCAAGAAGAGTTCTCTGTAGCACAGGATTTGTGTTAGCATGGACAGACCACCCCAAGGCGACGTCTGGATGACCACTTTGCATCATCATTATACATACTGTCGGCATCAGGGCAAGTCAAAGTTTTCTCCTAATTTTGTATAATAGATGCAATTGGGTGTTAACTTGGACATTAAAAAATTCTTGTCACTTTACTAACAAAGCCATCAGCTAATCATATGACAGGGTATCATCACAGCGACGCAGAACCCGTTCAAAATAAAATAGGTTAATCGAGAGGACAAGGTGTGCTCCCTAGTTCTTATCAAACGACATAGCAATTGTGTTTGTGTTTAGAACATTGTGCCATGTGTTAAATTATGTTTGTAATGGGAGTAGTGACTAAATACATATGGACGGCTTTGCCTCAATATCCACCTCAAACCGGCTCCAGTCGGTTCAGCTATGAATTTTTTGTACTCTCTTGGCATGAGTAATATGCTGGTTAGCTGACTGTGTAAAAAAAACAAAGTTTAGAACTATTTTCAGTCTTCAAAGAGGTAAAAATTTAAAGGTGACCTTATAATAGTTACGACTGGAGAAGTAGGTTGGAAACTTGGTGTCTTAAAGTTGCTGGACCCCAATTCTGGACTAACTTCCCACCTACAGTGTAGCTTGAAAGTTTGTGAAAATGACATTAGTTAGACAAAGACCTTTAGTTGCCCAGAGGGTACTATAGGTTCCTTAATTCACAGACTATTGTATGCTTGCTGTTGGGGAGATCTTGGCTGGTGCACCAGGGATGACGTGGAAGTGGTGAGTGATGTTGCTTAGGGAGCCCACCTGTCATCATCCTCTAGATAAAGGACCTTACTAGACAAATTAGGTAAAATTCTGCTGTGGCTCTGGAGTCCAGCATTGGATTAGAGCATGGAGCCTCCAGGAGATCCTCTGGTTCTTTGGTGGACTAGTCTAACACTGCAGAGAAAGGTTAGAACGGTCTGGCACTACTCTATTTATACACAACCTTTAGAGTCCACTCTCATTAGAGATGATTTTGTGAACTTTGCCTCCCTGTTGGGCATCAACAACTCTTCTTCTGAGGTCCTCAGAATTATCCTGCCATGATATATGTGTCATAAAGCCTCAAATAAAGTTTGTTGCCCAAAGCTAATATTTTTAACCTGTATGTTTGATCTTGATTTCTTTGACTATGTTTAGAACTTATTTGAAGTAGTTTTAGCACTTGGTTCATTTACATACAAGCTGCAAACAACATATGGTCTGTTAGGTAAAATCTTGCTGTCCCAATGGCCTTTTAGTCTACTGATATTGGAGGAAAACATAGATATAGTTGGTGTAGCTGAGACATGGTCAGGTTCATGACATGATTGATGTATTAGTTTTCAAGATAGGGAAAATAGGAGAGGAGGTGGTGTATGTCTGTATGTCAGAAGAGACTGGAAAGCGAGTGTGAATGAGACAATAGTCAATGAAGAGTGTGAGGAGGCTGAAACTTTATAGGTTGAGGTTCAAAGCGAAGAAGAGCTTTTGGAGATTTTGGGAGTAAATTATAGACCCCCCAGTATCTCTGAGGAAATAGAGGGTCACCTATATAAACAGATGGAGCGGGCTGCACAGGAGGGGACAGTGGGGATCATGGGAGACTTTAACTTACTAGATATTAATTGTCGTGACAAGAAGGAGAAGGGGGGAACGGAGCTTTGCAACCCACTGAGAAATCCGGCGTCGGATCAAATGATTATTTATTTAAATAAATATAATAAAATAAAAAAATAATGACATTTTAAAAGAAATGACGCCTGCGACGCGTTTTAGCTTTGGACCAGAGCTTTCATCAGGCAACCTTTGTTGGATCTTGTGATGTCTAACAATGCGGAGATCGTCCAAAATGTCACTGTCCTGGAAACCCTCTGGAACAGCGATCATAACATAATTATTTTTCTCCTAAACTGTTAAAAGGAAATACATGCTGGAAAAGAAAAAATATAACATTTTAAGAAGGTTACTTTCCCGAAATTATAAATATAAATGATAAAGGTCATGAAGGGTCATAGTAATGAGGAAAGATTAAAGGAAATCAACCACTAAAAAAAACAAATTCACATATTCACCTTGATCTCTGCCCTGTGCGTCGAAAGTTATCATTCGACCAATCCTTTCCTCAACCAATCCAATCCATTCCCTTTCCTTCCTTAGTCAAACTTGATTGACATATTTCTTTTTTCAACTGTACTAATGATGTAACTATGTCATTTTGTGTTACAGTAATCCAGAAACAGGCTATGATTCATTACCCACTGGGGTATTACTTATTATCAGTGGAAGTGACCAGCAGAACTGGACTACCAAATGGACAACCACACCTTAATCCAATTCTGATTCCTTGACAGTCACAGACAGTCTTACATTGTAACTGACGACTCTATTTTTGCCGTTCTTCACAATTTTACATTGGAATCCAGGGTATAAGCCAATGATAAAAAAACACATGCCATACATAAGTAACCTTCTTTAAAATAACAACTCTCTCCTCTACTGATGTGTCAAGGTTAAGAATATGTTTCATCTGATTCACCTCTGCAGATAACTGTATCGGGAACCTGTTTAGCAGGCCCCGGGGAGAGAGGAAGTGAGGGCTAGTGACGAGGGAGAACATTGTTCTGTATAAAGGTGAAGGATAGATCCCCCCTATAGAGAGTATAAACTTAAGACATCATATTTCCCATCTGCACTGCATAGGATTGGACAATATGCACATGGATGTTAGTATAGGGGTAGTAGAAGACACGTGAGAAGATACTGCCCACCATTTGGTCAGATTTTGAGGAGCGGCTGTGCCCCATTCCTATTATGGACATAGCTGAGGGGAAGGAACTGAGCACTATTGGGCTGAAAACTATGATATAACCTATGAGTATACTAACAAGTTGGGGTCTTATAGACGACCTCCAATGATCCTAAGAATGTGAGATCTTATAAAAATCCAAAATATTAATGGGAATTAATCACATGCCCTAAGTCTTTGTATAAAACCAGTAGCTCTTGTTCTTGGTTTTGAAAGTGGATAGGTCACTGCTTCTTACAAGGTCAACTCACTCTTCTCCTGCAGCTGTCAGCATCCCTAAGGATACCTGAATAACGACAAAGGTGATCTATGCCACCCCATTATCTAATGGTTTTGCTAAATCTTTTGGCATCTGGATGCTGTGTGTTTTATGCAGGAATGTTACAATCGCCAAAGCAATTTTAGGGTTTTGGATTATAGGGGTGCAGCAATAATTGTATATGGGACATCTCCAGTCTTCTCCTACTACTCCTCATACCTGGATTTTAATATCCTATCCTAATAAAACTGTAGGAATGTTGGCATGGATGCCAGGGCGCATAGCTAAATCCGTAAAAAAACTTCTATTGAGAATTGCAAATGAGTAATGCCGACTATTTCTCAACACTTACTTTTATTGTACTTTTACACGACCTTCTAGAACCTGTTTGGCCAGATGAGAACTCAAACGACTTCTTAAAAATGATGCCCTATTAATTTTCCTCAACGTTGACAAGCTGCCACATCCTCGGTCAGCGAATTCTGTGGAAGACACGGTTACTCACCCAACAATTTCTACAATGTCACCCTTTGTCCTTGCTATGACTCAAAACGTTACGAGAAAAATATATATTCAGCCTTTATGTGATACTACAAAAATATCAATTTCAATATAAAGACATTCATGCAAAAAAAAAAAAATCAATTCAACCTCGAAAAAATACTACAAAAAATATTAAAGTTCCCTAAAAACATTACAAGAAAAATGTAAAATTGACCTCAAGAAATTACTGTTAAATTTCGAGTCAAAAAGATTTAATTAAATAATAATAATAATTCTTTATTATATAATTCTTTATATATTTATATAGCGCACACAGATTACGCAGCGCTGCACAGAACTTGTCAAATCAGTCCCTGTCCCCAATGCGGCTCACAATCTAATCAACCTACCAGTATGTTTTGGAGTGTGGGAGGAAACCGGAGGACCCGGAGGAAACCCACGCAAACACAGAGAGAACATACAAACTCTTTGACCCTAGGACTTGAACCTACAAAGTTGTAATGCTATCCACTAAGCCACTGTGCTGCCCCTTATTTCTACTACAATATCACTATAATCTAAAGATATTGATACAACACTATCAATTCGACCTAAAAGCATTGCTACAAAAAGATTGTCCAAAAATGTTTTGTACAAAATCACCACAAAAAAAACATTTTCCTAAACATATACATGTAGGAGTATCAGACTACACATGGTTTTGTTTGTAGTCTGTAACCAAGGCGACACACAGATATACACAGGAGCTGATTACACCAAAAATTCTATTGTGTGTAAAATCATTTTTTTGTGAAATTGACATATTCTAAGAAATTCAACCTCATTATTTACACAGGAGAGTAGCTCCTACATGACCTGCTCTGTGGTAAAGAGTTTGGTCATCTGAGGCATTAAAAAAATGCTCATATGGTTGTAAATAAAAATAAGTCATCCTGTTTCATTTCGGGGTCCGTAGCACTACTACTACTATGTCAATAATTGGCTGACACCGCTTAGGTAGGTCACTACAACTGCCAGTGATTTCCTGTGAAGGTCCAAGAAGGACCCGGAAGTAGATACTGATAGGAAAAGGCATTACAGGCTGTCCCCAGGTTACATACAAGATAGGGTCTGTAGGTTTGTTCTTAAGTTGAATTTGTATGTAAGTCTGAACTGTATATTTTATCATTGTAGCCCCAGCCAGAACTTTTTTGGTCTCTGTGACAATTGGATTTTAAAAATGTCATAAGAACCAGGAATAACAATAAAGCTTCATTACAGACACCTGTGATAACTGTTACAGCTGATCATTGTAGCCTAGGACTAATGTAGAATAAATTACCAATATCCAGAGGTCAGTTTGTAACTAGGGGTCGTATGTAAGTCAAGTGTTCTTAAGTAGGGGACCGCCTGTATATATAGAGTATAGGTGAGTATTTAGAGTCCACCTCCTTAGACCTCTCGATAAAAATCTTTGCCAGACGTTCTCCCCTGTCACGAAAAATGGAACAATTGGGAGCAGAGTTGGCTAAAGGGAATGGGGGACAACCTGAGCATCATCTGTGCCTTCAAGAGAGGGCAGTCTTGGTCTAGATCAGTGATGGCAAACTTTTTAGACGCCGAGTGCCCAAACTACAACCGAAACCCACATCATTTTCGCAAAGTGCCATTTGACAATTTAAGCGGTAGCTTATGACTGCCTGCTCTGTCACAGGTGTAAATTGTATAGGTATCTGAGGACACCAAAACAGTAGAAAGAAGGAGAAGAAGTTAGGATCATTATTGTAGCTTCCTTCTAGGGTTCTGGGCTGCCTGGGACTGCAAGAGGCCTTGAGTCCTGTCTGGCAAACTCTGCACTCAGGTGATGGCGAGGGTGCCCATAGAGAGGGCTCTGAGTGCCACCTCTGGCACCCGTGCCATAGGTTCACCACCACTGGTCTAGATGCTTGAACCCACACTTGGTGCTTAAACCAACACAAATCAATTACTAGTGTAGCCATATGGCCTAGTAGTTTATTCAGTAGCCAGTTTAACCCCTTCACGCTCCGTGGCGGATATATCCGCCACGGAGCGCAGTGACTTAGCGCTCAGTGGCGGATATATCCGCCACGGCGCTTATGCCGGCTCGGCTCTGGATCAGAGCCGAACCGGCATCGGGAGACACGGGGTGCCGGCTGTAACTAATAGCCGGCACCCCAGTGTAACACCCGCGATCGGAGTTGTCTCCGATCGCGGGTGCTTAACCCGTTAAATGCCGCGGTCAGCGCGACCGCGGCATCTAACAGGCATCTGGGGGATCTTTCCCCCACGATCGGCCCCCCCGAACCGTTTTCGGGGGGCGCCGATCGTTGCTATAGTAACTCTGGGGTCCGATCTGGACCCCAGAGTTACCTGCAAGAACTGCCAGTAAGATGGCGTCTGTGACGTCATCTTACTGGCACAGTGCCAGCCTATGCAAGTGTATAGGCTGACACTGATAATACTCTGCAATACATGAGTATTGCAGAATATTATCATGAAGAAGCAATCAGATGATTGCTTCTTCATGTCCCATGGTATAAAAGTGAAAAAGTTAAAAAAAAAAAGTTATTCAATAAAAAAATAAAGTCATAAATCACTAAAAATGCCCCAAACCCCCAAAACATATAAAGAGACATATAACTCAAAAAAAAGTCTAAATCATAACACAAACCCCACATATATAGTATCACCGCGTCCATAACAACCCGTAGAATAAAAGTAAATCATTATTGAACCCCCACGATAAACGCCGTAAAAAAAAACTGCTATAAACCTTCCAAAAATTATGATTTTTACCCTTTCAATCCCACAAAAAATGCTATAAAATGCGATAAAAAAACCATATGTACTCAGACATGATACTGGTGCAAAGTACAACATGTCCCGCAAAAAACAAGCCATCAACCAGCTCCGTAGCCAAAAAAGTAACAATGTTATGCCACTTGGAAGACGGCAATACATAAATGATAGATTTTTCCCCACATTAGGGTTTTGTTTGACAAATTTAGTAAAACGTAAGAAAATATATTCATGTCTGGTATCCCCGTAATCGTATCAACCCATAGAATAAAGATAACATGATTATTAGTCTATACGGTGAACACCAAAAAAAAAAAAAGTAAAAAATCCAGTACAGAATTGATGCTTTTCTACTCCTGCCCTCAAAAAAAGTTCCTAAATTTTCAACAATAGGTGATACCAACCCCAAAATGGTAACATTGGAAAAAGCATCTCGTCCCGCAAAAAAAATGGCATCACATGGCCCCAATAACGAAAAAGCGAAAATTTTATAGCCTTCAAAAGGGGCCAATGAGGAAACTAAAATCCTGGCAGCTGCAGCGCCCTCCTTCCCTTCTGCGCCTCGCTGTGCCCCCATAACACAAGTCACAGCCACATGTGGGGGGTCTTTGTACTCAGGAGAAATTGCAGAACAAATTGTATGGTGGGTTTTCTCTTTTTATATTTTGGAAATGTGTAAATTTTAGTGCTAAATGAACGTATAAGGGAACAATATGACCATTCTAAATTTCACCTCCATTTTGATTCAATTACTATGAAGATCTCAAGGGGTTAACAATCTTCGTAAAAGCTGTTTCTGATAGTTTGAAGGGTGCAGATTTGAAAATGGGTAGATTATATAGGGGGTTTTGATGCTAAATATGTAAAATTTCATTCAAAACTGTATTTATCCCCAAAATAGTCAATTCTGAAAATCCGGAAAATCGCTATTCTATTTGTAAGCCGCGTGACATCAAAATAAATTATCCAAACATTTCAAAAATTATGAAAATGTAAAGTAGACAAATGGGAAATGTTATTCAGCAACTTATTTAGGTGGTAAATCTATCTGCCTGAAAACGCAATGATTTAGAATTTTGAAAATGGCAAATTTTTCAAAAAATTTATCATATTTTCTTTTTTTTGTAAATAAACGCAAAACTTATCAGCCAAAATTTACCACTAAAATGAAGTACAACATGTGGGGAAAAAACAATCTCAGAATCGCTTTGATAAGTAACAGTGTTCAAAAGTTATAACCGTATAAAGAGACGCAGGTCAGAATCCAAAAAATCGGGCTGAGCCTTAAGCTACAAAATGGCTGTGTCCTTAAGGGGTTAACTTATAAAAAGTTTGGTGGGAATATTTGGCACTACAAAGGCAAAAAAGTTACATACCAACCTAAGGAGGCTCGGTTTTGTAGCTCCTCATACATTTTAACAATCTCTTAATATTTTTGTACATGCCCAATATACAAATAGTTCACTGCCACGACCTCCCACCTTCTTATATCCAGCTGACAGCCATGGTCAGGTCACATCCCAGAACGATCTGCGGTGTTCAGCCCAACAAGCAAACACCCAGGGCACAAACAGAGCGGCTATGCTCAATACTTCATACCACTAACTGTAGCACATCAGACAGTGTGGAAGCCTTGACAGGCCGTTTCGCGCTATGCAAGTGCTTCCTATAGCCTTCGACATTTTAAACATACATAAACCTATATGTGCATCCAAGGGTGTTTAATAGACCCATGGCGGTTCCCAATGATGTCGCCATATAAAGGAACCTCTAACAATGTTTCTGTTTCTAATTATTTCCTCCAAGGAGTCCTATTATATTGTATACTAGTAAAGACTCTATAAGAAACATGATGTATGATGTAATTCATCATAACTACTCTGTCATGGAAACACTGCGGTGTAATTCATCTCTACAGAATGAGGTTGAGCTGCAAGTTTATGTATCAAGTTCATGGTGACAACAACAGCAATAGTTTACTGTAACCTCATTTCCATCAAAATCTGTGTTTACTATTATAGTAATTATAGGTTATTGGTGTCAAAGAGCTTGAAGAGATGACAGGAACGGAGGCTCCACCCGCTAATTATAAGACGTACTTTTCATACGATTTATATGAAAGAGGTTTAGGTTTCTTGCTTGTGAGTTCCTCGCAAAGGCGTTTGGTTCTGATGTTATCTGATTCCGAAGAAGAGTGAAGAAATCAGGCGATACTAGTTCATATATCATTTTTCTGTGTACAGAGCTATATTAAAGCTTACTTCTAAAAAAAAAAAAAAAAAAAAAAAAGGACTTCCCGATGATGGTGTTTATTGTTTCATGTCTTGTACTGGGAAGCCGGAAAAAAATTCCAAATGCAGTGAAATGCATTTGCACCATATTTTTGTGCTCTCCGTTTTTACGACTTTCACAATGCACTCCAAATAACACCTCTTTGGTTTGGTAAATCATGGAGACACTCAAATTGTACTGCAAATTAAAGTAAGCCGCTCCTAGCACTACCCCATATGTAGCAGTGCTAAAATGCTAGCTTTATCAGAAACCTCCGATAAAACTAGCAGACACTGCTGCACTTTACAATAAAAACACCCCACCGCGCTCAAAGCGGTCGAATGTATTCATGAGGGGCAGTGGCGTCACTTGAAGCTGATTGGCCCCAGTGCAAAGTCTGTGCCAGACCCCTGACTATAATATATGGTATTTAGTACTAGTCTTCTCATATGGGAAAGTGACACCTTATGGGCCCCTAAACCTCCAGGCCCCGGTTGCAATCGCACCCTCTGCACCCCCTCAAGTTACGCCCCTGATGAGGGGGGCGGTCCGAGGTGCTGTTCCCTCCCCAGACCGCCCCTCCCACTCCATAGGCCGGCGGTGAAAGCTGAGCTTCATGCGGAAGTCACCGCCTCCTGGTGCTGGCCCCTCATGAATACGCCCAACCGCTTTGAGTGCGGTCCAACGTTCCTATTGTACTACGCCGCAGTGTCGGCTAGCTTTATTGAAGGGTTCGATAAAGATAGCCGTTTAGCACTGCTAAAAATTACTCTAGTAAGCAGCTCCTAGTGCCTTTTTTAGGTTCAATAACGATTTTATTAAAACAAAATATTAACATCGGGTATAAGTACTGTAATCACCATGAGGCACATACACTACATTGAATAAATATTGCAGAAACAGAAGCAACAATAATCCAAATCACATTTAACTCTGGTGAAAATGAAGTATATGAGGAAAACATCATAAAGCGATACCCGCTATATATTACAAGATATAATCCTTCATCCCGCCTTCCTTTGAAGTATGTACAAACCCACACAGGACAACCAACACATACCTAAACTAAATAAGAACCCATACAGAGACATCGTACCCCAACACACACAGCCATACCGACACACAAGACATCATTCACAGACTAGGGGGACAGAAAACGGAAGCAGAGGGGGGAAGGAAGGTAGCATCACATCGAAAAGCTGCAGGTTACAGACCTCTAATCCAAAGATCAAACTGTGGGGACTCTCTAAACGAGACCCACGGTAGCCATTGCAGATGGAATTGGTACACTCCATCAGGCTGGAAATTATCCAGCGCTACCATCTTCTCCATCCTCAGAATGTATGGCATTTCCGCAGATCACATGGTCCTGGAGGGGGAAGTAGTCGACTTCCATAATCTGGGACTCCTAGTACCTCTTTTATGGGTGTCAGGTTCTCTTTAAGGACATCTACCATCAGTTTCGTGATGGTAGATGTGTCCTCGTAAGAAGTTCCTCAGGACTTCTTTTATTATAACTCTTTATCCCCCATCGCGGAAATATAGAGTTATAAAAGTTGTGTTTAAGTAACGTCACTCGAGCGCCTCAGGGATCCTCACATTTTAATGTATGCAATCCCCCCATAGCGGTAGCTGTCTGGCTCAATTCCGGACCCACTTCCCCCCAACCCCAGTGCATAGATAGGTAAAAGGTGATTGCCGCATTTCTCAGCCCCCTCTTAGTTCTTTGGCTCCATTCTCAGTGATTTGTTATTCTGATTTATGGCAACAATCCTGACTTGATCTGAATTTGAACCATATCTTCCCACCCTTACTTTTGGCTTGTACATGGCTGCCCTGACCTTTACCTGTCTGAGGCTACTCTCTGCCTCACTCCCCAGTGACATCTGCCAGTGGTAATGGCCTTGTGATCCTACTGAAAATCACCATGGTCACATGGATATCATCTCATAAATCACAAATCTTACCATCTATCTATCTATCTAGCCATTATCTTTATGGAATTATGACATATGTCAAGATGAAGCAATATGTTATCGCATTTATAATAGCAGGTTGCCTGGGATAAATTGTTCTCTCTAGATACGGGACATTATGCCCTACATACAAAGCAAGAGAAAAAAGTTCCTACAAAAGCTAAAGAATCCTAAAGAATGGGATAATTCCTCTGTCTTACAGACAAGCGGGGAGACCTGTGTACATACGAAACCTGCTGACCGATCCTCATATAATGAAGAACCGAAAGAAGAACCTCCTACATCATTTCCCCTCATTTACCCGTCAGTTCTTAACATACTTTGCCTTTCAATGACGGTTGAGTGCTGTTTCCATGGGCGAGTATTGTTACTCAGCTGAAGAAATGTTACGTACTGTAATAAGTGAGTGCACTTGATAGTAGATGGTGAGTGCGAGAGAGCAACGAATGACCCACAGAAGAGGAACATAAACTCATAACCATGGAAATGATTAAGAAAATAGTCATAATCTGTGAAATTCACAGTTGCCTGGAACCATGGTGGGCTAGATAAGGACTGATGACCTACTATGACTTAGTGCAGGTTATCGAGATCAGATTGTTGGGTCCATCACTTGACACTACTGGCAGTCGTTGGCAATGTTGAGTTGAGTGTTGAGTTGAGTGTTGAGTGTTCACTTTGCTGCTTATTAGATACAGTCCTATGCATTGTACAGTGGCTGAGCTTGGTATTGCAGCTCAGCTCAATGCCGTCGCAGTTGCAACATGGCCATTTGATGAATCACCGTAACATCACCGGTGTAAGGAGATGAATCCAGGGTGCCGAGGCCTCTTCAAGGAACTGATCGCTGGAGGCTCCTGAGTGTTGCCTATATGGAAGACCTATCTAATGTATTAGCAAAATGGATCTACTGCACATCACAGACTGACCTTAGTAGTAGATACCATTCATGTGGAGGTCACTAGTGAGAACAGAAAGTGGTTCCAATGGTCACTTGCCCGCAGATGGTGCATGGCTCCACAGAAGATATCCAACTACTACCAGATCCCTGTCTATGTGTTTTTATGGCACCTGAGCATGGAGCATAGTCAACCCTTATGTATTCCTTATTGGTTTTGTTTAACTTGCTCTTCATATTTCCTTTAAGCAACAGTGTGTTCAATTTATATAAGCCCTTTAATGCTGCAGACTTATAAATAAGCCCCCATTTTTTACACAAAACCCTTTTTTTGGCAACTTTGGAAAAGAAAATCCATTTAGATGGCGACATATGTCCTTTTTTATGTAATACAAAGGTTATAATTTTACCCACACCCTAATTCACTATGGGAATGCAATAACTTTCCGCACTTGGATTAAGCTGCAGTTCTTCTCTCCAGACCTATAATTACCACATCCCCCATAATAAAGATAGCTTTCAAGGTTATTGCTCTTCCCTAACTCCCCTTATAATTTCTGCTCTGCTCCAGTATCCCAGATAATCAATTGCGATACATTTATTGATGAATTTGCTTTGATGTGAAATTGAGTGAAAATCATTTAGAGCTGAAGGTTTTTCAAGTGGTTTTATTGATATTGGAGTCAGTCGGCTTGCCTCCTTGACTTTGTACTGGAATTGTAAGTTAGGGCCAAAGTTGGGGCCACATCTTCTATACCAATACCACTGCTTCCAACTCTATGACCACTAGGTTATTTAGGTCACATTTTCTTCACCATCTCCAGAGTTGCCATAGATCTCAATCTGATCATGGTGATCTGGTTTGAGAAGGATACCGGGCCATTATGGTTGCATCTTCTCACTCCACCGATATGACCACTTTGGAGTGTTTTGAGATATAGGGGCAGGTTTACTTACCCGGTCCTGTCGCGATCCC
The DNA here is from genome assembly GCF_040894005.1 of Engystomops pustulosus. Lineage (NCBI taxonomy): Eukaryota > Metazoa > Chordata > Amphibia > Anura > Leptodactylidae > Engystomops > Engystomops pustulosus. Next base: position 22,661,254 of record NC_092418.1, read on the forward strand.
CGAGGTGCGTTCTCTGACGAGGATGAAGTCCGGAGCGATTCTTCAAGATCAGGTTTCCATTTTCCTGCATGTGTCGCTTCCCCACTCAGGTCTGCCGGAGTTCACCTTCTTCTTCCCGGTGTATGTGAGTGCATGTCTTGCGACACAATTTGAATTGTAAATCCCGCGCTTAGTCCGAATCAGTTGGGTTGTCCGTCGGCCACATCACCCAATTTGTGTCTCATGCAAGTCGGCGCGATTGCGGCAAAAAAAAAAAGATCGCGTGCGCCAAAAACCCTACTTAAATGCGGCGCAAATCGGAAATAGTTGGGAAACCCAATGAAAATGCACTGTGCGGACCTTTAGTAAATGTGCCCCATTGTGTTGATCAGGTCCTTTGGCGTGGCATCTGGAGACTGTTGGGTCTGTGGGTGCTGCTCAGTGATCCACAGCTCTGAGCTTGGCATAGAAATTTAGCCTTCTAACTTTGCAAGTTAGGGCTCCTAGAAGGTGGTTATTTTTTGATAGCTCCCTGGTCTTGGCATCACTTCTTCCATTACTAGGACTAAGCACCAGTGCATGCTGGAAAGGGCTCCAGGAGGTCAGTCATAGCTTCTATGACCTTTGATCTCGGAACCACAAATCACCAGGAAATTCAGATTCTTGGTGAATCAAATGTATCATGAAATTCGGACAGAATTCCACTTCGTCCAATTTAATTTGCTCATCTCAGATTTTAAACCCAAATGTGGTTGAATACAAAAATATTTCAATAAAGATTAATCTAAAACTGGTACAATCACAATTGTGATTGATGGGCTACATTTGAGAGACTTTTACTGGTCATTAATGTCTTCTATTTGGAGGCCCCAAGGGTTCTCACATCTTCTACTTGGAGGCCCCAAGGGAGAACTCACAATTGAAGACGTTTTATATACAAAACAATTAAGATTAGATTTTGCTCTGTGACACAGTGATACACAGGTAGGGCATCAATATCAATAAGATGGAAAAGTTATTTGAGAGCTAAGTGGGTGCTCCCATTTTATCCCGATGTCTGAAAAGAGTTTATATTTATTTATAGAAAGTTTGTAGGACGTCTTAGTTTCCATACGTAATCTTCTAGGAACGGATCAAATTCACTGATCTTTTATGTGGTTTCTAACAAAAGTCCATTATTGTGTTTCACCTGAAAGACCAGCTAATTTGATCTGGTTTTAGCTTAAACAATTCTATAAATAAAACTTCCTATGTAATGTTTCTAAAAATAAATGTAACCTGCAGACATCAAGTCAATATGGGTTCTCCCTTTAAACAGTTAAAGGGGGTTATTATTATTTTCACTTTCTTTTTATTGTTTAAAATTTAACAAACATGTATGCATTCCATACTTATACATTTATATTACAGCATTACATATTATCATCTTCTTATATTGTTGTAGCTAAGGTATTGGGGGATATTTATCATACGCTGGTGCTCGTGCGCCAGCGTATGATAGCCCCGCCGCTGTAAATTCGCAAGCCGATACATGAAGAGGCTTCTGCCTCTTCATGTATCGGGCTGCCAGCTGCGCAGCGTTTATCCTACGCCAGACAGGGCCTGGCGTAGAAAAAAACGCAACCGGCGACTTTTCACGTATGAAAAGTCGCCGGCAGCAGCGAGTGCGCAGGCGCGGGGACAGTAACGCCCCGCGCCGGCCCACTCCCGTCTGGCCGCGCCCCCCGCTCGGCCGGCCGCGCCCCCCCTTCACGCCCCTTCACGCCCCACTGGCGTGAAGGTGGCGGATTGGGGAAAATAATCGCAAAAGCTAGCAATAAGCTAGCATTTGCGATTATTTCAGGGCCTCTGCGCCACTGGCGGTGCGCAGAGTTCCTGATAAATATGCCCCATAGTGTACATTGGTTACATTTTTTTTTTTTCTAGTAAGGAGGTTATTTTTTTAAACTTTTCTGCCTATGTCTCATATACAGAAGTCATGCTCCCAACTCCCTGGCAATGCCGTCCTATTGGACTAAATGGATGTCTTGTTCGGTAATGACCATTGACTATGGTATAAAGGAAGTGCAGAAGGTCCAGCAACTTTAAGGGATCATAGGGTGTCTTTTCCCTATATGAGGAGACCAGTACCATAAACAATACATTAGTTGGTATGGCTGGGTGCATATTTTGCCTTGGGACCCATCTACTTTAAGTTACACCTAAGCCATTGATGGCGATTCATGTAACCAAACTCAATTTTCACTTCCTTTTACCACTGATTTTATGACCTGGATATAGCTATTATCCCACCCAGCAGAATGAGGTGGATGTCCCTGATTGCCTACAGAAAGCCGTAAGTGCTCTGGGTCCCCTATGGACCCAGAATTGGTGAGATCAGTTAGAGTTTTTCTAATGTGCATGGCCAACTTTAGTTCCCTATTTTTCACTGTATTCTAGGAACAAACCCATGAGTTAAATGATGGATTAAAAGTCTTTTTTTTAATAATCATAAATTTTGCATAACATTTAAGAAAATATTCAAATACCTAATCTAATCTTACCTATTTATTATTATTTTCCCCAAACACATTGAGCTCTTGAAAAAAAAAACTTGGTTGCTTGATAACAGTAGGTTTTAATTTCCTTACCTCCATCCAACTACAAATTATGTGGATCTGCAATGATAAAATTGCCTGGCCCACCTATAGCTGGGTAATACTTTGTGGATCTACATAATATAATAAGACTTCACATAACAATATAACAGATTTTATCATCCATAGTACTATGACTCCAAAAAGATATCATATTTCTAAATAAAACATTCATATTTCTAAATATTGGGTACCGCAATGGGGACTTATTTTACCCCAACTTTGCCAATATTTATGAGGAAGATATCCATAATCTATATATATTCTCTGCACATCAGTGGGCTACTAATATTAATGTGTACATATGTAATTTCAGAGGTTTTATATTGATCAAGGATGGGTTTTGTGTTTCTATTGCGATTTGTAGGAACAGCTCATGCTCCAGTAGAATTGTTGCACCATTATTACGGGTTCAATGTTTATCAAAATTGATAATTCTTAATTCTTAGTATTAAAATTGTTTATAGTCAAATTTTTTTATCCTCTGTTTGTGCATATTTGGCCTTGTAACTTACAGAAGGGGAATATTTCATAAATTATTGCTTCTTTACAATTTTATGTATAGAGGATGCCATCCAGTTTTCTTGGGGTCATTATATTAGTCACATCCTCTATGCCATCTGTCCGGCTACAATGGGTGCTCTGGCAATAGGACTAAGGTTGTGTTGATAACTTGCACCCTTTTCCTGTATTCCTCATATATGGACTGTGGAGACGACTATCAGGTTACACTGGTCACTATATCTCTACAACCGGTTTTGCCACTATAACAATAGGGCTTTCTGGATATGTTAATCACTTTCTATAAACAATTGTATGGCTAGTATGAGGAAACGAAAGGGGACTAACAAATTATGTTGATGACATCCTCTTTTTAGCATATTTGGCCAGTATGAGGGCTTTGGATCACGGACTATCAGGTTCTGTTGGTTACTTCCCCTTAAAAACCTGCCTGGCAACTATGGGGGCTCTGTATATAGGGCTACCTGGAAATTTGGTCACATTCTCGCTATCATCTGTAGGGACAATAAAGGGAATAGAGAGAGGGCTATCACGTGTTGATTACATTTTCTCTCAACCTGTCTGGCCACTATAGGGACTCCGGAAATATCAGGTTGTGCTGGTCACTTTCTCCCAAATACCTGTATGGCTACTATGGGGAATGTGGCCACATCCTCTGTACAATAATTATGTCTGGTTGAGGACTGTGCAGACAGGGATATCAGGTTATGTTCATCACATCCTATCAATAACTTCTAAAGCCTCTACAGGGACTTTGGAGATAGGGCTATCGGGTCATATTGTGACATTCACTCAACAATATTTATGGCTTTAGTTAGAACTGTAGACAGGACTACCGGGTTACATTAACCACATGGGGTGGCACAGTGGCTCAGTGGGTAGCATTTCTGCCTTGCAGCGCTGGGGTCCTGGTTTCTAATCCCACCCAGATCAACATCTGCAAAGAGTTTGTATGTTCTCTCAGTGTTTGTGTGGGTTTCCTCAGGGTCCTCTGGTTTCCTCCCACACTCCAAAACATACTGGTAGGTTGTTTAGATTGTGAGCCCCATTGGGGACAGGGACCAATTTGTAGGCGCTATATAAATAAAGAATTATTATCCCCTTAAAACCATTTTCGCCCCACGATAGGGCTTTCAGAATATGGTGATATCCTCCCAAGAATCTCTATGGGTGGTATGGAGAGAGGGGCTTTAAGTTTGCCAAGCAGGGGTGCACCAGCCATGATGCGAGTTGAACCTCTTGCCACAGACATTGGTGTTAGACATGGCATGGAGTGGATGGGGCTGTCCTCAGGCAGCAAAGAGTTTAGGTTCACCCCTGCTGCCAAGTCATATGCCAACACTTGCATGGTCACTATGAGGCAACCTAGTAATTTTGATCACATCCTTTACCATGACCACCAATGCCATGGCTGTAATATGGCCTTTGGAGAGATGGCTACTGGGTCATGTTGGCCCCGTCCACACTGAACAAACATAGGGCTCCTGTTTGTTCAACTATTGTCACATAGATGCAGAAAGAACGAGCGTCAAGAGCCTCACTCTTTCAAGGAAGAAGATGTGACAAATATCTGTGGGGCCCCATAGCAAAATGAAATGATTTATGATTATTGGTTTTCTTCTCTGTCCCTAAGTCTTTTACTTAAGACTAAGCAAATTTATTACAAAAACAGCATTCCAGGCGTTCTGTGCCCCCAGCCGTGCTCAGCAGCGCTCAGGAGGAATGTCTGACACCAAGAGAGGCAGGTGAACAAATATCAAAGCCCTTCCCTCCCAGCATAGACTTTGCTGACTTCTGGCTTCCTAGCTTCACCTCTAACATAAGTAGCTTCTGGAGGAATAAAAACCTAAACAGCCAGTGGTCAAGTTGTCTTGGCCGGCAACCATACAGTAAATACCCCTCTTATGTGACAATAAGGTCCTCATAGGATCTCATAGGGGCCACCCCGATACATGACCCACATAAGAATATGACAGTAGCTTCACTATAGGTAAGCACAAGTGAACATGCTATAGGGGTTCTGGAGCAACTGCCTCAAACCCAGGCAATCCCAGGCTTTGCCAATAAAATATTGCAGAGGTGGAAACCTTTGACTGGTGCCAAAACTACAATCTAGTTGTGCAGAAAATACAACGTACAAGTGGAAAAGTGCAGGCCAGCTAGAACCCAGCAGTGCCAAATCTGCAATCCATCTCTGCCAAACCTACACTACAGCCATGGTAAACCTACAATGAGTCTGTGGCAAACCTTCAACCAAGCTTTTCTAAAACTACAACCCAGCAGTGCCAAACCGGCAATCTATCTGTGGAAAACCTACAATCCAGACATGGAAAACCTATAAACCATCTGTGCCAAACCTACAATCTATTTTTGGCAAACCTACAATATAACAATGGCAAACCTGCATCCAAGCTGTTCCAAAAGTACAACCTGCATTGCTAAACTTGTAATCCATTTGTGGTAGACCTACAATCTGGCTGTGCCAAACCTACAAGGTTACCTACTAGGTAAGCACAAGTGAACATGCTGTAGGGGTTCTGGAGCAACTGCCTCCAACCCAGGCAATTCAGCTTTGCCAAAACAATATTGCATAGGGGGAAACCTTTGATCGCATGGTATCAAAACTACAATCTAGTTTGACAAAACTGCAGTCCAGCTGTGCAGAAAATACAACCTATATGTGGAAAAGTGCAGGCCAAAACTAGAACCCAGCAGTGTCAAATCTGCTATCCATCTCTGCCAAACCTACAATACACCCATGGTAAACCTACAATCTATCTTTGGCAAGCCTACAATCCAGAAAAGGAAAACCTACATTGCGGGTGTGCCAAACCTACAATTCAGCCATGGAAAGTCTACAATCCAGCTGTGCCAGACTACTACCCAGTCGTGACAAATTTGCATTTAGCTCTGCCCTCAAATTCATTTGTGCAAAAACCTCAATGCAGCTGAATCCCAGGAGAGCCAAAACTAGAACCTAGCAGTACCAACACCTAGAGTTCAGCTTTGCCAACCCCACAAGTTTGCTGTTCCAAAGCCACAAGTGATATGTGCCAAACCTTCAATCCATCTGTGGTAAACCTACAATCCAGTTGTGCCAATCATCGATTTCAGTTGTGCCAAAACTACAATACAGCGGTGCCAAACCCACAATCCTTTCACTAGCCTCACGGCACGGCAGCTCAGTCAGCAAACCAAAAATATTTCCAGGCATGTAAAAAATTCTAGAAACACTTGGTAGACCAATAGTTCTTTTGCTCTTCATCATTTACATGTGCCTGAGGGAGGATTAGGAATTTTTTTTGGAACAGTGTTTGCACTGTACCTGGCTGTATTAATAACCCGCTGGATGACATGCTTTAGTACAGCCGACCTGGCATTGATCTTCTACAGAACCATCACTGAACACTGTGTTCCCCTGGCAGAAGAAGAGAAGCTTTTCTTAATATTGGGATGTTGCCTGCATGGAGACACTACTACATCTGTGTTTATGTGATACATGAAACAGCGCTGTGTGACCTCAGCTGTTGGGTTTGATGTCACATAGGTAGTATCCGGGGCCGCTGCCAGAATATTGAGTATTATCATTAGTTACAAGGTGGAATAACTGGCTTTTCTCGCCATATTCAACAGCTTTTCTCTGAGCGAGCTGGAACTTTCCTCTGAACATGATTTGCATGTTCTGCTTAGATTTTATCATCAATGGAGGGCGCCACAGTGCGAGGGCATGTGCCTACTGTGCCAGGATTAGACCCGCCGTTAATAATATGGATCGGCAATGCCTTTACACTTGGCATCATAGATAAGTTTAAGTCCTACCCCCAGACCACTCATGGACCAGCACTGCACAGTCCATAAACACAGTGCGGTCACATCTAATGGACAAAGTCTGGAAAGCTCTGCCCTCTTTTCAGACCAAAATATACTCAAATTTGCCAGCACCATCTCCCTGGCAAATGTGGGTGGGAAAGAGAGCAATGGAGATTATTGCATTTCTTATGTTGTATATGTATTAGCACCGCACTGCACTGTACTCGTACTGTACCATTTCTTATGTTGTATAAGTATTAGTTCCATAGTGTTTCTTATGTTGTATATGTATCAACACCACAGCGTGTATTATATTGTATATGTATTATTGCCGTAGTGTTTTTTATGTTGTATAAGTATTAGCTCCACAGTGTTTCTTGTCTCCACGTTCCCACGACCTAGGGCGATAATTGGCGCTGGCTGCCAATTTCTGATAAATTCTCAGCCCCTTCCTGTCTTCCCTGCCGGATCTTTGTGCCTCGTTGCCATTGAGAAAGCTTTTCCTATGTCCTCTGTGCTTATAGTGATTTCCCGTTGTGACCTTGATTCTGTTCCTGACTCTGATTCTGTGCTGCCTGTCTCGACCTCCTGCCTGTCCCCGACCACGAGTTGCCTTCCGATTCTGTACTTCGCCTTGGCTGCCACCGCGGACAAAGTCGTGCCTGTGGAAAGACCTGGTGGGACCAAGCCGCAGAAAGTCCAACTCGCTTTACGGCAGGCTAGCTGAAAACCGGGTGCTGCTTACATCATCGTCTGCGCTGTTCCAGAGGATCCACTACCACTGATCCTGACAGTTCTTATGTTGTATATGCCATGGCCGCACCCGCGATCCTCAGTACGGATACATGTGGCACGGCAAGCCCCCGGGCCGAAATTACCTCTCCAACGCTCCTGTTTCCCGACTAGATGCCTCCGTATTCCCTGTGTTCCTCCAGTATTTCCAGATGCCTCCGTGTCTCTTGTGTCTCCAGCGTTCCCATACGCTCCTGGTGTTCCCATCTCCTGCTTCCCATCTTGACTGCCAACGCGGGACTAGTCGCACCTGCGGAACGACCTGGTGGCACTCCGCCCTGCCACAGCAAGTCCATCCTGCTTTGCGGCGGACTCTGGCGAAGACCAGGTGCCACTTAGACTCCGGTCCCAGGTTGCGGCTAGCATCAACTCCTGTGGTGGTCCAGAGGGTCCACTGGTCCACAGACTCCTCCCTCTGGACTCTTCCCATAGAGACTTTACTCCCAGGTACTTCCAAGTACCTTCTGTTGTCTGTGTGACTGTGACAGTATATATATTATTGCTGTAGCATTTCTTATGTTGTATATGTATTAGTGCCATACAATTTCTTATTTTGTACATGTATTGGCCTCATAAATGTTTGTGACTTTAATAAAGAATTTTTGCTGCTATTATCATCTCATTGTATCTTTTTTGATATATATATATATATATATATATATTTATGTAATATAATTTTGGTGTTTTATATAAGCATTCAGCTTTAACATTGTGCCAGCTTTGAAACATGAACCCTGAGTATCGTCAGTACCTTACTCAGCCTCGTAATTGTATGGTGACTAATTGTTCTTAATGCAACTTTATTTCTACGGAAGCCGGAATAGAGGAAGATACTCCGAGCTATAAAGGAAGTTATATACTTACCTCACATTCACAGACATATTATTCAATGCATGTTCCCTTTACATTATACAAAACAATTTAATAAAATATGCATTTAGTAATGATAGAACCATGAGAACTCCTTTCCCTCACAATCAAATAGAAGGAACATTCATTCATATGTGGTGTACTCCTGACCAATTAGGGAAGGTGCACCTGGACTGGTGAATGCTGTTTCTAGTTTAGTCTCTGCACTACAGGGTTAACTTAGCACTTTATTGAGCTGGGTGTTGCTTGAGTGTTTTCTCCTCCCCTCTCCTTCTTCTTCCTGTTTCCTGGTTTTATAAGGGACTGTCAGCTACTCCTCTCCCTCTTTGATCTGCGGCACCAAAGCATTCACACCCTCCCTCCCTACAAGTTGCAGTTTTATGTTGTACTGTTAACATTTTCATTGTTTTATAGCCCTGAAGTCACAGATGACGGAAAGAAATGGGGGAGAAGATGCATGTGCTGCTCGTCTGGCCGACTTGTCATCTGGGAGTCTGGATGGGCATAGTGCAGTCGGAGCCATTTCTCTTGTGGAGATTTACCTAAAAATTTGTATGATGTTGAGATTTCAGGGTTTTATAAAGAAGTGAGAAATGGAGAGATAATGGAATGCTGCTTTGCTCGTCTGGCCGACTTGTCATCTGGGAGTCCGGGTGGGCATAGTGCAGTCTGAGCCATTTTTCTTGTGGAGATTTACCTAAAAATGTGTATGATGTTGAGATTGTGAGAAATGGAGAAATAATGGTGTCATCTGGGAGTCCAGATGTGCATTTGAGCCACCGGATGGCCATGGTGCAGTCAAGCCATTTTTCTTCGCTGTGGAGATTTACATTAAAATGTGTATGATACTGAGATTTTCGAGTTTTATAACAATTTATATTTTTATCAAGATATGTGATAGTAAAGCTGTGACCGGTTTCTACCACCCAACATGAGCCTCAGTGTCAATTATTTCATTACAGCTATTGGGAAAATGGTGTTTTATGTGGGTTATTCAATAAAGTGCCCCGGGAATATAAGGAAAAGGTCGTTATGCATTTCACCAGTCTAAGTCCACACTCACTCCAATCCATTTAACTATTTTGCCACCTCCTGGCTTCCATAGAAATAAAGTTGCATTTAGAACAATTAGTTACAATAGAATTACGAAGCCGAGCAAGGTGCTATCTATAGGGTCCATACCTAGAGCTGGTGTTTCGGAGCTTGCACAATCTTGAAGCTAAATGCTTATTTCTATGTAAAGCGCTTTATTATGTGAAGTATAACAACAACATTAAATCAGGGTCCGAGATTTAAAGTCTTTGCTAGTAGGAGTAATAAATATATATGTATAACTATCACAGAATGATACAGTGAGACGAGAATAGTAACAAAAGTTCTTTATTAAATTCACAAGTGCTGATACATATACAACATATGAAACGCTACAGGCACTAATATACAGTATATATATATATATACACACAACATAATAAACACTACACACACTAAGAAGTATAAAGAATAATAAACATTACGGCGCTGATACATATACAACATAAGAAATTCCGTTGTTTATATCTACATTTGTATGAATTACATGCTCAGTATATGTCAATAATAATTCCTTTATTTATATAGCGCACGCAGATTACGCAGCGCAGTACAGAGCTCACCAAATCAGTCGCTTTCCCCAATGAGGCTCACAATCTAAACAACCTACCAGTATGTTTTTGGAGTGTGGGAGGAAACCGGAGGACCCGGAGGAAACCCACGCAAACACGCAGAGAACATACAAACTTTTCAGATGTTGACCTGGCTGGGGCTTGAACCAAGGACCCCAGTGCTGCAAGGCTGTAATGCTAACCACTGAGCCACCGTGCTGCCCAATGTCAACAGAAGTGATGGCAACATAGATCCAGTAGAAGTAGCTGATGTTTGTTGTGCATAAAGTAGTAAATGTTACCAGAAGTGATGTTATTGTATCTGATTTCGGCTCTGCTACCTACCATTGTCATTAATATCTAAACTGAGGAAGAGACAAGTTTCTTCTTGAAATGGCTTTTTATTAGCTTTTTATATTTTTTATTAATCAAATAAATGACGAAAAGAATTTTTAAGAAATAACGGAGGTCAAATACGGGAGGAATACACCATAGATACTCCGATTATATCATCATGATTCATATTAGTCAAAGCTCCATACACCTTTTAGAGGAATACTGTGCACTATAATGGGGCTCATTTACTAAGGGACCGCGGAGCACATTTTCGCTGCCGCTTTTCCAGCCGCTTTCCGTTTTGTGACGCATTTAACAGGGGATTTTGGCGCAGGGGATCGGATGTTGGCACATTGGCGCCGGCTTGCATGCAACACAAATCGGGGGGGGGGGGGGGCGGGCTGTTGGACAACCCGATGGATTTGGACTACGTGCAGGATTTAACATTGCGAATTGTGTTGCAAGACATCCACTTACATGCACCAGGAAGAAGAAGGTGAACTCTGGCAGACTTCGGCGGGGAAGCGACACATGCAGGATATCGGGCGCACAAGCTACGTGAATCGCGCCGGACTTCATCTTTGTCGGACCGTCCGAATGGGGGATCGCGGCAGGACCGGGTAAGTAAATTTGCCCCAATGTGTTCTTATGAGCTTCTAGAATTTAAAGGGAACCTACCACCACAAATCTGCCTATAAAGGTAGATCGGGTGGTAGGTGGATCAATGGGACGTGAGGATAGACCTTTTAAGGGCTAATCCTCACGTCCCGCACTTTTTTAGTAACTTTTATCAAACTTTTATGCTAATTTTATTATGCGGCTACTGGGGCGTGGAGGAGCCGCATCTGAGGTTACACGAGGCGGCTACTCCACGCCCCGGTAGCCTCTTTTCTCCTCCTACTCACCATCTTCGACGCGCAGCTGCTCATAGCTGCGCGCCCTCATCCGACGATCCGGCAGTCTGCGCATGCGCAGAACAGCAGGCCCGCGCCTGCGCGGTCACTGCTCAAAAGCCGGGGCTGCACAGGCGCGGGCCTGCTCTTCTGTGCATGCGCAGACTCAGGATTGTCAGACGAGGGCGCGCACCTACGAGCAGCTGCGCGCCGAAGATGGTGAGTAGGAGGAGAAAAGAGGCTACCGGGGTGTGGAGTAGCCGCCTCGTGTAACCTCAGATGCGGCTACTCCACGCCCCAGTAGCCTTATAATAAAATTAGCATAAAAGTTTGATAAAAGTTACTAAAAAAGTGCGGGGACGTGAGGATTAGCCCTTAAAAGGGCTATCCTCACGTCCCATTGATCTACCTAGTCATCACAGCAGCCAATCACTGGCCTCTACTGCTATTCCTGCACAGATGACTGATGAGGCCAGTGATTGGCTGTAGGAGGCTTCTTATGAAGTTCTTCTAAAAGGACCACGACTGAACAAAGAGGCAGCATTTTAAAAATATCCAGCAAACCCTTTAGTACATAAACTCAGCAATAATCTCCATATAATTAAATGAAGATAAGATCCTGAGGAACCAGCTTTTCTCGCTTTCTGACCCACATTTTCCAAGGAGATATTCCTGGTTAATTGGATTATACTTTGGTCCGAAAAGAACTAAATCTTGCAAGACTTTGTCCATTGGATGTGACTGCGCTGTGTTTATGGACTGTACGGTGCTGGTCCATGGCTGGTCTGGGGGCAGGACTTGAACTTCTCCATGATGCCAAGTGTAAAGGCATTGCCGATCCATATTATTAACGCCGGGTTTAATTTTGGCCTAGTAGGCACACTCCTATGGGTTCTTCTTACTGTAGTAGTAGTAACTTACATAATTTCGTCTTGACTTCGCTAATAGATGATTATACTGGAAGAAGACTGTGGAGGAATCCGGACAGACTAGTCTTGACTTCTAGGCCCCTCCTGACTCCTTGGGCCCCCTGGCAGCCCCGGTGACTGTTATAGTTATGCCCAAGCTTGGGAGACTATATTTTTCATGTATTAGGTGGGGGCCCTGTTGTACATTTTGTTCTGGGGCCCCGGAGGCTTTGGGACTATACTTGATTTTTGTAAACAACTCTATGGGAAAAGCATAAAAAGTCCTACAATAGTAATACAAACACTCAAGTGTAATCTGAAGTGAGAGCAGACCACTAGTCTAATCCATAAAGTCTACGACACTTCCCGTCATCTAGAAGGTTACTGTACATTAGGGCTGAAACTTCTGCTACACAATCACTTGAGTCAAGGGCTTAGCTGGCAGCTGCAGCCGGGAAATACATGGAGTGAGAGGATTCCAGCCGATCACCTGATGTTTATACCATCGGGAATGTAAACTCTCTCCTAGTATGTCAAGATTTATTATGTCTATCCTGAGGGGACCTGCCATGTCTGCAGGATTCTTGCACAGGCTCCTCATGGTGCACTGTCATTGCCCCGGTCCTCATGGTGCACTGTCATTGTCCCGGACCTCATGGTGCACTGTTGTTGCCCTGGTCCTCATGGTGCACTGTTGTTGCCCTGGTCCTCATGGTGCACTGTCATTGCCCCGGTCCTCATGGTGCACTGTTGTTGCCCCAGACCTCATGGTGCACTGTTGTTGCCCCGGTCCTCATGGTGCACTGTCATTGCCCCAGACCTCATGGTGCACTGTCATTGTCCCGGACCTCATGGTGCACTGTTGTTGCCCTGGTCCTCATGGTGCACTGTTGTTGCCCTGGTCCTCATGGTGCACTGTCATTGCCCCGGTCCTCATGGTGCACTGTTGTTGCCCCAGACCTCATGGTGCACTGTTGTTGCCCCGGTCCTCATGGTGCACTGTCATTGCCCCAGACCTCATGGTGCACTGTTGTTGCCCCAGGTCCTCATGGTGCACTGTTGTTGCCCTGGTCCTCATGGTGCACTGTTGTTGCCCCGGTCCTCATGGTGCACTGTTGTTGCCCCGGTCCTCATGGTGCACTGTTGTTGCCCCAGTCCTCATGGTGCACTGTTGGTGCCCAGTCCTCATGGTGCACTGTTGTTGCCCCAGTCCTCATGTTGTATTGTTGTCACCCCAGTCCTCATGGAGCACTGTTGTTGCCGCAGTCCTCATGGTGCACTATTGTTTCCCCAGTCCTCATGGTGCACTGTTGTTGCCCCAGACCTCATGGTGCACTGTCATTGCCCAGGTCCTCATGGTGTATTGTTGTTGCCCCAGTCCTCATGCTGCAGTGTTGTAGCCCCAGTCCTCATGCTGCAGTGTTGTTTCCCCAGTCCTCATGGTGCACTGTTGTTGCCCCAGTCATCATGGTGCACTGTTGTTGCCCCAGTCCTCATGGTGCACAGTTGTTGCCCCGGTCCTCATGGTGCACTGTTGTTGCCCCGGTCCTCATGGTCCACTGTTGTTGCCCTAGACCTCATGGTACACTGTCATTGCCCAGATCCTCATGGTGTATTATTGTTGCCCCAGTCCTCATGCTGCAGTGTTGTTGCCCCAGTCCTCATGCTGCAGTGTTGTTTCCCCAGTCCTCATGGTGCACTCTTGTTGTTCCAGTCATCATGGTACACTGTCATTGTCCAGATCCTCATGGTGTACTGTTGTTGCCCCAGTCCTCATGCTGCAGTGTTGTTGCCCCAGTCCTCATGGTGCACTGTTGTTGCCCCAGACCTCATGGTACACTGTCATTGCCCAGGTCCTCATGGTGTATTGTTGTTGCCCCAGTCCTCATGGTGCACTGTTGTTGCTCCGGTTCTCATGGTGCACTGTTGTTGCCGTGGTATATTTTACAATTGGGAATATTTTGATGCAAATAGAGCATGAACTTGGGAACCCCCGATTTGCTGAGTCTAACAACCAAGAACAAATTACAGACATAAAATAAAAGGTTAATTGATATTATTGGTGTCCATCATATGATGGTTCCAGCTTCACTTTGTTCTCTGATCCAGTGATGGAAAATGAATGTGTACATATGAACAGGACCTTAAAAACGATGTACAGCTTCTGAGTCAATTTTATTTAATAAAATATTCCAATGCATCTTTTATGGGTTTTCTATGAACATTTAGCTAGGTTTATCTTCTATAGATGCGTCTTCTCTCACTGACTGTAGGATCTTTTTTAGCAATACAAAGAGATCCATCAGAGAAGTAGCCTGAGATCTCAGTGTGTATCTCTTATCAGTGTTAACCTAAGATGTTGGAAACACTCATTTATGCTATGTTTTTATTAGAATGAAATGAGTGTTTCGAACTTCTTAGTAGAAGAAAGATTATAAATACACATTGAGCTGTTATTGTACTTCTATGAACATTTTTCTGCACATAGACACATGCATGAGAGAAAGAGAAGATTATGAGAAAACGAATGATAATAAATGGCTGACCTTGTAATAAATGGACACATCCATTAGTGCTATTCACTTGCCCACTCTATGATATCAGCATAAAATAAGCATTAAATTCAAGAATGTCCATCTATGACCTTATGTAAGATTCCATTTATATCCATGTAAATATTACACTATTATATTATCCACTTTATTCATATTCATGGCTGAGTTGGTAAACCCATGGATGGCATGGATAGATAATGTGGGATGAGTAGATACTATGCATGCTATGTGATCTAATAACTGTCTAGCTTGGTAATTTCTTCCTCATGGATTGAGATTGGGCTGGATACATTTGCATACTGTATAATCTGACAGCATTCCTTATCCTATGGATGAGTTATACAGCTTTGCGCTGCCCAAGAGGCATCACCAACTAATGTAGGTCTAAACTTGCATTCCAGTGTTCCTTGGAGTAATAAGTGACTGGGGCGAAACTTGAGAGGGGGGGGGGGGGGACAGGTGCTACTCTTATTCCCAGGCCGAAAGCCTTAATGTACCTCTTTTCCATAGCAGGAGACCATTCCGATAAAGAATTGTGAAGGAATATTACTTGATTTCATAAATGTTCTCTTGGACCTGAAACCTCCACTTCAAGTCTTATTCCAACTTTGGGTCAATAAATACAATGCTCTTACCTCTTACGTCTTTTGTTGACCCACTGGTTAAGTGAGCCATATTGTCGGAGATGTGAGTTTATACCAATACCAGTTTGGGAGGGCACAGCATAGTGAAACCTGAGACTTGAGGGACCACCAGCAGACCTTTCCACAGACCTCCAAGAAAGATCAGAGGAGCAGAAGACAAGGCCGTGGGGTGATGTTGCTGGTGGAGATTTGGCCTCAGACTTGCTAGCAACTGTTGAGAAAGTTGAAGCAGCAGTTCTAGTGAGTAGAACACATCTGCCAAACAAGTAGAAGGAAAGACGATCCAGGAACTTGGTTCTCCTAGACCAGACTTTATTCACGGGACGTACCTAAGAATATTATATCCCTGGTGGCAAAAATAGGTGGTTAACCATGTTGTTTAACAAATATTTGTTGACCCTCATGAGAAGTTCCCTATAGAACGTTGAGACCACTGAAACTGGCAACTCATTCCGAAAGTCCTGTTTACCATCCCTAAATGAGAAAAAAAATCCTATAACTAACGTGGATAAAGCAAGAATCTACATTATAGAAATGGCAGAGAGAGCGGCTAGATTCTGTGAGTCACAGATATGATGAGGACAGGTGCTTCTTCTGGGTCCTCCGATGCTCTTCAGGATTTTGATGATTAATTTTTTTGGCTTGAAACAGAATTTCTGTAACAAAAAACCCTTCATGATTTCCGAGGCCTCTTGGAGAGGTTGGAGCCTGTGTAAGATGCATGAGGGGTTACTATAGAGAAGGCCTTAGTTTAGGTTGTGGATAGCCATATCTCCCTACCTTTTATGGTTGTGCATATGGTTGAGTTGATACCCTACAACCTAAATTTATACTTTTATTATAGGGGGTTATGATGTCAAGAAACACCACCAAAGATGACCCTAAAAACTTAAAAACTTAAAGACTATTGCCACCAAAAACCTTAATATAAAGGCCAATAACCAACTTGACCAGCTGAGAGGTAGTAAGATTGTATGGGAGCTCGGGAACTTTTCTCACACAGGGGAACTGGTAATCACTCATGATCTTTCTTCTACATAGAGATTTTTGAGGTGAGGGCCACCCTATATAGGATAGGTCCTCATATATCTTCATGACCAGATGCCCCTATGTAAGTCAAATGGCAATGAGTTTATTGTAGTAACATCTAAACGTTCTGGTTTGGAGAGGGGAAAGTGCTTAATTGGAACTGGTCAAAATGGGTTGTCCCACTCTGACCAAAGACAATTATTCCCTATCCATAGGAGAATTCTAGATCTTTAGGGGTTTGACTTTTTAGATCCCCCACTGTTCGTACAATGGAAGATGAACATTCCCCTTGAGTCCTCCAAGCGGATAAAACGTAGGTTTGGATGTATGTATGGCCATCGGTTATGATCTCACTGATGGTGAATCTATCTCTATGTAAGTACATTGGGGTCTTGATCACAGAAAGGTCTCAGAGGGACATTTTTTGTCTCCCATTTTCTTTATCGCTGGGAGCCACAGCACTGAGACCCGTATATATCTGGCACTTATCCATGACCGTGTTTTAGGGCAACCAATTTGACTGTGTTTAGTTGAACATGAAACAGAAATGGGATACACCTTCATGTTATGCATGGTAATGGTTGATGTATCTTTTTCCATCACTCCGTTGACTTTTATCAGTCATTTAGCTCAGCAGTTTTTTGGCTTGTGGGAGGGTGATGCCACACCTGACAGCCTTACATGGTGACACCCAGTAAAGGTTGTCTCATAATTGTCTATGACACAAATCCAAACTTGGAAAATGTTTCCTTAATGAAATTCAGCAATCTGGTTGTCTAGTGTCTATGCCCTATACAGTCACATTCTTCTTCACCTTATGACACCACTTCGTTCACCTCCGTGGTATCTTCTCCACTGGATTCTTAACAACTAAAGACTAACTGGGAACTTGTTGCCCAAGGACTTGTTGGCCATGGTCTTAGACTCCACACAATGTGATTAAGAATACAGCTCAGCTTTGTCTGATCTTGCTTGCCTTTTATCAGATGGTTGCCTACATTTACATAATGTAACCCATGGCAGAAGATTGAATACATGTGGGTCCATAATATAAAATTTGTGTTCACATGAACCTGTTCACTTTGGTATTTGGGTCAGTGTTGGACTGGGTCCCTTGGGCACTCCATATAAAAAATTTTCTGGGGTCCCAACCTTAATTATCCCCTGGATGATTGACCCTATCAGCCTATAGATAGGTTGTCCTTTGCTGTATCTTTTGAGTCCAATATTGGGATGGAGTATTGGACCACTGACACTGAATGGTGGGCCACTCCAACAGTGATTTTGGCTTCCATCATTGCAGGATCCTAGTTGGATATGTCAGATCTTTTGTGGAATAGATTCCACTGGATTTCTTTGACCCAAAGTTGGAGTCTATGGGGCACATTTACTTGTCCGACGAGGATCTGGGTCTGCCGCGATTCACTAAGATCGTGTGTCCAATTTCCTGCATCTGTCGCTTCCCCGGCTGAGGTGTGCCGGCGTGTGAGTGCTGATCTTGCGACACAATTTGCTTTTTAAATTCCACAGTTTGTCCGAATCAGTCATGTAGTCTGACGGCCACACCCCCGATTTGTGCCGCGTGAAAGCCGGCGCCGATGGGACACAATCCGATTGCCTGCGCCAAAAACCCGGGGCACTTCAGAGCAAAACGGGAAAAAATCGCAAAACCCGACGAAAATGCAGCGTTCGGACCCTTAGTAAATGTGCCCCTATGTATAGGTATTGATCACTGAATGTGATTGGTATCAATGTATAGATAACCCAGAACCAAAATAGATATTTGACGCGGCATGCAATGGTCATAAAACCCGTGGGTTATAATGAAGACCTTGGTGATTCTTCAATAACATTCTCCTCCAAGAATCTTAACATAAAGTGTGACAGAGGTTGAAACAAAAACAAATAATTCCCATAGTAAAAGTTTGTTATTTATTACACTTTTATAGAATTTACAATGTAGAAGATTGAAAACACAGTAAAGATGTAGACAATCCTGGTTCTTATCACTTCTTTGGGCGGTAGGTAAATCCAGTTCAAATAAGTTCACCATTTAGTAAATTTCTCTTTTATGTATTTAAAGAAACCTCATATCAGATTTGTATCACACTGTAATGCAACTTGCTTCAGATTATTGGGGGTCTGACACCCTGAGCTTGTGCTCCAAGTGTGCCGATGATGATCTGGCCTTGGCCGATGCACATTGCTCCCAAAAGTGCCATATACAGAGGTGGTGCTGCTGTGCCACACGTGGAGCACCTGCTGTTGGTGGGGGCCCCATAGGAGTAAGTTGGTGGGGGCCCTGGGTTGCGTACCCTGGGAGCCCTTACCATAATCCGACCTTGGTGCTGGTTGTGGAATCTCCACCAGATATTGAGGGACTTTTCATTGTATATGCTATCATTTTTTCAGCCCTTTAACCCTTGTGTTTTATTCTGTAAAAACTTTTATATTAGGCACTTTTATCATTCATTTCTTGCTTTACTGCCCCTTTAAGTTTCTTATACCAATACAAACTGAACTAGTCTAGCACTTGGCCACCATTCTCGTATCTTATGTTACATTATGACCAAATGTTTTCCACTAATTATCATCTTGTTAATTTGCTCAGTCATACTATTGGCCACGTTTTCCGCTAATCATAGGGTTTGCAATGGCTTCTTCTTTATTATTACCTTCTGGGAAGGTTATGTTGCTATGGAACACAACGTGGGAGACATAATAAGGTTTACATGATATTTGTAAACTCTGTAACGTGTCATTAAGGATCACATAGGATGATGTCCTGTAGTAAATGGTCCTACAAGGTGTTTGTGATTGAAGGAGGTAACACAACTTCTGTGCCTGGCTAGGAAAGCTTATTAGGCAGAACTAATATGTGGTGAAGATCAGATATGGAGGCAGGAGGATCACATGTGCACTTTCCTCGGTGAGGCAAGAAGTAATTAAGGAGTCGTAGAGATAATTATTTCATGTTTTTCAAGTCTGGAGGAGGGGTGGAGGTCACAAACATCTGTTTTGTAGGCTTTAAGAGGTTGTCCCATCTCAGGTATTTTATCACATGTCTTCAGAATATCTCATCAATATCTGACCCTATCTCTAGATTGGACATTGGTTGACTTCTCACTCCCTTCTTGTACGTTCTGACTGACCATTTGCTCCTCAGCTAAGGCAATACCCAAGCAAGCAGCTGTTTTTATCAGAATGGTGGAGGTCTGACACCCGACAACTCAACTGATCAGCTGTGTGCCGAAACTACACACTTCAAGGAGCCAGATGCAAATGCATGTGTTTAGGTATAAGCTGAATGATAAATGAAGATACATGTCCTATTAAAGTCAACCACAACTAAGGCTCTTCTGAACTAACGGGAATCATAGAAGATGAAAATGGGCCACCACCTTGTTTAGTTACATACCATTTCCAAGAGTGTGTAGGGCTACCTAGAACCCTCAACGTGAAGAGTGCCTTGGCTCCTGACACTGTGTATTGCTTTATTTCTCCTGTTGTTAAGGTAAACCTAGCTGATAGATCAAATCCTGTCATTTCTACTTGTCTTATTTTCCTAAAGTATACTGTAATAGAAACAATTCAACAACTCAGGATGGTGCCGAGATCTTAGACCCACCTGACGTCAATGTGCGCCAATCAAGAGACTTCATAAGCTGGGAACTCATGTTATGATTTGTATTCTCCTCCTCTTCTGCTTCTTTCCTATTTTTCTATATAGACTGATAGAACAAATAAAGCTTGCGCAGTGCTGATTTTTACCCAGGGTGATAGCACGAGCTTGTCATGTACCAGCAGTGATCTGATTCATTTACTTGCGACTGTGCACACATACAATAATTTAATAATTTGAAACACAGCCAACGCACACTAAAAGAGGATATCTTAAATCCTACCCTAACACTGTAGTTGCTGCTGAGAAACACATCCCTAGGGATCACAGCTGATTAATGGTGGCCGATGTGATCCCCAATGACTGCAATGTTTGGAAGAGCATGTTAGTGGACAAAGTCAGGAAGATGTCTGTTCCCCACCACTCACCATGGCTGAGATAAATGAAGGGATCGCTTATAGTTTTTAATGACTACAAAGTTTTTACCATGACCAATACAATTCTTACCCAAATGAGAGGTGTCTATGGAAGCAATGCTGACTCAAGTCACACATACTTTATTATGACAATCTTAATTGCTACTTTCTGAAGCAGGGACACCATGCCTTTTGTCATTAAACTTTTGCAACAATCGCATACACCCTTCTATTGTCATTCTTCATCATTCGGTCATATTTCACTGGCACACTCCTAATATATTTTCACTCTCTCTTTCTTCATAGATCATACATTAGAAATGGCACCTGGCAGCTGACGTTGTCTCATTCTGCAGAAATAAGTCATCAATGGGCTGGGGTCCGATCCTCATAGAGTAAGTGATGACATTATGGAGATGCACCAGCCAGTTGCTAAAAGATCTGTGGAGAACACAACCTTTAGCTTCCGGATCCAAATGTTGGTAAACAAAGAAAGAGAACCAGATAGAAGATCATCCTGTTGTCTTCTCTTCTTCTCCACCAGTTCTAGTTATGGTCGTGATTCTGGGTTTGTGGTAAAGTCAATGGTCAAAAGTGATTACTATGAAGACCCCAGTTCATAAATTGAAGTAAATTCAGACTCCAGTGAGCTCCTTGGGGGATATTTATCATACGCTGGCGCTCGTGCGCCAGCGTATGATAGCCCCGCACGGCGCATTTTCATCAGGTTTTTCGACTATTTGTGGTTTGTGCTGCATTTAAGTGGGGTTTTTGGCGCATGCGATCGGATTTTGGCGCAATTGTGCAATCGTGCCGACATCCCGACTGATTCGGACTAAGCTGTAAGTAAGTAAGGGATTTACAATTCACATTGTGTCGCAAGACAATGCACTCACATACACCGGGAAGAAGAAGGTGAACTCCGGCGGACCTCAGCAGGGAAGCGACACATGCAGGAAAATGGACACACGATCTTGAAGTATCGCGCCGGACTTCATCCTCGTCGGAGAACGCACCTCAGGGATCACGAGAGGACCGGATAAGTAAATCTGCCCCATTAAGTGCAGGAAGGCAGTGGTAGTGTATTACTTGTGGGACATCTGACATCATTGCATTGGAGGAGTTACAATACTAATGTCTCTATGAGGACACATCTCCCTTGAGGGTAGTGCAGGGTCCAGATATTGGGTTTTTCCAGATTTAGACTTGGACCATTGATAAGGGGGGCTGTATTCTAGATGCCGCAAATGAATAATATGTGTTTTGAGTCCTGGTGAGATTATTTAGGTTATTGGTACCAGATGTAGGCCAGCCTAATGCTGGAACGCCAATCCAATATTGTTAAGGGAATGTCTTGAGAGGAAATTTTGGTGGAACATTGAAGAGATAACAAAAGTTTGCCTGATTTGTTATGTCTCCACTTATTCTCTTCACTCTCTTCACTTTCTGGTCAAGGCCTAAAACATCTTATGGCTCTCTTATTGTTGTAAAACTACAACCTCCCAGCATGTCCTTATTGTCCTGGCCATGATTCAGACCAATGATGTACAACCTATGACTTTCTGGCCATTGCAAATCTCAATGTCTCAAAAAGTCTCTTAGATGACTATCATGCCCAGTGAAGTGATGAAACCATCCAATCTAATTTGCCTACAAGGAAAAATATCCATGTGGATTCTGTTGGTTATTAATGTATCCTATCATCATCTAGTCCTTAATTATTTTTAGATTAATCCCATCATTACCATTTCTTATCATGCTGGACAAGATTAGATTATTGACACATTGATGATTGCATAATATGACCCATGAGTGACAAATTCAATATTAATGTAGAAATGATCGGAACAACCTGGTTATTTTCATTCCATGTTAATGTTCATCATTCCCATTGCTCAACCTTCACAGCACTCCACCAGGATCAGCTTGTAAGAAGCTACAGCTTTAATCTACTGATTGATTTACTCCATTGTCTCTAGAATGCAAATGCAAAATTGATACAAATTCTGAGGTGGAATTTTTCTGGAGAACTTGCCTGCGTATCATCTGCTTTCCTCTCTAATTTAGTTTGTGAAATAACTTGTAGAAACCAGAGAGTTACTCATCGAAAGGTTGGTTTCAGGAAGTCAGGTTGGTGTTCAAGGTTACCAAATCGGGTCCGAATCAGGTCAGGGTGACAGATGAGGTCAGTACAGGGTCATGGATCAAGGAAACAGTAAGGAGTAGCACAAGTCACAGACATACTTGATCAGGCAGGGGTGCCCAGAGTCAGGGATGCGAAACAGTTCACACTGGGGTTTGGGGCTCAAGTTCTATACTAGCTTGGATACAGGTAAGACTAGGATTCAGGGGTACTGGCACAGATACAGGTCCAGGAAAATAGAAACAGTAGTACTACAGATGACAGGAGAAAGTATAACCAACCCTGAGTAAACTGAGCCCTGGGAATTTATGCAGCTCCTGGATGCCACCCTGAGCAGCTGACTGGCATTGGATCAATCAACCTACAGCTGAATCCAACACAGAGCTCCAGAATAAAATTGCCTAACTTTTTAGGCATCAGATACTGAAGGAAGCAGTCAATCATGTCTCAGAAAGGTAACCTTGTGTGTGGGTCACAAACTCTGAACTCAGCAGCTAGAGTCCATTCAGAAAAACAGCCCCTCGTCATAATGCTTCATACTCGCTCTGGTGATGTCTGGATGTAACTCAGCAGTCACTCTCCTCCAAACACCACGAGTTGTGTTTCTACCAAACACTTCTACTTTGGTTTCATCTGACCATGTGACATAATCCCAATACTCTTCTGAAACATCTAAAAGCTCTCTAGCAAACTTCACACAGACCCAGATATGTACTGGCTTAGGCAGGGGGCTCTGCAGATTCTGAGTCCCTGGTGGCGTAGTGTTTACTGACGGGAGACTTTGTTACGTTGGTCCCAGTTTTCTGCTGGTCAGTCACTAGGTCGTCACCCCACCCGTGTGGCTCTCTGATTTTTGCTGACCCTTCTTGTGATCATTTTGACCCCATGGTGTGAGATCTTGCATGAAGCCCCGGATGGAGGGAGATTATTACCGGTCTTGTATGTCTTCCATTCCCTAATTATTGCTCCCACAGGAGGACAGAAGAAGTTACAGGTCTGTGAGAGCCAGAAATCTTGCTTGTTTATAGGTGACCAAACACTTACTTTCCACCATAATTTGCAAATAAATTGTTTAAAAATCAGACAATGTGATCTTCTGGATTTGTTTTCTCATTTTGTATCTCATAGTTGAGGTTCTACCTATGATGTCAACACAGACCTCTCATCTTTTTATGTGGGAGAACTTGCACAATTAGTGGCTGACCAAATACTTTCTCTCCCACTGTATGTATACAAACTACCCAGACAATAGCACCAGACAAACCAGAGACACCCATCGGTAGAAAGCAGAGTGCTATCAAGAGTTGTTGTGTACTCCCCGCCTCATCAGTACAAGATAGGATTAAAGGGGTATTCTCGTCTGGGCACTCACATTCAGTTTGATAAATCTGCCATATGTAAACATTTCTTCAATTAGATGTTATTAAAAAAAATGTTCCTGTGTGAAGATAATTTCTTATAAATGTAATCATATGGTCCCTTAGAAACGAGATGGCTTCCTCGGATACGACCACCTCTGCTGAAGGGATTGCACAAAGAAACAAAACGTTTTTGTATATGAAATGTCCGGGAGTTACTGCATGTCCCACAGCCGTCCTGTAGTAATGAACACTGAATCCTGGTGGTCCGGCAGTACTGAATAGCACATGTCTGGCCACTGCTGCCAGAGTGTGAGGTGGTCGTAACCGAGGAAGCCATCTCGTTTCTAAGGGACAACATGGCTATGTTTATGGGAAATTATCTTCACACATTTTTTTTTAATAACATCCAATTGAAGAAATGTTTATATATGGAAGTTTAGTGAAACTGAATAATAAAAGATCTTTAATAAAAGACTGGATGCATTGCCTTAGATGCTGTATTGATCATCATTGATGAGGAAAAACGGTATGAGAACCTAGTCTTCATGCAAAGATCTATGCCATCGCTGGAAGGGCAGTCATGAGACAAGTAAGTGGGAGAGAGACCTCCGGAGCTGGCATAGACATCTCTGGCATAGACATCTGTGTTCTCTCCAAGACCTTCAACAGTGTGGTTGGAACGTCAGAATGGAGATAGAAATGTCCTAAAATTCAGCATCTTATTTAACTCTGCATCGGAGACACATTAACGAAGCTCAAGATTAGGTTGAAGTCAGCATCCGAGGGGTCAACAAAGTGATGGGGTCCTACAGAGACTATTATATCCTTGACAATAACTAAGCTATATTATGCTAAGTCCTTCAAGCTTAGCAGGACTCCTGGCATTGATGGTCTTCCATCTTTATGTAGAGGTTTGGGACCTTTTTGGGTCAAACCTGGTGGAGTGTGTACAGAGAGATGTTGGTGGAAGACAAAATGATTTATGGTAAAATAAAGGAGTGATCATGATTAAAAAAAATAGATAAAGAAAATAGACACCAATCCACCGGTCTATAGTACTACCATGTATTAAAATGTCAGAGGTTGGTGCTCCCAGCTGATGACCCACCTGCCCGAACCCAATGTCAATCCATTTAGTAGAGGAAGCCACAGCACTCGTAGAGTTGAAAAATTGAAAAAATAATCTTTGTTTTCTTTTTTCACCCAAACATTCATAAAACCAAAAACTCTTTGCAATGGCACCACAAGTTCCCAACCTGGAGTACCAGCCGTCTGCCTGAGGCATGTTGTATGTCCGATCATCTACCCGGACCGGCCCTACAGCATTCCTGCCCTTCAGGATTTCAGATAAATGTTTTTAAGTGCAAGATCATGTAAAAGTTTAGGTTGGGAGAAATGTTACCTTATGTTAACCTGTTGCACCTCTTAGAGGTCACGGTGGGCTGCCCTCTTATTTTTTGCTTGTGTTATTAGGCACTTTGCTGACGTTTCTTGCAAAACCCAGAGGTCAAATGGAATCACCCCACCAGACGAGACGGTCAACTACCACAGTGTTTGCTCCATATGCATGACGCAGGTGTCTTCTGCTCAGACTAGCGCCGTCCTACAACATTGCTGCCTACAGAATTTGTGTTTTTGGTGTGGCTAAAAGTGGGAAAAACGTTTTCCTCTCAAAAACTGTATAGCCATGAAAATGAGCTCTACAAGTGTCTATGTATACACTCACCGGCCACTTTATTAGGTACACCATGCTAGCAACGGGTTGGACCCCCTTTTGCCTTCAGAACTGCCTCAGTTCTTCGTGGCATAGATTCAACAAGGTGCTGGAAGCTCCTCAGAGACTTTGGTCCATATTGACATGATGGCATCACACAGTTGCCGCAGATTTGTCGGCTGCACATCCATGATGCGAATCTCCTGTTCCACCACATCCCAAAGATGCTCTATTGGATTGAGATCTGGTGACTGTGGAGCCCATCTGCCTCAAAGTTCGTTGTACTGTGCGTTCAGAGATGCTCTTCTGCCTACCTTGGTTGTAACGGGTGGCGATTTGAGTCACTGTTGCCTTTCTATCAGCTCGAACCAGTCTGCCCATTCTCCTCTGACCTCTGGCATCAACAAGGCATTTCCGCCCACAGAACTGCCGCTCACTGGATGTTTTTTCTTTTTCGGACCATTCTCTGTAAACCCTAGAGATGGTTGTGCGTGAAAATCCCAGTAGATCAGCAGTTTCTGAAATACTCAGACCAGCCCTTCTGGCACCAACAACCATGCCACGTTCAAAGGCATCAAATCACCTTTCTTCCCCATACTGATACTCGGTTTGAACTGCAGGAGATTGTCTTGACCATGTCTACATGCCTAAATGCACTGAGTTGCGGCCATGTGATTGGCTGATTGGAAATTAAGTGTTAACGAGCAGTTGGACAGGTGTGCCTAATAAAGTGGCCAGTGAGTGTATATATCCCTGGTTATGGGAAATTTTTTCCCTATAATGAAGTTGAAGACCACATTTGATGGTCTCAAAACATTGCAAAATGATAATGAAAAAAATTTTTTTTTTTGTAAAAACTGTACATGAGTACATGATTAAAATGACCAGTCAGACTCCCCTTCCTGATTTTCATCCTTGAACAGGACTCAGCGCAGCTTTGATTGAAGTCTCATAAGCAACTCTAGATTCCCACTTCTCCCAACTTAGGTTAAACCATCCATGTGTAGTCGCGATTGATTGTAATGTTTTATTTAAAAAAATATTCACATCCATCTGTGATAAATACAGCGTGATATACATATATGCCTCATAACATGAAGTACATTCAACTTTTGTCTTTGTTAACCTGAAGGTACATACATTGTTACAGAACATATGGATTGACCCCTTCTTCTTTGGCCATAGAACAGGCCAATAAGTATCGTACATAGCAGCATTTTGTGCACAGCACAATTGTCCGATTGCATATTGACAACGGTAAAACAGATAGGAGGAATCCCAACTAGGCGTCGTCAGGATGATCCGAAACTCAGAGGTCGGGTAAAAATACGAGATAATAGAGACATGTTTGGTTCTACAACGTGACCGAGCTTCGTGAAGGAAAACTAAACTTCAGAGTAAATGTATAAGATTATGTCAGAGCCAAATGTTGGGATTATTCCGGCACAAAGTTGGTCGTCATATGGATACGGAAAGACCTGGTGGGTCAAGGTTGATATACACGGTCTAAATCTGAGGAAACTTCATATACTCTTGACATCAACATCGTGGTCCAAATATTCCATTTCAACTTGAGCTCGATGAAGACTTTTTGGTTTTCCAACCATCCATATCAAGAGTGTTGTTGAACAGTGCAAAAATATGGTGTGCCATGGGACAATGGGGGGGGGGACACCAGACATAAGACCCAAGGCACAGTCACTTGATGCCCACTACCAGCAAGGGCATCCATACAAAGGTTTTTTTTTTTTTTTTAACAATGATCTTTGATACCAGGATGTGAGCAATGCTATCATAAAAACACTTCAATTATTGACTTGTGGTTGTCATCAGGTCATTATGACTGAATCACTATATGTAATTGACAAAATTCCAATATATCTAATTATATCTTCTCAATTAGAAATGTTTTGATACTACGCTGTGACCATTTTTCAGAACTATGACTTTGCCCAACTTACCGATGTCGAGATCTACTGACATAGGGATATTTTTATATTAGCGTTCCTTACACCGACCAGGTAGTGACAGCTGCCCGGATAACTCTTTAGATCATCAAGATGTGCAAAAATAATCAGATTAATGTACAGTAATTGAAGAACTATTGGTCAAATGACCAAGCTACAGTAACAAACATTGACTTTTGGGTCAACGCAGTTGTGGCACATTTGAGGGATAGAAGACCTTCTATAAGTAGAGTAAAAACCTCTCCAATAGACCATAACTTTGAGTAGACCACTCCAGGCCAGATATCCTATGACAGATTTTCTGGTCATCATCTTTTGAGAGGACCAACCACCGGAAGACCATATTTCAATGCAATTATGGGAGATCGTCTAACTACCAGTCTAGCACCATATATAAAATGTTAGCTACTGAGAGGTTCATTTGTGCCACCTTTGAGTCTTCCAAAGCATTCATTGTCTCTGTCCAATAAAACCAACTTTTATGTAGTCTCTCTTTGAACTGTGGCTTCTCAACAAAACATAGGACAACAAGTTTTTTGCTTTTGCAGACCTTTCTACGAGGTGAATGATTACTTTACATTTGTTCTATTTCTATTTCGTCGTAAGTGTTCGTAGGCTGCTCATTCGAATCTGATTGTATTTGAAGAGATCTGTACAAGGGAGGTGGTGTTCTTGGTACTTGGCAGTGGTCCACTTGAGGTAGCTGTAGAGCCGTGTTAAATGTTGGTGGATCTTCTTCTGTCAGACAAGGGTTGTCATGACCAGCCATGGTGTCGGGGAGCTCCTCTGCATCTGTTTCTTTACGTTTTTTCCACCACGTGATGACCTTTTGCCATTTCTCACGTAAGACCACCCAAAAAGAGTCAATGAGGAAAATCTCAACAATCTCCAGAACGCAGACCATAGAGCAGCTCATCCAAAGGCCCAGTTGACCTCCAAAGTTGGCAAGAAGATTTGGAAGCTATGGAAAGAAAAGAAGGTTTGTTAGTACCTGTTTTTTTTCTGCAGTGGCCTGTGGTACCAGAGGACCCGTTTATAGATTTTGTATGGAAGTAGAGTGGACTTACACTGGAGGCAGGACTTTCAGCAATAGTTTTTAGATTCAAGTCTTGGTAAAAGATGTCCAGATTGACCAGATCGTTTCTGTAAAAGAAAGAAGAAGGGGATTTCTAAGCATGTTCTCCTGCGGGTTCCTCTGATGTTTTATTTGCCTCCCCATTAGGTCTTTACTATAATTGCTCCTAAGTTCCTTAGAGAAGCTTCTTGTAAATCACAGACATGTCTCCTTTCCTGCCCTGAACTGGGACAATAGAATGGGAAGTTCATTGAAATCAGTGATCATTTGGGAATATCAACGAGGCAACGAGGAAATAAAAAGTGACTGTGCACTACCTAATTTCCCCTGTGGAGGTGCTACAGGGAAATCATACCTGCCCAGTCTCTCCACAGATTACAGCTGATCGTTGGAGATCCCAGCTAGGGTACGGTTTCTCATGACCTTATTATCAACAGAGCCATAAACAAGTAAAGCCTGACCAAAGTGGAGGCTCCCTTTAAGGTCAATTGTGTCTTTCCTATTAAAATAGTCATAACCAGTTGAATACTATTTTAGGATTACCAATACCTCCCAGTCTCTGTAGATACTGGCCTGTGATATTGTCATAGGAAAAATGTAAGTAAATTGACACATAGCTTTGACTCTGTCCTTCTGAACAAAGATTGATGGGTAATCATAGACATACAATTCTAGGTAATTAATGAGTAATTATTACCGTACATTCACTCTATTCACCATGTCTTATTTTTTAGTGAGATCCAGTGAATTTGGAGACTTACTTGGTCAGTTTTTTTTCCAATCTGTCACCCAGCTCCCAGGACAGGACTCGTAGTGTCCAGCTCTAGATGAAAAATGGAAAGTTTATCAGAAACATAAATAATAAGAGATTAAGCCATAATAATAAGACATTTTGTTATGTATGTGGTTATAATATGAATCTGTGCTATAGTATTTGTAATATACTGTCTATAGACTGCTATGAGCATTTATGGTACCGTAATGGGGTCTGCAAATGTCCCTTAAATGCCAACTTTATATTAAGTGTATAGAAAGTTATACATTTTTTCTCTGGACTTCCCCTCAAAAATCCCCACCATAAATCAGGTTTGGTAAGCCCAACCTCTTTTAACAGGCACATACCCAAATTTTCTAGACTGTTCTAAAATATAGGGTCTGCCCATGTTTTTTCTAATGGATTTTGTTACAATGCTTATAAGAGAGCTAATGATTCCTTCTATAATTGGAAATTAAGTGACCATATGGAAAAGCATGCAATGGCAATGGGCATTTTATGTTCAATACAGACAGGAGTGAAATTTCTATTTCCCACACACAAAATTATATGGGGCCCCTGTCAATGCATAGCTCCAATAGGAAGTTTCATGGTGCCCGCTCTGCCATTATTATTGGAGCCCTAGGGACATAAGTGTGGGGTTCCCATAATCTTGGGTTGCTTTATGGGAAAATCCACCCCTAAAGAATCAACTTTATGGTCAGCTTTAAGAAGAAGGGGCCGTGATCTTCTTACCTCTGCACTTATGGAGGGCCATTTAGCGACACTTCTTGTAAATGTCCATTCTTTAAAACTGAAACGACAAAAATGGATCATTTGGTTTATGTGAATGTCTAAAGAACCTCACAAGGCGGGACCTGAGAAGAACAAAAGGGAAACAGTAACTAGAGAAGTCCCGGTGGAGATGGAAGGGATCAAGACGCAAACTGGCAAGGTCAGCCGGAGCCTGATCATTGTTCCTATTTTAAGTCTAATTGCTGAGAGCTGAGATATTGTTCTCCTTAAAGGGAATCTGGGATGTCCAAAATACCTCCCAAACCAATAATAGTGCCATGTAGAAGGCTTCAATACTAGTGCACTCGTATGTTTATGGCTACAAACCCATAATGCAATGCAGAGGTATTCATCTTTTCATAAATATGCTAATCAGCTTGAAAGTGCACTGCTCCGATTTATATTAAATGTTCCAGGTCTTCTCTGGACTCGTTGACCCTTTGACTATGATAGATATTTCCAGCCTCTGTCTACAAACGGAACGGCTAATCTGGGTATTGGGTCTGTCCCCACAGTATTTTCAAGTTGATTAGCATATTCATAAAAGATAATTAACATATTTATGAAAAGAAGATAAACTCTTCGTTCCTTAGTCGTTTTGTGGCCAGAAAATTATGTTTTTGATACTGTTAAAAAAACACAACATAACATTATTATTCATTTGGGAGGCAATTTGGACCTGGCAGACTTCCTTTAAATTTATGGCTGCTTAAAGGAACCCTCTTTAAACAGTTATTTCACTGTAATATAACTAAAGTGGGGCCTGAGTGGGCGGAGTATGACCAGGAATTCGCTGGCTGGTGGTTTTTGAATTCCTTTGTCATGCTCCACCCCTTTACATGTTTCGGTTTTGTTGTTTGGAGTGTTCCATTATATGGGAGGAGCTCTGGGAGGAGCCAATGACACAGTGATACAGCCAATATAACTAATAATCTCACCTGCAGGACTCACGACAAGTACTCTGGCATCCCAGCTCCTCCTGGACAAATCTCTTATGCAGCCGGAAGTAACAATAAACTGAAAGGAAGAGATTAACAAAATACATTTAGAAATGATTATATGTTACACAAATAATGTATATACAGTGGGTACAGAAATTATTCAGACCCTTATACATTCTTCACTCTTTGTTTCATTGCAGCCAATTGGTAAGATCAAAAAATCTTTTGCTCATTAATGTCCACACTGCCCCCCAGAAATGTAGATAATTTTGAAACTGAAATATCACCTGGTCAGAAGTATTGAGACCCTTTGCTGTGGCATTCATTAAACTCACATGCTGTCCATTTCCTTCTGATCCTCCTTGAGATGGTTCTACTCCTTCATTGGAGTCCAACTGTGGTTAATTAAACTGATTGGACTTAATTGGGAAAGGCACAGACCTGTCTATATAAGATCTCACAGCCCATAGTGCATGTCAGAGCACATGAGAATGATGAGGTCTAAGGAACTGCCCAGGGAGCTCAGGGAAAGAATTGTGGCAAGGCACAGATATGGCCAAGGTTACAAAAGAATTTCTGCTACACTCAAGGTTCCTAGGAGCACAGTGGTTTCACAATCTTTAAGGGGCTTTCCAAATTGAGCATCTCTGAAGACCAATGTTCACCATACAACCTGAGGGAACTGGAGAGGATCTGCATGAAAGAGGCAGAGTTCCCCAAATCCAGGTGGGAGAAACTTGTTGCATCTTCCCAAGAAGACACCTGAGCAAAGGGGCTGAATACTCATCACTGGGGGACGAATACTCATCACCAGGAGAGATTTCAGTTTTTCTTGTATTAATAAATTAGCAAAAATATCTACATTTCTGTTTTTTCTGTCAAGATGGGGGCAGAGGGCACATTAATGAAAAAATAACTTTTTTGATCTTACCCATTGGCTGCAATGAAACAAAAAGTGAAACATTTAAAAGGGTCTGAATACTTTCTGTACCCACTATAATCTAATCTGCCATTTACAGATTACAAATATTCTAGATTACAGATTATATAAACAAAATTCTGTAAAGAGGTAAATAAAAAAAACCCAACCCAACTTACTCCAACCCGAAAATTCATCATTATTGCAGTATTTCGCCCCTTTGGGCAGTGGCTGGTCATAGTGGGCGCAGCCGCAGGTCTCCACCATCTGCTTTTGGAAACAGGAGTACAGGCAGATCTACAAGAGGGATAGAAAGGGGTAATGTATAATATAGATCATGTAGATCACTAGTAGTATCTATCTATCTATTTATCTATCTATCTATCTATCTATCTATCTGTCTCATATCTATCTATCTATCTATCTATCTCATATCTATCTATCTATCTATCTATCTATCTCATATCTATCTATCTTATATCTATTTCATATCTATCTATCTCATATCTATCTATCTATCTATCTCATATCTATCTATCTATCTATCTATCTCATATCTATCTATCTATCTATCTATTTATCTATCTATCTATCTATCTATCTCATATCTATCTATCTATCTATCTATCTATCTATCTATCTCATATCTATCTATCTCATATCTATCTATCTATCTATCTATCTATCTATCTATCTCATATCTATCTATCTATCTATCTATCTATCTATCTCATATCTATCTATCTATCTATCTATCTATCTATCTATCTATCTATCTATCTCATATCTATCTATCTTATATCTATTTCATATCTATCTATCTCATATCTATCTATCTATCTCATATCTATCTATCTATCTATCTCATATCTATCTATCTATCTATCTATCTATCTATCTCATATCTATCTATCTCCTATCTATCTATCTCCTATCTATCTATCTATCTATCTATCTATCTATCTATCTCCTATCTATCTATCTATCTATCTATCTCATATCTATCTATCTCATATCTATCTATCTATCTATCTATCTATCTATCTATCTATCTCCTATCTATCTATCTATCTATCTATCTATCTATCTATCTCATATCTATCTATCTATCTATCTATCTCATATCTATCTCATATCTATCTATCTATCTATCTATCTCATATCTATCTATCTCATATCTATCTATCTATCTCATATCTATCTATCTCATATCTATCTATCTATCTATCTCATATCTATCTATCTATCTATCTATCTATCTATCTATCTATCTATCTATCTCATATCTATCTCTCACATCTCCTATCAGTATGGTGCCCACTTACCTGATAGGTGTACTTCTTATTATACAGGTTTTCTATAGGGACATCACTTCCATCGATGGTGCAGTCGCTGTATGGTTTACTTAACTTTGTAGATTCAGTCTAAAACAATCAGAAAACGGTATTAGATCATAGTCGGCCGTCACTCATCCATATTTTTCTCACTCACATTTACACACTTGTTATCTAAATCCAGAACTTCCTGACGGACTTGTCTGACACCAATTACTCAATTGTGCCATTTTTAATCTATGCTAAATTTAGGGTAATTTTACCTTGTGGGTTTTAGATCACAGTGACGCGGGCTTTGCGCCTGTTTTTATGTAAATGAATAAATTGGAGGATAATCTGTAGCAGTATGTTGGTTTAATACTACAGCAGTCACTCAGAGCAGAGGGGAGGAGCTGCAGTAGAGCACAGCAGTGTGAGGACAAGTGTGAGCTACAATTCTGGCATATAAATCCATATTTCACAGTTCTGCTGCTACTACCAAGACCACACACAAAGGTATGATCTGCGGTCATACTACTGCGATACTCACCAGTTGCATCCCAATAGAGGTTTCTGTAGCCGTCTCAAGTTCTGTGCCCGATTCTTCAATGAATGGAAAATCATTTTGATCATGTACCAAAATCTTGGCGCCCGCTGCTGTCACCAGGTACGGGTTGTATTCATCCTCATCAATGTAGATGACCAACTTCAGCCCTTAAAACACAGAAGGACAATGTAAATATATATATATATATATATATATATATATACAGGAATCCGTGACCATGTATGTAGCCTGAGGAGAGACTAAAAGGTCCTTACCGGACTCTGCGCCACCCATAGAGGACTCCAACAAGTCTTTCTGCTGGGCATCATTGAAGGTGTAGCAGTTACCATATAGGGAGTGATGGAATAGGGTAAAATTCCTGCAATGAGAGTAACATATGCTTAGGGTGCTTAGGTTTTCCTCCAAATTTAAAGGGGTTCTCCACTTTGCACATCCTAACCTTAAAAATAAGCAAATTACAAAGTGACCTCCAGCGATCGATTGCAACTCAGGAGGAAGTATTCCATTTCTCTACATTGCCCCTACAGGAGAAGTTGAGCATTACACCATTGCTATGGGCTTTTTGTGTAATGCAGGTCCTCCAGAAGGAGTGACGCTCTTTGTAACGGAAGAGGATGGCCATTATCATCGTTATATAACACATTTCCACATCATAAATGATTATGGCATGTACTATGATAAAACACTGTAGAATGAAGACGCTCACGAGGGCTTGGAAAAAACTAATCCATTTGTAGATTTTGATGTCATTGTAATGAGGATTCATATCCGGCATTGCCTTGATGTTAGTCTAGCCGTATTATATGGACATTTGCATAATCTCCTTTTTAACATATCTTGATGCTGAGCTGGTCTGATGACAAGCAGAAGGCGGGAATGACTACAAGTTTGGCCATGTATCAGTTTGGTGCTAGACTGGCTGTCCTTGTGGTGCCCCCTACTATTTATGGTAGTGGTCTTCTCTAAGGGACATGGAGGTGACCAGGGTGTCTATACCCCCTTTGATTTTTCCCCCCTTCTGCCCCCTTTATTTTAGTAAATACTCCTATCCCCCATGTAATACCTGGCATCACAGGGCTTGCCATCGAAAAAACAGTTGATCAATAGGTCATCGGCGGTGTAGCCCATGGCAATCTTCTCCTCCATGGGGATCTTGGCCAGGATGTCCATGTAGTGTAGCCGGTACCACTCCTGGATGGCGTTGATGGCGGAACTAAAAGTAAATATGGTGCAGTCGCTGTTGTTGTTGGGGTTGCACTGTGACGAGACAAATAATGGGAAGATTTCATGTATCAATAAATGAAGATTGGGGAAACCATATGATACGTAACGCAGAATCATCATCATCGCCTCTGTGCACCATATTATTTTATCTGTTTATCATCTATTTATCCATTATATTCATTTCTAGAGTTTATACATATATTAATATGTAATAGTTTGATGACTTAATTTATGCTGTGTATTAAAAAAGTTTTACTTCTGAGCTCATATTTTTAAGAACCCAATGCTGGTTCAGACTATTATGTGATATAAAGGCTTTACACCTACCACCTATTCTATCCCAGGATCTAGCAACTTCATTTGGGGCCCAACCTCTATTAATCCCTAGGATATAGATCAGTGATGGCGAACCTTTTGGAGATAGAGTGCCCAAAGTACAACCAAAACCCACAATTTAAGCAGTAACTTATTGATCCCTGCTGCATCACAGGTTTCAATCGTATTGCTGTCCTGAGTTCACCAATACAATAGAAAAAAGATGGAGAATTTGGATTCAGGTTCCCCTGAAGAGGAACAATCAGGATTCCCTGAGCAGGAACTCCAACAATAATCTATCTCTATCCACACCTTCTTGTTCCTCCTGTAGTCCTGGCAGCCAAGGATTTTGCTTTAAAATGGCACCGAGTTTGGCACGTCCTGGGCTGTATTGGACCGAAGGGGGAAGCCCCGAGTCCTGTCTGACAAACTCTGTGTTGGGGTGAAAGCCTGGGTGCCCACAGAAAGGGCTCCGAGTACCACCTCTGGCACCCGTGCCATAGGTTCGCCACCACTGATATAGATCATAGCGGCCTTCAAATTGGTTTGTCTTTTGCTGGACCTCTGAAGTCCAGGATCACCAGGGATCCTTTGAATCTCTGTTGTGTAAGTCCTACACTACTGGTAGCCTAGGATGAGGGATAGTAAACCAAGTACAATGTCATGCTGTTGTGTGCCCCCTCTGGTGGGATCCGCTCTTCTTTAAGCTTCTTATGCCTTTGTTTTTAAGGAAAAAAATGCTTTAAAAATTATGTAAATGAGCCTGAGGGGCTCCAGGTTCCATTAACACCTATGGAGCCCGAAGCCCCTCATTTGCATAATTTTAAAAACATTTTAAAAGGTTTATTTTGTAAAAACCAGGGCATAAGAAGCCAGAAGAAGAGCAGATCCTTACAGCATGTCAGTGTGCTTGGTTTACAATCCTTGTTTTACATCTGTACCTAATTTCCAGAGACATTTGGTCATGCCTCCGGCTAAAAAAGGGACGGGGCTCGAAAAAACTGTTCCTCTCAGGGGGCGGCTCTTCTTGTTTAAGGGGTGGGACTGAAAGTGCATGTATGGTCCTTGGTTGTTACTTGAACTTCTCTATAGAGTCAAATTATGGATCTATCCAACATTATTTGAAAATCCGGTCCTTAGTCAGACTAAGGTCTACTACTTACCAGCTTGTATCCGACAATATTCCCAGCGGCTGTGTCGGTATTCCTGTGGACCACTCTGGCGTTCATCCGGCTCCTCCTCCGGGTGAGAATCTCCTCGGCATCTATCTCATTGTCTTTGATACTTTTCACCACAAACAATTTGATCCTATTGAGGTAATTCACTTCATTTTCCGGAACTTCTTGTGGTCCTTCTACTTCCCTTCGCCTACGACTTGTGGGTTCGGAAAATCCATAGATTTCCTTAAGTGCCTGCATAGTCTGCGTCTCCAATCCGGCCACATATTGTTGAATAGTGCTGTACCTGCAAAATACATAAATATGTCATTAGTGTAAAGTGTAATTGATCTTTACCCACCCCTTATGACTACGACTACAACTAGTTTCCATGTCAAACTCAGGATACTGGCCAATGGCCAAGTTGGCTGTATAAAATGAAAAATAGTCAGCTCTGACTGCAAATTTAATAGATATCAATGACTTCTCCTTAAAGGAAATCTACCATTTGTCTACCATACATACCTTGAGAATGCTGTAGCCACACTGATGCAGAAACATATCTTGTTTAATCCCTGAACTGCATGGTTTTGCTCAAAAACCAATTATAAAATTCAGGAACCTTGGTAAAGCTGGGTGAAGACTGGCTGCTGTACATAAACACATTACACAGAACTTCCTGAACTGTCCAGACAGGACTAATCAACCTGAGCTGGATGACTCATACACAGCAGCTGGGGGATGGTGCAGCGGTTGATTACTTCTGCCTGTCAGGGACAACACAGTGATGATGTATTCTCAGCTTATGCTGGGCAGGACAAGGCTGAAGCAGAGCATTATTAGGGTAAGAGGAGAAACCCCCAGGGACAGCCACAGGAGTGACAGAGCCTCATTATCATAATTTTATAATAGTTTTTTCAGCAAAACCACTCAGTTCAGGGATTAAACAAGATATGTTTCTGCATGAGTGTAGCTACAGCATTCTCAAGGTATGTTTGCTTCATAATATCAATAATTTAACCCCATTAAACGACATAGATAGAAGAACATTTGTATTCCCATCATGTTGATCAGACAACACATATTCTAACAGGTGTTTAAAGCGCTGAGGAAGTTGTCACAATGTATTACTGTACGAGTTATACTATAGCCCAAGGACATACAAACATGAACAATGCATTCCTTCTTCCCATCTATAACCGCAGGTTACATCCGGCTGCCGCAATGTTTGGATGTGTTTGTGTCCTATCTTTAGGAGAGTGACAGTGATCACGGAGCACGCACTGCACTTTGTTGATGTATGTGGAGGATTAATGCACAAGGATTTCAGCTCCTGCTGGTTGTGCAATACGTAATACGTCTGTATCCTCCTAGTATAATACAGGTGTAGGAAGACAAAAATGCCGATACTTCAAGAGCCTAAAATTTTAATCTTCTATTGATGCTTACACAAAAAAGATCATTTTTAACCCCTTACTTTACAATTTTATTCAGTTTTTGCTCCTATCACTCAGTGATGGTCAGTGTAATATACCAGAGTGTGAGCGGGGACTCTCTAAGCAGACACTTCATGATCCCTCTAGTGCTATGAGATGCTGTGTGCTGACAATGTGCTTAGATTATCCAGGGTTTATATACATTTTTATTTAGATTCTGAACATTCTACTAGTATCTGACACATAGAAAAAGAGAGATAAGACAGATCAGAGTCATGAGATGGATATAAGACACAACAAAACACTCAGCTCTGCTATCTTTCCTCAAAAAACACACTGTCAGCACTGCTATGCCTCCCCCTCCCCTAGGATAAAGACCTTATCTTGCCAGTAGATTGTAGAGTAAGTCTTTGCACACTGCTGGTTGCCTGGAAGTGCCTGTGTCTGAGCTGGTCTTGTAAAGCAGGAGGGAGGGGCAGGAGGCAGAGAGCACTACATTGCACATACAAGAGAAGCTATTCATGAGAAGAATCCGACCATAATCAGAAGATTTACAGTTGGATCCAAGGACAACCAATGTAAACACCAGAAATTCCGTATTTTTGTGAATAACACTGAAGTAGAGAATGTGTTATTTTGTTATCCTGAATACATTTAAGAATCTTGTCTTTAAAGTTAAAGGCTATGTCCACCACTCTTTGTCCATCTATAGAGTATGTTCCTCTATGGATAAGCAGAAGAATAACTTCTACTTCAGAGCAGCATTCACAATTCTGCTGTAAAGGAAACAGTCAGCGACATCTCTAACACCTTAAGTTATCTGCTTCTACAACGCAGTCAGTTCTTTCTTCTACACCAGTTATTTCTTCATTTTACAGACACTGAAAAAGCAGGGGATTTGGAAGATTTCCGCTCTGAAGGCTGCAGAATGTTAAATTCTGTTGCAAAGGGAGTCATACAGATTAAATCATTATGTGGGTGTAAACTTTCCAGATATGAATTTACATGTTTACAACCAATGTGAGCAAAAATTCAGTATGTGATGATATGCAAATGAGCATCTTGGTGCACAAGGGGGTGGAGCCGTGACCACTGGCGCAGCCATTTACTTCTTTATTCACCTTATTTCTATAAAAGATTTTAATCATTTTGTAAGAGACAGTAGTGCAGTGTAGAAAGGAGAAAACAGGAGCACTGGCGGTCATGGCTCCGCCTCCTGGTGCACTGAGAGGCTCATTTGCATAAAAAAAAATCTTAAATGATGGATTACTGGGAAAAATGTATGAAAAGCTTATAATGTGGCCCACACAACCCCCGTATGATATTGTAGGATATACTATATCCATTGACGGTCATGGATGTACGTACACCCATAGCTTTATCCGTCTCTACTAACTTTTTTGCATTTGTTCATTTACTACGCTGCTATTTTCAGTTTTCATCCAGATATAATGTCATTTGTGTTCGTCTCTTCTATTACTGTGCTTCCTGACACATGTGATCGCCAAACGTGTTAGGACATCACGTGAGATCACGTGGAGATGACGCATCGCTTTCACAAGAACATAAGTATATTCCCTGGTCCTAATCACTTATCTTATAACAATTACTTATTTAAAGCGGATGTTCTTATCTATGTTAATACCATGAGAACCTTCCTAGACACCTCTGGTGTCTAAAAAAATACAATGTCCTGACTACATAAGTGCTATGGCCCCTCGGTCCCCACGGGTGCAAACCCACCAAAATGACAGACGTGCCAAAAGATATTGACAGGTCCTTACTAACAAAAGAAGAATCAATGGCAATTCAGTACGCAGATACAATTGATCGGGAGAGCAGAGTAACCTCTGTGTGTGCCGTCCCTATGACAAATGCAAAGTGGAATACAATACAAGCCATTGGGGCGGTAGCCCGGTGCCCAAAGTTTCTAGGGGGCCCACAGCCACCCAAACCGCCCACTTAATTTTATACGCAGAAGGACCTTCACCCATGAAATTCTTACATCTGTTCCTGCTCTTAATACAAATGCACATAAGGACCTGAAAACTGGTCCTGAAACCGCAGATTGAAAGCAAACAGAAGGGACACATCTTCCATTCCCAAGAACCTGATTCTAGGACTAGATGTAGGAAGTGATTTCAGACTTGTAGGGGCTATAATATTCATACAGCCCAGGGCCCTGGACACGTGACGAAATTATGTCATCCTGCCTTCTGCACCCTTCTGCATAAGCAATGGCGCTGTATCTAAATTCCTGATGGGGGACATTATCTAAATTCATATGAAGTTATGAAGAACAAGACAACCAGAGGAGGTGCCAGGACTGATTATGTAACTAGTTGCTTTGTGGTGATCTAATGACAATGAATATGACGTTCTGCTCATGCACAACCAGACCAGACCCTCCATTCATTTGGGGGGTACAGGGGATTACTCCCCATAATAATAATAATTCCTTTATTTATATATTGCACATGGATTACACAGTGCTGCACAGAGCTTGGCAAATCAGTCCCCATGGGGCTCACAATCTAATCAACAAGTATGTTTTTGGAGTGTGGGAGGAAGCCGGAGGACCCAGAGGAAACCCACGCAAACACTGAGAGAACATACAAACTCTTTGCGGATGTTGACCTGGATGGGATGATTAGAGAGGGTGTCCCTCTGGCCAATCACAGCCATGGCTAGTTGACTAGGGGTGTCAATTTGCTGGCGCCAATCTGGCAACATGTCCTGGTAACATGGGACGCACCCGAATCCAATCAGAGACTTCGGGTCCACTCATCATGACTGCTGGGGGTCCAGGCGGTAAGACCCTAAAAACAAGCAAGTTATCTTCTATTCTGGAACAACTCTTCATAGGACAATGTAAGAAGGACCTATAGCTGTGTTCAGCCTGATCCACCTGGTTCATGAGCAGAACCTTTCTTTACTTTGTTTTTACTTTAAAATATAAGCCTTAATGGCCTTGTTCTACATAAGTAACTTCACAACATGGCGGCACATTTGGTATCTATGGACGCGTAGTTCAGCGTCAGAGAACAACTCTCTAAGAACTAAACTATTAGTAACTACTAAGAATCCTGAGCGTACAAGGAGGAAGCAGCCGCCGAGGTGATTACACTCCGGGATCCTCCGCCTGGGATCACATCCAAATTCATGTCTCCCTTTGTTCCTGTGACTATTGTGAGGATTAATGATGGACTGTGGGAATTATTCTCTATCTGATCTGATTATCTTGCTAGAAAATTTCCATAGTGAATAGTGAATGATGTGGGGTCATGGCTCGCCCCTGCTATATATAAT
The DNA here is from genome assembly GCF_040894005.1 of Engystomops pustulosus. Classification (NCBI taxonomy): domain Eukaryota; kingdom Metazoa; phylum Chordata; class Amphibia; order Anura; family Leptodactylidae; genus Engystomops; species Engystomops pustulosus. The sequence continues at coordinate 22,702,900 of NC_092418.1, forward strand.
GTGTCCTGTGTCCTGCCGACAACTGTATAAGCTCATAAAATATAATCATACATCGACCTTAAATAACAAAGCAATTAAACCAATTAAGATTTCCGGTTTTTGACATGTAACCGCACAATACAATAATATACAATCTTGTAATATTGCTGCATTATACTATATATATATATATATATATATATATATATATATATATATATATATATACAGTATAATGGAGCAATTAAATATGTGAATACACACTATTCACACATATATATAGTGAATACAAACGGTCCCCTACTTAAGGACACCCGACTTACAGACAACCCCTAGTTACAGACGGACCCCTCTGCCCCCTGTGACCTCTGCTCAAGTCTCTGGATGTTACTATAGTCCCAGATTGCAATGATCAGCTGTAAGGTGTCATGAAGCTTTATTGATAATCCTTGGTCCCATTACAGCAAAAAAAAATTGAAACTCCAATTGTCACTGGGGCAAAAAAATAAAATTTGTCTACAACTACAATTATAAAATATACAGTTTCGACTTACATACAAATTCAACTTAAGAACAAACCTAAGGACCCTATCTTGTACTTAACCCTAGGACTGCCTGTATTATCTAAAACTATATAAAATATAATATATAGAACAACACATAATTAAATATATTAGACATATAGACATCTAATCACTTAAAGGGGGTTTCCAAGTTGCACATTACTTCCTTAACAGAGGGCCCCCCCCCCCCCCCTGGCAAAAACGAAGCAGCCGCACAATGATTTTGGTTTGATCCCCAATGCATAACCAAAAATGACTGTATCACCCCAAGGCTTCTTAACGTAAAAAAGTGAATGGAGCAGCATTGTGACCCTGAGTAAGTTGCAATCGTCATTTTTGTTTACAGTCACAACACATTTTGGGGGGGGTGACATTTGTTTGCTTACATTAGTGGGGGATTGCACAGAGCCCTGGTGGTCTTTGGTTATGTTAAGGGCAAAGTTCTCATATCGCCCCAGGGTGACACCCCACTGATAACTTCTTATCTATAGGATAAACCATCAGCAAGTGTTTCATTACCCTGCAGCGCCCCCGCAGGGGAAATGAGGTAGTACAAGATTTTAAATAAAAATCAAATTTATGTAAACTCTTTATGAGCGGAATTAAACATCTCTGTGATTCACTGACTCTCGGATCAGACTCATAAATAATCGGTATAAAAAGTGGTTCTATTTAGTGTAAGGGACCCCACAGATTACTTAACAGGATAGTCTGGAATAAATGTTATCTTTTAAATCAGCTCCAATGGGGAAGACCCCATCAAATAGGGAGTCATATTTTAGCTTCTGGTACCAGTGTGAGTGTGACATGGTGGGCAGGGGCATCCATATCATCTAGTTAGATTATATAGCTGGTAAGGGGACAACCTGTGAAAAAGAGGTTCTGACCCATTTAGCATGCCACAACATGTGCAGGACCCCTACACTAAACTGTCTGCCCTCTAATACTAGAGGATCCCCATTCCCGCATAAGCCACCAATGGGTACATAAGAATAAACCCAACATTTTCAACTTTGATAGGGATTAGACTTCAATCTTAAACTTAATCCCTGACCCACAAATCCCAGCTAAATTCTCGACCCTTGAAAATCCCCCAAAAAATCCCACTTATTTCTTACTTGTAAGGGTTCATGTTGCAGACGGTGACGGCCGGGAAGGTCAGCTTCTGGAAGTTGGCAGTGATGGACACGCTGACGCTGTAGTAGGACATGAGCAGTAGTGCGCACTGCCAGAAGATCAAGGCCACCGCGATCAACGTCAGGACAATCCAGATCCATTTCCGTAGCCGACCCTTGGACACCACTATCCTCCGGCAGCCGTGAGTGTTGGTGGTCAGGCAGTACCATTGCATCAACTCATACAAGGTGGGAGCTTGGGGACCCGTTACGGGAAGGGTCTTCTTGAGCTTCTGGGTAAGTTTCTTCTTTGGACCGTTCGACATGATGAATCTGGAAAATGCAAGATACAGTTCAGTACAACGTTGTGTCTCGCGTTTTATGGGGTTAACTCTACTTGGCAGCCGGATCCCTATAACATGCAATATCTGGCAGGTCTTCAGACGTTTGCTTGTACGACGCATACCTAGACACACATAGTTCCTTTTCAATCCTCAAGTTTTAGGCGAAGTTGGCAGAAGCGATAACGGTTAATCTGATAAAATGTGCTGAGCCGGTCAGATGCAGCAGAGCTGAGTGAGCTATTTGCTGCGGTGCTAAATATTATTCGGTTATGTTATCTTGTGCAATAGGACTGAGTGTTATAAGTGGGTCTCCTGGATTGAGAAAATATTTGTTCCATATTCCTGTCCCGTACAAATACACAAGAATCTAATTGTAATCGCTTCCAATATTAGGTAGTTACATAGTGTCTGTGGAATGTGTCAGTATTGTGCATTGTGTGGGGCTGCAATGAAATGCGGTATAATGAATATGATGTAATAATGTTGCACGCAAGATATTTATTCCTGGAAGAAAATGATAGAATAAACTTTCATTTTGCATCCAGTTCCAGTATAAAAGGCTGCAAAATGTATCATTCTTGTAATAAAGTCGTTAAATGAAGCTAAATGATTCCGTATAAGTTGTATGACGGTGCATAAAAATCAGTCTAAGTTGTAGGATGGTGTAGGATTAGTATAAATTGCAAGCAAGTTCCCCTAAATTAGTCCAAGTTGTAAAAATGCTGCCTCTAACTTAGTAAAAGTTGTAGGTTGGTGCCTAAGATTCAGTAAAAACGGTAAGTCGGTGCCGCAGACTCAGCATAAATTGGAGGTTGGCGCCTCGGACTCGGTAAAAGTCAGCATATTCTGATGGGCAGTGTCTGAGTCAATCAAAACTGGAGTATGGCGCCCCCAAGTCCAATAAGTCTGTGCCCTAAAATGAGGATCAGCTGCAGGATAGTGTCTTAGAGTTAGTAAAAGTTGAAGGGTGAGTCAGTAGGAGATAGAAGATGCTGCTCCATTGTCCATCTATGTTGTAGGTCAGTAGAGATTCAATAAAGTAAAAGGTCGGAGCCCCAAAATCAGTCAAGGCTGTAGGCTGAGTTCACATGAGGAGTAAAAAGGGGTTCAGAAATCAGTTAAAGTTGTAGGATGACGTCCCAGAAAGTCAATGTCCCATCGATGGTCAAGGCTGAAGGATCTATCGATCTATTTCATATCTATCTATCTCATATCTATCTATCTCCTATCTATCTCATATCTATCTATCTATCTATCTATCTATCTATCTATCTATCTCTCATATCTATCTATCTATCTATCTATCTCTCATATCTATCTATCTATCTATCTCAAATCTATCTATCTCC